>NC_134454.1:87418177-90035289 GCF_030867145.1 Opisthocomus hoazin | reverse complement strand
TATTCCGGTTCAGCCGCGCTTAACCCTTGCTCTGAAATAAGGTGAATGCAGGAGTGGAGGAAGAAGCGATGAAGCCGTGGGTGTCTTTCCAGCGGTGGTGGTTGGAGGTGCTGGGACAGTTGCAGCTTTGGAGTTGCGGAGCGGCTGGGGTTCGCGTGGTTTCTCACCACCTGATGCCTGGCTCTCGCGTCCCCTCCGGCTTCGCAGCCGAGCGCTGGTGGACCTGCGTCCTCGGTTGTCCATGAAGGTAAACCCCTCGCGCCCGCAGCCGGCGCGGCACGGTTCGGCACCGGAGCCCATCCCGCGGCGTCCGTGTGCCCCGGTGCCGCGGGGCCGTAGGGCTGGCGAAGCGAGGGGTAGGGACGGCGCGGCCCAGGGAGGTTGTGGAGTCTCCTTCTGTGGAGATGTTCAAGCCCTGCCTGGACGCGGTGCTGTGCAGCCTGCTCTGGGTGACCCTGCTTGGGCAGGGGGTTGGGCTGGGTGACCCACAGAGGGCCCTGCCAACCCCTGCTGTGCTGGGATTCTGGGATTTTTCTTTCCCACCGTCGGAGAATTCCAACTCCTGAATAAAAAAACATCGCCAGGGCGAAGCTTGCCGGTCGCTATTTTGATCCAGAAAACAACAACATCAACAACAAGCGGCGTGGCTGTTTTTTGTGTTGGACTTCCGAAATCGGTATTTAATCAACTGTTCACCCTTCAGAAGTGAAACACGTGCTGTTTCCGGGGGCTCGTTAGAATACAATGCTTCTGCGCTGAGCTAATTTGGGCAGCGGTTGGACACAAGGTGCCTGGTCCCAGTTCAGGCCCAGATCCCCGTGGCCGATAGTCGCCATCCACTGGGACGATCTCTTTTTTTTTCCTTTCTCTTTTTTTCCCCATTTTTTTTCTTTTTTTTTCCCCCATTTTTTTCTTTTTTTCCCCCATTTTTTTCTTTTTTTCCCAATTTTTTTCTTTTTTTTCCCATTTTTTTTTTTCCCCATTTTTTCCAATTTTTTCTTTTTTTCCCATTTTTTCTTTTTTTCCCCATTTTTTTCTTTTTTTCCCCATTTTTCTTTTTTCCCCCTTTTTTTCTTTTTTCCCCCTTTTTTTCTTTTTTTCCCCCTTTTTTTCTTTTTTTCCCCCTTTTTTTCTTTTTTTCCCCCCCTTTTTTCTTTTTTTCCCCCTTTTTTTCTTTTTTCCCCCCTTTTTTTCTTTTTTTCCCCTTTTTTTCTTTTTTTCCCCCTTTTTTTCTTTTTTTCCCCCATTTTTTTCTTTTTTTTCCCCATTTTTTTCTTTTTTTTCCCCATTTTTTTCTTTTTTTTCCCTTTTTTTTCTTTTTTTTCCCTCCCCACCCCGCCCTTTCTCGCACCAGTGTGGGTCTGTGGCTTCTGATGGGAGAGGCAGTGGAGGTGGCCACTGCCGAGCATCTCTGCGACTCTGGAGAGTTCGTATTCAGCACAGTCTTAGGAACCGTAAAATGGTCTGCTTCGGCGCTGAGAAGAAATAAATATCCCCCCCAGTTCCCGGGGAGCACCGTCTCCCCCGGTTAAGGAATGGGCGAGCGCCGTGCCAGCACCCATCTGTCCCCTGAAGAAGGGCTGTGGATTCTGCCAAAGCCAAGAGAGGGCACCTTGCAGGGCAAAATAAAACGACGTGTGTAGAGCCGGCTCCGTGGCGACGATGGCTTCTGGCAGGAGCCTGTTTCTGCTCATCCCCCTCGCTGCCCGAACCCCACGCGCGGATCCGTGGGAGCTGGAAGCGCTGCGACGGCGTGCGGCGATCTGCCGTGGGTTTGGAGGTTGCGGTAGGAGGTCTTCAAAAGATCTAGGCTGAGGTCTTTAATTTGGTGTGCTGTTAACTCATGGGATGGTAATTTGCTTTCAGTGTCTTATTTATAGCTTGCACTATTTTTCATAGCGACTTTTACCGAGCTAGGGAAAGAGAGAAAAAGGGAAGAGAGATCCAGTAAATAAAACCCCGCCGCAGTAAACCCGTCTGAAGATGAGGAAGAACTTCTTCCCTCTGAGGGTGACAGAGCCCTGGCCCAGGCTGCCCAGGGAGGCTGTGGAGTCTCCTTCTCTGGAGATATTCCAGCCCCGCCTGGACGCGGTCCTGTGCAGCCTGCTGTGGGTGACCCTGCTTGGGCAGGGGGTTGGGCTGGGGGACCCACAGAGGGCCCTTCCAACCCCGACCATTCTGTGATTCTGTGGTTCTGTGAACACCGTCCTCGTTACGTCCTGTAGCTCTGCGTTCGATCGGAGAGGAAATGACAGCGTTTTGAGTTCCGTGGGACGAACCCTTCCGTCCGGGGGGAGCAGCCGGTGCCCGCCGCGGGTACCGCCGGGATGATGATGCGGGGATGCAGGCCGTGCCAGCCCCAGCCGCGGGCCGGCCCCACCGCAGCCATTTTTTGTTTAAAAGCAGGTTATGAACGCTTTCACAGCACAGCTGGGCTCTGAAGAGGAAGTATTTTTGGGAAGTTGAGAAAGTTTAATGGAGAAGAGAGGACGGTGGCAACTGGGCCGCTGGCTCAGGCCCCTGCGTTTTTGCATTGCCTGCGATGGGTGTTTAATTAGTCATTTAGTGTGTGTGTGTGACAATCACAGAATGGTCGGGGGTTGGCAGGGACCTCTGTGGGTCACCCAGTCCAACCCCCTGCCCAAGCAGGGTCACCTACAGCAGGCTGTAGAGGACCTTGTCCAGGCAGGGCTGGAATATCTCCAGAGAAGGAGACTCCACAGCCTCCCTGGGCAGCCTGGGCCAGGGTTCCGTCACCCTCAGAGGGAAGAAGTTCTTCCTCATCTTCAGAGAGAACTTCCTCTGCTTCAGTTTGTGCCCGTTGGCCCTTGTCCTGTCGCTGGGCACCACTGAAAAGAGTCTGGCCCCGTCCTCCTGACCCCCACCCTGCAGATATTTGTAAGTATATATTGGGTCCCCTCGCAGGGGATGGACTCGCGCTGCTTGTGACATCTGGGTGCGTATCTGATGTCCAGCCAGCTGTCCTGGCCACCCAGTCCCGCTTCATAGGGTACAGGGTGCTTTTGTCGAGCTGTCATTTGCAAAAAAAAAAAAAAAAAAAAGGGTTGGGGGGATTTTTCTTTAATTTTTGTTTTTGGCTTTTTAATCTGCAGCAAGACGTAGACCAGATCCCCGTAAGCACGTACGCGCCTGCAGGGGCCTCACTGGGAATACTGGTGTGCCTGAAGCTGTGCACGCCGCAGCTCCTGGCTGGAGGAGATCCCCGGACTCGGGGAAAACGGGAAGGGAGCTGTGGATGCAGACTTTGACGTGCGCCTGGGCACGCGTGCTGTCACCGGCGCGGGTCGGAAGCGTGAAGAATCACTACCTTCAGTGCTTCCCTCGGGAGGTTTGACGGGTTGGTTCCCTTCCACGCCAGGCACAGGGGGAACCAAGGACCCTTGGAGAGAGCCAGTGCCCGGTGCGGTCAGCAAGGACCCTCCCTCACTGGAGACGGACAAGGGGAACAGGGGGAGTTCTGCCGTGTACCGTCGGCTCGGTGGGGCTTTGACCCTGCAACCGGGTCCCAGCAGGCGGGGGGGTCCCCCGGGCTTGGCCCCGCTGGGGCCAGCAGCTCCCACTGACTGGGGCTGGGGGAGCCCTGCCCTGCGAAACCAGGCGTCTGTGCCCTCTCCTAGACCTGTGAGGCATGCTGGTGAAGATCCGTTTGTACAGATGACCCTAGAGAGATCTTCTGGAGTAGAAATATTGCTGTGTCAGAGTCCGAAATCTGGTCCCTGACCGTATTTACTTGGAGATCCTGATTGCTACAGCTCAAGACTGCTTTCTTAGAGCAGGAACACCTTTGGCTTGGCTAACAAGCTAAGCTTTGGCCGCTGCTGGCGGCCACGTGTCCAAACGCCGCTCGTAATTTTTAGTCAGGGAAGTTGGATTTGCATAAACGCGTTCGTGTTTTTTAAAATCGGGCTTCATACCTATCTTGCGTATCGGCTCCAGCGAGCGCCGAGTCTTTTCAGGCGCTCTTTTCGTGGTGGGACTGGGCATCGGGAGATAAGCGTCGCGCCGGCAGACGCTTTACGCTGGAGCTCGTGGTGGTGTGCACCGGCCATCGTTTTCCCCGTGCAATAATTACGGCGTTGAGAGGCGTTCGTGCCGCGCGCTCCCTTTCAGCTCGCGCCGCGTTCGGTTCCCGTTATGCAAATACCGCTTTAAACTTAGAAATGCCAATTTGCATTAATATTTTGGTTTCGGATAGCTAGCTATTGCGTCGCGAAAACAAGTGCATTTTAATGAGCGTTTGGCAGAATGTTGAAAAAAGATACGGTGCTCGTTAAACGCTATTCTGTGAAACGCGGCGTGGTCCGGTGCCAAAAATCATTAGGGTAAAATATAAACTGGTTTTGCAGGCGGCTTTTCCTGCACCCCCCGGTCACCCGAGTCCTCGCTGTGCGCAAGCGCCCTGCCCCGCAGAGAGCCTCGCCCCGCGGAACGGGGACCGTGGGTGCGCGAAGCTCGCCCTCCTCCTCCTCCTCTTTAATAAATTTTTTTGGGCCTGTTAATATTGGAGACTGGAGAAGCCGCTGTTCTGCGAGCTGGCTGGCGGAGGGCTAGGACGGGGTTAACCGAAATTCTTTTCTTCGTTGCTCAGAAGTGATAGAGACTTTTCTTTGACTAATGTAGCTTAATTAGTGGTCAATTAAAACTGAACATTGTTGAATTGGAGCGCTTTGATCAGAATCCTTGGCATGGGCTCCCTTTCTTTAACTGGCCACCATCTTGAATTCATTTGGAAGCGGGAGTGTAAACAAGTTTAAAACTGGTTCTTTTATAAGAAGTCAGCAGGCTTGGAGAGCTGTGGTTTCTTTCTTTTCCTTTTTTTTTTTTTAACTTCTGTAGGCGGCAATTCAAAGCGGCGTTAAACGAAAACAGTGCTGCACCCTGAAAAGTGCATTTTTCAAAAAAAAAAAAAAAAGAAAAAAGTTGCCTGAATTAATCAGGATTTGGTGATTCCTCCCCGTTCCGTTTCTTGCCGTGATCCGTATTTTCTCTCCGATGAATAATTTCATGATTGTCTGAAATTATATCTCGTGTCCTAATTGGGCAGCGGTTGGGCAGAGCGTGTTCGGGCACCCCGCCGTTGACAAGCAAGCGAAAACAAAATGGGCAGGGAGAGGGATGGGGTTGAAAACTCGTCTGGGGCCTCGGGTTTAATTAGAGAAGTGCAGCTTGGGCTTCGGGTGCTGCTGCACAGCCAGGAGTCGGGCGAAGGCGCAGGGCGGCGACGGCGAAGGGTGCTTGCGGGGTTATTTTAGGGGTGACGTCCTGGAAGGGTTTGGGTCAGGAAGGGTGCGGTCCAGAGGATGGCCCTAAGTGTCCTCCCAGAATATTTTGGGTTACGTTTCCACTGTTGGGGTTACATCTGGGCGAGACAGTTGGGTCATCTCAGCCGTAAGCGTCAAGCGAAGGCAGAGGTGAAAATGCCCCGTCACGGCTCGAAGCTCTGTGCCACCCCCTTGGCGAATGCCCCGGCTGGGTCAGACGCTGCGTGGAGCTGGGGCGCGGCTGTGGGTGCTGGCAGGGAATAAAGCAGATTTTAAACCGGTGTGGAGTTTTGGATCAGCAGAGTTCGCTTTCCAAGACGGGTGAAGCAGGCTGAGATTTTACAAATACACGTCTATATATCATTAGCTTTCCTTGAAATGCAGTTATTGAAGCTCCAGTATCCGTATTTTTATAAAATAAAAGAAAAACTGGGGGGAGCGGATGGGGATTTTTTTTGTTTGTTTTTGTATTTGTTTGTTTTTGTGTTTGTTTGTTTTTGTGTTTGTTTTGTGTTTGTTTTTGTATTTGTTTGTGTTGGTGTTTTTGGTTGGTGTTTTTTGGTTGGTGTTTTTTGGTTGGTGTTTTTTGGTTGGTGTTTTTTGTTTTTTGTTTTTTTTTTGTTTGGTTTTTTTGTTTTTTTTTTGTTTTGTTTTCTTTTGTTTTCTTTTTGTTTTTGGTTTTTTAGTTTTCTTTTTCAAGTTTTGGCACGTCTGAGCGGGTGACGCTCTCCACGCCGGTGACGCTCTCCACGCCTGACGCATGTGCGCCGTCGCGGCCCGGCCCGGCTGCGTGCAGAGGACCGGGGAGCTGCGGCACGGCGGCGCGGGCGCTTCATTTACATGCCGGCGTGGTGATGGGGAAAACACAACTCGGCGCGTGTTTGGAAATCAGACCCCCGGAGTACCCTTCATTTCAAAGTGCTTTTTAAACACCGAACTCCTCAAACACAGCTGCCTGCGGCTTGGGCCGTGAACCGCGGCAGCTCGAGAGCGGCGGGTTGATTTTTAATTTTTTCTCTCTCTTTCTGATTTGAACCCGCCCGTCTTCTGATATCACAGAATCACAGAATATCACAGAATAGTAGGGGTTGGAAGGGACCTCTGTGGGTCACCCAGCCCAACCCCCTGCCCAAAGCAGGGTCACCCAGAGCAGAGCTGCACAGCACCACATCCAGGCGGGGCTGGAATATCTCCAGAGAAGGAGACTCCACAGCCTCCCTGGGCAGCCTGGGCCAGGGCTCCGTCACCCTCAGAGGGAAGAAGTTCTTCCTCATCTTCAGCTGGAGCTTCCTGTGCCTCAGTTTGTGCCCATTGCCCCTTGTCCTGTCACTGGGCACCACTGAAAAGAGTCTGGCCCCATCCTCCTGACACCCACCCTGCAGATATTTAGAGGCATTTATAAGGTCCCCTCGCAGCCTTCTCTTCTTCAGGCTGAACAAGCCCAGTTCCCTCAACCTCTCCTCGTAGGAAAGATGCTCCAGTCCCCTCCTCATCCTCGTAGCCCTCCGCTGGACTCTCTCCAGTAGCTCTTCATCTTTCTTGAACTGGGGAGCCCAGAACTGGACACAGTACTCCAGATGAGGCCTCCCCAGGGCAGTGTAGAGGGGAAGGAGAACCTCCCTCGTCCTGCTGGCCACACTCTTCTTGATGCACCCCAGGATCCCATTGGCCTTCTTGGCAGCCAGGGCATGGTGCTGGCTCATGGTTAACCTGTTGTCCACCAGGACACCCAGGTCCCTCTCCGCAGAGCTGCTCTCCAGCAGGTCAGCCCCAGCCTGTACTGGTGCCTGGGGTTGTTCCTCCCCAGGTGCAGGACCCTGCCCTTGCCCTTGTTGAACCTCATCAGGTTCCTCTCTGCCCAGCTCTCCAGCCTATCCAATGATGACGGAGTTTGGGTTCGAGTCGGGCTCGGCCGAGCACAGATCTGCGTGTCACGATTCCCGCGGCCGCCTTTAAGCCGTGCGGATTCCCACGGCCCCAAGACTCCCGGTATTAACCAGGTTTGCTCCGAACCTCTCCCCCTCCGCGGCGCGGGGTCGGCAAGCGCTGCCCGGGCGGCGGAAAGCTCGCAGGCCGCTTTTCCTCCCCGAGAAGCGAGGTTCGAGGGGTTCGAGCCGCCGCCGCGCGTGTTGAAGGCCGGCGGCGTGGGCTGGAGCTGACCTCGAAGCATCCATCCCCTTCCCACCCTCCCCGGCAGCCTCGCGCCTTCGCCTCCTCTGTGCGATCAGAATACTTCATAACGTCGATCTCCCGCTGGAAATCGTAAGAGAGAAGTTGAAGTGAATTTAATTAATTAATTAATCTGTATTTCCTAACGGCGGCTGCCTCGCTCCGGGCTGGAACTGGAGGAGGGACCTGGAGGGAACCGCTCTGCGGCGGTGGCACGGGCAGATCGCTTTCTCGCTTTGAATGATGGCGTTTTCAACTTGGAATCCCTTTCATCAGAAACCGGGTGAAAATCAGAGTCCTAAACAATAATTAAAATAAAATCTCCATCTCTTGACAGAGAGAGAAACTGTTTATAGTCAATGTGCCTTTCAGCCTTCCCTCGTGCCTTCTCCCAAAAGGGCTGATTAGGATGTAATAATTGGGGATGATAGCAGGAGGAAGACGACAATTCCATTTAATTAAAGATAATTTATTTTACTTTAACTTGGTGATGTCCCACATGAATAAGAGTAGATTTAGCAGATAGATTTATTAATGGGTACTGACATCTCCGCTGACAGAAAAAGCAAACATTTTCTCTCCTCATTGTTTTTTATTGTGTCTCGGCACCTGAAGCCGCTGTCGCCCTGCTTCCCGCCGTTCCCGGAGACGGAGCCGTTCCCGCAGAGGGCACGGCTGCCGATCCACGGCTCGCGGCGGGGCCGAGGCAACGGGTTCTCCCTAAAAACCGAACCGCGGGAAGGTGGACTTGGTACTGGTGGGTTTATGGTTGACCCCGATGATCTGGAAGGTCTTCTCCGACCCAGATGATTCTGCGACTCTGCTCTGTGATTCTCTGCCGCCGGCGACGCAGGGATCACAGAATCCCAGAATGGTCGGGGCTGGCAGGGACCTCTGTGGGTCACCCAGTCCCACCCCCTGCCCAAGCAGGGTCACCCACAGCAGGCTGCACAGCACCGCGTCCAGGCGGGGCTGGAATATCTCCAGAGAAGGAGACTCCACAGCCTCCCTGGGCAGCCTGGGCCAGGGCTCCGTCACCCTCAGAGGGAAGAAGTTCTTCCTCATCTTCAGCTGGAGCTTCCTCTGCTTCAGTTTGTGCCCGTTGCCCCGTGTCCTGTCGCTGGGCACCACTGGAAAGAGTCTGGCCCCATCCTCCTGACCCCCACCCTGCAGATATTTAGAGGCATTTCTAAGATCCCCTCTCAGCCTTCTCTTCTTCAGGCTGAACAAGCCCAGCTCCCTCAGCCTCTCCTCGTAGGAGAGATGCTCCAGTCCCCTCCTCATCCTCGTAGCCCTCCGCTGGACTCTTTCCAGCAGCTCCTCATCTTTCTTGAACTGGGGAGCCCAGAACTGGACACAGGACTCCAGATGGGGCCTCACCAGGGCAGTGCAGAGGGGAAGGATGGGCTGGAGCTGGGGCGCAGGGCACCTGGTGGCAGCCAGGGCATCCTAGCCGGAGTAGAGCAGTTCACCGGCGATTTTTTGGGGATGCTCCACCAGCCGCAGTCCTAAATGGGGCCCTCGTACTTCTTTGTGTTGTCCCAGTTCCTCCCAGCGCGCCCAGCGCCCGCTGCGCTCCCCGCTGCCGAGCGTCGCGGCTCTGCCGATGGGTGCCCACCGCGAGGGCACGCCGATGGGTGACAGCCCACCGCTGTGCGGAGCGCGTGCGGGGGCTTCAGGTGGACAGAGGAGGTCTGCTGGACGGCTGTGTGTGCCTGCAGTGGTTTGATGGCGCTGGGCTGGGCAGGTGATGGCCAGAAACATCGGAAGAGTGGAAGATTAAGGCTCTTTGCTTGAGGAGAGGTTTGAGAGGGAAAGACGGGCGGATGTCTGATACGTTCCCCTTCTCTACATGTATTTGCAAGCAGAGCATTGAAAATTTAAAAAAACCAACAAAACAAAAAAAAACAAACAAAAAAACCAAAAAACCCCACAAAATGGTTCTCAATAAATGCAGTGGAGAAAACGAATTTGGAAAGCAGATCCCCAGAGAAGGAAAAGCCGTGAAGCAGCACTTTACCTTTTCTCCGTCTCTTCTGGGAAGTTCTGTACTAAAAAAATAAGAAGCTTGAAGACATGCTCGCTTACACGAAACGTGAATTAGGATGCACGTGGGGAAGCTGCCCCTGGAACTCGGCCAAGCGGCACCTTTGTCCTTGTCATTGTCACTTTTATTTCTGTTTTCCCCCTCTTTTTTTTCCCCTCTTTATTGCTTCTTTGGAGATCGGAGTCTGCGACTGTTGAAATCCTGGGAACCGCAGGACGCTGGCTGAATTATTTGAAATTCTGTCGCATCTCTCCGGTCACACCCCTGGCTCTTTGTGCTGTCTCCCTGCCCGCTCCCTCTCGATTCTGCGTCTCCACCTGGACGCGTCTCCTGCTCCTCTCCCTTGCCCTCACAGAATCACAGGATGGTCGGGGTTGGAAGGGACCTCTGTGGGTCACCCAGCCCAACCCCCTGCCCAAGCAGGGTCACCCAGAGCAGGCTGCACAGCACCGCGTCCAGGCGGGTCTGGAATATCTGCAGAGAAGGAGACTCCACAGCCTCCCTGGGCAGCCTGGGCCAGGACTCCGTCACCCTCAGAGGGAAGAAGTTCTTCCTCATCTTCAGCTGGAGCTTCCTCTGCTTCAGTTTGTGCCCATTGCCCTCCTCATCCTCGGGGTCCTTCCCTGCGCCCCGCCGCGGTGAGGCCAGTCTAACCAGTGGTTGCTGGGCAGGTTGCACCCTGGTTTGCCCAAATCGGGTAAGGTAGCCAGCTCTTTCCCTCCGCTCTGGAGTCGCCAGCTCCTCATCGGCTTTCATGGAGTCGGCATCTCCAAATTCTTACCGTTTTCTTGTTTCGTTTTCCCACCCCAGATGGCAAAGCCATGCCCAGCTGCATGTCCCTGCCGAAGGTTTTGCGTCTGACGCTGCTCTCCGGCTCTGCCCATCTTGGCCGCTGCCGGTGGTGCCAGCGATGCCGGGCATGCCCCTCGCTTTGTCCCTGCTGCAGCACGCTCTTTCACACGGCGAGGGCTTCCAGCTCTGCCCTTCCCTGTGGCCCGCTGCTACCTACTGACTGAATTTCCCTCTCGCTGGATTTTTCTCCTCTTCTCTTTCTGCTTTGCTTTCCTCTTCAAGGCCAGGTTGGATGGAGCTCTGAGCAGCCTGGGCTGGTGGAAGGTGTCCCTGCTGATGGCAGGGGGGTTGGAACCAGAAGATCTTTAAGGTCCCTGCCAACCCAAACCATCCTACGACTCTATTCTTGGCCCTCATCCCTGGGGCTTCCTCTTGCCGTAGGCGGCCATCGCGCAGTCTCCCCTTGGCCACTCTTGGCCCTTCTCCTTCTCTCGCTCTTCCCTTTCTCTCCCTAAGGCCCGCTGGAAGCCGTGATGCTTTGGTGGGACCGTGGGCGAGCTCAGCCTCCCAGTTCCGTGGGAGCCACGGGAAGCAGCATCGGGGCAGAGCGGAGCTCGCCGGCGGCGCCCGGGGCTGGGTGCGTTCGCTCCTGCGCTGCCTCGGTCACCGTCCGGACCGGCTGCTTGGGAAAGACAAACGGCAGAAAAAAATTGGAAATCTCCGGCTCTATTTATGTTGTTGCTTTTTTAGAGTGCGTATGACTGCGCGGGGGTGACATAATGATGTCATTTATTTTTTTTTTTTTCCCCTCTCTAATTTAGTTGACCCCTTTTTAACTTTGGGCGTTGACGAGATGCAGCGTTCGGCAGCCCCATCTGGAAGACATTTGAACGGAGCAGGATCTGCAGGCTTAGGGGATCGTACAGGGTGGGATGAGGGGAAAGAAAAGCCAGGCAGCTAACGCGTACGGTGTGCGAGCGGGACAGCCGGCGACCGCGAAGAGGTGGCTTGGTCCCGGGTTCGGTGTCACACCTCAAAGCCAGCTGTGGTCGGTGGAGCCGGCGCTTGGCAGTGGCTTCTGAGCCGGCGTCGAGTTCCTGCCCGGTGGCATTGGGGGGAGCGAGAGGAAGCCGGGGCAGCGGCGTGCGGGAGGGTGTGCGTACGCCGGGCCAGTCCCGCGCTTGCGGGAGCGCGTCCGTACCGACGTGCCAAATCTTCGCCGAGAGGCTGCGGAGCCTCGCTCGACTGGGATGCGTTAGGAGGAGTGTGGGCAGCAGGGCGAGGGAGGTTCTCCTGCCCCTCTACTCTGCCCTGGTGAGGCCCCATCTGGAGTCCTGTGTCCAGTTCTGGGCTCCCCAGTTCAAGAAAGATGAGGAGCTACTGGAGAGAGTCCAGCGGAGGGCTACGAGGATGAGGAGGGGACTGGAGCATCTCCCCTACGAGGAGAGGCTGAGGGAGCTGGGCTTGTTCAGCCTGAAGAGAAGGCTGAGAGGAGACCTAATAAATGCTTACAAATATCTGCAGGGTGGGTGTCAGGAGGACGGGGCCAGACTCTTTCCAGTGGTGCCCAGCGACAGGACAAGAGGCAACGGGCACAAACTGAAGCAGAGGAAGCTCCAGCTGAACCCGAGGAAGAACTTCTTCCCTCTGAGGGTGACGGAGCCCTGGCCCAGGCTGCCCAGGGAGGCTGTGGAGTCTCCTTCTCTGGAGATATTCCAGCCCCGCCTGGACGCGGTGCTGTGCAGCCTGCTCTGGGTGACCCTGCTTGGGCAGGGGGTTGGGCTGGGTGACCCACAGAGGTCCCTGCCAACCCCGAACGTTCTGTGATTCTGTGATTTTATCAGAAACACCAGCAGCGGGAGGGGAGATACTCACTAAACCCACAACCCGCCGTCGGGCTTTTCGGTGCCCGGGGCACGCCGGAGAACCGGCGCTGGCTGAAGGAGGCGATGCCGAGGTGACAGCGGGCTGCGTGCGGCCGGTTTTCGGCGGCGATGCCCAGCCGTCGGCGTTCGGTCCGGGCGGCGGGGACGGCGTGCCGCGCAGGTGGCTCCCCCGGCTCCGTACACTTGTTTTCCACGGCTCAGCGGGACCTGCGATTCCATCCCCCTCCCGGGGCCGGGGAGGGTGGTTTGCGTGCACGGTGCCGGGGCTCGTATGGTCTCGATTACCGTCTGCTGGCAATGCCGTCGGCGTTGTTTGTCCTGGGAGAAAGATCTGGAAGAGCCGACATCTGGTTTTGATCGCCGCAATTGCAGGTTGATGGAATCAACGCCGGGTGAGGTGGGTGGGTTTTCCTTCCGGCCCCTTCCCCGGCCGGGCTGGTAACGCGCTGTGCCGGCGGGGCCGCGCTTTTCGTCGGCCCCCGCGCCCCGCTCCTCTTCCTCTCCCCGCCCGTGGCAACATGTGGCCGAGATTAGGGACCTGCTGCTTGGGAAGGGCCCTTCTGCTGGGAGCCTGGAGCAGGTCGGGCGCCAGAGCGGGGCTGCTCCTCGCGCACGTGAAAGTACAGAATTATTTTTTGTTGGTTTTTTTTTTTTTTAGCTGAAAGCTGGGGGAATTCATCCCTAGCCTGGCACAGCGGTCGCTGGTCTGGTGGCAGCGCCGGGAGGAGCCAGGACAGCAGCCGGGCGCGTCCCTCAGATGGTTTTAAAGGAGAAAACAGTGGTTTAAAAAATTTTATTTAAAAATTTTGGTTTTTTAACGTTTAATTTCTTCCGTTTCCCTCCCTTGCGCTGTGGGCAAGGACCGTGCCGTGCCCCGTCTGCCGCGCTCTGGCGTTCGGCCCGCTGCGGATGGGGAGTCCCGGGCTGTGACCCAGAAGGTCGTCGCGGTTGGCAGAAGCCAGGACAAGGGGCAATGGGCACAAACTGAAGCAGAGGAAGCTCCAGCTGAAGATGAGGAAGAACTTCTTCCCTCTGAGGGTGACAGAGCCCCTGCCCAGGCTGCCCAGGGAGGCTGTGGAGTCTCCTTCTCTGGAGATATTCCAGCCCCGCCTGGACGCGGTGCTGTGCAGCCTGCTGTGGGTGACCCTGCTTGGGCAGGGGGTTGGACTGGGTGACCCCAGAGGTCCCTTCCAACCCTGACCATTCTGGGATTCTGGGATTCTGAGCGGTCCTGGCACGGTTGGCAGAGGTGGCGGGAGGAGCGGCATCGCCTGGCCAGTGCCGCGGGCTGGCAGGGGCCGTGTGCTGTCTGCCTGGTCGGGCGCTCACCGACGAGCACCCTTCCCGCCGTGCGGAGCTGGCACCCGCTGCGTGTTCCGGCGAGGGGCTTTGTTCCTCCTGACAGCCCCGCGAGCCGGCACGCTCTGCCGTTCGGTAACGCGCTCACGGGTTAATAACCGTCCTCTGTGAGATCTTCATTTTCGAGGAGCTTCGCCGTGTGTTCCGAAGTCTCCGGGCGGCTGATTGATGGGTTTATTCCCTTCGCCAAGGTTTCCTTGTAGCAGGTACCCGTTGAAGCGGGTTGCTCCATATACGGAAACGCGCCGCTCGCCGTCACGATTGCGTTTCGCAGCCCGCGCTTTGCCTTTATCCCGTCTGTGCCAGGTAACAGATTTTTCCTAATTTCCCTTTGGGATGGGGCTGCACGGCCCTGGCGCGCCCGAGGGATGCCCTCCCGTCCCGCCTGCCTCGCGCAGGGCAGAAGTGGAGCCACATTTCAATCCGAGGGGAAATTTGACATCTGGCAACGACACGGCCCGTGGCTGGGAGCGGAGGGAGCTGGGGAGAAGAGCCAAGATGGAAGGGGAAGAGCAAATCTCCGACGTCACCTTGCTGGGGCCGGGTTTCCAAACACCTGCAGCCGGCCGATGGAGAGACGGCGGTGGGTCGGGGCCACGGCCCAGCCCGCCGTGCCCCGGCGCTGGAGGCATCTCCGGTGCTCGGCGAGCGCGGAGCTCCGCGCCGGTGACGTCGGCGAGGGGCGGCCGCATCCCCGACCCGTGGAGCTGGGGTTTCTCAGCCCCGGCTCGCTCGGCGGCCGGTGTGAATTATTCATAGGCGTTTTCAAGGCTGTTCATCCGTCGGTTGGTGGACTTCGGGTGCCCGGGGCTGGAGCGCGGTGCCACGGGCAGAGAGCAGGCGCGGGGTCCGTGCGGCCTGCGAGCGTCCAGGGATGCTCAGCTCGGGGTGGCTCTGCGGACCGAGTCTCCCGAGTACTGGAAAATGGAAGATGGTGGAAACGTGTTCCCGGGACGGCGAGCTTCCCGGAGGAACTGAAGGAGAAAAGGTGTTTGGAACTTGCAGGCAGGCTCCTGGAAACGGCACCGATGCGATAATTTTTTCATCATGTCATGTTACAGAATGGCGTGTTTTTCCCAGATCGTTATTCATCATCTCTTCAAACCTCCCAGCATGAGTCAGAGTGATTTTCTAAATTCAGGCTCTCTTTTAAGAATATTAACATCTTTAAATCTAGAATATGTTTTCTGTCACATCAGAAAGTCACTTGTGCACATCTGTGGTTTACCCTCTTTTGCCTTTTTGGAGACAGCATATTACCATTTTCACCCGCGCCGTAAATTTAATCCCTTTTCGCTATTCGGCATCCAGTTATTGGGTTGGTTTCTTTATCAACGCTTCCTCCTGACAATTTATGTCTCTGTTTAAACGGGGTTATCGGCACAGTTCCTTCGTTGTAAAGTTATCTGGCAGACAGTTTTGGACAGATTATGAATGTGGTGAAGTAAGAACCCTTCTGGCTTCTTTTAAACTTTGCTTTGTGGAAGAAGGGCAGAAAGGCAGGGGCCAGGCAGAGCGGCGTTCGGCCAGTTGCTCGTCTCCTGCTGAAGATCCTCGAGCCCTGGTGGTGCAGGGGGAAGCAGAGCTGGAGACTGCTGCGGATTTTAACGGGGGAGGAATTTCCATGCATGCTCTTGGCTGATGTCATGAGAACGTGAGACTCCAACCGTGATAAAAATCTGAACAGAAGGAATATTTATGTTGGAAGGGTGGTGCTTCTTCAGGAAATAAGAAGATTTTTTTTTTTAACAATCCTTCTATCTCCCCAAATTCTTCCTGTGATGGAAGCTGTCGCAGCAAAAGGAGTTAATTTGCTGCAGCCCAGTGGCTTGCGCTGTGTAAAACCAGCAGAAGGGTAAATCGAGCAGCTGCCTTGAGCAAGGAACAGTTACACCCAGCTACACGACGCTCTGCAAGCTGGCACTGATTTTGGCTAGCAGTGTGCCCTGGCTGCCAAGAAGGCCAGTGGGATCCTGGGGTGCATTAGGAGGAGTGTGGGCAGCAGGGCGAGGGAGGTTCTCCTCCCCCTCTGCTCTGCCCTGGGGAGGCCCCATCTGGAGTCCTGTGTCCAGTTCTGGGCTCCCCAGTTCAGGAAAGATGAGGAGCTACTGGAGAGAGTCCAGCGGAGGGCTACGAGGATGAGGAGGGGACTGGAGCATCTCTCCTACGAGGAGAGGCTGAGGGAGCTGGGCTTGGTCAGCCTGGAGAAGAGAAGGCTGAGAGGGGACCTTAGAAATGCCTCTAAATATCTGCAGGGTGGGTGTCAGGAGGATGGGGCCAGACTCTTTCCAGTGGTGCCCAGCGCCAGGACAAGGGGCAACGGGCACAAACTGAAGCAGAGGAAGCTCCAGCTGAACTTGAGGAAGAACTTCTTCCCTCTGAGGGTGATGGAGCCCTGGCCCAGGCTGCCCAGGGAGGCTGTGGAGTCTCCTTCTCTGGAGATATTCCAGCCCCGCCTGGCCGCGGTGCTGTGCAGCCTGCTCTGGGTGACCCTGCTTGGGCAGGGGGTTGGACTGGGTGACCCACAGAGGTCCCTTCCAACCCCAACCATTCTGGGGCCACGCCAGGTCACGGTGGAGGCTGGGACATCGGTGCCCAGCGAGAGCACGAGGCAGCCCTGCTCCGAAATCACGGCCCTCCAAAATCACTGCCGCGGCGGGGTCAGCTGTCCCAAGCGATGGGTTATGGCATTGTAATATTTATGTCTTTGCACCTTGAACCCGGTTAAACGCTGAGACACGAGCCAAGACGGTTGCTCCTGCGATGCCGGTGTGGTGGCACTTGGCAGGGACGGCGTCCCAGCCGGTGCGTCCCGCTCGGCGGCGCGGGCCGGTGGCTTCGCTGTGGGTTGGTTTGACCGGCTGGGCGCAGAGCTGCCTCGTCCCTGGTTTTACCCATCCCGGGTGTCTTTGGGTGTCGCTGCCTCTTGGTGGGGCCTTGCTCGTCCTCCCGAGCTCCCGGCACCCCGAACCCACGTCGGTCTTGACCGTAAGGCGCTGCAGTAAAATAGACTTTTGCTTTGATTTGTAGGGTCAGGCTTGTCCTGGACGCGCGCTGTTGGGGCTCACGGCGCCTGGGGAGCGGCTGCGTGGCCCCATCCCAAGGCCCTGCTCTTCCCGTGGGCGCTGGGACCCCCGAGGCGCGCGGGGCGGTCACTCGGCATCCCGCAGCCCTCGGCCAGTTTTCAAGTTGGGGCGTTGTTTAGTTTTTCGAAGGGGAGAAGCCCTTTTGCTCGCCCTGCCCCGGCCGGGGGTGCTGGTCCCAGCCCCGCGCTCGGCCCGGTGCGTTTGGCTTCCCCTCTCGCCGCGACCCGCCAGCGTCGGAGCAGGCGCCCTGCCAAGCTTGCCTGCTGCAAAATGGAGGCAGGAAGGTATCCATTTTCATCGAGGAGATGACAGTGCCTCCGTCTTCCTGACCATCTGGAGAGAGAGGCACCTCCAGCGCGCGAACAAAGCACAGAGGAGCGGGGTCCGCGCGGCGGCGGAGGGAATGAGCTGCGCTCCGCGGAGTGAGCGCCGCTGAGCAGCCCGGGCCGGTTCGGGGCGGGGGGGGGGGATATTTTTGGTTTTATTTTGGGTTGAAATGCTGTCCTGGTTGAACGGAACGAAAGCAAGAAATAGAGCAGATGTTCTCCAAAAAGCAAGTTGCAGAAAGCCGTGGTGTGTCAGTGAGCAAACGCCAGTGAATGAGCGTTTTGGCACCCGCACGAAGCTTGTTGCCGAGAAATAGAAATAGAAGGAGTCCTCGGAAGGAGGAGTTTTTCTCCTCCTTGTTTCTTCTCCTCCTTTCTGATCTGCACACGTGCTGTGTTGGTGGTCTTGGGGAGCTCCAGGTTTTTAATCGGCCTTTGGAGCGTCCCTGGAAAGAGCTTGATCCATGGGAATTTAATAACCCAAGAGACGTTGGTCATTTCGGTGTTCTTGATAATGATATTTTTCTAAATTTCTCTTTTTTTTTCTAGTTTGGGAAATAAAGTATTTGAGTGCCTTGCAGTGCTTTCTGTTTTGTTCTTACGAGGGCGAAGCCCGTCCGCTTTCGTACGAGAAAATCAGCGTTGTTTCAAGTTCTTGTTTATTTTAAGCTCTGCAGTGCTGTAGGAAGAACATATGTACATCTGTTTGCTCGTTTTATTTACAGAAATACACAGTTTGACAAATACCTTGCAGATAGCCTGGCTGAAAGCTGGAAAATGTCAGGCTGGGGTTTCTTTTGAAGCTTCAAATTTATTTTCCAGTCACACACATGCTGAAGTTTTTGTGTTCCGAGAGAAGAATGATGTGGTGTCGTGAACTGATTTATACCGAGCAAGGGGAAAACTCGATATTTCTTTCCTGCTTCCCGCTAAAGGCGTCCTAAATGAGTCTTTTTTTCCGTAGGTTTATGCCCCGTCAGCAAGCACTGCCGACTACAATAGGGATTCACCGGGTTATCCGTCCTCGAAACCAGCAGCCAGCACTTTTCCTAGCTCCTTCTTCATGCAAGGTAAGGCGCTGCTTTCGGCAGGAGAGCTGCCCTGCCCGCGTTTGCTGGTTTCGATGCAGTCGGGAGGTCTCACCCTGCGGTCTGTAAGGCTGCCCTTCGAATGCAGACCTGTCCGGCTGTCCCTTGGCCGTCGGCGCTCTGACCGGGCTGGTTCGATCCCGGGTGAAGCGGGGCGGTGAGCCCTTTTCCCCAGCACGCGCGTGGGCGCCCGCCTTAGCGCGGTACTTTCTGGTTTGTTGTTTTATTTCACTGTGCTTGCACGTACCCACTGCGAGAAATACAAGGTGGTAGCAGTGAATACGTGAAAATTATTCCCCCATCCTCACTGAGAGCAGCGGCTTCGTTTTCAAAACGCTGCTCTAATTCCACGCCAACAGACGTACTCCTAGCTAGGAGTTTTCACGTATTCACTGCTACCACCTTGTATTTCTCGCAGTGGGTACGTGCAAGCACAGTGAATTTCAGCACACCTTAGTAAAGAAGATTCCTAGAGTGGGGAAAGGTCCGCACGCAGTCAGGGTGCTCATCTTTTGCCATGTTTAGGGTAAGAAATAATTAGCTTTTCAGTCCTTCCCCATATGCTCTGCTTCAGGCTAAGTAAAGGGTAGGTAAACCTGTTTAACTCAGCAGGACTGCTAGGCTAAAGTATTCACAGGGCAAGGGACTGGATTTGATTCTCTCTATATATGGATTCTCTGTATATATGGGATTTTATTCTCTCTATACAAGGATTCTCTGTATATATGGGATTTTATTCTCTCTATATATGGATTCTCTGTATATACGGGATTTTATTCTCTCTATATATGGATTCTCTGTGTATATGGGATTTGATTCTCTGTATATATGGGATTTTGTTCTCTATATATGGATTCTCTGTATATACGGGATTTTATTCTCTATATATGGATTCTCTGTATATAGGGGATTTTATTCTCTCTATATATGGATTCTCTGTATATACGGGATTTTATTCTCTCTATATATGGGTTCTCTGTATATAGGGGATTTTATTCTCTCTATATATGCTTTCCAATTTGCACTCTTAGGGGAAACACCCCTCCCCCCCTTCCCCCCCCGAAAGAACCCAGTTTTGTGTCCCCACCACCCTAAGGTCACGGGCGCTGCTCAGCAGCCGCGGGCATGGCTCAGCGCCCTGGCTCCCGGTGAGCGAGCTGTCTCCTGCGGCGCTCGGCCACGGCGCTGGCCCTTCCGTCGAGGACACTGGGGTCTGAGGACGAGCTGGCTGCCTGCGAGGGGAAGGACCTGGACCATGTCCTGGGCAGTGGTGGGAAGTGTGGACCACGACTGGAAAGAAAACTGCACTCTTGGCTGAAAACGTGAATAAATACCACCCAAAGCACAGGCTGCTTGGAGGCTTCTGCGGAGCTACAAAGCTGGGGATTAATAGGGTTCTAACGATGGCAAATATTTACCCTTAGCTGGTCTGGGGTTTTAAATGTTACCTTCGCTCAGATTGGGACTGCAGACAGAAATCTGAGTTGCGTGACTGTTCCGACAGCCGTGGGCAGGTGATGCTGGAAGGGCGGCTGCTGCCCGGCTGGTGGAAGCGTAGAAATAAAGCAGGGCTGCAGGTGAGACAGCAGAATTTCTGCTTAGAGCAACTCCTGTAGTTCGAAAAAGCTGGCAACTTTTCCAGCCCACGTACCCGTCTTCCAGGTCTGCTGGTCATTATGGGAAAGTTACCTTTTTTTTCCTTTTTTTTAGCTAACATGTTGACATTCTTCCAGCAGAAAATGCATTTCATCGCATTATTTCAATTCCATTTCAGCGTGTCTAATTAAATGTGAAATATGTAAGCAAATATTTGACTTTATAAAATATGGGGAGCCCTTTCTGTACTCCTCCGTGCGCGCTGTGCCCCGGCAGGGACCGGGCCTGAAGGACGAACGCTGCGCTGGGGAGGTGCGGAGGCACGCGCTGTCAAATCCCTAAAAAGCGAAACCGTACTAGCGGTGCTGCTCTCCTTTTTGACAAACCAACAAAAAGCAACAACGAAACAACTCAGAACTAACTTTCCGGCTGCGGAAACGGTCAAAATTCAGGAATTATCTGGTCGCTTACCAAGTTGGGGCTTCCCCAAAGCTCGTTGGCCATCCTCGTTCTGTAGGCGTCAGAGTATTTCGTTTTAGTGCTCAGACTTTGGTCTCTGGTGGGGTTTGTTTCAGTGGAGTGGGTGTACGTGAGTTTGTGGTACCGGGGCAGGAATAAAGCAGCAGGAGACCTGCGAGCCAGCGGTGTTTCCCTCCTGTCTTGCAGATGGCCATCACAGCAGCGACCCGTGGAGCTCCTCCAGCGGGATGAACCAGCCCGGGTACGGGGGCATGCTGGGCAACTCTTCCCACATCCCCCAGTCCAGCAGCTACTGCAGCCTGCACCCGCACGACCGCTTGGTAAGGCATGGGATGGGGGGCACCTACCGCGGGCACGCCGTCACGGAGTGCCGCTGAGATGTTCTCCTCGTACCATTATGTGTTCCCAACACTGTGAAAAAAACGAGTTTGAGAAATCACAGGAATGGTTTGGGTTGGAAGGGACCTTCTAGACCACCTGGTCCCACCCCCCAGCCATCAGCAGGGACATCTTCCACCAGCCCAGGGTGCTCAGAGCTCCATCCAACCTGGCCTTGAACCCTGCCAGGGAGGGGGCAGCCACAGCTTCTCTGGGCAGCCTGGGCCAGGGCCTCACCACGGCGCACGCCTCTGCGTTCTGGTGTTTGGAATTTGTGGCAGTCAGTGTCCTTCGCTGCTCTGACTTGATGGATACCCATCTAGCATCAATTTTCTGCTTTAAAAAAGGGAGGGTTTTTTTCATTTTCTCCAGTACGTTCTGATCTCTCACAGGAGGAAGTTGCCGGGACTGATTCCGTCTATTGTATTGGAATAGAATAAGATTGGGATTAAATATGGTCTGAGTACAGCTTAGGGGATGTTCTCCAACACCGTGGCTGAATTGATGATGTAGAAATAACACTGTGTTCCATCAGTTTTTTGGTTTTGTTTTGAAGTGAGAGGTAACGAAATGAACAGACAGCGAAAGTGAAGTCATTTTTCTCAAAATATGTGAAACATTACGAGTAGCGTTCCTCTGCTCTGTGCCCCTGCTTTGCACCCTTGAAGACGGTTGATTAGGGAGAGCAGTGAGGAGCACTGGTTTTAAGGGAGGAAGGAGTCCCTGGCTCTGAAGTCTTGCAGAACCCTCTTTTTGGAAAGAAGAAGAATTAAACACACACATGCAAACCGAAGATTAGTTTGCAAAATAAATCTTTAAAGTCTCACATTCACCGAGGTTAGCTCACCGCTCTGTAAAATTCATAAAAAGCAAAAGAAATTGCCTCCAAAACTGCTTAATCATGTCCTTAGAAAAGGCATAATAAGGCTCGAAGCAAACTTCACGTTGCTCTGAAGTGACAAGCATCTCTAACAAAAATTGAGCGTGACTTTTAAAACCCAATTTTATCTAATTTGTTATCTACACTGGTGCTCATTTGTCAGAATGAGGTGGCTTTTCGTGCCACCAGCTCAGGGTAGTGGCAAGACAGCAGGGCCCAGTCTGCAAACATTTGTGCAGCTAACTTTACCTTGAATCTGAATTTCTTGTGTTTGTAACATGCAGGGTTTTTTACGAAGAGCTAAAATATTTCTACGATGTAAAATATTTCTTTCTGTAAAATGGGTCGGGGTCTTCCACCTAAACTCCCCAAAATATCGGGGAGGATGTTCCACCTAAACTCCCCAAAATGTCGGGGAGGATGTTCCACCTAAACTCCCCAAAATATCGGGGAGGATGTTCCACCTAAACTCCCTGAAATATCCGTGAGGGTGTTCCACCTAAACTCCCCAAAATATCGGGGAGGATGTTCCACCTAAACTCCCCAGAATACATCTATGTAGGTATTATTGTATTTATCCTAAATTTCAGCGATAGTGAGGACCAGTCCAAGTTGTAGGTGCTCAGTGCCGACGACGCTGATACTAATCATTGATTATGTACGTCTGGGCTGGCAGAGCCTTCTGCATTTGAGGTGACACGGGGACAGAAGGGAGGCAGCGATGCTTTCAGTCCTCTCCACGTACTTTCTGCTGGAGCATCAGTGAGAGGTCAGCAGTTTGTGGTCAGCTGGAGCATCCGCGAGTGGTCAGCTCGTCGAGGGGAGGTCGAGCGATTTCACTTTGGTTCTCTGCAGACGTCCTTAACTTCTCAGTGACCTGCAGAGAAAATGCGTACAGCAAAAGAAAGAAAGAAAGAAAAGCTGCTCTTTGTCATTTTTATTTTCTCAGGCAGATCAGTGATTTTCTAAATGGATGCATAGAATCATAGAACGGTTTGGGTTGGAAGGGACCTTAAAGGTCATCTGGTTCCAACCCCCCTGCCATCAGCAGAGACATCTTCCACCAGCCCAGGGTGCTCAGAGCTCCATCCAACCTGGCCTTGAACCCTGCCAGGGAGGGGGCAGCCACAGCTTCTCTGGGCAGCCTGAGCCAGGGCCTCACCACCCTCATGGGGAAGAATTTCTTCCTAATATCTCATCTGAATCTGCCCTCTTTTAGTTTAGAGCCGTTCCCCCTTGTCCTATCCCTACACCCCCTTGTGAAAAGCCCCTCTTCATCCTTCCTGTCGGCCCCTTCAGGCACTGGCAGCTGCTCTAAGGTCACCCCGGAGCCTTCTCTTCTCCAGGCTGAGCAGCCCCAGCTCCCTCAGCCTCTCCTCGTAGGTGAGGTGCTCCAGGAGAGGTACAGAGAACAGTTCTACACTAAGCTGTCTTCAGATCCCGTGTTTTTCCTAAAATGTTTGGCAGTAGTGGTTTGGTTTCTCCCCCTGAGAAAATCCCAAACCAGCGCTGGCCTGCGTGGCGTGGAACAGCCCTTGAGCAGGGGACATGGGGTCCCTCAGGTTTCAGACCGTTGACAGCAGCAGTCCTTCTCTGCTCATTTCTCCATCACATGGGAAATCCTGTTGAGCTGTGCTGGCTGGGTTCAGAGCTGAAGTCCTGGCATGGTTTGGAGTGAGTCAAAGCCTGAAAATGTTCAGACTTCTCAGTGGTGATGGTCATTTTTCTTAGGGATGAGAAAAATAGATTTGGGTTGTTGTTTACATTCTTTGAGATGACTTTGAAGTATTCACTTACTTGGCACTTAATTTCAAGAAATCCTGTAAAATTAATGGAAGAGTACAAATAAAGGGAAGAAAGTTTTCAGCCAGCCTACTGTGAGCCACCTGCAGAGGCAGAGGGCACAGAGATGGTCTCGCTCCAACACCCCAGTGCCTTGATGCTGAGCCAGGTCCTGCCCCGTGTCCCCAGCTGCCCGTGTTTCTAAGGAGGCTTTACATCAGGGTCTCCAAAACCTGCAGGTCTTCTGCAGGACCTCCTCTCTGCTGGGGCAATGCTGTGAGCGAGAGAGGAGCTGGGCATGTTGTAGGACCTGTCTACACACGCTGTCTTCCACCCGTTAGGAAAAGACTGTGACGAAGGGCACTAAGGTGAGCCAGGTTGACAGTAATGCAAACTCAGCAAAAAACCTGACGGCAGCAATGTTGTGTCGCAGTCACGAAGGTTTGTGCTGAGCCAGCTACCAGTGTCTTCTGCATTCTGCCCCGACGCGTGTCCCACACTTGTTTGGAGAACGTGGTCCGTTGCATTTTCAGTCGTCTGTCGCACGGAGACGCTGCGGTGGGAGAAAGTTGATGACCTGGGGTGCCGGGGTGCTTCCTTACGGCACGTTCTGTAATGCCAGCCGTCAGCGTCTTGCAGTCAGATCTTGGGTTTCATGTCAAAAGCAGTATGGGGTTTCTGCCGCTTCCCTCGGAAGGCTTTGCCTCCAGCCGGTAGCTGTCCCTCTCAAAACAGGTTCTCATGACACCGCTGTGGTACCTTCATCAGTTGTGACCCATCCACTGGGGATGTTTGTCCATATCCGATAGGTGTATGCTGTGTCTCCTCCAGAAGATGTCAAATTAGGGTAGCAAACCACGCTCCCTGCCTAGTCATGGGGAGCATTCTGCTTGGCTCAGTTGGGTGAAGAACAACAGCACTTGGGACTGGGGCAGCATGAGCAGCCTGCTGCCTTCCGTCTTCTCAAGACTTAAAATACTTCCTTTTTTTATCCCTTTTGCCACAGAGCTACCCATCACACTCCTCAGCAGACATCAATTCCAGTCTTCCTCCGATGTCCACCTTCCACCGCAGTGGCACGAACCATTACAGCGCGTCCTCTTGCACACCCCCGGCCAACGGGACGGACAGCATCATGGGTGAGTTGAGGCCGGGCGCCGCGGCTGCCTCCCGAGGCTCTCCCTTGCCCTCCTGTCTCCCCTCGCATCTGCTTTGACACCCTGGGCTGGCACCAAAGGGACAGAATCGAGGTGGGGGGTGGTTTGACGGCGCGTCCTGGCGTGCGGAAGGACTGGCTGCTTGGTTCAGTAGGCGCAGAGAGATAGCGAGAACTGCGTGGAAATAAATATGTCGTAGCTGACCTTTGCCTCCTTTACTCATGAATTTTAGTGCTGCTGCTTCTTTTGGTGAGTTAAACGTAATTACAGCAGTGCTTTGCTTTTTGTGAATTGAATGTGTCACCGAAGGGCTTTGCTTCGGAGTTTGTGCGGAAGACACCGCGCCAGCGAAGTGCCTGGTCCCGCTGGGTTTGGGGTCTGATCTGGTTGTCTTCAGTGGTCGAATGGCCTGCAGTGCTGGGTGCGGTGATACTTCTGTATCACAGAATCACAGAATGGTTGGGGCTGGCAGGGCCCTCTGTGGGTCACCCAGTCCAACCCCCTGCCCAAGCAGGGTCACCCAGAGCAGGCTGCACAGCACCGCGTCCAGGCGGGGCTTGAATATCTCCAGAGAAGGAGACTCCACAGCCTCCCTGGGCAGCCTGGGCCAGTGCTCCGTCACCCTCAGAGGGAAGAAGTTCTTCCTCGGGTTCAGCTGGAGCTTCCTCTGCTTCAGTTTGTGCCCATTGCCCCTTGTCCTGTCGCTGGGCACCACTGAAAAGAGCTTGGCCCCATCCTCCTGACCCCCACCCTGCAGATATTTAGAGGCGTTTAGAAGGTCCCCTCTCAGCCTTCTCTTCTCCAGGCTGAACAAGCCCAGCTCCCTCAGCCTCTTCTCGCAGGACAGATGCTCCAGTCCCCTCCTTATCCTCGTAGCCCTCCGCTGGACTCTCTCCAGCAGCTCCTCATCTTTCTTGAACTGGGGAGCCCAGCACTGGACACAGCACTGCAGATGGGGCCTCCCCACGGAAGAGCAGAGGGGAAGGAGAACCTCCCTCGCCCTGCTGCCCACACTCCTCCTAATGCACCCCAGGATCCCATTGGCCTTCTTAGCAGCCAGGGCACACTGCTGGCTCGTGGTCACCCTGTTGCCCACCAGGACACCCAGGTCCCTCTCCGCAGAGCTGCTCCCCAGCAGGTCAGCCCCAGCCTGTACTGGTGCCTGGGGTTGTTCCTCCCCAGGTGCAGGACCCTGCCCTTGCCCTTGTTGAACCTCATCAGGTTCCTCTCAGCCCAACTTTCATCCCCTTCCATGGAGGGGGGGAGCAGTGGGGGCAGCATGTCCCCGTAGGGAGGAGAGCCACCTCTGACCTTGCTGAGGGTGACTCTGTCCGTGAAGAGCATACCACGGTATACCCAAATGTTTGGCAAAGACCAGTTCATAGTTCAATACAGGAAATAAAAAAGTATTGCTCTGCCTGTCTCTCAGAGAGCAAATAAAGCCAATGAAATAATTGGCAAATAGGGAACACGGCGCTGGACACATGTTTTGGATTACACACGTGATCCTGGGTGGAATGGCTGCGAGCGGGACTAATGCAGCAAGAATGGAGGGTGGGTTCAGGCACTAACACATGGGCATCACATTTTTTGAGGTCTCTGAAAGAAGAAGAAACTAAATACAGTCTCTTCTTAATTTGTCACTGTCTGAGGAGAAAGTCTCCCATTTCAGGGCTGCATTTCTGTGCGCAGTCTTGCCATTCCGTTGAGAGCGCTTCCTTCGCAACGTATTGCTGCTGCTGTGCGCGCGACGTAGAATCACTCTCTCTTTCTCCCTCAAAAGAGGATTCTACGTCTAAATTGGACTGATAGAGTCCAACTTAACCCAACCATCGTTACACCAGTTCTGCAGAAGCCTTCCTGGTGGCAGCTGAGGATGGAAAACCTTGCGGAGGGACGTTAAGAGGTAGGAGTGTGAATGCAGTCTCCTGCCCCTGTGCCTTGGGGAGCCAGCCAGCACAGTGCCTGGATTTCCCGTGTCTTCTGGATCAGTCTCCTGGAAAACCCACTGTCTGAATCAGAAGCTGAACAGTACGAAAACGTGGAGTTTGGTAGCAGCTGTAGATATTCAGCAGGCAGTACTGCTGGGCTGTGTCGGCATTGGAGGCTGCAGAAGTGTTTCTTGGATCTTGACGCAAGTCCTAGGCTCCTCCTAAGCCCCTGAACCTCCCCTGAGCCTGGGCACGCGCTCTCGTTTCCCTGCTTTTCCCGAGGAAGCCGTTGGAGCTGGCCCAGCCAGAGCCGCCGTGCCTCCGTCCCGGTCCCCAGGGAGCGCAGTGGCACGGCCGATGAGCCGCGGTCCCGACGGTCACGCAGCTCGGGTAGGCAGCAGGGGGGAAATCCTTTCCAGGGAGTGCAGGGCAGCGTTGGCCGCGGTGAATTTTAAGCCAAGCGTTGGCTTTTGATTTGCAGAGGTGTGAAGCGGTGCGGTGTCCTGGCCACCTGATGCACGCGTTAACCCCGCGTGCTGCTCTCGCCGCTGCTGACGTGGTGTTTGTATGACGTTATGCGCCGCGACACGCGGCTTTTCCAGGAGAAACGTGATGTGTGTTCCCCTCGAGGTGCTGGTTTCACAGTAATTTTATTCCCAGAGCAGTCACATCGTGCTGCACGGTCTATTTTATAAGAATGTGAAGCTTCCCGTGACAGGAGGGTGGTGAACTGTCGCGCAGTATCAGCAGAATATGACTCCCATCCAGCGATGTCGCTTCCTCATAATTTGGGAAGATCATCAGCGGTGAATACCGAGATGGTGGAAGTTCACAGAATCACAGGATGGTTGGCGTTGGAAGGGACCTCTGTGGGTCACCCAGCCCAACCCCCTGCCCAAGCAGGGTCACCTACAGCAGGCCGAAAGTTTTTCCACTCTTCGTAACATAGAAACATAATTTCCAGGCTGCTGTTTCAGAAAGGACTGTTCCACCAGAACAGCGGGAGTTTGTGCTAGAATTTAAAACTATAAAAAGTCTGGCTGGGATTCTCTAATAGAAGGCTGCAGCCTATCGGTTACACGAGATGCTTTGCTAGATAGAATTATCCTCGCTGAGATACCGATTCCTGGAAGTTTATTCAATAATCCAAGATTTACGATCCCGAGTCCCACCAGAAGGATGTGAGAAGGCTGCACTTCATCATTCTGTCCCTCTGCCTTCCAGTGCAGAATTGTTCTCCGCAGCGACACGCTGGGAAAGTTTTAGGAGATGAATTATGACAATAAACACGCTCTTCGACAGAGCTAGAATCAATCCATCAGCACGCTGCCGTCTTCGGTGATGCCTTCGGCACGTGAAGAGTCTTGCGAGCGGGGCAGTAGCTCGCAAGTAGAAGCCACCGCTTCGAGGGTGCATTTTCACGTTTTACAATCCTGGTCCCAAGTCAGCCGTGTCTTCTGCGTCATGCCGCAATCTGCCGATGCTTCATGTCGGTGGAGACCTGCCTTCTCGAGTGGGGAAGCCAGCGTAGTTGTGTCCTCTGATAATAATCACAGCATGGTCGGGGTTGGAAGGGACCTCTGTGGGTCACCCAGCCCAACCCCCTGCCCAAGCAGGGTCACCCAGAACCGGCTGCACAGCACCGTGTCCAGGCGGGGCTGGAATATCTCCAGAGAAGGAGACTCCACAGCCTCCCTGGGCAGACTGGTCCAGGGCTCCATCACCCTCAGAGTACACGTAGACCAGTCTGAGGAAAGACAGGCTAGCGTAGGTGGGTAAGAAGTGCCTTGCTGCTTCGGACAGGCGGTCCATCTAGCTTAGCATTCAGTGGTGGAAGGCGATCCTGGCCGTTTCTGCAGCTCCTGCCCTGAGGACCATCATATTAGTGAGGCTGGGGGGCCCATCCCTGCCTGGTTCTTCAAGCACCTTCTGCTTTCTTTTCCTGGAAGTTTCGTTGAGTGTTCCCTTGCTCTTGCCTCAAACCCTTGTCCATCGTCGATAAATTAATGAAACCTTTCTTGAAATCTGGTTTTGGCTATTTCATTCAACTAAAGACCAACACAGAAATGTCTTCGATAAACTGTGCTCTTCCAGCTTTGGAGGAGTTTCATAGTGTTCCTTGCATGAAGTTGTTTGGTGTTTTGCATAAGAATTTGAAAACATCTGTCCTTGTTCAGACCAGAAGCTCATCTATGCAACGGTCCTGTCTCCAGCGAAGACTCTGAGGATGTCCTTGGGAGGAATATAAAAGCAAAGCAAGCATATATGATATTTCCCCAGTCGTTCCAGCGCGGAGTGCAGCTTGAGTTCATTCTTCTCCTTGAAGTGACCCAGCCTTTCCTGGAGGCTTGGCCTGGCACAGTGACGCTGCGCATTTGTGAAACCGTGCTCCTCCTGGTTCGTTTTGACTCTGCTCCCTCAAGACCCAGCGTGGTCCTCCCTTCTTCTCGTGTTGCCACAAGCCCCAGATGACAGCCTTTCTGCCCTGTTGTTGGGGTTTATGTAGCCTGCGTCATACTCCACTGTAGTGGTCCTTTTTCCAGGCTGGAGAATCCACATTTGTTGAGTTTGTCCTCTAAAAAACCACCGTCTGCTTTTTCCGACTTCACTTTTTCTGTTCTGCAGACCTCGATGCTCTTTCTTAACGGCCTTGCGAGGTCTTTGCTCCGTATCCAAAATACAGGAGCGTCGTGAGTTCACTGGGGACGTAACGAGCTTCTGGGTTGTCTCTGCTCTTGGCCCGGTCGTTGCTCAGCGCTGGGGTTTTCTTGGGGGCAGCGAGCGGCTGGTTCTGCTGCTTAACTGTCAGCTCAGGTTGTCAGCTAATTACTCGCTGTAGCTCTAGGCTTCCTCCTCTTTCTGGACTGCTCGTTAGGTAACGGAGAGCCCGCTTGTGGGTACCTATGGCACAGGGCTTTTTTCCCCCCCATAGAATCACAGAATGTTCGGGGTTGGAAGGGACCTCTGTGGGTCACCCAGCCCAACCCCCTGCCCAAGCAGGGTCACCCAGAGCAGGCTGCACAGCACCGCGTCCAGGCGGGGCTGGAATATCTCCAGAGAAGGAGACTCCACAGCCTCCCTGGGCAGCCTGGGCCAGGGCTCCGTCACCCTCAGAGGGAAGAAGTTCTTCCTCATCTTCAGCTGGAGCTTCCTCTGCTTCAGTTTGTGCCCATTGTCCCTTGTCCTGTCGCTGGGCACTACTGGAAAGAGTCTGGCCCCGTCCTCCTGACCCCCACCCTGCAGATATTTGTAGGCATTTCTAAGGTCCCCTCTCAGCCTTGTCTTCTCCAGGCTGAAGAAGCCCAGCTCCCTCAGCCTCTCCTCGTAGGAGAGATGCTCCAGTCCCCTCCTCATCCTCGTAGCCCTCCGCTGGACTCTCTCCAGTAGCTCCTCATCTTTCTTGAAGTGGGGAGCCCAGCACTGGACAGAGTACTGCAGATGGGGCCTCCCCAGGGCAGAGTAGAGGGGAAGGAGAACCTCCCTCGACCTGCTGCCCACACTCCTCCTAATGTACCCCAGGATCCCATTGGCCTTCTTGGCACCCAGGGCACACTGCTGGCTCATGGTCACCCTGTCGTCCACCAGGACACCCAGGTCCCTCTCCACAAAGCTGCTCCCCAGCAGGTCAGCCCCAGCCTGTACTGGTGCCTGGGGTTGTTCCTCCCCAAGTGCAGGACCCTGCATTTGCCCTTGTTGAACCTCATCAGGTTCCTCTCTGCCCAACTCTCCAGCCTGTCCATGTCACGCTGAATGGCAGCACAGCCTGCTGGTGTATCCACCACTCCTCCCAGTTTGGTGCCATCAGCAAACTTGCTGAGGGTATGCTCTGACTCTTCATCCAAGTCATTGATGAAGAAGTTAAGGATCTTGCCAAACGTCACGACCTGGGTTTACGCCACATCTTTTTCCAGGCCCCGTACGAGTATGTTCAGCAGTACAGAGCTGCACAACTGGGAACTGGCTGATAATACTCCTCCCTTACACAGCTGAGTATTAATTCCTGCTTTTGTAGTCCCTCTCTTAATCATTTCTTAATCTGCAAGAATATCCTCGCTTCCCCGTTACCTGGAGACAGCGGAGTTTCTTTGAGGGCCTTCGGGAGGCGGCTTTGTTGAAAGCTGAGAGTACAAATCCGTTCTCTTTGCTGGATCTCCTGTACTGATGTGCTCGTCATTTTTTTTGAGAGAATGAGGATTTGCAAGACATGCGCTTTCCTCCAGCAAAGCCGTGTTGCTTGTGCGATGCGGTGTATTTATCCATGTGTGTGCTGATCTTTGTTACCTTTCCTAGTGGAGAAGTCAGCTGGTGGCTCTTTGAATTTACAGGACTTCATCTTCAGTATTGGTTTTTGATATTTTCTACTTTCTTTACTTCAGTGCTAGGTTGATCTAAACTTTCATTTTTACTCTGTGGTTAGAAGTTAGACAATTTTGTGTTTGAGTTTCTTGAAAACTTGTAGAAATGTCATTTGGCTCTTCTTTATTTTTCTTTTTATTGATTTATTTTAAAGCCTTTACATTGACACTTCAGTTGGAGCCAATTTTTCTGACTAATCCCTTGTAAAATATCATCTGTCCCATGGCATGGCAGATGAAAATAATCTGTTTAGCATTTCTTGTATTACCCTTTCTTTCCTTGAATTCTCCTGTTGCATCTTCACAGAATCACAGAATGTTCGGGGTTGGCAGGGACCTCTGTGGGTCAACCAGCCCAGCCCCCTGCCCAAGCAGGGTCACCCAGAGCAGGCTGCACAGCACCGCGTCCAGGCGGGGCTGGAATATCTCCAGAGAAGGAGACTCCACAGCCTCCCTGGGCAGCCTGGGCCAGGGCTCCGTCACCCTCAGAGGGAAGAAGTTCTTCCTCATCTTCAGACGGAACTTCCTCTGCTTCCTATGCTGTTTGCAGGTCCTACCAACTCTCTATCGTTGTGCCAATGCCTGATGGGCTTGAAAAGGCTTTTATTAATGGCTTGTAAGCCATTAGGGTTGCTCTTTCATGGGCTTTTTTTGGTCTTGCATGTAACTTGCATTAAATATTTGCCCAAGATCCTCCATCTTCCTCAACCCATCCATCTTATGGCTTTCTTCCAAACGCTGGAGGGAGGTGGAGGAGCGCTTGTTGAGTGTGATGGAAGCCTTCTGTTTAGGTAGGATCAGTATCTGCTCTGCCTTCTAGCAGAAACACCCAAGGACCAGTTTTACCCCGAGGTGAAGAGCGAGGCTCTAGACAGTCTGAGGCTGTGCCATGATGACCCTGAAGTTCTTTCAGACTTCGTTCAGCTGGGGTTCAGCACAGCCTCGCAGGTCACCTTGCGAACGTCCCTGCTGGGAAGATCTACAGTGCTGCTGCGGGAGCGCCGTCCGTGGGGCTCATCAGCTCGCTCCTGGGTGCGGGGTGACAAATTTGATGCTGGCGGGGCTGGGTTGCAGTCCTCCCTCCCCGCCGGCCGCTCGCGCCAGGAGCGGGCTCTGCCTGTCTGCATCGGTCGTTGCCGTGCGCGTCCCAGCCTCGTTCAAATAGTTCTTGCTTCTCAGGTGGGTTTTCTTCCGTTCTGGGTGCTTTTCAGAGCTCGGGTTGATATCCCGATGGTTCAGAGCTGACAGTTGTAGTGCCCGTGGAAGCTGTCGGCGCAGCCTGTCCCTGCTCGGGCTGTATTTCAGTTGTGTTTGGAAATTGGAAAAATTGGAAAGCGATGGACCAAAGACTCTACGGTATTAACCCAAACCGTTGGTTGCATTCCATAGCCATTCCCTGCATGAAGCAGCACTGTGCATCACCTTTCCCTGTAGTGATACCCTGGGTTATCTTTTCCCACGTTTGAGGGCTGGTTCTTACTTCTGTGGTGCCCAGTCCCAGGATGATGTTTGTTTTGTCCCATTTCTCCCGAAATCTTTGGGCTCTTGCAGCAGATGCTCCTTGCTGGGTTTCTTCTTGAGACCCTATTTTTCTGTTCTTCCTTCAAATACAAGGTTTTCTTAGTCACCTACATTTTTCAGTCATGTCCCTGACAAAGCGATAGCTAAAGCAAATACTAATTTATGTGTAAAACAGCTAGTGATGTAAGAAATAATAACATACATTTAAAAATTTGGAGGGTTGGACTAGATGACGGGGGGTTGGACGAGATGACCCACAGAGGTCCCTTCCAACCCCTACCATTCTGTGATTCTACCATTCTGTGAAAAAATTAGTTATATTTAAGTAATCACCGCTGTTTTCACGACATGAATGCTTTCAGCAGATCTCTGCTTGGGTTTAGCTTGGTCTCCCACGCCGAAGGTGCCGTAACCACCTTCCCTCGCCCCCGTTCTCCTGCGTCCCGCAGCCCCCCAGCCCAGGAGCGCTGGAGCCGGGGCGGCAGGCAGCCCAGAGCCCCGGTGCCGATGCTTCTCCCTCCGCAGGCCTGCGGTCTGCTGCTGGTGTTTGGTGGGTTTTCTTCCTCGTGAATCTGTCCAGTTCCTTTTAAATCTGTTCGCGTTTGGTCTTCGCGTACCTTAAAGCAGCGAGTTTCCCCATTTGGCTGGGCACTAGTGAGAAAACTCCTTTTTCCTTGTTTATTTGCTTTAACAGGTGGCTCTCAGTTTTTTATAGGGGAAAAATACCAAATAATGATGCAGAGCTTGCCTTCCCCATATGATAAACCTCCGCTGTCTTGCTCTTCCAGCATCCCTTTCCCAGTGAAGCTCCCTCTTCTCTGCAGAAGGGAACTTTGCACACCACTGCCCATCCTTGAGGCCCTTCTGGTAGGTTTGCCAAGCCTACCACAGTCATTTGTCTTCAGAGTCTTTCAGGAAAAGTTGAATACTCAGTAGATCTGAAGAATTCTTTTGTTCTTAGCGATAACTAGTTTAAGACGTGGCCCATCTCAGCACTGTCAGGTTTCTAGGAGCACGTGGAGCAAGACTATGGTCCCTGCCTTTCCTTCTCCCACAGGATTGGTGTAGCTCACAGAATCCCAGAATGGCAGGGGTTGGAAGGGACCACTTTGGGTCACCCAGTCCAAACCCCTGCCCAAGCAGGGTCACCCACAGCAGGCTGCACAGCACCGCGTCCAGGCGGGGCTTGAATATCTCCAGAGAAGGAGACTCCACAGCCTCCCTGGGCAGCCTGGGCCAGGGCTCCGTCACCCTCAGAGGGAAGAAGTTCTTCCTCGGGTTCAGCTGGAACGTCCTCTGCTTCAGTTTGTGCCCGTTGCCCCTTGTCCTGTCGCTGGGCACCACTGGAAGGAGTCTAGCCCCGTCCTCCTGACACCCACCCTGCAGATATTTAGAGGCATTTCTAAGGTCCCCTCGCAGCCTTCTCTTCTGCAGGCTGAACAAGCCCAGCTCCCTCAGCCTCTCCTCACAGGAGAGATGCTCCAGTCCCCTCCTCATCCTCGTAGTCCTCCGCTGGACTCTCTCCAGCAGCTCCTCATCTCTCTTGAACTGGGGAGCCCAGCACTGGACACAGCACTGCAGATGGGGCCTCACTAGGGCAGAGCAGAGGGGAAGGAGAACCTCCCTCGCCCTGCTGCCCACACTCCTCCTAATGCACCCCAGGATCCCATTGGATTTCTTGGCACCCAGGGCACACTGCTGGCTCATGGTCACCCTGTCGTCCCCCAGCACTCGCAGTCCCTCTCCCCAGAGCTGCTCCCCAGCCTGTCCTGGTGCCTGGGGTTGTTCCTCCCCAGGTGCAGGACCCTGTGATTCTGTGAGATGGAGGTGGAAGTGTCGCTCACGGGCCGCAGTCAGGCAGAGCTGCTGTTTTAGCTTGTAAATGGCCATACAGGTGCTGAAAGTGGTGGGATGCTTCGCCCGAATTTTTCTTTCCTTCGATTTATCCCGTATTGGAGGAGTTTTCAATCCTATCACCTGAGCGTGAGAAACTGGTGGCCTGCCACACCGTGATTTTTCTTGCCCTGAATTTCTTACATAAAAGGTGCAATCCCATCACCTGAGAGACGGTGAAAAAATCATTTCTTTAAACACCCGTGAAATGTTCAAGTGAAGCAGAAGTTAGACTTTGGAGAAATCTTTGAGAAATTTAATAACGCCTTTCAAACATGGATTTGAAAAGCGTACAAAGGCCCAGGGTCACGAAGTGAATGAGGAGCAAACAAAATATGGGCTGGCTGCTGCTGAGCGGCACCGCGTCCTTCCCGCGCGGCGCGGGGAGAGGGGGCTGCGCAGGCGGGCTGAGCGCTGGCGTCCCCGCTCCGGGCAGTTGGTCTTTGCTGCCTTTATAACGTATGATGTGAAGTGTCACCCTTGGGTAGAAGTGTCATAGAAGGAAACCCTCGCTGGAGTGGGTTTGCCCGTCCTGGGGCGGGCACGGGTCTGGGTGCAGGCAGCGCGGGCAGGAGCCTGTCCGCTCCCCACGCTTCGGCTCGCCGCGGCTTGCCTAAATAATAAATATATTTTATCTGCAAAAATGGAGCATGAATATCTACCTTAGCAAACAAATTAATGGTAATTAATGATCAATTTTATGCAGCTAGCATTAAAATGCAATGAAACGATGAGCGAGTGGACCAGGACTAGAAGTCTGCGGTGTCTTACTGCCTGTTCTGACGTCGCGTCTTTTGTTTTTCAGCGAACAGAGGAAGCGGGGCAGCGGGCAGCTCGCAGACTGGTGATGCGCTGGGGAAAGCACTCGCCTCTGTAAGGAAATAATTTACTTTGGAATAACCCGTTTACCGTTTTGAAAATGTGAGCTTTATATCGGAATTGGACGCCTGGAGTTTACGAAGATCAAAACGGGCGAGATCTGGTCTCGGAGGTCACCCGCGGGGAGCCACTGCCAACCGAAAGTGCAAAATGGCGTGGAGAAAGCTTTAGCCTTAATTTTAGGGTAGAATAGAAAGGGAAAGAGGGGGAAGCCCTGACCTGGTCGCGTTGACTGGGTGCCAGGGAGCTGTGTCTGTCAGTCTGCCCCACGCCGCATCTCCTAGGGCGGTTGAGCAGAGCCCAGCGGCAGGATGACTTCTGCACTACCGAGCCGCCCGCAGGCAGGAGTCCTTTGGAATTCACCTGTAGATTATTTTCTATTTTTCGTGGCGGTTTCCACCCATTCAGTTACCGTGGTTGCTGTTGAAGTCGGCAGTTCCCACCTCTTACCGGTGTAGCTGGGGCACGGCAGGGTTTCCTCCTGCTCCGAGCTGGAAACCTGCTGTGCCCCAGCTACCGCCGCGGTCCCAGTTGGCACGAGCTGACTTTTAATAAGGACCACTAGAGTTATTTTCTGGGCAGAGTGGGTTCCATGGAGTTCTCATGAGAGTTAATTTTTGGTTTTTTGCACATCCTTCGATGCTTCATTGAAAAAGACGAAAAGTCAAGACTCTGGTTGGCCTGAACTAACTGATACAGTACAGAATCCACTTTGAAGTGGTGCCCTGACAAATGGCACGGGTGCTGAGCGGGGACGCCGCGGGGCCGTGGCACCCGGGCACGGGGCCCGCGGGCGCTTGCTCGCTGGAGCAGCGGACGAGTAGTTGGGGTTTGCTGCTGCGGGTTACCCACCATGCCAGGGTTTAACGTGCTCGGCTCCCTTTGCTTTATTTTGGCCGGGAAGGGAATTCAGCATAATGAAAAAAATTAATTTTCTGGCGTGCTTGAAGGCCTTGTTTGATGACACTGGTTCGTAGAGTAGTCTCTGCGCTGAAAATGTGTGTGTCTGCCGTAGCAGAGCCGTGGGGCGATCAGAAACCGTCGCTTAATGGGCTAGTGTCTGTTCCCCTCAAAAGGGGCCTGCTGCCTAGCTTCCTGCCTCCGATACAGTTTTGTCTTTATAAAAATATGAATATTTGCATAAGAGGCTTTTTAACCTGTCCTGCTTTCATTGAAATGAACTGAATGCATAAGAACTCCGTATTTCTTTCTGCATCAGTTTGTGATGGCTTTAGATTAATTCTGTATCATCTTTTAAAGATCTATTCTCCAGATCACACCAACAACAGCTTTTCATCAAATCCTTCAACTCCTGTTGGTTCTCCCCCTTCTCTCTCAGGTATTGTTGTTACACTTCTATTTTACTGAACGTTGCAACCTATTTTTTTGGTAGGAGATGCCTGACCGAGCTCCCGGGCGGCGGGCGCTGGTGGCCCGCCGAGGCGACCGCAGAGGTGCCCCCCGCGCGCCCTTCCCCGGGCGGAGAGGAGCTCGGCGCAGCTCTCGGGCGGACGCTTTTTTACCGACGAGCGGTGGTTTCATTGCGGCTTCCGGCAGTGCCCTCGGGGTCCGGCGGCGGGCGGTTGCTGCCCTGTGCCGAGCGTGTCCCCGTGCCGTGGCCGTGCCCCCGGGCAGGGACCCCCAAGCCCTCGCAGCAGCCTTGCTCTGGGGTGCCAGGTCGGGCTCCTTCTGTAATATTCCCCCAACCCCTCCCGGGGCCGAAGCAAACGCCCGTTTGATCCCGAAAACGTCTCGCTGGACGAGCTTGAGCCCCTGCGAATCCAGTCGATTCATTTTATAGTTTATTTACTACAATTGCATATTTTAATTAAGCCCACTTGACTAATAAAAGCCTAAACTGAAAAGATCCGGAGGCCCAGGGTAGTTCTCATGAGCATCAGGCGCTTTAAATGTTTACCCCAATATAAGCCAGGTTTCTTCAACCTCGAGGCTTTGCAGCTAGAACCCTAGGGTTCTCCTCCCCCACAGCACACGCCAACACCTCGGAGGCCGCGTGGCTCTCTGTCCCCTCTTTGGGATGAGGTCTGTGTCAGGAGTGACCAAGGACCCCGGTCTCCTCCTCTTTGTGCCCAAGCCCTGGCTCCTGCTAACCCCACCGCGAGCCCTGAAGGGCAGCCGAGGCCGTTTCCGTAGGGCGGTGCTGGCCAGACGTGTGATCCATCCCTTGTTCTCCGTGGACCAGGAGCAGCAGGACGGAGGTGGAGGTTGCTCCTGGCCTCCTGACGCTTGGACGTGGTGCCCCAGCAGCAGGACAGAGGTGAAGGGAGCTCGTGGCCTCCTGCCCCTTGAACGTGGTGCCCCAGCAGCAGGAGCAGCAGGACGGAGGTGGAGGGAGGTCCTGGCCTCCTGCCCCTTGAACGTGGTACCCCAGCAGCAGGATGGAGGTGGAGGGAGCTTCTGGCCTCCTGCCCCTTGAACGTGGTACCCCAGCAGTAGGATGGAGGTGGAGGGAGCTTATGACCTCCTGCCCCTTGAACGTGGTACCCCAGGAGCAGGATGGAGGTGGAGGGAGGTCCTGGCCTCCTGGCCCTTAAACGTGGTGCCCCAGCAGCAGGACGGAGGTGGAGGGAGGTCCTGGCCTCCTGCCCCTTGAACGTGGTACCCCAGCAGCAGGACAGAGGTGGAGGGAGGTCCTGGCCTCCTGCCCCTTGAACATGGTGCCCCAGCAGCAGGAGCAGCAGGACAGAGGTGAAGGGAGCTCGTGGCCTCCTGACCTTTGAATGTGGTGCCTGAGCAGCAGGACTGAGGTGGAGGGAGCTCCTGGCCTCCTGGCCCTTGAACGTGGTGCCCCAGCAGCAGGAGCAGCAGGATGGAAGTGGAGGGAGGTTCTGGCCTCCTGACCCTTGAACATGGTGCCCCAGCAGCAGGAGCAGCAGGACAGAGGTGGAGGGAGGTCCTGGTCTCCTGCCCCTTGAACGTGGTGCCCCAGCAGCAGGAGCAGCAGGACAGAGGTGGAGGGAGCTCGTGGCCTCCTGCCCCTTGGACGTGGTACCCCAGGAGCAGGATGGAGGTGGAGGGAGGTCCTGGCCTCCTGGCCCTTAAACGTGGTGCCCCAGCAGCAGGATGGAGGTGGAGGGAGGTCCTGGCCTCCTGCCCCTTGAACGTGGTGCCCCAGCAGCAGGAGAAGCAGGATGGAGGTGGAGGTTGCTCCTGGCCTCCTGCCCCTTGAAAATGGTGCCCCAGCAGCAGGATGGAGGAGGACGGAGGTCCTGGCCTCCTGACCCTTGACCCCTTGAACGTGGTGCCCCAGCAGCAGGAGCAGCAGGACAGAGGTGGAGGGAGCTCGTGGCCTCCTGACCCTTGAACGTGGTACCCCAGGAGCAGGATGGAGGTGGAGGGAGGTCCTGGCCTCCTGACCTTTGAATGTGGTGCCTGAGCAGCAGGACGGAGGTGGAGGGAGGTCCTGGCCTCCTGCCCCTTGAACGTGGTGCCCCAGCAGCAGGAGAAGCAGGATGGAGGTGGAGGTTGCTCCTGGCCTCCTGCCCCTTCAAAATGGTGCCCCAGCAGCAGGATGGAGGTGGAGGGAGCTTCTGGCCTCCTGCCCCTTGAACATGGTACCCCAGGAGCAGGACTGAGGTGGAGGGTGGTCCTGGTCTCCTGGCCCTTGAACGTGGTGCCCCAGCAGCAGGAACAGAAGGACAGAGGTGGAGGGAGGTTCTGGCCTCCTGACCCTTGAACGTGGTGCCCCAGCAGCAGGAACAGAAGGACAGAGGTGGAGGGAGCTCCTGGCCTCCTGCCCCTTGAACGTGGTGCCCCAGCAGCAGGAGCAGCAGGACAGAGGTGGAGGGAGCTCCTGGCCTCCTGGCCCTTGAACGTGGTGCCCCAGCAGCAGGACAGAGGTGGAGGGAGCTCCTGGCCCTTGAACGTGGTGCCCCAGCCTCGGGGACGCAGACCCGGTGGCAGCTCTACGGTGACGAGAGCTTTTTGGAAGGAGGATGGAGAGAAGGTTGCGCTAGCTGGCAGCCTCTGTATCCACCTCCATCACGACGTTGGGGTGAAAGCCAGGCAACGAATGTCCCGACGAAGCCACCCGTGGCTGGGGACAGAGGGGACCACCTGTCCTGCCGTAGCGTGGGGGGGTCTCACACCCCAGGGGACGGCTTTCTGCCCGGCTTGGCCCGGAATCGCCCCCGATTTCTCCGATCCCGACGGAAGGGGCCGAGCCAAAGAGGAATCCCGAGCGACGCCGGTTGCTCGCTGCAGGCCCTGCCGGGTAGAGGGGGAGAACCGAGTGTCAAAAGAAATAAAAAATAAAGGGGTAGAAGTGCATTTAAATCGTGGCTGAAAGCGTTTAGCGTGCAAGGCACTTCCCCTCGAGGATGTCAAGGGCTGGGTAAAAATTATTTTGAAAATAACGATTGCTCCTCGTTGCTCCATGTGGTGCTGTAGTAAAACCCCGACTGAAAGCTCCATGGGGACCAGAAAAGGGAAGATGTAAATTTTAATTAGGACTGACATAATTTGGACTTTTATGAGAAATAAGCTGTGAGAGCCTAAAAAAAAAAGCTGCCATGAGTCCCACCCTGGCCTGTCTCCGCTGAAGGAAACGCCGCTCGGTGCAGAGGTGAGGGTTAAAACCCCAATATCTCCACCTCGAAATTCTGAGGCCCGGTTTGTGCCGTCACGCCGAAGACGGCTCGTTCAGAAGAACGCTGCCACTTGCCCAAGCGTTGTGCTGTCTATATAAAAAAAACTTCTTTTCCCCGTGTTTGCCTCTTCCACAAGGGCATTTTTTTTCCTTCGGCGAACGCTGCTGGAGCCCGGGAGCCCTTCTCTTCCCGCAGGAGCAGGTTCAGAGCGGCGGGCGCGGACCCGCGGGTTTTGGGTCAGACCCTTGGTCTCGCCGGGCCAGAGCAACCCAGAACTCCGCGGCGTGGACCGGAATGTTGCGTGCGGTGCTTTTACTGACCGCTTTGGGGGGTTTTTATTTTTTGATGATTTTGTAAGTTTGCTGGTGGGATGCCGTAAGCGGTGTCTGGAAACCAGGCTGGGCCGGGCTGTGCCGCGGGGCTCCGGCAGCACCCTGCGGCCACGCCGCTTCTCCGTCCAGCGCCCAGATGTTTCCCTCTCCAGCTGCCGCATGAATGCAGCCCTCTATGCGGAGGAGCAGCCCGGGGGGAACTCTGCGGCCTGCATCTACGTGCTTTGCTACAAAATACCTTTGTTTTGGGGTTTTTGTTTTTTTTCCCCCCACCCGTGTGTATTTTGGAAGTTCTCCATATGTCTGCTCTATAGTCTATCTGGAATACGGCATTTACATGTCTACGAAACTGTCCAAAACGTTTAAAAGACATTTTTGTTTGCATAGTTCTAATGGTAATTCCGATTTTACTATTAGCAGGCACAGCTGTTTGGTCTAGAAATGGAGGTCAAGCGTCATCATCTCCCAATTATGAAGGTCCCTTACACTCTTTGGTATGTTTTGATTAGTGACCTCCTCTGCCTCAGTATTTTACTTGCTGTTCTTTCCATTGCTCATCCATTCTTCTCACACAGGTTTTCATTTCGTTAGCGACCGCTATGCCCTCGAACTTGGTTTTACCACCTCTAAAATCGTGTCATGGGTGCTCGAGAGACGTGACGCGGTTGGAGATGCTGCTGGTCGGGGTCTCCTCCTTGACAGGGTGACGAAACGGGGGACGAGGACCCCAGAAAGTGTAGAGGGCGAGCGGGCGGATGGAACGGATCGAGGAGAGAGCGGGAGGGGAAAGCCATGGCGGCTGTCACGCCGCGTCCGTCGGTCCCGCGGAGCGAACGAGGGAGCGCGGCCGATGCGGCAGCGATGCTCCGGAGTCCTCTACCCAGGGAACACCGGCGGGCCGAGCTGGTGGCAGGGAGGGCTGGAGGGACGTCAGCAGGATCCGTCGCCTTTCCTACTGGAAAGATGGCGTAGGAGTTGGGGTTGGCCAAAGGCGCGTTGGGACGGGGGAGAGCTGCGGAGAGCCCGCTCGGCTGGGTGTTGGTCTCGGTTGGAAGCAGGTTGGAAACACCTGACGTGCTGTGCGGTGTAAAATAAATAGTGCTAGAGCTTAAAGTTTCAAAAAAAAAGCCAAGTGGGTAATTCCTGAGGGCACAGCGTTCAACCCCGCTAGCACTGGCCGACGCAGCGGGCCTGTTGGCTTCGTTAGAACTTTGCCGCGGTCGGGAATTAGCACAGACTGGGTTTTTTCTGCCCCAATTCAGAAATCCTTCTCGCGATGGACCGTGGTGTTTTCTAGGCTGGCTGTCTTCCGGAGTTTTTTTTTTTTAGTTATTTTGGTTTGCAGACAGCAGTGGCCTGGTGAAGAAGTTTGCTGGAGAGACCCGTGAGCTCTGCCTGATTATTTTTGCCTAATTATTCTTGCAGCTCAGGTTCCCCAGGGCTTGGGGGCTGTCCTGTTGAGCTTCCCCCTGCCGTATTTAATTCACGAGCAGAGATTTCAGGTCTGCACAGGGCTTGGGCTGGGGGAAGCCGAGCCGGGGGTGCGGAGGGGTTTCTGCGGGCAGTGGCTCCTGCAGCGGGTTGTCCCCAGAGCGGACACTGGGGTCTGGGGTCGTCCCCCAGACACACAGACGCGGGTCCCACCAGCCGTGGGCCGAAGCTGCGAGGTCGCCGTTCCCCCTCGCTGGCTCCTCATCCTCGCCCTGCCGGCGGCACGCCGCGGGGGCTGGTTTTTGGCTGAGCGGGAGCGCGGCGGTCGGGGTTCCTCACAGGCGCTCCCCGGGGCGATGGGTGGGCTGGCGGTCGGGGTGCTGGGAGACGGGGTGGCGAGGGCCCATCCTTCTCCGGCGCGAGGTCGTAGGGACCCCGAGGCTGTTGCAGCTGGGGGGTGCGGAGCAGCCCTGCACCCTGCGCGACTGGTCCATGGGTCGCCGGCCGTAAGCTGCTCAGTGCATTTGTTGCTGAATTTACTGGTGATAAAAAGTGATTTCAGGCTGCGTAGCTGCGGGGAAAAAATCCAGTGAGGGACTGTAGGACCTGGTAGTTTTTCTCTCTCTGTGTGCAATCCTGGGGTTAGGTGGGGGGAGGAAAATCCCGGTCGGAGATTGATCACAATTAGAGGTATATTCGTTTCTTTACTTCTGCTTCTTTTTTATTTTTTTATTATTTTTTTTTTTTAAGTGTCACTAAAACTTTTCAAAGACATAGAGGGCAACATATGTACTGTAATGATTATGTTCATGAGGAATCATTGAACCTGTTGTGCCCATGAAAATCAAAGCTGTACTCGTGTTGACCATGCTCTCTCCTTCCCCACGACGCTAAACATTGCCCTAGGGAAACAAAACCACTCCTTTCCAAAAAAAAAGGAAAAAAAATAAGAAAAAAAAAATAAGAAAAAAAATAAGGAAAAAAAAAAAGAAAAAAAAAAGAAAAATATAAGAAAAAAAAAGAAAAATATAAGAAAAAAAAAAAGGAAAAAAAAGGCCAAAACCAATTAAAAAAAAAAGCCAGGAGGGGGTTGAGAAGGAAGGACTGGCTGTGGGTGACCGTGCCCCCGCGCGCCCCACGCACGCCGGCGGCAGCGCCTCGTGCCCGGCGCTGGGCAGCCCCGCGCGCCTGCTGATGCTTCTTCCCGCTTTGTTTCTCGCACGCCAACAGCAAAGCCGGATCGAGGACCGCCTGGAGAGGCTGGACGACGCCATCCACGTGCTGCGCAACCACGCGGTGGGGCCCGCCACCGCCATGCCGGGCGGCCACGCCGACATGCACGGCTTGATAGGGCCGTCGCACAACGGAGCCATGGCCGGCCTGGGCTCCGGCTACGGCACCGGGCTGCTCTCCGCCAACCGGCACTCGCTCATGGTAAGCCGGCCGGGAGGAAGGGTGGGTGGGCGTGGGGGTGTGCGTGTTGGCGGGGGGAGCGATGCCGCCGTGCCTTCGCGCCGTGGTACAGCCGCCGTCGCGTGTAGGCGCGTTTCACTGGTGGCGTTGGCTGCACCCGCTGCTGCTCGTCGCCCGCCGGTGCCCACGGCTCTTGGCGCCGGTGCCGCGCCGCTCGGCGTCCGGCCTCGTGAGCCGTCGCTGCTGACGGCGCTGGGGTCGGGACCGGCAGCCCCGCGGTGCAGCGAGCGCAGCGGCGAGGTCGGTCTCCGCTGTGCAGTCCGTGGGGCCGGCGGCACGGCCCGCGTCGTCCCCGCTGCGTGGCGGGGGCACGAGGAGGCGGGAAGCCTTCGGCGCTTCGCTTATTCTTTGTCTTCCAGGCCAGGCGAGCGTAAAGCCCCTGCCCCTACCCAGGTCCTGAAATGCTTTTCAGCCTGCAGAGAGGTTTCGGTAGCGTTGCGGTTCGCTCGGGACCCGCCGCTTGCCGGGGACGCTGGGCGCGGTTCGTAGCGTACGGCCCCATCTTGGCACGTGGGCTGGAGAGGGTTTACGAAACGGGAGGTAATCCCGTCCCGGCTTTAAACACGTGCTTAAACTCGGGGGGGAGGAGGTAGTTGCGGGGTAGAGCTGCGCGTGCGGGCAGCGGCGTGCGTTGCCCTCTGGATTACGCGGCCCTTCTCCGGCGTGAAGCAGCCGCTGCGCTGCCGCCCGGCTCCGCGCTGGGTGTCGGGGGCCACGCTGGCCTTGGCCGTGCAGGCACCGTGGAGGTCTCTGCGACAGGCACCTGGCACTTCCCAAATGAAATATTTTGGCAGTTGCTTTCTCTCTTGCAAAGGACAAAAGTGTCTCTTCATTTTTTTATTTTGAATATGCCGCAAAAATCGTAAGGAAAACCATTTCACGCAGCGCGTTCGAGCCTGCAGGCATCTGAAGGTCCCACAGCAGAAAAGCAACGGGCCCGCAGGAGCTGCGACGCGGCACCTCTCGGTTCGGAAGCGGCCACGTTGCGCCGGCGCAGGGCTGGGCTCGGTCACTGCCACCTTCAGCGGGATTAAAAGGCAGTCGGTGTTGTACTTCCAAACCTCACGCCAGAACCAGAGTTGCTTACTCACACGTGGGATGGAGGAAGGGTGCGAGGAAGCAATCTGGGTGGTGTTTGCAGATGGGTCGAGCTATTTAGGTTAACGAGGATGAGGGGAGAGAAAGGGACCTGGCGGCTCCACCTCCAGTTTGCTGCTGCACGGCGCTGCGGAGGGCTGGGGCTTGATCCCCTGCTCGTCCCACATGCGAGGCAGGGCAGGTGAGGAGAAGGAATTGCAATTCACCGTATACATACAGGGAGGAGAGCGTATGCCTCTGCTAGTCGCGGGGAGATTTCTCCTCGGTGTGCCAGAATCCCTAAAAACGAGGCCAAAAACCGATTTAGTTGCGAAGGGGCACCAAACCCGACGCAGTAGCGGCGTATGACTCGGGTATATATATTTATATACGTATATTTGTGTGTGTGTGCCTTCCCTGGAGCGGTCGTCTGTTTGGGTTTTCCTAGCTCAGAAAAGCGTAGTGGAATGAGGAGGATTCCGGGGACGAACAGCGGGAGCGATTGCGAGCGCGGAAGGGTTTTCCTGTGGAGGGAGGCTGAACAGATTGCGGTGATTTTGCGGAGGGAGGAGATGAATAAGAGGCGATAAAATAGAGGAACGCAGAATAACGGACAGCACAGAGAAGGTAAATCTCGCTCTCCTATTCAGCCCGCCTTATAATTAAAGAACAAGGGGACATTCAGTCAACCTGACAAAAAGAAATACTTTTTATTCGCCGCACAGTGACCTGTGAAATTCGTTGCTCCAAGACGGAATCAAGGCCAAGTGTTCAGAAGCATTCCAAATAGGATTAGGCATCGTATGGAAAATGCAAACATTTAGAGTTTTGCTTGGCGGGGTTCAGACGGGATTCCTCCTTTTTTTTTTCCACAAGGGAAGGAAAAAATAAGAAAGAAAGAAAGAAAAACTTTGATGCCCGAGAGTGAGCCAACTGCTCGGGGAAGGAGGGAGCTTCTTCTGGTGGCCAATTATTTGGTAATTACCGCGTTCCCCGCTCGGCTGCGCGCCGGGGATGCTGTCGCGATAGTCGGCTGGGTGATTAGAAGATAACGAGCCCGTCGCGGTGCGGAGGGCATGGCTTTGTTCGGCAGGGCCGTCCCGTGCCCTGCTCGCGGCGACCGGGGGGTCTCGGGCTGGTCCAGCTGGGCTGGCCGTGCTCCGGCCGCTCTCCACCCCACGCTGGGGACGACTCCGGCCGCCTCGGCACGCTCCGAGGCCACGGTTTGGGGTCGGGGCTGGGGTGCTGAGCGCCATCCAGAGCCTCCGCAGCTGAGGTCCGCTGTCTGGTACTGCAGTTAAAATATCCCAGCTGCCTCCTGCTTCCCCCCGGCCAGAAAAAGTTTGCTTTTCGGGTGTCTTTACCCAGACCAAAGCATTCTCCAACCTTCAGACGTGCCCGCGTACGATGCCCTAAGCTAAATATTTGCCCGTGGTTTTGTGTTGCGTCACGTTATTAAAATGCAAGGTCAGGTGTTGAAATTAAGCACCTGAGAAAGGAAAATAAAGGAGGTTTTGTCGATGGCTTTTATTGGGGCGGCTCGGTGACAGGCTCTGCTCCTCGTTAAATGCAGCGTTGCTGAAAGCGACTCCGTCGGGGGGAAAATACCGTTAAAAGCCGCGACGGAGCCTGCGCCGTGCGCAGATTCCCCCAAAAAAATGTGAAGTGTTAACCGAAAATGGGCTGGTGAAAGGCTCCGAGAGGTAAAGAGATGCTTTTTCAGCAGCTCGGTTAAATCCATCTCCTCGCCCCTTCCCCAATAAAATTAGCATGAAGCAGACGTTGTTTTGCTCTCGGTGGCAGTTGCTGAGAATTCACCAAAGGAAATTCGAGATTGTAATTCAGCTTGGCCTCAGGTAATATGTTAAATACACTTGGGATACATAGAATCTAAGATTTGAGTTTGTGCAAAGCTATTTTTTCCTCCAGTGTTTAAACAATACGGCTTCTAATGAAGAAATCTGGCTTTGTTAAAAGCCAGAGCTGTGACTTGCGACTGTTCCTGCGTGTCTGCTCTCGATCGAGAGGAAAGAGCTTAATTTCTGGAGCTTGGTTCGCTTGGCGTCCGTGAAACGGACGCGGCGTGCGCCCGGGGCATCGCTTCCGAGACGGCTGGTTCCAGAAACACGTCCTCCTCGCTTCAATCCCGGACGGAGGCGAAGTTAGATTTAAAAAAAATAACCCAAAAAAAGCGGTGAAGATGCGAAAGTGAAACGCGTCGGGGGGGGGGGGGGGGGGGGAAATCCTTTGGGGTTTTCGGAACGCGGAGGCGCTGGGTTTTGCGGGAGCGGTGCGGGGCGGTGGGGTCCGTCCGGACGCTGCCGGAGGGATGCGTGGTGGGAGGATGGGACCTCCCAGAGCTGCGAGCGAGCCGGGGACGTTCGCCCGCGGCAGGCAGCGCCCGGGCGGCGTTACTCACTGTCTGAAAGCGTCGCTTGGGCGAAGGCGTCGGGCCTGAGGATTCCTGTCGGAAAACTGGGATGAATTTGGAAGTGGAAAGAGGAGAACAAAGGAAATAGTTTGGGAGTGGAGTCAGGCTGAAGTTGGCCTTTGACCGGCTGATGCATTCCACGCTGAAAAGGAAGTTGAAGGGGGGGGAAATTTAAAAAAAAAAAAAAATAATAAAAAATCAAGGAGGATACTGGTAATGTTTTCCACATTTGAATTTTAATACATGAAACAGGCTATAAAAGGCTGGCCAGCTGCAGTAAATAAAGTAGCAGTGGGAGGTGCGGGCCGGAAGCTTGTCGAGAGCGCTGGGGGAAGCGGCCGTGCCCACCGTGCACCTCCGCGCCCTGCCCGCGCTCCCTGCCCATGTTCCCTGCCTGCGTGCCCTGCCCTGCCCATGCTCCCTGCCCGCGCTCCCTGCCTGTGCTCCCTGCCTGCGTTCCCTGCCTGTGTTCCCTGCCTGCGTTCCCCGACTGCGTTCCCTGCCCGTGCTCCCTGACTGCGTTCCCTGCCTGCGTTCCCTGCCCGCGCTCCCTGCCCGCACTCCCTGCCTGTGTTCCCTGCCCGCACTCCCTGCCCATGCTCCCTGCCCTACCCACGTTCCCTGCCCGCACTCCCTGCCTCCATTCGCTGCCCTGCCCGCACTCCCTGCCCACACTCCCTGCCTGCACTCCCTGCCCTGCTTGCACTCCCTGCTTGCACTCCCTGCCCTGCCCGCACTCCCTGCCCGCGCTCTTTGCGTGCGTTCCCTGCCCTGCCTGCATTCCCTGCCTGTGTTCCCTGCCTGCATTCCCTGCCCATGTTCCCTGCTCTGCCCGCGCTCCCTGCCCATGTTCCCTGCCCTGCCTGTGCTCCCTGCCTGCATTCCCTTGCCCATGCTCCCTGCTATGCCCGCGCTCCCTGCCCGTGTTCCCTGCCTTCATTCCCTGCCCACGCTCCCTGCTCTGCCCGCACTCCCTGCCCGTGCTCCCTGCCTGCATTCCCTGCCCATGCTCCCTGCTCTGCCCGCGCTCCCTGCCCATGTTCCCTGCCCTGCCTGTGCTCCCTGCCTGCATTCCCTGCCCGTGTTCCCTGCCCACACTCCCTGCCTACATTCCCTGCCCTCCCTGCCCACGCTCTCCCTGGCGCAGCAGACGTGCACCTTCCCTCCCCAGACAAAACCAGGGCCGGGCCGGGTCGGATGCTGCGGGGAGCGGGCAGCAAGTGCTGGGGTGCGGGTGACGGGGCCGGGCTCCCAGCCGTGCGGCTGCCAGCGGGGCTCTGCTGCAGGCTGCCCGAAAAGGGCTTTCGGGTTTTACATCCCCTCGCTGTTTTTTTATTAGTGGCCCAGTAAGGGGAGCGTTTGAGCGTTCACTGATTTTTAGCAGGCCCCTGGAAGTCGGTGGTGTCCCTGTTTCTAATTTCCCCCCGTGCCGTGAGCAAGCGGGCGCGCGTTAATTCGCACCGTTCGCAGGCGCAGCGCATTCGGTACCAGTTTAGCAGCAAACTGGTTTGGCACTGGGAGCCCGGAGGGGCTGCCTGCTGCTTTGCCCCGGCGTGTCCCCAGCCACAGAGCCAGGGTGCAGGAGCTCTGGCGTATTTGGGGGTCGGGGAAGGGGGGTGACCGAGCAGGGGATGGGGAGGTTTGGGTTTCCCGTCCCGTCAAACCCGGGCTCCGCGGACACACGTGTGCTCGAGGCGTCCCTTTGGGGCTATCGGTGACGTCGAAATCAAGGCCATACAGGAGGATTTGTGGGGTAATGAAAATGGAGGCAGCCTCCCGGTGCCGGACGCGTGAAGCCGGCACGGAGCCGCCCCAGCCAGCCGCAGAGGAGCCCCGGGGAAGGGGCCGGAGCGGCGTGGGGACGGGGACGGCGTGGGGCTCGCTGTCAGGCTGCCCGTGGCCGTTCTCCCTCCGTCAGGGGCTTCGAGGCCGAAGTTTTAGAAGTCACAGGTCAAGAAGTTGGAGTTTGGGCTGGTTGAACGTGGCCATCTCCATCTCTCAGGGGCGTGAGCTAAGCGTGTGTTTCCAGCTCGAGCGGTGAATTTCCTGGCTTTCCGCAGCTCCTGTTGTTTCAGAGGTTCTGTGGATTGCGGGGATTTGATCGTAACGTTTCAGATTGAGTCGCAGAAAACAGCAGAATGCGAACTTCTGCGCGGGACTCGTAGAAGACACGTGTGTCTTCTGCAGCGGTGCACGAAGGTATCGATGGAAATCACTGTAAGCCAGAAACTGGGAGACGTTCTTCTCAAGACGGGGCTCGGCACCCCGTCGGCCAGCCGGCACGCTTCGCACGAGGGCCCACGGGAAGGGAGCCCGTTCGTGTGGGTTGGTTTTTTTTTTTTTTTACATCCACATTAAACTTACTGACGGAATTTTCCACCCCTAGGAATTAAAGCAGCAGCTCGTGAAGTAATTCGGTTATGTCACTGGTACATAAACAAAAAGAGTCGAGCGACTTGGCGTGATTTAAAAGGCAAAGTTTGGCTTTTGCTGTTTTGTCTCGCCGTCTTTTTCTCTGCTGGCTTTGTAGCACAGTCGTAGCTGCCGTGTCTGTGGTTTGCTTTGCCTGACTGTGTATTTTAGTTAGCAGGTATAATATAAATTAAAAAAAACAAAACTGGGCAGAATGACCTTACTGGAACGAAGTCTGACGTAACAGGCACCAGTGTAGGGTTTTTATACAAGCACCGTTCTCTGCCTAATTGCTTGACGTTCCTAGCGCCGCGCAGTCACAGCCTTTATCACATTTTTAAGTGATTTTCGAGCTATAAACTTCATTTTGACCAGCAGAGAAACCGCTGACGCCTTTTCTGGCGAGTGCTGTCCTCGCACAGCGGCTCCGTTCATTCCCGGGCAGCTCGTTAGGCGCTTGGCGCAGACCCCGCCGGGTTCGCTCGCGGGTGCGGGTCCCGGGGTGCGGGTCCCGGGGCAGGGGTCGCCCACCTGATGCTCTGGACAGGACCCTGGAACTGGGTATCGAAATAAAGCGTCCGGGGCACGCGGGCTTGCTCGCAGCGTGGTTTCCTCCCCTCCCTCCCCGGCCGTTCAGCGAAGAAGAGTTAATATCCTTAATCCTGTGCTTTAGGACCCTTTATATCTCCGGATTTAGCCAATACTTAAGTGAATCACCGTCTCTGTTGGAGAGAAATCGCAGGGATTATTTCCGCGACTTCGCTCCGACGGCCGTGCCAACCCCGTGCTCGCCGTAACGCGTCGCAACCGGTCCGTTGCCCTCACACCGCTGCGCTTATCTCCGGCGGTGGGGAAGCGGAGCCGATGAAGCGTGGGAGCTGGGGATGAGTTAGGGGCGAGCGGTGCTGGGGTCCCGGCGCCCGGGTCGGTCTGGAAGGGCGAGCGGCCGGGCAGGCACCAGGCAGCGCAGCTCAGCCGGCGGCATCGACGGGCTGGAAGTCGGCTTTTCCCACCCAGAACCAAAGCCAGACCTCCCCCCCGCCGAGCTGGGGGGACCCCCCGGCCGCCCGTGCTGCCGTGGCCCGGTGTCCTGGCCTCGCCTGGGGACGTGGCGCTGGCGCTTTGTTCCCTCCATCGTTTCCTTCCCCTTCCTTTCAGCGGCAAAGCCCAACTTCCAGCCCCGTTTAAATGGCTTTTGCATACAACTGGCTCCCAAGCAGCCCTTGCGGAAGGTATTTGGCGAGCTGCGTAGTGCTCGGCGCTGCTTTTTTTCTGTAGAAAAAAAACCGTGAACTTTGCTTTTTTCCTGCTTTAATGCCACTCTTAATGTCTTCTTTTTTTGTTGTTTTTTTTTTATTAAATCCTTTCTTATGCTTTTGATCTTATTTATAGCTGAGCCACTGGTCATATGGAAACTATTATTGTATAGCATGGAGATGAAAGACTTCGGCGCAGTTAAATAAGAGTGAATAATTTGGACCAATAATACGCACGTACAGTGAGAGACCGTTTGTGTCGGAGTGCCCTGCGCCGTTCCCTTTTTAATAGAGAGCTTTGTCAGGGCTTTGCACAAATCTGCTTTCTGTCAGACTTCTAAACTCTGACAACATTGAACACATGTTAACATGCATCGCCTTACGCCTTTCGTGCCGCGTGTTTTTATTTATCTAATTGGGGAGCACAAGGTCATCGCTTGTAAAAGGGCAGAGCACGCTGCTCGTCGCGTTCGTTGGCGAGGCGGGCAAGGTGGGAAGAGCCCCTGGCCAAGCACAGCCCGAAGCTCTGCTCCCAGCTGGCGGTGAACGATTCTCCTGCGTGTTTGCAAAGTGACTCGTGGGCGTGAGGGCCGGCTCTCGGCACGAGGCGGGTTAACCGGAAGGAACGGGGTGCAACGCTCGTAACCGCAGAGGAAAGCTTGCCCCGTTTTTTACAGCTTGGGTCTGCTCCTTGCCGTGCCCCGACTTCACATGCTCAGCTGTGAGCAATAAAAGAAGCGTTCGTATGGCCGTTGCTCACCGCTGCTTCGGATGCGCTGCTGGGTCGGGTGGGGGCTTTCCTGCTCTGCGGGGTGAAGTTTCCATCGTCATGTACGTGACATGGAGAGAGAAAGCTGGGAGGCTGGAGAGTTGGGCTGAGAGGAACCTGATGAGGTTCAACAAGGGCAAGGGCAGGGTCCTGCACCTCAGGAGGAACCACCCCATGCACCAGTACAGGCTGGGGCTGATCTGCTGGAGAGCAGCTCTGCAGAGAGGAACTGGGTGTGCTGGAGGACAACAGGTTGACCATGAGCCAGCAGTGTGCCCTGGGCGCCAAGAAGGCCAATGGGATCCTGGGGTGCATTAGGAGGAGTGTGGCCAGCAGGTCGAGGGAGGTTCTCCTTCCCATCTACACTGCCCTAGTGAGGCCCCATCTGCAGTGCTGTGTCCAGTTCTGGGCTCCCCAGTTCAAGAAAGATGAGGAGCTACTGGAGAGAGTCCAGTGGAGGGCTACAAGGATGGTGAGGGCACTGGAGCATCTCTCCTAGGAGGAGAGGCTGAGGGAGCTGGGCTTGTTCAGCCTGGAGAAGAGAAGGCTCAGAGGGGACCTTAGAAATGCCTCTAAATATCTGCAGGGTGGGTGTCAGGAGGATGGGGCCAGACTTTCCAGTGGTGCCCAGCGACAGGACAAAGGGCAACGGGCACAAACTGGAGCAGAGGAAGCTCCAGCTGAACCCAAGGAAGAACTTCTTCCCTCTGAGGGTGCCGGAGCCCTGGCCCAGGCTGCCCAGGGAGGCTGTGGAGTCTCCTTCTCTGGAGATATTCCAGCCCCACCTGGACGCGGTGCTGTGCAGCCTGCTGTGGGTGACCCTGCTTGGGCAGGGGTTGGGCTGGGTGACCCACAGAGGTCCCCTCCAACCCCAACCATGCTGTGATTCTGTGATTCAAGACGCGATGCCGCGCTGCGGGCTGTCAGGTGCAGTTGGGGTTTTGTGGGGAGGGTGCGAGGCAGAGGCACCACAGCAGCTTTCCGTGTCGGTGGGTGCCTGGTCACCAGGTGGACTCGTTTTCTCTTCGTGTTCATTGAACACTGAGCATCTCCTGGTCTGTGGGTAGTGGTGGGTGACCCCCCCATGTCCTTCTATGGAAGAATCCATCAGTGCTCAGTGCCAAAGGGAGAATCACAGAATCACAGAATGGTCGGGGTTGGAAGGGACCTCTGTGGGTCACCCAGTCCTGCCCCGTCCGGCCCCTCCGCTGCCCTGGGCATCCGCGCCTGGGGACGGGGTAGCTGCCCAATTCGCTGCCGTACTCCTCACCAGTGACAGAACAGGCATCTCAACAGAACAGTTCCTTGCTAAAAAAGAAGGAAAACCACAATTTTGAAACAAAGGTGAAATGGTGGATTCGTTTCCAGCGTCCCCGCATCGCGTTCTTTATCTGCGTTCACTCCAGGTGTACATCTCCGTCGTGAAATGCTGAGTATTCCAGAAATAATTTCCTCGTGGTGTTTTTAAACAGCGTCCCGTTCTTGATGAAGGCCTCGATCGTGCCGATAATCTGGAATACGCACAGAGTAGCGTAACCGGAAAAACCTGACGTTTCTGCTGAATACCTGTTAGCGTATACAAAAATGAAAATGCAAAGGTGAGAGCAGACAAGGGTTGGCCTTCTTGGAGCTGTTGGAGTTGTTAAAATGCCGTAGAAAACGAATTTAGGTGTGAGCTGAGGCAGCGTCTGCCCGGGTTTCCGTGCCGTGCCCATCTGCCTGGTACCTGTGTCCCTCCAGAGACCTGCACTGCAGGGGCCACGGAACGATTTTGGTCCTTACTCTGGTTTTTATCCCTGCCTCTGGATCACCCTTCTCTGTACTGGTATTTGTTTATCTTCCAGAAGCCTTTTGAACCTTAATAGTCCAAAAAAAGCCCAGGATTTGGGGCTTCTGGTGGTTTTTCCCTTTGGCTGAATGATCTCGAGCGGACTGTACTTCACTCGTAGGTGGACTGAGGATGGATGAGGTGGACTGAGAACTGGCTGAAGGGCAGAGCTCAGAGGGCTGTCATCAGCGGCGCTGAGTCTGGTTGGAGGCTGGTAACTAGTGGTGTCCCTCAGGGGTCAGTACTGGGCCCAGCCTTGTTTAACTTCTTCATCAATGACCTGGATGAAGAGTTAGAATGTACCCTCAGCAAGTTTGCTGATGACACCAAACTGGGAGGAGTGGTGGATACACCAGCAGGCTGTGCTGCCATCCAGCAAGACCTGGACAGGCTGGAGAGCTGGGCAGAGAGGAACCTGATGAGGTTCAACAAGGGCAAGGGCAGGGTCCTGCACCTGGGGAGGAACAACCCCAGGCACCAGGACAGGCTGGGGCTGACCTGCTGGAGAGCAGCTCTGTGGAGAGGGACTGGGAGTGCTGGGGGACGACAGGGTGACCATGAGCCAGCAGTGTGCCCTGGCTGCCAAGAAGGCCAATGGGATCCTGGGGTGCATTAGGAGGAGTGTGGGCAGCAGGGCGAGGGAAGTTCTCCTGCCCCTCTGCTCTGCCCTAGTGAGGTCCCATCTGCAGTGCTGTGTCCAGTGCTGGGCTCCCCAGTTCAAGACAGATGAGGAGCTACTGGAGAGAGTCCAGCGGAGGGCTACGAGGATGGTGAGGGACTGGAACATCTCCCCTACGAGGAGAGGCTGAGGGAGCTGGGCTTGTTCAGCCTGGAGAAGAGAAGGCTGAGAGGGGACCTTAGAAATGCCTCTAAATATCTGCAGGGTGGGTGTCAGGAGGACGGGGCCAGACTCTTTCCAGTGGTGCCCAGCGACAGGACAAGGGGCAACGGGCACAAACTGAAGCCGAGGAAGCTCCATCTGAACATGAGGAAGAACTTCTTCCCTCTGAGGGTGACGGAGCCCTGGCCCAGGCTGCCCAGGGAGGCTGTGGAGTCTCCTTCTCTGGAGATATTCCAGCCCCGCCTGGACGCGGTGCTGTGCAGCCTGCTCTGGGTGACCCTGCTTGGGCAGGGGGTTGGGCTGGGTGACCCACAGAGGGCCCTGCCAACCCTGACCATTCTGTGATTCTGTGTAGGCTTGGGTACTGGGTGTGCCTGGGATGGTGCTTGCAGGGGGGCAGGGGCAGAGATTTGCCCATCAGCAGCAGAGCCCGCTCGTTCCTCCCGTGCTCATGTTAGGGTTTGTTCTTTGTTGGTTTGGTTTTTTTCCACTCCAGTCCCCGGAGTGCTGCAGTAAGGGGCTGTTTAAAGAGATGGAAATAAATAAAATATTAATAGAACTTCAAAGTGAGTTTGATTCTGTAAAGATAAAGTATTATTTATAATCTACACTCCCGGGCTGGGGGGAGCGATCCCTATCTTCGCTCCGCCTCAGGGCAGAGCCGTTGTTTGTACAACAGCCAAACGGGCGGCCCCGCTGGCTGCCGCGGAGCGGGAAGCGGAAAGCGCAGCATCCTCGGCGTCCGCGGCGGTGCCGGGAGCTCCCGCGCCCCGAGCTCGCGGGCGTCACCGCCTTCGGTCCCCAGCACCCCGTGTGGGCCGGGTGTGAGCTCAGCGAGCCGCAGCCCTGGAAAATGGGGGGTCTCAGCCGTCTGCGGCAGGGTGGTGGTGCTCCTGGAGGTCCTGGGCTCCTGGTGACCGCGGCTGGTGGCGTTTAGAGGAGGAAAGGAGACAGCCAGCCTGTTTCAAGGGACATCTTGGTGGTCTCTTTTCCCAGGTAACCAGCGATAGGACAAGAGGCAACGGCCTCAAGTTGCGTCAGGGGAGGTTTAGATTAGATATTAGGAAAAATGTCTTCTCTGAAAGAGTGGATGGGCATTGGAGCAGGCTGCCCAGGGAGGTGGTGGAGTCCCCATCCTTGGAGGGGTTCAAAACACGTGTAGATGTGGCCCTTCAGGACATGGTTTAGTAGGAATGGTGGTGTTGGGTGGATGGTTGGGTGGATGGTTGGACTCGATGATCTTAGAAGTCTTTGCCAAGCTATGATTCTATGATCTGAGGGCTGAAGTTTGCTGGAGAAGTGGTTTTTTGGGTGCCCACGTAGGACAGAGCATCCCACGAGCGGGGAGAACAATGGTGGGGTGGTGGAAACCACAGCGCTTCCAGAACCCAACGCCTGTAGTCCTCTGCTTGGGAGACTACCTGGTGATCTTCGATTATAGAGACGTGTGTGCACGTACACACACACACAAAGGTGTTTGTAGCCTGGTAGAGCTGGAGTTGAAGTCTCTCCGTGTCTCAGAAGATAGACCGTGTGCGGAGAACGAAGTGATGGGGCTGCCTGAATCTTCTTGCAAGCGACTGAAACTGGAGGAAGAAGTTACCCAGGAACACACGCCGTGGGGAGGCCGTCGCGAGGCGGGGGTTTGAGTAGCCGTGGAGTTAGGAGGCGTGGGCCTTGGGAGCAGCCCCTCGCCGGGGCTCGCGGCTCGGGACGCCTGCCTCCCACCCGGAGAGAGGGGAGGGTGGGCTCCAAATCGATCCCGGTGGATAGGAAGTGGTCTTTCTGTCGTGTAGGGTTGGGCTTGCTCACTGAGCAAGGCTGGAATTGGCCAGTTGGCAGGGAAAAAAGCTGCAAGTCTCAACAAGCAAGACTGATCACAGCGTGGGATGTGAAGGAGAAGAGAAGAACCGGCAGTTTTTGTCGTTCGGTTGTGAGACGTGACATAGGTGGTTACCTTCCAGATCTCTTGAGAACCTGGAGGAGAGGGAATGCGAGGAAATCTTTTTTATTTTTTGGAGCCAATATTAAAAACATAAATAAAACTTCGTATCAGAATGTCCGTGGTAAAGCGGTGGTGGACTTTGTGGCACCTTTTCTTTGCATCTGAATTCAACACTTCAGTGTAAAGATCCTCCAAACCATCAGCTTTTGATCGTTGCCCTGTCTGCTTCCTGACATGGTAAAAATCCTCCAAACCATCAGCTTTTGATCATTACCTTGTCTGCTTCTTGACACGGTAAAACGAGAGGTTGGCTTCAAGAAGTCAAGCCAAGTAATCAAGGTAGCCAGGTTGTCCCTCTTCAAGCCGGCCCACCCCACCGGAGGCATCTCCTGTAGTCCCATCGTGGCGGTGGTCCAGGGGAGGAGGTGGGCTGCGGGCTGCCTCTGGGTCCGTCCGTCTGTCCGCACAGGCCGTGAACGGAGCCCGCGGAGGCCGGCGGGGGAAGGGAGGGAGCTGGGATGAGACGTGGCGTCTGTCACAGCTTGATGGCTTCCAGCCGCTCGTGGGGGCTCTGCTCCACGGCGGGTGGTTGGTTGCCAGCCAGAAGTGGTATCCTGTGTTTCTTTGTCTTCACCGACCTCAAAACTTCGTGGTTTTCATAGGGTTGCAGAAAAATGGAGATTGGGGGGGCTTGTGAAGGTGGCCGGGGTGAGACCCCTGCTCGCGGTGGGTCCAGCTCCCGAGCGAGGTCGGTCTGCCCGGGGTCGTGTCCAGCAGAGCTGGGGACCGCTGGGGCTGGGGAGGGACAACCTGTGTCACCGGCATGGGGAGCAATGCTTCTCCTCAGAAGGATGTCACCAAGGTTTTACCGTGCTTTCTCCGCTGAGATTTCCGAAATTAGGACTGCCGAGCTCAGCACCCCGCGACGACTGATTCTTGGGTAACACCAAATAATGCTGGTTCCAGGCTTTTCTTAGGATCTCGCATTTTGAAAATTTCATAAATCTCCACAAGGAGCGAGGTTTTGTCTCTGCAGTTTCGCACTTGCTTTCGGTGATTTGTGTTTTGTCTGGTGGTAGAAGCTTTGCTCGAGTTCCCCTTGGCAGGATTCCCTTTTATCTCCCTCACCGCGGTCTCGGCTTGCTGTTAACAATTACCCTGTATTATCTTGGAAGCCTGATTAGAAACATCCCTCCATCTTTTTATCTGCCCCAGCGCTTACTTTTGGGGGGAATAAAGAGCGATTAACAGCTCTCGGGGGCTGCCCGCACCTTGAGGAGGTGGAGCGCTGAGCTTCCCGTGCGGCCCCGCTGTCTGTCCGTCCGTCTGTCTGTCTGCTGGGAGCGCAGCCAGCCGGCGTCACCGCTCCCGGTGCTTTTATATCAAAGCAAAAGCTGACAATTTTGCTCTTCAGACTCTCAACTCCGCTTGGCGATCTCCGTTAATGAGCGAAGGAGCAGCCCCGCGGCGCGGAGCGTGCCTGGGAGCGGCGTGGAGCGGCGCAGCGGCCGCGTCTCGGCGGCGGCCGCGCTGTCGGCTCCGATGATGGCGTTGCTGGAGTGTTTAATAAAACCTTTTATCGGCGCGTTACCCGGCACGGCGGCGTTGGCAGGGCTGGGGCCCCTGCGGGTTTGGGGCTCGGCGGTTAATGAAATACGGCGAGCGCTGGTTTGGACGGGCCCTCTGGTTTTGGACAGGCAGGTGACACGTCGTTACGGTCGGGGGGGGGGAGCGGGGGCCACGCCGCTCGCTGCCGCTGTCAGAGGCGTAGCTGGCGTTACGGGGATGGGGGGGGGGGAATGGCAGGCCTGCGAAGCTGATCCCCCGAAATGAAAGTCGAATGCCAAATTGAAATTCCTGCAGGATTTCCGATGGCGGTGGGGGAATTGCGAAGCCCGCAATTAAGCATATGGGCATGAAGATAATTGTCAGATCCGTTGGCGGACATGATAGAAGACAGATGGGGAGGAATCGGCGCGCTCGGCTGCGGCACCCCGGGAGACAGTTTGACGTTTTACCTGCCTGAGCCGCTCTGCCGCGTTCGTCGCGCGGCGGGCGGTGCGGTGCGTGGTGCCATCCACGCCCTCTATCGAGACACGGCCCCGTGCCCCCCGCTCGCCGCCCCGCTCCCTCTCCCGGGGTCCCCAGGGTTTGGGGTTCGGCCGGCTTGTCCGGCACCGCGCCGTCTCACCGCCACCTCTCTCCTCGCCGGCAGGTCGGGGCGCATCGTGAGGATGGCGTCAGCCTCCGCGGGAGCCACTCGCTCGTGCCAAACCAGGTCCCGGTCCCCCAGCTGCCCGTCCAGTCCGCCACCTCCCCGGACCTGAACCCACCCCAGGACCCGTACAGGGGTGAGTACCGCTCTGCCGATTCGGCTCCAGGGACCGCGGCTCGGGATCGCGGAACGCTCTGTGTTGGAAGGGACCTTCCAGACCACCTGGTGCCAACCCCCTGCCACGAGCAGGGACATCTTCCACCAGCCCATGGTGCTCAGAGCTCCATCCAACCTGGCCTTGAGCACTGCCAGGGAGGGGGAAACTTCTCTGGGCAGCCTGGGCCAGTGTTTCACCACCCTCATGGTGAAGAATTTCTTCCTTCTATCTAATGTAAATCCACCCTCTTTGAGTTGAAAGCCCTCACCCCTTGTCCTATCACTACATGCCCTTCTCCAGCTTTTATACAAGCTCCTTTCAAGTAGTGAAAGACCACAAGGTCTCCCCGCAGCCTTCTCTTCCCCAGGCTGAGCAGCCCCAGCTCTCCCAGCCTTCAGATCATTCCCAGCTTACCTCTGCACAGTGAGTTTTGATACCAGGGCTGCTTTAAGCAGCAAATTAAAGAGCGTAGAAAACACTGCAGCACGCACGTGAAAAAGCTGCGAGTCTGAGGTGGGAGACTCAGACCTGCGGATTTTCCGCCGCGGTCGCGGCTCTGCCAGGCCCCAGGTGCCTCTCCTTGGCTCGCAAGACACGCCACGCTGTCCCACGTTGGGCAGACCCCGCGGCGGGGTTGCGGCGAGGCAGGCCCCCGAGCACAGCCGGGGTTTGTCGATGTTCCACAAGGTCCTGGCCATTGGTTGCAGCCGAGGCATTTTGATTATTTTAAGAGAAGGACACATTAAAGACTTTTCTTTTTGAGGCGAAGGGAAAGTTAGGTAGGGATTGAAGAACAGGACTAGCAGCTGTGTGTTCTGCTGGACGACAGTTTGACCATGAGCCAGCAGCGTGCCCTGGCTGCCAAGAAGGCCAATGGCATCCTGGGGTGCATGAGGAGGAGTGTGGGCAGCAGGTCAAGGGAGGTTCTCCTGCCCCTCTACTCTGCCCTAGTGAGGCCCCATCTGCAGTGCTGTGTCCAGTGCTGGGCTCCCCAGTTCAAGAAAGATGAGGAGCTACTGGAGAGAGTCCACCGCAGGGCTACGAGGATGAGGAGGGGACTGGAGCATCTCTCCTACGAGGAGAGGCTGAGGGAGCTGGGCTTGTTCAGCCTGGAGAAGAGAAGGCTGAGAGGGGACCTTCGAAATGCCTCTAAATATCTGCAGGGTGGGTGTCAGGAGGATGGGGCCAGACTCTTTCCAGTGGTGCCCAGTGACAGGACAAGGGGCAATGGGCACAAACTGAAGCAGAGGAAGCTCCAGCTGAACCCGAGGAAGAACTTCTTCCCTCTGAGGGTGACGGAGCCCTGGCCCAGGCTGCCCAGGGAGGCTGTGGAGTCTCCTTCTCTGGAGATATTCAAGACCCACCTGGACGCGGTGCTGTGCAGCCTGCTGTGGGTGACCCTGCTTGGGCAGGGGGTTGGGCTGGGTGACCCACAGAGGGCCCTGCCAACCCCGACCATCCTGTGATTCTGTGATTCTGTCCTATGCCCCCTTCCATGGCTGCTGGACGTGCGGGTCTGGGCAAGATCACAAGCCCTCTGCCCATTCTGTAAAACGCAGGTGATGTCCTCTGCTACCAGGCAGCTCAGAACTCCTTCAGGTGCAGGAATCCACTTTTCCCTGGGACTCCAAGCTCTTCCTTTCTTCCCAAGCCCTTCCTGGCGGCAGGAGCTCGGGGTGGGGGCACGAGCCGGCTGCGCGGTCCCTGCGGCTGCGGTGCTGCTGAGCCCGCGGTGCGTGGGCAGCGAGCCCTCACCTGCTCTGCGGGTGGAGGAGTGGAGCCGGACCCCTGACCCGGGGCTGCGCCGCGGGTCACCCTGCGTGGGGACGCGGCTGCGGACCCTTCGGGCGCTGGGTTAGGCGCTGCTTGACAGCTCGTCGCTGTGTTCTCTCGCAGGCATGCCGACCGGACTGCAAGGGCAGAGCGTCTCCTCGGGTAGCTCCGAAATCAAGTCTGACGACGAGGGAGACGAGAACCTCCAGGACACAAAGTCTGCGGAGGACAAGAAACTAGAGGATGACAAGAAGGATATCAAATCAATTACTAGGTCAAGATCTAGGTAACAGTATATAATAGTGTCGCTTCATTTAATTCCTTTACTGGATTTCGATGAAGTGAACAGCACAGGAGGAAACTGTGAGGTTTTTTCCTGGCAGGTAAAAGCACAGCCGAAGCGGAACGGTGTGGCCATTCTGGCAGTGCCGAGTACCTTTCTGGTACCTGTGCTCCGGGACGTCCTCAGATTGGAACAAGTCACAAAATGGGACGCTGAGCAAGTTCTCTGCCACCCGTAAAGAAATCTAAAATGTGCGCCTTAGGCTGTTGCTCCTCTCCGGCTGTGCTTGGAAATTGGAATACACTGGGGATTTTCATCTCTTAAAAAATGTGCCCACGAGGTGACCACACCTGCGTCTGAAATGACAAACCGTGGGTTTATCTCAGAAAGAAATCTCTCATTCCCAGTCCTCGATTGCTGTAAAGCTCTAGGGCTCCCTAGGCTGGAGCAGAGGGTTTAGAGGGCTTGGCTTGGCATCTGCTTTATAAATTTTGGGGGAGTGGTAGCGAAGTCGTAGCTGGATTTGACCATCTGGGAGCTCGTGCCTGTGCGCTGAAGGTGAGCCGTGTCTGTGGGTGCTGCAAACGCGAAGCTGAGCGAGGGACGGCCTTTCCTGCTGGCCCTGGCGTTTGCCAGCAGCTCAGCACCCGACGTGCAGCCGGGCGCTGCCGGTGCTCGGCGTCAGCGGCCGAGTCCCAGGCGACGCTGCCAAAACCCCCCCGACGCTGAAAGCCGGGCACAGCACGGGGGCTTGTTCAAAGATGACGGGCAGCGTCCTGCCGCCTTGTCCCCTTCCACGCCCGGTTCTCCGCGCTACCGCCGCGCCGAGGTGAGTCGCGTCCGAGCGGCCCCCGACGCGGACCTCTCAGGCCGGCGCTCGCCGGAGCTGGAGACGTTAATTACTCTCACGTCTCTTACGACGGGAGAGAAGATAACGACGCTCGAGATTCTCTCTGAACCAATGTGTTGAAGTAGCCGTGTGTAGAAGCGGGGCTCTCGTGTGCATTCACGATGCGGGAAGAGGAAGGCGCCTTGGTGCTGATGGGGGGTGATCGCAGTTCTGGTTAATTCAGCAAATCCGCTGTCGCTGATGCCTATTTACGTGGGGTTTGGAGCTTTTGTAGCCTAACATTTTTGCTTTTAACAGCCTTGCAGCTTTAAAAGGTTACTCCTGATATTTAGTTAAACGTCTAAATCCACGTTAGTCCTGCTGAAAATATATTACTCCATTTGCATCACCGATTCCAATGACACAGTGCCGGTGACTCACCGGTGGGTGTGTTTTCCATTTAAAATCATCATTTTACCTGGGTGGAAGGCAGTTAAAATACCCAAAGTCCTGCCTTGCAGAATGTAGAGCTTCGTTACAAACCAGGGCTTTACTCGGTGTAAAATTAAAGGGGGCTGAGCGATGCACAGGCGTGGTGGAACAGCAAAGAAGAACCGCCCGGGAGGTGTCTGGTGGTGACTTGTAGCCCTGGGCTTGGCCAAAGGCTGTTGAAGAAGATCTTTGCGCCGCTTTTTTTTCCACATCATTAGAAAATGATGTGTTCCTTTTGTCTCCCAGCAATAACGACGACGAAGACCTGACACCGGAGCAGAAGGCCGAGAGGGAAAAGGAGAGGAGGATGGCCAACAACGCTCGGGAGCGCCTGCGCGTCCGCGACATCAACGAGGCTTTCAAGGAGCTGGGCCGGATGGTGCAGCTCCACCTGAAGAGCGACAAGCCCCAGACCAAGCTCCTGATCTTACACCAGGCTGTGGCCGTCATCCTCAGCTTAGAGCAGCAAGTCAGAGGTCAGCGTTCCGCCGGGTCTCCTCGCGTCCCACCGCGGGTTTGGCCCTGCCAAGCGCTCCTTGCTGAGTTGGGGGGGAGCCTGGCTGGGGGCACGGGGTGCCCGGGCAAGGGGCAGCACCTTACCCTTGCACCCAGAGCCACCTGGGGTGCTTGCGTTCCTCCGGCCCCGGCCATGCTGCCATCGGTCCTCGGCGTGTTTTGCGCTCGTCAGCGTGATCCCAACTCAACGTTGGGCTTGGCTGCTCCTCGGCGAAGCGCGAGGCCGGAGGCGTTGGCAGCGCTGGCGTTGCAGCCCGCTGGGAAAATAACAATTAATTATCTGAAGTGCCCACGCAACAAACAGACCAGTCAGGTATAAAAATGTGAATTTTCAAACTGTCTTTTGCTTCCATCCAACAGAAAGAAACCTGAACCCGAAAGCGGCGTGTCTGAAAAGAAGGGAAGAAGAGAAAGTGTCTTCAGATCCTCCTCCGCTTTCCCTGGCGGGACCCCACCCCGGGATGGGCGATGCCTCCAATCACATGGGACAGATGTAAAAAAAGGCAAGTTTAGGGCTACGAGGATGAGGAGGGGACTGGAGCATCTCTCCTAGGAGGAGAGGCTGAGGGAGCTGGGCTTGTTCAGCCTGGAGAAGAGAAGGCTGAGAGGGGACCTTAGAAATGCCTCTAAATATCTGAAGGGTGGGTGTCAGGAGGATGGGGCCAGACTCTTTCCAGTGGTGCCCAGTGACAGGACAAGGGGCAACGGGCACAAACTGAAGCAGAGGAAGCTCCAGCTGAAGATGAGGAAGAACTTCTTCCCTCTAAGGGTGACAGAGCCCTGGCCCAGGCTGCCCAGGGAGGCTGTGGAGTCTCCTTCTCTGGAGATATTCCAGCCCCGCCTGGACGCGGTGCTGTGCAGCCTGCTGTGGGTGACCCTGCTTGGGCAGGGGGTTGGGCTGGGTGACCCACAGAGGTCCCTGCCAACCTCAACCATTCTGTGATTCTGTGAAGTTGCCTTGCCGCCGTGCCCCGGGACCCCTGCCCCGCGCCCCCATCCAGCCCCCATCCCGGGCAGACCCACCCCTGAGAAGTGGATTTTCGGGTCGCCCCGATTCGGAGGGCGGTTTTCGGGCGGGCTGCTGCGGGAGGGTGCGGCGACGGACGCGCGGGTCTCCTGGACTGATGGGATTTTTTACTTCTTCCGCAGGTCCAAGTTGCCACATTTCTTCATTTAAGCAAGAGACCACTTCCTTAACAGCTGTATTATCTTAAACCCACATAAACACTTCTTCCTTAACCCCTTTTTTTGTAATATAAGACAAGTCTGAGTAGTTAAGAATCACAGACGCAAGAGATTTCAGCATTCCCGATTATTAAAACCGAGAGGAAAAAAACAAAAAGCAACCACAAACAAAAAAGTGCAACTTGAGGGACGACTCTCTCTAACATATCACGCAGAATGTCGAACGCAGTACGTTACGAGCTGTCAGCGCGCAGCCGAGAGACTGAATGGCAATCTTCTCCACACTGTGGGACAATGCATTTGTGCCTAAACTTCTTTTGGAGGAAAAGAAAAAAAAAAAAAAAAAAAAAAAAAAATATAAGGAATTTGTAAGTCTGAGGAAAAAAAAAGAAAAAAAAAATATTTAATTTAAAATTGTAAACTTGCAATAATGAAAAAGTGTACTTCTGAAGAAAACGAAAAAAAAAAAAGAGCGTTTTTGTTGGTGTGCTAGACAGCTAGTGTTTATACTTACTGGATATGAAAAGGGAAGCTTTGCTGCCCAGATATTTACAAAACCAGCAAACGTCCTAACGAAAACTGAAGCGATGACATTAGCCATTCCTTAGGGTAGGAGGAACAGATGGATCTTATAGACCTATGACAAATATATATATATAAATATATATATAAATATATATGAAAAATTTAGTGAATATGGTAAGCTTTTGTTCATTGGTTTCAGACTTTTTTGCTCCTGTAAAAAAATAGTACTGATTAACTTTTTTAAAAAGAAGATTTTACTGTAAATAAGGGGGTTTTTTTTGTCTGGTTTCTGTCCCTCTCCCCTGTTTTTGTTCTTGTAACCTGTAGTGCCAACTCTGTCTCTGGAGGGGTGGTGCAGGACGAAACGCTGACCCTGACGTTGCTTCTCATCCATAACTAACGTAGAGAGTTGTTTCTTCGGTCTCGGGGGGAAGACAGGACTTGGGGTGCGGCGCCGCGGGCGCGGGAGCGAGCCCCGGGCCGCCCCGCTCGGCCCTTTGTTTTTATTTTTTTTCTTTTTTTTTTTCTTTTTTCCTGGGATTTTCAGAGGTACAAGGTTAGAATGCGACAATGTTACCACTGTGCCTTCCAATGTTTATATCATCGGGAACACGACGTGATCCAAGTGGCTGTGATTAGCGAAGCGGTCCGAGCGTTCCCCGCGCGCGTCGCCCGAGCGGCGCGCAGCGAGGCGGTGCTGAGTACATGGTCAGGGTTGGGGGGGGGGGTTGGGGATCGCGAGTAGCGTGACGGATTCCGGTCGACTTTTTTATTTTTCTGTTGTTCTTCTCTCGTTCGGAAGTGGATTCTTGAAGCGTTGACCACTGGCTGCCTCCTCCTTCCTTTGCGACCGGCCGGTTGCGGTCATCATGCAGCATTACGACAAGCCTTACGAGTCCCGAAGCATTAAGTTGCACTTTCTCCAGGAGGGGTGGTCGTACCAGTATTTCTCTGGCCAGTACGAATGAAGTTTTGAACCTATTGAATAGGAACATAGCTCAACCTACGGCACAGCAGCTCATCAGATAATTAGCTCTGAAGTCCGGGCACAACGGAACCAGCTTCCGTAGCGAATCTCGACAACGCTTGGTGTACAGTGCGGTTAACAGGTAGTGCTCCTAGTTAAGTATTCGTCAGCATCCTTTTGTCTCTTAATTCCAGTTTCTTATTTTTTACAGCCGCACCAACCTGGCATGTATTTGAAATAAAAAAAAAAAAAAAAAAAAAAAAAAAATCTCCCTGTTCGAGTAGATTTTCCACCTATCGACACTGAATAAATGCCATAAATCCATCAAACGGTCTAAATGTTCCATCTGTTCTCCTGTTTTGCCAGTTATATAGTAATGAAAAATACATTTGTAAATTTTATGCAACAAATGGCAAACGTATCATTATTTTGAGATTGTGTATGTAAAAGTTATATTTTTACATGTAGACTCTTGTTATTATGTGTTTTAATACATTGTATCGGGGTTTTTTTTTTTGTTTTGTTTTGTTTATAAAAATCTGTGTGGTTGAAAAAAAGTCTCGTTTAAATGAACTAGCGAGATCCGAGAACCCGAATCCTCTGTTTGTTTCTGAAAACGTAAAGAACAAACCCGGTAGTGACCACGTGCTCACCTTCGACGTCCCCATCCCCATCCGGAGTAGCTGTGTCCGTGCTGGGAACTGTAAATACGTTCAGTCGCGATAGAACTTTCCAGCGCTTTGAGTTGCCGATAAGTTTCTCGAATGTGGAGGTGGATTCGACGGCTAGAGCGGACGCGAGAGGAGGCCGCGCGACGGCTCGGTGCCGGGCGACGGAGGTGCAGGAGGGACGCTGGACGTGGAGCGCGGCTGGCGTCCCCGGAGGGGGCGTGAGGAAGCCGATGATGGCGGCCAGCGGTCCCCGGGCCGGCCGGAGGGCTCCGCTGCTCGGCCCTCCGGACGGCGCGAGGAGCACGATGCCGATGAACAAGCCATATCTTTTGTTTTTTTGTTTGTTTTTTTTTTTCCAGGAGACCTCAGACCCGGCGGACCGCGCTCGGTTCGGGTCTGGCCGAGCGCGCCGCTCGAGCGGGGTAGGGAGCGGCAAGGAGGTCGGCGCCGGGATGCTGAGGACTGTGCTTCTGATAAACGCTGTAAAAAAAATAACCACAAAAAAATAATAATGATAAGACCAACTCCGTGTTTATTGAAACCAATCTGTGGATGGAAAATAAATGACGAGTTTAGTTTCTGGAACTTAAAAAAGAAAGAAGCTTTTCTTGTTCCGCTGGCACGCGGCCGACGTGGAGCGGTGCCGGCGGCTGCGGGGCTCCCCGGCCGGCGCGGGGAGCGATGGCGGCGGCACGTGGCGGGCACGCCGCGGCTCCCGCGCCCTCGTCCCTCCCGGATCGATCACCCGAGGATCCCGGTTTCCAAACAAAAACCCCCACGAGCGTGCGAGCCGCGCTTTTTTCCGCTCTGTCCCGGCCCGGGTGAGGCGAGCGCATCTCGAGCTGCCTTCCCGCGAGGGGGTTGAGCTGGGGGTGCCGCGCCGAGGCGGGGAAGGCTTTTAGCAAGCTGTACCCTTGCGGGAATAAAACCGGGCCGAGAAACTCTCCAGGAAAGAAAGAAATCCCCAATTAGCGGCTTTTTTCCGCGCCGATCCACCTCCACATTGAAGTAATTTATGAACACGCCGCGTAGGGAATCTGTTCGTCGAGAGCTCCTGTACCATTTGTCTTCTGTGTAGCTGCAAGGAACACGAACGTTTGTACAACCGTCAGTCCTACCAGTGATGCAACTTGTACTGATTCAGTCTTCCGAGGGGTCGGGGGGGTTATTTTGGGTTCTTTTTTTAAGGTTTTCTTTTCAGGGGTCGGGCTGGGGGGGAGGCGACGAAGGCGGGCGGTCAGGGAGAGGAGGGGTTCACCCTTGTATCCAGGAGGCAGAGTGGGATCCGTGTCCAAAAGCGAACAATATCGAATATTGCCAGGATTGATGAGATTTCAGCGGAAACAAGCACAAATAGTAAATAAAGAAAGAAGAAATTTAGGAGAAAAAAAAAAAAAAAGGGGGGGGGGGGAAATACAAAGAAAAAAAAAAAGAAAAAGAAAAAAAATTAGTCCACTGGTTGACTGGAAAAAAAAAACAAACCCTAGAGGTGGAATACGATGAATTCCAACACAGCGGGGCGCCGGGGCCCGGGGGGCCCTACCTTTTCCTTTTGTTTTTGTTTGTTTGGTTTTTTTTTTAAAAAAAAAAAAACATGTTCTTTCTCATGGGACTTGAAGTTGATTCATATTTGTGCAGTGCTGGTTTGACCATACTCATTTCAAGTATTATAGACTTATGTAATGGTGAAAATATATGAACTGTGGCCTTTTTCATTCTTGTTACTTGTGATGCAATTAAGTGAAGATAAGAAAAAAAAAAAAAAGCAGAGATTTACCATGTATCAGTGCCTGGCTTTTTGTTATAAAGCTTCGTTTGTCTAGTGCTCTTTTTGCTATAAAATAGACTGTAGTACACCCTAGTAGGAAAAAAAAAAAAACTAAATTTAAAAATAAAAAATATATTTGGCTTATTTTTCACAGGAGCAATCCTTTTATACCATGAATATTACGGAAAAAAAAAAATTGTCAGATTCTGAATATTTCTTCTTTGTAGATTTTTGGAATCATTCTGAGTAAAAGTTTGTTACTTTATTTTACTATTTAAAAGATGTTATTTTACCATGTGTTATTGAGATGAAACTGTACGGTAGCTTTTTTTTTTTTAGTTGTACGTCGCAACGGGGAAATTTTTGCGACTACACATAGCTGCAGCAGTAAAAACGAAAAAAAGAAAGGAAAAAAATGAAAAAAAGGGAAAAATATTAAAAAAAAAACCGAAAAAAAAAAAAAAAAGATGAACAGTTACACCTTGTTTTCAATGTGTGGCTGAGTGCCTCGATTTTTTCATGTTTTTGGTGTATTTCTGATTTGTAGAAGTGTCCAAAACAGGTTGTGTGCTGGAGTTCCTTCGGGGAGGTGACAAGCGAACAAAGAGAGCTTGGTGTAGGCCATTACCTGTTTCTCATCTGTAGTTACTCGATGCCGTCATGTACATGACCGTTCTGTAGCAATAAATGTGCCATTTTTATAAACCCTTCCCGACCCTTGGCTTTCATTCCGTTCCGCCCTGCCCGGCGCCGCCCCAGCCCGGCGTTGGGGGGGGGGGGGTTCTGGGGAGAACTGGGGCTTTTTTATCTGTGTTTTGGGTAAAACCCCGCTGTTTCGGTGCGTCCTGGTGCGTGCGCTGTGCCCCGGCTTGGGGAGGTGCCGGTGGCGGTGCTGGGCACTTCGAGGATGAGGAGGGGACTGGAGCATCTCTCCTACGAGGAGAGGCTGAGGGAGCTGGGCTTGTTCAGCCTGGAGAAGAGAAGGCTGCGAGGGGACCTTAGAAATGCCTCTAAATATCTGCAGGGTGGGGGTCAGGAGGACGGGGCCAGACTCTTTCCAGTGGTGCCCAGCGACAGGACAAGGGGCAACGGGCACAAACTGAAGCAGAGGAAGCTCCAGCTGAAGATGAGGAAGAACTTCTTCCCTCTGAGGGTGACGGAGCCCTGGCCCAGGCTGCCCAGGGAGGCTGTGGAGTCTCCTTCTCTGGAGATATTCCAGCCCCGCCTGGACGCGGTGCTGTGCAGCCTGCTCTGGGTGACCCTGCTTGGGCAGGGGGTTGGACTTGGCCTTCTCAAGGCAGGCGGAAACCACCGGGTTCGGAGCCGTACGAGCTCGTGGCATCACAACTCGCCGGCAGGCGGCTGCGTGGATCGCGGCAGTGGGGACCAGCGAGCTGGGAGGGGATCTGGGCGCGACCACCTTGGAGAAGTGGGAGGCTGGTTCATGCATGGCTCGTACGGTACCCAAGATGGCCACAAAACCCACTGCAGGTTCACACGGAGTTCTTTATCCCGCGTGGTGCCTTGGGGGTATCCCACGTGGTGCCTTGGGGGTCTTTCCAGCTGCTGTTGGTGGCCATGTCCCGGCGGCAGCACCGTGCCGGCTGCTCGCCCGCGGGAGCACCCTGCAAGGTTGAGACCCTCGGTAGCAGAACGTGAGGACCAGATTAAATTGGTTGATAGACGCCGTCCGCCCGGTGCCTGCAAAGCTTCTGAGTGCCACCACCTTTGGGTTTGCCACTGAGTGGAGTTTTATTGCTGCATTTTACCCTCCTGCCCCAGCTCGTTACGATGCAGTTCGGTCTCTTGGAGCGTTACGAACGAAATGATGTGTTGAAGTAAGCTTTGCTTCCCACCCAGGACAGCAGGTCACTGTAAACCGCTGCAGGCTCGGCTCCATGGGGTTTCACAGAATCACAGAATCACAGAATAGTAGGGGTTGGAAGGGACCTCTGTGGGTCACCCAGTCCAAACCTCCTGCCGAAGCAGGGTCACCTACAGCAGGCTGCACAGGACCTTGTCCACGTGGGTCTTGAATATCTCCAGAGAAGGAGACTCCACAGCCTCCCTGGGCAGCCTGGGCCAGGGCTCCGTCACCCTCAGAGGGACGAAGTTCTTCTTCATGTTCAGACGGAGCTTCCTCTGCTTCAGTTTGTGCCCGTTGCCCCTTGTCCTGTCACTGGGCACCACTGGAAAGAGTCTGGCCCCATCCTCCTGACCCCCACCCTGCAGATATTTAGAGGCATTTCTAAGGTCCCCTCGCAGCCTTCTCTTCTCCAGGCTGAACAAGCCCAGCTCCCTCAGCCTCTCCTCGTAGGGGAGATGTTCCAGTCCCCTCATCATCCTTTCCCGGGGAAGGCTGCTCTGGCTTCGCAGACAGACGACGATCTCCAGTCCATCTCCGTGGAGAGCGTGGTTTGGGGGCCAGCTGTGCCGGGCTGCCGGGGAGGTCTCCACGTGCCCTGCCGGCTCCCAGGACTCTGTGGAGGAACTCCTGCGGCCCCCAAGCCCATCAACCCACTTCTTGCCTGCAGCCACCAGACCTGTCCTTCCCAGCCCCACCAGCCAGGAGCGAGCAGGAGCCGCTGCCCGTTGCCTGCTCTGAAGATCCCGCTGGAGCCTGCCCAGCGCGGCCGGGAAGCCGTCGCATCGTCCCGCTGCCGTCGGGCGCAGCTCTGCCATCCCAGGGCAGGGCAGAGAGGGGCCCGGGCTGGAAACACGGCCACTGACAGCGACAACCACGCTGCCTCGGAGGGCTTTCAGCAGGACCTTCAGCTGCTAATTCATTTATGAGGAGCTTGGGCTTTGATTTTTGTTGTTGTTTACTAATAAAGCGACGGGGCTCCACATTTCTTCTGGAAAAGAATAGAAGAGCTGAAGGGTGGAAGAATGGGTTTCATTCTTCTGGTGTCTACAGATAGAGTATGGACGAGGAGCCATCCCAGCCCGGCCCGGGGCCGACAGCTCCGGGGAAGCTGGCTTGATATCCCGTGCAATTACGCCGCAATTATGTTGGTAGCCAGTAAATACATCTCCAGTGTCTTGAGCCTGTAAATCTTCGAAGTGTGAGCACTGGGAGTGCAACCGCCCCGTCCTCCCGGCTGGAGCTCAGACACGGAGCCCGGCTGCGTTACACGGCCGGGGGGGCAGGGAGGAACAGAGCAGACCCCTCAAGGCTCCCATCCCACACCCCTTCTCTGTGAAGTCCCCCTCAGTGCTCTCCTCCAGGCCTTGGGGTAACAGGGGAGGAACAACCCCATGCACCAGTACAGGCTGGGGTGGACCTGCTGGGGAGCAGCTCTGTGGAGAGGGACTGGGAGTGCTGGGGGACGACAGGGTGACCATGAGCCAGCAGCGTGCCCTGGGTGCCAAGAAGGCCAGTGGGATCCTGGGATGCATTAGGAGGAGTGTGGCCAGCAGGTCGAGGGAGGTTCTCCTTCCCCTCTGCTCTGCCCTGGTGAGGCCCCATCTGCAGTGCTGTGTCCAGTGCTGGGCTCCCCAGTTCAAGATGAGGAGCTGCTGGAGGGAGTCCAGCTAAGGGAAACTAAGGAAACGTGGTGACATTCAGCTCGGGCAGGGTTTGCTCAGCCAGCACTGAAACGCCACCAGCTCCAGCCGTGCTGTCGACGGCTGTCACCCGGTGTCCCTGGGATTCTCCTTCGGGAAAACTGCACCCAGGGACAGGGCTGTGACACGGGAAAGTTCTGCTGGGAAAAAGCAGCGGTGCCCGAAGCCATGGGAGGGGAGCGCGGCGGGAGAAATCTCTTGCCTGGGGCGGGCACCCAGCCCAGACTTGGCCTCAGCACAGGGATGGGATGGGATGGGATGGGATGGGATGGGATGGGATGGGATGGGATGGGATGGGATGAACAGCCAGGCCAGGAGCAGCAGCGTGGGCACAGGTGGAGGAGAACAGCTGGGTGATGGGAGGGGTGGTTCCTGGGTGTGTGAATAAAATCAATCAATCAATCAATTAGAGGCCAGGCTGTTTGTATTTAGGGAAGATGGGCAAGCCCTGGGATTGGTTTTTTTAAGAAGAAAGCCAGCTTGGAAGCACACTGGGGTGCTGGAAGGCTGGATGCTGAATTTTGCTGTATGACCCAGTGTGGTGGACCTGGGATGGGACAGGCTGGGACTGCATGGGAGCCTGGTGATGGTCAGTAATGTTTTCTTGACCTCTAGTCACTGATGTTTCTTTTAATTGCTTCATTTTACCCAGCTAGCGCTGTCTATGCTCTCTTTGAATAGCTGAAGGAGTTTCTCCCCCTCCTTTCTCCTGGTACTGGTGTTACTGGAAGCTCTCAGGCTCAAAGTACATCTGAGGTGCTTCTGGGAAGAGCAAGTGGGCGCTTCCCTGGGTGAGGGGGGTTTTGGGGACCCTCCTGTCCATCTGCTGGGACTGTGTGCTTCCCAGGAAAGCCTGATCCAGGTGAAGCTGTCCCTGCTCCTCGCAGCGGGGTTGGACTGGGTGGCCTTTAATGGTCCCTTCCAGCCCAAACAGCTCTGTGAGCCTGGAACTGGTTTCCCCCCCACTGCTGTTATTGGCAAAGCTGCCAACGTTTTTCCGTTCTGCATGGGGGGAAACCTGGAAACTTTCCTGGTGAGACATGAAAGCGTTACCCAAAAATGCCCTCAAACAGCCCAGGGTTGCCCAGGAACCTCCCCTGGAGGGTGATGTGGGGTCCTGGGTCCTTCCCAGCCTCTGCGGAAGCAAACTGGTGCCAAATAAAATGGGCTGAGAAGCTGCTCTTTCGGTAACCAGCCCTTTTGGTGAGAAACGCTGAAAATTTTCTGTTCACTTCTAGGAACTGATTTTCTCAAATACTGGCTCTTATGATCAGATAAATTTCTGTAGCATGAGCTGGTTTTAAGCTCCTAAAACCCCCCTCGGTTGTAATCTGGTGTTAATCAGATTGTAGTCGGCTGTCCCGGCCGCAGAGCGGTGCGGCTGCGAGGCCGGGAAGCCTTCCTGCGACGCTGCCGGGCGGCTGAAAGCCTCGGCGGTGTTTTACAGCGCTGCTTCGGTAGCAAGGAGAGGGTTTTGGCGGTTGTAGCTCCGTGAGGATGTGTGATGCCGGTGGCGGAGCCGGGGGGATTTGCCTGGCCCCGGGGAGGAGGCAGAGCCCCGGTTGAGCTCCTCGCTCCGTCTGCGGTTCGGGGCTTGGAGCCCTGGCAGCCCTCCAGCAGTGCTAAATACCTCGGGTAGATCCTCAGCTGGGGGTTCTCTATCTTCTTTACTCCCCTAAGCCAATCTTGGTATTTATAGGAGAAATCCTGCAGCTGCCTTCTAAATCTGGGCACTGGTGGGGAGCGGGTTTGTGGTGGAGACCTTACCTGGACCCTACCACAACCCCATGGAAGGTGCAGGGCAGAAATACTCACAGACTCTGCTTTCTCTTCTGAAAATAGCCCATATTTTATTTTAGTAGGATTTTTTTTTGGTGAAAAGCGTAATATTGATAGAAACAACTTTCCGTTGTCCCATATTCAGCGCCTCTATCAGGAAAAAGAGCACTGGGAAAGCAGCACTGCAAATTAAATCCCAATCTACCTCTAAGAGCAGCCCAGCAAAGCGTCCCTGAGCTCAGAGCCGCGCGACGGGGGCTCCGGCACAAAGCGAACGTCGGCGCAGAAGCGCTGGTGAGCGCTCGGATGCTTACCGAAATGCGCTGAATAACTGTAAGCCCGAGACTCAAAGAAGTCGAAAGAGGATTAAATCATCTGAAATAGGCCAGAACTATTTTGTTGCTGCTGGATTTTTCTCAACTTGGTCGGAAGAGCGAGTGGCTAGTTGGGTGCCGCAAAGCTCCCACCCTCCCTGCGCGGCGGGGAAGACGGTGCGGGAGCTGGTGGGCGAGGACCAGCGCCGGCGATGTAGGGCACGCTGGGCTGGGGGGCTTAGGGATGCTCTAATCTGGAGAGAAAAATCCCATTTGTAAAAAGAGGAGGGGGGAAAACCACTTTATTTATTGCATCGCAGCCGGCGAGCTGTTGGTCTGGGGCTGCGTGAGAGCCCGCTGCCGCGGAGAAGGGGAAACTCTCCGTGGGTTGTTGTCCTGTGCCATCAGCGATGGCAGAAGCTCTGGCTCAGCAGCTCTGGGGAGAAACTCTTCACACCAGAAGCATCCAGACTCCAGCCTGGGGGTGAAGCATCCCCCCAGCGCTGGGTGTCATCGTCCTCTGAGGTCTCGTTGGCTTTTTGGTGGTGTTTGAGCGCGGTGCGCGGGCATCGCCTGTGACCCTGCATCCCCAGCAAGCTGCTGGGATTTAATGATTTGTGAGGGCAAATATCTAAGCTCTGGAAGGCAGGATTAAAATCGTGGCGACTCTGGTGTGCACCAGTGTGTGTGCATATGTACATGTGGACACCCAGCATGAACAGAATAAAAGGTAATAGAAAATATTGGTGAAAAGTCAGGATAAATCCTCCGTTTTGCCCCTACAGCTGTGGAAAAAAAGATATTTAGCGTTTGCGGAGTGTTGGTGCCATGTTATGAGATATTAAAATGAAGTGTAATTCTTTGGGCATCCCCTGCCCCGCTCGCGGGCGCCTGGGCTGAGCCGCTGGCCTGGCCTCTGGAGCCGCAGCGGTGCGGGAGGATGATGAGGCTTCGCTGGGGATCATGGCAGCAGGTATCTGTGGAGATGTGAGAGAGAGAGAGGATCAGCTAAAAAACCCCCTCTGACATATTGGTGCTTCAATAGACGGAGGCTTTGGCTGTGTGCTCTGGGCTGCTGGCGTGGCCGAGGGCTGGCACCGCTCCCGTGCCTCCAGTCGGGTTTTTAAGGGTTGGGGTAGCATTGCTGGTGATGTAGAAATGAAGCTTGCTCCTTGTAGGAGCAACTGCGAAGCCATGTGAGACCCCCCCAGGGGTAATTTCGGGGTCCTTTACTCCTTCCTCGGCATCTGATGAGCCTCGTTGGGGTGCCCCAGCGCTGGCACGCAGCAGCAGTGCCCCGCTCCGGGGCGCGAGGCTCCCGGGCATCCCTCCCTTGATGCTTGGTGCAGCTCCGGGGAGGTGGCTTTGCCTTCAGTGTGACCTCAGCTGTCAGGTTGACCCACCGGTCAGGTCTGAAAGCAGCGTTTGCGCTTGGTGGTCATTGTGGAGATGTTCTGCTCTCCTCCCTGGCGTTGGCACCGCTCGTTCCTCCCGGCAGCAGCGCCCGGAGCCGATTCACCGTATCGACCCGTGCTATCGGTGGTACCCAGCCTGCCCCAGGACTGGCCGTGAGCTCCAGCACCTCTCCAGTGATGGGGAGGTTGACTGGGAGTTAGAGCAGAGTCTTTCCAACCCTAGCAATTCCAGTTTGACCTTTTTCCCTAGAAATCAGTGCTGTGGGAGGGAAAGGTGCCCAGGAGGCTGGTCCCACGGGGCCAGGCTGCGCTGGCCGTGGGGTTCAGCCTCGGGGGGGCTGATGCCAAGAGATGCTCGATACTTTTGGGCTGAATGAGCCAACATGGGACAGCGGGAGAGGAAAAAGCTCGTTCCTCCCGGCAGCAGCGCCCGGAGCCGATTCACAATATTGACCTGTGCTATCGGTGGTACCCAGCCTGCCCTGTGGCTGGCCGTGAGCTCCAGCATCTCTCCGGTGATGGGGAGGTTGACTGGGAGTTAGAGCAGAGCCTTTCCAACCCTAGCAATTCCAGTTTGACCTTTTTCCCTAGAAATCAGTGCTGTGGGAGGGAAAGGTGCCCAGGGGGCTGGTCCCACGGGGCCAGGCTGCGCTGGCTCTGGGGTTCAGCCTCGGAGAGGCTGATGCCAAGAGATGCTCGATACGTTTGGGCTGAATGAGCCAACATGGGGCAGCGGGAGAGGAAAAAGCTCGTTCCTCCCGGCAGCAGCGCCCGGAGCCGATTCACAATATTGACCTGTGCTATTGGTGGTACCCAGCCCGCCCTGTGGCTGGCCGTGAGCTCCAGCATCTCTCCGGTGATGGGGAAGTTGACTGGGAGTTAGAGCAGAGCCTTTCCAACCCTAGCAAGCTCAGTTTGACCTTTTTCCTTAGAAATCAGTGCTATGGGAGAGAAAGGTGCCCAGGGGGCTGGTCCCACGGGGCCAGGCTGTGCTGGCCCTGGGGTTCAGCCTCGGAGAGGCTGATGCCAAGAGATGCTTGATACGTTTGTGCTGAATGAGCCAACATGGGGCAGCGGGAGAGGAAAAAGCTCTTTCAAGCTTTCGGTGTGGATTGCTGAGCCTGCATAGGGAAAAGCACGGGTAAGGACGGGCTGGCACCGCGGGGCTCGCAGCCACAGCAGACCCGGGCAGCGGTGCCCTTCATCTCGGCTGCCCGCGAAAGGCATCTAACTAGCAAATACCTCCCAGCCTGAAAAAGGATTAGTACGGGGCCGGGGAAGATCCCCGTCCCGAGTGTGGGGGTGTGGGGTCAGACCGTGCCCTCCGGAGCCGTGCCGCCAGCCAGCGCTTCGGGGAGGGAGCGGTGAGCTGGGTTTAGCCTTCGGTTTCGAAGACCCACCACAAATTTCTACTGTCTGTTACCATCGTTGCAGCGCCGATAATAAAATAAAAGGTGGGAACCCCGAGGAACAAGCAGGTGAAAACAAAAGCTTGGGGGGAATGTGGAGGAGCGCCAAGGGGAGACAAAAATATCGGCGTGGATTAAAGGCGACGGAGCCACGCTTAGCTGCAAAGATTAGGTGGAATTCCTGAGTAATGTGGAATAAAAGGGACTGAAAGATGATTGGAATTAATCAGAGATTAACAGAAACAAAAATGCAAGACTGCTGAGCCACTCTTATCTGCTGTCAATTGAACTTATTCTAGCTGAGAAATAAGACTATCGGATTTGGGGCTCGATGAGAAGGATAAGATCTGTTAAATCTCTGGAGAGACCCTGTCAGGAGCTCCCAGCCCTTCCGTGGCCTCCCCAGCGGGGGAGCAGCTTGGTGTCCCTGTGTCTTCCCCATCCCCGCAGGCAGGTTGGTACCCAGGTACCCAGGTGGGGGTGATCCCCCTGCCCCATCCCAGCCCCGTCCCGCAGCTGAACTCCCCAGATGCAGTCATCCTGCCTCTTTGAGCTATTTATCTGCTGGCACAGTAGTTATGATATTTGGAAAACTTTGCCCATCAGAGAAATGTGTGCGTCTTCCTAGGGGAGGGGGCAGGAGGGTGAAGCGCAAAGGGCTGGTGTGAAGGGGGCCAGGTGGTTTTAACCACGCGACAGCGAGCAGGAGTTGCATCCAAAGTGGATCTGGCGTGCAGGACTTAAGGAAAAAAAAAAAAAAAAACCCACAGCAAATATGTAGTGGCTTGTTTGCAAAAATATGGTTTGAATTAAGAGTTATGCTTTAAAAAATTTTTAAAAATTAATATTCCTTTTGAAACATCACAGGGGAATACTCAAATGCTTGGGAACGAGCTGGGTTTGGCGATGGTGTGGGCTGGGTATGCAGGCAGCCAAGGAGAGGTTTCACAGCGGAGCTGGGTTTTGCCAAATGCCCTTGCCCAGCCTCCCCCTGCCCTTCCACACCCCCCCACCCCCCCCCCAGGTACCGGGGGGCTGTGGGGCTCTGGCCCCGGGGCTGTTTGATGCTGTCGGTCGGAAGTCAGCCGGGCTCGGGGAAGCTCAGGATATTACAGCATCAGAGCCGGCGTAATTAGAGGCAGATCTGTGACTGCTGTAAATTGCCTTAACTTCATTGAAGTCACTGATCTTTGAAGTGGGTGGAGGTATGAGAACTTCCACCAGCTGAGGATCTGCCAACCACTGCTGGGTCACTGCTGGACAGGCTGGAGAGCTGGGCAGAGAGGAACCTGATGAGGTTCAACAAGGGCAAGGGCAGGGTCCTGCATCTGGGGAGGAACAACCCCAGGCACCAGTACAGGCTGGGGCTGACCTGCTGGAGAGCAGCTCTGTGGAGAGGGACCTGAGTGTGCTGGGGGACGACAGGGTGACCATGAGCTAGCAGTGTGCCCTGGGTGCCAAGAAAGCCAATGGGATCCTGGGGTGCATCAAGAAGAGTGTGGCCAGCAGGGCGAGGGAGGTTCTCCTTCCCCTCTACACTGCCCTAGTGAGGCCCCATCTGGAGTCCTGTGTCCAGTTCTGGGCTCCCCAGTTCAAGAAAGATGAGGAGCTACTGGAGAGAGTCCAGCAGAGGGCTATGAGGATTATGAGGGGACTGGAGCATCTCTGCTACGAGGAGAGGCTGAGGGAGCTGGGCTTGTTCAGCCTGGAGAAGAGAAGGCTGCGAGGGCACCTTACAAATGCCTCTAAATATCTGTGGGGGTCAGGAGGACGGGGCCAGACTTTTTTCAGTGGTGCCCAGCGACAGGACAAGGGGCAATGGGCACAAACTGAAGCAGAGGAAGTTCCGTCTGAAGATGAGGAAGAACTTCTTCCCTCTGAGGGTGACGGAGCCCTGGCCCAGGCTGCCCAGGGAGGTTGTGGAGTCTCCTTCTCTGGAGATATTCCAGCCCCGCCTGGACAAGGTCCTGTGCAGCCTGCTCTGGGTGACCCACAGAGGTCCCTTCCAACCCTGACCATTCTGTGATTCTGTGGGTCCTTACAGCCAGCTACTCATCCTTACAGCCCAAGTGCCAACCACCCGGCCAGGTGCAGCCCTGCGCTGGAAACACTGTTCCTGCGTCCCGGGAATATCCAGCAAACGGTTCCTAAATGGTTACCTGGGGCTGAGAGGGTGAAGATTGGCTGGGGGGGAGGAGGAAAATTATCACTTGCTATGGCACCAGTGATGAAGTGCAGCATCCCCAGATCCCAGGGCTGGGAGATGTGGGTGGTGAGGAGCGCTGGGCAAATAGCTGCGTGGTCCTCGGATGGCCGAGAAGGAGATCAGCGTGTTCGTAAAGATGAAAAGTGATGCGTTCACCTGGTTATAGACCAGTTTTATTTGTTTTTAGATAAAAGCCTTTTACTGGGGTTTTTTGGAGCATTTAAAAAACTAGCCTGGAGACTGAAAGAGTGTTTCCAATAGCGCTGTCTCCGTTTTCAGGTAACTCATCCAGGCTTCCTTTTTTATTGATCCTTTTAAAGCTCTCTGTAAGAGGGACTCATAACAACCCAAAGCCCAAGATTTCACTGTCTCCTTCAGCCTTTCTTCTCTCCCCTGCGCTGCGGATTCCTGCCAGGCTTTGCAGTGATGCTTTTGGGCCAGGGGCTGAGGATCCACCGAGGGAAGGAGAAGAGATTTTTACAGCGCGGCATCAGAATTTGGCTTGCGTCCGCTCCAAAATAAGGGCGTCTGGTGATCATCTTCACTGCCCCCAGGACACACGTGTCCCTTGTGGAGTGCCTTGTCCTCGCAGCTCCCTACGGCCCCAGCCAGCGCGCAGCCCCTGCGTGAAACGCGTCGCAACCGCTTCGCCCCACCAGAACCTTTCTTTCTCGATTCCCTCTGATTTTTCTGGGACGCTCGTTGCAGCTCTGCTGCTGTATCTCTACCTTCGAGCTCCTTCTCGGACCACGAGGGCCAAAGGATACAGAAAGCTGAATTAGACATGTTGCACAGGAATGCAGGGCTCCAATCAGACCCTTGCTGCTCATTCCTCTGCACAAAGAGTATAAATTCATCCCAGATGGGTAAAGAAGCAGTCGGCTTTTATGGAGAGAACTATGTATTCATTTAGCTGCTGCTGACTAATTTCTCATAGACATTCCTTCCTATGTATTGAGCAAGCATCTTCCCGCATCCCTCTGATGCGCTGTTAGCAGGAGAAATTATATCATACTACTTCTAATTTGTGTTTAGTCATTCGAGCTCTTTTTAAATGGGTTTATCCAATCAAACTGGGGCTTTGTGATGGAGGTGAGCCAAAAATCTGGCGACCTACCGCCAGGGCTTCGTGCTGTCGTCTGCTGAGCAGTGGGGACTCGGTATAAACCGATCAGATGCTTGGTGGAGAGAGACGTCTCCTAGACGCATCCAATTACGCTGGCTTCCGTCAGCCCTGTTTTGGAGAAGGCTGGATCTCAGCTGCTCTGCTCGGGAGGCTGCGGCTTTTGCGGGCAATGCCTTTGGAGTTCAGTCTGGCGGATGGGGCAGGTTCTGTTACTGCCCACTGCAAAGCAGGGGTTGTAAGACAGCAGCAGCGGCAGGGGTGAAGAAGAACGAGGAAGAACTTCCTTTGAGGGTGACGGAGCACTGGAACAGGCTGCCCAGGGAGGTTGTGGAGTCTCCTTCTCTGGAGATATTCCAGCCCCGCCTGGACAAGGTCCTCTACAGCCTACTGTAGGTGACCCTGCTTCAGCAGGAGGGTTGGACTGGGTGACCCACAGAGGTCCCTTCCAACCCCGACCATCCTGTGATTCTGTGGGTTTGCTCCCTGCTCGGGTGCAGGGCCGTGGCTCTGGCAGAGCGGAGGCAGACGCTGGGGCTGGTCCCCGGCTCCTTCCTGCGCTGCCTTTCCCACAGCCCCGGGTATTGTCTCGGCGGCTGCTCCGGCCGGCTGGGGCTGGCCGGCCCCGGCAGAGCGCCCACGGCTTTTGGTTCTTATTCTTTAGTAAAATTTTTTTTTTTTGGGGGGGAGGGAGGAAAGAAAAACAATAAAGTGCAAAAGAAGGAAGTTTCTTCATCTGCCTCCCTGTGCGGATATCAGGGTCCCGGCATGGGGTTGGGTCAGTGACCTGAGTGCTTCCCCGCTGCCCTGCTCGGGCTGCTGCTCCCCGGCACGTACCGCCGGCTCCCCGGGCTTCCAGCTCAGCACCCACCAGCTGCGCCTTCCCCCCCAGCAGCAGGTTTTGGGTGCGATCGGAGCGTTTGCTGCTGGTCGCATCTCCCTGCGGCAGCGACCTCGAAGCCGTCGGGACAGCTGATGGCTTCACCCCATCCATGACCCCTTTCTGATGGGGTTTTCGTGCAGGCGGTTCTGCGCTGTGAGAAGCTGGTGGGGTCTGCGCACCCCAGGGCTTCTCGGGCTGGACCTGGCAGCACCCTCAGAGCTCATCCATGGAAGGCTGACCCCTGGATCCATCATCATCCCGGTGCTGCTGCTGGTGGAGCCTCACACCCCCTTAGAGGCTGCAGGACCACCTTCATGGGGGCTTCTCCAGCCTGCGTGCTTTCATGTGGATGCACCTGTGGCCTTGCGTTCCCACAGCACCGTCTGTATTGGGACTTGGGGGTGGAAATGGTTTTGAGGTTTGTGGATGCTCAGTGCGTTATCATTCTCCTCTCCCTCTTCCTCCACCCCTTTGCCCTTTCCCGGTCTCTTTTTCCAGCTACTTAGTAGAAAATACTTGTTTAAGGAAGTCTGACAGCAGCGCAGGTTTATTTCTTATTCCTTTTTATCCAGTACTTTCCTATGTGTCTGAAACCCATGGCATATTTCCAAGAGAGAAAGTATGTGTTATGGTCTAAAAAATTTATCCATTCAAAGATCACATTTAAAGCCGGAGTGGGTCAAGCAGCCTCCTGGAAGGCTGGTATCAATTTTAACCTGGTATTCCGTTATTACACAGGTGCAAGTTCTTAAAACAACTCAGGAAATGAGAAATAGGGAAGACATCAGGCTAGAAGATTGCCACTTCAGAAATTTGCATGGGGAGAAAGGGCTGTGCTGGGCCAGCTGAACCCCGTATGGGGCAGGGGGGGTCGTTAGCTGGGTCTGGGGGGCACGGGTCAGGCAGGAGGGTGCGTGGGGCAGTGTTAGGGAAAGCATCGCTCCCAGGCTGCGTGGGCAGTTCTGGTTCCCCGATGCCAGTTCCGCAGGGGCAACAGTCCAGCTTGGGGACCTGTTTGGTAAACTTGGCTACTGGTCTTGTGTGGTGCTGGTATGGCAAGGGGAGAACCATTTTTAAGTCTTTTCTTCTGCAAATCAGACTACTTCTTGCTCTCAAGTGAATCAGAGTATCTGGAGCTGCTCTTCAGCAAGCCTTCAGCTGACTCTCATGATTCCCAAGAGGAAAAAAACTAAAACATCTTCAGTAGCAATCAGTAAGAACCAAAAATGCCCTTTAGTTACCTCCTGCTATCTGGAGGGAGGTTCAAAGTAAGCTTTCAAAAATTGTTGTGTTTTAGGGACAAATTCTTTCCTGCAAGAGTGGTCAGGCATTGGACCAGGCTGCCCAGGGCAGTGGTGGAGTCCCCATCCCTGGAGCGGTTCAAAAAAGTGTAGATGTGGCACTTGGGAACATGGTTTAGCAGGCATGGGGGTGTTGGGTTGATGGTTGGACTTGATGATCTGAGAGGTCTTTTCCAACCTTATAAATAGAATCATTATTCTTAATAGAATCATTATTCTAAGACATGCAGACAATGACTGCAGAGCCAGATTCTGCCATTTGCCAGTGCTGCAAGGTCAGGTGAGTGCTCTCAAAGCCAAGGGTTACCCCAGGATAAAATCGGGGACCTGGGCTAGGCTCAGAATAAAAATAGCTGCTGACACACCACCAGTATCGCATAGTTCATCTCCAGTTGAAAGGGTAAACCTCCCAGTCCCAGAGGTGCTCCTGGCCCAAACTGCCTAGTAGATTTCTTCCTTCATCCACAGTCCCAGAGAGTTAATTTTGTCAACCTTGATTTAAAAGATGGCCAAAAAGCCCGTGAGGTGGGTTGATTTAATGCAGAGAGAGGTGTGGTGCACACTGGTCCAGCATGGCTGTATCCTCAACGAGCTCGTTCCTGACAAGGGGCTTGCAAAAGCACCCCAAACCTGGCTGCTCGATGTGCAGCCCCACGAGTGGCTGTGCCTCGTCCTGCTTGGACTCGAGGAGTGCAGAATCATCAGTGACAATTAAAGCTAATGGGAAACAAATGCTCTGTCCAAAACAGCCGTTGATTTCTGCGGGAGCTTTACGAGAAAGCCGGAATTGGGTTCAAAGGGTTTGTCTTACATTTGTCTTAACTCCCGGCTCTGCATCCCAGCTTGTTCCTATTTTATCTAAATCTGGTCTTAGCTCGTAGAGCTGCGAGATTTGTCCAGCTTAGGGCTTGGTTCCTCCACTTGCACTCGCCCCGAGACTGCTGGGGTTGGGCTGGTGTGCTGGGCAGGGGTCCCCGTGGGCACAGCCACCGTGCCCCGACCTGCCGGGGAGAGAAGGACAGGACCTGAATGCACCAGTGCTGCTGATGCATCGGTCCCAGCCACCCAGGGCCATCAGGGTCTGGTAGCAATTAGTGCCGGCTTCCAGCAGCTCCATGGGTGACACGGCAGGGGAGGCACGCAGGGACCCCAGCTTGCTCAGCACCCGCCGCCTTCCCGCAAATGTCTGGTGAAACTCTTTAAGGTCCTGATTTAGAGCATGTGCAGGGGCGAGCGGGGGGCTGAGCAGGGAGCTGCCGAGGGTGCGAAATCGTGGCCCTCCTTGGCGGCCAGAAACTTGCAGAAATTGCTGGTTAGACGAACCACACGCTTCATCTTCTAGGTGCAGGAGTAGATTAGAAAGAAGACACACAGAAATATGGACTTTATGGTTATATATATATGTGTAGAAATTACTTTTGACTCGGATTTGAACGGTGGCTCACTCCAAGCCACCTCCAGAAGGCTGTAAGCACTTCTCCACAGACATGCGAGGGTGGGATTAGGAATACGCAGTCCTCGATCTGAAGACCATCTACTCTGGGGCCGAATCCCTTGATTTCAGCAGGGAGATATGTAAGCTAACAGTGAGCTTGACCCGACTTCTCCGTCTCTGCTTAACATTTTACCGACTGAATTTAGCCAGAAGTCTGCTGTTGTGAAGGTGAAATCACTTATTTAACAGTAACTACCTAAGTGCTGAATTTCAGGGACCAAACGCCAGGGCTGGTGGTTGCAGGAGCAGAAAATGCCCCGTGCCTGTGGGATTTCCATCCCTATGTGCCCATGGCCCCCAGCACTCACCCCCATGGCATGGCCGCCACCTAAACAAGCATCTTTGGTGGCCATGACTTAGGGTAATTGTACCAATACATCAATGAAAGTTCATGTCTCTTGGCTGATGGTCAGTGGGTCTGGAGAAGGGTGAGGGTCCCAAAGCCTGCTCAGGTCGTTTCTCCTGAAAAAGCCAGGCATCCTTCTTCGAGCGATTTATCAGAAGTATTTGACATCAAACAATGTTCCTGCCATCACACGAAGCCTTTGTAGGCCTAAAAACACAGCAAGAGTAAGGATATTTCCAACCATTTTACTCTAGAAATTGTTTCATAAATGAAACATGTAAGAGACTATATTTATAGTAGAAGGAACAACTCGGGATATGAATAGCTTTATACCATATCATGTAATTAAAAGCTGAATATGACTAACACATTCCCATACAGATGTATCACAGCACTGGCGACCATGTGGGATATGTGGAGAAAAAAGACCCGGTTAAAGAAACCACAAATTCCAGGGGAGGGAGTGTGAGGAGAGGGATAATGAAGCGCTTCGCAATCTATTTTTCTTCTCCTCATTTCTTTTTTTTTTTTTTTCCCTTTGCAAGAGCATGAACACATGAAAAGCATTAGGTAGTGCCTTGCCTGCCGGAGACCCGGCGGTGGCTGCCGGCCCGGCACCGCTCCTCAGAAACAGAGATAACAAGAAAATGGCAGACAACTACCAAAACCCCCAAATGGCGACATACTGTCCTGCGAAGAGCCTGGAAATCTGGATGGAGGTCAGAAGGTGCCTTCAGAGCAGCAGGGCTGGACTTAGGTGCCTGCGACGTTGAGCGCTCAGGCTTTGGAGTCTGAGCCGAAACGCGTGGTGGGTTGTGTGGACCATGACCCCGTAACAGCATCAGGATGAGCCCACGGAAGTCAAGCAGACATTAAAATACAGGCACGGCCAGGAGTTAATCTCTGTAGGTCATTTCTTCCCTCCCTGCTCCGCTCCCACCTCCACTGTCCTCTTCCCTGCTCCCAGAGACGCAGGTCGGGCGCTCTGCATTGCCGTGTTTGCATTCCGGATCTGCTCAAACACTGCTGGGTAAAAGCCTGATTGCCCAACACAACGTTGTCTGCTCAAGAGAGACAATGGGTGTTGAAAGAAACGAAAGAAGAAAATACAGCCGAGCAAACAGTGTAAAATAAATACATAATTTAGGGGGGTAGACAAAGTTTTCTTATTTTTCTTCAGTGTTTTTATGTATTGGAAAGCAAGCATTGTGTCTTCTCTAGGCTCTGTTAGGCATTCACGCGGTCTGTCCTTGCAGGTCATGCTTTACGTGCAGCATATTGCCATGTCCTGCTGGACTCCCTCCAGCTGGTCCACATCTGTCCTGAGGTGCAGCAGCCAAAAGCAGGCACGATTCTCCAGCCGAGGTCCTACCAGCACCCAGGGGAGAGGAAGGATTTCCTTCTGCTCCCTGGGGGCAGCACGGCTCTGTGCACAACCTGGATACGTAGCCCCATCTTGACAGTCTTCAGATTCATCCTTGGGTATGGTCCTCCAGTGCCCACCTGCTCCATAAACCCATCTTGACAGTCTTCAGATTCATCCTTAGGTATGGTCCTCCAGTGCCCACCTGCTCCATAAACCCATCTTGACAGTCTTCAGATTCATCCTTAGGTATGGTCCTCCAGTGCCCACCTGCTCCATAAACCCATCTTGACAGTCTTCAGATTCATCCTTAGGTATGGTCCTCCAGTGCCCACCTGCTCTGTAGCCCCATCTTGACAGTCTTCAGATGCATCCTTGGGTATGGTCCTCCAGTGCCCACCTGCTCCGTAGCCCCATCTTGACAGTCTTCAGATTCGTCCTTGGGTATGGTCCTTCAGTGCCTGCCTGCTCTGTGGCATTTTCCTCTAGGCTGTGCTCCCTTGGTACACTCGAATCGCAAACCTTGCCAGAGCGTAGCCAGATGACATCCACAGCTTCTCCTCTGTGCGTGAGGCCTGCTGCCCTGCTGCAGGACGGAATTAGATTGGTTTGACATGATTTATTCATGACAAATCCATATTAGTTGTTACTCATCCCCTTGTTCTCTATACTTGACAATTCTTTGATTAATTGCTCCTGTACTTTTCTGCGACTTGATGCTGAGATGACGGCTCCATAATATCCCTGCTCTTACTTTTTATTATTATTTTAAGGATAGAAATCCTGTTTACCATCTTCTATATGTCTGGTATCTCTCCAGTTCTTAGGACTCAAGTTCTTGAAGAGAATGATCAAGACGTGTGCTAGCACTTGCCAGCCCTCCCAAGGACACAGCGCAGCCTGGGACCAGGTCCCGCGTCGCTCTGGCCGTGGCTTGCTCTGTCTTTCTCCCCTCCTTGCAGTGCCTCTGCCTACACGGGGTTAAATTATAAAGCTTTGGAAGCAAATCAGATGCTGTAATGACACATCCCTACTTTTATTTATATTATGTTCTTCTGTTCTGATCACACATACTTGTCTGAAATACATTGTAAATCAATGTGCCCTAATCCAATCTTGTGTTAATTAATTCTTCCACTTGCCTTCTACTTGGGGGAAACAGAAGAATAGATGTAAAAACCGTGATAGTGATGTTGGAGAGGCTGATTATTATTCTTTACAATAGCGTATTGATAAGGAAATGAGCATGTTCTTTTCCCATTTGTGGCACAACCTTGGGCAGGAGTTTGTTGTATTAGAAAAAAGCAATTTGAAGAAATTGCTCCCTGGCTCCTGTACAGCCACTTGAAAATTGATTTATTTTGGGGTTTCCACAGCTGTGTGTGGGTTTCCACAAGACTTTATTTTGCGTTATTAAATCTGGCCGTTGAAATGTTCCTTTGATTTAATGTGAAGTGTGTTTTATTTGATAATTCCTTATAGATATGGAGGGGAGGTCTCGCTGAAGCCGGAGAGGAATAAACAAATAAATAGATAAAGGAATGGCTCGGTGGCTACGACGTACCCACTGGAGACACGCCAGCGGCCCCTTGGGACCTGGGTCTGTGTGGGGACAGAGGAGCGATGCCCAGGCTCAGCCCTTCTCCATCTTAAAGCCCAGGAAAATCATGCTGTGAGGATGAGGGGCTGGTGCCTTGCAGGCTGACCTTGGCTTTGCATGATGTGGACCCAGCTGCGGCATCCCCGGAGCCCCTCACCATGAGTCCTCTGCCTCATGCCCCGAGCCAAAGCCTCCGAGCAAGCCGTCCATCACCCAGGGAAGAGGAGCCTGGGGAGCTCCCTACCCTGCTCAGGGAAAGTCGAAGTCTCTGGGGTGGAGGAGGCAGCTCCTGAAACGTGTTTTCTCTACTTTTCAGGAATAGCGTGGCCGGCAGGAGTAGGGAGGTGATCGCGTCCCTGTACTCAGCACTGGTGAGGTCACACCTCGAGGACTGTGTTCAGTTTTGGGACCCTCACTACAAGAAGGACATTGAGGGGCTGGAGCGTGTCCAGAGAAGGGCAACGAGGCTGGTGAAGGGTCTGGAGAACAAGTCTGCTGAGGAGTGGCTGAGGGATTGGGGGCTGTTCAGTCTGGAGAAGAGGAGGCTGAGGGGAGACCTTATCGCTCTCTACAAGTACCTGAAAGGAGGCTGTAGTGAGGTGGGGGTTGGTCTCTTCTCCCAAGTAATTAGTGATAGGACGAGAGGCAATGGCCTCAAGTTGTGTCAGGGGAGGTTTAGTTGGATATTAGGAAAAATGTCTTAACTGCAAGAGCGGTCAGACATTGGACCAGGCTGCCCGAGGAGGTGGTGGAGCCCCCATCCCTGGAGGGGTTCAAATAATGTGTAGGTGTGGCACTTCAGGACATGGTTTAGCAGGCGTGGTGGTGTTGGGTTGACGGACTTGATGATCTTAAGGTCTTTTCCAACCTCAATGATTCTGTGATTCTCCCCATGAAGTCCCCTGAGTGCATAGCATATGCTCTTTGGGGGTCTGTAGGTGAGCAAAACCTGGTGCCCTCTCACCAGCACCCCTGGGTGAGCAGCAGAGGAGAAAACCAGGGGAGTTCCTCCCTGGCTGTATCTCCGTGCTGGAGATCCACCTTCGGACCCGTGATGGGAGAGTGGCTGGAGTGGCCTCCACAGCTCTTGTCCCATCAAGGCTCGCGTCCCCTGCCGTGTCACACTGTGACACGTGCCCAGCTTCAGGCCCCGCGCCAGGCAGCACTGAGCCAGACCACGTGAGGGCCTGGCCTGGCACCTAAACGCAATTAAAATTAAAAAAAAAAAAAAAAAAAAAAATTGTTTTCCTTAGCAGAACGAGGCAGGAGGAGCTGCAGCCTTCTGCCGTTATTATTGAATTCTGGTTTTTGTGCCTTAACTCTTGCTGTTTGCTGTGGCTGACGCCAGCTTCACCTCCTCACGGTGCCTGTGAGGGGTTGCTGGAGTGGCCACGGCTCTCCAGTGCTCCCAGTGCTGCCCCAGCATCCTCTGGGCGTTCTCCTACAGAAAGGTGAAAACATCTGCTGGAGGTTTCACTACTCATAAACAAACCACATGGTGAGGACACCATTTGACTTCTGAAGTAGCATCCTTTGCTAAAAGCTCTCATCTTGGGATGATCTTTCATTCGTTTTCTCCCCTGTAATTTTGTTCAGTAGCTTTCCCTGCCATTTTCGTGCCAGCCGTGTCCCCCTCCCATGGACGCTGTCCCCTTCCCAGCAGACCCCACGTGAAGTGGAAGGGGACAAAGACACAGGGCATAATCCTGCTGCCTCTCCACTTAAGGGCAGCAGCGTGATTGAGCAAATGAACCTTTTTTTTCCGTGTATATTTACAAAATCTTCCATCAGGGGTTATGAATCTTCAAGGGGATGGAGGAAAGGATACGGTAAAAAGTCAGTGAGGGGGTGGAGGAAGCACAGGCCATTTTCAGGGTGATATCTGCACTGGTGCAGGACTCAGGAACCAGGAGGTCGTTGTGTCAGGTTGGTAAAGCTGTCACCTAGCTTTACCGACAGCAGAGGTGGGCTCCTGGGGAGGAGGGAGCAGGAGCCACTGGCCACGTTGCCCGGAGGTATCACAGGTGACCGGGAACGTAGAGGATGCTGTTGGGTACCACAGGGATGATGCATCCTGCCAGCTTACCATTAGATTTTTAACAACCATAAAGGAAAAATAGTTTTGCAACAAGTCACAGGTAAAGTTGCTGAAGTTTAGGTTTGGGAAGTTTATTTCAAGTCAAAAAAAAAAATAAAATAATCAGACACTTCTTCCAGTTACACCAAAAGATTTTGGACCTTATAAAATATTTCCCGAGAAGGCCCTGCTGAATTTGTTGTGACAGGGATCCCAGAAGAGCTTTGTGGTTTGGGTTTGTAATGGAAATCTTAGTCACCTTAGATAGCTTTTGAATTACAATCATAATTTATGGACAGCGTGACTCCAGTAGTGTTCTCATGTATTTTCATTTAACAGCTCTGCAAATACTAGATTTGGAGCTTGTAGCAGCTGGAGTGGAGTACCATCCTAATTTATGTTGGGCCAGGTTCAACCTCCTGTGAGTCTGCTGAACCCGTTCACCCTTCATTTCCCCTCCTGCTCCAGTTATGTTTCCTAATATTCTGGTTTCCTCCTCCCATTTCCTTCTTGCTCCAGGCCTTGGCTCGCTGCCCTCTTTCATCTGCCTGTCCTCGGAGCCAGCCGCTGCCCTCCTGCTCGCGCGTGCCCCCGCCTCCCCGGCCCCCCGCAGAAACCCGCGTCGACAAACGGTCTTTTTGGTTTCCCTGCGCGGGAGGAGTCCCCGTGGCATCTCTTCTTGTACCTTCATCACCCTGCAGATGGGCTTGGGCAGGTAACTCTGTGTTTTCCTACGATTTTCCAAGGCAAACTTAAGCAGCACTATACGGAGAGACCGGCACCAGAGGTTTCATTAATAATTGCTGGGGATGGATTTGGCCCGTTACCTCTGCCCGTGCTCCAGCTCTGCAATATTTCCTTAGTCCGACTGGCTTCGTTGCAAGTAAACACAGCACCCAGCCAAGCCGAAAGGGCTTGTCGTGGCCATGTTGTCTCGGAGATGCTGGGATTGATGCCAACTGCCAAGTCATTTTGCAAATGATGCTGCTGAGTGCGGCTCTTCGGATGCTCCTTGGTCGCCGAGCCGTTCGAAGGCTCAGGCCGAGTTTGCAGAAGCAGCCCTGGCCCTGATGGGGGTTTCAGGCTGGGATTCTGCAGGCAGAAGGCACAGCTCAGCAAAGGACTGGGTTTGAAATTTGCTGGCCGAAAGTGCTTCATACGGTCAGGAAGATCCCAAGTATTTTGGGGTATTTCCACCCCGTAGTCTGATGTGTGACAGGATGGCTCCGTAGGTCCCGTGAGCGGCGATACTCTGCCCTCTCGCCTGAGCCCCCAGCGAGCTTGCCCTGTTCAGGCTGGCGACAGCGTGTGATTTGCCTAATTCCTTTTCTAAGAGCAGCCTGTGTATCTGCAGCACAAAAAAAGGTGACGTTGTCACTTGTAAAAGGTCTGGTACGATGCGCGCCGAGAGACTTTTGCACCCAAACAAGAAATTTCAGGGGGTAACAAGAACTTCCAGAGTTCTTGAGCATGAACCCTCTTTAAATCCAGGTGAGATTTCTAAAAAAATCTAAAATCTTGCGCTTTTTTTTTCTTGGGTTTATCCTGGCCTTCGCTCTGCCCTCTTCTCCCTGTGCTGCAGGGGTTGGTTAAAATCCCGCAGAAGCAGTGGGTACCCGACGCGTGCCCACGAGCCGGGGCTCACAGGGGTGAAGCCCCATGGGTTCACCCCCAGACCAGCCACGTAGGGTCACACCGAGGGGCCGTCTTGCACCCTTCCCCCAGCCCCAGCCATATCCACATGCTCAGAAAATAATATAAAAATAGGAAAAGCAAGTGAGGCTTCCCTAGCAGACTTCCCCAGCTCTTCCCGAGGCAGAGGCGATGCCCTTGCACATCCCCGCTGCGGGGAGCCGAGGCGGTGGATGGGGATGCGCAGGGGAGCAGCCCTCCCCATCCCTGACCCCCGCCAGCAACCGGGGGACCCCCCTGCAGCACCCCTGGGCTGAAGACCGGTGGTTTCACCTCCTCTGCCCGCTCCCCGGGTCCGCCGGCGTCTGCGCCGGAGCTGCCGTGTGCGTGCCGTGTGCCGGCCGAGGCGGAGCGGGGCAGAGCGTGACCTCTACTCTTATTAAAAGGCACTGACCTAATTTAACTGATGGATCTCTGGATTTACGTGGGCTGGCCACGGAATAGGCTGGCACTGACCAGATTAACTACAATTATTTGGGATTTACAGAGACTGTTTGCAGAATAAACTGGCACTGAGCAGATTAACTAACTAAAATAATTTGGGATTCGGGCAGACTTCCCATGGCAAATAGACTGACACAAATAAAATTAAGAGGGGGCCAGGGGAAATACATTTGTTCTGCTTATTCATTGCAGTTAAAATTTCTGTATTCCCTCCTTCCACAGATCTGTCTTTTACCTTGTCCCCCAAACAAATAAAAGGTATTAAGTATATGGAGCGATCAATCCTTCCTACCATCCCCGCCATGATCAAACACAATAAGAAAACAATTACAGATGGGTCGTTTACTCCAGCATACTTGCAATCTTTTGATTTTATTTGTTGTTGCTGTTGCCCTTGGAGACGCTAAGCACGCCCTGCTCTCCTGCCTGCAGCCGCCCAACGCTGCTCCTTCGCCTCCCGGCACACGGTGTTATTACCGTGATTTACGAGCCGGGACCGATGAGGAGCCTGTTGCGGGGCCTGGGGGCTGAGCTCACGAGAGCCATGTGGCGAGGCCAGGGCTGGGGTGGTGGGCGCAGACCCCCTGGGGTGTGGGACCCCCCTGGGATGTGGGGCATCGCATGGGTGCGCATCACCGGACCCTGGCAGGTCGGTGCCCGATCCAGGGGCTGATGCTGCTGGGACGCATCCCTGGAGGGAGGGGATGCAGCGGTGGGGGGGCACAGCCGCCTTTCCCCAAACCCTGTGCCAGGGGGATGGCCAGACCCCAAACTCCACAGGTACCGGCAGGTCTGGCTCGGGGGAGGCAGCCACCCCATCTTCCCCCGTGCCCCCAAGCCCAGTGCGGGGCTGTCCCGGCTGGAGCTGCCCCCGGGGACCGGCTTGGGGCTGGGTTCCCCACTTCTTCTCTCCAAGTCAAATTTTCACATTGGGCTTTTGCAGAAATCCTCTTTATTCTCATGGCTCACCCTCGCCACGGCTATTTTAACAGCTTTTTTTCTTTCTGTTTGCTGCCTTTTTGTTTTTCCTCGTTGCGTTTTCCTGGCAGGGAATAACCTCGGGATACTGACGGGCCCTGCTCTGAAAAAACAGGCTCTGTGTGCGTCGCCTGAGCATTTCCGAAAGGGCTGGGGAGAAAATCCAGCAGCATGAAGCAGGCTCGAAACAACGCTGAGCCAGATCCGTCGCTACAGCAAAGCGTTTCGCTGCTTTGCAGAGCCGCAGACATCCCCAGCTAGGTTAAGAAGAGTGTCTGGGGGGAAAAAAAAATAAAAAAATACAAAAATACAAAAATACAAAAATAAAAAAATAAAATAAAAAAATAAAAATCCCCTCGCTGGATCTAAACCACCCAGGGTACAGCGGGGAGACCACAAGAAAGCTCTGGGAGAGCTCTCCGCGGCCGGCGACGGTGCGGAAGCGGGGAAGAACAGATGTGTGTCAAAAACCGCGCGGCGGCCTGCCGCATCCCACAGTGCCATCTAGCGCGGTCCAGCCCGGCGGGACCCGGCCAGCGGGCTGGCGCGGGTGGACGTCCAACCGGCCCAACCGTTGGCCGGGCACCTGTGGGTGGGCACCGCGTGGAGCCCCGCCGGGGTTCACTCGTGGGAAAGCGGCGTTTTCCTTGGCGGGGATGGCGAACGCGCTCGGTGCTGGCGTTTGGTGAACTCAGCCGGTGCTGCTTGCTCTGCCGGGGAGAACCCGGGGGTGGTTTGGAGGTGGGAGACGCGCTTGGCACCCCGTCATCGGGCAGAAGCGTGGGGCGGCGGAGGGGAGGGAGGATGCTCTGCCCCGCTCTGCCCTGCCACGGCACGCTGGCGAAGCACCTCGCTCCCCGCTTCGGCGGAGCCGGGGTGCCCAGCCCGCTCAGCCCACGGCGGCAACGGCCACGGGGTGGAAACCGGCAGAAGGAGCTCGGAGGGCGAGGCGTTTGGTAACCTCTTCCCGAGCTGCTTTAAACTTCCAAATGCCACCATAAATGTAGTCAGGCATATATTTCCATATTGATACTGGATAATAAACACAGTAGGAGCCGAAAGTACCTTGAGGGACATCCTGCTGTGCTTATTATCCTGTACTTCTCCGCTAATTACTAGAGCCTAAACTTTAATACTCGCGGATTTGTTTACCTACCGCTTTATCAGCTGCCGCCTCTCTGTCGTGCAGCTTTCCCACGACGGCGCTGACGTTGCCACGCTCTCCCTCCCGGCGGGCTGCGGTTTTCGGACGTGTTGCACGCGTGGCTCCGGCTCAGCAAACCCGCACCGCCGTCCCCGCGGTCAGCGGCGAGATGCTCGGGGGGCTCGCTCCCCACCCGGCACGCACAAGTGAGGATGTCGGGGGGAGGCAGTATGGAGCAGAGCGTCACAGAATCACAGAATGGTAGGGGTTGGAAGGGACCTCTGTGGGTCACCCAGTCCAACCCCCTGCCCAAGCAGGGTCACCCACAGCAGGCTACACAACACCGCGTCCAGGCGGGGCTGGAATATCTCCAGAGAAGGAGACTCCACAGCCTCCCTGCACAGCCTGGGCCAGGGCTCCGTCACCCTCAGAGGGAAGAAGTTCTTCCTCATGTTCAGCTGGAGCTTCCTGTGCCTCAGTTTGTGCCCATTGCCCCTTGTCCTGTCACTGGGCACCACTGAAAAGAGCTTGGCCCCATCCTCCTGACACCCACCCTGCAGTTATTTATAAGCATTTATTAGGTCCCCTCGCAGCCTTCTCTTCTTCAGGCTGAACAAGCCCAGCTCCCTCAGCCTCTCCTCATAGGGGAGATGTTCCAGTCCCCTCCTCATCCTCGTAGCCCTCCGCTGGACTCTCTCCAGCAGCTCCTCATCTTTCTTGAAGTGGGGAGCCCAGAACTGGACACAGTACTCCAGATGGGGCCTCACCATGGTAGTGTAGAGGGGAAGGAGAACCTCCCTGGTGATGCAGAAGCACGTGGGTGATGCAGACGCACATGGATGACGCAGATGCACGTGGGTGATGCACACCTGCGTGGGTGATGGAGACGCACGTGGGTGATGCAGATGCACGTGGGTGATGCACACCTGCATGGGTGATGCAGAACTGCATGTGCGATGCAGATCCCCAAGCACCCATGGGGGCTGCAGAGATGCAGCACTGACCTGCGGCTCTGGGGGATGTTTTGTACGCAGAGGACGACGCGCTGCACGGGTCCCTGAGAGGTGGGACAGGCAAATATTGTGCGACATGGTGAGGAAAGGGTGAACGGGACAACTGGCCGCAGGTGGCAAGAGGGTGGATGGAGGAGCCCCAGCAGCACAGGGGTGGAAATGTGCAGAGCCCGTGCGGTGAAGCCCATGAGCGGGAGATGCTGGGAGCCATCCCAGCTGCCTTGCAGGAATAGGAAACTTACTGCCAGCCCACAGGAGCCCACCCCGGGGCTGCCAGCGGTCCTTGCTGCCCCTTCTCCTTCTGCTGGCAGCCCAGGCACCGCCACACCGCCCCTTTTAGCCCACAAAATTCAAAGCATTCACGTCCAATAAATGGGATTATCGCCCTTTTGTTGGATTAAGATGAATGACTTTCCAAATTCTTGGCCTGTTTACTTTGGCTGCGCTCGAATCCTGTGAACTGGGCTTCTGATAACCGTGTTAGAAAAGAGGGATATGTGGAAAAAAGATTGAAATAGAAATGCGTAATCACCAAATGGCTTGCTGGTTGGCTCTTGTTTTATGTCAGAGCTCGGAGTCCATCCGTAATTACCTTCATTACTCTTGACCTGAGAACAAACTCAAAGGCACTTTTAAAACAGATTAATAACAGGATTTCTGAAGAAGAGAAGGCATTACAAATCATTTTCATGTCTGTCCCGCACAAATTGAATCAAGCGTCCGCACAGCAGCCGGGGCTGTCTGTCTGTCTGTCTGCCGCCCGCCTGGCTCCGTCCCCGCGCCGGGCAGAGGGGGTCCTGGCAAACCCCCACCCGTCGCTGCAAACCAGCTTTCACGAGCCAAGCTCCAACCGCCGAGCCGTGGAAAGCACAATTTTAAACCCCGAAACCAGGCGGGCATCCTCCACCCCCATTTCCACGGAGCCCGGCCGTGGCGGAGCCAGCTCAGCCCCGGGTGCAGAGCATCGCCGGACCCGTTGCAGGATGCTTGCCCCAGCTGAATGGCATGGAAGGCAGCTGCTTTTCCCTCGGGATGCACGGCCCCTGGATCCAGCCTGCTTTGTCGTGCCCTTGCACCCGGGGTGCTGATGGGCAGGCCCACAGAGCTCCGCGAGCGCGGTGCGAAGGCAGAACGAGCTGCCGTGGCTGAGCATCCCTACGCTCCGCACCGTCTCCTCGTCCGGCTCTGGCAGGGCGAGAGGAGCGAGCAGCAGCTCTGCGCAGGGACCGGCTCCCGTAGACTTGGAAAAATCCGCAGCGCCGTCCGTCTGTCCCCAGCAAGGCTCGTCTGGCATATGGCATCTCTGGAACATCGTCTAGTCCTGCCGCCGGTCTCCAGCAAGAGGAAGCAGAGCTGGTTGTCCAGGTCCATGTCCAGACGGCTTTGGAACGCCTCCAAGGATGGGGAGTCCGCAGCCTCTCTGGACACCCTGTTCCTACTGCTCATCACTCACAGAAAAAAGTAAAATCAGAAGGGTTAAAGTGGAATGCTTTGGATTTTGACCTGTGCCAGCTGCTTCTCATCCCTTCACCGGAGCACTGGTATGGGCACGCCGGTAACTGGGAGTGCTGTGGGGCTGCCCACAGATGTCTGCTTTGAGGGGGACGGTGATGAGCGTGACCGGGACTCCCTCTGCAGCAGGTCCCACCATGTCCTACAGAAATGCATTTCTGTTCGCTTTCAGGCCCCCACCTCCCCCTGCCAGAAGCTGAGCTCTCCCCTCCTGAGCCCTCAGCCCAGCTCCCTGCGCGGCTGCCCGGGATCCGCTCCCAGTTTGGTGAGAGCTGCCGGGGCCGTGCGTGCAGGCAGGGACCACTGCCGGCCCCGGGGCAGCCCCACGGACACCCAGCACACCCACAAACCCACCTCTGACCGAAGCAAACCCAGACTGTAACCACCCATGTGAGCAAATCTCCATCGAGAGAAACGCAGAAGAGGTCGGGGCATGCCCCCAGCGCGCTAATTATCAACGCAATGCCCCCAGCAGCTAATTACAATGCAAGCGACAGCTCTGCCAAGGAAGGTCTGCGCCCCAGCTGTGCTGCTTTGGGGGTGTCAGGCAGAGCTATGAGCAACCTAAGGGCTTTGGGGAGGAATTTCCAGTTCCTGCTGTCCATATGTGGTGGGGAGAAACCACGCGATACGGCGCTTCAACGCGGGACGGGGACTGGCCTGGTGCGGGGAAAGGTGCTGGGCGATGCCCCAGGATGGCGAGCGGGTGCTAAACTTGGCCAACCCGAGCCAACCCCAGCGTTAAGCAGGAGGGAAAGGCTTTGGGGCGCGCAGCACGGGCACAGCTGGTTGCCAGCACGTGTGGGGGTATTCCCATGGAGCCCAGGCACGTGTGGGGACAACGGGGACACCCCCTCTCCCCCTCACCTGCAGCATCGCTTCGGGCGGGGGGGGAAAAATCTGAGCGTCCCAATTGCAACTGAAACCTCACCCGGGGTGCCTGCTGCGATCTATTTTTTAAAAAATCGTGCATCTATTTTGGGGTTAAGCCATCTGCTCACCTTGTTTCTGTTGGGAGAGGAATCAATCACCGGCCGTCTCCTTTACTGGAAACAGAACCTGCCTAATGGGTTTATTATCAGAACCTGTTCCTAAAGAGTGTCCCGTCCCATCTGATACAGCCAGCTAATTACGAAAGCTGGTTTTAATTAACTCGAAAGGTATTGTGACATCCCGCTTTGAACATCTGGAATGAAAGATGGGATTTCTTTGAGAAAGGAACTGCCCGAGACAGCCAACAAGGCAGTAGGAAGATGTTATTTCGTTAAAAACAATACCCACAGAAACGAAACGCTCACCAAAGCGCTCCTAAGACGTGCTAATCCTCCCACTGATCCCTGCTTACCTCCTCCTGCATTTGCCTTCATCGTTTCCAGCGCTCCCTGCAACCAGCAACGTGTTGTTTCACGCCCCTAACGAACACGACGCAATAAAGAGGGACCCTAATACTAATTAATGACTCTGGGCTGCGGGAGGGTGCAGATTGCGCAAGGACAGCTGGCAGCAGGCAAAGCAGGCTGGGTGCGGGGTCCCTGCCCGCGGGTCGGTGGGGGGTCCCCAGGGCTCTCCCCGGGCACGGCGGCCGGCAGCGGCGGAAGAGCCGGCGAGGAGCAGCTTCGGCGCCGGCGAGAAAAACGCAAGGCAACCAGGCGACAAACTGTTGAAAGCCAAACCACAAAAATTGTTGAAGAAAAGGCTCGTGACGCCCATGAGGAAGGAAATGGGGAAGAATAACAAGAACAACAGAAGAATGTTTGAAATGACCGAAAAAAATAAAGAAAAATCAAAGGGGTTCCTTCAGGCAAAGGGGAAGCTTCCTTCCCCCCATGCTGCATGGGAGCCTGCTCCCGTTGTGCCCGCGGCTGCTGGCACCGGGAGATGCCCGGCCCGTGGCAGCGGGTCCAGCTGCCCACCGCCTCGCTGCCGTGGGACGCGGGATGCCCAGCAAGGGCTGCGTCCCCGCGGAGCGGCTCGCCATCCGGCCTGGCTCCCACTCCCGGTTTGGCTGTCGGGTTTTACGAGGCGTCTGATGCCAGCACCCAAAACAGGCGGCACCGAGCAAGACCCCACGCTTCGTGGAAGTCTGGCCAGCGCTCCACTCTGCAAGGGGGATGCTCCTGCCCTGCAGCTGGCTGGTACCCGGAGCAGAGCCCACAGCCTGTCCCTGCAGCAGCCCAGCACCCCACACCACCATCCCGTACCAAAGGTGGAGGGTTTGAACCTGATGAGGTTCAACAAAGGCAAATACAGGGTCCTGCACCTGAGGAGGAACAACCCCAGGCACCAGTACAGGCTGGGGTGGACCTGCTGGAGAGCAGCTCTGTGGAGAGGGACCTGGGAGTGCTGGTGGACGACAGGTTGACCTTGAGCCAGCAGTGTGCCCTGGGTGCCAAGAAGGCCAATGGGATCCTGGGGTGCATGAAGAGGAGTGTGGCCAGCAGGTCGAGAGAGGTTCTCCTTCCCCTCTACACTGCCCTGGTGAGGCCCCATCTGGAGTCCTGTGTCCAGTTCTGGGCTCCCCAGTTCAAGAAAGATGAGGAGCTGCTGGAGAGAGTCCAGTGGAGGGCTACGAGGATGAGGAGGGGACTGGAACATCTCTCCTAGGAGGAGAGGCTGAGGGAGCTGGGCTTGTTCAGCCTGCAGAAGAGAAGGCTGAGAGGGGACCTTAGAAATGCCTCTAAATATCTGAAGGGTGGGTGTCAGGAGGACGGGGCCAGACTCTTTCCAGTGGTGCCCAGCAACAGGACAAGGGGCAATGGGCACAAACTGAAGCAGAGGAAGTTCCGTCTGAACAGGAGGAAGAACTTCTTCCCTCTGAGGGTGACAGAGCCCTGGCACAGGCTGCCCAGGGAGGTTGTGGAGTCTCCTTCTCTGGAGATATTCAAGACCTGCCTGGACAAGGTGCTGTGCAGCCTGCTCTGGGTGACCCTGCTTGGGCAGGAGGGTTGGACTAGATGACCCACAGAGGTCCCTTCCAGCCCCTACCATTCTGTGATTCTGTGGTTCTTGTGCTCCTCCGGTTATCTCCAGCCAAAATCCAGGCTTGGAGAGCCTGGAGTCCTCTGGCCTGTGAAGGTGGCACCTACACACTGTAGCAGAGCAAAGACGCAGCCGTAAAGTCTATCCCGATCGTTCCCAGCCCATCCGGCACGCTCCCTGCAACACGGAGGAGCGGCGTGCTCCGGCGCCAGTGCTACAGGTATTTTGCATTCACTAGTTTTGCTTTTTGTTGTTTTTTTTTTAAACTCCCGGGAGAGCTAATTACAAACAAGTTAATTAAGATCTCTCACTCATTAATGTTCCAGTAGTTCAGCAAGTTTGGGTTCGCTCAGCGGGTTGCGAAGGTTTTATTCTACCCGTTACTTTCCCATCAAGTCAGCCCGTGTCAGCGGCGTCTTTGCTCGTCCCCCACGGCCCCGGGGAGCTGCGCAGTTTGAAGTCCCCTCGAGCGACGGGCCCTGGGACACATCTGTTTTGGGGTGGGCGCCTGGCTGGCACGGGGCTCTGTCCCCACGGGGCCCTGGGCTGACGTGCCCCAACATCGCACCGGCAAGCGCTACCCGGGGGGATAGTGAAGGCTTGGCGTCAGACCAGGCAAACTCATCAGAAAGCTCTCACCTCGTTAGAAGGGATCAGGGTGGTTAAAAAGCAACAGGTGAGGAAGGAAGGGGTTTGGGGAAAAGCTGGAGCCAGTTCCTTGGGTGTCAGCACACCAGCCTTGTCTGCTCAGGGGAAAGAGAAATCCGAGCAGTGAGAAAGTAGGGAAAACACCCACCAGAAGCGACTGAAAAAAGAGAGGTAATGTATTTTTAGTCTATTTTGAAATCTGGTTTGGTTTTGTTTTGAATTAGTTTAAAAATCTGGTTTGGGTTTGGCTGATGCTTTAAGAGCAGCGAGGGGCTCTTGAGCAACGCGCCAGCTCCGCACCCCAGCCCGGGGGTGGCCACATCTCCAGCGGCACAGCCTCAAGCCTCCCCCGTTAACGAGCCCTGCTAATTTGGGTGCTGGGTGGGAGCCCGAAGAGCCGCGGTCCCAGGACCCATTTCCCAAACGGCAGGAAAAGCCAAGTTACCCGGCTGCCGACGCTGTGCTCCGGCGTCTGCCCACGGAGGCCGGAGGGGGAATTCTCCGGCGCGTGGAGCTGGGCTTCTCCCGCTCATTGCCGGGCAGGATACGCGTATCGAATTTTTGTTTGGTTTTACAGTAAGCGGGCGAACAGCATATATCTATATCTATTAGATCAGCAGCGCCTGCTCTCACAGCTGGCTGTCAAGCGAAAATGAATACATAAATCATTAAAAGTGGTCTCGCAGGAGACCATAGGCCAATGGTGTTTTATTGTGATTTAATGAAAAACTAAAGCGCTGCGAGCACATGGCGCAATTCTCTTTTCATAACGATTGATTACGGGGTGGATGCGCTGCTGGGCGACGCGCGGAGGTTCCTCGGCCGGCCCCTGCCCCGTGCCTCGGCTGGGCTCACCGCTGCCCGCGGGGCACGGGGCGAGACGGCTCCTCCGAGCCCCCGCCACCCAGTCCAGCCATGCAGAAACCTGGGCTCAGGCTGTGGGTTTTCGTCAAATGAAGCAATGGTATTTCTTACGTGAAATCTTATATTTTAAGTGAGTTGGAACGCAATTTGCAGCAGGTCAAAGCTAAATTGCATTTGGGGCATCACGCTTCGCCCTCCCGGAGCCAGGATCCCACAGCTGAGCATCACCGGGAGAGTCACCCACCTGCAACTGCGCATGCAACGAGCTGGGTGGAGATCACACCTGAGTTACAGAAAACACTCCCCTGTTATCTGCAGTCAGGGAGCTGCCTTTGCTCCTGTGACTCTCCTCTGACTGAGCAATACTGTGTCCAGTGCTGGGCTCCCCACTTCAAGAAAGATGAGGAGCTACTGGAGAGAGTCCAGCGGAGGGCTACGAGGATGGTGAGGGGACAGGAACATCTCCCCTACGAGGAGAGGCTGAGGGAGCTGGGCTTGTTCAGCCTGGAGAAGAGAAGGCTGCGAGGGGACCTTAGAAATGCCTCTAAATATCTGCAGGGTGGGGGTCAGGAGGACGGGGCCAGACTCTTTCCAGTGGTGCCCAGCCACAGGACAAGGGGCAACGGGCACAAACTGAAGCAGAGGAAGTTCCAGCTGAACGTGAGGAAGAACTTCTTCCCTCTGAGGGTGACGGAGCACTGGAACAGGCTGCCCAGGGAGGTGGTGGAGTCTCCTTCTCTGGAGATATTCAAGAGCCACCTGGACAAGGTCCTGTGCAGCCTGCTGTAGGTGACCCTGTAGGAGGGTTGGACTAGATGACCCACAGAGGTCCCTTCCAACCCCTACTATTCTGTGATTCTGTGAAACCAAGGTCCCATGGAGCAAAGAGGGGCTCCGGGGCACATAGACCTAAATGAAGAGCCAAGGCTCTGGAAAACGGCCAACCTTGAGCTGCTAAACGCTTTCCGAGCCGGGCAAGAAGCCTCGCCTGGTCTCCCAGAGCAGCACGCTCACCTGCTTTGGCTGCCTGTATTTACGGCAAACAGACAAACCCTGGCTGCCGCAGAGCGCTGCGCGAGGGCGGGCAGATGTCCAGCCACATCTGGACGGAGCCTCTTGGAGCCCAGCCTTCCCGCTGTAAACATCTGTAACGGCAAAGCCCGGCGCGAGGGGAATTTGCCTTCGGCTGGCGGCTCCCATCCACCTCCTAACGCCTCGCTGTATAAATGCGAAGGTGCAAAAACCGCGCGGAGATGGGGTTGACGTGAGCGTTTAAATCTTCCGTCGTATTCACCGTAATGCCTTGCATCTGCTTTGGGTTTCAGTGTCGTCTGCATAGTCCTTAGCAGAGCAGCACATTTACGACACAGATAAGAACATTTCATGTAGAGCTATCGCAGCCTCCCTCTCCAGCTTGGGAAATGTTTGTCTCTGCAGCTGTGTAAGCCATTAAACTCGGAAGAAAGCTTGCCTTGGTGTGAGATGAAATGCCCTCGCTTGGGAGGAGAGGAAGAGGCACTGGGTCGCTTCTCGCCGCCCCTCCTGCCCCGGCGCTGCCGGGCTGGGGGACTGGGATGCTTCCTGGCCGTGGAGGCATGCACGTGGGGCGGTGAGCACGGGGCTCGGAGCTCCATACAAATAGAATGTCCCATATCTAGATGCATCTGATGGAGAAAAGGATGCTTGTGGGCATCTTCACGAGAAACACGTAACCTGCTTGCTGGGATGGCGATGATATTTCAGAACTTGTTTGTCTCCACGTGGGAGCTGCCCTCGGAGTAATGCCAATTAGTGGGGGGAACCCCAAAATGAGCAGATATAAACTGTTGTTCTGACCAGAACCTGCGAGTGGAAGATGTCCCAACTCGCGGAAATTTGAGGCATCTTTTGTAGGAGAAGGATCACGAGGCTGGGTAGGGAACCAGCAGGAACGGCGCACGCGTGGGCAGACACAGAAACGTCTACAGATGTGCAGACACAGGAGAGTTAGCTAAATACCCATGTGCAGAGGACACCTATGGATGAAGCATATACATTGAAACTATTCCTGGTTGTGCAGGCGTCCAGGGAGATGCACAGAAGTGACCCAAGTTGCAGCCTCTTCCCTGGAGGGTCAGTGCAGGAGGGTGCCCACGGGGCCAGCACGTGGAGCAACCCAGGGAGCTGTCTCCATCCTGCGTACATCTTGGATCCTTGACGGACTGCAGGGAAAAGAAGATGGAAGCACAGAAAACAAGCCTGAGGCAGAAAAAAATGCAGTAAGCATGAAGACTGCCTGATCTCAGGGTGCCCCAAAGCCCAGTGCACCCGAGCTCCCGGCGGGCACAGCAATACAGAATCACAGGATGCCATGGTACACGGTCACGTTGCCAGAAACCAGCTGCTTCCCAGAATCACAGAATGGTCAAGGTTAGAAAGGACCTCTGTGGGTCATCGAGTCCAACCCCCTGCCGAAGCAGGGTCACCCACAGCAGGCTGCAGAGGATGTTGTCCAGGCAGGTCTTGAATATCTCCAGAGAAGGAGACTCCACAGCCTCCCTGGGCAGCCTGGGCCAGGGCTCCATCACCCTCAGAGGGAAGAAGTTGTTCCTCGTGTTCAGCTGGAGCTTCCTCTGCTTCAGTTTGTGCCCATTGCCCCTTGTCCTGTGTGCTGGGCACCACTGGAAAGAGTCTGGCCCCATCCTCCTGACACCCACCCTGCAGATATTTGTAAGCATTTATTAGGTCCCCTCTCAGCCTTCTCTTCTCCAGGCTGAAAAAGCCCAGCTCCCTCAGCCTCTCCTTGTAGGAGAGATGCTCCAGTCCCCTCCTCATCCTCGTAGCCCTGCGCTGGACTCTCTCCAGTAGCTCCTCATCTTTCTTGAACTGGGGAGCCCAGAACTGGACACAGTACTCCAGATGGGGCCTCACCACGGCAGAGTAGAGGTGAAGGAGAACCTCCCTCAACCTGCTGGCCACACTCTTCTTGATGCACCCCAGGATCCCATTGGCCTTCTTGGCACCCAGGGCACGCTGCTGGCTCATGGTCAACCTGTCGTCCACCAGGACACCCAGGTCCCTCTCCACAGAGCTGCTCTCCAGCAGGTCCACCCCAGCCTGTACTGGTGCACCCTGGTGCCCTCGACCACGCTTCACCAGCCCTTGCTCTGGCTGACCAGGCATCTGACCAGGCACTTCTGGATTTCACCAGGAGATGAGTCTTTTCTACCAGGATATGAACTTGTTTCCAACCGAAGTGAATTCAAATCACCGCCCAAGCTAATGATGTGAGTGCTGCTGTATAACCTCAAAGAAGAGCAATATACTGTGAAAGGGTGGCGAGGGAGTTGCTAAATACAATAACCATACAGAGAGAAAAATAGATGTTTGGGGAGTCACCTGCAGCCTTGATTGAAAAATCAGAGTTACATTAAAATTTTTCCTATTTAATTATCTCGCAGATAATATCACTTAGATGGAATTTCATATCTGAGCAAATTAGTTGTGCCACTATTATTAAAACCTACTTAGGAAACTCAATCAGTGAAAACTACCACTTTGAGGCTTAACGTGTGCTAGGAACAGAGCTGGAGAGGTTGTTTTTTGGTTTTTTTTTTCTTGGAAAATGAGCTAAAGTAAGTTTCTGATACAGGTAAATGCAATATGAGTGAATCCAAATTAACACTGCTTTAGAAATTGCTTTTCCATTTAGCATTGCTTCACAAAGTCGGGCTTGAAAAATTGAACAAGGTCACGGTCAGGCTCCAGGCTGCTGGAGCCATCTCCTCTGCCAGTGCCCCCGACGCGGCGATGCGACGGAGCCCGGCAGTAAATGGAAATGTCGTGTATTACCTACACAGGCTGGAGGGCTCGCTCCCTGAAGGGCTCTTGCCCAAGCGATGCGAAGAATTGTATGGAAAATGAAAAATTTTTGTTTAATACCTTGTTATATAAATGCAGGTATCCTGGAAGCGAGCGACGGGCTGGAGTGCTCTCACCTTCATTTTCCATCCTTCTGTGGTCATGTCCGGAGGAGGAAAGCTGCATCCCAGCCTCAGGCACTGCAGCCTTCGCCCTCGCGCCCACACGGCTCGCGCTCCGCTTCGCAGCCCGTCCCTCCCGCGCTGCGTCTTCAGCTCCGTGCGGAAAAAGCTTCACCAAGGTCTCAATTTTTGCAGAGCTGCGGGCTGCACTACACATTCATTTCATTCGGTATTTTTGAATTGCTCGGTTTATGCTCCAACCGGATTTTCTTTTTTTTCCTTTTTTAATTTTTTCCCAAATGAGTGCTGTTTCCTGCCCTGCTTCATTCGCAGAAGCAATCAGCGTGGGCTTTCGCTGATTTTTCCGTTTCAGCAAATCTCCTGGAAGTGGTCTGGCTGCCAGCCCCATGCACTCCAGACAGCCCCGGCGCTGCGGGACGTGGGGAGAGGATGCAAGGACTCTGGGGGAGCAGAGGGATGGGAGGACACGGGCACATCCACCCAACATGGGGCTGCAAAAAAACCAAGTAAACCCACTCAGTTGTACCAAGACATGGCAGTTCATGGCCGCTGAGGGAAGCTGCCAGCATCAGGCTCAAGGGAGAGGTTCACCCTGCACCATTTTCTGGCTGCCTGGGAAACATCCCCCCTTCTCCACATTTTTTTCCCCTGTACAAGTCCCACCACCCTTTGGGTGAGCTGTTTAGAGGAGCAGAGAGAGGTCAGGCAACCTGGGCTGGGGAGCTGGACCGGAGATGGTGCTTTAGAGGCTGAAGTGAGCCCTGAGTGAGCTCTTTAGCCTGGAGAAGGTTCTGGGAACGTTTTATTCTGGCCTTTCAGTACTTAAAGGGGGCTTATGAGAAAGATGGGGACAGGCTGTTGTGTTAGGACAAGGGGTAATGGTTATAAATTGAAAGAGGGGAGACTCAGACCAGATGTAAGGAGGAAGTTTTTCATGCTGAGGGTGGTGAAACCCTAGTACAAGTTGCCCAGAGAGGTGGTTGATGCCCGATCGCTGGAAACATTCCAGGCCAGGGTGGACGGGGCTCTGAGCAACCTGATCTGGGTGAAGATGTCCCTGCTCGTGGCAGCAGCGCTGGACCAGATGGCCTTTAAAAGTCCCTTCCCACCCAAACCATTCCATGGTTCTGTGATTCCAAGTGACCATAGTGAAAGAATCATAGAATGTCTCAAGTTGGAAGGGACCCGTAAGGACCATCCAGCCCAGCTCCCAGAGGCAAAGGGCTCCCTTTGGAGACCCATGTCCTCTCCTTCCCTCGGCAGAGCCCATGGGGGACCCGGCCAAGGGGGCAGCTCTGACGAGGTCAGGGACCCCGCGTGGTGCCACCCAAGATGTCTCCTCCTGACAGCGTTCCTTGCGACCCCAGAGTGAATCCCTGGGGTAAAACGGGCTCGAAAGCCTGTGGGCAGCTGCTGGGCAGCAGGAGCCTGGCGAGCTCGTGAAGGGGGTCAGCGCTGGGGACAACGCGACCGCCCCACTGTCCCGTCTCTCCCGTGCGACGGTGTCGCCGTCGCTGCAGAAAACAGTTCTCTGCTGAATCGTGGAGGCGGCTGGATTTTTTTTAAATCAAACCAAAAGTGGAAATTACATTATTTTTTAAAATTCTGAGAACCAAAATACATGTGCAGGCTTCTAAGTTATTCAATATTCTTAATATTAAGATATGCATATTGCCTTTTTAGCTGACATAAGAAAATACTATTTCAAAGCACTGCAAATTTAGATAAACCCCTCACATTTTGATGTCATCCATTCTGTACCAAACAAGTGGTATTTACAGGAATACTTCTCTGTGTAATTACACAATTATTAAAAACATAGTAGTGAAGTAGGAGCTTTTATCAAGTCATTCAAATTAGAGCTGTTTCATTCTAATCACTGTCTACTTGAATACGTATCGCTTGGATGAAACTGTAAAAAGCTCATTAAATATATTTTTCTTTAAAATTTAATTACTGGGAACTTCTTCAGAGAATAATGACTTTGGATCCTAATTAGGATCTTTGTTTCTGTTTGTGTTTAGGCTGAAAGGTAGAAAGACTAGGAGAAAAAGAGAGAAATTGCAGATCCAACATTCGGGAAAGGAGCTGTCAGGAGGGGAACAGAATATTAACAAGCCAGATCCAGCATTACAAAGCAGAAAGATGGTGCTATAATTTGATAGACTTATTAAGCCCTTCGTTTCTGGTGTTAAGAAAGCTGTGCTGTAGTCTTCTGCAAATGTGAGATACTAATTGGGTTCTGTTTCCCTACAATGCATTTATGTGCGTTAACTTCGTTTAAGCAACAAGGATGCATTTGCAACCTGAGTTTGACAGTCAGGGTTTGTCTTCTGTGTGATGGGTTTAGAGCTCAGGACTGGGGAAAAATGATCTAAATATTTTCCATCATATGCCAGCTCAAACAGGTATGTAGAGAAAAGAAGAAACCACCGTATTTTTTCCCCACGATGATGACAAGGGATGGAAGTTGCCCCGGAGCAGAGCTGGAAATGGACAGTGGATGTCAGTGGAGAGCGGTGCTGGCAGAGGCAGAAGGAGGAATTCCTACGGGAACCGTTCCACAAGGTAAAATAACGAGTAAAAGAAAATTGAAAAAAAAAAAAAAGTCCTTAAAAAACAATTAGGAAAGGAGAAGGTCTTGAGCCTGCAAATCTTAATGTGAATATCCATTTCACTCGCAAATGTGCATACTGAAATCGTGAGAACTGCTCTCTGGCTGCAGACTTAGAGAGTAAGCTTAAAATTAACAATTACATGGAAGTCATATCAATCACCTACAGTTTTCCTATTTGTTAAGGCTTAATTTTTAGTGATATTTTAAACTCAGTTTAAAAAAATGGTTTTGTTTACAGGAAACACATTTAGAGATGTTGTTGGGAAATGCTGCAGGTACCAAGCGGGAGATGAGAAATGATGACGGATGTGGACGCCCCGGCACCGGGCTGGGCCAGGACAAGGCTGCTCCCAGCTGAGTATACGCCCTTTACTTTTCTTACCCCATGATTTAAACACTTCCATCATCTGCTGAAGGTGTTTTTCTAGTGGAAGACCATGGATAACAGCATTTTATATTTAAATAGCCCCTGCCCTTCCTGCACAGGAGCCTTGGAGTGGTTTCCCTTCGCTGCCGAGGGAACGGGGCGATACCAAACAGCCATCACAGCACTGATCAGAGTTTGCAAATACTTTTCCTGCCTGCTTCCCAGGCAGCTGCCTGGAGCATCCTGGTAGAAATGAGAAAAGCATCACCTGGCTCATTTTTTTTTTTTAGATAAGATGTATCATGGACACGTCTTCATCTGTGCTAAAGCAGGGGGGAAAATTATGGGTTGGGACAGAAAGCAGAACAACACGTCTCTTCCCAGGACAAGGAAACCATCCAGATGCATTAGAAGGCTCACCAGTGATCCTTGCCTTTTCCATGGCAGGAACCATCACCCAGCAGCATCCTCTGCACCCGAGGTGGGCAACAGCAGCCGAGCAGCAGCGCGCGAAGGTGCCGACATCGCCCGGAGCTGCTCCGAAACATCGCTGGGATCGGTGTCTGCTTCGCTGTTTCTGGAGGTCTCCGCAAATCCCAGTGAGTGTAGCCAAAACCCGCTCAAATCCATCGGATCTCCCTCGAGAGCAGAGCGCCCAGATCAGAGATTTCACTTGTCTCAGGGATGAGATTCTTGCTTCGGTTTGCTGGAGCCAAAATACCATTCCTGAGCCATTAAAAGATGATTTTGTAACTCGCTGTCAAAGTGATGCCCGATTCTTTCGCACCTTCTGACCAAGATTTGTATGGCACTTTTGAAAAGTACAGCCAGTACGTACAGGGAGAAGGAGAAACCTGCAGTTAAACCCAGAATTCCCATCCCCATGTTGATATTTTGTTACGTGGTCCTCCGGGTAGTCTCAGCAATTGCACCTATCTTAGGAAACCAAAGAGCTGAAACAAGGAGCTGTGCTCGCCCATGGCACTGGAGCACATCCCACAGAATCACGGAATGGTCGGGGTTGGAAGGGACCTCCGTGGGTCACCCAGTCCAACCCCCTGCCCAAGCAGGGTCACCCACAGCAGGCTGCACAGCACCGCGTCCAGGTGGGGCTGGAATATCTCCAGAGAAGGAGACTCCACAACCTCCCTGGGCAGCCTGGGCCAGGGCTCCGTCGCCCTCAGAGGGAAGAAGTTCTTCCTCGTGTTCAGCTGGAGCTTCCCGTGCTTCAGTTTGTGCCCATTGTCCCTTGTCCTGTCACTGGGCACCACTGGAAAGAGTCTGGCCCCATCCTCGTGACACCCACCCTGCAGATATTTGTAAGCATATATTAGGTCCCCTAAACATCCCCATCCTGGCTTTGGCTCAGGCCAGGTTCCACTTCCCAGCGCAGGCGGGCGAGCGCAAGCCCTGCGCGCACCCGGCAGGGAGGAAAATAATTCAAATTTTTTTATTACTTTTTAGCATTGAAGATTTTCTGCCAGCTGCAGCGCAAAAGCCGCCGCGAGGGCCCCAGCTCGGACCAGTCCCTCACCTACTCGGACGGGATCGGGGTGCGGGGTGTGGGCGGGGAACGGGGCGCAGACCACTGCCCTGCACCCAGGGTGCGGGTAAATCAGCGTCGCTGCTCTGCAGAGCCCAAGGGCAGCCCTGTGAGCAGGCTGAACACGAACCCATTCATCGATCTAGAGACTTTTGGCCCGAATGCTATAGAGTTACTGATATAAATTATATATTGACATCAGAATATTGACCCAAAGACTCTGAGCCTCAAGTTGAGCACTAAGCTCTCAGCACAGGCTGATGTCTTTGGGACACCACCCACCCTTAAATCTGAAAGATAAATCTGAAAACCTTGCTCTTAGGCCAAAGCGAAGAGCCTGCAGCTGCCGGGGAGACAAACCCGGCGGCACCCGTAAGCCCCCTTCTCGCTGGCATTGAGAGGGCTCCGTCGAAGCAGCGGGTGCTCAGGTCCTAGGGATGAAGCCAGCCTCCTCCTGGGCAGGTGTCCTCAAACCTGTGATCCTTCTTCCCTGGCGTGGACCAGCGTTCGCTCATAGAATCACAGAATCATAGAATAGTAGGGGTTGGAAGGGACCTCTGTGGGTCACCCAGTCCAACCCTCCTGCCGAAGCAGGGTCACCCAGAGCAGGCTGCACAGGACCTTGTCCAGGTGGGTCTTGAATATCTCCAGAGAAGGAGACTCCACAGCCTCCCTGGGCAGCCTGTGCCAGTGCTCCGTCACCCTCAGAGGGAAGAAGTTCTTCCTCATGTTCAGACGGAACTTCCTGTGCCTCAGTTTGTGCCCATTGCCCCTTGTCCTGTCACTGGGCACCACTGGAAAGAGCTTGGCCCCATCCTCCTGACACCCACCCTTCAGGTATTTATAAGCATTTATTAGGTCTCCTGGCAGCCTTCTCTTCTTCAGGCTGAACAAGCCCAGCTCCCTCAGCCTCTCCTCGTAGGGGAGATGCTCCAGTCCCCTCCTCATCCTCATAGCCCTCCGCTGGACTCTCTCCAGTAGCTCCTCATCTTTCTTGAAGTGGGGAGCCCAGAACTGGACACAGTACTCTAGATGAGGCCTCACCAGGGCAGTGTAGGGGGGAAGGAGATCATGTTTCCACGATCGGCATGGCCACCACTCAGGGCTGGCGCCACGCAGCACTGCCGCCGTCCCATCCCTCCTCTGCCCTTCATCCCACCGATGGCTGGCGGGTGCAGAGGACCTGCCGGGGCCGAGTACTTGATCATAACTTGATTTGTAATGTGGTATTGCAAAAGCAGTACTTTTTCGAGGTGATATGTTGAGGACCACCCTCCTCCAAAGCTCCTAGCTGTACATTTTTCTTCTGGAGATGAATCATAGGCAATTAACAGGAACAATTCTAATTAACTGACATAATTAAAAAACTAATAATGTTTAACATTATTGTTTTATACAATGACATTAGCTTTAACAGCCTAGCAACACATCAAGGCTTCATTTGCATAGTCACTGAGTATATTATTTATTCTTGGTTTCTTTGGTAACCAAATTGACAATAAGAACTGCAATGTGAATTCCTAAATTGTTTTTCCATACAGCTTCATAATTTATGCCATTGGCAGTAATTGTAATGTCTGTATAATTTCCTTTTAATTATCAACTAATGAAATTTACATTCATTAGGGTAAAGAACAAATATTCACTCTCAACTTCCAATCACCTGTCCAAATTTCCAATCAATTTGCCAATGTTTGCTGTGCCTTATGTTTATTTATATTTTCAAGTGTCAAAATGCAGGAGAAGTGCTCAAACCTCTGCGGCTGTTAATGGCTGGGGGAAAAGCGATTACTGGAGCTGCCACCACCGAGCTCTTCTTCCTCCCAGATTGAGGAGATGCTCCTTTCCCAAAGAAGACAGAAGATACGAACTTTATCACTTTAAACTCTACGGATTTTAAGTGGAATTAATTCTGTAAACTTTAATTGCAGAATAATCTCTGCCTGTTCCCTTATCTCTTGATTTATTACAGACATTTATTTCTAGTTTGAAAATTTCTCATCAGTTTCCCAGGGAATTAATTTAGTTTTTCCAACAGAAAAAAAAAAAAGGAGGGTTGGGGGAAGGAAATGGCTTCTAAATTCAAATTGAGATGCTAATTACAATAATTATTTCATGAAATTATATAGAAACTTTATACATATGAGTATAGTAATTTCGTTAAAGAAAAAAAATATTTGCACATAATCTTAATTGCGCTCCACTTCTGAACAAGCCAACACTTTGGCTCTTTTTATTTCAAGGGAGGGCACTCGAGAAAGCCAAAGGCCCCCCAGGCTCCCCTCGGGGTTGGGCAGGGTCCTGGGGGTCTCGCCCAGCATGGACCCCCCTGACCCCCTCACCCTGGGGAGAGCCCGCAGGGCGGCAGCCCCTCGGCCGGCGGACCCGGCGGAAAGTGAGCGATGGAGTCCATTACCCTCAATTACCTTGAACTGATTTCAATACAGATTTGATGTGAAGCCGCACGAGACAAATTAAAACAATTAACGGACAATCTGGGCCGGTCCTTGAAGGGAAGCTCTTGTTGTTAGTGTCTGGGTTTGTCTGTTCCACCAAATACGCCTCCTGCACATAGAACCTATTAACTCCTTTTTGATTAGGAAAAGGAAGCGTAAGAATAATCATCGCTAACGGTGTGCCCTGTCTCATCGGGGGGACGGCGTTGTCATTCGGAGCACCAGCTTCCCGGCAAAGTTTCCCATGTGTCCTCCGAAAGGGAATATTGGAGTCCTCCAAGCCGCTTTGGCAGCTCCCGACACGCAGCCTACAGAAGGGGCTACCAGAGCACGAGCTCCTGAAAGGAGAAGGGACGGGAGGTGGCGAAGAACCGAGCATCTGCGAGCAGACTAATGTCACCCAGCGAGCGGCAATCGTCATCCGCGTTTGGGTCCGCTGAACAGCATTTCTATAGGAGCTGAAAATTCATTTCATTTCATTATCCAAACTGTTCAAGCACCCCACTTTGGATCCGAGAAATCTTTCCAAACCTGCAGGAAACTCATTTACCCCTGCTGAGGCTCCAGCTTCTCGCCTTCTATTAAGGTAGCGTTGTCTTCCTTACGGATGCTGGCAGACATCCGCGCGAGGTTTGTGCGGAGAAGAGCATTTTGTTGTTGTGCGGAGAAGGCCATTTGCTGAAATCCAGAGTGGAAAGGAGCGGCGTTATTGCTCTTCCCTGCTTTATTTAGGCCTGTTTCAAGGCTACTTTACTGATCTCTCATCTGTTACAAATGCAGTTCGCGACACATTAGAAAAGAGAGAGCTGCCTTTGCGGGGGATGCGGTGTCGAACAAAGGAAAGACCGTCTGCCCTCCGAGATTTTGCTAATGAAGAAACTTGCAGTATCATTAAGTTGAATAGAGAAGGGAGAAAAAAAACCCAAAAAAAGCAGTAATCAAAGTGGGGTGTTTTCAAATTAGGGACAAATTAATGCAGGGAAAGTGCCTAGCGCCGGAGGTCCCTGCGAGCAAGCACCTTCCCTTCCACAGCACAGCAGTATTTGCTGAGCCACACTGCGAAACTTGACCTAGTTTCTTGATTACAATGATTTAAATACCTACAAAGTGTGTTGAAATCAATACGTTTACTCCAGAACTGCGCCACCGAAAATTAGCCTGAAATCACGTAATCTGTGTTCATTATATGGAGTTTCCATATGCACAGAGTAAGTGCAGAATATGTAATAGACAGGTTTTTTGGGCCAGATTTTCAGCCCACGTATATCCGTATAAATAAGCACGGTGTTGCGCACAGGGGAGAGGCAATCCAACCACAGCCATGTCCCCACGTCCCTCGCGACATGCACAGAAGCCATCTCCATGGCCCGAGTGATAGGACATGTTTCCATAGGTCCTATCAGCAGTGACCATCAAACAAATCCCTGCCACCGCTCCGCAGCGTCCATCCCTGTCCTGGGTTCAGCTGGGATAGAGTTAAGGGAGAATGGACTTTGATGAAACCTAGCAAAGCACAGCGGTGGTGGGACTGGACCTGGCTTCAACAGCTGGCACCCAGCAACTTCATCAAGATTGACACCTTCAACTCGCAGACCATGGGCACAGGCCGCACCAGATACACCAGTCGTGAGCTCCAGACGAAGCGTGCGGTTGCCAATCACCACACATCAGCTCTGCTACCCTGAAAGACAGATGAAGCCCAACATCATACACTAAACAAACTCCATGGACATTTTAGAGGGCTGGTCTGTAAACTAAGGAAATGGTATTTGTGTGTGTGTATATATACACATATAAAACCAGAAGAAGTGATAGTAAAGTGTGGACCCTGGGCATGACATTGATGGTATAGAATAACGGGTGGATAATGTCCTGAGTTCAGCTGGGATAGGGTTAACTTCCACCAGGAGCTGGTTGGCTGACCCAAACAGCCAATCAAACGGGATGTTCTATACCGTGTGATGCCATGCTCAGTATTTAAGCAGGGAGGTGGCTGAAGGAGAGGGTTTTGCTACTCAGGAGCAAGTGGAGCATTGGGTGGTGAGAACACTGCATGTTGTATTTGCTTTTTATCAGGGTTGATTGTTGTTGTCTTCTCCCTTTGTCATTCTGTCCAACTGTCCTCATCCCAGCCCACAAGTATTTGCCTTTTTCCTTCTGATTCTCCTCCCCATTCCACCGGGGAGGGGGAAGGAGTGAGAGAGAAGATGCATGGTTCTTTGTTGCAAATTGAGGCAAAACCGCAACAGTCCCTCCACACCTGGAACATGTTACTGATTCTGATTACTCCAGTCAGGACCAGACTGGTGTGCTCCAGAGAGGAATTTCCACATGGTGACATGTTCCATGCCTCACATGGAGCCACATTTTCCAACACTGGCACCCTCTTTAGGCTTCTCTTGGGTCTTTTGGAGCTGGGGAGGGGAGGTGCTTTGAGACTGATGATCTGGACGGACCGGTCAATGCTTGCGGATCGGCCAACTCCTGCTTTTCCATCCAGTCCTTTTTCCGGAGGCAAGCGGGCACCTCAGGGAGTGGGGAGGAGAACACGGGGAGGTTGAAAGAGCAAAGGCAGGATGTGGTATGGGGCTGTAAGTGGGAGAGCAGAATAAGAGGGTGGATGGGGTTTTCCGTCCCTCAGAGTGTTCCCTGTGAGGGTGACGGAGCCCTGGCCCAGGCTGCCCAGGGAGGCTGTGGAGTCTCCTTCTCTGGAGATATTCAAGAGCCGCCTGGACAAGGTCCTGTGCAGCCTGCTGTAGGTGACCCTGCTTCAGCAGGAGGGTTGGACTAGATGACCCACAGAGCTCCCTTCCAACCCCTAATATTCTGTGATTCTGTGATTAATGAGTCATCAGATGAGAAAATAAAAGCAGGCTGAGGTTAGAACCAAAGTTAGAACAACCACGCTCCAGTTTCCTGCCTCGTGGTTTATATTGCCTTCTTCTTTCCTTCTTCTTACTAATGGCAACTTAAAGGCAACCATAAAAGCCAACATCTGAGGTTGTCCTCCTCTCCGCAGCACCCATTGACACAAGATGAGTCCAGAAGGTTCTTCTCTGGGGCAGCGGGGTGGGGTGGAAGCACAGCGGGGGCTCTGCATGCAGAGCGGCTCTGGTGAACCTTTGGCTTTGTCAGTTTTGGAACCCACCATCCCTTCCACCACCCAGGCCCGTTTTGGAGCCTCCTGCTTGAACCCAGCAATATGCCTCATGGAATTTCTCCCTGTCACGCGCTGTGCCGTCATGCTCATCTTGCAGAAAGGGCGTCTGTTCTTCTCTGCCTCTTTCCTTCAAAAAATACCCCACAAAACACAGAGGAGGAATGAGAAATTAAGCGGATTTTTTTTTTTTAGTAGTTTGTTTCCTTGTTGAAAACCTGCAAACTGAACCGCTCTGGTTTTCAGAGCATCTGATACCGGCACGCAGAGGTGGGCTTTGTCTTTCTCAGGTACGGATGCATTTTATCAATTTTGAAAAGCTCCCTCAATCTCTTGGGGTTTTTGCGCCCCTTGTGACAGATGGAAAAGTTGAAAGGAATGGTTAATGTCTCTGAATTTAAGACATAAAAGAGCCTTTAAAATGAGTACTCACAGCAAAAGGCCGTTGTGTATGGGGGGGTAAAAAAGACGTGAATGCCACCTTTCATCTGGCAGTTCAAGGTAATTGCTGGAGCTAAAAGATGAAGACCATGCAAAATTCTGTTTTTAGCTAAAAAATGAGGGCCTGAGGCGCAGGCGGGTTCTGCAGTAGCGAAGCACCTCCAGGAACCCTTTTCCCCCTGATTTATCATCATTTTTCCCGCTCGCAGATGCTTGCTGCGGCCTGGGAGCTGCGTCGCAGTGGCGGTGCGAGAGATGGCCACGGCATTCTTGGAACCGGACAGTGTTTTGTGTTGCTGGTCCAGGGCAGTGTTCTGTGTTGCTGATCCGTGCTCCGAGCACGTGTGAGGGCGATGGTGATGATGGCATCGCTGGCAGAGCCCACAGTGCCCTTGGTGTGCCCCTCCTCTGCCAAGAGGAGCCATGTATCCGCACCGGGAGCAATCCCATCTGCAGGAACCATGCACGTAGGGCTGGCAGAGCTCTCCAGAACCCTCCACTGGGAGCATCTAGAATTAAAGACCAGAGGAGTGAGTGAAAAGGCCACTTTCTAAACATGTGTGAGGGCTCACCTGCAGGGACGGTCTCACGGATGGGCAGGGGGCTGGAGCAGAGAGCTGGGGGTGCAGTGTGGGGACCAACGGCACCACTCGGCAAGGACCAGCTTCCCCGGGACCGCCATGGGGTTCTCTCCAGGGGGTTACAGCAGTCTTTCGGGACAACAATGCTTTCTGCAGGTTTTTCTGATTTCTGGCCAAGTTTTTTAACATATTCACAGACAAAGTTTGCAGCTCAAGACAGAAGTTTCCCTTTCCATGCCAGTTATCTTGGGGAACAAAGAGGCTTTTGGAGCCCAGCAGATACTGCAGAGTGAACATGAAGGTGCTGAGAAGGGGGCAAGCGGTGCATGTCTTGCTTGACTCTTCAGATGGACAATTATTTGTTACTAAATTTCTGCATTAGTGCTTTTGCCTGCTTTGTGAGCCATTCAGGCGAGGTGAAACAGCCTGTTTTGAAGTGGATATTTCAGAGAAGCTGGAGGAGCCTGGTTTGTAAACACTGAATTTTCTCCATGGTGGGTTGAGGAAGAGTGTTTAGGGCAAATAACTGGATCGATGTCTTTGTAGGGCAGGAGGCTTTCAGGGAGGTTGTTCTCTTCCTGGGATAACGTGGTGAACTGGCCCCTGCCAGCTTTTTTATTGCAAGGGACAGGGGACGTGCAGAGAGCGCAGCCTTTAGGAGAAGGGGGAGCACATGGGTTGTGCTCCACAGCCCATGGAGCACAAGGACTGCTCCCAGCAGCTCCCTTTTCCCCCACACTCCCTGTGCAGGAGCTGTGGCTGAGCTGGCTGTGCTTGGGATGTGATTCCTCAGCAGCCTGAGCCCGGTGAACTGGGCTGTCCCTGTCCTGCTCTGCTCGCCACGCCAAGCTGCACTATCCAGCCTCCCTCCTCCGACCGGCAGACCTGGGTTGGAGCCACGGTGTGCTCAGATCCTCTTGGTGGGGTTACCATCCATCCGCCCCCCACTCCAGCTCAGTATGTTGATAGCAGCGTTGGCCCTTTGCAGTTCCCTTGGCAGAAAGGGGATGGATGGGGCAGCTTCAAAGCCTCCGAGCTTCCACCCCATGAAGTCAAAGAGGCTCACAAAAAACTTCCTAGCAGAGTAAAAACTTCCTAGCAGACCAAAAATCAAGATCAAGTTCAGTTAAAAGGTACGAAACGCTATCACATGTAGAAGTCCATAATGATTAATTTAAAATTAATTCACTGTGTTAAATAGGATGACAAAAGCAATAATGTCATGTAGCCTCCCAGGTTGGATATTGAAGGATTAAATGAAACTTGAGTGAGGATTGCGTCACCTCCCGGACGGAAACTACTCACTAATTGCGGAGCTCATCCGTCCTTCTCCCACGCGGCTCTGTGGCGAGGCCGGGAAGTGAGCAATCGGTGTGGCTCCCCGACGATGCATGTCCTGAGAACGTGCGTGTGCCTCAGACACCCCAAGAGCAACCCAGCTCAGAGCTCCAAATACACCTATGGAAACATGGCTGCTTATAACCTATTTACAGCTTCTTTCAGGTGAAAGACCGGGCTCTGCCTTTGCGAGAGGAGAACGGTGATTGACCACCATTGCTTATCAAATTGTCATGTCGTGCGCACGGATCAATAACCTCATCTCCTCCAGTTCATGGCGGTCCAATCCTTATATTCCTGATTAATGAGTGATTCGAGGAAAACCAACAAAACCCCCAGGTGCTGCAATAACTTTAGTTCCAAATGTTTCACCTTGTCATCTCCTCATCTACTGTATTAAAGAAAAACATAAACCAAGAAAAGCCAGCGCTTGCAAATACTTGATGCCGTCTCGCTCGGTGATTGAACATGGAACAGAAAGCCCGAGGGCTACAAGAGCAGAGAGTTTACTCTCCAAAATCAGAAGGCTAGCGGGAAGCAGTTTTAAAGTGAATGATGGCACATCTTGGGTCCTCAGGCTTTTTGAGGTGAAATTCAGCTTGCAGAAGAGGGGTGATTCAGCCAGCAAAGCGTCCATGCTCGCTGTGGGGTGAGCCGAGCAGTTGTGTGGCGTGATGACACAGGGAGAGTGGGGATGTGGTCCTGGGAGCGAGCACGGGCTGAGCCGTTAAATACTGCTGGGGCTTCGCTGCTGAGACGTCAACGCTTTTTGCCAGCGAGAGGCCAGGATGATTTTGTCATGTCGCTTCTGCAATGCCATGCCTAGGAGATAAAATCTGGTACTGTGTAAAGAGCCGTAAGCAGTGCTATCAATTCTCGAATGAGGAATTAAAGGGAAGTGGCACATTTTCAAAACTGTTAGAACAGAAACCCCAAATTTATCACTGTCTGTCATTTTTCAATATGTTTCTTTCTGAGCCTCGCTTTGTGATGAGTAGAATAATTATAGTTTAGCTACAGTAACTTGGGGCTCCATTTTCAGTTAACAGATTGTTTATCAAAATGAAGACCCAGAGCAGCAGCTGTAGGATGGGGAGACGGAGATTGACGTGGATCGCAGACCAGTCCTGTGGGAAGCCGCTGAACAGAAGGGGATTTAATGACTGCCTCCCAACACAAGTGATCGATTCACTGAACCCGCTCAAGCAAGGCAGCACAGAGTGATTGGGTTTAGAGAATTCATTATTCATACGTATTTATTCTGTGGCGAGAAGAGACACCTTTGGTTAGAAATTCAGACCAAATGGACTTCGTGGAATGAAATTTGCGAGGGCTATTTTATTTTAAAATTCAAGAATCTCTGCTTTCCGGGAAGACACCGAGATGAGTGCGGACTCACGTATTAGACACCAACCTGATCCCTAAAGTCATCACAGGTTCATTACAATCCCATCCAGGTGCACGTTGAGCCTCCCGAAACCAAGGGTGCTCTACTCGCGTGGTGGTGTCAGCCCACCCGAGTGACGCCCTGGACCCTGAGCCAAGGCTTATGGCAGTAAATGGCCGGCCGAGATCCAGCCCCACTGCCGCCAGCAGCAAAGCGTCCCCCGAGAGGTGACTGCTAACCCTTTCCTGGGAATGAAAGGCTTTGCATGGACAGAGTTCCCATTTTTTAAGTTTATTCTCGCACTCGTGTCTAGATGGTAAAAATGACATGTAGTTCATCTACATCTCATTTCCACTCTCTACAGCAACCCTATCAAAATAAACGTAAGTACTATAAAAACACACTGAAATTATATTTTTAAACAGCTTTTTAACTGCATTTTTGCAAGTTTTTTGAGCAGTTTTCTCATTTTCCATCTGACATTTACTGGCACCGTGTTTCCTGGCATGAGGACTCTGAGCATAATGCCAAGGTATGAAGGCAAATGAGTTTCAAGCAGCGAAAAGATGCTGATATACAAACTGCCACTCAGAAAAAACATTGGTAATGGAGTTTAAATATAGTAATTCCAAAGTATGGACTACAGATTACCTGTAACCCACAAGGAAGGCTAGTAAGGGTCCAACTCTGTCATAGTCATGTTGTTTTTACTGTGTTTCAAGTTAATGCTTGGTGACACAATTGCTGGAAAAGCAGTGAGAAACCATAGTGGGTGATAGGATCAAGAAGTGCAACAGGGATACGTGTAGAGCTCCTGTTGCCCTGATCCCAAAGAGATAATGCGATACGGGAGGGTGCTGCGAGACTGCAGATCTCCGAGATAACTCTGTAAAACGAGGACGTTGGTAACTCCTCCTCACTACAGCAAGTTGCTCGGTGGTGGTAACGATGACTTCATCTTTCCAAGCCCGAATCCAGCACGTCTCATTCCTCCACCCTTACACACGCTGGCTCTGAGCGCAGCGCCGGCTGCCCGGCTCACCGAAGCACTTCTGGGCACGCTTTCCAAGCACCTGACTAATGCTCAGATAAATGGGATTTTTCCTGTGCTGAGAGGCAGGAAGACACCTCAAGGCTAAACCCATTAAAAGCATTAGGTGTCTCCTCAAAGTGCTGCTTTAAGAAATCAAGCATGAATGCGTGTCCTCAACACCGGGGAGACTTTGGGTAAGCCCAGACATTTCTCTTGGTAGATCTCCAGGTCAATCATCAGCATTTCCTGCTGAGCACCTGGCTGCTGCTGGCCCGCCAGACACCTGGGTCACATCTCAGCTACTTTAGGACTTTGGGATTAGGCCCTGCCCTGTTCATCGCACCCACAAGAGCTCCTTGGGTGTATCTGCTGGGTGAGGGCCAACTGGAAGCACCTCCAGAAGGATGGTGTCAGCCCTTGACTTGGTGTGCCTGTGCACCGTACCCTCACCAGGGGCAAATCCCCCTTTCTTCTTGGGTGGATACAAAAGCCCACCGCCCATCTACGGGCAGCGTCCCCCAGGTCTTGTATCATATTGGTGTCAAAGCCATGCACTGCAACTCGTTTCCTCCAGGATAACTCGGAGTGCAATGGTCAAGGCCGTGGGCTCCCTCTGGGCAGCAAAGCAATTGGGTCTGGTCCAGCAGTGTTTGCCCATCTTGTGCTCTTCTGGGCTGAACTTTCTTGCCACAGGTCAAACACAGATTATACGACCCAAGGCTGTGAAAGGCAGATTCAAGTATTTCCTGCGGCTGAGGGTAACACCATGCAGCGCAAATCCTAGAAGATATATAATATGTATGTCCCACCATGTTCATGAGAGGAAAAAGGTCTGGGGGAAGAGAAAACCGTAACTTTAAAACCCAGAATGGAAGAAGACATCTGATTTGCTAGTAAGTAAGATCATATCACTGAAGCATTTATCATCCAGAGTGTTCACATCGGCAAGAAAATGTGTGTCTTGGATCTTCTTCTTCAGCATCAGACCGTGAAAGTAGTTATTTTCTAAAAGCAGTCACGTATGAAGATTGAAAAAATCCAAGTGTCTGGGCTTTACTGTGCCATGCAGCTGCACAGCAGACCAGGGTGGAAACTGGTGATTCACCATTTCCAGACCTTACTTTCCTCATCGCTGAGTGCCGAAAACTAGCCCTGATGCTTTAGAATAGCTCGGTGTAAACAGAACCATAATGGGCCAGATCAGGTTTTTTCCTTGCTCCTTTGAATTTGTTTATGTAAAGAGTCCGTCCTCCTAACCAGAGACCCCCGTCTAGGGTGGTCTCTGTGCGCTGGTGAACTGGATCAGTTGGTTGGGACGATGGCGTTTGCCAGCCCCGAGCTGGCCCATGGGGTGAGGCGATGTGCCACTGAAGGACCCGTGGCTGGTCTTGGGGAAACGTAAGGGTTTTTCTGCTGACTTAACAAAATTGAAAACTGAAATCACAGAAATTGAAAACTGGACTTTAAAATTATTTGTAGGAGTCAGCAGAGTCTGGAGTGGAAAGGAAAGGACGATTATCCCAGACGAAATGTCCCATCTGCTCCCCGCTGCCCAGACGGACGGGGAGCGCACGGTGCCTGCCGGCCCCCCTCCTTCTGCTCCAGGGCCACGCGTGGGCGAGACGCCCCGGGCACGGCCACCCCTGCCCACGTCCCTGAGACCGCTGGGTATCCCGGGAAGGGCGAGTGCCGAGGGAAGGTCCGTCGGTGGGTAACAGCCACCAAGCATCGCCTCCCGGGTACACGCCTGCCCCGAGGAGTGGTGGAGAAGATCTCGGTTTGCAACTGGAGAATTACACAGGACTGGTTAGAAAGGCAAGCAGCATTTGGTAGGATTATTTACTACCAGTAGAGCATATAAATCTTGCCAGTAACCACTCCTAATTTTAATTACAGTGAAGCAAGTTTTATAGGGAGAGCATTTTGTTAGAACAAATGATTTATTCGGGGGGGGAAAAAAAAACCGACGAGCTCTTCGGTTCACGAGCTCTTCTGTACATATGAAACGGAAGGAACAAAAATCAAGCTTTAGTTTCTACTTCATTCAAATTAGTGGTTGGTGAGACCAGACGCAATATTTATTTCATTTTCAAAGAACAAATATTGTGAGAGGACCTGTTTAGTCAGGAGTAAGCAGGCATTTCCTAGTCTTGGTTAGATGCCTTTAAAACGTCTCTATAAACTGCGGGAAGAGTGAGGGCTTCATCTTCCTGCTCATGTTGTGTTTTCAGCCTAGGCGAGATAAGAAATACTCTTTATTCTTGCCCAAACTACTCAGGCAACAAAACTCTTATCTGAAAAAGACATTGACAGGAACAGTTAACACACTGTATAATTAAAGCAATAAATTAATTACCCGGCTTCCCTGGTGACTATTAAACACTTGAGGCAAAAGAGCTGTCTTTTGCTCCTTGTTGAAGGATCATTACTACTTAGTTTGCACATTCCCTTGAACAGTCCAGGTTAGTTTCTGTGGCGCAAACCCGTAGCCGCAAACCCCTTCGCCTTTCCAGCTTTGCCAACCCGCGTATGACCAAGAGCTGGGACCTCCTCTGACCCATTCCTCCGGTTTTGGGGTTATTTTGGTGGTTGCAACAAGGAGCTGGAAGAGCTGGGCACAGACAGCAGCTGCAGAAGGATTTTACTGGTAGGAAAATGCCCGTAAGCCATTGCCTGGGGTGGGGCCAGGGAAGACGCCACGGGTGAAAGCCCACGCGTGTGGCTTCCAGGGACGCACCGGGTATGTGGCATCTCCTCGGCGCTGTGCGAGCGCAGGGTGACTCACGCCAGGCAGCAGACGAGCGAATGACTCATGGTTTTTACTGAGCTGATGGCCTTGGCAGGGCCAAAATGTTCTTTGACATTCTTATCTAAAAGCCCTAATGCGAAGACTTTTTTTTAAACTCCTTCTTTCTGGGGTTACTTACGGAAAGCATTTCCAAAGCCACCGATAAAAGGCTGTTTGTGCCTGGGGACCTTTGCTTGAAGGAACTCAGAACCCCTATTACCATTTATAAATCTTTGTTTTAAATCTTCTGTACTGTTGTCCATGCCTTGGGAATTTTGTTTTTCCACTTCCATCGGAAGCCGGCTGCTGACGCGCTCCCCGGGGCGGGCGGTGCGGGTAAGAGAAGCGGGCAGAGTCGGGCAGCGCTGGGCACGACGCGGGGCAGAGAGCCGTGCGGGAGAGCCGTCTGCGCGGAGAAACACCAGTCAAGGCAAACCGGTTCCCAAGCAGTGATGAGTCGCGCCTTACCGATCAGCAGCCTTCCCGCTAAGGCAATCCCCAGCTACGAGGGAGCTGGGGAGCCACGTCATGCTAATTGAGACCTGGGATGCTAATTGAGACCTGGGATGCTAATTGAGACCTGGGATGCTAATTGCGACCTGGGATGGGATTGCCGGAGCACACCCAGGAAAGGGCCATCATGCACGCAGAGGGAAGATTGGCTGAATGACTGGTTCTGTTTTCAGCAGACCCTCTTTCGCAGGCACGTACAAGGTTTCGTTGGATTATATTCAACAGGCGTTGGGCCAGACCCCCCCAAATTTGTGGATGAGCTTCATGCTTTCCTCATCAAAACATACAGCCAAAGCTTCGAGGGAAAACCTACAGCAACAGAATAACCTTGCCATTTTCTTTGTCATGAGTTTGAGGGTATAACGGTGCTATTATGCAGGTAAAAATGAGATGTTTGAATAATACCAAGAAATGATTGACTAATTGAACAAGCTCTTGGAGCTGACAGAGTGGCCATGCGTATGCTGAGCTCGCTGCACGTCCCAGAAAACCCGACGTGCATTGCGATAGCTGGATCAAAACAGGATGCAGCAGGAAGGAGGAACGACGATCCCAGGGCAAGGCTGAATCGCTAACCTAAATTACCAGGGCTCGTTAACCTCCGCTGCTACGTGGGTGTCAAGGACTCAGGTTCATCCTGGAGTCCAAACCACCTAGCAATAAAAATTGAGAGACGTCTTTTGTGCCAGGGCAGGAAAACACGTTGCCTAGCCAAGCATCGCCGTGCCGGAGCACGGGGCTGACTCAGAGCTTTAGGATGGATCGCATGGGCCCTGGGGTTTCTTTTTTGGGGGGTGTCAGTGCATTCAGTACCCCGTAAATCACCTCCAATGGTCCTCCCTGTCAAAAGAGAGATCCCCCCATCACCCTGTGTCGATGCTCCGCTGCCACAATCGCGCTGCAGCGTGCTAAATCTTGAACCCTGGGAGAATATGGAAGTTTGAAAGCGATTCTATAGGTGGCTTCAAAGATATACCAGGCTGCATTTCGCCTCGCCTTCCTTAAGCAATAAATGCAAATGAAATCACCACCCCGGATTCAGCCTCCCTGGGCTGCAGAGGACAGCTGGATCCTGTTGAGAAGGTTGCTAGTCCCAGGCATGTGCTAAAGATTAACCATCAGCGGTTAGCTATTTAAACTGGTCTGATAAGCAGGAAAGTCACCTCCATTTTAGAGGTTTAAGAGCTTCTATTGATGAGGAAGCAACAGCCTGGGAGTCAGTGGTGAGACAGGGCGGGAGCAGGCAGGTAAGGGGGGGGTCTGGCTGCTTGCCCTTTGCTCCTTGGGGGCTGGGTGCTGCTGTTTGCCAGGGCTGGGCAGCGGGCTGGCTTTGCCCTTAACGCTCTTCGCTTCTGTGGGGAGGCAAGAAAGGGGCAGCAAGTCCTAGGCAGGAGGAAAAAAAGCAGCATTATTTTCCTCCTTTCCATTTCTAATAAGAAAAATCCTTCTACACTCCGAGAGAAACCTGATGTGGAAGCCCAGGGCTCACCCAGCCCACCTGGAAGCATCCCTGGGCCTCCCCTGCCTGCCCCGGGGCGAAAGCCCCCTCGGATTCCAAACGTGGCTGGAAAAAGTAAACTTGAGTTGCAGCTATTTATGAGTGTTATGTGATCGGGAGGGATAAAGGTCTTCGGGCTGGGACTTGCTGATCAAGATTTTCCTGTTTGTAAAAAAAAAAAAAAGTTGATGATACACTTTTACCTTCCCGTTCTCCGCTTTGTCATCTCCCCCTCGGCTGTGATTCCCAGTTTCTTGGTGCCTTTCTCAGCTGTGTTTCCCAGTTTCTTGGTGCCTTTCTCGGCTGTGTTTCCATCACCACTATTCTCCAAAGCCCTCTTCTTCGAGGCGCTCCTCTCTCCTTCGCGCTATCTGCGTTTCCGTGCCTTGCTTTTATCTGCGTTTACCAGATTTTCTCCCTCTCTTCCTTCCAGTTTTCTTCTCCCTCTCTTCCTTCCAGTTTCCTTCTCCCTCATCAGCACTCGGAGGTAGCGTTCGTCACCCTGCTGGGGTGTGACATCCTTTTCCCCATCCATTTTTGCCTCACACCCCCGGTAGGAGAAGCGGAGTTGGATGGCGTATCCCAGCGGGAAAAAATCCCGCTCGGGGACACGCTTTTGGGGGTGAACTCGGCAGCCTTGGGCTTGCGGCCAGCCTCGAAGAGCTGAAAAGGTTTTTTCCAACCCTGGGGTGGGGGGACCCGCAGGGGCTGCCCGGTCGCGGCGGGGAGCATGGCTGCTCCCTCAGAAGGTGAGTCCGGGGGGCTTTGGGGAGGCATTTTTTAGGGGGGGGGGGGGGAAGAAGGGGGGGGTGTCACCAGGTGGGGTCGGGTCTGTCCCCAGGGACCGAGCTGCCGGGTCTCGCCGCCTCTTGCTCACTGAGCCCTTGAGTGTTTTCACCTCCTTCTCCCACCCCCCCAAATTCGTGCACCCCGAGAAACCTGACGGATCCCCGGAGCTACCTCTCACCACCTGCTTTTAATAAAGCAGAACCCACTTCCCCCCCCCCCTTTTTTTCCCCTGTCCCCACCTTTCTTCCTTAAATAAAGCCAAAAGCGAATTATTCCGCCCGGCTTGCGGCATAGCTGGTGCCGTCTGGGCGAGCGAATGTCCCCTGGCCAAGGGTCCGTGGGTCGCTTGCTGTCCCCCTGCTGATTTCTCGCCCCGAGTTGCGTGTGGTGGCCGGTTCTCGGAGCTTCTCCCTTGGTTCTCTGCAGAAGAGGTTTTCTGCAGTGGGACAACCTAAACTGCGTCCGTTTGCCTGAGGAGAGGAGGTCGTTTAGGGCTGCAAGGATGAGGAGGGGACTGGAGCATCTCTCCTAGGAGGAGAGGCTGAGGGAGCTGGGCTTGTTCAGCCTGGAGAAGAGAAGGCTGCGAGGGGACCTTAGAAATGCCTCTAAATATCTGCAGGGTGGGTGTCAGGAGGACGGGGCCAGACTCTTTCCAGTGGTGCCCAGCGACAGGACAAGGGGCAACGGGCACAAACTGGAGCAGAGGAAGCTCCAGCTGAAGATGAGGAAGAACTTCTTCCCTCTGAGGGTGACGGAGCCCTGGCCCAGGCTGCCCAGGGAGGCTGTGGAGTCTCCTTCTCTGGAGATATCCAAGCCCTGCCTGGACGCGGTGCTGTGCAGCCTGCTGTGGGTGACCCTGCTTGGGCAGGGGGTTGGACTGGGTGACCCACAGAGGTCCCTGCCAACCCCGACCATTCTGTGACCTTTGGTCTGGGCAAAAACCTGTTGCTGGGGTGGCCAAGGAGCTGCACCTCTTTCTGGCCAGGAGTATAACGACAGAAACACTATTTTATATGGAAAGTAGCTCAAAATAACATTATTCCGAGTAATTTGGGATGTTCCTTATATAAGCAAGGGTGGTGCTTGGCGTGTCCCGAATTCTCTCTTGCATGAGCTCCAGAGCAAGGAACCCATCGTAAGCAAAAGCAGAGGGACACGCTCTTATAATCATAAAAATATAACTTGAATATTACTGTGTTTGTCACACCCGTGTTGGGCTCGCAGAGAAAATCTCGTGCGCTGGACGCGTCACCGAAAGGTGAGTGCTCATCGAGGGTGGCCGCGGGACTTCTCTGCAAGCGCTGAGCTGCTGGAATTGTGCCTCCTAGCAAGGAAAGCCCGTGAGGAGCAGATGAGCTTGGTGCTCCTTTTCACGCCCGCTTCCCAAGCGGCGAGAGCGTTGGCGGGCACGGTGCTTCCCCAACGGCCGATCTTCGGGCAGGGTGTTTCGGGGGCACCCCCTGAGTAGCCCCGCACCAGCACGGGGGGCTGCGGGGCTCGGTGGTGGCATGGGTGGCTTTGGGGTGATGGCCATCGGGATGGAGGGGCCGTCTTGGGGTATTGGGGTCCGGCTGTGAGCCCCGTGGCCGATCCAGCTGTGCGGCCCCGTGGCTGATCCAGCTGTGCGGCCCCACAGGTTGCTGCTGGGGGCTGCCCAGCTGGGGAAGGAGGATCTTCCCAAGGACTTCTCCTCCCCAACCGAGCTGACAGCCACCATCAGGTCAAGCCAGAGAGCTGTGGCTGTTGCCGCTTCTCCTGGCTCTGCTGCTTCGGAGCTGGGGAACATTTCCATTCCAGGATTTATCGCCCGGGGGCGAGCGGAGGTTTCAGCCTGAGTTAGCCCAGGCTGAAAGATAAATTGATCCTGGGTTGCCTTTCTGCTGGGTGACTTGGGAGCTGCTGGATTGCAGGCAGGAGGGAAAGCAAGACAGAACAAACTTTGTTTAACCCGTCGTAGCGCTGGTGGGAACAATCTTCTGTGCCCATGGAAAACCTCTTCCGTGCTGCAGCTGTAGGCATCCAGCGTTTCTGCTTTATCTGCCAGCCTGGATATCACAGACTGGTCGGGGTTGGCAGGGACCTCTGTGGGTCACCCAGCCCAACCCCCTGCCCAAGCAGGGTCACCCACAGCAGGCTGCACAGCACCGCGTCCAGGCGGGGCTGGAATATCTCCAGAGAAGGAGACTCCACAGCCTCCCTGGGCAGCCTGGGCCAGGGCTCCGTCACCCTCAGAGGGAAGAAGTTCTTCCTCATCTTCAGCTGGAGCTTCCTCTGCTTCAGTTTGTGCCCGTTGCCCCTTGTCCTGTCACTGGGCACCACTGGAAAGAGCCTGGCCCCATCCTCCTGACACCCGCCCTTGAGATCGCCTAAGAATTGGAGTTCCTGGGGCATTAAAAGCTAATTTGTTAAATTTCTTTACGCTTGGTTATGGCTAATTTCTAATTTAGCCTCCCGGTGTTGTCGGCCTGGGACGCAAGGTCGCAGTGCGTGGAGATGTCTCCGGCGTGGGTGTGCTGTTGGGCAGTTAGGACAGCTGGCTCTGTGAACATTTCGAGTCGCCTAGTTATGATTTATTAGCAAATGAGCCGGTTAAGAGGTGTGCTAGCCTGAGCGATCGTCCTGGTAGTGCTGAAATGCTTCGTTCTGGGGCGGCTCGGCGAGCACCCAGGACCTTAGACGCTTGGACGCTTCAAAATAAATACATATTAAAATGAAATGCTGTAGGTTAACCTGCTTGGGCAGGGGGTTGGACTAGATGACCCACAGAGGTCCCTTCCAACCCCGAGCATTCTGTGATTCTGTGAAATATTATTGTAAATTATCTGTAAGCTTTGCAAAGGGCAACCATTTTTTTTGTCTCTTCCACTACGAGCCTGTCCACACCCTCCGTGCTCCGTCGGTGGCTTCGTTATTCCCCCGTTCCACCCTGAACTGGTTCCAGACCCTTCCGACGTGCTCGCTACCACCCAGCTTGGCTGGGATGGGGCTGGGATCCCGACGCTGGCTTCAGAGCAGCGCTGCTGACACTGGATGTCACCATTGTACAGCACAAACCTCGCCGAAGGCAGCGGGACTGGATTCTCCTTGCCTGATACTGGGGAAAAAAGCCTTGTCTCCCATCTGTCCCCCCCAGGCAGGTGATTTTTTTCCCCAAAAGTTACAATATCCTTCCGGCTTTGTGCTGCCTGTGGCATCTAAGCAGGCTGGGGGTAATCCTCCCGATCCCAGTAAGAACCCAGTCTGCGCCGGCGTGGTCGCTGGGAACGCGGAGCCAAGCGCGGGCTGGATTCCCGGACGGCGGCGGGATTGCTGTGCGCAGGGTGACCGGGTTTGGGTCATAAATTTCGCAGATGGGTGGCAAAAGTTGCGGTTTGTCCTTGGTTAAACTGCGTGCGTGTGCGAGTTATTCACTTATTTTCTGCCTGAGATCTCTGGCCACTTGTTTGCTGGAATAAAACAGGAGTGGGGTGCAGGCTGCTAGTAAAAAGCAATGGAAATATTCAGTGAAAATAATGTGTGAATATATCTGTTTATCTATTAAAAAAAAATCATCAGGTGTCTGCTTTTTTTTTTTAAAGTGGTCCTTAAAGTGGAGATATTCAAGACCCACGTGGACAAGGTCCTGTGCAGCCTGCTGTAGGTGACCCTGCTTCGGCGGGGGGGTTGGACTAGATGACCCACAGAGGTCCCTTCCAACCCCTACTATTCTGTGATTCTGTGATTAAGGTTCAGTGCTTTAAGCTTGGAGCTGCGCGGCTCCAGCGTGTCCCTGAAGCAGCCGTGGAATCCGATGGGATGGGATAAAGGGATTATTCTCCATCCCTGCGGAATGAAGCAAGCCCCTGTCTTCTCTCGCTTGTGCAGAGCAGAAGAACGCGCGGATAGTGATGACCACCCTGCTACTCACCGAGCAAATAACACGGGAGGACCGCGGCTCGGAGGGAAACTACGTCCTTTACGGATCCTCCTGTTCCCAAATCACCGAGGAAGCCGAATACGTCAAAAAGGTACTTCCGAAGCCGCCGCTGTTCCGTTCCTTTCTTTGCCTCGGAGGGAAGCAGGGTGAGCAACGCCGATAACCCCTGAAAGAGAAGATCCTGAGCCGCGTGGAAAGCCTTTGATTTGCACGTGGGTCCTAGCAATGCTGCTCGCTCCGCAGCAGTGATTTAATTGCAGCGTACGCTGCCTTGGGTTGGGTTAAACGGCTTTAAAACCCGGTGCGGTTTTTCCAGCCCTCGCTTAGGTTTGTTGTGAGAGGGCTGCAGGTCGTGTCCTCCTCCTTGCCGTGTCTGTGTGCTGGGATGCGGGAGGAGGAGGAGGATGCCGGAGCCCAGCACCGGTGCAGTCCAAGGGGACGGACGTAGTCGTGTCCGCAGCGTGAAGCCTCGGCGTCGCAGCTGAAGCGAGAGGGTGTCTGCTAGCGGGGCCGGTGAGCAGGTTGATGTTGGGCTGATGGTTATCCCGGGTCCATCAGAGGTTTGTCAGAAGTTTGCCGTCCTGTGGAAAGAGACGGGAAGATGGAAATGGCATGAGTGGGTGTGTGGTCTCTGGAAGAGAGTCCAGCAGAGGGCTACGAGGATGAGGAGGGGACTGGAACATCTCTCCTACGAGGAGAGGCTGAGGGAACTGGGCTTGTTCAGCCTGGAGAAGAGAAGGCTGAGAGGGGACCTTAGAAATGCCTCTAAATATCTGCAGGGTGGGTGTCAGGAGGATGGGGCCAGACTCTTTCCAGTGGTGCCCAGCGACAGGACAAGGGGCAACGGGCACAAACTGAAGCAGAGGAAGTTCCAGCTGAACCCGAGGAAGAACTTCTTCCCTCTGAGGGTGACGGAGCCCTGGCCCAGGCTGCCCAGGGAGGTTGTGGAGTCTCCTTCTCTGGAGGAGAAGAGGACTTCTAAGGTCCCCTCTCAGCCTTCTCTTCTTCAGGCTTCAGATCGGTTGCCCAAGCTGTTTTACCTTGATTTTTAAAACAATTTCCACGTGCGTTTCCTTCAGCAGCTTCCTCCAGTTTCAGGCAGTAGAGCGGAGGCACAGAGCAGCGGCTGGAGCTGCAGTCCCGTGGCGACGACGATGAAGGAGACAGAAGAGCAGCTGCTGCTGGTGAGCAGGGAAAACCAAGTGCTGAAGATCAAGGTGCGTTCAGGCTTGGGTTTTCTTAAGGTTTCAGATGAATACGTGCGCCTTGCAGCCCAGGTCGAGCTGGGTGCCAGCTGGTGCAGCCCGGTGCCTGCTCAGCGATCCGTGCCGGAGCCTTTCCTTTGGGGAAGGCGCAGGCTCCGCTCTGCTTTGCTGCTTCAAACCCTTGCGTTCCAGCAGGCAACGAAATTCATGTCGAAATCTGCTTCTGGGGCCGCATCCCGTTTGTGGGCAGCGAGACAGCACAGCCAGCTCTGCTGGTAGCTGACAGCGAATGTATTTAGGAGCAGTTGGGAGTGCATCTCTCCTTTTAAGCCATCATCCTGTGGCATGAGGGGATGGCTTGATACTGAATAATCCTGCTTTTGTTTGGAAACTAAAATGCCTGTCAAATATTGCCCGCAGGTGTTTAGGATTCCTTTTTTTTTTTTAGGACAAGGGCAAATACTGAAATTTGGTCTTGTATAGGAGGCTGATTTTTCAGCGTGTGATTGTAACATCACTTTTTTTAACGCACAGTATATATGTATCATACATTTACTCTTTCTAGCTGGAAGCCACGAGAGAAGCGGGCGTACAGGCTCTCAGATCTGCCTCCCAGAATCTCTACGAGAATTACCTGACTCGGTCAGAAGAGGCGAAAAAACGTCATGAGAATGAGAAGCAGCAAATACAGGTACAGATCTCCCCCCACCCCCCCATGCAGGCACGAGCATCCTGGTCATGATCAAAATATTGATGTGGGCTCTGGCTCTCCGTGCTGCAAACTTCAACCGAAGAGCTGCCGAGTCACAGAATCAGAGAATGGCAGGGGTTGGAAGGGACCTCTGTGGGTCACCCAGTCCAACCCCTGGCCGAAGCAGGGTCACCCAGAGCAGGCTGCACAGGACCGTGTCCAGGTGGGTCTTGAATATCTCCAGAGAAGGAGAATATCATCTCCAGAGAAGGAGAATATCATCTCCAGAGAAGGAGAATATCATCTCCAGAGAAGGAGAATAAAGCAAAGTGGGGAAGTGAAATAGGAAAATTAAAAAGAAAACTTCTTTTGGCTTTATTCCTGGTTCTTGGAATCGGGTTGGTAGAGTTGGCTCAGAATTCCTCAAGCTGCTGTGGCAGCCCCGTCTCTCTCTGTCCATGCACTGGGTTCCCAGCTCCATGCACGCCCGCATTCACACCCTTAGAATCACAGAATCATGAAGATTGGAAAAGACCTCAAAGATCATCAAGTCCAACCGCCAACCCGTCACCACATGCCTGCTAAACCGTGTCCTTCTGGGTCCCAGGCCTCCAACCTCCAACGAGAAGAGGAGCTCCAGAAGGGTGCAGAAACCGCCGGCCGCCTCGCTGCCCGCATCCGGGAAAAGCACACCCGCATCGCGGAGATGGAGGAGCGCGTGCGAAGGATGGAGGAGGTACGTCCACCCGCTCCTCATGTCCACCTGGGAGCCTGCCCCGGGACAGCCAGCGCTGGGGACGAGGAGTTAATTGCTTTCAGGGTTTGGGGCATGCTCGCTGTTGGAATTGGGACTGAGAAGACCGCCATGTGACCCCAAACTGAGAGACTTTAGCTGTAACTATAAAGAAGTCGTGCAATTTGAGCTCCCTCTTTCAGTTATTTTTGTACTTGCTTAAAATCTGTAGCGTGTCAGGGAGAGGTCTGAATTTGTAGCTGTTAATGATTTCTACTCCGGAGGAGCTGCTGTTTCACCTTCCCCCATCGACACACTTCTACCATTTGAAATGAAAACGTAGCCATCCTAGCACTAAAAACCTGCTCCTTTTAACCCTCAGAAAACACCACTGTGAGCATCCGAAATCCCGGGCAGGCAGACGGCTGCCGTAGCGATCTGGCAACCGCGTGCTCGGGAACTGGCGGAAAGCCTCTTCTCCTCTGCTGTGACTTTGGTGGTTTTAGTTGAGTTGGAAGGAGCGGTGGCTCCGTGCCTGCTCTTCTCCGACCTACTCGCTCAGCAGTGGTGGGAATCACTCCTGTAGAGTTGCCATTTTAAAACTAAGTTTTCCTGTCCTGGTGTTACTGTGCAGGCAGGGTCAGCGAGCGTCTTCCCAGCCCCATCACATGTCGGTAATCTTTCTGATACCAAGCATTTTGGCATCAGTTTTGTTCAGATTTTCCCCTCGGTGGCCGAGGTTTTGAGAGGAGGGCGTAGCAGAAATGCGGTATCCCCTGGCCGCTGAGCATGGACTCTCACAAGACCTCAGGATTTTGTTAATTAAGTAAAGAAGTGCTGCTTTCAGAGAGCTTGGGCTTTTCTCCTGGTAAGTCGGTACCGTCACCCCTCCTGGGTTTGATTCGGAGAGGCCAGGCTGGTCTGTGTCCCCAGCTGAGGTGGACACGGGTTGGTGGGGGTGGTGGTTGCTGAGTTCGGTCTGTTTTCAGACACTGAGTGGACCTGTGGAAGGCACACCCAAACTTCTCGTGCCAACTGAATCTCGGGAAATGTGATATAGTTGTTTGTAGAACTTGAACTGTTTCTTTAGGAAAAGAAAACTCTGATAGAGAAGAAGATGTCATTTGAGAAGATGCTTCAGCAGATGATGTCGAGGAATGAAGATGGCAAACGGTGATTACATGCACGCTATAAAGTGTTTTTCTTTCTTTCTGGGGAATTTCTTCATGTAGAGTACCAAACAATCACTTGCCCAAGTTCCTTCTGGTAGTAAAATTATTCGTGATGGAAGCAACTGGTTCAAAACCCAATTTACCGTGATTGCTGGAAGAAACCCAAACAGATGTTGATGTCCTACAGCTCTCAGAAGTTGACTCTGCTCGAATTGCTAGTGCTTTTCCTTCCACTTTGCGTGCTTTAAATGCTTCCCTGTCATGATTCTCGCCTGGAGCCGATGTTGCTTTGGGCACGTCGTGCATGTGGTAGGTAAGGCGATAGCCTTCATTGTTCATGAATTTACTGATCAACAGTGAGTAAGGGTGGTCCTACCAGGCAAGAGACGTCTCAAACTATGGTTTTATTTGTTCTGCTCGATAAAGAAGCCTTTATATGTCTAGTTCTGCATGAATTACTGCCGTGTAGCCTCAGGAGCATCCTTGCTAGCAACAAGATCTTGAGCTGATGCTGCGGTGGGAGAGTGGCTGGGTGGGTCAGCGCTCCGGGGGGCCTGAACACGGGCTGCTCTGCTCTCGCCCTCAGGTGCCTGGATCTCCAGAGGCAGATTTCCACCCTGCGGGAGCAGATCCAGCACCTGCAGCTGGTGATCCGGGTGCAGCACCACGGCCTGCGCGCCGTGATACAGGAGGTCAGGCTGGCGCGGCCGTCCCACCGGGCAGGTCTTTGCCATCGGGAGAGGGACTGGGAGGCACTGGGATGGGGGCTCTTGTCTGGCGCGTGTGTGCTGGGGATGGGCAGCTTGCTCATCGCGCTGAGCCTGGTTTTGCACACCCTGCGTTCACACAGCCGTACGCATTTCAACATTGAGGGGGGAATGGCACCGCTGAGAATGGGGTGATTGTGGTGGAGTTGATGATTTCAGGTGGACCCCCGCGTTCTCCTTGAGTGCTCCTAGGGGGGACCTGGCCGACTAGGGGATGCTCCGTTGGAGGCACCCACCCTGCAGCTGGTTTCATGCGAAGCCGCTCCCACGAGCAAAGCCAACCTCGAAAGGCTTGCGACAAAACCTGAAGCGATCAGCCCGCTTCCCAAAGTCACGGTGTGACACGAGCTGTTTTACCGGCCGACAGCTTCGGTGCGAACGCCTGCTGCGCTCCCCTGGCGGAGCGCTTGTCCTTTCCCAACCGGCTAAGGCAAGGCCCCGCGCTAATTGGCTTTCGCAATCGGGTTTCTGTGCATACGCCAGCAAGAGGTAGACTTCTTATCCTAAGGAAAACGCGACACTGTGTGTTGAGAAATTGTTTTATAATTTTTTTTTATATTTTGGATGAATGGCCGAACTTACAGGGTTGTCATCAGCGGCACTGAGTCTAGTTGGAGGCTGGTAACTAGTGGTGTCCCTCAGGGGTCAGTACTGGGCCCTGTCTTGTTCAACTTCTTCATCAATGACCTGGATGAAGAGTTAGAATGTACCCTCAGCAAGTTTGCTGATGACACCAAACTGGGAGGAGTGGTGGACACACCAGCAGGCTGTGCTGCCATTCAGCGTGACCTGGACAGGCTGGAGAGTTGGGCAGAGAGGAACCTGATGAGGTTCAACAAGGGCAAGGGCAGGGTCCTGCACCTGGGGAGGAACAACCCCAGGCACCAGTACAGGCTGGGGCTGACCTGCTGGAGAGCAGCTCTGTGGAGAGGGACTGGGAGTGCTGGTGGACGACAGGGTGACCGCGAGCCAGCAGTGTGCCCTGGCTGCCAAGAAGGCCAATGGGATCCTGGGGTGCATTAGGAGGAGTGTGGGCAGCAGGTCGAGGGAGGTTCTCCTTCACCTCTACTCTGCCCTGGTGAGGCCCCATCTGGAGTCCTGTGTCCAGTGCTGGGCTCCCCAGTTCAAGAAAGATGAGGAGCTACTGGAGAGAGTCCAGCGGAGGGCTACGAGGATGATGAGGGGACTGGAGCATCTCTCCTAGGAGGAGAGGCTGAGGGAGCTGGGCTTGTTCAGCCTGGAGAAGAGAAGGCTGAGAGGGGACCTTAGAAATGCCTCTAAATATCTGCAGGGTGGGTGTCAGGAGGATGGGGCCAGACTCTTTCCAGTGGTGCCCAGCGACAGGACAAGGGACAATGGGCACAAACTGAAGCAGAGGAAGCTCCAGCTGAACATGAGGAAGAACTTCTTCCCTCTGAAGGTGACGGAGCCCTGGCCCAGGCTGCCCAGGGAGGCTGTGGAGTCTCCTTCTCTGGAGATATTCCAGCCCCGCCTGGCCGCGGTGCTGTGCAGCCTGCTGTGGGTGACCCTGCTTGGGCAGGGGGTTGGGCTGGGTGACCCACAGAGGTCCCTTCCAAGCCCGACCATGTTGTGATTCTCTGAAATCAATTAATGAATCAGTTTGAGTTCTGCTGTGGTAAAAGACTAGGGACTTGGCTGATCTGCTATTCCCCTGGTACGGCGAGATGTTCAACTCCATGGCTTTGCTCGGCACAGGGATAGTTTTGATGGATCAAGGTTTCGAATCTCTTGCAAACTTTATTTCCTAACTCTCAGGCAGAGGAACTGAAAAAAGAAATTGGAAGCCAAGATAAACAAATAGAACACCTGGCGGAGAAGCTGGCTGCACTGGAAGCACAGGTGAAGCTGGAAAGTAAAAAGATCTATTGAAGGGAGGGAGCAAAAGTTGTTCTCCACAATTGGGGGGCCCTTTGTGCTGCTGGGCTTGTGCCAGTATGACACTGGGGTGGTATTTCCTTGCATCTTTCACTAGGTTTTTTTAAGAAACAAAACAAAATCACCAAAAAAACCCCAAACCAAGTGAAAAATCTCCCAAAACCTTTCTGGAGGAGCGGCAGTTCCTAGCTGGTGTCCAGGCTCGCCTGTTTTCTGCTGCGTCGCGCTGAGAGGGGTTTATTTTCTTTTTTTTCCCTTGCAGAATAAAGAACTGAAAGACAGAGTGGAGTTCTGGTCTGGCCAGCCCCAGGTGAAAGTTTCCAAAGCTGTCGGGACGGAGTAAGTGCATGGGGAGGTACGGTGGGGCATGGAGAGGGCTGAGCCCGTGCCTCTTGTGGGCAGCCTCTGGCATCCCGCCCAGCTTTGGGGTGAGCAGAGGCAGGCCTTGCTCAGGTTTCATCCTGCAGAGATCATCTTCTCCAGAAAGGAGAAGGCAAAACACAAGCTCTGCTTCAAGCCGAGGTGCTGGTGGTGTGATGGTGGTACCCTGAGCCATGACTCCCGCTCAGCACATCAGCCAAGGTTGGATGGGAGCTCTGAGCAACCTTGGCTGGTGGAAGATGTCCCTGCTGATGGCAGGGGGGTTGGAACCAGGTGATCTTTAAGGGCCCTTCCAACCCAAACCATTCTATGATCTCCAGAGCTCGTACACCCATTCATCATTAAACGAGAACCTATCCTGGGGGTCCCATCCTTTGCTGTAGTAGGTCTGGACGCACGTTCCTGCCCTCAGTTAGCAGCACAGGCGTTTGGAGGCAGCTCCTCCACATCCAGGGCCGTAGTTACAAACCTCTGACCTCCTTCACGTGTGGTTGTGGTGGGTTTAAGCCAGGCTTAGGCAGGTGAAAGCATCTGAGCGATCGCTACCGTCTTGTGCTTCACTCTGCAGCGCCCTGCGAGACTTTGGAGCATCCCCTTACCTGATGCTTACCAGGCTAAGGAAGCAGGAGAGCTAAAGGGACGGCTGGATGTTTGTCTCCTACCTTCGTTGGAAGGACTTTACCTGCGTGTTGGGACCTGTAACTCCCTGCGGCCTCTCTGTTACTGCAAAGCACCTCCAGCACGCGCCGCCTCTCTACAAGTCGCCGTGCGGAAGCGGTGCTGCAGAGCTGCACTTAAGAAAGATTAAGCTTGGATTAAACAAGATTAAACAAAGATGAAGCAAGGGGAGAGCTGACGAGGGAGGCGGTGAGCTCACGAGTGGCCGTGCGCGGGAGATGCTGCGTCGCCGGACCAGGGACCAGCTCTGCGCCTGCCCCGCAGCAAACACGTGGTTTAAGCGTGTTACTCATTTAGGTAAGACTAAAATAAACCTTCTGCTACCTGGTGCGTTGTCACAGCTGCCACTTTTGGGGTGTGAGGTGGAGGTGGAGCGGTGGCCGTGCCCTTTGAGGGGCCTTAGCTGTCCTCTGGCGTTCGACCCTGCGGACACGGCGTGTTTTTGGTGTGTAGCAGCACGGTGTCCTCGGGCAAGGAGGGAGCGCGTCCCTTTCTGGGTTAAAACGGCCCTTGATTTCCTGAAAAATCTTATTTTCAGCTGGGGGGGGCTGATTCTGCTCCCCCCTGCCATGGGAGATGTGCTGCGGTGCTCAGCAACCCCCCCCCGTGCGAGGGATCAATTTGGTGTCCCCAGGGGAGCGACGGTGGCTTTGCAGACAGTGGGACCTCGAGAGTGGCTGTGTCCCTGGCATTCTTCTCATCCCCGATGTGCAGACAGAGCAGCATTTGGGGGGATTAAAAAACATGAAGGAAGGTGTTGATCCTTAAGTAAGGCTTAAAGGTGCTAAGTTTCAGTTTGTCCCTTTTCTTACCTGACTTTAGATACATTAAGCATACGTGGTGTATATGCATAGATACCCAGTACCCATACTGGGTTTAGCTCAGTTAAGGGGCAAATAAACGCTTGGCCCCTGCTTAATGCAGGTTGTGCTTCCCCTCCCAAACCAGCCGAGACGCCGGATTTAAAAATGTACTTTTATTCCGAAAATAACAGTGCAGCAACTGAGTCACGGGGCTACATTCCTCAGCCGTGTTACACGAACCCAGACACCAGTGAATCAGCTGACAGCAGGTTTTGAAGCCACGGGTACTTTGGTACAACGGAGTGACGTTAACATCGGTCGGGAAGCGCCACGGGCCAGTCAAGGGGCATCGAGAATAAAAAATACTCTTTGTGTCCAAGGTAGTTTCACTCGGTAGAGCACGGGTCTGGCGCAGACGAACGTAAAACACGCTTACAGCAGCAGAACAGAAGGAAACATTTAAAAGAGAAGCGCTAGAGGATGCTTAGTGTTTGTCCAGAAGGTGAGAGAGACCTCCACAGAACCAGAGAAGAACCGCTGAACTTCCGTAAGTTGAGTAAGATACAACAGGCTGCTGCTAAATATACAGTTTGTCCGTTAAGCCCTACTGCACGATGAGGACGGACAGCTTCAGGGGCTACTGCCTAACGGTGGGTTTTAACTAGGTAACCGGCTGGAACCAAAGCACATAGCAAAGAATCGTTTCCTGGGTTGCCTTTAACTACTTTAGATAGAAATAATAATAATAAATCAGAACAGCTCTGCCCAGCATCTAAGAGAACAGTTCCAAGTCGACAGCATCCTCTGGGGGGAAAAAAAAACCAAACACCCATAACTTGTCCTAGATGGGTGTGTAGGGTTTTTTTTGTGGGGTGGGAATATATGCTTAAAGTGGAGGGATTAAGACAGGAAAGAAGCTGTGAAAATTTGGCTTTTCTCTTGAAAGATGCCTCAAGCCAGGTTTCCTAGCAGTCAGGTAAAAAACTATTAGTTTTTACAGCTTCACATTTTTTTTTTCCTCCTTTTCTTTGTAAGTCAGATCAGAGCACGGTCTGAAACGCCTGCACTTCACACCTGTATAAAAACAGCAGTCATTTGAGGTTATTTTTACGCTTGCTGCTTTTCCTCAGTTATAGTGCCAAGAACGCAAATTTTAAAATAACAGCTCCAGATTCATTTATTTTATTTTTGAAATTTAAGCCGAAAACTTTAGTTGTAACCATGGGTTAAAATAGTTCCAGGAGATAAAGCCTCTTACCTTGCAACGGTCCCAAAGAGTCGCTACGGAACGGGTATCAAAATCGCATCTTAGACAACTTTTAAGTTTCTTACGGGATCCGACCCTCTAAAATGTAAATGTATGTATGACACCCCTTTACGCATTCAGAACGTTAAATAAGATGTAGCCTTCAGAAAACAGTTAAGGCAGTCGGTTTTGCTGAAGTTACCAAGACAGCTCTCTGCTGTCTTTTACTACAACATACTTACTGCCAGTCTCAGCCATGGGAGCAGTCGGCAAATTGCCTGTTCTTGCCTTATATCTGGCAAAAAAAAACACGTTTCAGGCACCCAAAACCCCTCTTTTCTTTCCTTTTAAGAGAAGCAACTACCTTTCCTCTTGCAAAAGTCTCTAAAAAGCCCCAGAAGGCAATGGCTACAGAAAAGATGAGAGTTACTTAAGCCCCTGCTACTGGTTTTTCTGTAGTGCCAGCACCTCTCTTAGATGCAGGTGGGTGCTGAGCTGGATGCCAGGCTCGGGACTCGGCCAGGGCTCCAAGCTGGCTCCTCTGTAGCACCCTGGCTGGAAGAGGCGATAGTGAAGCTGGGGGCTGAGAACCGAGGATGCGCTGCTCTGCAAGGGCAGCTCTCCGCTGTGACCGCAGCTCAGGACCTGCCAGGGCAGAGCCACACTCCCCAGCCAAAGCCTTTTCTTGGGAAATGAGTCATTAGGAGAAAAAACCCACGCATTTCTAGCTGATCACAGATAAAAATACTTTGTAAAACGAAAGCTGAAGCTTAAATGATTGTAAAGCCTCAGCTACGTGGATGTGCCCCACACCATCGCCCACCGTTTCGAACCCTGCCACGGCTCTGACGTGGTGTTGCTACGTGGCAGCAACAGACCCCGTACGGGCTTCTGGCGAGCACCTGCTTCAAATCTGCGCATTGGAGAACAGTCATGAATAATCTCCTGGCCTTTTTCAGTGGGTGGAATAATTTTCACAGAATCCCAGAATGGTCGGGTTTGGAAGGGCCCTCTGTGGGTCACCCAGTCCAACCCCCTGCCCAAGCAGGGTCACCCACAGCAGGCTGCACAGCACCGCGTCCAGGTGGGGCTGGAATATCTCCAGAGAAGGAGACTCCACAGCCTCCCTGGGCAGCCTGGGCAGGGGCTCCGTCACCCTCAGAGGGAAGAAGTTCTTCCTCGGGTTCAGCTGGATCTTCCTCTACTTCAGTTTGTGCCCGTTGCCCCTTGTCCTGTCGCTGGGCACCACTGGAAAGAGTCTGGCCCCGTCCTCCTGACACCCACCCTGCAGATATTTAGAGGCATTTCTAAGGTCCCCTCTCAGCCTTCTCTTCTTCAGGCTGAACAAGCCCAGCTCCCTCAGCCTCTCCTCCTAGGAGAGATGCTCCAGTCCCCTCCTCATCCTGGTAGCCCTTCTTCATGGCTGGACAATAATTAAATATATATATATATATAATTAAAATATAATAAAAATAAGCTCATTCCCATCTCTGTGTTCGTAGAATAGGTACTAACGTGCAGGTTTTTTCACTGGCCACCGGTTTAGCTGGAGTTGTTTTGCCCTGACAGCAGCTCCTCACTTCAGAGACACTCCAGACCCCATTCAGCCAAGCGCTTGCTTACACACAAGCCTGAGTAACTGCTCAGACTGGGCTCCCTGGTGCACACTGTAAACATTTAAGGGCACGTCTCTCATCTAAAGCGTGTTGCCTTTAGCACCGCTTCTGCCCTGTGACTTTGCGCCAGCCTGAGGTATTCCCACCTCTCCCCATCCCTGCAGGTAACTTGGTTTTATTCCTAAGGATGCAAAGCAGCACAGAACCCTGCCCAGCATCTCCAGCATCTCCCCTTGCCCAGTGGCAGCAGGGCTGGCCCAGGCACCACAGCGGTACACACAGGCAGGGTAAATTCGCTACCGGAGCCATCTCTACAGCCAAAAAGGTGCTTTCAATGCATGCAGCAAAACAAAAACATCCCCTTTGACAGCAGCACAGCTCCTTTCTTGCACTCCTAAAAAAAGATCTTGGCACTACTGCTCCAAGGCGAGGGGTGGGTACTGGGGAAGGGATGCGCCAACGCCAGCGTAAGAGCAGCAACATCAGCTTGAGCCAGTCCCTGCCGACTGGAGGGCTCCTCTGAATATTACCCCCGGGGGGGTCTCACCGAATGTGGCAGTTCAGAACCGGAGCAGCAACGCCAGCCTTTGGCCCTGCGCTTTGGCAATGCAACTATTTGGCAACTATTTGGCCGTGGAAGGTGCAGGCCAACGGAAGGAGCTGCCACCGCTGCAGCCACAGGCCAGCACTGCTCTACCCCAGTGCATTAACGTGCTTTGGCAGCACATTTTTACATTCAGCTTAAAACTCAGAAGACAAAAATACCTGTAGATCAGGAAGAGCTCGCCGTAGTCGATTCCTCTAAGGACGAGAGGTGTAATGCCATTAGCTCTATAGATAACTGGGGGATTAAGGGAACAGATTCAACAAGATGTCAGATAACTCGAACTGTCTTGGTAAATATCTCAGCCTGAGACAGCTGCCAGAGAGAAGGCAGGCAGAACTATGCAGAGAGAAAAGGAAACCAAAACTACGCTCAGTGTAAGACCCCGCACGTGGCACCGCTGAAGGACGGGTACTACAGTCACCTTTTTCAGTGCATGGCACTGTTCAGCTCAGAAATTACAGCACAAGAAAGTCTGCAGCAAGAGCACTTTACTGGAGGAATACTGGTAAACTGAAACAAGATATTCCTAAAGGGACACAAAAAGAGACCTTGAGAAGCCTGGACTGAAATTCGAGATGAAAGCTCACAGGGTTAGAAGCCCTGCAGTGACATTTAATTGTTAGCATCACCCTGGATAAAATATCATAGGCCCACCTCTCGCTTTCCAGCCCTGATGCGGGATGTCTAGCAGGCTTACAAACAAGCTGTATACATAAAAAAAATCAAGCATATAAACAACAGAATTTGAATTCCAATGCTGCTGGGATGGGGTGAGGCTATAACCTACCAGAGATGTTAAGTGAAAGCAAATTCATTTCCCAGGCTGGTGTCCTGAACGTATCTCTAGGACTGAACAAGTCAAACGCTTGGAGCAGCACAAGCGTGAAAAGGATGCGACCGGCGGGATTCCTGGCTCCAGTGAGGGATACAGGCCGGAGCTCACGGCGCAGGCAGAAGAGCTCAGAATACAGAAGGGCTGGCATGGCAGCCGCCGGTACGCGGCACGGCGCTACCCACCGTACGGGCGACTCGGCTGTGCCGCGCCACCGGCTCTCTTCCAGCAGGTCGTAAGCGCTGGCAGGGGCTCGCTGCGCAGCCGAGTCAGAAAAATTACCAAAGGGGATCCCTTAGAGAGCTACAGCAGCAGCGAAGAAAAGCCCTTAAAGCAGGTACTGGATAGAACCGAGAGGCTCTTCCAGCAAGTGGGATAGAAAAGTTCCTTTCCATCCAGGTGTGGCTCTACAACTGCGAGTAGCCCCCGTGTAGTGTACCATTATTTCCTGGCTATCACACAGAAACGGTGAGCCTCAGCGCTGCTGGCGCTTTCGGTTCCTACCACAGCAGCAAGGAGCGGCCCCGAGTCATCTGTGCAGGGCTGCAGCTGCTCAGGGGGGCTTCGCAAGGGCCGAGACGCTGCCGGAAGACAAACGGACGTCGCCAAGCGGACGTGTAAGATTGTCAGTCTGCTGGTGGGCACGTGAAACCTAACGGTTCTGAAGAAAAAAACGGAGCAAGAGTCAAACAATGATGGAGAGGAGAGACAGAAGGCGACTTTTAGTAAGAGTTCATTATCTATTTTTTTTGCAAAGAGAGTTAACCTGATAAACCACAAAGCTGTTAGCAGCCACCTGGAATCACTTAGCGTGTTCCTCTTTTCCTAATTTAATAACTGAGAGCTACTATACCACCCACCAGGAAAGAAAAACATGTTCAAACTTCTCTTCCTTTCCTCCAAACAAAGTTTTGATGGCAAAATCCTTTTGGGATAACAGTTTTCACATGCATTGCTTTGGCGGGGGTGGTTGGACTAGATGACCCACAGAGGTCCCTTCCAACCCCTACCATTCTGTGAAAAACACAGACTAATAATCAGTTTCTTGTATTGGCAAGCACATAAATACAAATAAAGCAATGGAATTTTGACTACAGTCCTTCCCAAAACAGACCCCTCGAGCAACACTGGGCTGCGAGGGCTGGCCACGCGCTCGCTCCAGCGGTGCTGGAGGGTGTCAGAGACCGTATCCTTACGGAGCGGGGGACCCTGGTAACGGACCGCCAGCTCTGACAATTCGCAGTCACTGAAGCTCACTGGCAAGGTTAGGAGAAACCTTCCTCCAGACCAAACTGCTCTGGGTATCGCTGCTGTTATTTTTTTTTCTTTTTTCAATTGTTATTATTCTAAGAGTACTAGTTTCGGCAGGTGGGGAGATAAATAGAAGCAACGGAGCTTCGTCAAGGTGTCTGAAACAGTGCCAGGTCTGGGATTTTACCCACCTTTGCCTGAATCATCTGTCTGCTCCTGAAGTCACTTTCAGCTTTGTAACAGCTTTTTGACAAGCTGTATTTCAGCTGCTCTGGGAAACGTGCTTTGGCTGACTGTCGGGGATTTACCAGTCTTAGCAACTTCTTTCACTCCTGTTCATCAGACCCAAGTCTGACGCCACAAAATAAGAGATTTCTCTGACAGCGAGACAGGGAGCTCCTCAGATCACCCTTTTCAGGAATTCAAGACATATTACTATTTTTTTTTTAAATCACATGTCCATTTTATGCTACCTATGAAAAAGCAATACACCTCCACTTTAAAGAAAACCCCGAGCTCCCAGTCTACCTATCTCAGGTAGCTGAGGAACCTACCTGTACATCAGCCTGCTTGCTACCAGTCTACTCACACCTTCTGCCCGGGAAATCACCTCATCAAGAGGTTTTCCACCTCTTGAGGGGGTAGCGTTGTTTATAGCCTACCTACCCGCGTGGTATCTGGTTGTATAGTATCCACTATGCAAAACCTTTAGGTGTAGTCTGTCACTTATACAATCTTTACAGCCTGCAAGTTAGATTTCTGGCACAGTAATCGCAGCTATTTGGTTACTCACCCAACGGGTATGCTCCTACGGATGCACCATCTGCCCTGTTCACATGCCAAATCATCAAGTAAACATCATTTTAGGAGCTGGGCAGAAAAACCTGTTCTTTTTTCAGCAGTGAATCTGGTGAATTCTCCATTTCGGGGAAGCGCTGAAACACTTTATGAGCTTGCTGTTCGCAAAGTTTGCAATTTCCAATCAATCAAAGCTGAAAACATTTAAATAAACGAAAGCCTGCAATCCTGCCAACCCAACTACAGCAGCTTGACTTGTGAAGAGATCAGTTCCCCCCTTCCCCCAGTCTGCACCCCCCCAAGTGATTTTCAAGTAGCTCAGAGCACAAAAAACACTAATAGACCTTTAACTACCACCTGTATAAAAACAGAACTGTTATTCTACAAAAAGGGACAGGGTAGGCTAATAAATATGCTGTAATTTGGTTTAGAAAATGATCTCTACTTATAAATATAGTATTTTTCTTTTTTTTTTTCTTCCTGTATTTGTCTTTGTGATAAGCAACTTGCTATTTCACTAGAACCTGCTTTCACCCGTAGAAGAAATCTCCTGCGTTGCAACCTCCCGCGGCAGCAGCACACCAAGAGAGCTGAGATACCTGCAGACGTCTGCAGCACGCCTCTATCTAGTCAGTCACATATTCTGGACTCCCATCCTTCCAAGTCCCCAAGTCAGATTTTTTTTTCCACTCTGTCTCCTTGCAGAGAATTTAAGAGGATGAGAAAGCTGTCCTCTGCTGAAAGCCTAAGTGCCTGGAGGACCCGACAAAGCTGTAGCGATAATCGAGAGGCTCTCTCAGCACGGCAGAGTTTACAGTTCCCTTCTCGGCAGTGCAAGCAGCCACAGGTCCCTTCCCATGTCCTACCTGTGATATGCAGTCACCCAGAGAAAAAGAAGAAAAAGGATAGTTTCCTTAAGTTCAAGGGGGGAGAAGATTTTTTGCTAATGGTATGAAGTTGTTTCATAAAATATAGTTTATCTCTGTTCCCATACATCATACTCTCTTCTCTATAAACTGTCCCTGCAGCGTCAGAATCCCTCTCCATACTTTTTCCCACACCGCTCCAATCCCTGCTTGGATTATTGGCAACACAAGCAATGCTGCACAATTCCCTGATAATTTTTTTTTTTAATTAAATGCCCTACTTCCTCCCCCCAAACCCAAAACACACACACACAGAGCCCCCACCATCTCAGAGATTCAGTCAGGACGGATTCACAGCATTGCTTACTCTGTGCAAGCGACAGAAGTTTTTTCTTAATAGGCCACACAAAATCTTTTGTATCTCTGCCTTAGAAAACACACGGTCCCTGATTAAGAATTGTAAAGGAACAGGATTCTGTGGAAAAACGGCACAGACCTAGAAAACCACCCGCCTCCATTTAAATTTCTACATCCAGTGTATGCAGACACTACGTTCTTTGCCTCCTTTTTTAAAAAAAAAAAGTTACTTTCCTCTATTCAGTATCCTGATCCCGTGAAAAATAAAGATGAGGGCTGGGGGAAAAGGAGTGGGGAAGAAGAAGCGGGAGAGTTTTCCACGAAGATGGCACCGTATCAGGAAGAATCATTTCAGCACAAGAGCCTGACAGGAACACAGCTTTTCGTTTTAAACCAGTCCTTTGGAGAAAAACGCACAGTCCCAATAAAACGATGTGACTTTGCTTCTGTGCCCGGCTCAAGAGAGCCGGTTTGAATTTGGTGGGAGGTCAGCCATATTCTGATGACACATTTTGCATTGCTTCTCACAGTTTCGAGGTGACGTTTAGCAGGCACACTTTTTCTCCTCCGGTTTCGCTGAATCTAGCTTGCCCGAGCTTCCCCCGTTGGCTGCGTCGGAGACCTGCGTCTTGTCCACGCACTGCTCCATGCGCTTCATTATCAAGTCCAGAAGCGTGTCCACGGCCTTCTCCACGTTCTGGCCGGTAGCAGCACTTGTTTCGAAGTACGGTATGCTACGGTGAGAAGGAAAAGGTTCACTGGGGAGGTTTTTAAGACCACCAAGATCCAGCTCTCTGTAACACTCTCAGTGCAGCTATCAACGGTGGGTTTAGTGGCAATGAAAGGACTGGGACAGAACCCAAACTCTTGTGCCTAGCACACGGTGGCACGACGATATGAGCACAAAACCACCACGTTCATTTAACAAAATGTATCCTGGCATTTTGACCTCAAATTGTGAGGTTTGCTTCATCGGCACAAACCTCGGCTGAAAATGTCTTTCAGCTAACCAGAAATTGTACTTTAAAGAGAAACCTAGGTCTGCATTACAGAAAATTTCAGGGACCACAGAACATACCAGAAACCTTTTTTTTAGGCAGATTAGTTACAACTATTGCTGTTGAGTAGTGCCTGTAAGTACTATCTCCCTCCCTGCCTTCCTACTTCTCAGCACAACTGAACTTTGATGTTTCCATTCTGAAATCCCCTTTGAATCGTTTCCATTCTGAAATCCCCTTTGAATCCAGAATATTGATTCCCAAGTCACCTTTCTCAGAAGAGAAGATTATCAATTTCTTCAGCACTTCCATCGTATCAAATCTGGAATGAGCTAACCTTTCTCCTTCTCTGGCTGCCAACAACTCCTTACTATTCTTTTAATATTTTTAAGTCTGATTTACTTCCTACTCCTCACAGTCTCTCAGGCCATCTTTTGCTCTTGGCCCAATCCTCTGTGAACATCACTCACCGTCCAGTAAGGGCAACTAAGGAAAAAAATACACTCTCTCTTTGCCAACAGCACTATTCACTAACTGTATTACACAGCCAATTTATCCAGTTACAGGACACTCTGCAGGTGTTTTTAGTGCAAAGAAATGTAGAAGGCTCACTAAAACAAGAAAAAGCCCATTAACAACTTTATCATCAATCAGGGAAAAATAAATAAATTTGGTGCCACAGTACACCTAGAACCTGACCAAAGCCCACAGGTGTCTCCACATCCAAACAAACGAGGAAAGCACCTTCTAAATATTGTCAGTTATTTGGTTCGTGACACTGAGCGTGCACCTGCCTTTGGTATACTCTGTCCTGAACTCTCAGGACAAGCCAAGGTCTCAAGAGCGCAGTTTTCTAGTAAGACTGTGTCATTTCAGCCTTGTTTCTCATGTTGTAATGTTTTGGCCAAACTACTAGAACAGTGTGGTTCATTCTATCTCTTTTGCACCCAAACAGGTCTATCTGAGAGCGTTAACAAGCTGGATACCTCTATAAGTGTATGTGATACTGCAGTGCCTACAAATCTTAGAGTTTATAAGTGTACTTGCAAGTTTCTCTAGCCAGTCATCAGCTACACATACAAAGGTTACAGACCAAATTTAGCTGCTGTCATAGTTTGCTTACCCGTATTTGTCTGCCAGATCTTTTGCTTGCCTTTCGTTTACCTCCCTTTGGTCTGATAAATCAGCTTTATTACCAATTAAGACGATATCTGGATTCTCACAATATGCATTGGCTTGCAGCTGACCTAGAAACAAAAACAAACAGGAGTTAAGAGAATGTTGGAAGCACCTTAGAGACCAAGACTGTTGACAAAATAATTCAAAATACCTTTCTTGCTCCCCACCTCAAAATACCCTAGGCTAACCAGCCAACCACTTCATGCCAAACACATTTCCTTGTTGTACATTTATTTGCTTAAGGGAATTTTTCAAAATAGGAAGTAGAAATGGTACTAGAAAATTATTTCCAGTATTCATTTTACCAACATACAACAAAACTTTAGTGCAATGAGGTGCACTAAACACAGTGCTTTAGCAGAGGAGAACCTCCACCAGCCAGAGCTTTTATTCTACAAGACTCCTAAGGACGTTGTGGACGTACAAACAACATCCCCCACACGCAGCTCTTCAGAAGTTTAGGACAAAATCCTCAAGTGTGTTTTTCTCTTGCGTGTACTCCATGGTTTAAATCCAGTTTTACCCATTTGAACATCCAGGCACCAGTACTGTCCGCAGCCTCACCCCTTGTAAGTAATTGTACAAAGCCATTTGCTTATACTTGCCTCAATCCTGAGGGGACTGACTCGAAAAGGTGCAGTATACACAGAAGAAATTAGAGACTGGGCTTGGTAAGCAGTGGAAGATTGTGTCCACAGGGATTGTTTAGTGGGAGGAAGGAATCTCTGAAGAAGATGAAGCTGTTTTCACAGAGCTCTCTGGGTTCTCACATTATCCCCCTTTCGGCTTGTTTGCTGGAAAACTGCCAGCTGGAAATATACTGGCCTCGGTCCTTCCAGCATTCTAAACATCCTCAATTAAAAACAAACTTTAAGAATTTAACCTTTGTTTCACTTCTAGTCTAGGTGTTGTCTGAAGGAAAACCAACAGCAAACACTATGTGCTTTCAAACCACATCCTCAAAGCCCAACCTTAATTTTAGTTTAAACCTCAAAGCAGAGAAGAAGGAACCACATTCTGCTTTAAAAATAGAAAACACAAAACAATAAAGATAACAGCGATACCCGAAATACAGTTTCCAAGCTCCTGCATACCTGAAATACGGGGTATGGCCAGCGAAGTGCCAAATGCCATGAATTTTCAAGAGGCAACAGATTTATTCAAATTACACCGAATCCAAACAAGATTATCACGATTATGCCCAAAATGGTCTTTTGTGCAAAAAAAAAAAAAGGGCTTGTATCTTTCTAATTTGACGAAGCTTTCACCCCAAATTGCAGGCTGCAAGTACCCCACTTAGCCTGCCTTAGACATAGCTACTTGCTTTGAGCATTTTCCAGCTCACAAGAAGCCTAAAATACACAAGAAAGCTTCAAGTCAAGTGATAAATGCAAGCTCTACGGTTCGACTTACTCATCCAATTTCTGACATTTAAGAAGCTCTGTTGACTGGTGAGATCAAACATCAGTAAGAAGCCCATAGCATCTCTGAAAAACGCTGTGGTGAGACTTCGAAATCTGCAGGTGGAAGAAAAAAGACAACATAGCTTTATTAATACAAAGCGGTCTCTAAGGTAAGCTGTGATTCTGTGATTCTTTCCTGGCAAGCCTGAACTGAGCAAAGGAAAAAGAGATAAAGCTTTTCTGAATTGCTTCTACAAAAATTCTATTTAAATATATCTCGAAAGCTGAAGAGTCTGCAAGATTCAGCAGACATACATTCCCTTGGAAGTAAAAACAAAGCAAAATCACAGAATCACAGAATCACAGAATAGTAGGGGTTGGAAGGGACCTCTGTGGGTCACCCAGCCCAACCCCCTGCCCAAGCAGGGTCACCCAGAGCAGGCTGCACAGGACCGCGTCCAGGCGGGTCTTGAATATCTCCAGAGAAGGAGACTCCACAGCCTCCCCGGGCAGCCTGGGCCAGGGCTCCATCACCCTCAGAGGGAAGAAGTTCTTCCTCATCTTCAGCTGGAACTTCCTCTGCTTCCGTTTGTGCCCATTGCCCCTTGTCCTGTCACTGGGCACCACTGGAAAGAGTCTGGCCCCATCCTCCTGACACCCACCCTGCAGATATTTGTAGGCATTTATAAGGTCCCCTCGCAGCCTTCTCTCCTCCAGGCTGAACAAGCCCAGCTCCCTCAGCCTTTCCTCGTAGGGGAGATGCTCCAGTCCCCTCCTCATCCTCGTAGCCCTCCGCTGGACTCTCTCCAGTAGCTCCTCATCTTTCTTGAAGTGGGGAGCCCAGAACTGGACACAGTACTGCAGATGAGGCCTCACCAGGGCAGTGTAGAGGGGAAGGAGAACCTCCCTCGTCCTGCTGGCCACACTCTTCTTGATGCACCCCAGGATCCCATTGGCTTTCTGGGCAGCCAGGGCACACTGCTGGCTCATGGTTAACCTGTCGTCCACCAGGACACCCAGGTCCCTCTCCACAGAGCTGCTCTCCAGCAGGTCCACCCCAAGCCTGTACTGGTGCATGAGGTTGTTCCTCCCCAGGTGCAGGACCCTGCACTTGCCCTTGTTGAACCTCATCAGGTTCCTCTCTGCCCAGCTCTCCAGCCTGTCCAGGTCACGCTGAATGGCAGCACAGCCTGCCGGTGTATCTACCACACCTCCCAGTTTGGTGTCATCAGCAAACTTGCTGAGGGTACATTCTAACTCTTCATCCAGGTCGTTGATGAAGAAGTTAAACAAGACTGGGCCCAGTACTGACCCCTGAGGGACACCACTTGTCACCAGCAAAAAAATCCTTGACTTTCCTTTTAGCTATGATGCATCACACCAGTCAACATTTATTAATCAGTGTGTTAGTAATTTACCAGAGGAAGCTTATAGGTGAGAATATAAACATTGTCAGTGACTAATCTATTAGCTCAAATTCCGCCTGATTTAACCGAGAGCGAGACAGAAGGGCTGGTTAGAAGCAAAAAAGATACCGAAGCGTTTAGTGTGTCACAGATCCCAGTGACAGATTCACCACCAAGACTGCACGCACTTCGTCGAGGGATGTGCACGACTCTACACGGTCAATGTTCAAGAAAACCAAGGAAGAGCAGGCGGCTGTTTACATGGCTTGTGACTCTCTGCTGTGAAGCTCAGTGGAAAGGAAGAGGTAACCTTCCCCTGCAGAGCTCTAGGCACACATGCACTCGGTGAGCAGGCCCGCGTCAGCGTGCGTTCACAAGGGACACGGGTCACAGGCTTCCCGCAAGGCTGGACGAAACCACAAACCATGAAATGCACCTCTGTTTGCCACCAAAAGGTCACAAGCCTATTCAAATCAGAAACACGAAGAAAGTCCAAATAATATTAAAACATTCAGAGCGCGCTGGAAAACCATGAAATGGCATTTTGGTGTTTCGTATACGGGAGGAATCTATCAAACCACAAAACAGCACGATATAATCTCACACAAACTAGCGGCACCAGAAACAGCAAGTGATATTTTATGACACACAGCCAAGAAAATGAAAACTTTGTGGAGTCTCCTTCTCTGGAAATATTCAAGACCTGCCTGGACAAGGTCCTGTGCAGCCTGCTCTGGGTGACCCTGCTTCGGCAGGAGGGTTGGACTGGGTGACCCACAGAGGTCCCTTCCAACCCCTACTATTCTGTGATTCTGTGTGATTCTGTGAAAACAAAAGCTCTCCATAGAAACACGTCAGATACCTGACACTACTTTTAGGGTTTGTTTTCAAGAAAAAAAAAAAATAAGTAGCCTCAAAATGTTTCATCTCCTGCAGAGGTGCATGTGCAAAAAGTGTTTGAGAGTAAGGGGTAGAGATGCAGACACAAAATTTCAGCTTGCTTCTGGCTTTCCATCCGGCAGCAACCCCTCCCACATAGTATTTGCTCTGTTCACTCCCTGAAATCTGCCTCATGATGACTTTCCTTCCTCCCCCCTGGACAAACACTTCAGCCCGCTGCGCTCCAGCCCCTATAACCCAGCAAATAGGCGTGAGCTGCGTTTTTCTCCCCTTGTTGACAGACATCGGGAGTCACACTGAGGGCGACCTCATGTAATTTATGACAGCGAAAACCAGTGTGCACAACTAGCCAGGGGAAGCTTAAGAAAGCAGTATGCACACTTCTCCCTTTAAAAAAATAACAGGATGAAATTTCATAGTGACAAGTCAAGAAGGGCTTTGGAAAAACAAATAAGTGTGCATGCAGAAGGTGGGGAACCACTGGTTAGATAAAAGAATCCTTCTGCAAAGGAGGATTCTGGTCAGTCATGAACTTCATCTGTCAACCCCGGTATGCTGCTGCAAAGAAGGCAAACACAAGCAAAACCATAAAAGTAAGATGAGAAGCAACTGTTCCATGGTACTCAGCACTGGTAAGACTTGAACTAGAACTCTCCATCACACTTGCATACTGCTGGTGGGAGAGGCTGGAACCAGCCTGGGGCAGCACAGAACAGAAAGCTTGCTCATCACGGAAATGTCTGAGCAAGCCTGGGGCACGTAAACTGGAGAGGACGTCAGGAAGGCATCAGTCTGCTCAGCACCTTGTCCACCTGAGTTGTGAACACCTGCGAGAACACACACTGTGGCCCCTGAGAGCAACCTGCTCCAGGGTTCAACACTTGTGCCCTTCTACCTAACTGGAATATCCTTGCTGCTGCTTGTGACCGCTGCCTCTTGCCCTTTGGCTGCGAGGCTGAGAAGAGTCTGGCTCTGTCTTCTCGCCACTGGGTAGATGAAGACAGCAATTAGCCTGAGTTCATCAGCACAAAGTATCCCACAGATGGGATGGAAGAATGGAAACGGTACTCCAGATGTGGCCTCAGAAGAGCTGCATTAAGGGGAATAACCGCTTCCCCCAGTCTGATGGAGACCTGTGAGCCAATGCAGCCCCATAAGTTGTGCACCTCCATCAAAACACACCTTACCATCCAACCTACCAGAAAAAAACGTGAAATGCAAGAACAGAGCTATATAGTATTTTCCAGAGGAGATTTAGGAACGTATTATGAAGCCAAAACAAACAAAACCAACCAAAAAATCTAACCAATGAACCAATAACCCACGTGTGCCAAGGCAGGGAGCAGACCACCTTCAGCTCTTCCAGTCCTGTTTTCCGAGACCCTCTGATCACCGCACTGAAGCGGCATCAGAAAAAAACTTTATTTCTGGAAGACATTTTTCTTGTCCTAAAATATGAGCATTTCTGCTGTTTTTCACCTGAATGGACTAATGGTTTACCCAGAAATGTGAAAAACTCAGAACTGCGTTTCAATGAGCTGAAGTCTGTTACCTTTCCTGCCCGGCGGTGTCCCAGAGCTGGAGATGTACTTTGAAGGCTTTTCCTGGAGATCCATTTGGTCCTCTGCTGTTGTACACCTAACGAGAGAGTCAAATCAGTACAGCTCACACGGAAATCCATCGCGTGGGTCACAGGCCGTTCTTATTTTGTGCAAGCCATAAGTTAAGAAGTTCAGTCCTTCAGTAAAAGCTGACTCTTACCTCTAAAAGCCACTTCAGAGGGCTGCTTATAATCATATTTAAAAACCCAGGAGCCACATGAAACGTCTATGAAAGCTGCACTTTAAAGATAATTTGGTCATATTTAGTGCTGCAAATTAGATCTCAGTTCTTTAAAACTTGGCTTAGCACTGTGCTGAGCAAGCTGTCTGTGTTCTGTTTCATTGCTGTTCTTACAAAATTTACAGCTGGGTGACAGGATTAACCACTGTTATAAAAAGCTATTTTTTCTTCATTAACTTCTGTTGGACATTAATGACTTCCTTACTAACTGCAACTGCAAACTCACAGTGCTTAGAGAAATCACTGTGACCTTTTGCTGGGGCTCAACTCTTTATTAAACAGAAACGGCGTGTAAATTAGCTGTCACAGTAAAAGACAGAGGGATAAAATAAGTATGAGCCGGTTTTGTTATCTGAGGTAGTTTAGCAGGCTCTCATCAATTTTACAAGCAGGCAAATATTGCCTTTGTATTTGGATCAAGAGAATATGGGCTTTCTGGACGTGTCTGTACCCAGAGGCTGCACTGACCTTACCCGGGGAAGCGGAACACTTCCTCACCTGCCCTCCCTGGGCTGTAAAATACAGCGTTTCGTTCTCCTGCACAGCCAAGTTAATATTAATTGGGGCTTGGACGAGACGACCTCTGGAGGTCCATTCCAGCCCAGACTATTCTGTGATTGTATGGACTTGGTTCAACTGTTCTCCCTTCAACAGGTAACTTCTGACAGCAACGTGCCTGCCTTTCCTTTCTGGCAGGGGCCTGATCTGAAAACCAGAAAAGAATCAATGGATCCACTGCACCACGTTTGTGAGTTCAACTGGTTTGCAGGAGCATGTTCCTGTAATATTTCACATGATAAGCAAGGAGTCTTACCAGGTCATTTTTTAATAGGGCTTTTACAGAACAGAAAAATGTATTTAACCTTTTGGGTCTATCTCTTAGAAGACAATTTATTAGATGGACCTTCAAGACGTTTCAAAGCTGGTAATTTCATGCAGGGTGTAGTTTCTCCCACACTTCTAAACTATCTTACCCCAAAATGTACGGTCATGCAAAATTACGGAAGAAATCTGTCTGCAACCTTTACCAGAAAAGTTCAACCTCCTGGAAAGACTCCAGCACCCATGTTCAAAACGCATTAATGAGCGTCTGACCAGTCAGGGAAAGAGTATTCTGGCAATTTGCACGTTCAGACATTTCCTTGCAATAAAACTCTGTTTTTAATATTTTACTCTTGTTACAGCAGCGCAATCCCACAGTGCAGAGAAGGAGCCAGGCTCCACTCCGACCTGAGCATCACGCTTAACCAGCCTGAACTTGCGTAGCGCTGATTATGAGAAATTTCAGACAGAATCCAGATCCACGGTTCTTTTATTCAGGGGACCTCTGAACCCCCATCTTCCAGGCAGAGCCTGCATGTCCCTGCCACCAAGGCAAAACTGAACTCGGCACAGCAGCCACAAATCGAATCAGAGAATCATTAAGGTTGGAAAAGACCTCTAAGATCATCAAGTCCAACCATCACCCCAACACCTCCATGCCTGCTAAACCATGTCCCCAAGTGCCACATCTACACATTTTTGAACCCCTCCAGGGATGGTGACTCCACCACCTCCTTGGGCAGCCTGGTCCAATGCCTGACCACTCTCTCAGTACAGAAATTTTTCCTAGTATCCAATCTAAATCTCCCCTGATGCAACTTGAGGCCATTTCCTCTTGTCCTATTGCTAGTTACTTGGGAGAAGAGACCGACACCCGCCTCGCTACAATCTCCTTTCAGGTCTTCTCCAGACTAAACAAGCCCAGCTCCCTCAGCCGCTCCTCATAAGACTTGCTCTCCAGACCCTTCACCAGCTTCGCTGCCCTTCTCCGGACACACTCCAGCAAAATACTGGCAGTCATGAAAAAGCTGCCAGGGAAGAACGCGGGAGCGATGCCCATTTTTCCAAGGTATTCCAGTGAAATAACAGGAGCTTAAAACATGAAGTTCAAAAGAATCAAATTTAAAGGGGTCTCCATCTTTCAACTGGGCAAATATTTATATTTCTTTTTATTAAGGAAATTACTAAACGAATTGCCCAGGATCTAATATCTGGTATTTATTATGGTTTTACAGTTCAAGCAAGTTAGAGGGATTCCTATTAGAAAGCTGAATTTAGGCTGTATCAGCTGTCAGGATCTGTGAGCAGAAACATTAGTCACGTTAAATTAAAGCAAAGTGAGCGTGCTCTCATACTCACAAAAAGCATCTGAATGACACTACAGAAGACTCTCCTCTTCCATTTAACATCAGGAAACAAACGCATGGCAGAGCAGGCTCGCACACCTTGCACGGAGCAGCACGTCGATCCTCACCTAGGAGGATTCCTGATGCCAGGCTCGGCACGCTCAGCCTCCAGCCTTGCTGCTGGCCGAGACTCAGCGGAGCCACGGGGTCCAGCTCGCGGAACCGCTTCGTGTGCCTTCGCCGGTTTACTCCCTGATCTGGAAGTAAGCTGAAACTTCTGTGCTTCTGTAACTATCCATCTTTTCTCTTTATGAGTTTGGGGGCCAGAGTTATTTCTAGTCACAACCACTCCTCATTCACGAGCACTACGGAAACCCGCTCTTGGAATCACAGAATGGTCGGGGTTGGCAGGGACCTCTGTGGGTCACCCCGCCCAACCCCCTGCCCAAGCAGGGTCACCCAGAGCAGGCTGCACAGCACCGCGTCCAGGTGGGTCTGGAATATCTCCAGAGAAGGAGACTCCACAGCCTCCCTGGGCAGCCTGGGCCAGGGCTCCGTCACCCTCAGAGGGAAGAAGTTCTTCCTCACGTTCAGACGGAACTTCCTCTGCTTCAGTTTGTGCCTGTTGCCCCTTGTCCTGTCGCTGGGCACCACTGCAAAGAGTCTGGCCCCGTCCTCCTGACCCCCCCCCTGCAGATATTTGTAGGCATTTCTAAGGTCCCCTCTCAGCCTTCTCTTCTCCAGGCTGAACAAGCCCAGCTCCCTCAGCCTCTCCTCGTAGGAGAGATGCTCCAGTCCCCTCCTCATCCTCGTAGCCCTCTGCTGGACTCTCTCCAGCAGCTCCTCATCCTTCTTGAACTGGGGAGCCCAGAACTGGACACAGTACTGCAGATGGGGCCTCACTAGGGCAGTGTAGAGGGGAAAACATCCTTTTATATTAATGAGCAGTAAACAATCCAACACTGGGATAAGGATAAAGGCATCTTTCCCCTTTATCCAGTTCCTAATCATGACTTGCTTAAGCCAGGAACTAGACCAGGAAAAGCACCAGCAACACATGCTACACCCCGCAGTAAGAGGCAGTACACGTTACCTAAAATCTGTTCTCAGCAGAAACGAATCAAGAAAAAAGAAGGCGGTATCATTTGCATGAGACTACTTACCACTCGTTTTTCCCGAAAATCTATCCCTACTGTCGTGATGAATTTGGGATTAAATTTGTTATCGGTGTATCTGTACAGGAACGTTGTTTTTCCAACCCCAGAGTCTCCAAGGGCCAGGAGTTTGATCAGATAATCATAGTCTCCATCAGTCATAGTGCTAATTTTTAGGAACCTACGTAAAGAGGGAAAAAAAAAAAATTGATTTAATGATAACAAAACTCACTTTCTGTTTGGTTTTGCCTCATTTCTATTTTTGTTCCTTGAAACGCTGCTGCCTGTGCTCAGGGTTGAAAGTTATCTGTGTGTATTTTGAAAAACACTAATGCAAAGCAGCAGCGAAACTCTCAATTTCAGGGCAGGTGGCAGGAGATAATACAACTTAACACTTTTCTAAACAAATAAAATTGAAGCTTAGAATGATACAGATTGGGACAGCAAGATTGTTTTTGTTCTGAGGATATCAGTAAGACCTATAATGAACACAGGTAGGAAACCCAGGGCTAAACCCTTCTGCTCAAACTATTTTATTTGAGTTTGAAGAGAAAGCGTAGTGCAGAAGCAGGCGTGAAAAGGAAACCCGGACAGGGCACAGAGCATTCTCAGGGCTCAAGCTCTAACCAGAATGACACTATCAGGGCTATGTGTTTTTATCTTGAAAGAACTACTTCCCCCCCCAACAGAACTAATTAAAAAAGCAGAGTAAGCAGCTATCCCAGGGCCACTCTTGGTAAAAGGAGAGCGCCGACGGCCGGAGAAAGCCACGGACAGCTTACCCACCTCGACAGCACCAGCAGGCTCTTTTCCATACACAGCAGTGAACAAGAGCAGCAAAGCCTACCTCATTCAGCCCTTGTATAACAAATGGACATGTCAGAAAGTAACATAAATTTGCAGAAAGAGGAAAAACATCATCCGAAGCAGGGCACAGCCTCCTGCAAGAGCCACGCCATGGACACCCAGCCTGAGCAGAGCACCTTTGTGAAACTCCTTCCCAGCCTGGCCCAGCCTTCACCCAGAGCAGGAGCACCCCTTCTCCAACCGGACTGCTTCCCCGGCAGGTTTTATATTCTTTCAAGTTCAAGGGGAGTGCTGCATTACCCTAAACCTAAAGCTCCCATTACCATATTGACTCTCTTCATATTTGCTATGAACCTCTACAGGAGAAAGAAAGGGCAACTATGCAAGAAACTGCTGATGACACCAAACTGGGAGGAGTGGTGGATACACCGGCAGGCTGTGCTGCCATTCAGCGAGACCTGGACAGGCTGGAGGGTTGGGTGCAGAGGAACCTGATGAGGTTCAACAAGGGCAAGGGCAGGGTCCTGCACCTGGGGAGGAACAACCCCAGGCACCAGTACAGGCTGGGGCGGACCTGCTGGAGAGCAGCTCTGTGGAGAGGGACCTGGGTGTGCTGGGGGACGACAGGTTGACCATGAGCCAGCAGTGTGCCCTGGGTGCCAAGGAAGCCAAAGAGATCCTGGGGTGCATCAAGAAGAGTGTGGCCAGCAGGTCGAGGGAGGTTCTCCTTCCCCTCTACACTGCCCTGGTGAGGCCCCATCTGCAGTACTGTGTCCACTGCTGGGCTCCCCACTTCAAGAAAGATGAGGAGCTACTGGAGAGAGTCCAGCGCAGGGCTACGAGGATGAGGAGGGGACTGGAGCATCTCTCCTACGAGGAGAGGCTGAGGGAGCTGGGCTTCTTCAGCCTGGAGAAGAGAAGGCTGAGAGGGGACCTTAGAAATGCCTCTGAATATCTGCAGGGTGGGTGTCAGGAGGACGGGGCCAGACTCTTTCCAGTGGTGCCCAGTGACAGGACAAGGGGCAACGGGCACAAACTGAAGCAAAGGAAGCTCCAGCTGAACGTGAGGAAGAACTTCTTCTCTCTGAGGGTGACGGAGCCCTGGCCCAGGCTGCCCAGGGAGGCTGTGGAGTCTCCTTCTCTGGAGATATTCCAGCCCCGCCTGGACAAGGTCCTGTGCAGCCTGCTGTGGGTGACCCTGCTTGGGCAGGGGGTTGGGCTGGGTGACCCACAGAGGTCCCTGCCAACCCCGACCACGCCGGGATTCTGTGACTCTGTGAAACAGACCTACAAAGTATTTATTCCTATGTATGAAACACCCTGACGATGAGAAAACTGGAATCATATGAAACACCACCTCGTTTACATCCTCTCTTGCCTTGTTCTCAGCATAATTTAAGCCTTCTCTTATTTCCAATATCTTGTTAATCCTTATGAACAGCCGTTCCATTCGGATCTCTATGCTGAAACTAATTACTGCGGTATCAGAGCAGGAGACCCTGGGCCACATCCCATTCACAAAAACTACTGCTTGTCTCAGTACAAGACCTTAATTTCCATAAGAATAAAACCTACCTTTCCGAGCATTTAAATTAGCAAGTACTGACCTGCTTTGACTAAAACAGCGAACTAAGCCCGTTTGATTATCCTGCATTTCAACAGCTTGAAGGATAAAAAGGCCAGCTGCGTACTGAGCAGTTTCTTTGTACGAGCTTATACCTTTGACAGACACAGAGCCACCCAGCGAGGCGGGACAAGCTTTTGAGAAATTCATCTTCCGATGATAAAGTTTTAACGAATCCGGAGAAAAATGCCCCTGCTCCGACAGCGCTGCTCTGCCTCGCACTGCCTTTGGTCTGTGCTGGAGAGGGGAAGGCCGGAGCACCGACATAGCACGTTCACAGAAATTAATTCCACGCCTTTAATCTTTTCCAGAACATCCCAAGTTTACCACAAGGCTCCACTGAGCAAGTGCGATTTCTCCCCAGAAGTCCGAGGATTATCAAAATCAAAGTATTCCTGATCAATGACATAAACTGTTCTTTAGGCATTTCATTCAACAAATCAGAAAAAGAAAGGTATTTTGGGAGATTATTCTCCCCCAAAAGCTTGACTGGAAATACAAAGCATTAACCTGGGATTAGGTGCTGCTCCCAGATACCCGTGTTTTCTGGGAGCCGAAATCCAGCACCTCCTTGCTACGCAAGCGTGCGAAGCAGAATATTCAGAATTCACCAAACCTGTAATCGTTGAGCAAAATATACAGCAGACGAGGATGATTAAAATCCTGGTTTTGTCAGCGTGTCAGGAGAAGGCAGTTGGCCCTCCTGTTCCCGGCACCGGCTGCTTTTCCAGAAGTTCCTGCCCGTTTGGGGCTGCCCAGGGGCGGCAGCCTCTCCCAGCCCGGCGCGAGCCAAGGCCGTCACCCCGGGTCCCCGCAGCTTTGGCAACACCGCTCTGCCTTCGCTCTCCTCCTCCTCCTCCTCCGTACCGCGCAGCCAGGTAAAACAGTCATCGGTTGGACAAAAGGGGTTTTAGTCCTTCAGCTTTTAACCTGAAGCCACCAAGCAGTTCTCCTCTCCTGGACCAGCTACGTGATGGAGACGGGAGGAGCGCGCTTCACAGAAACCTGGGTGCGGGGAGAGTTTCGCAGGCCAGACCGATCCGCTGCCGTCACGCCGCCAGCGCTCTCCAACCGCTGCCAAAACGCGGCAGTGCAGCAAGCCAAGTTCCTGTTCCACGGGAAATTTGAGCATTAAGATTTTCCTTTCCTTTCGAATGAAAGAGTTAAAATGACTACTGATTGCTAATAATTACTATTAGATAAACATCTAAGCGTGCTTTTAAGCGTGTCTAATTAACTGGATTTGAAAATTCTGAATGGTTCATGACAAATGTTAACTTAAACGGTACGTACAACTGGAGTAGAAAAATCATACACCACATCTGAAACAAAGCAAGGTTCTTCAGTGGAGGAGGTCTGGGTTTCTTAAAGGGAAGAAACTACATTTCAAGAGAATTTCTTCTAGCAAAAATCTGAAAAACACTTCAGCATTTTCCATTATGAGGTTATTAACAAGGCTTTTTAATAAAAGTGCAATATACTTTATTCAATGCTAATTTTAAATGGCTCGATATATTGAGCTGCTGAAAAGAAACACCCCTGGGCTTCAACGCGAAAGCCTTGCACGGCTAAAACAACGCAACTCAATCCACGATTTTCCATGACGACCCTCAAAAAACATCCCTGTTCCCGGGAACTTAACTTTCAAGCCCTCACCACCCTGACAGCATCTAAATGGGGCTGCACTTGTAGTATACCAGTGATGGCAAGTCATTTTGCCGCGAGCGTGTCTCCAGCTCAGAGCATCTGCAGCCAGAACCAGCAAGGTCTCCCCGCCGTCCGTCCCGCGGGGCTCAGTCAACCCGCAAGCACCCGTACAGACCAAAGCCAATCCTCCACTCAACCAAAGCAATCTCACCCTCCAGTTCTGACGCCCGTGCTGTGTCTCCAATCTGATGGTACCAATGAAGCTTTACAAAAACCCAGACAGGCCTCCGGACCGTCCCTCCCAACCCTCTCTGCCAGCATGGCCAGCAGCCAGAGGATGGTAAGTGGGAGCCTTTGATGCCATTCTTCCAGGCTGTGCATCTAGACAGAGCCTGATTTAAAAAACACTTTTCTGCTTTCTTCACAGAATCACAGACTGGTCGGGGTTGGCAGGGACCTCTGTGGGTCACCCAGCCCAACCCCCTGCCCAAGCAGGGTCACCCACAGCAGGGGGCACAGCACCGCGTCCAGGTGGGTCTTGAATATCTCCAGAGAAGGAGACTCCACAGCCTCCCTGGGCAGCCTGGGCCAGGGCTCCGTCACCCTCAGAGGGAAGAAGTTCTTCCTCGGGTTCAGCTGGAGCTTCCTCTGCTTCAGTTTGTGCCCGTTGCCCCTTGTCCTGTTGCTGGGCACCACTGGAAAGAGTCTGGCCCCGTCCTCCTGACACCCACCCTGCAGATATTTAGAGGCATTTCTAAGGTCCCCTCTCAGCCTTCTCTTCTCCAGGCTGAACAAGCCCAGCTCCCTCAGCCTCTCCTCGTAGGAGAGATGCTCCAGTCCCCTCACCATCCTCGTAGCCCTGCGCTGGACTCTCCCCAGCAGCTCCTCATCTTTCTTGAAGTGGGGAGCCCAGCACTGGACACAGTACTCCCGATGGGGCCTCACCAGGGCAGCGTAGAGGGGAAGGAGAACGCCGTCTGTCTTGGCAGACAACATTCCCATCTAGACCAGAAGTAGCATCTTGTTTACAAACTGAAGCAGAGGAAGTTCCATCTGAACATGAGGAAGAACTTCTTCCCTCTGAGGGTGACGGAGCCCTGGCCCAGGCTGCCCAGGGAGGCTGTGGAGTCTCCTTCTCTGGAGATATTCCAGCCCCGCCTGGACGCGGTGCTGTGCAGCCTGCTCTGGGTGACCCTGCTTGGGCAGGGGGTTGGGCTGGGTGACCCACAGAGGGCCCTTCCAACCCTGAACTTTCTGTGTGATTCTGTGTTTCTGGATTGATTATTTCGTTCCATCCCTATGTAACGTTCTCTGCCTACAGTGTGAGAGAACATTTAAAATCTGGCACTTGTCAGCAGATACTCCAGAGAACATTTTCTCAGTAGACAGATATGGCCTGACATAAACCAACCACACCTTAAGACGTTCAGTTATAGCCCACGGGGAGAGGCAAATCTACTCCTCAGGCACTGCGCCTTCGCTCTGCAGCTCCGCACCCACGGCACAGAGGAAATGCACCGCGGCACATCCCACCGCACCCGGCCTGGAACGCCCGGCGCAGCCCCCCAGATGCGGCACCTCCAAAGGTGGGAAGCAGGAGGGCTCCGGCCCTCGGCACATCCGTCAAAACCCCTCTGCCCGAAGCAGCAGCCTCAGCACCGGTCGGCAGCTCTCTCCGAAGGAACGCGGATCTCTGCTCCCGAAGATCCACCCCAGCGCACGGAAAGGGATGCCGAGGAGCAAAGTTGTAAGTCTGGCTTTCTTCTTCCATTCCTAGCACGTTCCTTAAAAGCTGGGAGAAAGGCAATTTGCTGACATCTAAATTGCTTTTGAAAAATGTTACTTTTGGCTGGGAACAAACTCTGCAGAAAAATGGTTTCGATCCAGAAACTTTTTTTCATCTCAAGACGTTTACATGTGCAGGAAAAGCAAATTAAGCAGGCTAAAATTCCGATGAACCTAACCTAAAACCACTGCCTGTCAGTCATACTTTTAGCCTCTCAGAACTGGAAAAGACTGAAAAATTTTAAAACTTCTACATTTCAAATTTTGCAGATTTTTAAATTTGAAAAGACTTTCCTAATCAAACAGACTATCTACTGGATTTTCTGACAACATATTTTCTCATTAACGGAGAGGGTTGTTGCAAGGAGTTCAACAATTAAGTAGCTAATGGGAATATCATCAAGGAAAAGTTACGTGCACAATGAGAGAAAAGTCAGCTCCAGAAAATAAGATTTTACTTCCCTTGACACGCTACTAGTTAAAAGTCGAGCAACCAAAAATGTTGTATAAATAGCAATAGCTCTAGAAAGTGCAGGATATAAAAATCACAGTGCACATATTGTACCAGCAGCTGGCCAGCAAGAGATTTGTTCCCTCTGCCGCAAAATAAATCAGCGCCACTACTATTCATCCAAGGTTGTTTTGCTTTTTTCAAATGTAGAAACAATAATAAAAAAACCCCAGCGCTGTCCTGAGGGCCAGCTCAGGGATGACTGTACCAGAGGCACACCACAGGGGCATAGCTACCGTCACGTACTCGACCCGGCAGACCCTGAGCCGAGCGAGCAAGCTCTGCGCTCCCCACCGCAGTCGGCGTTGGGAGACTTGGCTGCTCCTCTTGGATACTGCTGCAGCGGGGCCGGCGTCCGACTTCTCCAGCGCCAGTAACACCTTCACCGCCTTCCCTTTTTTCAACAGCCTCTGGTGCCTAGACGTGTCATCACAGAATCACAGAATGGTAGGGGTTGGAAGGGACCTCTGTGGGTCACCCAGCCCAACCCCCTGCCCAAGCAGGGTCACCCACAGCAGGCTGCACAGCACCGCGTCCAGGTGGGGCTGGAATATCTCCAGAGAAGGAGACTCCACAGCCTCCCTGGGCAGCCTGTTCCAGGGCTCCGTCACCCTCAGAGGGAAGAAGTTCTTCCTCGGGTTCAGCTGGAGCTTCCTCTGCTTCAGTTTGTGCCCGTTGCCCCTTGTCCTGTCACTGGGCACCACTGGAAAGAGTCTGGCCCCATCCTCCTGACACCCACCCTGCAGATACTTGTAAGCATTTCTAAGGTCCCCTCTCAGCCTTCTCTTCTCCAGGCTGAAAAAGCCCAGCTCCCTCAGCCTCTCCTCGTAGGAGAGATGCTCCAGTCCCCTCCTCATCCTCATAGCCCTGCGCTGGACTCTCTCCAGCAGCTCCTCATCTTTATTGAAGTGGGGAGCCCAGAACCGGACAGAGTGAACCAGCTGACACAAACTGGACACTCAAAATGCAATGCTGTTCCAAGAGCCCAGCAACATCCTGATAGACCCAAGAGTACCAAAAAACTACAGACCAACCCCATTCAACTCTCTTTAGTGCATGGCATGAGCCATCATGGCCGGGGTCATGGTATGAGATTCCTACGCACAGGCAAAGGTACTGGACAGCATGAAGATGACCTCAGGATCCCCCAGAATGATGGTGGCAGCATCATTCCACTCTGGAGATCCCGCTCCTGGATCCCTTCAAGATCAGCAAGTGGATGCAGGTGACAAGGGCACCAATGACCAACGCGTGGCATGCAGAGTGATGACCCCAATACCAGCTCGCGGCTTAGAAATACTTTGGATAGGACCTGAGAGACAGGTGGGCATTGACCAAGTTTGGCACGGTACCACCAAGACAACCTGTTCTCATCTCCAGGCACTCTACAGATGTGGAGCTCTCCTTCTCTGGAGATATTCAAGACCCGCCTGGACAAGGTCCTGTGCAGCCTGCTGTAGGTGACCCTGCTTCGGCAGGGGGGTTGGACTGGGTGGCCCACAGAGGTACCTTCCAACCTCTAACATTCTGTGTTTACCATTAACTTTCTGATAAACAAAGAGCTGTATGGAGACTTCCGACGAAGAAGAGAGCAGAGAGCCAGGCAAAGCTGATCTGTGGGAGGACGGGCTGCCTGCTAGGTTTCCTGTCAAGAGCCACTTCTAGGAGATGACAAACACTGATGGCAGCAGGTTCCTGCTGGAAATCAGAGTCACTACGCAAAGAGAGTTTTGAAATGCATTTTTTTCTAGCTCTGTCTGTCCTCCTAAAGAAATCATTCAGGCTGCAGCAGAAAGACATCCCAAGATCAACCTGGACGTGGCTGGTCTTTGAAGTTCTTTAGCTATGTCCTTTGAACAGAAACACAAAGCTTTGCAACACGAACAGAAAGCCTCCCCTGGTCTTCTGCAGAACACCACAGAACTTCATTTTTTTTTTCCATCCTCAGGATTCTGATTGGTGTTAACTCTACCCCAGCCATCAATAGTACAGTGCAGAACTAAACTCTAGACCCCCGTCGCCCTCAAAGCCCCACAGCCTCTTACTCTCTGGCTGTGGGACAACGTCTCTCGCCGATGGAGCAGCCAAGAGAGAACCCTATGGCGACCAAATTATTTACATCAAAGCCATTAACAGAGTCATGTTACACACCTCTTCCCTGGCAGAGAGAACATACAGGACCATCTGCAATGCAAAGTGGAACAGAGAGAGAATTAAATTTAAGAGTGCATTCTCAGAAAGCAGCCTCACAAGTCCTTCCCGAGTGGGAGAACGAGACAAGATGTAGGAAAGGTAAGAAAAAACTCCATCCAGTCATCCCAGCATCACACTGTAATTTGTCTGCAATCATCTGCCAAAAAAGCAGAGCCTTACAGCTGCCATGCAAATGGCCCACGATGAACCAAACATGTTTTCCCCTCAGAAATCAAACAACTCACTGGAGCTACGCTGAGATGAAATTAAAGCTGGCTTCTCTGCTCAAAATCAGGCAATGATTTCCGTCTAGGCGCGGTGAGCAACAATACGTACCAAACGTGGCAGCAGTGTGAAAGAAATGATCTTTCCTCATTTTCTTCCTTACAGTGGAAACCCCCCGAGGACCAGACGGATGCTTTCTGGCACGGATGCCTGACGGCATTTGAGCGCAGACAGCTTCGGGCTTCAGCATGCAAAAGACTCTTGGCAAGCCACAGCCACGTCCTACTCTCTTTTAGTAAATCAGGATACCCTTTTTAATAGAGAATGAAATGTATACAGAACATAGGGCGTTTTAGAAGTTCCTCTTTAAATACACGGACTTTCAGCTCTCACCCATTTGAGCACGGGGTTAACAAGGAGGAGGGTTCGTTACCACGCTCCTCACTGCTACACGTGCCTCGCGAAGGAGCCGTCAGGACTTCCACTTTGAACTGCCCTTCAACTCACGAGAAGCCCGCAGTGAGCACTCACACAAGCAAAACCAGTAAAACCTCCAAATATCGCTTTCTAAATAGATGGGCGAACACCAGACACTGCCTAAAGCTCGAACCCATTCACATCACCACGCAGCCCAGGGGTAGCATTCAGCAGAAACCAAGCAGCACGCTCTCAGCTACCCACGTCCACCCATGTTTCCCATTCACGTACTCACACCTTTCGGGGTCCCTTCTCACACGGCGTGCTCTGCCACCCCAACTCTTGGCTGCCAAGAGAGATAACAGGGTCCTGGGATGCATCAAGAAGAGTGTGGCCAGCAGGTCGAGGGAGGTTCTCCTTCCCCTCTATTCTGCCCTAGTGAGGCCCCATCTGCAGTACTCTGTCCAGCGCTGGGCTCCCCACTTCAAGAAAGATGAGGAGCTACTGGAGAGAGTCCAGCGCAGGGCTACGAGGATGAGGAGGGGACTGGAACATCTCCCCTGCGAGGAGAGGCTGAGGGAGCTGGGCTTGTTCAGCCTGGAGAAGAGAAGGCTGAGAGGGGACCTTAGAAATGCCTCTAAATATCTGCAGGGTGGGTGTCAGGAGGATGGGGCCAGACTCTTTCCAGTGGTGCCCAGTGACAGGACAAGGGGCAACGGGCACAAACTGGAGCAGAGGAAGCTCCAGCTGAACCCGAGGAAGAACTTCTTCCCTCTGAGGGTGACAGAGCCCTGGCCCAGGCTGCCCAGGGAGGTTGTGGAGTCTCCTTCTCTGGAGATATTCCAGCCCCGCCTGGACGCGGTGCTGTGCAGCCTGTTCTGGGTGACCCTGCTTGGGCAGGGGGTTGGGCTGGGTGACCCACAGAGGGCCCTGCCAACCCCGACCATGTTGTGATTCTGTGATTCTGTGAACTCGTGCGCAAAGAGCAAAGGTGGTGCTGAAGCCCTTCCCTTCCAGCCGATGCGGTGTCGCTGCCTAAAAACTCTCTCGCCGCATACACACATAGCAAACGCGTATTTACATTTGTGTGGGCAAGGGAGAAGGGTGACTCATTCAGTCATTTTCACTATGAATCGAGATGAAAAATACATGCAGTACAAAAAAGAAAAAAAGGCAAAGACAAGGACCGCGCCCAGCTGTTACCAGAAGCTGTTATCATGACGCTTCCCCAGTGCCTTTTTCCTCTAGGCCAAACACATAGTAGGAGGCGGGTTGTAACACAAGCAACCGTACATATCTTCCTCCTCCGTTACACCATTTCAAAAACCTGCTCGGCAAGCACAGGAGTTAGTTCTGGGTTGAGGAAGCCACAGCAGGGCTGCATTTAGCACGTAATCCAGTCTATCACACTCAATTGACTACACAAACATAACTGCGCTACTGACCAGAAAATAACGATGATTTACAAAATACCTGCAAAATACACAAGCCAGAAAGGGATTTTGCAAAAGGCAGCTGAATCCTGCCACTGTAAAATAACACAGATGGCAAATACTCTAACCTTTAATTCACATTTCAAAAAGGAAAACAAGCAGAGGCATTAATGACATTTAGAGGAATGTATATAAGGAAGAAAGCCAGTACAAGGAAGTTTCAGTGGCGCATTGAAAAAATAATCTTATAAAATATCCATAAATCATGTAACGCCCTTTGACGGAGTCCAAAACTTCTACAAGGACTGGACGTGCCCAGGGCAGCACCCCTGGCTGAAGGGGAGAGCAGGGGGGCATCGGGACTGCTGTCCCTACGCAGGGCCACTTCCCATCCCGCTGCCGCGGCCCCAGACGCCGCAGATGCCAGGAGAGAAGCTGGGTAGCTCCCTGCTGCCTCGCTGTTCAAACCTTCCAAGTCTCTCCTGCTCTTTTGAAGGCAAGCGAGAGCTACCATTCATTATGTTACTTCTCTGTCTGCGTGTCAGGGAAAAAAAAAATAAATTCTATGAAAATTTATGAGCTAATATAGTTATCTGAAAGGCACGAAGTGGGCTAGACTTCCCTTTCAACTGCAGAAGCATGGTATTATTATCCCTACTTCATCTCTCCCTGACCTTATCAAATCCATGTTTTGAATCCAAAACTCATCATAAATCTTTTGCACAACTCCTCTGACAAAGCCCAGCCTTTGCCACCAAGCACGTGACTGTTACACTGTTTTTTTCCAGCTCTCTATTTAAATTTAGGAACCCTGATATGCTGATGAAGACTCCAAACCGGATGACTGCATCTAAAAGACCTGAACGTTTGCCAGCTACTCATGTTTTTTATAACACTCCCCTTCCTCCTGCATACGTGAATCAAGATGCGCAACGAGCAGTTATCACCAGAGTAAAGAGCAAGGGGGTGGAGGGAGGGAAGTCAGCTCCGCAGCTCGGAAAGCCCGTCCCGATGCCTGGGGCCGTCCTCCGATGGCATGAAAGAGCACCGCTCCACTAAACGGCCACGCTGGTTTACAGTCAGCCAATACAGCTCAGTTTCCATACTGTGGATCCCTTCGAATCTCCTTCCAAAAATATTTTGGGAAGCAGCAGGGGAACACAGGGCTGACCATGACCAGCCAGGGGCCATCGTTAGCTCTCTAACTGGCCCCCGGATCAATCCAAAGCTGGCTTTTGGAGCACCTTGATAGTGAAGTATCTGATGGAACGTCTGAAGCAAGATTAAGGCTAGGAGAAGGTTTATTTTGTGCTGCCTGCATAGTAAGAGCCAAAAAAAAAAAAAGGAAACCCAGCCGTATCGGTGTGGGAATGGACAGAAAGCAGCGAGCGGAGCCTACTGCTGGCTACAGCACCCGTTACAGCTCTGAAACGCCACGGCCGCCATTCCCGTCAAGCTGACCGTCCTTCTAACAGCTATCCTCTTCCCAGAAAAGAAGTTCCAAGCTTCCTTTGAACTTGTTCATTTGCCTCACTGTGCAAGTGGCCTGTACATCCCTGCCAGGCTGCAGCCAGCAGGAACTACACTGCGATGCTGTCCGAAAGGAATCACCTGTCGGGGCCCGCCGTGTTACGGATACCCGCTACGGACGCTGCCGACCCGACTTCGCAACACAGTGCTCCCTGTCACTGCCGGCCTCCTCCGGAGCAGGAGGACAGCCACCATGGGGAAGGGACCCTCTCCACGGCTTCTGCCGGGCTCACACTGCAGCCAGGGAGACCTCAGCCACACCTGACGAAGGAGCTCGTCGTACCTGTAAATAAAAAGCAAAGCTGCCATTACAGTTAAGCTATCGGCTGGCGGCACCCTTGCCAGGTCCGAATTTCTACACGTCACGGCTTTTCCCAAAACCTCTGGGCTAGGTTCTCAGTTCCTTTAACACCCAGCCTCCCTCAGGGTGGCAAACTCGCTTCGCTGTATCCCAGGCCTGTGCAGGGGCTCACCTAGAGACACGGAGGCTTTTCTGCGGCTGCAGCGCAGCCCTACACAGCTCTCGCAAACCCCAAGGCGCCAGAGACCGGCCCTGCCGTTTGCACGCTCAGCTCCCGCCTGATCCCAGGGAATGCTCTCCAGGGAAACACATTTGATGGCACTTCACCAAAAGCCCCTCTGCAATCCTCAAAGCAGTCTCCTTTTTGCTGTCAGACAGGTAAAGAAGATTTTTGGCACACCGCTCTGTCCCATATCGCTTAGGATAGGCCCGGAAAGCTCTCATACTTGGCGTGTCCCTTTAAACAACTGCTGCAATACTCACACCTCCCGCCACACGGTGAGGCGGATTTCCACTCCCTGCACCCTTCTGTTCAAATAAAAATGTACAACCGTGATCAGAATGGGCTGGCTTGTCAAATAATCCGATCCCTTTTATCATGGCTCTTCAAAGACTACAAATCATAAGGAAGGTTCCTCGAGACAGAAAGTCATTAGTTCTAACAAGCTAACGGCTATCATACATTTAAATTGCTGCTTTTCAAATAGTAAATCATTTCTTCTTTCTACAGCAGACAATCTTCTGTGAACACTGGAGCATTCCCGGGGTGCATTAAGAGGAGTGCGGGCAGCAGGTCAGGGAGGTTCTCCTTCCCCTCTATTCTGCCCTAGTGAGGCCCCTTCTGCAGTGCTGTGTCCAGTGCTGGGCTCCCCACTTCAAGAAAGATGAGGAGCTACTGGAGAGAGTCCAGCGGAGGGCTACGAGGATGAGGAGGGGACTGGAGCATCTCTCCTACGAGGAGAGGCTGAGGGACCTGGGCTTGTTCAGCCTGGAGAAGAGAAGGCTGAGAGGGGACCTTAGAAATGCCTCTGAATATCTGCAGGGTGGGGGTCAGGAGGATGGGGCCAGACTCTTTCCAGTGGTGCCCAGCGACAGGACAAGGGGCAACGGGCACAAACTGAAGCAGAGGAAGCTCCAGCTGAACACGAGGAAGAACTTCTTCCCTCTGAGGGTGACGGAGCCCTGGCCCAGGCTGCCCAGGGAGGCTGTGGAGTCTCCTTCTCTGGAGATATTCCAGCCCCGCCTGGACGCGGTGCTGTGCAGCCTGCTCTGGGTAACCCTGCTTGGGCAGGGGGTTGGACTGGGTGACCCACAGAGGTCCCTTCCAACCCCGACCATTCTGTGATTCTGTAATTAAAGTCTATTGTACTGCTCAGGCACAAATTGGTCATCCCAGAAGTTTTAACCCCTTCTAAAGCCGCAGAGAGCACAGTTATTTCCCTCTTCCAGCTGTGGCTGTACCAGGGAGGAGAAAGGTCTTCCCACGCCCGTCCTCTCCACTCCCCGTGATGCTCCTCCCGGGATGTTGCTCATGCCTGTGACCATGCCGCCGCCAGAAAGCTTCCCAGAGTGTGCTTCTCCCCTCTCTGCACCCATGGCCTTCATCTCGTGGCGGGCAGACACCAGAAACAGCACCTCTTAAGTTTTCATAGTATCTGGTTCTTCTCCTGTCTCTCAAGAAACAGCCGTACCCACCCCGCCCCGGCTAATGCCAGCCCTGCCTGTCCCACAGCGATGGCGCCGGGAGGGGACGATGGGGCTTAGGGGCAGACAAGCAAATGAAAGGTTTTGAGGGCGAGGATGAGGTGTGAATTAGGAGCTGCCACCAGCAAGATTAGCAAGGAGTTTTATCATCCAAAATGATCCCACATCATCCTACAACCTATGGGAATTCGCCAGCTCTTCAAGAATCAAAAGGAAACCTACATCTCGAAGCTCCTTTCCCGATACAAAATTTCAGGATTACAGAGAAACAGAACCACAGAATGTTCAGGGCTGGCAGGGACCTCTGTGGGTCACCCAGCCCAACCCCCTGCCCAAGCAGGGTCACCCAGAGCAGGCTGCACAGCACCGCGTCCAGGCGGGGCTGGAATATCTCCAGAGAAGGAGACTCCACAGCCTCCCTGGGCAGCCTGGGCCAGGGCTCCGTCACCCTCAGAGGGAAGAAGTTCTTCCTCATCTTCAGCTGGAGCTTCCTCTGCTTCAGTTTGTGCCCGTTGCCCCTTGTCCTGTCGCTGGGCGCCACTGAGAAGAGTCTGGCCCCATCCTCCTGACACCCACCCTGCAGATATTTAGAGGCATTTCTAAGGTCCCCTCTCAGCCTTCTCTTCTCCAGGCTGAACAAGCCCAGCTCCCTCAGCCTCTCCTCCTAGGAGAGATGCTCCAGTCCCCTCCTCATCCTCGTAGCCCTCCGCTGGGCTCTCTCCAGTAGCTCCTCATCTTTCTTGAACTGGGGAGCCCAGAACTGGACACCGCACTGCAGATGGGGCCTCCCCAGGGCAGAGCAGAGGGGAAGGAGAACCTCCCTCAACCTGCTGGCCACACTCCTCCTAATGCACTCTCAGTCATTCCAAAGAATTACCCACTGCCAGATCAACCTGCTGTGGTTTAGATCACAGAAACTGCCTGTTTCCATGCCATCTGGCCGTTCCACAACGCTGCATTAACTGGAGCAGAGTTCAGGAGTATCACAGCAGGGAGTACTCGGCTGCAGGCACAGGGCCACTCTTCACCCCGGCTGGACACGGGTACCTCCACCCAGGCCAACAACCTCACCTCGGGCTGGCAGGGGGGGTAGGAGTGATCACCAGGCTCAAACTTCTCCCCAACGCCACCCAAATCAAACCCAGACCTGCTGCGTTACGGTACTGACCACGTTGCTTCCCCACGTCACATTTCAACACACAGAATGCAAAACACAGACTTTGCTGAATTACTCTTGGCTATTTTGTTTCTCAGGGAAAGAAAGAGGAAACGCAAAGCTTTGGTGGGAACCAGCGCACCGCATACTTTTAGTCGCCTCTGCAGCAGTTCTGAGACCAAACACCCGACACGTGCCAACAGGAAAATCAGCTTGGAAAATTGAGGCTGCCATGCACGAACAGTGAGAAAAGCACAGCTTCTCCCCGGGAAAAAAAAAAAAAACAAACAACTACCCAGCTCTTGCAAATGCAAACTGGGACTTGCAGCAGGCGGGGCTTGCAGGTACACAGGTAAGCAGTGTACAACTGTATTTTGTGACATGTTCTCAAGGGCAGCGTATTTTTTGAGACGCTATTATGCCAGCTTTAAACAGTGACAGCACGGATTTCAGTACTGGCCAGGTTGTGATAACGTCAGCCTTTGCCGTTCCTAGGCACGCTCCAAGGGAGCGTGTTGCTGCTCCCCAGTTCGCACATTTTAGCAGGCTGCAATCTATCGCCGTGTCTTTGAAGGCAAAAAATAAGCACCGCGCCGCGAGAGCTGTCGCTTTTCTCCACAGCTGTTCCAACTTCCCTAGCACCATGTTTTAACAGAGCTTTCCAACAACGCCGCGTGCAAAACTGCCAACAGTGCCTTCTTGCGCATTTACTGGTAACACCCCATCTTGAGAACTTCACACGCAGCCAAAACCCACCAGATTTGTTGAGAGGAGTTTTTCAGCACGGGGAAACTGTTTCTCCTCCGAGTCAAAGTCTGATTAAAGAACTGAAAGAGGAGTCACACTCGCTCTCACTGGTTTGAATTAACATAACTCCGAGACTCAGGTTTCCCCCCCCATATGCCTGCAAATATGCAATTCATTTTACCTTTGGCAATTTTTTTGTCTTTTCTCCCTGCCTACAGCCCACGGCGCAGAGCTACTTTTTATAACAGACGAGGCAGACTATTTCTCCGCTGCTCTGTGTACCTGCCTGTCTCCTCCTGCCACAAAAAAAAAACCAAAGATGCTTCAGTTCAGCTCCGCAGAAGATGCGCTTGGCTACGAACTTAAGGACCAGATCTGCTTCCACGATCCCTGCGAAGAGCATAGAACCGCGCGAAGGAAGCTTCTCCACAATAACCTGATCTGATAGGTATGAAGGAGTGTTACCCACACACTGGCATTACACGGTATTTCTGAACCAGCTTTTTTTTTTTTTTTTCGTTTTTGAAGCGAAACGTGCATTCTGCGTCCGTCTCAGCCGATCTTTTCACATAATTCATATCACGTTCTTATCTCGCTCCTCCGCCCAAATTGAGGAGCGACAGCGGAAACCCGCGCTGCAAAAAAACCACGTCTGGAGGAACTATTTCAGGGTGCCTGCATTTGGACATTCTGGAAGGAGAGGGCCTTGTTAGAAAGCCATTTTATGCTTTACGCTCCTCGCTCATTTACCTGCATCGCTCCCCAGGTGCTTTACACCCCCCCCCCCCCCCTTCCCCCCAGCCACTGTTCCTCCGCCAGCTCCAAACGCAGGGTGCGACAGGAATGGGGAGAGACAGAGCCCCTCTGCACGTCCCCGCAACGCTGTCGTGAGACTACAGTCGCGATAGTGGGTGCATGTCGGGGGTGGGATTCCCGCCGGCCGCCCCGCTCCAGCCCGCTCGGTGCTCCCCTTCCCCAAGCGCTTCCAACCCCCCCCCACGGTTTCCATTCCCCCCCCCCCTTTCAGCCACCGAGTCCCAGGGCCGCCCCGCCGCCGACCTGGCCCAGCCCGCCTCGCCGGGCCGCAGGAACGGTCGGAGCTTCCCCCCCCTCCCCGTTCTCCTCTCCCCCGGTTCCCAGACCTGTCCTCCGGGAGCGCTGCGCCTCCTTCCTCGCTGCCGCCCGGCGCTGAGGGGACGAGCGAGGCGCGGAGCCCCTCCCTCTGCGGGAGCCCCGGCGCCAGGGCTGGCCTGAGGGAGGCGGCGTCGCCGAGATGGGCGCTCGCTCCCGGGGCGGGGCCAGCAGGGGGCGGGGCGCGGATGTGGGCGCTCGCTCCCGGGGCGGGGGGCGGGGCCAGCCGGGAACGAGGCGCGGGTGTGGGCTCCTGAGGGAAGCGAGGGTCCGAGCAGCTCTGAGGGGAGCCCCTGCCCCAGCCATGGCCCTTCCTCGCCCTGCGAGTTTTGATGGCACCAAACTGGGAGGAGTGGTGGATGCACCAGAAGGCTGTGCTGGATCCAGGGAGACCTGGACAGGCTGCAGAGTTGGGCAGAGAGGAACCTGATGAGGTTCAACAAGGGCAAGGGCAGGGTCCTGCACCTGGGGAGGAACAACCCCAGGCACCAGTACAGGCTGGGGCTGACCTGCTGGAGAGCAGCTCTGGGGAGAGGGACCTGGGTGTCCTGGTGGGTGACAGGTTGACCATGAGCCAGCAGCGTGCCCTGGGTGCCAAGAAGGCCAGTGGGATCCTGGGGTGCATCAAGAGGAGTGTGGGCAGCAGGTCAGGGAGGTTCTCCTTCCCCTCTAAACTGCCCTGGTGAGGCCCCATCTGCAGTGCTGTGTCCAGTGCTGGGCTCCCCACTTCAAGAAAGATGAGGAGCTACTGGAGAGAGTCCAGCGCAGGGCTACGAGGATGAGGAGGGGACTGGAGCATCTCTCCTACGAGGAGAGGCTGAGGGACCTGGGCTTGTTCAGCCTGGAGAAGAGAAGGCTGAGAGGGGACCTTAGAAATGCCTCTAAATATCTGCAGGGTGGGGGTCAGGAGGATGGGGCCAAACTCTTTCCAGTGGTGCCCAGCGACAGGACAAGGGGCAATGGGCACAAACTGAAGCAGAGGAAGTTCCAGCTGAAGATGAGGAAGAACTTCTTCCCTCTGAGGGTGACGGAGCCCTGGCCCAGGCTGCCCAGGGAGGCTGTGGAGTCTCCTTCTCTGGAGATATTCCAGCCCCGCCTGGACGCGGTGCTGTGCAGCCTGCTGTGGGTGACCCTGCTTGGGCAGGAGGGTTGGGCTGGGTGACCCACAAAGGTTCCTTCCAACCCCGAACATCCTGTGATTCTGTGATTGTATGTGATGGGGAACGCCGAGGTATCGCACTGATAAAGCAAGTTGATAGAACACATCATCGTGTGAGGAACCAAGGGCTGGAGTTTGCACTTCATACCCTACTTGAACATATCGGAAGCCTCTGCCGTTATTTTTTGTATTTTGATGTCCATATGTCCTGCAGAACTGGGGTGGCTGTAGATAACCAACCCTGCGTGATCTCGGGAGGACGATCCAGCTGCAGATCCCGCTCCCAGTCCCGATTTCCAGCACAGAGAGCCGCTGAGAGCTCTTCAAACGGCTCCTGCCCTTCCCCGGGCTGTGTTACTGGTGATGGCTCAAACCAGCACCGCCACTACCGTGAGAAAAAGAGTTTTTCTGCAGAGTTTTGTTCTTTGGGCTGCACAGCTTACAAAGAAACCTTCTCACCGATGGCGCGCGCGCCTTTGAAAAACACCTTCCATGCAGCTCAGCTAGGAGCATCACTTCGAGATCAGCCAGACCGGTTGCCAGCGTTAGCTGCTGCCACCTCCCTAACTGGGTTGTCGCTGGTCTGTTTGCCCCTTTCCCCGCCAGTAAATTCCCAGTGCCCGGAGACGGAGGAGATCAAGCTGTTGGCAAACATTTCTCGGAGGCCTCGCAGCTCAGAACTTCGCACCCACGCGGCAGCGGACAAATTGGCTTTGCCAATCAGCAGTGATTCACTTTGGCCCCGCAGGCAATTAGTAACTCTGCTGGTTGCCAGCGCTTTTCATGTAACTGGAAATGTTTGGCTGTGACGGATGGCTTCAGACAGAAGCGTTTCTCCGAAGCCCTGGCAGTTTCTAGAGAAGTTTTCTCTTTATCTCCTGCAGGCTGCTAAATGTTAAATAAAACTATTGCAGTTGTATTTCTTTTGGGTCCCATAAATGAAAGGTCAATGTCTCGCCCGGTAACCTCAGTTTCCTGCTTATTCCTCTAACAATTAAAATTCAGCGTTGTTCGCAAGAACGGGAAACGTGCCTGGATCCTGTCCTTTCCAGATAGAGAAATTTCGCGTGGAGCAGCAGTGACTAAACAAGCACTTCACAGAGTTACTGGAGAAAATCATACAAAATTGATAAGGAAAGGGTGGTATTTCCTGATAGACTTCTTTTTTTTCAGAAGAGGGTTGGATCTGCTTTGGCAGTAGTAGCAGGATGTGGTATTTCTGTTCCCTGTGACGAGGCTATTTGCGTTATTGCACCGCAACACAAGCAAATACGCCATATCTCACCCCATCTCCCTGTGCCCACAGCGAATACCAGCTGGCAGCTGCTGCCCAGCATGGCATAGCTTCACTCTTCTCCAGCAATAAGGAAGAAGTTGCAGCCAGCTCTGGGTCTCCCCTGTTTTTTCCTTTCATTATCCCGGAAAGTTATTTCTTATTCAAATTTTTCTTGAAGGTCTGCTCTACTCGGGGGGGAAAAAAAAAAAATCTTTTTAACTATGTTTAGCAAAACTGGTGCATGCCTTTAAGTAAGCTGTCTTAAACCAGTTCTTGTGGCTCACTTGTGGTTTTTCACAAGGTATTAATAGCGTCATTTTTCATCTCACTAATGCAAGCTGAATTAACGTATACTCAGCCTCCTTAAACTGCTACAAACCTCTTATGCAGACGCACTCGATCTGCTTCAGCCTTGCTTAACTCCCTCGGCACGGGTCACAGAATCACAGAATCACAGAATGGTCGGGGCTGGAAGGGACCTCTGTGGGTCACCCAGCCCAACCCCCTGCCCAAGCAGGGTCACCCAGAGCAGGCTGCACAGCACCGCATCCAGGCGGGGCTTGAATATCTCCAGAGAAGGAGACTCCACAGCCTCCCTGGGCAGCCTGGGCCAGGGCTCTGTCACCCTCAGAGGGAAGAAGTTCTTCCTCATGTTCAGCTGGAGCTTCCTCTGCTTCAGTTTGTGCCCGTTGCCCCTTGTCCTGTTGCTGGGCACCACTGGAAAGAGTCTGGCCCCGTCCTCCTGACCCCCACCCTGCAGATATTTAGAGGCATTTCTAAGGTCCCCTCTCAGCCTTCTCTTCTCCAGGCTGAACAAGCCCAGCTCCCTCAGCCTCTCCTCGTAGGAGAGATGCTCCAGTCCCCCCCTCATCCTCGTAGCCCTCCTCTGGACTCTCTCCAGTAGCTCCTCATCTTTCTTGAAGTGGGGAGCCCAGCACTGGACACAGGACTCCAGATGGGGCCTCACTAGGGCAGAGTAGAGGGGAAGCAGAACCTCCCTCGACCTGCTGGCCACACTACTGGGTCCGTAGGGGCCGGGGCACGCTGCTCTCATACGGCGGCCTGACGAGCCGCGGGCATCGGGTGGGATTTCTGCCGCTGGAGCACGCGCCGTGCCAAACATGGGACCTGTTGGGGGGAGCCTTGGCACCCACACGATGGCCCAGGGGCCCTCCAAAGGGCTGTCAGGAGCAATTAGTGATATTTAATGACAGTGGTCAGACTGAACTGAGCAATGACAAAGTGTTGCTAACGTATTTCGTATTCTTTCTCATCCCGTCCTTGACAAAAGCACAGCCTGAACTGCCAAGATTCTTTGAGGAGAAACTTTCTGTGTGTTTTTATAAATAGTATCAAGCACATTTCTTGGCCTTCTACGCAAAAAAACCCCACCCAGACTAAACTCACAAGCAGTAGTAGAAGCCACTTGTAAAAGGCTTACTGAGATTAGAACATAGAAATTAGATGACCGAGGTGAACCTGGAGCAAACAGTTGACTTAATTACAGAAGGCCAACAGGTTAATTAGATAAGGCACGTACTGCAGATTTATTTAGTAAGTCTTACATGTCTATCCTGCTTTCTCCCCTGCCTCCTCTGCTCCTCTGCCACCCCCATCCTCTCCCAGTTGTGCTGGGCATCCACGCATGGTTCAGGTCCCCAAGAGCTCCCGTCACCCCTTTGACTCGTGTGCTCGCTGGATGTTGGGCTGGGTGATCATCGTAGGTCCCTTCTAGCTGGAATGTTCTGGCCTAGTCTGGTCTAGTCTAGTCTGTGTCTGCACTCACCTCTTGGTGCTTGTCAGTGTAACTCCACTGAGCTCCAAAAAATTCAATCGATTTATGCCAAAAGCCTATTGAATCCGCTATATCTTTCCTAAACAATAATAGCTCAGCAGGATATGCTCATATTTTCTGCACCATGATTTGATAGCCAGGGGCTAATTAGTTAAGAATAAGAGGAGTGAACAAGGTTGGTCAGAAACCAATATCCTCTTCTGCCCAAAATGATGTTAAAAAGAAAACCCCTGATTATTTAGGGCTACGAGGATGATGAGGGGACTGGAGCATCTCTTCCACGAGGAAAGGCTAAGGGAGCTGGGCTTGTTCAGCCTGGAGAAGAGAAGGCTGAGAGGGGACCTTAGAAATGCCTCTAAATATCTGCAGGGTGGGGGTCAGGAGGACGGGGCCAGACTCTTTCCAGTGGTGCCCAGCGACAGGACAAGGGGCAATGGGCACAAACTGAAGCAGAGGAAGCTCCAGCTGAACACGAGGAAGAACTTCTTCCCTCTGAGGGTGACGGAGCCCTGGCCCAGGCTGCCCAGGGAGGCTGTGGAGTCTCCTTCTCTGGAGATATTCCAGCCCCGCCTGGACGCGGTGCTGTGCAGCCTGCTCTGGGTGACCCTGCTTGGGCAGGGGGTTGGGCTGGGTGACCCACAGAGGTCCCTGCCAACCCCGACCATTCTGTGTGATTCTGTGATTCTGTGATTTAGTTCTTTATTGCAACAAAGTTTGGGGGTTAAAATACATTTTGCATCTAGAAGGTTGCCCCAGATTTTTTTCAGACCCAGTAAATGTTATTCTCCTGAAAAAAGAACATGGCCAAGGCCAGCAGCTAGTGACCCTGATCGTTTCTGCCTAGTCATAAATTCAGTCTGCAATTGCAAGTAGTTTGCATCTCTCTTTAAAATCAGATCTGTTTTTTAACTTCAAAATGCATCCCTTTTTTCCTAATTCCCCGTGTTACAACGTTTTAAACATTTGATGTGCCCAACCATTCAGAAACAAACCAGGATCACTCTGATGTTGCAGACCTCGAGTATCAGCACCTAAATAACTGTGTCCATTTGCCTGTCATTATTCACGGTGAGGAAAGCTGTAGAATGAAGCCTGCGCTGAATTTTCTCAGTTCCTTGATTTTGGCTTGGTCTCCCGTGACTCTCACTTGCTGCAGAAGCAGCAATTAGTAAGTGCTGGCCAGCTGGAAACGTAATAACGTTCCTTTTCAGTACCTGGGGCTGTTGTGATAGGAAGAAATGCCCTCATTTGAACAGACCTGTCTCGTTATCTTAACTCATTTTGAGCCGATTTATAACAGCTTATCACACTGCGTCCGTGCGGGTTCCTTCTCCCTAAGTTTCCTCTGGACATCTTCACGTTATCTACAGAAACATTACAAAACCAGAACAAAACACAACAGGAAAATATTTCATGCAGCCCCAAACTGCATCTCGTTTGAGCAAGCTGCTCCCGCGTTTCCACAGAGCTGTAAAATTCCGTGGGATCGCTTTTGTCAACTCAGAAAAAGGGGCTGAAGGAGAACACCCGGCTTTGTGCAGTTCCTGCTCTCCTGTGGTGGTAGCTGTGGTCTCCTGGGACACCGGTCGGTGCCACAACTGCAGGGTTTTCTGTTAATTCCTGCGGTGAGTTAATTAGCAGCCTGGGCAAGGAAGCTGCTGGCTCGCAGGGTGGGTTTTCCTGGGTGATGGGGAAGGCACAGCCTCGCCGTGCGGACACGAGCTTGGGGCCCCGCTGCTCTGGCAACCTGGTCGGGGAGGCAGAAGCCGACCTGCAGGGCTACAAGAGAGACAAGATTTACCCCAGGAACCTGGATGAGGGTGTTGTGCATTTCTGCAGCAGAAGGAAGCAGTCCAAATATTTCTGGGATGCATTAGGAGGAGTGTGGCCAGCAGGTCGAGGGAGGTTCTTCTTCCCCTCTACACTGCCCTGGTGAGGCCCCATCTGCAGTGCTGTGTCCAGTGCTGGGCTCCCCACTTCAAGAAAGATAAGGAGCTACTGGAGAGAGTCCAGCGGAGGGCTACGAGGATGAGGAGGGGACTGGAGCATCTCTCCTACGAGGAGAGGCTGAGGGAGCTGGGCTTGTTCAGCCTGGAGAAGAGAAGGCTGAGAGGGGACCTAATAAATGCTTACAAATATCTGCAGGGTGGGTGTCAGGAGGACGGGGCCAGACTCTTTGCAGTGGTGCCCAGCGACAGGACAAGGGGCAACGGGCACAAACTGAAGCACAGGAAGCTCCAGCTGAACATGAGGAAGAACTTCTTCCCTCTGAGGGTGACGGAGCCCTGGCCCAGGCTGCCCAGGGAGGCTGTGGAGTCTCCTTCTCTGGAGATATTCCAGCCCCGCCTGGACGTGGTCCTGTGCAGCCTGCTCTGGGTGACCCTGCTTGGGCAGGGGGTTGGACTGGGTGACCCACAGGTCCCTGCCAGCCCCGACCATTCTGTGATTCTGTGATTCTGTACCGATGGTCAGGTAGATGAGGTCTACACCCAGAACTACCAGACAAGGCGGCTGTAGAGATTTCTTCTACCCATCTCGCAAGTCGACAAGAGTTCTTCAATGAGGGTGACTTTGTGAGTCGGTCCCAGAGGCAGAGGACCGGGGTAATTCAGGCCTGTGGCACCACATCCTACACAGCCAATCTGAGCCAGCTGTCACCACCAGAAAACCCACCGATGTAGCTTTGTGCGAGCTGCCAGCTCCTGGAAATACGTGCATATGCTCATACATCCCCCCATCCAGAACATCAAATGCAAGACATTTTAGCTAGGAATCATATAAAAAATCTTTACACCAAAAGTGGCTCTTATTACACGGAGTGTGGCAAGGGCTAAAAAGCTCTGAATGAAATTAATCTGTAAAACCTGGAAACAGAGTGCTCCTTAATGCGCTGAGCGAGCCGGATTTGCCAGGCGCTGGAAGATAGAGTGCCGAGAACGAGGAGTGCTTTATCCCTGCTAAAAATTAGTCTAACAAGATTTCCATAAAATTACAACCCACAGAGAAAAGCTTCTGGTTGCGCTCTGGCTCATAAATCAAATTAACGCCTGAGGCGAGCAGGGTGCTGGAGCCAAGGGCAGCGGGACAGCACAGCCCGGGGGATGTCCTCGGGCTGGTGGGGACGGCAGGGCTGACCCCTCTGCTGAAGCAGCACATGGGGGCAAGATGCAGAACCCTGATGGGGTCTAAACCACAGCTGCAGCCTGATCTCGGGGAGCCGAATCGCTCCTCGGCATCGGAGCGGGAAGGGCCACAGAAACACGTGGGAACACGCGTGCCATGGGTGCTTCGCACGCGCTTCCTACCTAGCTGGGAGAAGGGATGGGGGATTTGGGCCAGAAGGAACAAACGTGGCCGAAGTGCTCCAGAGCTTTGATGAGAAGTAGCTCTTCACATTTAAATGGAAGCTTAGGACACGGAATAAAGATTCATCTCAGAGGCAATCAGCGGCGCAAATTCAAATCAGACTCATCAAGCCTTGTTAGCTCCTGCTCAGCATTGACCCAGCTGGGTCCCAGGTGGCTTCCGCAGAGCCGCTCGCGTGTGGAGATGCTGCAGTCCAGGGCCTTGGGCATCCAAATGAGCTCGAATAGCTGCTCTCTGCTGCGGCGAGACGTGCCGGGCATGCCGGTGGGCCCTGCGCCCGGCCCATCGCCACCCTGACCAAGATCCAGGTGTAATCATCACGTCTTGCTCGAGGTTCTCCTGGGTTATTTAGTTATTTCCCCCTAACCGCATGCACTGTTCTCCAAGAGGGACGTGAATGGGAGGGAACGGGGCTTGTTCATGTCATTCCCCAGGCTCTGCGATGGTTGCCTTTCTCCTTCTGCGTTTCCCTGGCTCTCCGAGGTCCCTCCGCCGTTGCGGCTGGAACGATGCGCTCAGATCAGGAGCACAGCCCAAACCAGTTGGCCTCAATTTTGTAGGTAAACAAAACACCCCTCCAGTCAGAAAATATTGCTGGTTTTTCTCCTGGCGTGACGCTGCCCTGAGAATGCTTGCGGGGGTTCACTCCCCGTGAACGGAGAGCAAGGGCAGGGGACACCCAACCTCCAACGGTGTCTGCTCTTGGAGAATATGAACCCTGAAATACTCTGCAACTGCCTGTTGAAAATGGCTTTAAAATATTTTAGAATCTCCCCAAGCCTTTTATTAGTTGTTTCCTATCTCTGTCGTCCTCTTCTTTCATGTTTTTATTTGCGGGTCTCATGTATCAGCGTCTTCAGTGCCGGTGCCTGGAGCACAAACAGGCTTTGCCCGGGGTGCTCCTGGTCTCTGCAGAAAGCTAAGATCTTTTATTTTCCGTGGAAACAATCCGTCAGGATTTTATAATCCCGATGAGTGGTGAAAGGCTGGCTCGGCGCAGCTTAAGCCTCCTTTCTGCGAGAACTCGTAGCTAGAGATGCACGATTTACTTCTCTCTGATGCCTTCACAGTTTTGCACGCATTAATTTTTACCCATAAAAGTTTCCTTTAGTTTCTCTTTTGCTTTGAGGATCTAATTCTCAGTGTTATACCTTACGAGAAGAGAATTGTGCAGATAGTTTCTCTTTAAATAAAAGGTAGTGTCTTGAGATGACTATGAATAAAAACTTAGTCTCTAATTGTCATTTTTAAACTGAAATTTCAGTGCTCTCCTTTTCTTCAAATTGTATTTCACTATTTACAGTCATTAAGGAGCCACATAAATGTTGGTGGAAAACAAATTTAAAGCTCAAACACTCCAAATACCGACTACTTGTGAACTTGGACTTCTGCGTTGAATCGTGACAAGTAGCCACTCATAATTAATTGCCTTTGGGTAATCTAAAGTACGTGACTTTGTATAACCTGCCCCAAAACTATTAATTTTGGGAACAGAAGCTCTAGCATGTGATCCAGGCTAAATTACTGAATACTGAATATTCGGAGCAGAATTTGTAATTGGCAGGCCACAGACCAAACCACATTTCACAGCGCAAGTAACTGGTTAAACAAGTTGGAGACCCCACTGAACAGAGAATATCTGCTGGAAAAAGATCTTTTCCTGTCCAGCTCAGACACGAAAGGGAAGGCGAGGTCGAGAGAGCCCACCCTGACCAGGCGCCCCGTGCCTTTGCCCTCGGTGGGACCCGGTGAGCAGCAGTTTGGGAGCCGATGGCCCCGGCGATCCCGGCTCGTCCTGCCTCCCCGCTGCTCATCACCCGCAGAGGATGAAGGGTCTCTGGAAATGGCACCTACACCTGTCTGTCCTCCATCGGTCTTTTAGCTAGGATGGGCATTTCATGCACATTTCACAGAATCCCAGCATGGCAGGGGTTGGAAGGGACCTCTGTGGGTCACCGAGTCCAACCCCCTGCCCAAGCAGGGTCACCCACAGCAGGCTGCACAGCACCGCGTCCACGTGGGGCTTGAAGATCTCCAGAGAAGGAGACTCCACAGCCTCCCTGGGCAGCCTGGGCCAGGGCTCCGTCACCCTCAGAGGGAAGAAGTTCTTCCTCGGGTTCAGCTGGAGCTTCCTCTGCTTCAGTTTGTGCCCGTTGCCCCTTGTCCTGTCGCTGGGCACCACTGGAAAGAGTTTGGCCCCAAGGAAGCATTGAGCTGAGCAGATTGGATTCACCCAGCCAAGGGAAGATCTCATCTCCTTTTTGTCACCTGAGCCTCCCAGCAGACTGAAACCAAAGCGCTCTGCGCAGTTCCTTCGGCAAGCTAAAAAGGGTTGTTAAGAATCGCCAAGTTGTTCTTCAGAATTACTCGTGTTGCTCACACAGCTGTGCGATGCTACCTTCTCGTATAACGTGAGCATTTTAGTAAATGGGTTAAAGTAGGAAAAATTCTGATTTCACAGCTGAAAAGAGAAAGACGCTTAGAATCAGAGAATGGTTCACTGATAACATGAAAAATAGCAGACAGCTTCTGGAGAGAGGCCAGTTCTGCACATCCAACAGCTGTTTCAGGGGGCCAGTCTGCACCTGCACAGTGCCAGGCACCGTGGGATGCCGGGATGCGGCTTGGGATTCCTACCCACAGAGGAGACCAAATAATCATCTACGCATTATAATCATATAGAAATACACTCTTAATATCAAAACCTGAACACGAGGAAGAGCTTCTTCCCTCTGAGGGTGACAGAGCCCTGGCCCAGGCTGCCCAGGGAGGCTGTGGAGTCTCCTTCTCTGGAGATATTCCAGCCCCGCCTGGACGCGGTGCTGTGCAGCCTGCTGTGGGTGACCCTGCTTGGGCAGGGGGTTGGGCTGGGTGACCCACAGAGGTCCCTTCCAACCCTGACCATTCTGTGATAAGCAGGGGTTGTTGTCTTTTACATGTTTTAGGGCACGCACTAGATTAAGAAATCAATAGTTGCTCTGATGGCACCAAGTGCTTGTAGCTACGTCGCGAAATGCTACCTGGAGTACGCTGCGAGGAACAGACTGGGGATGCAAACAAGGATCAGCGTTTGTGTCTGAAAAAATAAGGAAGCTCATGAAATGAAAAGCTGCATAACAGGGAACATACCTAATCGTGTTGTCTGGAAGGAAAGCGATTCTTTCAAAGCAAGTTTTCCAGTTCCACCACCTACACCTAGCACCAGTCATCTGCTCGCAGAGGCAGGAGCTGAAGGCTGCTTGTTGCGGCGTTAAGGAGCAGCCAGCGTAGCCTGCAGCCTCTGATGAACTGTCTGGGTTATTTTTAAATTTTACACATGTGAGAAGAAGCGATTTAACTGTAATGAAACAGAACTGGTTTTGTGCTGCCTCTGCCTTGCCGGCGTTCTCCTTGCGATCTGCTCCTCCTCGTTCCCACGAAAATCCAGACGAAGAGCTACTGGAGAGAGTCCAGCGCAGGGCTACGAGGATGGTGAGGGGACTGGAGCATCTATCCTACGAGGAGAGGCTGAGGGAACTGGGCTTGTTCAGCCTGGAGAAGAGAAGGCTGAGAGGGGACCTTAGAAATGCCTACAAATATCTGCAGGGTGGGGGTCAGGAGGATGGGGCCAAGCTCTTTCCAGTGGTGCCCAGTGACAGGACAAGGGGCAATGGGCACAAACAGAAGCAGAGGAAGCTCCAGCTGAACGTGAGGAAGAACTTCTTCCCTCTGAGGGTGACGGAGCCCTGGCCCAGGCTGCCCAGGGAGGCTGTGGAGTCTCCTTCTCTGGAGATATTCAAGACCCACCTGGACGTGGTCCTGTGCAGCCTGCTCTGGGTGACCCTGCTTGGGCAGGGGGTTGGGCTGGGTGACCCACAGAGGTCCCTTCCAACCCCTACTATTCTGTGATTCTGTGTGTTTCAGGTATTGCATAAGCAGTACAACCCCACAAGCTACGCTCTGCAGTTTCTGCAGAATTATTGGATATTTCCAGTGTAATCCATCCATTTTAGACCTGTCAAAGAAACAACAAAGCCTTGCAGAGCCGAAGCGCTGAGCAGCACTAGAAGGCTGAGCTGCAGCAAGCATCCTCCCGGCACGCCGGCGATGGCAGGGCTGCCCTTGGAGCAGAGCAGAGACAATCACAATTTGTCAAAAGGCTGTCACTAGCGTCTGTCAGATGAAGTGTTATTATCAGCTTGACACGACTCGAGGGCTCCTCTTAATTGCAGAATTGGAGGGTGCTGGCTGGGGACTGGGGACCACCGTGATGGTACAGGAGCCCCCGGGCTGGGGATTAACGCAGCTCCTCGGGGCAGGGAGGCTTGGGGGGGGAGCGGGAGTAGACAGAGACCCGCAGGGGAGGAATCTGTGCTGCCATGCGTGCATGGGCCATCGATTTTGGGCGCTAGCATGGCTGCTTTCCAGGGAGCTTCCCAACAGCCGCTCCACCCTTTCACAGTAAATTGCTTTTTTCAGATATCGTGGGACTTTCCCTGGCAGCAATAATCAATCTTTACTGTAACAAACACTGTCTATAACATCGTTATTTGATTCAAAACACAGCTGAAAAAATTCTGTTAAGGCTGAAGAAGATGTTGCCCAAGTCTTCTTCACAGCAGGAGCATCCATCTGCGTGGGAGGCCTGAGCATGCCCCAGCAAAGCGGGGTGCCCGGGGGGTGCACCCCGTGCCGTGCCCCCCGCCTGCTCCCCCAGCTCCCGGGCAGCACTGGGCTCTCCCAATCCTCCCTGCTAACTCCAGGCTCCCAGTTACCTGCTCCCCGGTCCCCTGGGGTCCACCCTGGCCAGCACATCTCGGTTCCTGGCTGCTGGCAGAGCTTGCACCTGCCCTGTGGAATAACGGGTCCCCACGGGAGCATCAGGTGGGAAATATTGATTCCATGAATTATACCTATTTCCTCAGGCAGTTCCTCAGGGGGAGCACGCGAGGCAGCGCTGGGAGATTACAAAACAGCCTCAATAATTGAAAGAAGCTCTGCAATTAAGTCTGACGCTGCTCATTTAGATCAGCTGCCTTTCCCGAGTTAACCCCACGCGATGCTCTTCGCTCCTGCTTCTCGTTTCTCAGACTCCCAAGTGCAGAAGTTCTCCCACCAACCCGGACCCAAGGACACGAACAGCCTGTGCAAGGGTTTGCAAATGTTCCTTATCTCTGGGGACACCGAATCTCTGGTGAGAGCATCAGGCATGTGGGGTTTGTCATCCTCGGCGGCTGCTCTGGTCGCCCGTGCGAGGGCTGTACTGGGTGCTGGGTGAAGCACCCATCTTCTTGTCGGGTGGGTGGTTTCCCTCCCGAGATGAACGAGAGCTGCTCAAGCTGCCGAGAAAGCTCCCTCTTGCCTTTCCTTCCCCCCGCTCGCTCCTCTCCAAACAACTCGAACCCACCGATTTCCACTTCCCAGCCGCAGGAACGCTCCCGTTGGGTTTAAGTAATAACCAGAGCAAATTTATGCTCAGGAACGCGCTCAGAGCAATATCAGAGCCTGTTATTTATTGCCCGTGCTCCCGCCGCTTGTGTGTCAGGCACTTAATGGCTTTTTTCTTTTTTTGAGGTCTTTGGAGTCCAGTGAATTTTTAACTTGGCATCTTTATTTTCTGCTAAACGAGCCCTCGATGGTGTCCATTTTTCACTCACGGGTTGCTGGAGCCGGGGACGGTGCAGAGCAGGGTCAGCGGCCCTAAGCTGGAGTGTTTGAGTCTTTGGCTGGAATTTTTTCTTCAATATGTATGAAATTCAGAAGTAGTTTTAGCCAGAATAGGATATTTTGAAGAATACACGCTGGACAACCCAACGTGAAGTTTCCACCAGCAATGCAGTTCTTAGGAAAGCCATCCGGATCGCGTTAGACCCTGGAGTGTCGACGCCAAAACAAATAACTAAAAATAACAAATAGCTGAAAATTGTGTTAAAAGCCATGACAGAATAGCACCCAAGACATGGGCACCGTCCACGCAGATCGTGACAGTTTTAACTTCCAACTGTTACTCCTATAGAACGTCTTCATCCCCAAAACTGGTGCCTATGAAGTAATTCTGGAACTGAGATGACAAGAGCTGGCGTGGCAAGCCCCCAGTGACCACCGTGAGAAGACAAGTCACAAAAATCAGCAACTCACTGCCCAGTTTCCCATGGAAGAGCATTTAACTAGAGCAGGGAGAAGGAAGGAAACATCACGGAAACAAAGAGCTGTACCCGATAGCCTGACAAACAGAAAAATTTAGGATTTAGCTACAAACTAAATGAGCATTTGTTTTCTAGCATGATAAATATCTGTTTACAGTGTAAGTAATTTCTCCCTCCTACATCAGCACAAACTGGGTGCCTGCAGAGCAGGATAGATGGCCCCGACCAGATCCCTTTATTACTTTCCCCGAGTTTCTGTCTGGAAAGCGCCGAGGAGGAACTTATTAAGCAGAGGACATTGGGAAAGAAAGCCCAGTAGGAGCGATCGCGTTAGATAAATGAGTATTTATCTACCACTTATCTTTCAGACATGCAATGGATGTCTGCCTGTGTAATTTCAGACAGTAATTTTACAGATGTGACCATTACCCATAAATTTACCAAGATGAGAAAACGCTATTTAGTGACTTCGATTCCAGCAGCCGTCGCTAACGGGCTCGCGAACGGCCGCTCACATCTTCCCTAGCCACCCGACCCATGGGAGACAGCACCGAGAGGGGGTCTGGGGTCTCCCCTCAAGCCCTCAGGACTAAGGGGTCCCCCTTAGGGACATCTGCCCTGGTGACACACAGCCCCACCTCCACTGGACCTCAGGGCGAGGGGCTGCGGGATCTCAGCAAGCAGAGCCGAGCTCTTCACGGGTCAAGCCCGGTTTGTGAATTACCGGTGCTGATGGAGCTGGGCTGAAAAGCTGCGCGGAAGATCCTGGCTTTGGGAAAAATGTTGCCTTAGCAACTGCCTGCCAGCCTGCTTTTGCAGAGGAGGTGGCTGCGTTCACGCGCAGGTTGGCTTCGCTGCTGCTGCAAAGACCCAATATGAGTTGCTCTAAGATGACAGATACCCATAGATTTTCAACTGGAGCAACGCACGGAGTGGAGACAACGGGCTCCCGGCAGCCCGAGGGGACGGCTGCTCCCCAGGTGGTGGCCGGTGGCCATGGTGCCGGTGCAATGCATGGGGCAGTGGCTGCTCAGACGCAGGAGCAGAAGGACTTGGGGGAACTGGTGGAGGAGAAGCTCAACATGAGCTGGCAATGTGCGCTTGCAGCCCAGAAAGCCAACCGTGTCCTGGGCTGCATCAGGAGCAGCGTGGCCAGCAGAGCAAGGGAGGGGATTCTGCCCCTTGACTCCGCTCTCGTGAGACCCCACCTGGAGTCCTGGGTCCAGCTCTGGAGCCCCCAGCATAAGGAGGACATGGATGTGTTGGAGCGGGGCCAGAGGAGGCCACAGAGATGATCCGAGGGCTGGAGCACCTCTCCTATGAAGACAGGCTGAGGGAGCTGGAGCTGTTCAGCCTGGAGAAGAGAAGGCTGCGGGGTGACCTTAGAGCAGCTGCCAGTGCCTGGAGGGGCCGACAGGAAGGATGGAGAGGGGCTTTTCACAAGAGTGTGTAGTGACAGGACAAGGGGGAATGGCTCCAAACTAAGAGGGCAGATTCAGATGAGATATTTGGAAGAAATTCTTCACCATGAGGGCGGTGAGGCCCTGGCCCAGGTTGCCCAGAGAAGCTGTGGCTGCCCCCTCCCTGGCAGGGTTCAAGGCCAGGTTGGATGGAGCTCTGAGCACCCTGGTCTGGTGGAAGATGTCCCTGCTGATGGCAGGGGGGTTGGAACCAGATGACCTTTAAGGTCCCTTCCAACCCAAACCATTCTGTGATTCTACGATTCTAACCCACACCTTGGTTTCCTCCAAATACGTGAGGAACCAGTGCTGCATTTCCCAGAACTTGCTTCGATCTCTTTTTGTCTGTTTTGTTGCGATGGTGCGTTATTTTTAATCTGAACCCTTACAGATTGGATCCTTGCTAATCTGATTCGCATTTGCATCGTGGTTGAGTTAAACTACAGCATGAAATGAGCTGCTGGAAACCCCTTTGCACCTCCCAGCCCCGTTCTACGCTCCCAAAGTTTTGATGTCCTGTTATCAACATCCTATATGGATATTCCTCGAAATGATTCACTCCCCGAAATGCCATACCAGCCAAAAAACTCCCACTGCAAACGAGGAACAGTGTTGAGAAAGGGGTTATTTCTGCCCTCACCTGAGCCACCACGGAGGATGGATCCAAAGAGAGTGATAACAACCAATAAGACTGAGAATGAAGGTAATTCCTACCCTCAAAGCTTTTCACAAAGAAAATTATACCTGACAGCATAGAGGAGTAAAATTCATGTCCCAATATTTGATGGAACAACTGTCAGTCTAAACAGAGAAAGTACATAAAAAAAAAAGGGGCAAAAAGTGGTAAAAAGACTTGCTAACAGGTCCAGCAGGCTTTTAAAAACCCAGTTCATAAATTACTGACACAAATGCTAGGGTTTCACCGAAATCTGCGTGGCTTGTAGACACTTGGGTTCTCTGAATCAAATCACTCAAATATTTTATATGCCAAAAAAAAAAAAAAAATAAAATAGATCAGTGGAGGAATCACAGCCCTCAGACTGGCCCTGGCAGGAGGGCGGATGATGGAAGCAGGGAGGAGGAGAGGGTGCTGCGATGGTTGGCTTTGCTCTTTTAGGGCAATAAATCAAGTGCATTAAAAATGATGAATCCTGATGGTTCTGTGATATAGCAACAGATACAGTAATAGTAGATTTAGTAATGATAGTCTGAGAAAAGTTTCAGAACGGCTCTCCCCATTTCTTAATTTTAATTAACACACTATTGAAAAAAAACCCTGTAATAATTTGCAAAGTTAATATCTCGATAGCCCTTTGGTTTTCTTTACATCTTTGAGATGATTTTAAACCCCCAAACCTGGAGCTGGCTGTTTCTCTACCCAAGATACCGCTGTTCCTTTCAACGAGCAGGCAAACGGCCGCAGAAAGCACCAAGCTGTACAATTCACCACGGCAAATAGGCAGGGGCAGGCCAGCTTCGCCCCTCCTCATCCTCACCGAGGGCTGCAGCACGGGGACGAGGGGAAGGGACACAATCACACCCCAGGTGACCCCAAACTGCCCGCGCTCCGAGGGACGCTGTGGCATTATCCATGGAGAGATGTGGGCATCCTGGCCAGCTCATTCCGTGCTCAGCTGCAAAATATTATCAAGGCTCTCGGGAAGCTGCTGGGTGCCCATGGAGCCCTCCCTGGGTGGCATCACCCCTGGGGGGCAGAAAAAAGGCAACGAAGTGCTATTAATTATTCCAGCAGAGCTGAAGCTGGGCAGGAGATGGCTTCCTGCTGCCCCACAGCGCTTTCAGCTCCAGGCCAGCACCTGGTGGGAGATGCTGAAGGGCTGGGGACCTGCCACCGGTTCGGGTGTCCCTTCCCACACCCCATGGGGACATTCGGTTCCGTTCACGAAAAAGAGGGTATATATATATGTATTTAAAGCTCCTGGGGAAGCCAGGTGCTTCTCCTCGTTTTGGGGGACGCCCTGGGACTCAGGAGTGCTCCAGAGCCCTCAGCAGAGATCCAGTTTAATTCTGGGCTGCGGGGGTCTCACCTGGCCCCCCCCACACTGGGCACAGCATGGGTACCCCGATGCCATGCAGCCCAGAGGTAGAGGTGAGAGGCAGAGCAGGGTCAGACCCTGCTGCTGGGGAACAAACCAGCACCCATACATGGGGTCACACCAGCAGAGAGAGGCAGGAGCAGCGGGCGGCTCGGTGCCTGCCCACCGAATAAATCTATGGAAAGGGAGACCACCACAGGCACGACAAACTCTGCTGGTGCAGCACCCAGCCCCGGCCAGCCGAGACACCGCCTCGCCCAGAATCCACCAGCAGAGCCATATGGGAGAGGGGAAACACCGGGAACACAGGGCTTGGGCGTGAAATCTGCCCTGGGTGCCAAGAAAGCCAGTGGGATCCCGGGGTGCATTAGGAGGAGTGTGGCCAGCAGGTCGAGGGAGGTTCTCCTCCCCCTCTACTCTGCCCTGGTGAGGCCCCATCTGGAGTCCTGTGTCCAGTGCTGGGCTCCCCACTTCAAGAAAGATGAGGAGCTGCTGGAGAGAGTCCAGCGGAGGGCTACGAGGATGAGGAGGGGACTGGAGCATCTCTCCTACGAGGAGAGGCTGAGGGAGCTGGGCTTGTTCAGCCTGGAGAAGAGAAGGCTGAGAGGGGACCTTCGAAATGCCTCTAAATATCTGCAGGGTGGGTGTCAGGAGGACGGGGCCAGACTCTTTCCAGTGGTGCCCAGCGACAGGACAAGGGGCAACGGGCACAAACTGGAGCAGAGGAAGCTCCAGCTGAAGATGAGGAAGAACTTCTTCCCTCTGAGGGTGACGGAGCCCTGGCCCAGGCTGCCCAGGGAGGCTGTGGAGTCTCCTTCTCTGCAGATATTCCAGCCCCGCCTGGACACGGTGCTGTGCAGCCTGCTCTGGGTGACCCTGCTTGGGCAGGGGGTTGGGCTGGGTGACCCACAGAGGTCCCTTCCAACCCCGACCATTCTGTGATTCTGTGATTCTTCCATTTTTGCTATTGAGAAAAAAAAAAATATATAGTGGAAGCGTGCTCCAGCACCGAGCCAGCGCTGGCGGTTTTGTGATCGTTTACACGGAATTTGTTGGCCTGAATTCCACATAAACCCAGCTGCGCTCCTCAAATGACTTTAATTACTCCAAGTTAATAAGCCTTATCCCTTTTTATCATTAATAGAGAAGCTTTGCCTCTCAATGAATGGTTTCCTAAGTAAAATTCCCTGGGCCCCCCTGGGGCTGGAAATGCAGTCGTGTGTGTAATTGTAGGCAACCAACTCACTACCTCTGCTCGTAGGCGTGAAGCCGAGGTTTGCTTTCTGCTTTTTTATAGAAAAACTTCATTCTTTTGAGGGGAAACACAAACCTTCCAGGTCTGGGTTAAAAGCGGCGAGGTCTGCATGCTGCCTTGCCGCAGCGGGGACCGACAAGCCCGAGGGACCATCACCCACCTGGACACTCCAGTCCTATTTTTTGAGATTAAATGAATAAAAAAATGACCCTAGTTCCCCAATTCTACTTCCAACTCAGTTATATTTGACAGAAAAAGACAGGCTTCAATAAATCCTGCTCCTGCAGGTTCGGTAAGAGCCCCCCAAGCAGAGGAGGGAGGGGGCTAAGATGCCACGGGGGATGCTGGCCCCCTTGCGCCAGTGCTTCTCCGCTGTGCTTTGCAGAGGGGGGGGGGGTGACAGAGAAAATAAGTCCTGAAATTCATGAAAAAATCGTGATTCAGAATCACATTCACCAGTTTAGGAGAAAGACACTATTTTAAAACAGTTGCATACGTCAGATATGCTCATTTTTATCCTGGTGCTGCTGGAGGAGTCTGATAATGTGATTTGCCTCACCGCTTCTCTCTTGCATAGAGCAGAGTTACAGGAGAACTGAAGTTGGAAGGGACTTCTGAACATCACCTAAAGTTTAAAAAAAATTAATATACACCTTTTTTTTTTTTTTCCTAGGTGAAGATTGAAAGCCTTTAACTGCTGCACAGCGCGATATTCAGAGCCGCATCTCCCTGCCGAGCTCCCCCCTGCCCGCGTCGCAGCCCCGGGGGTCCCTGCACGGGGTCCCCCGCTGACTCCCCGGCCCGAACCAGCAGCACGTGTGCACACACAGCGGTTCACCTCCCTGGCACGGGGCTTTTGGGAGCGATTGTGGAATAATAGGTGCTGGCTTGGGTAAGCAAGTGACAGCAGAGCTCCTACAGCCCGATAAACACCCCGCGCAGCCCCCCCAGCACATCCCTTCGCCCCACAAGCGTTCACTTTTTCCCTAGAATAACATTTTTGATGTGAGAAAGATACATTTCAAACTACTTACACTGCAGAATAGAAACCAAGGTTAAAATCATAAACCACCAACTCAATTTTAATAGAACGTTCCCCTGTTTATCTTCCTCAGACAAGAAACTTCTTATTAATCCAAACTAATAAACAAAATATTAAAGCATACCATAAAGAAACAGAATGAATTGACTTACTGGAGATCTAGCTCAAGTTTAATCCTTCTGCTGCCTTCTGCTGGTTCCCAGCTTCTAAGCAATAATTTACCACTGCTATATGAAATATTAAAGCCAGCGCCTGCAGCACCGCCCTATTTTTTAAGGTCTTGAATGTACCATTTCCCAATTCCTGCCTGGTTATTAATTTCTGCAGGCTCTCATTAAATCGTGTCCCATTAGTGCTGCTCCCCCTCAGCACCACGAAGGCTCAAAGCCCCGATTTGTGGCATCTGGGCTGGCGCAGGGCGAGGGAGATGCCTCCCAGCACCACGCACACGGAGCCGGGGCCGCCGGCAGAGCTCGGGGGGCTGCTGTGGTCCAGCCCCCCACGCCGGGGCTCCTGCACAGGCTGTTCCCTTCCTGGCAGAGGAATCCACCCCACGGCAGAAGGCGATGCTTTCCCTGCAAGGGCAGGCTACAGCTTGTCGGGAGATCCCTTTGAACGCCGCGTCGGATGTTGCTGCCAGTTTGTTGTTTCGGGTGGCTGAGGGATAAATTTTGCGTCGGGGAGAGAAGAGTTAAACAGGCTGTAGCGTTTTCATACCTCCCGTTATGGAAAGATATCAAACCCTGCTGTGAATTTCCACCAGAAGGATTTTAAACCCTGTGTGAGAGAAGCAGGGGGGGGGGGGGGAAGAAAAAAACAAACAACTCCCCTCTCCTTTCTCCCCAGGTTCATCTCTTCGCTGCTCTCAGGCAGGAGCGGGGCAGCGGGAAGGATGCAGAGCGCGGGGAGCTGGGTGCTGCGCCCTCCCCAAGCCTCTCCCTCTGGGAGTCACACTGGGGAGCGGGTTGAATAACGCAGATTTTGGGTCAGGGGCCAAAGCCAAGCTCGCCTTCGCCCCGGGAGGAGCGGCCGCACCAGCTCCCTCGCCCTTTCTGCAGCCAGGGCATCTTGTGCTTTGCAAACACTGGATGAGCCCCAAATCTGCCATTTCTTTCTCTTAAAACAGGAGACACAGAAGCACACGGGGCATGGCGGTGTCCCTTGTCTTCTGCTCTTCTCCTGACCTGGGCATTTGGTCTCTCACCTCCAGGACACCTTTTTGCCCAGGCTTGACCACAGTAGATCCACCACCCTGCAGTGGCACGCAGGGGGACCGGGAGAATTTAAAGACAGCTTTGACTGCAAATAAAACGCCAGCGGATTGAGCAGATGGAGCGGATCCGGGTTCCAGTTATAGCACCGTGACGTGAGAGCTTCCTCCACCAAAAGAGGGGGAACCGGTACAGAATTAACATTTCCATTCTTTGCTTTAGGAAAGGGATGTCGCTGACGCCAGCGCACCCTAAAACAACCACCCGCTTGTCAGAGGAGTGGATTCAGCAGTATCCCGGTCTGACCAGGGAGCTGGACCCATGGAGCTGGAGACCGGCTTCTGGTGGGAGCTCCTGAGAACCCCAAGCCACCAGCCTGGGAGGCACCAGGGGAGGGAAGAGCCCAGCGTTAGGGACTCGCTGCGGACGCGCAAGGCTCCAGATACTCTTTACCATCCATATTCCTCTTTCTTTCTGATCTTTACCATATTCCAGTCCTCAGAGAAGAGCGTTTGCCTGACCGGCTCGTCTGGCACAACCTAGATTCCCCCCCCAGGATTCCTTGAGGGAAAGATGCAATCTGCTTCTCCCTGGCATCTATTCGCTTCTGTAAACTCCAAGGCAGAACAGGCATCAGATTTCTGTTAGAAAAGCCTTTTGTTTCTGTCAATGAAAAATTAACCTCAAAGGGAATGTATTTTTCTCCAATTGCTTGTTTTTTTGTTTAGCCTTATTCTGCATGTTTAAAATTTTCCACTTGTTAGCTCCCAGCCCGCTCCCTCCACTCACTTTACAGCCATCATTGCCAGAACAGAATATTCAAACCCCAACAGCGTTTTTTGGCGTTATCAATAAACAGAGGCAGCTCCTGAAGAACGCAGAAGGAAGCGGGCAGGGTGGTGGGTGAGGCACAGGCAGAGGCGATTTACACCCCGCTGAGCTCTACCTGTGCTATGCAAAGCTGGGGGCTCACCCTGACAGCCTGCAGGCATCTCAGCAGCGCTAACGAACTTATCTTACGCACCGCTCCTTATTTCACCGCGGGTCTCCCAAACCCCTGCCTCGGTCCGCGCTCACCCGCAGCTCGCCAGCAGCTTCCGAGACCTTCTCGTGTCCATCCCGAGCTTTCAAACGCAGGCTCCGCCGCTCATCGTTGGCGTTACTGCAAAAATGGGGTTGATATCCAGGTATTTTCACCTCTCAAATCCAAAGATGGTGTTTCAGGGAGAGGTGTTCATCTCCCAACCGCCCGCCTTTCCCCACGGTGAGGGTGCTGTAGCCGACAGCCTCACCCGGGTGTTTATTTTCACTGAGGAGGATCCCTTTAATTAGCCAATTCACAAGAAAGAGGATCTCACGTGGCATCTCTTTGGGACTTTCTGACATTTCTTGAGGATTAGCACCACCTGAATTATTTAAAACCTGCCATTTACTCCGTGTCCTACATCTCCCGAGTCAATTAAGACACGCAGAAATGTCGGCAAGGGCGTTTCAAACCGCTGCTGCACATCGAGTCACCGAGGACGATCACAGGAAAGCTTTCTGAAGCAAACTGGAATATACCCGGTTACCTCACTGCGTAGGAGAAACACGTTAAGGACAGTGGGAGAACATCCATTCAGATGTCCTGCCTCCATCGAGGATGGGGGTCAGTACATACCACCAGGCAGATGTCCTTCAAATAAGCCAGCCTGGATGGGCACCCTGGGCTGCAGGAGTCCTCCCGACAGCCAGCGTCCCCGCTTTGGGAGTAACGATCTTCTTCTCTGGAGGGAGCAGGCAGATGGAGCTGGAGAGCAGAGGAGCAAGTCGCAGAACCACCAGGTCTTGGTGGAGGGACAGAGCCACGCCTTGCTACCTGCTCATCTGAGCTGTGTTTACACCGGCAAGAGAACCTTCAAAACCAGGAGTAAAGAGCTGCCCAAGAGTGCTGTGCAGATCTTGCTGAGCGGTTTGTATAACGCATCTGTTCCAGAGCATCACAGAATCATCAAGGTTGGAAAAGACCTCTCAGATCTTCAAGTCCAACCATCACCCCAACACCATCATGCCTGCTAAACCATGTCCCCAAGTGCCACATCTACACAGTTTTGAACCCCTCCAGGGATGGGGACTCCACCACTGCCCTGGGCAGCCTGGTCCAACGCCCAACCACTGTCTCAGTAAAGATATTTTTCCTAATATCTAGTCTGAACCTCCCCGATGCAACTTGAGGCCATTGCCTCTCGTCCTATCGCTGGTTACTTTATTGCAATGCTGTATCTGGGGTGCATTAAGAGGAGTGTGGCCAGTAGGTCAAGGAAGGTCCTCCTCCCCCTCTACTCTGCCCTGGTGAGGCCCCATCTGGAGTTCTGTGTCCAGTTCTGGGCTCCCCACTTCAAGAAAGATGAGGAGCTGCTGGAGAGAGTCCAGCGCAGGGCTACGAGGATGAGGAGGGGACTGGAGCATCTCTCCTACGAGGAGAGGCTGAGGGAGCTGGGCTTGTTCAGCCTGGAGAAGAGAAGGCTGAGAGGGGACCTTAGAAATGCCCATAAATATCTGCAGGGGGGGTGTCAGGAGGACGGGGCCAAGCTCTTTCCAGTGGTGCCCAGCGACAGGACAAGGGGCAACAGGCACAAACTGAAGCAGAGGAAGCTCCAGCTGAACAGGAGGAAGAACTTCTTCCCTCTGAGGGTGACGGAGCCCTGGCCCAGGCTGCCCAGGGAGGTTGTGGAGTCTCCTTCTCTGGAGATATTCCAGCCCCGCCTGGACGCGGTGCTGTGCAGCCTGCTCTGGGTGACCCTGCTTGGGCAGGGGGTTGGGCTGGGTGACCCACAGAGGTCCCTTCCAACTCTGACCATGCTGGGATTCTGTGATCTATTTCTGTGTGAAAGAAAGGAAATATCTGGGGAAAGCCTGTGAACACCAGCACAGCCTCCACTTTCTGACGCAAGACTGAGCATCAAGCACGCAAGTCTGCTGGCTTAATTGAAGAGAGGGAAAGATGTGTTGCTTTTTTTTTTTTAAAAAAAAATAATTCCAGCATGGGGACTCTCTTGCATGGGTTCCTTCAGAAGGCTGGGGGAGCTCGGAGGTTGCAAAGCATCCTCACGTACGTCAGAGCCCCTGGGGTGCCTGCCCCGAGGCAGCGCTGAAGATCGCCCGGGGACGCCCGCTGCCTCCCGCCTGCGGTGGTCGCAGCGGTTGGCCCCCGCTGCACAGCACGCGCCTGCAGAAGCACCTCCTGCTCCTCTGGAAACAGCCTGACAGAAACGGTTTCCTGGGAGAATCCTTATTTTGCTTCCTGCTGCTGCAGGTCTGGCCTATATAGCTGGGCTTGTTCAGCCTGGAGAAGAGATGGCTGAGAGGGGACCTTAGAAATGCCTCTAAATATCTGCAGGGTGGGTGTCAGGGGTACGGGGCCAGACTCTTTCCAGTGGTGCCCAGCGACAGGACAAGGGGCAACGGGCACAAACTGAAGCAGAGGAAGCTCCAGCTGAACCCGAGGAAGAACTTCTTCCCTCTAAGGGTGACAGAGCCCTGGCCCAGGCTGCCCAGGGAGGTTGTGGAGTCTCCTTCTCTGGAGATATTCCAGCCCCGCCTGGACGCGGTGCTGTGCCCCCTGCTGTGGGTGACCCTGCTTGGGCAGGGGGTTGGACTGGGTCCCTTCCAACCCCGACCATTCTGTGATTCTGTGTTTCTATAAGCTAACGCACAGAGGATATTTACTGAAGATCTATCCTTTTTCATTGCTACAGAAATTAAAATTAAGTTTTAATTAGCAAAATATGATGGTGGATAACAATCCCACACTGAGGAAGGAGATCCGTGATGTGACCTGTGGACGTTTTACATCTCCCAGCCTTCACATCAGGAGTCAAGCAAGGAACCACACTAGAAAAAAATCCCTGCTCCATCCCAGATTTCACTTGGTGATGAGCAAGCCCAACATTTCATCGCCAGCACTGGGCAAGTCGGTAGGTTTAGGCTGGATATAAGGAAGAAATTCTTTACAATGAGGGTGGTGAAACACTGGAACGGGTTGCCCAGAGAGGTAGTGGAGGCCCCATCCCTGGAAACATTCCAGACCAGGTTGGACAGGGCTCTGAGCAACCTGATCTAATTAGCGGTGTCCCTGCTCGCTGCAGGGGGGTTGGACTGGATGAGCTCTACGGGTCCCTTCCGACCCAAAACTTTCGATGATTCTATTCTATTCGATGATTCTATCAGAAGTCTGCAGAGCACTTTTACAGCAGGGGTTCACCGAGGGCAGGGGGATGTTCCCCCCTGCCCAGGGGGAAGCTGCCCCAGGCCCCCCCCTGCTCCCCATCCGTCACCCAAACACCCAACAGAGCGCTCGGGTCTCTGGAAATGAATTCCACCCGTTTCATCCTCCCTCTCCTTCCCAGCGCTGCTTCGCTTGGCAAACGCCGAGGACGAGTTTCACGGAGCCGCTCAGAAGCCGCTTCACAGCAGACCTGAGGCTCGTTTAACCCTTTCCTCAGATGCCCGTTAATAATTGATTCCATCCTCCCTGGCAGGCTGCTCAGCACTCATTTCCCTATCGATTTCCCCTCTTCTCCCACTACGCTCCCAACCTGGCAATTTGCGCCGGGTTTGCAGCCGCTCTCATTGACCTCTCCTGCTCCGCCCAGACCGGGACAGAGGACAGCCAGCTAATCAAACCCATCTTGGATTTTTATTGCACTTATTATGCCTTTATTACCCCCAAACTGCCTCTTCTCTGAGGAAGCCACTCCAAGCCCACTGCCCAGGCTGGCAAGGGGACGCGATGCCTCGCGTGAGCGGCGAGCGACCCGATAATCCCAATTTTCTCAGGCTGGCCGGTCAGGGCACGCAGCAGAGAGACTCTTGGCTTCTTCTTGGCCTGGCCCGTACAAGCTCATTAAATATAGGCATTAATTAAGGGGCACGACTTCCCCCATTGAATGCCAACTACCCCAGCATGAGGGCTGAGCAGGCTGGATTTGTGCTATACGAGAGGGCCGTGTAGCCAACAAGCGGATTTTTAGCATTTAAGCGCGTTGTAAAGACAGGGTGGGGAAGCAGCTGTGCATAGATCCACAAGAACTTGTTAAATTTGGGCTTTACATCTTTCCCCCCCCTTTCTCAGAGTCGTGGCATGCCTCTACCATTTCCTGAGCTTCCCTTCTGCACGAGAAATTAAAGGAGTGTAATTATTTCCTCTTAATACGCAGAATTATGAGGATTAATTAGACAGCGTAATGTAGCCCACAACAGGCTCCAGCCTACCTTGGTGGTTTTCTCGGCATTAGAGGGACACATAGGGAGAAAAAACAAATTAGGGATGATGCTGCAGTGCTCACTAGCTCAAAGAGAGAGCAGTTACTCTGAGAAATCTTAGGATTTTTTTGCTTTTTGTCTGGGTTGTTTTTTTTTTTTTGATGGGGGGACACATGTTTGTAAATGAAAATTCAGGCAAAACTGCCTGTCCTTTATATAAAAGGTGAAAAACCTCCTCCCAAATAAGAGCTGTTCCTCGAGAGAAGACACTGCAGTGTCTGAGTATGATCACACTGCCATAACTGCACCACGGAAATATTCAGCTTTCCTACATTTAGACAAGCAATTAACTCCCTACATTTTTTGTATTTTCATAGAAAAACCCGCAGAACCCACTCCAGGGCTTTAACCCCGTCCTTCTGGAGAGCTGCGGAGACCGACCGCTCGAGGAGCGACGAGCCCAGGCTCCCGATCCTCTCCTTTCTGACCCTGCATGAAGCATAAGGGTAAAGGAAAAAGGAGCCAAGGTTTGTGTCTGACCCCTGCTGCTCAAAGCAAATAATTTACAGACTTACAGATCTACAAGGCAGAAAAAAAAATAAAAATTACTAGATTTATTAACCTGCTTGCTCGCCCCGCGCATCCAACGGATTTTGCTCCCCTCGCCAGGCCAGCAGATCCCCATCCCAGCGCCACGCTGGGGTTTTCAGCTGGATCAGCTCACCCCAATGAAAAAAAGGTCCCCATAAACCAGCTTCTTCCTGCGACGCGTGTCACCCTCCGGTTCTTAGCCCGTCCCGGTCCCCGTGACCCCGCGCTGCGGCCAGGAGCAGCTCTTGTGTCTGTCCTCTCCTGACCACGACCATGCCCTCCAGCCTTTTGAGCCAGAAATTCATCCGAAAGATTTCCAGGCACAATTAACTAATTAACTCTGCCCATGGCTACACACGGTGTGTTTTCCATCAGCTCCGGTTCCCCGCAGCCAGACGGGCAGAGCCTCACCCGTGGCTTCGTCGGTGCTTGGTCCCCATGGCCCTCCCAGGGCTGGGGACTCGTGTGTCGCCCCGGCAGGCACCAAGCTGAACCACCCACACCTTGTTTCTGCTGACGTTGACGGGGAAAATAGAGTGGAACAGCGCTTGGTCACTGTATAATTAATGTATTCTATTAATTGTAATAATTAATGGCAGATGGATGAATGGAAGAAGATGACAGATGTTGCTGGTGAAGCTGGAGCTGGGCAGCAGCTAGACTTCACGGCAGCCCCCGTGCCCAGAACAGAAGTGGTCACTTTTTATATAAACTTTTTATATGTTTTTAATAAACAGCTAAGATAAAAAGTCCATTTAAAGCAAGTGCTCATCTATAAGAGAGACCGAGAAGGAGCGAGGTGGGAGAGCAGCACGGGCGGAACTGAAGCACACGGACAATAATTTGTTTTACACTAGATTAAATCAAGGGGATAATGGTCACGGTACTGCGTGTCACCCTTCGTGACATCTTCTACTCGTGGACATGGGGACTGCCTTTGGCTGTGCAACAGCAGCACCCAAACCAAGACGCTGCTGATATTTATAAGCGTTTGTAAGGTCCCCTCTCAGCCTTCTCTTCTCCAGGCTGAACAAGCCCAGCTCCCTCAGCCTCTCCTCGTAGGAGAGATGCTCCAGTCCCCTCATCATCCTCGTAGCCCTCCGCTGGACTCTCTCCAGCAGCTCCTCATCTTTCTTGAACTGGGGAGCCCAGCACTGGACACAGTACTCGAGATGGGGCCTCACTAGGGCAGAGTAGAGGGGAAGGAGAACCTCCCTCGTCCTGCTGCCCACACTCCTCCTAATGCACCCCAGGATGCCATTGGCCTTCTTGGCAGCCAGGGCACACTGCTGGCTCATGGTCAACCTGTTGTCCACCAGGACACCCAGGTCCCTCTCCACAGAGCTGCTCTCCAGCAGGTCCGCCCCAGCCTGTACTGGTGCCTGGGGTTGTTCCTCCCCAGGTGCAGGACCCTGCCCTTGCCCTTGTTGAACCTCATCAGGTTCCTCTCTGCCCAGCTCTCCAGCCTGTCCAGGTCACGCTGAATGGCAGCACAGCCTGCCGGTGCATCCACCACTCCTCCCAGTTTGGTGTCATCAGCAAACTTGCTGAGGGTACACTCTAACTCTTCATCCAGGTCATTGATGAAGAAGTTGAACAGGACTGGGCCCAGTACTGACCCCTGAGGGACACCACTAGTTACCAGCCTCCAACCAGACTCAGTGCCGCTGATGACAACCCTCTGAGCTCTGCCATTCAGCCAGTTCTCAATCCACCTCGGCGACCACTCATCCAGCCCACACTTCCTGAGCTTCCCTAGGAGGATGTGATGGGAGACAGCGTCTCGCTGGCTTTGAGGGGTCAACACTCACTGGCAGCACAGCGGGAGCACCGGGACTGATCCGCATGGCAGAGCGCAAGGTGGGAATAAATTCACAGCACCAGAGGAAAACAAATTTGTGTTTGAAAGAGCCTCCTCCTCAAGGCAGGAGGATGAATCTAACCACAGATGTGCCAACTTGGACAAGACAAAGCCAGATAAGGCGATTCCCCCAAACCATCGCCGAGGAGGCAGGGATCAGGGATGAGGGAACGGAAGCAGGCGATAGCCCAGGGTGCTGCTGGTGGGGATGGCAGCACCGAGGGGCCCCGGCAGCACGGCTGCGATAGCAGAAAGCCTTCAGACACCCCGAAATCACAACACACACCCCTTGATCATCACCCTGGAGGTACAGGGTGCACACCAGCTCCAGCTTTGCTTTCCTAATAGTCCGGCTGTGCCGAGAAAGGCTCGATTACGCTGCGGCAGGCTACCGGCTTCACGCGCCAACAGGGAAAAAATGAAACCCCTGTGAATTAATTTCACGTGAAAACTCCTCAATGCTCATTTCCTTTTGCTTTCCTACCAAAAAGTGCTTTAGTCATATATTGGGGGAACAAAAAATAGTTTCCCAGCTACAGAAATTTAATATTTTTCTCCCAACAAGCTGATTTTCGAAGGGGAGAGGAATCCGAGCACCCTTGGTTTGCCGAGGCTCGGGCAGAGGCAGCCGGACCCTGCACGCCGGCGACCGGTCAGGCTGGCTGGCAGTCTTAGATATCTAAGATACTGCTCCCATCCTCCATCGCTAATTAACCCCCATCCTCCATCACTAATTAACCCCCATCCCACAGAGCAGGGCTGATGGCAAAGCCTGTGCCGGGGTCACTGGCCCCTATGGCTGGTCCTTGCCAAAGGGTTCCCAGGAGATGGCAGCAGGAATATTTCCATTCCCGGCGGACGGGGCAGCAGGGGCAAGCGCCCAGCCGTGGGTTTTGTCCATTAATGCTGTGGGTCGTGCACAATCTGAGTGGCTTCACAACAATTTTTCAACCCTTCAACATATATTTTACCTTTTAGTCTGCGAAGAATAGCAAAATAAATAAGAGTTACTATTATTTAAGGAGCAAAAGTCATCTTTTTCCACCTAACGTTGCTGTATCAATGAGTCAAAGCACCCTCTCTCTCCCCTAGCCCGTGGATGTCCTTTAATTTGGGGGTTTTTTAATGCTGTGCTACGGCTTGAGACCTTGAGACACCCAGCACGTCTCTCTCCATCGGCTCCCGCCGCAGCACGAGGGAGCAGGGCACGGGGAGGCGAACCTGAGCCCCCAACCTCCCCCATGTTGGGTGGGAGCACACCGAGGCACCTCAGGTAAGAAGCTCTCCAGAGAGCCCTCACCCTGCTCACAGGGGATGGGGTTTCGAGCAGACCGGCGTGGAGCAAAGCAGGAGGACCGAGATGTTTCTGCCCAAAGAGGAACAGGTTGTTGGACAGCCTACAACACACCTACAGAAGCGCCAGCACCTGAACCCCACTGCTTGGGGGTCTTAATGGAGTAGCTGGTAGCACTAAATAGATTGAAGAAATGTAGAATATGAACATTTCCCCAGGTTTGCTTATGTAGCAGATGCTAATCCCAGCCTTCCGTGGCCTCTCAGGGTCTGGGGACTCCATAGATCAGCTCATGGCATCAGCCTGGGGACTCATAGATCTGCAGCCTCTCAGAGTCTGGGGACTCACAGATCAGCTGGCAAAACACACATAAGAAATTCCAGACTTTTCATACTTTTAAATATTTCTTTTATAATCAACACGATCACCCCCTTGTACTAACAGTCACTGTCCTGCTCTACACCCTTAATAACAGCACCCAGCTGGGTCAAGGACCTAGGTCTATCAAGGTGGGTTTTAAGGAGTAGCTCACAGTCAAACACAACATGGAATAAAAGCAAGATGCCAAAAAAAAGAGGCACAAGAGGCAACCCAAGCCACTCCAGCAGCAGGTCGCAGGTCAGAGCCAGCCCTAGGAGCTCCCAGCTGAGAACACCGGCTGAAACCAGGCACCAAAATATTTGGTGGGTGCCTACAAGCAACTTCTGAGCCCCACACCTTGGGACTGCAGGGCTCAGGGGACATCGCTGCCATCGAGGTAAGAGACCACAGCTTCCAGGCTGTCATCCCAGCACAGGAACATGCCAACAGCAGAACAAACCCCACATCCCCCGTCCTCAGCACGCTGCCTTTTCCCCTCTCCCAGACGGGCATCTCCCTTACCTGGTGGGTGCCTCTGGACCTCCTAAGGAGCATCTCCACTGAGAACTCAGCATTTAAACCATCCTTTTCCCAGCTGAATTATTTTAAACCGGAGCCTTGGGCTCATTGACTTCCAGCACCTGAGAAACCAGCTGGTCTCTCTCCTAACACCTGACAGCGCTTAGTGACCTAATCATGAGCCAGGTCTCCATCCCTTGGGGTGCAGGCCCAGCCCCTGGTACTGTCTGGGAGGTTGGGGTCAAGGCCAGGCTGGGTGGTGACCAGTGAGGACATGGACCAGAAAAAATACTGCTCCTGGGAGCTCTGGTGGGACAGGAAACAGGGCAGGACCCTCTGGGATGGTGAGCTGTGGTGGGACAGTGGAGGGGGCAGGTCCCTCTGGGATGGTGAGCTGTGGTGGGACAGATCCCTCTGCGACAGTGAGCTCTGGTGGGACAGGGCAGGTCCCTCTGGGACAGCGAGCTGTGGTGGGACAGGGGAGGGGGCAGGTCCCTCCAGGACAGTGAGCTGTGGTGGGACAGGTCCCTCCGGGACAGTGAGCTCTGGTGGGACAGGGCAGGTCCCTCTGGGACAGCGAGCTGTGGTGGGACAGGGGAGGGGGCAGGTCCCTCTGGGATCGTGGTGTCCTCAGCAAGGTCCTATCAAGCCTTTTATGCCCAATTCCCATTTCAGGCGTGGTTTCTGGCCTTTAAAAGCAACGCTGGGCCGTGGGTTCATCATGTGACAGCAACATTTCTCCCCCTGGATGTCTTTTCTCGAAGACAACGAACAAGTCAAAGCCTCAGCCCTGCTGGGTGTGTGGTCTGGATGTTCCCAGGCCCAGCCTGAGCACGGCTGCCAACAGCCTCCCAAAATCCCTGCAAAATCCCCCAAAACCTTCACAGCTGGGACCCACACAGCCGCTCCCTGGGCCCTGCCAGCAGCCGAGACAGCCCCGGCCCGCGGGGGAGCGTGGCAGCACCAAGTGGGGTACCCCAGGGGGATGCAGTATTTACCCCAAACTCCAAGATCTGGAGAGGAAGGTGACCTTCAGCTGGGTCAAAGCGTGGCCAGGGCACTACCGAGAACCTTGACAAGAAGTGGAACTGAATCCCAGCGATGTATTTCACGGGATCCTTGTTTATGATGTTTTGATAATAAATCAGTAAACCACTCTGATCCCAATTCGATTTAAACCCCATGAACTAAGAATTTTGTGAGACAAGAAAACCTAAATACACCCTAACACCTGGGAAACGGAGAAAGATCTCCCTGCCTCCCCGTTGCAGCCATCCTGGAGGCTGTAATTCAATATTTACAGAAGAAGGATCACAAGAAAACGGCACCGATGCTGGTCTGGGAAATCTTCTTTGCTTCTTTTCAGCCCGATTTTTCTGGCTTCTCTCTCCCCCCCTTTTGCCCAACGCAGAGCTTCGCTGCTGCCGAGCCCACGTGCTGCTAAGGACCGAGCCTTATATACGATACGGCGGGACAACGGGGGTTATACAGAGCAATGGTAAAAATGACTTTAATACACAATCAAATTACGATGCACTATAAATAAAACACGACAATATACAAAAAAGAAATAACTTTTTACAATTAATAACCTCAAATCCTTCTTTTCTCTGAACACATCTGGATAAATAGCGAGAAAGGTGCCAAAATGTACTGCTAGAGACGTGGCGATCGCGAAAAATTCTGGGAGCCATCGACTGCTGTGAGAGGTCGCTTGCCTCATTTTTTGGCAGGCTTTGGGAACTTCTTAAACTCGGCCTGCTCCTTGAGAAACAGCTGAGCAAGGATGTGATCTGCCGTCGCGTGGAAGTAGTCGTTCATACGCAGAGTTTCCAGCTGTGAGGAAAAAAAAAGACAATATTTTAAAAAGAACAGTCATAGCTATCCGATCGTATTTACGCCATTAATATGGAATATTAAAGTGCACCTCAAATCCAAGATGAGAATGAATTCCTATGGAAGTCTGTAATGAATGAGAAGTCTTTTGCTGGGCTAGCAAGCGCGTGACCTCAGATAAACACCCCTTGCTCTGGCTCCCAGGCTACAGATTTGTCCAAGGCTTACGGGGCTTGCTCCCTGCAGACCCTCAGCCTCTCCTGTCTGCTCAAGGACAAGTCCCTCATGCACAAACACGACCTGAATTCCTTCTCTTACACACGCGGGGCCATGTCACACCCTACCACAGACCTTTTCTTTGGCTTCCCCACCTCCTTTTTCCGTGTACGGAGTTCGGATAGGTGCTGTACGCCAACCGTCCACACCAGAAGGGAATCTGCTCTGCCAGTGTACTGATAAATTCTCAGAATTTCTTTTGAGGTGTGCACCAAAGCGTAAAGCTTATGCGCAGAAAGAAGAGAAGGCTGAGAGGGGACCTTAGAAATGCCTACAAATATCTGCAGGGTGGGGGTCAGGAGGATGGGGCCAAGCGCTTTTCAGTGGTGCCCAGTGACAGGACAAGGGGCAACGGGCACAAACTGGAGCAGAGGAAGCTCCAGCTGAACCCGAGGAAGAACTTCTTCCCTCTGAGGGTGACGGAGCCCTGGCCCAGGCTGCCCAGGGAGGCTGTGGAGTCTCCTTCTCTGGAGATATTCCAGCCCCGCCTGGCCGCGGTGCTGTGCAGCCTGCTCTGGGTGACCCTGCTTGGGCAGGGGGTTGGGCTGGGTGACCCACAGAGGTCCCTGCCAACCCTGACCAGTCTGTGATAAGACAAGAATGAGATTACGTGCAGTTGAACATTGTTTTACTCCCTTTGCCCGTATGAATTCTCACCTGGTCTCCTGTACTGTAGGCCAGAATCAACAACAAATCCTCGTCACACACGCTCTTGATGTAATGTTGGGTTCCGACAGGGAAAAATATGACGTCTCCAATGCCGATGTTGAAGTTGGCAGTGACTCCAGAGAGAATGACCCCGACCTATTGCAAGCAAAGCAGCAATATGCAGCCACGACAGTTTCCGGCGCGCTGTTACTGGATAAATACAGAGTGCCCGTCCCGGCACCGCGCTCTCTCAGCTAGCGTAGCGTCGGTGGGTTCTCTGAGGCTCCAGAAAGGCAGAGGGCTCCGAGGCAAATTCCGGAGTAAGAACGTGGTAAGGCCTTACTACAGAGCCTCATCATTCCGTCTCAATTATCTCCCCACTTCAGAATATCACAGAATATCACAGAATAGTAGGGGTTGGAAGGGACCTCTGTGGGTCATCTAGTCCAACCCCCCTGCCCAAGCAGGGTCACCTACAGCAGGCTGCACAGGACCTTGTCCAGGCGGGTCTTGAATATCTCCAGAGAAGGAGACTCCACAGCCTCCCTGGGCAGCCTGGGCCAGGGCTCCGTCACCCTCAGAGGGAAGAAGTTCTTCCTCGGGTTCAGACGGAACTTCCTGTGCTTCAAATTTGCACGGAGTGCAACACACAATTTCTGTACTCTAAATCTTAATACTCATTAAATTTTCTCATTTATCTGTTCCTCAGAGGCACTAAATCAAAAGTATTACTTTATTATTACTTTATTTGGTACCCCCAGCTTTCAGGAGAGTAGGGGTTGCTGTAATAAGCACGTGTGGTTTTGCTGAATGACTTAAGATAGACAAGTTCTGCTCTTTGCGTAACTCCACCTTGACTAGAGAAGCTTCCACAAACATAACCGAGATCAACATTTCCTACGGAGAAGGGAAGTGTGGACACGGAACGTTCCGTAATGCTACTGATCGTAGTAATATTAATCAGGGCTGGGAATCAGTTATTAGGTAGGTCCTTCCCCTCTACTCTGCCCTAGTGAAGCCCCATCTGGAGTCCTGTGTCCAGTTCTGGGCTCCCCAGTTCAAGAAAGATGAGGAGCTACTGGAGAGAGTCCAGCGGAGGGCTACGAGGATGAGGAGGGGACTGGAGCATCTCTCCTATGAGGAGAGGCTGAGGGAGCTGGGCTCGTTCAGCCTGGAGAAGAGAAGGCTGAGAGGGGACCTTAGAAATGCCTCTAAATATCTGCAGGGTGGGGGTCAGGAGGACGGGGCCAGACTCTTTCCAGTGGTGCCCAGCGACAGGACAAGGGGCAATGGGCACAAACTGAAGCAGAGGAAGCTCCAGCTGAACCCGAGGAAGAACTTCTTCCCTCTGAGGGTGACGGAGCCCTGGCCCAGGCTGCCCAGGGAGGCTGTGGAGTCTCCTTCTCTGGAGATATTCCAGCCCCGCCTGGACGCGGTGCTGTGCAGCCTGCTCTGGGTGACCCTGCTTGGGCAGGGGGTTGGGCTGGGTGACCCACAGAGGTCCCTTCCAACCCCAACCATGCTGTGATTCAGTGATTCTGTAACAGTTTCAGAGCCAGAACTCCACTGATTTAGCCCTCCCCCATGTACCAAATTACCTGTCCACAGCCACTAATGACATAACCCATCTCGTTAGCGTTGAAGTGGAAATGCGGCTGCCCCAGTCCATTGCTGAATATCCGGAGGGTTGCTAAAGTAAGCGTATTTTCATGCTGAAAAGCAGAACAAAAATGTTCTGAAAACCATGCAAGTTTGATTTATGCCTGTTACACATGACAAAGCAGTGATGAACCCACACGAATTGCGTGCTGCACCTTATGTTCAAACAGCTAGAGCACCCAGCAAAGCACATACCTTGTTCAGTGACTCACTAAAAATTTTTTCTGTTTCATTTAGTCCAGTGCCATTTATGCGGTAGCGAGCCCACTGGAAGATTCCTCCGGGAAAAGGATATTCGGCCGACCCTGAAGCAGAGACAGCTAATGAGCATTGCCACCAAGCCTGGGTTAACACTGCCTGTTTGTGTCCTGGCCACCCCCAAGTCACTACTACGTACTAAACGTGAGGCCTCCAATCTTACCAGCCTCCGGAATCAAAAAGAAAGCCCATTTAGCTTATCTGTCCTATACATTAAACACTGTGCAACCTCCTTTATTGTATTTTTCTGTAGTCAGATAATCCTAATGAAAAACTCTGGCTAATTTTTTCCATCCCAAATTGCTATCAATAACAATACACTTAAAGAACATGCTTTCAGTCTCTCAATCCACATTAACCTTTACAGCACTGACAATATTTTGTAAAGTGCTGCCAATGCAGAAGAACATTTTGGTCCAAGAGCAAAGATTTCGGTCACACATCTGTTTCTCATGACCTCCATCAGCTGCGTGTGGAGGTCAGGGCCCATATTTGCTTTTTATAGCTTTTTGAACGGACTGTACTACTTGGAATTAAGTTTTGCCATCTATGTTTATTAGCTGCTCACTGACAAGCACTAGATCCAGGCTGTACAAAGGGTTAATACAATCATTGATAAACCAAACAGTGAATATGGTTCCAGGCGGTTTATGAAGTTGTATTTGTAGAAGAAAAGGCAGCACATAATTAGGTATATGTTAAGGTGCTTATTCATTGGCATTTCATAAGCAAACACGAGATATTCTAAGCAGCTCAGCACCAGTCACTCTCCAGCTAATCTGCTGCAGGGCTTCCTGGCCTATAAGATTTTAATTTCTGAATGAAAAGTTTGGGTTTAGATTATTGCTTAACTTTGCTGTAGCAGGGAACACACCAGTCCTAGTTCAGCACATCAGCAGAGAACCTTGAGCTGGAAGGTATTCAGTTCATGCCCTGCTGCTTACTGGCATCCTGCTCTCTTATCTACTGTGGCAGATAGAAACATTTAGGGCTACGAGGATGATGAGGGGACTGGAATATCTCCCCTACGAGGAGAGGTTGAGGGAACTGGGCTTGTTCAGCCTGGAGAAGAGAAGGCTGAGAGGGGACCTTAGAAATGCTTACAAATATCTGCAGGGTGGGTGTCAGGAGGACGGGGCCAAGCTCTTTTCAGTGGTGCCCAGTGACAGGACAAGGGGCAATGGGCACAAACTGAGGCACAGGAAGTTCCGTCTGAACATGAGGAAGAACTTCTTCCCTCTGAGGGTGATGGAGCACTGGCCCAGGCTGCCCAGGGAGGCTGTGGAGTCTCCTTCTCTGGAGATATTCAAGACCTGCCTGGACAAGGTCCTGTGCAGCCTGCTGTAGGTGACCCTGCTTCAGCAGGAGGGTTGGACTGGATGACCCACAGAGGTCCCTTCCAACCCCTACTATTCTGTGATTCTGTGATTCAGATCAAAAGGGTAAACTACTTTGAGATAAAGAATCAGCTTAGACATCTTCAAAGGGCAGTAATTCGATGTACTACCAATATATTTTTCATTTTATCTCCTTAAATTCTTATTATTTCCCTATATAATTTTTAACTCCCATTTCAGTGAATTGATTACAGGTCTCTTCTCCCCCTCTGGAAACACAGCGAGCTCTTAGACACAAAATTCCTAGATGTCTACCTTTGAGATTGTAGAAGTACTGCCATACAAGGCTGTCCGGAGACTGCACGTAGGTGGCATTTTGTACAAGCTCATCTAAGTTGGGCGGGAGGTTAACTGCTTGATCTTCCTCTTGTTTCTTGAATGTCCTGATGAAGTTGACTCCACCTTGTGGCTGCGGGACACACGATGCACACGAAGTTGACAGAGACGCACAGCAAACTGAGGAATTCAATTTTGCTTCGTTGAATATCCCACCTCAGTACCTGGTGGTAGACAAATTCTGCCTCGTGGACATACCTCATCTCTTTGATTGCCTCGCCCTGCCAATACTCTACTCCTTTGCTCTGCTCTTCCTTCTCAGTTACCAGAGAGATTTGGAGCAGAAGGGAAACATGATCCATCTCCCATCAAACTGTTGCAGGGTGGGAAGGTCTATCACAAATCTGTGGTTTGAACATGCAAATTCCTGAGGCTCAGCAGAAACTCTGTGGCCATATTCTTGCTCACGGGACACTGTCAACTGGTCAGTTCAAATAAGCTCCATTTCAACAAGGAGATGGACTTATCTATAGTTTCCTATGAGCTCTGCTCATACCGCAGAATTCATCATGGGGCTATTGGGAAATTAGCTTTGGGCTTCACTATGGTGTTTTCCCTTCCACCCTTGGAAATATGGAGGGATCCTCCATGAATTGAGGATGAAAGCGAAACGTGGAGGAGAAAAAGTTTCTTGGTGAGTACACCATCATTTCTTTCTCCTTGTGTATAAAGGAACACACAGGATGGCACAGTGTGACACAAAGGACATGCGTACATCCTTCGCGGTGATGGGAGTAAAGAGGACAGCTGAGGTAGGGAGGATCCTCTCCAAGAAATACAGAGAGCACCTGCACGGCCACGTTAGTGTGTAGAAGACTGGACAGAGGCTGTCTGTCCTACCATACAGACCTTTAATGCTCTGGCTGCTATATCCTCCGGGGTAGAGAAAAAGGCGTCATCTACATCCAAGGTCTGAAGTTCTTCATGTGTCGTAAAAAACAGCAAGAACACACAGTCTTCTGATCCGACGTTCTTTATCCAATGCACGGTGTTTCTAGGGAAGAAGATCACTTGACCAGCTGTGACGTTGTATGTGGTGACCACACTGTCATCTGCACCAATTACTCCAATCCAGGCAGTACCCTGCAACATAATCAGAACTTATCATCATCAAAGGTTTCTCATTTAATCTATACGCAGCAAATCAGTAATTCAAATAAGATGAAGGCTGTTAAGGAGAAAACAGTTCCTCATGCACTCTCTAACAAGCCTTTGTGAACTTAAATCCAGGATAGCATTTTAAGTGACAAAATTTTAGAAGGTTTAAGGAACACATGACAAATCTGCACTGCTCGTACTTAAACCATTTCTTAGTAAAGAGGCTGTGAACAGCTAGAAAGGAGTCATCTTTGACCAGAAGCTGCTGGAGAGAAGACCAGGTGTTTGTGGAATGCCTTACTCCAAGGATGATCCCCCATCCAGCTGGGGCTGTTCAGTTCTGTGCTGATCAAAATATGAATAATTATTCTTAGAAATAAACTAATGCTCGAGATGTATCTAAGTACCTATGCTTCCAAATAAAGATAATTTTGTTTTCAAATTAATATACTAACTGGAATCCTTACGGTAAGTTTCTGTTTATCTCTTGTATTTTCTTTGTTTTTACAAATTTGATGCTCAGGTGAGATAGGGCAAACCTTTTCAAAGAAAACTGATTGCAGGGGTATTTGGTCTAGGAAAGAGAAGACTTTATGAGAACAAAACAGTCTTCCATGTACAAAAAGTTGTGTGAAAGAAAGATGATCCAAGGGTCTCCACAGCCAATGGGGATAAACAAGGAGAAATTAGGATGATTTTTTTTTCTTGCAATAAAATAAAGTGTGGTTTGTGTACCAGCACAAACTTTCTAATGGTTCGTGTGATGAAACGTGGGAGACAACTATTTTTTGATTTTGTAATAGCTCCCTTGTTGAAGATTTTAAAAAACTGAACACAACTCTCAGATGTGCTTTAGGTATTCTTACCCTGCATCACCACAGTGGATGGAGCCAGAGGCTTTCTTCAGAACCTTAACAGTCCTTAATCACTGTGATTCTACGGTGGCTCCATAATATAATTACTTTAATCATTGTAAGCACTTGGATAAGTACATAAAATTCTGTAACTTTCAGGTATCCAAAGTCTCCTCTGACCTCAGTTTTTACGCTTCACTGGAAGCTGCAGGTGTGTGGTCCTCTTGCAAGTAATAACATTAAACAGCATATTTCAAGCATCTCCATTTGAAAATGTTATTTCAAGCAAGAAAACTAATGACAAACATCAATCAATGGTAATTCTGCTTTCATTACCTGTTAACACTTTTATATAATGATTATGAAATTTTTTTCACATACATACATCTTCTATATATACATGATGCTTTAAACTGCAAGAGCAACTGGGAAAGCTGAAATAATCAGACAATACCTGTAGCAGGTAGCCATGTTCATTGGCATTAAAATGCCAGTGGGGAGCCCGAAGCCCTTTGCTCTTGATCCGTAAGGTTCCAAAAGTCATTTTGGAGCGATGGTTATTGATACTTTTTCCAAATACCATTTCTTCATCAGTTTGATATTCGTTTACATCATTCCTGAATCTTGCCCACTGAATTTCACCACCTGGGTAGTTATATACCTGTAAAGTTAGTGAGAGGGGAGAATTGTATTAATTGTGGACAGCAGTGCATAAAGATTCCAAAAATATTTTAGAAAATTCTTGGTCTGGGCAATACTGAAGGGACCTATCCGTTTGCTCATTGAGGATTCTCTCTGTATGTATTTTAGTCACTTGTCACAATCATTTATATACTTCCTCATGTCGTGATGTTATAATATTTTTTCTACAAATGAGAGAAACAGTGATATCAAGAACAAAATTCTGGAATTTGATTTGAGAAATCAGTCACATATACGCTTAAACTTTTAGATTAAAAACATTTAGAACATACCATAAGTAGGGCATTTTCCTGAATTTCTACAGTTGCAAAATATTTGCACCTGAATCTGTCCTTTCCCCAGTATTTGAACTGCCTCCAGAACATGTTTTGTACTTGGCAGCAGCATCTTGCACTGAGGAAGGACATGTAAAAAGGGTTGCTCTCCTCTTAAACACTTTTGTTTGAATTCTTAAAAACATTTTTCATTTGAAAATGAATTCCGTAGTTAAGTCTCACATGAAAGAGTGCCAGAATGGCTGTTGCCAGTTTCAAGTGCCCTACTATCTAATCTATCCTTTTCCCTCTTTTGCTGAAAAGCAAAAATTTATCAGGAATTACTTTTTGTATAAAGATATATTTAGAAGATGGAGAATGTCTCTAGAGTTTGCTCAAAGGATACGTTTCTGTAAGTATCAAAATACACCTAAACGAAACCTATATCATTCCTAGTGCTTTATTACATTGTCAATTAATTCATTTTAGCTCACTGAAACAAGATCATGGAGTTCATTTTTTCTTGCAGTATAAGAATTTGCTTGAATCCAGTCCTAAGAATGAAAAGGTTAGTGTGCTACTCCGCTTACATTAAGATTTGAACTTTCTACTTTTGTTTCTCGGAATGTCATACTCTAATTTCAGAATCATGCATAAAATGGTTGCCTTGTCTTGCAAGCCAAATTTGTTGGAGCAATTATTTACCTCTCCAAGAGGCACTCGAGAGATCCCTACCATCTCCAACATCTGTTATGAACTGGAGTGAAACACTGTCAGGAAGATTGTGTTTCTCCCCACGGATTATAAAAGAAGCCTGGATAAGAAGTTTAGACTGATCACCTAATGCTTGGAAAAGATCTAGGGGAAATTTGTTCATTAAACTTTTATATATGATGCTAGAATATTATTGCACAAGTTGAACAATTTACCTTTGAGTTTCCCAGATGATTCAGGAACTGGAATTTGACATCCACACTTTTTTCATCTGGTTTCGGGGAAGATGCACCGTTGTCTTCAACACCCGCCGCTCTCATAAAGGCCGTGTTCTGTACATAGACCAAGGACAGGACCAGCACTCCTACTGCGGTGGTGATAACACAGGCCAACAGGCAAACTAGAAAGACTTTCATTAGGGACCAGTTGCCTTTTCTTTCCTGAAACTAATAAAAAAAACCCCAAAACAAAAAAGAAAGCTTGATTAGATTTAACTTCTTTTGTCAACAAAACAGTATGCCTTTCAGAAACACAGGTATAGCCAAATTATAAGGTTTCCCTGTACTAGGCCCAGTAGAGTATGCTATCGGATTGTTGCTGTCCTTTCATGATTTCATCAAGTAGAAGCACGTCTTCATCATCCTGGAGTCTTACAAACGCTTAAAGATTTTTTCCATTGCTGTTTTGAATCTATATCACAAAACACTGAAGACCTGTAGCATCAACTCATGGCAAACCTTCGTTTCTGGGGCACAAATGCTGCCTCTGCTTTACATCACATCTCGCATGGCCCACCTCCCTGGCAGAGGAGAAGACAGGCCAGAATGGGGAAAACTTCATCTGTACTAACTGCTCTGGGCATCATTTCTTTACAGAAAATTTCCTTCCTGGACATTCAGGCCTCTGGAGGAGGCTGCAGGGGAGAAGCAGCTGGGCACACAGAAGCACACAAGTTCTTTGCAGAAAGCCAAGGCGCTTCTGGCACCATGAAGCATCACCTTGGTGAGGTTTTTCAGCGTTTCCTGTCCCTTGACCTTTTTTGCTGCCGAAGTTGCAGCTTCAGATGAATAGAGACTGCATTCTCTGGCCCAAATTTTAAAACTCTTCAGTGATTCTGGGTGCACAGCTTGATCGACCTTTAAAAGCCTGATTTTTCAGATGGTGAGTGCCTGCAAAGGAGCTATGAACGTTGATTTCTTAAGCTGGACAATCCGAAATGAAAAAAAAAAAAAATCGAGGATTACTTGCTGATTTTAACAAAATGACTGTTTTCATAAGTCTATTTGACAAAAGCTCTTTACAAATACATTTCTCTTGCCAGCAGAAGAGCGCTCAAAATATCATCCTATTCTACTCGGTAACAACCTTTTCTTCAGCTTTTCAATGGCTCATTTTTTAAAGCTTGTATTCAATTAAATATCACAACAGTAGTGCTCAGACCACAGAGTCTCATCAGAGAACAAGGCTTTAAAGTTAAACGCATTCAAAATCCCCATTTTCCAGATTTGAAGGACCTTTAATTTACAGCATTTTCACAGCAGTGGCACCAATTCAGCAATTATTTTTGAAGTCGAAAGAACGCTGTATGTGTTGCATAATAATAATAACTAATGTAGAACATTCAACCCCAGCACAACGGCGTGGAGTGAGTTACGCTGTGAGGAAATCACTAGGCTTTGGTATATTCATTGCCAGGAAGCAGCGCTGTGTTGACTGCAAACAAATGCAACGGCCGATGAGCAACACGCCAACTCCTATTGCATGAAGTTAATTCAAATCCCAAGCAGCAAAAACTTTAATGGGAAAATTATAGAGAATTACTTTTCTCAAGGGGAAAAAAAAAAAGAAAAGATGAAACAGTACTCTACTGTGTAACTCAGTAGATACTAAAGATTACCACAAGATGAGCTTTTAAGTAGCTCTTTCTGTTAAAATCAACGGGGAATCCTCCCAAGATAATTATTTTGTCCAGTAGTTAGAGGATAAAGAATTTAGCTATTAAGTGAGGCCAGGGAATGATGTCTCAGTTCGGATCTAGCTAGTGCACAAGGACCTTAGCAACTGTAGCCCTTCAGAGCTTTTATTTTATTCAGGGCCTTCTTAATAGTATAGCATTAGGCCATACTTACAAAATAAGGGGTTTAATCTACAGACTGACTCTGTTAATAATGTTTTGATTGCACTGTAAAAAAAAATGACTGGTACCTCTTTCTTCGGCCACTCTTTTCCTTTTGAAGAACTTTGTATGCTCTCTCCATGCATTTCAAATGCCTGGTTATCCATTTCGTAAAGCTGAAATAGATTAGCCCACAGAAGACATGGAAAACATTGAAACAAAAGAATGTTAATTCCAATATGTGCTCAGTTATGTTACAGAGTCTAGGGAAGTGACTCATCTTCTGCACAGCAACACTAACGGCCTTTAGTGCAGTATCGCTGTGCAGAAGTGTGGTGCAACACAAAAAACTCCTCCTCTTCTTCACTAAACTACAACAGAAAGGTCTGCCAGTTTCCACATCCAGGCTTCACATTATTCACGCATCACATGAACCCTAAGACACAACATGACAATGAGACAGAGTCTGAACCATCAAATACCTGGGGAAAAAAGAAAAAGCAGAGGTCATCTCGTTCCTTTACCTATGCTAAGGATCTAATGTAGTTTTGGCTGGTTGTGTAATCTACGTTTATAACCACAAAAACGGTTGAGGTTCCAGAATTGCTTTGGCAACTCATTTCCCTGCTTACATGTTATTATCGATAAAAAGGTTTCCACAAGCCTGAACCACTCTTGCTGCAACAGAAGCATTACATTTTACCCTCCTGCAACAGAACTAACTAGGCAGGAATTGCCCTATTAGGCAAGGCCAACAGCACATCCAGCCCAGCATTCTCCTCTCCGACAGGACTTTCAGAAACGCTAAGGAAGAGCATAGCCTGGCGACTCTTTCCAGGTTACACCTTTCATACTTTACAAGCACACAGAACTGTTGGAAGAGAGATGCTAGAGGGAATAGCCTCTTCCCTTTAGAGTTCACTCTATGAAGAGCTCCACGACTTTGTCTAAGTCCTTTCTGAACCTGCTGATACTCCCTGACCTCCTAAATTTACCGCTTGCAAGTTAAAACAAAGAGCACCTCTCAGGTCTAAGCAGATCTCCTGCTAGCTCCTTTAAGGCCTCCTGTGTTTCTGTTTTGCAGGATTTGAGCAACACCAAACCCACGTTCCCCTCTCCAAGCTGAAGGTGCCAGCCTTTTTAGTCTCTCCCTGTTAGGCAGCTCTTGAATCTCCACCATCATTTCACAGAATCACAGAATGGTAGGGGTTGGAAGGGACCTCCGTGGGTCATCTAGTCCAGCCTTCAGTCACTCTCCTCTGGATCTTCTCGAACACTCTCACATTAATAAAAATAAAGAACAGCAATAGACTTCATTGTTAACTGCTCTCGAAGTACTGTTTTCCATCCACCTTTACACTTCCTTAAAACTAATTTAATATAGACTATGATTCCTTGTTTTGAGGCAGACAAATGTTAAATGTTGCTAGCCAGTCATAAAAAGGAAACGAGGTTTGTGCAGTACACAGTGTTTATGACCTCTCTCTCTTTTTTCCCATCCTCAATTTCCTTGATATAGTCCAAGTTTCATTATGTACTTCTGAACTTCTAGGAAACCGAGGTTAAGCTTCATTCCATATAATACTTTGGTATCATTTAGCTGACTTTGTTAGAAGTTACTCTGCTAGTCCCATTTCTAGATCATTACGGGACTGTGCTGAGCTCTAAACATTACTGCTAACTCAAAGAGAGCTTCAGCCATTTCTCCCAGAGCTTCGTGTTAATGCTGGCAGGCGTAGTCCACTGAACACAGGTAGCTTGCGTAACAGCTATCAATCACGTTTTCCCTGTTGTAATCCAAGGTTTATCCACCCCCCGTTGCCTTTGATCTTTTAAGTAAACATTATATCTTCACTGATACCATTTACTACTCTCTACGGGGAAGTCACAGACCAAAATTTTCCTTGGTCCTCCCTTGTATCAGTAACGGCCTTAACATTTACTAGCATAAGCAATAAGGAACTTTCGAGTTATTTTATTATCTTTGACAGCTCTTCCTCCTTGTTTCTCATTTTTGTGCTTTGGACTTCCCAAAAAGCACAGAAGTCCAAGAATACTCATCTTTAGGGACAATTCTAGCTATTTCCGTTAAGCTTCCTTCTTGAAGACCGTTGAGGACTACAAGACAAATTACATTCATTTTCACTGTTCCATATTAGGATATCCTGCAACTATATCTTAAATATATGTATTTTCATGAACTGCTAAACTCCTGAGCACTTCTTTCCTAGACTATATTTGTAGAATTTTGCAAAGCGATCTTTGAATTTCATGTAGTTGCTTTTTTTCTGTTCTTCCTCTTTCCCATTCTAAAAATCTTGAAACTTTGTAAGTAAATTCTTGTACTAACCTTCACCTTCTGTACCAAACACTGACATGATCCTAGTTTAAAAATAGTTTAAAAATATCCTGTATAAACTGCATTCAATTTGTTTTTTCCCAACAAATAGTTGGTTGACTAATACCTCCTCATGGCAAATTATTCTGTTAGTTGTTTACAAAAATGTTCTTTCCATGTTCTTTGTTTGGTGGTCTTCATGGTAGGTCCTCAATGTAACAGTGCTCAGGCTTTTTCTCCTTTTATTATCATACAGAAACTTTTAACAGATTCTCTCTCTCTATATTCTAGACTTCAATACAAAGGTAAACATCCATGGAGAAACATGTCTTCCCTCTCCTTTTCTTCAGGAGCCACCTCTGCTTTTTTTCTGTTTAATTCATTAAACAGATGAAATATCCCAAGTAAACAGTTCTGTTGCCTAAATCACAACTTTGTATAGAACCGTGTACATTCTTCCATTTAGTTTCCATACAGCCTGCACTAGAACAGATATCTTGATGTCAAGCAGACAGATTCACTATGCTGTTTTCCATATTGCTTCAATCTTTTTTATAAAAAATGTACATCCATGGTTACTATGCCTCTAGTCACCTTTCCACTAATAACACTTAGATTCTTTTGTCATCAGTCGCCATTAATTCTAGTTTAAAACCTTCCTTCTTAAGCTGGTAAGCCTAAAATTAAAAACGCACCTATTTTTCCTTATGAGATACAATCATTGAATCATTAAGGCTGGAAAAGACCTCCAAGCTCATCAAATAGAGCCCATCTCTCCTCAGCAGTCCTTATTTCTCTTCTGCAAGAGCTGTGGAAGCTCAGCCATCCCAACTGGCAACAGTAGGATCAGGTCAATCAGAATTAATGAAAAGTTTTTTCTCATTTCCCTTTGAACAGCAATTCTCTCTGCACAGTGAGAGACCTACCAACTCTAAAGTTGACCAAATATTTTGAGTAAAGACACAAAAATTAAAACTCATGGTAAATCAGAAAATCCACGACCAACAAGAAAGAAAATAGACATAATAATTTTCAAGGGTTTCACAATTCCAGATACACGTCAGAATCCAAAAGCATCTCTTCGAAAACAGATCCATCTGCTCTGGCAGCGTCACAGTTACATAGCAAAAGCATTAATAGGTTGATAATGACTGACTATGGGGTTTGCAGTTTTTCAGATCCTCCTTTTCAGGCTAAAATGGGTATAAACTCATTTAGTCAACTTCAAACCCTCTGCTGGCAGCACTGCTCATCTTTATGACACCCAGAGTCTGAAATTAAGTTTTCCTATACCAGCACCCTTTTGTGTCCCCACGAACATAATGATGCCGAGAGATGGGCAACACAAATGGACTGTTACAGGAGAAAAGATAACTGCAGCATACAGTCATTCCAGTTCAAGACTGGGATCACAATGGACCCTCTCATTAAGCCCTTGAGGGGCAAAAATCCCCTCAGTTTTCCTCCCACCAAGCCAAGGCACTATCTTACCACAGACAGGATCTTCACAAGATCTCAGAGCACAATACTTGTCTTCATCAAAGCCTTGACTTCCCTCAGCTCTGTTTTACTGATATATATACAGTGTAATTCAGGAAGTGCCCTCCTCATAAAAGATTTCCTGTATATGCAAATACATAGGATCACAAATACTAGTGTACATCCTCAGCAAACAGTTCTTGTAACGTGCTGAGAAGTGGTGACTTTCCTTCTATCTAGTCCTGCTATTTTATTTCAGTATTTCCTCCAAGTCCTGGACTCTGTGCCTGCCTTTTTGTTTTTCCTGCACTGTCACTACAGAAGACTGTAGTTCAATAAAATTCCTTTTCCCTGATCTAGCCTCTAGGACAAGAACATCACTGACATCTTGGATATGGCAATTACTTTTGTTTAGTAATTGATTTACATATTCTGCTGTTTTTCCTGAGTGGCAACCTCTTTGTTCTAACTTATAAGCAAACTAAATTCCAGCTATAACTGACCAGTCTATGCAACCAAAAGTTACTTTTCTGCTATTGATACATAAGGGATCAAATCACTCTTTAAAATACTCTTTAATGGCCATAAAAATCTTGACAGCATTTAAAAAAAAATATTTTTACGTCAAACCAGTTGTCTCCACTTACTGTGTAGTGCTTTATCAGTATTTTTTATTTTATTTTATTCTACTCTATTCTTATTTGAATGTCAATTGTTTACAACTAGAAAGCATCGCTCATTTCTTGCTTAGTTTCATATGCTTAAGGTAGTTTTATCTTGTGTGGTACAATACCTCACACGGTGGGCCTTATCCATGATCAAAGCCTTTCATACCTGGTCAATACAAAGTTAGTATCTATGAATATTCAACACCAACAATACTTTTAGTTGTCACCTAGGTCAGTGTGCCATAAAAACCAAAAAACAGTTGTGCTGAAATTCTCCAAAGTACATTAAAGTGATAAAGCAGAAATATCTCTATTTTTTTTAATAAAAAAACCTCCAAAGAACGAGGAAACTCACAAATACGGATAGATATGAGGATTCTCCAAGTAGGAATTGATGAAAGACTTTCCAAATAGCAAACAAATTCTGCCCTACCATCAAGAGAAGTTCTAAGGAACTAGGGGGTGCTTTACATTTGTCCTATGCACCCCTGCAAGCAGGATACAAGGGGAACGTGGTACAACCTCCAAGTACTCTCAGGGCATCAAGTCTTGCTTTGAGTCCACCTTGCTCGTGCTGCCAGCACCCCAAGGAGTATCTATACACGTGGATGAATAAATCTACGTTTCTACCATGAGCTCTGTATGCACAAGCCCCTTCAGAAACAGGAGAGTTACGACAGCTTTGGCAGTGCCACAATAGTTGTGCTGAGAGTCTGAGGTGTACTAACTCAAACGATGCAGCATACCCACACTATGTGTAACTATCTACACACAGCATCCAGAGCAGTGCAGAAGTGGAGCAAATTCTTTGTGATCCACAATCAGACATGTACGACGTCAGGGAAGAAACCTCATCTTTCCTTGCACTTCTGAATTCCTTTGATAAAATGACCTCTGGGAAACAGATACTGTCTTAATGCAGACAGCAGTTCTACCCACAGTGTCAGTGGGTTTGAACATTTACGTCTCAGCAGTGCAATGCTTTATAAAAGCTTCTACCAGAAAGTTTTCTAGAGGAGTGGTTTCATTTTCTGTACTCTGATATCAGATCTAGCTCTCAGCATTTGAGAAAGACCAATAAAATCTGTCTGAAATACATAATTCCGTATCACTGATGACCTATGTATGTTCTCACAATGCCATGGCAGTCATAAAATGAAGTCATTTATTATTATTATTATTATTATTATGTCTCTACTTACTAATTCTTAACAGGAAGATGGGAGAAATATGTAGCTAATCTTCCTTGTACTTTTTTCTTCTGGTTTGTGTTTCACTTCTCAGAATCAGAACATGCTCAGGTACCTGCTTTCTCATCTGTACCTATAAATATCCAGATTAACAGGAAACAGATCACTAGAAAGGCATGTTGCCATACGTATTTTGTTTACTGACAGCATAAAACACTAGGCTACACTACATAAGCCTCAGAAGAGGTACAAAAGGCTACTTTCAAAATGTTTGGTCAATATATTTCAATTCAGAACTCAAATGACTACTTACAGCTTTTCTCTTTGTCTCTCAACTTGCTGTTGCCAAATGGGGTAAGTCCTGCTCCTCTCTCCCCTGCATAAGTGCCAGTGCTTATCAGTGGCTTTCACAAGCTTATTCTGTTTAACTATGCTGGAAGAAAAAAAAAATATTCTATTACTTCTCTACCTATTTAGGCCCACTGAAGGATTTTATATGCTCTAAAGCTAAGAACATTAGGAAAACAGGAGGGAGATTAGGTCTTCCCAGTGACAACCAGCTATCGGATCAGTTCAGCTGTAACACATCCTATGACACCTCTAAACGAGCGCCTTCTCTCCCCAAAGAGCCAGGCTTTACTAGGCTGTGACAGGGGGACACTTGGAAAGGACTTCAGACACTTTTTGAGATAATATATTTGGCAAGTTTGCGGTCAGGGAACAAGGGATGTACAATTACATCAACTCAAATCCTGTTAGAAAGAACAGCACTGAAAATATTACGTAATTATATTATTGCTAAACCTTACTGCTTAACTTTACATGTGATACTGAGCTCCCCGTTTCCAACAATAACAAATGTGATGACTAGAACTGGCCAAATAATTTAATTTTTTGTAAGTTTTTATAAACACACAGAAATTATTCCATGAAAATGTTCACATTATTTTAATTAAATATTCTTTAAAAAGTAGTATCTCTGGTCATATATTGTTAGATCCTACTGGAAGCACTAATACTCAATTAAGCTTTCAAGTAATTAATGAAGAGAACAAATATGTACAAAAATACTGAATACAACATTTTTGAGAACATGCACTGGTTCAGCTTTCAGAAAAACTTTGACCAGTGGTCAGGTTGACAAATTATTTGAATTACACAATATTAAAACATTCTTGGATATCAGCTTCACAGATGACACTTTTTTTCTTGTCTGTCTTCTTCGTGATTATCGGTCTGCTCTTGTTCGTTACTGTTATCTTCAACAAGACTTTTCAGACGTGACAAATGGTGTAAGGCTCTAGATCAGGAAAAATGAAGACTTTAACAACAGTGTACACATTACTATTTGCATTTAACACAAAATGATGTTGACTTCTTACAAACAGCTTAACAGTTTGAATGGTTTATGTACAGCTTACAGCTCTACATCTAACTGTTCCACTTAGTCTGTTTTAGAGATTATAAATTAGACTAAGTTATTTTTAAAAAAGAGAAAGTACTTTTTGGAACTGAAATTTTAAATATGTATTCTCAAATACAGGTGCTCACACAAACAGGCAGCTCCTATTAAAATATTACAGAATGGGTATTTAACACTGGATATTAAACATTGCAAAACACTGTGTCATAAAATAGCATATCAGTACTGAAAGCTGCTGTATTTGTTTCAAATAAAATCTTTTCATTTTATATTACAGTGTAAAACCATATTGTAACACCGAGTTTTGTTGAAACAAGTGTTCTACATAATGAAACCATTTTTGATTCTGCTTTTTCTCAAACTTATTATTTCTTTAGTCACTTATAACTGTTCAGTAGGACTCTGCTGATTTCATTAATGAAATATTTTCTAGCATTTTCTCCACTGCAGTGAATAAAAGTAGAAAATGTTTTGTCCCATATTACAAATTTCTATAAGTCTGATTAAAGTCCATCTGTGAGCAGCAATAATTAAACTATGAATTTAGATGAAATACAAATGTTTATTTACAGAGTACATCTCTGAAATATCACCAGATATTTCTCTGCTCCATGAACAGCTGTGTTTTTAATTTTATTCACTAACAACTTAAAGTTTTCAGATCACATGACCACTCTCTCAGCTAATTTATCATTCCTGTTCTGCACTTTCCAAAAACAGTGAAAAGTCAGAAGATCAATGGTCACTTACTTCTGAATAGAATTAGTAAGAGGGATTATCTCACTGTCACTCAGTTTTAGTTCAGCCTCTGCTTTTTCAGAAAGCTTTAAAAAAACAAGCAAAAAAATGTTAACTGAGAGAAGGAAAAGCATCTGAATATGACATAAAATATGGAATTTTTATAGCACATTGCATTGGAAAGTATTACTAACAACTTCATAGCATCATAAAGTAATTCAGGTTGGGAGGGACCTCAGGAGGTGGGCTCCTGCTCAAAGTAGAGGCAGCTACGAGGTTACAGCAGGTTGCTCAGGGCTTTATCCAGACAAATTTTGTTTGAGAATGAAGGCTGCACAACCTCTCTTGAACAACTTGCTCCACTGCTTGGCTGTCTTCAGGATTGAAAAGTCTCCCCCAATGTCCAACGTGAACCTCCTGTTTCATTTTATGCCTGTTTCTCATCCTTCCACATGCATCACTGAAGACCCTGGCTCCATCTTCTCGACACCCTCCTCATAGCAAGGCTTCTGTTAGGTCTTCCAAAACTTCCTCTTCTGCAGCCCAGACAAGCTCAGTTCTCTCAGCTCCCTCCCATAAGCAAGTGCCATAGCCCCCAACCACCTAGGTGCCCCTCCACCAGCTTATTGATGTCTCTGCTGAAGCGAGGGGCCTAAATCTGCATGCAATATTATAGATGTGGTCTAAGAAGTGCTGGGGGATACAGAGGGACAATCATTTCTCTTGATCCACTCACTGTGCTCCTGGCCACACAGCCCAGGTCTTGCTGTTCCTCCTTTGCTGCCAGGGCTCATGCTCAGCTTGGACCTACGAAGACCCCCTGGGCTCCCCAGCCAGGCAGCCCCCAGTATTGCTGCAAGGGTTCCTTCCTCCCCAGGTGCAAGGCCTTGCATTTGCCCCTGTTGAATTTCGTGAGGTTCCTGTCGGCCCATTCCCCCAGTCTGCCCGATCCAGATATATATGGAGCATTTCATTCTCTACTGAGTATTGGGTATAAGAACTGTATGTAAGCAACATGATGAAAAAGGTAAAAAGAGATAATAAAGTCTATGAAAATACTGTGAAACAAAAGTGCCACAAAATGCCAACTCAGTGATGGCAAAGGAGGCATGGGTAGAGCATATGAGAATGCCCCGCTTCTTAAAAATTCAGTACATGCCCCCGAAAGCCTAGAATTACCGGGGATATTACCAGCAGCCAACATTTTCCAGAACACAGCTGTAGCTAGAGCAGCAGAGGGGAGCAGAAGAGCCCGAAATGCCGCCACCTCCTGGCTCGCCAGCCCTGCTCGCTGCAGCACCCGAGGCCACTGTCACCCAGTTACTGCCCACCCCGGCGTCCCTGCGAACAGGGGGCCTGCAGCTCAGGCAGCACAGGACCCCCGCTTGCAGCAGCAACAAGACACCCGGCATTTCGGGCACCGCAGCCTCAGCGTGTGCTCCCAGTGCAAACTGGACTGCATCTGCTGGCAGTGCTCTTTCTGAGATGACTGGAAACCAAGTCTATAAAAAGACTAACCATTTTTCTCAGAAACGTACACAGCACATCGATTTTGACAAGATGCAACACAAGGAAACTGACTACTCACTTTTTCAAGCTCTTGCTGGTGCTCAGCAGTTTCATTCTGGCTTAAACTTCCCTGAATTGCTTGAAGTTTAAACAACGTTTGCTTCAAAGCCTCCAGGGGCCTGTGATGATGACCTCCAGAAAACATATTTTCCTAAAGGAAAAGCCAAAGAATGTGTCGATCTTGCAGTGTACTGCAGTGCACATACAACAAAACAAAATAACATAAACAACCTCTGACATTTCCCAGAGACAATTTAAAGGCTAATTTCTACGAGTGTTTGCCTCTATCTGTTCTTTAAAGGTCTGTTTCTGAGTTGTACATGTATGATGCTACACTGGTTCATCTTCATTTACGCCACTGCATGGTCAGTGAAGTCACTGTAAATACAAACATTGAGGAAGACGTGAAGCAACACAGAAGGGCCTCAGCTCTGGTTTGTGTAAAATAATTCAAGAATATTCAGACTGTCAGTCCTTGGAATGCTATGACAGCAGTGCTGGAACATGTGTCAACGTTTCAGAACTGACAGAGCAAGTAAGCTTCCTTAATGATAAACCTAGATTGACTCAATTAGCATCTATATGATATCTGCTCATTCTGTAATCAACAAAGCAGATGAAGTCAAGGTGACAAAAAATTGTGGATAATCTAGAAATACTTCCGTCTAGAAATGTCTGATGATCTAGCAGAACCAAGAGAATGGGAAGCACGCAGGATGAAATTCAGTGAAGCACCATTCAGACAGAATAATTTGAATTAGTCATGCCCCTCGTTAGGTTCTGTGTCAATTAACTCCTTAGGGAAACACAAGTATGCGCCACAGTGGAAAAACTTCAAGAGTAATGGTCTGTTTACTACAAGATGGGAAAACAGAATCTGAGAGCAGTTAAGATTCAAGGACAACAAGGCAGAAAGTAAAGGAAGCATACCAGTACATAAATTAATAGTATGCCTTTCAACTAGAATATTGGGCTCAGTGCTCATCTCCCTTGCTGAAAAATAAGATAATCAGATAATCAAAATGAAAGACTGAACAATATTAAGACTGCCAAGAAGGCAATTGATATGGAAGAATGGGTATAAAATAATGAATAATCAAAACACTAAACTCAATCCATGATCCAATTCCAGTGCAACAGTTTAAATAATAAGAAATATGTTACTTTGCTTAGCTCTTGAACTTGACTCATACCCAACAGTACATCAGCCAGACTAGGAAATTAGTCATATTTAATACATCAGTACTAAAAAAATTTCTTCCTTTACTCAAAACAGGAAAATTATTTTTTAAACAAAACATGGAGTGTAAAAGTCAAACTATTACTAAGCCAAGCATTTTATAGTTAGATGCTTTCTTCATTATAATTGTGACCAAGGGTTAGATTATGTGATTTAATAACTGTATCAGTTCATCGTGCTCAAACATGACTAAACTACTGCAGTTAGACTTCCTACTTTATATATTATACAAGATAAAGCAATTTGCAGGTATTCCCCCTTCTAATATTTACCAGCCTTACATATTTCGGGCACTCTCAGAAATAAATACTCAGTTTTACTGACCTTATTTTTGTCACTTAAACAGTCTTCCAAGAATTTATGTATGATATCTGCCTTGGGGAACGGTAGAGCATTCTCCATGTCCTCACAGCACACAGGCACTGGTGGTTTGCTAAACCAACATTAAACATGCAATGAAGAATAACAACAGGTTTATAAACTAAAAGAATTGTTTCAGGATATAGTCATTGTATGAAACCAGGTATCTTGCATCACTGCATCACCAAGGGGGCACTGAGGAGTCCTGTCAGCACTTTGGTGCATGCCAGAGAAACACGTAACTATTTTTTCAGGTTTTGTCAATATAATCAAAACCTGGGCAGCCATAAAAATCAACTAAAAAACCTCCACAAGACAAGGACTTCTTAGCTATAATTTATTATACATGGGTATTTTTCTTATACCTGGCACTCCTCCATTAATATTCAGCATTAAACAGCTACCTTCTGCTTACTGACCTCTAATTCTTCTAAAGTCTCTAAGGTATTTTAATTCAAAGGTAGTAGTCTCCTAGAAACATACAGTAATGAAGCCTGATGTCCAGTGATGTTCTCCTACGTGGGTATTCTGGTGGCTAGCAGGAGGTCAGGTTATTAGCCTCTGTCTAGAGGAGCATGAATAGTACCAGTCCTATTATCACATGCCAGAATGCTGCAGTTTGAGACTTACTCATCTGTTAAATATTGCTAGAATTAGCCAATAGTTCCAAATCTTCTGGGGTAAAGGGCAACTGACAGACAACATCCAGACCCACATACATCTAGCTTCTTAAGAAATATAGGAAACTAGGAAATTCTAGTATTGATTTTTAGCATTCTTTGATGCTGTGAAATAAACTTTCAGTTCCTGAACAATTGAAAATTCACTCCCAAGGCTGCTCCAAAACTTCCCAAGGCCACACCACTTTTTTTTTTTTAAATGGACTTCCTACTATTGTTTTTCATAAACTATTAAATCTGTCCACTTAAGTTCCATTACATAATTTTTCTCTTGAAATATATTTGTATATCAATGATATATAAGATATATTATTAAAAGGCAGTAATAAGTAATAGTGATAGCACTCTCTGCAAGTCAATGAAAAACGGAAAGCAGTGCACCAATACCCTGACCTAGAAATATCAAACATTTAGCACTAGCAAGAAAACTAACAGTAAATCCCTTCTTTATGTACATGCCACACCACCATTACCTAGAACCTATACACAAAAGCAACTAAATACATTATTTTGGACTAATTTGTTTGTGAAAACACATACATGTTTACTTACAAAGCACCTGGAGCATTCTCCCACGATCTTTCTGCTCCGAGTATATCTGTTGTGGAAGGACTGCCATCATTTTCCAGATTATTTGACAAACCTTCAGGTGAACTCTCCAGACCTCTGTCAGCCTTCCACATAAGTAGCTCAAGCTGGGCTTCTGAAACACAAGGGCACAATGTGCGAAACCGTCTTCAAGGGCATTATTTCCACATTACTTTCAATTTTATGTAATAATCACTACAGATGAATTAGCTCTGGAAATATTTTACAGAGAGCATAGCCTCAATACAACTCCTTTGGTTAGCTTGGTATGGCAGTATGGCATGTGGCTCATCAGTATCAAACGGGATCTGCAAGGTTCTAGCCAGGAGAGTATTTAAATTAGCCAAGCATTTCTTTTCCTAACTTAGGTAAAACAAGTATCATATGCAGCATTCAAGATTATTTAACATTTTTAGTGTGCTTTCATGCTATAGAAAAACACAATATTAATTCACAATACAATGTTAAATATTACTTATTAATACTGCAAGTTCTTCAGTTAGTGTTCCTATTATTTTGTACAGGTTCTTCTAATAGCTGCTTTTACAGACACCTGGAGAGAAATCATGCAACATGTACACACAAATCACACATACAATCACATACAGGACTCACATTTAAAAACAGGTTGAGACAAACACTCAAAATGACAGGCACAGTCTCACATATCTTTTTTCATACCTAGCCTGTTCATTATTGGTAAACTTTTCTGTTAGGGGGAAGAAAAAGCTATAACCCTATATTTAAAGTTCATCATGCGTATACATCAGAAAGCTATTCACAGATGTTTGTATACCCAGCATTTTGTTGCTTTGAATTCACAACATAAACAACATTTTCACTTAGTTTTTACATATAACCTCTTGGAAAAAGGGACAGATCATTATTTATGCTTTGCATGACAAAGAAAAAATATTTTTCTTTTTGAATAAACAAACTTAGACAGAAGTGAAGGTAATTAACCCTTTGAAATGTTAATCTCATATCAAAGTAAATCTTGCTGATATTTAATAAAACAAAGATGGTGCTTCACCACAGGAGGACCTCTCTGCTTCTGCAGGGTGATGGCCTGCTGCAAAGAGTAGCTACATGACAGATGCCACAGAAACTCTTTACATAAACTAAAGGCACTGCATAACCTAAGTATATAAATATTATTATTTATATATTTAGTTATAAATATCTGCTGCTGACTGTTTAAAGTTGAGAAAACGACTGCACAATAAATAGTATTTTTTACCAATTTGACAGTTTTGTTTACACTATGTTTAGGAAACTCTCTCCCCAAAGGTTACACTGTGTGATTTAATGCTTGAAATTCTATTAAAATATTTATGGAATTACTGTCATTATCTTGCAGTAAAGTACTAAATATGCCAACTTAATAAAGACTTTGTTGTAAAAGGGATGTTTAAATATTGATTTATATATGAAAACTTACAGTATTAAAGCTGGTTAACTTGGTCAACTACTAGTAAGTGCTTTGAGTCATTTGTCAAAGATGGAAATGAATAAGCCTACTGGACAGTGCAGTCAGACTAGCATAGCTACAGAGTGTTGGTTTAAAAATGTACATGTCTTTAGACACATACCCTCAAAATGAAAAAAATCAAGTTGTATCAATTCTAGTTACCTCTGAACCGCTTTTTAGCATGTCTGGAAAACAAGTTAGCAAATGGGAAGCATGTATTTGGACTGCCATAGCTGCAAGTTCCTTTTACTTTGTTCTCACCTCTCGGATCCAAGGAACCACTTTGTTCAAAAAAATTACAACTGTCTTTATCTACAGAGTGTCTTTTTTCCAGGATCTCAGAATTCTGTGAGGAGGAAGCTTTGCCTTGTGTATTAAAATTTTGACCATCACTTTCTTTAGTTGGATCAGAAAAAAGGTTGTAACTCTTGAGCCAGACTGGGTAGTGAAAATTGGGAATACTCCTTATCCCCGATACACTTAAGTCAGACTTCTGACTGGTAATCCACCTTGGATAATTCTTGAAAGCGTTAGAGTTCTCTTCAAAAGACAAGGGTCTCAAACTTCCTTTAGAGGAGACAGAATCGTACTTATCAGGCGTAGACACAGTGTGTTTCTTTCTGCGGAAGTCTTTGTCTGGATGCTGGTGAGTAACAGCTTTCCCATTCTCCTGGAGACTGAAACCGTTTTCAGTTGTGAGCGATGAGGTTTGGTAAGGGCAGAAAGATGTTTTAAGTGGCTGTCTGCTCCACTCAGTACTTCGATACCTTGATTTAAAAGGACTATGCTGGACAACGGGCAGCGATCCATCTGCTGGAAATGCTAACAGATCATCCGTCGCAAGACTCATCAAGTCTAGGTCACACTCCGTCTGCCTTCTGGAGGGTGAAGCAAGAGAACCCGATCCTACGTGCTGATCAAAATCATCCAGTGCTGAAAAACAAAGATATTTTACATGAGCTGCTAAACTTCAAGCATACCAAAAGGATACATTCGGAAGATCCAGCATGAAGTAGTAATTTAAAGCTGAAATATGTTATTTACCAGTGGGTACCAAATTACAGTTCTTACAAGAGTGGTTCCATTTCTAATCAGAAGCTTGCTAAAAACCTTACAGGTCAAAAGCTACCCCTCCTTTCATAGCACAAAGCATTTACAGCTTTGTGTATTTTCTTTATTTTTTTCTTGAAGAAAGAAATCTACATTCCATTCTTAGCTGCACATTCAGAATTCTATATTTTGCAAGTATGTCTTCAAGCATTTCAGTCCTAGTAGCGACACTCCCTCCACACAGTAATGTTAGGGATGACTCCCTCATATTGACATCAAGCACATTTACTAGGAAAAAAAAAAGTCTAAAAACAATAGCCTGAAAGGCAGATAACCAGATAATGGGCCTCTAGACCCATTTTGTGATTCTGCAGAAACTTATGCTGTATAAGATTTGACTGGGCAGTTTTTCCAGGAAGAATTACAGCATTAAATCCCTTTTTTTTACTGCATCTATGAAGCAATTTGATTCACAAAAACAGGTTTTCTTCAGCTAGCACCTGGAAGTTATTTTTTCTCACCTTCACTGTAATATCAGTAAGCGAAATCTGTATACTGCAGACTATTATAACATACAAAACGTACATGCAGAATAGCTAACACGTGAACGGAGCTAATGAGCCTTCTGCAAAGAACAGCAATGGAGAAATTTCAAAGTAAAATATGAGATGACACATTTTCTTTTAGTGATAATCAGAATTCTTATTTTTGTTTTGGAAATCAGTTAAACATCAGTAGAAGATTGTTTGTATTAGAAAAACATAACCCGATATAGCCCAGCTAAAAAATGCCCGTCTCAATAAGAGAAAAGAAAGGTGTGAAGAAAAAAAAAAGCCCTTCATAATATGATACACTACCATAACTGTCCATGCCAACACAACCTAGGCAAGCATCCTTTTTCTGATACAAAGTTTGCCTGTACTTGGGACTTAATTATTTTCAATGTAATGGCCAAACCATTTGCAATATAAATTAGCTCAAGCATAGTTATCACTTAAATGCTTACGTATTCAAGCTCACTAATAGTGACAAAAACCAATTCAAGCCCATATACATTAATCAGTTGGGTTAGACTTCAGACCCAAAAGTACATTCCATAAAAATCAAATGTATGAGAGGCAAATTTTGTTCTAAGACAAAGCAGTGTTTAAAGGAACTCCTTCAATTAATTAGCTTCTGATACTTACTCTGGAAAGGAAACAGATTTTTTTTCAAGACTTGGGTTTAAGCAAGGATTTACACTATCTCTAGCATATATTCACATATAGAAAATACAAGTTTATTCCATACTCTGGAATTTATTATTGCATTTATGAGCGTGGTCACGAGTTCTCACCAATCCACCAAGCTTCTACAAAAAAGCATTAAATAATGACAAATACTGCTAGACATAGCCAAGCATCATTTACTATACCATAAAGACTTGAAAGCAGTTGTGCAAGGAACATTCCTTCAACCAAACACAACTGGTGCGAGACAAGGAGATGCAATACTATTGGCAATGAAAAAAAAAAAACCACCACGAAAAACAGCAAACACCAGAACTTACCAAAAGGCATATTTGCAGAAGACATACCATGTTTTTCTCTGGCAAGGCGCTTTGAAAACCTCACTTGTTTGGGAGTGCTTTGAAATATGCAGATTTTTCCAGTGCTTGTTTCTGAAGATGTCAGACTTAGATCAAAATCTTCAATATAAGCCTCCAGAGCTTCAGATGCAGAGCTGTAAAGCTTGTCCTTGTAGTGAATCAAACTGTCTGAGTATGGATTATTGCTGTCAACGCTATAACTTGTTAGAAGAGAAGATATTGTCGAGTCAGGAGAGGTGATACTGCTTTCTTTTATTGAGCTTGTCATGGTTTTTATCCAGATTTCTATCAGAATCTTCACTCATCTTTTTAATCAATCTAAACAGATAAAGAAAGAACACCGCAAGTGATCATCTACACTGAAATGACTTCTCACAAAAACTGTAATGTATCTAGGATTTTTTACTTATGCCATGTTATTATTTTCCTAAAAATTACTGTTTACCTATTCAGCTTGCTGCTTTTCAAATAAGTTTGTCATATATATTCGCCACCACTAGAAAAGTAAAAGGCAGAAAATTAGGGCTTTGGGAGAAAAATATAACAACAGGGAAAACTTCTTGTATATGGAAACTTCAGTAGGAGAAAAAAATATAACCAGAAAGCACAAAAATCTGGCTCCTCACTAGCTCCAGAGGAACCTCAGTACCCTGCTTTGGCAACAACAGGATTTCACATAAGAATTGCGGACATTTGTCACCAAACAGGCGATTCATCAAAGACACACAGAGGTATCATAACTTTTGACTTCAGAACCAGCCCAGAAGAATACTGTTCATGGACAAAAAAACAGCAGGAAACGTAGCTTAGCATGAAAAACTGAGTAATTCAGTGTAAAAAGAGTAGGAGGCCATTACCCTTGCAGGTATTTTAAGGTCACCAGAACGGGTACACACAATAAAAGAATTTTACAAGCCACGTGGGAGCACTTAGCATTGCCTTATCTCATCAATTTAGCCAGCCTCATCCAAGCCACCTTTGCAAGCCCACAAACCGTAAACTGAAGAGATAGAAGCGCCGGCTTGCTCCAAACTCTATAACTGGGATGATCAAAGTCACCAGAAAAAAAACCCAACAGCTCATTTCAGCTCTGTAGGTAAAAATACCATTCGAGAAATCCCTTGTTAAGGAAACAGGCGTTGTTAACAAGGAACAAAGACCAATAACTCCGTTATAACCAATTATCACGTGCAGATAAGGGTCATCACGCAAAAGCAGCACAACGATTTATGAGGAAAGGCGCGGTGGGGACCAGCTTTTCCAAGGCTGAAGGGGTTTTCCCCAGGAAGCCGAGGAACCAGGCAAGGCAGCGGCTCCAGGGCAGCGTGACCGGCACAGAAACCTCCGGGGGCCCCATCCCCACACACACCCCCCCCGGGAGAGGCAGGGCCGACCCTCACGGGTACCCCCGGCCCCCTTTCCCTCACCAGAACCAGCCAGCGCGGCGAAAAGAAGCGCCCAAAGCAGCACAGCCCCTCCGCGCTGCCATGAGGCTGCGTGGCTCCAGCTCCGCCACCCTGCCCGGGAGCCCCGGCCATCCCCACCCCACAACGGCCGCTCCTCCAGGTTCTTCCCGCGCAGCGGTTTTGAAGGGACCGCGGCCCTTGGCAAAATGGCGGCGCGCAGGCGCAGGGGCGGCCGCGCGGCCCTGCGGGAGCTGTAGGCGAAGCCGGGCTCGGGGACTACATCTCCCGGCATGCCCCGCGGCGGGAAGGCGGGGCGGCGGGGCGGGGCCGGGACCGGTGCCTTCAGTCGGTGCCGCGCCGGTGAGGTGAGTGCGAGCTGCCGTTGTCTCTTCTTTCTCGCGTCCTGAGCCCCGGTAGAGAGTGGGGTAGGATGGGGTGGGGGGCTGCCAGGCAGGCTGTTCGCCGCCCCTCGCCTCAGGGCTGACTCCGCGGGGCTGGGGGTTCCTCCGGCCAGGCCTTCGAGTGGGTTGCAGGGGGTGGAGGGCCCGGTCCCGGGGGCGGCTGTGGCAGAGGCCGGCCCCGCAGAGGCTGAGGTGCGAAGCGAGTTTGGTGCGAGAGGCTGGGGATAAACTGCGTGAGGAGGGGAGGTTTTACTGGGGAGCGATGGTGGCTTTCATCTGGGGCGACTGGTGTGTCTCCACGGATGCTGCAGTTCACTCTCAAGATCCACATCAGCAGCTACTTCTTGGTAGCCCAGACTGGAAGTCTGTTAAAGAACTTTCTTTAAATAATGGCTATATTTTTCTGAAATTCAATATAATGAAGGAGTTAATTTCATAGAAATACCCAGTTAACGTACACTAAACCCTGTGGAAAGGACACAGGAGTGAGCCCTGTGTTTTTTTGCTCTTTAACGAGTGCTTTTATCAGATACCAGCAAGCTGTTTTTAAATCTTTACAGGTAAATGGACTATAAGAAAGCTGCCGATGAAGTTGCGGAAAAAATTTTATTGTACAGTCAAGATACTTCAGGATGGAGAGTGATTAAAGTTTCAGTAAGAAAATACTAGTTAATATTGTGTATGAAGTTATTTTTATTAACTACATTTTGTTGCAAAAAGTGTTTAAAACTGTTTTCCTTTAAGAAATAGTTGACAACTCTTTATCAACTGCTAAGTTTTTATTTTCTTTTTTCTGCTTTGAGAAAAATGTTACCGTTTCTTCAAAGCCTTCAAAAGAGTATGAAGGAAATATGTAAGTATTTACATTTTGTTTGTCACTGTAATGAATAACAACCTCGTCTTTGAGAAGCTACACCCAAGATTGAAATGGAAAAGTTGATCATGTTCTGTGCTTTGTGAAAGTGTGAAGTTTTAGCTTTGGTAGCTGTAGCGAAGATTTTTGTGTTACAGTTACACTGGGTCAGCAATAGGGCTGGAATACAAGAGATGGATTTCCAAAGCAATTTTCAAATGTGCTATGAAAATTAAATATTATATAATACTATATAACACTAATATGGCATAAGTAGATATGGCATCACAGTTTTGGCCTGAAGTCAGAAACTCTTCCTGGTGAAATATTCAAGCCATTACATCTTAGCAGCTGGGCTTTGCTTTTCACCCCTTCATCTGACTGATACTCACACATGCAGGTGTGCTTTCACTCTTGCTCTGCCTTATCAGTCCTTTGTACCTTTTTCTTTCTGGCACCCAAAACTGAGTTAACTGTACTGAGAATAAGAAGGTTATATCATCTCCACAGCAGCACCTTCACCTGTCCTTCCTGCTCTCGAGTGATGAGTTCAGCGCTGTTGTTAAGCAACTAGACTTGGCCCAAAGGGTGGAGTTAGGCGAGGCAGACTAACCTGATGTCACAGCTTACTGTCACTGAGAGAGTTGGCTCTGCTCTTTGCATTCCTCCTCTCCTGGCTCTGCAATCCTCACCCTTGTTTGTGGTGGCTGTGGTACTCAGCTGGTTGTTTACAAGCTGATTCAGATCATTAAAGCAGGGGGGGGAAAAAATCACTTAAGAGAAGCGTGCAAAATTGGAGGAAAAGACGACACTTGCAACATGTCCTTAGCTTCTCTCTCTTTTTTTTTTTTTTTAAATGCCTAATGGGCATGAAATTACATTAAATGCCAGTCTAGACAGATAGGCAGTAGAGAAAATTTGCTTCGACTATGATGAGATGTTTGTGATTAGTGGTATTCTAAATCCAGAAGTCTTGCATGGTTGTCTAATTATTTCTGAAGGTTTGAGCAAAGAAGGTATTAATTTCAGAAGACAATGCTGTATCACTAGTGTTACAGAAGAATTACTCTATTGTCATGGAAAATAGCTATAATAGTTCATTAGAATATGACAAAAGTACTATTCTCAATAAGAATTTGCATACTTTGTATGTAGTATTATTATTATATTTCTGATCTTATTTCAGTACAGGTGCGTGTGAGGGAGTGAGAGTCTGGTTGCTTAGAATTCATGAGAACGTGCCTGATGTTTCTGTGGAGGAGAAAAGATACGCTGTAGTCTGTCAGGCATGAAGCCATTTTCAGTTATACTCAGATCTTTATATAGCAAATTCTTTGCAGTCAGGAAAAGCATTATCTATCGTGCTTTGTGCTGTTTGGTACAGGGAGCCAGAATCTTTCATTCATTTATTTTTGTACAAATCTTTGTCCCATTAACAAGCAGCACTGGTCGGTAGCATCTTTTGTGAAGGAATACTAGCTGTTTGTAGGAGCAAAAGTATAGGTGTTCCCATTTACAGTTTGACATTGAATATTTATGAAGTGTATCACAAATGCCAGTTTCTTTTTTACTTGGCAGGAGTATTAACGTTTTGCTTTACTCGCTAAAAGAAATCAGTGTGGGGTCTGGTAGTTAAAAGCAGTAGAGGTCATTGCTTTGGTCAGGTGAAGTATTTTCAGCAGAGTTCAGGGAGGCATTAAGGTGGTTGTTCAAGGCTGAATAGGATTTCTTTTGGAATTGTGTCACCTAAGCTCAAGAAATGAGGCTATGTGTTTCAGTTTGTCTAAGATAGTGAGACTAGATTTGGTGATCCAAGCGATCTTTACCAGGCTTACTTCCTCTTTTCCCAGTGTTCCCAATAACCCCCTGTAAAAACTGGAAATTGAGATTTGGCACAAGTGTGCCTTTTCTTGTATTCTAGCAACTGTGTCTTTCAGAAGCCTTGCCTGGAAAAAGTCCTCCTGATTAACAACTTGCACTGAGTTTAGGAGAGAAGACATTACGGGATGCAGGCGAGAGCTGCTTAGGAGATTGATAAACAGAAGTTCATGGGAGTTATGGAAATAAAGGGTGTATCCAGATACTAATATGCTGGGTTTAACTGGTCCTGCCACAGCCTCCATTAGCTGTTTTTGAGTTGCCATTAAGATGTTTGCCATCGCCATTGGACCCAGTTAGTGGAGAAGCAAGTTTCTGGAGTAGTCGTAGACGCCCACACTGTGCTCACTCCACCAGGGCAGTAAGTGGTGACAAGAGCTGCTGCTGCAGCGGGAAGAAACAGGTCCGTGATTTTGCAGGGCTTCTGTGTTTGCACTCTGCTATCTTTCCTCTTTCTGACTTATGCTCATGCATCATCAGGGTCTGTAAATCTGATTTCATGTTTCTTAAACTGCTTGCAAGCGTAGTCTCCTTGGAGCTTATCTGCTGTCACGCGGCATCCTTCACCTTTGATTTGATTGCTGTCAATCACTACCGTAGTGATTCACAGTTTCTCCAGGAACTAGGTGTGAGAATTACCAGTATTAGTGAGTGGTTCCCATCGTTAGAGGAGTTTCCTATTTCCTTGTGAGAGGCCCCTCTTCCCCTCTGTGAACTTTCCCTTGAACTCCTCAGAAGGTTATGAACAAAGGTTGGAGGAATGCCAGGAGGTGCTAGTTCTTAAATAGTGAGAAGATTTGCAATCAGTGCCAAAATGGATTGAAAGCATCTATATAGAAAAAATAACAGATTATTTAAATTAGCAGGTTCCTAGCTAATCGCTCACAAATAATTCACTTAAAATGTGCGGTGTCAAGAATGTAATGGTCTCAAAAAAATGTTACAGAATAACAGTTTTTATTACTAGTTGAATTTTAATCAATCCATCAAATGCAGTTACATTCATGTGCTTTACCTCATTATAGCCTGACATCTCCAACTGCTAGATGCTTATTATCGTATAACTTATTTTTCCAGCTCATAAATGTGAATTCAATATCTGTTTCTTACACAATCTAGATACCGTGGAGAAGGGATAATTAAGGAAGTCCCTCATAAGATTATTCCTTTTATGTATCTCCCTGAACATCGAAACAAATGGGACAAAGCATTGCAATCTTACAAACTGTTGGAAAAGATTGACCAGGTAATACAATAATTTAATACAAAGATTTTTTAAATCTTCCTGCATGAGTTATGGTGACTAAAAAGACCTCTGTTGGGACAAAGAAAGCTCTAAATATGAAATACATTGTATGTTGCTAATAACTTCTAAATCTGCCACTTGAGTGAAATGGGTACAAAATGCGTCCCTCCTGTTAGGAGTTAAATATTTATTGTGAAATAAATGTCCTCAAGCATGCCAAGAACTCAGTCTGTGGAAAACAACAGAAGTCTCCACCAAGAGTAGGGTGAGACACAATGCCAACAACAGGCAGGGAAAGCTCCCCTCTCACAGTGAGCGTGGTTTATACGGATGCAAAAAAATCACCAAAGTCAAGGGCAGCATGGAAGCTGAATTAATGCTGTGCTGGTGCTGTGGAGTGTCGTGTGTTCAGAATTCCAGTTGCTCTGGGCTTTGTCTTGGGCACTCTGGAAACCCAGAACTCGGAATTCCTGGGAAGAGTATCAGTTCTGTGTTAGCTGGCTTTGAGCTGGACAAGGTCCTGTGCAGCCTGCTGTAGGTGACCCTGCTTCGGCAGGAGGGTTGGGCTAGATGACCCACAGAGGTCCCTTCCAACCCCTACTGTTCTGTGATTCTGTGAGCTGACCACTGGAGAGAGATGGCCCTGTGTAGAGAGAGAGGTCTTGGAACGTATTACACACGTATGAATGACTCAAGTGTATAAAGTACTCCCTAAACCACAAAAAAAAATGCTCCCCTTTTTGTCTTCCCTGAACCTCTCTCTCTTTCCTCTGCCTGGATCCACTCGAATTGGTCAGATGTTAGTATGTAGTGGTACACCCATCCGTATCTTCTTTGCTGTTTTTGGAGCTGAGTTAGTTTGACAGATTCTATGCCTTTGTCCTAGAATGCAATCTGTATTTTAATGCAAACGGGCATTCTAGCTCCACTAAATGTGGATACTAAAGGTGCACATTTTGAGTTTTTCCGCACAGAAACTGTACTCCTGCCTAAATCTAGGCCAGAAGGAATGGCAGTGAATCCCTGTGCTGTGTCACTGAAGATCCCTTTCATGGCTTTCATTAGTTCAGCACTAACTGGATATGCGAACGTTGTCTTATGCTAACAAATAGGAATCCGTTATTCTCATTATTCAGCATGGAATGCTGCTTTGCTAATTAAATAAAACTTAGCTTCTTACGTATTAATTAAAAAGATGACTTTTACTTACTTGTAGGACACTGGTATATACCACAGTGTAACACACAGTTATGGTATGGGACTGATTTCATCAAGGGATTTTGTTGACCTGCTGCATGTTAAACAATACCCTGGGGGTATCTTTACAACTAACTGTAAGTTGCATGTAACTACCGCTTTCGTTTTTTGGCTGCCTTCTGAAAATCCTAAAGTGAATGGCTGCAGAGTAAGTTCTGCAGCCTAATCCCAGCACAGAGTACCTTGCTCTGTGTGTGGCTTTACTGATGTGAACAGTCCCCTCCTGTTTATCACCAAAACAGAGTTATTTTTTTAATACTGAAACTATCAACATTGATCTTCAGAGAAAATACTGTGTTCTTTGTTTATTCTCTTATTATGTCTTTGAAAAATTGAAAAAATGTAGTAGTAGTAAGAGGAAGCTAGAATTTATTATTTCACTCTATAAATTCAGTGCTTATTTAGTAACAATTTTGTATATTTAGACTGTTTCCTGGCCAAAAGCTACTTGCCTAGTATGGAATTCTCAGAGGGAATTGCTAATTTGCCCCATCTTTGATTCCCTTTGAGTTTGGCTCTGTGAACTTACACAAAATGTCAAATGATTTAATATTACAACTCTGTGGCCAGACAGGAAAATATCTCAGGGCTACTTAATTTCTGTGCTCATCTTTTTCCTTTGTGGGGATCTTAGTACATGGAAGAAAACTTTCTTCATCTTGAACCTTTTTTGCCTTATTGTTTTTTTGATGCCATGGCCTTGTAAGACTTTCATTATGCAAATATAATAGATAACAACCCCTCCCAACTACTACTGTGCATGTGTGCAGCTGTTTCCTCATCATCTCTGCACTTGAGTTTATTAATTAATGACATCTGCTGACGAACTGACTTGACTTCTTTGTCCAGAACTAAGCCACACCTCAGCACTTAGGTATGTGTGTTTACGGCTCAAGGATAATACGTTGGGGTATGCCTGCCCAAACATCTATAGAAACTTTTACATGTGTTGAATTACTCACACAAATATTTAATGTCCTTTAGGTGTTTTGCATACAATTGCTAAACACACGAGTGACCACACTGTGAGATCTTTTACTGTCCTATAGCAGTTGGAGTAGTTTGTTTTTAAAAGGTATTTTTGAGTTGTACGATTGACATACATAATCATAATTAATTTGATTTTGCTCTTTGTGTGGTGACTAACAGCTGTCAGCGTGGAATACTCCAGCTGCCCTCCAGCTCCCTCTTGTGTCCGAGGCTATAACTATCCCTGTGGATATGTGTGTTCTCCTTTGCCTGAGTAAGTATTTAAAGCCCCCTTACAGCATCTTTGGTTACTCAGTTCTCTATAAAAAGCTTAAAATTTACTGGACCACACAGTTGGGGTTTTTAAATTTTATTTGGACAGTTTTATTCTGGGGAATCTTTAGAGTTTTGTGCAGATCAGTTTTGTAACTCAGACTGTCTTTTGAAACAAACTAAACTTGGACATCCTCCACTTTTCCACAGTAGTAACTTCAACAGAGATGAACTATAAATTGTAAACTCTTGTACATCTCAGTAAGTTTCACAGCAAGAGTAGCAAGTGCTAACTGAAGGATTTTGCTCCTTTCATCCCAGGAATCCAGAGCATTCTAAGCTGGTTGTATTTATTCAGCCACAACTAGGAGGAATGCTTCCCTCTTCTGTAGTGGAGACAGCATTACCTGCTACTCTCATCAACTTAATCACTGACACGAGAGCTGGACTGCAGGGCTTGAAGGACCGTAATTAAATGTAAGTGGAAAATAATAACCACTTAAATCACATGCGTCTTTTACTTGGATTCATTTTTAAAGTAGATGATGAAGTTTACTTTAATGGTGGTTTATGTGGAAACGTGTAAAGCTTAACAGTTCAAATGGTGAATGTTGGCTTTCTCTGTTCTTGGGAATCATGCAAGAATTTACACTAAAGTGCCATCGAAGCACAGGATGTCGCTTTCAATGTAATCAGGTGATGTTTTGTAATATTTTTGCACTTTATATGCAGGGAATATAATATATACATGCACATGAGAATCTGGTGATAGGAATTATAGCAATGTTAAAATACAGTAGTAAAATATTTTGTTGTAGCTTTAAACACACTTTGATAAATTCTTACCTCAATTATGTACTCGACTGCAACAAGCAAACGTCTTGTGTACTAGAAACTTTAACCATGTTTATTAATTATAAGTGTGCAAGTGTAATTAGCAACTATTTCACTGTTTTGGAATTAAATATTTGAAAAGCTGGATGAATTTGTATACTGCATCTCATTAAAAGCTGCTCTTTCTACACTGAGTTGTTTGTCATTTTCTGAATCCTGGGCACCAAACCTAACAATTTTTATATGCTGACTAATTTCCAGGAACAAGATGAGATATGATTCATTTGGAAGTAATCTTTTCCATTGCCCCTTAGTGTTTCTGGTACCTCTAGTTACGAGTTAACTGGAGGAAATCGTGACAGCCAGGTGAATAGTAGTTTCCATTAGCAATCATAGAAACAGTGGTGCAAATTAAAGAACAGTGTGAAAATTGCTTTCATCTTCTCTGCTCAATCCCTTCCCAAGCTGTTAGAAACAATTAACTGCATACATAGTGTAACTTAATGCAAATGCAAGTAAAAATTCCTTCCCCCCAGTCAGCATGTTAAGGTATTAATATTGAATACTAAAATATGTTTGCACATGGTAATATGTTTAGGAGAACTAAAGATTCATCAGATAAATGTCAATTTATAAGAAAGAAAAATAAGATAAACTAATTACTACTTAAACAGAGTCACCAGCAGGTTTTATGTCAAAAGTTGTCAAAATAAGTTTTTAATATTCATGTCTTTACAATTTACAATAAACTTTTCAGAACTGAAGTGCCTTCAAGTGCTGATTCTTACAGCGTCGCGATTATGGAAAGTGTTTCATTGTGGCTTAAAATATCTTAGCAAACTGTTAGACTGTGATGAACATGGTGCTGTATTCCTCCTTCCTTTATTTGTTTTAGGCTTTTCAGGGGCTTTATCTGTCGATGTTTTGGACACAGGTTGCAGATTCTTCCATTCAGCTAGCAGTTCATCTTGCACATCTGCAGGTAGTTCATAAAAAGTCTTTGTGTCAACATTAGGAGGAAACACAATTTCTGCTTGCCTGCTGAAGGCTTTATCCTCAGAAGTTGTTTCAAAGGGCTGCTCATCTTTATCCAAGACAGGGACACGCAGAACAGTTCCACCAGCTTCCAGAGATGAGAGATCTCTCCCTCTGAAGTTCAGAGAGTCTCTAGGTTGTTCTTCTGTACTGCTGCTTGTCAGTGTGCTTCCAGGGTACTCGGCAGAGCAGCTGGCCCTGGAGCTGTGTGCCAGAGCAGCTGCTGATTGAGGAGCCGATGCGAGATGTGTACCGCACCCTGCAGAGCGCGTATCGCTGCCTAGTCCCTTAGAATCTGGGCAAGGGCTGTACACCTCTTCTGCAAAACACACCGGTGGCTGCCCCGAAACATTCTCAGTAGGGATTGCTTCTGGTTTTTGAGAAATAATTTCTTGTTGAATATCTTCTGGAAGTTCCCTGAAGACTTCCTGGTCAATATCACCAAGAGACAAATGAAGTGGGAAGTCGGGAATTCCTGCTTTTTTTATATTGCTGCTCTTTTCCTCTGAAAGCTTCCTAGTTTTTGTACTTCCAGTTCTGTTGCAGTTCTGGTTCCAAGAAGCGCTTCCCTCACCTTGGGAGACATCATCTACTTCCTGTGGCAAAAAACGTACATAACAGCATAAGTATGTTCTGTGTATCCTACCAATTACTAAGCACTACTTTACCAACAGATTTGTTCATTAACAGACAGTAATTTTTTTTCCTTATGATTGGTAGTGTTTTTTAAAATCTAATTTTCAAACATAGACCTTAAAGTACACACACGTAGGAATAGTTTTCTTATTTTAAAGTAGCAAATACCTTGAAGTTATGTTTTATTGCTTTAAAACTGCTTTAGAGTACATGGTATGATGTTACCCATCATATTCCTGAGCAGCTGAGAATCAGCCAAGTGTATTAACATGCAAAATTGCTATGTCAAGACAAAACTAGTAAATTCATTACACAACATAATTTTGAAGTTAGTAATTTTTTGTATTATGTGCTGAAAGCATCTTGTGGAGATCCTTGTCAGTGTTTCCACAGACAGCTCCTGCGCTGTGTAGCACATGCAGTTGGGAGGCAGCAGGTGGCTTCAGTTCCAAGCAGGAATTAGAAGCCCACTAGATCAGAAGCTAGTGCTAGTGGCCAATACAGCATTAAATCTTTGATTCATTCCTGGTCTGAACAGGGAGACTTGAGAATGCATAGGAAGGGAAATAATCACTGTGAAAGTATCTGAATAAAAGCAACAAGGTAAATTACAAGCAACTTTAAGGAGATTTTAGTCTAAGGTAAAAGATGCTTCAGTATGACAATATCCGAGTAAGGGGCCTGTTGTTTCACAAATGCTTAATAACGGGCAGACCTTGCTGAAATGAACAGTCAAATTTGGAAATTATTTTTCAGAAGACACAAGTTTGGATTTCTCCCTTAGTGAATTCTGCTGCCTTCAGTTAAGGGGCTTGACAACCTAGCCGGCTGTCCCATTCAAGACAGTGTTAGATCTCTTTGAAGCAGTCTGTCTAATGAAAGAAAACAAGTAAAACCTGCTCAGAAGACCCCACTTAAATACTCATTTTTACCAGGTGAATAAGACTTTTATGATCCTAAAAATTCCAAAGCAGTTAACGTTTAAATCTGTATAATAAAGACAGAAATATCTCAGAACTTTCTTATCAGCAAATAGTTTTCTGTATCTTCCAGCTTACCCGGACACGTTTACCAGAGCCTGATGGTGGTGACATCTGCTTTAGATAGAAACCAATTGATCCTTTCTTGCTGCTAGGAAGATCTTTGAGGTTGGAGAAGCAGACATTCAAAAGGGTAAGGTGAAATGGTAGATCTACATCTATCATCTTTCGAAACAGTTTCATTAGTATATCGACCAATGGGGGTATAATGTTGCTGCCTTCTGAAAGAAAAAAGGTTGAAAAAACCCGATATATAATAAAGAATAACTGGCTGAATAAGATTGATTTAAATAGCAAAGTACAAAGGCAAGCACTGCGAAAGGCTTCCAAAATAATCTATCCTTATAGTCATTAAGATGTTCATTCTGCCCTGTCAGGTATGTCCTGAACTAACAGACTTTTTTTCACCCTTCAGTAAAAATGTCACACCTGTGACATTAGAAAAGAATTACAGAATAGAAGCCAAGCGGAATAGATGTAAAAAATGATCTAATTCTAGCAGAAAGGGCCTTTATAGGGCCACGTAGGTATGTAACATTACCCCACCATTGGTAATAACACGGTTTATTGGAGTTTGCGTGACTGTATGAGCTGACAGTAATTGTTAGTCTCCTCTGACGTGGAAGTCCAGTAGCAACTGAGAAGTGAGAAGCTACTCAGACTTTTGATAGCTTCTCTAGGACTGTGAGAAGTAATTCCCTGAAGTCAGGGAACAGTGATTCTGTGTGCTGACACAGCAGTGATCCAGATTTACTTCCTCACCCCAATCTGAATCAAGTGTCAAATGAATTGCAGTTGCGGGTTGGTCTCAGAAGGATGAGAGCCATTATGTTACTAATTTTCAGAGGTACATCCATTTTATTACGTAATAAAACTGAGAACATAATTCAAATCCCTAATAGAGAAAAGCAGATTATTAATCTGGGAAGCAACCCCCAGTCACCCTTTCTCACACCACCAAGAAATTTATTGCCAGGAATGCGGCCAGACTGGGTTAAAACATGGTAGTAACATAGAAATTATTCCTACAGTGAAGTTCTAGACATTTTTAGTATATCTCATCAAGCTATATCCATTAAAAGTAATGGAAAAGTTTCCAAATATTAAGTGTAGGGAATATTATCATGACATTAAGTAACAGAATTTTACAGAGAAGTTAGGTGGCAGCAGCACAGAGCTGATACTTTCAAAAATTCTTAGTTTACCTTTTCCAAATTTCTGGATGAGCTGAGGTGGAACAGGACACTGGCGACTTTCCCGGTTAAACCATTTATCGGTTGGGGAGAACTGGCGAATGGTCAGTCTTACTGTGTGTGGTCGTCTTCCATCTTTGTGTATCCTACGGAGCGTGAATGTGCATGCAGCAATAAGCATTACTACAAGCATTTCTCAGAGGGTCTGTGCAAACTGTCACAGCACCGAGGTTAGACAGTCAAACTGAGCGTTACAGATCTCTCCCGAATTCAGGCTTTACTCTGCTGATGATACAGGGAATTTTGGGTCCTAGCTGGTTCCCTTAATTACCCGTAAGTTAGAAGTTCAATACAATTCCAAGAGTCTTCCGCTGAACTGAAGGGGAAAATTAAGTGGGTCGGTCTGCAATACTGCCACGTTTCAATGTTTAATATATTAAAAGTAGTATAGTCTTTGTAGTTACATCCTGTATAATCCTAAGCTTTTAGCTGCTCTTTTTGCCCTTCAAGGAAACACCCCCACTTTCGCAGCAAAAGGTTAACTGGCTTTTGGAAGAGTGGTAAGAAACAAAGTATGCAATTGTTTGTTTCCCTCTCCAAAGCCACTGGGGAAGGTGTTTTCCCTACAAAAAAAAAATTTCTCAGTTCTACAAGTTGTAAACAAGATAGGACACGCAGTCTCACTTTTGTGATAACCGAGCAATGTCTGAGATGCAGACGAAATACTGCTTGCCCACAATGTTAATATAACTAATATGGATATATCTATCGTGAGACTTACATAGACGTGGGGACAGAAAACCTTAAGACTTCTAGGTTATGTTAGGGCTTGGAGAGGCATGCAGAGAATATGAAAATACTTAGAGGAAAAAAATAATCAAGAACTAACAGAGGACACAAAGGCTATTCAGGGCTGATGCAAAGAGGCTTTCAAAAATCAGAAGCTGAAGCATGGCAGAATAGGAAACACAGTTCACTGCTGCTAGAATATTACTCCTTTTCATTACTTTTTATTAAGTAAAGAAAATCATAGGAGAGAAAGGGAGGATAGGAAAGTCACAGTAGTCAAGACATGAGTAAATGCATCCTCCTGCTGTGCTGGTGTTTTTCTCAAGTATCTTGGGCTTGGATACTGCCTGGATTCACAAGGCAGGGGAAGGAGGAAGAAATGAAAATGTTCTTTCAGACTGACAGAAAAATAAGCTGTGGAACAGCAGACATGCATAAATGGTGATCTCCAAGGGTCTGAAAATAGAAAGTCACTTACGGAAAGAGAAGGAAAACCTAGGATCCTTCACAGAGATGCGTGAAGATGCACTAAATACTGTGATGTGCAACCAAAGCAACAGGGATCAGCAAATGGAACATGCAAAGATCTTTATCAGAGAAGCTGCATAGGAGTGGAAGGGCTAGGGGCAAGCCAAGAGACAGGGCAAGAGGAAAGGGGCAATACAGCAGGACAGTCCATGAATGGAGACAAAGACCAAAGGGGAAGTTGGACATGCAGGTGCTGTTGCTATAAATGCATTTTGTTGAGAGAACAAGTATAGAGTACGAGACAAACCTAACATATGCTTCAAGTCCCTTCAGGTCACAATTTCAGGCATCAAAAAGAGCTACTGAGGACAGTCACCTGTCTAAGAGGTTAGGAAGCAGTTCTTCAATTTTCTCTTTAACTTCCGCTTCTGATGAACATTTTTTGAAGGAATCTTCATCACTAAAGGACTAAAAAAACCCATTAGTCCTTTCAGTTTTATAGTTACTTCAAAATTCTGAAGAGGAAGTATCACAATTAAGTGTGTAGAATTAACACCAAGATATCTTTGACACTCAGAGCTCAGCTGAATTTCAGGAGAATTATACTTTAGAGTTGTACTAGAGAATACATACAAGAGTGCACTGTTTTGGTTAGTCCAGCAAAGCTGCATAAAACTAAAAGCCATTTTTCTTGCTCTTTATAAAAAGTATTTCGGTACAATACTTGTACCTGAGGAGGGCCTGACGGAGTCACAGGGGAGTCATCTTCTCCGTAGCTGAGTTTTTGGATACGCTGAGCAACAGAAACCCCTAGTTCCTTCTCTAACACAGCAGACGGAAATGCCTGGAGCTCACACACGTTCCTAACACCCAGCCTTTCAAGATGTTTGGTTGTTTTGTAGCCAATGCCTAAACAAAATGTGTAGTAAAAATACACAGAAAACTGAATATATATACACATATATATGTATATATATATATAAAAAGTGCCCACCCACATAGTACTAACACTTTCACTACTGCAGTGCAGATGTTTTGGTAACACTTTTGGTCAGTTTCTCTTGGAGTTTTAGACTCTGCCATTAGAAAAGCCATCCTGGGACACTGCAAAGATCTGCCTGTAAGCCTACAACAGCGCTTCCTGGCCAACAGCACAGTGTCAGTGTAGAATAATTAGGAGAAGTATTTCCTCAGAGTATTCTGTCGGGTTCCAGTAGGCTGTTTTAATAACTGTCAGTAGGTTTGCAATCAGCAAGTTTAGAAAAGTTTATATTTAAAACCTAGTATCAACCACAATGTTTGGACTTCTATAAGATTAAACTGAGAGTTTAGTATTTTTGAAGGTATCTTGTAGACTGTTGCAACACATTTCTGTCAACCGAAAATTAAGAAAACCAAAGTCCTTTAATTCCTTCTGCTAAACAAAACTCAATTTATGATAAAAAAGCACACCCTCAACACATACCTGCACACCCCACTGCCTGCCTGCGAGATCAAGATTTTAAAATTGTCAGCTAGAATTTTTTCAGTAATTTTTCTTATCTTAAGAGTGTCAGTGTGCTCTCCTTGTCTATGCTCATAGAACCCTGCTTACCAGGCACTTTTTGGATGTGCTCAAGGCTGCGGATGAGATCTTGACTGCTTTCAGGCAGAAGAACCGTTTGCTGATTTGGCTTAAAGGTCCCAGATACCAGTTTAGAGAGCAGTTTGTTAGAGGCCACTCCCGCACAGCCTGTGAGGCCCAGTCTCGTGTATACGGCTTCCCTGAACTCTTCTGCAATCTGAGATCCGATAACTAGTCTTACATGCGCTGTGTCATGCAAATTGATAGCTGCAAAGGAAAAAGAAAGCAGTGTTCAGTATGTAAACGGTCGCCTAGTTAGCTAATTCTTTAGATTTAGGTGTTTCTTACATTGCTTTAGAGCAGTACAAGAAGGTACGGTCTCATGGGTCAAGTGGTATTGCCACAGCTTCTGTATCCAAGTTTAACCTCGCTGCTACCTCCCAAAAACCCTGGTAAAAGGGAGACTGCTGCTGTCCAAAACCAGGGGCATACTGTCCAGGAAGCATAATGTTTAGGGAGTGTTTTAAATATAAAATACAGTATCAGAGAAAAGTGTTAAATATGACAGACTCTTGTACTGATGTAACGAAAGTAGAGATTCACAAATCTTTACTGGAGGGCTGCCTTGCAGCTAAGCCTTTATTACTCACACGCAAATGCCAAGTGAGGAAAAGGGCTGTGCAGGCATTTCCCTCCTCTCCGAGCCATATTCAAAGCCATCGCAATAGCTCAAAGTCCAGAAGAAAACCCAACTGCTCTCCTTCCCAGTGCACAACATGGGCAGCACGGCATAGCTACTGTGTTCACGTTTGATGATGGATGAAGCAGCTCAGTCAGCTGCTTCGGTCTCAGTAAGTCTATTCCTGACCTAATGGCTACAGCAACGTTGTTTTTGTTTTCATTCGTTGAAAAACTCATTCAATTTTGCCAGACATTCAAGCTCAAAGAAAATTCTGTGTCTTAGTACAGTAAAAGTACTCTAAAGAAAAAAAAATAAAGGACAATGAAAATCTGTTCTCCCAAATCACTGTACATGCTTATCTACCACTGAGATTTATTTTCAGTACTGTTTAATTAGAACGCTGATTCACGTTTGCGATACGCGTACTCTTCTAACACAGCAGCCAAGCATGGAGCAACCCAGGCTGCCAGCTGTTCAGCTCTGGACAATACTCAGAAGAAGACAGATACTTTGCACGGACCTTCACAAACGTTTACCGTAGTTTTCAACGTGGAGAATGTTTCACTCACCTTGGTGGTTGTACACATGGCCAGACACACAGACTCTGCAGCACCCACTTTGCTGGAGCTGGTTTAGTCTTTTCTCGACCATCTCTGTGATATCCACGAAATTTTCATCAAACCCAAGCCTTTCCACCAGTGGACTGAATTCCCCCAACAACTCTAGGAGGAAAAAGATACCCAAGGATAATATGCACGCAACTAATACTCTGAGATTTTCACGTTTGCATCAATCCACAGCTGAGTTCCTATGGACAAGGCACTTCTTTAGCAAAGGTGAAGAGGAGGAATATTTCTTCATCTCACCACTACCTCTGTCATCTTTTGCTTTTCTTCTCCCCAAATCTCTTCTTTCTTTCCTCATTTCTTTTTGAAGTTACAGTTCTTAACCTCTGCAGTACTTCCTCCTAAGGAAATCTGTTTCCCAGCTAGGTGGGCTTTCGCTTTTGAGTTATTACTATTTCACCTGCTAACAGTGCTGATGATAAAAGCAGTAATCAGTGACAATCAACGAGAGTAACATTTAATTATGAGATACTGCCAATTCTGTACCTGTAACCTGGTACGACATTTCCCTGTATGGAGTGAGATCTTCTCCATTAACCAGTGTCAGCTGAGGGCACCTCTCCTTAGCATCCTTCACAGACATCAGTTTCTTCACTCCCAGTTTCCTGGCTTCATAGTTACAGGTAACTACGAGGTATTTCTGCTGCACACCTGAAAATAAAGGTCAAATGCGTTTTAAAGTTTAGGTTTCTTGGTACTTGACGGAAAACCACGCTACTTTCGTGCCACTGCAAAGACTGTGGAGCACAAGCTTTCCTCGGAACGCAGCATCGCTGAACCAACCCAGCAGTCTTGTGCAAGACTATGAGGACAGATCTCTTGATTTTGGTTACTGGATGATAAGAAGACTTTAAAACCTTATAGGTATTTTTTCCCACTGTAATATCACCCGTACTTTTGGGCCTTTTTAGGCAATCTTACCCGTGAAAGCGCTCTTTACGTACCATTTTACGCTGTGCCTTCCCCACGGATCACAGCCATGACCGACCGCCGCGCGTTCATTCCTTGCTTCTGGACGGAGCGAGGCACGCTTTGAGCGTGACTCTGCCAGAAGGCCCCGGCTCACCTGGGGAGCTCAGCCCTCCCTATGCCCACGCAGGATAGAAACTGCTCAGACACGTCGGCGAGTGCCTCTGTGCCAAGAGGAGTTTCTAATCTTGCCGTCGCACGCAGCCTGGGCTGCCCCTTGCTCGCTCTCGATGCGGTCGCGGCTCCGGCGCGGCGGCCTCCAGCTCACCGCGCAGGCACGTCCCGAGTTTCTCTTGCCTGAACACACATCATCCCCGGATTAACAGGAAGGTAACTCATACCTAAAGGCTTGTCTCGTAATTCGGGATTACGGATCGTTTCTACTTGGGCGTAAAAGCAGTCCAAGTCGATGTGCACGATCACTCTGCGCGCTGCGCTCCTGGCCGGTACCGGCTTGCTGTGGCCTGCAAGGAGAGTAAATGAGCAGATTAAAAGCTACTACCCGCCCGCCGTGTGATTTAGCAATGTTTTAAAAAAATTAATCCATACTAATAAACAGATATTACAAGAAGACTATAAAATTTACAAGTTTTTTACTAATTCAACGCTGCATTCATTCTAGGATTACTTAGGAGCGGAAGCTACCCGTGGCCACTACAAAAACACACAAAAAAATTCCTGCTACCAAAACACGCCCGTTTTTGGGGTCAGCTCTACCTGTTTTTCACTGAACCCCTTCAGGACGTCACTCTGCCGATACAAACCCTTCCGCAGCGGAACGCTGAGACTTATTTTTAATCTGTTTCTGTAAAATATTCTGGTTTTAACTCTGCTGCGACAGCTCTGCCGGACACCGGCCGCAGCCAACAGCACCCCCCGCCACCAAACCAACCCGCCCAGTTAAAAGAAAATAATAATTAAAAAAGGGCTTTTATTTAAGCTGGGAAAAACAACCAAACAAAACCCGATTAGTCGCCATCGTCCCCATGCCACCCCGCTCCCTCTGCGCTGTTCCGGGGGCGGTGGGTTTGATGGCGAGGTCTCGAGGGGAGAAGCCAAGTGGGAGCACGGCGTTAATTAATAATTAATTAAGGAGGAACAAGGCGGGGTCGTGGCTGCCGAGGGGAAGCCCCCCGCCCACCCCTTCCACGGGAGCTTTTCTCCCAGGCCCCCGCCGCGGGCTCCTCTCAGCCGCCATCGCTCCCCGCCCGGGGCCCGCGCTCACACGGGGCGGGCGGAGCGGCCCCGCCGGCCGGCTGCGGGCGAAGCCAGTCTTCCTCCTCCTCCTCCTCCTCCTTCCCCTCGTCCCCGCCCGGGGCCGGCGGGCCGGGCTCCATGCCGCCGCGGGGCTGACTCAGCCGCGCCGCCCGGCCGCTCCCTCCCAGCCGCCGGCGCCACCGGCCGCGGCCCCGCCCGCCCCGCGGAGGAGGAGGCGCCCGCCCGCCGCGCAGGTCCTAGCGCCGGCCTGCGAGCCCGCCGAGCCCGGCGCCCCGGGGGAGCCCGCGGGAGGGCGGCCGGCTCCGAGGAGCGGGGAACCCCCCCGGGGGGAGACGTGGGCTGCGCTGCGGGGTGGCCGGCGGGGAGAGCTGATCTCGGGGAAGCTCGGCAGCGAGCGGGGAGGGGTGGGCTCTTCCCTCTCTCCCTCCCTCCCGCGGGATGCCGGCCATGGCAGCCCCCGCCCGCCCCGGCGGCCCCGCCGCGGCCGCTCTGCCCCGCCTCCGGCGCTGCTCTCTATGGTCGGCGGGGGGTTGGCCGCTCCGGCCCCTCTAGGCCGCCGCCGCCGCCGGTTCCGGGGCTCGGCCGCGGAAGCGGGCGCCGGCTGAGGGCTCGGGCGGCTGCGCGCGCAGCCCCGCGCTCCTGGCGCCCAGCCCCGCGCCGCGGCCGCCATCGCCAGGGGGGGGTCCCGGGCCCCGGCCGCGTCCGGGAACGACAAAGCTCCCGTCGGGAGAGCCGGGGGCCCGGCGCCCGGCCAGCCCCGGCCCCGCTCGTCCCTCCGCCGCCGCCGGTGCATGGAGAAGCAGGGCAGGATGGACTGCCCCGCGCTACCCCCGGGCTGGAAGAAGGAAGAGGTGATCCGCAAATCGGGCCTCAGCGCCGGCAAGAGCGATGTCTACTACTTCAGGTACGAGCTCGGCGGGGCCCGCTGCCAGCCCGCTCCCCCGGCGGGGACCCCCGCTCCCCTCCCGCCGCCCGCCTGTCAGGGGCCGGTCCCCTCCCGTCATGGCTCCGGGGTGAGGCCGGTGCCCTCCCTCCCATCAGGGCCCGCTGAGGGGAGCGGCCCCCCCCCCGCTCCGCGCCGGTACCGGGAGGAGGAGGAGGGAGCGGGCGGGCGTCTCCCCGCGCCCCGGGGCAGGGAGGGGTGGGCGCGGGCCGGCGGCGGGCCCGGGGAGGTCGGGGCGGGGGGCCCGGGGGTCCCTGGCACCGGCGGGCCGGGCAGCCGGGGGGCTGGAGGCCCCGGGGAGGGGGGGGCCCGGGGGTCCCTGGCACCCGTGCCTGGCAGCCGGGGGGCTGGAGGCCCTGGGGAGGTCGGGGGGGGAAGTCCGGGGGTCCCTGGCACCCGGGCTGGGCTGGTGGGGGGCCCTCAGCCCGGTTTGCCTGCGGGAGGTGAGCGCTGACCCCCGACAATCCAGTCCCGTCCCCCTCCCCAAGAGCAGAATCAGCCTAAGGAGACCCCTCCCCGCATTTCAACCAAGTCAGAGTTGCCCTAATCTGTACCCAAGACACCCTACCAAAACACTTGGGTCACTGGCGGGACCCCCCCCCGACTTAATTAGGAAGCTTATCATTAGTAATGACAGTTGAAATTTTAGCAAATTTAAAAGCACGTGAAAATCAGAGAAGTCTTGCCGCTGCTGAGTGCTCTCGTTATTACTGCTCAGGTTTTATTAAAACCCAGAGAAGCGACACCAACCTAATTTTGTTTCGCCCTCCCCGCTTGCTTGCAGAAACCGAAAAGGTAGCTCTTAAGGCAGGAATCGAATCAATTCTGCAGTCCTGCTCTTAGGTCACGCTGCTGTACGTCCAGCCTGCCGCGCGGCGGAGGAAGCCGTCTCCGGCAGCGGCCAACCTCTTACCCACAGCACCTCTATTTATAGCTCCGTGCGCATCTGATGAGCCACACCTGAAACCTCTCCCTGCTGCCGAGCAGGCCTGGCCGTCTGCTGCTGTCGCAGTGGATGGGCTCGGTGTTTCCGCTGCCAGCTGGAGGGGCGAGAATCACAGAATCACAGACTGGTTGGGGTTGGAAGGGACCTCTGTGGGTCACCCAGCCCAACCCCCTGCCCAAGCAGGGTCACCCACAGCAGGCTGCACAGCACCGCGTCCAGGCGGGGCTGGAATATCTCCAGAGAAGGAGACTCCACAGCCTCCCTGGGCAGCCTGGGCCAGGGCTCTGTCACCCTCAGAGGGAAGAAGTTCTTCCTCATCTTCAGCTGGAGCTTCCTCTGCTTCAGTTTGTGCCCATTGCCCCTTGTCCTGTCACTGGGCACCACTGGAAAGAGTCTGGCCCCGTCCTCCTGACCCCCACCCTGCAGATATTTAGAGGCATTTCTAAGGTCCCCTCTCAGCCTTCTCTTCTCCAGGCTGAACAAGCCCAGCTCCCTCAGCCTCTCCTCGTAGGAGAGATGCTCCAGTCCCCTCCTCATCCTCGTAGCCCTCCGCTGGACTCTCTCCAGTAGCTCCTCATATTTCATGACCTGGGGAGCCCAGCACTGGACACAGGACTCCAGATGGGGCCTCACTAGGGCAGAGCAGAGAGGAAGCCATGCTCACTCCCTCTCAGATACCAGCCCATGGGAAAGTCGGGCTCTGTCGGTGTCGAGCATGGCATCGTCTGACCCATCACATGTTGCCACTAAAGCAAACGAAACCTCTGAGGACAGGATCACTAGATGCGGAGGAGGGGGAGCGTTGGTTCTCCGTCAGCTTTTTGAATGAATCTGATCGAAAACTTTTTCTGAGACAAGTTCTGGGTTTGCCTTGCCGCCTTTGCCTCGCGCTCCCACCCGTATGCTAATATTGCGGCGGGCGAGCGGGGAGCATCTGCCATCGCTGTCTGTCTCTCTGCGCCTGCCTCGCCTTTCCGCGGTGCTGCCTCGGGAAGCCTGCCTGAGGGGTTGCTCTTGAGTCTGCAGGCTGAAGCCTTGCTTGCTGGATGGGTCCTGGTTTCCTGTAGGCTGCTGAACTGAACTCTCTGCGTAGGATTGCTCTTTCCAGAGTGAAATGCCAGACTTTTTTCTCAAGCCAGTCACTGCTGACTGTGTTGGAATAGATTTAAGGTCGAAAGCCCAAGTAACTTCAGCTGTTTGCTCAGAATGACCTGTTTTAAAAACGTTTGGGTTTAGCCATGTGTCTGTCCCGTCAGCGTATAGGGGTGTCGGTGTTTTAGGTATTGCAGATCCTTAATGAAACCATGAAAACACGGGGAAAATGCAGTCAGTTCTAGTGTTTCCAGGTTTTACCTTTTGCTCTGCAAAGAATGGTATGTAACCTCATTAAGTTCATTAAGGCACCTTAGTTAGCTGACTAAAAACCTGAGGTTTATGTTTTTATGATTTCTTAAGGCTAGAAAAAAACAACAACAAAAAGGGATTGGACGAAGCTTCATTTACCATGATGGCATAAAAAATAGTAGTAATTAGGAACAACTCTTGCAATATTAACACATGTTGCAATCCACCTTATTTGCATTTTGAAACTTGCTAGTTTCAGGACTGCTTGAAGCTATTTTAACGTGTCCTGCTTTAGGAAGATGCGAACCGGTTGCTCAGGTAAAGTAAAACACTTCCAGTAGTTTCTGGCAGGATGTTTTTTGCCCCTGTCCGCATATATCCGTGGGTCTTCTGGCCTTTGTGATTAGCATGAAAAAAGCTATGGAAAGAAGGGAAATACTTCACGTATATTATACTAGATCAAAACCCAGCTTTGGAGGTTATCCCCTTCTGCGTAACGATCTGAGCCTTCATCCTTCAGGTTTTGCCGCTGCTGTTGCCTAAAACCCTGTTAAGAAACCCCTTAACAGAATTTTTGTTGAAGATGCGAGACTGCAATCTGCTCATCGCCGACTCTGGAATTCTTTTTCATGTGGGAAAGTGGTAGGAATAAATGTTTCGAGTTTGAGGACGCCTTCCAGCGTGGTTAGCAGTGATGCAGAGCTTCTGCCAAACAACCGCAAAATTGAAACAAAAAAATACTTAGCAGGCAGCTCATAGCTTCGAGTTTGTTGATTTCACTGCAGATTACAGGTTTGGAAAAAGAAGTAGTCATTTATGTCTAGAGAAATAACTAACTTTGGTTGTGCATAAGTAGTCCTGTTACTGAACCAAAGGGAAACATATATTAAAAAAAAAATGTTTTTGTGCCTGGAGGCAGGACTGGCGTAGGGAATTTATCTTTTTTTTGTTTTCCCCTCTTTTCATTCTGTTGTAGCTGTGAGGCAGATTTCAGCAGTGCTATATTTAAAACAAATGAAAATCTGTTTTGATCCAGTAAGTAGAGCAGGCCAAATACATTCAAAAGAGTTATGTCAGTCTAGCTCTGTTGGGGAGAAAAATGTTAATAAACGCAAAGTTGTTCAAATATGTAGTTGGGTACAAAGTGGGTTTTGGTTTGTGTGCCTCGTACAGATGAATAATATTCCCTCAAAGCCTTTATCGTCAGGATTTGGCACGACCACTTAAAGAGCAATGCCACGCTTTTTTGGCAACCGTAGGACGATGACGACAGTGTACATTGCATTCTAAGTTTGTACATCTTCAGAATCGTGCAGGTAAACTTCCAGTTGCTTACTTTTATACAAACAGTTGGAAGAAATAGATTTCCAGGCGTGTCTTGATTTGAGGGTAGGGCAGTAGGCTTGTGCAGGTGACAGCAGAGGCCCGGCTTGGCTTGCAGAATCCTTGTTAATGGTGACGGAGAAAAATCTAGTTCTTCTGGAGCCGCGTTGGAGGGAGGAGACGATTACTATATTTAGTAATATGAACTTATTTGATCTAGGGACTGATGCATTAAAAACCATCATACTGAATGTAGGACAAATGTAAAACCAGCAGAGCGTTCTCAGGATAAATACTTGCTTTAAGCTTTCATCTGCACCTCGGGCAGCGTCCTGGAAGGTTGGACGTGCAATAGGTGCCTGAAGCTCGAGCGCGTGGTGTAGGGAATGCAGATGTTCTGCCTCAAGAGCAAGGAATATTCGCAGTGACAGTATGATTGTGGTAGAGTAGGGGTTGGAAGGGCCCTCTGTGGGTCACCCAGCCCAACCCCCTGCCCAAGCAGGGTCACCCAGAGCAGGGGGCACAGCACCGCGGCCAGGCGGGGCTTGAATATCTCCAGAGAAGGAGACTCCACAGCCTCCCTGGGCAGCCTGGGCCAGGGCTCCGTCACCCTCAGAGGGAAGAAGTTCTTCCTCATCTTCAGCTGGAGCTTCCTCTGCTTCAGTTTGTGCCTGCTGCCCCTTGTCCTGTCACTGGGCACCACTGGAAAGAGTCTGGCCCCATCCTCCTGACACCCACCCTGCAGATATTTAGAGGCATTTCTAAGGTCCCCTCTCAGCCTTCTCTTCTCCAGGCTGAACAAGCCCAGCTCCCTCAGCCTCTCCTCGTAGGAGAGATGTTCCAGTCCCCTCCTCATCCTCGTAGCCCTCCGCTGGACTCTCTCCAGTAGCTCCTCATATTTCATGACCTGGGGAGCCCAGCACTGGACACAGTACTCGAGATGGGGCCTCACTAGGGCAATGTAGAGGGGAAGGAGAACCTCCCTCGACCTGCTGGCCACGCTCCTCTTAATGCACCCCAGAATGGTACGGATTAAAATAAAGAAGAAGATTATGATGGTGCTGAGACAAAACAGAGATGTTCTGAATTGGTCTGAGGTACGTAGCGACTTCCAGGAATGCACGTGATCTTTTCTAGTTGGAAGAAGGTAGGAATTCTGTTGATGACCGTCTTGTCCATACCGTAAAGTGAACGCTCGACGTAGAGCAAAGGCGAGCTGAAAGGTAATTTTGGTTGATCCTCAAGAATAAGAAACCCTCTTTCTGAATGGCTCGTCTGTCTTTGCTACAAAGTCCTTTATAGCGTCCTCCCCGTAACCGCAGAGTGATGATCTGAGAGTATTTCTTCACCGTGTCTGCTGACAGGATGTTACATTTAGGGCTATGAATCAGATTTTTCTTTTAAATCAAGCTGCTGTGCTTGTATGAACCTATTTCAAATTTGTCATAATTGTTGTAATATATATATGTATATATATATGTAATAACTGTAAGCAAAGCTATCTGAGAAACTGCCTACACAAAGAGCATTTTTAGTGACTCTCCTAGCAGTACCCTATTTATATAAGGCCTAATACTGTAGCAAATTGGAATAATGATTTTTTTTTTACGTATTTATTTGGTGTGCTCTGAGGTAGGGGGTGCTGCTGTCCTGTCAAAAAGACTCAGTCGTGCTGCCAGAGTCCTGCAGGAGTCCGAGCACAGCGGGAGTTTTGAACGTGGGTATCTCAGCTCCTGTTTTCTTTACCCCTTCTTTTTATCAGTAAAATCCCTTTGGTGTATATAACCCCCTAGAGCGCTTACCTGTTGAAAATAATTCCTTAAACTCTGGCGTGAGATGACGTCTTTCACAGCAGCAATGAGTGAATATTCTGGTTTGGTGCATTTGTTCTTCGTGGGAAAAAAGCAAGCGAGAGCTACTCTACTTTTTTTTCTAGTCCAGATGAAAAAAGCCGAGTAGTTGACAGCGCGTTCGGTGGGTTCCAGCAGGCTGTTAAGCTGAACTACAAAAGCTTTTCCACTAGAGCTGTACCCATGGGGCAAACAGACATCCCTTTGAAGTTTGTTTTGTGGTTTGACAGGTAAATGCCGGAGAGTTTCCAGTGACAGTAGGATTAGTTTAATTCTCTGCGCTTTTTTTGGTGGTTTTTTTTTTTTAGGGAGACCTTTATCTTTAAGAGCGAGCAAGTCACGACTCCCTGAGTGATGCTCAGTTGTGCTTATGTTACCCATAGGCTTACTGGGGTTTTTCTTGTTTCCAAAGGTGATTAGAGCATAGAACAAGTCCTAATAGTGAGGTCAAAATTTGGAGAATGTACTTCACCTTCTCTGCCAGAAGAAACATCGCTGCCGTTAGCTGCTCGTTAATGCTGCTCCTATTATAGCTTTTTTTCTGCAGCGCACCCACTTCAGGTTGGGGAGAGTTTTCAGATCATCTTCTCGTCCATTCTGAAAGTCTGCACCTTTCCTCCTTCCCTGCTCAGAACTGTACCGCTTTTCCAAACTTCGATGAAAACAAACACGAGGACGATGAGAATAACAAACAGGTTAGCTCAGCCTGCGGAGTTCTACTGTGGGCAGTAGGATCAGCTTTAGGCTTTTCTTTGGATGTTTTGGCTGCCTTTTGTTTTGCCTGTTGGAAGGAGAATGTAATAGAGAAGTTACAGAATCACAGAATGGCAGGGATTGGAAGGGACCTCTGTGGGTCACCCAGCCCAACCCACTGCCCAAGCAGGGTCACCCAGAGCAGGCTGCACAGCACCGCGTCCAGGCGGTTCACTAGGGCAGAGCAGAGGGGCAGGAGAACCTCCCTCGACCTGCTGGCCACGCTCCTCCTAATGCACCCCAGGATCCCACTGGCCTTCTTGGCACCTAGGGCACACTGCTGGCTCATGGTCACCCTGTCGTCCCCCAGCACTCCCAGGTCCCTCTCCGCAGAGCTGCTCTCCAGCAGGTCCGCCCCAGCCTGTACTGGTGCCTGGGGTTGTTCCTCCCCAGGTGCACGATCCTGCACTTGCCCTTGTTGAACCTCATCAGGTTCCTCTCTGCCCAACTCTCCAGCCTGTCCAGGTCTCGCTGAATGGCAGCACAGCCTGCCGGTGCATCCACCACACCTCCCAGTTTGGTGTCATCAGCAAACTTGCTGAGGATACATTCTAACTCTTCATCCAGGTCATTGATGAGGAAGTTGAACAGGACAGGGCCCAGTACTGACCCCTGGGGGACACCACTAGTTACCAGTCTCCAACCAGACTCAGCATCGCTGATGACAGCCCTCTGAGTTCTGCCATTCAGCCAGTTCTCAATCCGCCTCAGCGACCACTCATCCAGCCCACACTGCCTGAGCTTCCCTAGGAGGATGTGATGGGAGACTGTGTCGAAAGCCTTGCTGAAGTCGAGGTAGACAACATCCACGGCTCTCCCCTCATCTACCCAGCCAGTCACGCCATTGTAGAAAGCTATCAGATTGGCCAAGCATGATTTCCCCTTGGAGAATCCATGCTGACTACTCCTGATAACCTTCTTTTCCTCCACTTGCTTGTTGATGACAAAGTTCAAGTGGGACGGGTGTTATTTTGTATTTCCATGGCTCAGTTACTCGCAGCGTTACCAGGCGTTTTCAGAGATCGGTCTCCCCTGCTTGGGTTTGGGGCAGCATGAGGGATGCTCATTGAACCATGCTGGCTAGCGCAGTCTTTGTATGTAAAATAAATTTATTTTCTGTATAGGGCGAAGTCACCCCCGTACTGAATGATAATAATGATTATTACAAAGTCATAGTGGTAACTCTGACTTCGTTTTGTGAGGGCACAATGAATCAGTCCTCGGTCCCAGCGAAGGAGCTGATCAGGTCATTTAGGAATCATAGCAATGTAATAAGAAATGGATCCAAAATACTTCCATAAATAGAAGATTAAATAACAGTCTGGACAATCACCTTTTACAGTTTATTGGTGTCAATCGCTGTTGGTGATTTAGTGTGGGGGTAGAAACTGTGTGTGCTGTTGTGTAAAAAGTGTATTTTTTTTGCAAGTGAAGTTAGATACCAGAGTTCCTTTGAAAGCATAAAAATGTATCATGTTATGCCATTCATGTAGCGACTTCTTTACCAAATCCTTGAACGTCTGGAGTGTGTGCTTGAGTATTTGCAAACAGATCTTTGCGGAAAGGTATCTCTAACAATTGCAGAGCAGTTTTTAGATCATGGTGGACGAAGCTGTCGTGTTCCCTAAGAAGTCAGCTACGTAGCTGTAGGCCATGGCTGTCCCAATACTGGCTCCTCTTGAACGTAAGATCAAATAAGCAATTTTATTGTGGGATTTCTGTGGTCTTATTTACCGTTACACTGTGACACGCTTGGATATATTTTCAATCTCCTTACTTTCCTGGCCTTCTTTCCCAACCTGTGGAGGCGAGCGATGGATAGAATTACAGAATCCCAGAATGGTTGCGGTTGGCAGGGACCTCTGTGGGTCACCCAGTCCAACCTCCTGCCCAAGCAGGGTCACCCAGAGCAGGCTGCACAGCACCGCGTCCAGGTGGGGCTGGAATATCTCCAGAGAAGGAGACTCCACAGCCTCCCTGGGCAGCCTGGGCCAGGGCTCCGTCACCCTCAGAGGGAAGAAGTTCTTCCTCCTGTTCAGCTGGAGCTTCCTCTGCTTCAGTTTGTGCCCGTTGCCCCTTGTCCTGTTGCTGGGCACCACTGGAAAGAGCTTGGCCCCATCCTCCTGACCCCCACCCTGCAGATTTTTAGAGGCATTTCTAAGGTCCCCTCAGCCTTCTCTTCTCCAGGCTGAACAAGCCCAGCTCCCTCAGCCTCTCCTCGTAGGAGAGATGCTCCAGTCCCCTCCTCATCCTCGCAGCCTGCGCTGGACTCTCTCCAGCATAGAAATACTTTGTCTTGCCATGCCTCTTAGGTAGCCAAATTAAGATGTCCTCAATCTGAATTGCCTTTTCTGAAGCGTTTGGCGTTTGTCTTCCTCTGGGGTGCTGTGTGGCTGTAGCCAGGCGGGATCCTGAGCAAACAGGCACTGTGCAACTCTTGGCCACCTCGGGCTAGGTGGCACGACGGCTTTGTCCAGGCTGACCCAGCGGTGCTGCAGCAGACGCTGTAAATACCAAATTAAGGGAATGAATTGTAGTTTTACTAGCCATGAAATCACACCTTCTCTTTCTGCAGTTTCTTACTATTTTAGCCACCGCTGCAAAACTGTCCGCTGTGGAAGGCAAGACGTTTTAAACTTGGAGAAGACAGCGTGTTTTCCCCATTTTCATCCGCTGTTGGAGCGTCTACCTTGCTGTGGTTGAAACTTTCCTCCAAAATCTGTTTGATGGGGAGGGCCAGCAAGCAAAAGCTCCCAATAAAAAAAGAAGGAGGTTTGCCAACATGTTTTTGAAAGCAACCAAACCCAGACCTCTCTGCCAGCAAGGTTATTGCTTTAATAAGCCACGCTACTGTCTTGCCTGTAAACCTGCCGTGCATTTTGAGCTGGGGAGAGGGCCAGACAGGCTGGTATCAAGTAGGTTTTGCTGTATGGTAAAATTCAAGGTAACTTCCTTGTACATTAATTAGCTTGCTCTGCTCCTGCACAGGAAACAGCTGAAAAGTGTCTTTTTTAATAAAGTTTTTAATAAAGTTCCTTGCAAGCTCATTATATACCGTAATCGCCTTCAGCCCGTGAAGAACTTCAATTTGTATGGCATGTGAATTTGCACAAGCGTGTAGCTGGAGGTGAAGGGATGTGTTCTGCAGTTAACCTTGTAGAAAGTGATTTGAGCCTTGATAATGTCATTGGAATAGTGGTTTTTAGATGGTGTTGCTTGTCACCTCTTTGGAGGTGTGCTGAGTTTTGTTAATTGGTTATGACAAAAAACATTGTATGGCATTTAATTCGGCAGGATGAGGTTTAAGTGCTGATATGCATGTCAGCTCTGGTAGAACCAAGTCTCTCGGGTGCACTAAATATAATTTTTCTATTTGGAAAAAACCCCAGAAACTTCTAATTGAAGTTAGCAAATTTTCTAAAAAGCTGTAGAAAGTTCATTGTCTTTAGGTAAGACTAAATATTTCACAGAATCACAGAATGGTAGGGGTTGGAAGGGACCTCTGTGGGTCATCTAGTCCAACCCTCTTTGAGTTAATGCTTATAAAAATAACAGCCTTACAACAATGTAGTGCTGAAATTATATTTGGAGATATTCCTGTGTAATCCCACATGTATCTTGCTATTCTTAATTGTCTCGATGCTGGGTCGTGCTGCAATTTCGTCAGACCAGAGGCTCCGCTGTGTCACAGCACCCTGAAAGAACGCTTTCACTTGCTTCTTGTTGCATGAAAGAAGTCAGTGTAAAATTAATGAATGTCCAGAACATGCGGATGGGGGCAAATTTTACTGGTTTCTCCCATAGCTGTGTAATGTTTCCTTCAAATAACGTAGTAGTCCATGCCTCTGACTTTTGTAGCAGTTGAAATTTTAGAGTATGTGAACTCAGAGCAATGAATTTTGAAAATCTTCTGCACCAAGTGAGATTTCAAATTCTGAGCGTTCTTCAGCGTCCCTTTCAGTTTGAGTTTGAAGATCTCTCCAGAATATCATCCAGAATGCCTTCTCAGAGAGAAGAAACCTTCATACCTCTCCTTCCGCCTTGTTTTTCTACTTGAAACGAAGTTTGAACTGAAACTTGGTTTTAACACCTTCAGGGAGAAAAACCCAACCATGCTGTTTCTTAGTTTCAGCCAGGATGTGCCAGTAGTAGGCTTTTGTGTAGACGTACTGGTTTAAATAGGCTCTATAACCTCACTCTTTTCCATTAGTGCATGCTAATTATTGAGTAGATGTTCAAATAAAGCCTCTGCAAATAGGCCTTTTATTTGACTTTTGCCTCGTGGACCTTTCTCGGCAAGGAAGAGAAAGCTTTACAGCAGGAGCAGATTAGAGACTGAAGATATCTGGGACTGATTCAGAAAAGAAGGCGTCACTTGAGTGGTTTGACAGCCTACGCTACAGCTACAGGGCTGGCAGTGAAAAAATGAATGTATGCGAAAGCTAATAGAGGTGGGGTGGAAAGTTTTGAGTTTATTCAGATCCTTCCAGTTCACGTTTTTTGTCTCCCTCTTCGAAGAGGGGGAAGGTCTGGCGTAGGAAATGACGAGCCTGGATGGTGTTAGAAAATAGTGCAGCCTTGCAACTGAACGTAAGACCGATGGGGATTTTGTTTGCCAGCTCCAGAGGCTGAGCCGGAAGGCTTACGGAGCGCGTGCTTCCTCCAGTGTTGTGATGTGATACGGACTTGTTGAAACTCTGCAGTGAAGAACAATTGAGGATAGGAGCTTTTGTGGAAAATGGAATCAAATGAAATGTAGTTTCATAGCAGAATTCACCAGATTTTAAAGTTTGTGCCAAAATAATGTTCTGAAGTAAGCAGGAGGAATTCTACCTCATCTGTTGGACCTCAGGGAGCTTCACTTTCAGTTGTGTGTCAGTAGACTTTGTTGAAGCTGGAGAATGGAAAATACTACCGGTTTTGTAAAATGAGTAAGGCATGGGGTGAAGAGGAGACAAGAGTAGGTTATGATAAAACGAGGGCTGCTTGGTTGTCGTAAGGTGCTAGCGGAGCTGCATGGACGATGTTCTTGGAACCAGTCTGTTATTGGTATCTGTTGACTTGGAAGCACGAGTGATGTGTGCTACGTATTCCTCATGAGCGTACCTGAGGCATCACCAGAACAAGTGAGGGTGAGAAAATAATCAGGAGAAATTCAATGGCTTCAGGGATGACGGGATGATTCAGGAGGAAAATAATAAGGAATAGAAGACTGCACTTAAGGACTAAAAAACCCAATTTCTGCTCTTTGTCAGAGAGGGCAGCTGGCTGGTTCCGCACGTGGAAGGAACAGATGCGGTGACAGCAATACGAAGGCAGTGGGATGCAGAGGAGTGACGTACTTCTGCGGAGACAGGGAGTGCTGACGGGAGACGCCGACATCTGGAACAGGAGTAGGATGATGAGAATGGATGGTGGAGTAAGGGAAATGTGAAAAAAAGTCCAGAAGAAGGACTTGACTGAAGTGGCAACCAAAGCTATGGCAGACAGATTCCTCTCTGCCTACCTTTTTTGTTTGCTGTTGTCATGTCAGGTCAAGGACAGATAGAACGAGTCTCATCCTTCCCACCGGTGTGGGAAAACACGAGAGCAAAAGCTATGGGGCAGAATGTCAAACACTTAGTAGTAAAAGAAGTGCCTGGTTTTTGGTGGCTTCTTTTTTGTCTCAGGTTATTTTTTAATCTATTTTTTAATTTCTATTTTTGGATCAAGGCACAAAAATGCAGTGCTTGTTAACACTGAAATGAAGGCGAAACTAGATATTTTGCTAATATATTACAGTCTGTCCCAGCTAAGTGTTTCACTGGTAACTTAAATGGTAGATTTTGTGCTTTGAAATAGCCTTTAATACCAGCCCTGCCGACGATCCGTGCGGATGGTAATATGGAATATTGGACCATATGCTTTGATTTGCTTTTGGATTACTGAACCAACCAACCAAACAAGACCCCCAAAATGTTAGATGTGTAAATAACGGAGTTTAAGACTGTTGGATATATTTATAAAGTTTGCTTTTATTCGTCGAATCTGTTTCCAGAGTTCTACAGGAAGAATTTTTAGTGATGTTAGGCTGAGAACTGCTCACTGCTGGAATTTGGGATTCCTTCGAGGTGTTAGGTGAAGCATTTCTCTGCAAGGAACCTGAGGAGGAAAGCCACTAAAAAGAGTGCTGTGTTGCTAACACAGTCTGTTAGCTTCTTAGAGGACAACAGAAGGTGGTGGTGTTGAGGAAGATTAAAGGTCGTGTGTTTCATCTTGGGTACCAAAATTAGGATATCATAGAAAAAGATGTACGATGTCAAAATTTCTATATCCTTTTAGTAGTTAGCTGTGAGCTAAAATGACTCAGTGTATGCAGGTTTTAATTAAAAAGAAAAAAAAGAGGATAGTAACACCAACTTCAGGGTTTGCTTATAGTCACTGTTTTCTCCTTTTCATTCAGTGTTTTACGCTCGTTAGCAAAGCTGGGGGAAAGCAGTTCCTACCAGGAGGCTGTATTGAGTAAATTCAGCCCTTCTGCTCCGTTAGGAAACGGGGACGGTTAGCCAGGCAGCCAGCGATGCTCGACAAGGTTTTATCCTGCACTTTTCTTCTAGGTGCCTGAGTAGGAATGAAAGACAACGGGTCAGATTATTTTAATAGTAAACGTGCTCGCCCCACATAAGACTTGTTCTGCCTCTGACCTTCAGTGCAGAATTTTTCTGACTGCTAACAAGCCGGGGTGTTAATCTCCACTGTCTAAAATAAAACTGGTGTTGGGTTTAGTTTGGCTTATAGCATAGCTCCAGTTCTTGGTTTCTGAGAAGCAGAAAAGAGTTTTGTGGTGGGGTGTGTGTATACGTATGTGTGGCGGGGTTTTTTTGGTTTTTTTCCCCTCCCACACCCATCCTTGAGGAGGTTAGCTTCAGATTGTGATCTGTTTTAAGTCTTTTTCTCCCACCCTTTACCTCTTGTTAATTAAGTCTTTCCATATTTCTGCATTCATTTAAATGACTTTGAAAAATGTTTGGCTTAATTAGCTATTTTTCCCAGAATTCAATACGTATTCTTCAGTGGGGAAGTTCTTGCCTCAAGGTGTTTTGAAGTTAAAAAAGAAAACACCCAAACCCCAACACTTTGGAAAAGTGAAGAAGACAAAAATTTTCAGTAGTTTTTGAAAGGAAATGTGTGAAAAACTCTCTGAGCTCAGTTCACCTTTTGGATTTCGGCAGTGGGGAGGGTTGACGCTTGGCTTGTTTCATTGGGCAGAAGCTTGCGGTAGACCCAGGGGCTGTTGACTTCACGTGACGGCCACGTAGCCATTTTCATGGCTATCTAGCTATACTGAGACACTATCACAAACTGGTGTTTTAATCTGAATTTTACATAGTGGTTCTTGATCCTTGATTTGCTGCCACGTCCGGGGCAGCAGCGTTGTCCCTTACGGTCAATAAGCTGCATATGAGCAACGACTTGCTGTAGACTTACCAGCCTTGGTTGGTAAGTCTACAGCAAGCCCCGGTGATGTCAGTGAATATATGCACAGATTAAATGTATGTTTAGTGCAGACGGTGCGTGCACAAGGTGCGTGACTGTGTTTGGGATGCTTGAGAACAAAGTGGAGGTGAGGGGATAGCGAGTTCTGTGAGGTAAAGATGGGTAGGAATTCCACTTCCGCAGGAGAACTGGGAGCTGGATATTTGCTGATGTTACTCAAAAACATCAGCTGGACATTTGGGGTAATAATAACTCCAGAATTCCAAATGAAGATGATTTCAATAACTTCCCTACAACTGATTTCGTTTGTTACGGTGGGATCTATGTATACAGCTGCAGCTTCACAGAATCACAGACTGGTCGGGGTTGGAAGGGACCTCTGTGGGTCACCCAGTCCAACCCCCTGCCCAAGCAGGGTCACCCACAGCAGGCTGCACAGCACCGCGTCCAGGTCGGTCTTGAATAGAGAAGGAGACTCCACAGCCTCCCTGGGCAGCCTGGGCCAGGGCTCCGTCACCCTCAGAGGGAAGAAGTTCTTCCTCGGGTTCAGCTGGAGCTTCCTCTGCTTCAGTTTGTGCCCGTTGCCCCTTGTCCTGTCGCTGGGCACCACTGGAAAGAGTCTGGCCCCATCCTCCTGACACCCACCCTGCAGATATTTGTAAGCATTTATAAGGTCCCTTCTCAGCCTTCTCTTGTCCAGGCTGAACAAGCCCAGCTCCCTCAGCCTCTCCTCGTAGGAGAGATGCTCCAGTCCCCTCCTCATCCTCGTAGCCCTCCTCTGGACTCTCTCCAGTAGCTCCTCATCTTTCTTGAAGTGGGGAGCCCAGCACTGGACACAGGGCTCCAGATGGGGCCTCAGCAGGGCAGTGTAGAGGGGAAGGAGAACCTCCCTTGACCTGCTGACCACACTCCTCCTAATGCACCCCAGGATCCCATTGGCCTTCTTGACAGCCAGGGCACACTGCTGGCTCATGGTCACCCTGTTGTCCACCAGGACACCCAGGTCCCTCTCCACAGAGCTGCTCTCCAGCAGGTACCTATTTCATATTCTGCATCACCTTGCTTGCTGCTTGCTTGCTTGCTGCTCAGTTACTTACCTGGCTTTGCTCACCGGTCTTAGTGACTGACTAGCTAAGCGGTGTCGTGTCCCGTCAAACCCTAGTGCTGTGTGTCTGTTTAATGCCTTGCTGTTTGGTAGCGGAGAAGGGTTGCTGATGAGTCTAGGCTGGCCTTAGCCATCAGTTTAAACCTTGCAGATGGTCTTTGCGTTTGCGCAGAGAGGTTCCGGCACTAGGCCACAGCCTGACATTCCGTTTTATACTGCTTATACTGGAGTCTGGTTTAGCTGTGCTGCTAACCCAGCTTCCCAAGGTGTAGTGCATCCTAGCATCCGACAGCTTGACACGTAAATTAAATCCTGGGCAAAGGACGGGAGCGGAGGTGCAGAGGTTGGGCAGGTGTACCAGCACTGACCGACACCTCGATGAACGTGCCACATGGAGTAAAGATAACGGAAACTTTTTAGTTATTTAACAAGGTATAAAGGCTGTTATAAGAAGTCAAGGTTGTATCCTCTTGTACAACAAAACATACTAAAGTGTTTTCTTCTTTTTAGTCCAAGTGGTAAGAAGTTCAGAAGCAAGCCTCAGTTGGCAAGATACCTGGGAAACACTGTTGATCTCAGCAGTTTTGACTTCAGAACGGGAAAGATGATGCCCAGTAAATTGCAGAAGAACAAACAGAGACTAAGGAATGATTCTCTCAATCAAAATAAGGTTTGTTAGTAAATACTGTGTTTAAGGATATCCTAAGAATTTCCTTTCCTGTAGTTCATTTAGCAATTTCTTTTCTGCTTAAAGCAGTCCGCTTCTAAGATGTGCGTGTATGCTTAATTTTGAGTAGTGGTAGAGATGTAAATTTATAACTAGAAGGAATGCTCTGCTACTACCAAGAAAATACCGAGGTGAGGTTAAGTGTGACTCAAAAGTTGGAGTAATTCAGGAGTTGGCTTGGAGAACCTCAGTGCTAGTCATCTTCCTGAACGAGAATCTTCTAAGTGGGAGGAGTTAGGACTGTTGACGCCAAGAGATTCTCCTGTGAAAGGCTTCAGATTGCTACGTTCATCTTCCTGTTCTGAGATGAAATAGTTCGTGTTATGTGCCAGGAAGCTTGTTTTCGGAGGCAAATGCACTTATCTGTACAAAGCTGGATGTCCGCGTGCAGCTACGTAGCTTGGCAAGGCCGGGTGTTGTTCTGTCTGAGACTGGGCCTTTCTCAGTTGATCCGATTGCTCTCTCACTATTTCTTTTTGAACGACAGTGTGTCCTTTTGAATACTGAAGAAAATGCGTATAGTAGATGAAAAAGAAAAGGCTGAAGCGTACAGAAGTGAAATAACTGGCAGAGCACATAGGGACGTGACGAGTAAATTTAGCTGACTCTCATATAATATATTCCTGGACCAGCTTTAGAAACCTCATACAACAGTTTGATAGGATTTCTGTAACAACCTGAAATGTTTTCTTTTGAAAGGGTTTTATTCTTTAGGATTTCATAAGTTACAGTAGTGTATGAAAATACCTAACAAGTTATAGCTGTGTCTGTGCACTGATTTTTTTTTTTTGTCATCTGCTGTTTGTAATGCGTGAACCACACATTTCATGCTGATTTCTTTTTATTTAAAGCATGTGTTCAGATTATTAAATATTTTCTTTCCACAGAGATGAGACTTTCAAATAATATAAAACTTGGGGGTAGTCTAAGGAAAGGTTTTAGGCTTTTTGCATGAGCAGAAATTACAAAAATTGGTATATAAAACCTGGAGGAGTCTGTGCTCACTTTGTATTCCTGTGATCGTAGATTACTTGAATGCTGCCCTAAATACATGATTAGAAAAAAATGCTTTTTTCAGGTAGATGAGATTTATTATTGCTAAGTGACTGAATCTGTACCTCGTGAGCTTTCAGGAATTTCTGCAGTATTCCTGTGATAGTTCCAAATGAGATCTCAGCTTGTTCCTGTAGCTGATGTTTTCCACAGATGCTGGAAGAGGTTGGTTGTGGTCGTCTTCCAGTCCACCTTGCTGGGGGGGGCCGTGAAAGACAGACTCGCACGGGCAAGTTTGTGTATAAACTTGCTGCCGTTTTGTGGGTTGTTCAGTTTTCTACAAACAATTTACCACAAATGTCTCTAAATTCTTTGGCTCCCCTTATGTTTCAAGAAGGAATACCAAAATATACTTGAGCCTTCTTTCTCGGACGTGTCTAGGCAGTTAGATTTGTGCAGGTGGTGGCTGGAAATGCTGTCTTGCCACGCTTCTAACTTGAGATTCTCATCAGTAGCAGACTAGGACTCCATGTCAAGACTGACATATTAATGCCACCTGGAATGGGACTGAGGGTAATATATGCTAATGAATGCTCTTCGTTTTGTGATGTTAATGTACAACAGTGTAAATGACGTGGAAATATTCCTCTCACAAGATACTCACCTCCAGTCTTAGCATGGTGCATTCTTCCTGACCTTTCAGTATTGGCAATAAAGGCCTGTATTTGACAGGTTTATTTACGGTAGAGCCGCAGGAGGAGTTTTGCTTCAGCCTGTACTAATCTTGCCATTCTTTTCTGTGTAAGCGTTTTTACATTTCACTTGCAAATTGAGTTACTTTATTTGAAGTGCTTTTGAAGAGCCAATGAAGTAAGGAATACAACTGAATATAAATCCAGTAGGTACAGCATACGGTTGTGCTTATAAAAATACGCTTATCAATTCTTTCTGTTGAAAAGAAAATCAGAATCACCGAATGGTCAGGGTTGGAAGGGACCTCTGTGGGTCACCCAGTCCAACCCGCGTCACCCACAGCAGGCTGCACAGGACCTTGTCCAGGGGGGGCTTGAATATCTCCAGAGAAGGAGACTCCAGAGCCTCCCTGGGCAGCCTGGGCCAGGGCTCCGTCACCCTCAGAGGGAAGAAGTTCTTCCTCCTGTTCAGCTGGAGCTTCCTCTGCTTCACTTTGTGCCCGTTGCCCCTTGTCCTGTCGCTGGGCACCACTGGAAAGAGTCTGGCCCCGTCCTCCTGACAGCCACCCTGCAGATATTTAGAGGCATTTCTAAGGTCCCCTCTCAGCCTTCTCTTCTCCAGGCTGAACAAGCCCAGCTCCCTCAGCCTCTCCTCGTAGGGGAGATGCTCCAGTCCCCTCCTCATCCTCATAGCCCTCCACTGGACTCTCTCCAGCAGCTCCTCATCTTTCTTGAAGTGGGGAGCCCAGAACTGGACACAGGGCTCCAGATGGGGCCTCAGCAGGGCAGAGCAGAGGGGAAGGAGAACCTCCCTCGACCTGCTGGCCACACTCCTCTTGATGCATCCCACTGCAGGTTAAACATGCTGCCTGGTTGATGCTTCTGGAAATACACGTCTTCGGAAAGATAGTGGACTGAAATTCTTCTGGAAACTGCTGTTGGAGCATAAAGTCCTCCTATGGAGTAAAGACGAGCAGGGAACGCTGCTGTTTCTGCCAGCTGATCCGTTGCTGTAGTTCCCAGAGCAGGAAGAGATTGTGTTTGGTGGTGGTAGGCAAGTGAAGTAAAGCCCACAGTATGTCGGTGGCTCTGAAGGCTGGAGTTTGTAGGTGTGCCTACAACGGAGTATTGTGGGCTTAACCACCGTCTGAGGTGAAGTAATCTGTGCCTGACCATTGGAAAGACGTGGATAGGGTCTTCTATCTGGAAAGCTCAAAAGAGGTTTCAGTCCTTCAGGAGAGGAGTTGGTTGTAGGCATCTTCGTTACTTATTTCTATTAGGAAGTACTGGAAGCTCTTGCTTTGCCGTGAATAAATCTTAACGTGTGGCTGGCTTATGATCTGTTGTGAAAAAGAGTTTCTCTGAGCATCAGTCGCTTCCTGTTATCGTGGGATGATTTTTTTTCCCCTCCATGTCTGAAGACTTGCAGGTGCTGGCGATGGGTGAGCTTACAAGTTTCTGTACTAACGAGTTTATTTCTGTTGTTCAAAACTCAGTGCCACGAAGAAGAGACTGTTTATTCAGGATGAGATCAGAATGCCCAGACCTAACTACGATGAGAAAGGAAATAAAGCAGGAAAGTAGTAAGATTATGATTACAGTACTTAGAAATGGATCTGTGCTTAGTTTAAACAGTTTATCCTAATGACCATTTTCTAGTATGTAGCCTTGATAAAAAGTCTATGGGACACTTATCCCTGGAACCTGTATTTCCTGCAGAGTTTATAACTTGCCAGGGTTCTGCTTTAATTCTGGGGGCTGTATCATTAATGTAGCTGACTTTTCTGAAGTTCTCATGCTGCCTGAAGGAATCTTCCACTTTATTTTTCTAAGTTTAATGGATTTATTTTTGAACTTCTCTTTAAGTCACGTTACAGGCCAAATGGAACCTGCACATATTTTTCTTGAACTTGAAATCATAGAATCATGGAATGGTTTGGGTTGGCAGGGACCTTAAAGATCACCTGGTTCCAACCCCCCTGCCATCAGCAGGGACATCTTCCACCAGCCCAGGGTGCTCAGAGCTCCATCCAACCTGGCCTTGAACCCTGCCAGGGAGGGGGCAGCCACAGCTTCTCTGGGCAACCTGGGCCAGGGCCTCACCACCCTCAAGGTGAAGAATTTCTTCCTAATATCTAATCTCAATCTGCCCTCTTTTAGTTTAGAGCCGTTCCCCCTGGTCCTATCCCTACACCCCCTTGTGAAAAGCCCCTCTCCATCCTTCCTGTAGCCCCTCCAGGCACTGGCAGCTGCTCTAAGGTCACCCTGGAGCCTTCTCTTCTCCAGGCTGAACAGCCCCAACTCCCTCAGCCTGTCCTCGTAGGAGATGTGCTCCAGCCTTTGGAGACCTTTGTTCCAGAAATGTTTGCTAAACCAGATTTATCCCCCATATGGCAGATTGGGGGGGGGGGGGCTATTATTGTTTTTGTCAGTTTTAATAGCTATTTTACCACTAATGCTGATGCTACTGCGCAGAATGCTCCGGGGGCACGGACTTCAAAGCTTCAAATACTACTTTGAACTTGATGTCACAAGATCTGGGAATGCGAAGCTTGTGGGATAGCCAAGGTCTGTCAAGGTTCTGGTGTGATTTGAGTTACATGGTGTGAGAAAAGTTGATTGTCAAAATACTTTGTGCAAATTTAAGTACATGCTATTGCTGTCTAGCTCTGGTTGGTGGTTCTGTACTCATCAGAGATGCTTTAATTGTATATGAAAATATGTATTACGTATAATGTATTAGACTCACTATTACTTACAGTAAGTCTAATACATTATATATGTATTAGACTTACTATTGTCATTATCAGTGGGGGGAAAGAAAAATACAGCCCAGAACCAGTATCACACGTGTTAAAAGCAATGACCAAAGTGTCTGACAACATTTTTCTAGTGGACTTGGGACTACCTGGGTGAAACATTAGAAGTGTTATCTCTAGATTTATTTATAAGCTTAGATTCTCACTTCTGCTTCGTATAAAAAGGTCTTGCGACTTCCGTGCTAATTGAGTGGTAGTTTCTCTGGTTGGGTAGAACGATGAAGCTAGAAGTACTCGTGCTCTGTTGCTGTTTGCTCTGGCTATGGAAACCCTGATCCCAGTTATAGAATCATGGAATCATAGAAAGTTTTGGGTCGGAAGGGACCCCTCGAGGTCATCTAGTCCAACCCCCCCGCAGTGAGCAGGGACACTGCTAACGAGATCAGGTTGCTCAGAGCCCTGTCCAGGCTGGTCTTGAATGTTTCCAGGGATGGGGCCTCCACCACCTCTCTGGGCAACCCGTTCCAGTGTTTCACCACCCTCATTGTAAAGAATTTCTTCCTTATATCCAGCCTAAACCTACCCTGTTTTAGTTTAAAACCATTACCCCTCGTCCTGTCACTGCTGTCTCTACTAAAAAGATTGTCCCCATCTTTCCTATAGGCTCCCTTTAAGTACTGAAAGGCTGCAATCAGGTCTCCCCGCAGCCTTCTCTTCTCCAGGCTGAACAAGCCCAACTCTCTCAGCCTGTCCTCATAGCAGAGGTGCTCCAGCCCTCGGATCATTTTTGTAGCCCTCCTTTGGACCCGCTCCAACAGTTCCATGTCCTTCTTGTGCTGAGGGCTCCAGAGCTGAACACAGGACTCCAGGTGAGGTCTCACCAGAGCAGAGTAGAGGGGCAGAATCACCTCTCTCGACCTGCTGGCCACGCTTCTCCTGATGCAGCCCAGGACACGGTTGGCCCTCTGGGCTGCCAGCGCACATTGCCGGCTCATGTCCAACCTTTTGTCTATCAGTGTCCCCAAGTCCCTCTCGGCAGGGCTGCTCCCGATCCTTTCCTCCCCCAGCCTGTATTGATACCGGGGATTACCCCGACCCAGGTGTAGGACCTTGCACTTGGCCTTGTTGAACCTCACGAGGTTCACACAGGCCCACCTCTCCAGCTTGTCCAGGTCCCTCTGGATGGCATCGCGTCCTTCTGGTGTATCAACTGTACCACTCAGCTTGGTGTCATCTGCAAAGTTGGTGAGGGTACACTCGATGTCGCTGTCCATGTCATTGATGAATATATTGAACAGCACCGGTCCCAGTACGGACCCCAGAGGGACTCCACTCGTCACTGGTCTCCATCCGGACATTTAGCCGTTGACCACTACCCTTTGGCTGCGAGCTTCCAACCAATTCCTTATCCACTGAAAGGTCCACCCATCAAATCCATGGCTCTCCAATTTGGAGAGAAGGATGTTGTGGGGGACCATGTCAAAGGCTTTACAAAAATCCAGATAGATGACGTTAGTTAGCCAAGAAATCAACAGTGCCTTAGGGATGGAGCTGAAGATGTGCTGCCTTTCCCGTTTGAAAGCAGTAAATATTGCAAGACATAGAGACTGGTTAGTTTCTGGCTGTGAGTTTATAAACCATAAATGATAAGTGCCTGAATTTCTGAGGAAAACTTCCACTGGAATTTGTAGGTTTAGCCTTATTACATTTTAATGAGTTAACTGCTACCTGGAAATGATGAAGAAAAGGGACCTATAAAGTAGCAAGGTATATTTAAAGGTAGGAAGAGAGACCTGTGATCGGAATCGCTTCTATTGAAAAGAACAGATTTCTAGAGCTCTTTCCAAATTCACCTGTATGTTCTGGCATGTTTCTTCTGTTGGTCTGGAAAACTGTTCTGGCTCTTTTGAGAGGGTGAGTAAATCTGTATTAAGCAAGGATTCCCAAAATGCTACAGTGCCAGCTTATAAATGAGTGTATGAATTGAGTCGTACTGTTGAATAGCTAGGAATATGCCTGGCATCCTTGATAAATCACCTTTGCCACGTGCATGAAAAATCAAGGCCTGAAATTTAAAATTATCCCTTCATTTAGGTTGTGTTGAGTTGCCTAGATAAATATGAAGTGTTATTCTGTTGGTCCCTCCTCTCGATTCCATTCCTTAGAATCACGTGGAGGAATTCCTCATTTTTTTTTCTACCAGGATGGATCTAGCAGTGCCGTGTCATCCTGGAGAGGCTGTGGAAAGAGGCTCCTACCTACCCAGCAGATGAAGCAGATAGTTGGACAGGAGAGCAGCCAGTCTCATAACCATCGTAGTGTGTAAGGGTCTGTTTTGGGATTGAGCAGCTTGGCTGTAGAATGGTCTTCATAATGAAAATTACTTTCTGTGGAGTGCGGAGATTATATTCTTTTTATTGCTAATTCATGGATGATGCACTGTGTGCATATAGGAAGAATGACTTCACGCTCCTTTTCTCATCAGCCATCGGCCTTGCGATGACAGAGGTGTGCTCAAATACAGGAACACTCCAGCAAAACTCTGATAGAGGGACACATACTATTAAAATAAAATTTAATCTGAGACAGGTGCATTGAGCAGAAGTCTTATTGCTCAATAAGCCGAAGCCTCTCACCATTTTTTAAAATTGATTTTTATGCAGATCATTACAGAATGTCTGTAGTCAGTATTCTAACTGTGGTCAGCTGGAATTCCAGAGCGTTCAGCTTGCAGCGGTTTTCAAACAAGCGTGTGTTCTCTGGTTCTTAACATCGTCTCTTTTATGAAGGTGTGTGGTCCAAATTGCATAATGTAAATATGGAGGATTTGAAGATTGAGATTGAATTCCCATTTCTAAGCCCAAGACGTGCTTTTTGTTGCAAAATCACGAGTTTTTCATTAGGATTTACTTAGACTCCTTTAACGTGATCCTTGGATGGAGTCTAATATCAATGTGCGTTGTGTATCTTTAGAGCTATGATCTCACAGCCAATTATAAAACCTTTGAGATCTGAAATACTACTTTTTTTTCTGCCTTTTGAATGAGTAGAAGTAAACTTTAACCATTTTTCTTTGTCGGAAACTAGATATGGCTGTTGATAAAGTGCTTAGCACTGTCCTGCAAAATAGCGAACGTGCTTTTTGATGCATGTTCATTGGGAAAATATGTATCATGGGATATTTATTTTCAGTGTCTGTCTTCTCTGGATAGAATCACGTGTCTTCTCAGTCACATCTTTGTATCCTTGGGGGTAAAAAAATAAAGAGAATGATTTCAGTTGTTAAGAAAAATACCAGACAAAATGCAAGAGCAGGAGAGACTGAAAGTATGTCTGCAGGATTTGGGAGAAATGGGATTATGAACAAAAAGATGCTGCTCTGTTGGCACGGCACTTCAAGCTGGCAGTCTGCTTTTGGATAGAGAGCCAGATTTAGAAAAGCCAGAATGGTGTACAGGTGATGACACGTCTTTTTCTTTCTTCAGCAGTCTTGGGGGTGAGAGGAGAATTCCATTCCCCCACCCCAAATACTTCAGGAGTGGTTGCTGCGGTGAGGGGTGCAGGCACTGGTATCTCCAAGAATATTTCCAGAATAAATGACTGCATTTAATGAAGAATTGTTTGATGCAGGAATTGCTTAGGAAGTTTGCGACCAAAGTTACGTAGGAAGTTGCTGTTCTTTAAGACTTGGAACTCTCTAAACTGTTGGCTGCAGACTCTGATGAAGCTTTGGAGTTTCATTTTGACATCTGATGGTGAAGCTGTCTCTTTTCAGAATGTAAGTCGCGTGCACAATGAACATACATGTTTTAACAAAAGAAAAGATGGACTTTCAAGCAGTTTGAGTCTTCCCAAGAAAGTGAAAATGTGTGGAACCAGTTAACTTCTATATTTTTCTTTAAAAAGGATGTCTGCAAAGGTTAGTTCAGTGCAGCATTTAAGGGAAGTCTTTACTCCGAAAAAAGCCTTCTTCTTTTTCACATCTGTAGAAGAGTGTGAATCCAACTTAAATTTGTGTAATTTTTCTGTCTAATTTTTGTTAATTCGCCTTTTTCTTTTTTTAACAGGGAAAACCAGACTTAAACACAACTTTACCCATCAGACAAACTGCATCCATTTTCAAACAACCGGTCACCAAAGTTACCAATCATCCGAGTAACAAAGTCAGATCTGATCCACAGCGGGTGACGGAGCAGCCACGACAGGTAAGAACGAGTCTGGTTCCATTGCTGCTGTTCAGAAAGCTGAAACGAGCTGAGAATGTGCTTGTTTTCAGCCGTGCTTCAATGACAGCACATTGGGTGTCCTGGTGGACAACAGGGTGACCATGAGCCAGCAGTGTGCCCTGGCTGCCAAGAAAGCCAATGGGATCCTGGGATGCATTAGGAGGAGTGTGGGCAGCAGGTCGAGGGAGGTTCTCCTCCCCCTCTACTCTGCCTTAGTGAGGCCCCGTCTGCAGTACTGTGTCCAGTTGTGGGCTCCCCAGTTCAAGAAAGATGAGGAGCTACTGGAGAGAGTCCAGCGGAGGGCTACGAGGATGAGGAGGGGACTGGAGCGTCTGTCCTAGGAGGAAAGGCTGAGGGAGCTGGGCTTGTTCAGCCTGGAGAAGAGAAGGCTGAGAGGGGACCTTAGAAATGCCTCTAAATATCTGCAGGGTGGATGTCAGGAGGATGGGGCCAGACTCTTTCCAGTGGTGCCCAGCGACAGGACAAGGGGCAACGGGCACAAACTGAAGCAGAGGAAGCTCCAGCTGAACCCGAGGAAGAACTTCTTCCCTCTGAGGGTGATGGAGCCCTGGCCCAGGCTGCCCAGGGAGGCTGTGGAGTCTCCTTCTCTGGAGATATTCAAGACCCACCTGGACGCGGTGCTGTGCAGCCTGCTCTGGGTGACCCTGCTTGGGCAGGGGGTTGGGCTGGGTGACCCACAGAGGTCCCTGCCAACCCTGACCATTCTGTGACGGGTGGGAGGTCCTATCTTGAAAGTTACTTCTAGAAATGCATATAATACAAGTTAAAAAAAAAAATACACAAATTAGAGTTCATATGGAGATTAATTTTTCTTACTCCAAAATTCCATTCATATTTGGTGAACGTATGGCTCTTGAAATGCAGATATGCGCTGTACTGTCACAACTGGACATGAAATGTGGGGGGAAAAAAAAGTCATGTGCAGCTTCTTAGTAGAAGTTTCCATAAAATACACGATTATCATCTAATATCTCTTTTATATGGAACAACTTTGTGGAAAAATCAATAAAAAATTGTATTTTAAATCCCTCTTTTTCACTACGATACTACTGTAAATAGAAAACACAGTAACATAAGCTCATCTTACACAGGTTCTCCTTTAGCTGCTTTTCTTTAGATCAGTGACAGACTGCTTGTTCACACTGTGGTTTGTTGGTTCTGTTTTTTATGTGGAGGAGGGCGCTGAGAAGAAACGGAGATCTGGTTAATGAATGAATGATTGGCTGGATAATGTAGTGTATATTGGATTGAGGTGTTTGTTTTGAAGTCTGACTTGTATTTTTGGAGTCATAGCGCTACTACCATCAAATTATTCTATCTTAGGAGTGCAGGGATGAGGAGAAAATGCAGAGGCACGTTCAAATTTTTGTACGCTCGTATGTCACCAGCTTTTAACAACGTTTCCTTTGAAACGCAAGCTGTCTCTGATATTGCACTTTCAAACATCTTGAATGCTGTTCTTGTAAGAAATAACATGGAATTTAGACTCTGCATCCTCTAAATTCAGGTGAGAAAGAAAAAGAAGAAATATCGAGCCGTATTGGAGCATCTTGTTGAGATGTCTTTTAGCAAGATTTGAAGGCCTCAGCTCACTGTTGGTCCCGTGAAGTTCAACAGGGGCCATGTAAGTGTATGACGTTCAGATCTAAAAGATGCATAATTGCATTTGTCTGTTGATTCTCTTCACGTTCCTCGGGTTTTCCTTTTAACTACTGCACTTTGTGTGCCAGGAATTTCCTTTTGGTCATGTCTGCCAAACGAGTAGTAATCACCAAAGCACAGGAAAGTTATGGCACCTTTGTGGCAGGAGAAATGGAGGTCTGGTGGTTCGCATCGTGATGGGTTCTAAACTCTTTCGTGCTTGCCTGTTTCCTCCCTGTTTTTTTTCTTCCAGAATCTTTTCTTCAAATACCTAGCGACTGAAATCTTTGGGAATGCATCTCTTGTCGCTTGCGGATGACTATCCAGTAAAGATTTGCAAAACAGGCTATTTTCAAACCTACCCAACTTAAATCTTTGCCTCCTTAAGATAGGTTGTAACGGATTAAGCTATAGCAAGATCTTCAAGTGATCATCATCTGCTGATCGTTGTGTCAGCATTCTTTTACGATCAAATTCCTTTCTCCTTGCTTGCAGCAGTGCATCTTTGGAAGAGGGCACTTTAAACACAACTCTTACTCTGTATTGACAGACTTCATTTGGAAGATATGCTAGCTCTGTGCATTGAATGTAAAATAGTTAATCTTAGATATATAACTGCAAAGGAAATCTTGGTGTGTCTTACTCTTGCTTTTCTCCAAGCTAGAGTGTTGCCTTGAGCTGTCTTCTTTGTTTTGAGTAGTGATGATTAGCATAGGTGGGAGACTTGGGGAAGGGAGAGAATAGATTGTTACAGCTGTTTTTATGTAAAATTTGAGTGAGTTTTCAGTAAAATTTTCCTTTAAAAAATCTGAAACAAAATAATGTAGGTAGTATGCTGTCATTGATTGGAGAATCTTAAGCAAATTGACAGCTTTCATAAACAATTTCCAGTGATCTGTTTGCTTTACACGCAGATTTCCATCATACAATTATCAATATTTCTTTGGTATTAGTAAGCAAAAGTATGGAGGAACTCCAGTCATTGATTGTGTGTGCACCCTTCGTACACACGTACATAAATGCACATGTTCATCTTGTTTGAACATAGCATGCAGTTCATTCTGAGGTTTTTCTCACTAGCTGGGTATAAATATTAATAGATACCATCTTTGCTTGGTTTTCAAAGGGCACCGATTCTTTTCTTGACGCCATCTGTTGAGATAAGGTAGAGAAGCTTTATTAGAATTATTATTAATTATTTCTAAGCTTTATTAGCTTAGAAAACTTTATTCTTAGTAGAGCATGCACCATGTGGAGCACCTGTGACTTGAGATACAATTGTTGGACAAATGCAGCCTTGCAAATGTATTCAGATTCTCTTCCTCTGCATATAAATCCTATGTTTTCCTTACATAAATCATCCCTACATGTATCACAGTCTTCTCCCCTACTCAGGTGAGCAAACTTTCCTGTACATAGATAGACTGTAAATATATCAGTGTTGGATATTCAAGTGAATGCTGAAACACTGACTATATTGCCTATTTTTATATAAAGCTTATTCAGTTACCACTTCCAGTGTCATTCCTCTCCGATTCTTCAATCCTTGGCCCAAATCCCTGAAGGGATTCTTGCTTCTGTAGTTCTAGATATCCGTCTCTGAAAGCTTTCTCTGCTTATATCTGTTGTATCTCCCTTTTCAAAAGACAGTCTAACCAGAATTCCCTGAAAATTCTCTTTGGCCTGCCTCCTTATGTAGAGATCAAAATAAATAACTAGTGTAATTCCTTGGCAGTCAGTAGTTTTCTTCATGACCTGTGAGTGAGAAGACATGCTTATTGGCGTTGGCAGGGAACGTATTTGGCAGCAGCTCTTCTTTAAGCAGTAAACTCTGTGGTAATTCTTGGAAAGATAAATTAATAACAGCTTGCCTGTGGTCTTCCTATAGGTAAATCTGTGAATTAGACCAACAGATCTTTGTGGCCACTGCTGGTTCCGTATATTCAGCGTGCTAGCTGGTTGCACGCAGGAAGGGTCACGAGGCTGTCTAAGCCTTTTTCAAGCAACAGCTCTGCAAGACAGCATCTTAAAGCTTTCAGAGCCTTTCTTAAAGGTTGAATAGATTGCTGATTATCAGAGTGCAGAACTTTATCAAAGAAGAACGAAAATGTTCTGTAGAATCCTGGAAGTAGGTGGTGTCAGAACTTGAGCTGTGTGTGTATGCATGCATGCTCTGAAGGGTCTTCTGGTACTCACCAGACTTCTCTTAACTATCAGTCTTCTTCATATCTCATTAAATGATAGGAGTGTCTGTAGGTTCCTAAATAGCAAATCTAGTAGCCTCCATTGCAGTTTTCTTCACAGTGCTTTAGTGTCTCTTTTTGAAGCATCAGCCTGCTCAAAATATTTTGACTCTCCATAATCTTACTTAAGATAGGTTTTCTTGCTATTTCTGTGGGTTTGGGGTTTCTTTCCCTTGCAGGGTCCACTTATAAACCAGCGTAAGAAAAAGAATCCTGAAAGATTGCTAGTGGGCCCTGCAAGGAAAGAAAAAAACCAGCAAACCCCCTTGTTTTAGCCTCCTCTCCACTGTTAGTATGTTTTGATAAGGTATGATCCATTCTTGATGAATTTAAGGGTAATGGTTTGGATTTTAAAAAGTCAAATTAGCATTGCTGAAACTGGAATGAATAATCAATCAAAAAGTCAGGCAACTATATCTGTCTTCTTCCTCTCAGGTGGTGTTGAGTAGTGTCTTAAAATCACATTGTTTTCTCCCTCCTTCCTGTTTAGCAGAAAGACCATGAGACGTAGCAGTGCTTCAGGGCACATTAATGCTCCGCTTGTGCATCTCGATTTGAGTATTCCTCATTGAGAAGAGTCAGTGTGAAACGGAGGAAGTCCTGTAACTATCTGAAACTATTATAGGCAGTAAATCTTTCATGTAATCACTTCAAATTGAGTTACTTGCCTGTCAAGTGTTCTCTACCCAACTGAATCAAATGGAATGGTGCTGCAAATCAAACTTCTTTCTTATGGATCGCTGCCTTTTGTACCTATGCTCATGTGGTGCCTCCAAAAGGTCCAGGTCTGTGTCCTGTGTAGAGCACTTAACCCCTTCTTCATGTGTTAGAGCTGCTTGGTTCACACTGTTCCACGCTTATTGACCTTTTTCAGGGTTAATACGAAACTCACCTGTTTACCCCTGTGCCCCAAATGTGTGGTACCTGAGGTATTGCTTTGAGAGAGCTTTGAGGACCCACTGATGACTAGTTAATTCTGCTGTGTACTGTTGATTGTGGTGGTAAGGGTGTTTGAAACCATACTCTTAAAACTGACGTTAATCATAAGGCTGAATTTGCAAAGCATTGACCTCAGTATCTTCCTGATACATTTGCCTGAAAACATTCCATGAACATACCTCAGATGTTTAAAAGAAGGCCATCCTGCTCTTCAAAGCTCGTTTTGAGAAAATAAAGTAGTCAGTCAGTATTACGTGATCCAACTCCTCTAGTTCTGTGGCAGACAGCCACCTTAAACAACCCTAGGATAAATCTGACGGTATTTACTTTTTAAAAAACACCTTTTTTTTATATATCTGCTGTATTTACTTACAACATCATCTATCTGTAGGCCAAAAGTACTCTTTAAAATTGATTTGAAAGTCTCTTTTATATTTAATGTCATATATATTTGCAGCGGATTGTATTGTAATGGATTATTGAATAGGGTTATATATGACAAATTAAATCTGACCATAGTCGCTTTTGGCAAGAGACATTTGCAGTCTGAAAGGCCTAATTTGTGAGAAAAATTGCAGGATGTCATTTTATATATGTCTTCTTGTGAACATTTCTTAACGAGAAAGACATATTTAGCTCTTAGCACTTCGTATTTTGTCAAATAGATGTGATTCTTATTTGTCTTCTTTTTATATATGTCTTCTTGTGAACATTTCTTAACAAGAAAGACGTTTTTAGCTCTTAGCACTTCGTATTTTGTCAAATAGATGTGATTTTTATTTCCTGTGGATCAAGGTAAAGGATTGGAATCTAAAATTAGCTAGGGTTGGAAAACTGAAACTTCTTGGTTAATATCCATTAGAATGATCAGAAAGTGGGATGGAAGGAACCCAATGAGATGAAGTTTCGTCTCCCTCTCCCAAGCAACTAAAGGAACACTCTAATTTTGACTGGCAATTACGGAGGCAGCAGAGCTGAGCAACTCTCACACCGGGTTGTAATGCATCCGCAAGCAGCGTGGAAATAAAAGTGCTTCCAGAGAGCTGCGAAGATGCCGAGGCAGCTACCTGGAGTTGTGACTGGGCTGTTAAACTGGCTGCGTCCATCAGACTTCTGAATTAGATGTGTGCTTTTTCCCACTACTGCTGCAAGTTAAGAGCAGGTATCTGTAGCTGTGTGAATAGAAGAAACCGCCTCAGTAAACAAATCTCTGGACTCACCAACACCAGATCCGTTGTTCTTTCTTCTGTGTCCAGTCAAGTACGTTGTTCTGTTGATACCTACAGTGTTTTCAATGCTCTGTACGTAGGAAATGGCAGATGAGATTAGAGGTTTTTGATTGATTTATGTATAAATCAGTCACCCTCCAAGAACGTTTGCATGTTAAGAACATACGTGCTTTTCTTTTAAAAGTAATAGAATTGGAATGGATTCCTTTCCAGCAGAAATTTCCTGTAGGCTTCCATTGCTTGACCAACTGCAAACAAACTGTTATTTATCTAAGGAAAAGGAGCGGCTCGTAATATATTTGTATTTGGTGGTTTTTGAAATAGCGAGGCTAATCTATCATTTCTTTGTTGTCTGAATGAGAAATAACAGTTGCTTAGGAGATTGTGTTTTTGCAGAGATTATGGGCTAGATTATAGTTCGCCATTAGTCACAAATAGCTTTTCTTGGACAAGAAACAATTATGGAGGAAGCAATATTTTATAACGCTCCAAACAAAGAGCTGCAGAAGCACGGCTGTACTACAGCTCTGCCATTACGGAGTTTCGGAACAACAAGGAAGTGAAAATTCTGCTCCACCCCAGGGACCTTGGCATTGCATTCCCCTGCTGCCTCTTCTGTCACTGGAAAAAAACAGGGTTGCCCTTAGGATAGTGAGCTTGAACGATAAGGGATACGGTTCTTGCTCAGCAGGAGGGTATTGTGTAAGAGGTCACTTTTGGCATAATGCATATTGATTAATTTCCTAGCAAATTGAGTACTTGGCTGCTGGATCTTTCTGAACCTGGGACACTTGGACATCGGTAAATGAAGGCCCTGGGTTTTAGGCTCTCTTCAGTGTGTGTTTCCAAACCACTACTTCAGGCACAGCTGAAATTGAGCCATTTTTCACCCTCCAACAGGAAGAGTACCCATGACGGACTGAGGAATCCTCAGGATGGTTATTCATTTTGCGTTAGTAATGAAATAGCACATCATAACAATGATGAATCTTGAAAGCCGGTTCTTCTCTCATTCCTTCCTATCCTGGTCCGATCAGAGTTCTCATTACTGAATAACAAGGTCTCATGTTTGCTATTGCTTCTTTCCCGGAGGCATGAATCACAGAATCACAGCATGGTCAGGGTTGGAAGGGACCTCTGTGGGTCACCCAGCCCAACCCCCTGCCCAAGCAGGGTCACCCAGAGCAGGCTGCACAGCACCGCGTCCAGGCGGGGCTGGAATATCTCCAGAGAAGGAGACTCCACAGCCTCCCTGGGCAGCCTGGGCCAGGGCTCCGTCACCCTCAGAGGGAAGAAGTTCTTCCTCGGGTTCAGCTGGAGCTTCCTCTGCTTCAGTTTGTGCCCGTTGCCCCTTGTCCTGTCGCTGGGCACCACTGGAAAGAGTCTGGCCCCATCCTCCTGACACCCACCCTGCAGATATTTGTAAGCATTTCTAAGGTCCCCTCTCAGCCTTCTCTTCTCCAGGCTGAACAAGCCCAGCTCCCTCAGCCTCTCCTCGTAGGAGAGATGCTCCAGTCCCCCCCCCATCCTCGTAGCCCTGCGCTGGACTCTCTCCAGTAGCTCCTCATCTTTCTTGAACTGGGGAGCCCAGCACTGGACACAGCACTGCAGATGGGGCCTCACTAGGGCAGAGTAGAGGGGCAGGAGAACCTCCCTCGACCTGCTGCCCACACTCCTCTGAATGCAACCCAGGATCCCATTGGTCTTCTTGGCAGCCAGGGCACACTGCTGGCTCATGGTCACCCTGTCATCCACCAGGACACCCAGGTCCCTCTCCACAAATTGTGAACTGCTGTAAGGTTGTGATGCAGAAGGTGGGCTCTGTTGCTGGCAGTCATTTGTTGCAGTTGAGTGGCTGTATCTGCAGACCTCTGCCCTGTGCATGGAGCTCTTGCTTGCTTTATGAAGTCCAGGTGGCTTTGGGCAGGAGACGAGTGCCCAGGGGTCAGCCTGCCTAGGCCCTGCTCTGTGAATGCTGATGCCTGAGATGGAGTTTTTATGAATTGCTCCTAATTTAGGTGCCTACTTCTCTGCCTAGCGGGGCACGAAGCCTGTGAACCTGAGCTTGATTTTCTCGTTTTCTATTCCCCGTCTCACTGATGCTGAGAGAGTTGCAGGTTAAACAGCGTAAGCTGTTTTCAGGACTGTAACCTCAGAGGCAGCTATTGTGCACATCGAGACTTGAATGATTTTTTTCCGTTACTTGAATGCAGACTTCCGTTGCTGTGGAATGGTTTTTCATCATGTAAGTGGAGTAACAGAAAAGCTTTTTCTGAATTTATATTAGCAGCTTCTTCCCTCTCTCTCTGTCCCTTAATAGCTAATCCTGGTGCAGCTGATAGGCAAATATTTGTCCAGGTCTGGTCCAGCTCAGACTCTTTGGTAAGATCCAGGAAAAGATACAGAGATTCAGAGGAGACTCATAAGAACCCGTTAAGAGTTGGAAAGCAAACTTTGTAGTAAAACTCTAGGAATGTGATTCGTTTCTCAGCAAAAAAATAGTAAGGGTGACTTGTGCAGTCTCGGTGGAGATCTGGGGAGACGAAAATTTGGAGCACAGTCATTGTAGTTGGCAAATAATTATGTGTAATGGTGCTGGAAGCTTTGTGCTAGGAATATGCTTTGCTTCAGTCTTGTTTTCAAAGGCGTGTCGAAGTGCCAAGTGCCTTTTCTACCTGACATTGACCCCAAAATCAGGCGAGGAGCTGACAGTTGTGTAGACTTCTTTCCTGCGTTTGAGATTAGTGCTTAAAGAGCTGAGCGAATACTGGGGTTGGAAGCTCCACACAGTCAATATTGCGCTACGCTTTCGAAGTCTTCTTAGCTTTCAGATGTGTTAAATGTCCTTTTTCAAGCACCTCTTTCTCCTGCACAGGCATTTGCATTGCTATACACCCTCTTCAGCCACCCCGTTCTCCTGATTCCTCCTGGGTTGGTTCCAGTAGGGAACTGCAGAATCAAAACCCAGTAATGTTTCATTGGATTTGGTGATGTATTTGCTCTGTAGACCAATTAATTTTATCTTGAATAAACAGAGGCTGTTCTTATGTTTAACTGTAGGGTATAAAAAATATAGCTTGGATTTGGGGTTGGTGTTGGATTTGGTTTCCTTTATCTATAAACGCCGATGAAATGGAGGGGGAAAGGGGGAATGAATGGTGAATTGTTTAAACGGTGAAAAACATGAATAAGCTTTGTAGAGACTTTACCAATATAGGAAGCTAACCCACTACTGAAATACTGAATTGACAGGATTTTACCTTGACTTCATTTTTTTCTGGATCCTAATATTCCTTTTAGAGTTTGGCTAGTGGGTTGCTGGTTTTGCCTTTGTACCGAAGGATTTCTCTAGCATTCCAGACAGCTTTAAGGCACTGCCACTTCACCCGTGGAGCTGCAAGGACTGCTACAAGACACCTAGAGTGCCTGCTTGGGGTGGGGGCTTGGCAATGGCGGTGAACAGCAGGAGTGAATGACTGGAGGTACTGAATATTTAACATTTAACAAGATAAGAGGTGCCTTGATACTCAACCAAGAGCGTAGCTCAAACCTGGGTTGGAATGGTGACAATTAATACTAGTTAAGAGCGAGGAGTCAGTTTACAGGAAGCACTTGACGTTGAAGTGGCTCTAGTAAAATGAGACACAAGTAGCAACAGATATTTTCAAAAAGCTGTCAAATCACAGAGTTGTCAAGAACGTGTGAAATGTGGTCGGAGTCTGCAAAAAAGTTGAAGAGCTTAAGTGATCCTGTGTGGGTTTTCTAAGGCACTTAGATCCAAACCGAGTTACCAATGTGTGCTCTTGTCCAGAGAAGAGTGCTTAAGTATGTAGATCTCTATAAAATGACATGGTAATCTCTCAGGCAACACAAGTATCATTCAGCCTAAATAAATCATAAAGCTATGGAGAGGTGTTGTGGAGAGTATTGCATTTTTCTTATCATAACCACGTTTTATTTTCAGTTGGTAGGATACTCTTACTGCTGAAGTAGATGTTTTTTGTTGCTTTTTTCTTTGGCTTTACTACCTCTGTAACTGAAAAAATGTTGGGTTTTTTTGGACTAAGAGTCACTGATGTATGGTGCTGCAGTAACGATGCAGTTTGACTCTAGCAAGATAGCTTCCACAGAAGATGAAAGAGGATGCTCCAGTTGTTTCGCTTCCAGTTTTAGAACACAGTGGGACATTCAAAAGCCCTGTCTTAAATGGAGGCTTTTGGGTACCCAGCTGCAATGAAGGATTTCATAGGAATGAGGACAACTGCTTGTCTCGCAGAATCACAGAATGGCAGGGGTTGGAAGGGACCTCTGTGGGTCACCCAGCCCAACCCCCTGCCCAAGCAGGGTCACCCACAGCAGGCTGCACAGCACCGCGTCCAGGCGGGGCTGGAATATCTCCAGAGAAGGAGACTCCACAGCCTCCCTGGGCAGCCTGGGCCAGGGCTCCGTCACCCTCAGAGGGAAGAAGTTCTTCCTCAGGTTCAGCTGGAGCTTCCTCTGCTTCAGTTTGTGCCCATTGCCCCTTGTCCTGTCGCTGGGCACCACTGGAAAGAGTCTGGCCCCGTCCTCCTGACACCTACCCTGCAGATATTTAGAGGCATTTCTAAGGTCCCCTCTGAGCCTTCTCTTCTCCAGGCTGAACAAGCCCAGCTCCCTCAGCCTCTCCTCGGAGGAGAGATGCTCCAGTCCCCTCCTCATCCTCGTAGCCCTCCGCCGGACTCTCTCCAGTAGCTCCTCACCTTTCTTGAAGTGGTGAGCCCAGAACTGGACACAGGACTCCACATGGGGCCTCACTAGGGCAGAGTAGAGGGGGAGGAGAACCTCCCTTGTCCTGCTGGCCACACTCCTCCTCATGCACCCCAGGATCCCATTGGCCTTCTTGGCAGCCAGGGCACACTGCTGGCTCATGGTCACCCTGTCGTCCACCAGGACACCCAGGTCCCTCTCCGCAGAGCTGCTCTCCAGCAGGTCCGCCCCAGCCTGTACTGGTGCCTGGGGTTGTTCCTCCCCAGGTGCAGGACCCTGCCCTTGCCCTTGTTGAACCTCATCAGGTTCCTCTCTGCCCAACTCTCCAGCCTGCCCAGGTCACGCTGAATGGCAGCACAGCCTTCTGGTGTATCCACCACTCCTCCCAGTTAGGTGTCATCAGCAAACTTGCTGAGAGTACATTCTAACTCTTCATCCAGGTCATTGATGAAGAAGTGGAAGAAGACTGGGCCCAGTACTGACCCGTGGGGGACAGCACTAATTACCATCTCGTTTGTTTGTCTCAGGCTTTGGAGGTGTGAAAAGAAATAGATTTTTTTTTTTGTTTTTTTCTCCTCCCTCATGTCCTGCGGAAAAATCAAACTACTTCAGAATGCCCTTTCCACAGGAAATCGCATAGCTGCATTCTTGCTTCCCTCCTTCTTAAGATTATTTGTTAAATGTAGCTTCCCGTGGAATGCAAACCAGCTTTTTAAGTAGCTTTCACCACTTTCTTGTTAAGTATAAAAGGCCTATTTTAAAGAATAGGCATGGCCAGTCTGCAGCCCAGAACTTCGGGATGGAGCTTCAGGATGAATCTTCAGAGCAGTAAGACAGGAGTGAGCAGGGAAATCTGTATCGTTAAACAGAAATGTTTTAGGCCAAGAAACTGGTTTCTGTGAGAACTGGAAACACGTTCCCAGCTAGTAAACATAGCAACAGAAAGTGAAATGAATGTGAATTTAGTTTGTGTGTCTTCCTAAAAGTGAAAAGATTTGATTTTAATGCTGGAGAAGTCAAGAGATCTCTACAGCATCGGAAAGGGCCGGGTCTGAAGTGGTCCAGCTGCTGGTTAGCATGAGCGGGGCTGCAGCTGCACCGCTCCGACCCGCGGAGCCGTCTCCGGGGTCTCAAGGAATGCGGCATCATTCCGTACGAGCACGTTCCTGATGCTGAAGACTCCATCAGCAGATAGGATATTACCTTTTGAGTAGCTTACACGACTGCTAGTGGAGTGTTTTGTAAGGTGCTAGGCACTGTCTGTCATTTATTGTTCTGATGCTTTTTTGAATTCTGAATGCTGTTTATTCCGTGAGCTGATTTAGGGTTCTTTTCTTTATTCTTTCTAACGAGCAATCTTGTTTTCTCTTTTTCAGCTTTTCTGGGAGAAGAGGCTACAAGGCCTCAGCGCGTCGGATGTCAGTGAACAAATCATAAAATCCATGGAGCTACCTAAAGGTCTTCAAGGTATTCTGTTCACTTGCTGCAGTTGCTTCAGGTCCACAGAGTTGTTTGTGCTTAAAAAGGACAGGGTTTTCGATGCTCTTAAGAAGTTTTGGGTTTGCGGTCAGATGAAGTGAACTTCAAATTGTAAACGTTCTTGCTGACAAAATACCTCAGTCTCTAGAACAGTGTTTATTTTTAGTTTGGTTATGTAGTTTATATAAACCACACTTCAGAACTGCACTCTTATTGGTGAAAGTTGGTCTAAAATATGTTCAAGTCGTAGTTCAGAATTACAAACTTTTTTCCACTGCTTGGGAGATTTTCTTGGGAATATGACTGTTGTGAAAATCTCCAGTGTTTATTTTCCAGAATTAATTTAATACCTTGTCGCATTAAAGCAAAGGCTGTGCTGGTGTGGATTAAGACCATGAAGCTGCAAAGAAACTCTTTCGATATGTGACTGATAAATTTATGATGGGATCATCTTTATTAAAAAATTGGTGATATTGGAATTGCTAGTGTAAGCAAAAAAAAACCTAGCCAATTTTAGAGACGAGACGCCTTTTGGAACGCGAACTTACGCTTAAATGAGAACTGTGCTATTTCAAAGCCATTTTTAAGAGCTTGCATTTAGCTATTTAGATTATACAATGATGTATATTATATTACATTATATTACAAACTCTGCCACTGGAAGTTGCATGTGCAATGGGAGTGGTAACTGCTCAGTTGTCTTTGTTGTAGGAGTTGGCCCAGGTAACAATGATGATACCCTGTTATCGGCTGTTGCTAGTGCTTTGCACACCAGTTCCGCGCCCATCACGGGGCAGCTCTCCGCAGCTGTCGAGAAGAACCCAGCCGTCTGGCTGAATACATCTCAACCCCTCTGCAAAGCTTTCATCGTCACGGATGATGACATTAGGTGAGTTGTGTAAAGTCTTCGATAAATGAAAAGCAAGTTCAAGTAAAGTAGATTCCTTCCTGGCTCAGTGCAGTCCTGGAGATGAGGGAAGATAACGAAAGAGAAGTGTGAACATGTTTCTTGCACCTATTGATTAGTTCAGTGATGTGAAAAAAATGAAAACCTGAGTTCTCTCTTTGTGGTCAATATGGTGATATAAAATATTCACTAAGGTAAGAGTCACAATCCCCATTTTCTTTCCCAAGAGAGTGTCCTAAACATTAAGCTATAGTCATGATCAGTACTGGCTTTCTTCCTTCCCATTTCTGGTTTGGTTAAGTTAATTTGTTGATCTTAGTTAAGAAGTGAATCACAGAATGGTCAGGGTTGGCAGGGACCTCTGTGGGTCACCCAGCCCAACCCCCTGCCCAAGCAGGGTCACCCAGAGCAGGCTGCACAGCACCACGTCCAGGCAGGGCTTGAATATCTCCAGAGAAGGAGACTCCACAGCCTCCCTGGGCGGCCTGGGCCAGGGCTCCGTCACCCTCAGAGGGAAGAAGTTCTTCCTCATCTTCAGCTGGAGCTTCCTCTGCTTCAGTTTGTGCCCGTTGCCCCTTGTCCTGTCACTGGGCACCACTGGAAAGAGTCTGGCCCTGTCCTCCTGACGCCCACCCTGCAGATATTTGTAGGCATTTCTAAGGTCCCCTCTCAGCCTTCTCTTCTCCAGGCTGAACAAGCCCAGCTCCCTCAGCCTCTCCTCGTAGGAGAGATGCTGCGGTCCCCTCCTCATCCTCGTAGCCCTCCTCTGGACTCCAGTAGCTCCTCATCTTTCTTGAACTGGGGAGCCCAGAACTGGACACAGTACAAAGGAGAATAACAATATTGCCCTATAGCACATACACTGTCTTGAAGTGGGAGACTGGGATAGAATATGGAGAGCATAGATAGATATACTCACATATGGGTAAAGATTTTGCTTTTTAATAGCTGCACTGTTAATTTTGTTTTCGAAGAAAGGCTCATCTTTTTTTGGGCACTAAAAGCAGGGGCTTCAGCACTGAGTTTCAAGGCTAGGACTGAGTGAAGATAGAGATTTCTTGTTGCATTGACGAATTTCCAGAGTGTAGCAAGGCATGGGACATAATCCAGTCTTTTATTCTTTTTTTTTTTAAGTATTACTTAGCATGAATCAACATGTGGGATTAACATTGCCTGCAGTATCACATTTTTGGTTAAATTCTGGGTTGCACCGGGAATCTGAGGACCAAACTTGAATCTTGCCACTTAGTGGAATTCACCCTACACCAAAGTCCAGTACTGTCACATTCTTTTCTAAACCCTAGATGGCCAGATGAAGCTTCTGCAGAGCTAATATTAAGGTATAGAATTATTAAGGCATAGAATTAACTGATTCCCAGCCCTTTGCTTAGGGATTTACTTTGCTTTATTTTCTTAAACATCAGCTTGAAATGCTTTTAAAACGTAAACTCTTCTGGCTTTGTCACTGGAAGTGGCAGGGCAGGATGAGAAACTTTCTTAGCATATTTGACAATATTTATTATTTATTGGAAACAAAATTCCTTTGGAGTCTTATCAGTCATTCAGTTGTTTTTACAAAGCAGATTCTGAATTTGATGTCAGACAGTACTGGCTGTCAGGAAGGATACAGGTTCTGAACTGGGGCAGCTCTGCCTCCGCGAATCTGCTCCCTTTTCAGTGTCTTTGCAGGTCCATGTAGGCAGCTCCCTACAAAAGGGTTGAATATTCTTAGAAGTTACCTTTTCCTACTGTCAATGTGAAGCTGGCTTTCATTCTGAGACCATCCAGAAAACCCATTGCATGAAGCAGCGTCGGAATAAGGCAGCTGTTATCACGAAGGGAAGCAGTGCAGTTGCTTTCTGAACTTGCAGAATGGTGAGGAAAGGTTGACCGTTGGGATAGCTGGTCCGGTGCCAGCGTATGTTCTTTTGTACTGTAAATTCTTCAGGGAGACCATAGCAGTTGTTTACATCTAATAAAAGAGCTGGCAGCTTGACTCATGTTTAACTTGAAGTGTTCCTGGTCATGTAACGGTGGTAAATCTCTTTCATAATCGGAGTAAAATGCAAAAATTCCTCTTTTGGTTCAGCACGTTTAGTGGGAAAACATAAAATAACCTCCTGTAAATGCATGGCTAAGAAACAGCCGTGCTTCCTTATCACAGAATCCCAGAATGGTCGGGGTTGGAAGGGACCTCTGTGGGTCACCCAGCCCAACCCCCTGCCCAAGCAGGGTCACCCAGAGCAGGCTGCACAGCACCGCGTCCAGGCGGGGCTGGAATATCTCCAGAGAAGGAGACTCCACAGCCTCCCTGGGCAGCCTGGGCCAGGGCTCTGTCACCCCCAGAGGGAAGAAGTTCTTCCTCATCTTCAGCTGGAGCTTCCTCTGCTTCAGTTTGTGCCCATTGCCCCTTGTCCTGTCACTGGGCACCACTGCAAAGAGTCTGGCCCCGTCCTCCTGACCCCCACCCTGCAGATATTTGTAAGCATTTATAAGGTCCCCTTGCATCCTTCTCTTCTCCAGGCTGAACAAGCCCAGCTCCCTCAGCCTCTCCTCGTAGGAGAGATGCTCCAGTCCCCTCCTCATCCTCGTAGCCCTCCGCTGGACTCTCTCCAGTAGCTCCTCATCTTTCTTGAACTGGGGAACCCAAATCACTATCACTAGGGACTATCACTAGTGCTTGTCCCTCATCACTAGGGACAAGCACTGTTTTTTTTTTCCTGTTTGTGGGCTGCACCTTCTGCCTAGTTCTGGGCTTCTCAATGCTGGTCCTGTGAAAGGTAAGAACGTAAAAGGAGGCTGGTGTGGTTCCCGGTGGCGTTCACATCCAAATCTTAGCCTCCTGTGTTCTCTGCACTGTTGAGTTGCCTCCATTTCCATCAAAGGCTAAGGGTGACATCCTTTGAGTCTCTGCTGGATAAATGCTTTAACCAGTTTCTCTCTTTTGGGATGAACTGGGGAATGGCATCTTCTGAAAAGAACGAGGAAGTGGATTGTTTTTTCTAGTAGTGCTTAGGTGGATGAGGTTTTGCAATATAATCTAAAATTCATTTTTGACTCACAGCTCCGTTCTGCTTCATAGTCCAGTCTATCATTCTTTTCAATTGTCTCTGTCTTTAGTGAGATTTTCTAAAGCTTAGAGTCTTCAGGGAATTTCTTTTCCTACAGCATGTAAGTAGTTTCTGAAAATCCCAACTTTCGGTTTTCAACAGCCCTTTCTCTTGCTCAGTCGAGTTTCTTTGCTGAGCACTTACCATCACCCAGTAGGTTTTGTTCCTGAGCTTTCTGGGGTATTTTGGCAATTGCCCTTTTCAAATACCATGGCAATGGGACTTCTGCTTTTCCTTCTTGGTAGCCATCACCTGCTAAATTTACCAAAGCATAACAATTCATGTAGTATGTCTGGCTGTGTCGTGCTCTGCACAGTGGTGGCTACGAAACCTGTTAATCTGTCCAAAAACTGAGCTGTACTTGCTGTGAGACAGGAATGGAGAATAATTCAAGTTTAAAGCTTTCTAAGTTTGGCATGGGTTTAAGAAGGTCTTAATCTTATACTATATGAGCCTTGATCCAAGCTGGTCAGCTGTAGCTTAGTCCCTCACAATATTCCTCAATAGCCTATAGAAATCTCACTTTCAGTATGACAGACCAAAGCCACAAGTACTATAATGTGCCAAAGGAAGAATATGAGAGATGGAGAATGTTTCTGCAGTCTGAGCTCTCCTCAGGAATAAGAAACCTGTAAGTGGAGTCCTGCGTTCAGCTCTGGAGCCCTCAGCACAAGAAGGACATGGAGCTGTTGGAGCGGGTCCAAAGGAGGGCTACAAAAATGATCCGAGGGCTGGAGCACCTCTCCTGTGAGGACAGGCTGAGAGAGTTGGGCTTGTTCAGCCTGGAGAAGAGAAGGCTGCGGGGAGACCTGACTGCAGCCTTTCAGTGCTTAAAGGGAGCCTACAGGAAAGATGGGGACAATCTTTTTAGCAGAGACAGCAGTGACAGGATGAGGGGTAATGGTTTTAAACTAAAACAGGGTAGGTTTAGGCTGGATATAAGGAAGAAATTCTTTACAATGAGGGTGGTGAAACATTGGAACGGGTTGCCCAGAGAGGTAGTGGAGGCCCCATCCCTGGAAACATTCAAGACCAGGTTGGACAGGGCTCTGAGCAACCTGATCCAGTTAGCAGTGTCCCTGCTCGCTGCGGGGGGGTTGGACTAGATGAGCTCTAGGGTGCCCTTCTGACCCAAAACTTTCTATGATTCTGTGATTTCTAAGGTAAAGTGACGTGCTGCAGGGAGGCAAATCCCTAAGTAATGCTTATCAGTCATGGCTACAAGAGAAACTCTCTGACCCCAGACCTAAAGACCAGTTTAATACAGAGTACGTCAGGAAAGCGCAGTAACTAGGCAGCTGAGAATTTCCATAATCCCCATTTAGAGCATGCTGTCTCAGCAGTGTCAAATTTCTGCTTAGAGGGGAGGAAGGGATGGGAGAGAGCTACTGGAAGTGGTGTGTTGGAGAGGTGGATGTGGGGAGGGGGAATTAGCAGGTGCCTCTAAACCCGAGTTTAACACAATACAGCAAATACAGGCAACGTACTGGTAATGAATTCTCCTTTCAGCAGTGCATCTCAGATCTGGTTAGTGGAAGACACCTGGAATCCCTGCTGCTGAGAAGCTCTAGAGTATGTTTTTTCACAGAAACAGAACAAATATTACTGTAAGCACTGACGGTGACGGCTCTCGATTAGAGTGTCTCCAGAAAATACAGTATTTGAATGTGCTGGCAGAGCAGCAGAAAAGGGATATTACCTCCCTCCTGACATATAGGGAGGTGGAACTGGTGTGCAGACAAGGACAAGCCGGTTCAGTGGCTTTTTACCATCTAATCCAACACCAGTCCTATATGTAAAGATACCTTTGTGTTTCTGCTGCAGCTAAATGCTGTTACCAGAGCTATACGCAATTTTTTATTTGGATGACAGAGTAGATCTTGCAGCGCCAGAACGTGAGGAACTAAATCAAATAATTTTAACAATATAGGAAAATAGGGGAGGCTGGCACAATTTCATGGCTGGGTTGTGTACAGTAGCGTGGCCTCACGCATGTCTTTAAAGCACGCACACATCACTTGGTTGCATGGGCTGAGAAGAGTGCGAGTAGTGAGGACGAATAAAATTGTTCTCAGCACTAAGGGAATCATCCGAATGCAGAGCTGCACACGATCTTGGATAAAGCAGCTTCCCACCGAAAAAAAGGTTAGAATTGGAATTAGGGCCTTGTGGATTTCTGTGTTAGGAGTAAGGTGTCTTTAATCTCAGCTTGCTTTTGAAGGCCATAGCACTTAAACTAAAGGATGAGGATTGCGTCTTGCTGGGAGGAAGGCTGCAAAGAGCCTGCGGCCAGGGAGCTGCTTAGCAGCCAGCGATGGAGGTGAGAAGGATCAGCACAGGCTGCTGGTGGGGGGAAGCTCCATCGCTGGGATGGTGCCGGGGAGCTGAAGGGCTGAGGGTGAAGAGTGAGCACTTGTGGGCAGCGTGCTGCTACCCCTGCTGACCTCAGGGGCTGAAGTATTTCCCTGAACGCTGCTGTGATAAACTAGCATGAGAAATCAGATTAATCAAATGGAATGGAGATACTCTTAAATCCTAGAGTTGAGTTAGTAATAAAGGTGAGCACTTATTAGTAGAGTTTTCTTCCTGTTGGTTCTTAAACGTTTAGTCTTGGCAGTTCATGTGCTTTAAAAGTCCTATTACTTGTGTAAAAAGAGCCAAGTTTTTAGTATTTAAAAACTGCATTTGCTGAAAGACCAGACTCTTCAGGCCTGGGAGTGCTGTGAATTATTTTTGTGCTGGTACTGCCTGGGAGAGCAACTAGCTGGCTGAAAATCTGGAGACGAGGTGACTGGGGAAAGCTGTGTCTTCACGTGAGTTTGGGAGGCGAGACGTAGGAGTAACCTCTGGAGAAGGCCACGTACACTGTACGTAGGGCCCGAAATAACGGCAGCTAGTCCGAGATAACAGAAAACTGGCTGTCATTTCTGTGTGTTGTGAGATTTCAATACTGCAGTCGTATGTCCGAGGTGGTAGGAAGGGGCTCGTTAGAAATCAGGATAACGGCTCTGAAATCTGGGACAGATTGAGCTTATGCTTCAATGTACTTTTTTTCAAAACTTCATCAGCACAGTTAAACACATTTAAAAGAAGATCTCAAAGAAAGGAGCTGAGCAAGGTGGTAAAGCTTATGATTGTTTTGTGCCCAGCTCCTCAAAGTTGCTGTAGAAGATACTCGCTGGCCTTTATGTTACATTGTACTTCTGGACCCCAGGCTCACTGAAGAGCAAAGCAGGGAAAGACCTTGTAGCACCAAGACAGAAAAGATGTTCCAGATGAACTTCTTGTGTGCGTTCTCTGATACACGCTGACGTTATGAAATATTCACAGCCTGGAACAGGCCTCCTTGCTCTCCCGGCTCAGCTCTTGGTGGCTGAATTCAGGTTACTGAGTGGGCAAGGTCATCTAAATGCCCTGTGACTTTTGACAAAAAGAGGATTGATGATTTCCCTTATCTTCACTAAATATGTGATGCTTCCAGGGCTTTTCCAGGAGATACACTTGAAATGCTCAGTGACCAGAACCACATTCAAGGAACATTTACATTTCATCCATGATCCATCCTTTGTAAGGGTGGGGAAGTGTATTCTGGATGGGGCCTCACTAGGGCAGAGTAGAGGGGAAGGAGAACCTCCCTCGCCCTGCTGCCCACACTCTTCCTAATGCACCCCAGGATCCCATTGGTCTTCTTGGCAGCCAGGGCACACTGCTGGCTCATGGTCAGCTTGTCCTCCCCCAGGACACCCAGGTCCCTCTCCGCAGAGCTGCTCCCCAGCAGGTCAGCCCCAGCCTGTACTGGTGCCTGGGGTTGTTCCTCCCCAGGTGCAGGACCCTGCCCTTGCCCTTGTTGAACCTCATCAGGTTCCTCTCTGCCCAACTCCCCAGCCTGTCCAGGTCACGCTGAATGGCAGCACAGCCTGCCGGTGTGTCCACCACTCCTCCCAGTTTGGTGTCATCAGCAAACTTGCTGAGGGTACATTCTAACTCTTCATCCAGGTCATTGATGAAGAAGTTAAACAAGACTGGGCCCAGTACTGACCCCTGAGGGACACCACTAGTTACCGGCCTCCAACCAGACTCAGCATCGCTGATGACAACCCTCTGAGCTCTGCCATTCAGCCAGTTCTCAATCCACCTCACCGACCACTCATCCAGCCCACACTTCCTGAGCTTCCCTAGGAGGATGTGATGGGAAACCGTGTCGAAAGCCTTGCTGAAGTCTAGGTAGACAACACCCACAGCTCTCCCCTCATCTACCCAGCCAGTTGTGCCATTGTAGAAAGCCATCAGATTGGTCAGGCATGATTTCCCCTTGGAGAATCCATGCTGACTACTCCTGATAACCTTCTTTTCCTCCACTTGCTTGTTGATGACCTCCAGGATAAGCTGCTCCATCACCTTTCCCGGGATGGAGGTGAGGCTGACCGGCCTGTGGTTCCCTGGGTCCTCCTTCCTGCCCTTTTTGAAGACTGGAGTGACAAAGATAGTCCGGTGGGATACTGCTCCGTTAGCTTTCTGTTTGGTCCTTTCAAGTAGCTCGTCTGGGAGTGGAAGATGGTGGGTCGCGTTCGTTCCTTCTGGCTCCATATGAAGGGGAGTAAAGCAGGCAGTTGGGCTGGATGATCGGAGTAGGTCCCTTCCAACTGGAAGCATGTTATCGTATTCTGTTCCAGGTTAAAAGAAGAGTTGAGAAACCAGTCCTGAGTCATTGCTTATGCAAGTTTGATGCTCCCAGCCTACAAGCATGCCTGAAGGACTGACGTTTCTGCCCCTTCTGCCCTTCTCTCCCTGCAGAAAACAAGAAGAGCGGGTGCAACAAGTGCGTAAAAAACTGGAGGAAGCACTAATGGCAGACATTTTGTCACGAGCGGCTGATACAACAAAAGACATAGATGTAGAAATGGATAACGGAGATGAAGCATAAAAAGAAATCAGGTGAGTCGGGTCTCCGGGAGGCACGCGCTGGGATTTACCTGTCTCAGCTGCTGGCAGTCGTTCGGCGGACTTGACGTGAAACTGGGATAAAGCAATCAAAGTAACTGGCCTTTTTCTGTTCTGCAGAATTTAATTTAGTAAAATCACATAACAATTTCCAGAAACTTTTCTGTTTATTTTTAAATGGATAATAAGCCTACGAATTATTTTTCCAAGGTATCTTGTATCTTACACCTGTTTACAGCACTGCTCTGTGGATTTGCCAAACACTTTCTTAAAAAATCTTTTTTTTAATCATCTGCAGAAGAATGGTAATTTCTACTCTTGTTTCCATTGAGCTCGTTGTGCTCATTTATGGAAGCGCGCAGCTTTGAGATGTGACCTTTTCATGAGGAGTTAACTGAAGTTCTAACAAAGAATTCTATCTGGAGATGGTTGTGTAGTTTTAAGGGAACTGATTTCATTTTTGTGTTCTGAAGTTGCGGCCCACAAGGGGAAGGAATTTCCGATTTGACAGATACAAAGGAGTTAACTTTTATACAGCTACAAAGAGTTTGGGTAACTTGTAGACATAGGATGGAAGTTTCCAGGCTGTGACCTGCTTTAGCGTGACTGCTAGCCCTTCAGCCTGGTATTCAGCCTGTAGCACAGAGCCGTAATTCCATGGCATTTTGGCTCTTCCCCTATATCACAGAATCCCAGCATGGCAGGGGTTGGAAGGGACCTCTGTGGGTCACCCAGCCCAACCCCCTGCCCAAGCAGGGTCACCCACAGCAGGCTGCACAGCACCGCGTCCAGGCGGGGCTTGAATATCTCCAGAGAAGGAGACTCCACAGCCTCCCTGGGCAGCCTGGGCCAGGGCTCCGTCACCCTCAGAGGGAAGAAGTTCTTCCTCGTGTTCAGCTGGAACTTCCTCTGCTTCAGTTTGTGCCCGTTGCCCCTTGTCCTGTTGCTGGGCACCACTGGAAAGAGTCTGGCCCCATCCTCCTGACCCCCACCCTGCAGATATTTAGAGGCATTTCTAAGGTCCCCTCTCAGCCTTCTCTTCTCCAGGCTGAACAAGCCCAGCTCCCTCAGCCTCTCCTCGTAGGAGAGATGCTCCAGTCCCCTCCTCATCCTCGTAGCCCTCTGCTGGACTCTCTCCAGCAGCTCCTCATCTTTCTTGAACTGGGGAGCCCAGAACTGGACAGAGTAATCCAGATGAGGCCTCACCTGGTGCAGCCCACAGCCAGGTGTTATTTGTGCACTCGGTATCTGCACTGTGCACTGGGTTACTGCTTCAGATACAAGGGCAAGTTGCTTCAGTAAATTATTAGAAAAAAGATGTATTTATAATGTACCCACCGACCGCTGAATACTCATGTTTCTAATGCACGGTCACTTTTATTACTTGTAGTGTCAGTGCAACCAACATAAAGAGAAATTTGATTTTAAAGTTGCAGACGAGCTATTTGCCAGTGCTGTCTACTGGCCACTTGACAGGCCAGTAATCTCGATGTTTTCCAGGTTACTGGAAGCTTTTAATTACTTTAAGTTATAGCTATTTACTATTAGACTCTTAGTCCCTGAGTACTTCTCCTATAAAAGTCTAATGATGGATAACTTTAAAGGAATCACAGAATAGTAGGGGTTGGAAGGGACCTCTGTGGGTCATCTAGTCCAACCCCCCTGCCGAAGCAGTGTCACCTACAGCAGGCTGCACAGGATCTTGTCCAGGCGGGTCTTGAATATCTCCAGAGAAGGAGACTCCACAACCTCCCTGGGCAGCCTGGGCCAGGGCTCCGTCACCCTCAGAGGGAAGAAGTTCTTCCTCATCTTCAGCTGGAGCTTCCTCTGCTTCAGTTTGTGCCCGTTGCCCCTTGTCCTGTCGCTGGGCACCACTGAAAAGAGCTTGGCCCCATCCTCCTGACACCCACCCTGCAGATATTTGTAGGCATTTATAAGGTCCCCTCGCAGCCTTCTCTTCTTCAGGCTGAACAAGCCCAGCTCCCTCAACCTCTCCTCGTAGGGGAGATGTTCCAGTCCCCTCATCATCCTCGTAGCCCTCCACTGGACTCTCTCCAGTAGTTCCTCATCTTTCTTGAACTGGGGAGCCCAGCACTGGACACAGTACTCCAGATGAGGCCTCACCAGGGCAGTGTAGAGGGGAAGGAGAACCTCCCTCGTCCTGCTGGCCACACTCTTCTTGATGCACCCCAGGATCCCATTGGCTTTCTTGGCAGCCAAAGGAAGTCAGGGAAGAACATTATTTTAAGATGTGAAATTTCCAACTGTTGCCATTTGAAAATCAAATTGTCATTCTGAATTTTTTAAATTAGCACAAAAGAATGATTTTGTGATGGAGTCGTAAATCCGTTGGGAGAAGTGCTTCTTTTTGCTCTGGCACGGTGGTTCTTGGCAGACAGCAGTTGGATCGGTAGACCTTGAGCTTCATCAGCTTGTGAACTCGTTACCCGTTTGCGTGTAGGTCGCCAACGTGCATGTAAATGTGTTGGCTGTGCTCTGTCAAACTGCTTTTTGCCCCAGTGGCTTTGCTTGAGGACTTGAACAAGATTTTTGGGCAAGTGGATCAGTTAATTTAAAACAGCTTGAAGGGTGCAAGGTTGTTTTCCTTTGTACAGACTACGTACCAGCCCATTTTAAGAACTTATCCAGAATTTAACAAAGCTTATCCAGGCTTTGTCTTGTCAATCATTATTCCTCCAACTAATTTTCAACATTCCAAAGTCCAGTTTAGTCTTCTTTTTGCTGTGTTCCAGATGGTCCAGGTAAAGCAGCATTTGTAATGTTTCAGGCTGGATGTCCAGACCAAACTGGGACATGCTGGCGTTTTCTTACTTTTTGTACTAGGCTTGAGGAACTTCAGGATAAAAATACTGTTTTATTTTCGGTGTAACTGAACTATTAGATGTAACAGAGCAGTTACACTTCAGCAGATAGATCTGTGAGGTTGTCCTGGGTTCAGCTGGTAGATTCAGCAGACCAGTTAATTTAAAACAGCTTGAAAGGTGCAAGGTTTTTTTCCTTTGTACGGACTGAAGTTCCGGTAGGGTCTTTTTACGTGAAGAAACTTTTGATGTGCGCGTTATGCTGTATGTAAAAAAAGAATTCAGAAAGAGATTGAAGGCCGTAATGAAGCGCCGCAGAAGCCTGGGTGATCACAGAATCACAGAATGGTCGGGGTCGGAAGGGACCTCTGTGGGTCACCCAGTCCAACGCCCTGCTGAAGCAGGGTCACCTACAGTAGGTTGTAGAGGACCTTGTCCAGGCGGGGCTTGAATATCTCCAGAGAAGGAGACTCCACAGCCCCTCTGGGCAGCCTGGGCCAGTGGCTGGATGTTAAAAGCATCGTATGGATGCGGGTTGTGCTTCATGAAGAAGTGACTAGACATCTGTGGGACTCTTAAGTGGCTACTTAAATCGTATTAATTTTTTGTTACCCGCTTACGAGCTATTTATGGTGCGCTCTTGATATGGAACCGAAACCCAGCTGTGACTGCTCCAACCAAGTCGTGCTAGTTGATGCAGCCACCAGCCTTTACTCACCCAAAAGGGGTTATTTCTGTCTCTTTTACAGGTACTTTTGACTGACTTGTCCCAGGAGGAGCTTCCTAAAAGACAGAGGCACTTTCTCCTTCGGTCTTTCGTTATAAGAAGAAACGGACCCATGCACATTTATATAGCTTTCTAATAGCATTAAAACCAATGCCTTTTTTAGACTCCTATTTTTGATGTATATATCTTATTTGAAAAGCAACTTTATTTTGTGTCCTATGACTTAAAGTCCTTTTTTAAGTATCGAACGTTACCCTTAATCTAAAGCTGAGCTTTTGATGCCAGGTTGCAAACCTACTGGAATTATATTGCCTGTACTAAATAGTTGTTTTTCCTGTGGTTTTGGTAAGGATGGATCAGGAGAACAGAATGATTTCCCAATTAAAGATTATTGTGACTCTGTATATAAACAGATTTTTATACCTATGGGTGAAAGCACCTGTACATTCTTCCGTCATCACTGTAAAGAGAAATAAATGATTATATTCCAAGCAGCTGAAAACTTGTTGTGTTGTGGATGGAGCGAGCAAAGAACGTCCCTGCTCGTGTTCCGGCGTTCCCGTGGCCAGATACTGGGTAGACTGGGAAGGGGGTCTATCGGCGAGCCTGAACTCAGGAGCAGCTGTGGGTTTCTCAGCCGAGCTGAAGCATGATTGTGTATCGCCTCTGGGAAAGAAGACTCCTGAAAATAAGCAGCGAGCGTGGCTTGACAGAGTTCTGCTTTGAGGTGAGCGCGAGACGGTAGAGAAAGCGTCTTCAGCGCAGAGCGCGGTGGGTGCCGGAGCTCTGGCTGCTTTCTGTCTGCCGAGACAGAATCACAGCATGGTCAGGGTTGGAAGGGACCTCTGTGGGTCACCCAGTCCAACCCCCCTGCCGAAGCAGGGTGAAGGACGAAGCGGGGAGGACATGGGGGTGGCCTGCGGCTGCGGAGCCGGCTGCGAAGCGCGCTGGGTCTTGCACGGTTCCTCAGGAAGCTCAGCAATAATCAAAAACACTGAGCAGGTTTGCTGAACATCCCTGGAGAGACTTGAAATTGCTTGGTGGGTCGGAGTAGTTCCGAGGTTAGAGTAAGGTCTGCGTCTCCATGAGTAGCGATGTGTCGGACCGCTCTGCAGCCCATGGTGGGAGAAGTTTTCCACCGCTCCCGGAGTCTGCCCGCTGTGCTCACCGGAGGGAGAGCGGGGAGACGGGCGATCTCCCTGCAGGGTTTCTTGGGCTGGGAATCGAGACCAACTGTCTTTTTTCCCAAGCAGCTTCCTCCAGTTTGTAATTGGTCAGAGTAGAAGAGAATGGTCCTGGTCTTCAGCCTGGTCACAGCCTGGGGAGCGATCAAACTCTCTCCTCGAGAAAAGAATGTGAAATTGGGGAGAAGCCATGCTCCCGACAAATGACCGTTACTTGGTGACTTTCATGAAGGTTGCTTTTGGGGAATGTGTGCGTGCTGCACCGCCGAGTAACTTCTGAGAAGACAAGAGGCTGACAGAAAGCGGAGCTGGGGTGAGGATGGGTGAAAGCACGTCAGCGCTGATAATCAGTTGAATTTCAGAACAGTCGATGCTTGTTCTAACTGGGGGGGTTGTTATCATTTAATTACCGACCGAAGGGCCCGTGAACAGGGCTGGGAGCGACCTCTGCCCAGCTCTACCCTGCGGTCATGGCTGGGGGATGGAAATGCCGGGACACGGCTCTTCGGGTGATCATGTGCTGAAGCGCGATAAAACCAGCGCAGGAGGGGCTCTAAAAGGCTCTTCACAAGTACAACATTTCAGGTAAGAGCAGATACAACCCCTTCAGAAGAAAGGTTACTCTCAGTAGTAACTGTTGAACTGTGCCTTGTAGGTTTTTTTTGCTGTTTATTACACCAATATGAACACTTAGTGCCCTTGGGGTTGTCCTGTGAAAGCTGTGCCGGCTGCTGTAGCTCCTGCGAGATGTTGCTGCGCTCTTTAATGTGCTGTTGTTTTATTTCCTAATGATGTCTCTCACCACTTTTTTTAGTGAGTAACCGCCGTTACTAAAGGTAGCTGAAAAGCCTCGGGGGAGGAAAATGCCTCTCTTTTTTTTTTTTTTTTTAATGGAAACGTGTTCTCTGTCACAACTGGGAAGCTGGGTATTAAAACCTGAGAAGATGCCAGAGTTTGAACTCAAATTTGACAAAAGGATTCCCGCTAATGGCTTCCATCACCTCTCTGCCGGAATCGTGGCTCTGGCGGAAGCCTTTCTTCACAGAATCACAGGATGGTCGGGGTTGGCAGGGACCTCTGTGGGTCACCCAGCCCAACCCCTGCCCAAGCAGGGTCACCCAGAACAGGCTGCACAGCACCGCGTCCAGGTGGGTCTGGAATATCTCCAGAGAAGGAGACTCCACAACCTCCCTGGGCAGCCTGGGCCAGGGCTCCGTCACCCTCAGAGGGAAGAAGTTCTTCCTCGGGTTCAGCTGGAGCTTCCTCTGCTTCAGTTTGTGCCCATTGCCCCTTGTCCTGTTGCTGGGCACCACTGGAAAGAGTCTGGCCCCATCCTCCTGACCCCCACCCTGCAGATATTTGTAAGCATTTCCAAGGTGCCCTCTCAGCCTTCTCTTCTCCAGGCTGAGCAAGCCCAGCTCCCTCAGCCTCTCCTCGTAGGAGAGATGCTCCAGTCCCCTCCTCATCCTCATAGCCCTCCTCTGGACTCTCTCCAGTAGCTCCTCATCTTTCTTGAACTGGGGAGCCCAGCACTGGATACAATACTCCGGATGGGGCCTCACTAGGGCAGTGTAGAGGAGAAGAACCTCCCTCCTCCTTCTTCCACCTGTTGGCAGTGAGATAGTGGTCTGGTATTAAAAAGATGGATATTAATCCACTGTAGTGATGGCTTAGTGATCCTTGGAGCATCTTAGAATGGGATGATTTTCCGGTTTCAATGGAAAATACTGGATTAAAGGTGACCTTACTTTTTCTGCTCAATGTGCTAACTCCAACAGTCTGTCACCGCAGGAGGGAGAAGGTGAAAAGACTTCACAGGTTCCTTGGCCACCTCGCTGCTGCAAGCCTGTTTCCCTCGCGCCTCGGCCGGGCAGGCTGCTGGAGGACGCGCTCGCGGTACTGTACCTCGCCGTAGTCCAGCTGAACTTCAGTCGGTCAGTGACAACCTTCATCCGTCTCTTACACTCTTTAAAAAGTAGTTTATTAATTATGTTGGCTGATGCTTTAGTCCTCTTGGTTTAGTTTAGCTTTATTATTAGTTATTAGCTTTTTTTTTCATGTAGAAGCAGCTATCAAAACAAGAAGAGGTGAATGATTTTGGTCTTAGTGGAAGGACCCAGAGGTTCTTATCTGAAGAACTCGGGAAGTTCACCACGCGCAGGGCTCGGACACCCGACCTAGTGCAGAACCCTTGCACACTGACAGGCCTGGCAGCCATTTTCATGAAACAAGCTTACGACTGGTTCGGAACCACTATTTTTCTCTATTTTTTTCCAGCATTCACCGGAACAAGAACACCCAGGGCACTGCTTGGACCCAAGGACCCAAGGGCTCGGCAGCTCCGTTGCTTGCAGCAAGGTGGGGAAGGGAACTTCTGGGTTCTCTTGACAGGCTGCTGCCACTAAATCGGTGTCACTGGCTGCTGGGCTGCGTTCTCCGATGTAACCACCACAACCACGTCGTATCCCAAGGAACAAAACGATGTCTCTGAGCGTGAAGGTACCTCCAGGATCGTGTGGGATCGGGCAGAGCACGTCTCTTGCATGCAGACAGCAATTTGGAAATCCCACCGCGCGAGCCGTGATTCCCTTCGCGTACGGTAAGGCTTGGCAAATGCTAAATTTGCTTCATGAAAGTTCTCTGTCCTTACTCCCAGCTCTCCTCAGCGTAGAGCTCGCTCTCCCTCTGCCACCAAGTACGCGGAGAACGGTGGGGTGCGATTCGGTCACGCTCAGCCTTCTGCCAGCCGTCGGCACGGGAGTTACTGCAGCTCTCCGTGCAAGCAGGGTTTTCCTCCCGGAGGAACGCTCCCTGCGATGCTCCTTGCCGATTTTCTATCCAGCAGGGACGTGTTCACATGTTTTTTTAGGCTGAACTTTTTGGTAGTAAATACGATTTGCATCTCATACATGTTAGTTACTACAGTTCCTTAAAAATATCGCAGAATCACAGAATGGTCAGGGTTGGAAGGGACCTCTGTGGGTCACCCAGTCCAACCCCTTGCCCAAGCAGGGTCACCCACAGCAGGCTGCAGAGGACCTTGTCCAGGTGTGTCTTGAATATCTCCAGAGAAGGAGACTCCACAGCCCCTCTGGGCAGCCTGTTCCAGGGCTCCATCACCCTCAGAGGGAAGAAGTTCTTCCTCGTGTATATATGAGTCAGTTCCCTTCATCAGTTGCTGGGATTCCTCCTCCTGCCTCTTCCCCAGACCTCATCGAGGACTGGTGTGGTGGTGTTGGGTTGATGGTTGGACTTGATGATCTTAGAGGTCTTTTCCAACCTACGATTCTATGACTGCTTTGTGAAGTAAACCATTAAGGGTACCTTCATGGAATACCTACAAAAATATATACCTATAAATATAGATACCTTTTAAATATAAACCTGAGATCAGCAGTTTAGATCAGCATCCTTAACTGAAGGAGGATCTAACCAGTTTCCTCCATTTTCCCTTGGTAGTTCTTCCCTGGAGATGCTGGTGGCTGCTGACCACAGAACTGTGTGACCACAGCCCACCCACGTCTCCCCTCCGCGGTTATTTGGGTGTCGTTTGCATTCCCTGCATTAACATTTAGCCCTTGGAGGAACTCAAATGCGCCGATTGATTTAGACCATCACCCTGTATGTCGAATGCAATATTTATAGTGAATTTATAGTAGAGGGTGCTAAAATTCTCTGCTGAGCACACCTGGGTGAAACGAGCAGCTGCCTTCTCATCGGCTGCAGAAAAAACCTAGGCGCCAGCTTTCATTTTTATCTCTACGCCGGAAAGCTTGGCTTTCTCCTAGTTTTCTGTCAAAAGTTGGATGGCTTCTCCATGAAAGCTGAGCTCGCTTCCAGCCGTAGGAGCTCCGTTCGGGCACTTCGTGCAGCTTTGGGTGAGGGGTCCGGCTTCGCTGCTACCCTCCGCGCTCCGGCGTGACCTGTTCATGACCAAGTAGTCTCAACTGGACATCTACTTAAAAAAGCCTGGAAAAAGGGGATTAACACATTGTGGGTGACTGGGTAGGGATGGGACCTAGTTTTTCCACCATGATACGAATAGATTGGCCAGACGAGGTGACCAGGCACACGCGGCATCACAGGCCGATGGCCGTCCCTCGGTTTCCCTACCAGAGTCTTAGAGGTTGCCCAATTTGTGCCACAAAACTTGGAAGCACCTTCTGGGCGCTGCCACGGGCTCCCGTACCCACTGCCTCTGCGGGGCAAGGGGACGGCGGGCGTAGGACTGGCATTTTCCCCCCTTCCTTCCCTTCCCTCCCCTTCCACTTCCCCTTGCCCTGCCTTGCTCTTCCCTCTTTCTGCCCCTTCCTCACCTTCCCCCTTCCCCCTTGCCCTGCCCTCTTTCTTCCCTCTTCCCTTCCCCTTCCCTGCCTTGCCCTTCCCTCTTCTCTTCCCTTTCCCTTCCTCTTCTCTTCCCCTGCCCTTCCTCTTCTCTTCCCCTGCCCTTCCTCTTCTCTTCCCTTTCCCTTCCTCTTCTCTTCCCCTGCCCTTCCTCTTCTCTTCCCTTTCCCTTCCTCTTCTCTTCCCCTGCCCTTCCTCTTCTCTTCCCTCTTCCCTCTTCCCTCTTCCTTTCCCCTTCTCCCCCCCCGCTTTCTCCCCCCCCGCTTTCTCCCCCCCCCGCTTTCTCCCCCCCCCCGCTTTATTTCTCCCCCCGCTTTATTTCTCCCCCCCGCTTTATTTCTGCCCCCCCCGCTTTATTTCTGCCCCCCCGCTTTATTTCTCCCCCCCACTTTATTTCTCTCCCCCTGCTTTATTTCTCTCCCCCCGCTTTCTGCCCCCCGCTTTCTGCCCCCGCTTCCCCCCCCGCTTCCCCCCCTTTCTCCCCCCCTACTCCCCCCCTGCTTTCTCCCACCCCCCGCTTTCTCCCCCCCTTCCTCCCCCGCTGTGGCCGCTACCAGCCCGCCGCCGCTAGAGTGCGCTGCAGCCCCAGCGATACGCCCGCCGCCCCCCCCCCCCCCCCCCCGGTCCGTCCCCCCCATGTCACCCCCCCTCCGGGTCGCAGAGCACCCGCGTGTCCCCGGGCCGCAGCGCACCTTGAATATCTCCAGAGAAGGAGACTCCACAGCCTCCCTGGGCAGCCTGGGCCAGGGCTCCGTCACCCTCAGAGGGAAGAAGTTCTTCCTCATCTTCAGCTGGAGCTTCCTCTGCTTCAGTTTGTGCCCATTGCCCCTTGTCCTGTCGCTGGGCACCACTGCAAAGAGTCTGGCCCCGTCCTCCTGACCCCCACCCTGCAGTTATTTAGAGGCATTTATTAGGTCCCCTCTCAGCCTTCTCTTCTCCAGGCTGAACAAGCCCAGCTCCCTCAGCCTCTCCTCATAGCAGAGCTGCTCCAGCCCCCTCCTCATCCTCGTAGCCCTCTGTAGCATCTGACCCTCTGGGATGTCACACAGCCACACTGGTTTTTATCAAAGTGCACAAAATACACGCCAGATGTTCTTCAAATCCTCAATAGCATCATTTGGGTACCCCCGCCCCGCAGCTGCATTGCATCCCTGACTGGCGCGCTGCTTGGCAAATCAATTAAATAGCAATCGATTAATTAAATAGCAATACGTTAAAGAAAAGCTTCCCTGTGCTTGGAAATCTGCCAGCAGGCGGGCTAATTGTTCCCGAAAAATTATTCCGATGGAAGCCCCCCGTTGGAAATTTATTCCGGATTGTAATGATTATTTTTTTCTTATTTAGCTCAATCCTCCTCCAGATGGGGGAAAAATGTAAGGATTTCAGTATTGCGAGAGCTCACGCCGGGGTATACCGAAATAACTCGTAGGGAACGATTATTCCAACAGTTATTCCAACAATTATTCCAACAATTATTCCAGCAGATCTCTTCTGGGAAAGCTCCTCGTGCACGAGCGCGCCCGGACCTCGCTGCCTGCACAGCGACCGCTAAAGCCGCCGGCTCCGCTTTTCCGAGGGTCGGGCTGGAAGGGCCAAAACAAATGTGACTTACATTTTTTTGCTTTTAATGGAAGAATGGAATTAAAATGAAAATGTTAAAATCAGAAGGTGGAAAAGATAACAGGGAAAAAAAGAGAAGGAAGCAGAACAGGTTTCTGGGGACGGAAGAATTTTTATCGCCACACTTAAAACGAATCAATATTGTCAATGTTTTGCATTTCCAAGGAAAATAATGTTTCCCAATATCTCTCATTCTATGCATTTCAAGCAAGATGTAATTAATGTAATAAATAATCTTTGGTGTGAGCCTGATGTTTGCTCCATCAGTGCTTACAGTTACGCTTGTGTCATCTTTGTTCCCAATGCAGAATAGTGTGAAACATTTATTCGGATGGAAAAATCCCGTAGAGGTTTTTATAATCTCTTGCTGTTTTTATAGCTGGCTGATCAATAAGTGTGAACCCAATTTTTGTAATGCTATGATGTAAAATGTAATTTTGAAAATGACATGGATGTGGATGTGCAAAAACATTTTTTTCAGTTAAACCCCAGGAAACCTTTCAGAGGTGTCTCTCACGGGCAGTTTTTTAACACCCAAATTCGAAATTTAGTAGAGGACTTAAATCTTTCTGCTTTATTCTAGACTTTTCCTTATGGAATTTCAAAAGCAAGTCTTGGATGCTGCAGATCACCTGTTCTGGAGATTTATTGACGAGAATGGAACGAAATAGAATGGAATGGAATGGAATGGAACGAAATAGAACGAAATGGAATGGAATAGAATAGAATAGAATAGAATAGAATAGAATAGAATAGAATAGAATAGAATAGAATAGAATAGAATAGAATAGAATAGAATAGAATAGAATAGAGGGAATGGGAGGGAATGGAATGGGAGGGAATGGGAGGGAATGGAATGGGAGGGAATGGGAGGGAATGGAATGGGAGGGAATGGAATGGGAGGGAATGGAATAGAATAGAATGGGAGGGAATGGAATAGAATAGAATGGGAGGGAATAGAATAGAATAGAATGGGAGGGAATAGAATAGAATAGAATGGGAGGGAATAGAATAGAATAGAATAGAATAGAATAGAAGGGAATAGAAGGGAATAGAAGGGAATGGGAGGGAATGGAATGGGAGGGAATGGAATAGAATAGAATGGGAGGGAATAGAATAGAATGGGAGGGAATGGGAGGGAATGGAATGGAATAGAATAGAATGGAATAGAATAGAATAGAATAGAATAGAATAGAATAGAATAGAATAGAATAGAATAGAATAGAATAGCACAGAATGGGATGGAATGGAATGGGAGTGGAACGGAGGTGTTGTGGAGCATGCCCGGAGGTGGGCAAACAGAGGGGGCCAGTCCGTGCCCCTGGCCCAGGCAGTGCCCGAGTCCCACGCAGGACAGGCCGCCAGTGGGGGGGCTTGGCACCCTCGGGACGCCGCTGCTCGGGGGTAGAAGCTCATCAGGCGCTGACGGACCCCGGCACAGTCCTTGGAGCTGTTTGCACGGCACGGCTTGGTAAGGGCTGCTCTCCTGCGCGGCGCTTTGAATCCCAGCACCGGGTCGCATAGACTCCTCTCTGCATTTAAAGCTACAAAAAGCGCTCTTTTTGTTTCTGAAAATGACAATATCTCATTCCTTTGGCACTCACAGCCTATTTTACCCTCTGATGCATTTTGAAGAGGGGGCCTGTGCGTGCCTGTGATGCATCGGCAGTCTTACGTCCTCTTAAAAGTAACGGTAGGGAGACCAATTCCCTGCGATGACACCTCACCTGGAGTTTTCTGAGGTCAAATCCATTCGCCGACAGGGTCTGCTCACGTCCACCCAAGGGATGAATCTGTCCCTAAATTAGGGAGAGTGAAGAAATTGTGTGAGGGCGCTTTATTAACAAGTCTTCAGATTTCTCGTTCTTTTCAGTTTTATGCTTGGAGTTCATGACCAGGAAAGTTATGGGGCAATAACTATAGAATTATTAAAAATGAAACGAGCTTGTGCAGTGGACTTATTTTACAGTGTAGCTTAGGGACAGGAGAACCTTATAACTTTGTAAGGTTATAGGCTTTAAAGTGCTTTAGAACTTTTCTGAAAGTTTTATCGTTGAAGGGAACGGAAGAAGTTTCTTTACAGAGACAGGAGTACCTAAGTGAAGAGCTGGGCACCTCCCAGGTGTTTAAAGAGAAAAGAAAGAAAAGAAGAGAAACAGAGAATGAAGGAGGTGTCTGGAAGGGAAACAAGAATTGGCCGTTTCTCGTCTCGTTTAACCACGGACATTCTGCCGCTGCTGCAGCGGGATCTTGGCCATTGCCCAGCTGGAGGTTAAACTCTTTTGTCCTGAAAAGCCCTTGGGGATGGCAGGCTGTCAGCTCGTCCGTCCGATGTTGCAGGACCTAGTCCTCCGTTTTGCATTTTAGAGCTACCTCCAGCCTTGTCAGGAGACCCCACCCCACCGCCCTTTTATCTCTGCTACTCTTCAAGCAACTGCTCCAAATTCTGTAGATCCATGAGAAAAGTTGCCCTCTGAGTATAGCCCAAATGTCTGTTTTCTTACCTCCAATCTGTGATAGCTAAATACCTTAAACTTTTCTTTATCATCAAGGTCTTCATCGAGTTCCTGTACGCCCCGTGAGTTCTCCGTGTACCATCAGACCACGGTTGCTGATTTGTCACGTTTGATTCCCAGACTACTCTTTGCCAAGTTTCCTTGCAGCCTTTTCTTTTGATTAATCTCCAAAATGTGTCCCCGTGGACCAGGGGCAGGGACTCACTAGGTTTTTTGGCCGTGCTAAAGGAGACCTGGGGCAATGGGTATGTTTTGGTGCCCAGTCCCGCTCCAGTGCTGTGCTGGCTTCAGCGGGAACTGTTCCGGGACTGGTGGGACACCTTGGCTCGCTGGCAGCACTTGGATTCTGTAACCACCGTGCAAATATAAAGGACTGAACTACAGAGTTTCCTGAAGAAACACCAATATTTTGCGGGTTTTTTGCAATTTCTATCTCTGGGTTTGCTCTTTCGCCATCCACCACTAGGAGGGAGATCAGGGCTGCCATTCCTCGGTGGGAAGCGAGCAGGGATGCAGAGGTTTAACAGCTATTTGGTTGGGTTTTTTTTTCCAAGCACAGGCTTTAACTTTCGCTCCTAAAATTCTGAATCCATTTTTCTAAGGTGCTGAGTAATTCATTGGGAGCGGGCGTGCATGAATCTCAACGAGTCGGAACGCCGGGTCCGAAGTATCGTCCATCGGATGCTTAAATGGCCAGTTGTTCTTCAAAGCTGTGACCCAGGTCGGCTGCCCCAGCTCACCTCGGGGGGCTGCAGGTCTGAAAACGCTGACTTCTTGCGCATCTGTTTTTCTTTTCCATAGCTAAAATGTATTCCTGTACCTGTTAGCGTTCGCTGCTATCGGCAATGGAAGAAAACCTGGCTTTGAATGATTTATCGAGATACATTTGTTCTTGTTATTTGTGTGACTGGGTTTGAAATATTCCCCCTATCAGCAAGAGCAGTTTATGCGGCAGCTTCCAGCTTTAGATGATATTTTGATGGACAGCCAAGCAGTTATTTTCCAAAGGCAGACTGAATCAGGAGTTATAAAACGATGAGCATCACAATTTGCAGTTAGAGGAAGAGACGTGCATTTTCTTCCCCAGAAAACAAGCCTTGGGAGAAGGAAGATTGGAGTTAAGCTAGAATAAGGGATTATTTTTCGTTTCAGATGAGAAGCCTTACTAAAAAAAGAAAAGAAGGAAAAAACAGAAGTGCAGGAAACAAAAGCAGAGGGGTGTGTGTGTAAGGAGTAGAAGAAATACCTGGAAGCACAAAGCAATTTTCCTGGAGGAAAGGAGGAGCTGTAGGCAGTGAAAGGCAGAGATTTGCAAAGGCCCCTGATGGCGACTGGCTGGCTTTAAAGGGACCATTTTGGGCTACAGCTCGTGGAAAGAAGCTGTAAATTTGCAAAAAAAGAGAGCCAGGCTCTTACTCAGGGCAGGTCTCCAAGCTCCTGGTCTTCTGCAAATGGCTTCCCAGCAGAGGCAGTTCAGCAGGCACGCTTGCTGTAGAAGTGGGTGGTATCGGCTGAGAAGATAGCAGGCAAGAAGCTATTTTCTGATTTAAAGATTGTTTATCTCCCCTGACAGTTTTCGTGGCGGTTTTAAAAGTTTTAACAAGGTGTTTGGCATAGCCATTAGAATTTGGATTGTCGAGGGGCAGATAAAGGATGTCGAACACTACAAATCTGAAATAGCTGCTCGCATGTGTGAGCTTTTGGCTGGTACACGTTGCCAGGTCTCTATTCCGAATAAATGAATTTATGCTGAAAAAGCCATGGGAAGGAGTGAGGAAGGTACGGTGGGGCGGGGAGTCACACCTGAAGGACAGCAGTGAGTCGTCCTCTGGGTTGCTGCATCCTTTGTGCTTACGTGGATATGACAAGAGGGATCTGGCTCTTTGTGCTGGTCCAGAAGTGGCTGCAGTCAAGGTAGGGAGTGAAGAAGGAGTAGAAAAGGTCCTTAGATGTCAGCGGTGGAGCACTGTGGGCTCGGTGGGGGAGTGGATTAACACTCCCCAGCTCTGCGCTGGGAGATGGAGCTAACTTTGGAAATCAGCAGCTGTTGCTTTTATAGTAAATAAAATGATTTGCAAACAGAAATAGGGTAAATTCTGCAGGCAGCAATAAAGACTCTGCACCAAGACGCTCCAGGGGAAGAGTCCTGCTCTGGTGGGTCTCAGTGTGTTTATCGCAGCAGCGGTCTGTCTCACCCCTGTTTTCTACGCCGTTCGGTTCCCTTAAACCATGATGGCCCTTTTGCATCATTTTCTGTATCAGGAAGGAGATTCGTTATCTCCTTCAGATGCTGCGTCTCACCGTGGCGGAGCAGGAGATCGTGCTGGGGGCCCTGGCTGGCCCTGCTCTGCGCAGCCTGGGGACCTCAGCCCACCCCATTAATGTCTGACAACGCTGGAGGCTTTGTGCCGAGAGCTATTACGAGCACTTCCCGATTTATGAAATACGTTCACATTTTCATAATTAGGATGCTGTCTATCCAAACTAATTAATCTTTTCAGGGTGTTCATAGGACAGCCGGTACCGTGGCGTGAGTCCCGTGTCTTGCCCCTTGTCCCCTCGTGACGCTGTTGAGCCTCTCACAGCTCCGTGGCCGATCCGTGCTCGTCTCTGCCAGAGCATCTCCTCTTTACCTGAGGTGAGGCTTCAGGATTTGTCACCCTTCCTAAGTGTTCTTTCTTTATTGTGTTTTTGTGATCTAAGACCCCTGCGACAGGAGTTCAGCCTGTGTCCTTCTGGCACTCGTTTCACCCCCTCATTTCTCTGTTAATGGTTCTCTTTGCTCCCAGCAGCCCTGGAAAGCAAAACTGAACTGAAACCCCCAAGAGGAAAAGCAGTGATTGACCAAAATACAGGGCAAGTCTCTTTGGTGAGTAATTTTTTTAAGTAAAGGTTTAGAAATATTAAACAAATGTACACACTGTAGCTGAAAGATATGAAAGATACATTAGGTACGCTCAGCAGTTGCTTTGTTTATTTTAACAGGTTTTTAATCTAAAAATTCTATATATTTACCTCTCATCTTTCAAGCTGAAAGGGATAGCATCTTGATTTGCTTCTTGCCTTACTCTTGCACTTAGACACTAAATTGCCCTCAAAGGTGTTACGGCAGCGTGAAGGGAGAAACTCGTCTCCAAAATCCAGACCATAATTTAGCTCTCACGGACATGAACTGCTGGGGGAAGCTCCGCGTGCTTGGGTCATCAGTTGTTCTTCCACGGAGCCAGAAGGAGGTATTCCCTGGGAGTTTCCTCGCCCTGTGCTGAGCTGTGGTGGTTAGGTACAAGCGACAGCAGAAATGGGAGCACAAGGGGAACGATGGTCAGCGGCAGGGCTTTCCTCTGTGGCTGAACGGTACCTAGATTTTAAATATCTGTAATTAGCAGTAGGACCAGGACTCACCCAGACATGAATAATTTCTCAATATTGTTATTTCACTTTAATTCACCAGAGATAAGGACATCTTGACTGAAAGGTGAAGATAGGCAGAAGGAGATAGTATATCTGAAGGAGAAATAAATCTGGTTTTATGTTCATGTTCAACAGAATGAGTTGGAAACCACTTAGCAGCAACCTTGAATTGGCTGCATATAGAGTGCATCGGATTTTATCCATTCAAAGTCTTTCTCAGAAGGATTATGTACAGACCTGGTGAAAGAAGATTCGGTGGTGATCACAGGGGAGCATCTGAAGGGCTTGGGGGAAGAGAGGGAATATTCCATTTAATTACATTTGTTCAGTCCCACAAAGGCAGTGGGAGCTCTGCGGATCTGTTAAACACTTCAGCGACTTTCCTTCATTAAGGCACGGAACTTTGTGAGGCTGCTCTGGGATTACAGAACTACAGCGCAAGTAAGAGCTGGGGCTGGGGTCATTAACAGAAGATATTTTCAATAATTTTTACTGAAAGACAGCCCTAAACAATAAATGAAGAGCATGAGACATAGTCACAGTCATTCACTTCATACCCCATGTGTTTTGTGGCTTCCTCAAGGCTGCTTAATTGTTCTGGTGTTGAATAGCGATGATTAGCAAAGTCTCCTTAGCGATGATTAGCAAAGTCTCCTTAGCTCAGAGGAGTATAGTGTTTCACAAGAAGCAAGCTCTGCAAATCAGTGCTTTTCGTCCATGGCAGAAATCTAACCACCACAGTCCAACTGCGGGAAAGAGCGAGCACGGAGCGGCAGTAACGTTGGCACGAAGAATGTTACTCTAATCAAGGCGACGTGAATTATTGATGGGGAATAAGGAGGTCAGCGTTAGCTATATTATAGCTGTGGAGGGGAATGAAGATGTGGATTTTCTTCAATGCACCGGGAAGTAGACATTATTAACTCATGTGCAAACGGATGAAAATCTTTTACTGGTTACCGTAGCACAGTGCTGTCAAGGTCTGGTTCTAAGGCCCCTGGCTCGGAAACCACAGTGATCTTCTAACTTCTCATAAAGGTGCAAGGTGATGAGGAACACCAAGCTGATGAAGATGCCTTCAGCTGCGAGCATGCGATACATCCCATGCCTGAACCATTAAAAACTCAGCGTGTAGGACAGAGTGATCTCAACGAAAATTACAAGCAGGTAGATATAACGGTAAGCATGGAGACAACAGCAAAACACCTTTTTTGTCATTAAAGCACACAATGAAGTTGTGTTTTCACAGAATCACAGAATCACAGCATGGTTGGGGTTGGAAGGGACCTCTGTGGGTCACCCAGTCCAACCCCCTGCCCAAGCAGGGTCACCCAGAGCAGGCTGCACAGCACCGCGTCCAGGCGGGTCTTGAATATCTCCAGAGAAGGAGACTCCACAACCTCCCTGGGCAGCCTGGGCCAGGGCTCCATCACCCTCAGAGGGAAGAAGTTCTTCCTCAGGTTCAGTTGGAACTTCCTCTGCTTCAGTTTGTGCCCATTGCCCCTTGTCCTGTTGCTGGGCACCACTGGAAAGAGTCTGGCCCCATCCTCCTGACACCCACACTTGAGATTTTTGGTCAAGTGGGGGTCTACTAAAATCCTGCTTTACTCTACAGCATGTTTTAAAGCAGCCAGCTTTTAAACTAGGTAAAAGGAGACTTGGCACAGGCTCTCCCTGTGCTGCAGAAGGAAAGAGCTGGGTGGCTTCAGAGCTGCGTTCACATCATCCCGAAGCAGTGCCCTGGAGAGGTGGGATGAATCCCTCTCTGAAGGCGCAGGCAGCACGGGTACTGTGTTATCACCTCAGGGTTATTGCCCATGGCCTGGCCGTGGGGATGGATCATTTAGTTGCAGATACACATTAGGCAGATGAACAGATTTCTATTTCAATGCATCAACGTGGTTTCATATAGGAGCAAACGAGGGAAAGCACCAGGCAGACCTGGTTCTTCTTGGCGTGACTGCAGAGCAATTCACAGACCAGGGTGGGATGGGAGCAGCGTACACAACGCAGACAACCAGAAAACATGCTCAGGGTGGCTCTGGGGTTCTCCACTATTTGCTGATGAATTTCTTCTATTTCTAGCTTTTACCAGATGGGCTGCTTGCTGGTTGGGTACCTACCATTTCTAAAACCCTCTCATCTGGGGAGAGAAGTCACCGAGCTCATCTTCACCATGGCTGGTCCCTCACTGCCTCTGAGCCTCCAGCTCCACCTCGTTAGTGAGGAGGTTTGCTGCTTGTTGAATCTCACTGGGCCTTGGCTCCACTGTGCTTTAATCACCCACTTGCTAAATTTATGTTACTGCGTTGCACTTTAAATCCTTTCTGGTCATGGCATGAGTTATTTGTGGTCCTCTCCTGGAGGGTTTCCTCGTGTACAGCCATGGTCTTTGACATTTTCAGTACAGGAATAGAAACAGTGGAACTTCAGATGGTTGAACTACTGTTACTGAAATAAGCATTCTTTTTTTACCCCTTACAACACACTTTCCATAACTGGAAACTCTCAGGTAATGTTGTTTAAAATCGCATGCTCACATCACCCGTCAGGGTTGGCCGATCACAGAGGCACACACTGGTTAAGGTTGGAAGGGACCTCTGGAGATCACCTGGTCCAACTCCTGCTCAAGCAGGGCTACCTAGAGCTGGTTGCCCAGGACCGCATCCAGGAGGCTTTTGAATATCTCCAAGGGTGGAGACTCCACAACATCCCTGAGCAACCTGTGCCAGGGCTCAGTCACCCTCTCAGTGAAAAAGTGTTTCCTGGTGTTCAGATGGCACCTTGCATCTTCCAGTTTGTTCCCATTGCCTCTAGCCCTGTCACTGGGCACCACTAAGAAGAGACTGCCTCCATCCTCTTTGCACCCTCCCTTTGGACATTTGTAGAAGTTGATAAGTTCCACCCAAACCTTCTCTTCTTCAGGCTGAGAAGCCCCAGCTCCCTCAGCCTCTCCTCACAGCAGAGATGCTCCAGCCCCATCACCATCTTCATGGCCCTTCGCTGGGCTGTCTCCAGTATGTCCATGTCTCCCTTGTCCTGAGGAGCCCAGAACTGGACACGCTACTCTAGGTTAGTCTCACCAGTGCTGAGTAGAGGGGAAGGATCACCCCCCCTTGACCTGATGGCACTATGTTGCTCACCTGGCTCTGGAGTCAAGGCAGGGGCGACCTCCTTGAGCAAACCTTGCTTTAATTACAAGCAAAATGAGCTGAGCCAAGGATAAAACCCCCGGTAATTTTATAGTCTTAATTTCCTCTATTTTGTGGGATTAGGTGAAATCCATGCTTTTGTTTGAGTGTAGATTTTGCGGCTTCATTTCTTACTGCTTTTGTACTAGGAAGGTAGAAACAAGCTTGCTTATATGAAAATCAACGTAATAAACCATTATTGCTGGCACAAGAGACATTACGGTCTCCCTTGGAATAGCACAAATACATTAAAAATGTATTTAGATGCATTTAAACATGCATATTATTTCACAGATGAGTGAAATGGTTTCTTAGGAGCTATTAGGTTTTAGTATGCAAAAAACATGTTTATTTGTACAACTTGGAAGAAAATTATTTAACAGAAATGACAGTAACAGCCCCCTTAAGGTTTCATTATATAAATCTTAATTCAGGCATTTGGATTATTAATCCAAGAAAGCGCCACGGCCCTAAATGACTCATTACACACACAGTTTGCATCAGTTTATTACTAAATTCATATATAGTCCGTTGTTATTCTTTGGATTTTTCTAAAGCATCCGGATTTGCAATATAAACAGTGCAAGATGTGTGCCTCTAAGGGCTTGTGGCTTCACATCCATGCCACAGCGAAGCTCCGGAGAACCAGGAAGGAGATGCAGACAGAACCAGTCATCAAGGTCTCTGTTACTACAGCCAGGTACCCACAAGGCATTTTTTGTTATGATTAGCATCTGTGTTACTACAGCCAGGTACCCAGAAGGCATTTTTCATTACGATTTAGCACAACTTTTGAGTCCAGAAGTGAAAAATTTTTTAAAAATTGACATTTTGTACAATGGAGATGCCACACTTGAAATAATGCTTGTAAGACCTGAAGTCATAGCTGGCTTCTAAACACCTTGCTAGGTGGCCAAGGCAAAGCAGGGAGCAGGTGACTTCTGTTGCCCTGGGGGAACAGGGAGTGATGGAAGGTTGCTGAAAGGAACGCTGAGGATACCAGAGAAGGTTCCTTATCTGGAGTTTTACTCTGGTGGTCACAAAATTATGGCCAAATCAAAATGCAAAGAATTTTTGGACAAAGAAATGAAGGTAAGAGAAGGCCCAGAGGAAGAAAATGCCACTTTCTTCGTGGTTGAGGCATGAAATCGGAGGGAACGAGGTAGGCTGGAGCAGAACCCAAGTAATAACTGACAAACCAGAAGATTTTATAGTGCCTCATACTCTACTGCTTTTTTTTAAAATCCGTGCTTGGTGACATCTTTGCTTATGTTTCTTTTCTCTTTGCGTTGCAGCTGTTGAGGCACTTCAATGAAATTTAATAAAAGGGAAATGGGAACAACATCCTGCCTGGAGTTTTTATGACGGATATAAGCTGCTTAAAAGAGAAGTGTATCACGCAGGGCTCTTCCCATAAAACCAGCCGGGCTGGCTCTGCTGCCAAAGGCAGAAGAAAAAGGGAAGGCTTTCAGGATTGACCCTCGGAATAGGACGCAGAGCAAAAAGATGTGTCCTGTCTTTCAGCATCCTTACACCGGTGGAGAAGAGGGAGGTCATGAGCCTTTTTTTCAGTAGGAGGGAGCCAAAGCGGCTGCTTTTTATCGGAAAAGAGAAAGGAAAGAAAAGTGAAGTCTTCACGAATTGTGAAAGTTGGATTTCCCTTTGAATTGCTGCATGTTGACAGCTCCCACCTCGCCATCCGCGCCCACACAGACACAGAAAATGTCAGCGGCAAGAGTTTGTCATAGAGCTGAAGTAAACAGTGAGGCAGAGGCTGCCTGCGCCGCACCCGGAGATGGCTTTGGATCTTGGCTGCTTGTTCTCCAAAAAGCCTGCCCTGTCAGGGTCATCCTTGACAGGTAGAGTGAGAAAGATGGCTAATGAAGGTCATTTATTTGCAGTTTTGCTCAGTCAGAACTTTCTCTGGAGGAACATAAGATTGAGAGAAGCGGGGCCCCAGCTGTGTGGTGTGATGGAAGGGGCCATAATCAGCAGAGATAACGACAGCCCATCACCCCACGGTAGGCTGACTGGGAACCCTCTGCAAATTCAGGTGGTCTGCACTAAATTAAAGAAACCCATTGTGAGTCCTTTGGCCAGGAAATGTGAAAACGGCAGGGTTAAAATTATGCCTAATTTTGCTTTATTACTTGCACATGATAAAGGCATCTAAATCCTACATGAGCCAAATCTCAAGGGGAAAAACATGTCTATTTTGCCTAATTTTAGTCATTTGCCTCAGGTGGCAAACACTTTTGTGTAGTTGGTTTTTTGTTTGGTTTTTTGTTGGTTTTTTTTGTTTTTTTAATGGGGCTAAGAGTAGAGCTTTACAGGAATACAGGCACGAGGTCAGCATCAGAAGTGCTGTAGACATGTTACCATGGCAGTGCATAACTAATTAACCATCCCGATAAATTTTTCCCAGAGTGTTTTCTTGCAAGATGCCTTTTAAGTTGCTTGAGAGCAGCGCTTTCAGCCCTGACAAGATCTTATTTCAGCTGCATGGTTGTGAGGAGCTTGGATGGATGGAGTGGCTGGACCATGGAGACGGCAGTCCTGTCACGGCTGCAGCCTGGCGTGGTGTTACCTTGGGTGGCGAAAGGCTTGTGCTTCCTCTGTTGAAATGTCCTAATTCAAAATTGTCTGAAAATCATGTTTTTGAGGTTGTAAGTACTTTCGAGTCTTCTTACATTGTCCCAATCCTATTGCTGGGTAGATGGCACAAAAATACAGAATTATAAAACAGTTTAGGTTGGAGAGACCCGCTGGAAGTCGTCATGTTCACCCTCATGTTCAAGAGGCTCCAAGTAGATCAAGTTGCTCAAAATCTTGACCAGCCAATTTTTAAGTATCTCCAAAGAAGGAGACTCCACAGCCACTCTAGTACGTTTCAGTGTTTGACCATCTGTGCGGTGAAACTTTTTCTCGTTATTTTTAGCTGGAATTTTCTATACTGTAACTTGGGTCCTTTGCCGTACGTCCTACCCTTGCACACCATGGAGAAGAGCCTAGTTCTGTCTTCTCCAACAGCTCCCATCAGTTAACTGAAGACCACAAGGTCTCCCCGTAACAATCCCTTCTCAGGCTGAATAAACAACATCTCTCGGCCTCTCCTGGTTTTCCAGGCTGTAGACTCTCCCGACCATGGAGAACTGAGGAGTTCAGTTTCTAGGCCTATTGGCGTCTTTCACCAGCGCTAAAAAAATCATTCACTTTTCACTTTTCTTCCATAAAGTCTTTATTGCTCAGCTCTCAAAAGGGAAAGTTTTTTTTTTAAAAATTTTATTCCCCTGACGTGCCACCTTTTCAGTGTCAATTAAAGAGCATCCAGCATCCAGGCAATGGTATATTGCAACACATGGTAAAAGCAACACATTTGAGTAGGAGAAAATACCGCCTACAGGACCTTATATACGTCTAAATGTTGAGAGACTTCTTTTCCCAGCTCAGTTATTTTCTGGTTTAATCAATTTAGTCGAAGTTGTCTGAGCATCTCTCTTCTGCTTTGTCCTTTGCCACGCTTGGGTGTTAGGTCTAAGCAACGGGCTCAGACCTGTTGAAACTGAAACTCTCTGTGGTTCTTGTTCCCAGTTTAATTCAGACTGGGGCTCTTCTCATGGCCAAACCAAGCAATTTTTCTGTGTTTTTTTATTTGAGAAGCAGATGAGAATATGCACCAGGGTTCAGCCTTGCATGGATGCATGCCATGACGGGTTGAGTTAGGCTACCTCCAAGACCTCCAAGACCTCCCATCTCCCAGCAGACTTAGCAATGGAGTGTAGGGAGGACATGTCCTGCCGAGATACAACGGGCTTACAGGAGAGCCGCGTTTGGACGCAACCCGCATGCGAATGGTTGTGTGAAAGGATCCTGAGGCTCAGGCAGCGCAGATACACGGTAATCCAACCTGCTTATTCCGGGGGCCGTAAGTCCCTCCGCTACCTGGGATTTATCACGGGCCGAGTAGAAGCAGCCAGCTGCTGCTGTTGGCTGAGAGTGTCTTACAGGGACGGCAATTTTGGATCCCATCCCGAGACACCTAACTCTCCTCAGGTAGAGGGAGTCCTAATCTTGTCTTCAGTTGTTTTAAGACCTTACCATATATCCTCTTAAAAACCACCCCCTCCCAAAGTAAAGAACTCTCCTACCCCCACCAGCACATGACATAAGTCCTTGAAGGTGCTTCTTTCATGCAATGGACTGACTGCAGTTTTGCCCTCCTGCTGCCTGTTCTATTCCTCTCACATGGGAACGCTCAGTCCTAGTGCTTTGAAAACAAAGTGGTATGTTGCTTACCCAACATCTGGTTTGCACGGTTTATTACAGAATATATTGTGCTGATCATTTCTATTTTGGCTTATATTCGCTTTATATTAATAATGTCAGAGCAGTCTATTGTTTTAAAAAATGATACAATTCCAGGCTTCCCCGTAGCATAGAAGCTTCTAATTGCCTAGCCTAAATTCAGCGCTAAGGCTAGCATTTAAAAAAACCATAAACATCCTTTGTCCATTTGGGCTTCCGAAGCCAGACGTGACTTTCCAAACCATGCTCAGACTCCGCCAAAATGCATTACTTGTAAACTTGCCAGTACATCATGTTCTTCACCTGCACTTCTTGTTTTAGCCTTCTTTGTGCTACGCTGGCTGCTGTGCTCTGATCTGTAAAAATTGATGCCCCCGTCAACAAATCGATATGTTGAGTTCCATGCTTCCTCGTGCACCTTCAGCAATGCCTGCTGCAAATTAGAGCTCTCCCCAGCCTTTCATTCGGGCACCTGGTATTTTCTCCCCGACTGACATCTGTCCTTGTGATGCATGCTTCTGCTGGAGCAATTTTCAATTCCTTTCCTCTGCAGAGTGAACAGCAACAGGCGAGGAAGATGTTACAAAGGGCACGGCTGCCAAAGCGAGAACAAAAATTCCAAAGCTTTTTATCTTGTTCAGTTTTTTAGGGTTTTCTTTAATACTCTCTTTGCTGTGTAGCTGTGTAGTTCAATTCTCCATCCCATTTTCTGTTGCAGGAAAAATAAAAATTGCTTGTGCTACTCCTAAATCAAGTGCTCTTTTCCACACGCTCTATTTAATTCAGAGTTTCCATCATGCAAGTTTACTCCATCTCATTTTTCCCTTGTTAGACTAGGTCATGCTGCTTCTAGCTGGGACTTGGTTTACTCATTTTAAAAGTGAGTTTTGCGAGGTCTGGTGCTAGCTGGGTGAATGGTTTCAAGGAGGTGTTCGGAATTCCACTGCTTTTTTTCCTTAAGGAAGTCCACTGTTGCAAAATCTTTGCCTCTGTGCCTATTCCTTTCCCACAGGTTCTACATTTCGCTGAGAGATGTTTTCCATCCCAGTCCACTGCGCTCCATCAAAAGGGGAGCTGTGAAATCACCCACTTTGCCTACTGCTCCCTTTCCCTAATGCCTTGTCACCCAGGGCTCGCAGTGGCCTTCTCCGTCGCGTTGAACTTTCTTCCATTTTAATAAGAGTTGGTGAAAGCAAATCTTGCCCCTTCCATCTCTCCCCCATGGCAGGAACTTCCCTGCTGCAAATCACATTTCGAAATACGTCAACGTTTCTGTCTGTCAGAGATATCCTTCCCTCCGCCAAAGCCACGGGTAAGAAGAAAAAGGGAAGAATTTGTTGGTGTTTCATGGTACGTCTACCTCGGAGGCCAAGCACAAATGATGAAAGAGGAGCCAGGCGGGCACGTGATATTGCTGTACAAAGTTCTTCTCCGTGCTGGATTTTGCATCACGTCTAGAAATGGATGGGGTCGCACTCTTGGTGCAGGTCAGCGTGTACTGCTACCGAGTGTCTCACCTGCCTGCTTCTTGGATGTTTAGAATCATAGAATCACAGAATGGTTTGGGTTGGAAGGGACCTTAAAAATCATCTGGTTCCAACCCTCTGCCATCAGCAGGGACATCTTCCACCAGCCCAGGGTTCTCAGAGCTCCATCCAACCTGGCCTTGAACACTGCCAGGGAGGGGGCAGCCACAGCTTCTCTGGGCAACCTGGGCCAGGGTTTCACCACCCTCATGGGGAAGAATTTCTTCCTAATATCTAATCTCAATCTGCCCTCCTTTAGTTTACAGCCATTCCCTGTTGTGCTGTCCCTACAGACCCTTGTGAAAGCCCCTCTCCATCCTTCCTGTCGGCCCCTTCAGGTACTGGCAGCTGCCCTAAGGTCACCCCGGAGCCTTCTCTTCTCCAGGCTGAACAGCCCCAGCTCTCCCAGCCTGAAAGAGGGCTTCTTCGTGCTGTAAAATCAGTGACCTCTACTCTGTGGCTTAGGAAAATGTTTTGCTAGACAAATTTCTCCTGTGGGTCTGGGGAAGTTTTGAAAAAAATAGTTCAGGAGAAGGTGGCTGCTGCTACAGTCAAAATTTATTTTACTTTATGTGCTTGTTATTACCTGCTGCTCGTTTTGGTTTGGGGACAGCTGTGGCACGTCTAAATGGAGCAAAGCAGCCGTTTGCAGATACCTGGACCGTCTCTGAATGATTTTGTCCAGAGCCAGGCACGGTAGAGCTGCAGTAAGAATTTGTGACTCGGTTTATTAGGCTGGATTAAACGCTGCGTCAGTGTGACTGTATTGCTCCTTGGTCCAAGCCAGCGGCTTTGCATGGCACCGAGCCATCAGGGAGGTTGTGGAGTCTCCTTCTCTGGAGATATTCAAGTCCTGCCTGGACAAGGTCCTCTACAGCCTACTGTAGGTGACCCTGCTTCAGCAGGGGGTTGGACTGGGTGACCCACAGAGGTCCCTTCCAACCCCGAGCATTCTGTGATTCTGTGATTCTCTGAGCGGTGACAAGTGGATGTGCCAGCACAGCCAGACCAGGAGTACCTGGGCATCTCTACAAAGAGCCAGATATCACTATAGAAATGAAAGCTGCATTTTTTAATCCTATTTTACCATCTGAAACAAAGGCCCTTCTGTTTGCTTTGTAGGGATGGTGGTTTCCTGGGGAAATGGGAAGAGCACACACGATGTTGCCCTTGCGCTGTTGCTTCTCCTCCTCCGCTTTCATCCGTGGGCCAGCCCAGGCTTGTTTCTCTAGGCAGGCTTTCCTAGTCGTGTGAAGTGTTTGATAGATTTGCTCCTCCGTTTTCAAAGAGAATTTATTTCCATCTGTGGATTGCAAAAGTGGCTTCTTAATTTTAAATAACGATACCCGTGCTGATATCCATACGGAAAAGGATGAGCCAAGGGAGGGGGGTATATTAAAGCGCGCTTGCTGCATTTCTCTTTTGACACCTGCAAAAAGTACAGGAGAAAATCCTGACCCGCTGAATTAAACGGGAAATTTTGCCTTTTATTTCTGTCGAGGTGGTGTTTTGGCCGTGGAATTCGGAGTGCAGGTGCCTGGCAGCTGAAAGGCGCGTTAACCCCCAAGCTTTGGTATCCTGCGACAGGAGCGAAGGCAGCGGCGCGCACGGGGCTTGGTACCTTTGCCCACATTAATTCTTGTCTCCTTGTAAACCCTCACTGGCTGATCCAGTCATCGCGTGGTGTTGCACCTTTATTTACGGGTGCCAGCTTTAAAGAAGCTTGGCGTGGAACTTGCATTTTGCTATCTATCGAATTGGAGACACTTGCAATGTAATAACCATTTAGTATTTTGTAAGTAGGACCAAGTGAATAATTTTAAATGAGCATGCAGTTGATAAATACAGTTCCCTTTGCCATATACGGAGAATTTGCCAAATGGAGAATTTCCTGAGTTATACGTTAATTCGTTTTTTTTTTTCCTTGCACATTTTTAATATTGCTTTTCCCTCCCTTCCTCAAGGATGGATTGCAAGCAGGCCACCACAGCTATTCAGTGATTACACAGGAGCTGGATCAGCTAGCTGTATTCTAGTGACTGCAGTAATTTCTCATCAACAAAAGGGAAAAGTGCCAAAGGAGCACGTGAGATTAAAATTCTTTTTTGTGGGCATTTGTGAGAGTAAAATTTCATTGTACGTGTGTCGTGGAACACGCACAGCACCAGCCCAGGTGAACTCCACTCGTTTCCAGGTACAAGGGAAAGGAAAAATTTCCACATCTTTTACCTGTCTGTAAATTGAAGTGTGTAAATATATAGCATCAAACCTGAGGCAGCAGTAACAATCAATCCTAAATTTTACTTGTAAACCAGTGAGAGACTTGATGTAGCATCTTTATTTATGCAAAGTGCTGATAACTAGACTTTGGCAAATTAAACGGAGTAAATAGGATTGTTCACATTCCTTAAATGTCTGTTTTCATTTTCCTTATTTTTATTCATGGATCTCACATAGGCAAAAAATGAAATGCAAAAAGCAATGCAAAATTCAGCAAAGACACTTCTAGCCCATAAGCTTTCCTTAGGGCATATGATCTATATGATTTAAAAATAGCTCATTTAGACACAAGATAAAAATAACACAGGAAAAAATAAAACAGAAAAAAAAAAAAAGCCCACCAAACTCCTGGTAGATGAAGTTCGGATTTAAGCACTTTCTGCCCCTAAAAAATCCCAGCTCTTACCTCCAGAATGTTTTTCAAACTTTCCTTTTTATGAGATAAGGATGCAATAACTTTCTCCTTCTCCCAGTTTTCTCTCACCAGCATTACATTTTTAATTTTCTGACTACTTTTATCTTCAGTTGACATCCCTCCTTCAATAACTGGCAGTGAATCCATTGGTGGTTTGGTGGGAGAACGCTGCAGTGCCGGTAGTTTTCCATTCTGGGGGTGTCCATCTCCAGCCCCACCGTGCCGGACGCAGAAGATGCTGCCAGGGCTCGCAGGCTCTGCGTGGGCAAAGCCCAAGACGGGATGCGCTGCGCTTTGTAGCTGAGGTTGGATGACTGTGGAGAGGTGACACCAGAAAACGTTGAATGTCAACCCTGGAGAGTGGCTTTCATCTCTGCATGATTTGAGAGGACCCCTCCATCGCTGCGGACCCTGTCGTGATGCAGGGCACAACGCGCTCTGGCAGCCCCCCCCAAGTTCCCTGCAAGGCTCAGCCAGGTTACGCCGTTCACGTTGGCGTTTAAAATTGTCTTTGGCCCTAGAAGATCTGAACTGTGGCAGCTCGAAGAAGACGGTTTCCATCGAGGAAGGCCACATGGAGGCTTTTCTGTTTTCTCCAGAACATTAGTGTCAGACCGAGACCCTCGAAGAACAGCATAAATCTCTCCCTGTCAATGTTTTATATTGTCCTCATTCCCACTGATCTGGCAGAAGTCACCGTTTTTCACCATTTACATATAAAACCTTATTTCTAATTTGAAATAATGTAACTTTCAAGTCCATTTATTTTGTATGATTTATTAAGAAAGTACATCAGTATCACCAAACTAATTATCATAGGCAAATGACTTGTCATAAAATTAATGTACCTAGCGAAAAAGTTAATAGTTATTATTTAAATTCTTGATTCCTCTTCTCTGACTGTAATTACTTCCAGATATGTGAATGAATACCATTAATATGGAAAAGTGAAAATGAAATGAAGTTGTTTCAGACTTTCTCCTCCACGACAACCCTTTATCCCACAACCTTTATTCTAAGAGAAAGGACTGGGGGAGATTCAATTTTTATAATTAAATATTTCTTTTTCTTGCATAGCTGGAGATTTAGAAATCTAATCTAAAGCCCCATGAAATAGTGCATCTTTGAATAATTAATAAAGTTCATTGGAAAGAAGTCCTTTGAACAAAGAATTTTAAGGGGTGGGGAGTATTTAAAATATTGTGGTACGCTGAAAATGTTGGGGTCTATTAGTTTTCTGACAAGTTATATTTGTAATCACAATTAATGAAAATTATTGTGCTTGCCATGTTCATGAAATAAACCAGATAAATAGCTAACAATACATTTTTCCAGCTGAGTTATTACAATTTTTGCTTTACTCTGCATTTCCTCTTAGCCCAACTTGCCTTTATAACCCAAATTCACTATTCCTCTTTCATCAACACTTTCTTCATCCTTTACCAGCTCTGTTTTCAGAGCTGCTTGGTTCAGGCTGATCCTTGAGAAGTGAGAGAACTCTCCCAGCAGAGCAGCCTTGACCATTTTTTTAACGACCACATGCAAACATATTATGGCACCCCGACCTGAAGAATCCTTAGTGCAAGGGATGAGTATCAGCCCTGTGGACACTGTCGGCACAAAGGCCGTGTGTAACTGATTTCCAACGTGCATGATAATTTAATTTTCCTTCAAATCCTGCGTGTGGATAACCCTCCAGAGCAAGCACGTTAGAGAAAATTGCCGCATCTTCGCATACAATGTGCAAAGAGAAAACAAATCTGTTCTCCTTCCAAGAACTTCTTCGTTACAAATGATTTACTCAGCTGCACGGCGCAGAAGCTGGACTGGCAGTAGGATGACAAACTAGCTCCTACCAGGTAAAGACATGAACCCTGATGTTCTATCTGGACTGCCAATGTACATAAAATATTAATACTCTGGCAGTTCTGAGTGCGTACGCGGTACTTCTGAAGAATTGTCCAAACACAGGTCAACTACCAGATGCCTTCTGAAATAAATCTCACAGAGGGAATCCGACTCCATCCATTAACTCCCATACAACAGACCTGGAAAGATGCTTCAGCATCCGGGTGCAAATTTCTCAGCGACGGCAGCAATAAAGTATGTCTTGTTTATACAGATGACTGGATCTTCCTGAGTTACTGTCTTCTGCACATTACGATATTTACGGCATTATCGTTATCTGCATCCTGTAACTAAGAAACAAATCACTTTAAAATATTGTTCCATTAAAAAAAAAAAAAAGCACCCAGCAGCCCAGCATCGCTCCCAGGTTGTGCTCAAGAATTGAAGCGCACCAAAGCCAGTGTGTTTGCTCGAGTGGACAGGGTGATGTATATGATCTACAGCGTTACGCCTACTCATGAAATCAGCATATTATCACTAAAATGGATTGATGGCCGGTTATGTCAGCTGGTGAGTTGGAGTTTGACGAGAATAATCATTGGCAGAAGCTGAATTCTGACATTCCTGAGCACTGGGAGCGAGGCTTTCGAGCTGTCAGGTGATCAGACCCTGCAGATGCTGCAAGTGGTTTTTTCCAAGGAAAGTCCAAGTTTTCAAATTCTGACTGTCGAGGCCCAAAGGCATAGGATAGGGAATGTCCTGATATGCTCTGTACTAATCTCACATGCATTAGAACACCAGAGAGGTGGCTGTAGAACTGTTTTATTCTCTGTAATCATTTATCTTTGTAAGCGACTCATGATTTGGCACCCAACGGAATCAGTAACATCTTTTTCTGGTTTTGGCAAGCAGTGAATTCTGGTTCCAGCACATAATAACAACAAATGAGCAAAGCTGTTAATGGTTTCCATGTGTTAGAGATAAGGGCATTGATTATTAAAATGAGTGACTAAGAGAGGTGGAATGGCTTAATTAGTCAGCATGCTGCTTTGCTTTCAAAACCCAGATTGTCCTTGATTAAACTCAGGATTTCTGTCAGTAGGAATCACTTGCACTAGCAAATAAAAGGCAAGCAAGAGGAGAAGGTGGCTGTGACCCCTGTCCAGGCATGGTGCTGTGGGGATGGGCTGCAGCATGAGCAGTTGCAGATGCTGTAGTCTTTACCAGCAACATCATCTCTGTCTTTTGGCCAGCTTGGGTGTTCCCACAACCGACTCCATCTGGCTCTATGGGATCTTCTTCCATGTAAGTATGTCTTGAAGTTCAGGGGCCAGGAAATTTTCCTGCAATCCCCTTTGCTAGTATGGGGAAATCCAGGTGGGGTCAACAGTGCTAAATTTAGTGGTAGAGTTAATAGCAGAACATCCTCAAGGATGTGCTTGGGATCTTTCCAACATCAACAGTTCACCCTAGCTGGAAAAGGAAACATGTTTTTTGTGCAGATGGAGAATTTCTCCAACTGTAGGCATGGAAGACACCTTATTCTCATACTGCCAGCAATGCTATGGCTTGCTGTTTGTTCTTGGAGGGGTAAATGTGTTGCAAGAAAACTGATAATACACAGGCACTGCCAAGGTACAATGTAGGCAGCTGATGGGTTGTTCTCTAATCTGGTGAGTAATCATGCTGACTTATCTTTTTATCCAGGGTTTGGCTTTACCTGGAAACTAGGGATTTCTTCTCTCAGTTATACAGAAGGTGGGCAGGATTCCTCTCCTTGTTTGTGCATCTACATGAGTGGAGCAGGTAAGAAGCAATGCCTCTCTAAATCTGAAGTTATGTACATGAAGGACCTGTAAATCCTTGTTTTTATTTGTTTGCTTGGTGTAATACGCTGTAAAGGTTACAGCTCACCCGTATTTCTTGCTAACATTATTGCAAGTAAATTTCCAACAATAAAAGTGAATAATAATCCAGAGCTGATTTCAGTTGGTAGATGAAGACACCTAAATATCTGTGTCTACATATGCCTGTCTGGGGTAGGAGTCAGCAGGCAGGCCAGATACCCAGAAAGATCTGAAAAGGCCCTGGGTGGTTTTCTCTGGATGTGTGGGGAAAGTGGACAACTTTGGGCTAGACGATGCGACCTTCAGCAGAAGGACACATGCTCGAGAGGCAGGACTCGTACAACTATTATATTGGTTAAAATATACTCATGGACAATAGGTCTGAATGAATTTCTGAAAAACTCCTTTGTGAACTGCAGCTGATTCTCTGCACGGCTTGGCTTTAACTGCTGTGTGGTGCATTTGAACTCAGAATAAACATGGATATCTACTTTAAAGCTATTGGCATATTATTTTGCTCCAGAATGAAACTCTGAGGGTGTTTTTGTGGTCTGAAAGGAGCTGGCATTTTTATTTTGCAGGCTGGGTCCCCTTTTTCCCTTGCATTTGTGTTCCTTCACTTTCTATTAGATTCTTCCAAATAATTCAGATCAAAAAGAGTGGTGACATGGGATAATAAGCTGCATGCCCTGAAGGAATTGTACCAATTCAGATGGGTTCTCCTGCCTGAGCTCTTGGGAAGTGGTGTCTGTGGCCCTTCCTGTTAGAGTAGGTAGCTTTAAATCATGGCATCTGTGTCGTGCGCTGGGTATCCTTCTGAGTGCCTCTTGACTTTTTTTTATTTTAAACTGTTTTTAGTATTTTGTTTTGATCACTGAGTGAGTTACAGCAGTGAATATAATATGTATATACATAAAGGCCCTGCTATCTGAAGAGGTATAGAAGCAGGGGGGCCCTCTAGTATAGAGAATTTGGGCTCCAAATTAATTGTCCCAGTTCTGTGGTTAAGGGCTTGAAATGCCTTGTGTTTCCTTACCCACTACTAGACGATGGGGAAAAAAACTTACTGAAAATAGAGCGTGTTTAAAAATAAATATGGCATGTAGGATTTTCTGGGTTTAACGTAACAATTGAGACTCCAATCTGCATAATATATCAGTTTTCTCAAACTACTGCACGTCTGTTATTTCAGAACCTTTTAGCTGTAAACATTTTGTTCAAATACAGATGGTGTTATTCAGGGTGGGGTTTTTTTGTTGCAGTTTGAACAGACAAAATATACTGTATTTTGGGCTTACATCAGTGTTTGCAAGGCTGTTTGTAGGAACTGATGAATGCAGATGGCTATCAGGGGAAGCTGGCTGTCTCCTCCAGTTTAGCCTGTGTAAAGAAATATTATGATTCATCATTAAAATATAATAAAGATTTGAAAGTGACCATAAATGAGGCTACCTCTACACAGAACTCCTGCCTAACCAAGCAGAAAGACAAAGTAAAATCGTTTACTAATGACGAGCCTGACTCTGCTGCTTCTTGAAATCAAAGGCAATGCTGCTGCTATTGTCAGAGCAAGCGGGGCTGGGCTAATCAATAAGAGTGTGCTGTCAATAACGATGAGGAATTAATGCTGAAATGGAGAAATCGGCTTCTAAGGGGCTGAATAACTGTAGGCTGAGTGAGTAACCAGACTATTCGATTGAAAATGTACTTCTGATGCTCTCTGTGGGTATTGTTGGAGATGATGGCATGTGCAGCTGGTGTTGAGATGTGCTGGGGACCACGTTTCAGATGTGCAGGCGGTGGGTGCTGTAGGTAAAGGGTCTGTGTAACTCCAGGCTGATACACGTGAGGCTCATGTCAAATGTAAAAGTGCTGATGCAGGTTCAGGTGGGGTAGGTGGAGATAATCACAGAATAGTCGGGGTTGGAAGGGACCTCTGTGGGTCACCCAGTCCAACCCCCTGCCCAAGCACGGTCACCCACAGCAGGCTGCACAGCACCATGTCCAGGCAGGGCTTGAATATCTCCAGAGAAGGAGACTCCACAACCTCCCTGGGCAGCCTGGGCCAGGGCTCCATCACCCTCAGAGGGAAGAAGTTCTTCTTCGGGTTCAGCTGGAGCTTCCTCTGCTTCAGTCTGTGCCCATTGCCCCTTGTCCTGTCGCTGGGCACCACTGGAAAGAGTCTGGCCCCGTCCTCCTGACACCCACCCTGCAGATATTTGTAGGCATTTCTAAGGTCCCCTCTCAGCCTTCTCTTCTTCAGGCTGAAGAAGAGCTTATAATGCTTATATACAATTGAGTTTACAACAGAATTTACACTTCTTGAAACTTAAATCCAAATCCCAGTCACTTAATAGCCTGGGATGCAGATTTTGAACTGGTATAGAGGAGACTGGGATGGAAGAAAAGCATTCATTTAGGTCTGTTAGCACACCAGAAGAAAAACACTAAACTGGAGAAGCTGTTGTTGCGACTTCCAACCTGTGCATGATGGGTTAGGGCCAGTATGGTCTGTGGAGCCGCTTCCATCGCAGCCATGGGATGTCTGTCTTGCAGGGATATTCCTTGCTGCTGATTTTTTCCCCACTGAAAAATCTCTGCCTTGCAGACCCTTGGTGTGAAATTAGCTGTGTTTGCTTGCTGGCCATACAAGGATTAGGTTTGGGAATTAGAGACTGCATTAGCTCTGTTTTGCTTTCATTAGAGTTACTAAAAATCCTCTTCCCTCCTGTACTGTAGCTTGAAAAACATGTTTTACCCAGTGCTATACCTGGTATCAATGGCTTCTCTTCATCAAAAGGCAATCAAAGCTCGGAAGAAGCATTTCATGTTTGGGGCGGGGAAAAAAAGGATCTGTACATAAACAACATCACAAGAACTTGTAGCAGCCTATTCGGGCTTTGACTTCCCCCTCAGGCTTCCTCAGCTTTTCTGCAAACACACATTGTGGATCATAACAGCACGTTCCAGTTCCTTGCTTTCTCATTACGTTATGCCGGCTCTAAAACCTTACCTAGTTTTCTCTTAACTTTCCTCTGCTTCTCCCTTGCGCACTTGGTAGTGCGGTGCGTGAGTTACAGGACCTGGACCAGGGAACAAATTGATTTTTAAGCTCCATAATTGCTGAAAATATCAGTGCACCTTGTGTGCTGTTAGACACAGTGTGAACTAAAAAGCCAATTTCTATTTATTTCTTCCTTTAGAAATCCTAGCATAGCATTCCTTCTTTATATGCCATTGAATCTGTATATTTTTGCCCAACAGAATACACTTGCACTCTAAAAGGATACTTCTGTAGGAGCTTGGTTCTGCTGCTGGTCCATCACACACGTTCCCCTGGTCTACTCGCTGCGAGTGTGCTGGGAAGCCTTTTGTCAAAACAGTCGTGGTTACAAGATGACTATAGATTAAAAAATAGCTTTTTGGAGGAATGTATCAATTCAGAAAAGGGCATTGAAAAAAAGACACTGGATAAAATAAACTGGAAACAGGAACGCTTCCCTACAACCTATACCTGCACGTGGTGCAGAGCAGCCCTGAGGTCTGGGAACAAGGGAGGTTGAGGTTCAGATACCTTTTTCTCTGCACTGAACCCAGATCTGCTATTTCGCAGGCCATCCTGTGAATAGAAGGCTGGTATTCTGGTATGGACCCCCCAGTTGGAGCTGCTCACTTTGCACGATTTCAGTCCAAAGAGAGGAGTTATATGAACACTCTGGCAGCTGGGTGCCCTCACCCTGCAGCTGGAGATCTGCCCTGAGCTGGAGAAACTCAATGGCTGAGTTACTGCTCATGAGGGCGTTGTTTGAATGCAGAAGAACTTAGGAGGAGTAAGATGTCAGCCTTAACTGTGACACTATTCTGAATATTTGCCCCTTTACTCTGCTCTCGTGAGACCCCACCTGGAGTCCTGTGTCCAGCTCTGGAGCCCCCAACACAAGAAAGACATGGATGTGTTGGAGTGGGGCCAGAGGAGGGCCACGAAGATGATGAGGGCTGGAGCACCTCTCCTACGAGGACAGGCTGAGGGAGCTGGGGCTGTTCAGCCTGGAGAAGAGAAGGCTCCGGGGTGACCTTACAGGAGCTGCCAGTGCCCGGAGGGGCTACAGGAAGGATGGAGAGGGGCTTTTCACAAGGGGGTGTAGGGATAGGACAAGGGGGAACGGCTATAAACTCAAAGAGGGCAGATTTAGATGAGATATTAGGAAGAAATTCTTCCCCATGAGGGTGGTGAGGCCCTGGCCCAGGTTGCCCAGAGAAGCTGTGGCTGCCCCCTCCCTGGCAGGGTTCAAGGCCAGGTTGGATGGAGCTCTGAGCAACCTGGTCTGGTGGAAGATGTCCCTGCTGATGGCAGGGGGGTTGGAACCAGATGATCTTCAAGGCCCCTTCCAACCCTTGCCATTCTGTGATTCTTTATTCAGTTATCTGCTATTATTGCTGCTAATTAGTGAAGCTAACTGCAGCTATTCACGTGTAAAATAGCTGTTGACACTTCTCTCTTTCCTTTATCTTTTCTGGGATGCTGTAAGGGCTACAGAAGAACACAATGACTGTGCATACCAAGTACGGAGTAACATATGCCATATGCTGGGATTTAGCTTCTTGAATAAATCTTAATTAGTTAAATATAACCAAACTAACTATTCTTTTATTCTGAAATTGGTAGCAAATTGAATGTGACTGATGCACAGTCCTCCATGCTAACAGGAATAAAGAGCTCTTTAGCAAGCTTGCAGAAGCAACGTGCTTATAATTGCTTCTATTATTAGCAAGGTGCTTTAATCCGGCGATAATGAAAGTAATGATTTTCTTGCTTGCAGTGTAATTCCTCTCAGTATCTCTCCCAGCAGAGCGCATGCTTGGAGGGAGTTCAACACCACAGAGAAGTTTCTGCTGCGGGGAAGAGGCAGGAGCTGGGGCTGCTGCATCAGTCCTGCTGCCACTTATGCAGCGTCCATCTGTCCAGGCCCACATCTGCAGCCGTTCCCTCTATGCTGGAGTAATTAAAACACCCAAAAAAAGCATAAGCAACAAAGGTGGCTGGGAGAAGACTTCTGGAAAGAGTTTAAGGCTGCGTCCCTGTAGGCAGCAGCTGTGTCCAACTCCTGCATAAACCCACCAAATGCCACTTTAGAAGCGGCTGAGCTCTTTTGATCAATTCTGCTTTGTTTTTACCCCAGTTAAAAATGGCTGTGGCTTAGAAGAGGTATCTGATACTTAAGTAATAGCGATATACTCACATTTTATCCATACTTTAAGCATTTTTAGGATGAAATGACGCTGTAGTAATCAAAGAACTGCTGGTGAGATAGTGAGAAACAAAAACCATGTTGTGACTCATGATTTTGTACGCTGCCAAAATTCCTTCCAGGGAGCTTTTAGAAGCACACATCTGGAACACCGCTTCCAGCATGCAGTGGTGGAGCAGGGCAGCAGAGTCACTCTGTCCATAGCATATTTCCAGTCTCCATCCCCAGCCTTGCTGGCTATGCAGTTGCTAATGAAACCCAGGAAGCAGTATAGCCTCTGTGATCAGGAGCTGATGGGGGAAAAAAAAAATTGATTTATTTTTCAGTGGAAAGAAATAACTCAAGAAGAGAGTCTGGCTGTGTTCCTGCCCTTTGGAACTAAAATGGAACGAGGAAATATCAAATGTGGCACTTAGCTCAAAGAAAAATGCTAGTGTGCAGGAAAGCTGAAGAACCTGGAGAAGGGTGAGATGGGGAAGGTCGTGCTTATACCAGTACTTTATACTATTCAAACACTAAATAAAATATTAATGGCTATCTAAGCAAATTTTGGGCTTTGAGATGTTCACTGCATTGAAAAGAGCAAGTGTGAGTTTTGATGAATATCGAAGAGGAGGTACAGGGCAGAGATGGCTGGAATAAAGAAATGTGAATAAATGAGATGCTTCCCTTCCAAAGGGTATAACAGCCTAAGAATCACTTGCACCATTTGGCTTTTATTTGAATTAAAAGTTCTAGTCAATCTAAAGCTGAAAGGGGAAAAAATAATTGAGATTTCCATCTAGCTTAGAGCAGAGGCATGACATACTTTAGATATAGGTGATGGAGCCCTGGCCCAGGCTGCCCAGGGAGGCTGTGGAGTCTCCTTCTCTGGAGATATTCCAGACCCGCCTGGCCGCGGTGCTGTGCAGCCTTCTCTGGGTGACCCTGCTTGGGCAGGGGGTTGGACTGGGTGACCCTCAGAGGTCCCTTCTAACCCCGACCATGCTGGGATTCTGTGTGTGACATCTGAGTCCCATATCTGAGCAGAAGGTGATTAGATTCCCCGTGACAGCCAAGGCAGCCTCAGGTGGTAGTCAATGGTTTGGTCTAAGACACTTCAAAGCTTCCCAGTTCTGGCCTGGGCTGATTCTTGGTTTTGAGCTGATTGCTGTTAAAACTCTTGGCAGGTTCCTCTGCTTTGGATGCTTGTGTTTGCCTGTGCTCTACAGGGGCCGTGCAGCTGGACTGGTCGAATGGTGGGGGGCTGAAGGAAAGGTGTGTGACCTAGGAGCCTGGAGGGGTAGGGTTCTCCACCGGTCCCATGAGCCATCTCCACTGGGAAGAGCAAAGCTGCATTTTCATGTGGCAGAATCTGCACAGCAGGCTTTCAAATGCGTGACAGTTGCTCACCCTTTTTAGCTTTGTTCATTTCTAACTTATTTACATATATTCAATATGAACAGTGTCACGTATTCACAGCCATATGCTCAATACACTGAATTAATCCTGTTTCCAAAACTCCTTGCTTCTGCTAGCTCTTAACACACCCTTGGAGCATCTTCTGTGTCAGAAAATGCAGTGGAGATGAGCAAGGTACGAAGAAAGGCACTTACTAGAAGCAATGTGGCTATTCATCTGTGAAGTCTATAGCAACAAAACAATAAAACTCGAACTCTGAATCTAAGGGAGGCAATGGCATGGAACCAAGGGTGTTTGTGCTAAAGCTTCCCAGTGTTTTGCTAGGTGACATGTCAGACTCATTATATTTGATTCATTGGTTTCAGTGCCTAGAGCCGAGCACCAGCTTGAGCGACGAATTGTAAAAGAAAAATAGACAGTTTGGGAGCTGGGATAAGCATTTGTGACTCGCTGCTTTGAATTTGGTCTTATGCTGAATGTTATTACTAGAAATATCCAGAATACCTTCAGACCTGAGCACACCTGTGAAGTGTTTAGGGTACTTTGCCTGCACGTTTTAGAGGGCAGGAGTCTGATGTTACTTGCTAAGCGTAGACCCAGTTTTACTTTGGGTTAGGACAGGTCATGCCTGGTGTTGCGTCGTGTAACCAGATGGTAAAACTAGCTGGTTCATTGCTTTGGAAGAGTGAAGGTCAGTCCAGTTGTGTTTAGTCAATCTGTCCCTTTGCCTTTAAATAAAACTGATCTTCTGTACATAGATCCTGTTTTTTCAGGCAGAATTATTGTCTTTACCCACTAGGGACACAGAAAGACCATTAGCTGACTTCTGGTGGTGCTTTACCCTACCAACACCCCCTCAGGAGTCGCTTATGGAAGTTGCTTACACTTCTCGTGTATCTTCTGCAAGTGGGAGCGATGGTGCTGGCTTCTGAAGGAGACATGCAAATGGCTTCTTCAGTGATGACCCATGCTAAATGTCAAGGAACTGAGGTGGGGGTCCTTGGGTCGCTCCCTGCTACCATGTACCTTGCTTCCCCCTGCTACTGGGAGGGTGTTTGACTTGCTACTACTGCAACTGGTGATTACAAGTACTTGACCAATTCACTTCCCTCAGAGATATTTTAAAGATGCATTTAAATGAAGAGTAGGGACATGCAATGTAACCTTGCATAAGTTTGCCAGTAATTGGGTAGAAGCTGCTGGAAAAAATAATGCTTCCTCTTACAGTTTTCAGCCACTGTAGACTGCTTTCTAGGAAGTTTAGAACATCTTCAAGTGAAGATTTCTAAGAAAACAAGGACTTTGAAGGGTCAGAGCATCAGTCCAAGTGCAGGTCCATCACTGTTTGAAACACTTCAAACAAAGCTGCAAGGGTTAATTAGTGTCTGAAGTGATTGCCCTTCTGACAGATAGTCAAATTCTGCATTGATTTGTAGAAGATCTACTGATTTCTATGGGCATTCCAACTAGATCTCTACATGAAGCTGAGCACTTTGTCTTTCCTATGTCAGTCAATAATTTTGAGTTTTGCTCTGAAACAGAACTCAAGAGCCCATAATTAGATTGTTATTAGGATTAATTTTCAAGCACTCCATGATTTCTCTTCTCCTGATTAAAATTAAAAAAACCCTCATCTAGCCCCCCATCAGACAGAAGGAAAAATGGTTGGTAGAAAGGAGATGGGCAGAGGTTATATTCAGATTGAAGAAAGGAGATTTGTCATTCCAGACAGGTAGTGGGTTATTAATTCCCTGAAGTGGTTCTCCACATGTCATAAACCCGGAGAGCAGCTGAGCTCAAGAGGTTCACAAATGTCAGCTGAACCCCAAGAATTACTGCCGTCTCTGGGTCTCTCCCATCTTGGTTGTTAAACCTTGTATATCATCCCTCCCCAAGAAGGAAAGGCAGCAATGCAAGGCTAAAAATACCTGAATAAGTTTCTCAACATTAAGCATAAAATACGTTGAGATCTGAAACACACACTGTATATGTTCTTGTAGAAAAAATATATGCCAGGAGAAAGATGGCACTTAAACTCAACATTTCCATAAGTCCCAAGGTTAATGTTCTCGCTTTTAGTGGTGCTAGCCGCCTCTGAAGATGTGTGGGCTCAGCTTTGTGTCAGGTCCTTCTGCTTCAGGTTTTTGCTCAGCCTATGCCTACAAACGTGTCTCTCTGCTCTCCCTAAGGCTGGAAAATGAGAGTAAGGAAAAGTGGCTCAGCTGTGTCGAAAGAATAAGCTGTGTGCTCTGGGTCTCACTTTGAGCTCGTGGGGAAATGTTCAGTAAAGAAAGCTGTGCAGACTTTCAGCGTGGAAGTCCCCAAGAGGAGATCTCTGATGTGCTGAAGATACTCAGGAATCTATCTGTTCCCTAAAGTGTCTCCCTGATTTCAGTTGTCCTATAAACTCTTCTAGTTACACCCCCAGACCCAGTCACACATGCTCCAACTCCAGGGCTCTGCCAGCTTTCTAAAGTGGAAAGTCCTACAGCTGGACTTCAAACGCCTCTGCAGTCCTGTTTCCATCCTTGGAGATGGGGCAAATAGATGAAGAAAAACCTCTTGATACGAGTTTCTCAGGAGCAGGGATAGGCTGTGTTTTATATCCTAACTGCTGTAATTTTTCTTGTGGTTATAAACATAAGGGATGTATCAAAAGTAGGAATGAAAGCGTTGGGTAGATTTGGTCCTTAAATTCCCCTTATGTTCTTCAATGGTAACCAAGAAGCATGGCCCCAGTGACCAGAAAAGTTGGTGTTTTAATTAAATACAGCTCCTAATTAGTAGAAAAAACTTTCTTTGCAGAATGTTAAAACTTTGTAACAGATAAATTAATTTTCAGGCTCTTTGAGCTACGGATTAATTTGCCTGCATAGTGAACAGGTCAAGCTTGGGTCAGAGCAACTTCCTGCTGTTGACTGGGTTCTGTGGAACTTCTCCACACGGTAGGGACAGGTTAATTTTATGTTGGGAGCAACTACGTGGTGGATTGTTAGCGCTCTGTTTAAGGCAGCCAGACCACATTCTTGTGCCCAACAACAGCAGAGTCTCATCCTTGCAGTCAGTAAACAAGGTTACAAAAAGCACGCTGTTGCTGTTACATTCTCTTTAGTAGTTTTTATGAGAAGTATTAGGGAAAAATAAAGCATGTGTGTAAATAATTGGTGTTTTGGATTCAGGGTCAATATGAATCAATACACCAGGAAAATTTGGTTTTCCTTATTCCTACTTGATTTGATTGTCCAATTATGCTCATAGTGTTTTTGATAGAGGATTGGTAATGAACCCTAGATTTATCCTTGCACCTTGTGGTTTACTTTCCATGCACTGAATTTTATTTTCCTGTAGACTGGATTGGAGTTGGGGGAAGAGAAGTAATTGGGCAGAACAACAGACTAAAAGTCTACAAGAAGCATGTGTTTTGCTTTTTTTTTTTTTGAGAAAACCTCTCCGTAAAAGCTTAACTGCATGCCGTACTCCATTGCTTTCCGAAGTGTACTGGCATTATTGTAATAAAATTTGCTGTTAATTATTGTAATAAATTGCTCTTAATTTCCTATATTACTAGTCCTTCCACAGCTGAATACTGAGCAGATGGTGTATTAGCTGCTGTGGTGCGATATTAGTGGAACAGGGACTATTCTTACCAGGAAAGAGAAAATGTTAGGCCATTGAGAAGACACACATGGAAGGAGTCACACCCTCCTTAAGTGTAATTTAAAACAGAGCACCAAAGCAGGCCACAGGATTCAGATACAGTGAGGAGCATCAGAAAGGCCTCTGGAAGCATAGGTAGAGCAAAAACATCACGGGGGAAAAATAGGAGCCACAGCAGCCTAGCTGTGTTGGCTCGGGTTGGGTTAAAACCAGGGCAGCTATGTTCTATAATGGTTACCCTTGGTGGTTTGGGGCTACCCAGACTAAACTCATGGTTGCCTGCGCAAGGTGCCTAGGTTTTCAAGACCCACTTGGACAGGGTCCTCTGCAGCCTACTGTAGGTGACCCTGCTTCGGCAGGAGGGTTGGACTACATGACCCACAGAGGTCCCTTCCAACCCCGACCATTTTGTGATTCCATCTCAAGGGCCTGTGCTTGGAGTCTTGTTAGCAGCGTTCAGCTGACAAACAAATGTATTCTATCATTATGATATTACGGGATGATTATTTTCCTTCTCCTTTAAAGCATTTTGTTTATAGAAGGAGATTCTTTCTTCTGTATGCCTCCAAGAAGGGTGTATGATGTTTTTCTGTGTGATTTTGACTGGTAGAATGGATTTCAGTGACAGTACACCATGAGGGACTTGTGTTCTCATGTTTAATATTTCCATTGAAGAAAACAAGAATTGAAATATTCCTGTGCCTCAATATTTTGCTGTTCTTTATTTCATTATTTATTATTATTTATTATTATTTATTATTATTTATTATTATTAATTATTATTATTTATTATTATTTATTATTATTATTTATTATTATTTATTATTATTATTTATTATTATTTATTATTATTTTTATTTCATAATATATTATAATACATTTCATAATAATATTCTGGGCCTGTTTAGCCTGAAGAAGAGAAGACTGAGAGGGGGCCTTATAAAAGGCTTACAAATATCTGCAGGGTGGGTGTCAGGAGGATGGGGCCAAACTCTTTCCAGTGGTGCCCAGCGACAGGACAAGGGGCAACGGGCACAAACTGAAGCAGAGGAAGCTCCAGCTGAACCCGAGGAAGAACTTCTTCCCTCTGAGGGTGACGGAGCCCTGGTCCAGGCTGCCCAGGGAGGTTGTGGAGTCTCCTTCTCTGGAGATATTCAAGACCCGCTTGGACAAGGTCTTCTGCAGCCTGCTCTGGGTGACCCTGCTTCGGCAGGAGGGTTGGACTGGGTGACCCACAGAGGTCCCTTCCAACCCCTACCATTCTGTGATTCTATGAATATAATAATGTACATTTTCTAGCACTTGCTATCAGTAGAAAAGAAGTGTCATCCTAGTAACTGCAGGCTCCTACTAGAATTATTTTTTTTAAATAATACCAGCTTGAACTTCTTTCTGAACTCTAGCAAACCCATTTATGCAGCACAGGGATGTGCTCCCTCCCGAGATGGCCCCTAGAGCTCTGCATGGAGTCATCCCACCGGAACAGCAGGATTTCCTTCTGGTTTCATCTAAGCAGCCTTCTTACACACCCCAAACTGTTTCATGCGGGCTTTCACCTTCAGGTATCAGGCAGGGTTAATGGTAATGTTTGACTACGCGAAAAGGTCATTTTATTCTGAATAAACCACCCTGGCTGCCCCGTCCTCGTTCCTCAAACAAAGCTTGCTCTTTCAGTGCTGCTCATCTCCTCCCTGGAGATGCTCCTGGTGCGTTTCCCGCAAGCAGAACTGAGCCTGTCGGGCTCCTCGAGGGAGCCACCCCAAAAATCCTAGGTGGAAAAATTTCCTCCTAGGTGGAAATAACTCGTGGTTTCCCTTCCATGTTACTGACCGTGCACTTGTGAAGTGGTTTGCTATAGAATAGGTCTCTGCATCACACTGAGAGGGTTCTTTCATTTTGGCTCCAGTGAAGAAATTCTTCTCTGCCATTTCTAATTCCACACCTTCAGCCTGCTGCTGTGCACTCGGCAGCAAGTAAACAATGCTATTTTGATAAAGAAAATAATTAGCTACCATTGCTAATTATGCTAATCCTCTTCTGGCGTTGTCACGTTATAATAAAGGGTTTTGACAGTTTTGTGCTTCACATTCGGTTTGGGCAAAGCTATTATAATTTACCTTCCTTTCTGTAGTAACCACACAGATCTTAAATAGAAGGAATATATAAAAACACTGCATTACTTAGAAGGCGAGATTTTTCGTGGCTATGTATAGCCCTATTCGGATGCACTGCTCTGTGTCTAGATGGAGATACAGAATCAGAAATCATCTCCAATGTGATAAAAACTTTGACTGATGTATTCCAGCCAAGGAAAACAGGCATGGGCACGGAGGTGTACAGAATCTTTTTGCTCTTTTGTTTTTCCCCCTGCTTTCTTACTCATCTTTCTGAAGATTAGAAGACATTGCTGCAATACACACATAGGAGCCAGGCACATATTTTACAAATGTCAGTGCTGCGGATCCATGTCACAAATTACCAGTAATCTATACACTCAGTTGTAAATATCAATATTATAGGCAGGCTTGAACCTGTGCATTTTAGCTGCTATCCCTATTAGTGCACAGGGAAGCACTCTACTAATTGAGTATTTTGTTTATTATATTGTATCTCATTTTAGTTATATTATTTTTCAAATGGAGGTTCTGCAGGTATTTAGAGGCATCCTGGATTTCATAGGATAAACAGGAATATATTGTTCATCTTACTGTGATTTTTTTCACTTCAAGAAGTTCCTGTAAAGCTCATGTTCTTTTATTTTTTTATTTATTTTGTGTTGCAGACGACTGAAAAATTAATCCCCTGTTTATGGCTTTTAAAATGGTTCAGTTAAAATAAACCCACGGAGATAAATGTGCTTAAATCTGAGTTAGAACTAGCTCAGCACTTTGGAGAGTCCAAAACTCCAAGACGTCCTTTCCTTCTCTCTCCTGGCTCTACCAAGGGTTGGTATGACCTTCCTGAAACGGTGGCAGGACTGATTGACATTACATTGTATGAGATTAGGCACAAAGCAAGCTCTGACCAAAGGAATCCAGTGGTGACTAGTCCATCTGAATTAGAAATTTCACAGTTTCACAGGATCGCAGAATGGCTTGGGTTGGAAGGGACCTTTGAAGATCCTCCCGTCCAACCCACCTGCATCGTCCACCAGCTCAGGTTGCTCAAGAATAGCTCAAAATCGAAAGCAGACTCTCAAACAGCACTAGCACAGAAAACTGTTAGTTTCACTAATTAAATGAATTTTGCAGGTTGCTTATCCTCCACAGCACAAAATGCTACTCTTTTCTATGCGTGCTCTGACATTATAGTTATTGTTATTAATGATGATTTTTATGTAGGTTTCAAGCAGTGAGGCTGTTCCTGCACTCACTTGCCTTCTAAATGACCATACAAAAAGCCTGGCTCTTTGGCTCTGTGCTTGTCAGATGTAAATCTTTATATTATACTTGGAGTTATTACCTGTGTTGCCTTTTATACACTGAAGTTAGAAAAGTAACACAGTAAATGAGATGTGTGTTATTCTAAGGGCTGCTTTGTTTTGGGGCAGATGGGAATGAACAGTAAAGCATCATGATCAATTATAGCCATCGAGCTGAATAATGAAGACTATTTTAAGACATCTCTACCTCATTTATAGGAGTAAGCTTAGTACTGAAATTCTTTTTCTCCCTGTGTGGGTTGATTTGTATAGGTAGAGAGCTCCATTTGCCAACATAATGGACATGGGCTCTGCTGGAGTGATAAAGCAGAACAGGAGATTATATTTACATTTAGTTGATGGCAATAAGCTTTAGTGGTTGTTTTTCTCTAAGCATCTGTGAACTGGACTGCATTCATGCAGAGGAGAGTCTGTCATTTGCTTACACAAACTCCATGTTAAGTCTTGCTCCTTTTTTTTCTTGTAATTTGTATGTTATAACTTCCCCATGGCATTTCTTGCTCCCGCTGCGTCTGTGATACACGTGCTGGATGTTCACAGCCCATGGACTGTCACCAAGAAAAAATAATCATCTTTTTAGAGCAATTGTGGTTTATAGGGTGCTGGAAGCAACCTCACCAAAGTATGAATATATCTAATAAACAGTCATTTAGTCTTCTACTTTTCAACCACAGAGCAAAATGTACTTTCCAGCAGGGAGTAATTTTCTTTACTCCTGCTATACCTCCTTCCCCTCTACACTGCTCCTTCCCCTCTACTCTGCCCTGGTGAGGCCCCATCTGGAGTCCTGTGTCCAGTGCTGGGCTCCCCACTTCAAGAAAGATGAGGAGCTACTGGAGAGAGTCCAGCAGAAGGCTACGAGGATGGTGAGGGGACTGGAGCATCTCTCCTATGAGGAGAGGCTGAGGGAGCTGGGCTTGTTCAGCCTGGAGAAGAGAAGGCTGAGAGGGGACTTAATAAATGCTTATACATATCTCAAGGGCGGGTGTCAGGAGGACGGGGCCAGACTCTTTCCAGTGGTGCCCAGTGACAGGACAAGGGGCAATGGGCACAAACTGAAGCACAGGAAGATCTGTCTGAAGATGAGGAAGAACTTCTTCCCTCTGAGGGTGATGGAGCCCTGGTCCAGGCTGCCCAGGGAGGCTGTGGAGTCTCCTTCTCTGGAGATATTCCAGCCCCGCCTGGACGCGGTCCTGTGCAGCCTATTCTGGGTGACCCTGCTTGGGCAGGGGGGTTGGACTAGATGACCCACAGAGGTCCCTTCCAACCCCTACCATTCTGTGATTCTGTACAGACAGAGAAACCACACCTAGACAAAGTTATTTGCTGAATGTCATCTGGCAGCTGAGAACAGAAGCTGGGACTTATCTACTGGCCTGCAGCAACTAGTTATGAGACGTACTGTGTATAAGTGTTTAGTGTGTTTTTCCATTGGAAAACCAGTTGCAGTTAAAACTATGGTCTCTGGGAAGGAAAGCATATTCAGATTGGATTCTCTGAGTGCACATGGTCTGAGCTGTCTATGTGCACACGTAGCAAGGACCACCCAGCAGCTCCGAAGCAAGACCTGGATCAAGAGGGAAACACTTTGGGTGAGAGGAGGTGCTGTAGCATCCCTGCCAACTTCAGGGGGAGATGAGCCGGGTGGAACAGAGACGTTAAGGGTGTGATTATCTGGGAATAATAACAGGAATTGCAAGATAGTTACTTTAGAAATGGTGTCGACTACCAAGAATGACAATTGCCCTTTCTAAAATGTTTCCCATTTATTAAAGCAATCCACAGATGTAGAGGAGATGTACTGATTCCTAATTGCTTAAATCCAGGCACAAATTTTAAGGTGATTTAGATGTAGAAACAAAAGCTGCACCATTTTCCATTTGTTAGAAGGGATAAAAGTGCTTCTAAATAATTACTCTAGTTCTGTAACTGCTATTTTTCCTCAGAGCAATGGTGGTACTTATGTTTTTAAAAACAAATACTCTTTTCCAAATAGTTCTGGTGAACTGTCTGAGATCTGAAAAAAAAAAAAAGAACCCTTTAAATCAAAATGATTTGTTATGTTTGTGTGTTTGGAGGAGGGTTAATGAACCATCTGAGAGAAAGCTAGTGATAATTAGACTGCTGGAATCCCCTCCTCTTAGTGGTTTAATAGGAATAGCAGTGCCCTGGAAAAGTACTTGGCACTGGAATTTTACAGTTTCTGGGCATCTGTTGCAGGTGGCTGCCATGTGCCTGCTCAGAAGCCCTTGTGAAACTTCCCACAAGTCTATACTTCAGTTGGACTTCAGCTCTCTTTAGGAGATACCCAACCAAGATGCTCATTGTAGCTCGTGAGTCATAACATTGCTGTGTGGTACGAAAGAGGCAGAGCTGTCAGTGCACGAATGGACCCGAGCTGTGCTATGCCAGTGCTTCCATCCTGTTACTCAGAAGGCTGGGGATTGTTTTTGAAGAGTTCTTGCTCGATGTGATGCTCAGGTTACCCACCTCCCAATGTATTTTTGTTTTATGACCGACACTGAACTCCAGCCCTTGAACAATAGTGACAGATCAGCAGTGTAAAACAATTCTCCAAAAGTTAGAGGTTTTGTAAATTATTGTAAGAGTTCAGTGGGAATCTGGACAGGCTTCAGCTCGTCTTCTAGACATGGAAAGTTCGGATGCCGCCTGTGATGACTTGGGCTGGATTGCCTGGTTGACTGTGAGTAACTCCCAAAACACTGGTGTGTTTTGAGGAATGTATTCCAGCTTTGACAACGGCTGAGTGCTCGATAGATCCACAGTCACGTGCTGGGAATGGACAGGAGGGTCTGAGCAGGAACAGCGGGGCTTAGCCAATCATTCAAAGGACTTGCCAGAGACCACGGTCATGGCCTGCCCTGCAATCCTTTCTCCTGGATATTGACTGATGTGATTAGTCTGCATGGACTCTGGGTTGTCAACCTTAACATGGCCAAGCAGTGACCTTCTGGATTGTTTCCCACAGTCATTCATAACCCTTCCCTCCTACAGTGCCCCCCAACAGAGTTTTTGGAAGAATGCCGGTGAATGGAAACTCATCTTCCCTCTGTGTTCATCTCTGTCCTGTCTAGCTGCTGAAGCAGCACTTGATCTGTTGCTATCTGGATGCTACCTGCTTGTCAAAGAATGTCCCAGCAGACATTCCAGCATTGCTACACTGACCTCCATGCTTCATTTTCAAGTATTCTTACCCTCTGGGGCAGGAGGAGGACATGCAGACTACGTTTGTGCTATTTAAATGGTCTGATTCTTTGACTTTTATTATATAAAGAGAAAAGAGGACATTATTCTGCCTCCTTGATTGCATCATGGTTTCTCAGGTGTATCGCCTCATCCCTAAATGATTTGGCAAGAATTGGATTTTGAGTTATAATGATTCCTCTGCTTTCTTGCACTTCTAGAGTGTTAACTAGATTCAGAGAGAGAGGAAGTGAGTGAGAGAAACCGCCAGCAGTTTGAGTTCAAACCACAAGATAACTCGAAACCTAAGCTTAAAACTGGTGTGGACATACCCTAGATTAAAAACCAGGGGTAAGCAAACTGTTGAGCTTTAACGAGTAGGTTCAAGCTCGTATCCCCAAGGCTCTATCTGCACTGCATAGAATCAAGGCATGAAATATAATGGGGCATCAATCCTCTTTGAATGGAGGCCCTTCCACTAACCTGAGTTTCTTCGGGGACCTTTTACTGATTAAAATATTTTTTCAAGCCTTCAGAAAATAAACTATTTACATACGTTAGTCATTTTTATGTGGACAGATGCAATCAACCTCATATAGGGGATTTCCCAAAATTTTCACAAGTTCTTGATGAGGAGGAATTTGGTTTTGACTATCTCCCTAAATTAGCTTTGCAGTTACAATTGAAGGTTTTTCTTTACCATTTCTTCCAGAAGTTCTCTCTCCCATTCGCTAGTTTTTGTAGTAAACAAACAAAACCTGAGGAACTTATTACAGGTTGAAAATTTGGGTACTGACTTGTATTTCTCTGTCTCTAATAGAGGAGCATAATCAATATATTTTTAACTATGTTTTGAAGAGATTATTTTAACTCATTTAAAGAGCCTATATTTTCAGCTAAGAATAAATGCAAATTGATTCTTGGGGATACTGAAGAGAATAAACTAAAACTTGAGACTTTTAGTGTACCTTCCTACAAGACTAGAATAAAAATAGAAGTCCCAGTAGCACATATCTGAGCGTAACATTTTCAAAGTGTCAGTTCCAAAACGTTACCCATGTTATTTTCAGAGGATTTCCTCCTTCCCATTAGCAGGGGAACATTATCATTACAATCCAGATGATAGCCATTTAGTTCAAGGAACATAGTTTAAATTAATACTGTGTATTTGAGTTCACTTTTTGAAGAGAGGTCAAAGATTTGTAAAAGTATTTGTGGGAAAACAGGCAAGAGGTGGTTCCAGGTAGGTAAGTCGTCAGTCTCTGTGTTACACTAGTAATTACTATATCTTTGACGTATTTATGAATTTTGGACCACCCTGAGTGTGTGAAGTGTTTCAGAAATAACTTTTACTGACCTGAGTTAGATTCTGCTGCGTCCACTGTTTACTTGGTGTGCTGCTTCTCTGTGGGTCTACCTCCTTTCCTTGCAGACCGAGGAGATGTTTATGCCACAAACCTGAAGTGCCAGTCCAGATTTCCATAGGTGATCCACTTATAATCATCTTGGACAACTAAGAAAGCCTGGAGGGGCCATCTCTAACCCAATGTGCAGAACTAGATAATAGAGCTAACTTGTCAGAAGTCCATGTTCCATCTACACCAGTAAAGTAAAAGTGCTTGAAGACACTCTCTGGTCTTTGGGCAAGTGGTGTGGAACAGCATACATCCCTGCTGTGAAACTCTCTGGCCTGCAAAATAAGGCAACTTCATGCAAGCTGTGTGTTGGGAATGGTCCTTGGCTGACTCAAACTCCCTGATTACGCCTGGAAATTTTTTGGAAAAGTGGTAGTTGGCCTAGGATAGAGCTGATCCAGGGACGGTGCCAAGAGCTAACCATATGGGCAATTCAGTTCCCATGCCTGGAGATGTTTAATTTCCTGGAATAGACACAGACACAGGGAGTTCAACAGTTCCAGATTCCAGTAACCCTCTGTTAGCATGCACCGTAGCAAAAAGGTCTGGGAAACATTACTAATTATCCAGAAGTGCAGATGCTTGCTTGCACAGTTCTTTCTTTTGCAGAGAGACTGATCACAGAAATCAAACTGTATTTTATAATGTGTTCTTACGGGTTTCTGCTCTGAGTGAGTGTGCATCTACGTATGTGTGGGTATATATATGAGGCTACTAAGAAAGATGGTGAAATGTGTGTAGAATACTACACATCTCTACTTTACTTTCTAATAAAATATTTATATTTTTTGCCTGCATAGCCTATGGGCTGAGCTAGAAACAGGGTCTATCTGTTATCCAGTCTAGATAAGAGATGCGGGTTTTCCAGATTGCTTGAAATGGTCCAGTGTCCATTGCTCGATGGTAGTGGTGGAGCATGCCTATGACTTTTTTTTCTACTGCTGAAATGGAAGAAAACAAGGGTTTTACCCAGATGTGCTTTGTAAGGAGTCATCACGTTTTCACTTGTGGGATAAACATTTGATGCGCGGTTCATGGCCACTTTTGCTGCTGCAGGTCATGCTACAGTAATGAGTACGTCAGGTGTTGTGACTTGTTTTTTTGTGATTCTTACTCCAGTCACTAGTAAACTACAAGCAGTGAAGCTTTCTTGATTTGCGAACACCTAGAAATTTTCCAGGCATAAACACATTCAAAAATAGCATAAATATAGGCTGAAGTCTGGCAGCTGTGACTTCACCTGTCTCAACCATCTTGGAGGAACAAGAAGTAAGCGATTCACAGGTTCTCAATGTCTACAATCCTTAGGATGGAAAAACCTGAGCTAGGAAGCCCTGAGCAACCTGCTGTGGTTGACCCTGCTCTGAGCCGAGGGGCTTGAACTGGATGATCTCAGGAAGTCTCTTCCAGGCTCTGATTTTGTCTTCGCCTGTAGTATTTAATGTTTTCTTTGTACAGAAGGTTCAGACACAGAGTAAAAAGTTTTCTCAGGCAGCTGTGGGAGGTAACAGATGTTTAGGCAAAAATGTAAGACGACTGGAATGGGTTTGGGTTTTCCTTTAATGAGAACAAAAAGGTATTTTAACGCAGGGACTGTGTCCATTGCTTGTCACTGCTGAACCTCTCCATGGGGGAATTGAGGGTAGAAAATTTCTATGTGCAGATGGAAATTTAGAAAAGCTGCTGAATTTGATACCTATCCACCTACCTTATGGAGGAAAAAGAATTAACATACTCACTGGAAGTATCCAGAAGGTACTGCGTTTTGGGTTTGTGTACATATGGCTTTGGACTAGCCACAACTCTCTCTTGCAACAGAATTATGTACATTTAGACATGGAGTGCTCAGAAAATATTGTAAAAACCTTCTTCTGTGAGAATTTATACATGTTGGTGAGCCTTTGTAATGGTTATGTCCATCTGCTGTTATCTATACTGAATTGCAAGGGAATGCCCACAGAATTATAAGCAGCCCGTGACCCTCTTTATCTTCGCTCTCCTTTTTGTACTGTTTTGATCTCCAGATAATTAGGGGGAAGGCGTAAGCAGTGAAGGAACAGAACTTTGTATTTATGATCCTGACTTCCCAGAGTTCTAAGCTTTGCTTTCTAGGCTGTGTTACAAGCATAACCTACAAAAAGGGCACATTGCGTGCCATGAAGAGGTGAGTTTCTCTGGAGAGAGAGTTAAAAATGGACATTTCTCTGCAGTCTTGGCATACTGGCTAGTAAGAAGCTTCAGTATTGTCAAGTTGAAAGCGGCAACAGTAATGTTTTAAAAGCAAGAGACTCTTGTATACTGCAGAAGAATAGAACAACATGCTGAATATCTTTAAGATTTAAGATGGATCTCCCTTAATCTGGCTCTGGGCATAGTAGGTGTTTGTCTTGTCTCATCACACTCTGCTCATTTGACAGTCAACAGCCATAAGAGGAGGGCAAGCCATCTACAGATGCCCAACCCATTTCCCCTCCAGCAGTACCAATTTCTTTCTAATGGTTGTAAAAGGAGCATAACTTACACTTAGATCTGACTTTCAGTCTGATGTTCAATCAATGTTGACCACTTCTTTTTTTTTTTTTTTTTTTAAACTCTGTAGAGACATAAGAACGATATCCAAATCTGTAAGAAGGAAGAAAAGATATTTTCAGTGAGAAGCAATTAAATGCTTGCTTTTTGGTGTTCTTATGCTTATTTTGAGGAACAGAAGTGAGGTGTTCAAATACATCTCTGACCTCTAAACTCCTTTTCTATTTGTGTGTTGGGTAGTGACCCCCTAAATGCCTTAAGATGGTTTGGAAATCCTGCCAGTCCCTAAGAACTAATCACGTGTGGGTAGGTATACTTCCCACTAAAGAGGGAAATGGATGTGTGCCGCACTCCTTCGATACAATTGCAGCTGGTCTGCAGAAAACCTGCATGGAGCTGCTTTGCAAAGAAAGGTAAACCATCCAGACCTGCCTGCAAAGAGAAGCCATGGGTTCTCCGTTGGGTGTAAATATGCTTTGTGTGGATTCCTTCTGCCTGTGTACCAAGTGGGTGTTTTCAGCTCTCAGGTACCAGCTGTTCAGGCTATGCCCATAACCAAGTAGCTGGGAACTCAGAATCACATGCCCCAAAGCAGGAAGCTTATTTTTAGGTTTTTCTGCGTTCTTCAATGGTTGTGGGTGGGTCTTCAGATGTGTTTGATTTATTCATTAGACTTTCCCTTTTAAGAAATTAAATGGGATTTAGGCAGGAGATTAAGTGACCTAACAGCCTTTTAAGCTTCTGCCGTCTCTGGTTGTGTCATTCCTACCCAGCTATCGCAGTTGACTTCTCCAGCAGTGAGCAATACTCACCAGGAACAGGTTGTGCTGAACTATTTAAAAGCAGTTTCATTGCCCCATCACTATTTTACAGGGACTCTCAGGAATGTCTAGCTTCGTTCTGGGTTTTTAGTATTACTCAAAGTGCTTTAACATCATGTTGCACTACGAACCTCTACCAACTAAATATTTATTGACCTATAATAACTATTCAAAAAGGAAAAGATTAGAGAAATTTTTGTAGCTGAAGAGCTTCACGAAACCCTGTTGACTGATTTCCTGGTTTTGATTTGTTACTTGGTGCAATTCCAGATTAGACAAAAACCAAACTACCCCCAATATAGGGGGGAAAAAACCCAACACTACCCACCCTGAAAAGCCCAGTTAGTAGGTTAGTTATCAGGGATTTTTTGTGATTTAATTTAATCTTACTTGTCTTCTTGAATATCTTTCAGTGAAACCTATTTTCTTTCTTGGTGAGAAGAAGAAACAGTATTAAAACTTTGTTTTTGCAAGACAGAGTTCTGGCTAACATACAGCTGCCCCTGAAAGCTCTCCATCTTATATGAACCTGTCAGTGGCAACTTATCATCCTCAGCTCTGATGCTACCTAACGTGAAGTCTGGGTAGCATCAATTAATTTTGCACCTCATTAATCTTTTCAGTGCAGTTAATTCCTTTGCCTTGTTGAGACCCGCACCTGCAAGGAACGGATAAAGAATTCAGGTCCACTTTTCACTGTTCTTTAGTTTATTGAAATATCCTTGAACTTCTTGGTGAATAGTATGTGGAGTCTTGAAAAATTATGACCAAGGCTGTTTCAGTATTTCTAACCCTGGTGGAAGCTGTGAAAGGAGGGAAACTTTCCTTTCATGAATGCCCAACTGTAAGGGGGGAGTGGGGAAATCATTTGCTGTAGAACTTGCTCATGGATTTTGCTCCTCTGCAAAGCACTGAAGAAGAATCCAGACCACTCTTCAGTTGAGTGTGTGTGTGTTACAGACCTACTAAAGCTGCATTTTCTGCCCGGGGTGGTTTGCAGAGCTATTAATTATTTAGGTTTTATGAGGTGTCGCCGCTCACGTTAATTTTTTTCTTTCTCACTGAATAAATAAGGAAAACATTTTTAAACAAGATGATAAATGATGGATAGTGATTGATGAATAATAATGAAAATGCTTTGAACATCTAGGCTTGCATGGGAATTAGTGCTTCTGTGCTCCAGTGGGGAGCAGCTGTTCTCAAAGACCTCTGCAAAGTAACTTTCATTCACGTGCACTTATTCCCAAATGACAAACACAAAAAGAACAGAGTGATTTATAAGACTAGCCAAGAGAGATATGAAGAAGTGTGCCTTAATACCGTGTTTTTCAATATAAATTTCAGTCAGCTCTAATGTTTAAGTACCTTAAACCCCTGAGCTGATGGAAAGAGCTGCAGAAAAGAAGCCCTTGCCATACCCGATAATGCTATTGATCCTGTAACATTCAGCAGCTGCCCTACGTATGTTTAAGTGCTCTTTACATGTTTTCCTTTACTATTTGTGCATAAATTGCAACGCTTCTGATTTGTATACCATTCTTCTACCATTTTCTAAAGCCCACAATAGAGCAGGTCACTGAGCAAGTTATGTAAGGAAAAAAAATTACTCGTATTCTTTTACAACTGAAGTCAGCCAGTGGGACATTTGAAGTCAGAGATTCTTGAGTATTTAATTTGAAAGAGGAATTGATGATGGCATCAGGTGTCTGATGCAGTTCTACTTACAAAAATACATCAAGTCTCATGTGGAGTACGCAACTTCAGTTCATGCTTCCCTGCACACCAGTCTCTCAGCTAGCAGCCACACGACAGGAGTCATTCCCCTAGTTTTCACTTTGGAAAGGATAAAATGTCATCTTCGAGTTGTGCTTTATAACTCCCCACTTCTGTCTGGGTGCTGTCCTCTTTCTCGTCTCCTCAGCGCACTGCCGATAGGAAGATCCTGAGTTTGATGGCAAAACCCAGTCTCCTAAGAGAGATAATCTCCTAAAATTTGATAATCCCAACCTGGAAATTCAGTCCAGATGAACGTTGGTAAACTGGGCCCTTGCCTTTTGAACTTGAGCCTCCTCTTAATGTCAAGTTCTGCCTGAGCAGTACAGCTCTTAAGGTTCTGCCAAGAAAAGGATTTCTTTTTCCTTCCTGTAGTTCTTGGTTTGCTCAGACTAAACACACAAAGGCTTGGGTCTGCATTTGGAAAAGGGATTTTTGACCCTCGGGTAGACCTCAGGCACTTCACGCTTTCTCCTGGAATCTACTTTTTCTCCCCATCCTCCCAAGTATTTAGAATACAACGTTGAACTGAATGTCGCAGAAAGGATTTCTTTCGCAACAGATGGAAATACAAGGGTTGTAACAGCCTCATATCTTTTCCTGGACGTAAGGAGTTACAGTGCAAGAAACTACTGCAAACGCATTGTCCTATCATTCTCTGGCTGAATTCCGCATCCTGCCAACGTTCCAGAGGAGAGCCGCATGGTTCCTTGCTACTGCTCGATTTGATCAAAGCTTTTGCTTTCCCTGGCTGAGGACGGAATTCCACTCTTGCCAGTCACTTTACTAATTGTTTCATTTTACTCTTCTAAATCATTTTACTCTTCTAAACATAGAGGCATTTCTTTTCAATGTCTTTCAAGAAGCTTCCAGCTCTGGTTTTATTTTGTTTCTTTTTCCGTGTAGTAATGGCTTTTGATTTTTTTCCATTACTTTTGCTTTTGTGTTAATTTTTTTTTGACCACTTCTGATCTTTTCTAACAGTTTCATCACTGCCGCCATCTCCTTTCATCAGTGATCCAAATTCAGCCCTCCTCCCTGGATTCCAGTCCATGCTAAAAAAGAACACTCTTTCAGTAATGTTATTCTCTTTTACTTGAATGATTAGCCAAAATCTAAAGAATTAAATGGAGATATCAAACTTGTTTGATTTGGTTTATTTAAAAATGTGTGAAGACATACTCTGCTGAGAACGTCACAGCAAGTTAACCACTGCACAGCTTCAACTTCTGAGATGGAGACGCTGGGCAAGAGAACTCGATTTTCTTTCAAAGTTTCTTTGTGTATCTCTTAGTCATTCACATAAAACCTTGCCTAACAAATTATTTTAGTTTTATCCAGACTTTTAAGAAAAATGATCACAGGCTAAATTATTTTATGTAGTTAGAAGTGTCTGAAGGCTTGCCTGTTCTTCAGATGTAATTAAAGCACTACCAGCCCAAGTGCCCCCTTGTCTCAAGAAACGGCTTTGCATTTCATGCTACTGCTGAGAAGGCTGTGTTACTCCAATGAAGGGTCAAGTGCCAAAGTGTCCGTAGAGGTCACCTCTTGCCACTTCTACAAATGTGGATAATCAGCAGTTTGTCTGCTTTTTTATTTTTTTAATTTGAAAATGTATTTCCCCTATGTTTAACCCAGCAGTACACAGCCGACACCCGTACCAATAGCTTCTAGCAGCTTTAGCATTTAGTATTTGAATCCTTATTTTTATGGATTCAGTGGGAAAGAAATTCAGTTCTGATGCATTTTTCGTGTTTCAGCAGGGCAATACAAGAACTATTTCTCTTTTGCAAAACCAGCTATGCTTTACGTGGGACTTGACTATTGCCCCGTATGTGTCTGCTGAAGCTCTGTGTATAACTGTGATGGCTTTCACAGGCTTGGAAAGCTCTTACTGCCCAAGGTCACCTTCTGCGTTGATCACTCGTGGCTGTACAGTTGTTCTACAGACCTGGTGCAGTTTACAATCCTGAGCTACGCCTGCCTTGGCTGGAACCAAGGCAGTGCAGGCGATGCTAACTGTGCTGATACAGTAGTCTGATGCTAGCATGATGCCAGCTTTACACCAGTACCTAACCGTGAAAAAAAGTAGGTTGGAATGCATGATGAAAAATCAGTGCTTTATCAGTCTGCTTAGTCATAGATCTGTCTGGCCGTGTCTCATTCCCAGCTGCAGTGTAGAGCATCAGCAGCAGAATCCTGTACTCAGCAAAGTCTTCATTTATTCGCGTGGGTCTGCAAAAGCTTGTTGGCTGCTGTTCCTTGGCAGTTCTGTTCTTGACTGATGAAAAACCATATCACCAATTCATGAACTCTAAGAACCCAGGCATTTAGATGATGTATATTTACAGCAACTGTTGTAGTTACACTTGATTATTAATAAATTTCAAGGCAAATGATCCTTAGGATCATTGATTTCCTTTTTTTTAAAGAGCACCGCATTTATAGGAGGTACAATACATGATGAAGCCCTGGCTTTCTTCGATTACAGCAGTGATTTGTTTTTTGTTTATTGTTCAGATAAGAACATGAGCGTGAATAATTATGTCTTTCATCATTCTTCTCTTGCTATCATAAAAAGGTATCTGGGTCAAGGGAGATTGGTATCTAAAGATGTATGGCCTCCAAAATAATTCCGATGGGGAGAAGAGTATAGCGAAGTGATTCTCACTGGTTCTGGCTCAAACAGTGAGAACCCTCAGCTGCTTTCAGTAATTGTGGGAGATGGAGAAACACAGAAGTGAATGAATGATTTTTCCGTCAGTAAAGAGGGGAAAATAGACTTTGGCTAAACTCCTATGGGTACCGAAAGCAATGAGAAGTCACCTTCTTTACCGGTTTGTATTAGTAAGCAAAGGTACGTGGCTTTCAGTCCTGACCTGTTGCCCATCAGAATCAATGGGGGCCACTGAGATATTCCATAACAGGACAAAATGCTGAGATAAATTCCCTCTCAGGCTGCAGAAGCATATGTATGTGAATATGACATGACTAATGTAGACAGATACTGAAGCAGTCAGAGGTCTTACCTATCTCCCGTGTGAGTGATTTTCACTTCTAAGAGCTGCAGCAGCTCCTGGTGGCATGCTGGGTCTCTGTGCCCACTAGGAAGTTAGCTCATTACACCGCACTGAGATTTAATTAAGGACAGAGTTAAGAGTGCAAAGATATTTTACTTTTTTTGGTAGAAAAATAGCCAGAAATAAAAAATGAATGTAACAGTAATGAGGCTACAATAGCCTTAACCAATTCATATTATTATATAAACATTATTTTATAGCATTTTCTTCCTTACTTGTATAATATTAAGATGTAGATTCTGTGTGTTGCAAAGGAACTTGATAGTGTGTGAAATTAAAACTACAGGCAGTTAAATTATTGATAGAAAATCAAATAATACGTTCTTGTAATTGTAAACCACTTCACAATTAGATGCCTTCTTTTCTGGAAGACATTTATTATGATATGCCTGAATACATTTAGTAGAAACAATTGAGACAACTTGAATTTCCCATGTAAGGAGAATGGCTCCTGCACATCTCTCCAATAATCTGAGGAAAACCCAACAGTATTGTTCATCAAAAGTACAACTGCATTAAAATAACAATCACCTGGCGTGTCCAGGGTTTCTTGTAGCTCCCTCTCGTCGGACGCTGCATGGGCTCTAACTCCAGGCAACTCCCTCCCTATAGCAAGTGAAAGAACGCAATCTCTCCCATCTTCTGACAGACGAATCATTTCTCCCTGCTTTGGAGAGACCTCTTTGGGAGGTCGAGGGCTGCTGGTGCTAATAGCACAGCTTGCAGGATAATAAACTTACTTTCTAAGCAGGCGAAACGGACCAAGCCCAGAAGAAACGGAGCCCTGCTGTCTTGTTTTACAGAGTGATCTACTGTAGGCTTTGCGGAAATAACCCAGGACCACGTCAAAAGGTTGAGGTGGAATGTCAGCCTGTGTCTTCTAGGAGACTTCACAGCAGCGGTGGCTTGATGTCAGTAACAAGTAGATGAAGATAAAGATGCTTCGGAGGGATTTAGTTATAATTTCTCTGATGTATGAATAAGATTGAACATCTATAAAATAGAACACTTCTGAAAATAAGCCTATTAGCTATTATCCAAAGAAAAAAAAGCAGCTGAGATGTTTTTTTCTGAAGTCCCCTCCCTTCCCTGATACAAACCCCCTCCTGCCTCGGTTGGCACGACGTTGAGGTCCAAAGGTGCAAGGTTCTGCACGCGTGTGCCGGGCAGGAACCCGGCGGGTTGGCACTGCTGCCTGCTCTGCACGTACAGCAGCAACGCTCGCTCAGGAGAGCCAGATGTACCTAGGGGAAATGTAGCTTCGAAGTTTTCAGAAGACAAAATACTAAATATGCTGGGGGCTTAAGGAAAGCTAAATAATTAGTGTAGCTCATGCCCTGATGTAAATTTACGTGAGGGAGTTTGCAAGCTAGTCTCCCATTCCTCAGCAACAGCCTAACCCTGATACATTTTTAAAGGTTTGGCTGAATTCCTTGTGCCAGCATATATGCTTCCAATAAAAACAGAAATGTAATGGTTTTTTTATAAGGTCAATGAGCCTTCCAAACACTGTTATCATCTGTAGTCACATCTAAATATATGTGTTATTTCTAAATAATTCCTTATTCTTCATTACTATTTAGTTATGGCATTCCCTGGCGAAGAAGAATATCAAGTGATCTTCAGTGTTCAGTGCAACGTGTCACAGAAAAGGCGTGCTCTGACGACGTGCATTTCTAAGTACCGTCACTGCAGTGACACATTTCAGTGTAAGAACATAAGCACGGTGTATATATTATGTATTTGTGAAGGATTCTGATGAAATCCTAGGTGGAATCATTAGTTAAAATCAGCATCTCGCACTCAGAGTAGACGTGAGATGCCTGTGGGTGCTCCTGCGGCGGCTCCTGATAGCCAAGGAGCTTTCAAAGGGTCTTGTTTCTACTGAGCATGCTGGTCTCTGTGTGACAAAGCCTTGTGTTCCCACACAGTTTATAAATGTGTTTTTGAAAACTGTTCTAGGCAAACCTGGTACAAGCTTTAGAACACTTTAATTGTCACCGTGTCAAATGACAAGTCTATCCAACCACTAAACAATAATATGAACATCCCTTAGTAAAAGTTTCTTTCCAAAGTCATCTTAAATATGAGCATAAAACAATCTAATGAGTCTTTCACTGGAATACTTGCCTACATCGCCTTCTTAGCATAGCCCCAATATGCCAGAAGTAAGGCAGCTCTGTCAATCGGATGTATGGAAGCTGGAAACCAAAAATGCACTGCAAGTATACCAAATTTTTGACTTGTGCCCAATATTTTGGATACAGATCGGTCTGGGGAGTCTTTCCGAGTCCATATCTGTCTGCATTTAACAGCTACAACAATCCTGTCCCAATGGGAGCATGTAATGTAGAATAACTACCTAGTTAATTATTTCATATATATATTATATAATGCTATTAGTGAGGCCTTAGATTCAAGGACTTGAGAGACAGGAGAAAAAGGAATACCCTCATTTCGGCAAGCAGATTTTTTGAAAACTCATGTACCTGGGGAGGGGAGCATCATCAGCCAGAAGACCCCTGAAAGCCAAAGGAGTCCACGAACAGTAGATTTAAGTGGTATTGACAGCTGCCAGCCATGCATGCTGTTCATTAGTTTGGAAAATACACCCGTGTAAAGCTCAGCGCTCCTTTTTCGGATTTCAGTTTATCGTGCTGGAACCTGAATCTTGAGTGGTGGTAGAAGACTTTGTGTTACTAGGATGGCAATCGAGGCAGCACTTATTTAAGAAATATAGGTACTGATTCTGTGTCACGGTAGATCTCATATAGGATTGGGTATCAGCCTCTCGCTGTTCTTATTCTTTAAACACTTTCTGGAGGAGACAATAACTTTTCTTTTATGTGTGTCTGAAGAATCTGAAGCGCTGAGATAGTGATAGCCAGTATAACTTCATTTCAAAAGTAATTAATGAGGCTGCATTTTAATGAGCCTTTTTATATGGTGTTGTGAACTGGGCTGTTTCACGATGCCATTGTTCTCAGGCTGCTGGAGGGGAAAAAGAAAGGAGAACCTGGAAAAACTCCTTTTAAAATAGCAGCAGCCCAAAGAAGGAACTATCTATACATCAGTTTGCAGTTCTTTTATCCTCACAGGTATTTTTGAAGTGAAAAGACAATCCCTTCAAAGTCCGAGTACAGAAAGGATTCGTGAGGTTGTAAATTCCTGCCGTAGCCCTATAACTCATCAGCCTCCTTTCATTCTCTTGTGCTTTGGTATTTTGTTTCTCACTTTCATGCAGGAATGCAAAATGGGGTCTAAGCAGAAAGAATGGTGTCCATAATAAGTAAGCAAGGTTCTTTTTTTTTTCTGGGATAATTTGATTTCTGCATGAAATCATTTCAGAATATTAATGGACTTTTGTAACTCTGAGATAGTATCAGAATAGAGGAGAATGTGTGGGAGAACAGTTTGTGTCCCAAGATTGAAATTTAATGAATACTGCTATGAGCTTTGCCTGTTTAATGGCTTAGGTGTAGATGTAAAAATAGCATAAATGTACGTGCAACATTTTTGTGATGGTGAAAATCCATCATAGATTATGGTATTGGCCATAGATTTTGTACCTCAAAATAGTATGGATTTTAAAAGATCTTACAGAAATCCCTTTCTGAGATGTCATTATTTGTAATAGATAAAAATTTATCTAGAAGCCACTTCTGGTCTGGTTTGTGTGTGGATGAAGTCAGAGTCTCTTGGTCAAGGCTAGCCTTTCGTCACCCGGACTGGGGAAAATGTCACGGCAGCGCTGACTCGCCGTTTCTGCCAGTGAGACTGAGAATGTGGAAGAACGGAGAACCTGAGAGGCTGAGATAGTGTTGAACCTCACCCCCGACTCGAACGCTAGAACCGATTCGCTGCTGTCTTTGAGGAATTCTGTATTTTCCATTTAAAAGTTCCGGGTTTGGGAAGAAATTAAAACTCGTAGATTTGATCGCAGGAGCCCTGTGGACTTTGCGGAGCTGTAGCAACAGTTGGGATCCCTGTTTGTCACCTGGCAGCAAAGGTGCAGAGCGCTGTGATGTAATTTAACTTCTCATGACAGTAGATGTATGTTCATTTGTAAAGCTGCAGTCGTTTGACCGGGGCCCCAAGACATAAGCTAAATAATTCCTAAATGGCTGAATGGCTTTCTCTTCATTGTAAAAAGTAATCAGTCATACTTCGTTATATGGGGATGGCTTAATTAAGCAGACTTAAACAGCTGTTGATTAAACAGGAGGAAAGAGTAGTTGCACTTTCTCCTCCTCCTCTTCCTCCTCCTCCCCAGAGGGAATGCCCGCTGTAACACAGCCTCTTGTGGTCATGGCTTTACCTATCGCTAGGGAAAATCTCCGGCAGCTTGCTGCGTTCTAGCAAAAGGCTTTGTACAGTTAATGTTCAGTTTAAAAACATATTGATTAGAGCTTCGCAGTGCTGTTAATTTTGCTGTTTGCCACCTATGCTGTGATTTCCAGAGCCGGCGCTCAATGGCGTGCTGTCGAATTTGCCGCTTTAGCCACACGTTGTTGCGTTTTCATAGCTTGAAAAGTGTCTAAAGAGAGCCCTGAATGGAAAAACTTTGCGAGAGAGATTTCAATGAAACATCTTTGAAAGGCAACGTTTGCAGAGCAACCCAAAATGTTCTCCAGATCGCACCATGCGGAGGAATCATTCATTATCGGTTACCGTCTGTCGAAGGAGTAAACTCCAGCCTTGCAGCTCCCACGTACGTTTCTGAGAGCCGGGCACCTTTCGTCTCTGCAAACGCAGCCTTCGTGCATGTTTTGGAGCTTTTTCTCCTCGCTGTGTATTTCTTACGGAGAAATTGGATTTCTCTCAGACTGTGGAGGATTAGCTCAAAAAGAGCTTTCAGTCAAAATGAGTTTCGGAAGGAAACCGCTGCATGTAATAGCCTCCAGCAGCCTGTGAGAAAGGAGCAAGCAATCACCGCCGCAACAAATTGTATTTATTTAGCACCCATCACAACAAAGCTATCCCTGGGCGCTCGACAGAACTTTCTTGTTTATAGTACCGAAAAGCTGAGGGAGCTGAATATGAATTTATGTAAATCACCATCTACATTTCGAAACAGCTGTTTGCAACAACTGTGCCGTTAAATTGGTCCCTCTTTGGAATTTTTTGAGTTTAAAAGAGGAAGCAGATCAGAGTTCTCTTTACCAGCTTTCCAACATGTTTGGAGTCTGGTGATATAAAGAAAACGAGTTTGAAGGATCTAGCCTGGGGAAAGTATAATACAAGCTATTCTTCCTCCCCTGCTTTTAGCTATAATTTTCAAAAATATGAGCATCATGTTGCTTGCAAACTGCATGGGTTTTTTTTCCATCTGTGAGCCAGCCAGCCAAAATCTGTCAGCGTGATCTTTGGAAACGCTTGGAAAAGCAACAATGACTTTAAAGGCAGTCGAAGCATGCAGTAAGGGGAAGAGCTGGTGTGACTGGATGGCAAACAAAGCTCAGAGGGATTGTTGTCTGAATGTGAATGGGTAGGGACTGTTAGTGGAAAGTCTGTTGCGATGAAGCCGTGGATATTGTCATGAAAAGAAGGCATTAACCTGCCCCTCTCGCATCCCTACTGCAGCCGTGCATTTCCCTCTAGCAATCTTTCTTGTTACTGCACATGGCAGTAATAATACATTGTCCGTGTTTGAACTACTGATGGACTTCAGGCTGCTTCTGGTCAGAGGAACCAAGAGTACTCTGTTCCCTTCTCTGCCACTTGGGCTTCAGTTACTTGGTAAGTCAGGACTGCTTGGCCCTCTGCTTCTCCTCTGGACCTCTCTCATTCCTTCTCCAGCACATTTTCCTGCAGGAGAAGAGAGGCTTGCTGGTGGTGTGTTAGCTTCTTCAGATCATCTTACCAGGCTTGGAAGCACGAGACATTGATGAATCCTCCTTTTACACTGCACGCACTTATCCGTGCTCTGCACAGTGCTTTTCTGCCAGACTGTTCCATGTGGGGCTATTTCATAGAATAATAGAACCACAGTATGGTTTGGGTTGGAAGGTGCCTTCTATATCCTCTATTTCCAATCCCCCTGCCATGGGCAGGGACACCTTCCAGTAGGCCAGGTAGCCCAAAGCCCCGTCCAACCTTGGGAGTCAGATTTTCCAGCAGGGTGCTTCTGAAGTGTCTCTGGTGCCTTTTCATTCTCTGCCCTGAGCAAAATGAATTGTAGATGTTGTCATTAAGCATGAAACACATAATTGGTGAGTTCATTGCAACCCAGAACTCGTGGTGGAGAAGATCCACTCTGGTGAGGTCCTTCAGGGTAAGATTAGCAACGGAGAGGAGGAGGGACGCGTGTCCCAGTAGCAATGGCAGGGCAGGGTGGCAGAGCTCTGCCATCACACAAAGAGGGTGTTTCACGTGAGATGGGTTTATAATGCTTTTATTATATGTATTTGATGGATTCCCTGTGCCTGAGGAATTGAGAGAAACCAAGACACTCAGACGTGTGCCTGTGAATGTGGATATCAGGTTAGATTTTCTTCTATAGATGTGCAATTTGACTGTTATGGCAGCACACGATGTCCAATGCATCACGTAAGGGAAAGAACAGGGAAAACACATTTCACAAGCAATTTTTCCTTCGTTCTGTAGTTTAGCCTAACCTTATCTATCAAGAGTCATTCCTGGTGAGGGCAGCACGTTCCTCTGCAATGAACTTGAAACTTGAAGGACTGCACAGATTTTTACACAGACCAGGCTCAGGCACGTGTATATCGATAAGCAAATAAGAGTCAATTAGTGCTCTTCAAAGATGAAAAGAAATAAATATTTTAACACTGCAGTATAGTTGCTATTCCCGTGAATATCAACAGCAGGTAAATAAAGCAACTTCTACTTACTTGGCTCAAATGCCTTCTATAAATAATAAAAAGAATAAGGAAAAAAACCCCAGGGGCTAAAAAAAAAATATTCACCAGATTACCATTATTTCTTTCATTCATGTAAATGACAACGAATGCCATTCTGTGCATGGGGACAAATTACAAGGTTATTGAATTTAAGTACAGTATTATTTGTAAACAGTGCCATTCTGAGCTCTAGAGAATTATAGAGCAAATTTTTTGGCAGTATTTAATGCCTAAAAAAAAAATATTTGATTGTTAGCTCGGTTTGCTGGACAGGACAAATAAGGGAATAACCTTTCTGCTAAATGACAGTGATGTAAAGATGTTAGATGCCTGGCTTTGATTAGGTTCTTCTAAGATTCACCACGTTTAAAATACAGCAGAGGAAATAGAAATACAATTACATTTTTCTTCTGTTTTGGAAAGATTTTAGATTTGTGTTGTTACAGCAGATGGCTGTTTTAATTCACCAGAGACCACTCAGACATGTGAAAATTGTTTATGCTTTGCTTTGCTATAACATACTTGCTATTAATATCACAACAGTATCTCAGAGTACATTGGTCATGGATCAGGACGAAGAGACCCAAGCGCTCTAAACATCCAAAGAAATGTTTGCAATCTAAATATAGGAGTTAGCAGATGGATAGATGCAGATAGGAAATCACAGAAAAGCACGAGACAACACAAACAGTAATGAGCTCAATACACCGGCAGCCTAACAACCACCGTATTTTTAGTCTAGTGTTTTGAAAAAGTCTGTTTTCTTTTAGTTTAAGTATTCGTAATTCAGCCTAACTGTAAATCTTTTGCGTTCTGAACTTGATTTGTCTTGCTGGTGCTGCAGCAAGAAGAGTAAGCAGATGCACACATCTGTGCGGGTACAGTGTTTTTCTATAAAAAGCTCCATAAAACAAAGCAGACTGAATATTACACAGGCTTATTCTGTAATGGTGACTGTGCCAAAAACTGATAAATTCAGTTGTTATGCTCTCATAAATCTAATCAAATTAGGCTGGGTATCATTCTGAGCACAGCGCGAGGCATTCCCTCTTTCTCTTGCCTCTTCTCATGTCCTCAAGTAGGAGCAGGAAATGCAAGAGAAAACTGGTTAAATCATCTCTCCCACTTTTAACGCAGCTTGAGGTCTTTCCTTTAGTCTTTTTTTTTTTAAATCCAGCTCTCTGGCAAACTCCACTGAAGCAACAGTTTAGCAAGGACTTTACCAAATCATCCTTGAAGCCCCTTTGGGCTGGAGAAAAATTGTGAAGGCACTCTGGTGAGAAACTAAGGTCCTTGACCCTTCTACCTATAAAGAAAATTATAGTCGAGTGTCTTTAATTAAGGAGAAGTAGGTGGGGGTCAGCAGTGTTAAAATCAGACGACTAAAGGGTAAGTTGTCTCTGAGCGTGTAACAGCATGGGGAATTCAAAGGGACTTGTGAAATCCTGCTCTCGAGCTGCCAGCCGAGGTGGGAAGCATCACGTGGAGGGCTTTGGAGCTACGGGTGCTTCTGTCCGGGCTGACAGACTTCTGTCTCCAATTCTGAGAGGTGGGGGAATGACCCAGTCCAGTTCTGGAAAGCGTTACATGCATTAGCAGTCAGCCAATATCTAATCATTTACTTATTTTCCCCTCTTTTCCCTTCTAGCTGGTTCTTTCTGATTTGAGATTTTCATTGTAATTATTGACCTGTTCATGTACAGCCATAATTCCTCTGCGGTGGGACTTATTATTTTGGGTTTAATAAACTTCTGTTAAAATTTCTTAAAAGAATGATGTCCTGTATTTGCCTGACAGTCAATTTTAGTGTCCTTCCCCTTTACTAACTTCATATGCTGAATTTAAAGCAGCCATGAGTGTAATTTATTTGATTTATTCAGTTAAACTCTAGCATAATAAATCTTTATTATTTCACTTGTTGTCCTGTTTTTCAGTATTAAATGGCTTTAGATGTCGCCCTGAGATTTTCTGAGAAAAGCTGTAGATCTTTATAACTTCAGGTTGCCTATTAAGTCTGTAAAAATCAGAGTCCCTGAATTTTCCCATTTTTTGCCAAATGCTGTTATTTACTTAACTAAACTACCCTGGTATTTTATGATGGTGAATCCTATGACGGTGAATCCTCTTGAACTTCAGTTGTCTCCCTTTATGTATAGGAATAAACATAAAGTTCTTTTTTGTAATGATAGTAGTGGCTTCATAGCTTAATTTTTGTGCTTTGTTCTTTCCCTTCTAGAAAAGACCTAGGTAGGACAGAAAGACCACCAACCAAATATTGTCCATAGGAATTTTGTGCCACCTGGCAGTATTTAATACAAACTATATCCCCTGCAGAAAGGTTCTACGGGTCTGCTCAAAAAAATTACTCCTTAGCAAGGCGTGGGTTTCTGTTTAACACTGTGGGCTGGATTCGTGGTGGACGTACACAGGAGTAGTCACTGATGTTCTCCATTCTGTGATTCTATGTTGGTCGAAGTAGAGTGGAGGAGAGTGGCTGGGGATTTATTCTACTGAACTGAAGGCTTTAAGAAGCATTCTTGAGCATACCATTTTGTTATTTCCTAACTTAATTGCCTATTTTTTTCAGCTTCCAAAGTGTATGCATCCTCAGCTGGGAGCGTTGCACGTTTTCACTTCCCTAAAGCTGCTCCTGTAACCGCTGCCACGTAATGCCAAGGGACAACAGTGGCTGGAGCCCGTTAGCTGGGCTCGAGCACCTCCCTAAAGAGATCAGTGCCTGTTTTCTGGCAAGCTGGCTCACCCTTGGTCATGAGACTGTGTCCGAGGCTCTAGCAGCCTTTCAGGGGAGAAAGGGGGAGGATATAAACAGAGCATTTAAGGTAAAAATCAAAACCGCCTGGCTACAATTTTCTGAAAACAAAAAAAGCCTAAAAAATATTGTTTCACCTCAGATTGCTCTCTTTTTTAGAAGTCTATCTTTACCCCTATTTTACTTCCAATAGTGCATTTTGTGAAGGCGTCTGTCCTGTTCACCGGATCTTAGTTAGTTTTCCCAACGGATTCTTAGACCTCCCTTTCTCCCTACCTATCTACCAGCTGATATTAGGTGCACACAGATTTTATTCCTGTGTCTCGTTATCACTCATTAATCAGGGCTTTGGACTGAACAGGTGGTTTCTCTTGCACTGAGCCCTCCTGTAATGTCATTAGCACTAGTGATTCATATCTCCAGTTGAGGAACTATTTCTGTAGGAAGAAACACAAATTTTGCCGCAGCAGGGATCACAGAGATGGCCTTTTGGCTTCTAAACTTATGCTAGAGGTATTTATTTAAATATCCTAAATGATTTAGCTTTCTCTGTTTGTGGCACTGCATTTCTTGAAAAGCCTGCTTCTCACAGCACAGAATTATTTCTTCCTCTCTCATTTTACCCTAAGCAATTATTCAGATTAAGCACGTTACCATTGCTTTCTTGGTGGTTCTTTTACTTTTGCAGAGCTCTCCTTCGGGAATTTTGCTCTAACACAAAACTTCTTCCTTTTTTTTTTTTTTTAAATTAACAAAGTATTATTTAAATGTGGCTTACAGTGAGACACTGTAGAGATCAATGTAGTAGATTTTAAAGGCTGCCACTGAGTTTTAATTCAATGATATAATTAATCTATTGTCGCATACACAAAGAGTTGCAACATAAGTGCAGCAGAATTTGATTAATCTGGTCAGGTGAATCTGAGGGTTTCAAATTTTGTGAAGTCTCTTGCCTTAACTCAGTAAAACTGCTGAAGTGCTTGAGGCTGAGTAAGTTTGTACTCGATTAGATCTTACCCCTTTTTATTTTCCAAAAAACATTCTGTTTCAGATCAGACCTGGTATGATGTGGTTTTTTTCTTTAGCAACGGACAGAACCATGCTCTGTAAGTTTGTTATTACTTACTACATCTCTATGGCATCCCTGGTGTGTTCAGTGTCCTTAACAGCTCTCAATCCCAGGCCCTCAGACCACAGCAGGAGATCGCTAAACCATTAGGGAGCTTTCCCCATGGACTTGATTTCCAGTTCAGATACAAAACTCACAATGCCAGGAGATAAGAAGATATGAAAGGATTGTAAAAGCGGGAGGCGGCTCAAGGGATCCATCAAGGTAAAATGGAAACGGGGCATGGAAGGGCTTTTTCCACTCACAGATGCACTTTGAAGGCTGGCAAGCAAGCTCTTTACAAAAGTGACTGCTAATTTTTGGTTGCGTTCTCTGCTCAGTCCTGAGTGACTCTGAAAGTCAAGAGAGAGGTTCCACACAGTCTTTGAAAAATCAGTCCCAGGTAAGCTATTTCAAGTCCAAATTACTAATACCTCTTCGCCAATTCATGTTTCCTATTTAGCTTTTCATTATCCTTTACCCCTTTTCTCATCTCCTCTCTTTTTCCATCTTTTTATTTTTGACTCCAATATTTTTGCCCGACGTTCAGCCTTTCCCTAGCAGAACGGGAACCTGGCTGATTGCAATGGGGACTCAATTCTTCAAACTCCTTTGTGCTTCCAGGAATTTGAAATTAGGCCACAAACATTTTTTTTCCTACCCCTGCTTACATTAGGTCACTGCTAGTAGATATTTGATGTTACCCTGATGCGCAGTAGTCACCATTATAAAATCATTTACACTGGCAGCGAAAACTTCTCAGCACTTCTTAGATCAAGAGGAGGAAATAATTGCAGCATCTTGTATTCTGTGGTGTTGTAACTCATGGTGAATGTCGACGTTTTAATGGCAGGCATCATAATTTCAGGCAGAACAAAAATGAATATAGGAAAGGTCTATGGCGCTCTCTTAACGAGGTCATGAATTTTCTTTCTCCAGGATGCTTGGTTAGTAATTTCACTAAAGAAAAACAAAGGAGCTTTAGACTTTGACTAATACCTAACAACAAGAGAAAAAAACCCCACACCAGAATTCATTAGTGGGTAGTACTAATTACTACTCGTTAATAATTTGTGCCGTGCCAAACAAATATACAATGTTTCCTGCCTGAAGATCTTAAACACTGACAGACTGATCCAATTTACACTTTCAGTTTAAAGTTAGCCACAACAAAGTGCGGACAAGACGTGAAAACAATCGTTACACAACTAACCCATATGGTGCTGCAGTCAGTTTGTATATGTTCCTTGGGCCGTAATGAAAACAAATAAACCCCCCTTTCACCTAAAAGAAAATCATTTCCTCTTTAATCTGTTCAAGCTGTCTTTAAAAAAAACAATTTATTTTTTTGAGGAATCTGAAATAGTAAATGTTTCCCTCTGAGGGTGACGGAGCCCTGGAACAGGCTGCCCAGGGAGGCTGTGGAGTCTCCTTCTCTGGAGATATTCAAGTCCTGCCTGGACAAGGTCCTGTGCAGCCTGCTCTGGGTGACCCTGCTTCGGCAGGAGGGTTGGACTAGATAACCCACAGAGGTCCCTTCCGACCCCTACCATTCTGTGATTCTGTGATTCAGGGTTTTTTTTTTTCCCCATGGATGGACTAACTGTAGAAGATAACTCCAGAATTGAAGAATTAGATACTGGAAGAGGGACCAGAAAGACGGTGGGCTGTTTCTCTTTGGAGACCATTAAAACTCTCCTGGATAAGGCCTTGAGCAACGTGAACTAACTGGCCCTGCTTGGAATGTAACCCTCCTTCTAATCTTAGAATAACTTTGGCTGGAAAAGACTCCTGATGTCGTCTGGTCCAGGGCCCTGCTTAGAGCAGAGCCAGGCTCAGAATTAACCGTGTTGCTCTGGAGCTTCTCCAGCTGAGTTTTCAGAATTTCTGAGGATGGAAATCCCGTCCTCGCAAACAGGTATGTGATGAAAAGAAACCCTACACGAACGGGCCACGCGAGGCGATCTGTTTTTACCCACTAGACCGAAATAATGCCTGGAGGAATGCGAAGGCAACCGGTCACCACAAGCTACTCTTTGTTTCCTTCAAAGACTCCCATCAAATCCTGTACCCTCTTGCAACAAGCATTACATAAGTTCATTTATGATTTGCCAAGAAACGGCAACAACTGAGGTACTTAGCTAATTAGACATTTCTGTCTTTTGCTTTTGACATTTACATCAACTTGAAATTTTGCCGACTAGATTACTGAAAGAATTTTAAATGAACACTGTAGTGATTAAGCATTGAAGATGAATACTAATGCATCTCAGACTGGGTTACTGCTGTAATGAATTTAACATATCTAGTTTTAAAGTGGACTAATTAACAATTAAGAGTCTCAAGTGAAATTTATTTATATCTGTGTTAAAAAGTATTTATATGTATACACCCCAGTCCCCCACCTCCCCAGTTTTGGAGAGGCAAAGTGCTCAGCCTGGAGCTTGGCAGGGTGTAGCTTCTGCAGTTTTCCACCTTCCCTACCGTTAGGGTTTTTCTCCTTTTCAGGTATCCACTGGGATGTCCAGATCCTTCCACAGTCCCTTTTCCCAACAGTCGTGCATCCTAAATCATGGATAGTAGACAGTAAGAACATTTAAACAGAAAATGTCACAATGTGTGGTTGCTGGCCGCCTCCAGAAATTCACAGAGGTACCAGGTGAGTATTCAACCCCCAAATTTGGATCCTTCTGGCTGTCAAGTAGCCACGTATACGCCTATGCTCACTTTCTCTGGGCCCTTCAGAGGCAAGCTTGCCATTCCCCTTTGCATTTGCAGGATGAGCATTTTTCTTTCCCCCCCTCCCCCCCTTCTCCTTCTGTTCAAATAGCACAGGAAGGGATAGGAGTGATGTTGCCCTCAGACTACAACATCTCTGACAGGTGAAAATTGCTGCATCCCAAAGGGGATTAGCACAGCATTAATTTCTTGACAAATACAAATGTTGGGTGAATTTTGTCCCTACCTTGATATTCAGAAAATAGAAGCTTTTATTCTGAGATCACTAGCAAGGCTCCTGTGTGCGTATTTTAATTACAGTGGAAATGGAGCTGTCTCTCTGTAGACGCTGGAGTGCGTGCACGTGTGTGAGAGACTTTTAACCAAATATCTTCTATTCACCATTTTTATTTACAAGCTTTAAGGCTTGAAAGCACCACGGGGATCAGCTCCTAGACTGTTTAGAAAACACAGGCCCAGAAATTCCACCAAATAATTGTCTTATCAAGCCTGAAAGTAGATAGAATGATGCAAACACTGCAGCATTTTGTTAGCGCATGATGTACAGCTGCCTGGGAGCTAATGAGGAGGGAAGAGGTAACACATCTCTGTTGTCCAAGGTAAGAAAAATACTGAAAGATAAGAAACCACCATAAATGTTGAGTTAGAAAGTAAGCAGAGTAAACATATTGTAAGGTTTTTTTCAATGCTAAGAGCTTAACATTTAATTTGTGGCGTGGGTAAAGAAATTTGGTTCAAATAAAAAGTACAATATTTGTTTTCCAAACCCATGGTTTCTGCCTGTGGTAGGAAAGGGCTGAAAGTGTTCATATGATAAAAAACCCAACTCATTGCCTCTGATTCACCCTCATCTCCTTTAACTTACACCAGATCCCTATGGCTTGTCTTTGACTCATCTACCCAGAATTAGCTTGCAATTTGATCTTGACCTGTGAAGTTACAATTAAATCAGACACTTACTGGTGCAGCTCCTAGAAGCTCTATAGAAAAATTCAAAATATTAACAGCAAGAAACTCCAGGAAGTTTTACACCTCAGCAGTAGGTTGGTCTCCTGAATTATTTACTCTCCAAGCAGGCTCTTGTTCAGCAAAATATGCTGAGGGACATTAATTTCAATGAATCATTTGTAATCAAAACAGTTTGTCTTTGAGGGGAAGGAATCGATGCTGTCGCTATTGTTAGCCACCCCTGTTTGGTGCTCGGGCACTAACGGCTTGATGCTTTCTGGTACAGTCTAGCCCCCTGACAGAAGGCGCTCAGCACTTCCCGGGAACAGCTCAGCATCGTGCAGTATGGGACCCACTCATGACAGCACAGATTACTTCTTGATAAATGGGAGTCATAAGCAAAATAATGTAAAAATGCTTTCAAAATCTAAGGTTTTTTTTCCCCCCTTGTTTCCTGCATAGTCTTAAAATGCTGTGAAGACAGGCAATGATGTTGCTCTCAAGGATCAATGTCTCAGCCTGGGATGGTCAGGAAGGGCCATGGGCTCCTGAACGAGCGACAGGTTGTGATGCTTGAATGACAGGATCCAGGAGAGAAATACTGCAGGGACATCGGAGAGGGTGTGAAATTGCAGAATACAGACTTGAGCTTCGCGGGGAAAGAAAGCACAGCCCTGTATGGCTGTAATGCCCAAGCCTGCACCACACCACTGCACTTACACGAACATCACCAAAGGCTGAAAATAACTTTTACTAGTATGAGTCCACATCGTATTATATTTTCTCAAAATTCACTTACGTGTGGCTTTTGTATAATTTATTTTTGCTGTGAGGGTTTTTTGCTATAATTTCACGTGGTTTTTTTATACTGAAATATTCTTTTACAAATCATAGATTTTCATATTCTTGATTATTTATGTGCATGCATATAAAACCCATACAAATACTATATATGTATAATATTTACTTAAATCTCTGTCTATAAAGTATATAATCTCAAGCATTAAGGGTGACAAACTACATCTGAGTTGCTACCTTAGTAGACAGTTATTTTGAGAGTGAAAGGAAAGTTTTCAAAACACCAGGAGGAAAAATACAAAGATAAACGGGGACAAAAAGCTGTCTTAGATACTGGAATATTTGCTCCTGTATCCTGTGATTTGTTCCAAGCAAAGCAATGGGTTTTTGAGCCTTCTGCAGCTGGAGGGGCCGCTGCTGGCTGGCGCACGTGCAGCTGGGGATGTGCCACAGGGAGATGCGTCGCATGTAGCTGTTAGCAAGTGGAGAAGCACCAGAAGTTCTGCATATTTTCTCATTGGATTTGTAAAGCAGTGCTCGGAGGGCAGGAGGGGAAAGGAAGGGGAGGATTGCCCTAAGAACCTGCTGGCAGTGGCTTGGTTTTACCAGACCGCACAGGGGAAAAGGGGTTGGACACGGTCATCACGACGGCAACGGAGGTGCAAGAGGCAACTTGCAGCGTTTGCAGTTGGTTAATCCTTTCCAGTTTGGAGAGGTCAAGAAGAAAGCAGGGGTCCTAGGATAGTTTTTGTCATCTTCGTAGAAAAATATTTACCAAGAATGGAACATTTCTCTTGTGAAAATGGTGATGAAAATATCTAGTCATCGACTGATACGAAAGGCACTATATTTCTCTGTTAATCTAAATTCATTTGATTCTGATTTGGGTCAGATTTGTGTAACATTCACCTTTTTCTGTCCCTCACGGGCACTATGTCTCAGTCTCCTCTTCAGGTATCTTCTGCAGCTGGGCTTTCCACGCCCATCAAGAGAGATCTGCAGCTCGGGTATGTTCTCGGAGACAGGCTGAGGGCAGAGGCTGCAGGACCTGGTGGGAACATCACACCCCTGAGCTCTCCCTGAGGGACTACAGCAAGACAGGAGGGCGTGCCGTAATGTTGAAAAAAATATGATTATTCAGAACTGTAATAGTGTTCTTATCAGTTGAGAATGTTTGAAGAAAATATCTAGAGATTTTCAAATTTCAAGTTTGGGGTTTCAGCCTAAAACAACATTAACAACAAGTCAGCATTTGAGATTCTTGCAAAAGAAAAAAATGCATTCTCTACCAAAAGCAAACTCTTTTCCTGACAAATTAGTTAATAAAACAGTGCAGTTTTAACAAAGTATTTCTACCAATCTAAGCAATTTTTTCAATTATACAAGCACACAGTTAGCTGGAATAATCATACTTTCCTCCCTATTTAGCAGCATCTATCTTTGTGTAGGATCAAGAGATTTGTCGTTTACTTTTTCTATTAAACTAGCTCTATATGTCAATCAATGTATTTTAGATTTGTTCTTCTACCTTTTTAGATCAAAGAACAGGAACTACAGAAAGTAAGTTAGAAAGTAAATAAAGCAGAGAATGCTTCCTCTTACACTGTACGTACTTACATCTTGTGTCAAAGATAAACATATCTAGGACATTAAAAATTGATTAATTGTGTCTTACAAGGTAACCAGAATAGCTTTTCCCCTAAAATGAGGTCAGCCTCTGATAAAATAATTTACCATTTTTAGTCATATATTACAAGAAGTCATTTGAAATCAACTGTAGGCCACTCAACTTGTTGGATCCTTATAAATGAAGATAAACGATGAAAAGAAAAACTGCAAAAAATGTCCTGACTGTTATCTGAAACATTATTAAAATATTATTAGCAGAATTACTTAATGGAGATATATCAATTAATGAAATCATTCAGGTTGTCCAATGGCTCCAATGAGTAAAAGAGACTGAAACTCTCTATTTGGAGCTCTGATTGTGCATACAAGTAGGAGATGGAAGGAAAGGCACAAATACAAGAAAGGTGGGTCATGAAGAGGGGAGAACATCACTCGGGATAGTTTTACCTTCATATTTTCTTTAGCAACACAATTTTAAAACAGTCATTTTCCTGATATTGCTTATTTTTTGAATCCCTGAGTGAAGAACGTGTCACGGTTTAAAGTTTGTTAGAGCATACAAATAGAGTCTGGTGACTGCAGATGTGGACTCTTAGAATAATAATGGTGGTCTCCAAAGATTATCATAATAATCAGCTCATTTTGCATTGTTGTCGAACTGGTTACTATTATCATTATCAATACCATTCTTCTTTTTCAATCATTGTGTGCAGCCCAATATTCTTGCCTGTCACTCAGGCCGGTAACCTGGCATCATCTTTGTGATCTGGAGCTCCTCGCATCCAGGATGTGTCTACATCCTGCCAATTCGTTCTGCGTAATAGCTCCCCGATCCTTGCTCAAGTGATCTTCATCCTGGATCTTGATTACTGAAGCACCCTGCCTTTATGCAGACTTGTGCCGAACAATGTTGCAAAGAACATTTTCCCTCTCCATCACCTGACCAGTGTCACAACTCTTGCTTTATCCCTCTGGAGAGCAGAGGAGGGGGGCTACACATGCATTTCTGTGTCCATTGGTGGCCAGCCCGAATGTATCAATCACTGAGGATAATAAATATCAAAGAAGGAGGAATTCATTTGAACTGGAGGCTAATTCTGGCGGAAGATCAAATGGATGTAAATTAGTTATGAAAGACTGGAAATTAGATGGTTTCTAACTACACGAGGTGTAAAGTTCTGGAACAAGCCTTCAAACACATTTAGTGGGGAAAAATATTTTATGCTGTAGGTTATTATGTTTATCACAGCAATTCTGAGAGAGCTTTGCGAGAGACAGAAAATCAAGCCTGTGATCTGCATCATTTGGCAGCAGAATCACTGGCATCTTTATTTAAAGATCCAGTTGTTGTTTGTTTGTACATCATTTCAGTTCTATTCATCACACGCTGCAGGGTTTGGTCTGGTCTCCTGCAGAAACTGGGCAGAATGTTTTTCCATACTTCTACGTTCTTTGACCTGTAAAATGGGAGGAGGAGGAGGAGGGAAGGGAGTTGTCCTGTGGTTTAGTGGTGAGTAGTCATACCTAGAGACAGAAGGTACGTCGGGGTGCACCACAGCTCCTCGTGGTATTGATATCCCTGGTATTAGTATGGTTGGGGTGATTTCCTTCCTTGCTTAAGGTGAAACCAATTGCTTGACCTGAGATCAGGAAGGAATAATTTGGAAATCCCAGCGCTGGTTTTTCTGCCATCTGCTGAAGCATGAGGCATGGTCCATACCCAAGACTCATTCCGGGTGTTTTATTTTACAAGTTCCCTGCTATGTAAGGAAATAATTTCCATTGATTTACCAATCATTTCCATGGATCTTTCTTCTCGTGGCAAGCTGCAACTGTGCTTGTTTGTGGGGTTTGGGTTTTTTGGTTTTTTTTTTGATTTTTTCTTTTTCTGTAGCTCATCATTTGTTCTATATTATTGAGACAAATATTAGGGAAGAAGTTTTCACAGTGAAGGTTGTCAAACACTGCAATAGAGGCGCAGAAAGGGTATGAAGTCTCCATCCTTTGGCATATTCAAAACTGGATTTCCTAAGTAACCTGATTTGACTTTCAAGTTGGCCCTGCTTGCAGCAGAGGATCTAATACCAGATGATCCTCAGAGGTCCTTCCAACATAAAATATTCTGTGATCCTGTAGAGCTGTGGAATATATAATCTGTGGGGGATGGGAATGTGTGACATGGACGTCTGGTAAACACCCATGAATTATCTGACATTTTCTGGGTGCTGTGAAGTCCAGAACTTGCAAATCCAGTGGTCCCCTCACCCTATATTCCTATATGCCTCTCATTCACTGATGCGATCTCACTTTCCCTGCAGAGCAGGTTGTTGTGTCCACCACCAGACAGAGTATCCTTTCTGTTTATTAAATGGATGAACAAAGCTTTTCAAATGGGAACTTGAAAATGAGTGACAAGTATCAGATGGCAAATAACATGCTCATAATATGTATTTAACCTAAGATTCTCAACAAGAAGAATTTTTTTCATTAATAGCAAAGAAGTTTATACTAATCATCAAAGAGATGGAGTTCCACACTTCTCTTTGATATAATATTTGGACATTGAATTTAAACTGTAATGCCTCAGGCTATATTTTTGGAAAATTTTGATCAGTTCTAGTCTTAACCGATAATAATTTATAGGTCTTGACCAGGCACTGGGGCTTGTCAGTGGATTCCTGCATGATGAAAAGAGGTGCATGTGATCAAAACCAGAATATATTTCACTGGGTTATTCAAATTCAGATTTTCCCCTAAGGGTCCTGGATGTCTTCCTTGGTTGCTATGAGGAAAGTGTGGCAATTAAGATGCACTCTTCTAACTGAGCAAGATTGATACTGACAACGTAATGGTGGATGATTTCAACTTCATACCAGCTATACCATTTTAGGCAAAGATTTTCAAAGAAATCTAAAAGGTAGGATCTTAAAAATTCCCCAGAATTTTATCAGATTTTATATCGTATTTTGAAAATCTAATCTTAAAACATCATTTCTAAACTTGCCTTGAAACAGACCCTACGCAGTTCGTGAAATAATTAAAGAGTGAAACTGTCATAGTTTCAGAACTGTTTACAGTTTCAGAACCATGGTTTTAATTTTGATTTATAAAAGAGAGGACTTGGCAAAATAGCTTTTCCAACTTTCTGTCTCCAATTGTCTTTAGTGCATGGAAATATTGTGCTTCCTAATGATGCATGTTATCTGCTTTACTGTCCTAGACTTTAATTCTGGGGCAGTGCTCGTATTTTCAACCTATTCATCAGAAAAATATTCTTACTGTAGAATCTTCTCAGCCAAGTTGCCTGAAAGTCACCTTGAACAACATTAAAAGAGCTCTCCTCTTCCTGTTCTGGTCTTTGCTGAAATAATCATGATCCCAGTTGTCCTTTCTGTGAAAAAGCAACCTTAGGGAATATTCATTGAGACAACATTGCTGTGAGCTTCTCCTTTTTATTCTCATTCTGATGAGAGGAGAACACTGGAGTTCTAACAAAAAGGTCATAATGTCTTTCATTAATAGTTACGATAAATTAAACTAGACCAGTGAAACTTGAAATTCATACTCACACTCTACTGTCTGTATTAGTTCTGAAGGCTTTGGTAGAAACACAGGCAAAAAAGCTCAAAGATGGCTTTGCTATAGCTGGAAGTTGCTCTGCAAATGTTGTTTAAGGTCCGGAGATAAGGGTGTCACCAAGGGAATATCGAGAATGACTGCCTTAAATTAGCTTCTTTTTTCTTAAGCGCATCGGGTTGGCAAAGTGCACTTCTCCCCCTCCAGGTTCTTGCATGACGGACACCAACCAGAACCTTCTCTGCCTTCCACCAGGAACCGTAGATTGTGCCTTCATAAGATGTTATCATGGAAGCAAGACACCTCTCTATTCTTTCACTCACCAAACCCAGAGCTTGGTCTATATTTCAAAAGTGTGATGAACAAGTACCTAGTCAGGTGGAAGGGCATCATCCAGCCAGCTTGGAATTCTCAACTTGTACACTCACAGCTATTTGCATGAAAATTATTTCCTTGCTGTCAACAACCATAAATATGAACAAGGTCAGCTAGTCCAGGACATCCTTAAATAATAGTGAAATCCCTTATCGGTGACAGCGTTGTCTTGCTGATTCACTGATCTCTTTATGGTTCTTCACTTTGGGTGTCCCATTTGTGCTAAATTAGAGGATTACAGGGGCACTTGAGGATATCAAGTGGAAATCTGTTCTTGCCAGAAGTGAGGGAGGTGTGAGGGATACAGAGCCTGTTAAGGTGCAAAGCCTGTTAGCATAGTTTATTGCTGAACATGTTTGGTAGCAAAAGCTGCAATATCACTATGAGGAAACGACATCTGATTCTTCTTAGAAATGTCGTGCCCATGAAGTTGTGGGACGTGGCGGTGGAATATCAAATCCACCAAGGACATTGCAGGACACAGCAATATTGGACTGTCCTGGTTTCATCTGGGATAGATGTAATTTTCTTCCCAGTAGCTACTGTGTTTTGGATATAGTACCAGAAGAATGTTGATAACACTGATGTTTTTAGTTGTTGCTAAGAAATCCAGGACTTTTTCCAGTTTCCCATGCTCAGCTGATGCACAGGCGTGCAGGAGCTGGGAGGGAGCACAGCCAGGCTGCTAGCCCAAGCTGGCCAACGGAAATATTCCATACCATAGACATCGTGCTCAGTATCTAAATGGGGGTTGGCTGGCGGGCAAAAAGTTTTCTGTGAGTTTGGAGAGATCTGTGAGTTCAGCAAGCTCTGCAAAATCTGCGAGTTCTGTGACCACTGCTTGGGCACTGGTGGCACAATCGGGCATTGGGCACTGAGCAAAACTGTACTGTGAATTGTTTGCTTTGCATACTCATTATTTATTATTCATTCCTTTGTAGTCTTCTTAAACTGTCTTGATCTCAAGCCAGGAGTTTACTTTTTGTCCGTTCTCCTCCCCATCCCTTGGGATGGGGGGAGCGAGTGAGTGGCTGCGTGCTCCTAGTTGCCGGCTGCTGGGTTAAACCACGACCGGGACAAGCTCAAACATTAGCATAGGAGATGACAAAAAATCTTGCACGTAGAGATATTTTCTTAAGGTATATAAAAAACTGTATGCTTGGGAGAGAGACTGAAACATTTTTCCACATTCCTGGTTAGCAAACAGCTAGTGGCAGGTGAAGCAGCTACTGTGCCTTGCCGCCAAATGAAGGATACAAGATGAAGCAGAAATTGCCACGCATGCATTTTCCATTGCTGTGTCTGTGCTCAGGAAACACAGATGACAGACTATCCTTTCACGATCAAGTAATGGACGTGAGTAATGTATACACCGCAAAAACCTGTCTTGAAGATGCCCGACATACCATGGAGAGAAGTTTAGGGAGGCAGAACTTCTGGTGTCTCAGTTCAGCAAACACTGTGTATCGCTTCTTCGCCAAATCACAATGTGTAGGGATAACATTTGCCACGGATCTTTAAGCCTTTCCTGAATTTCTATATTTAGATGAGGCCTTTTATTATTTTTCTTTCGTTGCTTTGTTTCTTAGAGAAAAATTGGCAGATGGAAGTGGATACAAACTCAAAATCAAGGACTTGAAGTGAGAAGGCAGTCTCTAACTGAACAGAATTTTTTCATGCACAGCTAATTGCATGCACAGTTATGCACATAGCAATCAGTGTTAAAGAACTGCGCTGCCAGGACAATCAGACCACTGGAAGCTTGCGCCACGTAACCACAAAGATAGCTGAAGCAAATCGGCTACATTTGTGAAATCTATGCACATAAATTAAGGATATGTGGGAAAAGGGAGCACATTCATTAGATCATTGAGTGTAGGATAGTATTCAGACACAGAAACCATACACACTGTGCACAGACACTGGGTGAATGTAATATGTCTAAACCATACACGGCAAGCGTCGGTTACAGGTATAAGCCTCAGGCTTTACTGACAAGTTCTGCCCTCGAGCCTTCCAGCTCCCTCAGAGACAGAGCCTAGGAAAGCAATGTATTTGGTACAGAAGAAGGAGATCGAGTTAAGCAACACCTAAGCAGGTTTACTGGATCTAGGTACCCAACTAAAAATCACTAAAGGCTCATTTTTTTGTATATATAAGAGTCTTTTTAGCCTGAAGAAGAGAAGGTTGAGAGAAGACCTTAAAATTCTACCAATATCTCAAGGGTGGGTATCAAGAGGACAGGGCCAGACTCTTTCCAGTGGTGCCCAGCGACAGGACAAGGGGCAATGGGCACAAACTGAAGCAGAGGAAGCTCCAGCTGAAGATGAGGAAGAACTTCTTCCCTCTGAGGGTGACAGAGCCCTGGCCCAGGCTGCCCAGGGAGGTTGTGGAGTCTCCTTCTCTGGAGATATTCAAGACCTGCCTGGACGCGGTCCTGTGCAGCCTGCTGTGGGTGACCCTGCTTGGGCAGGGGGTTGGACTGAGTGACCCACAGAGGTCCCTTCCAACCCTGACCATTCTGTGATTCTGAGTCCGTTGGACCAGATGGGATGCACTTGAAGGTGCAAAAGGGTCTGGCTAATCTGGCTGTTAAGCCTCTCTCTGTCATTTTTGAAACCACGTGGTGCTGGGGAGACATTCCTGGCTGGAAAAAGACAAAACTCACCAGTCTTCGGTGATGATCAAGGGCAAGAAGATCTGGGGAGGTCCAGCTCTTGCCTGTTTAGCCTCAGTCCCTGGGAAGGCTGTGGAGAAAATCCTTCTGGGTGCTCTTCAAAGCATCGGAAGGACAGGAATGGGCTTGGGAAGAGGTGGTTTCTGAACAACCTGACTGCTCTTTGTGATGAGCTGACTGCCTCTGTGGACAGAGGAACAGCAGCTTGTTACTTGACTTGATATACCCTGACTTCAGCAAAGTGTTCTGCACAGTTTGCCGTAGTATCCTTACAGCCAAATTGGTGAGATGTGGACAGAAATATTTACGGACAGTGGATTAGCTGGATTAGGTAATCAATCCTTAGCTGATTTGCCAAAGCTTGACCGTGTGTTCCTGTGTACCTTTGTGCCTTCATTTATATTGGCAAATACCAGCCGTCGTCAGCCTGCGCGAAGGTGCACATTCTGAGCACGAAGGGGAAGTTTCATTTTTTAAATTGACCAAACATGAACTTTTCTGCTTCTGTCTCGCTGGTCGTTTTGCACTAGAATGTGCATAGAGATTCATATTTCATTCTTGCTTTGTCCAAGTCAACTTGGAGTCTCTAGACCCGACTGGCGTTCCAAGCAATCCCCACTGCCCCACCTTTCGCAGCGGTGCCTGGCAAAAGAATTCCCTGGTGCGAGGCTACCGCCATTTTCTTGACCTATGTTCGTTCAGTCCCCCTCAATATGTCACCCGAGAAGGTCATGGCTTGTATTGTCACAGGACATATTGTATATATTCAAAAGAAGGCTGGGATCACAGAAAAACCACCAGAGATTACAGAGTATTTTATGGCTCCTGAATAAAGATTAAGCGGTGCAGTCAGGGAAGGTTAGTACCTCTGCAGTTATGGGGCTGCAGCAGAATGCAGAACTGCTGTTTTTAAATATTGCTACTGGAATGGAACCAAATCAGATGTTTGACTTTCAGCAAGAAAAAAAAATAGCCTAAAGTCTTTTCAATATTTAAGTGTCATTCCCCCCCCTCCTTTCTTGTGCTGCTTGCTAGTTTCAGTTCTTACCTTTTTATTTAAAATCTTTTTGTTTGTGTGTTTTATTTTCTTGTTGTTGGTTTTTGATTTTCAGGGACAAATTTTCTTTGTCTTCCATCACTGTGACTTCAGAGTAAGTCAGGGAGACTCATTCTTGATTTATGCTAATGTTTAGCCTAGGGGAGATACCAAATTCAGCCAAGTGCCATTGCATGCTTTCCTCTACTCCAGTTAGCTCTAGCTATGATGTGATCTTCATTCCTCAGCTGTGAATGCAGCAGATCTGAGATACAAAGCTGACTTGTGCAGCTACCACACGTCTAGGCTGGAAGCGCATGAGTGGGCTCAGCAACTCTTGGTTTGACAGCAGTTGAGCAAAGCCATCACCATAGAGGTAACTGGTGAGGACACGTCCCTGTGGATAGCGTGGATGGAGATGCTCTTACATCAATCTGCATGTAGTTTATCTTCTGTAACATGTAAGTTAACTTTGATCTCAGGATATTTGTAAAATTCTTTTCACTTGCATGCTGTCTTAACATGCCAGTACTTCTTTATTCTTCACTGCTCTAGAGTGTTGTGACCAATTCAGATGTTGTGTTTTCATCTTCCCACTCTACAAGAGACATTCTCAGTCTTCACTTTTTTCTGTGATTTTTAGTCTGCATGTTACTGTGCAAATTCTCAAATCCCTTTCTCCAGTGTATAGTGCATAAACAATATCATAAAAACTAATAAACATACTCAGAGTTATTTAAGGCTTTCTCAGGTAAGCCATGACAGTTAGTTTAGCTACATTTAGAAGGAAAAGGAAAATGTAAGATATATTGTGAAGACACAGCACAATTTTGTTGTTGTTGTTCTTCTTCCAGTTCCACCCACCACCACCACCAGAGCTCTGACACATTTGTCTGGCAGTTATATTACACCAGGTAACTCCAGTCCGTAGAGACAAGAGGGTGGAGGCCTCTGGACATCCTGTGGTCCAGCTGCCACTAGCAGAGGGGTACTAGGAGGGCTCAGTAGATGAGGCTGTCCCTGGCTACGGCTGTCAGGCTCCTCCTTGGCTTCTTGCTACGTACTCTCCATGTTCATACAACCCTGAGCCCAAATTCCCTTTGTGACCCTATCTTAGAGCTCCTAAATGCTCTGGCTTCCATCAGGATAATACAATGCTGTAATCAAACTAATGTAAGCCAGACCAACTCATCAAAAATTCCTACAGATTAAAAAATGTGATTAATCAGCTACATTAAAATAAGTTGTGGATGCATTGATTCACTTCACTGCAGTGGGTGCTTGGGCATCCACTTGCAGGAATTCTGCGGAATCCTGCCGAGGAACTAATCCACCTTTCAGCTCAACATCTGTTTTTAGTGGAGGGCAATAAGTAATACATGAGATACCTCTGCAGATAAACTAACAAATCAGTATAGACAGCAAAATGGTCTCTGAGATGCAGATAATATTCAGTAGCCTCAAGGCAAGGAATGTATTTTTCTTGCTGAGAGAAATAAAGACTACTTACAGAAAGCAATTCATGCAACTGCACAGGCCATAAAGAAAATTGCGGTAGCAAGGAAGGATGTGTACTGCAAAGGGGAGCAACAAAACGTACAAAGTAAGTTCAGGGACATAATTAGATGAAAGACAAGAGCTGGCAATGTGATAAGTGTCTTTAAATATTGCGAGCAATGAACCATTATGCTGGAAAAATAAGAAAATGCCATCTGAAACAAGTAGATGAAGACGTCAGAGTGTTGCCTTGAACGAGGTGAATAGAGTGAAATATCTGAGCCAACAGAAACATAGGGCAAACTTACTAACACCTTCCGCCATTGACAAATTTACTCTCAACTTTCCTCAGCAATAATTATCCAGTTCTTGGATAATTGCAGTGTTCATATCAGGCTGGTTTGACACAACATGGATGGAGCAACACTCTTCGGTGGTGGCGGTGCAATCTACCACCAAAGGACCTATCCATGTCACTGCAGTGTTTGCAGTATGAACAGTGCCAGTGGCCACTGGGGATTTTACTCAAGGAGAAGACCGTGATGTCTAGAAATCAAGCGGCATATGTCGAGAACACACTGATAAAATGTAACATTTTCAATCCCTAGAATTAGTCACTTATTTTTATATAACCACTGCCTGTGTGGTGATCAGATTCACTCAGCTTCTCCGCAATCAAAAACCGGTCTCACTCTTTCTGCCCCTGCAGAGCTTTCGGAAGGCGTGGTGAGTGCAGGGGTATCCTGCCCCAGGGTCAGGTGCTGACCATGGTCTCAGCGGAGTTTACTGTGGATTTACCACGGGAACGGTCTCGCCGTGACACCGAAATGGAATAGGCGCCTGGTGACTGGGGAATGACAAAAAAACAGTTGAAGTTTCTTCACATGCAAACTTCTTTGATTTACTCCAAATCGAATTTGGTACACATCCAAATTGAAAAGTTTATCCAGTCTATCCTTGAATTTCATACGAATAATGTCATCTGAAACTCCTGGGTCATTACGGATTTTGGAAAAGTTTAGAAATTCTTATTATAATATCCTAACAGACCCTGCATCCTGAAGTATTAATCTCAAATGTACTTTTATGGTTCTTAAGAAAGAGTATTTCATTTGAAACTCTCTTTAGCGATAGAGAGAGGGATTCATTGCTGTGCTCTATCTTTGTGCCTAATCAACTCCTTGCAACACAGAATCTTATTAGCAAATCCCTTGAGGAGCAATTCTTGTTTGTGTCGAAAAGCAAAATAAAGTTCTCGTGCATTCAGTGATAATGGGTTCGTTACGTGCCACGTTTTATGAAGGGCATTGTCTCTAGCGTGTCATTTCAAAAAGACCGGAATAGTCATTTATTTTGATAGTGAAAAATGAGTTCTATAAAGTGACAAAGATTTGTGATTACTCTGTTGATTGGACCCTATTCCAAATTTTCTGAACTAAGAAGAAAAAATTCTGTCTAGTTTACTGAGGAAATAAAAAAGATCATAACCTGAAGAATACCTAAATGAATTAAAATGAACCTAACTTAACAAAACCAGCTCAAAATTCAGGTAGTTTAGACCAGAGGTCACACAGAAAGGGCAATGTTTTGGTTTTGCTCTTTCCTAAAATATGAGATTCAGAGATTAAATGGGACAAAGTGGCTTTTTGTTACACCTGTATCATTCCTGACTAACATTTGATCTGTTCTTAAAGCTTCTTCTATGCTGGATAATCTCCCATTTCCCTAGAAAATCTTTTGGAGTGCTTAACAGGTAGGTACACATCATCTCCTGCTCTATCCATTTTGCAGCCCTCTGAAAATTTGGAGGAAAGTGAATTCTCTCACTTTCAGCCAAGAAGCAACCATAGCATCTTCTCAGCCCCCCAGCACCCACCCAGGACTGATGGGGCCACAATCTACTAACTGTGAGTGGAGGGGAAATCCATGGAATTTGAATTTCACCTCTTAGAACAAAGGGGAAAACGGCACACAAACTACTCTGCCACCCCACCCTGCCCCACATTTACCAGAGCTCTGCGGAGTACCTGTTCTACTTTGGACTTTTTATTATAGTAATGCACTTACTTTTGTCAAGAAATATACCACTTAACCTGATTCTAAGAAAAAATGGACAAGGATTCTTAATAATTGATAAAATGACATTCCTTTAAAAATTGTCACCAACTTTATTGCACTGAAGTTGGCATTCACGGTCACTTAACTACCTACAGAATGAGAACTTCTTTAGCTGTTACTGGAATCTGTGGAGAGGCAGGACTTGAGGTTGCTGGATGACAAACGCTAAAATTTTGGTGAAAAACTAAACAGGGTCTTTGCAAAAGCAGAGGTTTTATCCATCCAGTTAGAGTGAGATAGCAGGAGCTCAGTCCACCTAATGAAATCCATAGCTTCAAATTCTTGGGTATTTAGGAACTCAGCTGCCAATGATTTATGGTAAATTCAGGAACCTAAGCCCCCTTACGTTCCTCACTACAGCGTGTGAGTAGACCAAGGTCTGTATTCCTCGCACACGCACAGGTAAAATTCTTGTTGTTATTGACTGAAATTTTATAGATGAATATAATATTTGATGGACATATAGCAGATAAACATTATCTACAGGGGCTGCCCTGGCACAGTGTGCATTGATTTTTTTCCATCTGATCTCTTCAGGCAATCCATCCATGAGCTAAGATTTGAGAGCTGAAAAACATGTTCAGCTGTCAGCTTTTAGCCCGGCGCAGTGTAGACGTTGTTCCAACTCTCAATTATTCCCTAATCTAGAAGACCTATGAAGCAGGTGGATGTGACCTTTGAAAATAATCCTTTTACAGAGGCTTGTGAAGATGGAATATGGACTCGAGTTGCTTGACCTGATTTCTTCAGCAAATGCTGATTCATTGTAACGAAAGCACTTTGCAAAAATGCAGGAGTTTTGATGGAACTTTCTTTAATTCACAGGCAGGAGCCGGTGGGAACTGGCTGCTTTTAGAGCAGCTCACCTGCCTGCTTGGAGGTAATCCACTCTCTGTTACTCCAAGACATCCAGACCCACAGCCTGCAGGCAAATTCTTCCTCCCACTTGCAATGGCAGTAGGTACACCAGAGCTCCTAGATCGCTCCCTGGGTCTTTGCTATGGAGGTAAGATCTCTGGTTCCAGCCAGAAAACCCCTCCACCTTTGCAAGCTTTCTGCAGTGTTGAGGTCTAGCTCCACCTCATCTAGCTTTCAGCACATTGGTGAGGGTCAGATTTAGGACTACAGCTGTCTTCACCCATACACCGCTAAGGAACAATCCAGGCCACCTGAAGTCTGAATCTGTCTGTGGAAGCATCAGTTCTCTCCACTTCTTGTGCAACACGACTGCACTCAGAAGCAAGGCACTGCTTTAGGTTCCTGAACTTAGGTGTTGTGAACTGAGACCAAAGGAACTTCAGTAAGAACTGCCCCTTGGGAGGTATCTTTAATGACAGTTTTGCTGACAGCTTTCTTGATATGTCAACCACCTGATTCTTTTAACACTTTCCACATAGAGTCTCATCCTAAATTCTTATAATAAATGACTTGTAACTTGTGTGACCTTTCATACCAATATATTACCAATGACTATATTAATGATACTTTATAGGCAAGGAGAGATTTACTGTATCAGCCTGTCTGTAGAATTAAATGCAATGTGCTTCAGTCCAAGTAAATGGCAAGACTGGACCTGGATGACACCCACGTATATATATAATACATGAGAAATCCTAAATTCATTTGGATACCTTCAAGGAAGCTGGACGCTACAATGATTAAACTGCAATAAACCAGCAATTACTGTGCATGCCACTCCTTGGAGAGGGGAAAAAGCCTTGGCTGTAAGAGACATTTAAAAGCGAAATAGATCAGTCGCTAAGTAGTTGCCAAGATCTGAGCCTGAAATCAAACTCCTTTAAATGCGAAGTACGAGAAATAATGCAATTATTTACATGATACTTCTTGTGTTGGGCTTGCCCTTGCCACTTTGTTACTGAAAAAGAGGATGAAATGAAAGATCTGTGTCCTGACTGGGACGCTTGGGAGCAGCATGGAGTCCTTGAGCACTGGGCTGTCCCTGCGTACGCCACAGCCGAATGGCTGGCTGGAGGGCTCCGAGGGATGCACGGAGCCACCGAGTGCGTGACGCATGTGTCTCCTAGGCGGACATCCCAAATTCGGCTCTGTGACCCTCCCTGACTTTTCCACGTGTGTTTAACGAGCTGCCAAGATGCGCTTTCCTCCCTCTCCCCTGCTTCTCTTGAATATCTTCCAGGGTCCAGTCTTGAATATCTCCAGAGGAGGTGGTGGAGTCTCCTTCTCTGGAGATATTCAAGATCCGCCTGGACAAGGTCCTCTGCAGCCTGCTGTAGGTGACCCTGTTTTTGGCAGGGGGTTGGACTGGGTGACCCACAGAGGTCCCTTCCAACCCCTAACACTCTGTGATTCTGTGATTCTCTCCGAGAGGATATCAAGGTTGTAAAAGAGCAGAACATGAATAGTCAGCTCATCAAATCAGCGGACGCTGAAAAGGTCAGAGGCGTTGCGGGAGAGAGTTGACTTTCACAAGCTGTCACGAAAGGGAACTGCGGCATTTGAACACTGTGCAGAGAATTCAACCCAAATTTGAAAGGGAAATACGAATTGCCTGTACTCTGGGTGCTGAACTAGCAGGAGCAGCGAGGCAGAGCCTCACTGATCGAACCTTCACCGCTCTTTATCCCTTCTTTTAAAAGCCCAAGGCCTCAGTCCCCTGTTGCTGACATATTGCTGCACACCAGCAGCCTTCCAGTAACTTACTGGGGAGATCCTTGCTGGCACCAGCTGAGGCACAGCCTGCTGTTCTGCCTCCAAACCCCAGTCCTGTTACCCAGCTCCTCACTGAAACAATTCAGGGAATGCCATATGGAATTTACTTATTGATGCCATTTAGTTTCCCCAGCACAGACATAACTCTCAGGAACGACTTCGTATGGAGCTGGGGAATGAGTATTCGCCACAACAGACAGAAGAGGAGAGAGAGGGCTGGTGTATTTTTAGCTGACACATTATTTCTGGCGTTCCTTTGGAGCAGACCCAGTTGTTAACGCCTCTGTTCATCCGTCCAGCCTCCTTGTTTAAACACAGCCTGCCACCTCTCATCTGCTCCTCTCTTGGCTGGCGGTTAGTCACTTCATCACTTGATTACCGAGGAATAATTGGGATAAAGAAACAGACTGGCAAAAATCTGAACTTCTCCAGGAGCTGGAGATCAAAGGGTGGGAAAGTTGACGTATCTTGAAATCCCCTGGCAATAGCGTTAAAGGAAAGCTGCCAGGAAGCCATCACTGGTTTTGTTGTTGTTGTGTTGATAAAGGACTAGATGATTGACTTCTCTGTCCAAACGAAGCAATAACTTACACTGGGAGGCTCTACCAACATGAAGCTAGTTGTACCTAATGCAGCTTAGCTGAATAGTTTCCCCTAAACTAAGCTGAAGTGAAAGAGTTTAGTCTGAGCAGATTTGGAATTAGGCTGCTCATCACGTCGCGTGTCTTCTTTCAAAGCAAGGGGAAGCTTTATTTCTGCCGGGCAAAATGAGTGGGCCCCTCTTTGTCTAAGCATTTACCAGATAGTGACTAATAGATGCGTGCTTCTCTTAATAGATTTATCTTAATAACCAGTCTAATGCAGTATCCATAACTGATATTCAGAAACATTTAAGCACTGGAAAAGAAAAATGATTCAAAAATATATATTTAAAAAACCCCACCACTTTGTTGACAAGTACATCTCCAGACTGAAAAATACGGGCCACTTCTGTTTAATGCTTTCCTCTGAGAACAGAGGAGCTCCTGAATTTCATTGAAATCAGGGCTGCGTTTCTGGGTAAATTCTGATTTCTCCTCATTCTTTTAATTCTTGCTTAGACCACTGAAGACGGCTTGGTCCAGGGTCACAGTCAGACAGAAGATGTGCAGAAACAACAGCCACCCCCCGCATTTTGAGTAGCTTGGTCTTCTCGATGCATCCCATTCCAACTGTTTTGTGCCCTCCCTGTTCTTGCCGCCGTCTCTTTTGGACCAGAAGGGCCCCAGAGCCGATGCCGGCATCCCACTGCGGATGCTGCCGGGCGGTACTCGGGTACCACACGGCTGCATCTCACCGCTTCATGAGCTGGGGGCATCGCTACCCTGACAGAATCACAGAATCACACAGAATCACAGAATCACAGAATGGTAGGGGTTGGAGGGGACCTCTGTGGGTCTTCTAGTCCAACCCCCTGCCGAAGCAGGGTCACCTACTGTAGGTTGTAGAGGACCTTGTCCAGAAGGGTCTTGAATATCTCCAGAGAAGGAGACTCCACCACCTCCCTGGGCAGTCTGTTCCAGTGCTTCCTCACCCTCAGAGTGAAGAAAGACGTGGTAACTCATCCCAGAAGGAGATGTTTCCTTGTTTTGCACTTCTTGGCCTAATCTTTTTAACAAAGCTTAAGGTTTATCCAGCTCCGATGTTTTGTAACGCTGCGGAGATGCACCGGTTGGAGTCATGGCAGCCTCCTCACAGCCAGCCCGGCCGCACGGTACCTCCAGCTTGGCTCAGCAGTGTTCCTTCTCCAGCCCAGCTGCGTGCTGCAGGGCAAAAGGAGAGAAGCACTGTCCGTGTTGCAGAACAGATAAATTCTGCAACATTAAAACTTGTTCCCCTGTAGTTGTGAGTCAGAAAATTTTCAACATTTTAACATGTACCGTGCTCAATTATTAAAAACATCTTTCTGAGCTGGTACTAGAGATCTTTCTCTCCGCAAAAATAACCATATTAAAACACTTTTCATACTGCGAGATACTCTGGTCCTCAGGCTAGTTTCGTTTGCATGCTGTAAAGCAGTAGTGATATTATTGAAATCAGTGTATCAGCTCCAGGCCGAAGTAGTGAGGCAGAGGAAAGGTAATGCATTATTCTAAGATAAATGGCAAATTAGAAATAAGCAATATTCCCTGTCAATTCTAAGTCCTGGTTTAGATTCATCACACTTCTGGCAGGATCCTTCCCTGTATCATCCAAGATCATTATTGTCTCTGTCCAGACAATAAAATCCTGTAAATTTGAGTGTAAAATGCTTTGGTTTCCCATTTATTGTTTTTTTCCTGAATATTCTTTCATGCACCAAGGGAGAAAACAGCTGCTTTTCCTTTGCTTTCTGTTCTTGGAGGTATGCAGCTAAACAGAGAACAGGATAAATATGTCCAAATGTTTGCTGAATTCTATCAGATAACCAATTCCCTTCAAGGGTATAAAATATATCCCCCCTATACATGGCATTTCCTCCTTCGTGCCTTCAGCGGGAGATGTGGAAGAAGGGATGACAAACTTGCTAAGCCCTCCTCATCCCCATGAGCTAATGCTTGCAAATGCAGGAGCTGCTTAGGATAAATGGCAACATGTGCTGCAAGCACCTGAGATAACTTAAATAAACGAGCTGGGGCACAGCTGCTATGGTCTGGCACTCAGGCTATTTATTCCGGTGGAGGCATCACCCTGGGTAGGTCCTCCTGAGCCTGAAGGGATGTTTTGGGGCTCCTCTATTGCAAGCTATGGCTCTGGTTTGTTGGTAAGATTTTGTACCTCTGTGGCATATCAGGCAGGGACTTTAATAGTCCTTTTGATCTGGTGGTCTGTGAAGCTGGTGGTTGTCTTAGGTTCATCCAGATTCTACTGTTATCCTTCAGCTGATTGAGGTAAGTGAAGATATTTGTCTGTGCTAAGGAGAAAAAGGGTTCTCTGAAGTCTGTGGAAAGGCTTCCCTCAACCTGAGGTCTATAAGGTGTGAGTTCTTCTTCTCCAGCACTTGCTGGAGTTGCAGCACTGGTGACATGTGTGGGTGCCAGCCTGGTGCAGAGCAGGGTTGGAGCAGCTTGTTGTAGGGTGAGCAGCACTGCCCTCCCTTCTGAAGGGCCTGGGTAACCTGCAGCCCTGCACCATCCCTGTTCCCTCAGACCCTCGGAGGTCCCAGAGTCTCAGCTTAGCTCTGGGGATCCCAAATCCCTGTGGCTTCCAGCTGAGTCCCCCCAGGCTCTGGCTGCGCTGCTCCGGTCTCTGCTGCAGACCAGGAGCGTGCTCCTGAGGGGGGCTGGCAGCAGGCAGGAGGCTCCGTGCTTGTTTTCCAACAAAAGAAGTGTGTGCCTTCTGTAAGAAGACATAAATTTTGTTAAACTGGCACCTCTGAAGAGGGGAAAAAGCGCTGCTGAAAGGCTGTGGGCTTCTGGAGAAGGCTGTTGCTCTTTTTGATCACTCCCACAGCCACCTTGTGCTGCTGTAACACGTGCCTTGCTGCAGGTGATAAAGCTCTCCAGTTAAAAAAATAAAACAAAAATTGTGTATCCCATTCTGTTCCATATGGCATTAATGTGAGTGTGAGCAAATAGCAGGGCTTGCTCTTGATTTGCACATGCTAAAATGGTGGAAGATTTTTAGGTGGTGTTTTGTTTTAATTACTGTTTTTCAGCCTGATTAAAAACCTAGTTTTAAATAAAGCCTGGATGCCGCTTTCTGCGAGCTGGTGCGATCACAAAACGTCTCTCCCAGGCTACCCTGTCTTCCACTCTCTCGAGGTGGGAGTTTTTGTCCAACAGCACGTGAATAATGCTGAGGAACGGAGTGGCTCATCACCACCTGATAGCTCGCATTAAAATATTTCTCCATCGACAGCTTTTTGACTAAGCTGTGGCTTGGATTTAAAACAGCCCGGTGACGGGGCTGTTGGCTTTGAGGTGGCTTGATTAGTGTCCCCAGGGTAAGGGGTAGGATCTTCACAGGAGCGTTTGCTGTCGGTTCAGTGTGAGCAGAGTTGGTGGAGGGCCAAAAGCTGCTGAGATCCCTCGACAGCTGTTCAGACTCCGAAGGTTCAGGTGCATCATGCCCAGGCAGCAAGCTCTGCTTAGAAAGCTTTTGGTTCCTCTCCTTTATGAAACGTAAACTCCATCAAAACGGGCAATGTTTCACTGTAACGAAGGAGCCTGGCAAAGAGTCTTGGACCTTTGTGTTTTGGCATCGTTGACTTCGAAAAACACCAATATGCTTCTAAAAAAATCAATCCCAAAACAGAAAACCTACCAAAACCCAAGGAAAACAACGATGCCAGCAATCACAGAATGTTCAGGGTTGGAAGGGACCTCTGTGGGTCATTAAGTCCAACCCCCCTGCTGAAGCAGGGTCAATCCACCAAAATGGTTTAGAAGTAGAATTTCTTACATTAAAAAAAAAATCTGCTGATTGGAGAAAATACCTTGCCTACTTGTCTTATGCTGTAGCAATTCCGCCCAAGGCATTTTCCTACCCTGAAGAGCCCTCAGAGGACAGATGTCATTGTGCAGCCCCACATCTAGGGTCTCTCCTGGAGCATCAGCTGAGCGCTTGGCATCAGTCCCTGGTATCCTTCACTTTCTTTTGCCTGTATGACAAGATGACTGGTGGGACTGGAAAGCAAGCTAGCCAGTAGTAGGACATAGATGAGGTTGTTTTTCTTGGGAGAAGGGTTTTTCACTCTGCTTGTTCCCATGAGCCCTTGCTTTTCCTGCGGTGTTCTTACCCCGGCAACGTGGGCAGATGCATTCCTGCCTGTGAAATCCTTCCAGCTCAAAGCATTTTGCTACTTTATGATAGAAAAAGAGAAAATGCTTGAGCCAAATTATTATAGCTATATATTCAATTAGAATAAACATTATTTGGAGTGGGGTGTAGCTCTAGGTGTAACCTGGAGGATGAAGGGTTTCCACCACCAGATGAGCAGAGCTTCTACCGCTGCCCTTCTCTCTGAGCTCAGCTCAGGGATGAGCCTTCTCAGTACTAGCCTCTTGCCTTGCTAAGAGGGGTTGAAGAAGATTCCTGCCTCCATTTAACTGGAGAGGAAAAAAAACCCAACCTTGAACCCAAACTAGATAAGCAAATTGTGCAAATTAGTGTTCAATTCCCTGCCATGTGCTAGGGTACCAGAATCACAGGCTTAAACACCCAAGATAAAAGAAAAAGAGGTGTATATAGACCTTGCATCTAATTCTAGCGATTCATATTCCATGGTAGCCAGGGAGATGAGATTTGTGGAGAAAGCTTGCAAAGTCAAAATAGTATTGCTATGCTAATTAATTTTAAGTGAGCCCTTATAAATCTCTCCCTTCTTTTTCAAACAAAGAGATTTTCATGTTTCTCTTCCCTCAGTATCTCCTGCAGAACCTCAATGGGAACATTCCTTTGTAGGCATTTTTTTTGTACGTGTGCAGAGAATTTATGAAAGGAAGACAGTTCCTCAAATTGTCATGCAGAGAAAGGTTTTCTTCACCCTTTCCTGGGCAGACTCCTGTTCTCCCAGAAGCTGCAATAATTCTACTGCTAAAGTGGCAGCTCACATTTTTGAAGCAATGTGTCTTTTTCCTCCTGCCAAATTAGCATTTTCTCCCATTACAGCCCCCCCTTCAAGAAGAACGTTTATAATCGGCTCTTCCAGGTCTGCTCATCCAACGGCGATATGGAGAGCTGTACGACAGCCGGTGCTCGATGGTCATTCATGTGTCTGGAAAGGTGACTGTCACCCAGGCATCCCCACCAGTGTTCTTAAAGAATGCCTTTCTGTCCCACGTATGGCAGAACTCAGACTGGACGCTCTATAACGAGTGTGCATGGCTTTCCTGTCTGGATGAAGTCATCTCAGTGGGATGGGTGAGTACCACACCAGCACCCAGTGCCACCGCTCAGGTAGGTGGCCCAGCCTCTTCTTATTTCTACTTTGCATAATGTAAGCAACTGGGTCTAATTTGAACTTAGTGAAATCGGTGGGGTTATTGCTGCTGAGTTTTTCGTAGGATCACAATGAAAGTACGCTCCAGCTCAACCTTTTCAGGATTCCCTTGTTAATTTTGGCCTGTTGTATACAATTACAAAAATGCGCAGATGCTGGAGAATTAAAGAAAAATAACTGTTTGTCTTTTAAATGTGGACCTGTGCAAAGCATTGGCTTGGCAAGGAGTGTTTAAGCAGAGCCCGTCTCCATAACCTGCAGGATTACACCCTTCTAACGCTTAGGTCAGTACTCTGGAACTCTCTTTTGCCAATTAACCTACGCAAGATGCTACAGCGTACGGTTTCACAAACCCTTCTTTAGGTAATAAAACCAGCTTAAGGAGTTGCAGACCTTCTGCCCTCTGTGGTGTCCTCTCTCTCTCAGTGCCCAGTAGCAGCAGTATCATCAGACAAACAAAATCTGGGGCACAAGATTAGTTTTGACCCAAGAAATTGGTATTGTGGATCCATTTAGTAGTCCAGGTCAGGCTGGGACTGTGCAAACACTTGAGCTCCCAACTGGTTAGCCCTCTGCTAGTCGCTACCCTCTCCTGATGACTGTCTCTAGCCCGGGTGCTTGTTCAGCCACTGAATTTCCCCAGCGGTGTTGTTTTGGCTGTAGGCATTTCCAGAGAGCTACTGTAGAGCCAGGACTGCACCCAGTGCTTGGTGGTATGGGAAGGTGATGGGCTTCCCTGTAGAGCTGGACTGGAAAACACTACTAGGTTATAAAGTAATTTAAAAAGTGCTATTCTGTGAAGAGAAACACTGAAATTTTCTAAAACTGCCAGGATCTGGGTTAGCAAATGAGCATCTCTGCTTAGGAGGGATGATGTGCAGAAATAAGTGCTTTATCTGTTGTATTTCGGGATGCAATCAGCCTGGTTCAGAGAGCTCCTCGTTGCAGCCTGGGACTGCTACAGAATACTGCAATCCAAATAATAATCATCAGGAGTAAGGGCCTGGGGAATCGCTCTGTTCGTGGAAAAACAAGCTCCTTGGAGACTGAAGATGGAGAATAAGCAATGCACCGTTTAGCTGGAAAAAAGCAAAGCACAGGTTATTGGAAGAAAAGCACAGGTTACTGGAAGAACTGTAAAACAGGGATGTTTTGATCTAGGAGAAAAGCACGAAGGTAAGCGTAGGCAAGAACCTGGAGGGAAGACCAGCTCCTGGCACAGACTCTTTGCATCGCATTAAAATCCATGCCTGGTGCCTCCACACCTCTCGTACCCCCAGTGCATCCCTGCCCTCCCCGAACACAGCGGCTGTGGCTGCAGAGACAGGGCTGCACCCCGAATGCTCGTGTCCGTGAAGGTCTCATATGGGTCAGGAGGAGCTCGGGCCTCTAATGTCACCTACCCTTGCTCTCGTGGGGTGGGAAGAATGGCAGCTTTGCTCCCCAGGGGTACAGGGCATAAGCGGAGTCTTTGATCCTTCGTTATGGCTGTGGAGGATGTAGAAAGAAAGGAGGTGAAAAAGCAATTTGATATGCATGCCCAGGCTTTGGAAAAAAAAACACAACACCGTTGCATTTTGGATTTATTCAAATAAACCAAAACAGCAGAAATAAATGTAAGGCTCCAAAATTCACTTTGCATGATTAATGCTTTTGAATATTTACGTTTAACTTTCCAAGAAATGAGAATCTTTAGTTTCCTGCTAGATAGCTGTTGCTCGATAAAAGATTCTGAAATTGGATGTTACAGGTCATGGAATTGTATTTATATACCCATTTCATGCTTCAGAAAATCAGGTTCTTCAAATGTAATACTTGATTACAGGAAAATGCTGCCGATCAAAATAAATAAATAAAATGGCTGCTGTTCCTTCTCCTGCCGTGGTGGCTGAGGTGAGCTGTGAGAAGCAGCATCGAAATGCCAGCTGCTCTAATGAAGTTGTTGCGCTCACCCTTTTTGAAAACAAGTGGCAACTTCTGTTTATCAGAAAATGATTTCCCTGGTGTATAATAAAGCAGGCGCCCAGGAATGGCTGTGAAGCAGCCAGAGGATTTCAAACGGTGCCTTTGCTGGATGGGATGATGCTGGTGAGTGATTTTTTTAGTTTGCTTTCTGTTCCACAGCCACAATAAACTTTTACGGCGGTTCCCGGGAAGAGTCTCTCTGGATGGTGTGACGGATTGTGCGCTGCTTGTGAAACGGCTGTGCCGGAGGGGTGGTGAGAACCTCTGGTTATCGAAAATGGCCCGGGCTCCTCTCCCCTCCTCCCATGGTCCTTCCTTGCCTCTTCCTTTGGGGCAAATCCCCCAAGGAGGTCCCTGCAGTGGGGTCTAGTCCACCCAGCAGACATGGCAAGGCACTTCTGCTACTGCTCTAAAGGAAGGGTTGATGCTCGGATACCTCGTTCCATTTCTTCCCTCTCCTGGGGCTTCGCGGGGGGGTTAATAATGTGCCTTTGAGGTCTCTCAGGCTTTTCTAAACGTATTTCCTCAGATGTGAGGAGCTGCAGCTTAAGAGATGCTGTTTAACATAACATACTGCTAATTTAACGATGATGGAGATTCCGAGCTAGCAAAAAGCTTCCTTAGTTGTTTGGATTTTTTTTCTTAACCTCTATAAATTAGAAACATGTAGCTTGGTAGTCACCTTTCTTAGGGCCTGAGGTACGTAGATGGTTTTAGATCAGTGTAATACTTGCCATTTACTCATTTAATCAGACTTTATATGGATTCTTTCCTAATTTTCTACCTTCTTAATCCTGAAACTTAATTTTAAGAAAAAATATCAGGCTGCACAGCTATTTCTAGATCAAAAGGCATCTGGGACAAAAGTATACTTCTTTTGAAAAGAAATTATACTCTTTCCTTTAGGAATTATCTTAGCAGGCATCTTTGGAAATTATCGCATATGGATGCCTTAAAGGGAGGTGAAAACGGTAAATTTTAAGTTGAGCTTGTATTTGAACACAAATATTTCATCGTGTACTCATCAGCATATGGATGAGGAAGAACAATGTGTGAAGAACATGGCTCATCTTCTCGAAAGGAGAAGTTGGACCCGGAAAGATGCTCCTGCGTCGCACGGAATTACTAATGCAATCAGTACCTCGCCTTTCAGCCCAGTTCTGGAGGCACAATGAACTTGGAAAGTAAGATTTTTGTCTCTTTTTTTTTTTTTTCCTCTGATGGCAGTTTGAAATTCTCCTTTGGAGGGAACCCAGAGCTATTTTGCATCAGTAAATTAAGTTTTCCTGGCTGGCATGGCCCTGAGCTCTGCTGTGCTGGAGGTTTGCTTGGCTGGGAGGTGCTGGTACTGTCCTTTGCCACAGGCAATCTATGTCAGGTCCCCGTGTTCGGAGCGTACTGTTGACCATGGCAGGAGAGGATGATGCTGGTTCTTGTAGCAAAGCAGCTAGAACCATTGGAGGCCACCACCCAAAGCACTTGTGGTGTCTTGCGTGCAGGTGAACTGCCTCGATTTACAGGTAGTTCCTTCCTGAGTAAAAGGAGTGAGTTTGTAGCCTGGTGATTCAAGCACTGTAAAAATTACCGGGAGGCAAAAAATTACCAGTGGATATGATTAGACAATTATCTATAAAGTTCCAGTAGCAATGTGAGAACTCGGCATTTAAATCAAAAAGGGGATGTGATTTTAGGCTGCCCACGTTGTCAGCTCAGCTTTTGATTTGCAGAACTTGCATGATGGTTGGGGTTTTTAATACGAGAAGTTCCTTTTAATGTTCTCTTCTTTCCTGAAAATGTTAAAGGCTCCAAAGAAAAATGCAGCCATGCAGTGTTGGGACAGGAAAAAAAATTACTTCTGTATCAACTTGGATTATGCATACAGTCATAACAGTCAACCTCTATCTCACCACGTAGCTTCATCACCTCATCTTTCCTGTAAAAGGTGATGTACCACCTCAATGGAATTCATTTCCCTCTCTCATACTGATGAGTTGAAAATCGGTTAAAATAAAAATAAAAAGGCAGAAAGCAGGAAGTGATGTATCGAGAGCATTCAGAAGATGAAAGTAAGCGCTGTAATATCGAATGCTTTGCAAGAAGCTTTTCTGTAACTTCAGGATCCTCGACTTATAAGAAATCCTCTATAATTATGTCACAGGAATGCTCTGGCTAATTTTTCCCTTCCTGAACCCTTTTTCCCACTGTCCATTTGTACGTTAAGGCTGGAACCTGAATTTTGACTGTGCAAGGTATTGAAGTTATGGTCGTAAAGCCCCTCCGATCCATAACGGATGCTTCTGTGCTCATGGCTCAGTTCCCACCTACTCTGCAAATTGCTGTAGCGAAAGAAAGCACCCAGAAAGCGGGAGGAGCTTAAGGACTGAAGATGTTTTTCTGAAAAAAGAACTAATTCCATTACAGAGCTTGGAGCACAGGAACAATAACAAACATTAGCCTTAGGTTTAAATTGCAGGTGGATATTCTGCAGCTGCTCAGTGACCTGAGGGCAGGCTGGCAGGTCAGGCAGTGTCCCATCACTGCTGCGGTGACGGACACGGATCGAAACCTCGAGGAACTGAAAAACGTGAAGTCTCCAGGAAAGAACAAGTAAGAAACGTGTCTGCAAAGAAGCAAGCATGTAGATTTATTGAATTATCCTTGCCTAAAACGTATGTATGAGGGGTTAGCATGTTGTGATGAGTAGAAAAGGCCACCTCTTGTCTCTTGCTGTACCTCATGGCTCAGCAGGACACGGTGATGGCTGGTGATGGAGTCCCCAGCTGCGCTGTTTGGCTTCTCTTCCCCAGCAGATAGTGGTCACTTATGCCGAGTCCTAGGCAGAGAGCAGAAACCACACATAAATCCCGTTTATCACTGTTTTTGTGTGGACTAGTCCCCTGGTAGTTTCATCTTCCCAGGTCTTCAAAGCAGATGGCAGAAGCACTGATTTAACATGGGTCACAGAACTGCATATGTGTCCTTGGTTTTGCTTTGGTCTGCTCAAGAAGTGTTGAAGTCCACAAGCATCGTGCTTCCAAACTATCAGAAAAAGTTGTTACAGGGGTGGGGGCTGTTTGGTGTCCTTGAGGCATGTGGAGAACAGCTCTATTGGTGGGAACCGCCTGAAAAATCAGTGTTATTACAGAGACATTCTTCCAAGGGTTTGCCCTGCTTCCTCTTAATTCCTTTTCAGTGCTAAAATAAAATGAAGAAACACTGGCTTAAAAAAAAAATTAGGGAAATGTTGTGGGGGAAGTTTGGAGGGTAAGAAAAGGGGCAAGGAGAAAGTAAGGAACAAAACTCTCCACCCCTGAAAAGAAAAATGTTTGGGTGTTTTTTGCTAAATGAAAGCATTTTTTAGACTATTTTTTCTCAAAAAGCTTCAGTTAGGGGAATGACAATATATGGACAGGATTAATTTGGTGAAGATGTTTGATACTAAATTTATTAACGAACACAGGCTTGTCAATTCAGCTATATCTGTATAGACACCATAGAAGGCTTTGGGGTTTCCTGTATTGAAAGATTTATCTGCTCTTCTTTTCTGCCTTACTGTATTAAAACTAACTGTAAGCAATTTGTTTTTTGTTATCCCAGCCTTTGTCAGACTCCCATCTCCTAAAAGGGAGAAAAGAGATTACCAGCACCATTATTGCTGCTGCATGAGATGTCTATTTTTAAGCTACTTCTACAAAGGCTTTATAATCAAGCTTTATTGAGAAATGCAAACAAACGTGTAAGTTGCTATTAAAGGTAAACTTCCCTTCCATGAGAATTTTTTTTATCTTCAAATTATTTTCTTTAATGCTACAGGAATAAGAAAATCAAAGTTAATACACTGAATAGGCTGTGGTCATTTTTTTTTCTCTTTAGAAAAAAAAGAATAACAACCATTACTGCAGTGAAAGAGGCAATAGTCTTGTTCAGGATAGGAGACAATAATTCCATCCCTTATCTTTAACAAATAATATAAGGATACTACATTTGCCACTACAAACAGCTCCAAAAAGGGAAAGTTATGAGCATACAGGGATGTGGAAAGCGGAGCGTGTTGGCAAGGGAGGGGGTGAAATGAAGCAGAAAGCACCCCAGAATTCCCACGGTTTGGTACTCCAGCTAAATCTGAACGTTTCTGGTCTGAGGCTGAACCTGGTTTTAGGTGTCCCTGGGTATTTCAGGGCTCTGCAGCATCCGTGGAGAGGCTTCGTGACTGAAGCGAGACTGCCTGGGAGGAGGACAGACAGGGAAGATGCTCTCTGTAGCGAGGTGGGAACAGTCAAGCTGCTGAAATCCTTCCCAGTATGCGCCGTCTCTCTCTGTAATGGGAGCTCTGGTTCTCACCAGGCAGAAGATGCTGTGTACTCTTACACCCGACTGTTTGCCTCTTGTGTGTGTTTTTAAAGACCGCCTGGTCTGCAAAGACCACATACGTGGCACCTGTGGGTGGGTTTTGAGAGGAAAGGGGTTGTAAGTCTGAAGAGCAAGGGATGGGACAGCCACTTACAGAAGAGTTAATTTCCTAACATGGATGGGAGCTCAGATGGAGTAGTTAAAATATCAAAATAGAAGATGCTTAATTTAGAGATGACAATAGGAGAGTTTAGAGCGAGAAGGTTGAAACCTGGAAGTAATGGGTGACTTGCAAAGATGCCCTGCTTTTGTTCTGCATGTGATGGGGTTACCAGGTGTTGCAGTGCAGAGATGAGGAATTATTCCACCTTTAGATGCCACCTGAAAATTGTCTTTAATATCTCTTTCTGTATAATGGAGGGATTTTTTGTCTTTTTTTTTCTTCCTGTTGCAGTAGCCTTGCAGATGAGATCGCTAAACCTTATGGTCACTTTCTTCGCATTTTTTTTAATGGCTGCAGGTTTGTTATGATAAATGCAAAAAAATCTCCTGGGCAAACGATAATAGTGGATCTTAGCAAAAACTAGAGATGAAATTTATGCCTGGATGGACGGCAATAAAATGTCTCACGCATACACCACTGCCACCTTTTTCCTGTGATGCTGTATGCCTGTCGCGCTGAAAGCTGAGGTCACTTTATGGACTCTGGTTAATGGGGCCCTGAGCTGCTGCTGTACCACAAACAGAAGATAACCGCTTTGAAGTTCTGTGCAGACCTTCTCTGGAATGATGTTCCCCTGAGAGGCATCTGCAGAAGCAGCATGAACAAGAGAGCTATTGATCAAGAGTCTGAAGCGAAGCCAGAGCTGTGACCCTACAACTGCTGCTCCTAGATTAAAACCCTTGCAAGGATTCCAGGAGCTGGGAAGGGTACAGCTGGGGGTAAAGCATGTCCCAGGAAAACAGACTGTAAGCGTGGGAGACTAATGTCTCCATCTCCCTGCTGCCAATCCTGGCCTGGAAGCAGAGTCCTGCAGGAAAGGCAGGGCTGAATTACTCTTGGGAGCGGCATCTGAGCGTTGCAACCTTTAATGTTGTACTTCTGTCATACCCTCTTGTCACACCTGGTAATGAAGGGAAGCTATATGATCTACAGCATGCTGCTACAAGCAAGGTGGCACATAAATAAGTTGCCTAGCTGATAATACAGTCCACTGCTGGAGATAAGTGGAAGGGCGATGCACTCGTAACAAGGAGCATCCCATCAAAAGCAGCAAGGTTTCTCACAAGCTGTGCTGATCAAGAAGTCCCTTTTTCTACAGTTTTGAAAAATATCAGGCTGTCATAAAGAAGATGGAAAAGGAATGAATGTCATGGAAAACCTGCAGGGTGAGATTTCCAGGTGCTCCTAGTGAGCAATGTTTGTCAGGATGACTGAGAGCCTTCACAAATAGAGAAGGCACCAAGGGGTGAAGTGGGCTTTTAGCAGCTTTGTAGGGAGGAAAACACTTTCAAAGAGAAAGAAAAGCAGCTGCTTGGGGCAATAGCAGAAGATGATCTTGTGTCTAAGGTTTCTAATTCTCTATTGTTGAAGATCAGGAAGAAATTGTTAAGATTTCTTCACTGTCAGTTAGCAACAAAAAGATGAAAAGGAGAAATATGTTGATGCTTCCATTACTTTCTTTACAGACCCCATCAGGCCCAGGGCATTGGACTTTTTTTGGAGGGGCTGTAAGGAGCATGATTTTCAAGCATTCAGATAGCAAGTTAGGAGATAAAGATGTAATTCAATGTTAGACCACTGACTTCTGTCTTTGACAAGTCCCTTTGGCCCAAGCCAATAATGCAGAATATGTGGGTATTTACTAACTGGATGTTGGATACCTAAGGTTGGGATCCAACCTTCGTATCTAGCCTCAGCTTTAGACTGTGGATAAGATGTCTTTGGATGCCTTCAGAACCATCCAGCCTTCTCTACTGGTTGGCAGGCACTTGTGGCAGTAGGACATTTACATGAGTCGTCTACATTTTAGCCTTGTGAGGGACGAGTGATTAGGTGGAGAACAGGTAGGCACTTCTCTTTGAAGAAAATCTTTCTGTTCTGTGCTTCCTATCTTTGTTTTGCAGCAGCCTATTTACAGAAGCAACATTAGCTCAAGTTTAAGGCTGTCTTAGATCTCCAATACTGCTTTTCAGCCTAATAGGCTTTCAGTGACCTCTGACTGGTGCGAGTGGCCAGAGGATGGGTTCATTATCAAGAGTTCCACTTCTGTAAGAGCAAATGAGCACTCTTCGCCTCTGCAAAAGCATGGGTAGTGTAGTACAGAGAGAAATGAAAATGTTTCTGGTACTGGAGGAAGCACAAGGATGTTATAAGAAAAAAAAAAGAGATCTTCTCCTGAGAGTCGGGAAGTGGTAGGGTTCAGAAATCACCATAATAGCATTAAATTTTGACCTGAGTTAAGCAAAGCCTGATTTGCTTTTTGTACATGAGCACTTGTCCCCCACAGGTAGATGTGCCTGATTTTACAGCTTTTGTGTGCTGGGTGTACGCTGAAAAAGGCATAACATTTTTCAAAAGAGGAGCATCGCACTGGTGCTGATCCCCTTGAAAAAACACACAGCCCTGAGTGGCTGCATGTAGATTATTGTATACTGTTCCCACCAGAGCTCTGGGGCTTACTGATTTTCTTTGAATAATGAGTTTCCCAACGTATCCTGTCTGAATTTTCGCATATGAATCAATTTCCCACAGAGTGGTAGAAGTTGTGCTTTGTTCGGGAATGGTTGAATCTTCTGCATCTTTGACTATTCTTTACTTTGCCCATCACCTTGACCTATTAATATTTCTATTGCCTACCCAAAAGTCGCAAAACACTAACAATATAATTAGTTGGAAAATTGACTAAGTGCTTATTAATTATTTATCTGTTTGTAGAGACCAAGAGCTTGGATGAATCATGGAACAATTCTCTATCACCTTTTATGTAAGGCATAGGAAAAAGATGGTGCTGTCAAAAAGAGTTCATAGTTTTGATAATCTAAGTATGCATTGTACCACAAACTAATATTTCGTTTACGTTCTTCATTACTGGTCAATAAGCAGCATTTAAGAGCTGTAAACACTCCTTTTACAAGGGCATGTAGTGAGAAGACAAGGGGTAATGGCTTTAAACTGAAAGAGTTGATTTAGATTAGATAGAAGAAAGAAACTCTTTGCTCTGAGGATGGTGAGGTCCTGTCTCAGGTGTGGCTGTCCCCTCCCTGGCAGGGTTCAAGGCCAGGTTGGATGGGGCTCTGAGCAGCCTGGGCTGGTGGAAGGGGTCCCTGTCCAAGGCAGGGGGGTGGAACCAGATGACCTATAAGGTCCCTTCCAACCCAAAGCATTGTATGACAGCCAGGACTGAAGTTAATAGGAGGCAATGAATGATCTTATAATTGCATCTTTTGACTTCTGAATTTACCATGTGGAAGAAAACCTGCAAAGAAGCATGTCAATAAAAATGACGTATTTTTCTCCCAAAATGTGATCTAAGGTAGTTGCTTACCTTTCACAAGTGTAAACATCTAAATACACAGCTGGGTAAGACCACTTGGCTACTGTCTGCAATTGTAGAGCTGCCCTTCCTGGGGAAGTCCATTAGAGTAAATTAATAGGATTGCAACAGGAATGATGAATGAATGAGGTGGTTATTTATGATTCAAGTGTACAAGAATATAAATATCTGCGTGGTACCTGATTAAATGGTGTCTAAACAATGTAACTGCAGGATGATTTATATCTCAAAGGAGGAGTTGCATGAAAATGAAGTGGTGATATTGTCTTCTGTGTAGCATTTGTAAAGACAATAAATGGGTCCAGTTCTGGACTCTACACTATAAGGGAAATTATGAAGATTTGAAAGGAGTAGAGACAAACCACTGAAGTTTATTTGAGGCCAGAAACTGTGCCTTATGCGGAAAAGTCTCCATTTTACCAAAAGTGATCACAGGATGTAAGATCTCTATTCAGCAAAAAAGTGTAAAAAGACCAAAATACAAAGCTTGATAAATTCTAGTGAGAAATGAGGTGCCAGTTTTTAACTGTGAAATTGAGTAACCATTGAACCAAACTTCCAGCGATTGCAATGGCATGATTATCTCTGCAGCTCAAGCCTAGGTGCTTGCCTGATATTTTCTCTTAGTGTTGACTTGGTGGAGGATGAGCTAGCTGAAACTGCAAAGCCTGGGTGATGCAGAAAGTACAGATTAACTGATCTGAGTCTCGCTGTGAAGCAGTCGCTTTGTGAATGGCACTATTTGTTACGGTCCAGGAGGTGCTGGAGTAGTAAGGTGTGCAATGTTGGGTTTCTGGCCTTGCTCTGCATTCTGTGAGGACACCAGCACTTCCAAAGAGCGGGTTACTCCATCCCCTGACAGAACAGGTGGGTAGCATTGGTACCTGGGGGTCTGTCACTGTACAGTCATTATGGAGAAGTTGTAAGGACAGTTAACTTTAAAAAGCTAAGCAGAAGTTAAAGCTTTGGCTAAATAAAAAAGTTCTTTGTAGCATTGTCTCTTTGGAGTCAGTCATGGACAATTTGTCTTTTAAAATAGTGAAAAAAAAAAAATTAACCAAAGAACTGTGGTTTATCCTATATAACATATGTATTTTGAATAGCAAATCAGTGCCATTCTTCTGGTATGTAAGACCAGATAAAGAGATATGGAAGTTTAAATGTGATTGGTATGATGAAGAGGATGAGGGACATACCTTACGAGGAGAGAAGGAATAAAAAAAGACTCCTCACTTTGGAAAGGAGTGAGATTGGTGTGTGAACAGATTAAAAAAGTATACAGTGGAGGCCCTCTGGCAGGAGAAGCGGAAAAGTGCCTGCTTTCTCCATCCAGGAACCTTAGCCTTGAGCTAGGTACAAAAGCACTTGCAGGGAAGCCAAGAGGAATTCATGCTTTGACGTGAAAGACTGATGCTTCTGTAGAGTTTGGGGAACATTGGTTAGCCATTGAGAAAGTGGGTTTGGGATGATATTCTGGATTTTCTAAGGTGTCTAGTTTCTTTCAGAGAGTTGGAGCCAAGGCCAGTAGAGGAGTCCTTCCACTTCTCCATTTTGGGAGGGTGACCAGAACCTGGCATGTCCTGAAGACTCACTATAAAGAGAAGCTGTAGGAGCAATGAGGACATTGTGCGTTAAAGCAGCATTTCTTCTTGGGCTGCAGTCTGAAAGAGCCAAAACCTCTGTCTCTCATTTGGCTATTTTCTTATTGAAAAGATAAATTCTTTGTTCCATCCAGTGGCAGCCATCACTGTGACCCCATCAAAACTCTGGTATTATAATCTATTTCTTGTAAGACAATGACTACAGAATAAGGAAATTATTTTCTGAATCTTTTTCATTGCCTTTTACGAGCACCTGTTGGTTTGATTTAAAAACCCTTTTCCTAAACCTTCAGGTTTTCTACAGTGCTGTAAAAATAACGTGCAAAATTTCACTTAAAATCACCCTACTGATAAACTCTCCCTTTGTCCCAGCCGTACTCAGTGTTGTAGCATGCATAATAAATCAGTTCACCCACGAGGCCAGCCCTACAGCTCTGCTGCTGCCATCCACATCTTGACTCAAATAAAGAAAGGTGGAGATGATATTTCTCCAGCCCAGTCGTGAAGAACAAGGAGGTATCAGAAACATCCCATCAGCATTCACTTTGTCTGGGCTTCTGTCAATGTTTCGGTGGCATTTTAAAAGAACGAAGATGTCAGCTTGCTCTTTGTATCTCCCTGTCATATCTGTCGGCTCCAGAGATGTTTAAGTCAGGTGCTGGTTGTTAGGACTCTGAGATTTTCTTCTCATGTTTAACCAAAATAATCTGGAATTTATTACTTCTGGGCACTCTGCAGAAGACACTTTTTGATAGATCTTTGCATGTAAGTAGGAGGAATGGAAAAGATTTGAGTTGAAGATTGTTTCACAGTGTTTCAGTGCTCCCAAGGATATGTTGTGATACAAAATTCTGGTCCCACTGGACGTTATAGCAATTATTTCATTGAATTCTAAGGAGGACTGGTTTCAAATCAATTTTAAATAAAAATCTAAATAGCTACATTTATTTTTCTCAACATGCTATTCAAGTAATTCCACTTTGTTCTCTTTAGTTTAAATTCAGCTACTCAAGTGGTGTGTTGATTACGTATGGGAGTATTAACTTCATTGGGAGGTGGAATGAGGAACAGCAAAACCTTGTTTAGCTGTAGAGCTCTTTAAGCTGGAGGGCAATTTAGAGAAACACACAGGGATAATACTAGTCGTGAGCAAATCTGTTGTGGAAATGAGGAGAAGGTTGCCAGCTGTTGATGGGGTAAGCTTCGGGAAGGGCTTTTTGGAAGCAGAACAAAGCCAGGAAACGCAAGCTGGACTTTGATGCTTTATAAACGTTGTTATGTGATGTGGATGCTCATGACAGTGAGGAGCTGGGCAACCGGACAGATATCTGCTGCTTTCAGGAGTGGTTTGGCGTTTGGCACAGAGCAGCATGAGCTGTTGCCTGAGAGGATGACACGTTCCGGCTGGTTTCTGAAGGTCCCTGAAAGACACGACGGGAGTCTCCAAATGGTCTGTTCGGGCTGGATGACAAGGACGGTTCCTTCTGGTTTAGAGCATTCGACAGACCTTGTCTCCTAAGTAAGCACTTCTTTTCTCCTTTCCCTAAGCTAATATTTTCTCCTTCCTAAACTGCTGTTCTTGTCTCTAGAGACCTCTCCTCCTGCGCAGTGTTAGTGACAGAATCTGATCTTGTTGGAGGATATTGCGATATTTTGGAAGGCAGTTAATCAATTGTGATTAAACAATAGCTAGAAATTTTCATTGAGTTACAAAATAAATGCATGTCATTTCAGGTCTTTCTCTTGTTACATGTGGTGGACCGTCCTCAGTTAAATGATTTAGAAACAGAGCTGGGTCCGTATTTGTTTAAGTCCAGTTTTTACAGGGCACTAATTTCTGCTATGGCATAAATGTTAGAAGAAAGCATTTTTGTTACAGGTTTTCCACATCACTAGCTACTACAAAAATAAAAATACCACCAAGCAAACTTGGAACAAAATGATAGGACTGTGTTTATTGTCAGGTGGAACATAATTCAGCAGAGGCTTTTGACAAAGACGCTGGCACAAACTTCAGCGATGAATAGGATGGTCCCGATCATGAGATTGCTGATGAAAAACCATGGCAGCTTGAAACCTCATTTAGTGAACAATGCGCTCTCCGATGGCAGCGAGCTAGCTCACAGGTCGGGGAATTTAAAATGAGTGTGAAAGCTTTGAAAGAAAACCTTGAATTCTTCTGACTCGGGTTTGTTAGAGTTGTTACAGCCTGTTTCCGACACAAAAGCCAAATGGCCTGTTTACGCTGTCTGCCAAGGTGCTGGGAGGTGAAACGGAAAACCGAAGCTTTGGTTTCCCTTCTGCCTTCCTAAACAAAACTTGCACTTGTCAAACAACAGCTAGAGTTATTGAACCAGGGCTTGACAGCTATGGGGGGAAGCAGATTGCTTCTCCATTACCCTGCTTTGTCCCAGAGGCAGCAGGGAATGTCAGCAGCACGATGATGGTGGGCTGCTTCATGCGGTTTGGCCTGTCCTGGGGAAACTTAAAGCTTTGTCAATCCAGGCCAAATTTTCTAATTAACCTTTCTCACTGGACAACTTTGACTATTAGCTCTCTTTTATTAAATTGGGTAACTCACACAATAGTTATTTAAAGCCCTTTTATGCAGTGCTATGACTCCAGAGCCTTCTAGACCCGTGGAAGGATGTCTCGCTTGCCAGGAGAGCAGCGCTTGCAGCAGGGAGTTCTCCTCTTAGAGACGGCACAGCAGAGTTTACACCTGAATTTGGCTGCACTGGGGTAAAGTAAGATAAGGACCAGGACGTTCCGATGCTCACTCCCAGAGGAATAAAAATCTAAAATACCCACTAAAATATAGCGCAGCTCCTCCATTGAGGAGAGTGTGCCCTGATTTCAGAATAGCTGTTCTGCTGGCAGAGGAGGGGAAGATACTGCTCGGCAATATCCAACCTGTCAAAACCAATGAGGGATATCTTTGTCCCTTTTAATCAGAGATTCCAATACATTTTTCACTTAGGAAGCTAATAGACAGATAACGCATTTATATGGGCATATTTTACGGCTGGAGAGAAGCACACATTCATTTTTTTTTTTTAAAAGCAAAGCACTACTAAAGTCTACCAAAAAAAAGCACAGGTAGTTCTGCTGAAAACATCTGCATTTCTCATCGGAGGGATCTAGCCCAGCTGTTTCAGCAGGATGCTCGGGAATTAACTTTGTCTCTGTTCATTACGAATTATTCCATGCACCTACGATGTCTTGATGATGACAGACTATGGAGGGGAGCGACTGTTTTTGATACTGTTTTTCCCCAAGAAAAGTCTGTGATTAAAGAGAGTCCTGTGCTACAGCTTGGGCCACGCAGACGTAGAGAAGCAGGGAGATCTGTGTGTACACAGATGAAGGCAGTGATGCTACGTGGTGATGACAGCTCTTCTCTGAAGGATCTTGAAGCGCTTTTTGCCTGTTTTTTATAGTTATGTGTGCCTTTTTTTTTTCCTTTGCTTTTTAGAACTGTGAAGTGAGTCTTTATTCACGTTTGCACAGAGCTGAGCACCACGGGTGTGTTTTCCTCACTCCAGGCCTTCTGGCAGAAAACAGAATAAATCGGACGGAGGTAAGGTGGGTGCTTTCTGTGCAGCTCCATGCTCTCCTCGCTGCAAGGCAGCCACGCTTTAACACACTTCACAGGCTCGCAGTGTGCAGTGACATTGCACGTGGCTTAGAAAAAAAAGGATGTAAAATAGTGCACCTGACTGGGAATTTTGCCAGGGCATCGCCAGCGTAACCATCAAAAAGGACCATGTAGGTGCTGACAAACATAAAATAGTTGGGACTGCTCTCCTGCTGTAGTATCGTAAAATGCTGAATGCAGGTTTAGAGACACGAGGAACCGTGGCCTAAAGAATGATGTTTGGGAAGTTTATCTGCCGGAAGAGAGGTGCTCAGAAGGAAACTGCTGTCTCAGCCCGTGCTTGATGGCAAGAAGTTAGTGACAGAGAAGGGATGTTACATATGAGGCTGCTCCATAGGAACAGCGTATAATTTTCGCAAAAAGAACAGCAGAATGTGTTATTTTGAAATCTCAGCTTGTTAGAACTGAGTTCTTTTTAGGCTCAAATTAGAGATGATTTATGGGGGAAAAAAATCCCCAATTTTATTGCAAGAGGTGAACGGGGAGAAAGTAATAAATTTTGTGTGGTAAATGTCACATTTCTTACAGCCAACATGAACTTTTAGCAAACAGATGGATTATTGACACAATCGGATGGTTTGGTGATTGATATTCTGCTTCCATCGCAGACGCATTTTCTGTCTAAAATTAAATTTTAATTCACCTGCAATTGATTTGATTTTTGAAACCAGCTTAGGAATAATAAACTTTGACCTCGTAAATAGAAGAGAAAAGTAAAAATCACGCTCCAATTAGCCTAGGTTTAGCTGCTGCTGCCTTGGTAACATGATAACCAGTGCCAAGATGTTTTTAGCCATTTCTTACTGTCGGTTTCCAAATCTTTATGCCCTGCCTCAGCAGCATTGCCCACCGTAACGAGGGTAAAAATTTCCCGCTGACTTCTGTGGGTCTCTGGAGGCCAGTGGGAGGGTCCATGCTTTTGGAAGAGGCCAGAGAGCGAAGCATGGAGTAACCGTGGGTCCTTGCAGTAAGGGAGGACAACCTGGGCTGTATTAGCCACAGCACAAGCAGCACGTCAAGGTGAGGAATGCTTCCTCTCTGGGGAATGCTATGAAGCTGCATTTGGAGTGGTGTCTCCAGTCTTGGGCTTTCCATAAAAAGAAAGGCATTGATGGTTGCGGGGCTGGAGAATACGACCAGAAGAGGCTGAGATGACTATGTTCACTTTGCTTGCAGGAGAGAAAAATTGGGGAGATGTAATAGCTGTGTACAACTACCTGATCAGAGGACACAGCGACAATGGAGCCCAAGTCCTCTCAGAGGTGAGTGGTCGTAGGGTGAGAGGCAATGGATGCAAACTGGCACAAGGGGGAATGGTTGTAAACTAAAAGAAGGCAGATTTAGATATGAGGAAGAAATTCTTCCCCATGGGGGTGGTGAAACCCTGGCCCAGGTTGCCCAGAGAAGCTGTGGCTGCTCCCTCCCTGGCAGGGCTCAAGGCCAGGTTGGATGGAGCTCTGAGCAACCTGGTGTGGTGGAAGATGTCCCTGCTGATGGCCGGGGGGTTGGAACAAGATGATCTTTAAGGTCCCTTCCACCCCAAACCATTCTGTGATTCTATGGTGGATTCTGATTAGATGTTAGTGTTTTACCATGAGGGTGGTCAAACATTGGAAGAGATTGTCCAGGGAGACCCTGGAATGTCCACCTTTCAAGGTGTTTAAGGCTGGATGGGACATGGCCCTGAGCAGGACTGCATGACATCCAGGGGCTCCTTCCAGCCCAAAGCATTCTATGATTCTGTTTCAGAAACCCTCACAGTGAAAGTTCTGTGCTGCATGATGAAGTATAGGAAGATGTTTGGAACAACTTTCAGAAGGAAGGTGGGTTTTATTGACCTCAAGGCTGGAAAACATCCACTTTCTTGGATTTGAAAAGAAATAATATCAGTTGAAGAGTGAAGCTGACACTCAGGTATTAAGCACAGAGGTGCATGGGAAGAATCTTTTGTTTTGGAAATGCAATGTTTTTGCATTTGCCAACACTTTCTACCTTGAATTTCTTGTTTGGAAGTATTACAAGTAAATTTTGTTTGATAGACAGGTTTGGACTTGGTCTGAAATTTGGACTGGAACCTTGCTGAAAAACAAAAAAGATGTTTCTCGTGAACAGAAAATTCAGGCCTTCAGCCAATTAACCCAATATCTGACAATCGGTTCAGCATCTTGTGTTATTGTGATTGGAGAAGACACAGCCTGTGACCCCAAAGCACTGCCCTCCATGTGAACCGGACTGCACCCACAAGTGCTGAGGGAGCCGGCACACGTCACTGCTGAGCCACTCTCCATCATCTTTGAAAGATCCTGGAGAACAGGAGTTAAGTGCCTGAGGACTGGAGGAAAGCCAATGTCACTCCAGTCTTCAAAAAGGGCAAGAAGGAGGACCCAGGAAACTACAGGATGGTCAGCCTCACGTCTATGCCTGGAAAGGTGATGGAACAGCTCATTCTGGATGTCATCTCTAAGTAAGTGGTGGAAAAGAAGGTTATCAGCAGTCCGGTGCAGCCTGCTCTAGGTGACCCTCCCTTGGCAGTGGATTGAACTAGATGATCCCCAGAAGTCCCTTCCAACCGCTACCTTTCTGTGATTCTGTGCTTCTGCTTGCAGGCGGTGTGGCAGCGATCCAAAAGTAAATCATTACACACAACATCTGCTTAGCTGGTCATGCCAAGGTTCTCTTTCCAATTCAGAATCGGTGAACCACCCCACCGCCTTTTACACTCTGACTAGCCTGATGCTGCTGCTTTCTACCACTGCTGACTTCATTGACGTTAAATATAACAAAACCGACTGGCATATAATTCATCACTGCCTTGGCCAGTGCACACCTAACTGGATGCTGCTTTGACTGATGCTCGAGCTTCCATCTGCAAGGAAGCCCGCTAGCAGTACATCCTTCATTACAGACAAGTTGCTGAGCAACAACAACAACAAGCTTTAAATAATAGTTGCTATATATAAAACCAGTGTTTTGGAGTTCAATGCAGAACAAAGCTTCTGTGTTGCTGTGGCCTCTGGTAGGTGTTCAAACATCAGTGCTGCTTTACCTTTTTTCTTTCTGAAGTTTTCTCCCTGTTTCTGTGCGTTCCCAAAGCTGTGAACGTGTTCAGCCTACGCACTGGAAAATAACTGGGCTTTATCCGAAGTCCCCCGAGGGACGCAGTATGTTAGGCTTCTCAGGTTCTGGATGAGAAAAAACAAAAGGTTGTAACTCCCACGTAAAAGGATGTAGACCCTTTTTTCCTGGAGACTTAGATTACCAGCACAGGAGGCGGGGGAAGATAGATGTTCACATCCCAATTCGCCTTCTCTGCAGATCACTATAAGCCACTCCTGGAAGGAATTCAGAACCTCAGACAAAGGTATTGATAGAGGTATATGATACAGGTGGGTGGGAGCGTGCCTTGAGCTCCTCGTCTCACGCTGAAGCAAAGCATCACATGTGAAGGGCTGGCTTTTGAGACAAGCTAGAGGTGATGGCCCTCCAGACCAGCCTACAGCTGGTTTGCATTTTTCTTCGGAGGCTCCCAGCTTCCCTTGCATGTTGTGTGGGAAGCTTAGTTGCCTACCACAAGATTTGGTTTCTACTCAGGGGACCAAGCACTTCAAAGTTATTAAAAAGATCTTTTATTGTTTCTGGCCCCAACGGTCCGTGGAGATACTAGGTGAAGGAACTGTTCTCTGCAGTAAAGATCTCGCTTCCCTTCATATCCCACTGCGCACACATATAGTAAACAACTGTGACAACAAGGACAGTTAAGAGGGAGAACTATCCTTGCAGGGCATTTAATATTGCATGAAAATTCTCACTCCTCCACTGTATTTTGCAGTAGGGGATGTATGGACCCTTGTGCATTCCGTTGTATTACTTTGATTATTATTCTTGACTATTATGCCCAGTTTAAATTAAAGATTTAGCTAAGAAGCCTTAATATTATTTAGGCAGATTACTCGGTTTCATTTTATTTACAAAAAAAAAGAATGCAGAGCATAAATCCTAGAACTGAGACTAAACTGATGTGATTGCAGCAGAAGCAGCTAAAAAAAAAAAAATCCTGTTTTCTGGTCTTTGTGCTCATGTATGTCTTTGGGACAAAAGGAGACCTCCTTAAAAAGAAAGTAGACTTGAAGGAGATGTCTTTAAAAAGCTTACCCAGGACTAAATTTTAAATATTTAGCCTTGACATTAGCTAGAATTCCAATGGCCACAAACCCACGTATTCTTCAAACCAAGGAATCAATGCTCTTTTACACTATCTAAAAAGAGAAGCCAATATGCTCAATGGGAATTAACTTCAGTGTTAAAATGATTTCCCTGCTCATGACTGAGCATAGTGATGGTGGAGTGGATACAATTTTTGGTTCTGTGCAGACTTCAGACTCTTGCCCAGTCCAGACGAGCACCGTTGCTAGTTGGGCAAGGTCTTGTAAAAGTGAAAGCGGCAAGTCTGTAGCCTCCAGCTAGCTTCTTGTCCTTGCCCACAGATACGTCTTCCTGGCAGTCCCGGAGAAAGCTGTAGAGGTAGACTCTGCCTTCACACGGGAGCAAATGCAAGGTTATGAGGGTTTTTTTATGGGAGCAGGGTTTTATTTTGCACACGTAACGCTTGATCCAAAGCCAGATAAATACGCAGTCACTAAACTTTGAATTACAGCCCTGTGAATGCAGTTCTTAAGAACTACATTTTTCCTGGTTTCTCAATGAAATTAAGTGTATGCAACTGTGTGGTTTGGTAGATGCTCTGCCTGCCCAACACCCTTGATGCATGGACCTGTTTCTACCAAACATACCAGTGATATCCGTAAATGTAAATATTCCACTTACTAGAGTGACTGTAATTAAACTAAAGTAGATCCTTGTTGTTTTGAGAAGACAGGAAGCTTTAAGATAAGGAGGCTCCTAAATAACACTACTTAGACAAGGTTGACTTGCTGTTTTGGAGGGGACAGGAAAGCTCTAAGACAGAGAGACTCCTAAATAATGTTATTTAGACAGCTCAACCTTGGAAAAGGCAGATGTACAGAACCATAACGATGAAGGAATGACAAAACAAACACTAAACCAGAACAGACTACCCTTGGCGGAACAGAGCGTGCGCAAGAGCAGAGGTCAACCAGCAGACACTGTGAGGAAGAGCACATCCTTCATCCAGAGACCCCCGATGACCACCCAGTGTCATAAACAGGCATGCACTAAGGAACATTAGCACATGATAGTGAGTTCCCAGAATAATAATGAATATGTAAATCTTTTCTCAGGATTCTGATGAATACGTACGTAAAACTCGTATATAAGCTATGTATTTAACCTGAACAGACACACAAAACTGGAGGAGAAATCCCCTGTGTGTCTAGTGCTGCGATAAAGACTATCTGCTTCATAGTCTTCCAACTGTTGAGTCTTTAACTCAAGCTTTTCACAGCATCACCAGAAAGACGGAAGTTTCAAAGACAAGAAGATTCGTGAAAACTCATGTTTTAGGAGAAAAGAGTTCGTGCTTCTGCTTAGGAAAAAAGCGAGCAATTCTCTTCCCTCTGGTCTGAAAACCAGGCAAGGGGACTTCGCACAGGTAGGGCTCAGCGCCCGCCCCGGGGGTGCTGCTCCCTCCTCCCAGGGCTGAGGGTCACCGTAGGATCCATCAGTTCGTTCATTCTCCTTTTGGGTGAGGAACCAGGTACTGGTTTAGAAACAGTGTCGTACCTCTGCAAAGGCTGCAGCTAAGTGCCTTTGCTCTGAAATTAGAAAAAAAAACATCTCTCTGGAGCTTATAGTAAGTTTCAGCATAAAATACTAAAGAACCCAGTGAAGAATCAAGGGCATTTCTTGCAGAAGGTGTAAACATTATGAACTAGAAACTTCTACTAAACCAACTAGAACTGATCCAGTAGAATTACCACACTAAGGTCACAATTGATTCAGTAACTTCAGGAATTTGCAACAAAATTGGGTTGCCAATTAATCAGGTAATCACACTCTTAAAGACACGAATCAAATGATGAGATTACTACAGGAAATTCGCAATTAGCTCCTGCAAATGCTGACAGTGGTAAAGTCAGAAATGAGTATTTTTAACTCAGTGACCTTGTAATCAATATATAGACTCTTCCAGGTTCCTGTGGTTAGCTGGCATAGGGTTGGCTTCCTTCCCAGGTAAGGCAGTGCTTTCAGGAGATCTGGGACTGATTTCTGACCCTAACGCTGGTTTTCCAAGTGTTATTGGCTAGGTAATTCCACCTCTCTGGTTGGCATTTTTTCATGTGAAAACTGGAATAACAAGAATAACAATACGGGAGTCCTGCGTCCAGCTCTGGAGCCCCCCCAACACAAGAAGGACATGGATCCTTGTGTTGGAGCTGGTCCAGAGGAGGGCCACGAAGACGATCTGAGGGTTGGAGTACCTCTGCTATGAGGACAGGTTGAGGGAGCTGGGGCTGTTCAGCCTGGAGAAGAGAAGGCTCCGGGGTGACCTCAGAGCAGCTGCCAGTGCCTGAAGGGGCCGACAGGAAGGATGGAGAGGGGCTTTTCACAGAGGTGTGTAGTGATAGGAGAAGGGGGAACAGCTCTAAACTAAAAGAGGGCAGATTTAGATGAGATATTAGGAGGAAATTCTTCCCCATGAGGGTGGTGAAACCCTGGCCCAGGTTGCCCAGAGAAGCTGTGGCTGCCCCCTCCATAGCACTGTTCAAGGCCAGGTAGGATGGAGCTCTGAGCACCCTGGTCTGGTGGAAGATGTCTCTGCTGATGGCAGGGGGGTTGGAACCAGATGACCTTTAAGGTCACTTCCAATCCAAAACATCCTATGATTCTATGATTCTATTAAGCATTTGGATCCTAGTGATAAAACAGACTACAGAAAGATCTGCCAGTGCCCCATAAATGATGTGTGCTACCTTAGCTGGTTAGCAGGAAAACATTGATGGCCAAGATGCATTAGAAGTGACACACAGGGGTGTGGAAACACCCATGGTCCCTACGATCCGTACTGTATATTTGGTGCTAATAATTCCAGATTAATGTGCTTTTCAAATGTTTTTTGCTATCTTACTTGGTATTCTGTCCTTGGCAAACTTTCCAACGCTTGCTGGAAGCTCAGTATTGGCCTTTTGGAAACTGTCTCCCCCGAGTTTGATTTAAATAGAGCTGCACCTCATTGCTCATTGCTGTTGCAAACTCACTAGTTAAAGTTCACAACATAGCTGCCATTTGTCAGGAGCCTTGCTCTTCATCATGATCCTAAATGTGCCCATTAGGCTTATGATAGAAAGAAAAAACTTAAATGACCTAAATTACAGGGCCAAGGGCCAGGAAATTATTAAGCGAGCTGTTCTGTTGATTAATGGGAAACAAAAGGATACTTGTCACAATCAGATAGGTCAGCTGATGGGCAGAAAAGATACGGGGATGGTTCAGCAAGCTGTGTTCTCAAAGATTTGATGTATACTTTATCACGGTTAATTGGACAGTCCGCCGGTAAATGAGAGATGTCCTCTGTGAGATTCTTACCACATCAAAAATAAGAAAAGCATTTTTAGCATTTCTTAACATAGTTGCTGTGTACAACAGTGATCATAAAAGATGCTTAAAGCTGCTATGGAAGGTTTAAAATCCTGAAGTGTGTCCAGTGAAGTAGGTGCGGACTGTCAAGCCAAGAGAGATGGTCTAAGCTGAACCAACTCCAGGCAGGTTTGTAATTTCCCTGCATCTGCACATTTCTCTCTCAAAAACAATGTCAGCGATATGACATGCTTCTATTCACCTTTCTAACAGCTACATATATTCCTCCAGCTATGCATGTTTTCTTCTTATTTGTTTAATGCAACATCTAGTTATGAAAACCTCATCAATGTTTGTTGCAGAGAACTATGCTTTAATTTTCGTCCTACGTGTGTTTCTGTGGATTTTGCACATCTGCAGAGAAGTAGTATAAAACAGGCACAGGCAAGAGGAACATGAGTAACAGTCCATCACCTTCTTTGAGCTCTGGCTTCCCCATTTTTCTGTTTTTTTCCACCAAAGTGCAGAAATTAGGGGTGGAATTTTCAAATCTGTTAACTGTAGCCCTGTTTCTTCCAGTGAAATGAAATACTTTCAAGGCAGTTAAAACAAACGGCCAAACACAGCCAGTTACAAGAAGAATTAAATTGATCGTTAAGACTTTAATCTAGGGTTTTTACAACAGCATACACTGTCAGTGGCGTAACTCAGGCTGCATCTTTGGTTGGAGGAAAGCTGTTGTAGATTAATGCTGAGCAAGGCACTCTCTACATTACCACCTCCCAAAGGAAAAGGAAATGAAGAGTCTCTGCAAATTTTGCTAAGCTGGAAGCCAAGACAGTAATGGAAAATGATGAAAAAGTTCAGTTTAGGCAGCAAAAGCTAATTAACCGAAAAGCTCATCTCTCAAGTAGTCACGCCTCTTCAAGATGATTCAAGGGCACTACTGCTGCTGAGTGTCAATGGGAACACTTACGACAAAAAAAATAGCTCCAAGAAGTGGTGGTCCCAAGTGTCTCTCCCAATGAAGAGGATTTAGGCTGATGTTCTGCTCTGGAAATACGTATGCCAGAAGTTCTCTATAGGGATAAGAAAGGATGAGCTTGCAGAAAGCCTCCAATAAAGAAATTTCCAATTCTGAAGTAGAATATGTAACTGTTACAACTTTGATCAGAGCAATCAAGGCAGAAGTTTGTTTCTTGAATGCTCTTGAATGAAAATGGTGGTTTGGCCCTTTTTAGATTTTTTTTTTTTGGAGGGTCTGGAGCAGTACCTCAGGCTTCGAGATATCTTGAGAGGAAAACACAACTTTGTAGCTAAAGGAAAAGAAGGGTCTATATTTTAGATAGCAAAGCTTCGTTTCTTTCACTTGGAGATGATGTACATTCAGACACCACCCTACAGCACCCAAGGCTCTGTATTTCCACACCACAGTAATGCCGAGAAAGGCAGGAGGTCTTGGCGACGTGAAGGGGTACTAAACCTCTAGGCAGACCACAATTCTACCAACCTTGGGAAACAGCAGAAAATCCCATTTCTTTCTAACCTCAGCCTTCACCTGACTGGAGAATGGAGGATCGACATTGGAGGAGGCAGAAGTCTTCAGGAAGAGGAGACTCTTTGCTGTTGAAAGGAAAATGAGCCCAGATTTTGAACTTAAGGCTGGAGAACATATTGCAGAGAGGGCATTGCAGGGCCTGTAAGAGTTGGCCACCACCCAGCAAGTGCTTCATTTTGAACTTAGGGCATGGAGTTGGAGGAAAGATTGGGAAATAGGGGCTCTGTGAGGCAATTAGGGTTCTTGTCATATTCCCATTGCCCCTATTTTTAGCATGAGATTCTGCTAATAAAGCTGTTGGAGAACAGCCAACTAGCCAAGGCTGAGACGTTACATTATGAATAAAACTACCAGCCTCAAATGGCTGATCTAGTCCCTCATTTTTGTCCTTGCTCGAGAAGACTTCATCTAGGCATTAAGTAGCACAGGGCTCTGTCTTCTTATTTGTCTTTGCTAGATATATTTCTTACCTTGATCTGCGTATCCGTCTTACCTCTACCTTGGCCTAACAGGCCACAGGAGACTCTTCTGAAAATGTAGGTATATAATGATTTATTTATTGTTAAAAATACTGGCTATTTTTAATGTTATACAATAATATGCTTCTTCTGCTGAACCCTTTAAATTTCACATGAAATGAGCAATCAAGCTGTTGTGGTTAAGGAGAGGAAATTTAATATTGCTACAAGATTGTCCACACAAAAGTACATCTGATTCCCACCTGGTCACTCCCTATCCGTGCTCCGCTTGGTACTGGGAAGCATAAAAATATAGGGATGTAGCGGGTTTTAATTTGTGCATTGTAACTCTCATGTACCTTGATGCTCTAGGCTTTTCCATTATTGAATTCCTCATCAATAAGAACAGAAGCTGAAGACAGCGTTGAGGTGGATGTACCAGCACACCGGGGCCATTGTGAGATTCATTAATTAGCCTGTAAAACAACCTGCAAACCTTCTGAATCAAAGGTGGGTGTTTAGTGAATCAAAGCTTTATTGCTAGATATCTGCTGGGATGGGGATGGTTTGCTGTGACTGCTATCAGCAATTTGAGCAAATCTTCCGGGAGTCATTCTGAAATGGCCCATTTAGTTCTCAAATATCCAGCACAATCTAGACCAGCACATGAGAGTACCTGGGGAATTGCTGGCTCTGCTTTTCGGAGGTGAGGTCTGCTGGTATGTTCAGCTCTTCAGTGCCAAGCCACGGACAACCTGTGGCACTGGTGCTAGAGGGTGATTCCATGCAACAGCACAAGTGCTGTTAAACAGAGCAAATTCTGTAACTGCAGTGGTGCTGGTGCTCAGTATGCTGAGGAACTACAGTAACACAGTAGCCTGAGAGTGTGATTTGTTGAAGATGGAAGTTTTTCTCAAAAACAAGCACACACAGAGAACTTTGTCACTTAGGCTGCTGTTTGTTCCACCTCCTGGGAGAGAAGGCAGGTAGAGAGTCAATAGCATTGAAATGAAATCCATACTGTCGTACCTGTATGTGCTAATGCTGCTGCCTTTGGTCAGATGACTAGCAGAATTGAAAAAGAGATGCCTCAAATGATATGTTTTTTAGATTACCCTTTGCAAATATAGCAAGCTCTTCTGAACTGAAGAACGTGGGCATACTTACATAGAAGGGTCTTCCCTATGCAAATGATCATATAGGAAAAGTTTATTGTGTAATTAGAAGAAAGCAAATCAGAATTTAGATCCTTTAAGTAAGTCAAGTTCACTGCTGCAGTTAAAAAAAAGGGAATAGGAATCTAAGCAGTTCTCATCAGTGAGAAGTGCTCAAGAAAAATGTGTGAAGAGATGATAGTGCTGGTTTGGAATGGAATAAACAAATACGTGTCACAAGAATAATCACCTAGCATCAGCTTCTGTGACTTTCCAGTCTCACAAAGAGGTGACTCAAGGATTACAACTCACTGAACGAAATTCTGGTCTTTGTTAGGAAGGTGGTGTGACATCAAAACAGAAGGTAAATTGTTACATAAAATTAAAATTTAATGTCTTTGTATTTTTTGTTTGAAGATCCGCAACCATTACTGAACATGCCTATCTGGTTCCTTACTGGTGACATCAATTCCTTACTGCTTGGAAGTTAAATAGGAGTTGGCTAATGAGTTATTGATCATTTGATTGAAAGTGAGGGGTTGAATAGACTGATGTCATGGAATGGTAACCCTCTAACTGCCAAATTCACATAGTCATCACCCTTAGATTATCAAAGTTAGATACTAAAGAAAATCCTACTAGGTCATCTAATCCGCCGGCCAATATTGCTTGTAAATAAGGCTGGTCAAGAAAAGGGATAAAATCACTGTTCACTAACTTGAAATGCTCCGTATGGATACACTCATTTGAAGAAAAAGAATGAAGTTAGTTTTGAAAATATACAAAACTGAAATAGTTTTATTAGACTTTCTTGTATTGTTTTGCATTCCGACTTTTGTTACCAAACTGACCTTGTAAAAATGAAAGTGTTGATTTCAAAGAGGAATCTCATTTTCATTCTTTGGTTGCAGTGCTCTGTATCCTGATATTTTGCAATTTATATTATGAGAATCTTATTTCAATCTTGGAAAAAAATCAAATTTAGAAGTACAGGACACTTCTGTGGAAACAGAATTACTATTTACTAGCCAGGTCCATTGAAAAACACTTTGACGAAGATCTTTTGAAACACCCTTGAAGTGTACAAGTCTAGATTTTTAACAGCATGAACATTTCTCTCCAGCCTTGAGTGAGAAGCTCATGTCTGTGAGAAGCTACCAATTTAGACGTTTCCTACTGAACAGCTTATGTGATTTTCTGTTCCTTTTGCTGGTTAGTATCTACTTCCTAAGCCGATCTGTAATTCATATAGAAAGCCTGAGCACCTAGGTGTTCAAAAAACATGTAGATGTGGCACTTCAGGATATGGTTTAGTAGGCATGGTGGTGTTGGGTGGATGGTTGGACTTGATGATCTTAGAGGTCTTTTCCAGCCTTAATGTTTCTGTGATTCTGTGATTCTAGTTCGAGGTTTGTGATTCTTGCCTGGGTCTACCTGTCTAAAAACTGCGTGAAAAATGCAGTGTTGCAAATCTAGAGTTTTTTGTAGACCAAGACGTAAGTTTTATGTCCTAAAACATGGTGAATTACTAAGCATTGGGATGGGGGAGTTATTTTTAAAACTTCCATCTCCTAGAACCTTGTCCGCACTGTGGAAACAGTGGAAACCAGGCAGAGCTGAAAATGGGTCTTGCTGTTTTCTTCAAGCCTCTAAACATTTGGGACTGATTTTGAAGGGAAGAGAGTATGTTCAGATATGAAATAGCTGTGTAGAATCCCCTTCCAGTGAAGACAAATATGCAATTCTAGTGCAGAATTTCTATTGACATTGCAGAAGACCAGAAAACTGATGCAGATACCAACATTTTCATGGTAGCCAATTAAAATTAAGTCATATTCAGGAGAGCTGAATATAAAAAACATAATTTATAAAAGCTCCTTTGCTTTGGTTGAAAAGCATAGTGGAAAAAACATACAAATAAATCTTCAACACTGTATTAATATTGGATAATTAGTAAAGGAGGGTGCAGGAAGGAAAATAAATCAGAATATTGGCGGCTTGGTATAGGATATGTTGCATTTCACTCTGTGAAGCTGAATGAAGAGCGCGGTGGGGGAAGCTGAAGTAGTGGAGGGATGCACCTGGGCTTTGAGACCTGCAGATTGAGTTGTCCTGTCCAATTATTCTCTTGCCCAGAGCAGAGTGCTGTCCCACAACACAGTCAGCAGTCCGTGTCCCAGCACCAAGGGAACCTACACTTCACTTGGTTTTCTCATGCTTTGTTGTTTTCCCTGACTGGAAACAACCTGACTCGTGATCTATGGTGTTACTCCAGAGGGAGCTTTATGCCCGCTCACCCTATAAGACACAGCCCTTTTTGTTTGCTGTTTTTTTGACAGCAAGTCAGACACCAACCCTGTTGAAAGATTTCTCCAGTTGTTGCACCTATGAGTAAATAATGATCTGGAAAGAAATTCCTTCCACTCTGGATCAGTGCCCAGAGCGGCACATCAGCGCAGCGAGGTTCTGGGAGAGGGACTTCGGAGGAGCAGGAGATGCGGGGAACCCTTCACCCAGCCCTCTCATGAGATGGACTTGGGTGCATTCCTAATGCTGTAGTTTCCTACCACAACTGGATATGGCCTCAGGGCTGCAGAAAGTCTGTTCCTCTGCTTTGTCATGCTGACTGCAGCAGTCTCTGCAAACCCAAGTCAGCAGCTGCACGTCTCCATGTATTTGATTTCTCTCCTTTGCCCAGCAAATGACTCTTCATAGTGGCCAGTCCAGGAACCTGTGGTGCAGGTAAAATTAATAGTATTCCTTGATTCAGCTGCAGAGGGGGAAGATTGCTGTGATATATAATGGAAGCTTTCTAACATTATGGGACTTCAGCAACAGAAAAGGGACTGAATGTTTTTCCTCAGCAAATAAAACGTAATCTATCCATTCCCTTCTGCAAGAAATTATGTATACTTCGTTTCAGTCAATATACAATTTACATGAATCTGCTCTGCCTAATTCATGCATGTAATGGGCCAGCTCTGTTTCAGAGCGGAGCAGGGTTTAAAGACCTTTGAGGAAGAAGAAACCCAATGTGTTTGTTCAGCTGCTTGGAACAAAATATGAGCTGCTCTAGGCAGAGGAAAACGTTGTTTTTAAGCTTTTTAAAAGGATTTATCTGCAATGTCCAATTAAAGTATACAGTCATAAAATGGCAGTTTAAGGCAACTGATGCCTAATTCTCATGCACATTTAATTTTCATTTTGTTTGAACGGGCGACTGATAGAAAACTGTTCTGTGAACTTGTTTCAAACCAGAATTACCTCCAGGTATTTTTTAAATCAAGCTTTGAAATATAAGCCCCTTATATAATGACTATGTGCAGAGATTTTTAAGAGGAGTGCAGAGTTTGGGAAAGGAGAAAGAATGGTCTCAAATTAGCCTACTGAACGACAAAGTCAAAAAATAAAAAATAAATAGGTTAAATATCAGTTCATTTGAGCATGCCTGCAGGCAGCTTTCTCTGGGGTGTGTTACTCCCAGAGCCAATTCAGAAAGAAACATGAGCTGCTCTCGAACATTTTCTCTGATGTAGGATATGAGATAAACATGTATTCGCCTGGGACTATCAGCATTAATTTTCTTTTTATTTTTTCATTAAAGCAATCTTTTACTCTAGCAAGCCTACAAAACCCCTTGTACTCATAAAACATCCCCTCACTGCCTGTGAATTGGCCCCAGTTGGTTACGAAGCACTGCTGAGCTCCAGCAGCACCTGACTCAGGATGATGGAGGCAGTGCGTCGAGGAGGTACTTATTTGGGGCAAGACTGACAAGTGGAGAAGACATGTAAGAAAAACAACTAAATTGATTCTCAGCCAATATAAACGATTTTTAATCAATACGGTTGATGCCAGTAGACTATATTGAACTAAAGCTTTGGTCTGACACATCTAACTTCTGCTGCAGTCAATGAAGAGACCTTCACTGGCTAACTCAATCACTGTTGGTTCTGACTCATGGCCAGAGAGAAAAATATCTCTCTTTCTCTCAAATAAGTGAGCAGGTAACATAGAACACTTAGGTTTCTAGCTCTGTTAAATGCCTATTTAGCGAGCTAGATGAACTAAATCTCTATTTAGGTTTAATTGTGATACCTAGTACTATTAAGAACTACTTTTGTTCGTGCTAAGTTATCTCACATTTTAGTATGAAGCCATAACTCTACTGCCTGTCAGAATAAGATGTTTTTGTTAGGGCCAAGAGCATAAATAAAACAACATGTTCTGCACTCGAGATGCTGTGGTTAAACAAAAGGAAGATGTTTTGTCTATTAAATTGGTTTAGGAAAGATCAGAAAGATTTTTCTAGCTTGTTTATTAAGCCAAGTGGGAAATAACAATCTGAGCATTCATTTTTGAGTCAGAGCTTGGAAGTGCACTTATAGTTATTTGTATTGGTTTTATAAGGCTAAAAACCTGATTGTATTTGCCTAGCTGAAGCTTTGAATATCATCGATATTGAAGCATATGAAGGCTTGTTGTGCCAAGGGTATCTCAGAATGGCTGACAAATGTTTCATCCAGAAAGAACATTTCTTTCTGCTGTATACACTTCATTTTCCAGAAGGGTAATTGTTTATACTTTTGTGTTTTGTTTAAATTTGTTTATATAGGTGGCTTAATTTGTGTATGTGAGGCTAGGTTTAACAGAAGTGTTACAAGACGTAGGAGTCTGCAGCAGCTGCTTGAAATCAATGGCACTAGGCTAGATTTACATCAACGCAATTTAGCTCAAAATCCAGAGTAATCTTTCATTGTCCTGGAGTCAGTCTGGTGTGCATGTTGTGCAACGGGCTGTCTGACCAGTAAAGCCTAGCTCTGGCTTTGTGTACACAGCTGTTCTGCAGAGATTCAGGTAAGTGGCCGGTCTGTGTGGCTCACAAGGGAGCCTGAGAGCCCAGCCTGTCCTCTTGCCATGTTTTTGCAGGTTGAGGAGTGGTCCTGAAGCACAGGAACTGGGCTCTCCAGGTGGAACCAAGCTCCTGGAGGACAGCTCATGCTCTCCCACAGCAAGTGGCACCCAGCCCATGGGACCAGAGCAGCATGAGGCCGAACAAAAAGCCCCTTGGTAATGCATTGGGACGTGAGGTCCTCAGCCCCAGCTGCTGTGCTCTGCAGATCTTCTCCAACTGGACAACACAGCCAGCCAGTGTAGACACAGCCACAGGTGAGTTCTAGGAGTTGGACAGGAAAGATTGCCCACGATAAAGTGTGGTCTTGGGAGACTCAGTTGTGCAGCCATCAGTTGCCTAAGAAAAAGATACTGGTCCAAATTCAAGACATGCTGCAAGTGTGTTGTGGTCTGATGGTGTCTTATCCTTGTGTGTTTAACACAACTACAAAGTTCTGGAAGAAGAGACCACAATCCAGAGCAATGTACCTTCAAGTAGGTTACAAAGTCCCCTCTGTTTTCTCCTTTTTTTCTTCCAGTTTTACCTCTTTTCTATTTCTTATCTCTCTCTTGTTAAAAATTTATGAGATGGTCAAAAGCTGCAATAACAAAAGCCATATAGATAAATGTATGGCTTTGAGATTCTCTAAGCTAATTGAACGTAAATCAAAGTGAAATATGTGAAAGGAAATTCAAGCATGTTTTTTCTGATTCTTCAGTGCTGAAAGTATACTCTGATTTATCGAAATCTATTTATCCAAGTGTAATCTTGGACCCAAACTTGAAAAAACCTAAGATATTTTTGAAGGTGGATTGGGAAAAACACATTTGTCTTGCTGAAGGTCTAGGTCTGGCTAGTCAACAACTCTACTAGATATTTGAAACTTTGGTAAAAATAGTCATCATTACATAGGAAGATCATCTTTCCGTACCATTAACTTTTTCTGTCCTTTTTTTCCTAAAAGAGGGGCAAAAATATAATGCATTAGCTGGTTCAGAGCACAAAACATTTTATAAAAGGACACATAAAACCCCATGAACTGTATATGTCGCTATTCCGGGAAATAAAACAAACTTTATAGCCACAGAAAAAAATAATGTCATTTCCAGGCAGGTAACCAGTTGGAAAAAACATTGAGGAACTTTGTCCTCACGGTCGTAAAGCAAATTTCAGTGTTTAATAGAGGACTCGCTGCTTGGAATATTGGATGGCATGTCGTGACCGAATCCCGGGGGGTGCAAGCAATATATATATCAGGTTAAAATCAGGATTGGAAGGCTGCACGAGGGGGTGTTTCATGGTGAGAGCCAGAACTGGGGAGCCCCGAACAGGAGCTCTAACCTGATTTGTGTTACCTTGAATGAGTCGTTGAACTTTGTGGTGCCTCTGCGCCGTCTATAAAAAGGCAGTATGATAATACTGGGTATTTTAGTAAAGTGTTAAGTACACAGGAGAGTGCAAATAAGGACAGGAGCACCCCGCTCAAGGTTAAGCCTCCTATTACAGCACCTCGAGAGCACATTCGAAGAGGATGCACCTCTGCTACTATAACATGGTAGAGCCAGGACTACAGCTACAGTCTTCAAGGTCCGACTCGCATTAAACTTTTCCTTGTTACAGGAAAGCTTCTTTACCATGTTCTTAAACCATACCTCGAGCTGAGGCAGCAAGCGTGGCGAAATTGTGCTTGGTACCAGTATCATACCCTTCTCCAGATGAAATAGCAAATGGCTGCAGTACAAGTGTCAGCCAGCGTGAAGCCGTGCCGTGCACCAGAAGGGTAACACCTGCAGTCTGAGGTCTTTCAAGCATAGGCACTTTAGATGAAAGTGCACAGAAATAAGATATTACTGCTCTCTTTTTCCTGAATTCCTCTCAGGCTCGAGCAGACACGAGGCAGAGCCCAGGCGAGACTATTCCGCCTCCCTATCTTCTCAAAAAGGCAGGTGATACAGTGCTAAAAGCTTTTCTAAGTGCTTTTGTAGTCGTCTCCTGCTTCTTCCTTATCTCCAAGGCCGTGACCCTGTCATGGAAGGAAATTAGATTTGTTTGACATGATTTGTTCCTAAAAAAACCCCCAGTGATGACTGTCTGCTTGTTTTTCTCCTAAGCGTTTGGCAAAATGCTATAACCCTGATCATGCCCACAGCATCTTATCAAACAGCCAGGGTTTTGGAGGTCAGAAAGCATCAAAAAGCCTCGGACAGCCCAGAGGATTCTTGACCCAACACATGTGATTAATACCTTGCTTTTCCCAGATGGTGCAGAGAGTCACGAGCAGCTGCTGTCATTCCTGACCAGAAAACGCAGCGGCTTATTTAACAAAAGAAATTCTTCTTTCCCTTTCATTTAAATGGCAGCATGGCTGTTACTGAAGGACTTACCCTCAGTACATCAGCTCTATGGTTGCTCCAGAGCCACACCCGCCATTCCTGTGCAAAATCTGTGCAGAATCTGTCAAAAGACTAAATACTAATTCATCTCACTGAACCTAATATCTAGCACTTGGCACATTCTGGATTCCGGCTGGAATTCAGACTGGAACAGCTCTAGCGGCAATGATGGATGGTTTCCTCTTGTTAGTAAACATTTTCATTATTTTAGACCTCCCTGCAGCCCTTCACATTGTCAGCCATGAGATATTACCTCCCACTTGAGAGAGTGCCAGGAAAGCTATAGGAATAGCTGCTGTTCCTGCCGAGGGACACCCTCAAAGACCAGGGATAGAAAAATGCATCTTCAGCACTCCGTCTCTCGTCTCTGAAGCCCATGAAGGTCACTTTCCCTCTGGCCCCGTTCGACATCTGTCTGCATGAAGATAGCTTGGATCAAAAGAGCCGATTAAAAGTGAACCTCGTTAAAGAGGCAAACACTCAAACAGCATGATGTTCCGGTATTGTGTAGCTGGGGTGAAGGTACAAACTGACAGTTGGTCTGTTCGGTCCCAAAACCATCCTTCGTTTTCTCTGATTACAAGCTCTCTTCTGAAAATCTGAAATTCCTTCTGTCCTCTCCATTTGCCAAGGGAATGTCACCTCACCTCTTCCATACCTTTTTCACCATCTCTTCCATACCTTTTTCACCATCTCTTCCATACCATTTCACCTCTTTCCTGTACTTCAGCAATGGGATTTTAAAGCTATCACTCATTCAGAAAGTGATTAATAAGTAAGTGCTTCCATGCAAGACACCAATAAATAAGATATGTCAGCCTGCCCTCCACTGGGTACTTCAGTACGTATCTGGACTGTACTGAATCAAGTGCAAGATCGCAGTTCTCATTTTCAGCTTCCATAATAGTTTAGGTCCAAGGTACTAAAATATCTACTGAAGCTCCTGGATGAAGGCTGAGAATGATGACTGCTTTCTCAGATCAGTACAGATTTCTGCAGTAAGGACAAAGGTCCTCTCTGCAGGAGACCTTCCTTTCTGAGACCTGATGCAAATTCTGGGATGATATTCAGCAGGAATGACTGACCACTGCAAACCTCATTGGTGTGTTCTCCAAGCACAGCGTGTACTTCTTTGATCTGCCTGCCATAATACCAATACCAGCCAGTGCCTACAGTTTGGAAACAAACCTCCTCAGCACCTCATATTCCATTAAATAAGTTTCTTAGCCTTTATTCTTTCTTGAGGAGAAGAGAAGGCAATGACATAGGCGTCAGTGGCAGGAGATCATCAGGTGCTCCCATGAGGAGGAAGGTGTAGAACTGCGATTTCCTTGAAAGAAAATTAATTTTTAAAGTGTATTGAAAATTGGCCTCAGCTTTTGACTGCAGCTGGCTTTTACATCACTCAGCTGCCTCTTTCCAAAACCATCCTCTCGTCTCCCAAATGTCAGATACTGCAGCAGATGGTGAGACCAAAAGTTGGACCATGGAAGGGCTCATGAAACCTTTTACTGCGTATTTCCACCAATGGGTCTTCAATGAACCCCGCAGGAGGTGAGGACATTGCCAGGTCATGAAACTTCAAGGGATTCTTACTCATCACGACCCTCACTTCGAAACTGCATGCTACAGAGGACCCATAATGGAAGGGAAATAGATTGTAAAAAACAAGTATCACAAATTTCAAGAAAAACGAAGTATTTGACAACACAATAAATTGCTGCGGTTTAGTTACCGTGGTTATACTGGAGTCTAGTCATTATAATTTCACTGCAGCAGCTCTTGCCTTATCAAAGTGTTTCAGTGAATCGGGTGTTCTGGCTGCTTCTGAAACAGGAGAAGAGCCCTGGCCTCTTGGTCAATACATCTGTTTCAGTCAATCATTTCCAAGTTGCCAAAGGGATAAATGTTTAAAGCAATCATGCATTCAAAACATCACAATTTAAAGGCTTACACTATGCAATTGGGTTTCCAGCATCACAAATTTAAAGTTACTGAGCAAATACTATAGAGCCAAGCTGAGAAGCAACATGAAACCTCTGCATTTGTTCCAGATTGCCTCTGATCTGTTAGGGGAATGGAAAAGATTGGGGAGATTCAGGGATTCTCATCCAGTAATAGATCTGGCCTCCAAACTATGGTGCCAAATTCTGTGAAGAGCATAAAATCTAACACTGATTAGGCAGAGCCTTCTGCAGGGGACCCCATCGGGCTCTATTGCTCAGGACAGAGGTCCTTCAGGGTCGGGCAGTAGCTGTGTTTTGGGTGGGGAATGCTGGCTTGAATGTGCTATTAGCTGTACGAACCTCCATTGAGCCCATTGCAGCTGTTCTCCGAGGTCGAGATGTTGGGAGGGATGAGATGTCCATAGCAGCTTTGTATGATGTGTTTACAAAGAAAAATGAAGCCAAGTTCCTGAAGATGCCCAGGGTGCTGAGCAGTGAAGAACTGCATCTGTGTCTCTGCGTAGTTTGGCACTGGGAAGTATTGCAGCAACCTGCCTGGAGCATCTGCTGGAAGGGACCAAGGCTTCCAGGGGCCACCCAGTACCACCCTCTGGGCACAGCGTGGTGGGCATACATCTCTGCTGCCTCTGACTGCACACGGGGGACTCTGCAACGCAGCAGTGTGTCCTCAAGGTTTCATAAGGGGCGTGGAGCGGGCAGTGTGGGGCTGGAGTAAAGTACTGATACAGGGGTGGTTGCAGATGGCAGATTCTTACGTGCTAGAGCTCTTAATGGGTCAGTCTCATGACTTCCTCAGGAACTTTTTTTTCAAGTGCCGTTGCTGTCTTCCAGATAGGTAAGATGAGCCATAGAGTGGGAGAGCGACGATAGATGGCTTGCCCAAGGTCACAGATGAACTGACTGACAGAGCTGAAAATAGCACCCAGGAGTCCTAATTACCAGCTCTCTGTTCCAACCACTAAATAGCAATCAAGAACGATTATGCAGCAAAGGGTCTTGCACACGGGAACTGTCTTACCAGAGGGCTAATTCCACCGTAGCTTCTTACTGCGAGCTGACACATGGTGGTGCAATGAGAACATTAGCCTCTCACCCTTCAGATTGTTGTTTGATGAGGTGCTGGTGTGGAAAACAAAAGCAAGAAGCAGAGAGGAAGCAGCCAGCAGCTATAACTGGCACCTCAGGAGGAAGGAGCCAGGCGTAGTGGGACTGCTTTAGGTGAGCACAGCCTGGTAGGGCTCTGAGAAGATGCTCGTGGACCATCGGCTCCACAGCACTGCATAGGGTCTTTTCTAGCTTGAGGGGTTTTACCCTTTACTAAACTTCTAGTTCTGGAAGCCCCTTGTTCAAGCATATTTTTAGCGAAAGGCCTCATGGGCAGGTTATTGCATTGCAGTCAGAGATTCTCTGACACATGTGTCAAAAGGAGGATGCAGCATCACATCTGGCTGTGCTCTTCTTCTGCACCACAAATCCTTTGCTCTCATTTCCTAAATACAAACAGCTGAGTGATTTCCTCCGCACATCGCTCGAGCATCTGCCTTTAAATGTGAGGTCTGTGTGCTGGCCTCAGCACAGCCTTCCTCCATTTCGATATTTCTTGCAAGAGCCATTAAAAAATTATATTAACTGATTCCCAATTCTCATTTTTGGACAGGATTTCTGGAGTTACAAAGTATTGCTTATGCTGCAATTCCAACTCTCAATTCAACAGATAGTATTAGTTAGTGAATTTATGGCTTTCAAGCCATACAAGTAACACAATCAATACTCATGAAGTAATGGGTTGGGTAACCATGCCAACACAACTTTCATGCAAGACTGGAGGGCAGGTTACTTTTTAAAACCCTGAAAGGAAAGGTAATTAAGTCTGATCCTGACAAGACACAGAGACAAATGAGAAAGCACTGCAAGTCATGTGGAAATCTTTCCAATGAAGAAATAAGGCTAATGCTGCAAATAAAATTAATTCAGTGGATAATGCTGTAAAAAAATGTTCCCTTGCTCAAGCAGCTATCAGGAAATTTTTCTTCCTCATCTTGCATATTTGGGTGAACATTGAACTTCCTTCTTCTGCATGGACATCTAGAATTTCTAAGGATTGTTAGCTACTTCATGGATTTTATGTGGGGATGTGCAATCAAGGTCTCTGTCTCAAAACTGATAGCCTGGTCAAAGCCTGGGTGATGTGCGTGTTCTTACTGTCTCTTGGAAAGAAGGTGTTCCAAAACATGATCTGGTGTATGTAAGACCCATATTTCCTTAACAGAGCTTCTCTATTTTGTCCTTACAGACTTCCAGTGATGGTAATTTCTCTAGGAATCTATTCCAGGGCTAAACTCTACTGTTGGAAAGATTTCTACCTTTAGCTATGACGTGGACCCTAAGGTCCCTTTGCTGTAATTTATGGTGATACTGCAGAGGTTGGCTGCCAGTAAGGGAAGGCTCTGTGGGAAGGAGATGTTCAGGTGAATAAGGGTAAGCTCAGAAGCAGCTAGCTATGTGGTGAAGGAGAAGCAGGTCATTGCTTCACATCAAGGTGGAGCATGTGGGAGAAGGTACAAAGGTAAGGGTGGAAGAAGAACACAGAACACCAACAGAAAGGCTGTGCAGTAACTCAGACACCAGATTGTGATGGAATAACAAAATGCTAACAATTTGTGAGGCTTTCTTCTCTACTCCACAATCCACGTGTTGATTTTCTCCATGTGTAGCTAAAGAGAGTTTTACTCATCTATTCGCAGGCTGAGAGTATCACAAAACGGAGAACATCTGCTTCTGAATGTCTTGGCAGCATCTAGGATAGTATCAGAATTATATAAAGCAATGAGAGACAAGCTGTAAGTAGTAATGTTGCTGTTGAACATGTAGGTACAAATGTTCGGGGAACAGGGAGTCACAGGCAGACCACCAGCACGGGGAAAGGCTGGTGTGAGTTGACAAGATGGTTGGAGACTGGGTCTCCTTTTACTGCTTGTTCAAGGCCTGGACCAGCCGGGCTGTGAGCTCTGACCATGGAGGATCAAACCTGGCTTCTGTGGACAAGGCTCAGGACTCTGACCTTTTTCCCAAAGTCCCCTCCCCGTGCTTTGGGCGAAAGAAGAACCCCAGTGGTTGATATCTGCAGAGGTGGCCTCAGCCTCTCTATGGACGGTCATGCCAGGGATTATCACATATGTATTAAAAGCAATGACAGCCAAGGAATATAGGGATGAAAAGGAGGGATGGTGTCTTGGTGGGAAAAATATCAAACACCTAATTTTCAGTTACATTTCCAAAAAAATGCTGTGCAATGCTTTTGGCCCCATATTCACGCTAGGAACATCATAATAACAGCTGGAGTATCCGTTGTGCCTTGCTTCTGCATTGCAGCTTTTAGTTTTATTTAAGAATAACATCAGCTGGAAGCTGGCGGAGGGAGTCAGAGTTATCGTGTTCTGTCTGGTAGGTCCATAAAACCACAACCTGGGTTTGATAGCTGGAGCTGTGAGCATCGGCTAATGAACTCACATTCTTTACAAGGGCCATGTGGGCACAGTTTGCAAACACAGTTCCGTGTTAAGGAGGCAGAGAGGTAAAATATTAATGCTTTCTACTTTTTCAGGCTTAAAACAGTGCAGACCCAGGAAGGGGGTCTGTCTTCCACGAGTTCTAGTTCAAACAAATTGCTATTAAATCAGCCGATTTTTTCCAAATAAAGACATCATTGTCAAGTTTGAAAGCTTCTTACCTAAGTTATGGCATCTTGTCTTGTCCACGAAACCTGTACTTCATTTCACAGCAAATATCCTGTGAATGTCAGAGGCGTACCACTTGGGGATGTACCAATTAAAAAGCTCTCTCTTCTTCTGCCACCTAAATACCAGCCAATAAAGTTGCAATAATTTGCACAGCTCTGGCAGCTCTAAAGCTGGGGATGCTCCATCAGTGGCCCGAGATGTCCCGAGATGTCCCACGTGCTGCTTGGACCACTGGGCATGCACCAGAGAAGGGATTTTTGTACAATACCAGTGCTTGATCCTGCAACTGGTTGTATAAGAGCAACACATGGACTTACTTAAAACCTCAGCGATGTTTTTGACGGACCAAATTTTTGTTCCTTCTTTATTTTAGAATCTCATCGCAGATCCCGTTGGGAAGAACAATTTAGCCGCGTGTACTGAATTGCAGGAATGGGGCCTGACACCCTTCTGCTCAAATTCCAGTCTTTCTTGTTCTTTCTATGTTATCTTTATCCTTCTTTATGGCCTTCTTTATCAATTATAATTAATCCACTGAGCTCATTTTCCTGGGATTTATTTTCTTCCCTCGGGGTTTCAAGAGACCGTTGTCCTCCAAGCCCTTTGTTCTATGCACCTCACGTGTCTTCTTCTAATTTATATAATTTCTCATGCTTGGCATTGTAATTGCCTGGTCATGTACACTATCTTCTCTGAGCAAGCTCAGAGGAAAAATTAAATAGATATTTTTAAAATCTAATTTAATCTAATAAATGAACATAGGTACATCTAACACTGTTCTTCTAACTCCTAGCTGTTCCAAGAATAATTTTGATTTTTGCCTTTCTCTTGGCTGGCAGCCTTTCCCTCCTACTCACAGGTACCGATCACCTCTCAGCTGGCTTAACGGATTCAGATACAGGGTTCAGTTCAGAGCTATGGTTCTTCGCTTCGAAGAGAACTTCAGACCTCCACGCTTGTCTGTTTCTTATAAATACGCTAATTAAGCTAATGGAGAGATATTACCCCTCCTCACCGCCTGGTGTCATGTACCTCCTCCAGCCATGACAGCTGTAGGAGCATTGCTGCTACCAGCTACAGCGAATGCAGCTCAGGTCTGAGCCCAGGCTGCGGATGGCCAAGGTATATCCATCTCTCCTCTCCTTTACCGATTCAGGAGTCAGGCACTTTGGTATTTGCTTTCCTCTGTGATCAATGGGAAAGAAACCAGCGGCAGGTGAGATAACCCACATAAAGGCAATAGCTGTATCACTGAGAAGCTTTGTCCTGAAATGTGAGAGTTCACATCTCTTCTGAAAAGCCAGCTGGCCTTTAGCAAATATAGACTGAAATTAAATCTTTTTTTTTTTTCCTTCGGTAAGCAATGGAATTTTCAAGCATTTTTCCCGTAAAGGTAATGGAAAGGAGAAAGCTTGGCTACTTGCAAGAAGCAGCTTGAATAACAGGTGAAAGAGATGCTCTAAGTTGCCTGAAATAAGAGGAAGCTGGGCAATGAATTTACTCTCATAACTTTGGGTTTCTCTGTTCTCATCTATCTATATGACTTCATAGTTTAACAATTGAGCTGGATTAGTGTATGAAAAGAGGGTAGATTTCCGAGCTGTTTGTGGATGTGTACTCATATGTCATTTCCATTTGTCATTTGTCACTCTATTTTCTTTAGCTGGTTGTTTTTAAGAAGGAAGGGGTCGATTTTGTTAGCACCGCTTCCAAGAGCTGAGAAATCTCCTCGCCCTTTTTTCACAGCCAGCATTCTGGCAGCTGCTGTGTGGGGCGATTGCTGGATCAGTAGTTTATGGTGCCTCTCCCTGACTCCCAAAGCTCTGCGGGATGCTGATGGGCATTTTCTTTTCATTTGTGTTTGGTTTTTAATTGTATTTCCTTTGCCGGTGTTTGCTGCAATTAATCACCAGGATTTTGCTGCTGTGGTGCTCCCCGTTGAGCTTTGAAGCCCTTCGTGCTGCTGCTCTCCCCTGTGAGATGCTTAATGGAGGCTTTGAATATCTTGCTGATCTCTAGCTTAGGCACCTTGGTTTCCATACCTTTCTCTCACTTACTGGGTCCAATGGTGAGCCTTGCCACCCAACTGCAAAAAGCACAAAGGACAACGAAGGATAGATCTCTAACGAACTTTGGTGGGAGGCAAGCCAGCGTGTGCACTGGGGATTGCTTTCTATTCTGAGGCAGTGAAAGCCAATAGTTCTGCACCGTTAATATTAATGGTTACGTCTTGATCTGCTTCCCGGATTGACTTTCCTTCTGCGTTGCAGAGCTGGAAATTAGTCGGTATGAAACTTACTTTTGGGAACAGCAGAAAATGGAAGAGGCTAAAAGAAATCATAGCTTCCATGGGTTTTATTGTATTTTATATTCTCCATATATTTATTATTTATTTTTTATATTTATATTTATCACATTATTATATATTATTATATTTATAACAATATATTTATATTTATTATTCTCCATTTATAACCAAACCCCCTATTTGTTCACAAACCAGTTTATATTATCAACATTGGCTGTAGGCTGCCGTGGTTTTTTAAGTCTGAATGGATATTTCAAGCTGAAAGAAAGAGGAAAAGCACAGGGAAACAAAGTGAGAAGTTGTATAGCAACAGAAATGGGCTGTCGGGGAGTGCGAAAGACTCCGCTGGGAACGAGGGGCTTCAGGTCTCCGTTTGCTGCAGTTTCAGGAGGGCTTTGAGCCTTTCCCCCTCAGTCCTGAAAAAAAGATCTCCAATAGATAAAAATTAAGTTTGGTTTTTTTCTTTTCCACGTGTTTTGGGGTCTAAATACACTCAGTTTTTTAACACTATGTATGAATTCCCAGTAGCTGCAAAGACATCAGCAGTGTCACGTAGGCAGGACCCAGTCCTGGCGAAACCAGCATTTTCCACATGCCCAGTGATTTCAGTACTAAAGTTACAGGCTGATTCAGCAGTCAGGGGTGGTTATAAAAACGCTGTTTCTAGGGAAAAAAAAAAAAAAAGTATGTTTTTTCTACAAATGGTAGCATCACATTTTTCTGGACTTTCTCGTAGAAGCAAACTCCCACAATTTCAGGCAAAACGTTCCGTCCTTTTCCACTGAGCTCCTTTCCCGCATCAGGCCGTGCTCGTGCAGCTTGACTCTGCCAGGCGCTGGGGACCCAGGCTCTATTCCTGGCTGCAGAGGTGACACAGCGGGTCACCCCCTTGACATGTTTCACCCGTTTTTTTTAATTCCAGTCACTGGGTTGCACTCTTTGTCTAGGTCGGGAACAGAGTAGAGACTCTCTCTTCTTAAGTGCTTGTTTATCTGCCCGTCCCAAAGGACTCGCTGTGGCATCCAAGACTTCTAGGTGCTGGTGGAAATGCTGTTGTTGGGAGATAATGGACAAATAAGCCACCACGTAGCGCAAGAGTGGAATGATTTCAGACAGGGTTAAGGCGCCTGCTGAGAATCAGCTGAAGCAGGCTCTTAAGCAAGTTGCCTGAAAACATTCCCTTTGCAGGAATTCACAGCCTGAGTCCCGTGAAAAATTCAAGACAGAGTTACCAGTTAATTAAATTGCTGACTTTTTTTTTTTTTTCCACAAGGCAGCAATAAATAGATTCCTTTTTATGAAAATGAAATACAAAGTAATAATGTCATTGAAAATAAATGTTGTAACTGCTAATGATCTCCTACTGCAAGCGAAGTGTCAAGTCATTTATTGAAAATAAACACAGAGAGGAGGCCGGGAAATAGGTTACTACACTTTGGACGTAACCTTCATCTGGTTCCAGGCTCCAGTTCAGGCATGTTATTGCCAATCTACCAACTGAACAAGTAAAGAAATTACAGAAGAATAAATGTAAAATGGGAAAAGGTAAAAGGAAGCACTAGCATGCATGATGTAGTTCTTTGAAGACGTGGTCTGAAATCTCTCAGGTCTTTCAGAAGCAGCACGTTGACTTCCATGGACGTAGGGTCAAGACTTCTAATAAAACTTTATTCCAATAAGCTCAGAAGAATCTGCACGGGGACAAACAGGCAGTGACGCCCAAGTGTGTTTTTTCTTTTGTAAGGGCTAATGTGCAGACCACGCCATTGGTACCTCCTAGACTCGCATGACCTCGTATAACTGAGGTTGCCCCCATTATCCTGTCATTTGGCAGCGCTGTATATTGAGGGAATAAAGAGAACGCTTGTTATGAAAGTGCCCATCACCGTGCTGATGTCTGCCTGTGTTTGCCTTCAGTGCAGCCCTGGCAGCCTTTCCAAACCTATTGCTGTTGTGTGACCGTTGCAAAGCCCTTTGGACCGCTGTTGCCAGCAGAAATTGCTCTGCGAAGAGGAAAACCAAGCCAGTACTGCCTGGTGCTTACGAAGACTGCAGAGAAGGCTTTTTTTCTCAGCATCTTTGCGACTATAAAGACAAGGAAGCAGAGAAGACCTCTGCCACTGAAGACCTCTGTCACTGTGCAACACCTTGAAGTCAACAAAAGCTCAAGGGCTGAAGTTTTGTTTTGTCTTTTCTTGACCTGGGAACCACAAGTCCTGCAAACCTGTCACAACTTAACTTACTAAAACCTGAGGAAAGAAGCATGCCACACTGCTGTGAGGTATTGATTTCACTGACATTTTCAATCCTAAAGTATCATCTCTACCATGCTAATGTATTCTGAAGAACCATGCCAAAGATGGATGATTCTTAAAATGCTTTCAAAATCGGTTTATTTCTATTTACGAAGCTGGCCAGAAAACACCCTATAACTTGTCTTCATCACCAGAAGCAAATTTTGTTAAATCTAAGTCTCTTCAGAGATTTGACCTGCAGTCCCACTCTGTTTTAACACCAAAAGGAATAAGAGCTGCAAAGCAGCAGGGACAAAAAAATAAATTCCACAGGGAACAAATAAACAATTAATGTATTTGACAATAAATATTTTGTATGAGCTCTTAACAGCAGAAATATAACCCCTTTCCTTCCTGCTGATTGTTTCTTCTCTTTTTGCAGCTTGCAACAACGGCAAAAAAAGGCATGAGGATTATAAACCGCTCTGCTGGCTTTCACGCTTCCCAACCTGAAACTACCACCTGATGGAACGCACTCCTGATGGAAGAAGTGGGTTCACACCTCTGGAAGTCCACGAGCTCCCAAGCCCTGGAGGCCAGATCTGCGTTGCGGGGAGGTGCCAGCCCACCCCTGCTCACCCACAAAGCTCTGCTCCTCAGCCAGGACCCCGCTGATCGCGGGTCCGACTGCTCCAGTTCTGACAATCTAGGGTTTCACATCAAGATTGTGCTTTTTACTGGAGGTAGAATGCAGCCAAACACATCTCACAAGGTATGAAGTTAAATGGATGAAATTACATGGCCTCTGTTATGAAGGTCAGACCAAATAATCCAGCATGCATAAACCTAAGAGCTAGACCAAAGGTTAATAACTAGCCCAGTGCCTCATTTTGCTCAGGCTTTAAAATATATGTTTTACATGAAATATGATTTCATGCCAGTATGAAAAGTCTTTCACATAATCCTTTCTCATCCCCAGTCCCTTGTTTCATCCCCATACACAGTTGCTGTGGGTTTTCATGATGAATTATGGCCTGGTTGTGAAGGTGCTGGTTCTGCACCCCTGAAGGACTTAGCTGGATGTCCAGCCTTGGCTTCGCAGCCCTGCAGCACATCCAGAAGCTCTCGGGCCAGGTAGCTCACTACCTCCTTCTCCCCAACGTGCTTGTCTTGGCTGGAGCTGCCAGCAAAGGTAGTTACCACTGCCAAATACGTGACTGTATTCCCTTGTGAGCTCCACATTTCATATAAATTATTGAAAAGCCATTGGGAATTAATGATTTTGAATCCTTATCAATATGGGTTACCTTGCTTGTGGGGTGAATAACCAGTTCTAACAGCCGTTAGGCATCTACGCACCTTGCTGCAGGTTTCAACCCTCGTATTCAGTCCTAAAACTCACATGAGTTTAATTCATTAGAAGCTTATGCTTGGTGAGAAGAACCTTCGGGTTATCCGTGTGTGCCAGGAGTGTGCTGGTGACAGCTTTCCAAAGTTATAGTTGTATCTCTCTACCTTTGGTAAAACAGGATATTGATATTAGTTTGTGAAATTATTACTATTTCTTTATTATTAATAATAACAGGATAATATGTAATATAATATAATTTAATATAATATAATATACATATATTATACATATAATTATATATACTATATTATTAGATACTGATTAATAATTATTATTAATCATTATTATTATCTATTGTTGTTCTTTTTGATGTTGTTATAAAGATGATGATTGGTGCCACCACCAGCAGTTCATCCATCAGGAGGTCACACACAGGTTCTGGGAAACATGCTGCCATCCAGCAAAGAAGGGGAAGAAACAGTTCTGTGGAAGCTTCCACTAAAGCCATCACTGACTAGTCTTGACTTTAATTCTTGGAAGTGTTTTATGCAAATCTGGGTTTGTTTCTTACCAACAGTCTGTAATAATTCAGCTCCTGACGTCTTTAGAAACTCCCTCTTCTTGCCCAGAGGGTTTGGTCAGAGGATCAGGACAGCAGATCAGGCTCTTCCAACGCTGACCACTGCGGTGGGTTTCTGATGGGAGACCTGGGAAGAGGCATGTGAGCAGAAAGCCAAGCCACCCACAGCTCCTTCCATCCATCCTCAGCTCACTTTGTTTTTGCAAGCTGGCAGGAGCTGCTGGCTGGACCAATATAAATGATGGCTGTTAGGATTATGAGAAAAAGAAACAGCCACCTAGAACAAATATTATTATTATTATTATTATTATTATTATTATTGACCCTGGCTTGCTTTGGAGCTTACCACAGAGCATGATAAGTATACAAAGATTCAGATATAAGCATTGTGTCACTCTTACCACTCCAGCAATTCCCTCATATATTAGATTTAGTGGCAAATTAAGCACTAACTGTTGGAGTAGGAAGGCTGGAATCGTTTCTCTTTTGCAATAAGCAGCTCCCTCCCCTTCTGCCAGGTCTTTCTGGAACTGTGTCTTCAGTCCACTTCATACCTATTTCATCTTTCACCCTTGGGATGCTTCCAGGCTTTCTTTCTCTCCAAAGCAGAACTTCAGCACCTTTTACTCGACCTTCGCAAAAGCTAAAGGTTTTTTTGGACACTGCGTGTCTTCGAGCTGCAACGGAGCCAAAGAAACGTAGACAGTGTTGGCTGTGTTCCTCTCCTTGCTGTCTCAGTCTCTTTCTCTTGGCTAATTTAAAAAATTCCTGCTCTGGTGCTTGATGGACAGGTTGTCACTCACCTCAGCTTTGATCCTAGGAGATGACATGCATGTATGTAATTATGCATGCTTTAGAAGCCTGTTCACTTCAAAATTAAACACGTCAACAGGCTGTTCGTTGGATCAAGGTCTACGGTCACCTTGTCTTATTCTGTTCGGTCATTTTTACAGCTGCTGCTGTTCCTCACTTACCTTTGGAAAGTATTCATCAAAGATTTTTGAGCTTCAGTCTCTCCTAACCAAAGTTAATGGGAAAGCTGATCCTAAATTCAGTAGAAGCAGGGTCAAGGCTCTTCATCCAAGACTTTAAAGAATGTCTGTTTTGGATTAATTTTCTTTCCTCATTGAACGCTGTACTCAAAAGTGGGAATTCATCAGGAGATCTCCCTCTCAGGCAGGATACTTTGCCCACTTAAAAATTGCTGTCTCACTGTGGAGTGATCACATGGTCCTTTTAGTCTAAAGTTTCTCCTTTCTTTGCTTCTGCAAAACACCTGTACCCAGCTCATCATTTTGGGGCTGCTCAAGCTTTGAGTGCTTCTTTCTTTTTTTCCATTTTTCATCACGCACTTCCAATCCGCCGTGCAATCAAGCATGCAGCTCCTAATCTTGAAGGAACATTTCAAAATGAAGATTTGTGGAGCACCGAGCTGGTTGTTAAAATTTAGAGCAAGGGTATCGGAGCTATTTCAGCTGTGGACCTCATGGAGGACCTTGGCAATGAGCTGCAGCCAGATCCTGCCCATGCCCCTCTCAACTTTCTGCCATCTTCATTCCTTCCATGTCCTAAAAGCAACCTGTGGGGTACCCCTGGCTGGAGACACTTCCAAAGTTTCTTACTGTGAAGAACCACAGTTTGCTGGGTGTTTTTTTCTGTTGAAAGGGCCTCAAAAGCTGCAGTCAAATCACTTTTATGCTGCGTGCGCTTGGAGGAGGTGGGTGACAGATGGGATGCCCCGAGTGGGGACCTGGGTCCTGGGTGTGTGGTGCTTCCAGACAGAGGGGCCACCCATCCATCAGACACAAGGGCATGAAAACCTGGCTTTACACTGCCGTAGGGACAAGCTACAGGCTGAGTGTCTTGACCCTGGAACACAGACACGGAACACAGCCTCAGATCTTCAGGTTTGCGGGTAAAAACAAATCCAAGGCAAACAAGCACTGTGGTATCAGACAAGGAGCAAAAGCAAGAAGCATGGAGCTTCTCATATGCCTCACCTAATGCATTATTTTCTCCCATCTTTCCTCCCTGCCCCCCAAAATTAACCAAAAAAGCCCACTTCAAGAAGTTACATTCTGTGAGACTCTGACATCCCACCTCTGCTACTTCTCTACTCACAGAAGAAAGTTCCCCCCCCCAAAAAAAAAGCACTTAACTGCTCCAAAATACAATACTTCTGCAATGGCCTTCGTCACTTTTTTTAAAGGTACATGTGCTTGCTGTGGCAGATCACAGACGGCTCCGTTCGTGCAGGCTCTGTTCCTCAGGCTGGACAATCAGCTTCATGCTGGTTCCTCAGCAAGCCCTTCTATGGGGACACAGCTGGGGCTGGGCACAGCCTGTCCTGCACCCCAGTCCCCCCAGGAAAATCACCAGCAAGGGAGTAGACATGAAAGTGGATGATTGTGTTCTCCGTAACCCAAACCACGTGCCTGTCCCATGCCTGCAAGTCTGTTAAGACAGAAAAAACCAAATCATGTTTGAAAAACGTGGTACTGGAGGAGAGAGGCTGTGTGAGCAACAGCGGGAGCCGCTCCCAAGCTGCCGACGAGAGGAGGGGGATCGGCAGGGTGTGAAACAGGGAGCAGCAGATCGCTGAGGACTCCGTTATAGCTTTGCAACGCGGGCAAAGAGCTGCATCTGCTGGTCCCAGGAGCAGAGCTGAGAGCTGACCGCTTTTCTTTTACCACTTCAGCCACTGAAATTATTGAAAAATATTTTGGGTTTGGATCAAAAATTCATGCAGATCTCACCAGAACAAAAAAAAAAAAAAGAGGAAATAAACCCTTTCATCTGCATCAAGTGTTAATGAGGTCTGGAAAACCATCTCTTTTACATTTGAGGAAGCCCTAAAATATGCAGAGGAGTGAAGGGCTCGATTCACACGCCTGCGGGTGATGGAGGTGCGTCCCTCATGTGCCCGGGAGACCCCCTTGGCTTCTGCAGCTGGGACATCCCCGGAGTCACAGCGTGACTGAATCGGGATTGCCGCGGGCGATGAGCTGACCCTTTGGGAAGCCTGGGTAACATTAGTCTTGTTATTCCGTGATATGGAAAAAAACCAGGCTCGAAATTATTGGTGGGTCCCCACCGCGGTGCAGCATTCAGCAGGTGAACGTGGCTGGTGTTTTGAAGACAAGTCTGGGTCTGCCTTGGCCTCTGGCAAATAATTGTTATTCTACATCTTTCAAATCTGTTATTAAACATCAAAAACAGAAGAAAAACTGTTAAAGCATTTGAAAAACAAAGAACTAACAAAAGACATTCATATTAACAACATCCTTTATTCTGTCTTTAAATGCTGAGGGTTTAAAAAAAAAAAAATCCTGTTTGAAAACCTCTTGGATGGCACTGAAGATGGGAAATAAAAAAGTTTCCTGAAACAAGCTGGAGTGCTTGTTAGTGCAGTGGTTTTCAAAGTCCTGGGCTGCTTCCCTGCATACCAACCAAGACTAATGAATGCATAAAAGGGGAAGAGAATAAACAGCAAAATTAGAAAATATTCTTTTCTATTTCTGCCTCTTCAGGCACCTTCACCACTGGAGAACACAGCCATGGGCCGTGCCCACCAACCGTCCCAAGCCCTGCAAACTTGCAACAGCTTTGGGCTCTCTTGCGCCTGGCTGCCTTGTTTGGTTGCAGGCTTGCAGCAATTTTATAAAGTGCCTTTATATTGCAAAGTGACCCTGGCTGGCCAAACCAGATCCTCGCTGCGTGGAAAGCAAGAAGGGAGAGGTATAAAGAAAAGAAATAAAACCAGAAGGAAGAGCTTACAGCAGCAATTATACATTTTGCATTAGAGGATTCATATGGGACTTGGACAAAGCCAGAGAAAGAAGACAACAGTCACATTGTCCCCAGCCTCTGGTTTGGTGCCATAAAAAAAGGTAAAATCCAGATGGCAAAAGCCCATTGAGGTTGTTGTCTCAGGACGTGGTTTGGCTTTCATTTTAAGGTGATGCTGACTCCAAAAATTGTCCTGCCCTGCCCTCCTGCCTCTTCATCACACCGTGCTCCATGGTGGGCTCCAAGCCTACAAGCACTTGTCATCTCCTGTTGACCAGTTTCTATGGTGGGCTTCAAGCCTACAAGCACTTGTCATCTCCTGTTGACCAGTTTCTATGGTGGGCTCCAAGCCTACAAGCACTTGTCATCTCCTGTTGACCAGTTTCCATGGTGGGCTCCAAGCCTACAGGCACTTGTCATCTCCTATTGACCAGTTTCCATGGTGGGCTCCAAGCCTACAGGCACTTGTCATCTCCTATTGACCAGTTTCCATGGTGGGCTCTAAGCCTACAAGCACTTGTCATCTCTTAATGACCAGTTTCTGATGCACTGGGTTTGACTCACTGGTTTTGGGTGCTGCACCACTCCTGCTTAGAAGACCTCAGTGGGCTTAGTGGAGAAAATGTCCCGTTGGTAACGTATTTGCTTGTGATAATCTTTCTTTCTGCCTTTAATTCTTGCTGCTCCCTGCATATACTCTCTTCTAGGAGAGGCTGAGCAGAGCTGCTGTGGTCTCAGCAGCGCAGAAGCCCATCCCCTCCATGCCACCGGCACGTGGGTGAGTGGTACCACAGCCGCCTTCCCTGCGCACCGTGATGCCTTCAGGGGCTACAGAGGGAGCCAAGCTCTAGGAGGGGACGCTACGCAGATTTATGGCTTCTGTGGGATCGCCAGATACCTTGGGAAGAGTTCCCTGCCGGATTGCAACTTCTGTTCTTCCCCATAAATTAACTTGCTTTCAAGAGAGGTGTCTGCAAACAAGATTGTCTCTAACGAGCTTATTCCCCGAGCATATTTTGGAAGAGCACCCATCTTCTTTAGCAGCACCTCCTTCTCCTTATGAGTGTTGTTTTTATGCAGCTGAATTTGTGGTGGGGGCTTAAGGGACCAAAAAATAAGCAGAAAGTTCACTTAGGTGATTCGTGCCTGAGCAGTGCGTTGGGGTACAGGGGAAACAGTCAGCACTGGAAGCAGAAGGAAGGATTTTACATTGCCTGAGTGCCCTCCAGCCCTAAGAGAGACAGCTTTACACACACAAACGGGCTCTTTGCACAGTGGCTATAAAGGATACCAAAAACCAATTCCAGCACCAAACTCCTGCAACAGCTGGAAGGGAGCATCCTGGGGCAAGAACTAAGCTTGTGGGGTAGGTATTGCTTTTTATTTGGGTATGTCATGATGCACAGAGGCAGACTCATTCTGCTCATTAATAATTATTTCAGTTGTGCCCGAATACAGATGTTTTGGTTGGGAAACAGATGCCCTAAGCCCCTGACCCGTGTGCCAGGAGGGGGAGGATGCTCAGTGCTACTCACCCTCTCCTCTCTGACTCCCATCACTTCCAATCTCCACAAAACCCAGAGCTTTTTCTTAACGGAAAAGTTTCTGAGCATGTATACCACGTTATTTTCCACTCAGATTCTCAGAAAAGAGCGAGGTAGCTTAAATCCTTTGAGATTCAGTTACTACACTCAGGTGCCTTTGAAAATCCCAGTTTTATGTAACAGTACTGTGAGTTTTCTAATTTTCTCAGTCTACTCTGACTCAGACGTTCGCACACGTGAGTCCCTCGCACAGAGGGGGGCTGCTTGTTTATTTAGCAGTGGAAAGCGTTAGCCTGAAGACAAGGAGTTGTTTTACAGGGCTTAGGAAAGTCCTACATGCTGGGTCACACTACAAAAAGGTATGAAAATAAAACCCAGAAGACCACAGACGGTGCCATCCGTTGCCTGTGACTAAAACTGAGCAGTCCCTTGAGTGGATTAGTCTTCAAACACGTTTTTGTGGAAATCTGGGCTACCTGAAGCACGAGCTGCGGCTCGGACTCCTGCTCCCGTGGTGCAACGCAAAGGCATTTTATTCAAAGGTGTAACTGTATTTGAAGCTCTGATGCTTCAGCTGGAGCCGTAGCTAAACCGGCTTCATTTTCTGCTGCCCGTGCCTTGCAGGTGGCCGGGGTTTGTGCTGAGCTTCCAAACCTGGCTGCTCTCCCGGAGGGAGGGAGCAAATGCACTTTTAGCCTCTCGTACGCCTTTAGTCTCGCTGCTTCAAAACGCATCGGCAACCCCCTCCAGGTAATAAAATTGATGCAGGAACCGCTGCGTAAGTCACTGATCAGTGCAATGTAGAAAGTCCCTCCAGCCCTCAAAGCTGTGTGAAATCCCTCCTTGGCATGAGGGTCCTTTCTAGAACTGTGAGAGATTTTCTGGCTACTTTGCTTTAAACTGAGACGTCTTCAGAAAAGATTCCCTAAGGTTGAGGCGGAAAAAAAAAAAAGTTGGTAAAGACAGGGAACCAAAGACCCAGCAGATAATACTGCAAAGACCTGTTATCCATATGGCTCTGAGTTGCAGTCAATATTCTCCTTTAATAGGATTATTTCTTTGTCAGATATTTATATTCTCCTGCATGGAAAGTTTATAGAACATGCAGTATTGATATATTAGTGCCAAGCAGATTTATTCATTTAGCTGCTCAAATACTTGTTGTAGCCCTGCCGGGAAGGGAAGATTTTTCTCAACTTAATAGTCTTTTTCCTTATCAGATATTCATTTAAATGGTTTGCCTATAAATACAGGACATGTTGAGACACGTATGCTATAAATATTTCAGAAGATTTATGCTTGCATTAGGCATTCCTTTAGCTGGCCATTAATGTATTGCAGCTACTACAGCCAATTTAAAACAAAAACAATAACTCTAGTTATCGATAATAAAAAGTTGACTTGGTTTGAGCGAAGAAAATCACAGCCCCCCTCCCTCCCATCACAGGGGGGTTGCATGTGTCTCGGCACGTGCCCGCCATTCAGCTGGCTTTGCCCCATGAGGCTTGAAGATGGAGAAGACATGGCGATGTTTGCCGTCTTGTAGTGTGCCCGTTGAGCGGAGACGCGGTGAGGCCAAGCCACAAAAGTGCAGGTAATCAGCAAATTTTAGCCCTGGGGCTGCAGGTCCCAGCACATACATGGAGGGAGAAGCAAGGCTTTGATTAATGATGTCACATGGTACTTGTGTCACCTCCGCAATCAGTGTCTGGCTTCTCCGTTCCCTTGTTGGGTGGTGTTCTTTGCAGAGCAGCCATGCTGACGACAGGAAGAACCGTTCGAGGAGTCACAGCTACTCTCAGTCGCTAACAGCAGGAAAACGGTATGGAGTCCTCAGGCTGTGCGTCTGAAAGTCGTCCTGCAAAGCTGGCAGAGCTACGGGAGATACCTCCACCCTTCTGTCTGCAGGACTCCATGTCGCAGTGGGACCAAGAGGCATAGAGTCAGTGTAACACAGTCAAGCGCCCTCCTGACAGTGCTGGCTTGATTTTGAGGGAATCTCCAGGTACATCTGCATCTTTGGTCTTGCTGGAACAATTTGCAGCTGTAAAATACGTGTCCACTGAATGACGCTGGGCTTAATCACAGAATCACAGAATCACAGAATAGTAGGGGTTGGCAGGGACCTCTGTGGGTCACCCAGTCCAACCCCCTGCCCAAGCAGGGTCACCCACAGCAGGCTGCACAGGACCTTGTCCAGGCGGGGCTTGAGTATCTCCAGACAAGGAGACTCCACAACCTCCCTGGGCAGCCTGTTCCAGTGCTCTGTCACCCTCAGAGGGAAGAAGTTCTTCCTCATGTTCAGACGGAACTTCCTGTGCCTCAGTTTGTGCCCCTGGATGTGTCTAATTTCATCCCTCCTAGTGACAGACATAGAAGAGCCCTGATAAACACCTACAATACAAACAAGGTCTGCCTGAAACAGGGGTAGCTCTTCCCTTCTTCCTCTCCTCCATCCTTCTCCCCAGAAATGTTCTCCTTGACAAATGCATGCAGGTCTCTACTGGTGGAATGGGCTTCTCGCAAATATGGAGAACAAAAGTATTGAACTGGATTACTGTCTTATTAATAGTTGGTTGCATTCCCCCCCGATCAGCAGAGAGATACAGAATCACAGAATCACAGAATAGTAGGGGTTGGAAGGGACCTCTGTGGGTCATCTAGTCCAACCCTCCTGCCGAAGCAGGGTCACCTACAGACAGAAAATACACGGGTTCCTTCAGCAGGCAAAAAAAATGGGATTCATTCCGCTCTGAAGATGCCTACCTATACATTTACTAGAGCCTGTGTGACCTGTTACCCAAGTTGTGATAAATTTCACTCTCGGATACCAGAATGAATACAATAGAAAAAGATCTAGAATAGGATAGGATAGAATAGGACAACCAGAGCAAGACCCCAAAACAATATAATAGAACAGGACTGCCAAATAGTCTCACCATCCACATAAGAGCACTTTTTTCATCTACGTGATTTTTTTAGGCTGGATATGAAATGTGCAGCTGCCTCCGAACACTGCAGAAATGGCACAGATATAGCAGGAGGAAACATAACAAAAGTCCAAAGGAATCCATTTCAAGAAGCTCCCAAGGTTAAACCTTTACTGGAGGAAGTTGACTGATAGGAGATTGAAAATGCAAGGTGACAAGTGGCGTGCTTTTAAGTAAATCACAATCCTTACCTTGCTTTAATTTGAAAGCAGCGACATGTCCGACCATTGGGAACATGCATTTCAGAGAGGCTGTGACCACCCCTTTCTTCGGTTCAAGTGGTGCAGGTAGAGGTTAACTGGTCCTCTCAGATGCACAGCAAAACACTTTCCATCCTGACAGCCTACAGGGTCTCGAGACATAGGGACTTCTTTCTTTTTTGTTTTCTTTGGGATTTTTCATCTTCCTTTTTTCACAGACACGAATTCCACACACAAGTCTGGGGGGGGGGGGGGGGGGTGAGCTACTAAGGCTCCATCTGGTTGCTTAGATGTAGACATGCGGTGCCCGTTGAGATGCCCTGACGTGCTGCATCTCACTGGCAGCTGCTGGTCCGGATGGATGCAGGCTTCCTGCGAGAGCTGAGTCCCATCTGCTGGCTCTGGGAGATGTCCTGGCCTAGCAGCATTAGATAGCTGTGCTTGGGTAGCTGAGTCACAGCTGGATTTTTCATTGTGCCAGCGCATCAGTGCTGGGCACGCTGGCAGGAGTGTCTGGGTACCACCTTTGACCCCTGTATTGCCAAACAAGGTGTGCAAGGGCACGGGGTGGCTGAGCATTGTGGTACCTCCAACCCCACCTCTGCTGGAGACGCGCACCGACCAGCAAACACCATCGCTGTGTCTACAGGACCATCCAAAGCCTACGTGCCCAAGAGGTTTCCAGTGGTAGACCCATGCCAAGCTGATCGCTAAACCCAGGGCTCGAGTGGTCCGTAGAAATTGAGATGTGTTTCCAGCGTTGCAGCTGAATTTAAACATCGTATCACAGAATCACAGAATAGTAGGGGTTGGAAGGGACCTCTGTGGGTCATCTAGTCCAACCCCCCTGCCGAAGCAGGGTCACCCACAGCAGGCTGCACAGGATCTTGTCCAGGCGGGGCTGGAATATCTCCAGAGCAGGAGACTCCACAACCTCCCTGGGCAGCCTGTTCCAGTGCTCCGTCACCCTCAGAGGGAAGAAGTTCTTCCTCATGTTCAGACGGAACTTCCTGTGCCTCAGTTTGATCGTACACTGCTGCTGCCCTTGGTACTTCCACCGTGACTAAAAGGAGTCACTCCATCTTCAGGGAGCCATTCAGTTACCTTTAATTAGGAAGACATTCACTTAACTCCCCCTAAGCTCTTCCCCATGACAACAAGGATAACAGCTTCAAATTGTACCTGACCTCCACCAAGCCGCCGCGTGCCTGCACCTGATCCCAGGCGACGGGAAGCTGCAGCCCGGTTTTAGCTGGACAGCTTTAGTCGAGCCCGGTGATTTGGAGAGGTATCGACAGACGCATCCCCACCACCTCTCCAGGGGTGTATCGCCTAGGCTGGAAAACAAAACGAAAAGGGATGCACATCCCACCATGGGCTAAACGCTCTCCATCTGTTCTGTTAGCGTGTGCTCCTCGGAGCCATCCAGTCTCAACTGGAGGCTGGTTTGCTTTGACCGCGTTGGGAAGACTCCACCCTTCCAGGAGCTTTTTGTTCCAGGGGTTAATTATGCTTGCTGCTAAAAGCACAGGGTTCGCTTCTAATTTGGTTTTTTTTCAGCTTCAGCTTGCAGCCATGGTCCTTGCCACTCCTCCTCTGCTCGACTCAACAGCCTTTAGGTTGCAGTACTAATGCACTGTAATCAAATTGCCTCGTGATCCTCTTTGTAGACAAGTTAACAAAATATCTGGAGTGCTGTGTCCAGTTCTGGGCTCCCCACTTCAAGAAATATGAGGAGCTACTGGAGAGAGTCCAGAGGAGGGCTGCGAGGATGAGGAGGGGACTGGAGCATCTCTCCTACGAGGAGAGGCTGAGGGAGCTGGGCTTGTTCAGCCTGGAGAAGACAAGGCTGAGAGGGGACCTTAGAAATGCCTCTAAATATCTGCAGGGTGGGGGTCAGGAGGACGGGGCCAGACTCTTTCCAGTGGTGCCCAGCGACAGGACAAGGGGCAATGGGCACAAACTGAAGCAGAGCAAGCTCCAGCTGAACAGGAGGAAGAACTTCTTCCCTCTGAGGGTGACGGAGCCCTGGCCCAGGCTGCCCAGGGAGGCTGTGGAGTCACCTTCTCTGGAGATACTCAAGCCCCACCTGGACAAGGTCCTCTACAGCCTACTGTAGGTGACCCTGCTTCAGCAGGAGGGCTGGACTAGATGACCCACAGAGGGCCCTTCCAACCCCTACCATTCTGTGATTCTGTGAAAATGGGGAATTTTCAGAAAAGTACATTTTCCAGCCCCCCCATCATTATGGTGGTGCTGACATTTTTCAGCCTCTTCCATCTTTCAGTAGAAGACGAGAGAGCGGGTTTGGTGTCAGAGCGCTTGGTGCTGCCTGGGGGGGGACAAGTCAGGCCACCACCACCTTTCCTTGCTGAATCTCAAGAGATTTTTCTTACCCAGTCTTAGAGAACGGATTTTTTTTTTTCCCCCTCAACTGTCAGAAAGTTTCCAATTAGACGTAATTAATTAAATTTAACTGTTAAAGTATTTTAATTATTTTTTTAAACCAAGTTTTCAGTTTAATTAACTTCAACTAAAAGTTTTTAATTGAGCGAAGGGAATGTCATCGAACTATAACAATATTTGTTCTGACTGTAAAGCCGTTTAGTGTCTGGGGAGATGGGAGCAGCTGACAGGAACGGGGATAAAAACCCTGGGAGCAGGGTTCAAATCCTTGATGTGTCCGCGCGCAAATTGAATACTTTCGGCTATCGACCCTTCTGTGGAGCACTTTTCTGTTTTAAGTGCTGTTTCTGGATCTCCAGGAGACTGCCTGTGTTGCCAGGTGGCTAATTCGAGCAGTCTCACATGCCTGTGGGGTTTCATCGGTGTCTGCTGGGGATGGTAAGAGGTAAGAAAGTTATTTCTAGACCCAGTAAATCCATTTTTCCACCAGTATCTTGTGGCTCCCAAGTACAAAGGAAAACAATTGTTACTATATAAAAATATCTCTCTCCGTGACAAGCTTTGTTTTCTTTTCAGTGCTAAGGTTGTGTCTCTTGCTCTCTTTTTTAATGAATATGGCAAATATGCAGAGTTTCGAACAATGAAACTGCGAGAATAAAAATTGCAGCTGAAACGTGTAATGATTCAAACGAGACCCTATTATCTTCATCCAATTTCATTAGCAGCAATATAAAATTGTTTCCACTTACTCAGGCTTTCTTTTTTAATGAAACTTGGTGGTCTGGAAAGTTAAATGTTGGTGTTTACAAACCCCGATCAAAGGCATCTAATTTTGTAGCTCGGCTCACGACCTGATCCCACCAGCCGTTGTCTTCTCGGGCTCCAGCTCAGCCCATGCTTTGCCTCGAGCGCCTGAGCTGCAGGAAGGAGAACTGGGTGCCCACCTTGCTCTTGCCATACTGGGAGGGGACGTGCTCTGCTTTGTGCTGACACAGGAGCAGGGGACAACTGCGGGCGACGAAGGTGGTGGAAGCACCCTTGGTATGGGTAATGACCAAGGGTTGGTGACCATGTCGCACCATGTCCACCAAACAGTGGCTTAGGGAAGGCAAAGCACCTCTTCTTGCTTATTTGGGGAAATTCCAGCCCAGGGCAAGACCTGGAAAGAGAGCTGGGCCAGAAGCTTTTGTGGTGGGAGGGCCACCGCTCCCACCGCATCACCTCACCACCCTTGGTCGCGGAGCAGGGCATCCCACGGTCTGGCAGAGCTGTACTGGGACCCCATCCTCTGGGTATGGGCTCCCAGAGCGTCCCCCATCCCACGGTGCCCTCTCGGGCTCTGCTCTGGGGAGCAGAGACACCTTCCTGAGCCGGGGCTGAAGGATGTGCGTAGGCTACACCAATTCTTCTCCTTCCAGCTCACGCTGCGCCTCCTGGGTTACTGAAATATTCATGGCTGGTGCAGGAGGGTGCTGGGAGCCCGGGTAGCACCTTGTCATAGTAAAATGATGCTGAATATTACATGCCCACTGCTTTTTTTTTCATTTTTTTTTCGCATGGACCAAACATTAAAAATTAAATTTGGTATCGCCCAAATAAAGAACCAGCTTTTCATTCCAGATTTGAGCAAGGGTGTAATTTGTTCTATCAGACAAACCATCCCCTCTTTCATGTTCTGCCTAGACACTCAAAATTAATATATACATTAACCCACGCTGTCATTACACTAGAGGAATGACTTTCCTTTTCTTACAAACATTTTCATGATTTTACAGGCTTTCACACTCCGCCTCAGAAGTTTTCCACGGAAAAGAAGGCAATGAGAGGGGAAAAGCTCGCTGGGGGTAGCCGTGGGGTGAAGTTTGGAGTCTGGGGAGGGGGTGTGGGAGCAGCTCAGAGCCCTGCACGCCCATAGCTCTGCTATCTCTCATCGTGGGCTGAGGGACCTCAACACATCAGCCAAGCCAGCTGGGTTTCCACGGGAGGGATGGCGTGGGATTAGTCCAACTCCATCTGCCGCTCTCCTTGGAGCTTCACCCCCAGCCAGGACCCAACAACTCCTGTCCAAGTGATGTCTGAGGTCTCAGCTCTGCAGGTGTTTGGTCGACCAGCAGAACACTCCATCAGACCACGGGCAACACAAAATACGATGAAGGTGGGTTGCTTTTTGGCTTGGTTGCTGCCTCAGGACCATCTTGCCTGGGGCACCAGCGACAGCAGCTGTAGCAAAGCACATTGGCTTAAGACTGCTGGGAAACTGAGCTGCTGCTCCACAACAGAGCCAAAACCTGGTTTCATCCCAAATCAGGGTGAAAACTAAAAAATTCACAGATTTCTTCACAAGGAAATAGTGTGGAGGTATATGATTTATATTTCAGCAAAGTCAGACTTCTACATCTGGACTTCTGCATTATAATATCAGCTGGAACATAGGTAGCTTTAAAGCATGATGCATATAAAAAGGTCAAAATATTTACAGTACAGCCAAATACTTGGCCACACTGAAACAAGACTGACATAAACCATTGTGATAGTTTCCTGAGCACATTCCATAAAATCCAATACGTTTCAGTGAAATACTTGGATAGCCTCAAATCAGTTTCTGATGGTTGAAAGGGGGGGAAAAAAAAAGACCATTTTTAAAACGCACTTTCTAAACAGCATCGTGGCTCGGCACTGCAGCAGCAAGGGAGCCGACGCGTGGTTCGAAGGTGAAGCTCTGCCTCCTCGGCTCAGGAAAACTGCTTTTAAAGGCAAATAACTTCCTTAGAGAGGTGGTGTTATGCTGCACCGACGTCCTGCCTGTTCCTAAAGAGGACTTTCATCGGGCACTGCCTGTTGCCAGAAAACATCGAAGTTCATTTCTTTTCTTTCTTTGCAAGATGAGACTCTGCAGATCCCAGCCTCGGGGAAGCCTCCCAGCCAACCCTGCTGCTTCCAAGCTTACGCCTACGGATGCCTGCCCTCAGAGGAACCCCCAAGGAGTGGGATTATATTTATTTAAAAGATTTTATAACTCCGGTGTACTTGAGCTGGCAAAGCTGGGAGAAGGCTACGGAGATGTATCTCTCTGCAGCCCCGGCCCAAAACGCCGCTCAGCCACCCCCAGCTACGACTCCCCAGCGCCTGGGTTGGAGGTTGCTTAGATCTTCCAGCAACGACATTGTCTGCTCCTGCAAATCCCTCAGCTCCCAGCGCTTCAGTCTCCTTAAAACCAGCTGGAAACGAAAGCTAAGGAAACGCTCCATGCCCAGACTCCGGTGATGGTGCTGGGTGGGGGATCCCAACCCTCTCCTATTCTACTGCAGCCGCTCCAGCGCGCTTCTGTGCAACTACTGCAATAAAAAAAATCACTGAGAGGGGTTTTGTACACAGCAGATTCGCTTCCTTGCATTTCCCAGCTTTGCTTCTTTTATGGACCGTGCTAAGAAGTTTTTACACACACAAACTGTGCAGGTTCTCACCCCGAGCTGCTTCCCGCACTGATGCTTGTCCAGGGAGTGGTTTTTGCCTGCAGGCTCTGCACCTCCTGTCAAACCGCCAGCTCTTTTTGCTATGTTGGGCTTCATTTTGTAGCCACACACTCCAGCCTCCTCCTGTGGAGCAATCATGAAATCAGAGCTGGGGAAACTGTGAAGTAAAAGCCATCGGTGGGCTGCCGAGCCTCTCAGGAGGTTGGTTGCAAATTATTTAATATAGAAAACACACTACTGGCCAGCTCCGATTTATTCTTTCTTTTTTTGGCCCGATCACAGCCAGGCGAGCAGCACCCGACTCCTAGAGCGATGGAGTCACCAAAGGCAGGGCTTGAGCCCTCCCACTCGTGTCTGCAGCTTACTCACCCTTGGAAAACAGCATCTCAGCCGCAGGCGCTCATTCATTTATTATGATGGTTTGATATTCCCAGGCTGGCTGCAGCCTCTTCTATTAGGCACAGGGAAAAGCAAGGTGATGGGCACGCAAAAGTTCCCCCCAGAACCCCACACCGCGACCACAAAGGTCTTCAGACTGAAACATCACTGATCTGGCAGTCAGTTTGACTTCAAGTCAAACAATATTTTCTTCTAAGCCGTCCACTGATTTGTTTTCCACGCTAGCTTTATTTCGTTACACGAAAAGCTCAAATAGATCTAATTTATTGGCCCCAAGAGAGGGCGACGTCTTTTTGTGCATGAAACACAATACACCCACCTGACCAATAAAATCCTGAACCGTGATAAATTTATTAGCATGCCACCATTTTAAATTCCAGCTAAAGCCTCCATGCATGCAATTCCTCAGGGGTTGGTTTCCCCTACAGACATATTCCTGTGTGCTTAAATGCGGTTTAATTGAAAGGGTTTCCATTCATCCCCAGTGACAACCCCAAAGCCAGTTTTTCAAGGACTCCAGCACAAACCCAGAAGCAGGTTTAGGTTTAGGGCATTCCAGCAGATTCTTCTCCCTCGATCTCCTTTGGGACAATGACCCGCCTTTGCTTTCAGCCCAAAAACCAAACTGCATGCAGCTCACGCCCTTCTTCTTTGGAGGAAGGTCCCAGTGGGGCATCAGATTCAGCTCTTTAAGGTATCTGAAGGGGCTTTCCCTTGTGCAGAGGAGAACCCTGGACAAGGTCCTCTACAGCCTATTGTAGGTGACCCTGCTTCGGCAGGAGGGTTGGACTAGATGACCCACAGAGTGATTCTGTGATTCTGTGAACCCAACATTTACAAAGTGCCATGAAGGCAAAAGCCCCCAGAGCCTGCATTTCACAGAATCACAGAATGGTCGGGGTTGGAAGGGACCTCTGTGGATCATCTAGTCCAACCCCCCTGCCGAAGAATGGAACAGTTTGGTGAGCTTTCAGTTGAGCTTTGACGTTTATTTTGCATTATCTTCTAAAACGCAGTAACAATCTTTGAAGGAAAAATGAAATTAATGTCCTCCTTTCACCAAATTTAAATCTGGAAATGTCAAAAGTTGAACCTCACCAGAATGCCCCTTCCCACCACCCGCTCCCACCATCCTTGTTAGCATCAAAACCAAACTTTGGAGGAAAATTGTGCCCTGGCCGCTTTCTGCCTTGCTGCCGAGCTGGGCATGGCCCTGGGGGACACGACCAGGGTCGCCACCGAGCACCAAGGTCCCCAGCACCCGGTCCCTGCCTGGATGGGAAGGTGCTCGGGTGGGACGTACCTCTGTCGCTCTCACCACTGCAGATGGACAAAACTGCCAGGTTTTGACTCGCTTCAAAAGCAGGTTTAATACCGTTACCTAAATATGGAGATAGCGTCTTCGTTCTCTTTATATCGCACTCTTCAAACACAAAAATCCTCCCGCTCGCTTGATGTGATGATTTGGTACCTGCCACTGCCTGGAGCTTCAAAATAAAAGGACTTTTGATACGGAAAAAGGTTGTGCCAAGAACGTAAAAAGGTCTTCAGCATCCATAAAGTGGTATTAATTTTTAGAAATAAACGTGAAAGCTCTGGAACCATAAACCATGCTGCTTTCTTTGGACGAGACCTTGAGAGAGCAAACTGCAAGAGAAGAAAAGCAATTCCTTCCGCAGAGTCAGATCTTGTTATGGAGCCCTAAAAGTTGAGAATGATGTGGGAAAAAAGCAGACGACTCACCTCATCAAATGTTCATTTCACCCAGAATCCTCTGCATTAGAAGGGAAAGAAAAGCTTTGTCTGAAAGAACAAATATGGGCACACCAGGGAGTTTGCCACGATGTCGAACATGAGGAGCAATCTGCTGGGAAGCAGAGACACGGAGGAGGACGTGAGGTCGACCAGCTCCTCAGAACTGGCACAGGACAAAGAGTTGCTCTAATTGTGTTTTATTCCGAACATGGACTTGTCTGTGTCTCCTTTGGTCAGATAAGAAGCCACCCATTCTCAGCACCCATATGGGAAAGCGGGAGGCAGGAGGGTTTGGGGCATAATGTACATAAAAAGTGCCCTTCCCACCTAGTCCACGTTGCAAACGGTTTGCAGGGCAAAACTTGGAAGCTGATGTAGAATCAAAAGTGGTTTGGGTCGGAAGGGACCTTATAGACCATCTGCCATGAGCAGGGACTCCTTCCATCTGCCCAGGGTGCTCAGAGCCCTGTCCAAACTGGCCTTAGACACTGCCAGGGAGGGGGAAACTTCTCTGGGCAACTTGGGCCAGGGTCTCACCACCCTCAGAGTGAACAATTTCTTTCTTCTATCTAATCTAAATCTCCTTCTTTCAGTTTGAAGCCATCACCCCTTGTCCTATTGCTCCATGCCCTTGTAAAAACATACTAGGAAAAATTCTTTACTCAAAGAGTGGTCGGGCATTGGACCAGGCTGCCCAAGGAGGTGGTGGAGTCCCCATCCCTGGAGAGGTTCAAAAAACGTGTGGATGTGGCACTTCAGGACATGGTTTAGTAGGAAAGGTGGTGTTGCGTGGATGGTTGGACTCGATGATCTTAGAGGGCCTTTCCAACCTCTGATTCTATGATTTTATGATTCTGCGTCAGCTGGCTGCACGCGGTGCCAGGGTGGCTTCGCAATGAAAGCACCCATGACACTGGGAGCAAAGCACGAGGGCACTCGGGTGAAGGAGAAACAACAACTGCAACAACAGCAACGGGGCGTAAGAGGAAAGAAGACGACAAGGAGAGAGAATTTGTATCAAAACTTTATTTATTAAACAAAAAAATGCACCATTGGAATAACATTTCTATAAAAAATGAATATGAGACTGTTCTACAGTGCATTACAAAACCCCCTTCTTCTTCATGTAGTAGTATACAAGATTGTGTGTAGAAACAGTCATTTCTTTTTAAACTGTAAGCAAGTTCCCTTTCTCATAGAACAAGATTTACACTTAAATATTGCAGTCACTATTCTAATTTGGTTAACAATGCTAGAGTCCGACAATTTAAAGAAACTGCTTATAGGCTCAAAATGCCATCTTTAGGCCTTTCGTAACAACAAGATTCTTCTTTTTCTTTTTTTTTTTTTTTTAAACTAAGGCTAGTTAAAGCTGTAGTAGAACCCATTTCTATCAGATAAACATATCACTAGTATGCTAAGAATTTTCAAATTACCTCGCAAAGCCCTTTAAATGGCATTCGCCAGTGCCAGGCCATCGAACCAGCAGGCTGGAGCCCGTGGGGCGTGGGTGACAGCCGCGGTGACCGGCGACGCGGTGGCACGGTCCCGCTGCCCGACCCTCCCGAATCCTCACGCGCGGGGCCGTGAGCCCAGCACACGGGGGACATGGGCACACTGCAGCTTTAACAGCCTGCTCTAGGTTGCCAGCCAGGTATCCCTTGTATCATAAATTATCCAAAAGAAAACACCCTAAATAATAAATTAAATATTACTTATAAAAAGTACACCCTCCCCCCCCAACCACCCCATCCCAAACGCGGTGGCGATTCGCAAACGTAGGAATCGCCAGGTCTATTTTACAAGAATAAAAACGGCATCATCGTTCCCTTCTCCCTACCCACGTTGCTTCCTCGCACGTGGAAAATACATGTACAGCATCCAGCGAAGCACGTGGGGGCTGCGTCGCCTTCTCCAGCCAACCCAGACCGGAATGAGGATGCGTTCAATGCCTTTTGCTGAGAGCGTTAGACAAAAAAAAAAAAAAGAAAGGTCATGGAGCCTCCGAGAACCCAGTTCGACACCAGACAGGATGCTGAGCAGGGACGCCGGGAAACAAAGCCACCAGGAAAAACAATCTCCGATCACCTGCGAAGCCGTGATCTTCTTTAAATATAAAACGACCCTTCTTCCGTCCAGCTTCCAGGTATCCATCTCAGAAATGAGGCCGAGGAGGTCGCGGATCCCGCTGCCTTCTGCTTGCCGCTGCCCGCAGAGCGCTTCCCTTAATTCCATCTGCTTAGGGTTTTAATGGTTCTACCACCGGCGTGGCTAAAACTGGTCCACGCCTGCGTGTGTGAGCATCTCCGTATGGATTCAGCGTTCGGTACCAGCCAGGAGGGCATCCCGGGAAAGGACCCTCGGTGAGCTACAGCAGGAATTATTCCATCAGCTCCAACTGTAGGAGAAAACATCTGGCAATTCCCAAGAGCTGGAAGGACCCAGAGCTGGCATCAAACTCGCTCCCCTCTTTCCACGCTCCAACAACCCCTGCCACCGTTTTGCCTGGCGTTTGCTGGCTCCCCACCGCGTGTTTTGGCAGAAGACGTCCGAGCGAGCGAGCAGGCACTGCAAACCTGCCCAGAAGCTCTGGAGAAACGGTTGAAAAACTCATCTCGTCTTTCAGAATGTCAAGGAGGGACGCGCAGCATCCTTACCTAAGCCAGTTTGTGAAGAGCTCCAGGAAGGGGTTGGTGAAAAGATGCTCCTGTAAAAATCTCAGTGAAGGACAGCCCCTTTGTGGCAGAATCTTACTGCAGCATGAAGACACGTGGTGTCCCCAGCCGCACCAGAGCCTCGCGGCTGCGATCTCCTCTGCTACCAGCGCAAAGCTGCCAGAGCACACTGGGAGGTGCGTTGCTGCTGGTGGTGGGCTGGGTGCCGCGGGGACAGCAAGGACCAGCCTCGGAAGGATTCGCAAACCTGTTGGGAAAGCCTGGAGTGGGCAACCCTGCTTGGACCTACGCAAATGTCTTCATGTTCTTCTGATTTCTGGCTGCTTTTTAGGTGGGAATTACCGGTTCCCAAACACAAGGGTGCACAAACAGCCAGACCAGTATAGGGGATCTGATGGTCCTCGCTCCCTGAGAAGTGACACCACCCACCTTATGGCAAAATATTGGCAGTATCCATGTCTGGTGACATTATCGAGACCACACGCAAGAAAAACAAGCAGATTCTCCTCCCCCCTTCCAAAAATTAAAAAGCTTCTCAGAGTGACTGAACCTTTTCTCCAGGAGGAGTTCACAAAGACACTGAGCTAGGGAGCCTTCAGCCTCTTGAAGCACTGATACTGCTCCGCTTTTAGGTCTTGAAGCAAAAAAAAAAAACAAAAAGGGGAAAAGACAAGAAAAAATATATCTATTTTTGACTGCTGGATTTTTTTTCCACTTGTTTATGGCAGCCTTGTATTGATTTGATAATGATCTTCCATGGTAACATCGAGCTTCACGGGCCCATCACGCATTGACAGATGTCTCATCACGTTTTTTTCTGGGAACGTCCACGGCTGAGACAGTCACGGGCTATAAATATTCTGACAGTTGAGGAATTTGTCAAAATCCAAAGAAATTCTCAGCCGAGCTCACTGCAAATAAATAAGAGCATCAGCAAAATATAACGTGGGAGTTCTGTGCGAAAACACTCCTTTGAGATTGTCAAGTTACGTAGCTCACGCGTAAGGTGAAACTTTAAAAGAAATGCCTGCCTACTAATTAGTTGGGGATTGTATTAAAATCATCCGCTGATGAAGGTTGGGGATGTCTCCAAGGCTCTGGAGGACAACGACACCCAAATTTAATGTCGTGTAGCTCAGGGAAGGAACATTAAACATTAAAAAAAACCCAAACCAAACCAAAAAACAACTTCCAAAACTGAGTGTTTCTACAGAATAATTTAGTTTTACTCACAACTTCAGTTGAAGCCGAAATTTCTTACTAATTTATTTCGAAAGGGGGTGGGGAGCGGCTGTGTCTTGCTTGGGCTGAGCTGATGGAGCTGCTCCATCCCGCAGACAGGGTGCCCGGTGTGGACAGAATCACAGAATCACAGAATACTAGGGGTTGGAAGGGACCTCTGTGGGTCATCTAGTCCAACCCCCCTGCCGAAGCAGGGTCACCTACAGCAGGCTGCACAGGATCTTGTCCAGGCGGGGCTGGAATATCTCCAGAGAAGGAGACTCCACAACCTCCCTGGGCAGCCTGGGCCAGGGCTCCGTCACCCTCAGAGGGAAGAAGTTCTTCCTCATGTTCAGACGGAACTTCCTGTGCCCCAGAAGGACCTTGGCCTTGGTCTAACGGTGTTACTGGTTTCAATGGGCTGAGCCTGGAAAGAGATACGCTTCCAACAGCAGAAGAAAGGGAGGGCCAGATCAGTCTGCGGGCTTTCAGGGCCTTGGTGCTCAAGTCAGAGACGCCCAAAATCAAAACGAAGAGGCTGGTCCATCCCAAAGACGCCTGGACACCGCAACGCTTGCGTCCAAACCAAAACCAACCCAACTTGCAAAGCTCTTTGTGCGCTTGTGTTCCTATTCTACGCTTGGTCCTGGATTAGTTGGTCCTGTTCTACGCTTGGTCCTGGATTAGCATCCCGTGGTTAAAAAGCTGCAGTGCTGCTCTTCAAAGTCCTGGGGCCAGTTTCTGCTCCCAGCTATCGTGCCGCAAATCCAGGGTAAGAGATATTTCATAAATGAGAAGCGAGCAACAGATCTGACCTTCCGTCTCTGTTTCGACAACGTCAATCTGGACAAATATGGACAGGGAGCTACTCAAAAGCTGCGTCAAGCCTTCTATCTTCACGTTAAAAAAAATGGAGGTAGTGATTCTCCAGGTTCTAACAGCTGAGCTGGGTTTTCAGCGGGCACGATTGGCGGATTTTATTTTCAGCAGAGGTTTTTGGTTACGAATCTTTCGGAACTGGCAAGCTCAGTCTCCCGTGCAAACAAGGTTTCCTCACTCACGAGATATTTCATTAAGATCTTGGTAAATTGAATAACAAGGCATTTTTAAAGGAGCGTTTTCACCAACACGCTGGAGTTCCTAATGAAGCATTTGAATTCCTCCTTGACATCTGATTTCCTTTCCAGCACGGGGCCGTAGAAAATAATCTGAATTATTACTTCTGTTGCAGTGCCATTTCACTCAAAATATTTTATTCGGAGATTCACATATAATTACCCACCTAATAAAAGGAGCTATTAGGTTGTAAAGATCCTATCCTTTCCATGCTCTTTTAAAATTATGACCCACTCAAGCTTGAAATCAAAGGCAGAGCTGAATGGAATAATTCATCTGAAACTCGCTCATTGGGTTTTGCAGCCTCCTAACTGATAAATATGCAAATTAGTTCCCTTTTGGTGATTCAGCTGCATAAACAGGGATTAACGCTGAATGCAGCTGAAAATTTAGCAATGAACTGTATGCACACAACATTTAGTCAATTCAAACCAGTTATCGCCGTCAGTAAACGCCGCGATGCCCAGCTAAAGCCCGAAGGCGAGGAAGGGGAATCCCTAACGATGGGTCACGCGCTACTGCCGACCTCAACCAGGAGACACCACGCCTGCAGAAAAGCCCTCCTAATGAATTTCTCAGTTATTGACTGGTTTCTGTGGTTCTCCCCCCAGGCTCGCGTCCTGCCCGCGGGAAGCACCCAGCGCCTGCCAGCCCTCTGCCCTCCTCATCCTCTGCCCATCGCCATCCCAGGCGGACGGGTCCTCGGATCGGAGCCGTACGAGGGATGGGAAAGGCTCGGGGAAAACTCCACCTCCATTTTTGTCACTGCTCCGGCTCGCGGTGGCCCCGGCAGCGCTTCCCAATGTCCTCACAGGGCGGTGTGGCACAAAGGCCACCCATATGCAGTCATGTTTTATTCCAGCTTAAGCACGTAACGACTGCGTGTCAGAGAAGATTGCATATTATGTCCTCTTTCTGCAAGCATACACTGGCCGGCTGGCAGCAGGCCACCAACGCAGACTTCTTTTTTTTTAATTCTCTTTTTTTTTTACATTCCTGGTTCTCTGTTTGCCATACATAAAACATTAACTACGGGAGGATTTACAAACGCTTGCTAAAATGGCTGAATTTTACAGCGATTTGCTAATCCCCACCACTCGTGCGAGCTGAGTGACGGAGACGACGAGAGAAATCAGTAATTTGTCTTCTCGTTTTGCGCTGTCGGGAAAACTTCCAAATTTTTGGTGTGGTGGCGCGATTATTTGCTATGGGTGTTTTTGTAGTCAGTAATTACGTACTTAAAAAAAAAACCACAAATGAGTGACCTACAACACTGCCTCACCAGTGGCACGGTCTACGTTCAAAAACATACTTGCATGAGGTAAGACTAGATCTATACAAAGAGCTACAAAACCTCTACGGAGTAAAACATGAGTTAGTCATGACAACTTGAGCTCTACGAAGACTACTAGATCAAAATGAGCAATCCGGTGGCATCAGCTATGACTCCGCGGTGATGACATCGTTCGTCTCGCCACGCTTCCATCACTTGAGATGCCAGACCTACGGTTCTGCGACATTTCCGTTATTATTCTTTCCTTTTACCTCGTTTTCTCATTCCTTTTAGGACTTTGCAAGAATCCCCCTTGCACTGAAGGAGCGGTACCGGGAACAGGATGATTTTATGGGGTGGTGGACGTGGGTGGTACGCGTGGAATCCTGGTATGCTGCAATGCTCCGGGATAATTATCGCTTCAGCGAGAGCTGTTAGAAGGCTGAGCCTGTGATAGCGTTGAGTTGCTTCATTAGCCCCTCCAAACTGGCCATCTGTTCGCTCAGATCGTCCTGCTCATAAACCTGCAAGAGAGCAAACGCACACAGGTAAGCGGGCAGCGGGATGGGAACCAACCCCCCCCACCCCGGCACAGAGCCTGGGACATGGCCCGTGGCAGGGACCTCCCGGGACACCCCACCAGGACACCTTCCCTGCGTGGTCCTCAGGGACCTGGAGCCTTCAAGGATGGGCTGACCCTTGCAGGCTGGATAGCAAAGCCTCTCTGGGCTCCAAACATGAGCTGAAAACCAGGGGTGACCACGCTAGAGCAACGTTAAATATTAATGACCCTCCCCCTGACCCCTCATTTCCCCAGCTCCCTCCCCTATGCTGCAGGCGTCCGTGTCTCGGGGGATTGTGAAAACCCTTCTTAGCACCCAGCAGAGACGTCAAACGCTCATCCAAACGTGTCATCTCCTAGTCAGCAATTAGCTGAACTTCTCAGCCCTTGCTAGCAGTTGGGAATTTTCAGCATCGCCTTTAGGAGGAGCGGCAGACTGGGAACTGGTTTCAGAGGCACCTAACTGGGCTGGAGGAAAGTAACCCGTTGGGGTACGGTCAACCGAGAATCCACAACAAAACCTAAAATCACCAGCGCTGCCCTTACTGTTGGAAACCACGACCCCAAAAATCTTGCAAGAGCAAGAGGAGCGACCCTCTGCTTTCAGACACCGAGAGGGAGCTCAAACATTCATTACTCGTGTGGGTTTTATCCAGGAAAAGATCTGACAGTGTTGTGCCAGCCCTGCGGTCCCCAGAGCGGCACGGAGCAGGCAGCTTAAAAGAATCACAGAATCACAGAATCACAGAATAGTAGGGGTTGGAAGGGACCTCTGTGGGTCATCTAGTCCAACCCTCCTGCTGAAGCAGGGTCACCCACAGCAGGCTGCACAGGACCTTGTCCAGGCGGGTCTTGAATATCTCCAGAGAAGGAGACTCCACAGCCTCCCTGGGCAGCCTGGGCCAGTGCTCCATCACCCTCAGAGGGAAGAAGTTCTTCCTCATGTTCAGACGGAACTTCCTGTGCCTCAGTTTGTGCCCGTTGCCCCTTGTCCTGTCGCTGGGCACCACTGAAAAGAGCTTGGCCCCATCCTCCTGACACCCACCCTGCAGATATTTAGAGGCATTTCTAAGGTCCCCTCTCAGCCTTCTCTTCTCCAGGCTGAACAAGCCCAGCTCCCTCAGCCTCTCCTCGTAGGGGAGATGTTCCAGTCCCCTCACCATCCTCGTAGCCCTCCGCTGGACTCTCTCCAGTAGCTCCTCATCTTTCTTGAACTGGGGAGCCCAGAACTGGACACAGTACTCCAGATGAGGTCTCACCAGGGCATTGTAGAGGGGAAGGAGAACCTCCCTCGTCCTGCTGGCCACACTCTTCTTGATGCACCCCAGGATCCCATTGGCTTTCTTGGCAGCCAGGGCACACTGCTGGCTCATGGTCACCCTGTCGTCCACCAGGACACCCAGGTCCCTCTCCGCAGAGCTGCTCTCCAGCAGGTCCACCCCAAGCCTGTACTGGTGCATGAGGTTGTTCCTCCCCAGGTGCAGGACCCTGCACTTGCCCTTGTTGAACCTCATCAGGTAAGAGCCCCTGCAGAGTCAAGCTTACAAAAGAAAAAAAAATTCCCCAAATTTTAGCCTTTCTCCCCAAATTCTGACCGAACCATGAGCTCGTTGCCTACACTGTAACCACCCTCACACTTGTGGAGCTTGAGCAGCGTCTCTCCTGGGAGCTAAATCGTGCTGCTCTGATAAAATAAGGCACCGAGAGCTGAAATCGCGCTTCGTGTTATCAAATGTCCTGCCTTAAATTACTCCTTATGCCAGCAATTTTACAACGGAAGGCATTTGCCTTCCCGTTCCCCTTCCAGCTGGAGCTTCCATGCCTCTTCCATCGTCCCATGTCCCCTTCTCCCGGCAAAAAGTGAGAATCCTTCTGCGACCACATGCAGAAGTACAGTTTTACGCTGTTGGCGATGGCAAGCGGGAGTCAAGCGCTGCTGCCCTGCAGCCATCAGGCAGCAGACCCAAGCCCTCCAGGTCTAAAGCAAATCTTTTGTCTTTACATTTTCAGCGTGGCTAAAGGGAAAAGGATTCTCTAAGGAGATGTTTGACAAACCACTGCCTAGCAAAACATTCTCCTGTGCAAGTAGATGAAAAGAGGTGATCCGCAGCGTGTATTTAATATATCTCTTTTTCTCCTTATTCCTTTTCTTTTGCACTTTTTCGTCTTCCGGATCACGCCAGACCTTTCTCCACGCCAGACCTTTCTCTACGAGAGTCCTAACAGGAGTGAGAAGCTTATTCTAATTTCACCACCTTTTCAGTTCCACATCTACTTCTTCAGTGTTCTTTTTCTCACCATTATCTGGTATTAGGATAGACTCCTTTTTCCTGCCAAAATTCTTTCCTTCCCTTATCGCTCTTCTCATCCCCTCCTCCTCTCCTCCTGCTATCTCAGGGTGCTCAGCAGAGGCTGTGCGAGCTGTCCCATGGATAATATTAACTCAGAATTCAAGCACTCGCCTCTCCCCTGTATCACACACGCCCAAGTCCATTAAAACCAGTGGCAAAGTTTTCCCGGCTGCCAGAACTCTTTACGAGCTTTCTAATAGCTATCAGCCGCAGCGTGATACCTTAGGTACGGAGGCACAGACCGTTATCTAAAAATTAACGAGCAGATTGGGGATTAGAGAACAGAATGGGTGATGAGGCTCGCCAGAAGGCTGGCTCGGAAAGGGGGTTCTTACGTTGGCGGAGTCCTCCGTCTGCTTGTGGCCCTCTTCGGCGACCTCCGGGGCCGTGGGCACCGAGACGGGCAGCAGAGGTGACCTGGCTTTGCCCGCCAAGCCGAGGGATGCTGTTTTAACCTGAGCCTTGGGGAGGTTTGGCCCTGGAAGGAGAAAGAAAAGTCACAATGAGAACCCGTGGATATGAAAACGGGGATTGCAGGGGAATTAGGGGGGGTGATAGGCAAAACGCAGCTGGGTTTCACGCTGCTGCTTGTGTTTTCACAGACACAGACGCTGCTTCTTCCCGGAGGAGCATCACAGCCAACACAAACACTTTCTAAAAACTCTTCCATCATCTTTCACGGGCTCCGCTCCCGAAAGAGGACTCGCAGCCGCGGCAGGTTTGCAGTCGTCCGTCGACATCACTTTTCGACGAAGCCTGCTCTTTCGCAGAACCAAACGTTTTCGCACAAGAACCTTAAATTTTCCTGGGGGAAAATACCTACAAACCGGGTACTCCGGGAAGATAACGAAAACCTGGGCTCCGTGGCCCCTGCCCGGCAGGGAACTGCGAGTTTGACGTTGTGCTTGAGGGAGAAAGTGAGACTGAAGACCAGAGTCGTGACCAGGTTGGGGGAACGGCACTGGCTGAAGCGCTGCCCTTTAAAGATGCCTCAGCCGAGATGTCTCAGCTCTCTTCTGGAGGAAATTAAAAATTCTTTGTCTCTTTTAATGATTTAAAACCCCCCAAAACGAAACCTTTGTCCTGGACAGCCTGCCTCCACTCAGCACAAGGTGCAAGGCTCTGCTGGAGACACAAGGGCTGGCAGTTGAGACAGGCACAGGAGACATTAATTTTAAGCCAACGGGGATAGTTTTAAAATTAAAGTTGCCACACAAAGCCAAACTGAGATCGCTTCTCTCATGCATCAGAGACTCAAGGCCAAAAAGGGGGACAGCAATTTCAAGCCTGCTTGCCGCCAGACCAACCCTGCTCCCCCTGCAGCTGCGGCTTCAACAGCCCCACGACCAAACTCCTTCCATGGAGTGCCTCTGGCACTTCTTTCCGTCACCTAGGACCCCAAAATTTATTCTTCCCACTTTCTCCCTACTGACATTAAACCACTTTGATGCCTGCTTGGGCCCTAAGGGGAGTTTCATGCTCCTATCGTTGAATACGCGTTCTCCAGGCTGACACTTGCTTGGCAGGAGGCATCCCGTACCAGGGACTGTCAGATCACAGAATATCACAGAATAGTAGGGGTTGGAAGGGACCTCTGTGGGTCATCTAGTCCAACCCCCCTGCCGAAGCAGGGTCACCCACAGCAGGCTGCACAGGACCTTGTCCAGGTGGGTCTGGAATATCTCCAGAGAAGGAGACTCCACAACCTCCCTGGGCAGCCTGTTCCAGTGCTCCGTCACCCTCAGAGGGAAGAAGTTCTTCCTCATCTTCAGACGGAACTTCCTGTGCCTCAGTCTGTGCCCATTGCCCCTTGTCCTGTCACTGGGCACCACTGAAAAGAGCTTGGCCCCATCCTCCTGACACCCACCCTGCAGATATTTAGAGGCATTTATAAGGTCCCCTCGCAGCCTTCTCTTCTTCAGGCTGAACAAGCCCAGTTCCCTCAACCTCTCCTCGTAGGGGAGATGCTCCAGTCCCCTCACCATCCTCGTAGCCCTCCGCTGGACTCTCTCCAGTAGCTCTTCATCTTTCTTGAACTGGGGAGCCCAGAACTGGACACAGGACTCCAGATGAGGCCTCACCAGGGCAGTGTATAGGGGAAGGAGAACCTCCCTCGTCCTGCTGCCCACACTCTTCTTGATGCACCCCAGGATCCCATTGGCTTTCTTGGCAGCCAGGGCACACTGCTGGCTCGTGGTTAACCTGTCGTCCACCAGGACACCCAGGTCCCTCTCCACAAAGCTGCTCTCCAGCAGGTCCACCCCAAGCCTGTACTGGTGCATGAGGTTGTTCCTCCCCAGGTGCAGGACCCTGCACTTGCCCTTGTTGAACCTCATCAGGTTCCTCTCTGCCCAACTCTCCAGCCTATCCAGGTCACGCTGAATGGCAGCACAGCCTTCTGGTGTATCTACCACACCTCCCAGTTTGGTGTCGTCAGCAAACTTGCTGAGGGTACATTCTAACTTTTCATCCAGGTCGTTGATGAAGAAGTTAAACAAGACTGGGCCCAGTACTGACCCCTGGGGGACACCACTTGTCACCAGCCTCCAACTAGACTCGGCGCCGCTGATGACAACCCTCTGAGTTCTGCCATTCAGCCAGTTCTCTATCCACTTCACCGACCAGCCATCCCCACCAGGTAACAGCAGATCCCCTCTGGCACAGGGGATGACTTTGGGGGTCTCACAGGGCAGGCTGCCAGCTCCCGTGGCACTTGGGCGCAATTTTTGCTCTTTATTTATCATTTTCCGCGGAAATCAAGCAGACGAATCCTAAATAAATAGTTTTTTTCTGTGTCTTTCCTCCACTTCAGCAAGTTCCCAGCCTTTTTTCTATTAAGAAAATGTGTACTGTAGTAATGATAATAACAACAGCCACTGCTTTAGTAGCTGATCGTGCTTATTAGAGGTATTAATATGCATCAGCCTCAGTAAGTCAAGTAGGCTATTGGCTGCTGCATCAGAATCGGACCCAGAAGGAGGAAGACAGGTCTGGAGACACTCCAGCCATAAAATGTGCGCAGAAGAAGGAGAGTCCCAAGGATCAGTCACAGGACAGGTTTGTACGAGGATGCCCGCGGCTCTGGAGCCCAGGAGCTTAGGAGATGTCTCCAACCACACGGAACGCACGCAGGCTCGCTCCAAAATCCGCATCTCGGATCGGAAACCCAGCCGGTTCCCATGCAAAACCAAACCGTCCTTTTCTGAACCTTCAGTTTAAAGACCTATTTGTTTCCTCCATCACTGGATTCCCACCTGACCACCTCTCTTCCCTTCCAGATCGTTAACGTCTCCTGAAAGCAACGCTCCCGAGCGCGGAGCGGCACTGCCTGGGGACGAACTCCGGCGCGGGAAGGCGGGCAGCTCTCGCTCCCCAAATCCCACCAAATCACCGCAGCCGTGACAGCTCCCTGTATCCTCACAGCTCCAGCCAGGGGACGAGGGCTGCACATTAATTTTCCTGTATTTCAAAGAACGGTGTTTACATTTTTAATCGGTTTAAGGCAGAGAAAACACAATGGAGCAGAAGAGAGAACAAAATCCCTCCCCGAATCGAGCTGCCAACAGCGTGTTCATCAGAAGAAAGTTCCAGCAAAGAGCTCGAGACAGGGGCAGAAAGGGAGAGGCTCACAAACACCCTCTCCATAAGGCTGAGAAGCGCAGATAACTCCCGTTTAGCTGAAGCTATGAAAGTGTGAAAGCTCAATGCAAGCCAAAAGAGATCGCCACCGAGATACCCTCACTCTTCCAGCTCCAGTTTAATAGCTAAAAGACTTCTTTAATAACTGGGCCTTCAAACTTCCCTCTATCTGAGTCAGAGTAGAGGCGACAGCTATCCCCAAAGATTCAATCTCCCAAGCACTGCACATTCAAATCGGGTTTTAAAAAAAGGAAACGTTTTTCGCTTCCATTTCTTCATGGGGAAAAAAAAAAAAGCTTATTTCCCAAGAAGGAGGGGGAAGATGCACGCAGTGGCACGCGGAATGTGCACCCAGCACTCACACACAAGAGCCCGAATCTAAAATATAAAGTGATGAAGCTACCGTCGTAGGTGAATTAACCCTAAACTGCCCGGCACACAGGCTGTAGCTCCTCAGCAGGTTTTTCCCTCAGAGCTTTGGAATCACCCGCAGTGCTTAGGGAAGAAGGGAATGGCAGCTATTGCCCCAGCAGCTGTGCTGTTCCCCCTCTCTTAGCACCCGCGTGCCCTGCGGAAGAGAGATTTATCCGATCCCTTTGACAGGGAACCTGGAATGTGTCCTGGGATCACAGAATCACAGCATGGTCGGGGTTGGCAGGGACCTCTGTGGGTCACCCAGCCCAACCTCCTGCCCAAGCAGGGTCACCCACAGCAGGCTGCACAGCACCGCGTCCAGGCGGGGCTGGAATATCTCCAGAGAAGGAGACTCCACAGCCTCCCTGGGCAGCCTGGGCCAGGGCTCCGTCACCCTCAGAGGGAAGAAGTTCTTCCTCATCTTCAGCTGGAATTTCCTCTGCTTCAGTTTGTGCCCAGTGCCCCTTGTCCTGTCGCTGGGCAGCACTGAAAAGAGCTTGGCCCCGTCCTCCTGACACCCACCCTGCAGACACCTGTAGGCATTTCTAAGCTCCCCTCTCAGCCTTCTCTTCTCCAGGCTGAACAAGCCCAGCTCCCTCAGCCTCTCCTCGTAGGGGAGATGTTCCAGTCCCCTCACCATTCTTGTACCCTCTGCTGGACTCTCTTCAGTAGCTCTTCATCTTTCTTGAACTGGGGAGCCCAGAACTGGACACAGCACTCCAGATGGGGCCTCACTAGGGCAGTGTAGAGGGGAAGGAGAACCTCCCTCGACCTGCTGGCCACACTCTTCTTGATGCACCCCAGGATCCCATTGGCTTTCTTGGCAGCCAGGGCACACACTGCTGGCTCATGGTCAACCTGTTGTCCACCAGGACACCCAGGTCCCTCTCCACAAAGCTGCTCTCCAGCAGGTCCACCCCAAGCCTGTACTGGTGCCTGGGGTTGTTCCTCCCCAGGTGCAGGACCCTGCCCTTGCCCTTGTTGAACCTCATCAGGTTCCTCTCTGCCCAACTCTCCAGCCTGTCCAGGTCTCACTGAATGGCAGCACAGACTGCTGGTGTATCTACCACTGCTTCCAGTTTTGTGTCCTCAGCAAAGTTGCTGAGGGATATCACCACGACGTGAAGAATAAATAATATGATAAAGCTGCCGCAGAAAATCGCGCCCATGCTGTTTTCTGGTTAGATAATGGACCCAAACTGGCTGTTTTTACACAAGTCACTTCGCGTTGCGACTTGTTTGATTGAGAGGTCAGTATTTGCTGTGGTGGTGAGGAGCTCCTGTGAAACACAGAGTGAGCTGCTATTGTAATCCTCTAACTCCCGTGGCAAAAAACATGTTCCTCATATGTAACTCATTAATTGTAGTAATTGGACTTAAAGACCCACTTTTCTGCACGAGGACAGATGTTCCCTCCTGGATATTGTTAATGAGAAGCCATTATGATGATTAGCAAGTTCGGTTTGTGCATCTTTTTGCCCCTTAGCTCACAAAAGCAACAGGCGAATCATAACGCTCATAACTAAAATGAAGCTGAGCAAATGTTCCTTACGCGTAGCTGCGTACGTCAAGGTCTTCAGCAAATGTTTCCCAGCAGTGACTGCTTCCCACGGTGATGCCCGTCATATCTAACTAGCACAACAGTCGAGCCCTCTCTCCCCAAAGGATGTTAGAAAGACCAAGCAGGCCTCTCAAAGAGAATTCTGGATGGAGAAGGTCGACACGTGAAATAAAATAATTTATGCAAATGAGTAGCTAATTGAATTAAAATCACTTTGGTTTCTAATGTTTTCCAACTCGGTGGAAATCTCACAAGCAAAAAAAAAGAGGAAACCTTGGAACTGGGGCCGCGAGAGGCAGAAGACGACAGTACCGACCAGGTGTAACTCCGAGCAGCCCCAGCACGGATTGGCTGTTTAAAAGTTTTATTTTCTCAGCAGGGTTATTAAACGCTTCGTTGGCTCATTAGCTAGATGATATATGGCTACCAGGTGCAAACCCCAGCTACCGCCACCCCTCCGGGCCATACTGAACTCACTGCAGTACCATCCTCGGGCACATCCATGCAATCCTGCACCAAGCCAAGAAGAAGCAGTTTTCTAACACTTTACACATTTGTGCATATCAGGCCATACGTTTTCACGAGGGACACCAAGTTAAACCAATATAGCATCCATCCTCTTGACAGCAACACTTTGGGAGAGCTACTTGGCAATATTTTACTTTGAGATATGTCAAATGGGACATGAGATGATGTACACATCAAGGTCAGGTTGGACGGGGCTCTGAGCAACCTGATGTGGTTGAAGATGTCCCTGCTTACAGCAGTGGGCTTGGACTAGCTGGCCTTCGAAGGTGATGTACATACACATCAAGGTCAGGTTGGATGGAGCTCTGAGCAACCTGATGTGGCTGAAGATGTCCCTGCTCACGGCAGTGGGCTTGGACTAGCTGGCCTTCGAAGGTGATGTACATGCACATCAAGGTCAGGTTGGGCAGGGCTCTGAGCAACCTGATGTGGTTGAAGATGTCCCTGCTCACGGCAGTGGGCTTGGACTAGCTGGCCTTCGAAGGTGATGTACATGCACATCAAGGTCAGGTTGGGCAGGGCTCTGAGCAACCTGATGTGGTTGAAGATGTCCCTGCTCACAGCAGTGGGCTTGGACTAGCTGGCCTTCGAAGGTGATGTACATGCACATCAAGGTCAGGTTGGGCAGGGCTCTGAGCAACCTGATGTGGTTGAAGATGTCCCTGCTCACGGTAGTGGGCTTGGACTAGATGGCCTTCAAAGGCCCCCTCCAGCCCAAACCATTCTATGATTCTGTGATACTCAGCCAGGTGAGAACAACTCATTTCGGTGAGAGGGCTAAGGGTTTCTGCTGTTCACATGGCAGGCTTTCCAAAGGCCAGTCCCTAGCTGCAGGGAGGGTAGTGAGCTGGAAACTTCGCGTCAAAAACCACTGTGTTTGCACTCAATGGATCTGGGGTCTGTATCCAGCTTGAAGACCAAAAAGTCTTGTGTGGTTCATGAGTTACGGGCATTCTGCGCGATGATGCAAAACAGTGACTTGGAAAAAAAAGTTAAAATGGAGAAAATGAAGATGAACATAAAAGTTGAAAGTAGAGACGGTAAGAAATCACGATCAGTGGAGAATATTGCAGTAGAAGGCGACTACCAGTGGAGTTCCTCAAGATCTGGATCTAGGATGGATTCTTGATATTTTGATACATATAATAGGTGTGTGATTATGAAACCTATTACTAGTAAAAGCTTGGAAATACAGCTAGAATAACACGACAAGAACTGCAGGGACCTTTCTGCCTATATGCTGCTCAGCCAAACTTTTAGATCTTTCACAGCAAGGAGGCCAGATCGTGTATCACATCACTTCAGCTGAATATCACACCACTTCAGCTGTTTAAATCGAGGGATGAGTCTCTGCTGGTTCCTCCACCTCACTCAATCATCTGTGGAAAGCAGCACCTTCCAAAGTGTAGGGAGAGGTTGGATGAGTTGCCTTTCAGAAGATACTCCCTTCTCTCCTTTGGCTGCACACTGAGCTTATGTGACTGGCACAGAGAGAACGCCTATTCATCAGAAGTCTAAAGTTAACTAGGAATGAATCATTCCTCTGAGAAGAAGGAACAGAAGCTTTCCCATAAATTCTGCTGGGTCTAACAGAAGGAAACGAGGGAAGTGAAAAGCCTGCACGCTTCTGATTTCAAGCCTACAAGTGGGTACGTGCCTTGGAGAAGTCAACTACAATCTTCAGATGTAGGAGGCAAGCAATTTTTGGCAGAAAGGTAACCAGCAATGCCATTTTACAGAGTGTCGGGAAGATCCTATCTGGAAAGCTCTGCACAAGCCTGAGGACCCGCACATCGGAAAAATTGAATTGTGCAAAGTGTTGAGAGGGGTTTACTAACGGCCAGTGACGAAGAGGAAGAGTCTATATGATAATCCATACAGGGAAGATGTGATGGAATCAGCTCAGAAGGAGCTGCAGTAATTTGCTTTCACCAGGTGGTAACGCAAGACTCAATGGGAACGAGAGTTTCCGTTAACCACACTGAGATGTGGATCAAGCTCGCGATGTTCTTCACAGAGACCACTAACAGCTGGGCTTAGGAAGGACACATCTAGGCCATAACCTCAGGTAGGGACCACCGCTATAGAAAGGACACGTAGCATTTGTAAAAATATTTGTCTTCCTAATGTTCTGCTCTCCATGAACACGTACAACCATCATCAAATACAATGGGTGACGGCAGACAGGACACTAGACACCCTGAAAAGAGGATTTTGCAGTAAGATGCACTGTGCTGTATACCGGCTCCTGGTTCCAGTTTTTAACCTGTCACCACTTTATTGATTCCAGAGTTGGACAAAATGCTCTGCTCAATATTTGCTTCATCTAAAGCTGATTTTGTTTCTTGTTGGTATAGGGTATTCAACAAAGCGAAAAGGATTTTGGAACAGGCAAGATATGTGCAGGCATGTCTCATAAATCACAGAATCACAGAATCCCAGAATGTTGGAAGGGACCTCTGTGGGTCACCCAGTCCAACCCCCTGCCCAAGCAGGGTCACCCACAGCAGGCTGCACAGCACCGCGTCCAGGCGGGGCTTGGATATCTCCAGAGAAGGAGACTCCACAACCTCCCTGGGCAGCCTGGGCCAGGGCTCCGTCACCCTCAGAGGGAACAAGTTCTTCCTCCTGTTCAGATGGAACTTCCTCTGCTTCAGTTTGTGCCCATTGCCCCTTGTCCTGTCGCTGGGCACCACTGGAAAGAGTCTGGCCCCGTCCTCCTGACACCCACCCTGCAGATATTTAGAGGCATTTCTAAGGTCCCCTCTCAGCCTTCTCTTCTCCAGGCTGAACAAGCCCAGCTCCCTCAGCCTCTTCTTGTAGGAGAGATGTTCCAGTCCCCTCCTCATCCTCGTAGCCCTCCGCTGGACTCTCTCCAGTAGGTCTTCATCTTTCTTGAAGGGGGAGCCCAGAACTGGACAGAGTTGGGGACAGATGGGGCCTCACCAGGGCAGTGTAGAGGGGAAGGTGAAAATCAGTTTGGAAACATAAACAGACAATTTCCAACCCGGGGATACAGATATATTCATATACTTTGTAGCCCAACAGACAGGGCATATGTCAAAAAGACATGAAGAGGATCTGCAGTTGAAGATCACCTGGTCTGATGGGGCAGATGAAAACTGACCTGTTTTCTGGGGTGCAAACAAGCCCTTCTCTTCATAAGAACCGAGAGGATTCTTGAAGGGTGAAGAGTACCAAGAGGAATCCTCTACAATGAGACTGTAAAAGTCAAAATAAACTGCAGAAATCAGAAGGTAATGTCAGACTTGTAACTAAACGAGGATAAGCTTTTCTGGCCCTGCTTCTCACACCTTTTCCACATTTTTTTTCTATCCAACAGGCCAAAAGACAAACACCACCCGCGCCGCTAATTAGAACTGCTTCTAGTAACGAAGATCTGCAGGCATGGAGGATTCTGCAAGGATGCTCCCACAGAGCCGTAGGTCATAGCTCGCAAAACTGAAAGCAATCCATCTGGAAAATTAAAACGATTTAAGAATTTTGTCTGTCCCCAGATGTCTCCAGGAAGGAGATTTGGCAGCCTGAACTTCAAGGGTAGGGAAGGAGACCTGTGCAGCAACGCAAAGCCAGATGTTTTCCCTATGAAGTAATCAAAGCTGCTGGGGTACGCTGCTTATCTTGCAGTACGAAGAGGTAATTTTCTCACCAAAGCACAACAGAAAATTACCAAAGGATCAAATGCCACTTTCAGGTTATTTGATATTTCCACCAGTAAAAACAGTGTCAGTTTAAATGACTTCAAAGTTGAAACATAAAGATGAGAATAACACATAGCAGTGAGCTTACTCGTATCTGCATGGCAGGACGCTCCTGTTCAAGTAAGACGGTGCCTCTCAGGGGAACAAAATATGTAATCCTACGAAAAATATCATTTGAAGACTCAGCTGTTTTACACTACAGGTGGGAAAAAATATTTTTCATCATGAAACTGAGCTTCTAAAAGTGACTTTTGAGGTGTTAATCAATGGAGGCTGGGCTTCTTCCGCAAGGGAAAATGTTCTAGAAAAAGGGAAAGTTTAATTTAAAAAATATTTGATAGTAGGAGAAATAAAGTAAAAAGGGAAATAAAACACAAAGGAGCAAGTGGTCGTTTAATCTCTCTCCAGAATACAGCACCAGGCAAGTACTGGGACTGCCCATCAGGGAGGTTTTGAAACAGCACTGATGAACTTCACACGTTTTTACGGTTTCAAAATAGGCGTAGAAACAGTGAGTGTGGAAAGGACACTTCAAGACAAAAACAACACAGACTGCTCAAAGATGTGGAAACACGAGAGAGAGATCTGGTCTCTGACGTCTCAACTGCTCTTCACGTTTTTAATCTGTTTGGTGGAAACAACATGCGGGATAAGTAAGTGCTAGGGCAAGAGCGACTTGTTGGCTGCAGCTGCTCGGTGGTAACACACACAGTCCCAAATCAATATGGAGAAATTGTATACGCCGTGGAAAAAGTTGTAATTCTCTACTTACGAAACACAGGGAGAAGGAATGGCCAATCATTAAATCTTCCTATGGATTTACAAGATAATTATCCAGGTAAATATTTTTTTAACTGCTGCCTTGTGTTGAAATAGATCATGTATATCAAAGGGGAACTTGTTCATGTATCCAGACAAGCACCTAAATCCACACTTCACCTTCCACCTTCCAGCAGTCCCGTTGATTTTAATGAGACAACTCAGGTGTCTGAAGTTATCTGCATGCTCATTAAACTGTACCGGACTAGGGCCAGATTTCTCTAACGGACAGGACCGACCCTTTCATGACACTTCTGTGCCCACAGATCTCCCAGTTGAATGGAGAAAGCTTGTCTTCATAAAAAGAAACATCAAAGAAAAACACATTTTAAAACTGAAGGGGGGGGCAGGTAAAGATTTCTGAAATAAAAGAATAATTTTCCTTTGAGTCTGGGAGCTGCTAATGCAAACTGCTAGGATTTCAGAATAAAAGGTTCAAAAATTAATCATTCTCAACTTCTCAGTGAATTTATAGACCTTGCTTACTGTAGACTATGATAAAGACAAGTCCATAATCTCATTTACACTCATCATTAAAATAAGAAAAAAACCCTCTACGCCAGAAAGATTTTTATACCCCATTAACAAAAGAGTTCTCAGCTGCCTTTAAATTCAATGACGGAATTCAAATTAGAAGCAATAGCTTTTCATTTGTGTTTTATATTGGCACTGGGATTTTTTTATTGCGAACGGTAAACTTCCAAAAAAAATAAAAAAGATCCAGAAGTCGGTTGTATAGCTGATTAATCAGAGCTAATTGATTGTTCAGCACAAATTCACTCACACCACTCACAAATTAACTCCCCACTTTGCACGAGAGGGGATCAAACACCGTAAAAAATGGATAGCAATTAGTGCCTACATCTAGCACCAGAGGGTTCTAAGTTCACGTCCCCAAAACTCGCCTAATCTACAACCAGAAGTTTTATTCTTGCAGTGTCCGCCTCTGAACACCCCACCTGAGACCCGATACTCCAGACATTGTGTAGCAGGGATTTCGCCAACGCTCCCGGGAGGAGCCATCTATTTTCAGCACGATTGAGTCTTTCTATATAAATATACAATATATATATATAATACTATAATACTGTATTCTTTCTATTTACTCTTCTACGGATCACTGTAATTTCAGCATCTACCGAGGCCCCAAACCCTTGATATCTGAGATTAATACAGCCCAGGATTCACTGCTTCATACCCAGATACCTTTTTTCCCTCTTGATTTCATCCCTTATTTATTTGACTGTCAGCTCACGGGTTTAACACTGGCTTTGCAAACCTTCACTCTTCTCCTGTTTTTCTGGTTCTTTTCTTACAATAGCTATAGGGGGGAAAAAAAAAAAGCAGCACAAAAAAGATCTCATGGAGCTCATTTTCTTCTCAGGCTTTCTTCTCGCATTTGGTAATGAAAAGAGCGTGGGGGACAGCCGGGGTACGGGAAGGATTTTTTTCTAATGTCCAGGCAATATCCAGCCACTGCTTTTCACACAGGGATGTTTGCTGCCAGATTTCTTCACCTCACTCTTCACTTTTACTCCTCAAACATTGAAAATATAAGCTGCTTTTTTTTTTTCCCCAAAAGAGGCAAAGAAATAAATCTTGAGCAGTTCACCTGCAGTGCAGCCCTTCCCCTGTACACCCAGCCCGTAGTCAGTTTGGGGCATACCCTACAGCTCGGCACGAGGAAGGAAAATGAAGCCCCATTTCAGAATCACAGAACGTTCGGGGTTGGCAGGGACCTCTGTGGGTCACCCAGCCCAACCCCCTGCCCAAGCAGGGTCACCCACAGCAGGCTGCACAGCACCGCGTCCAGGCGGGTCTTGAATATCTCCAGAGAAGGAGACTCCACAGCCTCCCTGGGCAGCCTGGGCCAGAGCTCCGTCACCCTCAGAGGGAAGAAGTTCTTCCTCATCTTCAGCTGGAACTTCCTCTGCTCCAGTTTGTGCCTGTTGCCCCTTGTCCTGTCACTGGGCACCACTGGAAAGAGTCTGGCCCCATCCTCCTGACACCCACCCTGCAGATATTTAGAGGCATTTCTAAGGTCCCCTCTCAGCCTTCTCTTCTCCAGGCTGAACAAGCCCAGCTCCCTCAGCCTCTCCTCGTAGGAGAGATGCTCCAGTCCCCTCCTCATCCTCGTAGCCCTCCGCTGGACTCTCTCCAGTAGCTCCTCATCTTTCTTGAACTGGGGAGCCCAGAACTGGACGCAGTACTGCAGATGGGGCCTCACTAGGGCAGAATTGTCGAACGGACTGGGTTGGAAGAGACCTTTAAAGGGCATCCAGTCCAACCTCCCGGCAAGGAGCAGGAATCACAGAATAAAGTGGGGTTTAGCTCTGGGGTATCACTGGTTGACACCAGGAAGAAGACGACTGAGAAGACGACAATTTGGATTTCCAACTGCACTTTCTCAGTGGAGCAGCAACAGGAAAAAAAAATGTAGAAAAAAATTTTTACAATCTCACAAAATATACAGGAGCCTGAAAAGGCTGAAGTTTTAGAACTGTGACACGATATAAAACCCACCACTTCACAGGCAGTATTTTCTATCTCCTCACGCTTGCTTCTGCAGAAGAAAAATGACCTCCTAATTCAGGTTCATTTAAAGTGCAGCTGATCATCAAGACCCAGAAGGAATTTTCATTTGCGAGGGCGTAAAAAAAATATCCTTCCCGTCCATTTACGGAATTTATGTCGGATCTATAATGCAATAAGCTCAACACTCCATCAGACATTTTCTATTTAACCTGAAAGGGGACGAAGTCAGATGACTTGTATGCCTGTGTGTACGATTTGCAAAGAGGAGCAAGCGCAGCCACAGCGGGGACTGGAAATACCACGGAGTGATTCTCACGCCTTCAGAATAAGTATTAAGAACCTCGAGCGCTTGATCAGAAAGCAGTGGTGAAAAGGTGAGACCTCCTATAAAATATCAACAGGAAAGGCTTCCTGTGAAGAGTTCAGATTTACAGGGCTCGAGAAAAAAAAAAAAAAGAAAAAAAGTAAAATAAAAAAAAAAAAGGAAGAAAAATGGCAGATTTAAGCTCTGGATTAGGCTGGTGTCATGACCCAAAACCAGGAGCACAGCTTTTCAAATATTTATTCCTATCTTCATGGCCAAATCCCTCACAACTGAATAATGATCTCTGCATGCCTTTTTTATGAACTATATGATCGAGTCTAACAGCTAATTATAATGCCTCTACAGAGCTACACTGAATAGATAAAATACTAGAGGAGACACCTCCTTTTAGCATCAGGTCAGTCAAAGCCAAGGAAAAGCCCCGTGCTCATCTATTCCCTGGGCAAGATCCCAAAACTGATTTTGATAGCAATATCAGTATCAATATTCTGGGGTGCATTAGGAGGAGTGTGGCCAGCAGGTTGAGGGAGGTTCTCCTCCCCCTCTACTCTGCCCTGGTGAGGTCCCATCTGGAGTGCTGTGTCCAGTGCTGGGCTCCCCAGTTCAAGAAAGATGAGGAGCTACTGGAGAGAGTCCAGCGGAGGGCTACGAGGATGAGGAGGGGACTGGAAAATCTCTCCTACAAGGAGAGGCTGAGGGAGCTGGGCTTGTTCAGCCTGGACAAGAGAAGGCTGAGAGGGGACCTTAGAAATGCTCTAAATATCTGCAGGGTGGGGTCAGGAGGATGGGGCCAAGCTCTTTTCAGTGGTGCCCAGCGACAGGACAAGGGGCAAAGGGCACAAACTGAAGCAGAGGAAGTTCCAGCTGAACATGAGGAAGAACTTCGTCCCTCTGAGGGTGACGGAGCCCTGGCCCAGGCTGCCCAGGGAGGCTGTGGAGTCTCCTTGTCTGGAGATACTCAAGACCCGCCTGGACAAGGTCCTCTACAGCCTACTGTAGGTGACCCTGCTTCGGCAGGAGGGTTTGACTAGATGACCCACAGAGGTCCCTTCCAACCCCGACCATTCTGTGATTCTGTGATTCTATTGCACGAGGGCCAGTGTTCGGCATCAGCTCACGGACTACAATACAAATATACAAATGCAAGCGGAGCTTCAGCATGGGGTTGGCTGTGGGGCAGGTGGTGGGGCTGGCTGAGGACCGCAGGACACCGCTGCCTGGCGTTTCCATGCAAGCTCCTCAATACAAGGAGAAATAAAACTTCTAGGACCCGACAGAGGAGAGTCTGCAAACCAGCAATGAAGGGATTTCGAGGGAAATCTCCAGTGAACTTCAGGTTCCTGCTTTTCAAAGTCTTGGCTGAAAATCTCAGGATCAATCTCCAGAGTTCTCGGTTGCTCTCTCCCCTTCTGAGTTCTGAGGGCTTGTTCCATTAGTTATGTATTATCTGACGGGACGAGACACTTGAGTGACATGAATTTAAAAAATAGGACAGCGAGGCAAAAGAGTAGTTTAATTGCTTTAAGTGATGATGAGCCCATTGCTTATTGCCCTATTCCTTTATTACACTGGGCACATAAAAATGTCTTGAGTTTATGAAAAATGTAATGAAAAATTCATTAATTCTATCAGGTTAAGGAAAGTAACGGTTATTCCAACGTGAGAATTTGCTCAAAGCCTTTTAAACCTGAGATGTCCCTAAGAGGGGTATGATTAGCAGACGTGGTCCATATGGGAATTGTCTCCGTTGACCGGCAGAGAGCTTGGCCACCTTCGCTCTACCAGTGGGGACTAGGGATGAGCGACCATGCAAAGATGTGCCATGAGTGACAGGGATGCATCGGTTCTCTTTTCTAGGAGGTTTGTTCAAAGAGAGAAATACATCACAAGCTTTGTAAAGTCACAAATGCCTTCAAAACTTCCCTTTCATGGGTGTCTACCTATGGCTGAGATACCACGCTTGCAGGCAGTCTTCAATACTCAGGATTGCTGGTGAAGGGAAGCGCTTCTTCTTGACATCTCTTTATCAACGCTTTCTCTCTCGGCTCCCGTTTTAAGTGAAGAGAGATCTGGGTTCCACAGGAGTGGGATTCAGGAGAGGACACTGGAAGAGCAACCTATTTTTGAGGGATCACGTGGAGGACCAGGAGCAGTCCTGCACACCCCAGCGCCCAGAGGCACAAACAGAAGGCAACATTTACAAAGGAAACCTTTCCACGAGAAATCGCTAAAGGAGACGGCATCAGTCAGCCTAATGACTCTGAAGGACAAGTACACTGAGAAAAGGAAGGGAAACCAGAGAGAGAGAGAAATAAACAGCCCCCAACACCACCAAATAGCTGGAGGGAGATCAGAAATGAAGTTATACACAGTTCCAGAAAGTAAAAACTGGGGGTTTAGTGTAACAGTGAATACAGTAGCTTGAGTGCCATATATAACCCAGCAGCCTGCTTTCATCCGTGTGACGGAGTCCAGTACAACTCATTTTTTCATTGCTTTAGCATTTGTTTTCTTTATTTCCATTGTTTTCTGGCAGATAATTCCCATAAACTTTCAGTTCTTAATTTTGCCCAATAACAAAGTCCTACGCGTTGCTCGCAGGCAACACGGCATCTGCTTATGCAAGATTAGTTATGGAAAAAAAAAAAAGCAACCTCATTATTCGGGATGACGGGATACTTTATGAAGATTAGTAACATGCCCCAACTTCCCCTCTCTTTACCTTGCCTCCCAATTATAACAGTTAAAATGTAAACTCTGATTGACTTCAAGAACAAACGGTCCTTTCGAGACAGCCAGGCTTACTCGCTAGAGTAAGACAAGCAGAATTGGATCCTCAGAAAGTAAAAAGCACTACTACATAAAGATGAATAGACTCTGTTACATACAAAAAAAATCATTCAGCAGCACTATTTGGCAAGGGCAGTTCTCCAGCAAATAAGGATTTATCTACTTCTGTCTGCTGTCAGAAACCGGATTACTTGCTGATGGATAGCAGGTGCTTCCAGTAAAAATGCCGAGATGTTTTGGTAGCTCGCTCGTCGCAAACGTCGCCCTAACATACGCTGTACGGCAAGAAAGCTGTGCTGGGAAAGCAGGGTTGGAACGGAAAAGAGCAAAGCTGAAATCTCAAAGGTTGTCTGAGCCAAACTGGAGATGATCCAAGCTAAAGGAACAGGGCAAACAGCTACAAGTCTGCAACCCCCCCCTTTTTTTTTTAAATCCTTAATAGCTCTAAGTAGTTTTAAATCCTTAATAGCTCTGCAACCCCTTTTAAAAAAAAAAAATCCTTAATAGCTCCAAGCAGTTTGGGTTACCAAGGCAAATATCGTTATTCACATTATACCAGTCCATGCGAAGAACCCTAGCACGGGGTCTACTTCCCGAACAAAGCAGATACCAGATACCTCACACAAATGTTCTCATTTGATCCATTTTTAAAATGCTGCTCTCGAAACGGCGCTGCTCTGGAACCAAAGCCAGGCAGGAGCTGGAGAGGCACCGTCCCAACTTGCTCTGCCCTGCCCCGCGCCGCCGTGGCCCCGCTTCCACCAAGGAACGCTGCTCTCCAGCCCCACGCAGCCACCTCCTCTAACCCTCCAACCAGCCCACGGCTTCATTCCTAGCAGCACCATCCCACAGCACCCCTCTTTTTTATTTTAAATCATTTTCTTTCTGTTCCTTGTGAGCTTGCTGTTTAATTTTTAAGCGGGCTGCACGCTGGAGTGGATGGCAGTCCGTTCTTTTCCAGCTTGCAGAAACAGCCCTTTCGTTATCAAAAAGGCGAGCCTTGAAACAAGAGTCAAGCTTCTGGCACCGGTTCAGGTTACTGTAGCGTAACGGGAGACTGGAAACAAGACCAAGCCATTCATTTGGCATCGCTTTTAATTCATTTTTATCACTTCCTTGTTAACTCTGAATTGAAGCTATCGCACAGTCCTGAATTTTGAGTCCAGATTGCCAGAATGAAATACTGGATTATTATCACAAAACCGCGTATATCCACTTTCCACTCTGTGAGCACTCAGAGGTATTTCTTCAAGGTATGGGACAGTCTTGTCTCCATTTTTTTCTGCACTGAAAGTCAGGTCCTCTACAGCCTACTGTAGGTGACCCTGCTTCGGCAGGAGGGTTGGACTAGATGACCCACAGAGGTCCCTTCCAACCCCTACTATTCTGTGATTCTGTGATCTAGTCCAACCCTGCTGCCGAAGCAGGGTCACCTACAGCAAGCTGCACAGGACCTTGTCCAGGCGGGTCTTGAATATCTCCAGACAAGGAGACTCCACAACCTCCCTGGGCAGCCTGTTCCAGTGCTCCGTCACCCTCAGAGGGAAGAAGTTCTTCCTCATGTTCAGATGGAACTTCCTGTGCTTCAGTTTGTGCCCATTGCCCCTTGTCCTGTCACTGGGCACCACTGAAAAGAGTCTGGCCCCATCCTCCTGACACCCACCCTGCAGATATTAAGAGGCATTTCTAAGGTCCCCTCTCAGCCTTCTCTTCTTCAGGCTGAACAAGCCCAGCTCCCTCAGCCTCTCCTTGCAGGGGAGATGTTCCAGTCCCCTCGTCATCCTCGTAGCCCTCCGCTGGACTCTCTCCAGTAGCTCTTCATCTTTCTTGAAGTGGGGAGCTCAGCACTGGACACAGTACTCCAGATGAGGCCTCACCAGGGCAGTGTAGAGGGGAAGGAGAACCTCCCTCGTCCTGCTGGCCACACTCTTCTTGATGCACCCTAGGATCCCATTGGCTTTCTTGGCAGCCAGGGCACACTGCTGGCTCATGGTTAACCTGTTGTCCACCAGGACGCCCAGGTCCCTCTCCGCAGAGCTGCTCTCCAGCAGGTCCACCCCAAGCCTGTACTGGTGCATGAGGTTGTTCCTCCCCAGGTGCAGGACCCTGCCCTTGCCCTTGTTGAACCTCATCATGTTCCTCTCTGCCCAGCTTTCCAGCCTGTCGAGGTCACGCTAAATGGAAGCATGGCCTGCTGGTGTATCTACCACACCTCCCAGTTTGGTGTCATCAGCAAACTTGCTGAGGGTACACTCTAACTCTTCATCCAGGTCGTTGATGAAGAAGTTAAACAAGACTGGGCCCAGTAGATGACCCACAGAGGTCCCTTCCAACCCCGACCAGTCTGTGATTCAGATGAGTGGTCCCGGAGACGTCTCCCCCCGCCACTCTTACCTGTTTGAGACAGAAGCGGTGTGTAAGGGACTTTCGGTTCTATTGCACTCATGGGCGGAGGTAGCAAGGGGTTGGCAAAGCTGCGGAGAGGGTGAGTAGGGCGGACGCAGGCGGTGGGGATGGTTCTGCTCGGGGCGTCCTCGTTGCTGGGGTGCTCAGGCTGCGTCTGTGGTAGCAAGGATGGCTGCTGCGGTGCTGGGCCTTCGTTAACAGCTGCAAGAGAACGGTTAAAACAAAAAAAAAGAAAGAAAAACCAAAGGACTGTTATTGATGTATGTTTTATGTCCCATTTCCTATTTTTATGGTCGTTTTCAACAGAAGGGACAGCGTTAGCCGTCACCCTCCAAGAAGCTGCAGGAGATGTGTACACAGTTCCATCAAAAGTTATTGGCGGACGAATTAAAAACCAGATGTTCCTCAGAGCGGCCGCGTGCCATCTGAAGCTCAAAACATCTTCCTTTAAAAAATATCACAAAACAAGCAGGATATTATCTCCTTCTCTCTATGTGCTTTTAAATATTAAAAATCAATAAACACATAAATACGGCCCGTGGAGACTGGAACGAGCTACAGCTATGGAAATGCATCATGTTCAGCACGACGGTCCTGTTCCAGTCATAGTAGAGAAAAGCTGGAAACAAAGAAAGGACTTAATTAATTTCCACAAAACCAATCAGCAATATTGTTTTTCCTTGAGACAGCTGCAGCATTTAGTGTGCCAAAGCAGTAGGTTGCTGTTTTCATAGCCTATATTCAAAGTCGATTCTTCAGAGATTTAAATGTTCCGTGTCAACCTTCTAATATAAAAGGCAGCTTCCCTATGTTCTGCAGTGTTTCTTAAAAGAAACTTTCTGTTTCAACCTCTCATGGACTTTCCATGCCAGGAAACAGCAGCAAACAGTTGAAGTATTATTGAAAACAAAGGCTGAGACAAAGAGAATCATAGGTTGGAAAAGACCTCTAAGATCATCGAGCCCAACCATCAACCCAACCCCACCACGCCTGCTAAACCATATCCCGAAATGCCACATCTGCACGTTTTTTGAATCCCTCCAGAGATGGGGACTCCACCACTGCCTTGGGCAGCCTGTTCCTGACCACTCTTTCTGTTAAGAATTTTTTCCTAACATCTAAGCTAAACCTCCCCTAATGCAACTTGAGGCCATTGACTCTTGTCCTATAGTTAGTTACCTGGGAGAAGAGACCAACACTGGCCTCACTACAACCTCCTTTCAGGTAGCTGTAGAGAGCCTTCTCTTCTCCAGACTAAACAGCCCCAGTTCCTTCAGTCACTTCTCATCAGACTTGCTCTCCAGACCCCTCACTAGCCTCGTTGCCCTTCTTTGGACACGCTCCAGCAACTCAATGCTCTTCTTGTAGTGAGGGGTCCAAAACTGAACCTAGTACTTGAGGTGTCACCTCACCAGTGCCGAGTACAGGGGCACTATCACCTCCCTACCCCTGCTGCCCACACCATTCCTGATCCAAGCCAGGATGCCGTTGGCCTTCTTGGCCACCTGGGCACACTGCTGGCTCATGTTCAGCCGGCTGTCAACCAACACACCAGAAAAACCCTTTCTTTCTACAGCCTTCTAGAAACCCACGTTGTACCCAAACTATAAATTCCAATATTATTACGATTACACAGGAGTTTTCAGAATGGTCCACAGTGTTGTCTAACGTCACCAGTACTTTGAATGCAGAAAAAGGTTCTCTTCAAACTTCTTAGATGCAAAATGTTCTAACCCCGTAGTCTCAAATCAGAGTAACTTCTGTGCGGCGTGCACGGTGAAGAAGACGCTGGTAGGAAGAGAGACATCAAATGGCAAGAGGCGCGACGCACGCCGACACATCCCAGCGGCATTGCCCAGATGTACGGTGATGCTCCTTACCTGACACCGACTCCTGGTCAGGAAGAGAAACTTCTGCTGCTGTTTACACCAGGACACCATACCGCACCACATTATCCAGACTTTGAGAAGTTTAAGAAAATAAAGACAGAAAAAAGCATTCCAAAGAAGACAGACTTACTTTGTTCTTGTAAGGGAACTGTAATCGCAATAAACAACTATCTCCAACGTGTCAAAAAACTTCAAAACCTTTCAAATCTCCTCCTGACCACTGTGCCTACCACGACAAGCCAAACTAGCCAAGAATTAATTACAAGGAGGACTGATAAGCGTAAGTCCGCTGTGGTGCTTTATGGATGGGGGCAAGAAGTTCCTTTCCCCATGCCACAGGAAAGAGCCTGCCACTTCTACTTATGTTGTGTTCCTACTGCAGTTCTGTCTGAAGATGAGGAAGAACTTCTTCCCTCTGAGGGTGACGAGCCCTGGCCCAGGCTGCCCAGGGAGGCTGTGGAGTCTCCTTCTCTGGAGATATTCAAGCCCCACCTGGACGCGGTGCTGTGCAGCCTGCTCTGGGTGACCCTGCTTGGGCAGGCGGTTGGGCTGGGTGACCCACAGAGGTCTCTTCCAACCCCGACCATGCTGTGATTCTGTGAGAATAAGAGAATTGGACGAAAAACCCAATCTCCTATATTCTTTTCCTAACCCTGCATCACGAGTGCTGCTGAGGCTTCCCCGGAGCTCGGGTCTGTGGTGTCTCCTGGCCCCTGCCCCACGGCCCCGAGGAGCAGCACTGCAGAAAGTTCTCCTCTTGGTGAGAATGCCCACAAGGCCTGGCGTTATTTGCAAGTGGAACAGTGGAAGGAAGCAAACTGGTTAGTGAAGAGCGTGATCACCACGGGAACTTACTTAATTTGAGCGTGTTGCTGTTGTCCAGTGTCCCCACAGTAGCTGTGCCAGCCAGGATGGCTCACAGCACAAGAGTTCATCACGCAGCTTGCGGCACCAAACAGAAATCTCGGAAAAGCTCAACCTTTCACTGAAGAAAAACTTCCTGACACACAGCTATCAGCATCAGTCACTACACTGGGGCCCAAAATGCTCCAGAGGATCTGGTTTCTTTCAAAGCCTGCTGCAACAGCCAGAGCTCATCGTGCAAATAACATGCAATTACACAGCCAAGGCAAATCTCAAGGCATTTTATAATAATTAATGTCAAAGTATACAAGTAATTACAACCTACTAAGCGGCAAAACAATTTCGAAAAATGGAAATGAGGATTTCTCCTCACTTCCACAGCCCCATTGCTTGTTCCTATGGCAGTGTCGCAGACATCCAGAATCACAGAATGTTCAGGGTCGCAAGGGACCTCTGTGGGCCACCCAGTCCAACCCTACTGCCGAACCAGGGTCACCTACAGCAGGCTGTAGAGGACCTTGTCCAGGCGGGTCTTGAATATCTCCAGAGAAGGAGACTCCACAACCTCCCTGGGCAGCCTGGGCCAGGGCTCCGTCACCCTCAGAGGGAAGAAGTTCTTCCTCATGTTCAGATGGAGCTTCCTCTGCTTCAGTTTGTGCCTGTTGCCCCTTGTCCTGTCACTGGGCACCACTGAAAAGAGTCTGGTCGCATCCTCCTGACACCCACCCTGCAGACATTTGTAAGTATATATTAGGTCTCCAATATCCCTGGCAATATTGAACACCACGGATAGGAACCCAGCTACAGGATCAGACCAAGGTCCAAATCATCTACAGTTTGCAAAAGTTTTGCTCGAGTGTGGCTCATTTTCTTTGTTTTCACCTTCAATGCTCTTTGCATTATCATGCTATTACCCTAGCTCTGCTTTTCCATTTCCCTCCTTGCCCAGCAGAACCTCTCTCTTCTTCTCTGAGGGCCAACGTTCTCCTTAAGGATGCCAGAGATACTGAAGGTATCTGTATCAGGGTAGAGTAGGAATGATAGTTTAGCACCATCCCTTACTCACTGCTCGCGCATTCAAGACGGCGTCACAGCGTGTTGCTGCTCCAGGCCACCATGGGCACTGGGCTCTTCAGTCCCTTCACCCTGTCCTAGTTAAGGAGGATGCAATGTGGTGTCTCACCGCGGTACACATCTGAGGTTACAATGCTTTCTGGAGCAAATCCTTCATGAGGTCTTAGCTTAAAGTGAAAAGCAAACCTGTGCTCTTAGCCTCAAAATGTCTTTCAAGATGTTTGTCAAAGTCTGAATGTTCCTACAGAGCCCAACATTTTTCGTTGTGTCCTCAAGGACAGTTCTTCTGGGAGGCTCTTGACCATCTTGGAGAATCAAGTATAGCAGATACTTACTGCTACTAGCCATCAAACACCTTCTTGGTATTTCCTGAAGCAGTGCTCTTGGATAACAAAGCTTCATCGGCTTCATCAGCCAGCATCAGCATAACGGTCTCTGCATTAAAAGGCTATTAAATGACTGCTTTACCGTATGGGTATGTTTTATCTAATAGATGTAGTTGTAAAATCTGGAGACCCACATAACCGTTACTACATAAAAGATTTCAGGTTGTCCTCCAGCTATTACTGAAGAGAAAGGTGTGATGACTCCATTAACATCAGAAGCTAGAATTGGGATTTAAACATTGAAGGTAAGTGGTCTAATGAAGGTGCTTCATGCTTGAGAAGACTTTTTTCTAAAATAAGATCTGCATGCTTGCAAACATAATGAGAACCATCAATTTGCAATTCACTCCGGTCCCTGCAGGAAGAGGGGATGGACTGTTTATTTGAAGGACGGATGAAGACGAGCGCATCGCTCCCGCTGCCTGCATCACCTACATCAACCCCCTGCCTAGCCGCCAGGTATTTGCCTTCACACACCTCAACAGAAGCGCCTGAGACTTCTGATTATTTCTACTGATCCAATTATCACCTTATTTTTTTTTTTTTACAGAAAGTAGACTCCCAATTGACCTTTAAGATGAAGCAGATAATACCACGCTGCATTCCAGCTGCGATCTTTTGCTCTTGAATTTAGTAAAGTATTTTGCCAGAGTAAAGAAAATATTATGCTATACATAAAGATCTGGTCGAAAGCCCAGTAAAACCAATTAGGGTCTCATTGCTTTGGCGAAACCTTGGATAAAGCCCTGCTCGCATTCATTTTGTACGTGAGGAACATCGAGAATGAGCTTGCTCTGAACTTCAGTAGCCATGGACACTGCTCACCAAGCAGAAGAATAAATATCTGATACAAAGTCTTTTGATCTCCCCTTTTCTTTTGTACAGTTGTTGGTTGGTACAATGCTGTTAAGCAGTTCAATGAATTTCGGTCTCTGGACATTTTTACATTGTGTATCTTCTATTAAGTAGTAACACTGGAAATATTCCCACCTGGATTTGTAGCTATTGGCTCTGCCACAGTGCCAGGTAATGAAAAACCAATCTGAATTGAAAACAAAAGGTAATAACAATGCAAAGTACGTGACGGTAGATGGGGACTTCAAATGACTGAACTTCATTCCGCATCTGCTAATCACTTTCTGGGTATTTTTGAACTTCCACGGGTTATAAATATCACGCGACCAAGACTATATACCCGTATAACGCCGACAAATCAGGGCCTCATTCCCGCTGGGAGCTCTGGATCGTACTGTAGCACAGGCAGTAGTATTTTTATAGTATGTTTATTGTCAGGTTACTACTCCCATGGAATTTCAGGTACATCCCAAAGAATACTTTTGAGAAAAATTTTTCAAAAATTGCTGATCTAAAACCGAATCACGGGAACACGGCAGAACCATTTTTAAATCACACGTGGTCAAGCCCAAAGAATTACGTACTGAAAAAAACCAAATTTCTTTGCTGATGATTCTGTTTCTAGAGGAAAGCAAAGAAAGTGAGGGGCTCAGCAGGACCCTACCCACAGCTCCAGCACTGCTCTCATCCCACTTTTGTGAGGTGTTGCAAGCCCTGCTGAACCCAAACCCGACCGCTGAGTAAAAATGACCGTTTCCACCCAGTTCAGACTGCAGCTACCAGGGTAGCAGGGATTTAAGGTCCCCAGCTGGGTGAGCTCACTGCGGAGCTGACTGTTCCCAGCCAAAAAAGCCAGCTCCGAGAGGAAACGTGCTCAGGAAATATTTGCTTTAGTGCCTCTCACTTTAAACAGATTAAAGTGATCTCCATTACAGAATCACAGAATCACAGAATAGTAGGGGTTGGAAGGGACCTCTGTGGGTCATCTAGTCCAACCCTCAATCTCCATTCCTTAGCACTTTTCTATGGCTATCGCAAGCTATTAATATAATTGTTGTTTTATTGTTCTGATTTACACAATTTTCAGTCTTTCTTTTTAATACTAGAAAATAATGTCTTTAAAACAACGTTTTCTGAACATCTCCAAGCTTTCATCATGTGGATTATTAGGGCAATACACTGATGAATGGCTCCCTCTAAACATGGTGCTGTTAGACCAGCTGTAGTCTTTAGGATTAGCCTGAAGAACAGCACTCTGCCTCCTGCAAAAGCGTGATCAGAATGGGACCAGAATGCAGCCTGTTCCTGCTGACCAGTGGACAGGGATGGGGCAGGATAGGGATGGGGCCACCTCAGTACCTCATGGATGGGGCAGGATGGGGCCACCTCAGTACCTCGTGCATGGGGCAGGATGGGGCCACCTCAGTACCGCATGGATGGGGCCACCTCAGTACCTCCCAAGCACGAGATGGTTTCCTCCAGCTCTCTTTTTTCCTACTGGAGACCGCGATGGCTCAGCATAGAATCATAGAATCATGGAATGGTTTGGGTTGGAAGGGACCTTAAAGGTCTTCTGGTTCCAACCCCCCTGCCATCAGTAGGGACATCTTCCACCAGACCAGGGTGCTCAGAGCTCCATCCAACCTGGCCTTGAACCCTGCCAGGGAGGGGGCAGCCACAGCTTCTGTGGGCAATCTGGGCCAGGGTTTCACCACCCTCATGGGGAAGAATTTCCTCCTAATATCTAATCTCAATCTGCCCTCTTTGAGTTTAGAGCCGTTCCCCCTTGTCCTGTCCCTCCACCCCCTTGTGAAAAGCCCCTCTCCATCCTTCCTGTCGGCCCCTCCAGGCACTGGCAGCTGCTCTAAGGTCACCCCGGAGCCTTCGCTTCTCCAGGTTGAACAGCCTCAGCCCTCTTAGCCTGTCCTCGTAGGACAGGTACTCCAGCCCTCCTCTGGACCTTGGACCTTCTCTTCTCCAGGCATCTCCAATAGTTGTGGCACAGGTTAAAAAAAAAGAGCATCCCTTTCCTTCTGTAATCCACAGCAAACTCGGCGCGTCACCATCTCCTCCTACCTAACTTGATAACATGGTAAGCAGCGGGTGTGACCGAGCTCTGGAGGACCCTGGAGGAGAACACAAGGATTGCTGACCAAACAACAGTCACTTCATTATGGCTCAGAGCTGGTTTTTGCTTGGAAAATCTGGTATTTAACAATTGTATTTTATGGCCGGCAGTGTTGCCAGCAGCAATCAAACAAGCGAGACAGCTTATTTTTCAAGCTCTGCTGAGGCCTGACTCTGTCTTCTATTTTCTTAAGTTTCCTCTTCAGTAGATCATTTGTCCTAAAGACAAGCTGCAGCACTCGAATCTTCGGGTCAATGAAAAAGGGCTTCAGAAAGAGCAGAAGGCGTTCAAGCATCGTCTGGACGGCAGGACGCCGAGCATCACCCTTGCTAATGGCACGGCCTATGATTTATTCAGCGATCGCTTTATCTTAATCAATAGGGCGCTGGGTCACGCAGCACCGCAGGTAGACTCTGCCCCAGAGGAATTATTGCCGGGTATTTCTTTCTCAAGCACAGCTTGCAACTGGCCAAGTATCCAGCAAATTTTTCACTGAGGGGTAAAACACACGAAAAAGGTTTATGTGCCATTTCTACAGCCTCTTTAACCGCGAGTTGCTCTCAACGGCGTGATTGTATTCAGAAAACAGCCCCAAAATAAATAACTAAACCCAAAGATGGGGTGCATTAAGAGGAATATAGCCATCAGGTCGAGGGAGGTTCTCTTCCCCTTTACTCTGCCCTGGTGAGGCCCCATCTGGAGTCCTGTGTCCAGTGCTGGGCTCCCCAGTTCAAGAAAGATGAGGAGCTACTGGAGAGAGTCCAGCGGAGGGCTACGAGGATGAGGAGGGGACTGGAGCATCTCTCCTACGAGGAGAGGCTGAGGGAGCTGGGTTTGTTCAGCCTGGAGAAGAGAAGGCTGAGAGGGGACCTTAGAAATGTCTCTAAATATCTGCAGGGTGGGTGTCAGGAGGATGGGGCCAGACTCTTTCCAGTGGTGCCCAGCAACAGGACAAGGGGCAATGGGCACAAACTGAAGCAGAGGAAGCTCCAGCTGAACAGGAGGAAGAACTTCTTCCCTCTGAGGGTGACGGAGCCCTGGCCCAGGCTGCCCAGGGAGGCTGTGGAGTCTCCTTCTCTGGAGATATTCCAGCCCCGCCTGGACGAGGTCCTGTGCAGCCTGCTCTGGGTAACCCTGCTTTGGCAGGGGGTTGGACTGGGTGACCCACAGAGGAGATCGAATGCTCTTCCAGATGGGTCGAGCTCACCAAGTGCTGCCGTTCGGCAGCAGCAGCGGCACCGGCGCTGAGAAAATCTTCAGGGCTCGTATTAGAAACATGTTTTTATATCCCTTCATCCCTCCTCAGACTGAAAAGTAAGGAACGCTGCCACTACATAAACCTGGTGAACCACTTGACTGTTTGTGGTGGTGCCAAGTGTCTACAAACACCATTTCCATGTCCTTGTCTGTGCCTTCGCTTCATGGCCGTGGTGGCGAAAATGTAAGGTCCAGCAGAAGAAGCAAATATGTCACCCAGAGGTCTTTTGCTATGATCTGGGAGCTTTGGAAGTCAACACCCTTCACGAGCACAACAGCAATGGCTGCAACAGGCTGTCATTGCACATGGTAACTGATAATATTCGAAATACCAAGCAGTCTTGATTATCAGACCTCAATAATCTGAAACTAGTCGTTATCCAAAGCGAAGTCCACGGCTTTTGAAAGATTTAATGGGAAATCGCCTAAATTATCTGAAATCTTCACTGCTTGAGCTTTTCCAAGGCCCATCAGGTCTTCTGAATAATTAAAGCTGTTTGGTATTCAAGCTTCTTGCAGAAAATTTTGTGTATTAGCAATCTGCTGGTCAACTCCGAAGTCTGCTGTGCTCAAAAGCCTTGGGCAAGCCCTCCTGTTTGTAGGCAGAACTTCCCCCACGAACTGCCATTGGATCCACCAGGATCTCAAAGACATTCCCCTCTCTGAAATCCTCATCTCCAGATTCCAGCTGTAAATCTAGCGGCCGGTTCAGGCAGAAGCTGAAGGCACCAGGGATGTACGGTCTTGGCCGGTTCAGGCAGAAGCTGAAGGCACCAGGGATGTACAGTCTTGGCTGGCTCAGGCAGAAGCTGAAGGCACCAGTGATGTATGGTCTTGGCCAGTTCAGGCAGAAGCTGAAGGCACCAGCGATGTACGGTCTTGGCCGGTTCAGGCAGAAGCTGAAGGCACCAGGGATGTATGATCTTGGCCGGTTCAGGCAGAAGCTGAAGGCACCAGGGATGTATGGTCTTGAGGGTTGTGCGGAACTGATCCCACAGCAATCGTGTCCCGGCCACCACTCGGCACGGCATTTACCAGCTGAGCTGCCCGCAGCCCAGAGGCACCAGCAGAACCGGGAAACCTCCCTCGCTTTCACAGCTGGGCTTTGGATCCAAGGGCTGAAGATGCTCAGGTCCTTCACGAGCGGGTCGAGACAATGATGGCTGAGCAAACAATTCAGCTTTCAATTTTTTATCCTTCCATCTCCACGATCAGGCAGCAGGTAGTTCATTTGATTTTTATTCCCCAACATATAATATAAGTCAGGCAAAGAACTAAATCTACTGTGTTTCTGTGCATTGCGTTTGTGGTGGGTTTGGTATTAATTTAAGCAGCAGATCAAAATCTGATTATGCCAGTGAGACCCTCCAGAGGAAACTGCCACGTAGCTTTGAAAGGACCTCAGCAACCACACTGCAGAGACGGGGAATAGGACTAGGACACCTGAACCCACCTTTCATCTACAATCCCACCACTGGATTTCAATCCCCAGTCCCCAGGGGCCTGTCTGAACTGACTGAAAGGAACAATCAAATAGGAGGAAAAAATCAGTCACGTCAAGATGAGCTCCCTGTGGAGCAGCACAAAGTCTCCGCCATGTGAAAAAAATACACGTAACAGATTGACATTAATCTGTCAATAATTCAGACCTGATCTGCAGTAGAGTTAAGGGAGAATTATAAGAAAATATGAGCCCTCCAACTATAATTAATGTGCCAGAGCACGCTCGTCGGGCTTGAACAAAGAACAGATGGCTGCTGGTGTGGCAGAGGCTTGCGAGCGAGTTGTGAAGGTGATGCTGGGGGCTCGCGCCGCGTGCGTTGGGCTTCCCCCCAGATCACGCCAAGGTGAGGAACAGCTATGGGAACACACAAGCCACAAAGCTGTTACTGCAGAGGAGCAAACAGGAATATAGAGCTCACTCCAGAGAAGAGGGAGAGTGATGGGAGACAGGATAACGTGCATAAAAGGATGGGCAAAAGGAAGAAAATCAGCTGTTCTCTGTGCCCGCTATAATTGACTCGAGAAACAATCGGCTTAAATTTTAGCAAGTTAGGTATTAAAGAAAACGTTTCTTGCAGCGAGGGCAGCTAAGCCTGGGAAGACACTGTGTGGAGAGGTCATGTAAGTGCTACCACGGATGATTTTAATGAGCGATGATACCAGCTTCTGCCCTGGGATGAAGAAGAGCTCTTGAAGCCTGCATTTTTCTGGGCATAGCCTCATGAATAAATCAAAGGAAACTGAAGTACAGTGAAATGACTGACAGACCCGCAGAACAGACAGGATTGGATTAGAGATGAGGTGAATTTTAACTTTTCAGTTCGGTACAGACTGGAAATCGCAACGGTAGCTGCTGCTGGAGAAGACAGTCCATGGCCAGCTCCTGCTACCACACCGGACTCATCCTGGCTCCCAAATCAGCCCAGCAGCGTGGTTTGTGTTGGTTGGAGCTTACACATCCCAGTGATCCAAAGCAACCTATTTCCAAGCACTTTAACAGCAAAGAACAGAGAAAAAAAAAGCACTGTACTGACTTCTTGCTGCTCCGAAGGTCCTGTCCACAGAGAGGGTCGGGAACGGCACCGGCCGAAGGGTGAACTGCGGGTGCGGGTATCCGCAGGTCGGGGACGGCAGGATCCCGGGGTACTGGGCACTTTCTAGGGTTGGCACCGGAATGGCACTGACCACAGCTAAAAGGAAAGAAGGAGAGAGAGAAATTACATGAGAAAACGGAACAGAAGTCCTTAAAGGGTCAGTTGGGAACCCGAAATCACCACGTTTCCAAAGCAAAGCACCCAAACGCTCAGTGTAAAAGATGCCTCTGCCCACGGAAGCCACCTCTGTAGACAGAAACAGGATTCTTTGGCACACCTTGGATAATCGCAAGTGCAGTCGGCAATGACTTCTCTGCGAAATTAAACAGCTTTTTGTCTGTGTCCCAGCTATTCAGCCACGTTTTGGGGGGTGCTTTATATCCCTTTATTTCAGTTGTCTATGCACAGGTCCCTGGTGCCATTGCTGATGCCTTAGGAGAGCCTGCTGCCCTCAGCCGCTGCTCTGGAGGAGCGTGGGCACAGGACCCCCCATGTTCACCCATCAGCTGAGGCTGGCTGGGCACCATTCCCTGCTTGGGAACATCCAAACCTGGAAGGAACAGGGCTGAGACCTGCCAGCAAACCAGCACCTAAAGTCTGAAGTCGAAGCTGAGTTCTGGAGTTGAATTCAAGTGAAACGCTTTGATTTGAAAACCTGGCGTGGCAAATTCAGGCTTTCCTGTGAGTTATCTCCTTTATTTTCAACATTCGGTGCTTGAAGAGTGGGTGACAATAATGCTCTACAAACCATAAATGTCTTTGTGGCTTTTAGGAAAAACTTGGAAACTCTCATTTTGCCCAGCTAAACAATAAACAGCGATTTTTGGCTCACTGGTGCTAAGGTTTGGCTTATCTAGCCCCTTTCGCACACGAATTATAAACAGTGCTGCAAACTTTAAAACAGTCCTTACAATCACTTCCAGCTCCTACTACATCCTTTACACAGAGAGGCGAACTGGGCTGCCTGCCCCAGGTCACACAAGCAGCCACGACGGTGCCAAGGCTTTAGGGGGGGTATTTTTAAGCACGTGGCTTTCAGTGAGACAACGCCGCACTCCCAGAGGTGATGGAAAAGCATGGGGATGAAGAAAACTCACGAAGCAGAGCTAACCCGGGTGATTTGAGCTTCAGAGTCGTCTGGGTTCAATTCACCCACTCTTAGAAGCAAATTTCTACTATTCAGACATTTCATTTTTGGCTGTATAAGACATTTTTATTGACAATATTTATAACATCGCTGCTACAGCGAAAAATGCCAGTCTTTATTGAAGCCTATTAAAGAACAAGTTGTTTTTCAAAGTCCATGCCTTCATTTCTTTTTTAGGTTGTAGATACCTAGCACTTTCATTTCTAAAATAAGACAGGATTACTATTCATTGCGGTATTCCGTTGTGGAGAAGCGAGAGAAGAGGTAACAGCAAACATTTGCAATAAATCTTTGCAATTTCGAGCAGAGAGGACAACAAAGCTGTTCTGTCATAGCCTGTCAGCAATTGAATTTGCGCTTCATATTGATACACTAAGACACTGAAAATGGAAATTCCCTGACCAAATCATGGAGCTCCCTAAACGCTGTTCTCCGTTTAAAATGTACCGCATGATGTTAAAAAAGAGAACAGCTTAGAGAAATGACAAAGTGGGACAGTCTGAACCATATTCAAGCGCCTCAGAGGCTGCTCAAACAATTGACTCTACATATTCATATTTCCCTGAAAAAAAGAATCACTGTGATTTTCTGCCATTTTAGGGACGGGGGTAAAGAGAAAAAACCTCCCCGCAAAACCCATCAGAAACCTCTCTCCAAACTGGTTTATTCCGTGAGCGTTTCATTTTCGCCTTCCCTAAGATTACAGCCAGCAAAGGGGGGAATTAGAGGTACAATACCTGACTGTGACACCCTGCAAAGACTTTCTGAACGTTTTTTCTCTGTAAATACTCCTCTCCATACCATAGCCTGGGTATTTGCGACCGCCTGTATCCCAGCAGCATCAGAGCCATCAAAGTTATCACTAAAACCTTATCAAGTTTATCTGGTTTATGCTCCTTCCACCTCAGTAAGCAGAGGCACATCACACATATTTACTCTCCCAGACTGCAAATACCGATCACCGAGTCGAGCGTGACTGCTTCCAGATGTGGCATTTGACAATTAACAGGACGTGGTTTTTACTTCAGAATGACGACGTCGCTTCTTCAATCTATTTAATCGCTCGCTGCTGACAATTTCTTTCAGTATCAGGCAAACGGAGAGAAATTAATTAGAGCATCTCATCTGACAAAGCCTCAGTTGTATTTTCTGGGGAAAGAAACGTATTCAGCATAACTCAGCCTCCACAAATAAGGCTTTTTGTAAAGCTGAGTGTAAATATTTGCAAACAACCGTAATATGTTGTCGCTGTAGATTTGAGCTATACGGCTGAAAATATAAATTAATAGAAAACAGGACATCATTCCTCCAAATGCATCGTTTGACTGAAAAATTAGGTTTAAAAGCACTTTCATCTGTAAGCTGTAGAACAATGTTGGCTTGACTTTCACTTAACTAACCCTTGCTATCGACCTGTGGGTCACCCAGTCCAACCCTCCCGCTGAAGCAGGGTCACCTACAGCAGGCCACAGAGGAGCTTGTCCAGGCAGGTCTTGAATATCTCCGGAGAAGGAGACTCCACAACCTCCCTGGGCAGCCTGGGCCAGGGCTCCGTCACCCTCAGAGGGAAGAAGTTCTTCCTCATGTTCAGCTGGAACTTCCTCTGCTTCAGTTTGTGCCCGTTGCCCCTTGTCCTGTCGCTGGGCACCACTGGAAAGAGTCTGGCCCCATCCTCCTGACACCCACCCTGCAGATATTTGTAAGTATTTATTAGGTCCCCTCTCAGCCTTCTCTTCTCCAGGCTGAACAAGCCCAGCTCCCTCAGCCTCTCCTCGCAGGAGAGATGCTCCAGTCCCCTCCTCATCCTCATAGCCCCTCCAACCCAGACCAACCCAGGAGGACTTGCCTGACCGCGAGATGAATGTGCTCACAAAATGGGAATATTGCCCAGGGCACAGCCAGGTGGTGTAGGAGCTTTCTCCGCCCCAACCGAGAGGTCTTTCTTCCAGATCACGAAGAGGGCGGAGGTTGAAATGTGGTGATGTGCCCAGGCCAAGGTGTGGAGAACTGGAAGTCAATGTCTCCCTGGGCACCTGTGGTTTATCCTCGTCAGGGCTGGGTACTGAGGCTGAATCGCACCCGTAACGAACACAAATTAAGGGAACCAATACGAGCACCTTGTAAGGAGCCATGGTAGGTTGTTGCTTCTCCTCTCCTTCATCCAGTTCCTTCTGGTTTTTTTTTTAATATATCATTTGTGATGTGCCCTTCTGCAACCCTACATATAGGCACTTACATTTAACCATCAGAGCTAGAAAGAAATTACATGAAGAAATGGATTTGTGTCAGTATATGTTCATCAACTCAGACTATTTATGCAGATGTACCAGTTCCTACAGATTTTTGACTGGATCTATTTTGTGAGCTCAAAGATAGAATTTCTAGCTAAAACCTGAGAGCTACCAAGAGACTGATCACAGAGGAAAGGCGGAGACCCAAAGCCCCATCCTCCACCGGCATCCTGACCAGTGCCAAACCCTCTCTCACTTATCCCCTTCCTTTGCTTAGATATGAGACAAGGTCACTCCAGAAAAATTAATAAGTTCTGCAGGATGGGAGAACCCAGCTAACGCTCGCCAGCCTTCCTGTCTTTCTTGCGTACTTTGCTGCTTTGAAAAAGATCCACTTCATCTACGAAATTTGTTCTGTAGTCGCAAAAATTGAACACCTGTTAAAAATACCTTTTCTCCTCATTTACTTGGCTTAGTAAGAGAGCTGATAGGTATTAAAAAAGCATAAGGTGGCGTGGCCAACTACTACAGACCAAAGAAAGTCTAGCAGAGACTGCAGTAACGTCCAGCTGATTATAATCACTTATAATAATAATAATAATGATAATAATGATAATGATGATAATGATAATGATGATGATGATGATGATGATGATGATGATGATAATAATAATAATAATAATAATAATAATAATAATATCATCACCACTATTTACATCTGAGTATTGCAAAGCCTTCTGCTCTGGCAGCTTGAACTCCAACCTCTGTTTTAAAAGTTTTATAGCAGGGACACAGAGGGATTTATCCACCTGGTAAAAACAGAAACGACAACTCTTCGGGCTTAGCCTGGGCTGAGCAGAACTACGATTTCTGAATTCCCTCCACAGTTTTTCCACCCTTTCTTCTTTTTTGAGACGCAGGAAACATTGCTAATGCTATTTCATTTTCTGAGGCACAGCTAGATGATATCTGAAAGGTCCTATGAGCTCTTCGGATGGGTGAGCGCGGCTTGAGGGCTGCGGAAGGGGGATGGGGGAAGGCCCCGCTACTCACGCGGGTTGTTTGGTTGCGAATCCATGGGGATCATCAGCTTGGCACGGGTGGCTCGGCGGGCAGCGAGCGACCGCTCTAACGTGGACATGCTGCTTCCAACGTCTTCCGTCTCGGGACCTAGGGAAAACCAACCCAACAGCTTGGTTGAAAAGGCTGGAAATGAATGTTTCTCTTCTATCTACCAGAAAGACCAATTGGATTTTTTTTAGAATGCAGTTATTTTAACCGACCATTAAATTATCATCACCTGCAAAGAGCTGCACAGACTATTTTAGGCTGCCTTTTCTGAATAAAATTATTGTTTGCATTTTTTCCTCTAAGACAATTAAGGTATCATGTCCCCTTCTTCTTTGTCTCTGAAATTATCCTGAACACCTCACTCACTTTATAAAAATATGGTATTTTTCGTGTAAATTCCCTGTTTTAAACTTATTTTGAAATTCAAGTACCAAGACCAGAAAAAGGCTGACTAAATTCCGGTAGCTACAAAACCTGGCAGCCAAGAATTGGTCTTCGAAACGCATCCAAAGGATGAGAACGACCTTCCTTGTGAGAAGCCGCGAAGTCCTACGTCCCGGTTGTCCCGTAATTCATGGTGGCTCTTCCAGCCGGTGCATCTTGTTTTTTTCTACAGCAACCACGGCAAGTTAAAGATGTGCCTGGATCTTCCCCTTGCTTGGTCCTGGATCGCAGCTAGCACATCTACCTAGATCAGAGAGCTGAGACATGCTGCCTCAGGTCCAGCCCAATTCAAAACTGTCTCAGCAGCTCTAGAAATTAGACTCTTCGTTTAGGTGTTGAAATACGGATGCTCCGATTTAGTCACATGAGGATATCTGAAGTATTCAAAGATTCTAGAGAACAGGCTTGTCAGAAAGAAAGTGTGCTTGGAATTGGATGTTTGGTGGAGTGGACTGCGATGAAACGAAAGCTGTATTTCTCTTTTCATACCTTATCTCACACAAACCTCGTATTTACGCTACTTTTGCTATTCTAATAAACCATGGATGAAGTCAGTTTAATGCTGTCATACAGTAACACTTCGTACCCACTCAGAATATTCAGCTCTGACATACCCAAGCAAACACATATGCCTTAAAGAAGAAGAAAAAAAGCATCTGCATGAAAACATGATTTTTTTTTTTCCAAACCACTGTTCTCTGAATTGCAGGACTGAAACGCCAAGTCTTCTATCGACGGCCATTCAAAGACCTAATTGCTAGTGAAAAGCCAGGGACAGTATTACTGAACTGTCTATTATCGGGAAGAAACATCAAGGCATTTATTTACGGTCCAGGGCATTCACACATAAAATATCTGGCCCAGCCTTTGTCATTAACTTGCTCATACGCTGTGATGACTTCCTACCATGCACTCGATTGCAAGCCTATTGCAATCAATAAAGCTCTCGCATTGATCTTGCTGGGCCCCGGATCAGCTCTCCAGCTCATCAGCAAAATCTCTTTAGGCAAAGGGAATCTTCGTGTTTTCCCAATGTTTAATATAACGAGGACCTTTGCAGCCTACTGTAGGTGACCCTGCTTCGGCAGGAGGGTTGGACCAGATGACCCACAGAGGGCCCTTCCAACCCCGAACATTCTGTAAAACCAACAGAAATCATTCTCACAGTTATCTTCTAAATAATAACCCACCAGCCCAAAGCACAACGCCAGAAAAAGAAAATTAAACCCAGTTAGGAATTTGAAAACTCTTCCTTTTTAACTTTTCTTTGCTTGCAAGAACAGGAGCTATGGAAAAGGGATAAAAACAGCATCTGAAAAAGTCCCCTTCAGCCCCAGCCGATATTCTGGAATTCTTTCACTCTGTCACCCACGAGCAACGTGTTCACGATGAACTCAAGACAGATATGTTTCTGTTTTCACCTTCCATGCTGTGTTTCGCCCTCCGTCCCCCTCTGTACTCACCGCCTGCCCGCCCCCTACAGTTTTCTATCATTATGGTGGAAAAAATATTATCGGCTGAAGCAAAACCTGTGATGTGCTGTGTGTGCTAAGGTTAAAAAATATAGGAGACATCACTGAAACCCCATTTTTCTTACACAATTTCTGTTCTTCGTATCTGTAAGTTTTCTCAGCCTCCCTGGCGCAAATTCTGCTCCTGGTGATGGTGCTGACCTTCTTCCTAATCACGTTCTCCCTCTCCTCCATTTTTCTTTTTCTCCCCACTTGCTTCTCCACGCCCCTTCTCCCTCTCTGTTTTTCTTAGCGTGGTATGCAAATTTAGTGACATTTGATTTCCAGTTGAATTCCTCAACTTAGAAAGTTAAAATGGCGTAAAAATAAAAACCGGTGGATTTTCCCCTAGTCTGAAACCACTGCAAAAATCAATTTCAAAAGTTAGAATGGCGTAAAAATAAAAACTGGTGGATTTTCCCCTAGTCTGAAACCACTGCAAAAAAACCCATAGCAGATGTCAATTCTTCCAGTCTCCTGGATCTTGCCAGGTTTCTCCCTCTGTTATAGACACCGCTTGCTGGGCTGAGGTCACCAACCACCAATATCAAATTAATGTAAAGAAAATGGATATGCTGGTGATGGAGGAAAAAAAAAAATTGGAGAACAAGGGATGGGGTTGGACTAGACAACCTTCAAAGGTCCTTCCCCAGATCTACAAGGGAACCCCAGCCAATTCCACCTCTCCCTTACCGGGCTGTGGGGTGCTCTTGCTGCCCAGCTGCGTTTCTGACTGGCTGTGGCTGACGGGGGTGATGTCCTGGCAGCTCTGCATCGGGGAGTCCCTTCCGGCAGGGTCCGAGACCGTCGGCTTCTCGATGTTCTTCATTTCCATCTCCTCGTGGTGTATCCACAGATCCGGGGGTCTCAGGTCCTTCTGGCTGCCCTTCCTTTTACCAGCGCTGTGGGTTGCACGTTTCCTGCAGCAAAGAAAGATCAAAACCGTCACGTCAGAATGTTCTTCCCCTTCGTAAGACCAAAAGAGTGGGGTCTCCTTATCGGTGCCTTTCTAAGCAACCTGTCTGGTTGTGTCCTTCAAAGAACAGTAGATATCCTGGTGTGGTCCTACGCTTCCTGGTGTTTGCTCCAAGGGATCACAGAATCACAGAATGGTCAGGGTTGGAAGGGACCTCTGTGGGTTACCCAGTCTAACCCCCTGCCCAAGCAGGGTCACCCACAGCAGGCTACACAAGACCACGTCCAGGCAGGTCTTGAATATCTCCAGAGAAGGAGACTCCACAGCCTCCCTGGGCAGCCTGGGCCAGGGTTCCATCACCCTCAGAGTGAATGGATCTGGGGCTCAGAAGGGTAGGTCATTTTTTGCACCATTTGACGCAGCAACTGGGCAAAACCACTCTTCCTGGAACACCAAGGAAGCGGCCAGTGTCATCTCGCCATTTGTGGAGTGCCTGGATCTACAAACAGTGACCAAAAGGCGCTGAGCCCACTTCTGCCGAGTTATGCACATCTTCTACCTTCCACAACCGCGTGCAGCATAGGTTGTAGTTCTTCAAATCTACACCAAAGAGCAACATTATTCCTTCTAGAGAATTTCCTAGAGCAACATTACCTCTCCCCTCTTTACGCATGGGTATTACGACACGCTCTCACGTCAGCGGGCCACCTCCTCCCGGGAGCACGCCGTGTCTCGAGGGGACGGCACCGCTCCGCTGCTCTCCAACTTTCACCTCCTCTCGACTACGCCGGCTATTTACAACAAAATATGCAAGCTCTTCCATCCTAAAGAAAAGATGCGCCCCTTCAATGCGGAGCTGAATATCTAATTTACAGCTGTAGAGAAAGCCTTATCAGAAATCTATTAATTTAAATAACTCTGAAAGAACAGTTTGTTCTGGCTTATTGTCAGGGTTTTTTGCTCAATAATCCCAAAGTACTCTTACCCTTGGTTTTTTTCCTTTTAACACCTTGAAGTACTTTGTGAAAGGAAAGTCATATTACTGTCCCAAGTGGCAAAGCAGAAATATTTCTGATGTACAAAAAGACGCAGGCAAATATTTTCACTTTCATGGGCACTTTTAGGTTACAAAAGAAAGAAAAACCTCGATTTCCAGAGGCAAACGAGCACTCTGAGCTCCTCGTTACCCACAGAATCAGATTTCCAGAAAGGTCAGGGTTGGAAGGGACCTCTGTGGGTCACCCAGCCCAACCCCCCTGCCCAAGCAGGGTCACCCACAGCAGGCTGCACAGCACCGCGTCCAGGTGGGTCTTGAATATCTCCAGAGAAGGAGACTCCACAACCTCCCTGGGCAGCCTGGGCCAGGGCTCCGTCACCCTCAGAGGGAAGAAGTTCTTTCTCATGTTCAGCTGGAACTTCCTCTGCTTCCGTTTGTGCCCGTTGCCCCTTGTCCTGTCGCTGGGCACCACTGGAAAGAGTCTGGCCCCGTCCTCCTGACCCCCACCCTGCACATATTTATAAACATTTCTAAGGTCCCCTCGCAGCCTTCTCTTCTCCAGGCTGAACAAGCCCAGCTCCCTCAGCCTCTCCTCGTAGGAGAGATGCTCCAGTCCCCTCCTCATCCTCGTAGCCCTCTGCTGGACTCTCTCCAGTAGCTCCTCATCTTTCTTGAACTGGGCAGCCCAGCACTGGACACAGGACTCCAGATGGGGCCTCACCACGGCAGAGTAGAGGGTGAGGAGAACCTCCCTCGACCTGCTGGCCACACTCCTCCTTATGCATCCCAGATACCCCCGGCATCTGCTCACAGCTGTGCACCTCCTGCGAGGAAGGCTCCTTCCCAGACCCTCGGAAAGCAACGCCAAAGCTCCCACCGCCACCCCTCGGACTCGCACCGTGGGGATCGCGCGTGGAGGCGTGCTCGGGTCGCTGCCCTTCCCATCACCCCCTTCAGGCAGCGGCGTGGGAGATGGCAAGGGGTTATTTCACCAGGAAAAAAGCCTCGAGGAGATCTTAAACTTTCAGAAACTCCAGTTGTTTGAAATCATTCCTGTTCTTCGCTACATTTTCTCAGCCTGGTCTAGAAAGCAAGAGATGCGTGTTACAACGACGTGCCATCACCAAACAGTTTGCTTTCAAGAGGAGGAACAAACACATCCTATAATTTAAAATGTCACCGAGGGCACAGCCCTGTCTCCTCCCCAGAACCCGATGGCAATGACATTTTACTTCAGCAGAAATATCTCCGTCCTCAAACTGCCACCCAAGACAGAAATTGTTTTAGGTCCTTTGACCGGTCGGTACCCCAAAAGCTCTTCACGGGCCAAAAGATGAATTTCAAAACGTGATCTGGAAACTTGGTGGCAGAGGCTCAGCTCACGGTGTTCCGAGATTTTTGTTTATAGCCCACAAGAAGTAACAGTGGTGGCTTCTGGTCATAACCACTTCCTACGCTCAGTCTGTCACTTGCCAATCGCCAGAACTTCACAAATTAAAATAATAGTAATTCAAAGCACAGGAATAAAGAATCTGGAATACAGTTCTTTAATACCTTCTCGCACAGACCCTGGAACCATCCTGATTAACACCTATAATTATGAGCACTTCCATTCAAACCTGGTTGCATGACTGCTCTCAAATTAAAAAGCAAAGTCCTTCTTTCTGTCTCATTTAAAAAAAAGACTATAATGTTGGTTCTAAACAAGGAATTACTTTCTTCACTTCAGGATACAGCAGCTTCTTTGTCATTTTCCATCGAAAATGGATGAGGGGACTGGAGCATCTCCCCTACGAGGAGACGCTGAGGGAACTGGGCTTGTTCAGCCTGGAGAAGAGAAGGCTGAGAGGGGACCTTAGAAATGCTTACAAATATCTGCAGGGTGGGGGTCAGGAGGATGGGGCCAAGCTCTTTTCAGTGGTGCCCAGTGACAGGACAAGGGGCAATGGGCACAAACTGAAGCAGAGGAAGCTCCAGCTGAAGATGAGGAAGAACTTCTTCCCTCTGAGGGTGACGGAGCCCTGGCCCAGGCTGCCCAGGGAGGTTGTGGAGTCTCCTTCTCTGGAGATATTCCAGCCCTGCCTGGACGCGGTGCTGTGCAGCCTGCTCTGGGTGACCCTGCTTGGGCAGGGGGTTGGACTGGGTGACCCACAGAGGTCCCTTCCAACCCCTACTATTCTGTGATTCTGTGTGATTCTGTGAAAATAATTCATTTCTCCAGGCTTGAGCTAGGCAAGAGACATTTCAACCCCGGAGTAATTTTACACACAACTCAGAATAGAGGTTTATAATGAACTTGTCGTTCCACCCACACCTACAAAACCACTACAGCAATGGTATCATTTAAAAACACACGCAATGATCCAGCCTGGTTTGCACTGGGTTTTTTCTCACCAATTATCGATGCTCTGACAGCCCCCCCGAGCAGCAAACTGAATCGGAGCCAGGAGCGCCTACGAAAAGGTCACCAGTACCAAACGAAAATAAATCCTCCCCCAGTGTGTTCTGTTTATGAGATGCAGAAGCTGAGGTTCAGCTTCTGAAAACGCGCCCACCCCCAATATTTGGGGGGGGAGGACATTAGATCTATAGAGGACAGTCGTAAAAGCTTCAATATCAGCTTGAAACCTCAGCCACGGCACTGGAAACCGGTGCTGGGGAAGCTCGTGCTGAGATTTACAGCGGGATTCAGATTTAGTCCATTAGCCATTTTATAACTGGAGCACGGATTGGGAAGACAAGGAGTTCAGAACTGAAAAAGTGATCTCAGATGGCAGCGTTTCTGTTGTTGTTCACTTCTTTTAGAACATGAAATGCATCCAGCTTCCCTACCGTAATGGTATCTATTATTTTTCTAAGGATGGATATGAAACCAGAGTTCAGCTCTGCTCTTAAAATATCTATTATGGGCATACAATCTCGAATGATGACAGCAGAACTTCAGCTGTACTTTCAAAATAAATAAACTCTCTGGAGAAGAAACCCTTTCTCTTTGCCTATTTCTACAGTTTCCAGCACAACACCGCCCGGGCAGTGACTCCAGCACACCCACATAGCTCCTAACAAAATACACACGCTACGTAGGATAATTTTTCAAATACTCCAGAGTGAGATTACTCTTCATTGCCTTCATTTCACAGTTACATTCCCCCAGAGAAAACGATGTTATAACTGCTCCTCCTTGTTTATTTTTTTAACTACAATCATTGAAGATGTCTCACAGAATGGTCGGGGTTGGAAGGGACCTCTGTGGGTCACCCAGCCCAACCCCCTGCCCAAGCAGGGTCACCCAGAGCAGGCTGCACAGCACCGTGTCCAGGTGGGTCTTGAATATCTCCAGAGAAGGAGACTCCACAGCCTCCCTGGGCAGCCTGGGCCAGGGCTCCGTCACCCTCAGAGGGAAGAAGTTCTTCCTCCTGTTCAGACGGAACTTCCTCTGCTTCAGTTTGTGCCCATTACCCCTTGTCCTGTCGCTGGGCACCACTGGAAAGAGCTTGGCCTCATCCTCCTGACCCCCACCCTGCAGATATTTGTAAGTATATATTAGGTCCCCTCTCAGCCTTCTCTTCTCCAGGCTGAACAAGCCCAGCTCTCTCAGCCTCTCCTCGCAGATGCTCCAGTCCCCTCACCATCCTTGTAGCCCTATCTCTACCTGAAGAGCTCAGAATAAACAGTTCTCCTGGGCAAAACAAGTTCTTGCTTGTAAAAAACCCAAGGGTAACCATCCAGCCGTGGTCTGACGGGATGTCTTTCCTCACGGAGCAGGGACAGTGTCGGAGGCAGGACACAGAAGCAAAGGCCCCTGAGCCGTAACCACCTCCCGCACCATCCCCGAGCCTCCCGCGCCGCTGTTTGCAAAGCACTTTGAAGCGACTCAACAATCGATGCCAACATTGCCTCACCTCAATTATGGCTCCGATGCATGAATAAAGATTTTATATTTTGTGCTCTTTGCTCTGGACCTGGCAAAAAAATGTGCACTTTGTCTTTTGGGCTGGATTAAAGGAAATTTAAGTGGTATAGAGGTCCTGTCCAAAAAAATAAAGAAGAATACAAAATGATCCTTTCTCCAGAAAATCTCCCCCAATGTTTACAGATTAAAAATTATTTCATTTTGACCTCTATTCCTGCCAGCCATTCTGAAAAGCTGAACCCAGTACCTGTCTCTCCTACGACGTAGCTTGCTGGTCCTCTCCCTCGTGGCAAGACCCAGCCTCCCGGTGCCGTGCCAGAGATCACAGAATCACAGCATCACTAAGGTTGGAAAAGACCTCCAAGATCATCAAGTCCAACCGTCACCCCAACCCCGCCGTGCCTGCTGAACCGTGTCCCCAAGTGCCACATCCACACGTTTTTTGAACCCCTCCAGGGATGGGGACTCCACTACCTCCCTGGGCAGCCTGGTCCAATGTCTGACCGCTCTTGCAGTAAAGACATTTTTTCTTAATATCTAATCTAATATGCAGTGGGCCAGAGGCCGCAGCTAACGAGCTAGCCCAGCACCAGGGACACACAGAAAACGAGGAGCACCTCCAGGGAACACAGCAGTGAAATGCAGAGGCTCTTTGGTGGCTGCCAACTCCTTCCCTGTTAGTCTGAGTTTGATTACGCGTTCGTTAACACCTCCCCCGAGCCTATTCCAACGTATACTGACACATTCCTACTACTTACATCGGATTTAAACTAGTCTTAGCTTATTTTTCACAGCCTCCTTTTACACCACTCCCCCACCCAGCAAACTAACTGGTTGGGCACTTGTTCAAGACCGTGATTCATGTTTAATGCCTTCAATACATACCATTTACCTACCAGGCTTGGACTAGATGTCCACCCTCACCTCTTCTCCCGCGGTAGTCCTAACCTCGTGTTACCAGTCCATAGTCTCATTGTTCTGGCACGTTACAAGCTTCTGTTCTACCTTGAAGCCTTAAAAAAGTTCCTGGACGAAGCAGGTCCTGCAGTTCGGATATATGCTGCACAAAGCGATATTTTCCTTTAAGATTTAACCAGGATTCACCTTCTCCAGGCTTAAGCTCTGAACTGACCTGCCAGGACCAGGAGCGTGCTGAAGGACGGAGCTGATGGGTGGCCCCATCGTCCATCCTCCTTGGTACCACCTCAGCAGACGCTGCCAGCGCAGGGCAGCGAGCGTCTCGCGCTGCGGAAAACGTAATTACGGTGAGGGTATGAATCTCAATTACTGCAGGAACCATTCCCTTTACCACAAGCAGGTAAGTTCTTGCACCTGAATCCTTTACTCATATTTATCCCCTATTTTTTACTGGTGTCACATTGTCCCAGGGTTTGTACGGCTGACATATCATTCTTCCCTAGATGACAGGGACAGAAAATAGCTACTAAGCCACCTAGGTCAGTACCAGGTTGTTCTGTATAATATGTTTTATTGTGCTTTGTTCAGCCAAGTTTTAATTAGCTTAAGAAATATGACTTTCCTCCACTGCAGGCTTACAAGAGATTATTCCATCACCTGCAAGTTGTTGCTCTGGGGAAGGACACATGCGTTATCCAACGAGATCTGGCCTTTACCCCCACTGCAGTCCTTTTGTTCAGCAGTTCATCGGTGATTTTAAACTAAGAACCCACTGCCAATAAAAGCCTGAATCTAAATTCTTTGTGTCACAATATGCAGCCCTCCAGGCAGGTCAGAATCAAAGTCGTTCCTACCAACAACCTGTTCTGAAGAAATTCAGAATTATTCCTGTTGTGTTAAATTTAAGACCCATTGTTTAATTTTTATTGCCCTATTTTTCCCCTCTTCCAGTGCAGAAACAGCTCGTTTGGGCCAGCTTGGGTGAGATTCACCTGCCCACAGTACAGACATCTAGAACAGCAAATCCAAATCCACCAGCTTCACATGTTTTAATCAATGGACAGCAGTAAGCACCTTCAAACAGCAAGTCTCGCCATGTCTTAGGATAAGATGAACAATTTTTTGAACGCTCCTGCTCTTCCCCAGGGTCTACAGAGGAGGTCAAGATTGCTTGTCGGATATTTAATTTTTGACATCTAATTCTGACACATGAATCTCTCTGTTTCTTTCTCTTGTAATTCCCCCTTTCCTGTTAGAAACTCAGGAGAGCTTCAGCCTTGACTCACCAAACTCTACTCAACAGAAGAATTTCCATTGCCTTCAGATGACGACATGATTTTCAGGTGCTAAGACTCACAATAGCAGCAGATTTTCAAATCAGTTCATCATTCAACCACCCCGGCACTCCTAAAAGCACAGGCCCTTACTTCTCCGCCTAAATGAGAGCTTTCTTATTTAAAAAAATCTACCCTGAGATATCCATCTTGAGAGAAGGCACTTCCCCCGGTGACTGTAAAACCCTACAAGCTGCCATCTGCCCATGCTTGGCCAGCCCAAAGCTGATTTCAGCTACCACGGGGAGCTGTTTGCTCCCAGAATCACAGAATCACAGAATGTTCGGGGTTGGCAGGGCCCTCTGTGGGTCACCCAGTCCAACCCCCTGCCCAAGCAGGGTCACCCACAGCAGGCTGCACAGCACCGCGTCCAGGCAGGGCTGGAATATCTCCAGAGAAGGAGACTCCACAAACTCCCTGGGCAGCCTAGGCCAGGGCTCTGTCACCCTCAGAGGGAAGAAGTTCTTCCTCATCTTCAGCTGGAACCTGCTCTGCTTCAGTTTGTGCCCGTTGCCCCTTGTCCTGTCGCTGGGCACCACTGGAAAGAGCTTGGCCCCATCCCCCGACCATCCCTTCTTTCCTCATGCCACCCTTTTTTAAGCATCAATGCAAATCAACGTGATAACGTCTCGCCCTTAGTGCAAACATTTATCATTCTCGTGGGCAAGCTATCATTAAACTTGCTCACGTCCAGTCTTTCACAATGGTATAATAATACAATGAAGGAATAGTAAATTAATGAACAGTATCTTAATTTTCAATAAATTAAATGCGTCAAGCCCAGCTCTGTTTCAAACCCACTTCTAACTTCTCACCAAAACTGAAAAAAGCTTCGTGCTCTATGCTGCTGCCCTTTCATAGCCTTTCAGAGGAATTCTGAAGATTTTTTTCCCCGTATTTTTCTCTAGACAGGTTGTTTTTTTTCAAGTATATGAGAATTATCTGGAGAAACAGTTCTGGCAGGCTTTTGGAGACAGCCTGTCTGGGGAGGAGAACGTCCTCCCAAAGATTAGCAAGCGAGCAGGACTGTCTGTGGTTCCCAGCTGTGCAGGTGCAGGGCTGCCGAGTCAGAAGGTCTGACAGCATCACCAGGCACAGACAAATTCTGGGTGTTTTTTTTCCTTTAAATCAATGGAATTGATTCTTTCCTGTGTCTGAATTATGCTTGGCAATATAAACAACAGAGAGCTTGGCATGGCAGACTTATTTTTCAAGGCTCGCCGCGTCAGGGGTGCTTGTTCTCCATGGTCTCCTCTGCAGCCTGAGGGACAGGGGATATTCACCACTCACCAGCAATAAGCGACACCTCCAGAAATTAAAGATCAAGCCTGAAAACGCAGTTCAGCCCCAGAACCCAACATAATAAAATCATAGAATCGTAGGTTGGAAAAGTCCTCTAAGACCATCAAGACCAACCATTAACCCAACATAATAAAATCATAGAATCATAGAATCGTAGGTTGGAAAAGTCCTCTAAGATCATCAAGACCAACCATCAACCCAACATAATAAAATCATAGAATCGTAGGTTGGAAAAGTCCTCTAAGATCATCAAGACCAACCATCAACCCAACATAATAAAATCACAGAATCATAGAATCGTAGGTTGGAAAAGTCCTCTAAGATCATCAAGACCAATCATCAACCCAACATAATAAAATCATAGAATCATAGAATCGTAGGTTGGAAAAGTCCTCTAAGATCATCAAGACCAACCATCAACCCAAGATAATAAAATCATAGAATCATAGGTTGGAAAAGTCCTCTAAGATCATCAAGACCAACCATCAACCCAACATAATAAAATCACAGAATCATAGAATCGTAGGTTGGAAAAGTCCTCTAAGATCATCAAGACCAATCATCAACCCAACATAATAAAATCATAGAATCATAGAATCGTAGGTTGGAAAAGTCCTCTAAGATCATCAAGACCAACCATCAACCCAAGATAATAAAATCGTAGAATCATAGAATCGTAGGTTGGAAAAGTTCTCTAAGATCATCAAGTCCAACCATCCACCCAACACCACCATGCCTACATCTCCACAGCATGAATATTATTGCCCATATCTATTTTGAAGCCGAGCATCACTCCCTTCTCCTTCTACCCCGTGACTTGAGAACGTACTTCCTCTGCTGCGCCGAGGACCGCCTGGTGCAGATGACGGCCACCACCGCCACCACCACCACGGTGATGACGCCGACCGTGACGACGATGATGACGAGGAGGTTGCTGTTCTTCTGGGGCGTGACGCTGCCGTGGGGCGGATGCATCTGCCCGATGGGGGGCTCTGAAAGAAGACGGGCAAGGAGGAGATGGTTAGCGCTGGATTTCCTCCCCTCTTTTTAGGAGTCACCCACAAAATAGATCACATGAAGCCTGTCAGGGGGCATGAATTCCTCTGAAAGAGCAGATGGAGGTTACAAAAGGGTGCCAGAAAGACGTGAAATTTGTCTCGCTTCACTTCAGCGGTGTAGCAAATGGGAAAATATTTAAGCAGTAACGGCCTTACATTTTCTGGGTGTTAATAACCTGACGTTGGGAGTCAATAACTCTCAGCTCACTTTTGCTACTATCAGCTGAAAATGGAAATACAGGGACTATGGATTTTTTCTTTATGGCCCATACAGTCTTTCTCGGTATTTACAGGCAAATATGTATCTTGCGTATCAGCCAACCTGAACGCCCGATTCATTTGTCGGAGCTGCATTCACCCCACGGTCAGCCTCACATCACAGCTCCCTTGTTGCTATGCTGACCAGAGCTGGAGCAGGTTAAGGGCTCAGTCTTATTAGATTCAACGCAGCAGCAAGACAGGGACTGAAAATAATATCATTTCTGGTGTCAAGTCCCAGTCAAACTGACTTCAAGTCCTGGTCCCTCGCTTTCAACGATATATTCCCCATTGCATTGGGAATAGCCCATTTTATATTTTTCTTGTCTCATTGAATAACGCCTCTATATATATATATTTTTCTTGTCTTGTTGAATAACGCCTCTATATATATATATTTCTCTTGTCTCGTTGAATAACATCGGGCCATACTTCACGGACAGCTGCACAAACTAGCAAGTAATTCCTTTTGCTCTGTCTCCTAGGGCGATCTCGCAGGCATCCTACAAGCCCACAAATTCACGAACCCCGAAGTATCTTTCCAGTTAAGCTGGGAGAAAAATCAAAAAACATTCGGTGCGATGGGATGCAAAACGAAGAGCCGTGCAAGATTTCACAAGTTCTCAAGAGTTTTCACATGGCATCACCCCCACAAGCTCCCACGTATAAACTGAACAGTACGTGCCTGGGATTTCATTTTGCCTTTAGCACAACTGAATGAGAAAGGAAAAAAAGGACAAGTCTTTCCCAATAACAGTTCTAGTTAGCGATAGATGTGATTTAATTATAATATTCTGCCTTGATTTTATGACCGAATATCCTTTCTCTACTTAACTAATGATGTTATTTAAACAATTTGCCTTTTTCTCATAGTTTTTTCAGGCAACTGAGCGGCGAGTGCCATCCTTTCAGCATTACAATGGTCCAGCACAGAAATCCCAAAGATTGTGGGGTTTGGGTCCTTTTTCATTTCCATGCCGAGTAAAAGGCGTTGAAGGAATACACCACATAAAACACAGTGACTATCAAGAAAAATAACATTTTTTTGTCTCTCCCTATTTATTGCAGGCCCTGGAAGCTCTCTTTACTTCTCAAAAGTCAGTTTTCCTATCTTTATGAACTACTATGAAGAGCAGGAGAAAAGCCTAAACCCAGGGTGTGCCGGCCGCAGCAAAGTACGACAGAAAAAGGTAGTAATATTTTCCACTCCTTCCTTGTCTTGACTGACGAAAATAATCAGTTATGAGTTAATCAGCTATGTGCCTTGTCATTATTTTGTACTTTCAAACCTCACTTGCTACCACGTTTGAGGGAATCTTGTTCTTGTTCACTCCATAATGTGAGATGACCATGCTTCATTAGGTAACGGAGATGGGGTCAGGAATAAGAAGTTATTGATAGCGTCTCTACACCCCAGCTGCCACCGTTTAGGTTCAGTTAATTTTTGTTAATCCACAGGGTTTCCCCTCACGTCTTCCTATTTTAGGTCAGGATTAACTAACAAAAACAAAAAGGTAATTTCTGCAGAAAGCTTAAATTGAAATATAATAATGTAAAAAGCATTTTATAATTCTCTTTAAGATGTTGTTTTTTTAGAGGCATTCCCATGGCCATCTCTTGTGATGGGATGATGATACCCAGCGACACACTTGTGGGAGTGCTGCATCAGCTGGAAATCCGATGGGCAGTTTGGGGATCAGCTTTAAGAAAGCCCAAACAGAATATATGGTGTCTGGACCCCATTTTTTGTTAACATTTCTTGTTAAAACCACTGTGGTTTGCAGCAAGTATTCTGCACATGGACAGGATTTTCAACAGCCAAGATAACTCTTCCCCACAAAACAGCAAGCAAGCAACCTGTGGGCACGTTGGGTGGCCTCCAAACCATGAGAGAGAACAACAAAAAAGCAATAAAGAGAAGAAAAGCAGGACGTTATCACCAAAACTGCACTTAATTACGGAGCATGGGTGGACGGAGCCTGTAATTACCGTTGAGACTGCTCCTGTCAAGCAGGTTGGTGTCCACGGGCCAGAAGGAGCCATCCCCGTGACGACCTGTTGGCAGACAAAAAGGCATCAGACACAGTATGACAGGTAAACCAGCAAAGTCAAGTTTGTTGCTTGAGACCCCGCCTGTCTGACAACGTTTAATCCATTAAACAGTGCGGGAAAAGTGATCCCATATGTGCTAGGGAAAATCTGTCATCAAAGCAGGCTTTGGGAAGCAAGCTGAATTTCAGCCCTTTGAGCAGCTTGCCTTGTTCTGTCGGGTTTTTTTCCTCCTCCAGATGTGCTCGTTAGAGTGACAAACTAAGCTGCCGCGGCGGCACCCATCTGAGCCCCCACCACGGGTGATGGGCATCGTTCCAGCTGCTTCCAGCAGCTGGAACCGTGGCAGAAGGACGATGCTGCACAGAAAATCACGGGCACGCTCTCCAACTGCCTGGTGGCTTTCCATTACTATTAAGCAAGCTTCCTTTAATTTATTTTACCTGGAAACACAGTGGTGGAAATGCAACTCCACAACTGCTTGGTTTTCACAAAATTGGCTCCTTTCTAACCCTGGCATAAAAAAAAAAAAAAAAAAAACCAAAAAAAAAAAAAGGAAAAAACCGAGGATATGATTATTATTCCAAAAATGTTTTGGCTGTTGAGGCAAAATTTGCACTTCAAAATTAATATAGTAAAATTCCAGGTGTTCATCTTTTCCCCTGCTTCATTTTCTCCTATTTATCAGCTTTGGGTAAAATAGCTGTGACGGTACGTCCTTGTTTCCGCCAGGACCAGCATCTCTGCTTCCTCACGTCCGACAGAAGGAGAATCGCAAGGGTTGGCTCAGTCCTTCTCTTTGTCTCTACCGGTATGGGATTGAGCGGTCAAAACCCATGGCAGAAGTAGTCCCAGGTAAAAAGTTGTTCTTCTGGCAAAGACCAAGCTTATGCCAACACCCTGCTCTTGGTTCGGACGTACCGCCCCATGGCAAAGCCCAAACCGCAGCCACCTCGTTCCTCCAAAGCTAATTGCTTTTTCATTTAAGTCAAATGAGCCTTCCCAGGTGGCATGGGCTGGGCCAATGCCCGCATTGCTCTGCTGGGACAGTGCTCCAGGGAGAAGACATCTTCTCCCAACCGTCTTTTTTGGCTCTGCCATCTCTCAGGTCAGGTAAATAGTACCTGAAGGTGAGTTTTGGTTGGGGAAGGAAGGACGTAAAAATTCCAAAAACTTCGTGCAGAGCAGGGAATTACCAGCCATTATCCCACATAACTTCTACATCATAGAATCATAGAATCACAGAAAGTTTTGGGTTGGAAGGGACCCCTAGAGGTCATCTAGTCCAACCCCCAACATCAAATATCTACCATCTACACCAGATCTCTGGGCAGATTAAGCAAAAAAACCCCCATATTTTCTTACTTTCCTGCAGTTGTTTGTTGCTGCTGTGCACTGTTAAACAACTGCCACGTTCCTCTCCAGAGGTACTTGAATTTCCGCGGATTGCGAAGAAATTCTCATGCATAACTTTGTCTACCAATTTGGAAAGTATTTTGTGATGAATGGCCCTAAATAACTGGAAGATGATTATCATCTGAAGAGACTTCAATATAATCATCTTTTCAATCAGCATAATTGTACAGCTACAACAACTTGATCCCAAGAAAGCAAGGTTGCAAAGTGTTTAGCTGTAAAAGCCGACAAAATAGAGATAAATGTAAGGTATATAATAATTCTGTTTACCAAGATGACACTCTAAAGCAGCCCTGTACATAGCAGTACACCGCAGCGCATGAACACGTTCTGACCCCGGGGTTATATCATCCTTAGGAAAACAGGTATCTCCATGGGAGATTGCTAAATGTTACTATTTTTTTCTTTTTAGCCCACACTGAAACGTCTTCGCGGGAGCCTAACACGTTGGAAAATTCAGTCAGGATACTGGAGACTTCAAAAGACCAACCCTGCCTGCCCGACTCCCAAGTTTCGTACGTCTTTAATGAACAGAAAAGCACTTTTCAAGGCATTATACTTGACATTTTCACTGTCGAAATATTTGGGTAAACAGCTGCCCACTTCATTTCTGGCTGTGATACGGTGATTGGCAGCTGGAGATGACGAATATTTGGGATGCAAGCACGGAGGCAGCCAGGCACCAACTGGGGAAAGGTCTGGGCTACACTGTCCATCTCAGGGGGTGGTTCTTGGGCTAGAAATATTTCTGAAACCCTTTACTTTTTAAAACCATCCCGAGGCAGCAGAGTCTTCCAGTTTTACTCACTGAGGGTAACTCTTCCAACAGACCCAACTTCTGCTCAGAGGCAGTTACACCGGTAAGGAAGCAGGAAAGCAAGTAACTCCTAACAGACAGAGTATTTCAACCACACCGTTTGTCAGGGATAGCCGAGACTGAATTTATGGCAATTCGTCTCTGCTCTGCTATTAAGACATACAAATATTATTCAGCATTAGGATAAACACGGAAATCTCAGCACTTAGGAGTTGAGGGAGAAATCTCTGATGCACTGTAAGGTTTTATGTATTAAAGGGTAGGTAGGGCTTGAACCCCTGAGGATTATCCAGGCTCTGCTCCAAGCCAACACACCTCCAGGAATCATTTCTACCTCTAGCTTTCACTCGGCAAAAGTTCAGGTTGTATTTCCCTTTAAAAAAATCAACTGATCTGCAAGAGCATTGCTGCTTCGAGGCTATTGCTTCACTTTTCACGGTCCCAGGTTTCAACTACGTTTTTCGTAATCTAATTTAAGAAGTAAGCTAACCTGCGTGCTTTCCCTTCATCTTCATTTTTGATAACTTTATGGCACTCCTCTGTTTGCACTGAGCTCGCTACTGCTGTCGCTCTCCACCTCCTTCCCATGCCACCAGTGGGTTTCTTGTCTTACAGAAGACAAGTAGAAAACTCAACGGCCCAATGAATTTAGGTACAAACCCTCAGGGTCAGTCATAAAGTCACGTACGAGGTGAGCATAACCTCCAGGTCTCATTTGGGCTTCTTTTGGGTCAGAGAATGGATTCCCTCTGCAGCTTCCACCAGTTTCCAGTGGATCTTTCACAGAATCACAGAATGGTCGGGGTTGGAAGGGACCTCTGTGGGTCACCCAGTCCAGCCCCCTGCCCAAGCAGGGTCACCCAGAGCAGGCTGCACAGCACCGCGGCCAGGCGGGGCTGGAATATCTCCAGAGAAGGAGACTCCACAGCCTCCCTGGGCAGCCTGGGCCAGGGCTCCGTCACCCTCAGAGGGAAGAAGTTCTTCCTCATCTTCAGCTGGAACTTCCTCTGCTTCAGTTTGTGCCCTTTGCCCCTTGTCCTGTCACTGGGCGCCACTGGAAAGAGTTTGGCCCCTTCCTCCTGACCCCCACCCTGCAGATATTTAGAGGCATTTCTAAGGTCCCCTCTCAGCCTTCTCTTCTCCAGGCTGAACAAGCCCAGCTCCCTCAGCCTCTCCTCGTAGAAGAGATGCTCCAGTCCCCTCATCATCCTCATAACCCATTTTTTCTTCCTTTGTATTCTTCCAGCTTTTGGAACGAATCATTAGAACACCTTGACTAATCAGCTGTTGTTTTGAGAACTGCCTTTTTGAATGGAGGTTAAAGTCTTTAACCTTGATTTTCCTACTTTTTTAATGAGCTGTATTAAAGGGCATAACGTACTTTCAGAGGTACCAAAACCTGCATCCGGATGAACCTACGTATCATTTCTCACCTCCCACTTCCCTGTTTAACTTCTGTTTTCCCCCAGGTCTGTCTCTCAGATGTTTCAGTAACTCGAGTCTTTCTCTGAAAAAGCATATCATTTTCCCACGCAACTGCATTTCAGGTGCCATTATATGAAATAAACATTTCAACTTGGTCTTGTCACGGCACAAAAAAAAAAAAAAAATCAAGCTGTTGGTGACAAGAACAGTCCTTCATCCTCTCAGGTCTCCAGCACTTGGAAATCCGCCAAAAACTCTGCTTTTATTTTGCGGGAAATCTCTTTCCTTTTTCATGCTTTACTCCAGCGGTTTCCTTAGTTTCAAACTTCAGGTATCCCAGCGCAGCGCAGGCAGCTCGGTAGACGTTGAGGGAACGGAGCCGTGCTGCTCTCTCCTCGCAAAACGCTCACTGCAAGCCAACGACCTGAGCTGGAGAGCTGGAGGGGGAACGACGCTTGCTGTTCTATCGTTTGGCTCCTCTGAACCAGACGCAGCCCTCCACTACCACTGCTGATGTATTTCGCCTTAAACAGTCCAAAATACGGACAAAATCAGCTGAGCAATATTATGGTATGAGACAGCAGAGACTGTAAGTGATATTTCCTGTGCCATGGGTGTCCCCAAGGAGGTTCAATCATGCAAACTAGGTCATTTGGGAGGTTCAAGCATGCAAACCAGGTCATTTGGGAGGTTCAAGCATGCAAACCAAGTCATCGGCTCTCGCAGCCAACACAAGCTGTCAGGCGTACCGTGCCATCAGAAAAGCTGCTCTTCTGTTTCCATGGAAAAGCTGAGCTCCCTATGTAAGGTAGTTATGGCACTGAGCACTTGGAAACCTGCTCCAGGATGAAGCAGAAGAGAGCAAGTTGCCTTTGGGTGGGCAGCTCTAGCTCGCTGCTAGACCTGCAGCCTTCCTAGAAACCTGGTTGAATAAGGAAGCTCAGACAGAGCAGAGTAAAAGTAGAGTAAGGAGGATGGCTGAAAAGAAAGAGGCAACGGGAGCTTCTGCCTAGAGCAGACACAAAGGCATCTGAGAAGAAGAAAACACCTTGTTCCAATTGGGTATCATCTCCTGGGAAGGTAGAAATTCAACTCAGAAGAGAGAAAGGTTGGGTAATACATGTTACACAGTTCAATATCGCTCCAGAGGATGTTCTTCATCCTCGAAGACGGACCAGCCTGAGATGGGCAATGCTGTACGGCCACATCACGGATTCCCACATCCAGACAGCACCAAGGTGAAGATCCATCTCCATGTGCATGGCCATCCACAAGTTCCCTCGTTGGTCAGTGATAAGAGAAGGAAAACTCACAACCAGAACTGAACGTTCTTATCCTGGATGGGAAAAGCTTGTTTTTGAAGGTGCCCACCTCTCCCCACTGACTACACTACACAGCAGACTCTGGGATGTACAATAATAACTTTCAGCGCTGAGGTTCTGCATCCATCAGCATTTAAACAACTCAGAGCGGGAGGACTTGTGTCTTCTTCCCATCTATGGTCAGCACCTGATAACGAAGGAGACACCCACGTAGTGCTGGTGACAGCTGAAGAGCTCGGCGAGGGCAGGGGTGCTCGCAAATTTGCTGATCAGCAAGCGTCAAGTGGCCGCCTTCTTGGAAAGAAATGCAAGATGAGGCCAACAGATACCACAATACCCGTTGACTCTCTGGTCTCTCCGCTTCAAGTCCATCCGCAGACAGTTGTCTCAACTACGCCTCAACGTAGCAGAAAACGCAGCCAGGAACAACAGGTCTTTAAATTTCAAGCATGCTTTGCCATCTGAGATGCCTTCCATTATTTGGACCTTAAGAAAGAATCACAGAATCACAGCATCTCCTTCTCTGGAGATGTTCAAGACCTGCCTGGACAAGGTCCTCTACAGCCTGCTGTGGGTGACCCTGCTTTGGCAGGGGGTTGGACTGGGTGACCCACAGAGGTCCCTTCCAACCCTGACCATTCTGTGATTCTGTGAAAGTTCCTACACTTGCTTGGGAAACATCGCCTGATGACAGAGTTCAAACAGCGCCTTTTTTTTTTTTCCCCCAGAATGGTTTATTCTGATAAATGGGATACTAATTTTTTTTCTCTAGTGAAGAGCGTTACAGACCACTGAGTTATTTGTTTAGGAAGCAGCTTTTTGAAAAAGATCTGAACTGCTCATCCTTTCGCTCCCACTACGCTCAGAGTTTGCAAAACGGCTTCAGAACCAAAAGCCCAGAGCCATCAAAAGCTCTAACAGAAAAAAAAAGAGGCAAACTTGATGCCTTCTGCAGTCACGGTATGAGATGATGTGGCTGTTCTGGGGCTGATACCAGGCTGTAGATGTACCAGATGTAGATGTTTTCACGCAGCAAAGCATATGCAGAAAAACAAGCCAGGGAAGGTTTCAAATGGGCGAACGGCAACGCGCCCGCAATAATCCAACATGGCAAAGGTTGAACTGCAGAAAGCCAAATTCCACGCACGGCTAGACTGCGCTTCAAGCCCTCTCGCTCTGAAAGCTGAACCAAGTGGTGCTCTGATGACTCACGAGATGCAGAGCACCAAGGCGTGAAATAGCAGGTATCTGGTCAAGCACCAGTGCTCATCCCCTGCTCAGGAGAGGCAAAGTCCCCCAGCATCACTTGGAAACCCTTCCATGCGCCTCCGGACTGTATGCAAAACGATGCAGATCACCGTTTTCCTCGGGATTTGGAAACAAAAGCTGTGGATTTCTGTCTAGGATGATCTTCTCCATGTGCTTTTTATCGAGCCTGAGTATGGTCATGGGCCCTGCTCCGGCCATGGGGAAGAGGAGACCTCCCACTGGCCTCACCATGGCAGTCAACATTAAATCTGAACTTGTAACTATCCAGTTTAAGGTTTAAAAAGGGTAATGTCACATTAGACAAAAAAATCTTACCTATATTCCATACGTAACAGTTTTTCATAACGATACACGCATTGATCTAGAGAGCTGATATGACCCATTTCATGGGAGGTACGTTTTCAGCAAACAACTGAACAAGCAAAACGTATCGAAATTTCCTAAGATAAGGAGAAACCTTTGTTCAAAACTGTGCATGTTTCCTTTCATCAAAATTTACAGGGGAAGTTATAAAACATTTGTAGTCCAAAAGCAGAAATCAGCTTTTTTTGCTCTTGCAGAGATCTAATTCCGATGGCAACACAGAAGTGTTGACAAGTCCTATACTGACAAAGCACGGACTAAAGAATTTAATATTGATTTATGAAATGGAAACGGGGGCAAGATAAAACACAAAGAATTAATCTCTTCTTTGCCCAGTCTGCCTCTCTATAATTCACATGAAAATCATAAATAGAGAGTTTTTTAGACTCCAGGAAGCCTCTACCACAGCTTGCCTTGTCCCACACGCATAAGGTTCGTGACAAAAAAAATGCTCTCTTGAGCATCTGAAATGGTAATTTTATTCTTATTTTTGTATTACCATTTTTACTACCTTTCAATATGCCGTGCTCTACCAGGTGCAGACAGGCAAAATAAAAACCCGAAAGGAAGCCGACAGGTTTACAGGCTTGGCACCCACTGCCCATTTCAGGGCTCTCTTGGGAAACGCGTGCTTTGATTCTCCGGATGGTGAAGGTCCTCTCTTTGCCCTTCGGGTAACAGCGTTTGCACCCTGGGAGCACTATTTGCTTTTCATCAACAGGATTTCTTGTTCTCTGCCAGATGGCTGTGGACCACAGCTTCCATAGGATGGGCTGGGCTGGGCTCAACTCTGTCCATCACCCGTAGGCAAGAATGAAGTCACGGAGGTATCTCCTGCCTTCTTCCTCTTCTCAGCGATAGCCCCTTCTTGCAGCGGCTGGTTTCTGCTCTCGCAAGGAGCTGCAGCAACTGGGAGCACATTTGTCCTGACCAAGAAACCTCTGAAGTTCTCCTTAAACTCTCCTCCCCATCTCCTCTTTTGCACCTAAGGATGGAAGCAGTGGTACCATCCCTTCTAGCTGACCCCGCATCTGGGATCTTCAAAGCTTGACCACCTCCTGCCCTGGGAGCACTATTTGCTTTTCATCAACAGGATTTCTTGTTCTCTGCCAGATGGCTGTGGACCACAGCTTCCATAGGATGGGCTGGGCTGGGCTCAACTCTGTCCATCACCCGTAGGCAAGAATGAAGTCACGGAGGTATCTCCTGCCTCCTTCCTCTTCTCAGCGGTAGCCCCTTCTTGCAGCGGCTGGTTTCTGCTCTCCCAAGGAGTTGCAGCAACTGGGAGCACATTTGTCCTGACCAAGAAACCTCTGAAGTTCTCCTTAAACTCTCCTCCCCATCTCCTCTTTTGCACCTAAGGATGGAAGCAGTGCTACCGTCCCTTCTAGCTGACCCCAGATCTGGGATCTTCGAAGCTCGACCACCTCCTGCCCTGGGAGCACTATTTGCGTTTCATCAACAGGATTTCTCGTTCTCTGCCAGATGGCTGTGGACCAAAGCTTCCATAGGACGGGCTGGGCCGGGCTCAACTCTGTCCATCACTTGTAGGCAAGCATGAAGTCATGGAGGTATCTCCTGCCTCCTTCGTCTTCTCAGTGGTAGCCCCTTCTTGCAGTGGCTGGTTTCTGCTCTCCCAAGGAGCTGCAGCAACAGGGAGCACATTCGCCCCGACCAAGAAACCTCTGAAGTTCTCCCTAAACTCTCCTCCCCATCTCCTCTTTTGCACCTAAGGATGGAAGCAGTGGTACCATCCCTTCTAGCTGACCCCACATCTGGGATCTTCAAAACTCGACCACCTCCTGCCCTTGAAATCTCGGTATCTCTGCCCAAACCCCCTCGCATCTCCCCCACCCTCCAACAGTGCTTTGCTGCCACGTAAGTCGATTCTGCTTGCCAAACTCGGGAACCACGAGCTGGAGTTCGAGACAGATGACCTACCAGGGTTAATTCATGTCACTCAATAAGAATCGCATTTGTGGCAGACGTGGCCCTAAGGGCCTTGTCCAAAGCACAGAGCAATTTAAAAGGCTTCCACCGACTCCAGCAGGCATTGGTTCAGGACGATTAAAGAATTAGCCTTGATTTCTAAAGCAAATGAGCTTTTAGAGACTTTGGCTTTCTTTGTCTCCACGCTTGGGCTTGGAGCACAGTTACAGTGAGACCCAGCCCCATCGATTTGCCTTTAACAGAGCTGCCTAAAGATCACATAAAGGCAAGTGAAGACATCAGGCTTAACCTCCGTAAAACTCATCACTGAGGTCACGTAAAGATGGAAACTGAGTAAAATTCATCACTGAGGTCACGTAAATCACAGAATCACAGAATGTTCGGGGTTGGCAGGGACCTCTGTGGGTCACCCAGCCCAACCCCCTGCCCAAGCAGGGTCACCCACAGCAGGCTGCACAGCACCGCGGCCAGGCGGGGCTGGAATATCTCCAGAGAAGGAGACTCCACAGCCTCCCTGGGCAGCCTGGGCCAGGGCTCCGTCACCCTCAGAGGGAAGAAATTCTTCCTCAAGTTCAAAAGGAACTTCCTCTGCTTCACTTTGTGCCCATTGCCCCTTGTCCTGTCTGGACACCTGCCTCCTGGTGTATCTACCACTCCTCCCAGTTTGGTGTCATCAGCAAACTTGCTGAGGGTACATTCTAACTCTTCATCCAGGTCGTTGATGAAGAAGTTAAACAAGGCTGGAAAGATGGAAACTGAGTAAAACTCATCACTGAGGTCACGTAAAAATGGAGACTGAATTTAGATATCAACAAGCCTACGGAAGATAGAACGAAAAGCTGAGAGTTTCTCCACCTTGTATACCACAGTACTAAGGAATGAAAACGCAGCGTGTTTCAGCTACCCCGGCCCAAAGGCAGTATTTACGTACCAGGAGTGACCGACCGTGTCTAACTCCCGCTCTGCGTGCCTGTCGCCTGCTAAAGACACACTAACCACATTTCATGTTGTAAGCTATTTGACTCAATTAAAATCAAAAGTCCCCGTTGTACCTGAAGCCACTGGGAATTCCCAGGCTCCAGCTGCAATCCCAGGTCACCCAGAGCAGGCTGCACAGGACCACGTCCAGGCGGGGCTGGAATATCTCCAGAGAAGGAGACTCCACAGCCTCCCTGGGCAGCCTGGGCCAGGGCTCCGTCACCCTCAGAGGGAAGAAGTTCTTCCTCATCTTCAGCTGGAGGTTCCTCTGCTTCAGTTTGTGCCCATTGCCCCTTGTCCTGTTGCTGGGCACCACTGAGAAGAGTTTGGCCCCATCCTCCTGACACCCACAGATCTGCAAACTCCGCTCAGGCTTTACAAACACAACGAACTATGCCGGTGGCAGTTTTTCCATCGCGAGGAAAACCCTAGCAAGGGGCACAGCGTTCCCAGACAGGAACACGATGCACCAAAGGAAAATCCCCCTGGACCCAGAGCTCTCTTTTTCTGCAGTATTTTGAGGTAGGTTAAATAACAGCCCTACGGTACGGCCATGCAACCACACAGGGCCGCGGAAACGGAGCAGCGTGCCCAGGGACGAGCTCAAACACCAACTCTGCTTTCCATCAAGCCCGACTTTTTGACTTTTTTTCCCCCCCCTTTATTTTTAAACTGAACCTGATGCTTTTTCAGTCCTGCTTCCCAGCTGATACCTTGTGCTGAAGCTTCTCCTGGGTTTTCCAAAACTGCCCGAAAACATTTCCAACGCAAATTTGAGAAAAATATACTGACAATTTGCTTCCAGGCTTCTTTGTAACCTAACACATTTACCCTTTAAAAACAGTTTTTTATCTATTCAAATCCGACATTTTCAATTCGTGCGTGCCGTGGTGAGAAAAGTCATTCTGAGCCAAACCAGCTTTTAATTTTATCATTTGTATACTTCTGCTCCTTTCAGCAAATCATATGCTGAAATCAGAGGGTGAATTTCCACCACTGCCTGCGAGCGGGTCTCTCTTGCTGTGAGACTCTGCATGGTACAAAGTAAAATCCTAGGGAAGAAATATGCTCTGGGTTACCTCCAGGGATGCTCCAGGTCAAAATTAAACCTATGAAGGGGCCTACAGTTGACTTTGATCTTCTAAGTAATGCTTTCTCGTCTTCCCTAGGAATTATCTATTGCAGGTTAACTCCACTCATTACACTGGGGTAAGACAGTAGCTGTTAAGTGAAAACAGGGATTTGAGGTTTACACCTCACTTTGCCTTTTAAACTAACGTGAAGTGAGAGCTCAAATCCCAATAAACCTCCCAAGATCAGGTCGGACTTTACCGGACGTCACCGTGACTCTTTCCTTGGGCAGATGTCTCATAAATGGACAACGCTCTCACTGTAACTGAAAGAAATACTTGGGAATAAATAGGTCTAAGGTAAAAAAGGGAAAAAATACCCTGGCAAGAGACTTTGCAAGTGTTTGAAAGGAGATAGGAGCAGAGGAACTGTGACTAATCAGACATATATTCATATTTGGAAAACGCAATGATAATGCCTTGAAAAGTTGACTCAACTTTGCTATTATTAAACAGGAGGTGCTGTTTTGAGAGGAAAGATGCTTTGTGATTTCTCACCGCGAGGCTTTTGAACTTTAATCTATAACCCACAAAAGGGTGCAAGAGGAGGCTGGAAATTATGCTGAGCTTAATTATACTTCATGTGAATTATTCAGAAGTGCAGCGGAGAGACTAAAAATTTATTTCATACAAAGAAGCTTGACATTTTAATTGGTCCTTCAGAAAAGAGACAAAACAATTTCCTCTCCCGAAAATTTACATCTTCCCCACCAAAGCAGCAGCCTCGGCCGAGCAGAACTTCATTAACCAGATTAATTATCACGCCGGCGCCTGCCTCCCCAGGTGTGCAGCCCAGGTGAGAAGCGCGGCCCCCACCCCGGTAGAACAGGCGACAGACTGAGGGCACCGTACCTTGGTCGTTGGCCATTTTGTCGGGATGCTCGACTGCAAGAGAGAGAGACAATGTCATTAGAGGCTGAGGGCTCCACGTCATGGGATGAGTTTTACCGTTCCCTTTTTTCAGACAGATCCTGGAGGACTGAGAGGACAAACACAGAATCATAGAATCACAGAAGATCTCAAGTCAGATGGGATCCGTGAGGACCCTGGAGCCCAACACCCTGCTCCTCACAGGACTGCCTAAAACTAAACCATTTGGACCAAAAGTATCATCCAGATGGTCCTGGAACTCTGAGCACAGGTTGAACAATGCCTCCTGCCAGATACTTTCACCAAGTTGTTCCAGATGTAAAACCTTTAGCACAGCATTTTCTCATTCTCTTGTTCTCTTACATAATCACAGAATGGTCGGGGTTGGAAGGGCCCTCTGGGGGTCCCCCAGCCCAACCCCCTGCCCAAGCAGGGTCACCCACAGCAGGCTGCACAGCACCGCGTCCAGGCGGGGCTTGAATATCTCCAGAGAAGGAGACTCCACAACCTCCCTGGGCAGCCTGGGCCAGGGCTCCATCACCCTCAGAGGGAAAAAGTTCTTCCTCCTGTTCAGATGGAGCTTCCTCTGCTTCAGTTTGTGCCCGTTGCCCCTTGTCCTGTCGCTGGGCACCACTGAAAAGAGCTTGGCCCCATCCTCCTGACCCCCACCCTGCAGATATTTAGAGGCATTTCTAAGGTCCCCTCTCAGCCTTCTCTTCTCCAGGCTGAACAAGCCCAGCTCCCTCAGCCTCTCCTCGTAGGAGAGATGCTCCAGTCCCCTCCTCATCCTCGTAGTCCTCTGCTGATGATCCAGGAAGTTTAACTAAGCAAGGAGGGAAAGAGAGAGAGACGCTGCTTCTTTGAATAATTACAGTCAAATCACCTACCAGTTGAAAGCTCAGTCTGACTGATATTATCATTGTTTCAGCTTTTGACAAAGGGGTTTAAAACTATTTACACGTTTTTGCATAATAACCATAAAAGACAGCGTGCTCTGAAGTGCACCAGACAAGACTTCCAAATTCAATACATATATTAAAAGCTTTCCTGCACGGCTACAGCTTCTGAGTATTTATGATACAGCTGAGGGAATTAAACTTTCCTCGGATTCATAAGCAGCTACCATCGTAGCGCATTATCCAGTCCTCTGCTTAATAAATTATGCAGGAACCTTAAGTACAGGAAACTGGGGGAGAAAGAAGTGATTTGGCACGTGACTCTGGAAGTCTCATAACCGCTGCCTGCAGGCGCAGAGCACGCTGCTCCCCTTGCTGCTAAAGCCACCGCAAAACCTCCTCTAGAGCGCGGCATCACAGAATGGTAGGGGTTGGAAGGGACCTCTGTGGGTCACCCAGTCCAACCCCCTGCCCAAGCAGGGTCACCTGCAGTAGGCTGTAGAGGACCTTATCAAGAAGAGAAGGCTGAGAGGTGACCTTAGAAATGCTTACAAATATCTGCAGGGTGGGTGTCAGGAGGACGGGGCCAGACTCTTTCCAGTGGTGCCCAGTGACAGGACAAGGGGCAATGGGCACAAACTGAAGCAGAGGAAGTTCCAGCTGAACCCGAGGAAGAACTTCTTCCCTCTGAGGGTGACGGAGCCCTGGCCCAGGCTGCCCAGGGAGGTTGTGGAGTCTCCTTCTCTGGAGATATTCCAGACCCGCCTCGTGCTAGGAACAAATGGGGGTACTGAGCTAGCAGTAATTCACATTTACAGGCGCATCTACCAGCCCCACGCCTGTGGCAGGAGGGGAGTAGCTCCTCTGATGACTCCCAAACCCTAAGTTAATTTCCCCCCCACCTCGACTTTTTGACTTGGATGCAGAGAAGTGGGGTACACAGAGCAAAACTTCCGAGAAACCCGTGAGCACACGCTTCCCCGCGGAGCCATACCCAGGCTCATCGCCTTTCCTTTAGGACAAAGGCATTCCTGAAAACGCGAGAACTTCCTCGTGCCCACCACCACCTCCGTCCGGGTGCTGATGCCACCTCCACGCTGCCCTGGCATCGCTCGGCTTCTCCGGGGGATGGTGGAGGCGAAACCCGCGACACCGCGGTGCCATCACTGCCGCATCCCCCGGCGGGTAACTACCCGCTCCCGACATGTCGCGGGTGTCGCGACGGGTGCTGGTTATGGACAGGGATGCGCTGCCAAACCACGACGCCCAGGCAGCGTTAGAGGGCACTGCAGGGCTAGAAATGCCGCCCCACAGCACCCTGGGCAAGGGGAGGGTCACGGCGGGGACCCCACAGCCATCGCCGGGCTCTTTCAGAAATGCTACGGTGGCATCTCGGGACCTGGCGCCCTGCAGAAAGCCCATGGATGGTTCTGCTTGCTGGTCTTAGCACGATGGGAATAGCTGGGAAGGTTGTTATGACACTCAGCCCGTGGCTTCTTCCTCCCTCTCTTTCCTCCTGTCCACTCTTCCCTCTAAAAAAACACCCGATCCAGTGTTTTATTCATGCCCGACATTATGGTTATAGGTACGTTAACAGGCATCTTTTTTCCATTTATTTCATTTTTTCCATCTTGCTATTAGATTTTCTGCGATTCCGATCAGCAGAATACTACTCCCTAATTTTCTGCAATTACAGGAGCTCAGCGCACAAGGAAGGTCTGTTTGGGAAGCAACATTCAGCAAGCGCGGTTCTGAGATTTGCTTCTTTCTGTAACAGATGCAAAAAAGAATCGCTGACAAGTTACTTAAAAGATGGAGGAAATCCGCCTTCCTCTGGCTGTCACCGGGTCATTCACACACTCTTTAGCTGGCACATTGCAACGGGCCGTTGCAAATAAATTTCAGGCTATTTATCTGCTTCTGCAACTTAATTTCTGAAAATTGTACGCCATAAAAATAATGTCACATCGAGAGCTGGAATTTAACTTCAGGGGAAATCCATGACCATACACTGTGAAAGACACCACTGTTTGGGCACTCTCTGCTTCTCTTCCATATATACATATACATACATGCGTACACATAATATTTACTAAAGTCACAGAATCATAGAATGGTTGGAAGGGACCTCTGTGGGTCACTCAGTCCAACCCCCTGCCCAAGCAGGGTCACCCACAGCAGGCTGCACAGGACCTTGTCCAGGCAGGGCTTGAATATCTCCAGAGAAGGAGACTTCACAGCCTCCCTGGGCAGCCTGGGCCAGGGCTCCGTCACCTTCAGAGGGAAGAAGTTCTTCCTCATCTTCAGACAGAACTTCCTCTGCTTCAGTTTGTGGCCATTGCCCCTTGTCCTGTCGCTGGGCACCACTGGAAAGAGCTTGGCCCCGTCCTCCTGACCCCCACCCTGCAGATATTTAGAGGCATTTCTAAGGTCCCCTCTCAGCCTTCTCTTCTCCAGGCTGAACAAGCCCAGCTCCCTCAGCCTCTCCTCGTAGGAGAGATGCTCCAGTCCTCTCACCATCCTCATAGCCCAAAGTCATCCAGAGTTGGTAAGGAGTAAGAAAAATCCTAGTAACAACCTCCAGTTTTGGCCCAAATTATAGAACAATAAAAAAGGTGGGATGTTCAATCCCATTTTATCCCTCTGTTGCAGGTCCCTAAGAATGTGTGTATCCGACTCTCCACGCTTTCAGCGACAAATTTAACCAGCCGGAGCATAAAAAAAGCAGATCCTCGACTGATGCAAACTGTCGTAGGTTGATTGAAGTTCAGGGTGCAACGACAATTTACGTAAGCTAAGGGTTTGCCCGTTTGCCTGTATATTATCATCAGCGGAGCGGCGGTGGAAGAATATAAACTCATTGCTCCGTGGTGGCGTTATTTACTACTAAACATATCTCTTTCTCACAGATCGGTACATTTTCATTAGTAAAGGAAAGTCGCTACAAATATCCACACTGCAATTACACCCCGAGTAATGGCTTGCCTTCCTTGGAGGAGCTTTATGGGCTGTAATACAGGAAACGAGACAGTGGGTGACTTCATTGATCTTTGATGCTTGTTTAGTTCCTCGTGGTTTACAACTCCCTCTGATCACGACATAGATTTGCCGTCAGAGCGTGCATTACCGTATGGCACATACACATCTTCGGTTAATAATCATTAAGGGCAGGAAACCAACATTTCTGCATAATTCAGAACGCGCTCCAGACTTCAGAAAGTCTTTTCACCTCCAACGTAGGGGCAGATTTGTCAAAAAACCGGTTGAATAGTATTGAACGTGACATATTTAGGGTGGATATCATGAAGTATTCATGGCAGGGTATAAGACGGAGTCCTTGTAGGCTATTACAAGACGTAACAAATGTATAAAATCATCTATTTGGTATCTGTTGATGCTGTCTGATCTAGAATTCATTCCCCAAATGAGTTTTACGGTACTTTGTGTAAACATTACAAAGTAGGCGCTATCAAGTGCATTAATCTTGTGGTTTAGTTAGCTATCTGGGTCTCTATATCTCTTCATATCTCATTAGTCTGCCGTTATTGCATTTTGATGCCTTGAGTCATTTCAAACCTGGTCTAATAGACTGCTGCTGCTTGGCACAAATCGTGAGCGTGAAATTAATTTGGCACCATCCGCCCGATGGAGATGGAGCGCCCGCAAAGCGCCATCTCTTCACATCGCACGGCAGCGGAGAACGAGCCATCAGGATCCTACCAAGAACTCAGTCCAAGCCAAACATGACTTGGACGAGGAAGTCCTGCAAACTTGGGGAGGTGGTGATCAGCTCAGAACAAATTGAGAATATTTTTCATTTTTTTTTAATGACTCTTGCTAATTCATGAAAACTGTCGTATGAGGCTTTTCACTCCCAGCCTGAATGGGATTTGCTGTTCACACGAAGGTTTGCTGAAAGACCAGCTCAAACACAAGCTCTCGCCAAACCAACCCACCGCCCAAAGGCGACGGCGCGGGGCCACGTGTCACCTCTTCCCTGCAGTCATCCTGCCTGGCTTTGGTACAGCTCGCGTTAAATGGAGTCACTTCTAATTGCTTAAAGAGGCTCAATTAGGAACACAATTAGTGTGAACGCTAATTCCATGCCTCTCAAGGCACAGGTTTGAGTCTGAATTTCACAGAATCATAGAATGGTAGGGGTTGGAAGGGACCTCTGTGGGTCACCCAGTCCAACCCCCTGCCCAAGCAGGGTCACCTACAGTAGGCTGTAGAGGACCTTGTCCAGGCGGGGCTTGAATATCTCCAGAGAAGGAGACTCCACAACCTCCCTGGGCAGCCTGAGCCAGGGCTCCGTCACCCTCAGAGGGAAGAAGTTCTTCCTCGTGTTCAGCTGGAGCTTCCTCTGCTTCAGTTTGTGCCCGTTGCCCCTTGTCCTGTCGCTGGGCACCACTGGAAAGAGTCTGGCCCCGTCCTCCTGACCCCCACCCTGCAGATATTTAGAGGCATTTCTAAGGTCCCCTCTCAGCCTTCTCTTCTCCAGGCTGAACAAGCCCAGCTCCCTCAGCCTCTCCTCGTAGGAGAGATGCTCCAGTCCCCTCATCATCCTCGTAGCCCTTCGCTGGACTCTCTCCAGTCCTAACTTCTAACTCTCTTTCCCTAACTTTCCTCCAGCCCTGACTTCTCAGGCCCAGCCTGTGTCCAGTTCCACCTACCTTCTGCCAAGATGTTATTTTTACACACCGATCCCTGGACTGTCTCTAGAGCAGACACGGTGCTAACGCGCTCTCTCCTCCGCCACGCTTCTTTCCTGGAATAGGTTCGCTGTTTATGTCACCTGAATTTTTCATTAACTACACTAAAGGTAATTTTACACCTTTGTGCCAACGAATGAGCGACAGTTAAAATACCGGGAGCGGAGCTGCGGCAAGCACCTTGCTTCCCACTCACGGTAATATTGCTTACATCTTCATAACTAATAATTTCTGGGCAGACCGTGTCAGCCCTCCGCACAGACAGGCAGCGGGGAAGAGAGGAGAGGAATATATCTCCACGTTAATTTGAAACTGAGCCTGCTACAAGTGCGGTCCTCTGCTCTCATGAACGCATCGGCGCTGAAATACCAGCCTGTTCCTTCTCACTGGTCACTACGGGAGAGGGATCAGGCATTAATTAGTCTGTTGTTAATGACAGGTACCGAAAAAATAGCTGGAGCAACTCTCCCCACCCAGAGTCAGGCTGCATCTCGGTTTGCTGAGATTTTTAATCATAATTTTGCATGGCTGCTCTTGATATGAGTGAGTCATTCCGGGTTCCTAGAGGATCCCAAATGAAAAGGGACCTCCCTAGAGAAATCCCGTCAGATCCAATTAGCTTTATTATTGACAGTAGAAAGTTAGGTGGTGTCAGAGTGCTTTCCCCCAGCTGACTGAATTTAAAAATACAGTTACTGCCTCATTATGTGGTTTACTTTTGTCAACTACACTATGTAGCATTTTGCTTTTATCTCTCACTACCAGTTTCAAGTAGTAGGATCTCTTCTGGCTGACATGGAATTAATTGCAAAGCTCCCGCAGAGGCATCAGAAAATTCTATGTATCATTAATATCCAGATGACACAGATCCAAACCTTTCAGCGTCCGGAAGAAAATCGGATCGGAAAGGGGCCCCACTCCCTTGGCGTTGCGAGCTTGGATTCTGAAGTAGTAGATGGTGTCCAGGTTGAGGTCCACGATCTGGTGGGTGAGCCGGTCACCGCTGATGGACTCCATAATCCAGTCATCAATCGGAGCGTTCTTGTCCAAAGTATAGAAGAGGATGTAAGCTGAATAAACACAGTCTCTCAGTTAGTACTGCAATCAAATTTTAACACGCTTCCTTTACTATATATATATATAAAATTCAGATTTCTTAAAAATTGGGGTTTTATTTTTAAAAGCAGTGATGGCACGTGGCCGATCAAAATAGCTTTGAGGAACGTTACGACATCACACATTTGTCTATATTTAGAACAAAACCACGATTACAGTATGCACTGTAAGAAATATGGATTTTAAGAAATATACCTAAACATAAAAAATACCTATAAAAATAGGGAGCACAAGTTAAAAGGCTGTTACAAGCGCATTTCTCAAATTCAGGTGCACCATTCAGTCTGATGGCTGCTATAAACCATACAACCTAAGTCTTCAGTGTTTCAGTGCCGAAATAAAACTAAATAGCATTAATGATACACGTTAGTTACTGGGTGCTTGCAGGAAGCCACGCAGTATTTCTTGGCAAATGTAGGGGAAAGTATTTTGGGGAAAAGAATGAAGAATTAAAAATTTTGGTAACCTGGAATTTTGGTAACTTAGAGTACTACATTAACTACTTACCACTGAACAAAACTTAAAAATTTTAGAACTTAGAGAGCAGAAGTATCAGTCTTAGGAAATGGTGACAGTTTGTAGGAATTACCCTGCCAGCAAACGAAATTTTGGGAAGAACTAAAAAGCCTTTAGGCAACGCTGAGAGATCTAGCACTCTCTGCAACACCAGTTTCTGCCTAACTTGGAAAATATCCTCTTCTCTTTTCCCAAAATGCTCCCTGGCAAATCAGTCATACGCAAAAAAATCCTACTCTAAATCTGGTCCTCAGTGCCGTGCCGCAGGAGCGAGCTACTGGAGCGGGGAGAGCCCAGGTGGGTCTTCTGGGCTTCATCTTTGTGCCCGGATCCAAAACCACCACAAAGTTGGAGGAAGCCTCCTTATTGCTATTTCTCTATTCTTTTCTGAAACAAAGATGCTTCTTAAAGCTCATTCCAGATGCATGGTTGCACCGGTCACGGACATGTCATGAAGTTATGAAAATATATATATGGGTTTCTCAAATTAACACAAATACACTCGCTCAAGCCTTTGTAGGGATGAAGAGCTGGTTGTTGGGGACATTTCCACCCTCCACCAGGAGCTGTTTCCTTGGTTGGATATGTCTATGAAACATTTGACCACATACACAGTAGAACAACCCCTGTGAGAGTCATTCTTCAACCAAGTGCTCCAAGAAAGTAGTTTGTGCGTGGATGTCAGGGGACCCAATCTGCTTTGCTGCAATCGACGGAAAATCCCTACACGAGCGCTGCCACGGAGTCATTTCATGCCCTGGAAGTCAGGAAAGTTTTTATTTTATCTTGCCTTTTAGTCACTGGGGAATCAGGACTATTAGCCCTCATTTCATTGTGTTGTCCATCAGAATGATCGTTTCTTCTCTCTAATGGCTAAATTACTTCAGTGTAAACAGAGCCGTTCTGTCAAAACATCCCCCTTCTGGACATGGTCATGGACAGTAAAGTGCCGATCACAGAATGGTCAGGGTTGGAAGGGACCTCTGTGGGTCACCCAGTCCAACCCCCTGCCCAAGCAGGGTCACCTACAGCAGGTTGCACAGGATCACATCCAGGTGGGTCTTGAATATCTCCAGAGAAGGAGACTCCACAGCCTCCCTGGGCAGCCTGGGCCAGGGCTCCATCACCCTCAGAGGGAAGAAGTTCTTCCTCCTGTTCAGCTGGAACTTCCTCTGCTCCAGTTTGTGCCCGTTGCCCCTTGTCCTGTCACTGGGCACCACTGGAAAGAGTCTGGCTCCATCCTCCTGACACCCACCCTGCAGATATTTCTAAGGTCTCGTCTCAGCCTTCTCTTCTCCAGGCTAAACAAGCCCAGCTCCCTCAGCCTCTCCTCGTAGGAGAGATGCTCCAGTCCCCTCCTCATCCTCGTAGCCCTCCGCTGGACTCTCTCCAGTAGCTCCTCATCTTTCTTGAAGTGGGGAGCCCAGAACTGGACACAGGGCTCCAGATGGGGCCTCACTAGGGTGATAATACAGATGATAATATAGAGTGAAATTATACACAGTTATGCGAGTCGAACCCAGGAATTGCTATCACTGGGTGATGTCCACATGGAAACGTATCCTTATTTTGTTGGTAATATAAAGTGGGATACTTTCCTGGAGTGAGGTCACAACAGCTCGTCTGACGCCAGCGAAGCCCTGCTGAGTTACAGCTGTTACAACCCAACCCAGGGCTCTTCACGGCCAACGGCTCACACAGGACATCTCTCCAAAGCACCCTTCCTCTCACATTTCTATTTCTCAATGCTCCAGCAGCGTGTTGCTGGGATTACCAGCAGTAATGGTGACATACCCACGCTTTCTCATCCACAAAAATGTGTTGTAGAACTGGTCTGACCCAACTGTTTGTAGCAATGTGACCATCACGTGCATGCTTTTGAGGATGAGCAATATTTCTCCCAATAATGATATGCCTCCGAGATGTCTATTAGCAGCCCAAAATGATCATCTCAATGCAAAACTCAGCTAGAACTCTACTCTGTTTTTCAAACTATATTAACATTAAAGATTCCTTAATTAGGCACTAAGATTACATGCAGTATTTTGGAAAATAAAATCCGTCATTGCAAAGCATCTATGAAGTTTGGTTCCTGTCAGTCAGTATTAGGGGTTTTTCCTGATCGTCACTGCCTTAAGTTGTTACTGTAAAGTTAAATATCTACCAATAAATTCTCCCATTATGCGGCGCACCGAGCAACCTATCATTAAGTATATTATGTACTGCATTACAGCCAAACAAAGTACTTAGTATTAGTCATTTCTAATTATCATTGAGCAGCATTTGCCACAAAGCCTTTGCGTCAAGTGCTGCGTTTTCAAACTTGCATCACTGCTCTTAGCATTTAAAAATAAAAGATTTACATCTCCCGGGTTTTAGATCTTGCAGTATTCCTAACGTTGCCTTGAATCCCAGACCAAGCTGGCTGAGAAAAGTAAGCGAAAATAAAATAATGTCAGCTCAGACAGCAGCCTAGGAGGAAAAAAAAAAAAACACCCAGAGAGAGAAAGTGAAAGCAGCAAATGATCAGAACAGTAAAATGAAAAGGAGAATATAGGATAATGTAAATGTTTACCAGTAATTTTTCCATTGGCTTCCAACGGCGGCTGCCAGCTGACAACGACGGCCCGGGGCTTCCCTTCTCGTGTAATAACTGTCAAATCCTTGGGAGCAGAGGTTGGAGCTGAAAATAACGAATATAATTGAAACCAGAAGTCATTCACCTTCTTTTGAATTCCTTACACGCTGTAGCAGGCATGAACTGCTCTGTAGGCATCCACCGCCTTCTTAGATGCCTTCAATTACGAGTGTCCTTAGGTGCATTTCAGACATGTAACATGGGCTTTGCCTAGAAGGGAGATTTCCACAGTGGCAATTGCACAAAACATCACGTGTGGATATGTGAGGATACGGTGGCTAGCTCTCCTCCTCCCGTTAATATCGGTCCTTCTAGCTAAACTACCACCAAGGTCTCCAAGAACATCTAATACACTCTGGGAGCCCTACAAGTTTAATAACAGTAATAACACTGGGGCTTCTCTATTAGGAACATTTGTAGGTGGGCACCAGTATCAAACAAATATAACTGTGTATATTCATTAAATACATGCTCAGCTTGGGACATTCTAGACACGACAGAAAATTCGTGGCTTTTCTATTTCCACTGAATGAAAGAGGGCAGGCAGGATTTCTGAGCCTGCAGTGTCTGCCCTGCACCCTTCTTTACCAATGCTGGCCACGAGGTCTCGCACAGCATCTCAAGAATTTTAAAATCATACCGTAAGACTGTGGAGGAGAAGGAAAAACGGGCAATTATTAAAAAATAGTTAAGAGAGAGAGGTAACACATCGGTGCTGAGCTCACTGTTTGTTTACTTAGTTTTGATACAGGCTGTAGATGACTTGGAGCCCATAGATAGCGTAACAGCATGGCAAACCCAGCGTAGGAGCATCCCATCATCCGTGTCCTACCCATCTGGCTACTAAACAGCTTCCCCGAATGTTTGGAGAACGGCTCCATAATCACGTTAGGAGGTAAAGCTTTACAAATCTGTCGGATCATGCTGAGCTAAACCAGCCCAACCTAAAGCACAGACACAAATCTTCCAGGTGATGAACATTCAGTGATCTTAGACCACCAGAAGGAAGGCAAGAGCCAGCCGCCGTACGGGCTCTGCTCCTGAGGAACTGATCCCTTGGAAGTAACACTGAGCAGATGGTCTCACGGTATTTGCACCAGCTGAACTTTTCAAAAGTGGGAGCCACAGAGCAACCAAGAAATCGGTACGCAGAAAGCCAAAGTTTCTGTTACCGCTGTCTGCACTTCAAGAAAGATGAGGAGCCACTGGAGAGAGTCCAGCGGAGGGCTACGAGGATGAGGAGGGGACTGGAGCATCTCTGCTACAAGGAGAGGCTGAGGGAGCTGGGCTTGTTCAGCCTGAAGAAGAGAAGGCTGAGAGGGGACCTTAGAAATGCCTCTAAATATCTGCAGGGTGGGGGTCAGGAGGAAGGGGCCAAACTCTTTCCAGTGGTGCCCAGTGACAGGACAAGGGGCAACGGGCACAAACTGAAGCAGAGGAAGTTCTGTCTGAACATGAGGAAGAACTTCTTCCCTCTGAGGGTGACGGAGCCCTGGCCCAGGCTGCCCAGGGAGGTTGTGGAGTCTCCTTCTCTGGAGATATTCCAGCCCCGCCTGGACGCGGTGCTGTGCAGCCTGCTGTGGGTGACCCTGCTTGGGCAGGGGGTTGGGCTGGGTGACCCACAGAGGTCCCTTCCAACCCCAACCATTCTGTGATTCTGTATCACTAAGCAGGTGACCACTCGCCAGCTGATGCTCTTTGTGGGCAATTTGTGGTGGACCATCTCTTTCCTACACGTGCTGGAACACCACGTTCAGTCTGCTACGTCCAGAGTCAGCACCAACGGGGCCCCCAGTGTTTCACTTCAGCTTGGTCACATTAGCTGCTCCTCGTTGGGAGCACCTTTCTCAGTCTGAAGTAGGCAGGACACAACGCAAGATCACAGATGTCTGACCAGTCTCCTAAGCCTCGGCAATGCCCAGCACGACGTGAGCTCCCATATTGCCAGGGACATTTACATTATTGTTATTGTCTTTGCTGACGCTATGATTATCATTAGTATTTCTCGAGAGGGTTGTGTTGCATTTGAAAGCTACTCAGCTTATAGCTGGCTCGGGACACTGGCTGATCAGTTTAAAAACAGTGGACTGGAAGAAACATCATGGACTGTGTTGCTGCTTCACAGAACTGCGAGAGACAACCCTTCTCATACATGAATCACACTTGGTTTTAAAAATAAAATTCTGCTTCTCTTTACTTTCGCTAAACCTATTCTGCAACATTCTCCAACTTCACACAAACTGTTGTATGATAGTCCTGAGCCAGCAGTGTGCCCTGGCTGCCAAGAAAGCCAATGGAATCCTGGGGTGCACTAGGAGGAGTGTGGCCAGCAGGTCGAGGTAGGTTCTCCTGCCCCTCTACACTGCTCTGGTGAGGCCCCATCTGGAGTCCTGTGTCCAGTTCTGGGCTCCCCAGGTCAAGAAAGATGAGGAGCTACTGGAGAGAGTCCAGCACAGGGCTACGAGGATGATGAGGGGGCTGGAGCATCTCTCCTACGAGGAGAGGCTGAGGGCTTGTTCAGCCTGAAGAAAAGAAGGCTGAGAGAGGACCTAATATATACTTACAAATATCTGCAGGGTGGGTGTCAGGAGGATGGGGCCAGACTCTTTCCAGTGGTGCCCAGTGACAGGACAAGGGGCAATGGGCACAAACTGAAGCAGAGGAAGTTCCAGCTGAACATGAGGAAGAACTTCTTCCCTCTGAGGGTGACGGAGCCTTGGCCCAGGCTGGCTGTGGAGTCTCCTTCTCTGGAGATATTCAAGCCCCGCCTGGACAAGGTCCTGTGCAGCCTGCTCTGGGTGACCCTGCTTGGGCAGGGGGTTGGACTGGGTGACCCCCAGAGGTCCCTTCCAAGCCCTACCATTCTGTGGTTCTGTGATTTCTACCAAAGTGCTTCCATCTCTCTGCCTGCAAACAGCATCTTTGTCTTAAATACTATTTTCCATTCTCTGACATGTTTGTTCTCCCTTTTGACATGTGTTCATGAACTAAACCTCACCTTTCCTAGGCTTTCTGTCTTTCGTCAGCTCAAAACTGTAAAGCCTGGAAGCCTCCTCCTGTAACACAGGCTTTCCGTGCTGCTGATCACCACGCGAGCCCCGCTGAGCGGCTGGAGTTGAGCTCTGCCTTCAGCAGATTGCGAACGTAAGACATTGCGAGAAAAATCAAAGCTTTAGATGTTTCCCTTCGCGCTCATTAACACCCCTCATATCAGCAAGGCTTGTGGAGGCAGATCTGGAGATGGAACTTGGCTCTGGGAGTTGCTTTTGAATTACGGGCATGACAACTCTCCCTAGCCCGGGCAGCAACCTCCAGTGAATTCTGTGCCAGCGTTGATATGTATGTTCTTTAATATCATTACGGGAGATCCAACATGTGGAACGGCTACGAAATAGGCAATAAAGATCAGCAGTGCAGGATGCCCTTAATTAACAGAGCTGCTCCATCAAGCTCGGATAATTGCATTGCAATCACACGGGGAAATCTAAGGACACACGTATTCCCTCTTATTTTCCCTTTGTTCATTAACTGGCCTGGACTGTGGTTTTCATGAAAAAAACCAATCACCCAACAAATCAATATTCACCAGCAGACTTTGTCTGGTGTCCACTGGTAGAAACCGATTTGTAAGGGCACTTAAGAGCGTTTTCAAGGCCACCAGTCACCCTCGGGAAGATACAGCCCGTTGGGGCCCAAATGGACAGATTGCTATCGACAACAGATGAAGAGGAAAAATATTTTAAGCAAAACCATAGACATTCTTAGCTATGGACAAGCAAGTCATACAGGCAATAATAATGTGGAAAATCTAGTACTTCTTCGGTATACAGTCTCGTGCAGTTCAGCGGAGTTATTTAAAAGCAAATCTACTTAGGGGTTTCAAAAGAGGGCTCAATAGCTTATTCTGAAAGAAACACAAATTTAAGGCCAGACCCTACTCTCAATTAACGACAGCCTAGGGCTCAGGATACGTGCTTCCATTAACGCCCACATGGTAACCAGAAGTAAATCCCAGGCATGCTATTTCCCTACTGTGGTCAACTGAAGGCACGCAAAAAGGAAAGAGACAATTCTGGTTTGGAGAGGATGGTCTCATCTGCAGAGATCATGTCGTCTCCATCCCTTTTCAAATATTTTTTATCCCGCTGAACTAGGGTTAATTATAACGTGTGTTTGGCGTCTGTCATCAAAACTGCATTCAGTCCCCTTCAGAGTCTGAAGCATCTTTCAGGTCATAGCTTCCCGCTTGGAAAATACCACTCAACTGCTCGAGAAGAGCAGCTAAATTAAGCCTTCAAAGTGTATTTATTTATTAGAAGCATACTGTTCATATTAACAACAGCTGCTTGTTGGAAATGAGATATAGACGTATAAAAACACCGAGCACGGGGAAGAAGCCTTACCAAACTGTCAGCAGGGCGCTGACAGAGAGAGGAACCTGATGAGGTTCAACAAGGGCAAGGGCAGGGTCCCACACCTGGGAAAGAACAACCCCAGGCACCAGTAGAGGCTGGGGCGGACCTGCTGGAGAGCAGCTCTGTGGAGAGGGACCTGGGAGTGCTGGGGGACGACAGGGTGACCATGAGCCAGCAGTGTGCCCTGGCTGCCAAGAAAGCCAATGGGATCCTGGGGTGCATTAGGAGGAGTGTGGGCAGCAGGTCGAGGGAGGTTCTCCTTCCCCTCTACTCTGCCCTGGTGAGGCCCCATCTGGAGTACTGTGTCCAGTGCTGGGCTCCCCACTTCAAGAAAGATGAGGAGCTGCTGAAGAGAGTCCAGCAGAAGGCTGCGAGGATGAGGAGGGGATTGGAGCATCTCTCCTACGAGGAGAGGCTGAGGGAGCTGGGCTTGTTCAGCCTGGAGAAGAGAAGGCTGAGAGGGGACCTTAGAAATGCCTACAAATATCTGCAGGGTGGGGGTCAGGAGGACGGGGCCAAACTCTTTTCAGTGGTGCCCAGCGACAGGACAAGGGGCAACGGGCACAAACTGAAGCAGAGGAAGCTCCAGCTGAACATGAGGAAGAACTTCTTCCCTCTGAGGGTGACGGAGCCCTGGCCCAGGCTGCCCAGGGAGGTTGTGGAGTCTCCTTCTCTGGAGATATTCAAGACCCGCCTGGACAAGGTCCTCTACAGCCTACTGTAGGTGACCCTGCTTTGGCAGGGGGGTTGGACTGGGTGACCCACAGAGGTCCCTGCCAACCCCGAACATCCTGTGATTCTGTGATACAAGTCAACACTCTGCAAAGTGTAGGTCACCGCGTTTTTACAACAAACAAGGTGCAAGCTGAAAAGACTGCTCACTTGACTTCTGCTTTTGCCCCTGTTTCTGTCTCTAATTTTGCACACATGGTTGCGGCCGCTGTGACGCTGGCCGGAGGTCTTGGCTGGGCCGACGCGTTGGTCGCCAGCACAGAGCACGGCAAGCAGCTGAAGTGCGTCCACACAGCGTTACGATCAGCCCTGGGGTTGTTTAGTTTTGAAACACATCCCTTTAGCTCTTGAGTTGGATAGAAGCAGTCATTCAGGCCTTTTTACTAAGTGGATAAGATGGGAACTCATGACTTTGAGACACGTAGAACTTCCCAAGTCAGAATTTTGAAGTAGCAAAATCAAGTATCTAATAATAAGAGAATAACCGTTCTCACCTGATCTTGGGTTTCTTGGAAAAGTGAAAACTGTTTTAAATCATCAGCATTAAAAGTCACAGCTACTCGTTATATTACGGGGCAAAGCGCTACACACACGTTCGACCACCTCCTAACTTCTCGCAAGGACACCAGCGCTCAGCAGAGTAACTGCTCTGCTTTGCTACCCATGAAAAGAAGTGAAGAAATACAGGTAATTTTGTATACTCGCTGTCAGCTTATGCAGTTAGGATGCACCTGGACAAGGCTTTCGATGAGAAAGAAAAACCAAAGCAGCCCTTCCGTACCTGCTTCATAGGTGGTGGCGTGTGCGGTCATGCTCCAGGTGCTGGACCGCCGACCTTTGGTGACCATGACGGAGAACTCGTACATGGTGTTTGGCTTCAGGCCTATCACGGTGTGGCTCAGAGCGGTTGTATCTGCTGACTGCGAAGAGAAGGAGAGGAGAACGCCTTTAAAGCCACTCTTTTTGCTGGTAGCCAAGCGAAACACAGCTACAATGGATTCTTTTTTCAAGCAAAATAGCTCTATTGCTACTGCATACCTTAACTGTAGTATTTTTAGTACCACAAATACGATAGTAAACTTGCTGCCTGTAATTTAGGCAGTTAAATAAGTTATGGCAATGCTCTCTTTTTTCCCCAGACAAAGCAATCTGTCACGCATTTTTTTTCAAATGTAAATTGGAAGCTAACCCTACGTCCTTCATCTATGCCTGTATGAGGAAAAAAACCCCAGGAACATTTCTGTAACTTAAAGAGTCATTTCCAGCCACTTTGATGGGTTCCCTCTAAAAAGAAAATAGTTTTTAATATCTACTGATTTTTAGTGGAGGCTCAGAAAGCATTTTTACCACTAGAACAGTCCTAAGGCTTCCAAGTTCCTGGGGTTAACACATATTTATGATAGAGATCAAAACATGACCCGGGACTCCTGCATAAAGATGCATTTTTGTATTCATAAAACAGGCTTCTGCTTGGTTAAACGTGATGTTTATATATTAGATTATATTTGAAATATATTATTGACCTGCCTCACTGCGATGCGTTACGAACAACTAAACGTATTGATGTTGATGTGAATATTAAATTGTTCATTTCTTTTTAGCTGATTTAGCTTTTTCACCTCCACCCGCAGGAAGGAACAATTTGAGCCAAACTGCCCTGGTCTCAAAGGAGACAGGCGAGAAGGAAATTCTGGGACAAAGCGGTGACAACCGAATAAAATCCATTCCCACGCTTTTCAAGCCACAGAGCCCGGCGTGCAGTCCGCCAGCGTCAACAACTTCCAGGCCGGCGAGTTAAAGGCGCTGGGCACTTTTACACGTTTATACACCTACAGATCTAAGGTTTACTGAGTAAGGACAACGTACGTGTGACTTTGCACCAGAAGACTACCTTGATGTGCACACGTGGGAAGCCGTTCCCAAGACGGCATCTTGCTGGCACGCATCCGTAGTGCCATTCTGACGGTAATCATCAGATGATTCAAAAATAAACTGACTTTTACTAAAAATGGGACGCTGAGCTCCCAGCACACCACAGAATAAAGCAGTAATATTCAAGGGGGAGTGGGAGAAACGTACTTTGCATAGGCATTAATGAATGGGCTATATACGCCTTCAGTACGCTGTTTTATCACCAGTGCTCTGACAGATGTTTTGCATGCTACTTAATAGGACGACTTCATGCAATACCAGATTTTATCATCTTCATACTTGGTTAAAATTCCTAGTTCTTGGAACTCAGCGGTTTTCAAATTTATCTGTACTCGGGGGTTTACTCCAGCAGAGAATCCCCCTCTACAGAAAGCTGAAATACGGAAGCGAAGACAGCACTTAAAACATATGTATTCATAAACGGCCCAACTAAACCACTCAGCCCCTTGCCAAAGATGCCAAAATCTACCTGCTAGAGTTGAAACCAATTATTCTTTAACTAAAGGCTGGATTGAAAGATGGGGAATAATAATTTTCTCCCCCAGACAAGATTTTTGGAAGAAATCAAATCATTTATAGCATAAAATGCTCCTCAGCATGACTGAGGGTAGCGAAATTTGATAACTATGATTATGGAAGTGCTCAGATATTGCACACAGCCAGGAAAAACGCACATGGGAAAAACAACAGGGTTTGAACCCATGGCTGACCAAAATAGTCTTTAGCAGAACATAAAGACATTGGGCTCTTATTGATAAAAAGAAAGTTATTTGTCTCCAGCCGAGTGTTTTTTCTTTGACTGTTTGGCTTAATAGGCAACATTAGCATTTCAATAGCTGAAAAACGTCCTTCAAGTTCACACCACATAGAGATGAAGTTAAGATCGCGTGGAGATGAAGGGGGTGCAACTGCTGCAAGCGCCTTTAGTAACACCACGCCATGCCTGTTTGGCTCGGTTCGTACGAGGGTTGGACTAGATGACCCACAGAGGTCCCTTCCAACCCCTACTATTGTGTGATTCTGTACAAAGTGAAGTTGGGCAAAGTTAAATTCATAAACTTCCAACTTCATTATATCAGACCCGATACACGTTTTTGAAGCGATGGCGGACTTGAATGGGAAAATCTCAAAAGCCTTGGAAACTCAAGGCCAAACTCAAAAGCCTTGGAAACTCAATGACAAAGGCAAGTGCTACAGGAATCTGTTCGTGAACCTGACCCAGATCCCTCTGAAGAAAACGGAAGCTTTCCCCCACCGTTTTCAAAGATATAGGTTGAAAAAATGTGGTTCTTTCAAAAAAGCAGACCCTCTGAAAGATTTTTGATTGCTTCTGCTTTGAAAGTTCCAGCTGAACATGAGGAAGAACTTCTTCCCTCTGAGGGTGACGGAGCCCTGGCCCAGGCTGCCCAGGGAGGTTGTGGAGTCTCCTTCTCTGGAGATATTCAAGCCCCGCCTGGATGTGGTGCTGTGTAGCCTGCTCTGGGTGACCCTGCTTGGGCAGGGGGTTGGGCTGGGTGACCCACAGAGGTCCCTTCCAACCCCTGCCATGCTGTGACTCTGTGAAATGAGTCAGACCGGCTCTTTACATGCTACCCACAGACTGGTCAACTAGAGATGATGGCAAAAAAAGGTAATTTCACTCTTGCTCCTCTCCTGTTCAGCCTCCAGCTCCTCGACGGCTCCCGGATCCCCGCGTGGTGGCTCTGCGAGAGATGTCCACCTGCTCGCGCCAGCAGAAAGCCAACGAGCTCAACACCTCCAAGCAGGACCTGCTTCTCCTACCCACCGGATTAATAGGGCTATTGTCAATCATTTTTGTTTGTCACCCATCATCTCCCACTTCGTGCAGCTCAGTAAGCGCATGGGGATGCTACAGAAGATGTAATCATGGACTATGATGGGAAAAGCGTAACGCTGTCTTTTCTGGACCTTCGACTGCATCACTAGAGCTGCAAACTGGGACTCGCTCCTCTTCCCTGGGCTACACTCCGTCGGGCACGGAAATCCATCTCTCAATAGCAGTCAGATCAAGGCAGGGCACACAAAACATTACAATGCATCGTTTTGGCATCCTTAATTACCTTGCTACAACGGCAGGAGCATACAAAATTTGGGTTTAATATTGCAGATCAGCGTGCCGTGATCTGATGTGGACAACAGCGTGCCAGTAGATGTAAAAGCAAGGTACGGGGCTTTACACCTTACAAAGGTGTGCTATTATTTAAAAGCTTTGCAGTGGGCCAGCACCTGCAGCAAAAAGCCACCTGACCTGAGTCTCCTCCCCGCTGGCACGGGAGCAAATCAGGGGTAACGCAACTGGAACGGATAGTTTGCAGCGGCACGTTGGCTCAGCCGAGTGCCAGCGAGTTAAATTCTGACTGAGGTCTGTACCAGGGAGAGCTGCAAAATCCCAACCAGAGAAGAGACTGAAGGCAAGAGCTGCTCCATCACCATTCCCGCTTCTTCCAAGAATGACCCGGGAAGGATTTCGAGATGAGAGTCCAAACCTAAAGAGGCGGAGAGCCATCCTCTGGGGTTTAGAAATGCGAACTTATATTTAGAGACATCATTCAGGCTCTAATCGGAGGAGCCTCTGTGCTGGATACAGCAGAGCCGGCTCCATGGTGCTTGTAAAAACGACTTGTCTGAGGCTGTTTTTTTTAGGACAGAGAAGAGTAAAAAGAACGAGGCACCCACTTGCAGTATAAAAATACATCCATAGCAAACAACTCACTATGGATCAATACGATCCTTTAGGCAAGCGATAACAGCTATTATGGTAGGGCACGGGGGGAAGGACATGCTCATCACAGGGAAGGTGGATGTTATATGAGATGCAATATATAAGCCGACGATAGAGGGGAAAGGTAGCTTCTTGTTCAAAACCAAGCAAACAAAAAAGCCTGAGGGCTGTGCTTGTTCCTTCCCTTTCCCTGTCCCACCGTATCTCTCCGCTGTACCGCACCTGATTCGGTACCGCTTTCGTTAGGACTTGAAAAGAAATGGTCACGTGGAAAGTAGTGGGCTGCTGTCAGCTCCGTTCTAATCGAGTTGTCTCATACCTTCATTTTTTCGCTATTTGAAAATACCTAATCTGGGCGGGTGGAATTGGGTGGGTTTGCAATTGGTATTAACTGAAGAAGAAGAAGTTCCGTCTGAACCCGAGGAAGAACTTCTTCCCTCTGAGGGTGACGGAGCCCTGGCCCAGGCTGCCCAGGGAGGCTGTGGAGTCTCCTTCTCTGGAGATATTCCAGCCCCGCCTGGACAAGGTCCTCTACAGCCTACTGTAGGTGACCCTGCTTGGGCAGAGGGTTGGACTGGGTGACCCACAGAGGTCCCTTCCAACCCTGACCATGCTGTGATTCTGTGATTTCTTCCTGCTCACGCTACGCTACTGCGCTACCAAATCTGTGACCAGTTTATATGGGATCGGTAAAGATTAAAGATCAAAACTCTCAACAATTCACACGTGGAATTAAAACATGGCATTTTCACCCAACTAAACACATATCTTTCTAGGAAGCAGTAGTTACCTAGGCAAGTTTCCTTTTGATTGAAACGGGAATTTTGGTTGAGGGAAGTTCATAAAAGCCAATTCAGAGTCTTTGCAAATGAAATACGAACAGATGCAATAGCTCATAAATTCGTAACGTGTTAAAATTTCACCTTGTACTTAGCACTTGTCGAATAGCTCGTTCTCCATCGGACCGTGTAGAAGCGAACCTCCGTAGTCTTTTGGTTCTTTGGGACAGAGTTGTCTGCCCAGATGACCCTCACTGCATCATGCGTAAGTGCAACAGCCTGGACACCTACTGGTGGGAGCATGGGGGTGGAGATATCTGGGACTGAGGTAGGGAAATCATCAAGCAAAGGATAAAAATCAACTTCTAATGGATCAATGGGGTCTGGGTCCATACATCACCAAATGAGCATTCCAAAATAAATGAACAGGTAAGTTCAACAGAAAAAAACAAACCAAACCAAAACACAAACAGCCACCAAGGGGCACACATCACAATGGGTTAAATGCATGGCATTAATGAGGAGGGGGAACATGAGGAGAACAGAAAGAAAGGCATTAATGCAAAATGAGAACGCATCAGCAACACTTCAGTTACATCACTACTACAAACCCAACCAGCGCTAAGTGCTATTTCTCACAACTTGCTTCCAGATATGCTGTGTTTTCTCCACACGAGAAGTCCATGCACAGTCTTGCCTTAAAATGATTTACATTTTCTTAAAAAAAAAAAAAAGAATCACTTAAATGACACATTATTGGAAACACCTACAAAGTGGAGAGCGTGTCATCTTCCAACCTGATTTATAGATGCAACCTACTCTCACATGCCTAGGAGTTACCGATGCTTTTCTCTCCCAGCATCCTTCTCCAGGGTCTTTTGCTGTTTTGGGCTCTTGAAAGGAACATCTTCTGCATCTGCTGAAACGTTTGTCAGGCAGAACAGAACACGGCAATTCCACTGCTGAAGTGAAGACCTTGCAACGGTTGGTTGAACACTCTTGGCGAGATGAATGTGCACATCCAGGCATGGAGCTGTGGATTGTCTTCAGGTGGGCTTCCTCCTTGAGGAACAGGCACGGTTCCTCTCCCGTGTGTCTGTGCTTGGGTGATCTTAATTATCGAGATAGCTGCTGCCTCCTGCCCTTGGGGCTGCACGGTGACGGCACTCACACAGGAACCAGAGACTGCTCCTACTCAGTTTAAACACCTCTGTCCTTGTTGGAGCACCCGGTGATCTGCTGGCCCATCTTTTAAAACTCTACTTACTGACTCCTTATTTACCACTTGTCATTTTTCTAAATACAATTTCAAAATGCAATGGGGAAAGCACAGCAACGGCACGCCAAAAGGTCGTTTGCTTGTTTTCGTCCCCCTCATATAATACGCTAATTAATTAATCAAAGCATAAATGACTCTAGTATTTCCTCACTGGCATTTGCTACAGTTTGCCTGCTCCGTGTGCACCTCCAGCTCCTGACACTCTTTGATCACCCCTGTTTTACGGTTTTGTAATTCATTATTCAGAACTCCGGCAGGTCGCAGCCTTCAGAAGGAAAAACAGAGGAGACGAGGGTGTTTAAAATGTATGACAAGCCATCAGGTTCCACCTGCTTCTTTCGTTGCTTCCTGCATCAAAAGCTGCTTTCTAAGTTTGAATATCAGCTCTGAAGCAAAAGAACCAACCTGGATGTTGCTGCTGTGATCCAAAACTCAAAGACACTTTCTGCACGGGGAGGGATGGGCACCTGAATCTCTTTTTTGCCCAATCCCAGTGAATCGAGCTTCTGCATGGTGAAAGGAAACAGCTTCTTTTCCTGAAGTTTTCCAAAAGAACTGGCTGGAAACTTTGGAAGGTGAGCAACACCCATTTCTGTTGGGTTTTTTTTACAAACTAACGGTGAAAGCTGATGCGACCGGAGCCGAGTTGGTGTTTTAACAAATACTGCACTTTCTTTCTCCGTTCCCTGCCATACTGAAACCTGAATTCCTGCTGTAGAGGAGATTACGGAAAGAGGCTGGGTTTAGCAAAATAAATGGTCAGACTCCATCAATCCAGATAATTCAATTTCTGAAACACGTCACCACTGACCTGAAGAAGAGGGGAAATGTCTCTAATCCACCAGCGGCTGAAAACACGTCCCTAAATACATCCGCCATTTCCCACCAAGGATTCATTTGCTGTTATTTACGTGTGGACATCTGTCATCTGGAAATTGCAGTCTCTTGACCGAAACCAGCTTCTCGCTCTCTTTGGAGCTGTTTTGCAAATACACCCCATATCCACACAAGCAGATACCAAAGTACGTTTATAAATATGCTAAACGGGCACACAAAGGCACAGTTTCGGGGCTTTTTCGGTGCTCAGGGAACACAGATCCCGTGCCTTCCTGCTCTGCTAAGAGCATTTTTTGAGATGTTCCTCCACGAACGACCAAAGCCGGGTGGGAGGTGGTGGGAAGCTCCGGCTACAGACGTCTCTCAGCAATTAAAACACCGAGGTGGACTTCTCGCAGATGATCATTGGGTCGGTTCACCAAAACAGAGCCCAAGCCTGAATCACCTTTCTCACTCCTGGATATCGTTTTGTTTATGAGAGGTTATACACAGACATAAAATCAAATCCCACGGGCCAGCTGGCTCATTTTAAAATAGAATCGACTGGGAAAAAGACCTTAAAAATACAGGTATATATGGATCCTGAGGCAAACTCATTGGAAAAAGATTTTACAAGACACACACTCAGTAAGAATGACCTCTGTAGACTGCAGACAGGAGAAAGATTAATAATTCTCAGCCAGAAGTTCCCTGACACTTCTTCTATCTAATGTACCTTGTTACAGTTGCCCTTGATGGTGTAATTAATTTTTTTTTATTAATATCTTTTTTTTTCTCCCCTCCTTCTGACTTTCCAAGATTTCTCATGGGAATACTTCACAAAGCCATGTGGATAAAAGCTGGTTTTCCTCGCAGAGCCACAGCAGTGCCGTTTGGTTGGATTTACTCCTCGTGCTCCACCCAAGCCAGCGTCAGCGATGGGGTTTGCTCTCAGTGACGCAGCTCCCGTTGCGGGCAGCTCCGAACACCATGGGTGGAACGCGAGAAAAAAACCCAACGCCAAACGGCGGTGCCGCTCCAGAGGGAAAACGCTCTTTTGTTTTCGCTCAGTTCTGTTCTTTTAACCCCTCATCAGTCCCACCCACAGACCAGCGACTGCAGCAAAAAGCCCGCGAGGCAGTGCTACGCAAGAATAATTCTGATTTTCTAGCTTTGCTAGCGTCCCAGCAATGCGTCTGTGAAAAGGAGCTTCCTAAAATCACTCTGCTCCGTTCCCGCTCGGTAATCCCTTCCGTGAGCCTTCTCCTGCCAGGAAAATCTCATCACTATGTTCCTTCACCTTCTGCAACCCCTCTACGTGCTTTCGCAGATGCGCATGACGACAGCATGTTTTGAACTAAATCATTTTCCATTCAACTGCTTTAAAAAGGGAAGGAAACAAAAATAATTTCACCTGGGCTTAAGTCAGCAAAGTTGTTCACCACCAGCCTGCCCTGATCTTTAAATATTTAAATTGCTTGGGAGTCATGCTTCTCCCCAAGCCCACCAGCACCGAAGAGCAAGCGCCTGCGAGCATCCCATTAAATCTGTACAACCAGCTTCTCGAAAGGGTAAATAATTCATTCTACCTGTGTATTTACACTAAAGAGGAAAACGAAGCTGGTCTATTCTAGCAGGGACCTGGAGACTGCAGAGCTCTTTTCTTCCTTCGCCTTGACCAGAATGGTTTGCCCAGCGTGCACCTTTGGAAGGCAAACGTTGACTGCTGGGGAGCAGATCGCGAATCGGCGTCTGCAGCTCACCTGTCATCGACCTGGTGGTCGCGCTTTCGTACAGAGGCACCCCTTCGCCCGCGTTGTTGAAGGCCTTCAAGGAGATCACGTAATGGGAACTTGGCTCTGCAGGAGAAAACAAATAAGGCAAAAACAAAGCACACACTGTTAAAAGTCCGAGCTGGGACGCAGAACGGATGAGCTCTTTCCTGAAAAGCAAGAAAAAAGAAAATAAAGTTATGCAAACGCCTGCGTGTAAGTGATGAGCATAACCACTGCCCATCCTTTTCGTCTCCCTTCTAAAAGCTTTATCTCCCTAATGTCCTGGTGCTACCTTTTAAGTTTTCAAGTTCTCCTTTACATCATACCTGCAGCTTTGCCTGTATAAGAAAGTCGGAACCAACTCCCATCAGCTGCACCTCCTGACCCCGAGCAGGGGAAGCCGCGGGGCTACGTGCAGGGCTACACGGAGGCGAGGGATGCTGCAGGGTACCAATGCCATCCCCATCACTCCTGGACGCTGAGCAAAAAGCCTCCCTCCCTAACTTCTTGAGGTCAGAATGACATCGGGAACAGCCATTTTACCTCTATGTTGTAAATATGGAGGATGTGGAAGACAACAAATAACACCCGGGAATTAACTTCTGGGTGCACGGCCGGGCTGTGCTGGTCTGCGTGTCCTAGTTTACCACGGGGTTACTCTAAATATACCCCTAAGTGAAAACAAAGTGAAAGGAGCACGTCAGTTCCATGCTGTTTTTCGCTACTGTTTTCTGAGCAAAACAAGGCAATCCATTTTCCTGATTTTTTTCCATGTGAATTGCTTCACCCCCCTCCCTTTTTTTTTTTTTTTTTAGCTGTTAATTCTATTTGTACAGAAGAAAATTGCAGCTGAATACATTGGGCGCTTCCACACCTGCCAAAGCTGCGAATCGCTTCTTCAAATTTCTTTACTGAAAAATAACAAATGTTTGGATGTGAGGAGGCATTTATTAACGCGACATTGCAAAAGACCTGCTGCAGAATTACCTATTTCATCTACATTAACACCAAATCAGCTCTGCATGATTAATACTATTACAGGGAACCTGAAATGAGTAAATAATCTTTAAGTACTTCTTGCCTATTGTTACCAATATCCATTCCACCCACATACTTAGTACTTAATCTTACGTCCAGAAGAAACAGTGACATATTTGTTTAATATTCAGGTGACTTCTGCGCTTCTATCGCAAAAGAGCTAAACTTTAAAAATTGCCAAATGAATGACTGGTGCATTAATAACTCTCTGCGCTACGTATGGTAAGGTTATTAATTCAGTTGGTACTCACCGTAATTTCATTATTCATAAGGAAACTATTTTGTATTCACAGAGATGTGGCATACATTTTCATATGATTTCCACTACAGATTAGCATACTACTTTTAATTTCTAATTTAACTAAGTGTTGTAACTCTCCAGATTCCACACGAAGATTTATTTATTGAGACACAAAGTCATTATTTAGCTGAGAGTTTAATAATGTCACATCCAGTAGCTTCTGCAGAAGAAAAAGAAACCCATATACACAGTCTAGACCGACTCCATCTCTTCCTTCTACCCATGTCCCAGCTGTTGTGCCTGTTTAGGAGTTCTGAATGACGTCTGGAAGAGCGATGTAAGGCATTAACACAGACCATTCACTAGGGCAGACTTTGGGAAACACAGGGAAGAACACACAATCACAGAATCCCAGCATGGTCGGGGTTGGAAGGGACCTCTGTGGGTCACCCAGCCCAACCCCCTGCCCAAGCAGGGTCACCCAGAGCAGGCTGCACAGCACCGCGTCCAGGCGGGGCTGGAATATCTCCAGAGAAGGAGACTCCACAGCCTCCCTGGGCAGCCTGGGCCAGGGCTCCGTCACCCTCAGAGGGAAGAAGTTCTTCCTCGGCTTCAGCTGGAACTTCCTCTGCTTCAGTTTGTGCCCATTGCCCCTTGTCCTGTCACTGGGCACTACCGAAAAGAGTCTGGCCCCGTCATCCTGACACCCACCCTGCAGATATTTAGAGGCATTTCTAAGGTCCCCTCTCAGCCTTCTCTTCTCCAGGCTGAACAAGCCCAGCTCCCTCAGCCTCTCCTCGTAGGAGAGATGCTCCAGGCCCCTCCTCATCCTCGTAGCCCTCCGCTGGACTCTCTCCAGTAGCTCCTCATCTTTCTTGAACTGGGGAGCCCAGAACTGGACACAGTACTCCAGATGAGGCCTCACTAGGGCAGAGTAGAGGGGAAGGAGAACCTCCCTCGACCTGCTGGCCACACTCCTCCTAATGCACCCCAGAACGCCAGAACACCAAAAGATGAAGTTTTAGGACTTTGAGACGCACCAGCTATTTGCTCTTAGCAGCAGCGGACACGGTGACTATATTGAAGAGGACATATAGAGACAGACAGTGGATTAATCTTACTGCTTTCTGTACGTCAGGCGCGTGGTTTAGTTTATAACGGCTGTCCCTGTAGCGACTGAAGAGCCAAGCACCCCTGAAGGACAATTTGTCCCACGCTAAGACAGGTATTTCAGAAACAGAAGATGAATCAGCCTCTAAGGGTTGGTACGTATCTCCACTGGCCACGGCCAGAGCAGACATCTGGACTTTGTTTGGCTTAAATTTTAAATAACGAGGCATCAGTCGGAAAAGAACGTCACCCTGAACACAGGTTTTTTATTTCTAAATGTGAAAGATTACTTTGAAAAACCTGATTCTAGATATTACTGCCCAAACCACGCAGAACTGTCACGTCTAATCAAAATACATTGTGAATACCAAATAATGATTAAGCTGAGTGATTTACTATTAATACGATCAGGAAAAACATACTCACAGAAATTAATAAATTAGGTGGAGATGTGGTAAGTTGAAGGAAAGCTCATTTGGAAGTGGAGACCGTATCGCACATACGTCATCACGACTGCCCGTATAGCACAATATATAGTCCATCAAATCTCACAAACTTAACAGACTGACATATGATTTATGTTGGGTTGGGTAAGGTTATATTTGCAAAAGTGAGTGAAGATCTCTAGCCTTCTGTTAAAAATCTGAAAAACTCAGGCAGTTAACTGGAGCTGCTGCTAACTGGAGCAATAAATAATTGCTTGAGTGCCCTCTTAGGTAAGAGAAAAAAAAGCAATTTGCCATGGCACAGTGTTTGAACACAGTATTAAAGTTTGGTTTCCACCAATACAATGAAAAAGTGAAAAAGCATTAATATTATCATGCAGCAGAGAGTTGCTTTTTGAACCGCACTAAATATTAATAATGCTTATGGGGTCAGAGGTATAGTCCGAATTTTCCTCCACCAACTCCTGCTCACCACAGCGAGGAACACAACTCTATAACAATGATGTTACTGCTGTATTTGCTGTTCTGGAGCAGAAGAAGGAGAAAATTATATGCTTTTTTTTTTTCTCTCTGGCAGAAGGAATCTCTTCTTGCCTTTGAAGAAGCTGAGCAAAGAATTCAGCTTTAATTAGAGCATCAGCCAAGGATCCCCACGCCCGTGTTGGTGTGGAACATGCTCTGCAAATAAAGTTGTGTTCTGCAGTTCAACTTCAAGGAAAAAAAAAAGGACAAGAAGTTCAAACTAAGCGTGAACAAAATCAATTTCTGCTACTGACATGTTGTTACTGTAGAGAAAATAGTCAACGAATACCAACTCATTCCAGATATCACAGCTATTTTCCCCCTTAAGAGGGTAAAATTGTGACATCTCTACAGCCACTGCATGGGGTCTTTTGACAAATGTTGAGTTTTCAAGTATAATTTCATTTCCTCTCCAAACTAGAAATATGAAATAAATACTTGACAACTAGATGTAGAAGCTCCTCGCCTTAAACCACAGTGTTGGAAAGAGGGTAGCGCGCTCAGCTGATTTTCCAGATCAGCTCCTTTCTCTCCGAAATAAAAATTCATTCTCCTCTTCTCATTTCCCATTTTATCACCCGACACGAGGGACCTGCAGTTTAGTACCCTGAGAGAGCCAAACCTAAGACGGGGTCTCCTAATCATTGCAAAAACTTTGCTCAATCCCATCCCGTCACTCCGAATCACTGTCTTGCACTTAAAACCATCGGAATTTCTTCTAATGCAACTCAGCCAATAAAATAGCAATAAAGATAAGTTATATGCTCAATAATCTGCTCCCAACACGTTTATCAGTGCCTTTCCTGATCCCAACCGAAAGTGAAGGAGCAGTCCCTCCAGCTCTGATCCCTTCTGCTCTGCTTGAGCATCACCGTGGTCTACGAGTACAGCGTGGTAACGCGCTCCTGCTGCCAGAGCTTGCTGAGGAGGAAGGCTGCCATCGTTTGCCTTTTATTTTTGCCCCCCGTTACTAAACTGTTTTTAACTTTAGGCTACAAGAGCCTTTGGGATGGCAGAGGGAGTAGACAGGTATCCATCGTGAGGAGCTGCAGCCCCTCTGCAGAAAAAGTGGAAACAAAGACATCTGGTCAAAGCAGATGGGGTCCGACAACATCCTGCCGTAAAAGGACACGGTGAAAGCTGCAGTAAGAGAAGCTCTTGTTAGTTATTAGGAAAAAAAATAAATATGAGGGTTGTCAAGCACCGAAGCAGCGGTCCAGAGAGACTGTGGAACACCCACCCTTGAAGGTGCTCAGAGGTCACCTGCAGATGACACTGGGGTGACCCAGCGCTACCTGCGAAGCTGGCCCTACTTTAAAGAAAGGCTTGGACGACACGACTTGAGAGATCCCTTCCAACCTAAGCTACTCTGTAAAAATTAACACCAGCTCCTGCAAACATAGGGAGAGCACGAGCCTGGCTTTGCTGCTGACACAGGACCCTTCCGCCCTCTCCATCGTTCTCTCTTCGCTGCACCAAAAGCTACCAGCTCCCCTTTTTTAGCAGTGAAAGGAGTGGAAACACAAATGCTAGAATTTGTTGTAAGCAGCGTAAGTCCTGCAAGAAATGCCCTTTTAAAGGAGAAAAGGTCTTGCAGAGAATTATGTCCGTGCCCTATGGGTCCTGCCAGCGTTACTGGTGCTGAAAGAGCCTCTAAAGGGCAGAAAAGCAGTCACTCATAATTATCTCGAAAAGCAACCGGAGAACAGCCTCATTTACTCCTGTCTGGGTCTGTGAAAACATTACACCTAGTAATCAATAGCAGCAGTATCAGTTCCTAGACCTAGTAACATTAGTTTATTACCAGGAAAGGGTAATCCATCCACAGGACAAATGTCAAATGGAGGTATAGACTCTGCAGACAAGGGTTATTGAATTCCGAGGAATCGAGAGAGAAAAGCACCTCCAACGTCACAGACAGATGTAGTCTCCTGCCTCTGCGGCCAGGCCTGGGGAAACGCTCCCAGGAAAACAGAGACCAAACCAAGGAGCCCAAAACACAGACGACAACAAAGTTCTCAGCTCGCAGTGCCACCACAAGCAAGCCCAAAGCAGGTGGAGCTCCTGCTGGAGATCCCGCTGTGCGAATGGCTCAGAGGGAACTGGAGACCTTTCTCCGCAGATTCAGGAGGAATCTCTTCCCAAGGGAGGGTGAGACCTCAGGCTACTAAATAAACGTGTGCTTTGAGAGGTGCAGTGTCAGGGCTGGCCGGACAGCATCATGCACCGTGCCACGCGTGACATTCGAGCGTCAGCAGCGTCTCGCCTGTGGGTCGGGAAGAACGGGGTGATTTGGCCTCCTCTGTGCAGAAATGACCATCATCCCAAAAATAAAAGCGCCTTGACTCTGATTTTCCAAATGTCCACCAGGCACCTAATGGCCAGCAGATTCAACCCCGTTAATAGAAACAATAAGTGATGTATTCCACTTCTTGGACAACATACGCTTCCCCTAGAGAGCAAAGCTTGGAAGCAGATCCTAGCACCATCTAGGGAAATGATATCCATATTTCAAAAAAAACCAACCCCAACCCCCAAAACCAACTTGTAAACATATTAGTGAATTTAACCACAAATATTCCACTAGAGTAGACTACCATGGTGAAGTTCTCCAAGTGAGTTTCTCCTTTGTTGACAGCTAGAGTAAACCAGTTTTATTTTATTTCTTCCAGGCACTCTGTACATCAGCCATAGCTGCATTTTGGGGGTGGATGAGGAGATAGGTTCTGTGATATTATTTCATAGGATGTATCAGGTAATTTGGAAAAGAGTTACTGTCTGAAAGGCTCAAATGGGTAATAAAGGGCTCGTGCATTGCTTTCAATAAAAGAAGAGACCTACCAACGAACTCTCCTTTCTCTACCACAACAGAATTAGCATACATTTACATCTTCTGGTAAACCAAACAATCCTTAATCACAGAGCAGGACTTTGTTCAATAAAATTCAACTTACCAAACGCTGTGAAATTCAAGAATGCATTTTCCACCGTTACAGAGGGTGGGCCCAATGCTTCCTTCACGAATGGAAAGCACAACATGTCAGTTTGGGAAATCTGGCACATTTTTTCCAAGCGAGAAGGTTTCATCCAGTGTTTAAACAAAGTCAGCTAAATAATGTGATTTGAAGCATCAGGAGTATCTCCTGCAAGCCAATTCCTTCTGTCTAAGATCCGGGAGGATGATGTAAATTGCTGACTAAGGCATCCAAATCGGAAACTTTCATCCTGGGAAAATCCCCACCCGGCTGTTAATGCCCTCTTTAGACAAAAACATCCGTTTTGAGAGCAAATACAGAGAACAGTGGAAACTTGGATTCACATCTGCAGCACGTGACAAACTTCTCAAAAAATCACAGAATCACACAATGGTAGGGGTTGGCAGGGACCTCTGTGGGTCACCCAGCCCAACCCCCTGCCCAAGCAGGGTCACCCAGAGCAGGCTGCACAGCACCGCGGCCAGGCGGGGCTTGAATATCTCCAGAGAAGGAGACTCCACAGCCTCCCTGGGCAGCCTGGGCCAGGGCTCCGTCACCCTCAGAGGGAAGAAGTTCTTCCTCATGTTCAGACAGAAAATGATGGACACATCACCGGTTTCTGTGTGTCCTCAGTCCCTACGGTATTAACTCTTTATGTTTTTTCTCTCCATTTCCTTTAGTCTTTTGCCCACAAGCTCTTTGAAGTCGAGCCTTACAATATGCTTCTGCATTAAACAGACAATGAAACCCTGATCTCATCTCAAACCTCTGGGCACCACTGTAGCACAAATCATGAAGATATGTTAATACAGAGACATGCTTAAAATATTTCCTGTATCTGATTTAAAACTGTCCCCGAGGAGCACAGTTCTGCCCATCTGCTTCACAGAGATGTGAGGGATGAGGGACAGAGGGGGGTCCTACACATCTCCATTTCAAAACGAATACAACCTAACCTGCAATTTGCCATCCAATCTCACCGTTGAATCTGTTACAGCTCTTGAAGGCACATCCTGGCTCTTTAGATGAGAAACTAGGACTCCAGTCATCTTCCAAAATCTTGGTTAGGTGGCAATACCTGGGGGCTTTGCTGCGGTGTGAGCTCCAGCAGCGTCCTTCAGCGACTGGACCTCCTTGGCTTCTCACAGGCTGTGTCTTGGCAAGGCATCTCTCGGCGAACCATTCCGAGAAGTCAACACAGACCTCTCCTGGAGCCACGGCGCCTTTGGGTGGGCGCACCATGTAAGGCAGGGAGGACATGACCCAGGGAGGACATGAACCAGCACAGGTCATGGCTTCCCAACCAGCTGCCGCAGCTGGATGACAACTCTGTGCCTCACTATTCCGGGTGTGCCTATAGGCACTCAGGCTGGTTCTGCAAACATTTAACTTCCAAAACACCAGGGAAAGTGGTTAACGGAGCAAAGAGAATTTATAATGAGAATCTGTTAAGTGCTTTTATTTTAATGTAGTTCAGGAGACGAACAGCAAATCTAGGTGCAGTTGTTTTTAAGATGTCATCTCATCATATATTATGCCCGCTTGCCGATTTCTCTTGAGCTGTGCCCTGTGTGCATTCAAACAAAGTGTGCAGGGCTGCTTTTCGAGCGCAGACTGTCATCTGAGCATGCTTAGGAACAGGTCTCGCCTCCTGCCGAGACGTGAACCTTTACAAGTCCCGCGGTGCGTTGCAAGCTCAGTGCACGCCGTGTCGGGAGGGACGCGGAACAACCACAACAAAGTCCCTACGCGTATCACGTACATTTGTTATTGATGTCAGAAACGCAGCCGAACTCAGGAGTAGTAAAGTAGCGGAGCAGAAAATGTAGTGTAAGGCATACGGAGAAATGAATAAAAAATGACTCGAGATGCTTCCCGACACCAGAGGAAACGCCATTAATGTGCCGGGAAGGGTCAACCTGTGTGTGGGCAAGGCTTCTTCAGGCACTCTTACACAAAAAGTTGCACCATGAGGAGACGTGGTCTTTCCCATCGCAAAAAAACCAAGCCTTTCATCCAAGCAAAAGTGCATCTCTACGCCGGGGTCACTTGGCTGTTTTGATCTCCTTGGCATCCGCGACTGAGAGATCAGTGACGCTCCAGAAGCCAAAGCACAGTGTTGTCTCTGTCCTCTCCCCTGAAAACCAAGCCTTGCAACAAAGCTGCCTTTATTTTCAGGTCGAGGAATGAATACAAAGAAAGAAAAAAATACTCTTGGCTCTCTGTATTATTTATATTACAATTTGAGCTTAAGAGTTCTTCTTCGGCATTCCGTTCTTCACCAACGACGAAGGGAAACGTTCAGCTCTTCTGTTCCGTCTCCTGTCAATAAATCCTAAACAGTTTGTCAGGGAAGCCTGTTTAGCTATTTTTTTACAGCTGGAGGCATAAACAAATTAAAATGCCTTACAGAAAGTCAGCCAGAGCGAACTGTATGAGCGGACTCTTACACGTAAGCATACGGGGAGGCTAAAATTCACTTTAACACAAGGACGCTCTTAAAATCCACACAGTATCTGATCTGGGGGAGTTACGCAAGGTCTGTTCGTGACGTTAGTAAGTGTGTGGATCAAAAACTGACCCTTTGCTTGGGAGTAATTTCTCCATACTCTGTAAGAAAGAGAAGTCGGGGAGAAATGAAAGAAAATTGATGCATGAAGTATTTACAGAAATGGCAGGGTGCTTTAAACGACAGTTTTCAAAGGCAAGAAGGAAAATGAACGGTCCCTGGCGTCTCAAAGTGCCTTTTACTTGTTAGCGTTGTGCTTTAATGCAATCTATGAGGGAAACGGTGAGATGCATAAAATTTAACATATTTTTTGTTTGATTTTCCCTGCTCCGTTTTGTATTAAAAATGCAAAGGGAAGAAAACAACCCAAAACTACATTAAAAAGCTTTTTTGTTCCCTTTCATGTCTTTGTTCTAATCCACAACTGTCATCTGCAAAGATTAAAGCAAATGAAGAACCTTCTTTCTCTCCCAGCGCAATAAAACAAAATGCTTTTCTGCCTCATCTATGCATCAGGGTCAAATTTAATCTGATCCGCAGTTAAAACGAAGGTGAATTTGATGGAACCCTTGTATTCCTACTCGTATATTTGTTAAAATATAAATTCAGAGCTAAAAGCTTTATCTTCATTTCTTGTCACTTGCAACTGTCGCTGGTTTTTTTGGAAGTTTTATACCTTGAACAACGCAGCGATCCATGAATTTTAACTTTTGTGCCATCCAAAACTCCAGTGCATCAACAGCACAGTAACACTTCCATCAAGGTGCGCAAAGACAAGACCACCCGGCTGCCAACCTCTCTCCTTGCCCTACAGAGCCCCTCGCACCGGTCCGGATAGACCGGGGGAGACCGTGCAGCCCCCTCCGGCATTACACAACCACTTACCGGTGTGAGTTGTTAATACCTTCTTATTATTCATACTCCAGCTCTAATTCTCCAAACTACTAATTAAGCAGAAATTGCTCACATCCATCAGATTTTCTCTTCGGAGCTTCACATTTTCAGATGTGTGGAGCTTCAGGCTTTATGGGAGGAGAGGGAGTAACTTTGAAAAGTCTTCGCTCGGTTTCGCTGCATATTATGCACTTTGCTTTCACTGCCAGCCCAGGAGGATCAAAGGTTCAAGTTAAAGAGAGACATGAAAATCATATTTCAAGATGTGCACTCCAGCTTCCCAATCAAACTCTTTCAAGAGGGCACATACGAATCCTTACGCATTTGGAGAGATGAATGTAGCTTTTTCTTGGGTCACAAAGGCAACTGTACTTAAAAACTTTTTCTAAACTTAGGCCTTGTTCTTCTGCTCTCACATAGAGAAGGGGGGAGGAAGGGACGTGCTCTGAAGAAGAATGTCCACATTTCTGTAAGACTCAGATTTGGTACAGCTTTCACATCATATTCAGTTCATGAATGGTTGGAGTATCTGTAAAACGGTCATTTTTAGATATATTTTCTCATGGAAAGACTTTGGGCATTTTACAGATGGAAGCATTACTATGGACAGCAGAGGAATTACCTTTCCCGATCAGCTTAAAACTGAGTCTCGGGTTTGCAAATCTGCACCTGCTTTCTCTTTTCTCCTTACCTTCTCTCTTTTCTCCTTACCTTCTCTCTTTTCTCCTTACCTTCTCTCTTTTCTCCTTACCTTCTCTCTTTTCTCCTTACCTTCTCTCTTTTCTCCTTACCTTCTCTCTTTTCTCCTTACCTTCTCTCTTTTCTCCTTACCTTCTCTCTTTTCTCCTTACCTTCTCTCTTTTCTCCTTACCTTCTCTCTTTTCTCCTTACCTTCACCTTCTCTCTTTTCTCCTTACCTTCTCTCTTTTCTCCTTACCTTCTCTCTTTTCTCCTTACCTTCACCTTCTCTCTTTTCTCCTTACTTTCCAGTAAGTTATTAAAACACCCCAGAATGAGTTATCAAAATATCCCAGAATGACACCATAATGCTGTTAACATACATCACGATAAAGTTACCATGTTTCATTTTTCCAGTGCTTTAACTAACACCACAGCTTTACGATCTACTACAAGTTTTATGCAAATTATTACAACCAGCGGGGTGCTTCAGATATTTTGGGGTTTATGGCTGCATAATTGGTAAATGGAAACCTCCTTGGCATACTTCTTCCCTTTTCCTTTAAACTTTTATTTCATGACTAAGCTTTAATACGAAGCTCCGTGGACACGAGCCCAGACAGTTCATTACTACGCTTAATGCCTCCCGAGTTGGATGAGTGCAGAAATCGTTACTCCTTACGCGTAAAAGATCAGAACTGGCATCTGTGAATTTTCCAATATTGTTCAAACCACCATTAATCAGCAAATAACCTTGCCATTTATAATCACAAGCAAAGAATTAAAAAAATATTCAAAAAAAAAAGAAAAGAAAATGAAGTGGCTCACTAGAAGTTGGTCCTCTTGTTAGAGTTATTCATCGGAGACTCAGTCAAGCACTGATTTATCTGTCACAGAAAAGGCTGAAGGAGAGCAGGGGAGAATGCTCCTGAAATTTATGAGACTGACATCAAATATCTTTCATTCACTGCAGAAAGAAAACACAACAAATTTTTCACTGACAAAGCTGAGGTCTCTGGATATTCTTGTATCCTTCTGCACCTGTGGAGAGTGTCTCCAAGGCAATATGACCACTCCGTCACGAGAAAATCACTCAATTTATTCTAGAGTACAAGTGTTACCTCTGTATAGTTGTATTCAAGATGATCATCACAGAGAATAAAGTTCTCCATCACTATTATGAAAGACTGAGTAGTTTTCTTCATGTTTTTGAAGTGATTTATTCAGTAGCTGAAGTGTACTACTCAGACAAGATCTGTAACAGCTCGGGTACGGGCTGTTACAGTCATTAAAAAAGTTTTGTATGAAAGAAGTGATCAATGAAGTACCTGACATGTGATGCAAAGCTGCCACTTGACTTGGGCATATTGGTGTTACACTTGCATTATCAAGAGGAAAGAATTTAAAAAGCAGGTCACTGTGAGCGTGTACGTCTCCATCCTTCCCCTAAGGGTGATCTGCTTAGGGAGACTGTCCTTCACTTCTGAGCCTTGTACTCTCAAGTGGAGTTTTTAAAGTATTTAGGATTACGAAGGTGCAGTGAAGCATCCAACAGGATTTCTAAAGAGACTTCAATATCTGACTTCCATCCAAAACCACCACGTACCACTCAGAAAGCATTTTTGGTCCATCATTAGCAGCAGACTGAAGGCTCAAAGGTCTCTGGAATTTGATAATCACCTCTAGAACGGCAAATCCTGATGTGTAACCATGCACACCATGGCTAATCATAGCATCACTAAGATTGGAAAAGACCTCTAAGACCATCAGCTGTCAACACAACACCACTACGCCTGCTAATTTACAACTACAGACATCCACTGTGGTCAACGGGGAAAAAATCAGATGATGAAGCTGCTGAATGGGCTAAACTATCCTTGCTGTTGTCTCTTGCTGCGTGATGGACTAGAGAAGGAACATGGGCTGATACGGCTCAAACTCAGGTGAGTCAGTTAAACATCTGAAATTGGCTAAAATACATAAGCAGTTCAGAGAGTTTATCATTAGTTCTATCTTATCACAAAGGTTTCTGCACCAAACACTGACATACCATGATCACAAGTGAAGCTACCAACTCCTCTAAAGCCTGGCCACAGTGAAGCTTGACAATCCCAAGCTTAAAGCACGAGCCACGTTTTGTTTCTGACTCTGCCCCAACTTCACTTTGTGATACTAGGAAATCATTTGCGATTACATTTCAGATTTTAGCATAAAAATGAAAAACTACAAATTTCCAGACCTGTGTAACAGTGGTAGCCAACCATCCCCATTCGTAGGACGTCCCTGCAGGTGGCCAACAATGACCCGTGGCTGTACAAACAAGTTGGGGAAGGAGGAACGAAACCCACACAACTATCAGCATGAGGAACTTGCATCTCCAACAAGCAGAAATCGCTGCAGCAACCCTACCTATGGCAGGAACCGCCAAAGCGGGATCAGCAAAAGTGGGAATTTCCAGGGCAACCGTATCAAAGACGCTGGGAAGGAAATAAAGCCAATGGGGGCTGTTACCTCCAACTTTCAACACCCACGTGCATCCCTCTTCTCAATCTCTCAGCTGTTAGGTCTTTGGAAATTAGCCCAGGAGGTGCTTTTATGCACATCTGAACACAGAGAGAAGAAAGTTGTTCCCAGGAAAAAGATCAAACAGGCATGTAACGTGCACACGTATGGTGTCCGGGTGTTTCGCATCCCCGTTCAACCCGGCATGGCACCAGATTTAACAGAATCACAGAATGGTCGGGGTTGGCAGGGACCTCTGTGGGTCACCCAGTCCAACCCCCTGCCCAAGCAGGGTCAACCAGAGCAGGCTGCACAGGACCTTGTCCAGGTGGGGCTTGAATATCTCCAGAGAAGGAGACTCCACAACCTCCCTGGGCAGCCTGGGCCAGGGCTCCGTCACCCTCAGAGGGAAGAAGATCTTCCTCATGTTCAGCTGGAGCTTCCTCTGCTTCAGTTTGTGCCCATTGCCCCTTGTCCTGTCGCTGGGCACCACTGAAAAGAGTCTGGCCCCATCCTCCTGACACCCACCCTGCAGATATTTATCAGCATTTCTAAGGTCCCCTCTCAGCCTTCTCTTCTCCAGGCTGAACAAGCCCAGCTCCCACAGCCTCTCCTCGTAGGAGAGATGCTCCATTCCCCTCCTCATCCTCGTAGCCCTCCGCTGGACTCTCTCCAGCAGCTCTTCATCTTTCTTGAACTGGGGAGCCCAAAACTGGACACAGTACTCCAGATGGGGCTTCCTCACCGACATTTCTCTCAGGACCACAGCGCGAGCTTACAGCAGCAAAATAACGCCTGCTGTGTACCTGGATTATTGGGTTTGGGCATCTGTGTGTGAAAACGGTGACTGTACGTGAGAGTCGGGCAGGATTTCTGCAAGGCAGCTGATGTCAAACAAATCTGACGGCTCTTGAACGCAAGTATCTACTGCTCTAGAATCTAAACGATAGACAGGTTTGCAGCGCGCTTCAAAATAGCATCCAGAGGGAAAATACAAAGCAGCATTGCGGTGAACCTGGGGAAGCTGCAACCCCGCCATTTTTCAGCTAGCTACATCACAGACCGGATTGAGTGGAAGCGGGGCGACCTCTCCGCCGTCTCTGCCCAACGAGACAAAGGAGAGCTGGGGAGCCGAGAGGAAGCAAACGCTGAAAGCCACGAGGATCAAACTGGACGAGGTCTTTAGAGAGGAGAGAAAACCTCACCGAAGTTCAGCATTTATTTAGTTATCAGATTTCACCGTCGCCTTCGCATCATACATTTAAGATAACGTAGAACCCTCGTGCATAGGTTTCACAGCAAATTTTACAACAGGTGGGATGAATCCACGTAACACCTAGGAAGTCTTTTTCCCCCTTATTCCTGCCAGCAGCACATTTTGATTCACAACCTTATCGAAAACAGTGGTTTTATTAGGAAAAGAATTCTGTCTCCTCATTTTCCGCAATTTTCTTGTAATGGTTTCTGATAAAGTGGGTGAATAACGTAGGAAGTGTTGGCAACCGTTCTGATTTTTTAAAAGCTTTCTCTGGGCCCTTGGTCACATCCCTCTGGGGCTCATTTTCTGTGGATATTGAAACGATGGAATTTAATTAGTGCGATTATTCATGGAAATTGATTTCCAAAGTTGTATGTGTGAACGTTCACAGAAGTTGAATTTGAAATGTGCACACGTCAGGATTTGGGACCAAAGTGCCTGTACCCTTCTCCAGTTAGAGACCAGATGCACGCGGCTTACCTGGACAACGACAACTCAGTTACGCTGCTCCTATTTTGAGTATTTGCAATCAAACCAACAAAACGTACAACGAAAACATACTTGAATGATTAATAACTTCCACGAAACCTCAGTCTGTTGGAGGATGTTCAGCAAAAAAACCCAACCTTGATTTCAGTGACCAAATTATTTAAAGCCAAATATTTGACACGCTCAACAGTTTCTTGACATTTCCTACATGTCCAAGTGTTACCTCTGTAATTAAAGCATATTAGTGAAACTTCCTCCCTGACTTGATGGACTTTCTATGTACTTCTGCCTGCCAGCACAGCCAAGAATATAGGAGAAGCTTTTTAATCCACAGAAACCATTCTAACATCTTACGTATACGATCAGCTTTCCACAAACACCAAGTGCAGTTACCCTATGAGCAGGCTTTTGTATCTCCAGGTTGTTCCTAGCATATCTTCCACCTGATGGTAGTGGCTATCACAGGTCCTACATGCAAATATATTCACGGGTTATTTAATACATGAAGGAAGACAAACACTAAAGCTTCACAAAACCCAAGACATTTCTCCGGTTGTTCGTCAAAGACGCTTTTAGTGAGAGCTGAACATTTGGAACTCTACCAAACTGAGCTGTGTAGGCACCTCCTCCCTAGCTCTTCCCAAAGCCAAAGCACATTGGCTTTGATGGCTCTGTCCATAGAATTTTTTTTTCTAGTACTTCTGGGTCTACAATGGAGAAAGACTCAACTGAAAACTCATTAAAGACATGAAACAACGTAAAACAGGCTTGGGAGAATTTAACTCCATTTCGGAATGAAAAAAAACACTTTGCGTTTAATCCTGACCATTAGTTATTAGACACACACGTTCATTAGCTATAGCTTTTATCTTTATATTCCACCAAATTTCTTTCATAGTCCATTCAGACATCTTGCCATTTTGCAGAATAACTTCACACCGACACAAAACATTACCAAATCAGTCTTCTTCTGAAGAACCCACTGAATATTCGGGAGTGTTTCTGCATGGCTCTTTACAAATACCTCCATTGGGAAATATGCCTCTGGACATAGAGAAGCTGTTCGATGAAGTACCAGTAAAACCAGTTATTCTGCTCTCAGGTTTCCCCAAGGAAACGGCAAAAAGGTTGGATGATGCAGTTTCATGGTGCTGTAAAATATCAGTTCAAAAGAAAAGCGTTGCCAGATACCAGAGTTGTGGTCCTACAGAACTGAGATAACTGGCCTAGCTGCACGCTCCTAACGCACCAAGGCATTAAATCTTCCCGTAATATCTGATTGTTCCCAGATTACTAAGCAGAAACTTACCATTTATACCCGGAATAAAAGTGCTAAAGAAGAAAAGACAAAGAAACCATCACTCTTTTTGACTTCCTTGAAACTTTGAACTGTTTTCCCAGTGCTAGGAGAACGGTCCGTCACCACTGGAAGGATCCGGGTCGCTACGTACCACGCTGAGAATTTAGATGAACCGTTACAGAGGCTGTGCAGTGAATAACCACCTCTTGACAGACACCAAACAGGAGGTTGGTGACTGCCATCGAATTCAAACACGAGGTGGGCCAGCCCAGGGAACACCAGCTTCAGGTCCAGCTCTCCGCACAAGTGGGAGCCAGTATTAGGAGCACACGACTTCACAGAGCTACTGAATAAAATGAGGATTTTATGAAAGAGATTTGACATGTTTGAGAGCATCCAGAGTTTTGAAGATAAGACCAAATGTAAAATGGAATGCAGAAATAGCCTAAAAAAGCAACATATAAAGGAAGCACTGGTGATAGCCTGAAAATAAACCTACAAAAATAGCGTGATCTCAGCGGAATCTCTTCCCATGAAATGAAATGAATGAAAACAACTACTTACCCAGATTTTCAATGGAATAATAACGCTGTTTACTGTCCACCCGCACCGTCTCAGCGTATGGACTGCCTACGCCGTAGCCGATGATGTACCCACGGACGACAATGTTGGGGTTCAGCGGCGGAGTCCAACTCATGACGATACTTGTTGTCAAGGGCCTGACATGAAGAGAGCTGGGCTGGTCAGGAACCTGAGATTCTGGGATTCAAAAACAAAAGTATAAATTAACACTCTACTCATCCAATTTTACCATTCATAAGATTTGAGCTTAGATCGAAAGAGTTACACAAAAAAACCCAACCAGCTGCCCCCGAGTTACATGCAGAGCTTACATGCAATTTTGTTCTTGAGCTACACCTTTCCCTTCCAAGAGCACCGATACGCCCCGTCCTGTTTTAAACAGAGTATCTCCTAGTGCTTTCCACCTTTAGCATCAGGCTATAAGAGAGATTTAAAATGATGCAGGAAAATGAAAGATGACCTGCGAGAGAATTTCCAGTAGGACAACTTCTCTCTTCCCTGGTCTATTTGCGAGTTCAGCAGGGTCCTGACAGCTGACTGCACGAGTTGTCCTGTGTTCACTATTTAACAAAAAGGTTTACTTTGTGGATGACATACTGGTATATTATGGCAATAATCTGTCTCCTTCCCATGAAAACACGAAGCGACTTCAACTCTTGGACATGCATCTCCTGCTTTGGGGGTGCTTTAAATAACACACTAACATTTCAAAAATGAAACGACAGAATGAGGCATTTTATTGACAGGTATTCCCAGGTAAAAATCACTACTTTAAGTGGTAATTCATCGCTTGGAGTCTATTTGCCTTCTACAAGCCTAATTTTACTGTAAAGGTTAGATGAGTAAATGCCTTTTGCTTGAGTTTACCAGATTACTACCATATCACAAGTCTCTTCAGAGGAGCTGCACAGTAGCTTGTCTTTTTGAGAGCAGAAAGAGACAAGTTACTATTTTTCCCCCCCAATAAAAAGGCTTGCAATATAATAGGTGAAAGCATATACGGAAGGCAACCAAGGACAGGGTAGAAAAAACTTGGAATATAAAATGATGTAAACTCCAACAAAAGACACTTTGCAGTTGTGAAGCATTCCCACTGTAAACCTTGGAAAAGGAATAAAAAGAAGAATTAGCACTTGTCAATACCCAGGGCCATACACGCATCCTTGGTATTTTATGAGCTTTCAGATGAATTCTTATAAACACGATAGAGCACCCTGCAAACCTGTTGCACCTTCAGGGAGGTCTGATTAGCACGTTACCAGTCCGAAACACCCAGCAGCTTTAGCAGCCCTTTGCGTTCAACCCCTTCAAACTGCAAAGCACGGGTCTTGCTTAAAGGCTGAAGAAAATTCACTGAAAAGCAGCTACTCACAAAAAGAAGAAACAGATTGCACCAGCAGTGCCACCGTGAGTCGGGGCGAGTTGCCATTTACCCCCGCTCCGCTCCCAAACTTTGTTTTAATGCCGGAGCAAAAAGTTACGTGGGCAGCTATTCCTCAACAGTGCTGTTTGAAAAACAAATGACAGAAGCGTTTCTCACAAGCCCCAACGATAAAAATCACAATTTCACGCCTTGAAATGAGAAGCTGGATAACGTAGCAGTACCGCAACTCCTCAAACTTTCCCAAAAGTTCTCAGGAGGCAAAGGAGATCAGAGCATCCAGGGAGCCTTCAAACGATCATTTGTACATCTGACACAACACGGAGATCTCGGCTGCGGCACAGATACCTCTCGGCAGCCGTTTAGCTGAAAATTACTTTATTCAGACATTTCACATTCTTTATTTCAAACCATCCAAAGATGCGCTTCACGCATTTCAGAGCTAAATCACGACGCCTTGTTTAGAAAAGCAAAAGGCAGTTTAAATTCTTATACTTTTCTCGTGAATTCAGTCTCTAAAAGGAACCTGGGCTGAACAACATTTTTGAGCTATTCTTTGAACACCGATGTTTGAGAAATGCAGCTATTTTTTGAACACGCACTTTTTTGCTTCAGCTTTCTGCATAACGTGGTTTTAATGACATTTTCAATAACTTTAAATATTTCCTAGAAAAAAAAAACATTTTTCTTATTCTGACCCAGCTCTGAGTTTTAGAATTTGCACCGCGGAGTTCACATTCCAAAGTACAAAGTCAAACGTCAGAACCAACTATTTTTCCCCCTCCTCAAACAAGATATTTTCGGGTTCTCTTTATAGTGAAGCGCGTTTTCCACAGTTAGGACTTCTGCCAAACGTAACATACAGCCATACATCTAAACCCACCAGTTATGTGGGAAACCGGAGCATCCAGTCTCTGCATGGCTCTGCTGATTTTCAGCGTCCTGGCACTCAGATATCCAGGAGTAAAACTCTTCTTGAAACGTTATTGAAACATTTCTGCCTTTTTTGTCTGGCCATTTCTTTGCAGTTCTAGACCAATACATTTATTTTGGTTTCTCCTGGGCTTGAACGTGATGCCAGACCTATTTCTGAGAAGCAGCCTTGAGATCACAGAATCACAGAATGGTTGGGGTTGGAAGGGACGTCTGTGGGTCACCCAGCCCAACCCCCTGCCCAAGCAGGGTCACCTACAGTAGGCTGTAGAGAACCTTGTCCAGGCGGGTCTGGAATATCTCCAGAGAAGGAGACTCCACAGCCTCCCTGGGCAGCCTGGGCCAGGGCTCCGTCACCCTCAGAGGGAAGAAGTTCTTCCTTATCTTCAGCTGGAGTTTCCTCTGCTTCAGTTTGTGCCCATTGCCCCTTGTTCTGTCGCTGAGCACCACTGAAAAGAGCTTGGCCCCAGATCCCACTCTCCTACACGAGGTACCAAATGGGTTCTTCATCCTAAGTCCCAAATGAGCCAAATACACAGTCCCCTTCTTAGCTGCACCGTGAGTTTCTCACTTGCTCTCATGTAGGGACATCTCTGGGTACTTGTAAGCAAGTGGTGTGCTCGGACACGGGAGCTGTGGACGTCAGCCAACCCCCAGCCCAGCATCTGGCACACAGGAGCAGAACTCCTCAGCAGATCCACCTGCGAAACCAGCCTTCTCGGCGCTGCATTTCTTCCTCTCTTCCCCTACGCACAACTCGGTTCCCCAACGTCGGCAGCCGAAGTTCTGTGTCACCGCCTGGTGTCACCTCTCCCGGGACTCCACATCTGCTCCCACGGGCCTCCCGATCCTTCGCTGCCCTTCAACGTGACGCCTTGAGCACCCCACGTCTTCCAGCCAGGGAATACTGCACTTAGTGCTACTTAAAGGCTCTTAATTCCGCTGTCAAGCATGAGAAATGCTTTACGTTTGGGTCACTTTAGCGATTTTCTCCGACACTCAAAGACGTATGTTTAACAAAGTCAGGGCAGTTTTCACTCAGCCCATTTTGTTCACCTATTTCCCCAATCATTCATCAGTATAAATTACAATATGATAGCAGTCTAGCTTGCCATGCTCTAAGAGCATTAATTTCGAGCTGAAGCTAAACTATATCATAATCTAATATGTATAACAGCTCCCATCTGTTCAAGGCAGTAATCGGAACCCAAGCATCCTAAACCCATTTTCCCGGAGGACACCTTTGCGAAGTTGATCAGAGATTCTCTGGCAGCCTTGCTCAAGCTATTTAAACCAGACCCAACGGGAAAAGCGCTGCTTTCAAATTCTTTCTTTTTCCTTCTTAAAGCACAAAATTTGATGCTTAAAATAAATAATTCAAACCTTCCCAGCTGCCAGTAAAGGCATGTGAGCTTTCCAGGGAACTCTGAAGCAGCGGCTATGTTTGGATTTCTAATCACTTTAACAAAACACACTAATTAAAATGAACATCCGTTGGGAGTTGACGCCGTACTCCAGGATACTGTTCTTTTCGTGCTGCCGACACCAACCGGGCTTCCAGTCGTCTTTGCATGCACACATGTATCACAGAATCACACAGAATGGTCAGGGTTGGAAGAGACCTCTGTGGGTCACCCAGTCCAACCCCCTGCCCAAGCAGGGTCACCCAGAGCAGGCTGCACAGCACCGTGGCCAGGGGGGTCTGGAATATCTCCAGAGAAGGAGACTCCACAGCCTCCCTGGGCAGCCTGGGCCAGGGCTCCGTCACCCTCAGAGGGAAGAAGTTCTTCCTCATCTTCAGCTGGAGCTTCCTCTGCTTCAGTTTGTGCCCGTTGCCCCTTGTCCTGTCGCTGGGCACCACTTGAAAGAGTCTGGCCCCGTCCTCCTGACACCCACCCTGCAGATATTTAGAGGCATTTCTAAGGTCCCCTCTCAGCCTTCTCTTCTCCAGGCTGAACAAGCCCAGCTCCCTCAGCCTCTCCTCGTAGGAGAGATGCTCCAGTCCCTTCCTCATCCTCGTAGCCCTCCGGTGGACTCTCTCCAGTAGCTCCTCATCTTTCTTGAAGTGGGGAGCCCAGAACTGGACACAGCACTGCAGAAGGGGCCTCACTAGGGCAGAGAAGAGGGGGAGGAGAACCTCCCTCGACCTGCTGCCCACACTCCTCTTGATTGACCCCAGATGTAGTTGGGCACAAAAACTTCAAAGGAACATATTGCGTACTAAAGGTGAATCGAAACAAAGGTGCTCAAATGTGTTCCTTTCTTTCGGCGTACTGTGGCACCTTCAGAATTTCTCTTTTACTCTCTCCAGTGAAAAGCCAGCTGCTTCATCTCAGCAACATCACTTCTCAAACTGCCGCCCAGCCAACACGTAAGTAGAAAGGCATTATCACATGGGCACAAACTGAAGCAGAGGAAGCCCCAGCTGAACCCGAGGAAGAACTTCTTCCCTCTGAGGGTGACAGAGCCCTGGCCCAGGCTGCCCAGGGAGGCTGTGGAGTCTCCTTCTCTGGAGATATTCAAGCCCCGCCTGGACGCGGTGCTGTGCAGCCTGCTCTGGGTGACCCTGCTTGGGCAGGGGGTTGGGCTGGGTGACCCACAGAGGTCCCTTCCAACCCCGACCATTCTGTGATTCTGTGATCTCGCAGCGTGGCGTGGTGTGATCCGCTGGCATAGTTACACCGCGTCTGGAAGCATCACCTCTTCTTTAACAGCTTGATGAGGAACCGCAGGCGCTGGCTCTCCCTTTCCACGCGCCGCGGGCACTCCCGCTCTGCTGGGAAACGGCCTTTGGAGACAGGGAAAAGGCAGAAATGCTCCAGTCTGCAAAGGCTGACTTTGAGATCATAAGGAGATCCCGTCAGCCGAGAGAAAGGCAGCATCAAGTACTGTTGTGCACTTAAACTGACTATTTATTTATTCTTTCATCCAGTTTGCCTTTGATCCTTCTTAGGCGACTTATTTTGTTTTAAAAATCATAGCAATTTTCATCAGTTTGCTTTTATTTTCTATCCATCTCCTTTCCCCTACATATTTGCTTCTCGCGGATTGTCTGCAGCTTTGCTGTGACTTCCATCTGCCAGGCTCTTTGTTCCATTCGCTTTGCGCTCTGTTTAATTTTTTTAGGTAGACTTTTTCATTACTCTCCTTTTATTCCCGCACTACTTCAAATATTCCTTTCATTTTCGTGTTTTTCTTCCCTTTCGTGCCAGCATCTGCACCGATTTATGCAGCCCACAGCTTTCAGGTATCTGCATCCCGTCATCTTTCACTAATTATTCAGCTTCGTTGCCAGCCCGCATTTCCAACGTCTGCAAATAAAGGCTGGGGAAGCGGAGCTGACCTATCTGAGCATTTGCATAACGAATTTGGAGGATTGTTGCCATCGTTTTCATTGTTTCTTTGATTATGTTTATCAGTTATGAAGCTACGCCTTCGCTTCACCGGGTTATTGCAAACGGCCACGACACTCGAAATTCTGGCCGGGAATTATTTCAACCACGGTTTCCGACTCCTTGGTCCCGGTGACAGCAGAGAAACTCAACCCAGGGCATACAGGACCCAGGGAAACATCTGCTGGTGGGGGTTTAGAACCCCTCACCCTGACCTGGGTGACAACTGCAGTGACACCCCCCAGCAAGAAGCCTTTGGGAGACAACAGCTTTTAAAAGAAGAGACGCATTTACCGTCGAGATCGTTCTCGGGTGTTTCTGCTGTGTACCAGTCCGAGGGGGGCCCCGTCCCATTCACTGTCATGGCAGCCACCTGGAAACTGTACTGGCTTCCTTTCTCCAGCCCTGTTTAACAGCAGAAAAAAACAAAAATCATAGAAGATAATCACAAAAAGCAAGAAGATGGAAAAAAAAAACCCAAATTCATGGCAATACTTGAATCTGCAACAGCCTTTGCATAAAATGAAACCTCTAATAAAGTTGTGCTGGATTTGCGGTATGAAGGAAATATATAGAAATGCACATATATGCATACATATATATTAAAAATACATATGGACATGTATAGAAAGGTCATCATGCACGCGGGAAAAGAGAGTTGTGACCTCAAGAAAATGCTTTAAAAAAATCGAATGAGAGCTGCACAGGCCCAGGACTAGTTTGGGTCCTAATTCCCATTATGCATCCACACAAACATACCAAATTAATGGCAGTCCAATTAGTAGAAAAATGAGGAATTGTTTTGCATAACTAAAAGCCAGCTCCCCGCTTTTAAACCGCAGGGAACTGCAGGTCCATCAAATCAGCAGGCTAGGGTCTAGGTTAGCAGAGCGTTCGGCTTTGCCGTGCTCCTGAGGAACTTCGGAGCACGCAGTCCAGGCGAAAAAATAAAATGTCTTTTACCAATATTATGAAATAAGCACGAATGCAGAAAGAGACGTTTTCCTCTGTGGCTAAAGCCATCAGAAAACTATTACTGCAGCGTTCCTGACTGTGCCACGAGACCTCCCAGTCCCCGAGGCGGGGACAGAGGTTGATCTTTTTGCTCAGTCTACACTGACCACCAAGCACGGGAAAAACATGTTCCATTTAACGGCAAACGTTCTCTGGAGAAGAACGCTCGTAATTAAAAAGAGCAGCTGACATTTAGCCGACATGGACGCCCGCTCTAAAATTGCTAGCGGCTATTTAAAAACCTGCACTGGAACTCTCAGCTCCTCTGGTGTTGCAGATGTTCTTCTCACCCCGTAAAGCACCTGCCTACCAAACAGGATTGCGGCGAAGAGCTGAAGCGCCTAGGTGCTAAGAGAGGCTGAGGGAGCTGGGCTTGTTCAGCCTGGAGAAGAGAAGGTTGAGAGGGGACCTTAGAAATGCCTACAAATATCTGCAGGGTGGCTGTCAGGAGGACGGGGCCAGACTCTTTCCAGTGGTGCCCAGCGACAGGACAAGGGGCAACGGGCACAAACTGAAGCAGAGGAAGTTCCAGCTGAAGATGTGGAAGAACTTCTTCCCTCTGAGGGTGACGGAGCCCTGGAACAGGCTGCGGAGTCTCCTTCTCTGGAGATATTCAAGCCCCACGTGGAAGCGGTCCTGTGCAGCCTCCTCTGGGTGACCCTGCTTCCACAGGGAGTTGGACTGGGTGACCCACAGAGGTCCCTTCCAAACCCAACCACTCTGTGATTCTGTGATTTGGAACAGCCACACAGCTCCGACTCCAGCAATCACAACATACACCTGCAGAAAGCCCTCAGGAGATCTGGGTATTTTTCTTCACTGCTTCCTAAAACACATCTCCCCCCAGCTGGAGTTTGGGATGCAGGGAGGTGGGCTGTGGTGGGTCTGTGGCAGTGGGAGCAGGCAGGAGGGCCCACAGTCCCACCAGGGCTCCTGCAGCTCATCAAGCCCGGAATAATTCACGGGGAAAAAAAGAGTTTGCTCAGGGCGTGGGGATCTACCGCAACAGAGGTCAACTTGCTCTTGCTTCCCCAGGGATGGGAGTTGTGGAGCTACAGAGATGTGCACCTTCACACTGGGACTTCGACTGCATCGCTGTGATTTCTTCTCTAGGCCATCAGAGCAAGAGCAACTCAAACATCTCAGCAGCTTCTTCGTTATTTCTACTTCATCTGCCAGCAAATAGATTCCCTCCAACTCGTCTAAAGTGTTGAACAAGCTATCTCCTCCCACCAAGGACTTGTTCATTTGCAGCTACTCGTTCTGTAGCGTTCACGAGAGGTCCCATGGGGACTCTAACCATGGTGACTTGGTTAGACATCCCATGGGGACATCTAACCAAGTTAGATGACCAAGCTGAGATTTCAGAATTTAAGGTCTTCCTCACAAAAATGTCCCACTTTTGCTTTTATTTCGTTTTGAAAGGAAACACTGCTTTTCCTTCCAAAGCAGTCAATGATGTTGTTGATTCAACACAATCCAGAGTTGATTCTGATTCTTAAAGATCACACTTGACGTGTGAAAGTAAACGTAATGCAGGTCCTTTGAGGTGAAATCATGGTTATACCCAATTCAGGGGCAAAGGTGCCACTGACTTGGCCAAAGTTTGATTTTCTCCCTCAATACTTGGCTGCTTTCTCAGTTGTGTCTTGGGCATAATGCGAGAACCCAGGTGAAATCATTGCCACCTACCAGCATTCACTGTTGCCCTCACGATAATCACCTGGCCGCTTTGATTCCTGGCAATTACAGTTTTGTTGTGATCTAGTGTTGAACTTCTTATTCTGTGAGGGGCTGTTTTCCACAGAAAATCTTGGATAAGAAACTAAGGAAATCGATATTTTTGCACCCCTGAGAAAATAAGAGATGTTGACTGAGTGCTCTAAAAAAAACCAACTGAGGCTTAAGCTACTGGACACAAGACATTCAGCTTCAAACTCCTTAATGATAAAATCCAGGAACAAACCTCTGATAAAAGCATTAAGGAAAAAATTGGCTTAAAAATACCAGCATAAAGACTGTCTTTGTACAACACAATAAATGCTACCTGCCAGCAGAGAAATCAATGTTGCCTTGAAGTGAAAGTATATTTTATTCCCAAAGCATTTAATTCATCAAACCCTTGCGAGGCTCTACCACGTGAACACTGACCTGTGAACAAGTACCAGAGGTTGTTTGGCTCCAGTGTTTCAATCTCACCCCTGCGGGTAGTCTTTCTGTGTCGGATTTTATAGCCCGTAATAAATCCGTTTTGAGTACCTGGGGGTGGAGGCAACCAGCTAACTTTGATGCTCTGTAAAAGAAGAGATATTATTGTTGATTTTTTTTTTTTTTTTTTTTGCAAAGAGATGACAGGAATAAAGCACATAAAATGAATGAAAAAAGGAAAAGAGGCAAAGGCTATGTTTTTCTAATAACAACATGTGTTCAACTAAGTTGTTATTTTGAGGAGAAAACCAAATCAAATCTAAAAAGACTCAAACTGGCATAAAGAACACCATACGTTCTCTAGCAGTGGCTGGCTATATAGACCATGGATTTCTTTTTATACCACAGATTTTCTCCCTTTTCAGGAATTTCTCAACATGCCACTAGAATAACTAGCTCTAGGGTTGAGTCGACACTGCAACTCCTTTCGCTTTTCAGCCCAAAGTGCCAAGGTCGCGTCTTTTTGACTGTAGGATACCAACACGGGGTTGGCCTCGATGACCTTTAAACCCAACTCCTTCCAACCCAAACTATTTTACCATTCTCAATATAAACCTGAGCAGTTCTAACAACTTTGTGCCATTTGAATTCCACAGATGTTCCCAGAGACGTTACTGCACCCTTGTTCTATCAATCTAGACAAGGGCAAACCTCTTGGGAATACACTTATTGCCGACCCCAACAACTAAGCGAATTTTTGCTGAGCCATTCGCCAGTCAGCAGCGACGCAATTAGCCAAGACCAATCACTTTTTTATTCTAAATATTGCTTGTCTAGCCTAGATTGTATGAGCACTCTTCTCTCAGCCTAAGAGCCCAAACTGAAACCATCCCTTCCCACAGGCTCCCAACATGGAGATATTCATCTATATGGCTCCCAATGGAGATACTCAAGACCCGCCTGGACAAGGTCCTCTACAGCCTGCTGTAGGTGACCCTGCTTCGGCAGGAGGGTTGGCCTAGATGACCCCCAGAGGTCCCTTCCAACCCCTACTATTCTGTGATTCTGTAACACATCCCTACACAGCCAGACACCCATCCCTGCCACCTCTCTCCTGGAAGAAAGGTCCGAAGCCGTTTTGTCGCGGTGACGCAGAAGCCAATCCATGTCCTTGGCCATTCCCGTCACCTTTCCGTGTACCTCTTCCTCCTTCCCACGCTTGGTGGAGGACGCACGGCAGGTTTGTGCCGCGCTGCAGTGATCATTTTCTTCTCAACCCTGTTCCTATTCCAAGAAGCCCCAACGCTCAGCAGTGCTTTCACCGCCGCAGACCACTGTGCTTCCAGACGTTGAACAGTGAGACCCCATCCCCAGCTAGTGCAGGGCACAGCAGTGGGTACGCACGTTCTCTCTGTATCGCTTTCTATTTGACCACATGGAACTTCATCTACTCTTTTTCCATCTGACCACGAGGAAGAACTTCTTCCCTCTGAGGGTGACGGAGCACTGGAACAGGCTGCCCAGGGAGGTTGTGGAGTCTCCTTCTCTGGAGAATTCAAGACCTGCCTGGACGTGGTCCCGTGCAGCCTGCTCTGGGTGACCCTGCTTGGGCAGGGGGTTGGGCTGGGGGATCCACAGAGGTCCCTGCCAACCCCGAACATTCTGTGATTCTGTGATTTCATCTCCCAGTCACTCAGCGTTGTGTGGATTTTTAGCAACCCTCTTTCACTTCTGCTCCATTAAATTGCTCTCCGTTGTTTCCTCGCTCTCCATCCTGCGCATTAGTGGTGTGGACCCCAGCACGCATCGCTGGGTGACCCCACCACCAAAGCTCCCCAGCCGAGACAAGCTGACACCTCTCTCCCCCCTTTGTTTATCCCCTCCGTTGCTTATCAGAAAGGGATCTTTCTCCTTACACTGCAGTGACTTCATTTCTTCAGGAGCCTTTTGTGAGGGGTCTGTCTTATCATAAGGCTTTAGGAAACCCAAGCCGACGATATCAACCAGATCTCCTCGCCCACGTGCTCAACGATTCCTTCAAAGGACTTCAATAGGCACGTGAAGCAGGACTTCCCTCCACAAAAGCTGTATCGATCCTTCCTTGTCATATCATGTCCATCCACATGTCTACTCATGCTATTCTTTATTAGAGTTTCTAGCAATTTGCCCGGGAAAAACTACCAGATTTACTGGGCAGGACTGATAAGAGAGCTGATACCGTACAGCAACACTTCTCTGCTAAAACAATCTGGGCACCAGCTGCTCCTTGCAAGCCTCCAGTCCTTCAGGTGTTTTTACTCAGCATGACATAAGGTACTCAAGGTATTAAGGGTTTCTGTGGAACAAGGCTCCACAATTGCACAACTGTATCTACAATATCTCTTACAGCATTCTATAACAAATTTTTAGAAAAGAGCAAAGCCAACCACATCACAGTGGGCAGCTTTTGACCCAACACAATTTATTACCGTTATTGAGTTGCTTAGTCCCTGCATAAATATGTTATGGCACATATCAAATTAATTACTGCAATAGAAAAAATCAATTTTGCACATATACTGCCCAGTGATTAATTGTTACAATCAATTATACATTTCAAAATCAATACTTCACGTTTGCATTGCTGAGTGAAATAATGCTCAGTTTTTTGCACTAGGGCAGAACCAACTCCATTTTTCAAACCAGAGAGCGATTGTTTTAAAAACAGGCTTGGTCACTTTGCATATTGAAATTGCCTACATTTAAAATGTTTACAGGAGAATGTGAACACCCAGAGAGGAGCTGTAAAGCACATTTCTGCTGACAGCTCGGAGGATGTCTACAGGTAACTTGCTGTGTGATACTGGTGCAGTCCCAACAGTTCTTATCTCTGCATAACATCAAGCCACGCTCTCATCATGGGGGCCTCAGCATCTGTGAATATTCCAGCCCAGCTGCAAGGACAGTCAGGAGGTTTGGGCCAGACTCTTTCCAGTGGTGCCCAGCAACAGGACAAGGGGCAATGGGCACAAACTGAAGCAGAGGAAGCTCCAGCTGAAGATGAGGAAGAACTTCTTCCCTCTGAGGATGACAGAGCACTGGCCCAGGCTGCCCACGGAGGCTGTGGAGTCTCCTTCTCTGGAGATATTCCAGCCCCGCCTGGACAAGGTCCTGTGCAGCCTGCTCTGGGTGACCCTGCTTGGGCAGGGGGTTGGACTGGGTGACCCACAGAGGTCCCTTCCAACCCCGACCATTCTGTGATTCTGTGCGAAGACACTTTGACTACCCCATTTCCCAGGTAGAGAAGGAAGCAGAGCATTCGGATATTTTCTCAGAGGAAGGGAAGTAAGAACAACTCAACCTTTCCCCTGCCCCTTCAATACCAACAAGAAAAGCTCTTCTAAAACCCTAGCTGCTCCCATCCAGGACAAAAAAAGAAATATATGGAGAAGAAAAATAAAGAAGTGGAGGGGTAAGAACACTTTCAGGGACCTGTTGCACAGGTCCTGCAGGCAGATGGTCACAGGAATGACTTGTAGATTGAAAAATCCCACCAGAAGGGACCAATCACACTGGTGTCTCAGTCTGGAAAGTGCAGTAACACTAACTTATACCCCAAGGTGCAGCTTATAGAAAATTGAGAACTGAACCAGCTGATAAGAAACTACACGTGAATTTTGAAAGAAATCCCATAATTTGGAACACCTTCCAACGACCCAGACTTTCGAGTGGATCTTTGGGTGGTCCACCGTCACTTCCAAACCATATTTTGCCAATTTCTTTCAAACAACAAAGTTCGCTGAGCTGCGTGTGAGCTAGAACAACAAGAAGGCCCCAAGACAATTTGTTGTCTTCTAGGTGAGGCAGCAACAGCGTTGGTTATGCTTCCCCAGAGGAAGGGTTCTCCAGGCCACTGCCCACCCAAAGCAAAGAGTTTTTTGCAAACAGAACAATACTCAAGCAACAGATCTGCCACTGGGGTGGTTTAACCCCTCGACGGGGCCAGTCAGCAACCATTTCACAGACCTATAGATGCTATAATAATTTTGGAACTGGAGCAGGAATGGCTCCAGTCTCCCTTGAGGCATTTCATCATAAGGTTGCGCAAGTCCGAGGTGCTCCATGTGGACCCTGACCAGGCAGCACTGGTCCTACCTTTCTGAGCAAAGAAAACTCCGAAGGCTCCCAAAGGAAGAGCACACTGGAATAAGGGTCCCAGTGTCCAAGCATGTTCTTCAAGCATCTCCAAGCATGTTCTCCAAGCATATTCGAAAACACAGCAGAGGGCAAAGCCTGCTGCACACAGGCACAGTACTACCTGTGTACAACTACTTCTGAGATTTACACATGCATAGTTTTTAGGGATATAAGAAACTATTGCAGCCATATTATTTCTAGCCTGAACTCGACACTAATTCGATTAAAAAAGGCTAACAAGTGTTCCACCAGAAGCATCGAAGCACCTGGAGCTGCGATTTTTAAAAGCGACCCCAAATATCCCTTCCTCTGCCTTGAAGCCAACAGTGACTGCATCTCCCTGCACAGCAGGTCTCACAGAAGCAATGGGTTTGATCTAACCCTCAAGGTAGAATAAATAAAATCTTCCTTATGATTAGAGGAAAAAGCAGGTTTCTTTACAGATCCACCTAAAGCTGTCACTGTAACGGTAACAGTTCACTTTCATCTCAACAACCTGGTCTCCATGGACACCACAACGATGCTTTTTATCAATAGCACTTAACATGTGACCCTTTGCTCCGGGAAAATCAATGACTAAGGTTCTGACAGGCTTCTTGTCCTTTCTTCTGCTTAAGAGAGAGCAGTAATGACTAGTGCTCTAATCCTTCATGCTTCATCCGAGAGGTAGCCAACAGAAAGAAAAGATTTCCTTTATGTTACACCAGGATTCCTAAGGAAACCATAAAATGAAGCCAGCTTGAAGAGGATTTTGGGAACCTGTTAGTCCTGGTCGGAACGCAACGTAAAAGGTTGCTGGTCACCTCCGCTTGCTGAAATGAGCCTTCTTCAAGCAGAGCGTGGTCCCTTCCTCGCATCATTAGGAAGTCACCCTGAACAGCTCAGCGTGAGCTCGGACGCCCAGCGCTGCCCTCACCCAGAGCTGTGAATGCCCTTGACGTTGCAAAACGGCCCTTTACAGATTGCAAACGACATGGCATGATCCCTTCCAGTTTAACTGTATTTAACAAACCTTTTCAGGGAGAACAGACATTGGTCCAACACATCCAACCAAACCTGAGCTGAACCTTTAACATCTTTCCAAAACCACAGGATATTTTCATTTTCCCATTTTCACGATTATTTAATAGAATAAGAAAAAAGCGGAGATGTTATCTCTACATTGACTCGACATACGGAGCATCAGAAATCTCACAATTTTACCAAATCAAAGTTTCTAGATGTGCAAAGACCATCTGTCTGTTTATTTTAGTCAATAATCCTCTGGCCATACATATTCATTAACAGATATTTGCAAACATTCATTCATTTATGGTAGCAGACGACTAGTACTCGCTTTATGAAATCTATCTGTTGCACTTTGTCTCTGCACGTATGCTTTTCTTCTGATTTTTTTCTTTACTAAGTCAATTCCTTAAGATTTTTTTTTCCCCCAAAGGATATTCAATTATCTACAATCACACCAGCTAGATACACAAATCAGCTCTTTGATACAACCGAGCCTTGAAGTGATACTCTGGAGGAAGACCCCTAAAACTCACCAAGTAGAAGCAATCATGCGCCTCAAGGATGTTGGCTATTCTGCCGGAAAAGTAGAACCCAACTAAACCAAACTGGGAATAAGACTTGTGTAAAAACACCCAGGGCACACCATGAGCTGCCAAAGAGCACAGGGATGGGAAGGCAATGGGAAGGCAATGGGAAGGCAATGGGAAGGCAATGGGAAGGCAATGGGAAGGCAATGGGAAGGCAATGGGAAGGCAATGGGAAGGCAATGGGAAGGCAATGGGAAGGCAATGGGAAGGCAATGGGAAGGCAATGGGAAGGCAATGGGAAGGCAATGGGAAGGCAATGGGAAGGCAATGGGAAGGCAATGGGAAGGCAATGGGAAGGCAATGGGAAGGGGCTCGTGGAGTGCCTAGCACCTTCAAAGGGTACGACAGGCGCTACCCAGGATCAAAGTACCCTAGAGATTTCACATGTTTGGAAGAAATTCTGTGGGTTAAAACTTCCCATCTATCAGCTGACGGTGAATTATATACTGGATGCTTCAGTTAACGCAGGTTAACTCTGGTTAAAAGGCAAAGCCTGAACAATTGCAAGGTAGGAGAAGGGAAATCAAGCCAGAATAAGAGCGCCCGTCGTGAATTTATGTAGATTAAGCATCTACAATCCACTCACCCCATCTGTAAAAAGCTGGAAAAAGTTCAAAAAAAGGAGTAACTTGATGATGTCATGCAATAAGAAAATGGGCTATTGCCCTCCATATATGGCCAGCAGCAAGAAAAGGCACATTTCGCATTCCAGATATGACCCATCCATGAACTGGGATTTGAAATTAATTTCCGGAGTAAGACGGCAGATTTGGGAGCCAGGTGTGTTCTGCGCTCGGTGAGGGACTCGGGCAATGATCTCCCAGAAACACTCCCTCTGTATGGAAACTAGGAATAACCTTCAGGTGCTTTCATAAAGGGTTCCGAGACTTTGCAAAGCTGTTTTAAATCTTACATACTCCTACCGCCTTTGTTTAGCTTTTATTAGCGATAGCAACAGGCACTGAAGCTACCCAAGGTCTGTCAAACGCTGCACATGAAATATGCTTAAGAACCGCAATAAATCAAAAAACCCACCAAAATCACACCCCCTCCAAAATACCAGTGGTTTCAATACACCCAGAGGGCAAAAGTTCCCCTACTAAGATTGTGAGCCGAAATGGGACTGTAGGCTTGAAGAAACTAAAATTTAAATACTAGTATAAATAAGAGGAACCTGCCAGAAGCAAGGCTTGTAGCCAAAACCACAACAGACTGCCCGAGACGCAGTTGCAAATAATTAAAAGCCCTCAGAACACTAAATAGAAAGTTTCACAACCAGTTGGACTCATCTTTCGTCCTTAAAAAAGACCCATAAACAACGTTTGAGAGCTGGGTTGGACTGGTCACCACCCAACACAGAGCTGCAGCCCATAGAAGGGCTCCCAACGATCTGCAACGAGCGTTCAGAATTTGTCCCGCGTCGCTGAGAACCAGCCCCTCTGTGCTTGCCAAAATTCATGGAAATGTCTAACTCTAGCTTTTTTAACTGCTGTTAATTAATCTTAGTCTCAATAATCCCTGGGTGAAGCGTGCATTCCGGCTCCATTTTTCCTACCAATTAAATCCAAACGACCTGAACAGCTCGTAGAAGACGTGCATTATCTCCCAGATCAGGTGTGCTTTGAAAAACAGGCAAGACCCAAGAAGGGATTTGAAAAAGACAGTATTTTAAAAAAATGTCTAAAAAAAGACAGTGTTTTAAAAATACGTCTAAGACTTCGGCGTACTTTAAATTAGGCTAACGCTTGAGGAAACGTGAAAATCCAGGCGCCATTTGTGCAGCAAGATCTGCTAAGCCTGGCGTAACTACAAAATCATAGACTTCACCATGAAATTAAGCATCCCAAGGTCGAGTCAACGGGACTTTACTGTTTTTTTGCTGTGGGTGAGTTCTCTCCTGAAAGAGAAGACAAATTCCCAGGAAACACTTCTACGCTACGCGTGTGGCACGGAAGCTTATTACCCTAACGCTACAGGGAAAGTCAAAACTATTCCGAAGTCAGACCTAGGCTGCCTACAGAAGAAGTGCATGAAGATGTTTTTAATGAAATGAGGATGTCTTATTTTGGAAGGCTTTAAGTCGATATTTTCAACGCTCTGGGAGAACGAACTAATAGCATCTTGATCATCAGCAGTTTAACGCGTGTTGGGAGGCAATGAGGTTCAGGCTCCCAGCTGTGGACGTGCTAGCTTAGACCCATGTGGGACACGTTAGCTTAGACCTGCGTGTGGACACGTTAGCTTAGACCCGTGTAGGACACGTTAGCTTAGATCTGCATGGGACATTTAGCTTGGACCCGCGTGTGGACACGTTAGCTTAGACCCACATAGGACACATTAGCTTAGATCTGCATGGGATACGTTAGCTTGGACCCACGTGTGGACACGATAGCTTGGACCCGCGTGCGGACACGTTAGCTTAGACCCACGTGGGACACGTTAGCTTAGACCCACGTGGGACACGTTAGCTTGGACCTGCGTGGGACACGTTAGCTTGGACCCACATAGGACACGTTAGCTTAGATCTGCATGGGATACGTTAGCTTGGACCCACGTGTGGACAGGATAGCTTAGACCAGCGTGTGGACACGTTAGCGTAGATCTGCATGGGATACATTAGCTTGGACCCACGTGTGGACACGATAGCTTAGACCTGCATGTGGACACGTTAGCTTAGACCCACGTGGGACACATTAGCTTAGACCCGCGTGTGGACACGTTAGCTTAGACCCGCGTGTGGACACGTTAGCTTAGATCTGCATGGGATACGTTAGCTTGGACCCACGTGTGGACACGTTAGCTTGGCCCAGCGTGTGGACACGTTAGCTTAGATCTGCATGGGATACGTTAGCTTGGACCCACGTGTGGACACGATAGCTTAGACCCGCGTGGGGACACGATAGCTTAGACCCGCGTGGGGACATGGAAGCGCCTTGCAAAAATACAGGAACCCGAGGGCAAGGAAAGAAAAAGGAGAGCCCTTCACCGTACGTGCTGTGAACTCCCAAAGTCCTACCAGAAACATCTGAAGGCATCGAGGGCCAAAGAGGAGAGGATTTTTCAGGTGCCGATTTGCAAGTTGAAGAGCAGAAGGGAGGAGGTTTGAATCTGTTTTTTCCAACCAGTACTGCTCTTCCATGACTCTTATTTTAGTAAATTATTTTGCAGCTTCGTGGCTCCCAGACTTTGATCTCACGCCCACGGGCTCAGCCCCGGAGCCCACCCAAGCTGCTGTGCTATTTCCTGGGCTTGCAGTAAGCCGACAGCCCTACTCACCCGAGCGCCCATCTCCTCGAGCACCCAAACCCGTCGCGACACACGCACGAGCGACGGAGGAAGGCACTTCATGCAGAAGCCACGTTTCTCCTGCCGCCCTCCAAGCCACGGCCGTCCCCGCACCCACCACCCCGCAGGGAAGGGGCTCTCCCCCTACAACCAAGGCATAAGCTGCAAATTAATTTACAAATACATGCTGAAGCTGTTGGCAGTCGCCTTGGATATGAGCAATTTGGAAGTCCCCCAGCATGGTGTTTCATAAAACCACGTCCCCTCCACCCCAAAGATAAGAAGAAAAAAAAAAACCTGGGAGGATTGTTAAGGTAGGAAGAACTTTTCAGCCAGTATTAGCTCCTCAGGATATTTCTCTTCCGAACTACGTCTCCAAACAGCTCTTATATTAAAACTGCACGATCAAATACTTAAAACCAGTTGATCATCACAGCCTTAAAAAAAAAATCAAAATAAACAAAGAAAAAAACCCAAAAAACCAAAAATGATAGTAATGATATATTGGGGAAAAAAAACCAACACTTAAGGATAAAAATGCCTCTGGGTTTCTTCACTAACTTGAAGAGAAGACGAAACACAACCAAATACAAACCCAAAAAACCCTAAAGTGATAGTAATGATATATTGGGGAAAAAAAAAAAAAAACACTTAAGGATAAAAATGCCTCTGGGTTTCTTCACTAACTTGAAGAGAAGACAAAACACAACCAAATACAAGGCTTAGAAGAGTCAGGCACCTCAGGCGAACACTTGGTTACGGCGGCAAAGGAATAAAACAAACAGAAAATAGTGAGGTTTGAAAACACACAATGAAAAAAGTCATCATTTTCGCTCTCTCTCTGCAAATGCAGAAACTTCTAAGGCACAACAGCTTCCAAAATTTTGTTCTAAAGATTTTAAAAAAGACTTGAGAAATAGTTGTCTACAGAGCAATCGAGCGCTCGTTAGCTGGGTGACGTATGGACACCCCACAACAGCACGCAGCGCAGCGTTCCTCTCTTACGGAACGGGAACTGCTTAGACCAACATTTCCACAATTTTCATGTTTCCAAATTGGTGAGGTTCCTCTCCGCCAAGCTTAGACAGGCTCTTTTTACAGCTGACGGTGAGGAAAACCCACATCCAAAGCCAATCACCCGACATGATAAATTTTTAAGGACAGGTGGATCTTGCTTTCAGCTTCTTAGTTTTATTACCTAAGCAGAGAAGAGTGATTGCTTAATGGATTTTTAGGCATTTTTAGATTTTTTTAGAGCATTTTGAGACAGTTCATCATACAACTAAAACTAACTTGTACTAATTTTGTAAGCACGGTTGGAAACAAAAGCCTTTTGAAGTAACTAAGAGATACCATTAACTTGAAAAGCTCTTTATTTTTAAAGAACATCCTACTCACAAACATTTTCAAAGCGCTGACTTCTCATTCAGAGATGGGCTAGAAAGTTTTCATTAAGGAAAAAAAAAACCCCTGTAATACAAAAATATCTCAAACTCGTGAAGGGCTTCAGTCAACTCTAAGAAAGCCAACTGGAACTTCACAGGTCCAGGGATCAAAGTAACTATCAATATTTCAATCCAGTTTTCAATTACAAAGGCACTTAATTGATTAGCACTTAGCAACACCTGTAGTTGGCTATCACTTTAATTACTGATTATACTGATGCTGATTACTTAAACGACCTCTGCCCAAGAGCCTCCTGATTAAGAGTTTATAAAGCAAAGGGCACAATAATTTCAGAATAATTAGGCCATTAAGATTCAGATTAAAATAAAAATCTCAGGATTATTTAAAAAAAAATATTCCATTTTAAATAATGTTAATGCACGCGCCCCTGTCACGCTGTGCTGGTATCAGGAGCTGCCTGGAGATCCCTCGAAGGCAGGGATCCATCTCTGGAGGAAGATGCTAGCTGCCCACCAGCCCAAACGACCGCGCACCGCCACAAACAACAAAATAGGAGGAAATCAAAAAAGTACAACGAAATAATGCATCCCTAAACCTGTTCATTCAATATTCACGCTCCCACAGAGGCAAAGGAGGGTCGTCCCGTTATAACACACGCAACGGAGCAGCGCGTGCTGCCTTCGGAGACCGACGGAGCTCCAAGGTCCATGACCTGAGTGCCAGAGCCTGCCCTAGCTTCGACGTTAATTCTCTGCGTGATTTTTAATGGAGTCACTGATACTCTCCTTTTTGCAAAGTACACATTTTTGTAACCGCAATTCCCCAAATATTAACTGCAACGGAGGTTCACGAGTCTTCACGCGCACGAAGGTGGTTGCGGTAAGGGAACACAGGAGCGCAAAGCCTACCTACTCCTCACGTTAACCTGGAGAGCATCTCTTTGGGCCTCGTGTAAGAAGAATAAAGGTAGCTCCCCGCAGAAATGCTCAAATTTGAAGGCCTAAATTGGTAGCAGAAAAGCCGCTATTTTGGGTATAGGGGTTAGTTAGTGAGCTTCTGAAGAGAAAAGGAACCATCTGGTACTATTCAGCGTGCATCATGCACTGGAACGGCTCCCCGAGCCCAGTCGCGTGCACCGAGAGAGGGCTGGGAAAGGATTTGGACAGGATCGTGAGCCAAGAGCTAAAAAGAGGTCAATTCTACAAATGGGTCTAAAGCTTCTGCTGAATTGCTCAAAGATGGTAGATAATGATGAATACTCCTATTCAAAAAGGCCAGGGAAACAAGAAGATATTGGAACATCTGTGGAAGGAAAGGAAAAACTGCCAGATGTTGCCAGGGTTGGCAATTCTTATGTCCAAAGAGGAAAACTCTGGATTGCACAATCTACAGCCAGGGTTCAGATTGATTTATTACCCAACTGATTGAAGCTACTCATCCTCACTCCTCTCCACGACCAGCTCCTTGCCTTAGCTAAATAATAAACAACTTCATAGCATCATAGAATGGTTTGGGTTGGAAGGGACCATAAAGATCATCTGGTTCCAACCCCCCTGCCACGAGCAGAGACATCTCCCACTAGACGAGGTTGCTCAGAGCTCCATCCAACCTGGCCTTGAGAAGAAACAACCTGAAAGGCAGAAGAATGAAGGATGCGTTCAGGACAACGGAATGGAAAGATCTGAAAGCACCAGCTTGTTTTGCTGGTACTGAAGCACAGCGCCAGCTCTGCTCCTCGTTTCAGCCCTGCGGCAGAATCGCAAACGCTCCCTCCTCCTTTTTAACTTGCTATGTGCCATGCACCAACACTCTCCTTGAAGAACATTACTACTTCCAGTTGATTTTCAGGAGAATTAGTGGTGTACTATGGGGTAACAGGTCAGGGAAGACAGGGCTCAAGCTGTAGGTGACCCTGCTTCAGCAGGAGGGTTGGACTAGAAGACCCATAGAGGTCCCTTCCAACCCCAAACATTCTGTGATTCTGTGATTCTACTCAATTTTACTCAAAACCAATGCTGACTTCTTTTTAAAGCTTGAGACCTGACTGAGATGACGCCCTCCCCCGACACTGATGCCGCGGGGGATTTTTAACCTCTCGGTGCAGAAGTTCAAGTGCATTTCGAGCGGCTGCTCTGCTTGGGAGAAGAGCCAGCGCACCCAGCAGCGCTTCCAACACACCCAAGACATCAGAAGGCGCAGGGACAATTCACCAGGCTTGGGACCTTAAAGAAAACCACTTCTGCCTCTGTAAATGTTCAGGTTAGCCTAGGACATGCCCCAACATGCTTCTCGGGACCGCAGAGCATCACAGAGCAGCACCCAGGGGAAGGGAAGCGCCCTTGGAAGAAACACAGGGAGCCGGTACGGGGAGGGACATGGCTACACGTCTGCGCTAAACTCTGCTATCTCTGCTTCTTTTCTTTCTGTAACTAAAAGCACACCCTGTGAAATACCCCCCTAAGTCATGCTGACAAAAACTGTATTTCTTAAATTTCCTTGACGACATCCCCAAGTTGCACGCGTTTTCCGCGCCCTATTGAAACTGGCGCTTTGAAGTGCTTCCGAGCTTTGTTACCTCCGTTTATTCACAGGAGCACCTTGCTTTTCCTTTTGATTATACGACTGCATCTCCCATCGCTAGGCTTGGGCCTGAATGCTAATAAAATGTGGTTTTCTAAAACTGTGTTTTAATGATCGCCTAGCGACGAAGTTTACGACTATGAGAAGACCAGAAAAATGAACGTACACTGACCTCGTCACCAATTAAGCCCCGGGAAAAGTTCAAATGAAACGAGAAGGGCAGGTTCTGGCCCTGTCCTGAAGTTGGTTCTCAAACAAGTGGCTGGGTCCTGGGGATTGTAAAGCTTTTAGGGCTACGAGGATGGTGAGGGGACTGGAGCATCTCTCCTACGAGGAGAGGCTGAGGGAGCTGGGCTTGTTCAGCCTGGAGAAGAGAAGGCTGAGAGGGGACCTTAGAAATGCCTCTAAATATCTGCAGGGTGGGGGTCAGGAGGACGGGGCCAGACTCTTTCCAGTGGTGCCCAGCGACAGGACAAGGGGCAACGGGCACAAACTGAAGCACAGGAAGTTCCAGCTGAACAGGAGGAAGAACTTCTTCCCTCTGAGGGTGACGGAGCCCTGGCCCAGGCTGCCCAGGGAGGCTGTGGAGTCTCCTTCTCTGGAGATATTCCAGCCCCGCCTGGACGCGGTGCTGTGCAGCCTGCTGTGGGTGACCCTGCTTGGGCAGGGGGGTTGGACTGGGTGACCCACAGAGGTCCCTGCCAACCCCGACCATTCTGTGATTCTGTGATTAATTGAAAACAAAAATGCAGCACAAAGACCCACCAGTAGACTTTCAAAGTCAAGCAAATCCTCATCCAAACTAATCTGTCACTCTCCACTCTCACCCACCGTGACTGCACGCCACCTTCGGACTGTACATGCACACTTCTGTAGCAGCTATAAAACAACTTCATCTCCATATTTATTCTATATAATGGTCTTGCGTCTTACAGAATGGTGATTCCTCTGACGTCCCAGGCGGGCACTGGTGGAAGGCTCAAACGCAGCCTCAAAAAAAGGGGCTTCTCGTACACGTGGCACGGTTATCTGAACGGACCGAGGCACTTCTCACAGCTCACAGAACTGATGAGAACTAGAATTTGGCATTCGGTGAGAAACGAAGGTGCTTGGACATTTTCCCCAGGGTAAATCAGAATAGTTCGTCTGTCCCAGCGACCAAGGGCAGTCCCACCCCAGGGCACCATTCCTCACCCTACGTTCATTTCCTTTTTAAAACCTGCCCACCACTTAATTCCTCCCCAATTTGTATCTCAGCGCTGATCTTATTCCTTAATTCTGATTTAACATTATCTGTGCTTCCACTTTCAGCTTTCCAAGCCTCTAAAACACTGGCTGAAAAACAAGGGCAGCCCAGGTATCACGCCTTGCCTTAAACAACTCTAGGTCCAGCGAGCCATGAAAATACGCAATCTTCAGTAATTACTCCTGGTTTTATCTCTATTTTTTTTTGTTTAATCATGTTCTTCTTGAAAATTTGAAGCGCTGGAGGTCCCTGTAATGATCACAGGACCCAGAAGCCAAATTCATCTGGGAAAAGTAAATGACTGGAAGTCACTAGACAACCAAACGCATCATATTGATTTTTAGGATTAATGACACAGGCCATTCAGCACAGGCCTTTAAATTTTGCACCCACTGGCATCTGTTTAATTAAAGACTTTTCACTCCCTATGGACATTCAACAACACTAAGCAGGGCTCCAGCAAACATCAACTATGACACAAAAATGTATTTTCTGTTTTCTAGTTCCTCTAACAAGCGCTTTTGCTTTAGTGACCCGCAGCTAGATATTCCTGAATCGGCATCAGAGCTGGCTGCTGTTGGGACACTTTTGGTATAATTTTTCTTCCTCCACCCCCAAATCAGCCTGAATTTGCAGAACTCAGTGGGATTTGCCTAATCCTCTGCACAACCAGAAACTGTATCAGTCTGTGATAAGCTTAAGGCATCTCTGATGCTTGAAAGTCTTGTCCTGAAGACCTCCCCTAATAGATGTAGTTATAATTGATATCTTCACTGATAAATGGACCTGCAGAAGAATATTCTTCTACAGCAAAGAACACTGGATCTAGTCCAGCCTCAAGTGCTGTCTACCACTAGAGCTGCAAAGTCCAACTTCGTCATAAATCTGATGATGGATGTTCAAGACTAGGGTCATCCCAATTAATTCAGGTACACAGCTGAAGCATCCCAGTACTTGGTCAGAGAAGGACGTACCGCCTGTCTGAACCACACTTCAGGAGCTGCCTGCACCTTATCACTAAAAGAAGCAGCATTTAGGGTGCTGCACTTCAGATGACGAAATTAAGTGCCTAAGTTTGGTGGAATGATCAGAGTCAGGCACTTCATTAACCCGAACTGCATCCGAGACATGTTGGAAGAGAAGTTAATATCAAAATGACACCAGAAAGCAATAGAAATGTCACTGAAGTACCTCTGGGGGTCCTTTACTCCAACCCCTAAGTATTTATTTAATGCTTCTTCAGAGACAACCCATCACGGTCACCATTTCCAAAGGAAACCTGCATCGCTGACATCTCCCCCCTGTCTCATGGGGACCCGGCTGTCTTGGCGTCCCACAGAGGATGGCTAGGGGATGCTTCCCAAGATGCAAGACCGCAGCCCACACCCTGCTTTAGAGAGTGCCAGTCCTCACTAGCAGCCTCGTTATCTTGAATTAAGAGCACAGACACCATTATTTGGTTCAGTTTTCACAGAATCACAGAATGGTAGGGGTTGGAAGGGACCTCTGTGGGTCATCTAGTCCAACCCTCCTGCCGAAGCAGGGTCACCTACCGTAGGCTGTAGAGGACCTTGTCCAGGCGGGTCTGGAATATCTCCAGAGAAGGAGACTCCACAACCTCCCTGGGCAGCCTGGGCCAGGGCTCCATCACCCTCAGAGGGAAGAAGTTCTTCCTCATCTTCAGACGGAACTTCCTCTGCTTCAGTTTGTGCCCATTGCCTCTTGTCCTGTCACTGGGCACCACTGAAAAGAGCTTGGCCCCATCCTCCTGACACCCACCCTGCAGATATTTATAAGCATTTATTAGGTCGCCTCGCAGCCTTCTCTTCTCCAGGCTGAACAAGCCCAGCTCCCTCAGCCTTTCCTCCTAGGAGAGATGCTCCAGTCCCCTCACCATCCTCGTAGTCCTGCACTGGACTCTCTCCAGTAGCTCCTCATCTTTCTTGAGCTGGGGAGCCCAGCACTGGACACAGCACTCCAGGTGGGGCCTCACTAGGACAGTGTAGAGGGGAAGGAGAACCTCCCTTGGCCTGCTGCCCACACTCCTCCTAATGCACCCCAGGATCCCATTGGCCTTCTTGGCAGCCAGGGCACACTGCTGGCTCCCGGTCACCCTGTCGTCCACCAGGACACCCAGGTCCTGTCTCCTTTTCTGAGGGCATCACAGCCCTCCCATCCTTAGGCTCAGTACTGCACGTGCCGGGTACCGCTGCACTCTCCAGCCCTCCCAAAGGAAGAGCCCGAGCCTTTTCGCCATCCTTTCCTTGGAAGCAGAGCCCAGATTCATAGCTTCACAGGGCAGAAGTGATCATTGCGACCGTCCCCTCCGTCCCCTGACCGGTGTAATGGAGTCTGTAATACTCCTCGGGATTAATTCTTGCCTCAATGGGATAAACAAGAAATCTGGTTTTGCCTGACCTTGGGAGAGGGGGCAGCTCCGTTCAGCTAAACGCACAAAAATGGCTTATTTTGGTACATTTTGGAAGTTTTATCACCATTTCAAGGAAGAGATAGAGGTGCACAACATTGCCAGGATGAGTAACCGGCCAAACTTTGATTACAGCCCTGACACCCAGTGCCACTACATTAAAAACGTTATTTCCCTTTCAGAAGATTTAATGTCCTAATGTTACCAATAAAGGAAGGCACAATAGAGCTGTCAAGAAAAATGAGAAATAATCCCAGCAACTGTCCTGAACAAAGCCCCCCGAAGTAAAGCATGCAGTAACCTAAATAGTCCAGCACCCGGTTGTTATTCTTTGACTGGGTAATAACTACAGCAACCTTTATAAATGGATTTTTGAAGATAATCTGTTGCATTAACAGTGGGGTGGATTCCCACCTGATGATGGCAATTAACCACCCCAGTTGGGAAGACTGCTAAAAAGAAACATCTCAGAATAGCTGAGGCAGCGTTTCTGGCAGCTTTGACCCTTAGGGCTACATCCCTTTGAAACGAAAAGCTGCAGTGTAAGAATTATAAAGACGGTGATCTGAGTCCTGCCTGTTCCCATTATCTCATAGGCACAACATTGAGGCCCTTGAGGGAGAAGAACTGTCAAAATCGTAAAAAAAAAATATCAAAGTTTTCAGAATTGACCAAGTAACTTGATGGTGCTGTGCACGACGCACTTGCTCACTAAGTAAATTAAGCGACGGTTTATCACATCGGACTGCCATAACTTACAAATATCTGCAGGGTGGGTGTCAGGAGGATGGGGCCAGACTCTTTCCAGTGGTGCCCAGCGACAGGACGAGGGGCAACGGGCACAAACTGAAGCAGAGGAAGCTCCAGCTGAAGATGAGGAAGAACTTCTTCCCTCTGAGGGTGACGGAGCCCTGGCCCAGGCTGCCCAGGGAGGCTGTGGAGTCTCCTTCTCTGGAGATATTCAAGACCCGCCTGGACAAGGTCCTCTACAGCCTACTGTAGGTGACCCTGCTTCGGCAGGAGGGTTGGACTAGATGACCCACAGAGGTCCCTTCCAACCCCGAACATTCTATGATTCTGTGATAACATCCTCCCTTCACAGGAGGAGCTGCTGGAAGAAGCTGCTCTACACCTTTACTCGCGTCATTTAAGAGCTTAGGGCTGGGCGGTGCAAAGCCATCGCGGTGGTGGGATCAGAGCCTGCCTCCAGCAGCCGTTGCTGGAGCTTGTCTGACTGGAGCGAAGGATCAAGCACCTTACGGCAAAATATCTATAAATACTGAGAAACGGTGCACAGCGAGTCGTACTCCGCTGCTATCGTCGCTCGTCAGCAAAGCTTTGCTCCGTAAACACCACCATCGTGTCTCATCTTCTGCAATTTCCCTCTTAGGAAAGGTACAGGACCCTGCATAATCTGACCTCCAGTACAAGACAGAGCAAAGCAGCAGATATTGCAGTCACAATAAATAAAGACCACATTTTATGTTATTGCCGTCTTTTGAGTGAACATGATTCTTTTTTTTTTTTCTTTTCTTTACCACATAATTTTATCATGCAAGTGGCACATGATGACTTGGATACCATCCAGTAGATAAAGAGGGCCATTTTCGCTTCGCAATACCATATCGCATTGCTAATTTGACTTCACATTACAGGAAGAAGAAAGCAACCATTAAAAAATTAGAAACCTTTGTCGCACCCTTCTTGGGGAAAAATAATTTCCAAGGTTTTCCAGCTCAAGTAAATTACACCAGATGTCAACTCTTAGAAATTCTAGGCTGTCATTACCATGTCGTAAATAAGTATTTTGGTCCTGTTTTTATCCGATGGGAAAACAACCTATACAGCAAAGACAAAGAGTCAAAACAAAAGATTATCCAAAAATCCCTCAGATTTCACTCGAGAGCACGGCTCAGCCTTGCACTTATGGATGAACCAGCAGAGACGCAACAAGAGCAGCCAGCAGCTGGGCTCGACGTAGGGCTTCACGGACCCAGATCTCCACAGACTTCACAGCCTCATCAACTCCTAGGGAGGTTGTGGAGTCTCCTTCTCTGGAGATATTCAAGCCCCGCCTGGACAAGGTCCTGTGCAGCCTGCTCTGGGTGACCCTGCTTGGGCAGGGTGGTTGGACTGGGTGACCCACAGAGGTCCCTTCCAACCCCGACCATCCTGTGATTCTGTGAACTACCAAAACCATCTCCAGTGCAGAGAGGTCCAAACTGAAATACAGCTACAGATTTTGCACCTCCTCGCTGTTCCTAAACGCTTGGGCCAGGATCAAACCTTCACTTCACGTATGAGAAGGCACAGCGTAACGCAGAGTACGTACCAGAACGAGCAAGCTTTGCCAAAGGTTGGTAATTGTGGTTAAATGGCTTTATCTCCTATTCATAGCGACGGAACAGTGCTGAGAGCAAGTATTGCTGAATCCAACTATATATTACACCAGCACGCAATTATTTCCTGATTAAAAAAAGGCTGTGAGAGTAGCAGGCATTTAATATAATTAACACACATGCACCCAGATAGACAGTGCTGAAAACTGAACCAACTAAATACCAACCTCCTACTACCAAGGAGTAGCCTTCGTGTAGACTAAACACTTTTTCTGATACTGCACGGGTTTTCTACTTCTAAAATACTCGTGTGACCCATCAGCAGTGCTTCATCCCAAACCCACACTCCTCATCCTCATGCCTGCATGCCCAAGATGCTAAGGCTTATTGTGGAAACGCTCCTGATTTACGTGAGGTTGTGCAGCACATGCCCTGGTCCACAGGAACGCTATTTCTCCTTTCTGAGAACTCTATTTCAATAATTAACTTGGACAGAAGAAACAAGGTGATGAGTACTGCTGCGTGTAAACAAAATCCTTACTGCGGACCAAATAAAAAGGCAGCAGAGAAAGAACACAGGAGACTCGGCATTCACAGAAAAGACCAGACGTAAATATATTCGAGTGTACACAGAAATATAGGAAACCGCTTAATAAATCAATACAAAAGATGTGAGCAGATTTGGAGATCTTTAGCTTGCCAAAGAGCATTTAATACGCAGTTCAGGAGGGACTTACTGAATCGAAGAGCTCCAACTGTTGCTGCAGATGATGACGGAGTCTCCTCCTTCCTCCGGGTGAGGTAAGAGACAGCCAACGTCATTTGCCTTCACGAGTCAAACAATAACGTAGTATTGATCTGTGCATTTAGTAAATCTTATGATTCCTGCATACTACTAGGGTTTTGAAAAAGTGGTTCTATATACTTCTCAAATTTTACATGCCACTTTTTACTTCACCATCTGAAGAAAAGCCACAGCTAACAAACACTACGCAGCACTCTGCTTCGCATCTCCTGAACCAAAGTTCCCTAAAGCCAAGAAGATATATTTTTTTTTTTTGAGTTTCAGCAGATGGGGACCATAAGCTGCATAATAAGACACACAACCAGCATCATTTATTCTCCCATCAAGTGCTATATTTCTGTATTGATGCAACCATCAGCACCTGAGAGACCATTTAGAAGGCACAGGACAAATCTGTTCCTTACAAGTTTTACTAGATACCTACTCACTGGCGATGAATCACAGAATCACGGAATGGTCGGGGTTGGAAGGGACCTCTGTGGGTCACCCAGTCCAACCCCCTGCCCAAGCAGGGTCACCCAGAGCAGGCTGCACAGCACCGCGTCCAGGTGGGGCTGGAATATCTCCAGAGAAGGAGACTCCACAGCCTCCCTGGGCAGCCTGGGCCAGGGCTCCATCACCCTCAGAGGGAAGAAGTTCTTCCTCGGGTTCAGCTGGAGCTTCCTCTGCTTCCGTTTGTGCCAGTTGCCCCTTGTCCTGTCACTGGGCACCACTGAAAAGAGCTTGGCCCCGTCCTCCTGACACCCACCCTGCAGATATTTAGAGGCATTTCTAAGGTCCCCTCGCAGCCTTCTCTTCTTCAGGCTGAACAAGCCCAGCTCCCTCAGCCTCTCCTCGTAGGACAGATGCTCCAGTCCCCTCCTCATCCTCGTAGCCCTCCGCTGGACTCTCTCCAGTAACTCCTCATCTTTCCTGAAGTGGGGAGCCCAGCACTGGACACAGGACTCCAGATGGGGCCTCACTAGGGCAGTGTAGAGGGGAAGGAGAACCTCCCTTGACCTGCTGGCCACACTCCTCCTCATGCACCCCAGGATCCCATTGGCCTTCTTGGCAGCCAGGGCACACTGCTGGCTCATGGTCAACCTGTCATCCACCAAGACACCCAGGTCCCTCTCCTCAGAGCTGCTCTCCAGCAGGTCCACCCCAGTCTGTACTGGTGCATGGGGTTGTTCCTCCCTAGGTGCGGGACCCTGCCCTTGCCGTTGTTGAACCTCATCAGGTTCCTCTCTGCCCAACTTTCCAGCCTATCCAGGTCACGCTGAATGGCCGAAATGCCTACTTCTAGCGGGCAAACACTGAGCTGGCACAAGTCCATGTGACCTTTACTTCAGAATGTTACTCCTGATAGCTGTGAATCCCTCTAAAGAAATTCTGGCAACTGGAAGCACGTTGGACTGACGCCAAGGGCTCTGCAATGAGAAAGCGTAGGGGCAGGCTGAATTTCTGTTGTAAACCCAGGGACACTTCAGGAACGCTTCTCAAATAACTCGGATAACGTCACAACTTCAGCCTCTATGAATGGGGAGAAAACTCACAAAGAGTAATTCTCTCCTACTGCCACATATTTTTTAAAAAAAGAACCACCAAAATAATCTGCAGAGCACTGGAGAACATTACCAGAGCAGAAATACAGATTTTCATCATACATTTCCTTAATTCTCCGTGAAAGATAACATTCAGCTTGTGAAAAGAGTTAATTATGCATTAAAATGGCAAGCTGGGAGTTAAGGCTACCTTCAAAGTTCTGAAGCAAAGCTAATTCTGGCATGATCAATTCCATAAATATCATGTAATTCAAGCCCAGAAATAGGCTGGTTTGTAATTGTTTTATTCTCTAGACACTGTTCTCTGGATTTTCAAGATGGGAGCACCTATCCTTTCGGCTTCAGTAGAGCTATGGGATCCAATCTTTGGGTTTAGGGAGCCTATTTTGGCCTCAGGTTTTTATTTCCAACCACCCTCCCACCCTCTATGCACCAATCCCATTAGGCAGGGCTATTTTTATAACACACAAAAAACTTTTACGGCTTCCCTTTTCTTTGGTTCTGCAACATAAATTAACAAGAAACATTATTCCCATTTGTCTATACGCATTATCAACAAGGAATAAGAAAAACAACAACAGAAAAGCAAAGAAAACCCCCTCAGGTTATACATAACTAAGGAAAAAAAGCCGTAGAAGTCATTCAATGGAACACGAAAGAAACCTCAGGTCCTGATTTTCATTTAGGCTTGGAAATCTCCCAACCATTCTGGCTGAGCAAAAAAGACCTCGAGGAGGCAGGCATAAATTTACAACTCTTTTCAGGTACCTTCATCCTCCCAGAACGACATAAGCAGCGGTGGCATAAATAGAAACCCGACAATAAATCTCCTGGAAACAGTTTTATTTTATTTTCCAAATCTCTGGCAGTCTCGTAGGACTCTCCAGCAAGTCCAGGCGAGTCAGCGCTGCGAGGGAAGGTTCACAGAATCACAGAATGTTCGGGGTTGGAAGGGACCTCTGTGGGTCATCTAGTTCAACCCTCCTGCCGAAGCAGGGTCACCCAGAGCAGGCTGTAGACGACCTTGTCCAGGCAGGTCTGGAATATCTCTAGAGAAGGAGACTCCACAACCTCCCTGGGCAGCCTGGGCCAGGGCTCCATCACCCTCAGAGGGAAGAAGTTCTTCCTCCTGTTCAGCTGGAACTTCCTCTGCTTCAGTTTGTGCCCGTTGCCCCTGTTCCACGTTACGGGAGGTGCTGGGATGCTCCCGGTGCTGGCCGCGGGACCTCTACGCCGCTGGGCACCCCTAAGCGGGGACAGGCCACCCCCTCTCCCACCCTTACACGAACAGCAATGGGCTTTCCGGCTTGTTTTAACACTTTTTGATGTTTAAAACTTCACGAGACGACCATGCTGGTTTGGGGGGATGCAAGAATGAAATCCTTGAAAGCCACTGCTCCTTACCAGATCTGGTCCCAAAATATCAGTATGTGAAGCAGAATGAAATCCAGCATATTCAGATTCACAGACCCACTGAAAAACACCAACTGACCAAAAACCATACTCCGTGTTTACCAAGATGGCCAAAGACGCACCAAAAATTCCACCCTGCGCTCTTGACTGCACTCAAGGCCCAGGCCAACTTTCCTAGCTATTCAGTCAAAGTGTGATGCCTTTCCTTCACTTCATTAAACATCATTTCTTTGCTTAACAAACGAAGCACGATGGCCTCAGCAGCTCCAGCCAGTAAAAGGAGAGGCCGGCAGTGGAAGAATAAGACGATGGGTCTCATCTCGCTTCGACTGCCCATTGCAAATGGTGAAACCCCAGTACTCGAGTCAAGACACGTGAAGGGAAGACGTCTTAACAGTGGCATCAACTGTCACACCAGCACCAAATACCTTCTCCATCTTAACGCTGCGACCACAGAGACAAAGACCTAGACCCACAGGTCTTCTAGATGTCAAAAACGGAATTTTAGACAAACTAAGTGAAAACGTCAGTGGACTCTTGAGGCTGGGCTTGGAAACCCAGCACCAGCCACCTCCTATCACCTCCTCACCAGCATCCAGCTGAAGCCCGGAGCACAGCAGCAAACCCTCCCATGCCCACATCCCCATGTCCTGGGCACTGGGAACCAGGCGCCCCAGGAACCAGCCGAGGGGGACAGGTCCCAGCTCCATTTCATGTGTCCAACACAACGTTCTGGTTCTGCTTTGCTGACTCTTTTGGTCCCACTTCTGGAGCTAGCTTTGCAGTCACACCATCACCACTGCTCCTTACCGGATCTGGCCCCAAAATATCAGAACGAGAAGCAGTAATATTTTTCCCTTCTAATTTCCCATCGCAGCTGAAGCCTGTCCTGCACACAACATTTCTGCTGAGACCAGCTCTTCATTAATGAAGTCTATTATTTTATATTTTGCCTCCAAAAAATGCATTTCTAGTGGAAATTACTTGAGGAACAGTCCATAAAGGGTAATTGCCCTTTTTTTTTTTTCCCCCCCCAATGTGATCCACACATTCTGCTCATTCCTCCTCATTTCACTGGCATCCCAAGACCAGAGAAACGTTTGGCTTTATTTTCGCGGCTGGATGATGTCAGCTAACGCCGTGGATGGGATTCCTGCAAATGTCACTTGAAAGACTTGGTGATAACAGGGGAAGAACGGTGCATCCTAAGCTAAAGCGGCTGCCCAGATGCTCCTTTTTGCTCTTCAGGTGGCAGAAACCGTGCCCAGGCACGAGCGCTGCTGCCTTTTACAGAAAGTTTGCTAAGCCAAAATCCTAAAGGACAGACAAAGAGGATGAGTGGGATAAAGTTCAATAAGCAAGGGGGAAAAAAACCCAGCTGATCCCCAGAACTGAAGGCATTTAGGGTATCATTACGCCAACGATTATATTCCTATTTCTACAGAGAAGACGTATGCTTATTTTTCACTAAAAAAATCCAATAAATGCTGCTAGTGAGATATTAAATCTGCACAGATGAGATCGCAGAGAATAACGAAAAGCAAAAATTAAGTTCCTGAGAGTAATCACAAAGCCTTTCTACTCTGCCCCGCAAAGCTTTCTCTCCTGCCTAATTTATTTCTGCTTTAAATGCCCCTTTTAAAGCACGCATTACACGCAGTTCAGCCAAGCTCACATTTCACTGAAGTCTTCAACGCGTTCCTCTTCCCTCTCCGGGACTTTGACTGCACATGTTTAACAACGTAATCAGGCAGGTTTCCGCACCTAATGTTTTGATTTTTAGTAAGAAAATGTTATGGCTTTTATTTTTCTTTTTTAAGGACTGGTTTAGCACGTGTGTATAACAAGATAGCGACAAATGCAGGGAAAATTGAAACAATTACTAGTATTTTCCCTGGCTCCTTTAGAAACTTTATGTTCCATAAAACATGGTGAAACAGATACCACGTCCGTATGACCTGACTGGCTGCTAGAAGAGCTGCTGGAGAGCAGCTCTGTGGAGAGGGACCTGGGTGTCCTGGGGGACGACAGGGTGACCGTGAGCCAGCAGTGTGCCCTGGCTGCCAAGAAGGCCAATGGGATCCTGGGGTGCATGAGGAGGAGTGTGGCCAGCAGGTCGAGGGAGGTTCTCCTTCCCTTCTACACTGCCCTAGTGAGGCCCCATCTGGAGTCCAGTGTCCAGTGCTGGGCTCCCCACTTCAAGAAAGATGAGGAGCTGCTGGAGAGAGTCCAGAGGAGGGCTAAGAGGATGAGGAGGGGACTGGAGCATCTCTCCTACGAGGAGAGGCTGAGGGAACTGGGCTTGTTCAGCCTGAAGAAGAGAAGGCTGAGAGAGGACCTAATATATACTTACAAATATCTGCAGGGTGGGTGTCAGGAGGATGGGGCCAAGCTCTTTTCAGTGGTGCCCAGAGACAGGACAAGAGGCAACGGGCACAAACTGAAGCAGAGGAAGTTCCAGCTGAACCCGAGGAAGAACTTCTTCCCTCTGAGGGTGACGGAGCCCTGGCCCAGGCTGCCCAGGGAGGCTGTGGAGTCTCCTTCTCTGGAGATATTCCAGACCCGCCTGGACGCGGTCCTCTACAGCCTGCTCTGGGTAACCCTGCTTCGGCAGGAGGGTTGGACTGGATGACCCACAGAGGTCCCTTCCAACCCCGACCATTCTGTGATTCTGCGAAGAGATGCGATGGGAAGGACAGCAAAGACCTCAGTGTTTATAGCTGCAGAGCAATTATACCCAAATACGCCATATTCCTCTGACCATGGCTCCATCTCTATCCAAATCCTCCTTGAACAGCAGGATGAAACCAAAAGAAATCAGGGACGAGCCCCATCTGCCCCCAGGAGTGCAGGCACTTGATAAAAAAAATGAATAAAAATAAAATACTCCAAGTGAAATGTTGTCCAAAATACATGAAGTCTTTTACAGGACTGCAAAACCGACAGTCACCAACATCCTGGGATAACCGATTTTTTCCGCACCTGCGATTTCACTCCCGTTCCTGACACCTTGCAGCTTCTTCAGAAGACACCAGGGCCAGTTGCTTTGGCCCATAAAATCTAAAAACTAAGTTTTTTCACTGGTCAATGGTCTTGACAAACTCCACTACATTATTTTTTCTAGAGATGAACTTTCTCTATCCCTTACAAGCCTCCATACCCAGCATTTAGTATCTTAAATATTAGGCTGAATGAGAAGCCAGATGGTTTCAGAAATCTCCCCCCACGTGGAAAATTTGAGAAAAACTTGAGACTATCCCATAAGGTCTCTAACAAAACCTGCTTCCTAATAATAAAACAATAACAAATTCAGATGTCATTAAATAAGTTCATAAAATCCAGCCCATGGCAGCATGGTATTGACTGCTCTCTACTATCCTGTATTGTCTCTAAATGAAATTAAGGCCTGATCACGGTGCTGTGCACCCTCTGTCAGCATGGGAATCCATCCAACCCATCGTCCGCTCCCTCCCTCCCTCATTTTTAGTACAAAACCTGATATTTCTTTGCAAAATGAACTCTGTGAATCTTACCTATACCCTCCAAAACATCAACCAGTAGGAAATCAAGTTTCATTTCTCACTTTTCCCCCAAAAAATAATCTTGAAGAACGTTACAGACAGCTTTTAATATAGATGTTGTTCCTGGGTAAAATTCCCTTAGGGACCTTTCAGGTACTTACTTCAGTTGCCTGTGTTCAAGCAGAAATCCATTTTTACGGATCCAGCAGGAGCTCTCAGCCATGTCAAACCAACGAGCCTGCTATCGCACTTCTCACGGGGGAACCTGAGCTCCAGGGACCTACTTGTCATAGCTTCGAAACAGTTCTTTCTGTGGCTGAAACACAAAGGAGTCTTCTCCAAATGGAGCGAACCTCCTCCGGATTCCAGCACAGAATCACAGAATGGTCGGGGTTGGAAGGGACCTCTGTGGGTCACCCAGCCCAACCCCCTGCCCAAGCAGGGTCACCCAGAGCAGGCTGCACAGCACCGCGTCCAGGTGGGTCTGGAATATCTCCAGAGAAGGAGACTCCACAGCCTCCCTGGGCAGCCTGGGCCAGGGCTCCGTCACCCTCAGAGGGAAGAAGTTCTTCCTCGGGTTCAGCTGGAGCTTCCTCTGCTTCAGTTTGTGCCCCTTGCCCCTTGTCCTGTCACTGGGCACCACTGGAAAGAGTCTGGCCCCATCCTCCTGACACCCACCCTTCAGATATTTAGAGGCATTTCTAAGGTCCCCTCTCAGCCTTCTCTTCTCCAGGCTGAACAAGCCCAGCTCCCTCAGCCTCTCCTCGTAGGAGAGATGCTCCAGTCCCCTCATCATCTTTGTCAAGCAGTAAATGCAGCAGAAGACAGCAAATGACTACGGCAATAATTATTAGTGAGCTAAAAAGTGTGCTTATTTGCAAATACCTTAATACCAGCCACACCGAAAGGTGTTCTTAACTACCAGAAAATCCCTCTGACTCTAATTTGGGGGCAAAGGCTGTTATTTTGTTGTTTTGTCACCTCGTCCAGCACAGCGGGGTCTTCAGCCTGTATTTGTACAGGCCTAGAGGGCACATACACCGCAGTAATGCAAGGAATAACAGCAGCAACGGCAGCAATTGCATGAAGAAATGTAACTTCTCCCCCCCCAATTTTAATGAAAATCTGTCCCTCGAGGGACTCGGCACACGAGTACTGGGGGGAAGAGAAGAGCACAAAGTGTATACAAACGATAAATGTCAACGGCAAGGCATTGCTCACGATGGCACCCAGGAGCATAACTAGAAGCAGCAGAGTAACATTAAAAACAAGGAAAATTTAGGGGGTTTCAGGAAAGACAAACAGCAATACCCAGCGAGACGCGCGACGGTGACACTCAAACGATCCCCCAGCAAACGTGGTGGGAAAAGACCAGCGCTTCAGTGCTTTACCAGTACGAGGGAAGAGAGGTAGAGGAGGGGAAAATAAAAACCACCCAAACCCAGCAAACTGACTGCTGGGACTGGCCGTGCGTTAGTGGTGGGACCAAAGGACACTACAACTCCTTCCAACTCCCCTTTCAGTCATTTTGAAGGGGAAACCTTGACCCAGAAACTATTTGCTGATGCACCACAACCACGAAAACAACCCTCTTGCACACGCTCCAACCTCGGATCCGCATCCCCTCCTCCTCCGTTACAGCCAGGTTCCGATGAGCACGCACCTCCACCACCAGAATGACGAATCGAGATCTCCCCGCCAAGTTTATCCCTAATTTTTTCCATATTACCGCAAATTACGATTTTCATCTTCTAAAGGCCAATAGAGATGGGAAAATTATCTCGACTACTCGCAATTAAAATGCTGCAGTGAAAGCGCACGAGGACAATAAACCAATCTGGCCACATTTTTACTGACACTGCCCAATCTCTTCCAACCGTTTGAGTATGAGAAATGTCCCCATCTCGTTAACTGGCCCGGGCACATATTGCAGCGCAAGACGCGGTCATTTCATTTCTGGCTTTCTGGTCCGTGCTGAAAACCTAATAAAATTATCGAGCTTACAGAGCCACGGGACGACGAGTTTATTACCAAGGGGGCAGGGGGGGAGCGTGGCTCCTTCACCCCGGTCCAAGACAGCGGCTATCACCATCTCTCTTAAATTAATAGCAGGAGCTGAGTCAGGTCACCGCTGACCCCAGCTCTGAGCTGGGAACAGGCACCATTTGTTACGGTTACATCCACAGCCAAGGGTGAACGAGGGAATATTTTCACTCGGTGTTTTCCACTGTACCAGCAGAACAAAGCTATAACTTTTAATCACGGGCGCAGAACCTTGCAGAGGAATGGGGTTGAAATAGAGACATAAACCATGCGAAATGCAGCTTCGGTGAGCGGACAGAAGACCGGTGTCTCTGCGTAGAGACTCTCTGTAATTACAGTTCTCTCCTCGAACACAAAATCAATATGGAGTTAATGGCGGCGTGATGCTACCGGTGGAGGAGAGGGCAGGCGGAGCCGCAGCCGTGACCGCTGCGTGCCCCGCAGCCAAGAAGGACAAAGCTGGAGGTACCAAAATCACAGAATGGTAGGGGTTGGCGGGGACCTCTGTGGGTCACCCAGTCCAACCCTCTGCTGAAGCAGGATCACCTACAGTAGGCTGTAGAGGACCTTGTCCAGGTGGGTCTTGATGTGCCCCGAGGAGCCACGGCCACCCCATCCTCCCGTTCTGTCCACCCAAGCCAGCGGTGGCACAACACAGGCAACTGAGGCCATCGCTTGAGCTGCCCTGGCTGCAGCACCAGCCCTCTTCGGGGTACAGAATCTTGCCTTGCGCTAAGCTACAATTTTTCCATCTCCGCGCCAATTTTTGACTCGCTTCTTACTTTTTCACTCTTGTTATCAGATATCTGAAAGTCTTCGCATGGATTCTACCAACTTCTCCTCAAAGAGAAGACATGCAATCATCAGAGCCTGACAATGCCTAACTAAAGGTACAAATACACATAAGAGAAATAATACTTAGATCACCAAGCCCAGAATTACCCAAAAAGGCAATGGGAAGGTCCCGACTTCAGTCTGAATGGCAACACCAGCAAACACAAGAGCCATGAAGGAACTCCGCTTACCTCGCGACACGCATTCGCAGCTGTATTTAGACTTCATTCTATGGGATGTATTAAACTTTTGCCAAATATTAAACACTCCTAAACTTCTTTAGTCCATAAGTTAAAAAACAACTACGTATAAACCAGCAAAGCACAAGTCTCTTGGAACACTGATTTATTTTTCAAGACTTTTGGTGAGTAGAACCACCTTGTCGGATGGCTGCGCATGCGTAACCATGTGCTGCGGCTACACCGCCAACCCCCACGGCTCAGAGCTCAGCTGAAAACGTGCTGCAAAGCATTCAAATTCAAGTATTAAAAAAAAAAAAGGAGCATAGTTAAAACAGGGTATTTGGAAGCTTCAGAGTTCTAATTTCAACATGACCACAGCCTGTCAGCTTGTGCGTCGCTACAAGCTAAGAGCTGGTTATTCAACGCAACCGCTCGTTCTCGCTTCAACATTGAGACCATCCTAAGGACAGTCTGTAGGAAACGCTCTCTCAGAGAACTGGAGCTATGGGAGAAGTCAACGAAACCAGGTGAAGTTCTTCTGGTTTTCTATCCAAGTATTCCGTTCTGCTATTTTATTTTATATTGGCCATTTCTATTGTCGGGCACCGAGGAAGCGTTGGGGGGTGCAGAAGGCATCCAAGGCCACCTTGAACCTTGGAGCAGGAACCTGTCTCCTGCCATTGGACCTTTATCACCTCAATTAAATTTCTAGAAAAAAATGGCAGTTTTAAGAGGCTTTTTACAGACAGTCTTCCAGGGCGCTCTCCTTTTAGATGGAAGGAACACAGGAAAAGGCAAAGCTAACAAATAAAGCAGAAAGCTCCCATTTTTACACGCACACACACACTTGCAGCTCATTTTGCCTCAGAAATCAGAGCCCCCAGGCTTCCAAGCCAGCCTGGATGCTGCAGCCTAACCAAGTTTGCCCCTGGTTGCCTAACAACTCGCTGCCTGTCCTGGCCTGAGCTTTGGTCCCTGCTTCCTTGCCTGCAGATAACTTCAATTTGTGAATCCGTAGCTTTCTGAACCCAACATCCTCTTGCTCTTTTTGTGACTCCGGCAGACAAAGCCACTACTCCGCAGTAGGGTAATTCAGTACGAGACGCCTGCCAAAACCCATAGCTTCTCTACAACTACCTGAAAGGAGGTTGTAGTGAGGTGGGTGTTGGTCTCCTAAGTCACTAGTGATAGGATGAGAGGAAACAGCCTCAAGTTGCATTGGGGGAGCTTTAGGTTGGATACTGGGAAAAATGTCTTGACTGGAAGAGAGGTCAGGCATTGGACCAGGCTGCCCAGGGCAGTGAGGGAGTCACCATCTCTGGAGGGGTTCAAAAAACCTGTAGATATGGCCCTTCGGGACATGGTTGAGCAGGCATGGTGGTGTTGGGTTGATGGTTGGACTTGATGATCTTGGAGGTCTTTTCCAACCTTAAGGATTCTATGATTCTCTTCTCCAGGATACGCCAAATGTTTTTGAAGAAGGCTACAGGAAACAATTCCCATTCCATGGTCCGAAGCGCACAGCCGCCCACTGCCGCCGTTCAGCGACGCTGCTGAGTTCGTGGCGACCCCAGGCTCGCTGCTGGGATTGCTTCCCCCAGGCACCCACGGGCAGGCAGGCAGCGGAAAGCCAGCGAGAGCATCGCCCGCCACAGTGGGCGCTTCTGGGGGTACCTGGATTTCCACAGCAGAGATTTGCTTTGCACACCCACTAGCTGTATGGAAAATTAGGAGTAACGGATGGGTTTCATGTGTCTTGCCCAGTCAGAGCTGCCGACATTAATGACACCCAACATCTCCGCAACCACCCATCTCTCCCCGACAGCTTCTATTGCTAAAATAATTTTGTCTGCTTCTATGAGCAGCCACAACTTTGAGAAATGGAAACTCCAATCAACAAATGTGCCTGTCCCACCCTGGAGAGGTGTCCATGGCACGTGCAACGTTCTGCTCAACGCCCCGGTCCCGTCTCTTCAGCCGTTTGCTGTACACGGCATCGCAAGAGCGTTCAGCGTTGGCAAGAGATGAAGATTGGCAGCATTCAAGGCATTTCTAAAATAATTTTCTCTCCTATGACCATACCTTTTGCTATTAATTGCTGATGATGCAGGCAAGAAAACAAAACAGCTCACCATCATCCTATGACCCTGTACGTTAAGCACTTTTAAGCAGCTAAATTACATGTAAGGAACTGGGGACAAAAGAGACCACGAAGGGTAAATGGTATCAAACACCGCTAAGTGCCTCAATCATATTCCCATTCTGAAAGACAGGATAAATTTCATCACTATGGAGCAGCTTTTTTTTTCTTTTTGCACACATTCTTCTTTACAGTAATAAAAAAATAATGACGGAAAAATGTCAAAAATCATATAAATCTGTACACTCCGCTGTCAGACTGCCGAAGGGAAATTTTCTTTCATAAATGGCACCAGGCCAATATATTTGAGGATGACAAAAGAACATATTGCCAGCGTGCATCTCTGCATAAAAGGCAATTAAAATATCATGTTAAGAAATGCTAAGGAAAATGAGGGAAGCACAAGCGCTTGCTGTCTTTTTTTTTTATATACTAATACAATAAAAATAAAACCCAATTAAAAAACTCTGCCAATGCTGCAGAAATCTCACAACTCATTACAAGGTATCGGAAATCAACGGAAGACAGACAGCCGAATTATCTCACATCTTGAACCAGGAGTGCGCAGATCGAGCCCCGGAACGAATTGCTCCTGTGTTTATTTGACTCGGTAAACTTTCATGAGGAGCCATTCCCAAATTTCCGACAGCTCGTTTTGTCGCGTTTCGGTGCAGCAAAAGATACTTTTCCTAATGAGTGAAGAGAAAGCTGTTCGTAATAAACACTCAGGCAGGTGGACGACAGGTTAACCATGAGCCAGTAGTGTGCCCTGGCTGCCAAGAAAGCCAATGGAATCCTGGGGTGCATCAAGAGGAGTGTGGCCAGTGGGACGAGGGAGGTTCTCCTTCCCCTCTACACTGCCCTGGTGGGGCCTCATCTAGAGTACTGTGTCCAGTTCTGGGCTCCCCAGTTCAAGAAAGATGAAGAGCTACTGGAGAGAGTCCAGCGGAGGGCTACAAGGATGAGGAGGGGACTGGAACATCTCCCCTACGAGGAGAGGTTGAGGGAACTGGGCTTGTTCAGCCTGGAGAAGAGAAGGCTGAGAGGGGACCTTAGAAATTGTTACAAATATCTGCAGGGTGGGTGTCAGGAGGATGGGGCCAAGCTCTTTTCAGTGGTGCCCAGCGACAGGACAAGGGGCAATGGGCACAAACTGAGGCACAGGAAGTTCCGTCTGAACATGAGGAAGAACTTCTTCCCTCTGAGGGTGACGGAGCACTGGAACAGGCTGCCCAGGGAGGTTGTAGAGTCTCCTTCTCTGGAGATATTCCAGACCCGCCTGGACAAGGTCCTGTGCAGCTTGCTGTGGGTGACCCTGCTTGGGCAGGGGGTTGGACTGGGTGACCCACCGAGGTCCCTTCCAACCCCTACTATTCTGCGATTCTGTGATTCTGAGTACGCAGCCAGTTATCCGACAGGACACGTCGTTTGGGCTGAGCTTGCTCCATAGGCTTCACCTCCCGATATGGATGGGAAAAAAAACAGGGATTTGCAAGTTTTACAGCACAGGAGTCAGCGCCAGGAATACGTATTTGTGCTCCTCGCAGACCCTCCCGTCTAATCACTGCAAACCAGGTACATTGACTCCCAGATCGAAAGCAGCCCAGGGAGCAACGAAGATTTGCAAAATTCAGATTTGAATGGAACTTCCCCAAATGAAATACGATTTCCTGCTTCTATTCCGGTACCATTGTTTTTTTTTCCCTTACCTCAAATTGTTTTTAACACTTCAGTCAAGCGAACCATCCCGACTTCCACAGTTGGGATGCGAAAATCATCACATACTGAGCTCAGTCAAAACAAATTAACGAGAATTTTTTCATTCAAAAATTAATAATTCATTATATTAATGAGCATAATATAAGCATATACAAGCGGTATTCTCCTCTGAAGAACAGCAGCTAAGCAACTCTGCACTGGGCAAACTGCTCGCCGGCACGATTAAACCACGGTTCCTCAGCAGCAACATGCCTGTCAGTCTTCATTGAATTTGGCTATATTACTTTTACTTTTTTAATGTAATTCACAATAAATTCAACTAGAGGCTTGCATAACATCTTTCAAAATAAGTAGGAAATGAGAAAACGCTGGGAGGAATAAGCCAGCATCTGCAGAGCCAAACGCCATGGGCAGTGGAGGTACAGACCCAGGGGGGAAACGTGGGAGGGAATCACAACCATTCAACGGCCTGCATTAGGCTTCTCATTAATAAATAAAAAAATCCGTTAAGATCCATGGAAAGTTTTTCTACAGAGTCCTTCCTTTCAGCCCTTCGAGGCCAAGCGGTGCCCAAGCTGCGGTTGTCCTGCTGTCACCAGGCACCACAAGCTGCCACAGACAGCCTTCCCCCTCAGCCCTCGCAAACATAAATATATATGTAAAATAAATCCATAATTGCCCCTTTGCTCAGAAGCACCCTGGTTTGCACCAACCGCAGGCTACCTTTAAGCATGCAAAAGTAAGAGATCTCCATTAAAGTACCCTTCTCACCAAGGTGATGTTTCTGGAAGACACCTTTCTACAAAGAATCCTCCTTCCGTCAGCAAGACTAACATCCTTCCGTAGGGAAAATGCTCCATTTTCCAAAAATTTGGGAAGTTTTAGGACCTCCTGAGTATCATTCTACCTCGGTGGCCAACAAAGGACATTTGCAAACAGTGAAAAGCTGAAATGGGCAGCAATCGCTGCAGCGATCCATGGGGGCAAGCGGTGCTCGCTGAAGCCAGCGAAGCTCTCCCAACGTCCTGGGAGGACTTTGGAGAAGACCTAAAGAAAGAAGAACACCTAATTTCTTCCTCAGCTTCTGACCAGTCTCGGGGTTACAGGTCCCCGGTATTTGACTGAGTCAACTTAATTCTCCTGGACTTGAAAGAAAACATTCTCCCAGCAACCAGGAGGTTCACAGAGAATTCTGTGATTCTGTGATTCCTGCAATTAATCCTGATTCTCAATTATTTCTAAAAACTCATTAAGTAAGGTGCAAGCTGCCCAGCACCAGCAGCTGCAGTGACAGGCCCCTGCGTGCCCGTGGGGTGCTCCAGCCCCTGTCTTAGCATGGCCTGGGGTGGAAAACGAAGCATCCCCCGACTGCCTCCCGCGTGCTTCGTCACGGCAAACCCACCACAAAAAAAAATGGGAATAAAAGACATGGTGTGCTTCTTCATTTTCAGTCAGCATTAATCTGTCCCTGAGAAGTACAGATAGCCAATAACTTCAAAAATAACATTTTTCTAATATATTTTTCAGCACAAACTCCTTTTTTTTGCTGTGCTCTCACTCTGCTTTGGGTTCTGCTCCTCTTTCCCGCAACCAACAAACCGCAAACGTTCCGTTGGTGCTCCAGCACCACGGTGTTTCGACTTTTTATTTATGACACCAAAAACATATTCCAGCTCTGCATTCAGCTGTGCACACGGGAGCTCTGACAAGGTTTTCAAACAGCTGGAAACTTCTGAGAACTTCTGCGGCGAGGCTGAATATAATCAACGCGTAAGAGGAGCTGCAGAACAGCCGCGCTGAAAATAAACTTATGAATATGCATGGGACTTAGCCGAGTTTGTTCCAGGATATTGGAGTGGAGCAGTAATGTTCCGATGGAAGGTGAAGAAACAGACAGCAAGCGGAAAAAATGGGACTTTTTAGATTAAAAGCAAGCTGTTTGAGGAGGGAGTAACTGGAGGAGCAACGGCTCCCTTCGACGAGGCAGCGAAACCTCTGCAACAGCGAATTTTGAAGCGGGGGAAACCTGTAGGACTGAATTACCTTCATTACTGGGGGAGGTAACTGCCTCGGGCTGAACTGTGCCAGAAAATCCCAATTAAAAATTTCAGCTGCTCCTAAGACCAACGTAGACAAAGCATTACTTTGTTCTAGTTAAAAAAAAACCACCATACATATATTCTGGTAGGAGGTTTTTTCCTCCCCGCCCGCAGATCCTGGGAGCAGCACCCGGCAACGCTGCAGGAGGTTGTGTATGGATGGCGGACGTGCTGTCCACCTTCCCGCTCAGCTTCAGCCACGTTGGATGGAAACCCACCCAACGCTTTCCCCAACCCAACCAAAGTCCGCTGGCAATTGCAACCACAGATCTATACATATTTGAGATACATATATTTGAGCCATACAGAGTCCAGCGGAGGGCTACAAGGATGAGGAGGGGACTGGAGCATCTCTCCTACGAGGAGAGGCTGAGGGAGCTGGGCTTGTTCAGCCTGGAGAAGAGAAGGCTGAGAGGGGACCTTAGAAATGCCTACAAATATCTGCAGGGTGGGTGTCGGGAGGATGGGGTCAGACTCTTTCCAGTGGTGCCCAGTGACAGGACAAGGGGCAAGGGGCACAAACTGAAGCAGAGGAAGCTCCAGCTGAACAGGAGGAAGAACTTCTTCCCTGTGAGGGTGACGGAGCCCTGGCCCAGGCTGCCCAGGGAGGTTGTGGAGTCTCCTTCTCTGGAGATATTCAAGACCCACCTGGACAAGGTCCTCTACAGCCTGCTGTAGGTGACCCTGCTTGGGCAGGAGGGTTGGACTGGGAGACCTCTAGAGGTCCATTCCAACCCCAACCATTCTGTGATTCTGTGATACCACCACGGAATTATTTTTTTCCCCATTTATTTTCTCGATAAGCCAGGAAGCCTTTGTAAAAAAACCATATTGAACTGTCCTCATCCTGCCAAGTCATGAGGCAGCAGTTGGGAAATGCTGGGCAGCCTTTCCCACGCCTGACTCATTCCACAGAATGTGATTTAACTAAATGATGCTCATTAGTCTGCTTTCACTCTGCTCACTCAACTTACTTTTCAGTCCTGGTCAGGAGATAGAGTTACTAAGTTCCTCCTGGGATTTCTACAGCATAAGCACTTTGCAAACACTAATGAATTTAATTCATATGTTCGTTTATGGGTTTATTTTCACAACACTCCTGTGGAAAGGATTACATTATCCCCCTGTTCCATTTGACTGGGAAAAATTAAGCTCTACTACTTTCGGGTGCTTTATGACGCTTACTACGCAATTCTTCAACAATTTTGCTCCAATTTTAGCTGTGTTGGAGTCCTTTATTTATTCAAACCACCACTGCTGTCCACTTTGTGTCTGCTCAACGCTTGAAAACGAGAGCTCCCAGCCCAAGCTGGGCACCAGAAAATGAAGGAGGCAATTACCGTGGTCACATCTGAAAGAGTGACCAGCCCAGTACAAAACCAGGGGCAGGAATAAAACCAGTTCCTAACCACAGGGTCAGACTCTGCAGCGGTCCCCGTTGCTCACGGGCAGGGAAACCCTCAGCGATCAACCCCCTCCATGCAAGACGCAGAAGCAACCAGTAATCCACTCTTCAACTAATACACCTCAAAGCGATGTGGCAGCAGGAGCCTTCACATCAGGGATGGAGGAGTTGACTTTTTAGGGTGTTCTCACACCACCCTGGTCCCATTTGTTCATGCACATCCGCACATGACTGAGCAAAGGGAGATATTTGATGGCCACTGGCCAGCATGGGTATGGAAGTTTCCAAACCCCGATGGCACGCCCTGCACCAAGCACTGGGCAGCTGTCCATAGGACAACGTGGGCGCAGGCTGAACCTCTGTGTCCTTAAGACATGGGAAAGGAATCAACTGAGGTTCCACCATGAAGTCGTGTTCTATGCTTGGTCTTTGACTATTCAAACTCATGATTACTTCCCCTGCAGCAGCGTCGCATGCAGATCTAATTCCATATAGGTTGCTATACATACAGCGTATCTAGTGCCCTGGGGAGGGTCCTCAGCAGCACACACAGCTTTGGGCTAGGGAAGCAAATCAAAAAGTTCTCCATGCTCTTCCTTCAGATCAACCTTCTGAGACCAGCAGTGAGACCGCAGCCATCAGCCACCGCTTTGTTAGACCTCAGCTGGTGTCTGCAGAAGCAGACAGCATCGTCCTCCTAAAGGGGTCCAGCGTTCCTCCAAGGCTCATCCCTTCCCATGCAGGAAACCATGCTAACATCCCAAGAGGGAACCACGGGGATTAATCAGTTCATATTTGTTAAGCACTTTAAAGATGAAAAACACTTAAGTGTTAATTGTTACTACTTGGGTTTTTCTCCTCCGCCAAGCCAGGATGTTCTTCCAGCAGAGCTTTCTCCCCTTTGCACATGACCCACTGTGCTTGCTCCAATACACACGTGGACATGACTGGAGATGAAACTTGTTTTAAACTGTGGAAAATCCCTCCTGTTGTTCGCATTTTTACAGATAATTATCCGCCACAAGTCGTACTGCAGCCTTGAGAAGCTGCTTTGGCAGCATCTCTGCCCTCGCTTCCCATACGGCCTGGTACAGAATCACAGAATAGTAGGGGTTGGAAGGGACCTCTGCGGGTCATCTAGTCCAACCCCCTACCCAAGCAGGGTCACCTACAGCAGGCTGCACATGACCACGTCCAGGCGGGTCTTGAATGTCTCCAGAGAAGGAGACTCCACAACCTCCCTGGGCAGCCTGGGCCAGTGCTCTATCACCCTCAGAGGGAAGAAGTTCTTCCTCATGTTCAGACGGAACTTCCTCTGCTTCAGTTTGTGCCCATTGCCCCTTGTCCTGTCACTGGGCACCACTGAAAAGAGCTTGGCCCCATCCTCCTGACACCCACCCTGCAGATATTTGTAAGCATTTCTAAGGTCCCCTCTCAGCCTTCTCTTCTTCAGGCTGAACAAGCCCAGCTCCCTCAGCCTCTCCTCCTAGGAGAGATGCTCCAGTCCCCTCACCATCCTCGTAGCCCTCCGCTGGACTCTCTCCAGTAGCTCCTCATCTTTCTTGAACTGGGGAGCCCAGAACTGGACACAGTACTCCAGATGGGGCCTCACCAGGGAAGTGTAGAGGGGAAGGAGAACCTCCCTCGTCCTGCTGGCCACACTCTTCTTGATGCACCCCAGGATTCCATTGGCTTTCTTGGCAGCCAGGGCACACTGCTGGCTCATGGTTAACCTGTCGTCCACCAGGACACCCAGGTTTTTCAAGTTTTTCCGGTTAATATTCCAGAAAGCCCTTCAGAAATCAGGTGGCAAATCATGCCAACCTGTTTCACTGCCTTTGCTATCTGCCTAGAGAAACCGTGCGTGCCCCCGTGACCACGGCAGACAGCAGAAATGCTACCCGCAGCGTGGGGCTGGAAAAGCCTCTTCTTTCCAGATTTACCACAGTTCTCAGCCAAAGGTCCCACAGCCCATCATCACGCTGCTTGGACCAACTCGCATCAATGTGGTCTCCTGGTTGTTACACGCTGCATCGCGAGAGGCGAGTGCAGTCCCGCTCTCAAAAAAACAGAACTAGAGAATGGTTTGGGTGGGAAGGGACCTTTGAAGGTCACCTAGTTCAATACCTCTGCCACGAGCGGGGACATCTTCACCCAGATCAGGTTGCTCAGAGCCCCATCCAACCTGGCCTGGAATGCTCCCAGGGATAGGGCATCGACCACCTCTCTGGGCAACCTCTGTCAGGGTCTCACCACCCTCAGCATAGACAATTTCTTCCTTATATCCAGTCTCAATCTCCCCTCTTTCAGTTTAAAACCATTACCCCTTGTCCTATCACTACAGGTCCTCCTAAAAAACCTGCACCCATCTTTTTTCTGAGCCCCCTTTAAGTATTCAAAGGCCGCCATAAGACCGAGCACATCTCCTGAGCTTCTGAACGCTGCCAAACCCAACCCTCCCAATCGCGAACTCTCTTGCCCAGCCATGCAGCATTCCTTCACAAGCTTTTTTATTACCTAGTTATTATTTCTTCAAACTTTCAACCCAACTTTGTCATCAAGGTAGAAATCTTGAGGGTCATGCAAATGAAGATTTCCTTTTCCCTCCCCCTCATCTCTTCTCTTTCTCCACTACAACCCAAAACAAAAAATGCTCAAAGACCATCCATTCACCCCGACCCTGGCTCACTGCAGGGACCAGCCCGTCCCCGAGCTGCCCCTTGGCAGAGGTGTCCCCGTTCTGCACGTCTATTCAAAGGGAGGTGCCCAGTTTCAGATGGGAAACCTGGCCCTTTTATGGGAGTTCATCAAAGGTCGGCTGCCAGATTCCATAACCAAATTGAAATAACTCAGAAGTCCTTCCCAGGAATGACAATCTTAGAAGATTGTAGTAATTTCTTGCACAAACCAGTCATGTTGAATAAGAGATTGCTATTTTTTTAGAAAATAAGGTCATTCAAAGCCACCAATTTTACTCACTGGACTTTAGCCAAAGAAATCTACATAAATATATGTGATTATAAAAAATTAATTTGCAAGTTATGGGTTACCCCTCTAAAAAAAAAAGCCCAGAGGGCCAAATATAAAGGTGGTGTATGAAGGCAGGGCAAGTGCACCCTGGCTGGGCGTGAAAAGAAAAAATGCAGAAGAGGCCTTCAGGGACACAGGGATGAAAGGGAAGCCTTGCACTCAAAACCAGCTTAGGAAAATCTATATTACACCTGAAATATTACCAATAATTTCTTGCAATGCTTGCTTGTTCACAGCAATCGATCGAACTAGCGTACGACCGAGCAGAGAATAAGATTTGTGATGCTGGGAAAGCGTCAGGCTCTCCAGTTCTGCTGCTGTTCGGTCCTCAACTGCTGCGTGAAGGCAGCTCTCGGCGGCCTTCGGGGTGGTGGCAGCTGCAGGATGAGATGCTGAAGATAGGCAGCAGTGCTCAGGGACCCCTTAACACGAAAATAATAATCAAAGCGACTATGTACAGACATGACTGCAAACTGTTCTTGCCCGTCAGTTGGTAGGGGATGGGAAGAGCACGGAGCCGAGGGGGTGAGGTTCGTCCTGTTTGATGGGGCTGAACATCATCATAAAAAAAAGTCATTCCCCCATTCTAGGACCTGGAAGATGAAAATCTGTTTACAAAAGGGGAGACCACTTCAGCAACCATAAGCTGCTTTTCTGTGACTTGACAACAGAAGTAAAAGGAATTATTTTACAGAGGGACATTAACACCCGTAAATTAAAGAGCACCGAACTCTGGTGTGGGTGTCCTCCTTCAGAAACAAACTGGCTTTCATTTGCTGGTGTTTCAAGGAGGCTCACGCTCCACTTAAACCACAACTTCACATCCAGCTGACAGCACCTGCATGAGGGTTTAAAGCCCTTTAATTCACATCCATTAACCTTACCACTTCCATTAATTGCCTTTTGCTCCCTAAGTGGGCAACACCCTTGGTCCCTTCAAAAAAGGAGCAAATCAAGTCACAACCCTGACCAGTGGGATTGTCCCCAGCCCCGGGGCTCTGGGGTTACGCCAATGCCCTGACACTGTATCTCAAAGCGTTCAGCACCATCCATCAGACCCCAAACATCCACAACCCCACGGTGCCCTCAGTTTGCTGCTGGGAAGCCAGAGCAGCTCTGGATGCCAAAAGCAAGTCAACCCCTCCAGTCATGGTTACGTTCTGCTATGTTGTTTCCATTTGGCCTTGCCTCCATTAGGATGCTCGGTCTTATTTGTCTCTTCAGCTGTGCTAGTGGTGTTGCTCTCTTACAACCCTGCTGTTTTTTTTTTTTTTTTTCTTTTAATTGCAAGATGTTCCCTCGTCAAAACAATTACGGAAAAGACATTAGAGCACAGAGGACTGCAGAAGAAAGAAAACCCAAGCAAGCAATGCGGAAAAAATTCTGCCAGGATCACAAAATTAAAACAGAGCGAACCGGAATTAGAGATGAGTGAATTATTTACAGTGAGTAATTTGTCTTCCTGTCTGCTCACAAACGAGGAGAAGCTTGTTGTTTCCTCCAGCTCCTTCAAGAAACCTGAACAAAACAAGTTTCCTCAGGGTTCCCTTAAATGCAATGTATAGGCTGATGGAAAATCTCTCTGTAGGTCACCTGGCATGATGTCTGCGTCTTACAGGGCAAGCGTGGAAGAGTTCTGATGTTGACAACTTGGATGGCAGCATTTAGAGTCTGGTTTCTACCAGGCAACATCTGCACTCAGATGCTGTGGCCCTAAGCAGGCTGGAGAGTTGGGCAGAGGGGAACCTGATGAGGTTCAGCAAGGGCAAGGGCAGGGTCCTGCACCTGGGGAGGAACAACCCCAGGCACCAGTACAGGCTGGGGCGGACCTGCTAGAGAGCAGCTCTGTGGAGAGGGACTGGGAGTGCTGGTGGATGACAGGTTGACCATGAGCCAGCAGTGTGCCCTGGCTGCCAAGAAGGCCAATGGGATCCTGGGGTGCATTAGGAGGAGTGTGGCCAGCAGGTCAAGGGAGGTTGGACAAGCGGGCTGAACTGTGCCAGAAAATCCCAATTAAAAATTTGAACTGCTTCTAAGACCAACATAGAGAAAGCATTACTTTGTTTCAGTTAAAAAAAAAAATCAAAACATACATATATTCTGGTAGGAGGGTTTTTCCTCCTTGCCCGCAGATCCTGGGAGCAGCACGCGGCAATGCCATGGGAGGTTGTGTCTCGATGGCGGACGTGCTGTCCACCTTCCCGCTCAGCTTCAGCCACGCCGGATGGAAAGCCACCCAATGCTTCCATCAACCCAACCCAAGTCTGGTGGCAATTGCAGCCACAGATCTATACATATTTGACATATATATATTTGAGCCATACAGAGTCCAGCAGAGGGCTCCAAGGATGAGGAGGGGACTGGAGCATCTCTCCTATGAGGAGAGGCTGAGGGAACTGGGCTTGGTCAGCCTGGAGAAGAGAAGGCTGAGAGGGGACCTTCGAAATGCCTCTAAATATCTGCAGGGTGGGGGTCAGGAGGATGGGGTCAGACTCTTTTCAGTGGTGCCCAGTGACAGGACAAGGGGCAACGGGCACAAACTGAAGCAGAGGAAGCTCCAGCTGAACAGGAGGAAGAACTTCTTCCCTCTGAGGGTGACGGAGCCCTGGCCCAGGCTGCCCAGGGAGGCTGTGGAGTCTCCTTCTCTGGAGATGTTCAAGCCCTGCCTGGACGCGGTGCTGTGAAGCCTGCTGTGGGTGACCCTGCTTGGGCAGGGGGTTGGGCTGGGTGACCCACAGAGGGTCCTTCCAACCCCAAACTTTCTGTGATTCTGTAAAGTGTTGTGAAAGCAGGGCACACACCCTACAGATGCACAGGGAAGAGCAAGCCACTCGCCAGATCCTGGCAAATAATAGAAATAACATTGCGCTCCGAGACAGAGCAAGCACTTCAAGATATCAGAGCAGTTCGGCCAGGTGCTTCAATCCCTCATTCAGGGCCATATTGCAACAGGGATCAGAACGCTAACGCTGGCAAAAATAATTTGAAGACGCTTACATCACCTCCAAATGCAAGAGGACTTCACCAAGCTCCAAATTTTGGACAGAGAAAGTAGGGCACTGCCATAGACAGATGGAACCAACCCACAGAATGAAAGCTTTCCTCCTCAACCAGCTGGGATTAAAACACAGACCTACCAGCTCCCAGTTTTCCACTAAAAGCATCGCTTCTTTATACGAGATTTAAATCTCTTTGCTGGGAAGAGAGGCAGCTCTGCTGAGTTCAGTGGCTTCGTCTGATATTGAAACAACGTTGTGATTATCGGGACACCAACATCATGCTGGTGGTTTTCCAGGATCACGTTCATCAACAAATAAACTGTTTACCACAACACATTAAGGAGAAATATATTTAGGAACATATCTGCACTGCTTCGGTTGCTATGATTGTAAGTTATTTTGTCAGTCTACCTGCCTAATTGCAAAAGGATAAGGATCTCTTCAGGGAGCAAAAGTAAATATTAGAACAACTGAACCACGCGCAGCATCCAACTGTGGCTCCTGGCAGGGACGGAGCCATTCGTGCCAGCCTGCTGATGGGTTTTGAGGAACTTCTGACAACCCAAAGACCCTCATGAAGTCCAGGTTTTTCTTTGGGAGGATCTCAATCCTTCCGTGACAGCGGGAAGCAGCAAGCAGAGACAGAGCTGACAGCCGCCCGTCCCTGGAAGAGCACCAGACCGACAGACAGCCATGGGACAGACTGAAGGGTGGCCACAGCACCAGAACAACTTGTTATTGTCCCCACGGTTTTCTAAGGTATCATTATTCCTGCTCCTCCTTTCCAGCCCAAGCAGTAACCACCTGAGTGAACGTGGAGGATTTTACGACAAGAAATGGGACAGCCCTGGCTCAAGGCTGAAGTTCTACTGACCATGGAAATATCAGACTTTGAAGAAAACCATCATTCAGGTCACCCAAAGGAGATACTGTAGGTCAAAAATCCTTTTTTTCCAGACAAACACAGAGCAGACAGCTTTCCCAGTGGACATTAAACACCCTCTGGATGGAGCTGGTGATGGCCAAGCGCACGGCCGTGGTATTTCAGTGCCCATGGGTGAAAATGGCTGTTTGGTATCACCCCAAACCAAAGATAAGCTTCTAATCTCTCTCTCACATTAGAAGCCTCATAATTAAGAAATCTGGCTGTATACATCTCGAGCAAAAAACCCAAATTTACTCCGCTGGAACCACCGCTCTGTGTACGTCCTACACCAAAGGGAGAGCTTTCAACCAGACGAGCTGTGTTAACATCAGCTACAACTGCACGGAGCATTGGAAATAGCTGTCTTCAGTCCCCTACCACAATGTGTAAAAGGTTTTTTTTAAAAAGGTTCAAATTAGTTTTTTGTGATTGAAGAATATCACCGAATTCCTTTTTTTTAATAGCCTGAGACTTATTTTTTACTCATAATTTAGAAATGAAGTCTAGTCTTGGCTGTATATTTGTTTTTTGGTTTTTTTCCTAATATTTAGTGCCCTTTTGATACTATGACTCATAATGACAGCTAATCCATAGAGGTAAAATTAAAACACATAACAAACCACAATATAAAGATACCATGCATTTTTAGTAAATATAGACTCTATCAAAACAGCCTCCCCCCCAGAATCCAGGAAAAGATCCAAGAGCTGCACACGAGGACATGTAAAGAATTACCCAGACACCTTAGAAGCTTTCTGTGTTGCTCACATTTGAAGGGATATTGGTACTTTAACTTGGCACGTTTCTTTATTTCCAAAGACATGCAGAAATCCTGTTGTCCTGAGGATGGAAAGTCAAATCCCAGCATCTCCCTCCTCTTGGCTTTGGGTCGGAGGCAGCAGGGAGAAGGGCAGAGCACTGCGCACCACCCACTCCCCTGCCTGCTCCTCCTGACCTTGTCTTTCTCCTTCCCCAGTCCTTTGATCATTTCTCTCGGAGATACCCAGGAACATATAGCTCTGCTAATCAGTGTCATAGCTCATTAATTTGCTTTATTGGTCTCTGGGTAAACCTCTCGTGCTATGCTGTTCCGAAGCTACCCAGTCTTTATCATTAAGAAATAACTGCCTACAGCTCCTACGCCGTGTGTTGCCTGGGTGCATTAAGTGGCTTAATAGTATCGCTAAATTTACCTTAACTGGAAAGGTGGCCAGGGCATTCATCACCTTGAACAAGGTTTAATCAAATCCCATAACATAATGAATCTGTCCAATTTTGACACCATAACCTCAGAGACTAAGTCCTCAGCAGTGAGGTGCCGGACGTGGACGATACCCCTTAAAGCACGACAAAAAAAAATCGTAGTCTTCAAGATAAATAGTTCTTTGCACTTGTCTGATGCACTTCCAGGTACACAATTACAAGGCTTTCTTGATAAAGACATCTTCCAGCAGGATTAATTCAAGAGATATTTTCTAAGAGAATGACCCACAAACAGTTTTAGTCTCCGAAACGTGGATAATTAAAAGTGAGGATCAGAAGGTACCGATCTCCAAGCTTCAGCAAATTTTCTCCTTCTACAAGCTCAGCCCGATGCTTGTTACTATCCCTTCCTATAAGTAATAGATTTAAAGGTTAAAGAGCTCTTTTTCTGTGGCCTTCTCCAGAAATAGTGTATTGAAAGGTTACACGCGTTGTTTCTAGACTCTAAACAGGAGTGACAGTCATTTTGATTTCACTTTTTGCTTCTTTTAAACTACTTCTTTGATATCGATTCCTTTACGAGGAATCCAATCTCAATCTCCACTTCACAGCTCATCTTTTCCTACAGCCGCAACATTTATGCCCATCCAAAAGCTTGGGTCTCCACAGCTCTCTACAAACATCAGCTAATTAAATGAATCACTATGTTTTTCACGCTTGGCAAATGCCATGTTAAACCCCAGCTTAACCACCCTGCTGTTCCCCCACCCCTCGCCATGAAATGCCCGAGAGAAATATCACAGGGCAGCCTTGAGCACAGGGTTAGCCCAAGAAAGCACCTGAACGTCTTACTTGGCTGTCATCGCTCTATTTTTTCCCCAAAATAACTCTACCACTGGCAGGACTGTTTCATTACATGTGCCTCATTAATTAGTAATTTGATTAGTATTTGACCTGTTGAAGAAGTTCCTCAGGACTCAGTCTTCCTGTCTGTAAAATGGGATCACTGCTCCAACCAGCAGGCCAGACTGGCTGCGCTTCAGATCCGAATGGGCTCTGCTCCTAGAAAGCTGGTCGCTGAGAAAGGTGCTCAGCACCCAACATGGCCAGTGTTGAACCACGGATCCTCATCGGTCCCACGGGTGGGACAGGAGAAGGCTCCTCTATCCCAGGCCACACCACTGCACGCCCTGCTGCTTTCTCAGGCAGGTTTAAACTTCGTTGGCAAGGTAAGGGGTAATTATAGAATAGATTTAGAATAGAAATGGAATATTTTCAGTTGGAAGGGACCCACAACGATCACCCAGTCCAACTGCCTGACCACAGAATCACAGAACAGTAGGGGTTGGAAGGGACCTCTGTGGGTCACCCAGCCCAACCCCCTGCCCAAGCAGGGTCACCCAGAGCAGGCTGCACAGCACCGTGTCCAGGCGGGGCTGGAATATCTCCAGAGAAGGAGACTCCACAGCCTCCCTGGGCAGCCTGGGCCAGGGCTCCGTCACCCTCAGAGGGAAGAAGTTCTTCCTCATGTTCATCTTGAGCTTCCTCAGCTTCAGTTTGTGCCCATTGCCCCTTGTCCTGTCGCTGGGCACCACTGGAAAGAGTCTGGCCCCATCCTCCTGACACCCACCCTGCAGATATCTGTAGGCATTTCTAAGGTCCCCTTGCAGCCTTCTCTTCTCCAGGCTGAACAAGCCCAGCTCCCTCAGCCTCTCCTCGTAGGAGAGATGCTCCAGTCCCCTCCTCATCCTCATAGTCCTCTGCTGGACTCTCTCCAGTAGCTCCTCATCTTTCTTGAACTGGGGAGCCCAGCACTGGACACAGGACTCCACATGGGGCCTCACTAGGGCAGCGTAGAAGGGAAGGAGAACCTCCCTCGACCTGCTGCCCACACTACTTTCAACCAAAGTTGAAGTGTGCTACCAATGGCATGACCCAAACACCTCTTAGACACTGCCAGGCATGGGGCATCAACCTTCTCTCCAGGAAGCCTCTCCCAGAGTTTGACCACCCTCTCGGTAAAGAAATGCTTCCTCGTATCAAGTCTGAGCTTTATAAATAGTGCTCATTCGGGGGGAAAATACTCCCCACACCAACGAAATCTTTCACATGCGATAAAAGATGCTAAAAGGGAATATATCACACCCAATTCAAGCACTCTGCCCAGCCTTAACAGAAACATTCTCTGTTGATATTGCTTTATCACAAAGGACCCAATCCATCCTCAACCTCCAGCGAGCCAGAGGCACCACACGAGGATGACGTACGGCTCAGCAACACCTCCTCTGGAGCTCCAGGATGCATTTACAGCACCTTTTAAGGTACATTGAGTAGCAGAGGGATTTTAAGCAGCTGAGCCAAACACAATCTGACAGAACGGCTGATCTCCCTGGCTGCGCTGGAGCGTATCGCTCGCCGTCAGTGCAAAGCGGCCTCCAGACCCAGATGCCCAGCCATATAAAAAAAAAACCCCTATTTTTGCAGTGGCAACATCTGACTCCTGCACATCTTGCATCTGTCACAGAGCATCCCCAGGCACGTCTCCTTGGGTCTGCGTCCTCCTCCACAGGAGAAATCAACGCAGGGACCAAAATCAGAGCGGGGAGGGGGGCAAACTTCATAAAATTCTACTCAGAGAGCTTACAAATCGTGAAGGCTTTGTTCCACAGACTGTCCAAGAGCTGATAGCATGGTAATGAGTTTAATATGAAAACTGCTAACCGTTCCACCTGAACATGAGGAAGAACTTCATTCTGAGGGTGATGGAGCCCTGGCCCAGGCTGCCCAGGGAGGTTGTGGAGTCTCCTTCTCTGGAGATACTCAAGACCCACCTGGACACGGTCCTGTGCAGCCTGCTGTAGGTGACTCCACTTCGACAAGGGGGTTGGACTAGATCACAGAATGGTAGGGCTTGGAAGGGACCTCTGTGGGTCATCTAGTCCAACCCCCCTGCCAAAGCAGGGTCACCTACAGCAAGCTGCACAGGACCTAGTCCTGGGTTCCTCCACCCTCACCCTCAGCAGAGGTGCACCACAACCCTTACACTGACACCAGCCAAGCAAGAGACCCAGCACAGCCCCAAACAACCAGCAGAGCCCAGCCAGCAGCCCCACACTCATCATAGGGTAGAAGGGATCAGACAACCACCCACCACTGCAAACAACAGGAAGAACTACTCACCCCAGCTTCCTCTCATACCCCAGCTTTCTCTCATACTCCAGCTCTTTCAGGCTGCCTCTTTTATTGCCCCCATGGAGCCACCACCCCTCCCAGCTCCCCCCCATGATTGGCTCTTCCCAGGAGAGCCTCTCATTATCCCCAGCTGCTCCTCTGCCACGGCTACCTTGATGCACCTGGAGGGGGGTGGATGGAGATGCCTTCCCTCCTGAGCTGCCTGCCTTCCCTCTGGAGCTGCCCTCCTGCCTGGGCCACCATGCTCACTCCCCGTGCCTCCTCCATGACCCACAGAGGTCCCTTCCAACCCCTGCCATTCTGGGATTCTGTTTTCCAGGTGTAGATGATGTACAACTCCTGCCAAGTGGCTCGTTCCCTTTCGGTCCCTTCAGCAGATCCTTTCCAGCCCCAAATAAGGGTTACACGTAAAATGTCCCAAGGTGAGCACCTATGAGAGCAGGCAGCCAGACGCCTAACTTCCAGTCTCGAAATCCTTTGGAGAAAATAATTTAGAAAAAGGACAGAGAAACAACATTAAAAAAAAAAAATCAGCGTGGCTGAAAAATTGCAGCGAGCTCCAAAGTACCTACCTACTCATAGATATTCTGCAGCACTCGGCGCCTTGGGCACCGTTCTCCATCACCAAACGTTAAGATGTTTGAACACAACTAAAAATGGAGTTAGCCAACGCGGCGCTGACCACCATCTGCCCTTGCCTGGGCTGATCCCGAAGTCAAGCTGAGCCTTACGCCAGCCGGCCACGATTAAGCCCCCGCGCTGGCGGGCGCGGGCTGGGTGAGCTGCTCTGAGGACAGAACAGCTTCACCCTCCTCTGCCCCCCCCAGACAAAGTCACAGCCTCCCGTTTCACTCCTGCAGCTCTCCGAAATTTTGGCCCGATGGCAGAAACACCTTGAGCAGGTCGAAGCTGGCGCGAAGACGGAGCATCTCCAGAAGGCATCCATCCATCTGTGTGTTTAAACAGTGTGAAATGCAGTGATTTCAGCAAGTTTGCTGATGACACCAAACTGGGAGGTGTGGTAGATACACTGGAAGGCTGTGCTGCCATTCCGCGTGACCTGGATAGGCTGGAGAGCTGGGCAGAGAGGAACCTGATGAGGTTCAACAAAGGCAAATACAGGGTCCTGCATCTGGGGAGGAACAACCCCAGGCACCAGTACAGGCTTGGGGTGGACCTGCTGGAGAGCAGCTCTGTGGAGAGGGACTGGGAGTGCTGGGGGACGACAGGGTGACCATGAGCCAGCAGTGTGCCCTGGCTGCCAAGAAAGCCAATGGGATCCTGGGGTGCATCAAGAAGAGTGTGGCCAGCAGAACGAGGGAGGTTCTCCTTCCCCTCTATGCTGCCCTGGTGAGGCCTCATCTAGAGTACTGTGTCCAGTGCTGGGCTCCCCAGTTCAAGAAAGATGAAGAGCTACTGGAGAGAGTCCAGTGGAGGGCTACGAGGATGATGAGGGGACTGGAGCATCTCTCCTATGAGGAGAGGCTGAGGGAGCTGGGCTTGTTCAGCCTGAAGAAGAGAAGGCTGCGAGGGGACCTTAGAAATGCCTCTAAATATCTGCAGGGTGGGGGTCAGGAGGATGGGGTCAAGCTCTTTTCAGTGGTGCCCAGCGACAGGACAAGGGGCAATGGGCACAAAATGAAGCAGAGGAAGTTGCAGCTGAAGAGGAGGAAGAACTTCTTCCCTCTGAGGGTGACGGAGCCCTGGCCCAGGCTGCCCAGGGAGGTTGTGGAGTCTCCTTCTCTGGAGATATTCAAGCCCCGCCTGGACAAGGTCCTGTGCAGCCTGCTCTGGGTGACCCTGCTTGGGCAGGGGGTTGGACTGGGTGACCCACAGAGGTCCCTTCCAACCCCTACTACTCTGTGATTCTGTGATTCTCCGTGATTTGTTAGGGGTGCAGGTCCTGGCGCCCGCTAGCCTACCTCTCCTGACAGTAAAACACGCTTCTGCATCGCTGCCGAGACTTCGCTAGGAATAACTGACCACAAAAAGAAGGGGCAAAAAGCAGGGGATGGCTTTGCTCAGTGAACGGTGAACGATCCAGTTACTCACGCTGGAAAGGGCTGCGGATAATACGCAGCCAACTGTTGCAAACACGGAATTCTGGTCTATGATCCACAGCTACAGCAGCTTAAGCCACCGTCACCTTTGCTAAATCTGTACAAACCCTGTGTTCTCTTCATGTGAACTAATGATTAAAAGTAACTCTTCCTGCAGCTTATTTCTAGGTGTTTTAAAAATCTCATAAACAGCACATTGCGGTAGGATTCTGCAAACATTACGGGGCGTAACGACCATGAAGATTTTTTTTATCTATATATACAAACACACACAAACAAAAGAAATGACAAAAAACCCCAGATTTATTACAGGACTCTTGATTTTACCCAGGAGAATGTTACTGGTTATGTTCTCAGACCCTTAACTACCTGATGAAAAGTCCTCACAGAATCACAGACTGGTCGGGGTTGGAAGGGACCTCTGTGGGTCACCCAGCCCAACCCCCTGCCCAAGCAGGGTCACCCACAGCAGGCTGCACAGCACCGCGGCCAGGCGAGGCTTGAACATCTCCAGAGAAGGAGACTCCACAGCCTCCCTGGGCAGCCTGGGCCAGGGCTCCGTCACCCTCAGAGGGAAGAAGTTCTTCCTCATGTTCAGCTGGAGCTTCCTCTGCTTCAGTTTGTGCCCGTTGCCCCTTGTCCTGTCGCTGGGCACCACTGGAAAGAGCTTGGCCCCATCCTCCTGACACCCACCCTGCAGATATTTAGAGGCATTTCTAAGGTCCCCTCTCAGCCTTCTCTTCTCCAGGCTGAACAAGCCCAGCTCCCTCAGCCTCTCCTCGTAGGAGAGATGCTCCAGTCCCCTCATCATCCCTGTAGCCCAGGAGCAATCCCTGTTCATCGCAGTGGAACCACAACCCCAAATTAAATCGCTGCTAAGTACAACCAAAGGAACTCTGCTTCCACAGTTACTACCAATTACTGCTTCACTTTACTCTGTCTTCTAAAAAGGGAAGGAGAAATAAAGTTACACACAGTTTTAATTAGATAAATCTATTGCTATTTATGCACTTCAGATTTGCTAATTAGCAACTAGTATTTAAAAAATTACCGAAAGTAAAAATGCATCAATATTTAAAGCGAAGAAGTAAAGAAGTAAACAAATACCTAAACAGCCACCAGGAGTTGCCTTCATGCGGGTTCTTGAACAGGGTGGGAGAAACGAGCTCAAAGGAAGACAAAAAGTCTCCTCAAATCACAGAATCACAGACTGGTCGGGGTTGGAAGGGACCTCTGTGGGTCACCCAGTCCAACCCCCTGCCCAAGCAGGGTCACCCAGAGCAGGCTGCACAGCACCGCGTCCAGGCGGGGCTGGAATATCTCCAGAGAAGGAGACTCCACAGCCTCCCTGGGCAGCCTGGGCCAGGGCTTCGTCACCCTCAGAGGGAAGAAGTTCTTCCTCAGGTTCATCTGGAGCTTCCTCTGCTTCAGTTTGTGCCCGTTGCCCCTTGTCCTGTCGCTGGGCACCACTGAACAGAGCTTGGCCCCATCCTCCTGACACCCACCCTGCAGATATTTAGAGGCATTTCTAAGGTCCCCTCTCAGCCTTCTCTTCTCCAGGCTGAACAAGCCCAGCTCCCTCAGCCTCTCCTCGTAGGAGAGATGCTCCAGTCCCCTCCTCATCCTCGTAGCCCTCTGCTGGACTCTCTCCAGTAGCTCCTCATCTTTCTTGAAGTGGGGAGCCCAGCACTGGACACAGGACTCCAGATGAGGCCTCACCAGGGCAGAGCAGAGGGGAAGGAGAACCTCCCTTGACCTGCTGCCCACACTCCTCCTGATGCACCCCAGGATCCCATTGGCCTTCTTGGCACCCAGGGCACGCTGCTGGCTCATGGTCACCCTGTCTTCCCCCAGCACACCCAGGTCCCTCTCCACAGAGCTGCTCTCCAGCAGGTCCGCCCCAGCCTGTACTGGTGCCTGGGGTTGTTCCTCCCCAGCTGCAGGACCCTGCCCTTGCCCTTGCTGAATTTCATCAGGTTCCTCAAAATGAGAATATCTTGGGTTTTGTTGCTGTTCCCAGAGCTACAGCAAAGTGCAAATCTCCTTATTCTCTTAACAGGTTAAAGTTTTTTTAAAAAAATGTTACTTTTTGAAAGATACAACTTTCAAGAATCAGTTTAGCTTAGAATTACACGTCTTACACTTCTTTCGTTTTCTAAATGCCTGCTATGAAAATGTTTCCCCGTTTTTGACCTCCTCCATCAAAAAGTGGGAATTGCCACCCTGTTTCTGCCAGAAGTGACGCCGATATCGCTCGGACAAGACTCTGTTCACCTCTTAATTGTTGCACATGTCCCTTTACTTCAGCAAAGGAGGATATTTTCAAGCAGAAGCTATCTGAAAGAAATCTTGTTTCTTATTAGGAATAATCCACGTCATGCAAAAAGCAAGGAGAAAAAAAGGGGCATTTTTGGTTTTCCTGCTGAATTTGGTTCACGCATAGAATTTAACGCCGACAGAGACACGCGGATGCGCGCCGACCCCTGCCATCACCGCGCTCTCTTGCTCAACTGGACACCTATGATTCATTTACACGAGAAGAAAATCCAGAAGAACCCCAAGCGACGCAGAAAGTTTTGAAACAGATTCGTTTCGTGCAAGAAAGTCTTGGCCGTTTACTCCCAAGAGGCCAGTTGGGGTAGTGATCACCTACCGCTCGTTAAGCCCGTGTAGGCACCCTACGCATCTTGACAGCTTCTGCTACGGAATCGCCCGCTGACTTGTCCCCACCACTCCCGCGTCGCGTTTCACAGCGAAACCTTTTAGGCAAGGAACTGAATTTCTGCCACAGTCCTCGTCACCGTTATCAATTCTGACCTGAGCGAGGGCTCCAGTCACGGACCGTCATCGATATTAAGCAATAATCATGCTAATAGTAATTCATATCAAGCATCTTCCGTTCGCCTGGCCATCTCCGTGATGTTATTAAATTAATAGATCTGCCACCGCCAAAGAAAAATAGCATAAAGAGAGAAGTCTTATTAAGCTAGAGATAAAATTTTAAATAATTCTGGGAACTGCCAAGGCCAGCCTTTGGGCCCTTCTGTGCACTACTCAAATCCAGTTACCCTGCGACGTGGGTTATTTAGTTATTTGTTTTGATTTAATCAGTTTGTGAATTATAAGCCTTTAATCAAATTAATTCCGACTGCTGCCAAGACGGAAGAAAAGCAAGAACACGATAAAAAACGGAATGCAGAAATATAATATTCTGGGTTATTGAAGTCTTTTACAAGAGTGGGAGACTGCATGCAGCTCTTTCCAACCTTTGGAGTTTCGTGGTGCCTCAACCGCAGTCGCCACAAGCTTTGTACTGCAAAAGAACCAGCAAAGGTATTTTGGGGCATGGTCTGTGAAGCCGATCGTTCTGCTTGAAAAACTTCTTTATTCCGTACGATTTAGCAAGTCTAGCTCATTATTTCTGTATGTGTTGTTCCAAATTAAGTAGCTGTAAATATTGAAATTCCATTCAAGCTTTATCGAGGTTTGCCGGCGTACATGGGTATCACTGGTCATGCAGAGGAGGACTGAGACCCATTTCTCCTGTCTGCCACGAAACAGCCGCCCCGCACAACGCAGTTCAGCCAGACACTCAGATGAACATAGAAATCCATCTTTGGCCAACGCAGCACGTACATCTGCAAAGTAACATCTCACCAAGACTTCCAACATTCAGTGCTCTGTGACTCGGAACATACTGATGGCCGCTGACCACGGTGGGTAGGGGCGAGACTGAGGAACAGCCCACCCTTTCTTCACAGAATGGTCGGGGTTGGAAGGGACCTCTGTGGGTCACCCAGTCCAACCCCCTGCCCAAGCAGGGTCACCCACAGCAGGCTGCACAGCACCGCGTCCAGGTGGGGCTTGAATATCTCCAGAGAAGGAGACTCCACAGCCTCCCTGGGCAGCCTGGGCCAGGGCTCCGTCACCCTCAGAGGGAAGAAGTTCTTCCTTGGGTTGAGCTGGAGCTTCTTCTGCTTCATTTCCTGACACCCACCCTGCAGATATTTATAAATATTTCTAAGGTCCCCTCTCAGCCTTCTCTTCTCCAGGCTGAACAAGCCCAGCTCCCTCAGCCTCTCCTCCTAGGAGAGATGCTCCAGTCCCCTCATCATCCTCGTAGCCCTCCGCTGGACTCTCTCCAGTAGCTCCTCATCTTTCTATAACTGGGGAGCCCAGAACTGGACAGAGTACTCCAGATGGGACCTCACCAGGGCAGTGTAGAGGGGAAGGAGAACCTCCCTCGACCTGCTGGCCACACTCCTCTTCATATGCACCCCAAGATGTCATTGGTCTTCTTGGCAGCCAGGGCACACTGCTGGCTCATGGAACTTCCTCTGCTTCAGTTTGTGCCCGTTGCCCCTTGTCCTGTCGCTGAGCACCACTGGAAAGAGTCTGGCCCCGTCCTCCTGACACCCACCCTGCAGATATTTAGAAGCATTTCCAAGGTCCCCTTCCTTTTCCCATCTGTATCAACCACCTCCCTCTGTAAGCGCCAATAATGCAGTAACGCGTCTCAAGGCAGGAGCACCCGCACACCATCCCATGCAGCACCGCACCCCGCAGCTCGTTTTCTATTTTTCTTCTCAGTACTTTAAATGCAAATGATCGCCACAAAAGGTCACCGAATGCGATCAGCTGCTCTGTGACATTTTACCTCGAGAATAAGCAAGAAGTAGTAAACACAGCGGGTCGGAACAAGATGTGCCAAGACATCAATGCCCTTTGGGCGCTACGCGTAAGAGGAATTGAAAAGTAACCGGAGTTGGGTGCGTTAAAAAAAAAGAAAATAATCAGAATATACGTTTGATGTCATTAAAAGGAGCAGTGGAAGAGAAAGATCAAACTGACAGCTGCTGGGCGTTCCCAGAAAATTAGGAATTATATAAATGATCATTAAACTGCAGTTTATCCTCGTCAGCGAGCTTGGGGCTCCTACTCCTTGGGAGCTGTGCAAGTGGAAACCTCCAAAGACCCAAGGGGACATCCTGATGGGATGCTACTGGGTGGGGAGGTGGGGGTTGTGCCTTTCGTGCTCTCAGGGGAGAGCTTTTCCATGTCCAAATGGGTCTATCATTAAAATCAGCTACAGAATGAAAGCTTATGGAGTTCCAGTAAAGAGCAGGAATGAATAGAACGAAATAATCGAAACCGTTTTCAGGATATATTCAAAAATCGCACTCAACAAGCAGTAAACATAATTAAGACCTATTATGTGCAATATTATATTATGAAATAGTATCAACCCACTTCATCGGTGACACGTTAGACTTTTTTAAGATGGAAAGCACTGGATTCAAGAGGTAGAAACGCACCTTTCAGAAGAAAACAAACACATTTCGTAGAATAAGCAAGGCTACAACAGACCTACCCGTACATGGTGCCCACAACCCACCACTAAGACACTTCTCTCCCTCCCCTCGTTCCCCCAGGAGCAGCTCTGCTGCTCGTCAGTCCCCGAGATCGTTTCACCGACTCAACGCGCAGTTACGTTCATCGCAGATGTTCATCTGCAACCAGGGAACGGTTTCGGCTTGTTCACCTGAGCTGAAGGGACACTGCTGTGGCTGAAGCCTCTCTGGAAAAATCACTGCCTCTCTTTAATGTAATTTTTGGGGCGTTCCAGTTCTTTATTTTAACGCGATCTCCTGGACAAGCGAAGGGAACCTTCTGCAAAAGGCAGCCTGGGTCTCTTTGTACACGAAAAAGCCCCACGAAGCAGGAACACCGACGCAGACGGCCGCGATCGCGGTGCCAGGAGGTGCTGAGCACGGGGCGGACTTACCCTGGAGTTCACCACTTCCAAGGAGACGTTCTGAGGCATGGCGCTGGGCACTGCAAGGGAAGAAGAGCAAAGAGAAAATGGGAAACGTTGCCGTTAGCGTCGCAGTCGGCACAGGTTACATCAAATATTTCTCTCGTCGGAAAGAGGAGAGGGCAGATTTTACACCTAGTTTACAATCTGGTCACGGCCGCGCAGCTAATCCAGGTGGCACTTCAGAGGTCCCCTAAGGAGAGGGAAAAATAAACGCAGCTGCTCATTTCTGCCCCTTTTTCGTAGCCCTGATAGTAAGCCCTTGAAACAGCAGCATCCTGCAGTGAGGCCAGCTACCTGAATTCAGTCATTTGTGATCAGCCTGGTCAGAAATCAACAAAAACATGTCGCGATTTCTCCAGCTTTTATTTATTGAAGCACTTTTCAGAACATTTCTGTTACATACAGACTGAGCAGGGTATTCCTCTCTCAGTGGCACCCCTTTTTACAGGGATGCCCAAGGGCCAAAGAGAAAAGACACTTTGTCATTAGATATTATTTATAAAACAATGGTTTACATTTAGGCTCTCCTTATCATACACACTATAATCCACAGCCAGTTTTATACAGCTCATCTTTGTTCTATCCATTCCAACAAATATACTTTGGATATTTTTTTGATAATTCCTCAACGGGACTAACAGCCATTCAACACAGGGTCTCACAAAGATGCCTCACCAGGCGTTCGTGAGATGGCCTGGCACCCACAACCTTCAATCAAACAAATGGTTCTGACTCAGGGTGGGGTTTCCATCTTCACAGAATGGTCGGGGTTGGAAGGGACCTCTGGGGGTCACCCAGTCCAACCCCCTGCCCAAGCAGGGTCACCCACAGCAGGCTGCACAGCACCGCGTCCAGGCAGGGCTTGAACATCTCCACAGAAGGAGACTCCACAACCTCCCTGGGCAGCCTGGGCCAGGGCTCCGTCACCCTCAGAGGGAAGAAGTTCTTCCTCATCTTCAGCTGGAACTTCCTCTGCTTCAGTTTGTTCAGCAAAGATCTACAAGAATGGTCTGAGAGCTCAAACATCTTACAGACCAAATAAAATTAATTTTATCTAAACAAGTTCAGGGCACGGGTTATTATCTATTGTTCTCTGAACAGGGAAGGGACTTCTGGCTGTAAAGAGTAATTTAATAAGCAAAGAGCTATGAGCTGGAATCCATCTACACTAGAAATCCAGCGCACCTTTCTTTCAACTTCTTCACTCTGCACTGAAGATCGCTGCCGAGGAGCATGGCGGACACAGAAGTTATTTCTGTAAATCACTTCTTCTGGGCCACAACGTTCACCACAGAATCACAGAATGGTCGGGGTTGGAAGGGACCTCTGTGGGTCATCTAGTCCAACGCCCCTGCTGAAGCAGGGTCACCTACAGCAGGCTGTAGAGGACCTTGTCCAGGCAGGTCTTGAATATCTCCAGAGAAGGAGACTCCACCAGAACGAGCTGGTGAAATTCGATGTACCATATAGAGGTGAACCCAGTGGGGGCTGCTGCCTACGTCATCTCTAAGTATGGTTTCCATACCTAGACCCTCCCTACAGTCCACACTGTCCATCCAAGCTGCCAGCTGCCACAGCTGGAGACCACCAGCGCGGCACCAGCGCTCTGGAAGACGCGGGCTGCATCTATAGCGAGGAGTCACCTCTCACCTTCACATCTATGAATCTCTAAATAATATAATCGGCACTAATACGATGAGAAACACCTGGTCACAGAATCACAGAATAGTAGGGGTTGGAAGGGACCTCTGTGGGTCATCTAGTCCAACCCTCCTGCTGAAGCAGGGTCACAGCGAGTGATGCAACTGGTACTTTTTTCCCCAGATTGCTTCACGCGGCGCTGGTCAGACGGCTCCTCCGCTGGACTCTGTCTGGTCACGTCTGCGGTCAATAAACAAATCCCCAAAGTGCCGCTCTTCGTAGCATCCTCAGCGCACGCCGCTGTTTAACGATTTCAGGCAGTCAGAGCCAAGTCATTTGTCAGTGCTAACAAGAAAATAATTCTTTAAATACAAGCCACAAAAGAGCAGAAAACCCAAGGGCTAAACAGCAGGGTCCCACTGGTAGCAAAGTCCCACATTAATACCGTTCTCCTTCACGAAGGCTCTACGGATCATAAAAAGGAAAGGAAAAAGAGAAAAAAAACTGCATTTGAATCAAAATACTCGGAAAACTCAGATTGTTTGGAGGCAGCGGCACAGCCAAGTGAGCAGCGAGGAAAACAGAAACTCCTCCTCAGCCTGGGGATCCCCAGTCGCAGAGGTTCGCCGCTGGGCAGGACGCAGGGTGAGCGACAGCCACCATCAGAGCGGGTGGTCCAGCTCGGGGGATCCCAGCATCCCCGGCTACGGGCCCCGAGCCCCCTCCCAGCTCTGCCCCGACCCGCCGGGGCTCCACATGCAAAGTTGCCCTGTTCAGTCTCTTTTTTGCTCCCTCCAGACCAGCAGCTTTCGGAACTGGCTGGTTTCCCACAGAACCACAGAATGGTCGGGGTTGGCAGGGACCTCTGTGGGTCACCCAGCCCAACCCCCTGCCCAAGCAGGGTCACCCAGAGCAGGCTGCACAGCACCGCGGCCAGGCAGGGCTGGAATATCTCCAGAGAAGGAGACTCCACAGCCTCCCTGGGCAGCCTGGGCCAGGGCTCCGTCACCCTCAGAGGGAAGAAGTTCTTCCTCCTGTTCAGCTGGAGCTTCCTCTGCTTCAGTTTATGCCCATTGCCCCTTGTCCTGTCGCTGGGCACCACTGGAAAGAGTCTGGCCCTGTCCTCCTGACCCCCACCCTGAAGATATTCAGAGGCATTTCTAAGGTCCCCTCTCAGCCTTCTCTTCTCCAGGCTGAACAAGCCCAGCTCCCTCAGCCTCTCCTCGTAGGAGAGATGCTCCAGTCCCCTCACCATCCTCGTAGCCCTCCGCTGGGCTCTCTCCAGTAGCTCCTCATCTTTCTTGAACTGGGGAGCCCAGCACTGGACGCAGGACTCCAGATGGGGCCTCACTAGGGCAGAGCAGAAGGGGAGGAGAACCTCCCTCGACCTACTGCCCACACTCCTCCTTATGCACCCCAGGAACCCATCGGCCTTCTTGGCACCCAGGGCACACTGCTGGCTCATGGTCAACCTGTCGTCCACCAAGACACCCAGGTCCCTCTCCACAGAGCTGCTCTCCAGCAGGTCAGCCCCAGCCTGTACTGGTGCCTGGGGTTGTTCCTCCCCAGGTGCAGGACCCTGCCCTTGCCCTTTTTGAACCTCATCAGGTTCCTCTCTGCCCAACTCTCCAGCCTGTCCAGGTCTCACTGAATGGCAGCACAGCCTGCCGGTGTATGCAGAATTTATTTGTATTTAGAGGAATTCACGACGCCAAAAGGTTGGGCGACCAGGGCGGTACAGGGGACTCGGTCCCACCAGGGTCCCAGCCACGCCGCCGTTCATCTCCGGTCAATCCACGCTCGTGGCTCCGGTGAACGCCCTCGCAGCCCGTTCCTCCTCGCCCCCGTTCTCGTGCGAACGCAGGGATGGCTACTGACATCTGAAAAACCTCACAGGCTGTCTCCTGTGTCAATCTGAATGTCAATCTTCCTACTTTTAAGAAAAAGCATTCATATTATAATTACGGATATAAATTACAGTTAAATCAAGTACTCAGGAAGCATGAAATAAGACTGCCTGCCAATTGCTGGGATTAAATGTTTTTTGATAAATTCATGAGCGTGATAGCTCAAAGCGCTGCTGAAATGGCACGCGGCTTGGCCAAATATTATCCGAGCTGTATTTTCAACCAAAAATTAAGCATTAAAGATACAGTCTGTTCCTCGATCTGGTGAAAGCTCTCCGGGGTCTGCACCTCCTGCAGTGGAGATGCCCCATTAAATCCCTTTGATTGGGGTGCATTTCTCAGGCTACAGATGACATCTCGGAGCCTGGTGGAAAAATTCTGCCCCCAGACCTGCAGGAACTATAAGTACAGGGTTTTTTTTTTTTTGTGCCGCTACGTACCGCATCGGATGCTGCACAGCAAAGGATTGGCGTGGAAAAAAATCACCTTCAAGCACGCGCTCTCTCAAGAGGAAGGCAGACTTAAAAATGATCCTTTCATTTTTACACGAGGAAAGGAAAGACAGACCTGTTTGCAGGACTTTTCTCCCAATTTTGTCACAGAATCACAGAATCACAGAATAGTAGGGGTTGGAAGGGAACACTGTGGGTCACCCAGTCCAACCCTCCTCCCCAAGCAGGGTCACCCACAGCAGGCTGCACAGCACCGCATCCAGGCGGCTCTTGAATATCTCCAGAGAAGGAGCCTCCACAGCCTCCCTGGGCAGCCTGGGCCAGGGCTCCGTCACCCTCAGAGGGAAGAAGTTCTTCCTCATCTTCAGCTGGAACTTCCTGTGCCTCAGTTTGTGCCCATTTCCCCTTGTCCTGTCGCTGGGCACCACTGGAAAGAGTCTGGCCCCGTCCTCCTGACACCCACCCTGCAGATATTTAGAGGCATTTCTAAGGTCCCCTCTCAGCCTTCTCTTCTCCAGGCTGAACAAGCCCAGCTCCCTCAGCCTCTCCTCGTAGCAGAGATGCTCCAGTCCCCTCCTCATCCTCAAAGCCCTGTGCTGGACTCTCTCCAGTAGCTCCTCATCTTTCTTGAACTGGGGAGCCCAGCACTGGACACAGCACTCCAGATGGGGCCTCACCATGGCAGAGTAGAGGGGAAGGAGAACCTCCCTCGACCTGCTGCTCACACTCCTCCTAATGCATCCCAGGATCCCATTGGCCTTCTTGGCACCCAGGGCACGCTGCTGGCTCATGTTCAACCTGTCGTCCACCAGGACACCCAGGTCCCTCTCCACAGAGCTGCCCTCTGCTTCAGTTTGTGCCCGTTGCCCCTTGTCCTGTCACTGGGCACCACTGGAAAGAGCTTGGCCCCATCCTCCTGACACCCACCCTGCAGATATTTGTAAGTATATATTAGATTTGTATATTAGATATTAGATTTGTAAGTACATATTAGATATCCTAAAGGGATTTTCTCTTCTTTTACGCCTGCTCCAAAAAAACCAGAGGAAGGCTGGGAAGGCTGCAGCCAACTGACTTCTTTCCAGACTTCTGCTTAAATAAAAAGAAACACCACCTTTTTCCAGACTCCCAAAACGAAGGCGCCTCCGCGCACTCCTGTTTTCTGGAATAGTCTCACCCAAACCTTCTCGTTAGCAACGATTTCCGCTCGCAGACAGGTGAAGCGTTTTGAAACGCTTGTGGGGGATAATTTGCAGACTCATGAATAACAATCTCTCCCCTTCTCACTTAGGGTGACATTTAAAAGCAAAGCGGAGTATGGGGCCGCACTTCTACACTTCACGGTGCGAATTAAATCTACATACATTATGCAAAATATTCATTTTTCACTTGTTTTCCTTTTGTTTTTATAATTATAAGTGTGAAGTAATTTATTCTGCCAAGACCCAGGCTGGATTGCAAGGGAAAACTGAATTTGCTGGGTAGACGTAAGCAGCACTTGAAAAAAATCTTGCAGAGGTGTCAAACGTGCAATGACCGAGCCGGGGGGGTCTCGTGGATGAACCCCACTGAAGATACAGCCTGGAATAACGCAGAATAAATCAGTGTTGGGGTTCAGCAGCTCCCTCGCTCGGGGTTCCCCCGGGCCCCCTCCACGGGGTCTGTTTTAGAGGCTCCCAGCAGCTCTCCTCCGCCGCCCTTCACCCAGGTGCATTTTTATTTTGGAATTCAACTCCTTGCAGATTGGGCTCAGCCTTCTTCAAATGAAAACGCTGCTCCTCCTGACCCCGACTTTCTCCTCCAGAGGTCAAGGATTTCCGACAAATATTTGCAAATGTAAAGGAATAAATCTCCGACACCCCGGTTCTCCACCCAATGTTGTTGCTCTACCATCACTCCACAGCACGGGAAGGAAAAACACAATTTTTATGTGGCTTGAGGTGCCTCAGCCAGTTTCTGAATGCGCTCTGCTCCCCTTCTGAGGGCAGAAAAGCCCAGCAAGTTGAAGCCCACAGCCACCTATTTCTTGCTTCTCCCTGATTTTATACCTTCATGTAAAAGTCAACATTTTTTCCCCATGAAAATGACCTTAAATCAGTGATCCCAACCCAGGCCAGGGCCACCCAACCTCCATGATATTGCTTTATTAACAGAAATGATAAAGAGGTGGTTCAAATTCCCATCAGGAGGAAAATTAACTGTTTATAAATCCCACTTTAAAAGCTTGGTTGACACCTTTTGTGCCACCTTTAAACAAAACGTGATGGAGTTTACAAACTGAAGCAGAGGAAGATCCAGCTGAAGATGAGGAAGAACTTCTTCCCTCTGAGGGTGACGGAGCCCTGGCCCAGGCTGCCCAGGGAGGTTGTGGAGTCTCCTTCTCTGGAGATATTCCAGACCCGCCTGGACAAGGTCCTCTACAACCTACTGTAGGTGACCCTGCTTTGGCAGGAGGGTTGGACTAGATGACCCACAGAGGTCCCTTCCAACCCCTACCATTCTGGGATTCTGTGATTCTGAGATGAACATCAGCCCCACGGGTACCGCTGCAGGCAGGTACCGAACCCCTTGATTTGAGGAAAATATTTTCAGCAGGGCTTGTTGTGACAGGACAAGGAGTAAGGGCTTTAAACTAAGGGAGGATACATTTAGACTAGACATAAGGAAGAAATTTTTCATCATGAGGGTGGTCAAACCCTGGTCCAAGCTGCCTAGATTGGTGGTTGCTGCCCCATCCCTGGGAACACCCCAGGCCAGGTTGGACAGGGCTCTGAGTGACCTGATCTGGGTGAAGATGTCCCTGCCCATGGCAGAAGGGTTGGACCAGATGACCTCTAAACAACCTTTCCAACCCAAAGCATTCTATGATTTCCATCCTGCACACCCAACGACCTCCTCTCTTCGTTGCTGCCTCTTCCTGAACACGGCGGCAGAAGAAAAAGCCCGACGACCGCAACCGCTCGACGCAGCCCGCCCGCCCCGAGCCCGCTCCGTCCCCCCACTCACCATCCGACAGCGTGGTGACCGTCACATCCTCGGTGGAGACGCCGGGGCCGTAGCGGTTGTAGGCGAGGAAGCGCAGGGTGTACTCGGTGAACTTCTTCAGCCCCTCCAGCCGGTAGGAGAGCCCGTCCACCTCCACGTTCTAGCACACAGGGATGACAAACCACAGGGAAACGTGACCACCAGCGCCATGGCCATGCCAAGGGACGAGTGGGTTAGAGGGGAGCTTTTTACTCTGAGGAGGGAGCTAAATCCTTAATTTAAGTTGCTAGAAAAAAAGCAATTTGTAACAGAGTGGTTTGTAACAGCTCAGCTCTCAGCGCTCGCCCGCAGCCCTGCCCAGGGCTCCGGGACGGAGGGGACTTCAGAGCCTCAGAGTTGTGTTTTGTTACTCAGGGCACAGGACAAAATGGGTTTTTGGGTTTTTTTTTGTTAAGTCATTTGTTGCCACTCCGTAGGTACACGGTGGGGAAAGCAGAAAATAAAGCCAAAGAGCCAAAGGGGAATTTTGGAGAAAAGGAGGCAGTAAAATAAAGCAAGCACAGAAAAAATGGGGATGGTATAAAAGTTCCCTTAAGACTACTGAAGCATGGGTATCGAGCCTGCTGATGCCTGCAATTATCACATGCTGTCAGGTCAGGAAAAAAAAAAGGATCTCTCAGCTTTCTTCCCTACCCTATTCTTTGCTAAAAACCTATCCAGGCCATATTCCACCCACAGAGTTCATTCTCCATTGCTGCATCCCTGTTAAATACTGGTTTATTCAACGGCCAGCAGGAATCACAGAATCACAGAATGGTAGGGGTTGGAAGGGACCTCTGTGGGTCACCCAGCCCAACCCCCTGCCCAAGCAGGGTCACCCACAGCAGGCTGCACAGCACCGCGTCCAGGCGGGGCTGGAATATCTCCAGAGAAGGAGACTCCACAGCCTCCCTGGGCAGCCTGTTCCAGTGCTCTATCACCCTGAGAGGGAAGAAGTTCTTCCCCATCTTCAGCTGGAGCTTTCTCCGCTTCAGTTTGTGCCTGTTGCCCCCTGAAGTGCCTGAGAAGTTTGCCGTCTGCAGAAGGCAAGGTTGCTCATCTGCCGCAAGAAAGCACGAGCTCGTGGCAGAGTTGGGAACGCAATCAAGTGCACAGCATAAACACTGATTTTTGCTGCATTAAGGGGAATGTGGCCAGCAGGTCGAGGGAGGTTCTCCTCCCCCTCTACACTGCCCTGGCAAGGCCCCATCTGGAGTCCTGTGTCCAGTTCTGGGCTCCCCACTTCAAGAAAGATGAGGAGCTACTGGAGAGAGTCCAGCGGAGGGCTACGAGGATGAGGAGGGGACTGGAGCATCTCTCCTACGAGGAGAGGCTGAGGGAGCTGGGCTTGTTCAGCCTGGAGAAGAGAAGGTTGAGAGGGGACCTTAGAAATGCCTCTAAATATCTGCAGGGTGGGTGTCAGGAGGATGGGGCCAGACTCTTTCCAGTGGTGCCCAGCGACTGGACAAGGGGCAACGGGCACAAACTGAAGCAGAGGAAGTTGCAGCTGAAGATGAGGAAGAACTTCTTCCCTCTGAGGGTGACGGAGCCCTGGCCCAGGCTGCCCAGGGAGGCTGTGGAGTCTCCTTCTCTGGAGATATTCAAGCCCCTCCTGGACGCGGTGCTGTGCAGCCTGCTGTGGGTGACCCTGCTTGGGCAGGGGGTTGGGCTGGGTGACCCACAGAGGTCCCTGCCAACCCCGACCATGCTGGGATTCTGTGTCAGTCTGGAGAGAAAAGGCATCACTTCCAGCCTGGATTTGTAATATTTTACTCTCCTACCTGGAAGGAGTTACAAGAAGCAACTAAATATATACGTTCTACGAAGATCACACCTACACGCTGCCATTAATATATTGATGGCTTTGCATAATGTAAAGGGGAAGACCAAAGGGTCTTTGAACGCTCTTTGGCATTATTCTGAAATTTCAGTGTAAAGCTGAGGAACGGTTGATGTACAACAGGAGGCCCCTTCTACCCGCTGCACCCGTTTTATACTGGTGGAAATTTATTTTGCTTGATTTGCTCTTTTATCACTGGTCTGTGCAACGTTTACCTAACCTGGAGGACTAACCCGTAAAACCTCTCCCTCTGTGTCTTCACAGGGCTCTGAAGACCTGCAGATGCCTACACCAAATCTCCACATTTGGAGCAGAGTTGCTCCGGTCACCACTCACCTGCTCCCTTCCCGTCGCCGTCTCCGTACAGAAGAGCCTGTAGCCTTGAACGGGGCCATTTGCGTAGGCTGGGGGATCCCAGGAGACCAGAATCGAGGTAGGTGAGGTAGACACAGCCTGCAGGTTCTCCACCGGCCCGGGAACTTGCACTGCACGGAAAGGAAAGGATGGCGTGAAAACCCCGTTCCTCCATCACCCACCGCTGCGTCCCGGCCCCACACGCGCAGGACGACCCAGCCCGGTGCTGTGGGTGACCCTGCTTCGGCAGGAGGGTTGGACTAGATGACCCACAGAGGTCCCTTCCAACCCCTACCATCCTGTGATTCAGCACGGTACGCTTCAGAAACCCCAGATAAAAGGGATGATAAACCCCTGGAAAAGAACCCTGCGGAATGACTGTCCTGGATATCGCATGGTGAACACGTGAAATACTGAAAAGGGTTGCTCCACCTAGGCTACACCCCCGTGCCTGTGGCTCAGTGGACGGACTCCATCTTAAAATTGAATTTTTGGGAAACAACGAGCACAAATACCTAATGCACGCCACAGATGCATTTACCTTGAGGTAGTAGGAAACTGGAGCCATGCAAACCTGATCATCCAAGACCAGCTGGAGCAAAGGACTGCCATCAGAGGAGCCATCAGAAGAACGCCCAGGCGAGCACCAACACACCGCCCGACAAAACCCAAGCCATCCCATCAACACGCTAACCGCCAGCTTAAAGCCGCTTTCCAGCGAGGCACCGCTTAGTCAGGCAGCCCTTGGCTCTAACGAAGGAGGGAGCCCACAAAGGCTGGGCTCTGGGTTGGTGTCCCCCCGTTTCGAAGTCCCAGGAACCTCGTAGCACGGCGATGGATTTGGTCAGAAGACATCACGTAGCTCTTGGCATAAAGCCCCGGGCGACTGGGCTGATCTCGGAGCTGACCTGCTTCGAGCAGGGGCTGGACCAGAGATCTCTCAGCATCTCCAAACCTTAATTTGCCCTTAAAAATTAGGCTTCTCTCGTATAAGCTCCAGTATTAATATGCAGTTCTGCTCTGCAATAATATTCCTGTGTTTGTGCGGTGCCCAGCACTTACAGAAATTACAGGGCTGTAACAAGCTCACCTTATAAACCAAATAATGACAATAAAAATATTAAAACATCCCACCCTTCAAACTATCATCTAGTTTGATCAGAACCAAAAATACAGAGGTTTGTAACAGGTTTAGCCCAAAGCAGAGATCATCTAAAAGGCAAAATTTAGATTGCCTTGCCACCAGCTCAAGCTGGTGGGTGAAGAAGCACCCAACTCCTCCAAGGACAACACAAAACCACCCCTTGTAACTGCTCAGGAACCCATCCCAGGTCACCTTCTGGTCTACAGACTGTCTTCAAGTGCTCCAATTCCACCCTGAACGCCAGTTATCGCGCATCAACTACACCACGCTTTTGGGTCTCAGCTTAAATCGCTTACCAAAAGCAAAACAGCTAAAAAAGCTTAATAAACTCCTACAACTACCAGTTTTTCCCCAGAAAATTACTCAGTGCACGTCTCTGCTGGCCCTAACCCCAAGAGATGCTGGGAGGTGAGGATATCCATAGCTTACCTGTGCCCGCGCCTCCAACGCGAGCAACAGCGGAAGAAAGAAACCGAACGACAATTGTGGCAAAACCGTAGAGGTCAAGCGGAGGGTTATTTCGAAAAACTCCTCAACAGGCTGCCCAGAGAGGTTGTGGAGTCTCCTTGTCTGGAGATATTCAAGCCCCGCCTGGACGCGGTGCTGTGCAGCCTGCTCTGGGTGACCCTGCTTGGGCAGGGGGTTGGACTGGGTGACCCACAGAGGTCCCTGCCAACCCCGACCATTCTGTGATTCTGTGATTCAACACCAAATAGTACCTTTTTACTTTCAGTACGGAGCGTGCTCTGGCATAAAACAAACTCACAAGCTGTCATGCAAGCGGCAGGTAACAGAATTACGGCTCCTAGAAGAAGCTTTCTGCAACGCTACGTCCCCGTCCTGAGGCATTTTCATGGTACCAGCTCCCTCTCATGAACCCATGAGCAGAATCACAGAATGGTCGGGGTTGGCAGGGACCTCTGTGGGTCACCCAGTCCAAACCTCTGCCCAAGCAGGGTAACCCACAGTAGGCTGTAGAGGACCTTGTCCAGGCGGGTCTTGAATATCTCCAGAGAAGGAGACTCCACAGCCTCCCTGGGCAGCCTGGGCCAGGGCTCCGTCACCCTCAGAGGGAAGAAGTTCTTCCTCATCTTCAGCTGGAACTTCCTCTGCTTCAGTTTGTGCCCGCTGCCCCTTGTCCTGTCGCTGGGCACCACTGGAAAGAGTCTGGCCCCATCCTCCTGACCCCCACCCTGAAGATATTTGTAAGTATATATTAGCAGCGATGGCCAAGGAGCACCTGGCCCTGCACTCCCCGGACCCGGCTGTCCCCTCCCGCAGAGCCGGGACGGCGGAGCTGGGCATCGCACGGACGCACTCGGACGTCTCACCGACAAAAGGCAGATTGTAGATTCAGGCTTAGGTGCAGCGTGGATACTTCTAAAACGGTTTTTTTTCCTGCCCCCAGCTTTCCTTTTCATTTTATTGCAATATTTCTGACAGGCAGGCTAATGTGCTTAAGGTCTCGACATTTTCCGCACGCACAAAGCATTTAATAATCTCTCCTGATCCCTTCTGTCAAATAATAATCCCATGAAAACTGGCATTGAGTTCTAAATCTTTTCCTAAGTTCTTCTTTCTCTACATAGCAGAGAAGCCCTAGAACTGCTTTACATTCCATTAAAACAAGACATTAAATCATATTTCTTCTGGAGTCCGTCTTTTACAACCAACAGCATCCTTTCCCTGAGCAGAAAGGATAAAGGAAAGCGGGCAGGCGGACGACTGAGGGGTTTTCTTTCACCACGGGCTCCACATAATGCTTCAATGTGTTCCAAAAACCACCCATAAAAGCTCGGTTCAGCGCCTGGGACTGCTTCCTAAACACCAGCTACGACAACCGCTCGCAGTGAGTCTGATGCTGCTCTGGCAACTGCCACTTCTGGGGCTGTTTGGTGGGATCACTCCTGTTCACCAGCAGGAAAAGCAATCAAGTCCAGAGCCAGAAATGGGTGAATGCTTTGCTTTTTTTACCTTTTTTTTTTTTCTCCCCAGTGCTTATTTTAGAAACATGCATTCACCGCCTTTCCTTTAGGGCTAATGTTATCTATCACAGCATCACAGCATGGTCAGGTTGGCAGGGACCTCTGTGGGTCACCCAGTCCAACCCCCTGCCCAAGCAGGGTCACCCACAGCAGGCTGCACAGCACCGTGTCCAGGCGGGGCTTGAATATCTCCAGAGAAGGAGACTCCACAGCCTCCCTGGGCAGCCTGGGCCAGGGCTCCGTCACCCTCAGAGGGAAGAAGTTCTTCCTCATCTTCAGCTGGAACTTCCTCTGCTTCAGTTTGTGCCCATTGCCCCTTGTCCTGTCACTGGGCACCACTGAAAAGAGCCTGGCCCCATCCTCCTGACACCCACCCTACAGATATTTAGAGGCATTTCTAAGGTCCCCTCTCAGCCTTCACTTCTTCAGGCTGAACAAGCCCAGCTCCTTCAGCCTCTCCTCGTAGGAGAGATGCTCCAGTCCCCTCACCATCCTTGTAGCCCTCCGCTGGACTCTCTCCAGTAACTCCTCATCTTTCTTGAAGTGGGGAGCCCAGCACTGGACACAGGACTCCAGATGGGGCCTCACTAGGGCAGAGCAGAGGGGCAGGAGAACCTCCCTCGACCTGCTGCCCACACTCCTCCTAATGCACCCCAGGATCCCATTGGCCTTCTTGGCAGCCAGGGCACACTGCTGGCTCATGGTCACCCTGTCGTCCCCCAGCACACCCAGGTCCCTCTCCACAGAGCTGCTCTCCAGCAGGTCCACCCCAGCCTGTACTGGTGCATGGGGTTGTTCCTCCCCAGCTGCAGGACCCTGTCCTTGCCCTTGTTGAACCTCATCAGGTTCCTCAAAATGAGAATATCTTGTTGTTTGTTGCTGTTCCCAGAGCTACAGCAAAGTGCAAATCTCCTTGTTCTCTTAACAAGTTAAAGTTTTTTTTTAGAAATATGTTACCTTTTAAAAGATACAACTGTCAAGAATTAGTTTAGCTTAGAATTACACATCTTACACTTGTTTCATTTTCTAAATGCCTGCTATGAAACCTCCTCCATCAAAAAGTGGGAATTGCCACCCTGCAGATATTTATAAGCATTTCTAAGGTCCCTGTCAGTGCGGCTGATCCTGTCTTGCTGGGCTGAATGGCTGTAGCCACGCTGTGCTGGAAGAATCTGCCTCACGTTGCCGCAAAAACCACTGTTCCTGGGGCTGAAAGATAATATTTACCATAGGCTCCTGATACATACATTGATTTTAGCTATTCATTATTGCAGCAATTAAGTACCTGTGTTCCTAACGTAGTCATTGCAGAGCAGGACTGTTGTGTTTCTAACCTGAGCTGGCCCCAGTAAAGCGGCTGTCCTCTGCGTAAATGGTATGTCTTGCTTTCAACCTTCCAGAAGTTCTCAGATCTTACAGCTTATGGGCTATTTTTGGCGCTAACCTCCTGCCAGCAGTCCGTACAAACCCTTAGAGGACATGTGCAGTTGCCAATCGCCAAAGCGGCTCCAGAGAACGTCCATAACTTGTTCCCTCCTCCATCTTCCAGCGCAGGAACACTGCACGTCCGTGTCCTGTCCCGGCTGCTGATGCACCACACTCATGGGGCAAGCTGGGGGCCTCTGGCAGGAGAAACGACACTCGGGTTCACACCTCCAGGGTACGACGGCACAAGTTGAGTCAACGCTCTTGCCTCTGGCGTGAGCAGACCCGGAGGAGCTCAGCAGGAGGACTTCAAAGCTTGAGGTGGGCAATAGCTGTTGGGAAGACCCGGCCCCTTGAAGGTTATGAGGGCTTTAAAACCTCTAGAAACCCTGCAAAGTTTGATTTATTATAGGAGCAGAAAGGGTTGACATCTCTGAACACCAGTGAAAGCATTTTCTTATTGAGAGACGCTGGTATTGACCCAGCTCATCTTCGGATGCGTAAAACCCCATGTCCATGCAGTCAACTGCTCCTCAAAACCTGCAGGAACACAATTTCTACTCTCATGAGCCTCCACTGTTCTTGCATAGAGATTTGATTTCCTCTTTGCTATTGTTCAGCTAAACTTCTGATAATAATAGTTAATAAGATGTAAGAAAGATAGAAATGCCTAAAATAGGAATGCAGGCAACTACGTCAAAAATTGCTTGGCAACTGCCTGAACACGCCAAGTATCTCTCTCAAAACCAACATTTTTATAAGTTTCTGAAACTCTGCCTCCTGTACCTGCTCTGGCGGGTAAAGAGTTCAGTTACCCCAAGGTCGTTGCCTGGAGCTCCAGCACAAGACATTGACCTTCTTCCAGAGCTATTGCTGGGCTCAAGCCTTGGGCTCTAAGGTGTGTTGATGCAGAATAACTCACGGCAGCCTTGGGACAAGAAAGCAGAGTCCTAAAGACCACCTTGAAGTTGGATGCCCAAAAACGAGGTGAAAGGATCACAGTCCTACCTGTTTTCTCTCTCTTTCTGGTCCCAGAGGTCTTGACTTCTGCTGCCTACAGTCCAGCCCAACCTCCCGTCTACGGGCCATGATGGTCCCGCACCAAGCGTGCCGTTCAAGCGTTCATGCTCTGAATCCTTCCAGGTAGAAGAGAGCATCAAATCTTTGCATTAAACCTTCCCCGGAGAGAGCACGTACCACCACCACGCTTTTCTAAGGAAAACAAAACTACTCATTCCAACTCAGTTTTTTTTTAAAGCATTACGTTAACTTCTAATTCTGAGCTAGGCTTCCTCGGTCTCCAGCTCTGTGTCAGGCCAGCCACCTCCACCACGAAAGCTGCTTTTTAAAAGCATTTTTTCTACTGATTTATTCTTCTCTATAGTGAGATGCAATGATTAAAATGTTCTTGTTCTTACATTTCACTTTTCGTTACAACAGCTGGTTCTCTGCTGATCTGCACCGAAAACATATCAAACGTAAATAAATAACCATGATCTGTGAGCAACGTGCGAGTTCAAAGCAATTCTGCGTCACAGAATCACGGAATCCCAGCATGGTCGGGGTTGGAAGGGACCTCTGTGGGTCACCCAGTCCAACCCCCTGCCCAAGCAGGGTCACACAGAGCAGGCTGCACAGCACCGCGTCCAGGTGGGGCTGGAATATCTCCAGAGAAGGAGACTCCACAGCCTCCCTGGGCAGCCTGCGCCAGGGCTCCGTCACCCTCAGAGGGAAGAAGTTCTTCCTCGGGTTCAGCTGGAGCTTCCTCTGCTTCAGTTTGTGCCCGTTGCCCCTTGTCCTGTCACTGGGCACCACTGGAAAGAGTCTGGCCCCGTCCTCCTGACACCCACCCTGCAGATATTTGTAGGCGTTTCTAAGGTCCCCTCTCAGCCTTCTCTTCTCCAGGCTGAACAAGCCCAGCTCCCTCAGCCTCTCCTACAAGGACAGATGCTCCAGTCCCCTCCTCATCCTCGTAGTCCTCCGCTGGACTCTCTCCAGTAGCTCCTCATCTTTCTTGAAGTGGGGAGCCCAGCACTGGACACAGTACTCCAGATGAGGCCTCACTAGGGCAGAGTAGAGGGGCAGGAGAACCTCCCTCGTCCTGCTGGCCACACTCCTCTTGATGCACCCCAGGATCCCGTTAGCTTTCTTGGCATAAAAAATATTTATGAAGCCAGTTGCAGTTATTGATAATAGAGCGCATGCTTTGACTGCGCCTTTGATTCCCCCCCTCCCCTTCTCTCTCTGTAGTTAACAGCTTTACCAATATTTCATTAAAATCTGGTTCCACGCTGCCCAGAAAGATGCAACTTCAGAGACCCTGCAGGCAGCATAATTATTAAGACAGCACAACCGGATTCCACGCATGGGCCACGCTCTGCAGACACGCCGGTCGGTGGCCAGGACTGCCCCAGATGCCTCCAGCGCTTCCCACCAGAGCTGACATCGGAGCCGGCTTCGGAAGCAGCCGGCGTTTCCATTTTGGCAGAGTCTTCTGGTTTTCCTTCGTTTGCCCTTTCCCTCGCCACGCGGTGCCCAGCTGCGCAGCACAGACGGACGCGGGAATCTACCACTGTTCGGTTTGCTAAGGAACATGGGACCAGCGATGGTAGCACCAAGCGATGTGATGGAGGACCTGAGCATCACCAGAGACCCCGAATGCGCCGTGGGGCACAACACAAATCTACAAAGCCTGGACTACGAGGCAGAAGTACGGAGTTTTCTTCTTGCCAAAGAAAACCTTGGCCAGAAACGTGTAAAACAGTGGCAGGAGAAGCAGCTCAACACCTATACCGGCTCTTGATTAACGAAGAAACTTCAAAAAGCATCTTCAGTACCACACCCAGCATTTCCACTCCCATCGTTATTTTGCCCGACTTTCAAACATTCCGGCACAAATCACAGCGCAGAGTTCTAGGAACCACAGAATCACAGAATCACAGAATAGTAGGGGTTGGAAGGGACCTCTGTGGGTCATCTAGTCCAACCCCCTGCCCAAGCAGGGTCACCCAGAGCAGGCTGCACAGGACCTTGTCCAGGCTGTAACCAACCTGTCAGCCCTGCCGCTGAACTCTGAGAGAGAACAGTATTTGAAATGGTTTCCTACGATTATTATTATTATTACAAGATACCGATGGCCTTTATTTCTGGCAGAAAAGCCACAGGACTGCAGATGGAGGAAGAAGTAGTCTCCTGCTGCAGTTTGCACCGGGGAGAAAATCTCTCTGTGAATCAAAATTAATTATAGAATCATAGAATGGTCAGGGTTGGAAGGGCCCTCTGTGGGTCACCCAGCCCAACCCCCTGCCCAAGCAGGGTCACCCAGAGCAGGCTGCACAGCACCGCGTCCAGGCGGGGCTTGAATATCTCCAGAGAAGGAGACTCCACAGCCTCCCTGGGCAGCCTGGGCCAGGGCTCCGTCACCCTCAGAGGGAAGAAGTTCTTCCTCGTGTTCAGCTGGAGCTTCGTCTGCCTCAGTTTGTGCCCGTTGCCCCTTGTCCTGTCACTGGGCACCACTGGAAAGAGTCTGGCCCCGTCCTCCTGACACCCACCCTGCAGATATTTAGAGGCATTTCTAAGGTCCCCTCTCAGCCTTCTCTTCTCCAGGCTGAACAAGCCCAGCTCCCTCAGCCTTTCCTCATAGGAGAGATGCTCTGGTGCCCTCACCATCCTCACAGCCCTAAGATATCACTAATTAAGATATCACTAATGCCAATAAGCTATTTGGAAGCAAACACGGGGTGCAAACACGAACACTTAAATAATGTCATCAACAGAGAAACAGTCCGCAGTCAGTGGGACAAAGTCGCGTGGAAAACAAGCTTTCATTACAAAATCCACCCGCTTCAGGGCGTCCAAACGCTCGGCGCTTGCTGGCGGTCTGGGAAATGGCAGGAAAACCCTTCCTCGAATGGCAGAGCACTGACAGCGGCTGGAGGCCCCGCTACGCGCTGCGGCGAAGCGACAGCGGCCGCAGAACTGGAAAGCGGCTCCGATCGACTTCGGCAGGGACAGAAATTCAACCTTTTTTAATTTTGAGAAACAGGTTACTGCAACCCTGGCTCCGGCTCAGACTTCCAGAGGGAGCCTGGATAAATAATTTAATACTTTGAGGCTTCAATTTCCTCCCCGTAAAATGGCATAATAATATATCTCCTACCCATTCTTTATCTTACCTATTTATACTGCAAGATTTCTGGGGTAGGAAGAAAGGACCAGATAAAACAAAGATGAATGCACGTCAAACGGAACCGAGACAGAATTTCAATTCCTACATCCAAAGCGATTTTCGCAACGCTCTGCAGCAGCCCGTTTCGCAGAGCATCTTCTCTTTGACCTTCTCCTTCTCGTGATGCTGCGTTACGGTTCCTACAGCGGACCAGAGCAATTAAGGCTGAGCATCTCCAACCCTGCTAATCCCCGACGACGGCAGCACACAGGTCCCTGATGGAAGCCGAGCGGGATGGTTAATCAAACACAAATAGCCTCGATCATAATCTAGGTCTTGAAACACAGCCGTCCTAGAAATAAAACCCATCTCTCTCTAGAGATCTCTTTGTTTCTGACCAAAAGGTTGGAGAGGAGCTTTGGACCACCATTCAGTACAATTTGGTGGCACCAGATCACCTGGAGGCACCGAGCAGGGCTCCTCCCGGTGCCTAAATCAGGCTCACAGAATCACAGTATGGTCAAGGTTGGAAGGGACCTCTGTGGGTCACCCAGCCCAACCCCCTGCCCAAGCAGGGTCACCCACAGCAGGCTGCACAGCACCGCGTCCAGGTGGGTCTTGAACATCTCCAGAGAAGGAGACTCCACAGCCTCCCTGGGCAGCCTGGGCCAGGGCTCCGTCACCCTCAGAGTGAAGAAGTTCTTCCTCGTGTTCAGCTGGAGCTTCCTCTGCTTCAGTTTGTGCCCGTTGCCCCTTGTCCTGTCGCTGGGCACCACTGAGAAGAGTCTGGCCCCATCCTCCTGACCCCCACCGTGCAGATATTTATAAACATTGATAAGGTCCCCAATGCCCCATTTGCCATTGTTTTAGGAAAGGTTCTCAGGACGCGGTTTAGCAGCCATGGTGGTGTTGGGCTGACGGTGGGACTTGATGAGCTTAGAGGTCTTCTCCAACCTTCATGACTCCATGATTCTGTGAAAGCTGTAGGGAGACAAAGCGGTCCATCCCAGTGGTCTGCAGCTCAGCAGAGATCTTTGGATGAACCTCAGCCAAGCGACACGCCGGTGCCCTCGTCCAGAGACCGGTCAGACAGTGCCAAAGCCAAGCGCCAGATCTGGCCGGTGAGACGCTGCCCCGTGTCTCACCAGCAGCGAGCGGAAAGGACGGCCACGCTGCCCGAGGACCGCGGCGTCAAAACGCTCCCTCGAGGGACATACGGACAGAGGGAACAGACCTTGGTGCAAAACAGCTTCCAACTGCAACGTGTTTCGTACCGGCAAGGTGACATCTTCATCGTTGTCTCCATGCATCCCCACCTGAGTTGTCATCCTCTGCTCACACAGGGCAAGCGGTGCCCGGGGAGGTCCGGCTGCCCCCCACCATGCTGCATTGGGGGATTCCACCCTGCCTCTGCATCACCATTCTCATCAGGCACCTATAAATATGGAGATTTCATGCAAACGGCGCCATGCCTTGATTTGCATAGTTGATTAAGATACGCTCATCTGTTCTGCATTTTTATTTTTTCGGATAAAAGCAGCTTTAATTTGCTGCTCCTTCTCAGCAAGTCAGTCCAAGTGTTTTACTTGGCATAATGGTGCCTTTGCACCTCGGCAAACCTGGAGCAGAATTACAACGCCCTTCCCGACAGTGAAGCTTATTATTTATAAAAAGAAATGATTAGGTGACAAGCGCCGAATTCTTCACATCAACCACCTCCGTGAACCACTGAAAGGCAGGAGCGTGCGGCGCAGACAAACCTCAGAAATGGAAAATCCCTCTTCCCTTCCGAGCATTTGGAGTTATTTTCACCGAAGCAGATTATTTCTGGTAAACATGGGCTTCACAGACATCAAAACATTTGGGGGAAAAAAAAGTGACAATTCTAGCTCAGCAAGAAAAACGAAGCAAAATATTTCCATAGTGCTGAAAGATCCAGTAATGACATTTTTCAAAGCAAAATACTTCCTTTCTAAACAATTTTTAAATTACTTCCACTGAATTTAGTGTTTTTCACAAGTTCTACATGGTGGATGACAGAATGAAATGCACTGATTCATTAAAGCAGAAAAAGGAAAGCAATCAAGAATTATTTTCGCCGTACTTCAAGACAGAAGAGACTCCATCGCCATAATTTCCTGTGAACCCCAAACCTCTGGTCCTTGCCCTACTCTTCCTATCCTCAATCTATATTTAAAAAGCCCGATGAAAAACACAAAGTAGTTTTGAAGTAGAAGTAAGCACGAAGAGAAATGTTTTTAATAAGAAATACCCTCAGTATTCTCACACGAGGAAATTCTGAGGTCATGAAAAATGGGCAGAAACTATCATGACAAGATCTGCTAAAAACAATAGGAAAATGTAATTAATTTAACACTATTTAAAAATCCCTGGGAAATGGCTGTAAGATTCTCCACCAGAGAAACAGTGGAGAAACGGGACCGGGTCTTTCTCAGCATCGCGCTCAGGCCACCTCCTCTGGAGCATCAGGAAATAAAACACAACCGCTTTTACTGCTTTTGTTCTAAATTTTGGTTTTAAATCGTCTTTTCCAGAAGACACGAAAAGATGGGCACGCATCTCAGAAGACAGTTTTATGAGTATAGTGGCAACCTCGGCAATCAGAAGGAAAGCAATGCCCGAGACCGGCACTGATTTGCCATGTGTCGAGCGTACCAGCCATTCTGCCCCGAGCGTGAAGCCACGGAGATGCCTCCTCACCACTGCTGCAGGAAGGATTCCGTCTACACGTCTGATCTAAAATGTATTCGTCATCTACCAGGTTTCTTCCTCTGTCCAACTGAGGACACTGAGACTTCACAGAATCACACAATGGTGGGGGTTGGCAGGGACCTCTGTGGGTCAACCAGTCCAACCCCCTGCCCAAGCAGGGTCACCCACAGCAGGCTGCACAGCACCGCGTCCAGCCGGGGCTGGAATATCTCCAGAGAAGGAGACTCCACAGCCTCCCTGGGCAGCCTGGGCCAGGGCTCCGTCACCCTCAGAGGGAAGAAGTTCTTCCTCATGTTCAGCTGGAGCTTTCTCTGCTTCAGTTTGTGCCCATTGCCCCTTGAAGTGAAGAAGGTCTCGTGAAGGGGAGGCAAAGCCATTAATTACAATATTTCATATAGTGATGCACCTTTCTAAAGAGACTGACACTCTTCAAAGGAGGTCGAAGAGCTGGTCGGGAAAAAAAATTAAAAAAATCAACCAAACAAAACCCCCAAAAGAAAAGATTTCGACTGGCTTAGTTCAGTTAATTAAGATGGATGATGAACAGCAAGCCTTTTGGAGTTCTTTAAATTGAACCCAAGACAATATGAAAACAAAGTTTTACTTTCTGGCTTTGATTTGGTTTTCATTTTAACTCTTTGTCTGCCAAGGTGGTAACAAATTCTCCCACTACTGATAAGTCAAATCCACCCTCGAAACTCCCAGAAAAGAAGAGCTTGCATGCGGTCTGCAGAAGATCACGATTCCAGGGTGTCTTCACCATCGTCCCCACTTTTCAACCAAAGGGCTGACAACGTTGAGGCACGAGGCACCTTGCTCAGTGTGACTCCACGAGCAAGGTGGGAACTCCAGCTCCGGAGAGGCCCTGGACTTAGCACTATGGATCGGTCAGAATTAAATCAGTATTTCTTAGGTCCCTTGACAGGTTTCAGAGGCCCTTGGGTGCAGGTGGGACAGAAGGCAACGGGGTGGCACCACCGCGGTGAGATGCAGAGAGTGGAAACGCCCTCAGAAATGAAGATGACTCAGGAAGATGGAAATTTTTCAGCTGAATAAATATCTTTAAGAATCTGATCGTGGATGGCTTTAGAGAAATACTGGAAGAACCAACCAGACGCTCATCTGGTCATTTTTTTTTGCTGATTAAAGGGCAGGTGAGAATCAATCTAAGCTTCACGATAGACCTGCAGAATATTTTCCTCTCCTCAACAACTATTTTTCTAGGAAACAGTACAATATAAATTTTCATTTTTCTCTTATTTGATCCCTCCTTATATCCTGTGATTGCAAAATGGCCTTTACAAGAGTCTTCATCGGCCTCTCCACATCACGCAGGGAGCCGCATACGCAGCCGGTAAGCGCAGATGGAGCCACTGAATCCGGCTTAAGGGACTGTTTCGTTCCACAGAGAAACCAGAAATTCAATGGGAAACAGAAAGGAAAAGAAAAAAAAAAAAGGCAAAAAAAGGCCATGGCACTAAAGGGAGCCAGAGCCTAAAGAATCAAACAGCAGGAGGTGATCTTTCATCTCAATTATCAATGCTAACAGCCTCTGTTAACCAGCCCTGACTCGAGGTTAAGCGTCTCTAAAAGGCAAAAGCTGGGTCGGTCCCCGCGGCGGTGGAGCAGGACGGGGAGGACGCGAGCTGGGAGCGGGCAGGTCGCTCGCCATGGGAAAACGGCTGCGATTCCCCCCCCCAAAAAAACCCGTTTATACTTCATTCGAAGTGAAACCAGGGGGAAAACCAAGCCAAGGGAAACAAAGGACTAAAACCGTATCACAGATGCGTCCCGGGGATCTGAACTCATCTTTTCACAGAATCCCAGCATGGTCGGGGTTGGAAGGGACCTCTGTGGGTCACCCAGCCCAACCCCCTGCCCAAGCAGGGTCACCCACAGCAGGCTGCACAGCACCGTGTCCAGGCGGGTCTTGAATATCTCCAGAGAAGGAGACTCCACAGCCTCCCTGGGCAGCCTGGGCCAGGGCTCCGTCACCCTCAGAGGGAAGAAGTTCTTCCTCGTGTTCACACGGAACTTCCTCTGCTTCAGTTTGTGCCCATTGCCCCTTGTCCTGTTGCTGGGCACCACTGGAAAGAGTCTGGCCCCATCCTCCTGACACCCACCCTGCAGATATTTATGGGCATTTCTAAGGTCCCCTCTCAGCCTTCTCTTCTCCAGGCTGAACAAGCCCAGCTCCCTCAGCCTCTCCTCGTAGGAGAGATGCTCCAGTCCCCTCCTCATCCTCGTAGCCCTCCACTGGACTCTCTCCAGTAGCTCCTCATCTTTCTTGAACTGGGGAGCCCACAACTGGACACAGGACTCCAGATGGGACCTCACTAGGGCAGAGTAGAGGAGAAGAAGAACCTCCCTCGACCTGCTGGCCACTCTCCTCTTCATGCACCCCAGGATCCCACTGGCCTTCTTGGCAGCCAGGGCACACTGCTGGCTCATGGTCACCCTGTCGTCCCCCAGCACTCCCAGTCCCTCTCCACAGAGCTGCTCTCCAGCAGGTCAGCCCCAGCCTGTACTGGTGCCTGGGGTTGTTCCTCCCCAGGTGCAGGACCCTGCCCTTGCCCTTGTTGAACCTCATCAGGTTCCTCTCTGCCCAACTCTCCAGCCTGTCCAGGTCATGCTGAATGGCAGCACAGCCTGCTGGTGTATCCACCACTCCTCCCAGTTTGGTGTCATCAGCAAACTTGCTGAGGGGACACTAACTCTTCATCCAGGTCACTGCTCAGGAGAGCAGAAAGGATGCCAGGAGAGCCGCCGTACCCGCACCCACACTGGGGCCAACCTCTCGCCCTTACATTCAGCAAAGCAAAGCAGCTCCCAAGAGCTGACACCGAAGCAACTCATCTCTCCCAAGACAAAAAAAAAAATAAATTAGAAGCCCAAGGAAAAAAAAAGCAGCAGATGGGACACCAAAAGCAGGAATCAAAGGCGGACAGAAAACCAGGCATCGTCATCTTTTCCTTCAGGTCTGCCTAACTTTCAGAAGGCAAGCTACGTTTCATTAAAACTTCAAGCCACTGCAAACCTCCCCCCACCCCCCGCCAACGCTCCACATAAATTACTCATAAAATTAAAGAACCATGGAAGAACGGCATAAAGTTACCCCAGGGTGTATTTTACTGCGCCATTACGGAAGGATACACACAAATGAGGAGGATATTAATGACTCTGCAGAACGCATCCTTCAGCACTGCTTCACCCCTTCATCAAATGACAGGAAAAATTCCCTACCGAGGCGCTACACCGGAGATACTCATGGTTCTGCCTGCACAGATCTTTCATACATTGATAAATATATGAAATATATATAGATATATAAATACCCCGGCACCTTGCAAACCAGGCACTGCCCAAAACCGAAGCGGCCATTCATTCTTCCAAAGATCTATCTGTACACACAAAATCTGGCAGATTCAGACCAACATTTTATTTTCTTACTTCAAAATAATATATGTCCTGTCGCTGTGAACCAAAGGATGGAGAGTGCCACGTCCGCGGTTCATCCCCGTGCCAGCCGATGCTGGACAGGCCGCGGCACAGGACAGAGCCCCGTGTCTCCCTCATTAAACAGGACTAGCAGCAAGTCTCGTTAAAAATACTGATTTTTGTTGTATCAGTACATGATGGGAAGGGAAATCCCTGCCACGAAGGATGCAGCAGACAGACCTGTAACCTGGGTGTGAGGAAGCAGAGAGCGAAAGTCATAGACTCAACAAATAACCCAGGTTGGAAGAGACCTGGAGAGCTCATTTCTTGTCAATATTGCTCATTTATAGTCTGGGAATGGAGAAACCAAGAGGCTTCAGTGATCTGCCCAAAGCCACAGAGCCTTAGCTCCAGCCTTCCCACCTTCTCAAACACAAGCTCGGCTCTTTCTCCACCCAATCCATAGCCATTTCGCACTGAAGAAAGGGGATTCGCATCCCTCTGTTCCCAAAAAAACCCGATCAGGCCCACCTCGGCCAGAGGCATTTCGGATAACCTGAAGTTCCTGCCCAAACTCATCCCAGGGCTCTCGTCTCGGCAAGACCCTGACTCTCACGAGATCATTCAGCATCACTCACAGCGACGAGGTTACCATCATCATGACTGAGACCCGTACCCAAAATCACAGAATCCCAGCATGGTCGGGGTTGGAAGGGACCTCTGTGGGTCACCCAGCCCAACCCCCTGCCCAAGCAGGGTCACCCAGAGCAGGCTGCACAGCACCGCGTCCAGGCGGGGCTGGAATATCTCCAGAGAAGGAGACTCCACAGCCTCCCTGGGCAGCCTGGGCCAGGGCTCCATCACCCTCAGAGGGAAGAAGTTCTTCCTCATCTTCAGCTGGAGCTTCCTCTGCTTCAGTTTGTGCCCATTGCCCCTTGTCCTGTCGCTGGGCACCACTGGAAAGAGTCTGGCCCCATCCTCCTGACCCCCACCCTGCAGATATTTAGAGGCATTTCTAAGGTCCCCTCTCAGCCTTCTCTTCTCCAGGCTGAACAAGCCCAGCTCCCTCAGCCTCTCCTCCTAGGATAGATGCTCCAGTCCCCTCCTCATCCTCGTAGCCCTCCGCTGGACTCTCTCCAGTAGCTCCTCATCTTTCTTGAACTGGGGAGCCCAGCACTGGACACAGTACAAAATAGCTGAGTCGGCAGCAGAGGTGCAACTGAGGCCCTGCTTGGGGACCCTGGCCAGCCCCGAGAGGTGACAATCTGGCACCATCTCTGGCTTGGTGTCTAGGATGGACAGGTCTGCTACAAGTCTCCAGAAAAATTCAGTTACTCCAGCACGTGTTTACTCCGCAAACTTAATTTGCACAGACCAACATACACAGAAGCGATGGCTGCTTGATAAAATTGTCATCTACGGGGGCTTTAAGGACTTCCCTGCCTTCCCTCGCTTTTTCAGGTGAAATTTCACTGTATTAATTTTAATAGCCTTTTAATTTTCTATGCGGTTTTGACACCTGTATAAGAAACGCACGTTAAAAGAGACCGCAGCTGAATTTTTGTCTACGTCTTCTGAACATTTTCTGCACAATCACTTCAAAGAATATTGTCTCCCCCTTGAAAAACTTGTGGCAAAAAAAAACCCCAAACCAAAAACTTGAATAGCTTCTGGTGCAATTGTTTCAGTGCAGCACTGAGGGCAGGTTTTGCTGCTGTTTGTCTTTGCAAGAAAATTTCAGGTGCAGCTGATCAGTGATAAAAATATATATATATATAAATATATTAAAAAAAAATATATATAAATGCTTCCCCATCATAATCGCAAAAAATGAAATTCTGAAATTACAAAGGGACCGATATCCGAGGTGAGAAGCACCAGCCTGTAATGGGAATTAAAAATAATTACAAAAGTCTCGAGGCAGGTGTGGGTATCAGTGGCCATAGTCACCCAAGGCTCCCGTGCAAGCACGCTCACCCTCTGGGTGCTGCCAAACGCCCCACCCACATAATCCAACCCCCAAATCCCTGCCTTTCTGCTTCAGAATTCCCATTTTTGGGACACCGGGGTGGGGAACACAGCCCCTCGCGGCTGCTCCCCGCCTCGGGGGCAGAGATTTGCTCCTCGCAGCGTCGCGCAGGAGGGTGCAGGCGTATGGGGACCCAGCTGGGCTTCTCTTAAGTAGGCGTAATAACACTTCCCCACCTCAGAAGGGTACAATAATTAATTTTTCCTTATAAAGCCCTTAAAGATGCTGGGGTAGAAGTTGAGATGTCAGCGCACGCTAAATTGATTTCACTGGAAGGGAGGCGACTTCAGGAGCCTGGAGCGACGCCGTCAAGTTTCTTCAGAGCACGCCAACCTTCCTGTTCATCTTCTCCTTCCCCAACTAACGCACCCATCGCGGAGACAACGGATTTAGTAGGAAACGGGCGTTAATTCATCAGGGCTGTGAAAAGCAGCGAGCTGGTCCCACAGCAGGGAACCGCTTTCAAAGCTCGGATGGACGATCTCAATCCTCCTCGCCAGAACAGACGTGGTTCTTTCTTCTCTACTACCAAGCCGCTTTACCAGCATCTTGAGGAGCCAAAATAATAACTCACAAAGTCTCCGCACGCGGTATGAAAAGATTAGACGTGGCTTCAGCAGGCAGGGATTTAAATCCGGACTGATAATACTGTAGTGAAATTATATATCATAAAGGCAGAGAAAATGGGCTGGAGTTTACTAAGAAAGGGGAGTTTTGGTTAATCTGGGGACAAAAACCTTCGCAGAAAGCCAGCCCATCCATTCGGGGTGATTATTTCAAAAAGCTGGAACTTGTTCTGCTGATCTTTTAAACTGATTACCGAGCAAATGTATGTGCTTTTCGAAACAGGCACCGACAGACATGAATTTCAGATGTCCTTTTTCATCAGCTTTTTGCTTCTTTAACAATGCCAGCTTGCATAATACTTCTGATATTTTCAAATAATGTGGAAATTCAATTTCTGGGCAGCCACGTAATTTATCGTACAATAGTTACAGCATGTTCTAAAAGGCAGCCACGGAGGCTGACGGCCTCCCAGGACCAGAGAGAGTTGTTTCCAAATGATAAGATAATTTGGTCCACAGTAAAAAGCGAGCAGGAGAACGGAAAGCAATATTTTCTCCACACTCCAACTTGACACTTTAAGAGAAATCTCGAAGTTATTAAATAGGAAAGATATTCCGAACGGCCACGCTGCGCATCAACCGGAGCCGGTAACTCCGCGCCGTGGCAGCTTCGGACGGTAACGGCAGGGGGTAGCGGCGCCTGTTTTCCACCGGGGCTTTGTGAGGGCAAAGGCATTTTCTTGATTAGAATGTTATTTTAATTCTGTAAAAATATATATATAATATATATATAAAAATACAAGCATATACAGAAACGTGTATATGCGTATTTGTGCGTGTGGCTACGCAGAGATAAATTACTAATAGACAAATGATGCTGCTGGTTAGCTACTTACTACCTTACTTTCAAAAGGCTCAGATTCATAATCTGCCTTTCAAACATTATTTCCCCAAAAAGGGGCTGGGAATGCCTCGCTTATGGCTCCACGTGGCAGCTGCGTAACTGCAAAGCAGCGGAGGAATCTCAGAGCAGGAATGAAAGACGTATCTGAAATGCCAGGCCATCCAGAAGAACAGAAAGCGCCGTATCTCGGGGGGTATTTCACTAGCATCACTACTCCTGGGGAGTTGGGAAGCGAGGACAGAGAGGAAAATTTATGTTTTTTGATAAACAAGGCTATAGACACTAACCTGACGAATAATGGAAGCTGCAAGGTCCCTGTCCCCCAGGCTCACACCATCCCTTGCCTGAGCAGGGGACGCGGCTCACGGTCTCCCCGGCCCTCACAGACACCTTTCCCGGGGCTCAGTTTAGCTGCGAAAGGAACCCAACAGTTCCAAAGCCACCTAAAGCCACCTCAGGAGGCTCGCCTTCTCGCTGGATTTGCTTCCAAGCCCCTCTTCTCCTTGCAGAGAGTCATACTACGAGGATGAGGAGGGGACTGGAGCATCTCTCCTACGAGGAGAGGCTGAGGGAGCTGGGCTTGTTCAGCCTGGAGAAGAGAAGGCTGAGAGGGGACCTTAGAAATGCCTACAAATATCTGCAGGGTGGGGGTCAGGAGGATGGGGCCAGACTCTTTCCAGTGGTGCCCAGCGACAGGACAAGGGGCAACGGGCACAAACTGAAGCAGAGGAAGCTCCAGCTGAAGATGAGGAAGAACTTTTTCCCTCTGAGGGTGACGGAGCCCTGGCCCAGGCTGCCCAGGGAGGCTGTGGAGTCTCCTTCTCTGGAGATACTGAAGACCCGCCTGGACGCGGTGCTGTGCAGCCTGCTCTGGGTGACCCTGCTTGGGCAGGGGGTTGGACTGGGTGACCCACAGAGGTCCCTGCCAACCCGGACCATCCTGTGATGCTGTGATTCCTCTGCCCGCTCCCAGCCACAAGTCACCTGCGGCCGTGAATCAAAAATCACATTTCAGGGTTTACAAGCGCGGCCGTTCTCTTCACACAACGAGGGGTTTGCAGACAAATACCGCCTTTCAGTTCAATTTTGGTACACGGCAACGCGTGACACTGTGGAACGGTCTCGGTGCTTCTGTTCAGCATCGGACTTCCCACCTTCTTGCAGAGGGAGAGCGTGTTCTGGCTTACGGATGGAGCATAAAAGCACCTCAGCATCCTGCCCTTCACTCCTTCACAGAATGGTCTGGGTTGGCAGGGACCTCTGTGGGTCACCCAGTCCAACCCCCTGCCCAAGCAGGGTCACCCAGAGCAGGCTGCACAGGACCTTCGGTTCACCAAAGCAGACCAGCGCCCATCCACACGACACACAGCAGCCACCTCCGTGCTAAAAACCAGATACCAACCCCATTTTTATAATTAATTCTTCCAAACAACTAATTTTGCCGTGGAAAGACACAAATAATGTTTGAATCCCGTCTCTGCAACAGCCCTTCTTGGACCCTCCAAGCAAGAAAAGCTGCGACAGGGCAAAGAGCCAGGAGAAAGCTCTCTTCTTGCTGGAGACCAGATGTGTGCAGATAACTTCCAGTCAAATGAGACGTACAGAAAGAGGAAAGTGTCTGCTGAAAGGTTCCACCTGCTTCCAAAGATTTATAACACACACTTACTGTTCATATTAACTAAAGAGGAAAGTGGCCACTGAAAGGTTCCACCTGCTCCCAAGATTTATAAAACACACTTACGGCTAAACATTAACTAATAGAAAATATTTGCTTTTAAACACAAATAAGCCAAAACGTTTACTCCAAGGGAAAGTTTTTGTCTCTTCTGTTAAATTCGTAACGTTTCCTAGTGAAAACCAACTCCTTACGCACCACAGCACAGGTTCTGATATCCCTCCTGCTGCCCCATAATAGAAGTGACCAGCAAAGCCACGACCCAAACTAGGAACACGCTGCTGCTGGGCACCCAGATGCTCTGCAAGAAACATTACAAACCGAGGAAAGGTTTCATTCACCATGCTCAAGGACCATGATTTCTAAGAGGAGCTCTACAGAACCCTCCAACCGCCGCGCTGAGAAGGACAGGGCTGCAGATGGTCGCTACGGCTGCTGCCGCCCGGCCAAGCCCCCGGCCCTTGCACACTCACGCTCCGGCTGCGTGGCGACCTTGACGGGCTGCGAGCTCTCCCCAGGTCCCCGCTCGTTGTATGCCACCACTCGGAAGGTGTAGGTCTCCTCCGGCCTCAGGTTGCCCACCGTCAGTTGAAGTGTCCCGGGCTGAGATGTGTTGACTGCCCGTTCCCTGAAACAAAAAAACAAAAAAACCTCCATTTTAAAATGCATTTATGTCTTAAAGCATTACTTATTTATGCAGTTGGTAGCCTGCAAGGTATGATTGCTTAGCAGACTTCAGTTCGCAGCTTATTTTTGACTTTTACTTTAAAAAGCCCAATTCAAGCAACTGGGAATGCTGCAAGCGCTACAAAAGAGACTTGCATTTAAACACTGTGTAAGGTAGTGCACTATAAGTAAGTAAGTAAGGCACTGGGGACCTAATATATACTTACAAATATCTGCAGGGTGGGGGTCAGGAGGATGGGGCCAGACTCTTTCCAGTGGTGCCCAGCGACAGGACAACGGGCACAAACTGAAGCAGAGGAAGCTCCAGCTGAAGATGAGGAAGAACTTCTTCCCTCTGAGGGTGACGGAGCCCTGGCCCAGGCTGCCCAGGGAGGCTGTGGAGTCTCCTTCTCTGGAGATATTCCAGACCCACCTGGACAAGGTCCTGTGCAGCCTGCTCTGGGTGACCCTGCTTGGGCAGGGGGTTGGACTGGGTGACCCACAGAGGTCCCTTCCAACCCCGACCATTCTGTGATTCTGTATATGGTATACTAGTTCTTTGCCTTTCCTCACATAAATTTAAAAAGTTAAATTTACAAAAGCAAATGGCTATTCAATAAAAGAAGACATCTCCGACATAGCAAGCGAGATGCATCTTGGACCATAAGCATCCAGCTATGGAAAACAGGGTTTGGATTGCTCCATCCCTGTCCGCGCTCCCACGAGAGCTGTGCCGGCCACACCACCCCGGCTCCGTTCCACAGGCAAAGGGACCACGCAGAATTTTTGTCAAAGATGGGGCCACCACTCGCCATCTAACCTCAAAACCCATTTGTGGAGCTTGCCCTGCGCCCCAGGAACCCAGGTGGTCCAGGGCAGCCTTCTCCCAGAGCAGAAGGATGGAGAGACACCAGCACAGATGGATGGAGAGACACCACCCCACGTCTGCAAACTGGGCTGTCGGCTGCTGGGAAACTGGTGCGTGGGGGAGCAGGTCCTTCTCCTCCCAAGCAGCGATGGTGAGCCTGCCTGGCATCCAGCACCGAACTTGTTTCGAGAAACACCGCAGCTCTCTATTGCCCGCATCAGCCAGGGTTCTCGTTCTGCCCAACCTGGCCAGGAGTTTGCTATCACAGAGTCCCAGTGAAAAATACGATCAATACTCCTCCACCAGCTGCTCCAGTGATGAGCACTGGGGTAACTGGTTGGTGATGATCTCCGGAGTGAAGGTTCAGCCTAGACACTGGGAGGTGGCAGCCCCTGGCCAAGCAGACACGCGGGACGTCACCCTCCCACCACAGTAAGAGTCATATAATATTTCCCAGCACCGTAAGCACCCAGAGCTAATGGGGCATCTGCACCCTGGCACTGGTTTCTCCGTCGCGGGTCAAAGCTCTGCCCAGCTGGGGCTTCGTGCTGCTCGGTGAGACCAAACCGACTGGTGAGGAAGATACAGACCTAGAGTCATTAACGTGGGATTATCCGGGAAAAACACAACCCCAAAACAGTACAGCAGGGTTTCAATTGGATGAAATCACGGTCGTTTCGTGGACAATCTGCAAACAGGAGCAGGTAAAATTGCTTTTGTAACTGATTTATTACGGCGGTCTGCTTTGCTAGGAGCCCTCTGCAACGCTAACGACAACAGAAAGGTAGATTTCACGCTGCAGGAAGAAAATAAAAAAGCATTTAAGACTAAATCGCTAATTGTCAACCTTTTTGTGGCGCTGCTCACAGAATCCCAGCATGGTCGGGGTTGGAAGGGACCTCTGTGGGTCACCCAGCCCAACCCCCTGCCCAAGCAGGGTCACCCAGAGCAGCTGCACAGGACCTTGTCCAGGCGGGGCTGGAATATCTCCAGAGAAGGAGACTCCACAGCCTCCCTGGGCAGCCTGGGCCAGGGCTCCGTCACCCTCAGAGGGAAGAAGTTCTTCCTCATCTTCAGCTGGAGCTTCCTCTGCTTCAGTTTGTGCCCGTTGCCCCTTGTCCTAGGAGAAGTAGGAACCCGGTTGCCTTGCAAGCAGCTCGAATGGGTTTGTATGGAGCCGACCAACTCCAAAACCAGCGGTACAACACCGGGGGGGGTTGGAACAACAGCCAACACCACCTGAACTGAGCAGCTACGATGTTCTCATCAACCCTTTCGGATGCAGGAACCCACAGCAGTAAGAGGAAACAAAATATGCCCCTTGACTTCCCACCTGCAGGATCACAGGTATCTCATTATATATATCTTTTTTTTTTAACAGCCAAGAAGCAACAAGACCCCCTTTCAAGCCCCAAATAGCAGTAAAGGAGCACGAGAAGAAAAAGCAGGGGAAGCAATAGAAGAAAACTCCAGGCAAATCTCTGTTTTAATATTTCTCTGCCACTGCAGCACCCATGGTGATCCATATATACAAGTCTGGAAAGGTGGTATGGCTTGTAGCATTCTTTCAGCAAGTCCTTCTCTATTATTAAGAAGAAATTAAAAAAACCAAACACACATACAGAAATCTGGTGCCCTCAGCACTCACGTTGCCATGGGGTGGCTTCCTGAGCTGAACCAAATTCGCATTTTGGACTACAGGGGCTGAACCAGCACAACGCTCTCATCTCAAGTAGTTTGAGATCTAGGTGTGAAGTGCTACGATGAGGAGTGAAATTCTGACCCAGTCTGTTTTATATCCAACACAGAGGTTGCAGGGCAATGGAAATAAAATCCAGCCCCGTCACAGAGGCGGGAGGAGACGCAGGGCAGCTGCTCATCTTTGCTCCGTCGCATCCCAACCTCCGCCATTTAGAAACATCTAAGCAGTACTTTGATTAGAGTCCAGCATGATCATCTTCAAATGCAACCTCAGCAGCTTCAGGGCTCACCTTCCATCAGATGGTGGTGGTGGTACCAAAGCCCATCTCCCAGGACACTCCTCCGTGCAGACCAGGAGCTGTACAACCACCCAAGCGCATCAGGGCTCTCAAGCTGATGAACCCAGCATGGTGGTGGTGATGAGCCAGTCCATGCCTAAATGCAAGTCCAGTCCAGGTGAAAGTCTGCTGCTCCCGCTGGAGACAGCACCCAAGTTGGTGGTGGCTGAGGGCATCTGCAGCACGCTCCATCTCGCAGTATTCACACATAATTTTCAACGCTGATTAATCCAAGTCCAGCCCTGTGCTCTGGCAATTTGACGGTTTCCAATTTGGGAGCAGCGTAGAACAGGAGCAGCTCTGGGCTGTCACAGAATCACAGAATGGTCGGGGTTGGAAGGGACCTCTGTGGGTCATCTAGTCCAGCCCCCTGCCGAAGCAGGGTCACCTGCAGCAGGCTGTAGAGGACCTTGTCCAGGCAGGTCTTGAACATCTCCAGAGAAGGAGACTCCACAGCCTCCCTGGGCAGCCTGGGCCAGGGCTCCGTCACCCTCAGAGGGAAGAAGTTCTTCCTCATCTTCAGCTGGAGCTTCCTCTGCTTCAGTTTGTGCCCATTGCCCCTTGTCCTGTCTCTGGGCACCACTGGAAAGAGCTTGTCCCCATCCTCCTGACACCCACCCTGCAGATATTTGTAAGTATATATTAGGTCCCCTCTCAGTCTTCTCTTCTCCAGGCTGAACAAGCCCAGCTCCCTCAGCCTCTCCTCGTAGGAGAGATGCTCCAGTCCCCTCACCATCCTCGTAGCCCTCCACTGGACTCTCTCCAGTAGCTCTTCATCTTTCTTGAACTGGGGAGCCCAGAACTGGACACAGGACTCCAGATGAGGCCTCACCAGGGCAGTGTAGAGGGGAAGGAGAACCTCCCTTGACCTGCTGGCCACACTCTTCTTGATGCACCCCAGGATCCCACTGGCTTTCTTTGCAGCCAGGGCACACTGCTGGGTCATGGTTAATAGAGGGAAGTTTCTCCCTTCTTGGCCAGCCACCAAGTTCCCTCCACACACCTCGGAACAGCACTGAGCAAATTAAACCTTTATATGTTTTACTTCCTATAGCTTGGTTTTTCTAGCAATCGGATCTAGCGTGTCTTTCAAATCCAACACCTGAAGCCCACAGGGCAGTCCAAGATCTTGTAACTTAAAATAAATGAAGAAAGGGACTGTGTAAAAGAAAAATAAATTCCAGATTTTCCTCAGCAAAGACTGAAAAATAATCAAGCAAACACCCCAGGCCTTGAGATCAAGAGGAACACAGCTAAAGAAAGGGCTGAGGTTTCCCTTTGGGCAGGCCGAGATGGGACAAGAGCCACCAGCCCAGCCAGGTCTCACCACCTGGCAGCAGCCAGGTAAGATGTTCAGAGGAATAAGTGAACCACGATAGGAAGATCTGGTTCTTCTCCTGGCATAGGTCAGAAACATCTGCTTCTTCTCCTGGCATAGGTTAGAAACATCTGGTTCTTCTCCTGGCATAGGTCAGAAACATCTGGGTCTTCTCCTGGCATAGGTCAGAAACATCTGGGTCTTCTCCTGACATAGGTCAGAAACATCTGGTTCTTCTCCTGGCATAGGTCAGAAACATCTGGTTCTTCTCCAGGCATAGGTCAGAAACATCTGGGTCTTCTCCTGGCACAGGTCATAAACATCTGGTTCTTCTTCAGGCATAGGTCAAAAACATCTGGTTCTTCTGCTGGCATAGAGCTCCTGCTCACAGGTGTCTGGAATTTCGGCACCCAGATGACCACAGACACCCGAATGGGTCTGTCTCCCTCAAACTGTCCAGTCTCCTCCGACTCCACCATTTTTGGTTTCTGTGATATCCCCTAGCAATGTAATTATGAGCCATGAGAGAAACTTATCCCTTTTGTTTAAACGGGCCACCTGCCAACGTCACAATGGGCAGTGATGTCTTCTATGATGCCTTCAACCCTCCAGACACCAAAGAGAAGAAGCTCCTTAAGAATGCAACAACCCTACGCTTGTCTTTGCAAAACCGACGCCTCAGCCATGTCAGATGGATGCTGTAAAAGATGTGGCTGTCGTTCTCCAGCGCCCTGCCCCACCAACACGTGCTCACGCTGAAGTCAGGCGAGATGGGCATCACCCGCGTCCAAAAGTCCATCCTGTGCCCCTGCCTACCAGTGAAGGGTTAATGAGCCACAGATGCTAAGGCAATGCAGGAATGATCTAAAAAGCCCCAAACATCGCTGAATCAGGCACCTTTACATTCAGGGTTTGCTTTTTCAAACCCGTCTGGGCCATAAATTAGAATCTAAAAATAAAAAGACCTTGCCGAAAGTCATCCACTTTCTTGTAAAATGGAGGCTTCGACACGTAATTTCCAGTGACTGAAGATCATGTAACATTATGGTATCAGCATGTAAAAAAAAAAAGAGATAATTACAGTTCCCATATATCTCTTACGTGTGTAACAAATGCTTTTATAATGTTTCAAACACCTAATTAGTTACTTCGAGCAAGACAAGTCATGGTAATGCTCCTCGCTGTGAAATGAATACTATTAATTTTAAAGCGGACGGACTTTTACTACCTTGAGTTCCTTTTTTATCTCCCATTATCATTCTCCCACAAAATAACATAAAGTCCTTGATTATAACAAGCAGACCTCAAAACTAACGTGAATAGATCATCTGGGAATGATCTTTCAGAACTTCAGCTCAATTCTGAAGACGGGCTTTAATCAAACGTAGGGTTTTGTATTCAGTTAAGTGGTCCCTGGATTCATTTCTCCACTCCGCAACACGTAGGAAGCTGAACCGGGAGATCCGTTCGCTCCTTGTGACTATCAACGTGCTTATTAATTAGTTATTGCAAACCAGTCCTAGTCAATGTTCAACTAAAAATAAAACTGGTCCCAAACTTGCAGAAGCGTCAAAGGGTTTTACAGTCAGCTGTCATATTGCTGATTTTCAGGGTCATTTTATTTTTTTTTTTTTTCAAGATCAGAGAATTTAATTTCATTTATTGGGAAATATGCTTCCTAACGGTCAGTTGAAAAAGGATAGCTACAAATCAGGACCCATTATTTAAGCTAACTTGTCATTTCAAAGGTTGCAAACAAAAGCTGAACTGTATCTTGGGGGTTTGTCTCTCATCTAAAATTTATATTAATTTATATTACCATATAAATATTTCTTGTTATCTATAAATACAGTCAATTTTTAATCGTAAATTAAAATTTAAATTTGAAATATAGCAATGTAAATTCTCACCGAGTCAGCAGAACTCCTTTAAACTACGCACAGGTAATGAAGGGTGCCTTGAGATTACATTTGAGGGGTTATTATTTGGTTTAGAGATAGATCGAGAGCGAATCAGCACAAAGAAACCACGTCTCTTTTTTGTGGTGACTAAGACGCTACCGCAGAAATACCAAATGCCTGTGTGAATCAACGCTCGCTGACGGAGAGGCAAACCAGCGGAGACGGGTGAGGAGGAGGAACAAACGGCGAGGCTGACAGCAAACCCGAACGTCAAAATCCATTCAAAATCGGAACTCGCCCGTGGAGTGAAAGATCAAATCCGGCCCATTCTGCAAACGCTCAGAACAACAACAAAAAAATTGGTCCTCTAAATCAGTTTGCAATTAAACGTGGGCAACAGACGCAAACGCTGGTGGTTCAGAAAGGGTTTAAAGATCTTAGAATCATAGCATGGTTGGGTTGGAAGGGACCTTGAAGATCATCTGGTTCCAACCCCCCTGCCATCAGCAGGGACATCTTCCACCAGCCCAGGGTGCTCAGAGCTCCATCCAACCTGGCCTTGAACGCTGCCAGGGAGGGGGCAGCCACAGCTTCTCTGGGCAACCTGGGCCAGGGTTTCACCACCCTCATGGGGAAGAATTTCTTCCTAATATCTCAATCTGCCCTCTTGCAGTTTAGAGCCATTCCCCCTTGTCCTGTCACTACACCCCCTTGTGAAAAGCCCCTCTCCATCCTTCCTGTAGCCCCTCCAGGCACTGGAAGGCTGCTCTAAGGTCAGATGGAGACGGATCCAACGCTTCCCACCTGAAGACCACCTCTAGCTAAAAAATTAATATTTAATTAAAGTTGAAGTTTCAACAGCACGTGGATGCGTGAGATGCCGGAGATGCAGCAGCACCCAAGGACAGCCCCGTTCCCAAGAGCCCGCCATCCGGGCAGCGTCCCAGCAGTAAAATGGGAAATCAAACAAAAAGGCAGAGATTTACCCGTTACACTGGTGAATTCTGCACTTTTAATCTTTTGGATGACCTTATCCCTTGCGTATAAAATAGGGATTTTTTTCCACTGAGCTTACAACATCAAACGAAACCTAAACAAGCTCCTGGCTCTTCTGGAAGACCTGTCCTGCGAGGCAGGGTGGATTTTTATGGTGTGTGTGTACGTGTCTATACCTTGAAGAATGCTATCCGCTGAAATGCAGGTATTATATTCTACTGCTATATTCCACTGTATTTTAACAGAAAATAAGCACAATTGAATTTATACTAAGAGACAGGTATCTACTAACAGATCCTATACATGAAATTTTCTATTTCTGCTCATTTTTTCATCAGCAGTCTGCTATTACCAGCAAATATTACAGATTATCTCACTTTTCAACCCCAATTTTTATCTCAGCCAGAAACTTCCCTGACTGCCGGTGTATCGGTTGGCTGTTTATTTATTTCCTAATGGATTTAAGGTTTGTTTTATCCTTTTCTGAGAAACTTGCCTTTTACCTTCAAGTGCTCTTTCCAACCCTCCTTATGGGCAAGCCAAACCGTTTGATCCCACGCACGATGCCTGGCTGAGCACGAAGATTAAAGAGCATCCCATCAGCGGGGCTCTGGTGATTACGCCACGGCAGGAAGTGCCATCACTTCCAAAAGGGGTTTCTTTGAAAGGGTTGAGCTGAAAAAAAAGCCCTTACGAGAGAGAGCTCAAAACACGGGAGACTGTTTTTCCAGATGGTCCCCGAAATGGCCGCGTTGTGTTGGACTTGGTGGTGCTGCCAGCTGTCACCGGCAAGTCCTCCCCGTTCTCGAACCCTTACTCCAGATTTCACAGTAATTTCTCTGACAACTCCTTTGCATCCCCGAGGTTAATGTCAAACCCAGGATTTCTTTTTGTAAGCAGCAAAATAGCTCTGTTGCAAAAATGATGTGTAAACAATAAACAACTCAAAAATTCCACGGAAGCTTTCCCCTTTTTGGAAAACCACATTAATTTTATCTCACAGCTTGTCTGAAAGTTTGCAGGACTACAGGTGCGTATTCAAAAGCTCAGCGTGACCTGGACAGGCTGGAGAGTTGGGCAGAGAGGAACCTGATGAGGTTCAACAAGGGCAAGGGCAGGGTCCTGCACCTGGGGAGGAACAACCCCGGGCACCAGTACAGGCTGGGGCTGACCTGCTGGAGAGCAGCTCTGTGGAGAGGGACCTGGGTGTGCTGGGGGACGACAGGGTGACCATGAGCCAGCAGCGTGCCCTGGCTGCCAAGAAGGCCAATGGGATCCTGGGGTGCATTAGGAGGAGTGTGGCCAGCAGGTCGAGGGAGGTTTTCCTTCCCCTCTACACTGCCCTGTGAGGCCCCATCTGCAGTTCTGTGTCTACTTCTGGGCTCCCCACTTCAAGGAAGATGAGGAGCTACTGGAGAGAGTCCAGCGGAGGGCTACGAGGATGAGGAGGGGGCTGGAGCATCTCTCCTACGAGGAGAGGCTGAGGGAGCTGGGCTTGTTCAGCCTGGAGAAGAGAAGGCTGAGAGGGGACCTTAGAAATGCCTCTAAATATCTGCAGGGTGGGTGTCAGGAGGATGGGTCCAAACTCTTTTCAGTGGTGCCCAGCGACAGGACAAGGGGCAACGGGCACAAACTGAAGCAGAGGAAGCTCCAGCTGAAGATGAGGAAGAACTTCTTCCCTGTGAGGGTGACGGAGCCCTGGCCCAGACTGCCCAGGGAGGCTGTGGAGTCTCCTTCTCTGGAGATATTCAAGCCCCACCTGGACGCGGTGCTGTGCAGCCTGCTGTGGGTGACCCTGCTTGGGCAGGGGGTTGGACTGGGTGACCCACAGAGGTCCCTTCCAACCCCTACCATTCTGTGATTCTGTGAACTGTAGGTGGTATTTTGAGCCTCTTGCTGGAGGGAGCATAGTGAAATTTGTTTTTTTCCATTTAATCTATTTATTTGTTTAGTTATTTTAGCACAGAGCCCACGGTCTTCTCCAAGAGACTCTAAGAAAGTGTGCATCTAGTTGGGAATAGGACTAAGGCACCCTTCTAGGACTTTGAGCAGCACCATGGAAATTATGGAACAAAACTTAATTTGAAGCATCACAGAATCCAGGGTGAGCTCTTTTTACATCTTTTTTTTTTAACTTCAGAATTATTGCCACTATTTAAAGGCCTCGTATGAGAACATCAGTACTTTCTCCTCACTGCTAAACTCCAAGGCTGAGCTAGAATCTGCCTGATCCAGCTGTGTTTGACAGCTCTGATGTTTTTAAGACAATTAAAATAAATGAGACGTGATTACAGCAGTGCCCTCTGACACTGCCACGTCACGGGCACTTCACGCCCATCAACACGTCTCAAAGCACTTCATAAACGTGAGGAGATGAGAATCCCCCATGCACAGCCCAGGACCCGGTTCCGTTCTTACTGGTGGCGATGGGTGGTGAGGCCCTGGCCCAGGTTGCCCAGAGAAGCTGTGGCTGCCCCCTCCCTGGCAGGGTTCAAGGCCAGGTTGGATGGAGCTCTGAGCACCCTGGTGTGGTGGAAGATGTCCCTGCTGATGGCAGGGGTTTGGAACCAGATGATCTTCAAGGTCCCTTCCAATCCTGACCATTCTATGATTCTGTGATGGCTGCAGGCAAACGTTAGGACCCACGCGTGCAAAAACACCCAACCCAGCCATGTGAGCCCCGATTTGGTACCCAAACCAGGAGTGACCGGGGAGCCACCGAGCATCCTCACTTCCCACTGAACTCAGCCATCGCTCTCTTTGCATTAGTTCATCTTCTAGGGCCAACTAATATCTTCTCCACGTTCCTTACAACCTTCAACCCATCCCCTTCCTGACGCTCCACCGAGGTGTCACTCTCATTTCACGCACACTTGGCCGCGACCGGTGACTTGATCTGACGCAGGATGGAGATCTGAACTCCGAACCTCTGTCCCATCTGTCTCGCTCGGCTCCTGTCGCTCCCTCTCTGCTCGCAGTCAGGCTCGGGGGGATTTGCAGAAGGCGAGATGCTCGTGTCCCAGCTGCGAACCGAACCCAACAAGCCTGGCTCCTACCATGTGTTCGCCACCAACTCACCCCGCTGCCTACACGCCGTTTATCCCACAAGTGACACCGGGCTGCAGAAGACGCTTGCCTCCGGCAGTGGCCTCAGAAATGCCAACTTGAATTTAAGAGCTGTCTTTTACAGAGCCTTTCACGCTGCCATCCCAAGTGCTTTGGGTGTTGTGGCCTTTCAGGCGGGACCAGATGGACACACATCGCTGTTTCGGAGCGTCTGCCCCTTGCAGCAGGTCTCTACAAGCATTGAAACAACGAAAAAGCCTTATATATAGAATGACAGAATCATTACGGTTGGAAAAGACCTTTAAGATAATTGACTCCAACCGTTAATCTCACACTGCCAAGTCCACCACTAAACCATGTCCCCAGGCGCCACATCTCCACGCCTTTTCAATCCCTCCAGAGATGGGGACTCCTCCACTCCCCTGGGCAGCCCGGTCCAATTCGGTGAAGAAATGGCAATATGGCTACAAAAGAAAGCTGGACCTTGTTGCAGATAAGATGAGAAGCTTGCCCCAGGCAGGGGCAGGAAATTTTGCCTGCAAGACTGAGCCCTTCTGGGTGAAGGAGAAGCCCAACCTAACTGAGGGGTCCCACTTCTTCAGCTCTCGTGAATCCAACACACGTCCGCTCATTTTTCAATTAAACCTAGATTCCTACTCAAGCCCCCTCAGAAGCTGAGCTGCCATCAGCACACGCACAAGTGCGAGCTACCAGCCAGCAGCTGAAGTGGATCGTAAGTGCAGAGAAACACAGGACAGGATACTTCAAGTGAGCTCTTCATAATGCTGTACACGAGGAGAAAAACACAAGTTTTTTCTCAGGTGTGAATCACAGAATCCCACCATGGTCGGGGTTGGCAGGGACCTCTGTGGGTCACCCAGTCCAACCCCCTGCCCAAGCAGGGTCACCCAGAGCAGGCTGCACAGCACCGCGTCCAGGCGGGGCTTGAATATCTCCAGAGAAGGAGACTCCACAGCCTCCCTGGGCAACCTGGGCCAGGGCTCTGTCACCCTCAGAGGGAAGGAGTTCTTCCTCATCTTCAGCTGGAGCTTCCTCTGCTTCAGTTTGCGCCCATTGCCCCTTGTCCTGTTGCTGAGCACCACAGAAAAGAGTCTGGCCCCATCCTCCTGACCCCCACCCTGCAGATCTTTAGAGGCATTTCGAAGGTCCCCTCTCAGCCTTCTCTTCTCCAGGCTGAACAAGCCCAGCTCCCTCAGCCTTTCCTCATAGGAGAGATGCTCCAGTCCCCTCACCATCCTCGTAGCCCTCCGCTGGACTCTCTCCAGCAGCTCCTCATCTTTCTTGAACTGGGGAGCCCAGAACTGGACACAGCACTCCAGATGGGGCCTCACCAGGGCAGAGTAGAGGGGAAGGAGAACCTCCTTCGACCTGCTGCCCACACTCCTCCTAATGCACCCCAGGATCCCATTAGCTTTCTTGGCAGCCAGGGCACGCTGCTGGCTCATGGTCACCCTGTCGTCCCACAGCACACCCAGGTCCCTCTCCACAGAGCTGCTCTCCAGCAGGTCAGCCCCAGCCTGTACTGATGCATGGGGCTGTTCCTCCCCAGGTGCAGGACCCTGCCCTTGCCCTTGTTGAAACCATGTACAAAGTTAGGAAAATAAAACCCAAGTGCAAATGTACAGCACCTTTTTCGAGTGCGAAACGAGTGTATATGCTAAGAAATCATGCAAGCACCAAACCATCTATAGTTCCATCATCACAAAAGAGCTCTCCCCTGCGCAGCTCTAATCCACACGGCCACAACGGCCCAGGCTGGTCCACTGTATTTGCAAATATGCAAAATCTCCACAACTCACTCCCCAGGTGTTTTGAAGGCCTTACGCCATTTGCGCTGCTCTAAAAGCAGTCCTCTTCTCCGGTTGATTAGCGCTCAACCAAACCCGCCTCTGCCAGGGATGAAAAGAAAATTTGAGCCTCTGTCTACAGAGCAAGATGAAAGCTAAAATACAGAGCTAACAATACTTTGTGTCGGGCGGCCAAGTAGTAGCTGGAGGAGGTAAGATCCACAGGCATCACTCAACGCAAATGGTCCTTCATACCAAGACAACGAGCACCGTCACATAAACATTGGTATGATGCCTACAAAAACACAGGAACTTCTTCCTAGCTTCACACTTACCACGGGGAGAAGAACACCAGTTTGAGAACCATTTGCAAGGTACTTGTGAAGACCTGAGGCCCTCTTAGGACTATCCCCCCATCCAGAGGAGACCCACGATCCGTTGACGCCTACCTGTTGACGCCATCCCTGGAGAAGAAGACCGTGTACGTCTGGACGCTGCCTCTGACTTCGGCGGGTGGGCGCCAGCTGAGACGGACAAACCGGCTGGAGACCAAAACAGGGACCACATCTCGGGGGGCAGAGGGGAGGACACTGGAACTTGGGACAGCTGGAGGGGAAGGAGAGGAGTCAGTCAGAGAGGCCGGTGACACGGGGGTGTCGGGGCGGGCGGGAGGTGCCGTGGTGGCCACGGCTGAGGTGTTACGGAACAAAGGGCCAAGGTGGCATGGAATAAGCGTGAGTAAAGTGACAGGGGATGGAAGAGAGAGAAAAAAAAAACCTAATAGTAAAAATCACACTTTAAAATACACCATCCTCTAAAGTGAACAGCAACACGCAAACCTCGAGTAGGCTACTTCCTCCGGATAACTGGAAACTATTTCTTGCACGAGGGGTCAGAAGGAGACGTCCCTTTGCTCGCTCCTGTTTCACTGGGTTGGCCTCCTGCCCCCCAAGCAGCAGAAGTCATTCACCTCATTAACCAGCAATAACTGACCACGCAAAGCCTGACGCCCACAAACTTTTGGGAAGCACAGAAACTAAGCAGCGTGCTTCAGCGCCTGGCTTCTTAGCTAATTGCATCAAAGCAGAATAAAATGAAAAGAAAAAAAGACAGTAAAACTCATCCCTGCTCCCCACGGAAAAGTGTTTCGTCTACGTGCAAAACCCAGAAACGCCCAAACTGCAGATTCAAGCAGTAAAGTTAATTTGAGAACGGTTCCTATTTATAGAGTTTGAGGATTTGGTTGTCCCCAATCCACGTGAAAGCTGCCAACATAAATAAGTAAATAAATAAAAATATTCGCTTTAAGTGATCAGCTGCCCCCCTGACTCGGCGCGTGCACCTTACGGGGCACCCACAGTCACCGAACCTTCTCCGAGGGCAAACACGATGCGTAAGGACCGATTTCACGGGCCACACCGGCCCCGAAAAGCAGGTCTTCACCACTGGTACCAAACCAAAAAGCAATTCATTTTTTTCATTATTGCAAATCTTTTTCGGTCAGTCCCTATGCATATACTGTGAACTCTAACAGTAGCATTAATTTACTTATTTAGTAATTTACTAATTTATTAATTGAGATCATTAACAGCGTTGTATTATCGAAAGAGCTTATGAAGAACAGCTCTATGCAAAAAGCATGACGTTCCCTAGCTTAGGATTTTCTTCTGTTATCCCTAATTTATTATTAAAAGTCACTGATACCGCTGTTATTATTAATAACAAACATTATTACCTCTTACTTATTGTGATCCATCCAAAACCAGAGGGAATTAAGGAATTTCCCAGTGGCATTTCCAGAGTAATGATGTGTTGAAAGAAAATATTAAGCCACAGTCATAGCTCTTTTTGGCTGCAAAGTTGCCGATCCGTTATTTGCACTGAGCTGGCGTTTAGCGTCCTTAGTCACGGGCCACTGATCTAAATAATGTGCAAACACGAGGCTAAAGAATAATCCTGTGTACATTTATATTACGACGACGCGACTATTTTGCTTCATGGTCAAAGCCAGCAGATATGGGCTTCTGGTCTATTCTATATGTTGACTCATGTATTATAAGAGTAAGCGCATTGTCTTCTTCTAACGAGGGCTGCAGTAGGTGAACATCTCTAGAGAAGTACCAAGGGCATGATTGGGAAAAAAAAACAAACCCACACAGACAAACCTTTGAGGCTTTTTCAGAGTTCTGGTGCTTAAATCAAAAACAGCAATTCAGAAAAAGCCCCGGTATTAACTCTCTTGGCATCTGAGGGCCTGTAGAAATTCTCATTTCCCCACAAAACACCCTGGCCCATGGTTCCTCCACCAAATATCCATCCTCCTGGTCAGGCACGGCTGTCTAGCACCTCTCTTCCATCAAAACCCTTTCAGTTTTCAGAAACTTGTGCTGTCACAGAATCACAGAATGTTCAGGGCTGGCAGGGCCCTCTGTGGGTCACCCAGTCCAACCCCCTGCCCAAGCAGGGTCACCCACAGCAGGCTGCACAGCACCGCGTCCAGGCGGGGCTGAATATCTCCAGAGAAGGAGACTCCACAGCCTCCCTGGGCAGCCTGGGCCAGGGCTCTGTCACCCTCGGAGGGAAGAAGTTGTTCCTCATCTGCAGACGGAACTTCCTCTGCTTCGGTTTGCGCCCATTGCCCCTTGTCCTGTCGCTGGGCACCCTGGAAAGAGTCTGGCCCCATCCTCCTGACACCCACCCTGCAGATATTTAGAGGCATTTCTAAGGTCCCCCTTCAACCTTCTCTTCTCCAGGCTGAACAAGCCCAGCTCCCTCAGCCTCTCCTCGTAGGGGAGATGCTCCAGTCCCCTCCTCATCCTCGTAGCCCTCTGCTGGACTCTCCCCAGTAGCTATGACCAGCCCCAAGTCCAGATATGTACATTTAGGTGACTACATATATACTGGTGTCTAAGCTGCCCCCTAGACAATGAGGACATCTACCTAGCACAGATGACAGAGCCCAAAAAAGCTCCTCAAACCACCAAACAGTGGTATCCACCTTCAAACACGCCAAGTATCTAAAATCTGGAGGTGAACCCACACCCTTCGTGACCTCCTGCCTGTGGCTGACCTACTAGGCGTCAACTGGTGACAACAACAGCAAAAACTGAGGTGAAAAGCGGCAAGATTGGGACTGCAGCCCCAGTCCACTAAGCATGCGTTTTAGTCTGGCTTCCACTAAACTCTGTAGAGCTATCACTGCCAGAAGCAATTTCACTTTTATTGCTGCTAGCAGCGAGTAACAAACATATAGGGTACAATACTACAATATAGAGAGACATATAACCCGAAATTATCTCAGCAAGCAACGTCGGCAATCCTTCAATCTTTCATATGACTACAGAAGATCAATCCAGCACCGGTTAAACCATCTTCATCAGAGTCTGACAGGCTCTGATTTCAGCCTGATGTGGTTCATATTAACTCCTCGCCAAGCGCATCTTTCTCCGCTCTCCCGGCAGCGTGAATAATCATCTGCCGCTCTACGAGGCGAGCGGAAAACCGGACCGCTGGATTCATCTTCCACGTGTGCAAATGACTATATCAGCAACCGAGAAGGGCTGATAGGAGCTGACCCTCATGATTCCATTTAGGAAGCCAAATGGAGCACCTCAAAGTCAGAACCAAATCCCCCGTTATTTATAATCCAGAATCAGCTACGAGTTCTGTGATCATCTTAATATTTTGCCATTAGGATCCATCCTTGCGCTCCTAAAGCCAACGTCCTTCAAAAATTTAGAACTATGCTTGATGTAGGTGCTCAGGACCCGCTTGTTAACAGCTTTTATTTATAAAATGTAGAGCAGTTGTAAAACACGCGCAAGGCCAACTATTTCTGGGGTTTGAAAACAACTAAGGGTAAAACATCGTGCGGGACATCCCACTTCACCACTGCTTCCCATACACAGCAGCCATAGGCTGTTTGAAATTAAAAATAATAGGAATATGAGACTCAATTCAAAGAGATGGCTTTTTTTTTTTTTACTATTGTTCATAGTTTTGTTTGGGTTTTGGTTGTTTTTAAGGTTTTTTTTGGCTTTTTTTTTCTTTTTTAAACGTATAGGTACTTTCCTGCAGGCAGGGAAGGAGGAGATCCAAGCAGCAGCCATCTCCCCTCTAAATAGTGTTTTTAGAGCCCAGCAAAAGCTTCTGTTGGACATCCAAGAAGAGATGATGGACAAATGGAAAAAAGCCCTCGTAATTACATCCCACAAGCGATCTGGTGTCCAGAAGATATAACATTATTGTTGCTAAGCAGAGGTGGCAATAGATGGCATGGGTTTATTCATGAGCCCCTCCTGCTAAGAGACACGGGTGCAAATTCCCCAAATCCAAGTTATAAAACATCTCACGTTCTCACTCAAGTGCTCTCAGGGATATTATTCATATATATATATATATATATATATATATATAGGTACAAACACACCCAGACCTCAGCACAGTTTTGGACCTCTGCCATTCACTTGCCTTTTTTTTTTCCCTTTTTTTACATATTCACCAAGTTGACAGAAAAGGGAAAGAAGTTTAAGGAAAGTTTAAGGGAAGAAGCTGCAAGTTGAAGATGAAAAATAAGTTCAGAAGTTCTTGTGCATACAGAAAATGCTGCTCTTAGCTGCCAGCGATATCGATCTAAAAGCCGTCCCGGTAATCTTCATGGAGGACCGAGTTCTGAACTGATAAAGATAAATTTGACTTCTCTGCTTTTAAAGCAATTAGAATTTGCATGATATTAGTTAATGGTGCTTAATTTAATTGAACATTTATTTTTCTTTTTTTTTTTTTTTTTTTTTTAAATGTTAGGGGTTGGATTGAAGCCTGTTCTACGCATACCACGTTGCCACATGCCTAAATTAAAAAGGACACTCCATTTTCAGGGGGATAAATTAATACAGAAAGAGACTGGGCTACCTATAGGAACTGTCTGTATCTCACAAAGCGGTTAATGTACATGGTATTATCCATTCAGCTTTTTTTTAATTATAACCTCACCCAAGCAAAGACTATTCATGGAATTGCCACTGTTTTACACTTGCAAGTCTGTTAAAATAAGGACCTTTACCATAGGCTAGCTACACTTCTAAATACCGTTAATTAGAGCTTGCTGAGGGATTTGAAACTCAATACTTTTTCAGCAAAAATGAGAAAACCATCGCGCTTCCAATCTTCAACCTCCCGCTGCAAATCACACTTCCCCTGAACATCCCTCACACCCCGACGCCAAAACATTTCAAGACATCAGATGAAAATTTCCAGCCAAGACACTACCTCGAAAATATTTTTATGCCTTCTAACGACTATTTCAATTCCTTGATTTGAATTGTTTTTTAATACAAATTTTTATCTATTTCCATTTTAAACAACTTTTGAGAATTTCACTGAATGTATTTGAACGTAAAAGGGACATTTAGGGTTTAAGTCAAGCATTTCATTTCAGAAAAAAACAAGGTGCTATATTCAAGTTAAAATATAAACCTTTTCGATTAATTCACGTCTCTCCTCCCCTCCTCAAAATTCTCCTTAGGTTTAGCATTTTAAATCGGTTATTTAAATCGGTACAGCACGAATTTCAAGTCTGACATAAGAACCTGAATCTGTTCTCATCTCCAAATCCTCGGTTTCAAAAGGGAAAGCAATTTACTGGGAATTTTAATTCCAGAAATAACAGCAAATACGTGCTTCTTGCTTGGTGCTGCCTGGTACAGCCGTAGCCTGGTCAACCCAGTCTCCTGCCACCCTCCTGCCCTCAGAGAACTTAGTCTTTTTTAAACCTTTTCTTTTTCTGAAATTCAGAACCTTTTTGACCCATCTCGCACCTTCCACTGAGCAAACTGTGAAAGTCGTGAGTGAGAAAAAAAAAAAGCTCGCTGCAGGAACGTCTCACTCGAGAGATGCTGCGTAGGCAACACCCAGCACCCGAACAAGCCAGGCGCTCTTCCCGTAAAGCATCCTTAAAGCAAAAGATCCCCAACAGATATCCATTTTTGTTGCAATTCGTCATTTTTTTTCACAACATAGACACTTTGGAAAGAATCCTTTCCATTTCGTTTTACAGAATTTTTTGGGCAGAGAGGAACCTGATGAGGTTCAACAAGGGCAAGGGCAGGGTCCTGCAGCTGGGGAGGAACAACCCCAGGCACCAGTACAGGCTGGGGCTGACCTGCTGGAGAGCAGCTCTGTGGAGAGGGACCTGGGTGTGCTGGGGGACAACAGGGTGACCATGAGCCAGCAGTGTGCCCTGGCTGCCAAGAAGGCCAATGGGATCCTGGGGTGCATTAGGAGGAGTGTGGGCAGCAGGGCGAGGGAGGTTCTCCTTCCCCTCTACACTGCCCTGGTGAGGCCTCATCTGGAGTCCTGTGTCCAGTTCCGGGCTCCCCAGTTCAAAAAGATGAGGAGCTACTGGAGAGAGTCCAGCGGAGGGCTACGAGGATGGTGAGGGGACTGGAGCATCTCTCCTAGGAGGAGAGGCTGAGGGAGCTGGGCTTGTTCAGCCTGGAGAAGAGAAGGCTCAGAGGGGACCTAATAAATGCCTACAAATATCTGCAGGGTGGGTGTCAGGAGGATGGGGCCAGACTCTTCTTACTGGTGCCCAGTGACGGGACAAGGGGCAACGGGCACAAAGTGAAGCAGAGGAAGCTCCAGCTGAACACGAGGAAGAACTTCTTCCCTCTGAGGGTGACGGAGCCCTGGCCCAGGCTGCCCAGGGAGGCTGTGGAGTCTCCTTCTCTGGAGATATTCAAGACCTACCTGGACAAGGTCCTGTGCAGCCTGTTCTAGGTGACCCTGCTTGGGCAGGGGGTTGGACTGGGTGACCCACAGAGGGCCCTTCCAACCCCGAACATTCCATGATTCTGTGTTCACATGCGTTGGGTCTTACCACCGACACGGAGCACGTGCCGGGGTGTCGGGGTACCCCAGCATACGTTTTGAGATTTTTCAGCCCATATGCGGCGGTACTCATTCACCAAATCAAAGATCTGTCCTTGCTGCCATACATCCCTCCCCCCTTCTGGCTCCTCGCACAGTCATTCATTACTACTCGGTGCCATAATGATGTTCTTAGAAACGAGTCATGCGGTATTAATTTTTATTATGCCTCTTCTGCGACATTCCGAACCTTGCTATAAATCACTGAAGTTCACGTGTGTCAACAACGCCTGATGGTACCGTATGAGCAATTCACTCCTGACTCAGCACCTCGCAGGATCAGGCCAACAGAGCTCTGGAAACAGCACGTCCGTATCGGAAACGCAAAAACTCGGAGACTGGGGAGATTTTACTACTTCCACCCTACGCAACAAGAACCACATTGGAAACTAAATACAAACAGGCGCTTCTCTTCTCTCCAGCCTCATTTTCTCAAACACAGGCAAGAGATGCCCCGAAGGATAACGGCTTAATCACCGAGCTGTGATTGAGGGAGGAGGGAGGTGAGTTATCAGCTAAATGGCGCGACCTCAAACTAGTAAATGGAGACAGCTCCATGGAAAGCAAGCCAGAGCATCTCCTCCTACACGCTCCTCTTGACAGGGAGAAGCTGCTAACGCTCGCAGAAGAGCACGCAGGGTCCGTCCCCTGGATGGACCGTGAGATTCTGAGGCCGACACCGCAGTTAGGGAAGGAAAAATGCCCAGAGGGCCGTGCCACCAAACCCAGCCCCTTCCTCAGCCCCAGGAAACTCAGGACGTTGAACCGCTCTCTAGCCCACACCTGCAAACCAGCCGTGCCGTTCTAGGACTTTATTCTCTGCTCTTCACCACAATATCTGATTGTCTCTCAGGAGCCAGAGGAAAAACAAGACAAACGTCCATCAAACATCTACTCTTTCAACCTCCAGCCCAGTCTTGGGGCATGGACAGCCACTGGAGGGAAGATAGATGGAGAAGACAACCACATCGCCCCTTTAATTCCCCCAGAGAAGAGCCAACAGCTTTCCTTTCTGTCTCCTCTTCCATCGGGGAAGAGACCCTGAAGGGGTGGCAAAGCATGTGGAAGACAAGAGAAGGATAAACGGCTGGAAAATGGGATCACACTGCAAGATCTGAAAGTTGGGGTGTGCTGGGGTGGGAAGCAAGAAGAGAGGCAAGGAGGAAAGTCCTGGGAAGAGCACATGTTAGGTGGCCAGAGAGGCAAAAGGCATGGTCAGGCTGAAGAAGGCTACAATAACTATCAATAGAATACCACAGGTTAAAATATCATTTATCTGGATCCCCTGTAGGAGTCAAAAGATGTGCTATCTGTGCTTACTTTGAATATCAGCAGTGCGATATAGACCTACACCATCCCATAATTGCATTTCATCTGGGGCAGTTGTGCCCAAGGGTTATACTATTTTAAGGATGATGCGAGCCAGACACGGCCCTGCTGTTAAACGCGCAAAACAAGACTTTGTACAACCGTGGCCCCTGTGGGGAGTTACAAATAATGATTTGAACCTGTAGCAGGCAAGGCAAAGAGCTTCGCGCCGGGGTCAAAAGGAGGAGAGCATCTATGGGGACAGAATCACAGAATGGTCGGGGTTGGAAGGGACCTCTGTGGGTCACCCAGTCCAACCCCCTGCCCAAGCAGGGTCACCCACAGCAGGCTGCACAGCACCACGTCCAGGCGGGGCTTGAATATCTCCAGAGAAGGAGACTCCACAGCCTCCCTGGGCAGCCTGGGCCAGGGCTCCGTCACCCTCAGAGGGAAGAAGTTCTTCCTCCCGTTCAGACAGAACTTCCTCTGCTTCAGTTTGTGCCCGTTGCCCCTTGTCCTGTCGCTGGGCACCACTGGAAAGAGTCTGGCCCCATCCTCCTGACACCCACCCTGCGGATATTTATAAACATTTCTAAGGTCCCCTCTCAGCCTTCTCTTCTCCAGGCTGAACAAGCCCAGCTCCCTCAGCCTCTCCTCCTAGGAGAGATGCTCAAGTCCCCTCCTCATCCTCGTAGCCCTGCGCTGGCCTCTCTCCAGTAGCTCCTCATCTTTCTTGAAGTGGGGAGCCCAGCACTGGACACAGCACTGCAGATGGGGCCTCACCAGGGCAGAGCAGAGGGGAAGGAGAACCTCCCTTGACCTGCTGGCCACACTCCTCCTAATGCACCCCAGGATCCCACTGGCCTTCTTGGCACCCAGGGCACACTGCTGGCTCATGGTCACCCTTTCATCCCCCAGCACTCCCAGGTCCCTCTCCGCAGAGCTGCTCTCCAGCAGGTCCGCCCCAGCCTGTACTGGTGCCTGGGGTTGTTCCTCCCCAGGTGCAGGACCCTGCCCTTGCCCTTGTTGAACCTCATCAGGTTCCTCTCTGTCCAACTCTCCAGCCTGTCCAGGCCAACAGTGATGACAGTGTTTGCATCATCGCAGGAAAGCTGCTTGGGCAGAGTTCGAAGGAAGAGATTTTATTTTTCTCACATCATTAACTACTGTCACCTAAGAGCTACTTTACACAAAAAAAACAGGCGGAGTCAAGGCAGCGAAGATGAAGCCCTGCTGACCAAGGTCTAAGGGTGCTGGGTGCGAAGAGCTGCCTGGCATCACCATCCCAGCACGGTCCCAGGTGTGACCGCAGCTCCACCAGAACAGGAAAGGTTTTACTGGTTTCTCTTTTTTGGGGGGAGCTGGTGTGCCCCAGGCTGGCAGCTGCAGCCTCCACGGACAGACACTACGGCCGCGCTCCCGTCACTAACCTCTATTCCATTTTAAGAAATCACCTATAAATGATAAAAACCACTTTCATATCATTTCTTTAGCTGCAGTAAATCCGAGATCTTTCTGTTTTCACACCTGAGCTTGCTCTGGACACCGCCTGGCCAGCAGCTCTCCACTGGGGGACTCAGGTGGGCTGCGACAGGCACCCACTTCTTGCTTCCAGCGCACATCTGTGTGCACATCTGTCTGCGTATTATATTCCTTTTCTTTCCTTTTACAGCTGAGAAAACTGCTATCCGCATTTGCAAGGAAAAGAAAAATCAATAGCAAACGTGGCCCTAATGGCTGCTTACGTTCGTGCAGTGAAAAGATCTTATTAATTAACTGATGCTACTCTAAAAAAAATCAAAAATAATGGGCAAACTTATTAATTTACTGACGCTACTCTAAAAAAAATCAAAAATAATGGGCAAACTTATTAATTTACTGATGCTACTCTAAAAAAAATCAAAAATAATGGGCAAAATTATTAATTTACTGATGCTACTCTAAAAAAAAATCAAAAATAATGGGCAAACCCAGCACTGACCAGCTCTCGTGTTCAGAGAAGCGCTGTTGCTCTCCCCCTCGGAGCTGCGAAGGCAGGGCTGGCGTCACCGCGCCGGTGACATCCGTCATCATCCATTAGTCACCGAGAAAAATAGGGGGGGGCAAGGGGCTGTTGCTTGCGAGAAATTCAATCACCCGCAAACGCTCCCCGAGGAAAGGCCGGGCAGTGAATCCAGGCAGCCAGCTCCGACCCACCGAACAATAGCTGCCACCCACGGAAAAAGGAAAAAAAAGCAGAAATCAGCTTTTTAAAGGCTTTTTCAGGCAGTCGAGGGACTTGCGAGGGGTCTCATGGTCAAACACCGCCAGCGTTAAACAGCAAACAAATGCTGGCACCATCGCTGGTGTTCAAAACGCGTGAGCACGTTCCTATTTCCACCAGTGAAATTCAGCAGCCGTTTCCAGTAACGACAGGGAGAGTGGCTGCAGGGTCCACGCTTCCCCGCTGCTCGCCATCAGCTGCTTCTCCTCATCCTCCTCCCTGCGACCACCGGCTCTCCCGCAACAGCGTGCCGTGGGGGGGTTATTTATTTTCTAGCAAAAGCTGATCTTGCTTTAAAACTGAGCCCTGAAGGGTTTCAAAACTATTCATGAACGTAGTTGACTAATATTTTTTGCCAAGGAAAAGAAAAAAAGAGTGAAAAATTTGAAAGTATGACCGAGATGTTCTCATTTTGAGAAATAACCATTTCTTTCATGGAAACATTCCGGAATCTCTCAGCTGGTTCTCAAGAAAAGCTTCTGATGTTTGATTTTGAAATATCATCTTCTCAATATTTGCATTATATTTGCATCAGAACCACACTCCCTTGTCCCTGCTCCTTGGAGCACCCCGAAACGGTGTAAGCTTGGAGCCCCCTACCCTGGGGAGCCCACGTGAGGTTTCTGACAGCGGGTGGACTCCTCACCGAGGCAGACTACGTACTTGAACCCTTCGCTCCCACTCCGAGATGCCAATCAAGACCCACCCCTCAATCTCTCTTTTTCCCTCAAGTTCTATTCACAGCAGCTCGTAGACCAACTTTTAGCATCCATGAGACCTCCAAAGATCTTCGGTCAACCGTTATTTAAATGTATAAGAAAGTATAATCACTGAATTACACCCAACGCACGCTCCTCGCTGCTACTCCACTCCCGCAAGGTTTCGCTGATGGACACAGACGAGCCTCCGCGTCTTGACGAGGTCAGCTCACGGGAAGCTTCAACTCACACACGCCTTGGCAGCTCTTCCCCTCTACACTGCCCTGGTGAGGCCTCATCTGGAGTACTGTGTCCAGTTCTGGGCTCCCCAGTTCAAGAAAGATGAAGAGCTACTGGAGAGAGTCCAGCAGAGGGCTACAAGGATGGGGAGGGGACTGGAGCATCTCCCCTACGAGGAGAGGTTGAGGGAGCTGGGCTTGTTCAGCCTGAAGAAGAGAAGGCTGCGAGGGGACCTTAGAAATGCCTACAAATATCTGAAGGGTGGGTGTCAGGAGGATGGGGCCAAGCTCTTTTCAGTGGTGCCCAGTGACAGGACAAGGGGCAATGGGCACAAACTGAGGCACAGCAAGTTCCGTCTGAAGATGAGGAAGAACTTCTTCCCTCTGAGGGTGACGGAGCACTGGAACAGGCTGCCCAGAGGCCTGTTCCTCTTTCTTGAAGTGGGGAGTCCAGAACTGGACACAGCACTGCAGATGGGGCCTCACTAGGGCAGAGTAGAGGGGAAGGAGGCAGAGTAGAGGGGAAGGAGGCCACCCTCCTCCTCCAGCATACATCTGCTAAGGTTTAGCACCTCAGTTCACTGGGTGTTATCCTTCTTTCCCTAAAAAACTTTGCTCAGCCTGCGTCAGCCTCCTGTTCGCCTCTGTCTTGCCAAGAGGAGACGCATCACCACAACTCCCTTCGGCGGCCCCGGTTCACTAACGCTGCTCGGGGAGCTGCTCCCCACGACCAAGCTGATCTCAACAAATCCCTACAGCACCCGCTTCTGTGGCTTACACATCAGGATGAACTGGAAAATGAATTAAAAAAAATCAATTTCCCAAGAAGGGATTTTGAGTTGCCCAATAGAACCGTGGTCCACAACGCATCCTAGGTCTTGCGATAAACCACAAAATCCGGCCAACTGGCTTTGCTTCACCGAGCATCTGCCACGTGTTGGCCACACAAAATCTAAGGGAAGAGCAAAGGCGAACTCATGAGATGCTTTACCGCAAAGAACATTCATCAGTAAAGTACCGGGTCTGACCTGCACCAAAACCATCGACCTATTGACCACACAGCCCAAAAAAGAGACAGAAAAAGATGACAGACAGCTGTGTAACCAAGGCATTTCGCCTGGATTAGAGGTGTTCCTGGTCCAACCGCTAGCTCTGCGAGAATTTCAGCATAATATACAACATCTCTCTTGTACAGCTCCCATCTTTTCCCCTCTGCAAAATGAAATAATCATGCTCGTTTTTCATCGCTTTTTTATGACATGAATCACAACACACAGCATTCCTCAGGCAGGCAATATAAAAACCCCCTCCCAAATCACTTAGCTCGAGACAGGAGTCATCGTGTAAGTAAATTCAGGAATGTGAAACGCTCAGATCTCATGGAAATAAAAGTATCAGAAGAGACTGAGGAGGATCTAAGAGGTCTTTCTCCATCTGCAATCGCCCAGGTGCCACGACTACTTTGCTCTCACCACTGCCTTCTTCCTGACATAGGAACTGCATCAACGCAGTCGCTCTGAGTTTCCTTGTCGGCCCATATCACAGAGTCACAGAATCCCAGCATGGTCGGGGTTGGGAGGGACCTCTGTGGGTCACCCAGTCCAACCCCCTGCCCAAGCAGGGTCACCCACAGCAGGCTGCACAGCACCGCGTCCAGGTGGGTCTTGAATATCTCCAGAGAAGGAGACTCCACAGCCTCCCTGGGCAGCCTGGGCCAGGGCTCCGTCACCCTCAGAGGGAAGAAGCTCTACCATCATTTTATTGTATGCCCTGGGTAAGACTGCATGAAATAAATGCCACCGTTCAGCTTGAAAATATACAAAGAGGAGAGAAACACCTGAGTCCAGATTTCCTGGAAAGCGCGACGTAAGATCTTTAATAACCCGGGCAGCTCTTGAACACTTTCATTTCAACGATATTAAAAAGTTAGAAAAGAGGGCAGACCTTAAAGATCACCTGGTTCCAACCCCCCTGCCATCAGCAGGGACATCTTCCACCAGCTCAGGTTGCTCAGAGCTCCATCCAACCTGGCCTTGAACCCTGCCAGGGAGGGGGCAACCACAAATGGGAATTAGAGCAGCTGCTGAACTGCAGGAGACCGAAGGCCTGACCCAATTGGTCCTAAGGAGATACTGAACGCAAAATTAAATAGTTCATTGACTATCGGAAAGGCCAGATGTAGAAATGGTAAAAGCCCTTGCACCAAAAACCAAAAATTTAAGCCCTAGACTGAAGCCCCTGTGCGAAATCAGCTTTCACGGCAGTTTTTGCCATTATATATTTTTAACTTTGATTTTTAAGGAAAGAAAGCTGAATAATCATCCCATCTGCCCGTCTATACCCTCTACAGCAGCTGTTCCGTTTTGGCCAATTCTAACCAAATTTCTCTAGAGATTAAGGATCTCAAATAAAGGAAGGTGTCAGGAGGATGGGGCCAAACTCTTTTCAGTGGTGCCCAGTGACAGGACAAGGGGCAACGGGCACAAACTGAAGCAGAGGAAGTTCCGTCTGAACCCGAGGAAGAACTTCTTCCCTCTGAGGGTGATGGAGCCCTGGCCCAGGCTGCCCAGGGAGGCTGTGGAGTCTCCTTCTCTGGAGATATTCAAGACCTACCTGGACGCGGTGCTGTGCAGCCTGCTGTGGGTGACCCTGCTTCGGCAGGGGGTTGGGCTGGGTGACCCACAGAGGTCCCTGCCAACCCTGACCATTCTGTGATTCTGTGAGTTTAATGAAAAACCAGTTCTCGGGTGCGGTGTCCCCACAGATCAAAAGGCTTCCATGGAACTCCATGACCATCCCTTCAGCCTGATGTGCGGGCTTGGTACCGAGAAGGTGCTCCTCCCTCAGCTGCCTCTTGGCAGGTGGTACTCAGGGGCCCCAAAAGTGGGGGGGGGCTGACTGCATTCACACCCACTGGGACCCCGGGATGTGCTCCAGCGGTGGGAGAAGGGGTCAGCAAAGGACCCCGAAGAGGACGACCGCGGTTGTGAGGCACAGGCTCATAGGACGTAGGTCTACAGGAAAGCTCACGCCGCTCCCAGAGCAATTGTTCCGCCGCCCCAGTAACAAAATTAGTAATTAAGAGGATTCCCAACCTGAGAGAACTGGTGCCTCCAATCTACAATAAACCTATCAGAAAGCTCAACGGCAGATCGTGCCGCCGCAGAATAAAGAGAGTCAGCAGAGATTTTAATGCCCTGTCCTTTCTAAAAATTATCTCCCCACCTAAGCCAGTTTAAAAAATAGCAATCCGACAGGATGAATACCAATTTTGAGACCATTATCATGATGTAAAGCGCCAAAAAAATATAGTAATATGTTATACATTTCTTAAGTTTTTTTTTCTGGGATATTGAATTTACAGATAAAAGCAAGAAACCTGCAGAAGCAATCTATACATTAATGAAACTCACTGTGCCCCATTAGAAAAGCAGTTACTCCGAGACAACACGAAGGATATTTATAGCGGTGTGTAGTGATACTAATAGTTTTGTTAACATTATCTACTTTGCCATAGACTTAAAAAGAATTGCACATAATAGTGGTAGTTACGGTAGCATCTTCAAAATTGCTGGCTCGCTGCCATTCTAATTCTCTCTTCAATCACCTGTAATTTTCAACCTTTTTCTCACCTATTAGGTTGCAATTTTTCAGTGGAGAACCGCCCACTCGTATTTTGTGAAAAGGATACGGCGGATCTAATGGGAGCAATATTTTACTCAGTATGGGGGGGGGAAATCATTTTGAAACTGTTTTGCTTTATACAGGAGCTACCGAGTCAAGATTTGATCTGGCAGTAACTCTACGGAACGAACACGTGGGCGTCTGGACAAGATTATTTAAGTTGAAGTCACAAATTATTGAGGATAAATGCCTTTCCACCTAGACAAATGGGCACAGTAAGGACGGGAGCCGTGCCAGCGAGGAAGACCCCGACGTCCCCCACATGCACAGGGCTGGCTCCTTGCCGAGGAGTTTCGCCACCCAAACCAGTTCACAAAACCCACAAGCGGCAGAGGCAAGGTGGGAAGGGAGAGGATCCTTCGGTGGAGCTCCCACAGGGAGCAGGATGGTACGGGTGGGCTCCACCAAGGAGGGAAGCAATGGGTGATGGTCAACCATGGCAACACCTTCTGGGGAAGCCTGTCCTGATGTCACGCTTCTCCCTGCGCATCCTGGTAAGGGCTGTTAGGACAGGCTTTGGTCTGCCCAAGCACGTCGGTCCTTGCGTACCATGAGTTGCATAAATAACCCATGAAAGACCTTAAAACGATCAGAGCAACATGGAGATGAAGTTGGGGAACACAAAATCAGGGGATTTCAGAGGGACTCAAAGTAACGCTGACACATGGAAGACAGAACCAAATAAAATCACTCTTTCTACACACAATTCTATACCACCAGTACATAAACGCTACTGGTTGGACTTGATGATCTTCATGGTCTTTTCCAACCTCAACGATTCAATGAAAGCCCATTTTCCAACCTTAACGATTCTATGAAAGTTGCCCATTTTTTAAAAACCTCTAAGACAGACCCTACACCGCCACAGCAAACATCTTCTGAATAATGAAAGCTGTTGCATCCCTGCTTCTCCCAAATAACTGGGGAGAGACGCTGCCCGTGAGGCTGCCGAGATACCTGCAAGCCCTGGCCAGGGCTGACTAGCGCTGGGAAGCCAAGCACCTCTGACATGTCGTGATCCGAGTTTGCTACGGAGGACTTGCTGCTATAAGCTGTATCGACAGCATTCTTCTCAACTTTGACAAATATTAATATATAATTCACATTTTTAGTACAGTTGATTTTATTTTTTAAGAAGTTGACAACACAACCCTCTTCCCTCAGCTCTGTTCCTTGGAGAACATAATCACAGCGCATCGGTTTGGAACGTTGCTTGCTTTCTTTTTCTCTTGGATAATGCTTTGAAATAAAATAGCATTTCTAAGCAGAAAAATTGGAGGACTAAAGAAAGAATCCTTCCTTTTGAAATATTAAATGCAATTTTATTTTGAACTGCAATGATAAAAAAAAGCAAGCTGCTGTGGCTGGGGATGCGGTTCCTCATCATATAAGACAACAGACTTGAAGCGAGTTTATAATTGTCAGGGAGCTTTAAATAATTGAACAGTAAGACCCAGCATGGGAGGGTGTGTTTTTACTGTGTAATAACATCTCAGGATTCATTCTTCATAATAATTATGATTATTAGTCTTGCAACTTTTATACTGTTTCCTTTGAAAATTACAAGACTGATCGTACGAGGAAAGAGAATTTAGAGCAACACAGTTAATTTGCTTTTAGTTTATTACATTCCCCTGCATTAAGTTTGTTACCAGAGGGAATAATCCTCTAACGTGCAAAAGCAGAGAAAACAAACTCTTTAACGAAAAAAAAAATGAAGCCCTCTACAGCTGAGATTAATATAGCCTGTTTCGGTAGGATCCGGCACCTCTGCCCTGAAGACAAGGGCAAACTCCTTGTTGTTTTCAAAGGTACAAAGTAGGCCCATATAAATCTATGAAGAATTAAAAATTACAGTAAACCATTTGATGTTGGAGGGATGAATTATGATATCCTTATTCATACCGAACCGTGCTCACACTGCGAACGCTTTGATACCGACGGGGCTCTCCATGCTCTACGTTATTATTCAGAGCCAGACAGAAGTGGTTTTCCTGTCTTGAGAAGGAATTTGAGATAAAAGCGAGAGAGAGAGACGTTTCTGCATTCGGATGAGCCCAAGACCTTTCGAAGGTTTTTTTCAAGGAGAAAGGGAGAGGGAGCTGCTGCCCGGAGCTGCGGGAGAATCCCTCAGCAGAACAAGCCTCCAGCTCCGTCGTCCCCACCAAAACGAGCATCCTAACTTCGCATCCCCTTGCAGGAGATCACAGAATCGCATACGGTTGGGGTTGGAAGGGACTTGTCAGCCGTTGCTGCCAACGAGCGGCCCCAGACGGAGCGTGAACGGTGAGACATCAGCGGAGCAGGAAAATAGCCAAATTCGTCCCTCCTCCGAACATGAGGAAGAACTTCTTCCCTCTGAGGGTGACGGAGCTCTGGCCCAGGCTGCCCAGGGAGGTTGTGGAGTCTCCTTCTCTGGAGATGTTCAAGACCCGCCTGGACAAGGTCCTCTACAGCCTACTGTAGGTGACCCTGCTTGGGCAGGGGGTTGGACTGGGTGACCCACAGAGGTCCCTTCCAACCCCTGCCATTCTGTGATACTGTGATTAATAGCACGCATCAGAACGGGAGAAGTCGAAACACGGCAACGGAACAAAACACGACTCGGCTGGTTCAAGAACAAAGAAGTTTTTCAATTGAGGCATCTCAAGCCGCAGTTAAGCTGACAGAAAAAGAAATAATTTTTTCCCCCCACGGTACTTATGAAAGATGATGCGCCAAGGATTGCCATCAGATGTAACCAATCACCAGCCCTGTCAGCGGAGTTATTTTCCAGCCATTCGCTGATGGGAAAATGGAACTCAATATTTCACTGTCGGCGTTCCTCGGCGGAGGCTGTACTGGCTCCAACCCGAAGCAGCACGGTTCACACCACCCGAGTCTGTAACTTCTCAGAAGGTAACTCACTTCCCCGGCACCACCGTGAAAGAAGTTGGCCAAGATATTCAAGCATTTACAGAGGTTTCCTCTCGCTTTGAAAATTTAAAGTCAGTCTGAAACTTTGTTCTGCAATATGGGGAGAGGGTGCCCAGTGAAATATGGAGGAAACCTGCAGGGGTTTATTTTTTCTTTCCCCCGTGTCTGCCTGCAAGCTTCAAGTTTTAAAATGAAAATTCTCCAGCTGGATGACTAAGGGAACAACAGAATTTTCTTCATCTAAACATTTTATACTTCTGATAACAGACCTTTTGCTGCTAAAATGATACTAAACTGTTCAGGTTTTATTTACAGAGAGAGATAAATTACTCAGGCTTTAAAGTGGGATGAGTATTTTTTGGAAGGAGAAAGCGATAAACACATTTCTGAAAGGATTCAAGAACTTGGGGAACTTCAGAAAAATCTTGTTAGGGGATCTTGCTGAAAAAATCTGAATTCTGTGACTCCATACAACAAGAGGGATAGAATATAAATCAGGAATTTATGTTTTTAAACATTACAATTGATACTGAATTCTGGAAAGTCAAGTGCTGCTAGCACAGCAAGCTAAGCTAATGAACATGCAAGGCAGCCAGAAAAGAAATGGAAACGCAATGGATTTTTCTATGTAAAAGAGAAATGAAACACATTTTATGCAGAAAAAGGAAGCACCATTTAAAAGAAAGGGGAAAGAAAAAAAAAATCTTTCTTAAGAACTCATTGACTCCATGCAGGGTGATGGCAAAGATCATTACAGCACGGGTGATACATTCTCCAAAAAAGTATGGACGTGTACGCATGAAAGAAAAGACAGACTTGGAGAACTGCCTTGTACAAACCCCAGAGTTGAAGGAATAGATGAGGAAAAATAAAAAAAAACATTATTCTTCTTGGGTCTTTGTACAAAGACACAGCAATCGATTGCTATGCCAAGTCCTGAGGAGCTGGAAAAGTGCAAGCTACATCTTATAGGTATTCAAGACCCATACAGAAGCTTTCCTCATGTGTCATAACGTACAAACATCATACCATGCCACGTGCTCAGGAAGGTCAGGCTAGCAAGCAGTAACCTCATGGAACAGCTAATTGGTCTCCTTGAAGTGGAAGCCCGTGAGAACAAAGGCAAGGAGCACGCATCGGTGATTCGCTGCTCCATCGGATGTTGCTCCTGAGAAGGAGCCCCATCCATCGTCTGCAGAGAGCAGCCTTAGAAAACTGCGGCGGTGGTCCCTGAAAATCCGACAGCTTGAAGGAGAGGACTATATCTTAGCATAGCAATGAAGACACCAGCCCTCAAGCTTCCTTGAGACAGCGAAGGACGAGAGGAAAAAATACCTAATAACGAGAGTAAATACCATCCTGGTGGCCGTTACAAGCATGGAAGAACATCTTGTTGGAGTCTGGGGAGACTCCCACTGCTCGAGAAGTTTTCTCCTGCTACCGCAGATGGGAAATGCAAAGTGGGGTCATGAGCAGGAGATCAGTCCCTTCCTGGGAGCTGCTGCCAGACAGAGCCTTCCTAAGCAGCTCCAGCCTGGGGCTCTCCTTGGAGGAAGAAATAAGGATGACAGCAGACAGGCAGAAAGAGTCTTGGAGACGTTTACGGAAGCCACCTATCCGTCGGAATGACGACCGCTAAGAAAACAGGAAACCTAGTGCATGAGTTGCATTTAAGGAGACGTTCACGTGGCATCAGGGGAGGTGGCTTGGTCCAGCACGTGGGGAGTGCTCACGGAGACGGCTTAGCAACACCACCGAGTCTACTCGTGCCCTGCTATCGCTCAGCGTTCGACACCGGCTCGCGTTGGTCTCGCCAAGTGACTACAACTACTTTAATAAAGAAGAAACCACCAAAAACGCAGCAACGATGTTTAGGAATGAGTCTGCATGATGATAAGAGAAAAATGAGCCAAAAACGAACATTTCCTGTAAACAGAAGCAAACCAACAAACAAAAGAAAAAGGGAATAAGAGCGAATCTCCATGATTGGCAGCAGCGAGGCTGCACGTTTGCGTAGCTCTGCTGCACTGGTTTCTAAGCAGGAAATTATCGAGGGCTGATCAGGAGAATACGAAATCAAAATCTAACGGCAGAAACAGTTTCACACGCTCGTCCGGACGAAAGCCTGCGCAAATATTGGCCAAGCACAAGGTAGATGAGAGCTACGGGGTTAGAGGTATGGCCAGAACCAGCCCAGCGCCGTGTGCTCATCTTGACTGCAGCGGCTCTAAAGCTCTCAAAATTCAAGGTAATCACGACATTTGAACACCTTTTTTTTTTTTTTTAAGCCTCCATCAGACACATAAAATTCCTTCACGTCTATCCCATTTGGCCCAAAATAAATGAACCGACTTCTTTTTTATAAATTTGTGAATCCAACCAGAAATGTAATCAAGCAGAGAGGCCCGCAGAAATCTATAGCTCCAGCCCAAGCTATTCAGAGTGATTCCAAGGCCTGAGTTATTCCATACGGGAGCAATTCAGCGCAGCACGCCGGCGCTGATCTGCATGTCAATAATCCACCACGAGGGCCTGAAACAACGCCAGCCTGCTGCTCTCCTCGCAGCCCCAGAGAGCCATCAGCATCGTCTCCATCGCGGTGCTGCCCCGCAACTCTCCCTTTTCACCTCCTTTCCAAAAGAGCTTTGGATTTTCGCACCTCCTCGGCCGATGGCGTAGAGACCTGCCCTCTGCCCGCTCCAGGCTGTCCTATCGAAAAGAGCAAAATCATTTTGCTTCGCTTGCTATGCGGAACTACCTTTCCATGCAAAGCCTGCATGAGCCAGCAGTGTGCCCTGGCTGCCAAGAAAGCCAATGGGATCCTGGGGTGCATCAAGAAGAGTGTGGCCAGCAGGACGAGGGAGGTTCTCCTTCCCCTCTACACTGCCCTGGTGAGGCCTCATCTGGAGTACTGTGTCCAGTTCTGGGCTCCCCAGTTCAAGAAAGATGAAGAGCTACTGGAGAGAGTCCAGCGGAGGGCTACGAGGATGGTGAGGGGACTGGAGCATCTCTGCTACGAGGAGAGGTTGAGGGAGCTGGGCTTGTTCAGCCTGGAGAAGAGAAGGCTGAGAGGGGACCTTATAAATGCCTACAAATATCTGCAGGGTGGGTGTCAGGAGGATGGGGCCAAGCTCTTTTCAGTGGTGCCCAGTGACAGGACAAGGGGCAATGGGCACAAACTGAGGCACAGGAAGTTCCGTCTGAACATGAGGAAGAACTTCTTCCCTCTGAGGGTGACGGAGCACTGGAACAGGCTGCCCAGGGAGGTTGTGGACTCTCCTTCTCTGGAGATATTCCAGACCCGCCTGGACAAGGTCCTGTGCAGCCTGCTGTAGGTGACCCTGCTTCAGCAGGGGGGTTGGACTAGATGACCCACAGAGGTCCCTTCCAACCCCTACTATTCTGTGATATTCTGTGATATTCTGTAACTCATGCAGGAGGCGGTTCTCTGGGGAACACATTATGTCGCTGGCAAACGTTCGCTCTTCTCCTGCATGCTAACAATCTCCTACAAAGCAGAAGACAGCCATTGAAATCTCATTTCATTTCTGTTGGCATCGCTCGTACGCGGCAAGAAGGGAAGGGGGAAGCTTTCATTAAAAGCGGGTGTCGTTTTCAGACAGGGCATCGGCAAGGCTTGAAACAAACCCTACCAACTGGTCCTGTTGATGAGTATTTGGCTGAAAATCATTAAACCCACATGAAAACAAACACATTCTGTTTTGTTACTACCCCAAAGGGACACAGGACGACATCGCCGATATCCTTACATCGTGCTTTCTTACTGCGGCGCTGAAACCCAGCTGGGTTCACAGAAAGCACCACATTGCTAAGGGCCTAACCCCACAAGCACTCACAGACGTTCATCCTTCGCAACGTTGAGTAGAAACCCTCCACGTACTCGAAGCGGTGTAGCGACATTACTACGGTACCCACTCCTGCTCACCCAACTGGTGAGAAGGTTGCGTTAACCTGGGCAAAGACCTGCGTCCACGCAGCTTTGCTGCTGTCTGCGCTGGCTCCCGGCTGCTGTCTCGGGCAGGTACCATAACACAGCTACATCTTGCAGCCAGAGACCTCAAGTTGCGTCAGGGGAGGTTTAGACTAGGTATCAAGAAAAAATTTCTTTCCTGAAAGAGCAGTCAGGCATTGGACCAGGCTGCCCAGGGCAGTGGTGGAGTCCCCATCCCTGGAGGGGTTCAAAAAACACATAGATATGGCACTTCAGGACACAATTCAGAAGCCATGGTGGTGATGAGTTGACGGTTGGACTTGATGATCTTGGAGATCTTTTCCAACCTTAATGATTCTGTGATTCTATGGTTCACCCCAACAAAAGCAGCTCGCTGTGTCCACTTCCCCATCTTAGGACAAGAGGCAATGGCCTCAAGTTGCACTAGGGGAGGTTTAGATTGGGTATTAGAAAAAAATTCTTTACTGAAAGAGTGGTCAGGCACTGGCACAGGCTGCCCAGGGCAGTGGTGGAGTCCCCATCCCTGGAGGGGTTCAAAAAACATATAGCTGTGGCATTTCAAGACACAGCTGAGCAAGCATGGGTGTCAGGAGGATGGGGCCAAACTATTTTCATTGGTGCCCAGCAACAGGACAAGGGGCAACGGGCACAAACTGAAGCAGAGGAAGTTCCAGCTGAACGTGAGGAAGAACTTCTTCCCTCTGAGGGTGACGGAGCCCTGGAACAGGCTGCCCAGGGAGGTTGTGGAGTCTCCTTCTCTGGAGATATTCAAGCCCCACCTGGACACGGTGCTGTGCAGCCTGCTCTGCGTGACCCTGCTTCGGCAAGGGGTTGGACTAGATGACCCACAGAGGTCCCTTACAACCCCGACCATTCTGTGATTCTGTGATTCTGTGTTGGGGTGACGGTTGGACTTGATGATCTTGGAGGTCTTTTCCAGCCTTAAGGATTCTATGATTCTAAGATGGGAAGGACAAAACAGGGGACTCAAGGTTGGCAGGGGAACCCTTGGGGTGGCCTGGGTCAAGTAGGGGAAACTAGTAGGCATAGTGATGATGGGTTGATGGTTTGACTTGATAATCTTAGACGTCTTTTCCAACCTTAATGATTCTACGAACAATGCAGCAGCCCACACAACTGCTCATCACCTTCTGTTCCAACCTTAAGGATTCTACGATTCTAAGTGAGATCAGAAGAGGATTTAAAATCATAGCTCGAGCCTGCCGTACGCACCAACTACAGACACTGCCCGTAAGCCTTCTTCTGACACGGTGCACCTTTTGTAGCAGTGAAAGGCAAGGTGAAAACCATCAGGCAGTAAAACAGAGCCCTGCTCCAATGGCAGAGAAGGACTGCATCCCAAACCAGCACATGAAAGTGGCCATCAGCAGAGACCTTCACAACACAATATTAAGCCACATTCCTTTAATAATTTATAAGGAAGAAGCTGAAGAGATAAGCTTTCTCATAATTGCGTTATGTTGGATTAATATGGCTTCATTTAATCGCCTGCTGTCAATTAATTCTCAGTAGGGAATGCAGAAACCAGTACAGGTAAAGGGAGTTCCAGCTTTGGTTGCCACTTCTGGCAAACTAACAGCTAGAAACTGGAGAAGTGAAGCATCAGAGAGCTGAACAACCGGCTGGACACGTGGCCATACTTCACTTACCCCTCGAATGCCTACGTACAGCTTTGACAACAACCTCAGACAATATATGGCCACGGCAAGAACGACGTAGCAATAAAAATCAACCTCTGCAGCCACCAGAAAACATTATGAGCCAAAAGACAGACCGGAGCACTGTTTGGTACGTGGCAAGGTGGACCCTCCAGCACAGGACAGAGAAAACCACGGCTCTGATCGCGTATTCCCTTCCCGACGGGTGTAAAATGCATCAAATTTATTTTGCATACGAAGGTTTACACTCAGGTGAGTCCTAGCGACCTTCACTCAGTTCTCATGAGGAAAAAACGTGACATAAAACGTTTGCTCCTCTTTCCTTATGAATGGAAGGAGAAAATAAACTCCTCAGCGTAGCTACACCTGCCTGGATCTGTGTGATGTTCCCGAAATGAGAAATGAGTGGTTTGCTACCGTTTAAAATTCATATATTCAAATAAAGTTAAAAAAAAAAAAAAAAAAGATAGGACTTGCTCAATGTAAAACACTCCTTTAAACAGTCTACCATTTTCTGCTTTATAGATCATGCTTTCTTTCTCAGGTCATTGGGGTAATGTAAGAAACGGCAGGCAGACAAACCGCCTCCGGCAAAACTCGGGAGCAGACCAAAGAGTACATTCAAACAGCGCTCACGCTAGAATAATCCTCCCAAGCCAAGGCGCGATGGCGAACACCAAAGTGTCAGAACGGCAATCGGCAGAGGCTGATAAGAAAATAATCTGTCTGCAGCAAAAAGGCACCATGTTTTCCAACCTCAAGCAACTCACGCTCAACTGAAAAGGCAAAACAAAACCCCCACCACTCCAGGGCTGGCGATGGAAATATAGAACTGACTGGAAGCGCAGGAGAACAGTTCTGATGATCCAGATGAAGATTAGATTAAGAGGAGTTGGGGAAGTGGGGGTGGTTTATGAACATCACAGAATCACAAAATGTTCGGGGTTGGAAGGGACCTCTGTGGGTCACCCGGTCCAACCCCCTGCCCAAGCAGGGTCACCCACAGCAGGCTCCACAGCACCGCGTCCAGGCGGGTCTGGAATATCTCCAGAGAAGGAGACTCCACAGCCTCCCTGGGCAGCCTGGGCCAGGGCTCCGTCACCCTCAGAGGGAAGAAGTTCTTCCTCGGGTTCAGCTGGAGCTTCCTCTGCTTCAGTCTGTGCCCGTTGCCCCTTGTCCTGTCGCTGGGCACCACTGGAAAGAGTCTGGCCCCATCCTCCTGACCCCCACCCTGCAGATATTTAGAGGCATTTCTAAGGTGCCCTCTCAGCCTACTCTTCTCCAGGCTGAACAAGCCCAGCTCCCTCAGCCTCTCCTCGTAGGAGAGATGCTCCAGTCCCCTCCTCATCCTCGTAGCCCTCCGCTGGACTCTCTCCAGTAGCTCCTCATCTTTCTTGAACTTGGTAGCCCAGCACTGGACACAGCACTGCAGATGGGGCCTCACCAGGGCAGTGTAGAGGGGAAGGAGAACCTCCCTCGACCTGATGGCCACACTCCTCTTGATGTATCCCGGGATTCCATTGGCCTTCTTGGCAGCCAAGGCACACTGCTGGCTCATGGTCAACCTGTCGTCCCCCAGCACTCCCAGTCCCTCTCCACAGAGCTGCTCTCCAGCAGGTCCACCCCAGCCTGTACTCGTGCCTGGGGTTGTTCCTCCCCAGGTGCAGGACCCTGCCCTTGCCCTTGTTGAACCTCATCAGGTTCCTCTCTGCCCAACTCTCCAGCCTGTCCAGGTCACGCTGAATGGCAGCACAGCCTGCTGGTGTATCCCACACCTCCCAGTTTGGTGTCATCAGCAAACTTGCTGAGGGTACCCTCTAACTCTGTATAGAGTTACATTCTTAACATCTGTAAGGGTCAGCTTGCAATTTACCCGCTTCATAGCGCATGTCAAAAATTCCACTGAATTGAGTAAACATAATATACAAGATTATATGAAAAAAAATCCTAAAAACCACTTTTTCTAGACTTCTCAAATTCCATCCTCTGCGTGATGAAGCCACCAAACCGTGGAGAAAACACACGCATTTCGGGTACGCCCTGTGTGGTGCGACTGAGGAGTCTTGACGCAGAAGGGGATTTTCATCAGTTCTGAAGGACCAGCTGAGCGCAGGTTTTACGCCAACACAGTCTTCAGCGAAAGGGAAAATACCTGCCTTCGGTCTCTCCAACCAAGTTTAGAAACCGGGTAGTATCATGGGAGAACTGTCTCAGTCTGGTGCTCGCTCATGTCCTCAAGCTGCCATGTCTAATGCTCTAAAAGTTGTTGCCTTCCAAGCCTCTGCTCTTCGGGTAATTGCATACGCTCAAGCGGTAGGTCACAGAATCACAGAATAGTAGGGGTTGGAAGAGACCTCTGTGGGTCATCTAGTCCAACCCTCCTGCCGAAGCAGGGTCACCTACAGCAAGCTGCACAGGACCTTGTCCAGGCAGGTCTGGAATATCTCCAGAGAAGGAGACTCCACAACCTCCCTGGGCAGCCTGGGCCAGGGCTTCATCACCCTCAGAGGGAAGAAGTTCTTCCTCCTGTTCAGCTGGAACTTCCTGTGCCTCAGTTTGTGCCCATTGCGCCTTGTCCTGTCGCTGGGCACCACTGAAAAGAGTCTGGCCCCATCCTCCTGACACCCACCCTGCAGATATTTGTAAGCATTTATAAGGTCCCCTCACAGCCTTCTCTTCTTCAGGCTGAACAAGCCCAGTTCCCTCAACCTCTCCTCGTAGGGGAGATGCTCCAGTCCCCTCCTCATCCTCGTAGCCCTCCGCTGGACTCTCTCCAGTAGCTCTTCATCTTTCCTGAACTGGGGAGCCCAGAACTGGACACAGTACTCTAGATGAGGCCTCACTAGGGCAGTGTAGAGGGGAAGGAGAACCTCCCTTGTCCTGCTGGCCACACTCTTCTTGATGCACCCCAGGATCCCATTGGCTTTCTTGGCAGCCAGGGCACACTGCTGGCTCATGGTTAACCTAATTTCGGTCCCAAAAGAAAGGAGTAGCTGGCAAGACCGACGTTAAACAGTATTGGTTCCGCGGCACAAGGGTCTCGGGAAGCAGAGCCAAAACAAACAAGCGTGCTTTTGGATCCAGCATCCGTAATACATCGCCGGCCCAGACGGATCGGCAACGCCTCAGCGGAGGACGCGGCTCGCTTCCCTTTCCTCGCTGCGGCAAAGGGATGCGCAAGGCTCCCGGTACAGCATCAAACCAAGTCATGTGTGGAGCAGAATACAGCCCAACAGCTTTAGCAAAAGAAGAAAACGCCGGGGAAATATTCATGCGTATCTGATGCCGAAGGAAAGCCAGTGTGCGACTAACGTATCGGAAAAGTGTTTTCCTCTCCATACGGAGACCGCCCCAGCAAATCCCGCCAAGGTTACAAAGACCTTGCGTTACAGCTGTCTGCAAACAGACTTGCAAATGTGCACGTGCATCTCGATTTTTGCCCCTTTAATTTCAGCCTTCGGTAGGACTTGATTTATTTCAACAGTTGCCTTCCGTTCGCATCAACTATAGCTACCTCTCCTCTCCCTCTTCAGAGATCTCCATAGCGGAGGAGTTTTCTATAATGGCACACTCAGTACCCTGCTTAAAAAAATAATAATCATAGAGATGAGAGTACACTACACTTCATTAAACACGGCAATCGCATTCCTCCACGCAGTCGGTCTCGCAGAACGCATTCTAAGCCAGCTACCTACACTCTGTTTAATCTCTCAACACAAATGATGAGTTTTGTTGTTGCACGGGAAGAGCAAAACCTGCCTTTTCGCCGTCCCACTAAGGCTCTTGGAAAAAGAAACCACCTTTCCTTCCACCAGCAACACCCCTCCTCTCCAAAACCCTAGCTGAATGAATTTTCACATCGGACAGCAGTCCCAACGAAGACAGCAATCTCTACAAATCTGAATTTTCTCCTTTTTTTTTAAATTTTTCTTAAAAAAAAATCACTTTTTATTCATTTCTTTTCAACTTAATTTCATCTTTGCCAATTAAATGAAAATATTTTAGCTTAAATCAAGGCAGGTACACATTTTTTGGTACTCTCTCTCACCATACGGGCACCAATTTTCTCTGCTGGGCCAACCCCACTTTCCAAACACGGTTTGGCTTTCCACAGGCGGCTCTCAGGGTTGCATCTCCATAGCCATATCACTCTGGACTCACCACGGATTCTGCACCCAGCATCACCCTTAAACGCTCAGTGTTGAGCTGAAAGGCATCTTGGAGGATGGCAGCCGAACGCTCCGTCGGGGAACGTCACCCAGCCCTGCCCGTGGAGCTCCTCCCTGGGGGGCTGCGGGGAGGCATCGCGGCAGCCCCCTCCTCCCGCTCGCTCATCCTCCCTTAGATACCCAAATTGATGCATTTCATGAGTTCTCCCTCTTCCTCACAGCACTCGTGGAGATTCCTGTTTGAATGCGTTGTTTCTCCTCCGCCCTTTCCAGGGCAATTACTTTCTGCAGTGCTTCTCTAGGTACAGAATCAGAGAACAGTTTGGGTTGGAAGGGACCTTTAGAGACCATCTAGTCCAATGCCCTACCATGAGCAGGGACATCTTCAACCAGATCAGATTGCTCAGAGCCCCGTATGGCCCACTTTCTTATTGCTATACATATTATTTTGTAATTAGCTATAGTTAAAACACGTTGTTTGCACAGGCTTAGTTTGCTCAGCTGTCCTAGCCATTCTACGTGTCCATCTCAAACCCACTTAACTCCAGGACTAAGAAGCTTCTATTTATCTACAAATTCTTCGGCATTGAACAGCGCCAGGCCCACCGACAACCTCTGCTCGATGCCCCCACCAACACACCCACCCAGCGACGACTCTCAGTTTTCAATCCATTAAACACGCGCTGTCCCGACAGGGAATGGGGTCTGTGCTCTGCACAAGAACGTCAGGCAGCTCCAGCTGAGCACCAGAGCCTACGTGGTGCTCTCCATCAGTCAAACAGGCAATTGCACCATAGAATCATGGAATGGTTTGGGTTGGAAGGGACCTGAAAGATCATCTGGTTCCAAGCCCCCTGCCATCAGCAGGGACATCTTCCACCAGACCAGGGTGCTCAGAGCTCCATCCAACCTGGCCTTGAACCCTGCCAGGGAGGGGGCAGCCACAGCTTCTCTGGGCAACCTGGGCCAGGGTTTCACCACCCTCATGGGGAAGAACTTCTTCCTAATATCTCATCTAAATCTGCCCTCTTGTAGTTTAGAGCCGTTCCCCCTTGTCCTATCCCTACAGACCCTTGTGAAAAGACCCTCTCCAATCGAGGAAGGGGATCAGGTTGGATTCTCAAGACATCCCTTTCCATAGAGCCCTCTCCACAGCTATTCTATCTCTTCTCTTTTAATGCATTATAGGTGAATACTTGTGTCAGATCACATTCCTTCCCCCTACCCCTCTTGCTTGTATAAACCAAGGTGGTTAAATACTCCCAGAAGTTGCTCGCTTGCTATTTAACATCAGCAGAGCAATACACGTGTTCACAGTTTTCATTCCTAGACAGCTTCCGTTTTCTCGCTCAAGATTTCACCTGAAAATACGTGGTGAAATATCCAAAGTCCCCACTACGCAAATTCTGTGGTTTGCTCGGTCCACCCGCAGCTTCCTTCCAGAAATCCTACGTGGAAGGTAAGAGGACCTTAAAGCCTTACACAACGTTATGTTGTATAGCCAGTCAGATACAGATATTCTAATTTCTTCTCTCCTTTTAATATTTTCATGCTAGTGATACTTCAACTGATGGGGTTTATTTTTTTTATAAAAACTCCATTCTATTTTCTTGTCCATCCCAGTACATTCTCCTTCCCTTCCAAAGCCAATCACGTGAACGTTAGCAGAAGAACCTGCTTCTTCACAAACATACATATACCCCTTCTTCTGTCCTGCTTTAAATTAATCCTTCAACCCAGCTACTCACTTCAAGTATTTCCCACCTGATTTTATATGTGGTATCTATTTTATGAATGTCCTCTTGCAATAAGTCTGCAACCATATTTTCCTTCTTTTCCCAAGCATTTGAACCCTTTCTTTCCTTACATGTTTGCAATATTTCTCAGCCATGTTTTAATTACTTTTACCACTTAATAGTATTTTCTGTGGAAGGAACCATAGGAAATAAAACCCTCCATGACAAAGTGACGATGATAATTTTTGCTTCCTTATTTGAACACTAGAATCTTCAACGAACTTTGCAATGCAGGATAAGCACAGCACGTATATTTTTTTTTTTAATGTTACAAATCGCAGCTGAATGATTTTCCCCAATATCAGACCTGTTGCTGGAGGACTTTAACACCCTTTGCTATTTACCACTCCATCCCTTGTCCTCTCTCTTTTACTCAGTGCGTGCTACCCGTCAACTTTCTGAATCTCCTTCTTTCACACTCGTCACTGTAACAAGGGTGGCACAGACCCCAGGAACAATAAAATACGCGTGGAGAGAGTGCAGTGGAGGGCTACGAGGATGATGAGGGCACTGGAACATCTCTCCTACGAGGGGAGGCTGAGGGAGCTGGGCTTGTTCAGCCTGGAGAAGAGAAGGCTGAGAGGGGACCTTAGAAATGCCTCTAAATATCTGCAGGGTGGGTGTCAGGAGGACGGGGCCAGACTCTTTCCAGTGGTGCCCAGCGACAGGACAAGGGGCAACGGGCACAAACTGAAGCAGAGGAAGCTCCAGCTGAAGATGAGGAAGAACTTCTTCCCTCTGAGGGTGACGGAGCCCTGGCCCAGGCTGCCCAGGGAGGCTGTGGAGTCTCCTTCTCTGGAGATGTTCAAGATCCACCTGGACGCGGTGCTGTGCAGCCTGCTCTGGGTGACCCTGCTTTGGCAGGAGGGTTGGACTGGGTGACCCACAGAGGTCCCTTCCAACCCCTACCATTCTGTGATTCTGTGATTCGTATTTCATACAACCATGCTGCTTTAGAAACATATTTCAACACCACTGCAAAGAGCCTCCGCCGTCGGCTCTACCATCCAGGACATGCTCCGCCAGCGACCGCTGCCGGCTGCCCAGGAGATACCCAGGGCCCCAAGCTCCCTCACCATCCCCAAAACCTCTGATGACCCAAATAGGCCATAGGTACTGCTGGACTGTTTGTCCATCTGCAACAGGAATCGCTTGTGAGAATTCATACAGATATACAAATTCATACGGCCTTAGCCAAGATAAAACGTACAGACTGATACAATTGACCGAACTCTTCAATTTGTGACTAAATGTTGTGCTTCTGTATATGTATATATTTTTGTTATATACCCATTTTCCAGATTGACACAGAAGTAACTGATGGGGATTCCTGACCTCCGTCCAGAACGTAGTAACATCCAGCGAATTCAGAACATGCAATAAAGCAAATCTGGCGGAAAAGACCCAGACCTACCCAAACCTCTCACCCCTTACCTGGGATTCTTCCGGACAGGGAAACCAGTGCAGCAGCTGAGCTGAAAACACCGGGCTCAACGCTGGAGCCAGTCAGCACAGCGAGCCAGTAAACTCACACCAACCTTCACTGGGATCTAACGGGCTGGTTTTAACGTACGTGGACACGTACCGCGTGCACGCTGCAGACGAAACGGAGTGCACAGCGCAGGAGGAAGATTGTTTGCTGCATAGTTCGACTGCCGATGCTTCCCATCGCAACAAATCACAGAATCACAGAATGGTCAGGGTTGGCAGGGACCTCTGTGGGTCACCCAGTCCAACCCCCTGCCCAAGCAGGGTCACCCAGAGCAGGCTGCACAGCACCGCGTCCAGGCGGGGCTGGAATATCTCCAGAGAAGGAGACTCCACAACCTCCCTGGGCAGCCTGGGCCAGGGCTTCATCACCCTCAGAGGGAAGAAGTTCTTCCTCGGGTTCAGCTGGAGCTTCCTCTGCTTCACTTTGTGCCCATTGCCCCTTGTCCTGTCGCTGGGCACCACTGGAAAGAGTCTGGCCCCGGCCTCCTGACACCCACCCTGCAGATATTTGTAGGCATTTCTAAGGTCCCCTCTCAGCCTTCTCTTCTCCAGGCTGAACAAGCCCAGCTCCCTCAGCCTCTCCTCGTAGGAGAGATGCTCCACTCAAATCTCCCCAAAGCAGCTTTTGCAGAAACCAGAAACTAAAGTTTCTACGTAAAGTGGTTTTTTCCTGACCTGGGAAGCCATTCAAACCCAGAAGCGGCGAGAGGTTGAGGTGTGCAAATCATGGGGTGACAAGGAGAGCAGGGCAGCGATGGCAGGCGATGGGCACGCCGGGTTTTCTTCCCATGCCTGCTCACGCTCCATCAAAGCCCAAAACACGAGTTTTACTGCTCGGGTGCTCTGCCCCGTTACATACCCACGTGGAAACTCAAATCATAATGCTCCAGAGCAGGAGGGCATTGGTGTTTCAGCCCATTTATTCGCCTGTTTCACTGTAGGGGAACACAGTTGTGTTCCCCATGTTCCTCCTCCCGAAAGCATGTCGGCTTGCCACTTGCGCCTTTCTTCACGACGCGTTTTTCTTTCTCACACCAGAGATATTTTCTTATTAGTGATTCTCTCCGGCTGCAGCGCTTCGTGCCCGTTTCCAAGGCGACAGACAGGAAGCAGGAGTTAAGCAGAATCTTTCATCTCGGAGGGGATGATGGGAATGGATGAGGGAGTTTGAGCAAGGTCAGGCATTTACCGCTGAATACAAATCTGTCACGCCTAATAGATGAAGCTCTTTAGTTTCCGAGCTACTCAGGCTGCTCCCCAGCATCCAAGGAGAAAATAAAAAAAGACACTCAAGCATGAATGCCAATCAGCTTGTGCTGGCAACACTGATGTATACACATGTGCCATAGCAGCTGTACCAGGCTTGGCCATGGATGAAAGGAGAAATTAAATAGGTGTCAATAATTATAGAAGGTCAAGATCTAAATCCCTGAATACTAAATACATTTTCATAAGATTGGATGGAGAGAGAGAAGTTATTAAAGCCAGGAGGCCCAAGAGACCTCGACCCAGAGTACGACGCGATGCTGGGGACGCGGCGGTGGGAAAGCGGTGGCACACGGAGGGATCCTGAAAAGCGACGGGGACACGGAGCACGTAGTCAGCAAGCAGCTCTTCCAGCTGGTCTGGCCAAACGGCTGCAGCTATGCAGACATGGGGAACAAAGTGATGGCTGGAGCCAGAAGATTTGCCGAAGCCAGGGAGGGCTTCCCTGAAGGAAAAACAGGAGAGCGAGAAAACACATCCCAGGGTGTTCCCGGCCAGTTTGCTGTTTGCCAGATCCACCAGAGGGTTGCAGATATCAGAGCATGGAAGGGACAGGTAGGCCTGATTATCCTGCACTGCCCAGGACTGGGAACCCATGCTCAAGGTTTATCATTGTGCACAAAAACAGAAAAGCCCAGTGGTCCACCGTCCCCGTGCTGCTGTCTGTAACTGCAGCCGTGGGGTGCCACCTCCTCCCTCCAAACCCGACGCTGCCCCGGGGATGTCCGCAGCAGCTCGTAGCTGCAGACGGTGCTGCTGTCGCAGGAGACCCCCCCCAGTGCCTGTAAGGGAAGCCAGGAACGGGGCACTACACGCACGATACTCTGCAGCGTGTCAGCTCCCGAACACGGACTACGGTTGGCACCACGTACAGAATACCAGGTCTGTTTCACAGAATCACAGAATGTTCAGGGTTGGCAGGGACCTCTGTGGGTCACCCAGTCCAACCCCCTGCCCAAGCAGGGTCACCCACAGCAGGCTGCACAGCACCGCGTCCAGGCGGGGCTGGAATATCTCCAGAGAAGGAGACTCCACAGCCTCCCTGGGCAGCCTGGGCCAGGGCTCCGTCACCCTCAGAGGGAAGAAGTTCTTCCTCATCTTCAGCTGGAACTTCCTCTGCTTCAGTTTGTGCCCGTTGCCCCTTGTCCTGTCGCTGGGCACCACTGGAAAGAGTCTGGCCCCGTCCCCCTGACACCCACCCTCGAGATATTTATAAGCATTTCTAAGGTCCCCTCTCAGCCTTCTCTTCTCCAGGCTGAACAAGTCCATTTGGAAGGCCTTCATTTCCTTAACACCAACCCTAACAAGAAATCTAGCGGGAACAAGGACGTGCTGACCTCTGAGACCTACCTATACTCTCTCTGGCCTGAACAGGATTTCCTAACCCTAATATGAACCCCCACCAGGCAACAAAGCACAACAACTGTTCTTACTTCCACAACAGTGTTTAGCCACATCTCCTTCCTGATGTCAGCTAATATTTCACATGCCTTGGCTGAGAAAGACTGCAGGTGAAATCCCACTGTGAAGTCCCTCACTTGCTTCACCTTACCCCTCAAAACACCACAACCACTTTGCCCGACTCCAAGAAAAAGCGCGGAGCTACAGATCTATCCTGAACCCAGCCTTCATCCTTTGTCTTCCAGCTAAGCAAGACTGCAGTGATATTAACTCCAACCATAACCTTAGTCCTACCCAACTGAAGAGCATACTGATCCTCTCCACCTCCAGAAGAATGCTGGACACTAGCTCTGAGCTTGCATGACACTAATGCAGTTTTCACTCTGAAGACTCACATTTCCCTATTTGTTACGTACATTCTAGCCTTTCTTAACTAACTACATGAATTGAGTTTTTTACCCATGAGAGCACCCAAGCTATTTGACAGAACCAAGACTTCTACAATTTAATTAGAAATTTCCGTGATGAACATCTTGCAGGACATATTCCACTGAGCACCACTCAGCAACTCACAAACTTCATGGAGAGCAAGAAGATGGGTTTCAAACAAGCCACAAAATCAAACACTGGCAACTTTTTTAGGGGAAAAGAAGACATTTTCTACAAGGACTGCTTAAAGCTCAAAGCCTCACGCCCAAGGGAGGGAAGAGATCATTCCATCTTGCACAGAAGGGCACGTGCATTGCTCCAGAGACAGCAGAATAAATGGCGCCCGCTCCACCTCCACCTACAGCCACGTGCAAACCTGGCCTTCCCCTGCTAACACCATCTCCTCTGATCTGATGTGCTGGAGGCACAGCTCCATGCCCAAAGCCAGCCAGGTTCAATGGCAGCATTGAAGAGAAGGCTGAGAGGGGACCTTAGAAATGCTTACAAATATCTCAAGGGTGGGTGTCAGGAGGATGGGGCCAGACTCTTTCCAGTGGTGCCCAGCGACAGGACAAGGGGCAACGGGCACAAACTGAAGCAGAGGAAGCTCCAGCTGAAGATGAGGAAGAACTTCTTCCCTCTGAGGGTGACGGAGCCCTGGCCCAGGCTGTCCAGGGAGGCTGTGGAGTCTCCTTCTCTGGAGATATTCAAGCCCCACCTGGATGCGGTGCTGTGCAGCCTGCTGTGGGTGACCCTGCTTGGGCAGGGGGTTGGACTGGGTGACCCACAGAGGTCCCTGCCAACCCCGACCATCCTGTGATTCTGTGTTTCTGTTGCCTCCTCTGCTTTTCCAGAGAAGTGGATGGACAAGAGCTGCTCCTTCCTTTGGGAAAACACCCATCAGAGCATAAACCTATGCGTTTCCCTCCATCCTGCACTAATTACGAACAAAAACCAGATGAAGTACTTAAAACCTCTGGCTAAACTGAACCCTCTTTAGAAGATGACACTTAGAGTGTATTTTTCTTATTTATCCACAGATCTCAACATAAAGCTGCCCCTTGCAGGCTGAAGGCAAGGCTTACTGGGATTTCAGTCCTGAAAGCCACAGGAGAACTACCATAGCGCAAACAGACAATATTATATATGCAACATTAATTTTTATATGGCTTTATATTTCTGTGAAAGAGCTTGGTTTGAAGTCGGCGTTGTTAAGCTTGCCTTCAACATGCTAGACAAATATCTTAATTTGGGGATACCAGCAGGTTGATTTCGCTTTTTCCCAAAAAAAGCTAGCCCAATAATATAGTCTTGCAAAAATACCAACACTAATAAAATATACTAAGCCAGATTTTAATATAACAAGCAACTTAGTAACTGAAATCCAAAAGAGTTGTTTTAATTTTGAGCAACTTCACATCAGAATAATTGAAGCCAGAATCAAGAGTAATTCCTCCTGGTAGACTGGCTATGCCTTGCTATTAAGAAACACGTATAGCAACTGGTCCTGAGACCAGACCAAAGAGACCTGGCCAATGGTATCTTAGGGCTACAAGGATGGTGAGGGGACTGGAACATCTCTCCTACGAGGAGAGGCTGAGGGAGCTGGGCTTGTTCAGCCTGGAGAAGAGAAGGCTGAGAAGGGATCTTAGAAATGCCTCTAAATATCTGCAGGGTGGGTGTCAGGAGGACGGGGCCAGACTCTTTGCAGTGGTGCCCAGCGACAGGACAAGGGGCAATGGGCACAAACTGAAGCAGAGGAAGCTCCAGCTGAAGATGAGGAAGAACTTCTTCCCTCTGAGGGTGACGGAGCCCTGGCCCAGGCTGCCCAGGGAGGCTGTGGAGTCTCCTTCTCTGGAGATATTCAAGCCCCGCCTGGACGCGGTCCTCCGCAGCCTGCTGTGGGTGACCCTGCTTGGGCAGGGGGTTGGACTGGGTGACCCACAGAGGTGCCTTCCAACCCCAACCATTCTGTGATACTGTGTGATACAGTGACAGGTGCTTCAAAATTCTCCCCTGTTCTTCCACACCACTAGATTAGCAAAATCTTGCTTTATTCAGCTGAAACTGCTGCTGTAGCTGTTTTAACTGACAACACCTGCGAACAGCTGTTGCCACCTGAAGGACAGGGTTGGACTAAATGACCCACAGAGGTCCCTTCCAACCCCTACCATTCTGTGATTCTGTGACAGATACTAACTTTCGGCAGGGAAAATCCCGCCAACTGTTTCTGTAACAGAATTGTTCTTATCGGAACCGCTCAGCAATCCGACGTCAGCTAAATTACAAGTAAAAGGGGAAAAAAACCCACCAAGAAACCCAAAGCCAACACAAAGAAATAAACAAAGGATATCTAAGATTTCCTTAATCCTGGTTTAAGAAAAAACCCAAATGTAAGGATATTAAAAGTCTGAATTCCTTAGAAGCAGACCGAGGCATTACTCCTAACTGCGGCTCTGGTCCTGCAAGGAGACAAGATTCATTTCCAGGCAGCTGTCATAAATCAGGAATACCGACACCTAAGGTCAGCGTGGATAAGCCAAGATTTACAGATGTGGGACACGAATTTAAAGCCCAGAATAGGCAATGGTACAATGGTTTATCCACCATTCCTCAGCCATGAGATGCTCAGGTCTGGTCGAGAGCAAAGGGTCCCTCCCTGTTCCCAAAGAGGTCAACTTTTAGGTTGGATATTAGGAAAAATTTCCTTACTGAAAGAGCGGTCGGGCATTGGAACAGGCTGCCCAGGGCAGTGGTGGAGTCCCCATCTCTGGAGGGGTTCAAAAAACACATAAATATGGCACTTTGGTACATGGTTTAGCAGGCATGGTGGTGTTGGGGTCACGGTTGGACTTGATGATCTTAGAGGTCTTCTCCAACCTTAAGGATTCTGTGATTCTAAGATGGGAAGGGCACAACAGGGGACTCCAGGTTGGCAGGGGAACCCTCGGGGTGGCCTGGGTCAAGCAGGGGAAACTAGTAGGCATGGTGGTGACGGGTTGACTTGATAATCTTAGAGGTCTTTTCCAACCTTAATGATTCTACAAACAACACAGCAGCCCACACAACTGCTCATCACCCTTCAGGAATGCCTTTGTGTCCCATGTCCATTCTGTGACCTATGCCAAAGGCTCAAGAGAAGCAAAAAGCATCAGGAAAGCCCACGTATATGCCCTCCACCCTCCCTACTTTCTCAACAGATGACGCTACAGAAGGACGGAGAGGACAGAAACACGTATATTTTTAGTCTGGGACCAAATGAGAGAGAGGGAAATAATTCTTTTCCACAGTTTCCCTCTACAAAATATTCTTTTTCATGTCAACAAACTTAATTTTCTTGCACATGCTTTAAAAGCTTTTAGAGCTATTGCCCCCCTCCCTTTTTTTTTTTAATTAATTGAAGAGCTAAACAGATGAAAGCCTGGAACTTTGGCAAGGTCAATTCAGACCTTTGCCATGGGTTGAGCAGATCCCGATAGGAGGCGAGGAGCCTCTCATCCTCACGTCGAAGCTCTCCCATGCATAAAGTAGTATAAAACAGCTCCCTCCTCATGAAACCAGAGAGCAGAGGTGAAGGACTAACTCTTCAGCAGGGCTTTAGAAAGCATGAATTTCTTGAACTCGCTCTTTGCTCTAACGAACGCCTCTTTCTGCAGACAGAAGCCCCATGAATATGAAACAAAACGAACTGGAAACACCTTTCACCCCAAAATCCGCGGCCGGATTAGGACCCTCCCGGGGGATTATAGGTTCAAATCCCATTAGGAAGACGCCTGCGTTGCCACACGCTGCACGCGATGGCTGCAGACGCGATGACGCTGGGGAAAATATCATGACATTAAAGAATTTGCAGAAAGCAGACCCGTGAGCAAGAGAAATCCTTCAAAGTGAATAAAGATAACGTGATGAAATTGAAAGAAGAAAAATATTAAGCAGGCTGAAGGGATAACATCCCAAACATGAAAATTATGGGTTTGCTAGCAAAGCGGTCGCCTGAGAAGCCGCACGGACCAGCGCGGTCCCAGCCACAGCTTGACGAAGGCCAACGGGGCTTTTTCTACCTAATCAAACCCTCAGACCTTCTCCAAATTAAACTTCTACTGTTGCAAAAAAAATGACAGTAGATATGGAAATGGATCCCGATCTCTGCTCCAGTGGCTCTTGAATATCTCTGGAGATATTCAAGACCCGCCTGGACGCGGTGCTGTGCAGCCTGCTCTGGGTGACCCTGCTTTGGCAGGGGGGTTGGACTAGATGACCCACAGAGGTCCCTTCCAACCCCTACCATTCTGTGATTCTGTGGTACCAAGTTGCTGACTTCTGCAAATCTCTGTTTGTGGACCTGCAACTACAGCTGAAAGCAGACAGAGGAAAACAAGACCATTAAATAATCATCATTAAGAGGCCATGGTAAGAAATCCTCCGCCCAGCAGCCTGACCGGGGCACAGCGCTGGCTCGCAGCACAGATAATGCCGTTCCAGCTATCCACGCAAGGAAAATTCTGCTTTTTACTGCTGGACGGACAACAGATTTCATTTTGACAGGACCAATTTTGGAGTACGTGCTCCAGGACAGTAAACGGTAACTTGTGATGGCTGCTCACCTTGGCCCAGTGTTCCTCAGAGAACCAAGGGTGTTCTCGGAACAAATAACGGCTCTCGCTGCTTCCAAGCCACCCCCTCCCCAACCCAATATTCCACTCCCAGGGAAAGGAACAGCAAGGCGACAACGCCGCTGAATATAAATGGGAGTAAAGCACATTATAATTACAAATCTGGCTATCCAATGCACAGCTCTAAACCCTGAAATGATAGGCTGACACTGTCATCCCAACCCAGACACCAATTACAATTACGTCTAACCGAGGCCACCGAGCCAGGCGGGGGGAAAGGGGGGGATGAAAGATGCACCAGCTCAGGGATTCATCCCCTAAACTTCCAAGAAATATCATCCTGCAAATTATTCGCAAATCACTCCAGCTCAATAATTAATGTTTAAACAAGGGGCACGAAATTATTTCTGAACTGGGGGGAGGGGGGGGGAAGGGGAGAGAAGGAAGAGATGGAGGAGAGGAAGGGGGAGAATATGAGAAGCCTGGGTTTTTTTTTTTTTTCCCTGTCACTCAGACAAGAAATTTGCATTCCTAGAAGAAATGTGCCTGCTTCCTCCCTTAGGAGATCGCACAAGGCTTTTATTTGTGTTTGGTTCAGGTTTTTTCTTTTATTTTTTAAATTTATTTATTTTACCCCCTCCCCCCTTATTACTCTCTGATCCCACAGATGTAAATCAACACAGAAACAGAAAAAGTCCTAATAGGTCTGAACCAACATTAGAAGCAAAAGAAAGGGTGATGGAGGGGGAGGGAGAATCATCATCTTTGCCCCCAAGCCCCTGCTCGGCACTGTCAGAAGGCAGGAGCACTGCTTTGATCTGCACAAGAGACAGCTCCTAAACCCTACATCGAGCTCGCGCCGCAAAATCAATTTGGGAGCTCATTACATAAATCCATATTAAACTCTTTAGCCCGTATTTAACACCATAACAAGGATAGTGAAATGGATTTTACTCCAGGTGGCGAGGAGCCAAAGTCTGCCCTTCCCCTTTTAAATTCCTCCCCCAGACTCCTCTTCTGCAACGTGGAAAAATGCCTTTCTGCAGGCAGGAGAGCGCGGGCAAACCCGCGTGCGCAGGGATGACGAAGCCCACCAGTCTGAGCTGCCAGTGCTAAGCAAATCGAATATATTCTCGTCTTCGGAGTGATAATGGCAACGTGTTTTTGTGCCTCGTGCGGGCGCTCCACGTGCCACCCTGCACCTCTGACCCTGAGTATGAATCAAAGCAAAATTAATATAGCACCCAGCGGTTTCCTACACAGGACCACGTGTAATTCTCTACCTGTCTGGGGGTTGTTTTCCTGAAATCCTCCCGTCACGGAGCAAGGACACCAAGTTAGCGTTGCTGACAAATATGCCTGAAGATTAATTTGCCCTTTCCCCCTAAACCAAACACACTCAGCTGTTTCTTCCCCTTCCTTATCGCTGCTCTAACGGCAGCGCAGCAAATGGGTTTCTGCCGGGAAGGTGACAAGGTAGCGCTACGTAGAAAAACCCATCAGCGCTGGGGACTGCCGGCGATGCATCTCCCGACCTTCTTACTCCTGAACTCTGCAGGGTAACTTCATCTGCGCTTCTGAAGGAAACCGTTATGGAAAAATGAGCACCTGCAAAAGGAGGGGACGTGGATGACGAAGAGGGGTTGATGAGGTTCAACAAGGGCAAGGGCAGGGTCCTGCACCTTGGGAGGAACAACCCCAGGCACCAGTACAGGCTGGGGCTGACCTGCTGGAGAGCAGCTCTGTGGAGAGGGACCTGGGTGTGCTGGTGGACGACAGGTTGACCATGAGCCAGCAGTGTGCCCTGGCTGCCAAGAAGGCCAATGGGATCCTGGGGTGCATTAGGAGAAGTGTGGCCAGCAGGTCGAGGAAGGTTGTCCTTCCCCTCTACACTGCCCTGGTGAGGCCCCATCTGGAGTCCTGTGTCCAGTTCTGGGCTCCCCAGTTCAAGAAAGATGAGGAGCTACTGGAGGGAGTCCAGCGGAGGGCTACGAGGATGAGGAGGGGACTGGAGCATCTCTCCTAGGAGGAGAGGCTGAGGGAGCTGGGCTTGTTCAGCCTGGAGAAGAGAAGGCTGCGAGGGGACCTTAGAAATGCCTCTAAATATCTGCAGGGCGGGTGTCAGGAGGACGGGGCCAGACTCTTCTCAGTGGTGCCCAGCGACAGGACAAGGGGCAACGGGCACAAACTGAAGCAGAGGAAGTTCCAGCTGAAGATGAGGAAGAACTTCTTCCCTCTGAGGGTGCAGAGGCAAACAACTCTTCAGTAACTTCAAACACCTAGCCAGCGCCCTGCTACTGAATATATGAGAACCCCGCGCTTTCTGATGCGGTTATTTTAAGGCCACCCTCGATAAACAGCCCAATACTACTGAAGTCATTCGATCAGTAGCCATCCCAGTGAGTTACTGGGAGGTGTGGGGCAAAACCTTTGCCACACCAGCATCACGTTAGCAGTTTAGGCAATAGTTTGCCTTTCATCTCTAAGGCTTTTCTCGGTATTTTTCCCCCAATTTCTTCTTTAGAGGTAAAGGAAGAAAGTCCAAACCCACACAGGCTGCGAAATCCAGCGTGGCCCCATAACAACTCCCCATTTAATGGTTGAAACTCAGGCCGTGGATATTTCCCTGGGAAGGGGGGCAGAAGGATCCTGGCCCACGGGCAGCCCGCAGAGCCTTAGACGTACATTCAAGAACGACCACGGCTTCTCTGAAACTCGTGCCGTCACCTCTCCCGACGGTAAATCCCCCTCGCAGGAGCCGCACTCTGTAGCATCACTCACTTCTCATTTGGTTTCTTTTTCTTTTTTCCCCCCCATTTTTGCAAGATCAGCTGCCGCCGATGCTCTCTTTATGACTTCGAGCGCATCGACGTATCGAAGGTCTCATTAAAACTCTTAATCGTCTGCTACCTTTAAAATACAGAAACGAAAAGGCTCTCGCATCTTCACAGTCTACTCGAGTAACCTGTACGTAAAAAAACAAACCCCAAAGTGCTTTCACATGTAGACCACACGCACAGTGACTCTTCCCCTTTCCGTGTATGAAATTCAAATATAGAGATATATGGCTCTATAGATGTGCTCGCAGCGGAGTTACGCCAAACCGGAGCGAGCAGCTCTCCGATGAGCTCTTCCTGGAAACCTGCTTTCTCTGCGCTCAGATTCCTACAGGAAAAATGAAGCTTTCCGGTGTGCAAGCCTAGTCGTTCACACCACGCTTCTGAAACCCAAAAATCTAATTTTCAAGGTTTAAAAACCAAAAAGCCCCACGAACCCAATAAATCACAGTCACAGTTCCTATATGAAGTCACTGCATCCAGTTCTCGGCACCAAACCCATGCAGGACTGAAAAGCACATCAACTTTCCATATTTATAACACAGTCATTTCAGTTCTGCTCCTCTGACAAATTAAATGCTAATAGATCTCAAAGCCTTAGAACTAATTGTGCAGTTATTCATTCTATCTTGTGATTATTCCGACATTACCATGTAAAGTCAATATACAGTAAGTGATATTTTAATTAACACCACTTAAACCCTAATTGCATTCCAGTTCCCAGTGATTATTATTTATCAACATACATCCTTTATTAAAGATAAAAAAAATCACGGTAAGGCTGGACCTTAAATGGTTAATAGATTTATAGGAGATTATTACCCTTCTCCGTCTTTTTTTTTTTAAATTATCCTAAATTTATTGTAACACATAGTTGTGTTCCTGTAATAGACAACAGCTTTTTCGCTTTTACATGCAATAAGTTTCAGAAGATTTTCTGTAACCACTTCTTTACAGAACCTTTCTGCTTGGATCACTCTTTAATTGTATGGTTTGTTTCTTCAAAGAAAGCACAAACACGTCCGTAAACGACCCAGGAAGCACAAACGTTCTTAGGTGTTTACCTGACACCTTAGATGACTAAGGTAACTCCAAAAAGAGCTTCCAAAATCTCAGTCTTCCAGACCTCCCTCATCTGCTCTTGACTGCTGAAGCCATGAGAGCTCCTCATCTACTTCCATTTCTCCCAGGAGCTCCTGGCTCACCCAAACTTCTCCCCCTGGTCGTACAAACCTGCGTCCAAATCCCGAGAGCTCGCTCCCAGCCCCCAGCACCGGCACCTTCGCCCACTTCATTGAGGGTACGTTGGTGGTCCCAACAGAGACCCGCAACCATGAGCCAGCAGTGTGCCCTGGCTGCCAAGAAGGCCAATGGGATCCTGGGATGCATTAGGAGCAGTGTGGCCAGCAGGTCGAGGGAGGTTCTCCTTCCCCTCTATTCTGCCCTGGTGAGGCCCCATCTGGAGTCCTGTGTCCAGTTCTGGGCTCCCCACTTCAAGAAAGATGAGGAGCTGCTGGAGAGAGTCCAGCAGAGGGCTACGAGGATGGTGAGGGGACTGGAGCATCTCCCCTACGAGGGGAGGCTGAGGGAGCTGGGCTTGTTCAGCCTGGAGAAGAGAAGGCTGAGAGGGGATCTTAGAAATGCCTCTAAATATCTGCAGGGTGGGGGTCAGGAGGACGGGGACAGACTCTTTCCAGTGGTGCCCAGCAACAGGACAAGGGGCAATGGGCACAAACTGAAGCAGAGGAAGTTCCAGCTGAAGATGAGGAAGAACTTCTTCCCTCTGAGGGTGACGGAGCCCTGGCCCCGGCTGCCCAGGGAGGCTGTGGAGTCTCCTTCTCTGAAGATATTCAAGCCCCGCCTGGACGCGGTGCTGTGCAGCCTGCTGTGGGTGACCCTGCTTGGGCAGGGGGTTGGGCTGGGTGACCCACAGAGGTCCCTTCCAACCCTGAACATTTTGTGATTCTGTGAACCCTAAACCCAAGGCGAAAGCAGTGAAGCCTCCCGCGCCGCACAGCAGCCGCCCACCAGCAGCACTCCCCAGGGACGGACAACATCAAGGTCCAACCGCTGCTTGTCTCAGACTTGCACAAGCTACAACCACATCCCTCCTACTTACAACAGGACCATTAATTCTGGGCTGCACGCTCCTCTCTCATGTTGAAGCCATCTATAAAAACTCCTCCTGTTCACCCTACCTAGGTCTTTTACACGCAGCAAGGCAGCTGAGAAACACCTCACCCCAGAATACCTGGTATTTCACAGGAACACGTCCACTGATGAGAAATCCTACGTCAGACCAGGAGACATCTGGTCTCACCACACTCTCCCATGACCCCTCTCCCCAGACCAGGGCCCTCGCTTTTGCTGAATTTCTCCCTGAGTGTCCAGATATTCCAAGTTTTGCCTGCACTGCCATTTCACTCGGTCGGGGAGAAGCAGACTGACTCCAGCACAGAAGCTCTTCTCCTGAGCTTCAGAGGAGACCGTGGTGGTGTAGAAACCCAGCTGCCAGGTTTCCAAACCATTAACGCTCTTATGGAACAAAGCCACCATTTTTTTATATCAGTATTTTAAGACGAGATCAAGCACATCTAACAACATCTTTGTAGAAGGCCAAAGTTTCCACCAACGTTCACAACATCAATGGAAAGCACAAACAGGCATGATCTCACGAACCCAACTAATCCTTTCCTACACCCCATGGCCATATTCAAAACCATTCCCAGCAGATATTTATCTAACTTATTCTTAAATATTTGCAAAGATGGAAGCTCCAAAAACCTTCCAAGATGATCCCTTCCAGCCCATCTACCCTGAGGTGCCTTCTAGCACCTCTGCTGTTTTTAGGACGGCCTTTATACACCAATTATTTTCTTTTTAAATAGAAAAATATTCTGCTGATTTTGCATTTCTGCATACGCCTGTTATAAATCCCCAGCAAGGTGTCCTAATATTATGGCAAAGACCACCATAAAAGCATATAAACTGAATTTATTCTTACTATTATCATGATTATTACTGCTTATGTGGTGCAATAAACGCCAACAGCTTACCAGTTGCGCATACCAAAATAAGGATGTTAAATTTCTTGTTCCAACACAAAAAAAACCACTCTACACTGTGGTTCAGGAGGTTATTCTTCTCCCCGTCCCTGGGCATCAGGCGCTTTTATGGTTTTTTGCTGCCACTGGTCTCCCCTGAAGCACCTCTTTGGCCATCACCAGTGGCGAAGCTCCTTTTGGGGACGATGACACAGCACGTTAAATTCCCCCAGGGTCCGGAGCCACCAGGCACAGCCCTCCTGCATCCCACGGAAGGTTACACCTCACAGCCCTAAGGTGTATTTACAACTTAGCACCATTTCTTTCCTTTCGAAGCATCTCAAATACTCCAGGCTGTGTCGCAGCTCAGTAGAGCGCAGCTTTGGCAGCATCAAACCAGCAGAGATATATTCTACTCCGAAATTTATGAGTGGGATCTTGGAATCGTCTCTCACTTCTTTCTTCTGCTCTGTCTCTGCCTACACAATGCAAAGCAGCTCTGTGAAATTTGCTATTTCTAACGCCGGGCGTCAGGAGCAGACTGGAGAGACAACGCGTCCCAGCCTCCCCCACCAAGGCAGGAGCGGGATTACCAGCACAAAGCTACATCCGCCCAACCTCTTCTTAAAATTTCCGATAATAAAGAGCATTCCTCCTCGCTACTTTTTCACCATTTCACCAACCATCACGAAAAAACGCCGGTTTTTGAAAAAATCCAATAATAAAGAGCATTCCTCATCGCTACTTTTTCACCGTCTTACCAATCATTATGAAAAAACGATGGTTTTTTAAAATTTCCAATAAGAAAGCGCATTCCTCCTCGCTACTTTTTCACCGTTTCACCAACCGTTACGAAAAAAACGCTGTTTTTTTAAAATTTCCGATAATAAAGAGCATTCCTCATCGCTATTTTTTCACCCTTTTACCAACCGTTACAAAAAAATGCTGTTTTTTTAATATTTCCGATAAAGAGCATTCCTCCTCGCTACTTTGTCACTGTTTCACCAATCGTCAAGAAAAAACGCTGTTTTTTTTAAATTCCCGATAATAAAGAGCATAACTCGTCGCTACTTTTTCACCCTTTTACCAACCATTATGAAAAAACGCCGTATTTTAAAAATTTCCGACAATAAAGAGCATTCCTCATTGCTACTTCTTCAGTTTTACTAACTGTTACGAAAAAACGCTGGTTTTTTAAAATTTCCGATAATAAAGAGCATTCCTCATCGCTACTTTATCCCTGTTTTACCAACCATTAAGAAAAAATGCTGGTTTTTTAAAAATTTCCAATAATGAAGGGCATTCCTCCTCGCTACTTTTTCACTGTTTTACCAACCGTTACGAAAAAACGCTGCTTTTTTAAAAAATTCCGATAATAAAGAGCATTCCTCATCGCTACTTTTTCACCGTTTTACCAATCTTCAAGAAAAAACGCTGTTTTTTTAAAATTTCCAATAAAGAGCATTCCTCATGGCTACTTTTTCACCGTTTTACCAATCATCAAGAAAAAACGCTGTTTTTTAAAAATTTCCGATAATAAAGCGCGTTCCTCCTCGCTACTTTTTCACCATTTTACCAACCGTTATGAAAAAAACACTGCTTTTTTAAAATTTCTGACAATAAAGAGCATTCCGCATCGCTAATTTTTCACTGTTTTACCAATCGTTACGAAAAAATGCTGGTTTTTAAATATTTCCGATAATAAAGAGCATTCCTCATCGCTTCTTTTTCACTCTTTTACCAATCGTCAAGAAAAAATGCCAGTTTTTTAAAATTTCCAATAATAAAGCGCATTCCTCATCGCTACTTTTTCACCGTTTTACCAATCGTTAAGAAAAAAACGCTGCTTTTTTAAATTTCTGATAATAAAGAGCATTCCTCATCACTACTTTTTCACCGTTTTACCAATCGTCAAGAAAAAAATGCTGTTTTTTAAAAATTTCCGATAATAAAGCGTGTTCCTCCTCACTACTTTTTCACCGTTTTACCAACCGTTACGAAAAAAACACTGCTTTTTTAAAATTTCTGACAATAAAGAGCATTCCTCGTCACTACTTTTTCACCGTTTCACCAATCATCAAGAAAAAATGCTGGTTTTTAAATATTTCCGATAATAAAGAGCATTCCTCCTTGCTTCTTTTTCACTGTTTTACCAATCGTCAAGAAAAAATGCCAGTTTTTTAAAATTTCCAATAATAAAGAGCATTCCTTATTGCTACTTTTTCACCGTTTTACCAATCGTTAAGGAAAAACGCTGTTTTTTTAATATTTCCGATACTAAAAAGCATTCCTCATCGCTACTTTTTCACTGTTTTACCAACCATTACGAAAAAACGCTGTTTTTTAAAAAATTTCTGATAAGAAAGAGCATTCCTCATCGCTACTTTTTCACTGTTTTAACAACCGTCACGAAAAAACGCTGTTTTTTTAAAATATCCGATAATAAAGAGCATTCCTCCTCGCTAATTTTTCACCGTTTTACCAATCGTCAAGAAAAAAACACTGTTTTTTTTTAATTTCCAATAAAGAGCATTCCTCATCGCTACTTTTTCACTGTTTGTTAAGAAAAAAACACTGTTTTTTTTTAAATTTCCAATAAAGAGCATTCCTCACCGCTACTTTGTCACTGTTTTACCAACCCTTACAAAAAACCCCTGGGTTCCCTGATACTCCAAATCACGGGTTTTATTTCAGATTAATTTTAACGCTAACCATCAGCAAGATTAACGCAGATGGTTTGGCTTTCCAACACGCTGGCAAGGACTGAAAATCTGATGTTTTAATGCCCAATATTAACTCAGTTTCTTAGCACATTGATGGATTTTCTTTGTGGCTGCTTTTTTATTGGGGAAGTAATTATAAATAATACTATGCTATAATTATAAAAACTAATAAGCAAGGAAAAGTAATTCACAGGTTTCCCAGCCTAAGTCTTCTTCTACAGAAGCCTTTGCAAAGATCTTGCGTGAAGAAAAATGTTAAATCTGCTAAGCTGAAAACCTGGCATGAGCAGGAGCTATGCAACTTGTAGAGGAATTAAAAAGATAGAAAAAATAGATTTTTACCAGAAAGGGCACCTTCCTGAGCTGCAGATCTGTCTAGCAAGGAATTTATTGCACCTTGTGAATATCTGTCGGGTGGATCTGCGAGAAGCCACCGGCGTAAAGCAAATCACTGGCTGGGAGCTCTTTATGGGAAGCTTTTCCTCCGGGACTCTCGCCGCCTCTGAAGTTACGCGTGTCCATCACTCACCGCCACGCCGCTCGCTACTCATTTTCCAGGTGTGCAAATAACAGGTTTTACACGGCTATAAAGAGACGACAGCCAGCTGAGATCTCTTACATCTGCCTTTTTTTTGCTGAGAATTTGTTTCTCTGCCACAACGTAACCAGAATAATTCTTGTGGGCTGCGGTCCTGGCGCCCGCTCCGTCCGCTCGCGTGTTCCCACAGACCATAAAAAGCCCATCAGCCTTCAGCAGAGCCACAAAGCAGAAAGAGAAGCACCCAAGCCTCAAAAACCCAGAACGTGCGAGTTGGAGACGATGAGACACCCAAAATCTTTAAATCTGCCTCATTTATTGTTTTGTTTCTTACAGAAATAAACGGCATTTAAGGCTGTTTTTCTTCCTCTTGTGATAAAATCACAGAATCACAGGATGTTCAGGGCTGGCAGGGACCTCTGTGGGTCACCCAGTCCAACCCCCTGCCCAAGCAGGGTCACCCACAGCAGGCTGCACAGGACCATGTCCAGGGGGGGCCTGAATATCTCCAGAGAAGGAGACTCCACAGCCTCCCTGGGCAGCCTGGGCCAGGGCTCCGTCACCCTCAGAGGGAAGAAGTTCTTCCTCATCTTCAGCTGGAGCTTCCTCTGCTCCAGTTTGTGCCTGTTGCCCCTTGTCCTGTCGCTGGGCACCACTGGAAAGAGTCTGGCCCTGTCCTCCTGACACCCACCCTGCACATATTTAGAGGCATTTCTAAGGTCCCCTCTCAGCCTTCTCTTCTCCAGGCTGAACAAGCCCAGCTCCCTCAGCCTTTCCTCGCAGGAGAGATGCTCCAGTCCCCTCCTCATCCTCGTAGCCCTCCGTTGGACTCTCTCCAGTAGCTCCTCATCTTTGTTGAACTGGGGAGCCCAGAACTGGACACAGTACACCAGATGGGACCTCACCAGGGCAGAGTAGAGGGGGAGGAGAACCTCCCTCGACCTGCTGGCCATACTCCTCCTCATGCACCCCAGGATCCCATTGGCCTTCTTGGCAGCCAGGGCACACTGCTGGCTCATGGTCACCCTGTCGTCCACCAGGACACCCAGGTCCCTCTCCACAGAGCTGCTCTCCAGCAGGTCTGCCCCAGCCTGTACTGATGCACGGGCTTGTGAGCGATCGCTTCCTAAGATGGTAACGTTAAGGTTGTTAACGAGAAATAAAGGAAAAAGCAGATAAAACAATCCCAAGTGCTTTTTCCCCAAGTGTGCTGGAATCCACGAATGTACTTTGATTTATTGACTAATGCTGGTACCGCAGACCACCTCCCACCACTTACTCTACTCTAGTTCATAACGCACTGGTAAGTACCATGCCTCTCCAGCCATAATCTCAGCTAAATAGGACAGAAATTTTATATTTCTCAGGGAGCTCGTTGGCTTTTTATAGTCTCAGCAACACACATCGAAATAGTTCTGAGCATCCTATAGCCACATCTGGAATGCTAAAAGTGGAAGCTATTATCTGCGTGAGCTCACAGCCTGGATGGCTTTCACTTCTCATTTCTGTATTGTCTAATTCCAATTTAGCATCACAGCCTTCCCATTTGGTCTCAATCTGAGCTCATTTATACTTGCTTTAATGCCAACTTACGTGCTGCTACTACTTCAGGTCCTGCAGCTAATAGTTGCCAGCAGTGGATGTGACTCCATGCATCCGCGTAATGACGACGGTAGTAGGAGCAATCCGACTGCTTACACCCTTCTACCCGAATAAAATTTCCAAAATCCCCAAAAAGAACATTCGCATCACATTTAGCCCACTGGATGGTGCAAATTATTTGCAATAAATAAAACCAAAAAACTATCTGTAGCCTTTTGCATCACTAAAATGAAAAAGTGACTATTTTACTCTGACACAAGTTTGGGGTAGAAATCACCGTTAGGGTAAAATCATTATTAGTTTGATAAAAGGTTGGTCTTAACCCCATGCATCAGTACAGGCTTGGGGCGGACCTGCTGGAGAGCAGCTCTGTGGAGAGGGACCTGGGTGTCCTGGTGGACAACAGGGTGACCATGAGCCAGCAGCATGCCCTGGGTGCCAAGAAGGCCAGTGGGATCCTGGGGTGCATCAAGAGGAGTGTGGCCAGCAGGACGAGGGAAGTTCTCCTCCCCCTCTACTCTGCCCTGGTGAAGCCCCATCTCAAGTACTGTGTCCAGTTCTGGGCTCCCCACTTCAAGAAAGATGAGGAGCTACTGGAGAGAGTCCAGCGGAGGGCTACGAGGATGAGGAGGGGACTGGAGCATCTCTCCTACGAGGAGAGGCTGAGGGAGCTGGGCTTGTTCAGCCTGGAGAAGAGAAGGCTGCGAGGGGACCTTAGAAATGCTTATAAATATCTGCAGGGTGGGTGTCAGGAGGACGGGGCCAGACTCTTTCCAGTGGTGCCCAGCGACAGGACAAGGGGCAACGGGCACAAACTGAAGCAGAGGAAGCTCCAGCTGAAGATGAGGAAGAACTTCTTCCCTCTGAGGGTGATGGAGCCCTGGCCCAGGCTGCCCAGGGAGGCTGTGGAGTCTCCTTCTCTGGAGATATTCCAGCCCCGCCTGGACGCAATGCTGTGCAGCCTGCTCTGGGTGACCCTGCTTGGGCAGGGGGTTGGGCTGGGTGACCCACAGAGGTCCCTTCCAACCCCTACCATCCTGTGATTCTGTGACTCCGGTTTTCAGAAAAAGGAAGCTCAGCTAAGCCTTCCACACATCTCCATTTATGTCCCTTCCACGTTCATGGCTCCAGAAAGGGATGACAGCTTTTAACGAGCGTACGGAAACCTCACTGGGCTCTCACAAACCCAGGGAGAGCCCCTGCCCGAGCCCCCCACCAGACCCCAGCTACTCGGCAGAGTTAAAGCCGAGCACCAAACACGTGCTGAGCATGGCCCGACAAAATCCGAGCAGAGGGGGCTATGTTCCTCCTGCCACGGCCAGCCCCACCGCTTCATGTGCATCTACAGCTGGCTTCTCCACCACCTGCGCGTGCTGGCCCTCCCTCCACCTCCGAGGAACGGGAGGAGCATCGTTTGAATATCTGATTAAACAGCCAGAAAAAAAGTAAACCATCACTTAAAAAGGGAAATGGAGACAGTTTACAATAATGTCCCATAGCTCTTGATAGATTTTCTTTTCATTTTCTTCTATTTAATTTTTTTATCCAAAAATCTATCCAATTTTTTATCCAAATCAAATTTTATCCAATTTTTATCCATAATAAACACCAGCAGAGAGCGTGAAATTTACTGACAGCATTTCACTTGCCGTGCCCGGTTGGGAGCAGCACCAAGTCACCCAGCTTCTCCTAGGATGATCCCAGCGCCGGATTAAACCCCACTACAGCAGGAGATGGCCTGTTTCCTTCAGCCGTTCACGCGTGTGAATATCATCCAAGCGCACGAACTGAACACGAAAAAATAACGAAAGCAGAAAGAAAACGAACAAAAACCAGAGGCAAAACGACTGCGCGTCTCCCCACAGCAAGGAGGAAGCCCAGGCTGGAGGATCTGCTAGCAGGAGGAGGATGACAACAAGGACTGTATGGATGGCACGTTTCTTCTCCATTCCCCCCTCCCGATCTCCCGTTAAGCTGCGTAGCTTCACGGCTGCAAGGTGTCTGCTGCAGGAGCGTCCAGGGGACAGAAGGGTTGGGAGGTCTCCGACAATTCCCCAGTTGCTACTGGAGTTGATTTTAGGCAAGGGACAGAAAAGAAGGAGAACAGGCTGAAGGAGATGCTGAATCACGAGGGAGGAGAGCTTCAAAGACGTGCACAATCCACGTTCAGCCGTTCATTTGGGACCAAGGCAGAAAACAGAGGGAGAAATCAGTACAGGCTGGGGCAGACCTGCTGGAGAGCAGCTCTGTGGAGCGGGACTTGGGTGTGCTGGTGGACGACAGGGTGACCATGAGCCAGCAGTGTGCCCTGGCTGCCAAGAAGGCCAATGGCATCCTGGGATGCATTAAGAAGAGTATGGCCAGCAGGTCGAGGGAGGTTCTCCTTCCCCTCTACTCTGCCCTAGTGAGGCCTCCTCTGGAGTGCTGGGTCCAGTTGTGGGCTCCCCAGTTCAAGAAAGATGAGGAGCTGCTGGAGGGAGTCCAGCAGTGGAGGGCTACGAGGATGAGGAGGGGACTGGAGCATCTCTCCTATGAGGAAAGGCTGAGGGAGCTGGGCTTGTTCAGCCTGGAGAAGAGAAGGCTGAGAGGGGACCTTAGAAATGCCTACAAATATCTGCAGGGTGGGTGTCAGGAGGATGGGGCCAGACTCTTTCCAGTGGTGCCCAGCGACAGGACAAGGGGCAACGGGCACAAACTGAAGCAGAGGAAGCTCCAGCTGAAGATGAGGAAGAACTTCTTCCCTCTGAGGGTGACGGAGCCCTGGCCCAGGCTGCCCAAGGAGGTTGTGGAGTCTCCTTCTCTGGAGATATTCGAGCCCCGCCTGGACAAGGTCCTCTACAGCCTACTGTAGGTGACCCTGCTTGGGCACGGGGTTGGACTGGGTGACCCACAGAGGTCCCTTCCAACCCCAACCATTCTGTGATTCTGTGATACCTCAGCCCTGTTCCTTAAGTATCTGCACGGGACTTGGCAAACTGGAGATCTGAGGCTTCCAACGGTGCTTACTCCTCAGTTCTGTCTACCAGGCCATCTCAGCCATGGCCACGATGCCCTGCCACCTCGCTCCACCCCGCCTGGAGCCACTCTGGATAACAGTGCTCGTAAGGCTACAGCTTACAGGGCTGCTCTGTGATGGATCTCAGCACCAATCCTGCTCCGGGTTCACACAGGAGTCCCCAAGAGCCAGACTACTACAGGTAACAAGAACGTGGACTGCGGCCATACTCCTTTCTCTAATTCCAGAAGACCAGATTTTTGGCAAAGCTTTAAAACTTCACAGTGATGCCGCATGGAAACTTTTCAAAGGATTTCCCCCCAAAATTCTATGGTGTGAGCTATCAGGCTGGTTAATTGACCTCAGTAGGGCTGTCTTGGTTATTTGTGAGCTACCAAGATTCTGCTCTTCCCAGTCCAAACTGGAGAACGAACGAGGCTTCCGCACGTTCTCTCGTTCTCAGCTTATTGGCATAATTCATGAGAAGCAGCAAGTGTAACCTGCAGCCCAGTGCAGGCCATTAATCATTTACAACCCAGAAACTCTGCGAGGCTTTTATCCCCTTTTTACATACCATCTAGCTTCAGATGAAGACATCTTTCTGTTCCTTAAAAACCCATCAAGCAGTCCACCCCCAGCGCCGCCCAGAAAAACCAAACACCTATTAATTTCAGAGCAACAAACAGACAAAAAATTCATCCTTCCAGCACGCAGACAAAAACCTTCTGATCTCAACACTTGGCTGCCCTTGATGTCCCACTGACAAACCGCTCTTTCTCTTCTTCCTTTTTCTTCTCTTTCCCCGAGACAAATGTTCTACAAGAGCTTAATGCAGAGCTAGGTATGATATCATTCTCCACCGCTTACGGACTACTTTATTCCATCACCTCACCCGTTTCTGATCGCCTTCTGATATTCCAGCGGGATAAAGCCCACCAACAGACAGCAAGACATCGCCGTTGGCTTTTCATGAAGGTTTAGGTGGCCTCCAGAGTCATTTCTAGGACAAGGTCGGCATTTGTAATTGCCCCAGCGAACAAAACGCCTCAAACTATCTGGACGCGCTTTTAACCGCGGCCAGCAAGCTGGATAAGTAAGAGGGAGTAAAGAACAGTAGCTGCTCATTTGGGATTTTTATGTTAATAGCATTAATTACATCTACAATTCCGCGTGTCCTCTACATCTTACCAGGCTCCGGGATGATTAGCTGCGCGCTGGCCTGCGCGTTTCCAGCTTCGTTTTCAGCTATGCACTGATAAAAACCTTCATCTGACTTTACCAAGCCCAGAATCCGTAAGTTGCTGCCGCCCTGGAGAGACAGAAAAAGAGAAAGGAAGGAAGGAGAGAGAATTAATTAGAAAAAAGAAACCACCACCCAAAGCGAAGGTGGATTATAAAACCTTTCCAGAACGGCTACGCTGCGAAACATGGGACTGTGTGTAACCTCAGCCCGAGCTCACACAGCCCTGGTCCATCGAGGGCCGTAACCACGAGCCCTTTCCTCAGGAATCTTTCAACCCCCTGGGGTCTTCACGATTTGACGGTGCCCATGGCCCAAGGCCAAATTCACTCTCCCGCAGAGCCCGTCCGACCCCCTCCTCGAGACGTCAGCTCCGAATTACAGCCGGCGCTCGAGCTGGATTTTGTCTCGGCCCTTTGCTGCAGGGGAGATTTAAAAGAACTTTCAACCTCTGCGTCTTTGAACAAATTCTGCTCTGAAGGTCAAGAGGCCTGGAGATCCTCCAGAAAAGGTCACGCCGCGCTTACTTCGTCTGAAACAGATTTGACTTTTAACTTCTGTTAGCACAAGCAGAAACCAATTATGTTGGGTAAAAAATATCCTCAGTGAGGGGAATTTCTGGCTGAAACGTACCTTCCCTTCACTGTTAAGCGAAATAATTTTGTGACGCTTCCACCAGACAACCAGGACAGCAACACAGCTGTCCTTTCCCCAAATGGCTCCTGGCTTCTTAATAAGTGATGACGCCCAGAAAAAGGACTGAATTTGCTATTGCGCAGGGCTGAATAAGTGTATTCTGCACAAAAACCACATTAGGAAGAATTTCCTTTTCTGACAGGTAATTAAAAGACACGGCGATAATCAATACCACCAGTTACCAAGGTGAAAAATGAGAAAGCGCTGAACCAAGCCCTGTCTCTGAACAAGCCACATCTCATGGCCTACGGACATTTTCCCATGGGCTGAAGTTTTCAGGGGTGTTCCCCAACACCTCAGCTCACTCGCATCGCTTTCACAACCCCAGGCACCAGTACAGGCTGGGGCGGACCTGCTGGAGAGCAGATCTGTGGAGTGGGACCTGGGTGTCCTGGTGGACGACAGGGTGACCATGAGCCAGCAGTGTGCCCTGGCTGCTAAGAAGGCCAATGGGATCCTGGGGTGCATCAAGAGGAATGTGGCCAGCAGGTCGAGGGAGGTTCTCCTTCCCCTCTACTCTGCCCTAGTGAGGCCCTATCTGGAGTCCTGTGTCCAGTGCTGGGCTCCCCACTGCAAGAAAGATGAGGAGCTACTGGAGAGAGTCCAGCGGAGGACTACGAGGATGAGGAGGGGACTGGAGCATCTCTCCTACAAGGAGAGGCTGAGGGAGCTGGGCTTGTTCAGCCTGGAGAAGAGAAGGCTGAGAGGGGACCTTAGAAATGCTTACAAATATCTGCAGGGTGGATGTCAGGAGGATGGGGCCAGACTCTTTCCAGTGGTGTCCAGCGACAGGACAAGGGGCAACGGGCACAAACTGAAGCAGAGGAAGTTCCAGCTGAACAGGAGGAAGAACTTCTTCCCTCTGAGGGTGACAGAGCCCTGGCCCAGGCTGCCCAGGGAGGCTGTGGAGTCTCCTTCTCTGGAGATATTCCAGACCAACCTGGACAAGGTCCTCTACAGCCTGCTGTGGGTGACCCTGCTTTGGCAGGAGGGTTGGACTAGATGGTCCACAGAGGTCCCTTCCAACCCCTGCCATTCTGTGATTCTGTGAAGGCCAAGCTAAATCGACCCTTTCAGAAAACACAGCAGAAATTCTTAGCCCTTATTATAGTGATATTTAAACTAAAAAAAACGTTGGAGTCCTGGGTGGGGGTGTTACTTTGGGCAGGGTGCACCGCAACTCTCTTCGAAAAGGCGTAATTACGTCAAGTGACCCTCGCTGTTTTTAACCCCCGGTGTCACTGTATGGTCTCCTTGGAGAAGAGACCTGTGATTTTTGTCTGCCAAGGACAACAGTAAGGGAAGCCGTTAACATGTAGTAAACAATATTATTAATAGCAACCCAGAGTATGACCTGACACTGTTACTTCTCCCTGGCTCAGCTCGCACTAAAGCCAGGAGACAACGTCAACGCGCTTGACCTAACACATCTCAATGCAACGTGCCTTATTTGTATTCAGAGACAGCAGAAATTTGGTTTCCTTTGGGAAAACCACTATATTTATGAAGGCAAGCATCAGATCAAGCATCAGAACACATTTCACAACTTAATAGAAAACAGATTTCTAATAAGTAATTGCCAGGTAATTACCACTATCTGAAAATAGTCGCTGGGAATGACCACTTCTCCATTCTTGATCCACTCCACTGTAGGAACGGGCTTGCCAGACACGGCGCATTCAAACTCAATATCCATGCTCTCGTAGGCATAAAGGCTTGAAGGGCGAATTAAAAACCACGGTGGAACTGAAAAAAAGATGGGGGAAAAAATGACAGTGGCAATGAGTGGATATAAATTGAGGCTTAGCAAGTACATCACTTCAATAAGCCTGAAAAATATTAGACATAAACAGAAAAATACATCTGTAGTTCAAATCATTCTCTTTAACCCCGAGCCTATCAAAAATTAAATACGAGGGGAAGCGCTTATTCTAGAAAATTCAATTAAAACAGCTGACGTTCGCTTTTATTTTACTAAAACAAAGAAATAAAACCTCAATTTAGAAGACACACAGGATTTCTGTATAACAAAAAAATAAATATAGCTCACACTAAGCGAGTACGGGGGTTATAAAACCTCTTTCATTTCAAAGGATCAGAGGCCAACTGCATACGGAACGAGGTCCTACAAGTCAACGCATGGACGGGCACATACAGGTACAAGACAAGCCCACCGACAAATGACATAAAATTAGAAGTATTTAAAGTAGAGACATTTTCACATAACCAAGAAGGATTTCTGACTGGGTTTACAGAAGACGAGGAGACAACCAATAACCAGGAACTCTGTCCCGAGCGACTGGAAGAAGAAAAAGGTCAAGTAATCTTTGCCGAAAATGAATTCTTATTAAGCTAGCAATTATCTGTTGCCTTGTATTACTGTAATGTATTCACAGTTTTTCAGTATGCTAGACGATATGCTAATTTAATTTCACTATTATTGTAATACTAGGACGACAGGAATTAGCAAGTTGAGGAAAACCGTTAATAACATCATCATTCTAATGAGCCCACCCCCCATCATACTGGAAAACACACACAAGCACCGAGCAGCCCACGCACGTTGTGTCAGTTTTTGTAAGGGAACGACGGTCTCCGTTTTGAATAGCCACCAAGAAGCCACCAGAGATGAACTTCTGAGCACCATCCATGCCTTATCATCTCAGACAGAAAATCCAACTGCAGTTCTTGAGCCATCGTTCCCAATGTCTGACCGTAATGTTTATAAAGACATAATATTAAGAAAGAAAACCCCTCTAAATTAAAAGAAGCTGAAAATTATAAACCCAATCGCCCAGACGCTAAGCAGCGTGGTCTCGCATCCCTAACTCCAGCCCCTTTTTAGCAAGGACGACAGCTCACTCCTCAACCACCCGATCAAATTCCATTTCTCCGCAGCCTCCCTCGGCATTCCAGCTCACCCGAGAGCAACTCCAGATTTAATTTCAAGCTTCCTATTTAGTACGTGGCTTCATGCTTTCTTATTTTCAGGCTTATCTCTGCAAATCAAATGATTGATTTCCCAGGGGGTTTCTTTTTCCTCTGGCTCCTTTTTCTACAATACCTGCGTGATCCACAGTTTGTTTTTAAACGCGTAGGAGCTGGACGCTAAGAGGTGCCACTAGCCAAGCCACCAGTGAAAGGGCAAAAGTACCCCCCTCCTTTTTCTTGTCCAGTTAACGATGATTTAGAGCAGCTCGATTTCCAGTACTCACTAAACTAATGGGGGGTTTCTGCACATCAGACCAAAAAGTCTCGCTGGGGATGCAGAAATCGAGGAAAACCGTTAAAATGTCTGAACATCACAACGTGGTATAAGCACCACAACCGGCGTCCGGTAGGAATACTGTGCCAGACGTGCAGATAAAACCATGCTCTTCAGGGCTTCAATTTTACCACCCCAACTACAAAACTCTTTTTTTTTTTTGATTTATTGACAATAGTTTCGAGCTTTGGTAATAAGTGAAGGCAGAGTCCTAGGCATCATCACCTCTTCCATCATACGCTCGCAATTCATCCCGAGTGCTCTCCAAACGCGTACAACAAGGTGGGAGTACTCATGAGAAAAGGAGGAGCTACTGGAGAGTCCAGCGGAGGGCTATGAGGATGAGGAGGGGACTGGAGCATCTCTCCTACGAGGAGAGGCTGAGGGAGCTGGGCTTGTTCAGCCTGGAGAAGAGAAGGCTGAGAGGGGACCTTAGAAATGCCTCTAAATATCTGCAGAGTGGGGGTCAGGAGGATGGGGCCAAACTCTTTGCAGTGGTGCCCAGCAACAGGACAAGGGGCAATGGGCACAAACTGAAGCAGAGGAAGCTCCAGCTGAACCCGAGGAAGAACTTCTTCCCTCTGAGGGTGACGGAGCCCTGGCCCAGGCTGCCCAGGGAGGCTGTGGAGTCTCCTTCTCTGGAGATATTCCAGCCCCGCCTGGACGCGGTGCTGTGCAGCCTGCTGTGGGTGACCCTGCTTGGGCAGGGGGTTGGACTGGGTGACCCCCAGAGGTCCCTTCCAACCCCTACCATTCTCTGATTCTGTGAAAATGAGATTACTCTATTTAAAAACTGTGCATAACACACAAAACTAAGCAGATCAAAGACACCAAAGTTTTTACGTCAGCGCTTTCTTGATTTTAGCAATTGTTTCTGCTTTTGAACTAAATTACTTGCAATTAAAAAAAGCATCTGCCCTGGGCCCCTCCAGCCCTGCTCCCGTGCCCCAGCTTTTTCATTCCTCTTTCAGACTGGTCTCATGTTTACCGCGTATTTAATAATTTAGGATACCAAGAAGCTCCTATGCCAGTTCAGATCAAACCCAATGCGTGCAAATTAAAACCGATGAGGTGTCCTGATTAACTTAGCTGTCTAATTGCCTCTCCAAAAGGCTCAGACACGCTCCGGGCTGGGCTCTTCTTGCTCTGCGGCCATACGGGCGTTAAATCAAGGTCTCCAGACCACACAGCCACAACATGGGGGATTTTGTAGATGATTTTTCAAATAAAACATCACTCCTAAGGGAAGACTAGGATGATTATCAACAGGTTTTTAAAAAATGGGATGGCTTACACTGGGGATACACAAAGAGAGGTGGTTTAGTGGCTCAGTTATGAAGAATCAGCACTGAGTAGCATGGCTTAAGGAAAAAGCAGCTCTTTGGGTAAGAAGCAGCTGAAGAAAAAAAATTTCAGACATTCACATGTTAATTTTTAACACTTTTTTTTTTTTAACTAGAGTCCTAGTATAATTTATTCAACAAACTCACATAAAACCACCAATACCCATGCAGTTTATAAACCACGTCATTTTTCCGAGCCGTGACAAAACCACATACCACTCCATCTTCATTAGCGTGGTTTATTGCCATGTCACCAGAAGCCTGCAATTAATTTCTACACTTGCAATTCCTAGATTCCTGCCAGTTATTCTTTAGGACGCGCGCGCTCCAGGACCCTGACCCCGCTGACCTGCACCTTTTCATTCCCTCTGCCGGAACTGCTGCTCCTCTCCCCACCATTTCTCTCCCCTTTATTTTTTTTTTTTAATTGTTGGCATTTTTCTAAACTGCTAGAAAGCTGGATACGTGGTTTTTTTTTTATGGATGACGTACAGTATATGCATATCTGGGTGCTGAATTTCATAGGCAATGGATGCATTTAACCACTATAACGCGCTCACCAACACCTTTCCGCCAGTTGGGTAGGTGTGCCCTGTATTTTTTTTTACTGACACCATTAAAGTGAGTCATTTTCCTAATTACTTTGGTGGAAATTATGCAGTATTAAACACAGGTGAGACATCACAAATCAGGACAACGTAACCCCCTACCAAAGCAGACAGATCTAACACATTCAGACTGGAAAAGTGTATGCATATATATATATATAACATGCCAAGCATTACAAACATACATTCTATAAATATTTTATATATCAATAAATGTCAAGCGCTGCCATATTTGCTCTCTATGTGTTTTTTCTCAGTACTGAATATTTTAAAGGCGTGCATATGCGAAGAAGGCTGGTGAGGTCCCTTGCAAAGGAAATAAAAACTCATGCTGTTTTCCTGTTCCTTCCAATTACAGTGTACTGATATAAAGTGGCTCGAACTCACTCCAGACTATTTTTTCCCCATAAAGCTTGCAATATTTCACAGAAGTATTTTTTTCCCCAGAAAATTTCTACGAATTGTGGGAAAGTGGGAGTTCAGGGAGACTCCTCCCGAACAGCCTTGCACTGCTCACACTGTACTTAACCCTTGCTCCGGGTGAAAGCCTTAAAATTCTATCTTCAGACAGAAATAATTTAAAATAACCCCTCCAAAGCTTGTCCTTATTCCATACCAGGATGAAAACACTTTTCTAAACGCTCGTTTTCGTTACTGAGTGTCCCTATCAAAACGCCCCAGTCACGGACTGAGAATATTTTATACTGGATGCCATACCAAAAAAGGGAGAGAAAACCCAAAAGGTTACCGGAGATCTATCAAAGAAGATGCCCAGGAGATGTGGGGCTTAACAGAATTTGTATCAGCAAGTGGCATCAAATTCCTCACTAAAAATCTTCAGATAAAGGATTAGGACAGACCCCAGCGTGCAACCCTACGGACTTGGGAGGATTTTTATCAGTTTGAATGGCGTCGCTTATGTGAAACACAAGACAGGAGAAACTTTGCAGCTAAGTAGTTCCGTAAAATAGTTTGCACAAAAGTTTAAAGTTCTTGGTGGGCTCCCAGTTGCCCCCCAGCAGACAGAGCAAACCAGTACGTGGTATGGCGAGCTCCCAGATTCAAAATTAAATCCCTTCTCTCCATGCCGGCAGACCTCCGGGAGAGGATGAGCGCTTCATTTTCCGCAATGCAAAAAAAAGCCAATTTGAAAATTAATTTTTATGCATATCCTTCCGTAAAGATCACGCGACAGCCCTGACCTTCACGTGCCCGAAGGTCCCCTCAGACGCGGAGCGTGCTCGGAAGCCTGTCCCGTTCGCGGGGCAGGACTGCCGCAGGTCGGCGTTCCGACGCTCCTCCAAACCACTCCACAGGGATTCTGCAACGCCATGCAAGGCAGGTCTGGGTCTTGGGTCTCAAACGCCGGCTTCCACCAAACGGGCTTTTCCCTCTTTTTTTTTTTGGCCTCATCTGGAGTACTCTGTCCAGTTCTGGGCTCCCCAGTTCAAGAAAGATGAGGAGCTACTGGAGAGAGTCCAGCGGAGGGCTACGAGGATGAGGAGGGGACTGGAGCATCTCTCCTAGGAGGAGAGGCTGAGGGAGCTGGGCTTGTTCAGCCTGGAGAAGAGAAGGCTGAGAGGGGACCTTAGAAATGCCTCTAAATATCTGCAGGGTGGGTGTCAGGAGGATGGGTCCAAACTCTTTTCAGTGGTGCCCAGCGACAGGACAAGGGGCAATGGGCACAAACTGAAGCAGAGGAAGCTCCAGCTGAACCTGAGGAAGAACTTCTTCCCTCTGAGGGTGACGGAGCCCTGGCCCAGGCTGCCCAGGGAGACTGTGGAGTCTCCTTCTCTGGAGATATTCAGGCCCCACCTGGATGCGGTCCTGTGCAGCCTGCTCTGGGTGACCCTGCTTCGGCAGGAGGGTTGTACTAGATGACCCACAGAGGTCCCTTCCAACCCCTACCACTCTGTGATTCTGTGATTTAAGGGCCACAGCAGGCTGCATTTATTATCAAAACAGTCAAAAACAGGTTGTAACGAGCCTGTAAGCAGAGACTCAGGGACTAATGGAACACTTGCCAGCAGAAACTGCTAGTTTCGAGAGCTGTGTGTTGGGCTGACCTCCCTACTTCTAGAAATACCTCTTGTGAGCTGACAGCTGATCTTGCCACAAGAGGAAACGACTCTAACTCCGCGAAACGTCAGCATTTCCTAATGCAAAGTGTCTTCTCTTTTTGCATGTTTGAATAAGGAACTCGTTTCGGCTGACCCAAGAAAGATAACCGCCGTCAGCAAGTGGCCAACCCTGCCAGCCTCCTGAACGGGAAGGCTTTCAACCACACGTACTTAAAGGGGGGCTTCGTCATCTCGCAGATTAAAATCCTCTTTAAAAAAAAAAAAAGCCTTGTACTTTTCACCACTAACTTGCGCAAACCATGAGCGGAAAAATCAAGCGATGTCAACTGAACGTGCCCGGTTGCGCCTGTCTCAAGGCCAGCACGATCTAACTCAAAGCCAGTGGAGATCCTCCTGATCTAAACATGACAGGAGAATTGTGTTTTTTTTATATGAACATGTTTTCTTATATATGTGTGTTTACTTTTCTTATATATGTATGTGTGTACTACTCTTCCCTGGCCTACACAGTAATTCAGGAACTGCGTTATTACCACAAGAAGTTTAGGAAAAAACCATGACTAGCACTACAATGCACGACTCTTTCCAAAGAGCATGAGGCTTAAAAATTAAAACCCCACTAACGTGTCTTCAAAAAAAGAGTAAATTAGAACTACTATCTCCTTATCTCTTACCGCAGCTCTTTATCCTTGTCTTACTCTAAACTCTAATGCCCGACAGGCAGAAAGACAACGGGATCTCAAGCTATCTCCCCTCAGACCAGCCTTGAAGAAACAGAAGAAAAATGATACTATTCTCCTATGTAAAACTTCATTCTTCACCTAAATAAAGGCATTACTTGTTGTCTTTAATGATTCAGATTATTTTCATGCCTCTAGTTCTCAACGTGAAGGTGAGCTTATACCGCTACTGCGGAACGGCAGGAGTTGATGGTTCCCAAGAGAAAAAGACCCAAGCCACCAAAAATTCAAGTGAGAGACCATCGCAGTCCCATGGACACGCAAGAAGAGAAGATGCAGAGATGAGTCCTGCAGCTAGAGCCGGGTGTTTACAGGTAAAGCCTTCTCACCTGCGACGCACGTCCCGCTCAACATATTAGAAATGTATTTTCCTCTGCCTGAACCCCCAGCTCTGCAGCTAACCCAGCTGTATCCTCGTCCCTCAGCACAACCTGGAGCAGCCTTTGAACTTCCAAAGCTGCCCATGGTTTCCATCGCATCCGTACCGTAAAATACCGGGAGCTGAGCAGATACTGGGGAGAAAAAGGTAAGAAAGCAGAAAATCCAGCTGATGGGAGAGGACAGAAAACCTCAGCACTTGTTTCCCACTCTGCATCTTCTAAGGCAAGCCCAAGCCAACTCAATAGCTGCTAACCTTCCCGCTCCGGCACTGTATAAATGAAAAAGAATCAAATGATGAGATTTTATTTTCACTGACTACATTACTAAATGTACTTCTACTAATGAGTGCACTGATGACTTAATGGAAAATACAATTCCAGTTTTATAAATAATGATGAAGATTCTCCATCGTTCTATCCAGAAAATACAGCGGAAAGCAAAGCTTAACATTGCTCCCACTTCTGCTTCCAAAGACAGAAACCCTTCTGCGACGACCCCTGCTATCCTTGTAGAGCTGAAAGTCTTGATCTTAGCTAAAAAAAAAATAGGTGCTTTGCTCAGGGATCTGTAGGAGCCAGCCCCTCACCCCAGCGCAGAGGAAAAGGCGACACAGCTGATGGAAGGAAAACTCGTTCCTGTCTCTGCACCGGTTCCACGTGCAGCTATCCCATGGAAACGCAAAAGGGACCAAGATTTCTTGCACGGTTTTCAGATGGGGTCGGAGCACTAAAGGACAGGTTGCTGCAGGACTGCTCCTCAAGGATAACGGGAGTATAAAGAGGCTGCTATGCAAAAAAGGACTTTCTTAGTAATTCACGTCATGCAAAAGATCATTCACACGTCGGGAATCAAGTCAGAAATTCCTATCGCAAAATACTACTTCCTCACAGACATTGCCACTTCGTGTCCTTTGCCTTTTTCCTAAATATCAGTTTCAAAAACTTGCCAAGGGTATAATATGTGCAAAAAAACAAACAAACAAAAAAAAAAATCCCCAACCTCTTGGGGTTTTTTGGGGGAGGCTTGCATGGTCTGGTGGCCAATAACAGCTCCCACTTCATTGCCCTCAAGGTAGCCAGGCCCTAGTAAGTTCAGAAAGGTGGAGAAGGACCCTGTGAAATTGCCAGGAGCTCCATCTGGCTCCAGCAACCTCAGCACCCAGGAGCAGATGACAGAATCCCAGCATGGTCGGGGTTGGAAGGAACCTCTGTGGGTCACCCAGTCCAACCCCCTGCCCAAGCAGGGTCACCCACAGCAGGCTGCACAGGACCTTGTCCAGGCAGGGCTTGAATATCTCCAGAGAAGGAGACTCCACAGCCTCCCTGGGCAGCCTGGGCCAGGGCTCCGTCACCCTCAGAGGGAAGAAGTTCTTCCTCATCTTCAGCTGGAACTTCCTCTGCTTCAGTTTGTGCCCATTGCCCCTTGTCCTGTTGCTGGGCACCACTGGAAAGAGTTTGGCCCCGTCCTCCTGACACCCACCCTGCAGATATTTGTAAGCATTTCTAAGGTCCCCTCTCAGCCTTCTCTTCTCCAGGCTGAACAAGCCCAGCTCCCTCAGCCTCTCCTCATAGGAGAGATGCTCCAGTCCCCTCATCATCCTCATAGCCCTCCGCTGGACTCTCTCCAGTGGCAGAATCACAGAATGTTCAGGGTTGGAAGATGCAGCAGCTACACGTGTCCCTCCTCATAGAAGAAACCTACGCCGTTAAAAAGTACCGAAATCAGACCCATGGTGGGCAAGGTTCCGGGTCTGGGTAGACAACGCGTGCACACACTCACCTACAAGTTTCCACGGAGTACGCTCTGTACAACTTCTACAAGCAATCTATAATTAAACTTAGCTACCTCATAGACCAGCGTGTTCTACAACGGCGCAGAGTGTTTCAGGATTAACGTAAATGTCTCTAAATTTCTGAGTTTATAAACAACTCAGGTGCATAAATCTTTCAAATGGTTCATAATATGTTATTTTAACAACAATATTCTGGAGGACTTGTGAAATACAAGGATGTTGCCTCCAGCGGTAGAGACGTTCGACACGGAGAGAGGATTTTTTCCCTCCATTAAAACATTTTTTCATGTATGACCACCACGTCAAAAACAATATAAAGATGAAATATAGCATCCCTGCCCCTTGCGATAGGTAAAAACGCTGGCCCAGCTCTGGAATGGGCTTGCCTGGCTGGAGCCCACAGAAGCAGGATACTAATAAATGTTCCTTTTATGTCACGCGCCGATAACGGACAGCCTGGGAAGCGAAAACTAAGGTCACCAATAGCTGTCAATTCATAACTGCCTAAAGATTTTATTTTATTGCTGCCTTTATGACTTAGAGTGCAGCCAACAGTTATTGACCGCATACCATCTGCCCGGGGAACAAACGAGCATTTCATAATTGCGTATTGGGTCAAGCTTTATCTTTCGATGCATCAACGTTCTTTCTGTACAGCCCTGCATGATAGGAACACATGCACCATGGAGCAGGCTTTCCAAAGGCTAACCCGATACCGACAATCAACTAAAGCCTGAGTAAATGCAGGAAAGAAAAAAAACGAGCTTGTAAGCAAAGTTGCAGCTAGAGCAGAATTATCACTGTAATTTTTTTTTTTTTAATAATATTTCACCTATGTGGCAAAATACTGTAGGGCTAGAAAGACGTTTCAAGGTTTTAGAAGGCATAATTGGGTTTTTTGGCCAGTAGGTCAAGGAAGGTTCTCCTCCCCCTCTACTCTGCCCTGGTGAGGCCCCATCTGGAGTCCTGTGTCCAGTTCTGGGCTCCCCACTTCAAGAAAGATGAGGAGCTGCTGGAGAGAGTCCAGCGGAGGGCTACGAGGATGGTGAGGGGACTGGAACATCTCTCCTACGAGGAGAGGCTGAGGGAGCTGGGCTTGTTCAGCCTGGAGAAGAGAAGGCTGAGAGGGGACCTTAGAAATGCCTACAAATATCTGCAGGGTGGGGGTCAGGAGGACGGGGCCAGACTCTTTCCAGTGGTGCCCAGCGACAGGACGAGGGGCAACGGGCACAAACTGAAGCAGAGGAAGCTCCAGCTGAACCTGAGGAAGAACTTCTTCCCTCTGAGGGTGACGGAGCCCTGGCCCAGGCTGCCCAGGGAGACTGTGGAGTCTCCTTCTCTGGAGATGTTCAGGCCCCACCTGGATGCGGTCCTGTGCAGCCTGCTCTGGGTGACCCTGCTTCGGCAGGAGGGTTGTACTAGATGACCCACAGAGGTCCCTTCCAACCCCTACCACTCTGTGATTCTGTGATTTAAGGGCCACAGCAGGCTGCATTTATTATCAAAACAGTCAAAAACAGGTTGTAACGAGTCTGTAAGCAGAGACTCAGGGACTAATGGAACACTTGCCAGCAGAAACTGCTAGTTTCGAGAGCTGTGTGTTGGGCTGACCTCCCTACTTCTAGAAATACCTCTTGCAAGCTGACAGCTGATCTTGCCACAAGAGGAAACGACTCTAACTCCGCGAAACGTCAGCATTTCCTAATGCAAAGTGTCTTCTCTTTTTGCATGTTTGAATAAGGAACGCGTTTCGGCTGACCCAAGAAAGATAACCGCCGTCAGCAAGTGGCCAACCCTGCCAGCCTTCTGAACGGGAAGGCTTCCAACCATACGTACTTAAAAGGGGGCTTCGTCATCTCGCAGATTAAAATCCTCTTTAAAAAAAAAAAATCCCTTGTACTTTTCACCACTAACTTGCGCAAACCATGAGCGGAAAAATCAAGCGATGTCAACTGAACGTGCCCGGTTGCGCCTGTCTCAAGGCCAGCACGATCTAACTCAAAGCCAGTGGAGATCCTCCTGATCTAAACATGACAGGAGAATTGTGTTTTTTTTATATGAACATGTTTTCTTATATATGTGTGTTTACTTTTCTTATATATGTATGTGTATACTACTCTTCCCTGGCCTACACAGTAATTCAGGAACTGCGTTATTACCACAAGAAGTTTAGGAAAAAACCATGACTAGCACTACAATGCACGACTCTTTCCAAAGAGCATGAGGCTTAAAAATTAAAACCCCACTAACGTGTCTTCAAAAAAAGAGTAAATTAGAACTACTATCTCCTTATCTCTTACCACAGCTCTTTATCCTTGTCTTACTCTAAACTCTATGCCCGACAGGCAGAAAGACAACGGGATCTCAAGCTATCTCCCCTCAGACCAGCCTTGAAGAAACAGAAGAAAAATGATACTATTCTCCTATGTAAAACTTCATTCTTCACCTAAATAAAGGCATTACTTGTTGTCTTTAATGATTCAGATTATTTTCATGCCTCTAGTTCTCAACGTGAAGGTGAGCTTATACCGCTACTGCGGAACGGCAGAAGTTGATGGTTCCCAAGAGAAAAAGACCCGAGCCACCAAAAATTCAAGTGAGAGACCATTGCAGTCCCATGGACATGCAAGAAGAGAAGATGCAGAGATGAGTCTTGCAGCTAGATCCGGGTGTTTATAGGCAAAGCCTTCTCACCTGCAACGCACGTCCCGCTCAACATATTAGAAATGTATTTTCCTCTGCCTGAACCCCCAGCTCTGCAGCTAACCCAGCTGTATCCTCGTCCCTCAGCACAACCTGGAGCAGCCTTTGAACTTCCAAAGCTGCCCATGGTTTCCATCGCATCCGTACCGTAAAATACCGGGAGCTGAGCAGAGACTGGGGAGAAAAAGGTAAGAAAGCAGAAAATCCAGCCAATGGGAGAGGACAGAAAACCTCAGCACTTGTTTCCCACTCTGCATCTTCTAAGGCAAGCCCAAGCCAACTCAATAGCTGCTAACCTTCCCGCTCCGGCACTGTATAAATGAAAAAGAATCAAATGATGAGATTTTATTTTCACTGACTACATTACTAAATGTACTTCTACTAATGAGTGCACTGATGACACACTTAATGGAAAACACAATTTCAGTTTTATAAATAATGATGAAGATTCTCCATCGTTCTATCCAGAAAATACAGCGGAAAGCAAAGCCTAACATTGCTCCCACTTCTGCTTCCAAAGACAGAAACCCTTCTGCGATGACCCCTGCTATCCTTGCAGAGCTGAAAGTCTTGATCTTAGCTAAAAAAAAAATAGGTGCTTTGCTCAGGGATCTGTAGGAGCCAGCCCCTCACCCCAGCGCAGAGGAAAAGGCGACACAGCTGATGGAAGGAAAACTCGTTCCTGTCTCTGCACCGGTTCCACGTGCAGCTATCCCATGGAAACGCAAAAGGGACCAAGATTTCTTGCACGGTTTTCAGATGGGGTCGGAGCACTGAAGGACAGGTTGCTGCAGGACCGCTCCTCAAGGATAACGGGAGTATAAAGAGGCTGCTATGAAAAAAAGGATTTTCTTAGTAATTCACGTCATGCAAAAGATCATTCACACGTCGGGAATCAAGTCAGAAATTCCTATCGCAAAATACTACTTCCTCACAGACATTGCCACTTCGTGTCCTTTGCCTTTTTCCTAAATATCAGTTTCAAAAACTTGCCAAGGGTATAATATGTGCCCAAAAAAAAAAAAAAAAAAAAAAAAATCCCCAACCTCTTGGGGTTTTTTGGGGGAGGCTTGCATGGTCTGGCGGCCAATAACAGCCCCCACTTCATTGCCCTCAAGGTAGCCAGATCCTAGTAAGTTCAGAAAGGTGGAGAAGGACCCTGTGAAATTGCCAGGAGCTCCATCTGGCTCCAGCAACCTCAGCACCCAGGAGCAGATGACAGAATCCCAGAATGGTTGGGGTTGGAAGGGCCCTCTGTGGGTCACCCAGCCCAACCCCCTGCCCAGGCAGGGTCACCCACAGCAGCCTGCACAGGACCTTGTCCAGGCAGGGCTTGAATATCTCCAGAGAAGGAGACTCCACAGCCTCCCTGGGCAGCCTGGGCCAGGGCTCCGTCACCCTCAGAGGGAAGAAGTTCTTCCTCATCTTCAGCTGGAACTTCCTCTGCTTCAGTTTGTGCCCATTGCCCCTTGTCCTGTTGCTGGGCACCACTGGAAAGAGTTTGGCCCCGTCCTCCTGACACCCACCCTGCAGATATTTGTAAGCATTTCTAAGGTCCCCTCTCAGCCTTCTCTTCTCCAGGCTGAACAAGCCCAGCTCCCTCAGCCTCTCCTCATAGGAGAGATGCTCCAGTCCCCTCATCATCCTCATAGCCCTCCGCTGGACTCTCTCCAGTGGCAGAATCACAGAATGTTCAGGGTTGGAAGATGCAGCAGCTACACGTGTCCCTCCTCATAGAAGAAACCGACGCCGTTAAAAAGTACCGAAATCAGACCCATGGTGGGCAAGGTTCCGGGTCTGGGTAGACAACGCGTGCACACACTCACCTACAAGTTTCCACGGAGTACGCTCTGTACAACTTCTACAAGCAATCTATAATTAAACTTAGCTACCTCATAGACCAGCGTGTTCTACAACGGCGCAGAGTGTTTCAGGATTAACGTAAATGTCTCTAAATTTCTGAGTTTATAAACAACTCAGGTGCATAAATCTTTCAAATGGTTCATAATATGTTATTTTAACAACAATATTCTGGAGGACTTGTGAAATACAAGGATGTTGCCTCCAGCGGTAGAGACGTTCGACACGGAGAGAGGATTTTTTCCCTCCATTAAAACATTTTTTCATGTATGACCACCACGTCAAAAACAATATAAAGATGAAATATAGCATCCCTGCCCCTTGCGATAGGTAAAAACGCTGGCCCAGCTCTGGAATGGGCTTGCCTGGCTGGAGCCCACAGAAGCAGGATGCTAATAAATGTTCCTTTTATGTCACGCGCCGATAACGGACAGCCTGGGAAGCGAAAACTAAGGTCACCAATAGCTGTCAATTCATAACTGCCTAAAGATTTTATTTTATTGCTGCCTTTATGACTTAGAGTGCAGCCAACAGTTATTGACCGCATACCATCCGCCCGGGGAACAAACGAGCATTTCATAATTGCGTATTGGGTCAAGCTTTATCTTTCGATGCATCAACGTTCTTTCTGTACAGCCCTGCATGATAGGAACACATGCACCATGGAGCAGGCTTCCTGAAGGCTAACCCGATACCAACAATTAGCTAAAGCCTGAGAAAATGCAGGAAAAAAAAAATGAGCTTGTGAGAAAGTTGCAGCTAGAGCAAAATTATCATCGTAATTTTTATTTTTTTTAATATTTCACCTATGTTGCAAAATACTGTAGGGCTAGAAAGACGTTTCAAGGTTTTAGAAGGCATAATTGGGTTTTTTGGCCAGTAGGTCAAGGGAGGTTCTCCTTCCCCTCTACTCTGCCCTGGTGAGGCCCCATCTGGAGTCCTGTGTCCAGTTCTGGGCTCCCCACTTCAAGAAAGATGAGGAGCTGCTGGAGAGAGTCCAGCGGAGGGCTGCGAGGATGAGGAGGGGACTGGAGCATCTCTCCTACAAGGAGAGGCTGAGGGAGCTGGGCTTGTTCAGCCTGGAGAAGAGAAGGCTGAGAGGGGACCTTAGAAATGCCTACAAATATCTGCAGGGTGGGTGTCAGGAGGATGGGGCCAGACTCTTTCCAGTGGTGCCCAGCGACAGGACAAGGGGCAATATGCACAAACTGAAGCAGAGGAAGCTCCAGCTGAAGATGAGGAAGAACTTCTTCCCTCTGAGGGTGACGGAGCCCTGGCCCAGGCTGCCCAGGGAGGTTGTGGAGTCTCCTTCTCTGGAGATATTCAAGCCCCGCCTGGACATGGTTCTGTGCAGCCTGCTCTGGGTGACCCTGCTTGGGCAGGGGGTTGGACTGGGTGACCCACAGAGGTCCCTTCCAACCCCGACCATTCTGTGATTCTGTGATTTTCTTCATTCCTTCCCTTCCTAAAAACATCAAGATACCATCGCTGTGAGTTAACTCAAGAGAAGTACTTACACGCACCAAGCTTCACCTCATCAAAAAGAAAAAAAATAAATGCAAAAATATCTGACAACCTTTCATCTGTGCAAGAGGCAAAATTCTACCCTTCCACAATCTGCTGACAGAAAGTACTTGTGGCCAGACAGAAAGACAACCGTTGAGCCCGGATGCCGCACGGTCTCTCTCGTCTTCCCCTTGGTCCGTGAAGGACCAGCAATGGATCCTTCCTGGAGCTCTTCGCTGAGGTTCGAGCCGACGCCAGTGCGCACCAGGCTATCGGACCTGCTAATTGCAACTACAACACGTTTCATTTTGGGATCTCAAAGCAATTTGTAGACATTAAATAATTCACAAGCGTTTTACAGACAGATACACACACACAGAGTAAATGACTTGCTCAAGGTCATGTAACGTATCAGTGACAGATAATTAAAAGCCAGTGTAATTAATAGGTATCCCTGTGAGATTCTTGTGTATCTTAGGCTCTTAGCCGGCAGAGAAAGCCACCTCTTTGCAGCGTGGCTTTCCCACGTTTACTTTTGTACCTTCTCCCCAAAACCATTTTCCGGATCTGCCCACCTTCGCCGTGATCGCCCCTGGTGAAGTCCCACCAGCGTGGGCGGCTGCCACGGGAGCAGGAGCCCGGTCTCTACCGCAGCCCCACGGCGGGCATGGGGGTCTGGCTCTCGCTGACGAGCGGGTCGGTTAACGAGCCAGCACCACCCCGCTCCTCCTCCACCAGCATCCCTCACTGAGGTTAAAAGCAACCGCGGTAACCTCATCAGAAAGAAAATTGTGGAGGCTGAAAATGGATAAAAACATCGCAGAAGCGAGGCGAGCACTGTACGAGTTCATTACCCTCTCTGGAGCAGTCCTGATCTCTAATAAACAGATTTTGTTGTTGTTGTTGTTGCTGTTCTTCACCATTTCATTCCTTTTTCCACTTTTGCAACACAGCGTTGGGGCGGAGGGACCGCCACGGCTTTCCCCATGGGAAGGAGCCGGGTCAGAGGGTGGTGCGGCCAGGGATGAGGCATCGCCGCGGCTCCCCCCGCCATCAACCTCCCGTCCGCATCGGTGACGCCTCATCTTGTTCAGAATCACAGAATGGTCGGGGTTGGAAGGGACCTCTGTGGGTCACCCAGCCCAACCCCCTGCCCAAGCAGGGTCACCCAGAGCAGGCTGCACAGCACCGCGTCCAGGCGGGGCTGGAATATCTCCAGAGAAGGAGACTCCACAGCCTCCCTGGGCAGCCTGGGCCAGGGCTCCGTCACCCTCAGAGGGAAGAAGTTCTTCCTCATCTTCAGCTGGAGCTTCCTCTGCTTCAGTTTGTGCCCGTTGCCCCTTGTCCTGTCGCTGGGCACCACTGGAAAGAGTCTGGCCCCGTCCTCCTGACACCCACCCTTCAGATATTTGTGAGCATTTCGAAGGTCCCCTCTCAGCCTTCTCTTCTCCAGGCTGAACAAGCCCAGCTCCCTCAGCCTCTCCTCGTAGGAGAGATGCTCCAGTCCCCTCCTCATCCTCGTAGCCCTCCGCTGGACTCTCTCCAGTAGCTCCTCATCTTTCTTGAACTGGGGAGCCCAGAACTGGACATAGCCCTCCAGATGGGGCCTCACCAGGGCAGTGTAGAGGGGGAGGAGAACCATCCAAGGGCGGCAAGGCCTGTAACCATAGGCTGAGGAAACGAGACTCAGGGAGATAAAATGTGAGTGCGAGAGGGAAAAAACACCCCACTGACACCAAAAAAGTACGACGAGCTGTGAGCTGCTCACAGAAGGTGTCTTTAGGAAACTTCTTTTGGCCGACGCCGCGTTTCTAACTCTGTAGCACAAGTTTCAAATAAAACTACCAAGAACTGAAGGTGCACAGCCAGCAGCTCGCTGGATTCACTCCATGTTTCAGCCAGGTCCACGCGGGCAGAACGGGCATCCCTGCTTGCTCAGGCTCATCCCCACGTCTGGAAAGGAGGAGCAAACCGCTCTTTTACCTTGAGAGACGCTCCGCTGAAGCTGTCTGTTGGCTTGGAGACTGGAAAGAGTCTTCTGAATGGCACAACGTTTTGAGATGCCCCTAAAGCTTCAGCCTCTTAAAACGCTTCGTTTTTGTCACATGCAGGATTTGCTTCAGAGCATTTTAAAATCTTTCTGGAGCAGGTTGCCCAAAGAAGCTGTGGCTGCCCCCTCCCTGGCAGGGTTCAAGGCCAGGCTGGATGGAGCTCCAAGCAACCTGGGCTGGTTGAAGATGTCCCTGCTGATGGCAGCTGCACGGACAAGTTCCTGTGCAGCCTGCTGTAGGTGACCCTGCTTCTGCAGGAGGGTTGGACTAGATGACCCACAGAGGTCCCTTCCAACCCTGAACATGCTGTGATTCTGTGGCAGGGAGGTTGGAACGAGATGATCTTTAAGGTCCACTCCAACCCAAACCACTCTACAATTCTATGATTATGCTTGGAAGTATTAAAAAAAAAAAAAAAGAAAAATAATTTTTAAAAAGCACGGCAGCCCCTCTGTATTTTCCTTTCTTTATTTTCATTCTATCAGCCATCAAGCTGTTACCTCCTAAGGAAAAAAATCTCACCAACTGATCGCATTTCCCCTCCGCCCGGAGGAGTTTGGCTGGAGGCTGTCCAGCCCTAAAGACTGGCAGCAGTTTGTCACTCTGCAAGAGGAAAACGTTGCGAAAGCGTGCTGAAAAGGTACTTATTTTGGAGCTATTTACTTGCACGGCCTCAATCTTCATTTTATCGCAGCCTTAAAAGAAAGGGAAATGAGAAACCGAGGAGGTAAGACAGAATATATATTACAGCAGTATATATAATATTGGAGACTTCACTGCAGTCTGTTACGGTGCTTACTGTACTTTCAGACCCCTTCACGTACCTGGCAAGTTAACGAGTGGATCCTCACGCCATTTACTCAGGCTAGTACATCAGCTTTTAAATTACACCGCTCAGACAAAATCGTTGACACAAACTGAGGACAGCTGCTCCGAATGAGCACCTTGGAAAAGCAAGATTTGAGGTGTGCATGAAAAGCTTTACAAACCAAGCTGGGCAGAATACAGAGAATGAAGAAGTCGTTGCCAAAAAGTAATAAAAGCTTCCCGTTTCTGTTTTAAAAACCCGGGAAGAGTCATGAGGAACCTCCATTTTGTTTGAAAAGTCCTGGCAGTCAGGTGAAGGCCCTGGTGACTGCAAAAAGGGAAATGTTGCACCCTTTTTTAAAAAGGGCAGAAAGGAAGACCCTGGGAACTACCGACCTGTCAGCCCCACCTCTGTTCCTCAGAAGATCATGAACAGATCCTCCTAGGAGTTATGCTACGGTACACAGAGGACAGGGAGGTGATTCGAGACAGCCAGCACAGCTTCACCAAGGGCAAATCCTGCCCAAGACCAACCTCGTGGCCTTCTACGATGGAGTGACTACATCAGTGGACAAGGGAAGAGCTACAGATGTCATCCCTCTGGACTTCAGTAAGGCCTTTGACGTGGTTTCCCCACAACATCCTTCTCTCTGAATTGGAGAGAGATGGATTTGATGGGTGGACTGCTCGGTGGATGAGGAATCGGTTGGATGGTCGCATCCAGAGGGCAGTGGTCAATGGCTCAGTGTCCAGATGAAGATAGGTGACGAGTGGTGTCCCTCAGAGGTCCGTATTGGAACCAGTACTGTTTAATATCTTCATCAGTGATGCAGACAGCAGGATCAAGTGAACCCTCAAGCAAGTGTGCGGATGACACCAAGCTGAGTGGTGAAGTGGACACACCAAAACGACGGGATGCCATAGAGATGGACTTGGACAAGCTCAAGAAATGGGCCCGTGTGAACCTCATGAGGTTCAACAAGGCCAAATGCAGGGTCTTGCACATGGGTCAGGGCACCTCCCGGTACCAATACAGGCTGGGGATGAAGGGATGGGGATCAGCCCTGAGGAGAAGGACTTGGGGGTGCTGGGGGATGAAAAGCTGGACAGGAGCTGGCAATGTGCGCTGGCAGCCCCGAAGGTCAACCATACCCTGGGCTGCATCCCCAGCAGCGTGGGCACAGGGCGAGGGAGGGTGTTCTGCGCCTCTGCCATGCTCTGGTGAGACCCCCCGGGAGTCCTGCGTCCAGCTCTGGAGCCCTCAGCACAGGACAGAGCTGGAGCTGCTGGAGAGGGACCAGAGGAGGCCCCAGCAAAGATCCGAGGGCTGGAACCCCTCTGCTGGGAGGAAAGGCTGGGAGAGCTGGGGCTGCTCAGCCTGGAGAAGAGAAGGCTCCGGGGAGACCTTAGAGCAGCCCTTCCAGTAGTTGAAGGGGGCTTAGGAGAAAGATGGGGTCAGGCTTTTTAGCAGAGCCTGTAGCGATAGGACAAGAGCCGTCAGCTGCTTTAGTCCTGACTTTTGAGTGAATTAATGGAAAACGAAGAGTTATGCTTTTGGTTCCTGGAGTAGATGACTTGGTTGCTACGAAGACAACAGCTGATTCAGGTTCTGCTGGACAGTGCATGTAAACCTCCATCACTTTTATTCTCGGTGGCCTTGGATTACGTCAAAAACATCTGATTTTGCTCACTAATCAACTTGGAGCTCATTGATTCCTTTCCCTCTGATCAAAATGCAAACGCCTTACCCAGAGCAGAAGAGGGGTCGTGCGATGAAGCGCGTGCAGCTGCCAGGGCTGCTTCGAGCCCCTTTCATCTCCCTGCACCTCCTTCTTAGTGCCAAGAAGAATGGTCACCCCCCACCAGGGCACCCGGTGAAGAGGCACGTTCGTGCCAGCTGCACCAAAAGCATCCTCAGCCTTTTCCATAATCCATATTCTGCCCTTGCTCGCATTCTTGTACTCGGTTGGCAGGTAGGATTGTTAAACAAATAAACCAAAATAAATCTGCCTAGCGTATGCCTTCAGTTTTCAAACCAAGCGAAACTTTTAGATACTTTCACAGAATCACAGAATGTTGGGGGTCGGAAGGGACCTCTGTGGGTCACCCAGTCCAACCCCCTGCCCAAGCAGGGTCACCCACAGCAGGCTGCACAGGACCACGTCCAGGCGGGGCTGGAATATCTCCAGAGAAGGAGACTCCACAGCCTCCCTGGGCAGCCTGGGCCAGGGCTCCGTCACCCTCAGAGGGAAGAAGTTCTTCCTCATCTTCAGCTGGAAATTCCTCTGCTTCAGTTTGTGCCCGTTGCCCCTTGTCCTGTCGCGGGGCACCACTGAGAAGAGTCTGGCCCCATCCTCCTGACAGCCACCCTGCAGATATTTGTAAGCATTTATTAGGTCCTTCTTTCATGAAGACCTAACACTTGCTAGTCGTTAGCAATGAAATGCTAATGAAATGAAAATGAAATGACTTTTTATTTATTTATTTCAAGGCGAGTACGGACAGACATATTCTGGAATGTTTCCCGGGATGGGGCATCTCCCACCTCTCTGGGCAACCTCTGCCAGGGTCTCACCACCCTCAGCGTAAAAAATTTCTTCCTTTCATCTGAAGCAGAAGAAGTTCCATCTGAACACGAGGAAGAACTTCTTCCCTCTGAGGGTGATGGAGCCCTGGCCCAGGCTGCCCAGGGAGGCTGTGGAGTCTCCTTCTCTGGAGATATTCAAGCCCCACCTGGACAAGGTCCTGTGCAGCCTGCTCTGGGTGACCCTGCTTGGGCAGGGGGTTGGACTGGGTGACCCACAGAGGGCCCTTCCAACCCCTGCCATGCTGGGATTCTGTGATCTCGTGTGAATCTCCCCTCTTTGAGTTTAAAACCATCACCTATCACAACAGGCCCTGCTGAAACACTACACAGAATAAACGAAAACTAAGAACTAGCAAACACCAAGCTTCACTCAATCCTTCCCCAGGACAAGACACATCAATTTTTAAAACCAGATCTAAACCAGACTAAAGCAACACGCATTCTGTATCTGCACAACGTCCTTCAGCGCGCCGCTTCTGAACCTCAACGCTAACACACCACAAACTGCCCAAATGTAGCTTGAACGGATCCAACGAGTTGAATTCCTGCCAGCTGGTGTCACCGACAGCTCAGTTCTTCCAACCGCCTTGACCTTTGATGCGAAAGCAATCATAGTTTAATTGCTATGACACATCTCGCCTGTAGATATTAATGGGCTTGCCATACCCAAGTGAAGATTGACACCTCGCTGTCATTTTACCAGTGGGAAAATGAGAGCACGTGGATCAGGCTCATCAGGAGGGTACGTGACGATGATCCAGCCTGACCTAACTCCTGATTCAAATAGGACTTCCCCAATTAATCACTTTTTGAATTACTCTGTATATTTTAGGAAGCTCATTCATTTTTTATCTCGTGATACAAAATACACCATGGCTCTTCGTACACTTTTCTACTGATTAATTATTCTCATTTAAGAATACAGTATTATCTTACTTCTAGTCTACATTTGTCCATTTTCAGCCATGGATGTTCTTCCTATCTCTGCCAGGTAGACTGCAAGGCTCCATTATTCTACTTCTGTTCTGTGCACAGATAGCTGCAGACCATGATCAAACCACTCTGTAACCTTCTCCGACAAATTAAATCTAAGGGGCTCTTTCACCTCAAGTATCTTTTCCAATTCTTTAACTGGTGTCATGGTTCACCCTGGACGTCTTTATCACTTGCTTCATTTTCTTCTCGAACCACAGACGCAGTTCTTCAGCAGGGTTTTCCCCCCGCCAGGCACAGAGGTGCCAGGCTCACTCAGCGGTCCCATTTCCACCCATCCCAAAAATCAAACCAGCAGCTCTGGCTGCTGCACGGTGCTGGGAGCGATGTTCAGATGCTCAGCAGCCTTGACCCTCAACTCTTTCCTGGTCTATTTTCCAGCAAAGCCTGTATAGATGGCCTCTTCAGTCCAGAGTACACAGCCACACGCATAGCATTTCCTTGCGCCGAGCTCCCCTAATTACTCCACATCAATCAGCAACGCATTTTCTTCATTAATTCCTGTTCTCACAAAATAACGTATCACAGAATCACAGAGTGTTAAGGGTTGGCAGGGACCTCTGTGGGTCACCCAGCCCAACCCCCTGCCCAAGCAGGGTCACCCACAGCAGGCTGCACAGCACCGCGGCCAGGCGGGTCTGGAATATCTCCAGAGAAGGAGACTCCACAGCCTCCCTGGGCAGCCTGGGCCAGGGCTCCGTCACCCTCAGAGGGAAGAAGTTCTTCCTCATCTTCAGCTGGAGCTTCCTCTGCTTCAGTTTGTGCCCGTTGCCCCTTGTCCTGTCGCTGGGCACCACTGGAAAGAGTCTGGCCCTGTCCTCCTGACACCCACCTTGCAAATATTTAGAAGCATTTCTAAGGTCCCCTCTCAGCCTTCTCTTCTCCAGGCTGAATAAGCCCAGCTCCCTCAGCCTCTCCTCGTAGGAGAGATGCTCCAGTATCTGTACTTGTGTTAGCTATGGACTTTTGCAAGGTTTTGTTTTCTTTCAGGTCACAGGTCCAAATATTAGAAAAATATTTTACCCCACGTGGAGCCCACAACCATGGAAGCACCCCCTCAGCCTTTTCAAACCGCAGCACACAAGCAGCTCCCCTCCACTCTTCCCCCATTTCCCACTGTTTCAAGAATTACTTAAAAAAAGAACATATATAATTTAGACACTTGTTCAATCAGTTCCTTTGAAGTTCTTGAATATTATATATTTAGCCAAGCTAATTTGAAATTAGATGTTTGAGGATGATTTGGGGCTGCTCAGCCTGGAGAAGAGAAGGCTGAGAGGGGACCTTAGAGCAGCTGCCAGTGCCTGTAGGGGCCGACAGGAAGGATGGAGAGGGGCTTTTCACAAGGGTGTGCAGTGATAGGACAAGAGGGAATGGCCATAAACTAAAAGAGGGCAGATATCTTGAGATGAGATATTAGGAGGAAATTCTTCACTGTGAGGGTGGTGAGGCCCTGGCCCAGGTTGCCCAGGGAAGCTGTGGCTGCTCCCTCCCTGGCAGGGTTCAAGGCCAGGTTGGATAGAGCTCTGAGCAACCTGGTCTGGTGGAAGATGTCCCTGCTGATGGCAGGGGGGTTGGAACCAGGTGATCTTCAAGGTCCCTTCCAACCCAAACGTTTCCATGATTCTATTTTAGGTGGCAATTTCAGAATTTACTGATCTACCATTTAACTCTTCGCAAAGCACCTTTGATACAACGCTATGCTCTGGATACATCACCCACCTTCTCCTCAGATCACACGGAACATCTGCACAGCCCTGGCTTTACTAGAATACAACCGTATACAACCCTGCAGTCCAGCAAAACGCACATCTGAGCAAAACACCGGAGCTGTTGGACCTACAACCCACCTCTCGAAACGGGGCACAGGTCCCGGCTCACTAGTCCAGCCGTGAGCCCCAGTGTGGGTGGGAGGCTGGGGTGGTACCAGTGCACCAGCCCCACGGTCCTTGCCAAGCATGGCAGCTCACCCCAAACGATGCCTCAGTCACACTAAGCCCCACAGCTCGTGTTCTCCAGCTCGCAGCACATATCTCACCCTGTCCAAAACAGTGGCTTTTTGGAAAGAAGCATAGCTTTAATAAAGTCTCTAACGATCATTTGCATTTGCCTTCTACCTTATTAGCCTCTGAATTTTAATTTCCTGAATTGGAAGCATTTTAAGCATCGTGTATTCTGTACCTTTGGGCTTTACCGTCAACACAGAGCTTTCAGAGCTAACATATTTTGAAGTTAGAGAAGGGAGTAGCTCTTCACTGGCTATGGATGGGTGCAGGACCAAGAATTCACCGTGACCTCTCCCGAGTGCCTCAGAACAAGTAGCAGAACCAGCGATATCCTCTGACTGCCTTTTGTGAACTACAAAAACCGCAGCGCAGGGCCAGAGACGGGCTTCCTCATCTGCTCCGTGTCCTCCACGGGGCTGAGCTCACCGGAGCAAGAAGGGTGAGGATCTCCATGGTCTATGCCCCCTCCTCCAACCATCTGGGAACAGGCTGGCAAAGCCCGGAGAGAACAAGGTGGAGGGGGGACCAAGGTGTTCCTCCAGGCATGCCCAGTTTCCTCCTCATCCTTCCTTTGGTGCATTTTATAGAATGATGGAATTATTAATATTTGACCATGAGCCAGCAGCGTGCCCTGACTGCCAAGAAAGCCAATGGGACCCTGGGGTGCATTAAGTAGAGTGTGGCCAGCAGGTCGAGGGAGGTTCTCCTTCCCCTCTACCCCGCCCTGGTGAGGCCTCATCTGGAGTCCTGTGTCCACTTCTGGGCTCCCCACTTCAAGAAAGATGAGGAGCTGCTGGAGAGAGTCCAGCAGAGGGCTACGAGGATGGTGAGGGGACTGGAGCATCTCTCCAGTGGTGCCCAGTGACAGGACAAGGGGCAATGGGCACAAACCGAAGCACAGGAAGTTCCGTCTGAACATAAGGAAGAACTTCTTCCCTCTGAGGGTGATGGAGCCCTGGCCCAGGCTGCCCAGGGAGGCTGTGGAGTCTCCTTCTCTGGAGATATTCCAGCCCCACCTGGACGCGGTGCTGTGCAGCCTGCTCTGGGTGACCCTGCTTGGGCAGGGGGTTGGACTGGGTGACCCCCAGAGGTCGTTTCCAACCCCGACCATTCTGTGATTATGTTGGGATATCAAGCTCACGACCGGCACTTAACCCAAAGCATCCAAGCACCATCCTATTTTCCAACCACATCTTCTCTCCCAAAACGAGCTGGTGCCAAAATGCATAGAAGCACGAGGTATTAAAAAAAAAAAAAACCACAGAAGAAAGCTCACGTGAATACAAGCCTATTGCATAAGTAAAGCATTAAAAGAACCAATAAATTAAAATACAACCATTTGGTTTTATGGCAAGGTCAACAGATTACTTCTTGGCCAGTTCAATCCAGGTCTACATATGTGTATGCAACTGTGTAAAATTTCTGTAGATGAAACCACTCTTAACATATATGCCTGTATACATATACACACAAGTATGTATTTCCCCCAGCTCGCAGCCTTCTTTATATTCCAGATATTAGTTATGGGAAAACAAAAGTGACTCTTCAACAACACAGCTGCTCGCTTCATTATCACCACAGCCCGATATTTCCCTGACCGTCAGCCGAGTTATCGGCGTTCTCCTACGTGACCTACCTCCATACGCTGTAGGACAGAGATGTCCATATACACAACGTCACGTCATACAGCTTCCACGGCTCTGTAACGATCACAGGCTAGCATCTCTGAAATGCCTTCGAACTTTATCTCGCTGTCCTTGGCTATTTTGATCCTTTATTTTCTCCTAATAAAATCTCTGCAACTTTCAGCATCGGATTGCATCAGGAAATAATATTAATTACAGATCATCGCATTTGCAGCTTGGCGTTTTATTGCGACTCTAGAAGCTCTCCGTGCACCGAGGAGCTATGGGAAGTCCTGGCATTTACCCGACAATCTAAGCTTGGTCTCCAACATCTAAGACCAGCTTGCAGGTGAGCCTGCTTCTACAGGTGAGGTGCAAGAGGGGTTCAAGTTAACTCAAGCAAAGCTGGACATCCGTGACCTCGAGTTGTCCTCAGAGCGGGTGGCGGTGGTGGATCTTCCTGGAGATCATCCATCCCACCACCAAAAAGGGTAACGGAGCGCGAAGGCGCGTGAGCACAAGCACCCCACGCACCCCTCTTCGCCTCTGCCAGGCGGGTGCTAACCCACCCCTAGTCCTTCACCTCTACTGATGTCGCTGAAGTCACTCGTCTGACTAAAGCTAGGCAAGTGGTTTGCTGAATCAGGGTCACATTGCTGAATTTCAGCCTCTCTCAGCAACTCTTCCCTCAATTACTAAATCAATGCTCTATCACTCTAGTGGGGACACTGGACGGCTGGCAGTGCTGTCTCTTTTTAATTAAAAATTAAAACCAAAGCCCTCCCCATTACTGGTTATGATTAAAATACCCGCAGCACCTTATTTTTCCACAAAAGGCAGCATTAACTTTAAAATCCTGAATGAGTACCAGCAGGAGGAATTAAACTTGTCCACGCAGATATCTCATTCCTTCAGATACAATATTTACAAGCGCTGGTGCACACTGCAATACCATTTTTACAGCTCTCATATTCTCGGCAGTTTACAGAACAAATAAAAGCTATCATCTATAACCCTAAGGTCTCACCAGTGTGATCCCAAACCCGCAGGCTCCGACTGTATTACTAGGATTAGTGTTTACTACTATAAGTAACGCTCTTGACCCCTGTTTAATAATAGATATTTCGTCTCCTCTGTTCAAACAGCCCGCTAATTCACGGACCGTGGGTAAAACTCACCTCGAGGGTTTGTACAGAATCTAAGATGGACACATGGGCTCTCTGCTGAGCAAAAAACTTTCACCCAAAGAGCATTCTTTTGAGGAAACTATTAATTCTTTTCACAGGAAATGACCACCTTTGAGATAGGACTGGAAGGAGATACTGGGTTGCTTTTCCCAGCCGCCACGTGACTGCTCCTCCCTTAATTTATGCACAAGGCAAAATTTTCATCTCTAAGTACTCAGCTGCTGAGACGTGAGACTAATTGCTCTGACAGCTGTCACTCCTCCCAGCACCACTTTACACATTTAGCTGTTGAAGGGAAAACCAGGCTGGCACACAAATAAAAAGGCTTTTTCGGCAACAAAGAGTTTCAAAGATTTGCTCCAGAAAGGAAAATTACAGTTGTAAAAGTGCAGGTAAAAGAAAGAAACGCTGAAAAAGCTGATGGAAATATTTGTAAAAACAGCTTGAGTCTTAAGGAATTACGTGTATCAAAATTCACTGCACTTTAGGGGACGCAAGGAACATAATTCGTCAATTTACAAAATGTTTTTTGATTCTTACTCAAGTGTTTCCTTTATTGAGGCAGGAAAACACACTCACACACCGAATTCAGAACATTGACGCAGCTCTCCTACCGTACAAAAGGCCTTGTGGTTATTCCTTGAAATACCATGCCAAATCCCTCCCCGACGCGGCACTGAGACACGTGGCGCAGAGCAAACCCAACATCAACCCATCGCCTCCACTGGGTAGGTGCAACCCTACGGGAAACCTCGATGGCAGCCCAATTTTCACCCATAACTCTTGGTTTCGAGACGTGCTCTCTGAAACCAGCTCTCGAAGACAGGCAACGGTCGGCGTGGAGAGAGAAGAAAAAGATTCACGCCATGAAAGCCAAGCGCCGTGAAAAGAGAACGACTGTTTCCTACTCTTAGCACAGAAATTGCACAATTCGGACTGGGCAACCAGAGAGAACTCACCAGGGTAAGCCTCCTAAGTAGCCACTGCGGGTTCATTTGTGTCTTTCCTTTTTATATTCCTGTTTTCTCCCCCCCCCCCTTAATAATTACTTCTATCAGAGCTTGTTGTATTATTGGGAGATAGGGTATCTACACTTCGCAAGGACTCAAGGTTTCACGCCTACGTGTCCACCTTCTGCCTACTGAGAAAACCAACCTCTACTGAAAAGTCATCCTCAGCATCGCTTGCCTTGAATAGGTATTGGAAATGAAGTAAAAGCTTTGAAGTCAAGATAAACTTATTTTAATATTACTTGTGCTGTCACAGAATCACAGAATGGTCGGGGTTGGGAGGGACCTCTGTGGGTCACCCAGTCCAATCCCCTGCCCAAGCAGGGTCACCTACAGTAGGCTGTAGAGGACCTTGTCCAGGCGGGTCTGGAATATCTCCAGAGAAGGAGACTCCACAGCCTCCCTGGGCAGCCTGGGCCAGGGCTCCGTCACCCTCAGAGGGAAGAAGTTCTTCCTCATCTTCAGCTGGAGCTTCCTCTGCTTCAGTTTGTGCCCGTTGCCCCTTGTCCTGTCGCTGGGCACCACTGGAAAGAGCTTGGCCCCATCCAAGCACTCCCATCCCACTCCCAAAAGCATGACTCCGCTCACCATTTAAGCCACGGCTCCGTTTCCTCCACTAAGTAATATTATTATGCCCGGAATGAGGACATTTTCAACACGGTTTTGTGAAATAGTGTCTAGCTAATTGTTTCGTCGAGGTACTTGGCCATTTAAAAGGTGTTTAGTACCCACAAAAATCACTATCCGCTTTCCTCGCGGCGACAGAGCTTCTGAGAAAATTCATATACCATCATTCGAGGACAAAACACACATGCAAAATGACCCCTGCATCTTCTCCTTTCAGAAGTTAACAAAACACGGTCTCCAGCATTTGCTAACAAATATCTTTAAGGACCTTAATCCAGAGTTGAAAACCAGGTTCGAAAGAATCCTGTACATAAGTTTATATTCTTTTAGTTACTTTATGAAATCAGTTCTCCTTTAGTTCTTTTTTCTCTGTCATTTTTTAAGTCTTAATTTTCTTTTTTCGGTTTTTTCTTTTCTTTTTTTCCAAAGAAACAGAAACCTTTTGAAAGAAGGCACAGAGGAACAGAAAGGATGTTGAAGGCCAAAAACCTTGGTGAAAAACATCTCGAGAAGCTTTTTCGTTGAAAATTAAAAGCTGAGATGAAAGGAAAACATCTGACGCTACATACAAAGCTTTACGGCGTCAGATGGAACGTGCCATTTCTCTGGAAAATTCTGATGCCCAACATCCAGCTGGGAAAAATGAACACATTGGGTTAGAAGACAAGCAGACACGAGCTCGTGGCCAAACCGTAGGCTGCACTTCTCCCGAGTTCTCAACAAAGTTTGAAAAATACTTCGTTGTTGAGAGGCAGCCATGAAAATTTGCAATACGATGGCAGCAATTCTGCATCTAAAGATTTCTTGTTTAGCACATGTTAACTTTAATTTTTAAATCTCTTCCGAATGAATTCCTGGATCCCCAAACCCATAATCAAAATCCAATAATAACAAAACCCCACACCCAAGGAACACCAACTCTTCCCAACCTGCCAGCTGCTCTCACGCAAGACAAAGCCTCCAGCGTGGCTTGGCCTGCGCCGGATGCCCCTGAACTCATCCAAAGCATCGGCTCCGCTCTCCCGTGACTTTACTGATTTATATTCTCTTCTGCTGACGGATCTCAATAACTTCTTTGCCATTTTATTCTATCAAAAAGCTAAAATGATGGCCTCAAGGATTTTCCTATTATAGTCACATGTACTCCGTAGCTTGGTTCATTGCCTCCAGACTTCTTTCACATTTGTCTATATTAGACTGTATGTTTTCATGTAATTTTCCCAATAACCACGAAGCCTAAACCCTTCTAAATGTGCTTGCATTATTTCTCATTAACCACAAAATTGAAATTGATGACAAAGCAGGTTCCAAGCTGGAGTGGAGAACATAATCAGCCACAAAAATCTTCTGTATGTACGCAAGACCCTCATTTTGTCTCATTACTCCAAATTTGATATAATCAAATGTTTAATTACTTCTCCTTCCATCCGTTTTATTGAGTATCTGCAATTGTCTATAAATATGAAATGTATACATTCAAATTCCCAAGTAAATGACTTCCACGATCTTCTCACGTAGAATCACTATTTACACTTTCCAATCCGCCAGCTCCGTTTCACGCACAACCCTCAGTTCTACTGCGGCTCGGCATCACAACTCCGAACCTCCTCTCCACGTTGTAGCCCCACGGCTACGTAGGGAACTTAGTAAATGGGTCTGAAAGGCTTCTAACACCCACCGCCTCGCTCTGCTCTGCCAAAAAGGAATAGAATGAGAAACCAACAGGTCCGTAAGCGTTACCAGAGTCAGCTCCTCCTGTTGACTGGATCTAGTCCAGTGATGTTCTGTCACTACAATTCAGCAATAAATATGTGTAAATACAAAATTTTCATTTTTTAATACATGGAAGTCATTATTCAGAATCATAGCTAACGCTACCTCAGGAGACTTCGTAGCCTACGCAGGACTTTGACAACCAACTTCCAAGCACTTGGACCCAATTTAAGACTCCCAAAAAATTCAGGTGGCACGCGACCGCGCGGAGCGGCTGAACCCAGCCTTGCAGGGAGCACTCGCAGTCACCCGTGCCCTTGCTGACAGCACCCTGTTTGTTCTGCTCCGGGGATAAGACTGATCTAGAGTCTCCTTCTCTGGAGATATTCCAGACCCGCCTGGACAAGGTCCTGTGCAGCCTGCTCTGGGTGACCCTTCTTCAGCAGGGGGTAGGACTAGATGACCCACAGAGGTCCCTTCCAAGCCCGACCATTCTGGGATCTGCCTCCAATCGATATGAGTTGCCCCCCTCAGTTTTTTATGTTATATTTTCAAATGCACATCTCCTTCCAGGTTTTTTTTTTCTTAAGAATACATGCAAAATGCTACTGGAATTGCCAAGAGGTGTCCTTCCCTCTTAGCTCACCTGAGCATTTGCCCTCATCATTAGGCAAGACTAATAAGGCCCCTCATTTTCAATTTAACCCCTATATCTGCTCCTCCCAAGCAGGAACCAGGAGATGGTAGATAAGACTGCCTGTCCTCATCAGACTACACAGGCTACTGCTTTTCAGTTCCACAGGAAAAATACTGGCAGTATTTCACTTTTGCTATTCCTTCAAGGAAAAAAGGAGAAACACGTGGAGAAAAGCCCTTAAATCTCCTTTACCTTCGTTTTATCCAGGGAAATTCATGTAAGATATTAATACTTGTTGGATTTTAATTGTATTTGCATAGATTTGGGAAATAAGGGAGAGAAAAAAGAAAAGTCAACTTGATTAAATATTTGCCCAGGAAAATGTGCTTTCGGCAATCATTAAGAGTCACGTACCATGCGACCCTCATCCACACGAACACCCAATCTTCTGCACTCGTGCAGCTCAAAAGAAACTTCTTGCAACACTGGTAGACCCCAACGACCAACAGACATAATACTAAAGAGGATGCTGCTTCTACTTCTGTATTTCTATAAAATTTGAATAATCACTCATGCCTTTTCCCTAACACATCTCTCATTAAGCTTACTCCTCACCCTGTAAATTTAATCACTGGAGAACGCAATTTCTCTTGGGGCGTGCGGAATAACTGCCGGGCACACAGGCTGCGGCATGTTTGGCCACGAGCAGGTCAGCATCCCTCGAGTCGGGGGGAACACGTCACCTTTCGTATCTAATTTGCCTGTGAAGATCTCATCAGAGAAGCAAGCGCGTTTTCCGAGCGCAAACACTCCAAGGTGTTTATTTTTCGGAAAAAGAAATGCTGAGTCTGTGCTATCAAGACTAAGGAGCTTAGATACCCCACAGCCAACGCTCGGGCAATCTCTCGCCTCTTCCAGATCTCTGCTTAGCACATTGACTCAGGGTGGTCCCAATCCGGTACGTCCCAAAGCAGATGACAACGCTCCACTCTGCCCACTCAGAGATTTGCTTTCATCAACAACAGTTTCATCAAGTGATTTCATTTGCATACATCACGGCAATTTCTCAAACGATGTTAAACACGAAAGCCAAGAAGTAAATCTCCATAGAATCATAGAATGGTTTGGGGTGGAAAGGACCTTAAAGGTCTTCTGGTTCCAACCCCCCTGTCATCAGCAGGGACATCTTCCACCAGCCCAGGGTGCTCAGAGCTCCATCCAACCTGGTCTTGAACCCTGCCAGGGAGGGGGCAGCCACAGCTTCTCTGGGCAACCTGGGCCAGGGTTTCACCACCCTCACAGTGAAGAATTTCTTCCTAATATCTAACCTAAATCTGCCCTCTTTTAGCTTAGAGCCATTCCCCCTTCTTCTGTCACTACACCCCCTTGTGAAAAGCCCCTCTCCACCCTTCCTGTCGGCCCCTTCAGGCACTGGCAGCTGCTCTAAGGTCAGCCCGGAGCCTTCTCTTCTCCAGGTTGAGCAGCCTCAACTCCCTCAGCCTGTCCTTGGAGGAGAGGTGCTCCATCTCACACGGGCAGGACAACACGCACATCTCCACAACGCTGGTCCTTCAGGTACAGGAAATTGCAGAAGAAAAAGAAGTGCGTTGAGTTGTGGGACAGGAACCTTTTCTTGTAGAGAAGAACAGGAGCAAAGATCCTTAAGTTTTTAACAACTGTAGGAAAAAATTTGCTATTGAACTGCTGCCATCTTCTTCATCCTGTTTCACACGTACAAACCGTTACACTGAAGATGCAAAACACAACAACCTTCAGGTGAATGAAGAGACTCAAAAACCTTTTAAATGTTTGTGACAACCGCAAAATACGACGTCAACCAGGAATTCACAGGCAACTTTTTTCCTGGCCAGCATGCTCACCCCTAGGCTGCAAGATGTTCAAATTCAGCTGAAGATTTTACCTTTTATACTCGTGGGTATGTATTTAGGTTTTTCAGTGTATTTAGCAGCCTGTAACTCCACCCTTCATTCTCGAGGACCTTTTACAACCGCAATTACTGTGATGACTTTTCAGGGGGTGCCCAGCTGAACCCGTCTTTGCTCCCTCAATCGAATACTACAGATCCACTCAACACCATCCCCAACAGCCACATAAAAGAAGCATTGCAGAACCTCGTGAATCCCACAGATCTCTCGTCTCTGCGATTTTCCAGGCACAAAAAAGGAAGGAGCCATTTATGCCTTTCTGCCAGCAAGAAAAAGGTTAGGGTTTGACCTTTCGGAAGTCATTGTATTCCTCAAACAGAAATTGTATTTACAGTGGCTGGAAGACCACTGAGAGCCACAACTCCGACTCACTAATGGTTTGTAAGCTGAGAGGAGACGAAAGCTGCAACCTGCTGGGCTAAAAAAACCCCAGTGCGACATTTAACTACTCTGTGGCAGGGATCTGCCAGGCACTGCTGCTGCTCGTGGAAATCCCACGTTTATTTGTGACCAGCATGACCTGGACAGGCTGGAAAGTTGGGCAGAGAGGAACCTGATGAGGTTCAACAAGGGCAAGGGCAGGGTCCTGCACCTGGGGAGGAACAACCCCAGGCACCAGTACAGGCTGGGGCGGACCTGCTGGAGAGCAGCTCTGTGGAGAGGGACCTGGGTGTGCTGGGGGACGACAGGGTGACCATGAGCCAGCAGTGTGCCCTGGCTGCCAAGAAGGGCAATGGGATCCTGGGGTGCATTAGCAGTGTGGGCAGCAGGTCAAGGGAGGTTCTCCTTCCCCTCTACTCTGCCCTGGTGAGGCCCCATCTGGAGTCCTGTGTCCAGTTCTGGGCTCCCCAGTTCAAGAAAGATGAGGAGCTACTGGAGAGAGTCCAGCGGAGGGCTATGAGGATGATGAGGGGACTGGAGCATCTCTCCTATGAGGAGAGGCTGAGGGAGCTGGGCTTGTTCAGCCTGGAGAAGAGAAGGCTGAGAGGGGACCTTCGAAATGCCTCTAAATATCTGCAGGGTGGGTGTCAAGAGGACGGGGCCAGACTCTTTTCAGGGGTTGGACTGGGTGACCCACAGAGGTCCCTGCCAACCCCCAACATTCTGTGATTCTCTGTGATTCTGTGATTTTTGACTGCGGACACGGCGCACGATGCCAGAGGAGCCCACGTGGCTATGTCTCCGCATTTCCCCTGCCTGTCTTAGGAAAGGTATGATACCATTTGCTGCCATTAACAGATCCGGAACCCTGCAAGAGCCACTTCAATGCTTCCCCTCTGGAGTTAAAATCGAGGTCTGAACCTCAGCCAGCGCAGCTCTTCCCGAGCCGGAGCAGCCAGCCGCTCGCTCATCTCCAAGCCCGCAGCAGCTCGCGTCCAGCCATGACCCTGCCACCCATCACCCGGGGACACGACGCCTTGTGCTGTGTCCCCGGGGCTTCTCAGCGTTCGGCCACAACGGTCCCACTGCAGAACTCGCTGAGCAATGGAGCCAAAGGTTCGGAATCCAAATTACCGTTTCATTCTTACCCATCTCGATGCATGGTTCGCCACGCTAGTGGCAATTACCGGGGAATCCCCAGCTTTGCTCTTCTGAACTCCACTTTATTAAGCATTCCTTGCTTCAGGTTGTACACATCGATTATTTTTTTTACAAAGTGACTTCAAAATACACGTTGGGCAAGCGCAATAACTATCAAAGCACAATATTATTCTTGTTAATGCCTGCAGTCCAAGAAAATAGGCAGAACCCTAATATTTTCTCCTTCAGTACCTTGACAGTCTTAAATACAGTACAGATCAAAAAGCCAGCAGCACTGGAGAATTAACTCTTTCCAGCCCCAACCTAATATCAAGTACGCTTAAATATAGATCCAGCAAGCTCTAGATCTGGACAACACTATCGAGAAAACTGAAGTGGGGAAATAATTCCAGCTGCCTAAGCAAGACTGTTACAAGAACAAATAAAAAGAGGGCTGCCCTGACCTCATAAGTGTCACAGGTTCAGGGTTTTTTTTCCCTCCCTACAGCTGCGTATTGACCAGCCTTCCCAACAACTCTGGCTTTAAAGCCTGAGCACCCCCAAGCCCAGTTCAACAACATTATTCCTTTCTTCTTCTAAGTTTTGCCCCATGTACCCCTCCTTCATAGCTTGCCTCGCTCAGCAAAGCTACTCGCAGAGTATTGGGACGCTTCTCAGTGCGAGTAAATGGCTCGCAATCTGGCTATTAATTTGAAAGGAGCTTGCACATTAATTTATTATATTCATACTTTGCGGTTTTATGGCATTTTTCCATTTCAGAAAGGACTTGACAAAAAACTAATAAATTGAGTCTCACCACGCTCCTGTGAGACAGCTATTATGAACCACATTACACACAGGGGGGTGAAAAAACCTCACACAAATGATGAATGAATTACTCAAGGTCGGATAAGAAGTCGGTAACAGAGCTCAAAATGAAAAAGTCAGTTTTAGCTCACGGTTCTGACGCTACTTCTCAAAAGTAACGGACACGGCCCAGAGAAACCAAAACATCAGGGAGTGAATCCTGCAACTCTCAACGGATCAGCTGGGATTGTCCTTATGTACAACAGAACCTCCAAGACCAGCTGAAGCTTATTGAGATCAGAACTGGTGTTTCCTCAAGCCAAGTCCACAGCCCAGAAAAGAAAGGAGCGGGGCTTGAGTGGGGTTGAGTCTTGTGGCCACAAGAAGGGATCCACGTTGGCGGGAGGTGTATTGCACAGCTAAAATTCAAAAGTTCTAGGGTAAAAACCCAATGGTAGCAACACTGATCCACTCATCTAAGAGTCCAAGTTCTACTCTAACGGAAGTTTTTCTTAATTAAAAAAGCTGGCATGCGTCCCATGGACACACAACAAAGATGTAAAAATCCACCTAACTCTCCTGCAGAAGCTTCAGATTTTAATAACTTCAAGATCCTGTGTATTTTATGTAAGTATATATGTGTCTAGTGTACAAAATATACATTTAATATAACACAATTAAAATTAACATTAAAATATTTTATACAAAATATGTACATAAAATATTTCATATACTTACATAAAATAAGGGCACACACGTCTCTCCCAAATACTCCTACAATTAAGCATCTTTCTAATCACCTACTTGGCCTTGAGCTTGGTAATTCTAGCAAGTAGATGCTGGGACTGAACGCAGAAAGGCTGCTCCTTTTTTTTTTCTTTATTGAAACTACTCAAAACCAAACAAATCCCCAGCTATCCATGATTAAAACATCCTTGATATTTTTGCAAAAGCAGTTCTCTTGTGGGATGCTTCCGGGCCACCTTTAAAGATTTGAGAGGGCCAGAGCAGCACCCAAGGTTTTAATGAGGCAATACTCCCCTACACACTGGAAATACATAAATTCTTAACCAAAAAAACAGTTTTTAAATGTTGATACAGAGAGAAGCACTGAAAATTGGCAGCTAGAACCCAAGATGGAATTCTCCTCCGATTTAAACGCCAACAAAACAATTCAACTAAAATAATTTTCAGAATATGATTTTGTCTACCATACTTCAAAACGTAACGGGGAGAGGATGAGAAAAAATTCCATAATCCAAATATTTTGATGGCCAGTCATCCTTCAAAGAGAAAACACAACACATTATGCAAATAACACCCCTAAGAGTAAGGTGAAGCCTGTAATTTGGGACACAACAGCAGAAAATTAAGAGTTGGTTACCTGAAATATGCAATTCTTTGGACAGATTTACCTCACACAGTTTTTCATTAGGCTAAATATTATAATCCACCATAGGATCCACTAAAAGCTACTGGTAAAGCCAGAAATTACTAAAAACACACGCTGCAAGCACTAACCAGATTGCTTTTCACAGTGGAGAGGCAGTTAACCTCTACCCTTCACCCCAAAACACCCCATTCAGTCAATCCAATGTTCATAAAAACAGGTTTTCACCCCATTTTTCTACAGGTTGGATAATCTTGTCGCTCAAAAAGAAATCAGCCGAAGGCGTTTCTCCGTTAACCAGAAACGGTGATGAAATTTGGGAGCGACACCGCTCATTTCATTCCCTTTCCAACCGCCGCTGGGGACATCGCCCAGCAGAGCCCTGCCAGGCACCGGGCACGAGCCACCGGCTCTTCACCCTGATGGCACCACGCTGGATCTCCCACAAGACACAAGACCATGAGCCACGTCACGCTTATGTTTTTCCCCATTTGATACCCAGGAAGACAAATACTTCTATTTATTCATGCATGCACGCAAACATTTTGAAAATACTCCAGTGGTCCTCGTTAAACAAATCCTCCTCTGAGAAGGAAGACGCACGCAGACAGTACATCCCAAAGGTTGCAGCAAGGCAGATGTTTGCAGATCCTGAGCCTTATTTTGTTTCTACAACTTTCAAACGGACGAACTTTCATCAGTACAAAGACACATCAGCCGGTGAAGAACCTGCTTCATGCCTTGCTGCGTGCGTTGAGATGCAGCGTTTATCTCTAACACACTGAGCATTCTCCACAACCAACGGCAGAGTAGGGTACAAAAGTCGCGATGAGTAGCCCCAATCTACACGCTGGCCAGGCAACTGAGGCAGGATGAGATATGGAGGAGAAGCCATCAGGAACACACTGCTGGAGGCAGAGGAGGAGAGATGAAGCAGTGGCTTTGGTCTGAAGATCTACCCCAGTGGCAACGGCATGATACAGGCATGGAAGGGACAGAGCGGCCAGTCCTTTGCACACATTTATCACACAATGGTCGGGGTTGGAAGGGACCTCTGTAGGTCATCTAGTCCAACCCTTCTCTGGAGATATTCAAGACCCGCCTGGACAAGGGCCTCCACAGCCTACCGTAGGTAACCCTGCTTCGGCAGGAGGGTTGGACTAGGTGACCCACAGAGGTCCCTTCCAACCCCTACCGTTCTGTGATTTTGTAACCCCCTGCCCAAGCAGGGTCACCCAGAGCAGGCTGCACAGCACCGCGTCCAGGCGGGGCTGGAATATCTCCAGAGAAGGAGACTCCACAGCCTCCCTGGGCAGCCTGGGCCAGGGCTCTGTCACCCTCAGAGGGAAGAAGTTCTTCCTCATGTTCAGCTGGAGCTTCCTCTGCTTCAGTTTGTGCCCATTGCCCCTTGTCCTGTCACTGGGCACCACTGAGAAGATTCTGGCCCCATCCTCCTGACACCCACCCTGCAGATATTTATAAGCATTTCTAAGGTCCCCTCTCAGCCTTCTCTTCTCCAGGCTGAACAAGCCCAGCTCCCTCAGCCTCTCCTCGTAGGAGAGATGCTCCAGTCCCCTCCTCATCCTCGTAGCCCTCCGCTGGACTCTCTCCAGTAGCTCCTCATCTTCCTTGAACTGGGGAGCCCAGAACTGGACACAGGACTCCAGATGAGGCCTCACCAGGGCAGTGTAGAGGGGAAGGAGAACCTCCCTGGACCTGCTGCCCACACTCCTCCTAATGCACCCCAGGATCCCACTGGCCTTCTTGGCACCCAGGGCACACTGCTGGCTCATGGTCACCCTGTCACCCACCAGGACACCCAGGTCCCTCCCCACAGAGCTGCTCTCCAGCAGGTCCGCCCCAGCCTGTACTGGTGCCTGGGGTCGTTCCTCCCCATGTGCAGGACCCTGCCCTTGCCCTTGTGGAGCTTGAAATCACCTATTTCTCAGTTTCACCAGTGTCAGAACACACCTGACCAACAAGAATCCACACTCTAAATTATTATTAAAACACAGCAAACCCTTCAAAACCTCACCTTCCTCTAAACTAAAATAAACACACACTTATTGGAAAAAATCAGGCTACTCATTCCAGGGAGCCGTAAGCAGGAGCCCCTGCATGAAAGCAACATCAGGTTTCATCCAGATTTGTTAAGTATAAAAAAATGAGGAAAAAACCCAAGAAGAAAACGTAGAACGTAAAATGTGAATTGCTTCTAAATAGAATGTTTATTGAAGATTTTTCAAAGGAATGAGTTGTTCTTTAAGTGGCAAGTTATTGGTTTCCCGCAGATTATGTGTTCTACAATCAAATTGAATTATGGAAACGCCTTCCATCCACCAACCTATTTACATCAAATATACTGTGCTATTTTTCATACTGTGATCCCGGCCTTCGCAGGAAGTCTTTCCAAAATGGTTTTTTTAGTGCATTTTGTTCATAACAGTGACTTTTTTATAGTCATTTAATATAGGGAATCCAGCCTATTAATGTATTTATCCTGCTTCGCCACAGTTATTAAGTATTTTTGAAGCCACAAAGGGTTTTCTCTGTTTGGTTCAAGACAGTGAAACAAAAGCACAGGACAGGGAAAAAGAAAATACGATATGCTGGCGTGCATATAAAAGGGTATTCTGAAGGACAGCAGGATGGTCTGCTGGTCTGACCAAAGACTTGCCCAGAGCCTTGATGTCCTACACGACCACGGCAGCTTGCTCGCTCTGCGACCTCAGGCGATGCACTTACATCCAGAGGTCTCAAACAGCCTCAACGTGAGCTCTTAGTACACCGCGGTGGCTCAAAAAGCTAGCGTAAGCCTTGGATGTTTAAAAAGAAGAACATCAAGGAGAAGAACAGGTCTGATCTTGCCTGACTACGCAGCCTTTCAGAGACCGCTACTACAGCGGCGTGCCTGGTCCTGGTACCCGGTTCAAAGGAGATACAGAGATTCCGGAGCGAGGGACCACAAAGGCAGGCCAGAGAAATGATCCAGCAGCCAAGGACTGGGAGGCTTCACGTGTGGAACGTCTTCAGCTGATTGAGCATGCTGAGAGGTGACTACATCGCTGGGAAGAGGGACTGTAAGAGACTTCTGGCTTACCCAGAAGACTGATAATATTTTCCATCTTTAGCGACTTTTTTAATACCATCTTGAAAACGGTCCGTACTTGAAGGACTGCAGAGATGCTACTCTATGCTATTTATCTGGATGCCGCTGGAGAAGGCATGCCACCAGCTTTGTCTCACAGGTAGGCACAGCCCACGACTGGCGCTCTGCAGTCCCCATGCCGAGCAGTACGCGTGGCCGGGCTGCCCTTCCACGCGCACCCTGCCTCAAAAAGCTCAAGCCTGAATGAAGTGCACTAACCACCAGACTCTACTGTCTCTCCATGGAGCCCTTTTTGAGTAGAAGTTGGGAACAACCTTTGTAGGTTGGTATCGAGGGAGAACAAGGCTTGGCCATGGTCAGAAGAGGAAAGGAGCTTGATGGCTGGGGACTGGGAGGGACTGAAGTGTGTTTAGGATTTGATTTTGTAGCGGATCAGCAACACATCGGTGTCCAACCAACACGGTGATTCACCACCGCTTGGAAAGGACAAGTCTAATCGTGTAATTGTTCGCTACTGACCTGGTTCATTTTAAACTCCAGGAGCACTTTCCTGCTGCTAGATGAACGCTGGGCAATCCTATTTCACCTAAATCATAGCAAGAGTAAAAGATTTGATTCATGCACCAGTCATAATTAGGTGTCAGGGCTGCATTGATTCTACTGGTTCATTCAAGAGGGACATTCGCTCTTTTTGTCAGAGTTGAAGATGTTGGTCATTAAAGCCCATATTCATTGCCCAAGTGCTATGAAGTGCATTCATTCCATGTTCCCCAAAATAAGACCAAAAAAATAGTAACGAATGATCATATCTGCCTTATTAGAAACTTACTCTTCAAAATAATAATTATCCCAAACTAATGAAGACATAATTATATTACTCTGCAACAAAACTCCATGAACCTGCCATTACTCTACCTCAGGCTAACGGATCTGATTAGACGGGGGGTTGCTGCATTAGGTTTTGACCAACTGATCACGGCACCAAAGCAGCCGAGGGATGAATTCGATTTTTGCTAAGATTAATTGCAACATTAACAAAACCAAACCAAACCAGTATGAGGCCATGTCGTGCAACTGGGCCTAATCACTTTGTAGGCAAATTTTAAATGGTGATACTTGATGTATTTGATTAAGAAAACATCTGTCACGTACTTTAAAGAGATGGTCATCTGGGGGGAAGCTCCAACAACGCCAACACCAACAGCACTGACGTTTTCAGATCTTCATCCGCTCCACAGTCATACAAGGACCCACATTGCTTCCCACCAGCTTTTTCGGCGGACTGTGAATATTTTACTTTCTTCTTTAAAATAAGCCCAACAGCAACCAACCTCATTTCTCCCTCCCTTCGAGTGCACGTATAAATCACCGTGGTTTAAAGCTAGATTGCTGTCATCAAATCGCAATACTTGCACCACTGTAAAGCGGCACCTTCGTGAGGATTTTTATTTTCTTTCGCTTTAATATCCCCTCCTAGCTCTACAGCCCACGGTATCGAAAGGCGTTAAAAGAACGAACAGAACTGTCAGGGCGACGTCTGCAAACGTCTCTGCCCATCCACACAGGAGAAAAATGCGTTCTCCTGACAATGCCATCTCTGTTTTTATTACACTCTGGATAATTTGGGGAATTTATGCGTACGGTGAAAGAAATCATTTTACCATGTTAGTTGCCAGTTCCAAGATATTTTACTAACAGGAAAAGAGCAGCGCTGAATTTATGATTACCCCGTGTATCTCCATTACTCTGTAGCCTGGCCTTTCAATCCCAGCCTCCTCGGCAGGCAGAAGGTAGGTGCGCGGGGGTCGGACCACTGAAGCTTCCAGAAAAGTGGCATTCCAATTCCCGAATCAAATTCTTCAGGATTTTGGAAAAAAACAAACCAAAAACAAATGGCAGCTTGCCAGCATTGACAAGAAAAGGGAGATCTCCTTCCAGCCTATCCTCCAGATCTGAAAATCAAACTCACCAGTACAAGATCGATCATACTGGGGCTGAAACTGGAAAAGCTGGGCTGCAAGTGACAGCAGGTTTTGATTTTACTCAGTGGTTTCCTCAAACCGAGCGGGCAGCGATCATCAGCCCAACGCCCACCTTTGCTACGCATGACATCCTCCTCCTCCTCCTCCTGCGGATCCCACAGAATCCCAGACTGGTTGGGGTTGGAAGGGACCTCTGTGGGTCACCCAGCCCAACCCCCTGCCCTAGCAGGGTCACCTACAGTAGGCTGTAGAGGACCTTGTCCAGGCGAGGCTTGAATATCTCCAGAGAAGGAGACTCCACAGCCTCCCTGGGCAGCCTGGGCCAGGGCTCCAGCACCCTCAGAGGGAAGAAGTTCTTCCTCGGGTTCAGCTGGAGCTTCCTCTGCTTCAGTTTGTGCCCGTTGCCCCTTGTCCTGTCACTGGGCACCACTGGAAAGAGTCTGGCCCTGTCCTCCTGACACCCACCCTGCAGATATTTATAAGAATTTCTAAGGTCCCCTCTCAGCCTTCTCTTCTCCAGGCTGAACAAACCCGGCTGCCTCCCGCCCGGCACAGAGCGACGCCGGCTCTTGCCGGGAGCGTTCCCTGGATGCCCAATTTCCATTTAGCGGCGCTGCGTGTTATAAACCTCATTTAAATGTCTTGCAAATCTGATCTCTCCCGGCGCATACATCAGCGCAGAGACAGCTTTACAGCAGCTGATTTGTTGTCATCGCTCCCGAGCTGTGCCGTACCACAGTCCTTTAAAAATAGTAAAAAAAAAAAAAAAATCACGAGTGATGTCACGTTTGGGGCCTTTTGGCTTTCCCTTTCTTTCAGCAGCTTCCACTTGGAAGACTACCAGCTAGGGCAGACTCCTGCATTTATTCTCTCCTTTTGAATCCTGTTTCACAAATTCTACCCATCACCCTTTTCGAACCAACTCATCTCTCGATGGATTTTCTCGTTCACTTTCCAGCTCTTATCAAGTGATGGAACAGGCTCTGGAGACACCTGACAGTTCACAGAAAACAAATTGACAGCCTCCGGTGGGAACGCCGGACCTGCCTTCTGCATATTCAGCTGCTGACATCCATAGCTGACCTTATCGAAGATTTGCTCTCATATTTTTCAGCGTCAATTTTTCCTATTACCCCAGCAACCTTCTGGCTGTGAATGATTGTATCCACGTCTAAATCTTCTCCACTACCTGAAGATGAACACGCAGTCCCATCTTGCTGCCTCTTTGCATACAGGCAGCTGAAGTACTATACGTTTTTTCAAAAAAAACCCTGATTTTTGGGGCGTCCACATGTAAATTGGACACCTTGCATCTATCCACGTTCATTTCTGTGGTCTTTCCACAATAATCCTACATTTCCACTGAAGTATACCCAGAAATTCTAGTGACGCTGTTGGTAGGCATCCAGCCTGACAGCGTGGCCATCTGAAGGTTGCTAACGAATTCCTCCAGCTCTCCACAGAATCACAGAATAGTAGGGGTTGGAAGGGACCTCTGTGGGTCACCCAGCCCAACCCCCTGCCCAAGCAGGGTCACCCACAGCAGGCTGCACAGGACTGCGTCCAGGCGGGGCTTGAATATCTCCAGAGAAGGAGACTCCACAGCCTCCCTGGGCAGCCTGTTCCAGTGCTCCGTCACCCTCAGAGGGAAGAAGTTCTTCCTCATGTTCGGACGGAACTTCCTGTGCCTCAGTTTGTGCCCATTGCCCCTTGTCCTGGCGCTGGGCACCACTGAAAAGAGCTTGGCCCCATCCTCCTGACCCCCACCCTGCAGATATTCAGAGGCATTTCTAAGGTCCCCTCTCAGCCTTCTCTTCTCCAGGCTGAACAAGCCCAGCTCCCTCAGCCTCTCCTCGTAGGAGAGATGCTCCAGTCCCCTCATCATCCTCATAGCCCTCCGCTGGACTCTTTCCAGTAGCTCTTCATCTTTCTTGAACTGGGGAGCCCAGCACTAGACACAGTAATCCAGATGAGGCCTCACCAGGGCAGCGCAGAGGGGAAGGAGAACCTCCCTCAACCTGCTGGCCACACTCTTCTTGATGCACCCCAGGATCCCATTATCCAGGGTCATTATCATTTGTCAGGGCACAGCACAAACCTACAGAGACCTCGTCACACCCTGACTGAACTGACCCCGCTGCCGGTCACTCGTTGACGGGGACCATGACTTAGACCCTTCCTCACCAGAGCTGAGAAGGCCAGAGCAGCTCGCTGGTGCTAAACCAGCTGGCCAGCTCGGTTGCTATACGAGATGGTTTTGCTAGCGGTCTTTATTTCTCCAGTACAGTTCCTCTGAAATAGGAAGCATCTTTTACACGCTAATTGCTCTAGTTCTAAGCAACTTGCAGTGAACAGGCTCTGGACACCAAACTCGTTAGAGAAGTATGACAACGACTGAAGGGATTCACACATAGTACAAAGACTTGTTTCTTCTTTTTGCATTTTCTGGCAAAGTTGAGTCTTCCCTTAACCTCGCCTGGCTCTTCCTTTTATCATAACTCACTCCTCAAAGTATGAGAGGCGATTAATGTCATTCTCTCAAGGCAAGCGTTCCTAGGATGTAAGTGATATCATTAAGGAGCTTTCAAGCCACCTCTGCTGAGCTCTGCTCTGGGAAATTGGTGCACACATCAGGATAACTCGCAAGTCTACAGTTATTTAGTAGAATCTCATTCCTCAACTTCAACCACAGCAACAAATGTCTTCTTTCAGATCTTAATTTCAAGCACCTCAGAGGCTGACAATCAGTTTTAGCACAGCCAGCACGGATATCTCTTCTATTGTTCGTGGCATCAAAATGTCTCAGACGTTCAAAAAAACCCCCAAACACTAAGAGACAGCAGGGCTAAGAAAGGCAGAAACGGTCACTCCTCTACCTCAGCAGAAGGTGAAAGGGAGCAGGATGCGCTCAAGCCCCACCAAGAGCCCCGGAGATCAGCTCACCTCGTTGCACTCCCGTGGACGTTGCCATTGTCCGCCCCAAAGCCAGGCTTTTCCTTCCTGACCGGTGGCCCCAGTGGGAGATGCCATGGCAATGGCACTGATTGTCACTCAATCACAGAATCACAGGATGGTCGGGGTTGGAAGGGACCTCTGTGGGTCACCCTGTCCAACCCCCTGCCCAAGCAGGGTCACCCAGAGCAGGCTGCACAGCACCGCGTCCAGGCGGGGCTTGAATATCTCCAGAGAAGGAGACTCCACAGCCTCCCTGGGCAGCCTGGGCCAGGGCTCCATCACCCTCAGAGGGAAGAACTTCTTCCTCATCTTCAGCTGGAGCTTCCTCTGCTTCAGTTTGTGCCCATTGCCCCTTGTCCTGTCGCTGGACACCACTGGAAAGAGTCTGGCCCCATCCTCCTGACACCCCCTCTGCAGATATTTATAAGCATTTCTAAGGTCCCCTCGCAGCCTTCTCTTCTCCAGGCTGAACAAGCCCAGCTCCCTCAGCCTCTCCTCGTAGGAGAGATGCTCCAGTCCCCTCCTCATCCTCGTAGCCCTCCGCTGGACTCTCTCCAGTAGCTCCTCATCTTTCTAGAACTGGGGAGCCCAGCACTGGACACAGCACTGCAGATGGGGCCTCACTAGGGCAGAGTAGAGGGGGAGGAGAACCTCCCTCGACCTGCTGCCCACACTCTGGTTAATGCACCCCTAGAATCCCATTGGCCTTCTTGGCAGCCAGGGCACACTGCTGGCTCATTGTCAACCTGTGCCAGTGAGCCGTGGAACAACAAGCTTTCGGTCCTCTGTCGCTAGCTCCCTTCTGGTCTTTTCCATCCAGACACACCACCTTCATAAATAAGAAGAGAGGCATCATATAGCATAAAGGCCTTTTCCTCCTTGTTTCTGGATGTTTACTGAATTTGAACAGCAGTGAGATTATCGCGTCCGACATGCATTGGTGATGTAGACATTGGTCACTGGGAACAGGCGTCGCTCTACAGGGAAATGCGTCTTTAAGAACATCGCCTATGAGATATTTTTCCTTTGTTGTGGGGTTTTTTTATTTTTGTCTGCATGACACTGAGATCTGTATTTCAGTATCTTCCCACCAGCAAGCTTATTATTCACAAGCATTATTTCTTTCCCTCAGATTTGTGCAAAAGTTAATTAACCCTAGCAAAAAACAGTGCAAAATTTATTAGCGTGGTCATGATGACCGTAATTATAATTCTTGAGTGTTTGAACTTTCCCTGGTTTTCATTTTCATGTGTTCAGCCTGGCCGCCCGAGATACAACTGGGGGGTGCAGTGGGGAGGGGGGACAGATTTAGACTCTTTCAAAGGAAGAGCCTGGGAGAAACGCAAAGCGAAGAACCATGCCTTCTCTCAGACAAAAGACATTCCTCTCGGTCCCTTTAATGCTGCTGTTTTCCCCTTGGTTCTCCCAGATTTTGCTCACCACAGACCAGTCACACAAGAAAACCATGAGCAGAGCACCCCTCTGTCTCGCTGCTTGCTGGGGCTGCGCCCACCCTCTTCCAGCAGAACCATCTCCTGAAAATCCTCTTTCTAAGCAATGCTAGCTCTTTTTTTTTTTTTTGTCTTTTTAATTTTTTTCTTAAATAAACCCCAAATGAATAACCACAACAACAAAGCTGCTGGTAGACAAGCAGTGAGAACTTACCGCCCTCCTTCACCAAGCCAGTTTCTGTTCGTATCTCTACATGAAATAGTCGCTTTCATTGCACAAGCTTTGGATGGCCACCAGAGAAGACTGGCCAAAACACCCGAGAACATCAGGAGGACAGGGCCAGACTCTTCTCAGTGGTGCCCAGCGACAGGACAAGGGGCAATGGGCACAAACTGAAGCAGAGGAAGCTCCAGCTGAACAGGAGGAAGAACTTCTTCCCTCTGAGGGTGACGGAGCCCTGGCCCAGGCTGCCCAGGGAGGCTGTGGAGTCTCCTTCTCTGGAGATATTCAAGCCCCACCTGGACAAGGTCCTGTGCAGCCTGCTCTGGGTGACCCTGCTTGGGCAGGGGGTTGGACTGGGTGACCCACAGAGGTCCCTTCCAACCCCGACTATGCTGGGATTCTGTGAGAAGACGGGCTGAAACAGATAACTGCATCTCCTTCACCACCTTTATCTTTTGAAGGTCACCGCAATGGAACGGGAAGCTACTCACCGTACTAGATACTCGCAAAAGGCACGTCAAGGTTGAAACAGATACCAGTTGTTAAACTTTAAAAGCGCTCCATAAATTAAGAGAAAGAGGCAAAGCGGTTTGACTAGAAAGCAAGCCACCACAAGTGGGATTCTGCGGGTTTGCATAACTCCAGGCTAACTTGTTTTAAAAAAGAACTAAGAGAGCTCTGCTAGCCTTTTTATTCTTTCAAGGAAGAAAACAAAATTAGGACAAGGTTATTTTATTATAGAATTAGAAACCATCATCAGTGAAGAATAAATATTCAAGCACTAATGGTTGATGCGGACCATAAAGTGTAGGTCGTCTTTTTAAGTGCAGGTATCAGCTTTCACGCCGGCTTGCGTACGGAGGGGATGGGACTCTCGTGACATGGCTTATTCAAGCCGGGTTACATTTCTAAAAAGTTTATTCTAACCCCTTGTGCGTTTGACGCAGGATTGTGCATTTGGGAAATTGTGCATTTGACACAGAGTCACTTAATGGAAGCACCGTGATCTGAGCTAGGTGGAAAGTCAGATGATTAAGTGCTTCTCTTGACCTTAAATTTCCACTTGTTTATGAGATATGTCCTTGATAAATATAATGGAGTCTGCCACTGACAATCCATTCCCCAAGCGTTCTCCGTATTCATCGAAAGAGAAGGGCATTCATTTACAAATAAATAATGCAGGAAATTATGTTTTAACATTGAGTATCTCCCTTTATCGTCAAAAAACACCCAATAGGTTTATGGTATGGTAAAATGGCCGAAATAATTAAAGTTACTCTGCTTACCACAATTAACTGTTTAAAAGAAAGTTGGGGTTTCAGTGGTTTCACCTCCTGCATCACGACCGTGAGCCCCAGCCCCTGTAAAAGAGACCCCTCTGCCTTTCCCGATCATTTCTTGAAGGCTTTCTTTCCATAATCAAATATTAAACTAAGGATTATTTGGAGCATCTCTAGTAAAAGCAAATGCCTTACTGGGGTTCTCACAACGCCAAGGAAAACCCTTGGGAAAGGTGATTTTCTGTAGCACAGTTCGGGACTGGAGTTGCTGAGAACATCAATTTGACGTATTTTTAGATAAGCACAAAGTCCCGCACCACACACGTTCACCTTGTGTCTTACCGGTTTCTACATCCAAGTTTCAAAGACAGGCTCCGAAGGCCAAGATCTTGGCTTTTCACCAGCTCACTGCCTACTGGCAGCAGTTTCAGACCTGTACCCATCTGAAACGAACCCTGGATTACGGAGTGGTTTCAAAGTCACGCTCCCTCGCGCGCATCTGCTATACAAATCGTACACCACCCATGGCAATCCGATTATTTTTTTCAGCGATAAATGTCTTTTTCTTTTCTTTGCTGAGTCTAAGGCATTTTTTCTTGGGCTCTCAGCTGGACTGAACAGATAACAGTAGCTTTGACACCTTTAAACACGTGTGTAAGAGAACAGCGCATAGGTGCACCATCACTATGGACCTTCTACCCTGGAGCTCCTCACAGCAACGAGCTGTGGTCCCTCTGCTATTAGGCCGTGCAGCAGATTCAGGCTCGGCTTGGCATGTTCTAACTCACAATAAGTTATTTGGGTAGAGCATAGGCACATCGACGCGAGAAGTCTGCTGGCCGTCCGCCCACACCAGCGTCGTTGACCCTATGGATCCATACGACACGCTTCGGTTGACTCCTGGAAGGAGCCACGCGCCCGGCTTTCGAACTAGAGGTAAAACGTCATGAAGAACAAGAAAAATTGCACTGTTCAGGTGCAGGATGAATGCACGCAGCCTTGCCGTACGCGGGTGTATTAGAAATTCAATCCGTCAACGAAAGACATAAATAAAAGGGAAATGACTATCAAAAAGGAATAAATATGGGGGGAAATGGAGATAAATGCATACTGGCAGCTTCAGACTGATGGCAGTCATTAAGTTACTCAGTCTGCAAATTCGTCTTTTTTTGCCCCTCCAAAGAACAATTCTATTAATAATAATAATATTATGAATACTAAAAATCAAGGACTCATTGAGAACTATAAACACCTCAGTGCTATAATTAATATAGCTGCAACTACCACAATATATAAAAATACAGTTATTTATGCATACAACACAGACAACTTTATAGCTTCTTTACAAAAAGTGAACACCAATTAAAGATTTTTGATATAGAGATTGCTAAAATTAAACCACCCTCCCACTATTCTATAGCATCCTTGCTTTGCTTATTTTTCTGGGACAAAAATTTCCCTCTTGCCATTAATAGCTGTAGGTCACCTGGGAAAAAGGCTGCATGTTTTAAGCAGAATTAAATACACTGAGAAATACTGCTTGTATGAAGGTTAAGGAGACTCTTCCATTTTTCCTAGGAGGATCATACACAAGCAGAAAGCTCTTTTCCAAAGGGAAAACTTGCCTCCACACAAGAGCTCCCAAGCCAAGACCACTTTGACCGCTGCTCAGAGTCTCACCCTTGCTGGGAAGACCCCAAACCTACACTGGGAATCTTTGGCCACGCGCTCTTCTGGCATCCTATCCTGGTCCTAAATTCTTTATCGAAACTACCAAAAATGAAAGGTTAATGGGTTGCACCTTGTCATTGCTGGAAAGCTGTAATTAACGTACACATTTTAACGTACACAGCAGGAATCCCCAGTGCAGACAGCTCAGTCTCCAAGTAGAGCGTCCAAAGTCAACAACTGACCGTGGCCCTAAATTTATAAGCTGACATAGTAAAAATATGTCATCTTTTCCTCAAATATGATGAAGCACGAGCGACGATTTTCTTCGTGTGTTGCAGAGCTGACCATCGCATTTAGCTGAACACCCAACATTTCCATGACAATGGGAAAAAGCACAAGAGCCCCAGTTTCTCAACTACGAACTAGCAGAACAAGAGATAATTATTTTAAGTTTACTTGAGGGTAAACCTTCCGTTTAATAAAATTAAAGCTTACGCTTTCAACACAATATATGCTTCTTCCAACCCTTGGCTGTCACCTGGGAAGGAGATGGTTGTCTCCAGAAAAGCACAGGTCAAAGCCTGAGCTCTGCAGAATGAGCAAAAAAAAAACTATGAGTATATTTGAAATGAAATTTTCAACACCAGTAAGATTCAGCTAAAAGCCCTAAAAGCTAGTTTCCAACAGGATAAAAGTCAAGTCTGTTAATGGATTAGACTCAAGTTCAAGATTCTGAGTGGCTCCCAAAGTAACGTGGAATTCTCAATACACGCAGACCCAAAATTTCCATTTATCTATAAGAGGTCCAGGATTTTTTTTTTGAGACACCGTAACTATTTACTCGAAAGGGCAAAAGAATTATCGAGATCGACCGGAATTCTAACTGATGATAGCTATTTTCCATATCTCTCCCAGATCATTGTAACATCCAAAGGAACAGAATCACACAGAATCACAGAATGTTCAGGGTTGGAAGGGACCTCTGTGGGTCATATAGTCCAACCCTCCTGCCCAAGCAGGGTCACCCACAGTAGGCTGTAGAGGACCTTGCCCAGGCGGGGCTTGAATATCTCCAGAGAAGGAGACTCCAAAGCCTCCCTGGGCAGCCTGGGCCAGGGCTCCGTCACCCTCAGAGGGAAGAAGTTCTTCCTCATCTTCAGCTGGAGCTTCCTCTGCTTCAGTTTGTGCCTGTTGCCCCTTGTCCTGTCGCTGGGCACCACTGAAAAGAGCTTGGCCCCATCCTCCTGACCCCCACCCTGCAGATATTTGTAGGCATTTCTAAGGTCCCCTCTCAGCCTTCTCTTCTCCAGGCTGAACAAGCCCGGCTTCCTCAGCCTCTCCTCGTAGGGGAGATGCTCCAGTCCCCTCACCATCCTCGTAGCCCTCCGCTGGACTCTCTCCAGTAGCTCTTCATCTTTCTTGAACTGGGGAGCCCAGAACTGGACACAGGACTGCAGATGGGGCCTCACTAGGGCAGTGTAGAGGGGAAGGAGAACCTCCCTCGACCTGTTGGCCACTGTAGAGCTTTAAAATAAAAAGAGAGACAAAACTAAATATCCAGAAGGGTTTCAATGGATGTTTTTCCTCTCTAGAATAGAGGCATTGGTTATGAGTAAGCTACTGGAAAACATATCATGGTACAGCAGGCACCACGAGGAAGCAGCAGCTAAACCCAGCCTAAAATACGGCAGTTGCTTAACACAACCGGGTGCTGAACGTTAAGTCTTCACTTTTTTTCAGCCTTAAAACCTACTCTCCGCAGTCTTTCTATACTAAGTATTCTCCAATAAGAATGTGAAAACAAAATACAGCAAATGGAAAAGAGTGGCAGCGTAGACCTTTGATATAATGATTTCTTCAATAAATCCCTGATACGGACTCAAAGGAGAAGTCAACAAGTGTTGCACAAGAAACAGGGCACGGGCTTAGCTCGTCCTGTTGCCAGGTTTTTGGGTAGTTTTTTTCTGGGAATTTTTTCACCTTACCCATATTAAAACAAGAGAAAGATCTGGAAACGAAGACGCGTTGCCTGCAGCCTTCAGGGAGAGAAAAGAAATAGAAAGCTTCCAGCAAGAGCTACTGAGGCCAGATTTTGAAAGAAAAAAAAAAATTAAATAAATCATCAGTGGGATTTTTTCCTTTTGCAGAACATAGATGAACAGAGATGATTTTTGCATATATGCATGTCCAAAAACCTCCAGGTATGAGGAGGAATACGCAGAGGACAGAACCCAGCCCAAGTTTTTGACAGGACAGAGGATCGACTGCAGCGCTAAGAACGCCGCTCGCTGCATCCAGACACACGCACAACAAGGAATTATTTTACAAGAGTTGTTTCCACTTTCAGCAACCGCACAGGCTGTCGTGCGTGACTCCCTTTTCTCTTCCTGGGCTTCAGGTGACTGGAACAGAAATAAAACGAGAGCAGGGCTGAAGCGGCAACGTTGGAAGCGTCACGAAACGTGGGTGTCTGCTCAGCTCCGGTCCCAACACACCTCCGTACAACGCAGCCCGTGCCCATGTCAGAACTCCCTCCCGTACCTGTAAACAAATGGGAGCTCCCCACAAATGATCCAGGAGATGAAACTCGAACAGCGGAGCAGCCACCAAGTCCTCCAGAGCACCCGTGGCCCAAGGTCTCTGCGCTCACGACCTCTGCTTATGAGGGAATCATAGAATGGTTTGGGTTGGAAGGGACCTTGAAGATCATCTCGTTCCAACTCCCCTGCCATCAGCAGGGACATCTTCCACCAGACCAGGGTGCTCAGAGCTCCATCCAACCTGGTCTTGAACCCTGCCAGGGAGGGAGCAGCCACAGCTTCTCTGGGCAACCTAGGCCAGGGCCTCACCACCCTCATGGGGAAGAATTTCTTCCTCATATCTGATCTCAGTCTGCCCTCTTGTAGTTTAGAGCCGTTCCCCCTTGTCCCATCACTGCACCCCCTTGTGAAAAGCCCCTCTCCATCCTTCCTGTAGCCCCTCCAGGCTGGAAACGTGCTTTTCCCTCAAAAAGACTAAAGGCAGAGTAGCTGGTACCTGCTGTCCTTCAACACGTGGCTCTGCAGCCCTCTGAAAACATAAAAGTTACTGACAAGTCTGAATTCCTGACTGACTTAGGGCTCTGCTCTCTGTGAAGATGTCTGCAGCTTTAACTAGAAAATGGCACACAACGAATAAATTCCAACACATCAGAATAAGCAAAGGATACTAAACTGACCCTGAGCCATAAGGTATCTTGCAATATCCTGATGTAATTATGCTGTAAGAAAGCGGAGTAAAATACGTTGCCGGAGAAAGTTTTAGGTAAGCCATGCGGTATTGGCCAAATGTTTTATTCTTCACCAGTTCTAGCAAACATGAGCTTGCAGAGAAGATACACTGACAGAAAAAAATATCCATATTATTTTTCCCTCCATAGTGTACCACAGCTATTCCCTAGAATAAAAATAAAATAGAACACCCCAATAACATCAACCCAAAACCAAAAGGCTGCTAAAAGCTCAAACCCAACATCCAGGGTGCGCTTTTAAAACAAAACTACGCCCTTGTTTTTAGCTTTCTCTAAAATTTGAGCATGTTTGCAGGGAGCGTTAGTCTTTTGGAAGCAGAGAACAAATAAGCAAACAAAATGCTAGGAACACCGGAAAAACACTATTCTGAACATTCAAGCCCAGCTTGAGTCAGACCCCAAACCTCACCTTGCAATATTGAAGAGCTTGCCAAACACCCTTCTCCTGGGTGCATTATCCCACTTTATCCCTAGGTCATAAGAACCCTTTTATCACTATTAGCTCTCAACACCAAGGGATACAACACCCCCTCAGCTGGAACACCCCGAGTACCTTTCATAAATTCATACAACATAACAATCATTTGGAAAGGAGTAGTTTTCATGCGAGTAAAGTCACCCACAGACGCTGAAAAATTGTCTTTCGTGATACTTTCCTCGTTTGTAGTGTTTGCAGGCATCTAGATGCATATTTAGGAAACGACCAGGCAGCACAGCTCAAAAATTCCCCATCGATTTTCCCGTGAATTCCTAGAACGAGGCAGCAACAGATTTGCATCTCGTACATTCAAATCCAGATAAGCCCCGCCAACGTATCGTAGGCAGAATTTCAACTGGACGCCATGTCGTACATAAGCAATGTGCTGATTGCTCTAACGAGCAAGTTCTGTGCCATCATTGATCAAGCTGCTGAACTCCACCATAATTTGTCATTTGATGCTATGCAAACCAGACTCTAAACACCCATTTTCCTTGCTGTCCCATGAAGAGAGGTCAGGCATAGCTCCAGCGTCCCTATCTACAGAACAAGGACAGCTGTCTTTCCAAAAATGGGCTCACAGATTGGTGTCACCTCCCACCCACCAGCAGAAGCTGGTTGATCTATTCCCGGTGGAGATCTGCGTTGTGTCTCAAGGCCAAGGTGACTCTGCAGCCCCCAAGAGCAGACCACCACGGCGAGACGCGATCTGACCGTGCAGCCCGTGCCCACGGCAGAAACCTCCCGTCCCCACCTGCTTTGACAACACGGTCCGTCACCCTGACAGCGCACCCAGTTGTAGACCGTCAGCTACCGTCCAAACCTTCTCATGGCGGTGGTTGTCTCGCTTCATTCCTAAAACTGAAGCTACTTCAGAAGTTTTCAGACAGTTTTTCGGCACATTTGATCAAGTAATTCCCGATTTTTCAGACCCAACATGCAATCTCTCAAAGGAAGGAAGAGAATCACTTAAAGGATGAAAAACTAGACTACAGACATCGTATCTTTATCTGCTCCATCCAGTCTCTCGCTATTCCTTTGTGTTAACTTCTGTATTCCCTAATACATATCACAAAACAATTACGTTAGGCTCTAGAAACATTTATTTTTAATCATTCCTTATCAAGCCAGATGAGAAAAGACACCTATCCCTGGGGACACATGACAATTTAATTCAATGTATTAAGAAATCTCTCCCTTACACTGGGATCTTGGGACAAATCTTTCACAGTAAAGGAAAATAACAAATAGAAGATATAAAGCAACAACAAAGTCAGAGCTGGTATCTCTGAAAGGAGCATTCGCCTCCAGAGAAGATCCTGGTATTGCTTACAGAAGATCTGGCCACTTCGGATTCAAAATAGTCATTAAGTAAAACCATACTGTGTAAGCGCAAAGAAGCCAAAAGCAGAACAGATGCGCTGCAAGAAAGATTGGACTAAAAGGGAACCAACTAGATCACTTAAAAATAAAAACATCTTTCTTTGGTTTATTCCGAAGGGAAAAGAACATACACCACACTCATAGCAGCGATTGAATAATAAACACCAGTAGAGCCTAAAACAAGAATTCAAACCCAAATTCAGCCTGACTCACCTCTCTGTTCGCATGGTTTCATACCCTGTTTGTCCTAACCCAAAGAACTACTCATTTGTAGAGCGGAGAAAGACGAGGTGAGAATAAAGGGCAACGTAAAATAATACATGTATCAATAAAAGATGGAAGTTCATTAAGCACCTGAACGCGCTGCAACGCCCTGAGTTGGCTTTTCCAGCTTCCCCAAAGGAAATCCGTTTGCGAGGAGAAGCCGAAGTCACCGAGGCTGGAAGAGATTTGAAATCTAGGCAAGAAGATGGAAAGAGAAGAATTATAAAAATTAACTGAACGCCCCTGGCACCTCTGTCACAATGAAAGGACAAAGTAGGGTATTTTGGGGGCGAACAATGCAGATGGAGACATCACCGTGCAGAATGCTGGAGGTAATTTAATTTGAAAGATGGAGACAACCCATTGCAATTAAACAAAGGTGAGAATTACACAGCCCGAGCACTGACCTAGGTAGGTGGTTGGGACAACTGCCGTTGGATTTGGCTGCTGCCTTCGGGTTTAACTGGAGGGAAAAGCGTGTTCAGATGATGTTAATTAGCACCACACTGCTGAAGGTTTGGTCATGTTTCACACTCACCACTTAAAAATCAGCAGGAAGCCAAATTTTGAAACCACATCAAAATTTAATTCCCACTGGATTAGCTGTTTAGATCAAAGACAACGAAGGTCAGAACTCAGGGGTTTAAAAGTAGGAAAATTATTATTTTTTTCTAATCACAAAGGAATAATCCTTTCAAAACAAGTATGTAGGACATGATTTTTTTTTTCCCCCCTCATAGGATATTTTTTTTTGGAGGAGGGAAGAATAATCTACGTGGTGGATTAGAAGAAAAATCTCTACGATTGCCGATTTTTTTTTTCTTTAATACAGCACTCCCGCTGATCCGAAAGAGTAAGACCTAGTCAATTCTAGGGCAGCCATAAGGAACAAACACATGGTGAAAGTTCCTTGCCAGCTTCTCGAGCCTTCATCTGTTCATTTCCTTCTCAAGAGCAGCCCAGAAAATGCACGTGCTGTGCCACGTATCCCTGTGGCGGGGGACCCATATCCAACACATTTGTGGTTTCATCTGCAGTGACAACACAGTCCTGTTTGCGTGATCCCCTCCTCCTAAGGAGGACCTAATAAATGCTTATAAATATCTGAAGGGTGGGTGTCAGGAGGATGAGGTCAAGCTCTTTTCAGTGGTGCCCAGTGACAGGACAAGGGGCAATGGGCACAAACTGAGGCACAGGAAGTTCCAGCTGAACATGAGGAAGAACTTCTTCCCTCTGAGGGTGACGGAGCACTGGAACAGGCTGCCCAGGGAGGCTGTGGAGTCTCCTTCTCTGGAGATATTCAAGACCCACCTGGACGCGGTGCTGTGCAGCCTGCTGTAGGTGACCCTGCTTCAGCAGGAGGGTTGGACTAGATGACCCACAGAGGTCCCTTCCAACCCCTACTACTCTGTGATTCTGTGATTCTGTGATTCTCCTCTGGGGAAAAAGGAGGTGATCCACGCCACACGCTGCCGAGGCTCGCGGCGGTTCCTCCAGGGCATCCAGGTAATTCTCTGGCTCAGCCTGATAAGCCTTCTGCAATTTAGAAACCGGGGAATGTCCTCGTGGCAGTCCCTGCTCGTCCAACCTCCCGCATCACGTGCCAGAGCTGGAAGGCTCTCCCCTCTCACCGGTTCGTCTTCATTCCCACATCAGTAGACAGGAGCGGACCTCCAACTGTTTTTGTAGGATACAGAAAGTAGTTACCCAACCAAAAGCCACAGGAGTCACTTTTGGTCGGGGCAATCCCAAACACAAGTACAGACTGGGCGAAGAGTGGCTCGAAAGCAGCCCTGAGGAGAAGGACTTGGGGGTCCTGGTGGATGAGAAGCTCAACATGAGCCGGCAATGTGCGCTTGCAGCCCAGAAAGCCAACCGTGTCCTGGGCTGCATCAGGAGCAGCGTGGCCAGCAGGGCAAGGGAGGGGATTCTGCCCCTTGACTCCGCCCTCCTGAGACCCCACCTGGAGTCCTGTGTCCAGCTCTGGAGCCCCCAACATAAGAAGGACATGGGTGTGTTGGAACAGGTCCAGAGGAGGCCATGAAGATGATCCGAGGGCTGGAGCATCTCTCCTGCGAGGACAGGCTGAGGGAGTTGGGGCTGCTCAGCCTGGAGAAGAGAAGGCTCTGGGGTGACCTTAGAGCAGCTGCCAGTGCCTGGAGGGGCCGACAGGAAGAATGGAGAGGGGCTTTTCACAAGGGTGTGGAGTGATAGGACAAAGGGGATTGGCTCTAAACTAAAAGAGGGCAGATTGAGATGAGGTTTTAGGAAGAAATTCTTCCCCCTGAGGGTGGTGAGGCGCTGGCCCAGGTTGCCCAGAGAAGCTGTGGCTGCCCCCTCCCTGGCAGGGTTCAAGACCAGGTTAGATGGAGCTCTGAGCACCCTGGGCTGGTGGAAGATGTCCCTGCTGATGGCAGGGGAGTTGGAACCAGATGATCTTCAAGGTCCCTTCCAACCCAAACCATTCTATGATTCCATACAATGAAATTATAACTGGACCACCTACAGTCCCAGCTTTGCCAGTCAAAAATGCAGAGTTTTGCAGCTAGAGATGGGCTGTTCCTCCGTGGTTTACACCTATTTGCCCCGTGGCTTGTGCTGTCCCACAGAGAGGTTTCCATGGGGTCAGAAACCACAAGACCATCCGTGGGTGGAGACTGCTTTTTTTGTTTTGAGAAGGGGAGAACTTACAGGGCTTTCTGGAAGCGTTTTGACTGCCTTTTTATTCTTCTCCAGAGAGCAGAAAACAAAACCCTGGACATCGCCCATCAAACTGCTACGCTACCTGCTCCTCTGCAGTGGTTACGACGGGGAAGCTGCCCTAAGGTTTCCACCAAAGGGAGGACATGGATCGTACAAAAAACCAGTATGTCCAGCTAAGTTTATGCTCTAATGTTAAAATCCAAGAATCTCATGTGAGTTACTACCCCGACAGCAGAAACCAACAGAAAAAGAACGCCTCAAGATATTTTTAAAAAGAAAGCCCGGACAACAATTCTTTGTCAATTGATTAAAAAATAATAGTGCAGGTCGAGGGAAAGCTTTCCTGCCGAAGGGAAAGCTGCTGCAGCAGGATCGGGAGAGCTGGGTGCTGGCACCATGACCCAACGCCCGTGGTTTTCTCCCTCGTTTTTACCTGCTCGGAGTGACAAACCACTTTGATGGCATCTAGTTATTTTTCACATCATATATAACAAGTCATTACTCTCCGGTACTATTTTTGGGCCCTAGCAGTAACACTAAACATAAGGAATCTTCAGCAGAGCTTTTTGTAGAACATTTTAGAAACCAGACTTGAAAAATTAGTCAGCTGCCCAGCCCACGCCAACCCTTGACGAAGCGACTCTCAGCCTCCTCCTTTCAAAAGGCATCAGTGGACAGACCACACGCCCACCCCTCCACCTTCTGCTGGGTCCCTGGCGGAGTTTTTTGAAGGAACACTCAAGGTCTTACAACATGTTCTCAAGAAACAACTTGCTCAGTAGGGGTAGCTTCAGTTGCTGCCGTTTGATACGGAGCAAACACAACAAGCCCAGGATTGCTCATTGCCCTGTCAGAAAATACAGCACAGGAGGCAGCGGAAAAACCGCCAGTCACTTCTTTCCTCCCAGCTGATACATATCTTATTTATTCTTTCTCATAACGTGCGAATGCTGTGCCGTGCCCTATTTTGTCTTCTGCCTCAATTAAAATGTAAATTTCTGCAGCCCATCTCTGTAATTCCAAACCGCTCCAGGCAGGGGAATTTAAACTGCTTTTAATAAAACCAACTACAGATGCTGCAATAAGATTCCTTTCAGCACGTTCGAAATCTGTATTTTTAATAGCATCCTGTGTATTACGCAGTTCTGGCGTTGCTCTGAACGTCCCGGTGAAAGCAGGACCTGGGAAGAAGACGCACGACCCCGTAAATAACGGGCAGAACCCCAGCCGGCTCCACGCACACACACGTGTCCAAACACGTATGTGCGCCTCCCACCCCAACAATTATTTCTATTAATCGCTGTTTCTTTTACTTGCAGAAAATGCAATATAACACCCTTTGGTTTCTACATCTTAGAAATTCCCAAAGCCTTTCCACCAGTCGAGATCTACGACGAAGCTTTGGCAAATTGAGTTTTCAGCTAAGAACCCACCGACCTGCACAAGACGTTGTGCTGGCTATTCCCAAATTTTCTTTTTCCCCCTCTTCCATAAAATCTGCAATGTTTGGAAGCGCACATGTGTCCTGTTAAGTTAAAAGGGAAGAGCCACGCTCCAATTTATATACACATAGTGCTCTTGAAGGGCTTATTGCTCAGAGTGTAGTCTTAACTACTCAACTACCTCTAACGAACTCAACATTCACAACCTGGAGTAAATCCCCACCCATCACACAGCCAGGAGCAAACCCTTCCACCACCCGCCACGACCCAGAGATGGTATCATGGTTATGGAAGCAGTTCTAACGAAGCAGAGGAGCTGCAAAAGTCCCCTATGCCAAAAAAATTGAGGCTTTATGGCCAACCTGAGAAACAACAGTCAAGACGCCCACAGGGATCGCTTCCATATGTCCCAAAATCCTACAAAGGAAGCAACAAAATACTAAATTTAACCAACATACAGACCTATGGTGGATAACTCCATGTGACACACACTGAGGGCATCAGATGGTAAAGCACAGAAGAGCCTACAGAAATAATCACCGTGCTCTTTATCGCTTCCGACCTGGAAAACAAGTGCTTCCTTCTAAAACCCTTTCTCACGCAGATTTGCACGGAGAAGGCAAGGTGGTTCAAGTCCCGGTACGGAGCGCTTGCTCGATACCGAAATCGCTACTTGCAGATCCCATTCTCCGTTTCATTTTGCCTCTACACCTTTCGACGATCGCTCATTTTTCCACCAGATTTTCCCCTAACAAAGATCGAAAAGCGTAAAAAAGCCCAAAACCCAACCCTGAAGAACTAACAGTGCCGGTAGCTCATGAGAGCCACCAGTTTGGAAACCTGATTTCCCAGTTGGGATGCTCTGGAACGCCAAACCAAGGAAAACAGGGCTTCCTAGGCCACAAAGTATTCTTAGTTTCCAATCTAGAAGCAATGCTCGTCTGCTTCTTTTAGTCAAGAGAATGATAAAGTGGCAAGATCTTTTTTTTGAAGTTCAAAAATTAAGAGAAGAAAAAGATTCAACGCAGCAACACCGAAGAGCCTGAAATCTCTCCTTGACCAGACCAGGAACCAAATGGGAATCCGATGAGCAAGAACTCACCTCATGTTGATATTTGCTTCTTCATTAGCATAAAATCTTGATAGTCAAGGCGGGCCTCTGAACCCAACTGCTGGAAAAGCCAAGTTAGTTGGTTCAGAGGTGGACCAAAGTGTTTCTATGAACAAACTGCCTATTACTGCATTCCTTCTCAACTTCCTTTTGTCCTTAGGCAACTGCTTGACATCCCTGTTACAAAGCACGACCGATCTTGTCCTCCTCTCATCGATTTTAAACCTTTGATTCAGTAAGGCTTTAGACAGTGCTCGTTCAAACTAATCTGGCAGGTGTAAAATGGAGTTACTTAACTCAAATTAATAGAAATGTTGCTATGTAATATCCAAAAAGCACATACATTGCTGCAGGTTAGTCTGTTGACGTGCACACCTGCACATGTTCTGCTGATATTTGATGTTTCCCATAAAACTGGCCAAGATCAACACGTTAAATACATGAAACCACAATTCTGTACCCAAATCAGCTGTAAGCAAAGGCAGAGGGCCAACTCCCTCCGTTACTCTGAACACTTCCACATGCACCAAGTCACAAGATCCTTCAATCTTCGAAATGCTTTGCACTTTATGGGATGTAACACCAATTAAAACTCCAAACTCCACGCAGGTCAAGAAGAAGAAATGAAAAAGAAAAAAAATATCAACCACAGCCCTTCTATGCCTCTCAGAAATGAAACTTTGGTAGATTTTGTGTGACCCCAATTCCAGTACTTGAAAGACAACTTAGACACTGCCATCTCTACTGGACAGAGTCCAGCGGAGGGCTATGAGGATGGGGAGGGCACTGGAGCATCTCTCCTAGGAGGAGAGGCTGAGGGAGCTGGGCTTGTTCAGCCTGGAGAAGAGAAGGCTGAGAGGGGACCTTAGAAATGCCTACAAATATCTGCAGGGTGGGGGTCAGGAGGATGGGGCCAGACTCTTTGCAGTGGTGCCCAGCGACAGGACAAGGGGCAACGGGCACAAACTGAAGCAGAGGAAGCTCCAGCTGAACATGAGGAAGAACTTCTTCCCTCTGAGGGTGACGGAGCCCTGGCCCAGGCTGCCCAGGGAGGCTGTGGAGTCTCCTTCTCTGGAGATATTCAAGACCCGCCTGGACAAGGTCCTCTACAGCCTACTGTAGGTGACCCTGCTTCGGCAAAGGGGTTGGACTGGGTGACCCACAGAGGTCCCTTCCAACCCTGACCATGCTGGGATTCGGTGATCTCAAAGACACCTGGATTCCAGGAACTTAGCAAGTTTAATTCCCCATCACTAGGTCAGCCAGCCCGCAGAGAAATGGAAGCCCTTGTTCTACCAACATAAATATAAGAAAACCTTTACCTTCTTCCAAGGAGATTCTAATAGCTTTGTCATGGGTGCCCAAGCTGAACCGTACTCCAGAGGACACCCCTAACAATGGTGTTGCCCCCGAGCATCCTCTCAGTGCCTGGCCAGGCTGCCTCGGGAATCACAGAATCACAGAATGGTAGGGGTTGGAAGGGACCTCTGTGGGTCACCCAGTCCAACCCTCCTGCAGAAGCAGGGTCACACACAGCAGGCTGCACAGCACCGCGTCCAGGCGGGTCTGGAATATCTCCAGAGAAGGAGACTCCACAACCTCCCTGGGCAGCCTGGGCCAGGGCTCCGTCACCCTCACAGGGAAGAAGTTCTTCCTCGGGTTCAGCTGGAACTTCCTCTGCTTCAGTTTGTGCCCATTGCCCCTTGTCACTGGGCACCACTGAGAAGAGTCTGGCCCCATAAAGCCAATGGCATTCTCAGTACTGGCTCTAGGAGATCTGCCACCATATTCAGACCTCTTCTCCACATGAAGAGTGAGCGAGACAGAGCTACCTCACAGGTTACACAGCAGCACTTGATTTATGGTATATTTTAAGCTGCCTTCTACCTGGACTGTCAACTTCCAGCAGAAGTTTTTCTTCAGCTGTAACCATCCGTGGTGCAGCGCCAGGCTACCTCTCTTTCTGCTACTTCCAAATCAAGGGTGAAGAGCTGAGCAGATAAATATGGGTCTACATATCTGTGGCCCTTGAAGCCATCGTTGATTTGCAATTCTCTGGGTCCAAGGGCAGTGGTCAAATTGCAACCCTGGGCAGGGGATTGACCCACGCAGGTAGGACACACATTTCTGCATCAGCGGGCGAATGAGAGTCAACGCAACAAGCATCATTTTGGGAGAAATTCTGCTGATGAGTAAGAATGGCAATGAATCACAAAATGGTTGGGGTTGGAAGGGACCTCTGTGGGTAATCTAGTCCAACCCCTTGCCGAAGCAGGGTCACAAAATTGTAGTGGTTGGAATGGACCTCTGTGGGTCATCTAGTCCAACCCCTTGCCGAAGCAGGGTCACAGAATCCCAGAATGGTTGGGGTTGGAAGGAACCTCTGTGGGTCATGAAGTCCAATCTCTTGCCGAAGCAGGGTCACCTCCAGGAGGCTGCACAGGACCTTCACATATTTCAACACAGGCATCGAGCATCATCTGTAACATCCAAAATTACTCGGGATGCGGGCAAGTATCGCACGGAACCTTTGGGAAACCTGTACTGACCCAGAGCAAAAGCTGGCAGCCAGGCATGTTACGCGTCTCCACTTGCCCTCACAACTCAGCACCACGGGCCAACGCATGAACCTGTCAGAGCAGCCCTTCCAAGCCAAATCCAGCTTTTGCCAATATTATATTCTATAAAGAAACAAAAGGACTAATGTTTCCATGGTTTCTTTTCAATAGCAGCACATGCTGTCGCGTTCCAGAATGCCATTCAAATAGGTCACCTGTTGCTTCTGATCTATCAAGAAAACTATTGCAAACTATTGGGAAATGAACGTGGTACCTATAGAATTTATCTTGGTCAACTCACTAATTAAAATTATCTTTTCAGCAGCCTGAGTTGAAAAAAATTTAAGGCTTCAGAAAGCTTCCTTATTCCCCCCCCCAAAACCTGGGGGCTAAAATGTGTTCTTCTCTCTTTTATTATATGCAACAACAGTCACAAACACAAAACCAATCACTGCAACGCTATTAATAGCACGGAACTAACAACAACAGGAGAAACACACTGGTGCGTCAAGAAGCATGCGGTTCTACATGTGTGCATCCTTACCGCTGAAGCAGTGCTGGATTTTTTTCTCAAAACACTAAAATCCAAAACATGAAAAACATAGGAGCACGGTCTGCAAAGCACTCCGCTCTGCTAGGCTCAACTTCAAAAAAAAAAGTGAGAAAATTCGCTTTGGAAAATAATTTTTCTGCACCTCTGATATTGCAGAAATATTTTTTTCAGGTCTAATAAACCCACAAATAATTAACATGACCTTACAATTATTATTTCAGTAAAAAAGCAATTACCTTTTTCGTAAATGTTAAGGACTTGCTAATCACGTTTAATTTTATTATAAAAGGCTGACGTTCCTGAACTAAAGATGATGAACCAAAAAAAATATTTTCTTTATGAACTTGTCAGGTACTGTTTTTGACATCCAGACACTAAAATGTTTTGGTTTTATAGGACCAGATATCATGGCAATCGCTTGTATTAAAAAGACAAAATGCTATTCTGTAAGGGAAAAATCTGTAGCGCTCCTCCAAGTTTTCCATATCCAATACTGTGTCCAGTTCTGGGCTCCCCAGTTCAAGAAAGATGAGGAGCTACTGGAGAGAGTCCAGCGGAGGGCTACAAGGATGGTGAGGGGATTGGAGCATCTGTCCTATGAGGAGAGGCTGAGGGAGCTGGGCTTGTTCAGCCTGGAGAAGAGAAGGCTGAGAAGGGACCTTAGAAATGCCTACAAATATCTGCAGGGTGGGTGTCAGGAGGATGGGGCCAGACTCTTTCCAGTGGTGCCCAGCAACAGGACAAGGGGCAATGGGCACAAACTGAGGCACAGGAAGTTCCAGCTGAACCCGAGGAAGAACTTCTTCCCTCTGAGGGTGACGGAGCCCTGGAACAGGCTGCCCAGGGAGGCTGTGGAGTCTCCTTCTCTGGAGATATTCAAGACCCACCTGGGCAAGGTCCTGTGCAGCCTGTTCTAGGTGACCCTGCTTGGGCAGGGGGTTGGACTGGGTGACCCACAGAGGTCCCTTCCAACCCCGAACATTCTGTGATTCTGTGATACACTACGGATGGGGTTATTAAATCTAAATCAGAAGTTCAAAACATCCATTTGCTGGGGCAATTTGTCATCTTCCTCCTCTAGCCATGGTCTCCAAGCAATTCCTACTTCCCCAGACGTGATCCAGTCACTTACCACCAGTCGAAGCAAGCGGTGCTCAGCAGAGGTCCGCACACCAGCTGCAATGCCCCTTTCCTCCCCCTGCAGTGAAAGACACCAAGAAACCCAAATTCTCCCTTTCCTCATCAGCACCCTGAAGATGAGGAAGATGCTTCATCGTACTTAAACCCCGAGGAAGTAAGGTGGGGATGTCTCTTCTCCCCCAATCAGAACATTTATGACCCTTCCTTTCTTAGTCATCGATCGACACACTGGACTCAAGAGAATCAGTCCCGTCAAATATTATTCAAGTTGCAAGACTGATGGAGCAGGGACGAGTAGAGGACAAGCCGCAGCGTTAAGCACTGCCCTGCTTGCTAATCCTTCTCTCCTCGGCTGAGCTCTTCCTTCCTCCTCCTCGGTTTCGTTTCGAATGCAGATGAAGCCAAGTTACCAGTCTGCTGTCCCACATAAAAAAAAAGATATAGGGCCAGAGACCTTCAACATCGGATTCAACGATGCATCTGAAGATAACGCGGCGCAACAAAGACGCAAAGCCGACTTCACTACAAACGCTGAATAAATATCATTTCTGCTTTTAAGCAGAACTTCTCAGGACCAAAGGCAAAGAGGGTGCTGTGTGAAGGGGCACGGGGAAACAGAAAAGCAGGGCAAAGAGACGACGCTAGATCCCGGTTCCCCCTGAAGAAGAGCTTTTATCCAAGAGCCCCTCACCAAGCTGCTCTTCTCGCACACGTATCTAAGCTGCTCAGAGTTTTTATCCCTCTGTTTTGAAGATAAAGATTCAAACCTTGCAGGTCTGACACAAACAAGGCTCCCGCTGATCTCAGTGGATATTTTGGTCATGTCAAATCAACGGGACGCAGTGCGACCTCTCTCAGATGACGTCTGCGGAATATTTTCTGTTTTCCGGAGCTACCCAAATCCAGCCTCTCAGGGTTTCCACTGGGAGCTGCTAGAAGCTCACCGGGACACAGAGGAACCTGGGCATCCCCTGCGCTAAGCAAGCAACGGTTTCAGAGTTACTCAGCCCATGTGGTTTCACGACAGGGTTGCTAACTCCTGATGGAGCACTGGGGAGCAGCAGAACCATGACACCTTCCAAAGCAACTAATCCATCAAGATGTCAAAGCTCTTAAGTAGAGAACTCCAAATAAATATAGCAGTAGGTACCAAAATAAATAAGATCTGAACTGTCTCTGCTAAAAGTCTAGTACAGAAGATTGGTTTTCTCAATAGAAGCTATTAAAGAAACATCTCTGGAACAGAACCTCAACATCCCCGCCAAACCCCCACCCCAAAAAAGGACACCAGAAAAGAGCAAAAAATAATCACTAAATCACAGACTGGTCGGGGTTGGAAGGGACCTCTGTGGGTCACCCAGCCCAACCCCCTGCCCAAGCAGGGTCACCCAGAGCAGGCTGCACAGCACCGCGTCCAGGTGGGGCTTCAATATCTCCAGAGAAGGAGACTCCACAGCCTCCCTGGGCAGCCTGGGCCAGGGCTCCATCACCCTCAGAGGGAAGAAGTTCTTCCTCATGTTCAGCTGGAGCTTCCTCTGCTTCAGTTTGTGCCCGTTGCCCCTTGTCCTGTCGCTGGGCACCACTGGAAAGAGTCTGGCCCCATCCTCCTGACCCCCACCCTGCAGATATTTAGAAGCATTTATCAGGTCCCCTCTCAGCCTTCTCTTCTCCAGGCTGAACAAGCCCAGCTCCCTCAGCCTCTCCTCGTAGGAGAGATGCTCCAGTCCCCTCACCATCCTCGTAGCCCTCCGCTGGACTCTATCCAGTAGCTCCTCATCTTTCTTGAACTGGGGAGCCCAGCACTGGACACAGCACTGCAGATGGGGCCTCACCAGGGCAGTGTAGAGGGGGAGGAGAACCTCCCTCGACCTGCCGGCCACATTCTTCTTCATGTACCCCAGGTGCATTAAGTAATGGCTTCTCCCTGTCTGTCTACGTCCAGCAGCACTAACAGATTGGTATACCCTTCCCACATGGATTGCATAAACACCTTCACAGGAAGATTTTATTTTACAAGTGCTTGTATATTGTGCTAAATAAAGCCTTTCATGGACAGCAGGGCTACTTCACAGCCATCCCACCGCTGTGCCAGAGCTGAGTGTCAACCAGCACCCACCAAGCAGGGCCAGCCCTGAGTCCCTCGGGGACCTGCAAGCACCATGCGAGGAATGGCACCAAGGCAGAGAGGTTCTTACCTCCTACCCACCATGAAGTTACACAGTATGTAGATACAAGACCCTAGTGATAGCCCACCACTAATCTGCTTTAAACTATTATAGCTTACAGCCAAAGCCAAAGGATGAGGAACATGGCTAGTTCTAAGCTTACTCCATGCCACCCATCTCAAAACCACTGATTTTTTGCTTTAGAAGATGGTTTTTATAGTTTCAGTTCTAAGTTCAAGAAATAAAGCGAAATCCACACCCTCACTGCGAAAATGCTAAATCTCTTCATATTTTTCAGTCGATACGAAGAGCCCTTCCACTAGAAACACCAGAGCAAGCTGCAGGCAAACCAACTTCTACATCGAGGAAAGCGTGGCACGCGTTCAAAACATTATACAGACCATCTGACATGAAACACGTTTAGTTTTCCAAATATATTAATTTCATTTTATTTTTCTTTTTTTCCGGGGGGAAAAAAATTGTCTAAATTGTTTTTTTTACAAAAGCATTATTATTTAAGAGACATAATCATGTCGGCTGTCTGTGGCAAAGCTGCATGAAAACACGACGCAGGGAAGGCTGTCTGTTCCAGCTCCACCTGCCAAATTAATTTATAAATATAGATTATAACCAAGAAAGCTGTACCACTAACTGACAGGTCATGTAAATTTTACATGATTTTATAAACCAAGGTCCTACATAGAGCATAAAGTGATTTGCCTTCAAATATCACGGCTCCTATGCAAGAGCGCACGTAGGTCCCACAGCTTGTGCTCTCCTCAAGGTGATGAGAAGCTCCTCTGGCCCCACCACGGCCATACCCACCGTCCCCAAGCACCTACATGTGGCATCGAATTTATCAGATCTGTGAATACTTGATATTCAGAGGAATACTTCTCTTTTTCAAAGGCCCCCACAGAACCAAACGGAAAGCCCCAGCCTGCTCAGCAAACAGAACTTGGGTCCCCAGTTCAAGAAAGAGGAGGAGCTACTGGAGAGAGTCCAGCGGAGGGCTACGAGGATGGTGAGGAGACTGGAGCATCTCTCCTACGAGGAGAGGCTGAGGGAGCTGGGCTTGTTCAGCCTGGAGAAGAGAAGGCTGCGAGGGGACCTTATAAATGCTTACAAATATCTGCAGGGTGGGTGTCAGGAGGATGGGGCCAGACTCTTCTCAGTGGTGCCCAGCGACAGGACAAGGGGCAACGGGCACAAACTGAAGCAGAGGAAGCTCCAGCTGAAGATGAGGAAGAACTTCTTCCCTCTGAGGGTGACGGAGCCCTGGCCCAGGCTGCCCAGGGAGGCTGTGGAGTCTCCTTCTCTGGAGATATTCAAGACCCACCTGGACGCGGTGCTGTGCAGCCTGCTCTGGGTGACCCTGCTTGGGCAGGGGGTTGGACTGGGTGACCCACAGAGGTCCCTTCCAACCCCTGACCATTCTGTGATTCTGTGAAAGGAAGCCTCCATGCTGAAAAATAACATGAATAGAGACTAGGAGGTTTAGGTAAATAATACATGGGCAGGAATGTAAAAACAACAAAAGGAAAAAGAAGGGAAAAAAAGATGACTAGGGGGAACCACTTGAGCAAAGAGCTATTGAACAAGTACTCCAAACACTACTTTAAAAAGACACATTGCTCAACAGCATCTGCCAACTTCATAGAATTTCATAGACTTGAGTTTTAAAACTTTTCTTGCTGTAAGTACCAACAGCATCTGCACCAAGCACGAACACACTTCTCTGATATTTAAGGATAGCGGAGGGAAAAATAAACAGTTGCCACAGTCCTCCTGCTAACTGTATCAACTTGCAAGCTTCTGAGATTTCTCTGAAACAAAAAAATTCGCTAAAATTAATATGACTTTATCATGCACCTATTAATGAACCATTCCCTTTCAGACTTCAAACAGATCCTGCTTCGCGGAGACCTACATTTCAAGCAGCTCAATGAATTCCAACTCATTTTTTTTTGTACAGTAAGCAATTTATGTAAGGCTGGTTCAAAAGTTCAACATACAATCTACTAAGTAATTTTTGGTGGAAAAGGTAACAGAAATACAGATTATTGGACTGCTCTATTTTGAAGACTTGATCTTGGAAGGGAGGTTGGGTTCACGGGGAAAATGCCAGCGTTCTACCCTTCCCCACGGTCCCCGGCTCCAGAATGATGCCACGAGCAGGAGCCTGAGGAACACCCCGAATCTCGAGAGGGCGCACAGCTCCATCCCTGACAGCCCCCAGAAACCAGACCCTCCGTTCCCCTAAGTGCAGTGGCTCTCCTCTCACCTCTCTGGGTTTGCTTTTATCCATCCTCAAGCCTCTCATCCTCCATCCTCAAGCCTCTCCTCCTCCTTCCACCTACCCTTCCGAAGTCCACCTCGGCCAAAGAGCCCAACCTTTCTAACACCGCTTTGAGAGAGGCAGCTCAAATCAATGTTTCAAAAATAGCTTGACACTTGGGCAAGGGGCTCAGGATGATGGATAGAGCAGCACGGCCCTACCCAGAGAAAGTAGGAATACAAGCCAGGACCCAAAAGAAAAGCTGCGTTTTCCATATTTTTTTTGCTGTACTTTTCCTTTCTGTGCATGGTTCAGATGGAAAAAGCTTAAAAATCGCAACGTGAGCTCCCCCCCATCTCAATTCTCTTCTTTCTTCCCCACAGTTGCATGCAAATAAGGTCAACGGTTCAAATTAAATAGTTAAATTCTTTTTTCCTCTTCTCTTGTTTTGGCTGTTTCCAAAAGGTCCTAGCAAAAAATTATGTAGATAGGCGACCATCACAGCAAAGAGGTCCAAGCCCTTTCATCCCCAACCCAAAACCTGGGTCAGTCTCAGCGCTACACATCTCGGCGGTCTGTGCCATCGCATTCACCATTTCGCAAACCCCACGGAGAACCAAAATACGCAAGCTTTTTTCCTCATTTATTCTTAATTAAGACTTGCCTTTCAGTCTGGTTTTATAAACACTAGAAGTGAAGCTTTACTTCAAACTCGTTCTGATCCAAGCTCAGGCTCCAACTGCCCAAAAGAGGAGCTTCTGCACAGATTTACCTTCAGCTCTTGGGTATCACCCGCGACGAGATAACGAACTCCATCGCTCCCAGAAGACAGAGCTTCAGCATTTTTATATCTGAGTTCAACTCCAGTTTACAACCCTCTGAGTTAGTATGGAAGATATGATGTTCTCCATGAAAATGAATTCCAGTTCATGATTCCTTCTCTTCTGCATAAAAAGGTGGTTGCAACACTCGTGGCTGTGCCTAATTGGCCTACAGCTATGCTTTAATTAGAGCAGTGGTGACAAACCTTTGCTCACAGACCCCACGCTGTGCCTATCTAACACACCTCCGAGGTTTAAAACGGAGTTCACCACACACGCAAAAAAAACCAGATGTCAGTTATTGTTTAGTTCTGAAGGACTTATAAAATCAAAGTTCTTTAAAGTACGTAAGAAACGGCGCATATTTCACAAATTTGGCTTGGACTGGACGTGCTTCCGCTATTTCCAGCCCTCCCCAGGCGACGGGCAGGGGTTGTTTCACATACCTGTACCTGCTGCATAGCCAAAAACAAAGCAACTTTTCCTCCAGGGACGGGGTTGGCACCCTCAGCATCCCGCTGCCGCTGGGGCTGCTGGCCGGGGAAGGTTGAATTTCACAGAAAACCAAAGCGGCTGCGCGTGTATATTGTACATTGTAATGAAGCCGGTAACTAGTGGTGTCCCTCAAGGGTCAGTACTGGGCCCAGTCTTGTTCAACTTCATCAATGACCTGGATGAAGAGTTAGAGTGTACCCTCAGCAAGTTTGCTGATGACACCAAACTGGGAGGAGTGGTGGATACACCGGCAGGCTGTGCTGCCATTCAGCGAGACCTGGATAGGCTGGAGAGTTGGGCAGAGAGGAACCTGATGAGGTTCAACAAGGGCAAGGGCAGGGTCCTGCACCTGGGGAGGAACAACCTCATGCACCAGTACAGGCTGGGGCGGACCTGCTGGAGAGCAGCTCTGCGGAGAGGGACCTGGGTGTCCTGGTGGACGACAGGTTGACCATGAGCCAGCAGTGTGCCCTGGCTGCCAAGAAGGCCAATGAGATCCTGGGGTGCATTAGGAGGAGTGTGGCCAGCAGGTCGAGGGAGGTTCTCCTTCCCCTCTGCTCTGCCCTAGTGAGGCCCCATCTGCAGTGCTGTGTCCAGTGCTGGGCTCCCCAGGTCAAGAAAGATGAGGAGCTGCTGGAGAGAGTCCAGCGGAGGGCTACGAGGATGAGGAGGGGCCTGGAGCATCTCTCCTACGAGGAGAGGCTGAGGGAGCTGGGCTTGTTCAGCCTGGAGAAGAGAAGGCTGCGAGGGGACCTTAGAAATGCTTCTAAATATCTGCAGGGTGGGTGTCAGGAGGACGGGGTCAGATTCTTTCCAGTTGTGCCCAGTGACAGGACAAGGGGCAATGGGCACAAACTGGAGCACAGGAAGTTCCGTCTGAAGATGAGGAAGAACTTCTTCCCTCTGAGGGTGATGGAGCCCTGGCCCAGGCTGCCCAGGGAGGTTGTGGAGTCTCCTTCTCTGGAGATATTCAGGCCCCGCCTGGACAAGGTCCTGTGCAGCCTGCTATGGGTGACCCTGCTTGAGCAGGGGGTTGGACTGGGTGACCCACAGAGGTCCCTTCCCACCCCGACCATTCTGTGATTCTGTGATATTGTATATTGTATATAATAAATACTGTCACGAGCGCTGCCTGGCTGCGCTCCGTCTCCGCTGGAGAACATTGCCACTTCAGCAGCTTTTGTAGAGGCCAGGACCACGTTACAGTCAGACTTTGCAATAGGACATGCAATTACACGAAGAACAAAATCAACACAAGCACAGGTTCTTTTTCGTGGGCGTATTTAGATGTATAGTGACCTGGTTAACAGAAAATTATTTTTGTTCTGTTAACCAGGGAACTGTACATCTAAATACGCCCACAAAAAAGAACCCGTGCTTGTGTTGAACATCTCCCTTGGGTGGCAGGAAAAAAAAAAAAGGAATCCTGTTATTTCACAAGCCGCAATTATTTCGCGGTCACGGCGAAGCCGGCGCCAGCTTGTTTCCGCAGCCCCTACGAAGGACGACGCAGCCAGCGTCTAAATTGAGTTCACTCCATCCCCTGGCAGAGCAGACTGTCTGTCTAAGCTAATAAATGTATGTATTAACCCAGCAGCTCGTAGGAAGCCTGTAGTATGCTCTGTTCAATATTTTGTAGTTCAACTCAATCGGAACCATTTGCTCAAAAGGCTTCTGAGAGCCTCTCCCTTGCACCTGGAATACACACACTGCGAACGCTGAATCTAAGTAGTCTCACAGTCACAGAACCACAGAATCACAGGATGGTCGGGGTTGGCAGGGACCTCTGTGGGTCACCCAGCCCAACCCCCTGCCCAAGCAGGGTCACCCACAGCAGGCTGCACAGCACCGCGTCCAGGCGGGTCTGGAATATCTCCAGACAAGGAGACTCCACAGCCTCCCTGGGCAGCCTGGGCCAGGGCTCCGTCACCCTCAGAGGGAAGAAGTTCTTCCTCATCTTCAGCTGGAGCTTCCTCTGCTTCAGTTTGTCCCCGTTGCCCCTTGTCCTGTCACTGGGCACCACTGGAAAGAGTCTGGCCCCGTCCTCCTGACCCCCACCCTGCAGATATTTAGAGGCATTTCTAAGGTCCCCTCTCAGCCTTCTCTTCACCACTACTACTAGGAGCTGTAAATACCTTCCCGGCAAGGCGCAAGCGCACCTCCAAAGCCAACCTAAAACACTTTTAGGAATCTGAAGCACAGCAAAAGCTGGGAAAAGTCATGGGAATAGCACTAGATATATTTATTATGAGTAACATGTCAGCGCAGCGACGCCAATGTTCCTCTTACCTGGGAAACTCATCCCGAAGTCTCCTTTTACAGATGAGACATTTCAAGGAGAAGAAAAGAAAAAAAAAAAAAAAAAAAAATAAAAAAAATCATATTTTGTCTTCCACCACCAAACCTACTCTGCTAACGATGACAAAACTCGCGCTTGGAAGGGCCGCTGAGAAATCACAACCCACCTGTGGAATTATTAGTAAAATTAAGGTTTTGCATCTGAAAATTAAAGTTTACATGGAAAACGTAGCATTGTTCACCCACTGAGGAAAAGCATAAAATCCAAAGGAGCTCTAAGGATGGGACACGGCTGCAGCAGGCACGCGAGGAAAATACACAGCAACTCCCTGCAACACACCACAGAGGATGGAGCAGGGTGGAGACTCCATGGCCACGCTCCGTGATGATAAAGTGGGAAGAGATGGTCCTCTCGAACTGATAAATCACAGAATCACAGAATGGTGGGGGTTGGAAGGGACCTCTGTGGGTCACCCAGTCCAACCCCCTGCCCAAGCAGGGTCACTGGCCCCCTGAGCCAACAGGTTTTCCAAACATTGCCAAGGTGCTACCCTCTCGTGAACTTTGCTCGTTTTCATATCATTTTAATAAGGCTCCCTGCCTCCGAGGTGCGACCACCCCTCTTCGAGTCTGCACCCTCAATTTTTTGTAAACTCTACCTTTAAATGTGAAGCGAGAGAATTTTACACCAACCATGATAAAAGGTTCTTATGACTGCAGTCACTCAAACTCCACCTTAAATGTAGAAAGGATATAAAAATAGCCAGGGAAATGGGGGATTTTGGGAGAAGAAGATAACATGGTGAGCAAGTCAAGGGAAACTCCATCTCAGACTGTCTCTGACTACCGGGACCGGCCGACGGGCTGAGCCTTGCTTCTCCCTGCCTTGGGACACCTTGGGTGAGACTTAGACTAAACCCTTTTCTGGGGAATCTTAGAAATCTCTCTAGAGAGTTACTCCCTAACGTTTATAGCCAGCCTGTATTATTTATAACCTTTTCACGTGTTTTATACTTAATAATATGATATTTGCACGTGCTTTCTTGCAGACAGTCACTACCACTGGCAATTCAAAACACCTCTATACCAGTTGCACAAATAAAACTGCATGGTTTAAGTATCCAGTTGTCCCAGTTTCTCACTGAACGTGACCGTGCCAGTTCACGAGCACGACCGGACCGAAGGTGCAGACCGCTATTAGCGCATCCAGAATCGTGGTAGTTTAATATACATATTAAACTTGACGGGATGGGTAGTGGCAAATTGGATATTTAAACCTTGCCTCACACCGGTAACTGCCCGTGCCCATCTGAAACTAAACGAGGCTGTAAGACCCAGACAAAAAAAGCAATTTATTTATTTGTAAATGCGATGAGTGCGCTTCGCAATGAGATCTACATATATCGGCTGTCTTCTGAAAGTACCAGGGTGACTTGTTCTCAAGCACTTTGTCGCAGAAATTACTCTGGAGAGCTCGGGAATAGAGAGCAAACCACTCCAAGGGCAAAAGAAACCACTTCACTCGCTACAATATGTATTCAGGCGGTTCTCCGTCTGTAGTGCAGGAGATAAGAGGTTGTCCTCAGCAGCCACCCAGCTGGAGGCTCTTCTCTCCACTGAGACAAAGCAACGCACCAGAAAGTCACAGAATCACAGAATAGTAGGGGTTGGAAGGGACCTCTGTGGGTCATCTAGTCCAACCCTCCTGCCGAAGCAGGGTCACCTACAGCAAGCTGCACAGGACCACGTCCAGGGGGGGCTTGAATATCTCCAGAGAAGGAGACTCCACAACCTCCCTGGGCAGCCTGGGCCAGGGCTCCGTCACCCTCAGAGGGAAGAAGTTCTTCCTCGGGTTCAGCTGGAGCTTCCTCTGCTTCAGTTTGTGCCCGTTGCCCCTTGTCCTGGCGCTGGGCACCACTGAAAAGAGCTTGGCCCCATCCTCCTGACACCCACCCTGCAGATATTTGTAAGCATTTATAAGGTCCCCTCTCAGCCTTCTCTTGTCCAGGCTGAACAAGCCCAGTTCTCTCAACCTCTCCTCGTAGGGGAGATGTTCCAGTCCCCTCCTCATCCTTGTAGCCCTCCGCTGGACTCTCTCCAGTAGCTCCTCATCTTTCTTGAACTGGGGAGTCCACAACTGGACACAGGACTCTAGATGAGGCCTCACTCACAGCTGAAGAGCCAAGGGTCAGGTGAAGTATGGGGAACCACTCACGGGAAGCTTTCTGCTTGAAACATTGAGTTTAACTCCACAACTTTGGGTTTTGTTTGGGGTTTTTTTTTGGTTTTTTGGGTTTGTTTTTTTTTTTAAAACAAGCTGTTTAAAATGTGAGCCCACATCCGCTGTTTTCATTTCTCAAATCCGGACAGCAATATGGGGAAACTCCTTTCATTCGCATCGTCTTTACTCGTCGTTTTCAGTGTCTTCAGAAAGCAGACGCCATGCTCTCCTGACTGGAAATCGCACGGTGCGAAAGCGTGCTCGTCCATTAATTAAAATACCCTGCTATGAAAAACTCCTGGCGTTATTATTCGACATTCGCAGAAGCAGCTGAACAAGCAGATGCCATCGCTGAGGAGCTGTGCGGCGAAAGCAAACACACCTCTTCTCTGGGTTTCCCGGTGTTTCCATAGAATCATAGAATCATTAAGGTTGGAAAAGACCTCTAAGATCATCAAGTCCAAGTCTAAGCCCGTTCAATGCTCAGAAAAGAGATTTATTTCACACTTCAATGTAAATGCCAAAATGCAGTAACAAGCGTTCTGTAGCAATGACACAGTTCTAAAGCAATAATGCTAATTCTTTTGTAAAATAGGGACTTTATAAAGAAAATAAGTGGTTTTTTAAAACACCAATATACATTAAAAGTTGGTGGAACAGCAGCTGTTGGTTTTCTGGTATCGCATCTGTCTCAGTCCTACCAACGAAGCCAAGATTCTCCCACTACCGCTAACGCAGAAGACCCACATTCCCCCCCTTCCAGCTTTACACATTAACACTGATCAAAAACCTTCTGTGCAACAAGATCTTCAAGGAACTGCTCGGTGGCAAAAAGGGGATCCTCGAAAGCAAAAAGGGGTTCCTTGGTGGCAAACTTTTGAAAAATGCATTGGACCTATGAAGGAGATTTTCCAAGGGACATATCAGCTCCCAAAGTTCACTGAAGGTCAAGGTGACCCCCAACAGCTCACCCACATTTCTACCCCAAAGGCTTCTCACCGAGTCCACGTCACCAGGAACTTTTGCAGGACTTGAGGCTCCCCCACATGTTACTCAGCTCAAAATCATATTTTAAAAACAAACCGGGAAGCAAGCAAGCAAACAGAAAAAATAGAAATATGCCTGTCTCCAGAGGGTAAGCAGCTCCCCAGTATTGCTCCAGGTCAGAACTGCCTCCCAAAGTTATTCAGGCTTCTCTAAACCTCCTGTAGCACCCGTGCCCAGAAGCAAAACCAGACTCAAGCGATGGACGCCAAGCCCCACGGAGCCTAGAGCCGAGAGAGGAAACCCCAGCCAGTGCTGCCGCAGGAACGCGGGGCAGCACGCCAGGCCCTCTCCCACCGGGATGCGGGACATCCCCACAGGTCCTGCGCTGTACCCCAGACCGCGACAGGGCACAGCTCCCTCCATGTCCCGATGTTTCTGGCAGCGGAATCACAGAATCACAGAATGTTGGGGGTTGGCAGGGACCTCTGTGGGTCACCCAGTCCAACCCCCTGCCCAAGCAGGGTCACCCACAGCAGGCTGCACAGCACCGCGTCCAGGCGGGTCTTGAATATCTCCAGAGAAGGAGACTCCACAGCCTCCCTGGGCAGCCTGGGCCAGGGCTCTGTCACCCTCAGAGCGAAGAAGTTCTTCCTCATGTTCAGCTGGAGCTTCCTCTGCTTCAGTTTGTGCCCGTTGCCCCTTGTCCTGTCGCTGGGCACCACTGGAAAGAGTCTGGCCCCATCCTCCTGACACCCACCCTGCAGATATTTAGAGGCATTTAGAAGGTCCCCTCTCAGCCTTCTCTCCTCCAGGCTGAACAAGCCCAGCTCCCTCAGCCTCTCCTCCTAGGAGAGATGCTCCAGTCCCCTCCTCATCCTCGTAGCCCTCCGCTGGACTCTCTCCAGTAGCTCCTCATTTTTCTTGAACTGGGGAGCCCAGAACTGGACACAGGACTCCAGATGGGGCCTCACCAGGGCAGAGCAGAGGGGAAGGAGAACCTCCCTCACCCTGCTGCCCACACTTCTCCTAATGCACCCCAGGATCCCATTGGCCTTCTTGGCACCCAGGGCACACTGCTGGCTCATGGTCAACCTGTCGTCCACCAGCACTCCCAGTCCCTCTCTACAGAGCTGCTCTCCAGCAGGTCCGCCCCAGCCTGTACTGGTGCATGGGGTTGTTCCTCCCCAGGTGCAGGACCCTGCCCTTGCCCTTGTTGAACCTCATCAGGTTCCTCTCTGCCCAACTCCCCAGCCTGTCCAGGTCTCGCTGAATGGCAGCACAGCCTGCCAGTGTATCCACCACTCCTCCCAGTTTGGTGTCATCAGCAAACTTGCTGAGGGTACACTCTAACTCTTCATCCAGGTCATTGATGAAGAAGTTAAACAAGACCAGGCCCAGTACTGACCCCTGGGGGACACCACTAGTTACCAGCCTCCAACTAGGCTCAGCGTCGCTGATGACAACCCTCTGAGTTCTGCCCTTCAGCCAGTTCTCAGTCCGCCTCATTGACCACTCACATCCAGCTCCCTCCCTCGACGGAGAGAACAGAGTTGGCAGAAAGTCTCTGCAACTACTGCAAGCTGATCCGCAAAATGCAAAGTCGCAAAATCAGACTACGCATAGATCTGCTGTAGTTAACTTCCCAATGTTCATTCTCCCATGGATACAAAGGGATTTTTGTATTAACATTTTTTCCCTTCAACATCAACCTGTAGACCATACCCAGACATAACAATTTTCCTATGATCAGCCAAGTGAGCACTGGTATCACAGAGCTTGTTAGGTGTATTTCTTTTTAATAGGATTGAATTTAAACACCATTATCAGAAAATGGCAACACTGGAGTTTCACTCAGGTGCTTTTTACAAGTGTCAGGCGCTGAATAAGTATTTAATACTCAGGGTGCATTGACAAGAATTACATTTCCAGAATGGTCTGAATTAGGCACTCAACTCCCATTCCATCCACGGCAATAAAAATTAGCTGACGGTCCTTCAACCGCACACCATTACCAGGGTAAGCCTCCCTCCACCCGCAAGCATTCATCTCATTATTCACACGCTCCATTAAAGGAAAATCACCCAGAACATATCCGTCAAACTGCTCGAACAGCAAAATAAGATATCAGACAGGACTGGGGAAAAAAATAAAAAACCCTACGCAGAAATTCTCCTAAATCAGACTGCTGCTCGTTCCAACCCAGCCTCACCGCCAGCGTCAACAGCACCAGAGTAAGTGAGGAGAAACTTTGCTGTAAATAGGTACAGAATAACATCTGCTTATATTATTACATAACAATATATCTGCTCATACTACTATACAATACTTAAATATAATTAATATATTGTATAATTATATGGAAGCGGATGCTTCTTCCCACAAAGGATGAAGTCAATCCTGAAGTTCACACGTCTACCGGGGTCTTCGTCTACCTGGGGTCTTCGTCTACCTGGGGTCTTCACAGAATCACAGAATGGTCGGGGTTGGAAGGGACCTCTGTGGGTCACCCAGTCCAACCCCCTGCCCAAGCAGGGTCACCCACAGCAGGCTGCAGAGGACCTTGTCCAGGTGAGTCATGAATATCTCCAGAGAAGGAGAATCCACAGCCTCCCTGGGCAGCCTGGGCCAGGGCTCTGTCACCCTCAGAGGGGAGAAATTCGTCTACCCAGGTCTTCGTCTCCACGGGTCTTCATCTACCCAGGTCTTCTGCCCATATATACAAAAACACACAAAGAGAGACTTTCAAAATCCTGTTTTCTATGGAGCTGAATGTGCTCACGCCCATTAAAACAACGCCAAACCCTGACTCAATCTACAAATCCGCTGGTCCCAAAGCAACACCCTGATAGGAAGCTCCACAGATTTGATATAACGCTGTCAAAAAAGGAAAACCAGATTTCATCGGCTGCAAATTTGCAGCAAAGATGTCTGCACGGGCGCCTACTCAAATATTTTGTCTCTCTCAAGGGCTGCCAGTCCTGACGTGAGATTCTTGGCTCGTTGAGGGTGCTGGATAAGTCAGTAATCATGCTCAGTGTTTAAGATACATTTAAAAAAAGTGCATCAGAATATCGAGCGCGTTCACACTTAAAACTGAAAAATTTTCTGCAAACCTCTGCTGATTCCGGCCCTTGCGCTGACTCAGCACAACAGCAGCAGTGCCAAGCATACGCTGTCGTGCACCCCATCTTCAAGTCTCCTATTCATAAAATACTTCTCACACACCAGGCTCAGCAAGGACAGCCCCTTTGCCCCCACGATGCCATCGCCACCCTTCTCTTTCCCCTCTCGTCAGATGCCCCCCTCAAGAAGGCAAAACAGATCCGAGATCCAGGCAAACACTAAAAAGCTGCCAGGGCTCCGGCAGCTTTGCCCCAGAAAACCCGCGGCACTGCGTGGGGCTTCGCAGTTCGCTGGCGATGCCAGCACAACCCCGCGCCAGTGCCAAGAACTCCTCGACTCCGTCACAGCGTTCCGCAGCTCTGCCAGCACCGTCATTTATAATTTCTTAAGTATACTTAAAAAAAAAAAATCCTTCAAGGGAGCAACTAACATTTTGCCATCAGTTGCAGGGTACCCCCATAATGGTATTTTCACAGAATCCCAGCATGGTTGGGGTTGGAAGGGACCTCTGTGGGTCACCCAGCCCAACCCCCTGCCCAAGCAGGGTCACCCAGAGCAGGCTGCACAGCACCGCGTCCAGGCGGGGCTGGAATATCTCCAGAGAAGGAGACTCCACAGCCTCCCTGGGCAGCCTGGGCCAGGGCTCCGTCACCCTCAGAGGGAAGAAGTTCTTCCTCGGGTTCAGCTGGAGCTTCCTCTGCTTCAGTTTGTGCCCGTTGGCCCTTGTCCTGTCACCGGGCATCACTGAAAAGAGTCTGGCCCCATCCTCCTGACACCCACCCTGCAGATATTTGTAGGCATTTATTAGGTCCCCTCGCAGCCTTCTCTTCTCCAGGCTGAACAAGCCCAGCTCCCTCAGCCTCTCCTCGTAGGAGAGATGCTCCAGTCCCCTCCTCATCCTCGTAGCCCTCCGCTGGACTCTCTCCAGTAGCTCCTCATCTTTCTTGAACTGGGGAGCCCAGCACTGGACACAGGACTCCAGATGAGGCCTCACTAGGGCAGAGTAGAGGGGAAGGAGAACCTCCCTCGACCTGCTGCCCACACTCCTCCTAATGCACCCCAGGATCCCATTGGCCTTCTTGACACACAGGGCACACTGCTGGCTCATGGTCACCCTGTCGTCCCCCAGCACACCCAGGTCCCTCTCCGCAGAGCTGCTCCCCAGCAGGTCCACCCCAGCCTGTACTGGTGCCTGGGGTTGTTCCTCCCCAGGTGCAGGACCCTGCCCTTGCCCTTGTTGAACCTCATCAGGTTCCTCTCTGCCCAACTCTCCAGCCTGTCCAGGTCTCGCTGAATGGCAGCACAGCCTGCTGGTGCATCCACCACTCCTCCCAGTTTGGTGTCATCAGCAAACTTGCTGAGGGTACACTCTAACTCTTCATCCAGGTCACTGATGAAGCGGGTGACTGCACCGTGCTCCCCGTTAGCAGTGCAATGGCAGGACACAGCTTGCAAAGGGAAATGTTTCCCAATGTATTTCTTGTGGATGGAAAATACAACTGGCTCCCACAAAGCCACGGAAAGCTATTGATTAGGCAATACATTTTTTTAATTCTCTAAACAAAGGGGAGTGAACACAGAAAGAGTTATCGATCCATCTCGTCCAGCACCTTCATCTTTGCAAGCCTGGTTACGTTTCAGCACATAAACCCCATATTTCCAGCAGAGCTTCAGTTGCCTGCCCCACATCAATAGATCAATGGGATCCTGGGGTGCATTAGGAGGAGTGTGGCCAGCAGGTCGAGGTAGGTTCTCCTCCCCCTCTACTCTGCCCTGGTGAGGCCCCATCTGGAGTGCTGTGTCCAGTTCTGGGCTCCCCAGTTCAAGAAAGGTGAGGAGCTACTGGAGAGAGTCCAGCGGAGGGCTACGAGGATGAGGAGGGGACTGGAGCATCTCTCCTATGAGGAGAGGCTGAGGGAGATGGGCTTGTTCAGCCTGGAGAAGAGAAGGCTGAGAGGGGACCTTAGAAATGCCTCTAAATATCTGCAGGGTGGGGGTCAGGAGGACGGGGCCAGACTCTTTTCAGTGGTGCCCAGCGACAGGACAAGGGGCAATGGGCACAAACTGAAGCAGGGGAAGTTCCAGCTGAAGATGAGGAAGAACTTCTTCCCTCTGAGGGTGACGGAGCCCTGGCCCAGGCTGCCCAGGGAGGCTGTGGAGTCTCCTTCTCTGGAGATATTCCAGCCCCGCCTGGACGCGGTCCTGTGCAGCCTGCTGTGGGTGACCCTGCTTGGGCAGGGGGTTGGGCTGGGTGACCCACAGAGGTCTCTTCCAACCTCAAACATTCTGTGATTCTGTGAATAGTCTGAAAAAGAAGCCTCTCCCCAGTGCCTAATTTAGATATTTGACTTCCATATTTTCAGCTGATGGTACCATTAAGTGCTTCTCAGCTCAGTGAGAACTGGGTGACTCCGCCCCATCAACCTCCTGGGAAAGGGCATAAAGACACCACACCGGACATTTCTGCCTGCTTGACTGGACAGAGGAGCTGTAGGGATGCAAAACCTACGTGGACACATCAGCCTCAAAGCCATCTATGAAGGAAACATAATGAATGGTATCAATGCTTCCATCAACACTGAACTCTTCAGTATTGAAATTTATCTAGGAAAAAAATAGGAAAGAGGCAGTCTTTGCTGTGGGGAGAGATTTTTGTCTTGATTTTGCCTGAAGTAAACCATCATGATATCTATCGTAGACTACCATGCTGCGTTTTCCTCCCAGCTCATGTATACACACGCCCCGTTCCATAAAGAACTTCAAACTCAGCACAGAAGATAATTAACTAGTCTATTCTGCACTCGGTTTCTTCAACCAGCTAGCAAGACACGAGCAAGTTTGATTCGCCCCGCAGCGTGGCATCGCAGAGGAACAGATCCTCACATGAACTCCAATTTTCTTGGGTCCACCAGCTTCCGCGGAGCTGCTGCAACGTCCATCCGCCGGAGCTCTGCCCGCTTCCTGACAGGTTAATCCCACCCGGTAACCTTCTGTGTTTTGGAAATTCTTCCTCAATGAGTATGTAGCGACAGGGTACATCACAGGGTTTGACTTCTAACATTAGCAACAGACAAACTGCTTTTGTAAATATTCCAGGACTCCACTCTCCTGAGACCTCACCTGGAGTCCTGCGTCCAGCTCTGGAGCCCCCCCAACGCAAGAAGGACATGGATGTGTTGGAGCGGGTCCAGAGGAGGCCACGAAGATGATCTGAGGGCTGGAGCACCTCTCCTACGAGGACAGGCTGAGGGAGTTGGGCTTGTTCAGCCTGGAGAAGAGAAGGCTGCGGGGTGACCTTAGAGCAGCTGCCAGTGCCTGGAGGGGCTACAGGAAGGATGGAGAGGGGCTTTTCACAAGGGTGGGTAGTGATAGGAGAAAGGGGAACAGCTCTAAACTAAAAGAGGGCTGATTGAGATTAGAAAGAAATTCTTCCCCGTGAGGGTGGTGAGGCCCTGGCCCAGGGGGCCCAGAGAAGCTGTGGCTGCCCCCTCCCTGACAGGGTTTCAATGCCAGGTTGGCTGGAGCTCTGAGCACCCTGGGCTGGTGCAAGATGTCCCTGCTGATGGCAGGCAGGTTGGAACCAGATGATCTTTAAGGTCCCTTCCAACCCTGACCATTCTGTGATTCTATGGTGCATCCGTGCGAGCTCAGCTTAAGCAGCGCGCACGAAGGGAACGTCAGAAGGCTCCTCATTTTTCACGCCTTCGTTGGTGTGTCAAACCACGTTACGGTGATGCAGGCTTCCTTCTTAACACTACTCCCTACCTAACCGATTCGCACGCAACGACGCGATCCGCCCCTGCTTCATTCAGTACTTTCCACGACCTTGATTGCTGAATAACCATTTTGCTACAGGAATTTATGCAGCAGAGTCAGAAGTAAAACAAGAAAAAGGGACGCGACCGAGATGCGCGGGTGCTCTACCATCGCTCATTCTTGTCAAAAAGACCTAGGCCATTTTCTACGCCGCTTGGCTCACATGGCCACACTTCTAATGCAGCTTTTCTTCCGCAACGGCAAATAAAACTTGTGCTAAAAAAAACTTTGTCCTAAAAACTTCCTTGTAAATGGTATTTGCATAGAAAAAAAAAACCACTTCCAACTTGCAGTCAAGTTGTTTGTAGCTCACACATACGGATGCTCGGTAAAAGTTCGCAACTGTGAGGGCTTTTTGCTCAAAATACTCCCTTTCAGATAGAAAGTAGTAGCAAAAAGCAAAAAGAAAAAGCCTCTTACTTTAAACAGGGACCTAAAAGTATCTCACACCAGCATTCCTGACCCAATATTACTGGAAAACCATCCCCTTCTCTGTTCCTCCTTAACGGACGTTTTAGGAAAAGAGAATTAAAAACCATTACCTCAATCTTGATCCATTTAAAAAACAGCTGCCTGATTCAACGGCATCAATAGGATAATTCTGAATATATGCATTATTATGGAATTCTCTGCTTTCAGAAGACGCGATGATCTTCCCCTACCGTACCAGTACAATTGCTCTTTGATACCTTTAAGGGACAATCCAAATTCTACCAGGGAGAAAAAGCAATGACGCGTGACAGCAGACCAGAAAACCCACCACTCCAGTTATGACCATCTACAGAATAACGGGTTTATGGAAGTAGAACTCTCCCAGATCCCTACCGAGACCTGAAATCCCAGGCATTGATAGTATAATTCTGAATATATGAATTATTATGGAATTCTCTGCTTTCAGAAGACGCGATGATCTTCCCCTGCTGTACCAGTACAATTACAGTTTGCTCTTTGATACCTTTAAGGGACAATCCAAATTCCACCAGGGAAAAAAAGCAATGACACATGACAGCAGACCAGCAAACCCACCACTCCAGTTACGACCACCTACAGAACAACGGGTTTATGGAAGCAGAACTCTCCCAGATCCCTACCGAGACCTGAAATCCCAGGCATTGATAGTATAATTCTGAATATATGAATTATTATGGAATTCTCTGCTTTCAGAAGAGGCGATGCTCTTCCCCTACTGTACCTGTACAATTATAATTTGCTCTTTCATACGACAATCCAAATACTACCAGAGAGAAAAAGCAACGACGCGTGACAGCAGACCAGCAAACCCACCACTCCAGTTACGACCACCTACAGAACAACGGGTTTATGGAAGTAGAACTCTCCCAGATCTCTACCGAGACCTGAAATCCCAGGCATCGATAGTATAATTCTGAATATATGAATTATTATGGAATTCTCTGCTTTCAGAAGACGCGATGATCTTCCCCTGCTGTACCAGTACAATTATAGTTCGCTCTTTGATACCTTTAAGGGACAATCCAAATTCTACCAGGGAGAAAAAGCAATGACGTGTGACAGCAGACCAGCAAACCCACCACTCCAGTCATGACCACCTACAGAACAACGGGTTTATGGAAGTAGAACTCTCCCAGATCTCTACCAAGACCTGAACTCCCAGGCCATTCTCCCACTGCCAAACTGGGCTGCGAGCAGAGTGAGATCCCACAAGCAGGCATAGGGTATGGAAATTTTTTTTTCCCCCCCGATTTCTGCCACTTTCAGAACATTTAGAGAGTTGGGGTAGGGGGTTTCTTTGCTAGAAGAGCTCAGCAGACTTTCAGTTTCGCTTAACAAAGCACAGTAACAGAAAAGCTCAACAAAAAAACCCCTCGGAGGCCAAAAGAGAACAAGCCCAAAATACACTTCTGAACACCAGAAAATATTTAGGAAAACAACTGCAGCTGACACTGCTTAACACATTTAATCATCTTCAAACAGTTGTTTAAACACTAAGCCCTCTAAAGCTACGGAGCATGCGGATGATTTATCTAGCAACCAGGTGATCTGCACCGGACCTTTTAATTTTCCTTACACGGGGAGATGGGGCTAAAATATTGCCAAAAGACCACGGTGCAAAATGAAGATTTCGCAAAATATATTATCTCTTCTTGCAAATTCATTCACTTCTTGCAATTCTGGGCTAATATCCAACACAAAGGGTTATTTTTAGCTCTTGCAAAGAACTAATAGGAAGGCCGTTGTGAAACACACAGTTTCTTGCCAATAGCCTCATTATTTAGAAGGTCAAAAGCACCTTGCTACCGTGCGATGTAACTAACTTGGAGCTGACGTGGTCGACTCGGACTTCAGAGGAGGAAATTATGGGGCTGCTAAATTTTTTGCCCTCTGACTGAAAGTGCTTCGTTTCTCCCTCTTCGCACCACAGATAAATTAAGAACTAAAGGATTACGTCAATATTCAAAAAACGCTCGTCTTGCTACAAAATACTGATGGGCGATTTGCAGTCTGTTAAATAAACAAGGAAACACACAGAAATATCCGTATTTCTATCTAGCCAAGGAACATAAAACTATCAATTAACCGTCCTGTTAATGAGATATCATGATTACACATGAAATTGGTGCATTACAGAGTTTCCTACAGGTAAGGATGGATTCGGCAACTCAACAGATCCGGAGCCGATTTGTAGCCCTGGTGTCTTGCTCCGGAAAAGCAGACATCAGGGGATTGCTGTCATCACCTCCTCGGTTTAGTCATGTAATTTCTTTTGAATCCTTTCAACAATTTCTGTTATTAATGCAAATACACACGAACACGATGTTTCCTTTTCAGTTCAGTCTCTCACAAAGGAGCCGGCTAACTCGGGAAAATAAGAAGTGGAGATCGACGCTATGCCTAAGCTACGCAGAAACTTTACCAAAGAAACCTCTGCTCGCCCATCAGGGTGAGCACAACGGCCCTGTGCCTCGGCAAGGCAGCTTCGCTTTCCCCTCGAGACGACAAAGAGCCAGCAAGGGTGGCATCTCCCATCTCTGTGCCACTGCTAAGCATGGCACCAGGCCATCTTGGCCTTCTGTCATCTGCCCTTGGAGATTTTCATCATCTCGTATGCATCACCTCATATTCATCCTTCCAGCTGTGTCATGTTGCCATCACATACTTCTTAATCACAGAATGTTTGGGGTTGGAAGGGACCTCTGTGGGTCACCCAGCCCAACCCCCTGGCAAAGCAGGGTCAACCAGAGCAGGCTGCACAGCACCGCGTCCAGGCGGGGCTGGAATATCTCCAGAGAAGGAGACTCCACAGCCTCCCTGGGCAGCCTGGGCCAGGGCTCCATCACCCTCAGAGGGAAGAAGTTCTTCCTCATCTTCAGCTGGAACTTCCTCTGCTTCAGTTTGTGCCCGTTGCCCCTTGTCCTGTCGCTGGGCACCATTGGAAAGAGTCTGGCCCCGTCCTCCTGACACCCACCCTGCAGATATTTAGAGGCATTTAGAAGGTCCCCTCTCAGCCTTCTCTTCTCCAGGCTGAACAAGCCCAGCTCCCTCAGCCTCTCCTCCTAGGAGAGATGCTCCAGTCCCCTCCTCATCCTCGTAGCCCTCCGCTGGACTCTCTCCAGTAGCTCCTCATCTTTCTTGAACTGGGGAGCCCACAACTGGACAAGCACTGCAGATGGGGCCTCACCAGGGCAGAGTAGAAGGGAAGGAGAACCTCCCTCGACCTGCTGGCCACACTCCTCCTAATGCACGCCAGGATCCCATTGGCCTTCTTGGCAGCCAGGGCACACTGCTGGCTCATGGTCACCCTGTCGTCCACCAGGACACCCAGGTCCCTCTCCACAGAGCTGCTCTCCAGCAGGTCTGCCCCAGCCTGTACTGGTGCATGGGGCTGTTCCTCCCCAGGTGCAGGACCCTGCCCTTGCCCTTGTTGAACCTCTTCAGGTTCCTCTCTGCCCAACTCTCCAGCCTGTCCAGGTTACGCTGAATGGCAGCACAGCCTGCCGGTGTATCCACCACTCCTCCCAGTTTGGTGTCATGAGCAAACTTGCTGAGGGGACACTCTAACTCTTCATCCAGGTCAGGACACACTTGGAGCAGAAGGCATAACAAAGCCAAAGCTTGTAGCCAGACAGCTTGAACCCAGACAGGAATATTTTTCCAAAGGTACTTAAAGGACTTACGATTCTGAACTCCTTTTAGTTTGCATTGGAAAGACACGGCCAGAAATGATCCACGCAATAATCAATGCAAAGCTCAGTTCCTCTCACCGAGGGATACTGCAGTCTATTGCTGGGGTGAAATCTCAGTGGAATTTATTTCTACTTCTCCAACGACAATTAGTCACCTGCCGCACAGCAGATTTCAAATCAACGTATTTCATTAAGGCAAATAAGTATACTGCCCAGCCACTTACCAGCCTATTCAATATTTGATTCCTTCTAATGAAAACAACTCCACAATAAATGAACTTCCACAATTAAAGCCACATTTTTCTTTTTCTCCAGTAAAACAATGGACTACATTAATGTACCTCAAAAAGTAGAACCGAACCCTCCTTCACCAGTAATTATTATATTTTATTATGGCTTGATAAAAGGATATTGTTATACAAGCACTGAATATCCTATAGTCCAAATTAAGCCTCTATTCACTAACGAAAGTATTTTTCATGCAGAAGCTTGAAAGCCAGAACGCAAAATGAAAAGCACATTGAAAAATGTTATTGTTTGACTAAGTATTAACTATGTCGTTCTTCAGATCTGACTGAATAACACTAATGCACTCTGCTATTGTTCAACGGTTTAAAGACAGGAAAAAAGAGAAAAGGCAGCTATTAGATTCAAGCATATTTCAGATTCCATTAATATTTGCCACGAGGCAGGAGTGGGAGGGGAAAGCAGGTTGCTGGCAGGGCGCTTCCGTAAGGTTTAACAGTGGGAGCACCGCTGCCAAGTGAGGTCTTCCACGAATTTCCTTGGACTTGGGTTAATTTGGGGAGAAGATGCTCAACACAGCGATTTTTTCTTATCTTACCGTATTGACTGCTCATGACATTAAAAACAAAGAAGCAGCTACAAGCCTGACGTTCAACCCACTGCGCTTGACATCGTGCCCAACGAGGACACCCGTTCTAGTGCCAAAAATCAGGCTTCAGGAAGAAGAAACAACAGGGAAGGACCACGTATGGAAAGCAGTAGCAACTAGCAACCGATATCATGAGATGTTGAGCAACCAAAAGGTGATCTGGCACGGGGGGAGGTATTCAACATCTACAGGACCTGGCTTCAAAGATTTACAGGACGTGGTTTCCACGGGTGCGAACACCCGCTCAGAGCGGGGACGGGACTTGTACAGTTATTTGTAGGTCTGGAAATTATTCCCTTTTCCAGAATGACTTCATCAGAAGAGCTCTTGGAACAGCGAAGCGGACGCAGATCACGTACTCACCCATCACCGACAGCTCCGCCGAGCCACTGCTGTTCTCGTTTCTGTAGGTGACTACACACGTGTACGTCCCAGAGTCGTCGTCCGTCACGTTCGCTATGAGGAGGTTACTGCCAGCCAGCAACGAGTACTTTCTGGACCTGAAACATGGATAACACAAAATACACACTATAAATCCCGCTGCAAGTCATTCTCAGTTGTGATTTTCACAGTTAATAGCTTTACGCTCCCACTTCAAACACCAGCCAGGTGACTTTTATGGTCCAATTCCACCCTTAGATTTGGTGCCCAGATGAGTTGTAGCAGCCGGTAAGAGACACATCCAGTTTCTTTGTTATTTAGGAGGAAAATCTGATGGCCTCCAAGTCCACCCCGCGGAATTTAAAGCGTTACCCAGTGGTTTCCCCTTACTTCGCTCAAGAAAATGTAGCGTTAGATACGTGACCCATGAAAAACGGAGCTACCTGACGGGGAGAACCTCATCTCCTCGCAGCCACGTGAAGGTGGGAGGGGGGTACGCGGAAACGCAGCACTCCAGAACAGCGTCCTGCCCTTCCATGGCCACCACGTTTGACGGTCGCTGCAGGAAAAACTGCTGTCGGTGCAGACCTGGATCTACGAGAGCAAATGAGACAGTGAGCATCCATAAAGGAAAAAATGAACAACAAGAAAACAAAATATTCTTTTTATTGGGAACGGGGAATGTAAAATGACGGATCAGTAACGGACCCAAGCGACCACAGCGTTCACAGATTCTTACTGATGGGAAAAACAGAAAATCATAGTGCAGGCATATAAAAAATATCTCAAATGGCAATCTCGGAGCTGCTTACAGGTTGAACGCAAAGGAGCAATTTGACAGCAGAAAAATACCAGCTTTTGGGAAAGCGAGAAAGGACTGTTTACAGCCTGGTGTTGAAGTCAGGTCTTGGAAAGCCACAAGAAAAGGCTCACTCATGGCAAGAACAGCCAGAGATGTACATAAGGTGAAGAGCGGTACTGGATTAATGCCGCTATTTCGGAGGTGCAAGACCGAAGTTCATAAATAGGGCAGGTGAGAGAAGACAAGGAAAGCATCAAGTTGGGAAAACTCAGAAAACAAAGACCGAAATAACTATAAAAATCTGAATTCAGAAGGACTGAGTAGAGAGATTAGTGCTGCAAACCGGAACAGGCTGCCCAGGGAGGTTGTGGAGTCTCCTTCTCTGGAGATATTCCAGCCCCGCCTGGACGTGGTCCTGTGCAGCCTGTTCTGGGTGACCCTGCTTGGGCAGGGGGTTGGGCTGGGTGACCCACAGAGGTCCCTTCCAACCCCGACTATTCTGTGATTCTGCAATTCTGTGAATCTGTTCCTCCTCTTGACAACGACTTTGTTTTCGTACCACAGATGTTGAAACAAATGTGCTGGATGACAGCCATTAGACATTACTCCCTGTTTCCTGACACAGACGTAAAAATTACACGATATAAACGCATATTCCCACTAAATTAACAACGACAAGATCTTCCAGAATCATCTCCAAGTAATTAGCTGGTTCTCCCACACAAGCAGCAACAACCTGTTCACGAGCTGCGTGCATTTGGTAGGGTTTGACAACAGTTGTCAGCAAGTGCAACCGGTGCAGAAGTTACCACACACCACTCAGCACATTCATAATTTAATTATTAAAGACATCAATTATTTGAGACCCACGATGCCTTTGGTCCGGGGATCGCATGGTATCTCCTGCGATAACCACAACACACATATGACCTAAGCTGCTGGAGAGAGTCCAGCGGAGGGCTACGAGGATGAGGAGGGGGCTGGAGCATCTCTTCTACGAGGAGGGGCTGAGGGAGCTGGGCTTGTTCAGCCTGGAGAAGAGAAGGCTGAGAGGGGACCTTAGAAATGCCTACAAATATCTGCAGGGTGGGTGTCAGGAGGATGGAGCCAGACTCTTTCCAGTGGTGCCCAGCGACAGGACAAGGGGCAACGGGCACAAAGTGAAGCAGAGGAAGCTCCAGCTGAACGTGAGGAAGAACTTCTTCCCTCTGAGGGTGACAGAGCCCTGGCCCAGGCTGCCCAGGGAGGCTGTGGAGTCTCCTTCTCTGGAGATATTGAAGCCCCACCTGGACGCGGTGCTGTGCAGCCTGCTGTGGGTGACCCTGCTTGGGCAGGGGGTTGGGCTGGGTGGCCCACAGAGGTCCCTTCCAGTCCCGACCATCCTGTGATTCTATAATTAACTACGTGGTAGCTAACTAGCAGAAAACCACATTTTTTTTGTACAGCTTTTTGGTTTGGTTGGTTTGTTTTGATTTTCTTTTTTTCTTTAAAGTCAGTTGTCCAAAGATAAACATAGATGTGTAAAACCAGAAAGCAAACAAAACCTGTAAAAATATTCAGATCTCAACACGGGAGTGTCTCCTTCCCTTCAATGAAAGCACTTAGTTCTGAAATTACAGAGAGGTTGTCTCTGATTAAAATAATGATCCTAGTTAGGATGGAAGATGGGAGCAGAAGTAAGAAGCCCAGAAATGAAAATATAGGGAAAATCACATCAATGAAGATTAAATTTGAACTTAGATAAAGGAAGCAATTGATAATTGAAACCCAAGGCTTTAGTGGAATACATTTGGCTGAAAAGGCTCTTCAAATACATCCAGGATAAATCGAATTCCAGAGCTGGTACAGGCTGGATATCAGCCAAAGCTCCAAAATCCTAAAACACACCGAAGTAGCTCACTATGTAATTCTGTTCCGCACTTGGAAAAAAGCAGAATAGCACATTCATATTTTGCAGCGACATGAAATACATTTTTGCTGACGTAACAAAAAATAAGACGAGGGAAAATAAGAAAACAAGAGGAGGGAGAGCGCTGTGGGCTCAAACCCCTGCAGATCAGAGCGTGCCCACCATTCCGGCAGGTCCCCAGCAAGGGCTCAGCCTCCCAGGAGGCACCGGCCGTGTCCTCAGCGTCACCGGCTGCACCCAACGCAGCCCTCCGAAACCACAGCCGCCACCAGGCCTCCCGGCCCCGCCGTGAAGGCTAGCGTCAGCTCTGCTACCCGAGCAGTATGGCTGGAGTAACTCACGCGTTTTGTTTAAGCATCGAGAAGCAAAACTGCAGCTTTGGTGATCACAGAATGCTCAGGGTTGGAAGGGACCTCTGTGGGTCACCCAGCCCAACCCCCTGCCCAAGCAGGGTCACCCAGAGCAGGCTGCACAGCACCGCGGCCAGGCGGGGCTGGAATATCTCCAGAGAAGGAGACTCCACAGCCTCCCTGGGCAGCCTGGGTCAGGGCTCCGTCACCCTCAGAGGGAAGAAGTTCTTCCTCATCTTCAGCTGGAGCTTCCTCTGCTTCAGTTTGTGCCCATTGCCCCTTGTCCTGTCGCTGGGCACCACTGGAAAGAGCTTGGCCCCATCCTCCTGACACCCACCCTGCAGATATTTAGAGGTATTTCTAAGGTCCCCTCTCAGCCTTCTCTTCTCCAGGCTGAACAAGCCCAGCTCCCTCAGCCTCTCCTCCTAGGAGAGATGCTCCAGTCCCCTCCTCATCCTCATAGCCCTAAGCTGGACTCTCTCCAGTAGCTCCTCATCTTTCTTGAACTGGGGAGCCCAGAACTGGACACAGCACTCCAGATGAGGCCTCACCAGGGCAGAGGGGAAGGAGAACCTCCCTCGACCTGCTGCCCACACTCCTCCTGATGCACCCCAGGATCCCATTGGCCTTCTTGGCAGCCAGGGCACACTGCTGGCTCATGGCCAACCTGTCGTCCCCCAGCACTCCCAGTCCCTCTCCACAGAGCTGCTCTCCAGCAGGTCCGCCCCAGCCTGTACTGGTGCCTGGGGTTGTTCCTCCCCAGGTGGAGGACCCTGCCCTTGCCCTTGTTGAACCTCATCAGGTTCCTCTCTGCCCAACTCTCCAGCCTGTACAGGTCTATTTGTTGATTTTATTTTAACAAGATCCTTATATTAATGTTTAAGAACGTACAGATATACCTAAACCCAATTACAAAGCAGTGAGCTGTAAGAACTTCTCTTCCCCGAACACAGCAAAACCTCTCGATTCGTATTTCGCATTTTTCTCCAGCACACAGTGTGCAGTAACGAGGTACAGCTCTACACGTATTTTCCGTGCTCGTTAAACCGATGACACACAGTTGAAATTGAAGACCACAAACAGGATCTACCGATGCGTACGCCATTTCAGTAGTCCTCATTACACCGATATCTGAGAATACCACACCGCTTGCCAAATAATATAACACATCTTCACAAAGCCTTATTAGAAGAAGTCACTTTAAACCTTTTCTACAGATGGTTAACGGAGTAATTGAGATTGTTTGTGATGTAAGTAAGGACATACAATGTATTCTGCAGCAGGGAAAGGTCCCGATTTCATTTCTTTATCATTCTTATGTCAAAGGCATAGGTTCTGCCACATTATACCAACATACTTTATAGTCCATCACTGACCGTTCTTCTCAACAAATCCTCGGATTTGGGTCAATACACATCCATAAGACTTCCAGATGTATTTAACTCTTCTTACCAAATTGGTCTTAAGCAAGTGGAACTCAAGACAAGGCAAGGCAATTTATTTCTGTCCTTCAAGGCAAATGAAGCTGCAAGGAGCTCACTTGGATTCGGCCAGACAGACACAGCTCTTCAGCACGCGAGGAGAAAAGCGCTACTGTAGGATTTTAGCTGCGTTACCTACTGGAAAAAGGAAATGGTTTCAGAAAAATGCGTTGCAACCTGTTGTACGGCACCTCACTGTCCTAAGCTCCTTTGTGCCACACCACCGCGTTGGTACGCGGCGCTCAACCGACAGAAGGCTCCCATCCTATCGCGCCCGTGAAACCTCTTCTCAACATATATGGATAATATTGTACTTTGCCAGTACGGTTTTGTTTTTTTCCTGCAGCATTTTTTATCTTGCAAATTACAGAACTGAGATGCCTTTAACGTCACACCGATGTGACGGGCTATCTCGAGGTGTTCATAGTCGCATTTCTAAATTCGATTAAAAGAGATCAAGATCTGTAGAAATCAACCCCAATTTTGCTCTCTGCTGCCAGTGAAGGCCAGCGAAATTCCCCACCCTGATCTCACCATCACGCCTAGAGGCTGAAGACTTCATCCCAACGTGAAAGAACAGGTTATGCCCCAACAGCGTTCGAGGAATCTGTCATTAAAATGATACCCATCTCCCAACCTCCAGAATGCATCAAAATGTATAATCAGAATGCAGGCAGCACTTTGGGATTTTGCTATTTTGCCTCCCAAACCCCTTGGCTAGCATTTTTCTGCTTCGATCCGTTCCTCCCTCCCTTCCCAAAAGCCACAAGCCCGGCTCAGCAGCGCTGTGGGACGGGATGGGACCGGGAGCATCTAAGCAACGAGGACACACAAAGACTGTAACGTTCGCAGCGTGAAGACATTCTTCTCACTGTAGTAACTTCAAAACAGATTAACTAAAGTGCGAGGAAAACGGTGCTAAGTCGCTGCTGGAACGGGAGACTGTGCATCAAGGGTCCCATTTCTAGTTTTAATGATGATTTCTTGCAAGATACTCTGCTCCCTCATCCACAATGAAGACAAAAATATTTACGGCCCTTTGCTTTGTTCTCTGAGATCCTTCAGTAAAAGAATAATATGAAATTTATTACTGCTGGGGTAGAGAAGGGACATTGCTGGTTTGTATTTACAAGACAAAAGAAGGAAGCTTTTTCCCTAGCCATTAAAGTTTTCGAGGCAAAACTGAAACAGAGCAAGGAACGGCTCCACAACTCCATTCTCCTCTATCCTGAGAGCGGAGAACAGTGCTGAAGCGAGAAAGCAGCAATGTCTTGACACCCTCCCTTTCAGCTGAGCAGCAGAGCTTTGGCAGACGTTATTCCAGACCTACGTTGTCCTTGAGATGCAAAGACACAAGCAATTAAGGAGCAGTGCTTTGATCCAGGTAGGAACCGAATCCAGAGAAGAACCTAACACTAGATTTCCGATGCAGCCCCATGAATGTCACTGGAGAGGAGAAAGATGTATAGTACAGAATACACTATATAGAGAATATAGTACAGAATAGCATATAAAGTATATAGTATATAGAGAATATAGTACAGAATAGCATATAAAGTATATAGTATATAGAGAATATAGTATAGAATAGTATATAAAGTATATAGTATATATAGAATATAGTATAGAATAGTATATAAAGTATATAGTATATATAGAATATAGTATAGAATAGTATATAAAGTATATAGTATATATAGAATATAGTATAGAATAGTATAGTAGTCATAGTCTATAGTAGTCAGTCATTAACAGCCACTAATATTAATGATTATTATTTGTTACTCTTTATATAACTGAGTTTATTAACATGTTACTATTAGTCATAATGTTATTATAAGTATGAAAAAACATTCCATATTAACGCTCCAGCGCCGCTATTTAGCATAAAGCACATCTCCAAGCAGCAACGCAAAGGCTGTCCCAACGCTACCAAATCCCCTTTTTGGTGGGGGATTCTTTGTGGGTTGCATCTCGTGAGCAGAACCAGTGGTAAACTCCAAGGGAACTACTCCACCCTCCTCTGCACACCCAAATTTGCAAGGTCCGCTCGTTGACACCATCCTCAAAGCTAGCTCCATTCCATAACGTTAATCATACACCAGGAACCTTCCAGTAAAATATTATTATAAATATTACTACAGCACTCATCAGCTTTATCTATGGGGGGAGAGGCAAAATAACTCATTGCCCAGGGTTCTTCATAAGCATTTTAAATGTAACCTTCTTTTGCTAAAGGTCAGGACACAGCCAGCTTCTCGAGCGACCTCAGCAAAGCTGTTGAAGCAGGGATAGCCCAGATACTCCAGCTCTTACAGAGATCTGTTGTTGAGCAGTGTGCCCTGGTTGCCAACAAAGCTAAAGGGATCCTGGGGTGCATTAGGAGGAGTGTGGCCAGCAGGTCGAGGGAGGTTCTCCTTCCCCTCTACTCTGCCCTAGTGAGGCCCCATCTGCAGTCCTGTGTCCAGTGCTGGGTTCCCCAGTTCAAGAAAGATGAGGAGCTACTGGAGTGAGTCCAGAGGATGAGGAGGGGACTGGAACATCTCTCCTAGGAGGAGAGGCTGAGGGAGCTGGGCTTGTTCAGCCTGGAGAAGAGAAGGCTGAGAGGGGACCTTAGAAATGCCTCTAAATATCTGCAGGGTGGGGGTCAGGAGGACGGGGCCAGACTCTTTCCAGTGGTGCCCAGCGACAGGACAAGGGGCAACGGGCACAAACTGAAGCCCAGGAAGCTCCAGCTGAACATGAGGAAGAACTTCTTCCCTCTGAGGGTGACGGAGCCCTGGCCCAGGCTGCCCAGGGAGGCTGTGGAGTCTCCTTCTCTGGAGATATTCCAGCCCCGCCTGGACGCGGTGCTGTGCAGCCTGCTGTGGGTGACCCTGCTTGGGCAGGGGGTTGGACTGGGTGACCCACAGAGGGCCCTGCCAACCCCGACTGTTCTGGGATTCTGTGATTCTGTAACGAGGAATTTTCCTGGTAAGAACCCACGAGGAAAGACAGCGAATACTCTCCCGCCGCTGCCTTGTTCCCACACTTGCCTCCAAGAGATAACTCCTCATGAGGATCTATTGACCAAGCACAAAAATACTTTCCCCCTAATCCATCCAAATACCACTTATAATTAAAAACCCAGCGTAATTACCCTATTGCTAAGGAAGGCGGCATGGTTTGTGACGCGGCACGCCCCAGCCAAACGGCTCTTTACTAATGAGGCACAAACAAAACCTCTGATGGAAATTATCCCAATTCCACAGCACGAGCGATGCCCCTCAAGCCGGCTGCGCTGCTCCCTCCATTTGTCACAGTATCACAGAATCACAGAATAATAGGGGTTGGAAGGGACCTCTGTGGGTCACCCAGTCCAACCCCCTGCCCAAGCAGGGTCACCCAGAGCAGGCTGCACAGGATCTTGTCCAGGTGGGGCTGGAATATCTCCAGAGAAGGAGACTCCACAGCCTCCCTGGGCAGCCTGGGCCAGGGCTCCGGCACCCTCAGAGGGAAGAAGTTCTTCCTCATGTTCAGCTGGAGCTTCCTCTGCTTCAGTTTGTGCCCATTGCCCCTTGTCCTGTCGCTGGGCACCACTGAAAAGAGCTTGGCCCCGTCCTCCTGACACCCACCCTCTTCAAATATTTGTAGGCATTTATAAGGTCCCCTCTCAGCCTTCTCTTCTCCAGGCTGAACAAGCCCAGTTCCCTCAACCTCTCCTCGTAGGGGAGATGGGTTTGAGGCAGCGACTAAAAACCCAAACCTGATTTAAAAGCCACTGATGGAAAATTCATTACTAAAGAGCTCCAATTGCTACTACTGGTATCCAGCGTTCAACCTTTTTCTGCTTGAAAAAATGTACCTTGAGGTTTCCAGCCATCGGTTTTTCATCTCGTTCATAAAAACGGCCGATTACAGAGCCCCTTCCCCCAAACATTGCTCCCCTAACAGCAATTCTATAAAGATACCTTGGATAAAGCACAACATTTCCCATGTATTTACTAAAAGGCAGGCTATGTACAGAAAAACCTTATAATTCTTTTCTGAACTATTATTAATTTACCACCGTTCACTCCCTCGAACTGGAAGCCCGCCCTCAGGTTTCTGGTACCCAAACCCCTCCCAAAGCACCCGCAGCACCCACAGCGGCTTCGCGCGCTTGCCCGCGTCACCTCGCCGGTAAATGGGCATCAAAACGGGGTGCCAGCAAGGTCAGCGTGAGCCAGATCCACCGTGGAGGGGACCCGGCTCCGGTCTCGTGCATCACCTCTGCCATTTCTGCAGCTATAAATGATTATTTTTCATTTTTGCTGGGGTTTTTTTATTCAAGTCCATTGTTGCTGTTTGGTTGGTTTTTATACGTGCGAATCAGAATCAGGGCAAGGCACCCCCGCAGCAAATAGGCACTGGAGAAGATAAACTTGAAATAGGTTAGATCCAAAATACAGAAAATAAATTCACAAGTTCAGTATTTTAAGTGGGCCACATCTGCTGGAAATCTGTTTTCATCTAAGAATAAACACTCTTTAGCACTATCTGCTGAGGTTAAGAAGAAGGAAAAGGCCTGATAGAGGGGATTGTAAGAAACGTGAAACTATAACAAAAAAAGCCTTAATATTTTCCAGTTTTTACTAGTCCTTAGTACTGTAACTCGTATTCCTGCACGCACAGTGATCTAACAATGTACCTGTTGCACTGATCCCCATTTTCTCACTAAGGAATGTAGTGGAAGGACATGGGTACAAGCTATCACTGAGTCGTCAGACAAAATAATAAACTGAAACAAAAGTGGTCTTGGTTCCCAGCAAATAATTGGGATAATTGTGGGATAAAAGAGACTCCTCAATAATTCTACTCCAGACAGCTCGGCCTTGGGAGGGCAAAGGCGCCAAGCTCCAGAGATCAGGAGGCACCAAGAGGGCAACGAGACCAGAGCCAAACAACCTGAAGCACACGATGGACGTGATCCTAGAGCTGAGTCTGCGCAGAAACAAAGGTCAATCAGCAAACAGCGTGATGAAGAGGATTGGTCTTCATCTTGGGACCCCCGAAGACGATAACAGACATGCATGAAAGATATTTACATATGCTAATTAGTTCCCAGAAAAGTAATGAATATGCTAAGTAGTTGTTAGAAATATAATGAATACTTCACAGAATCACAGAATGTTCAGGGTTGGCAGGGACCTCTGTGGGTCACCCAGTCCAACCCCCTGCCCAAGCAGGGTCACCCAGAGCAGGCTGCACAGCACCACGTCCAGGCGGGGCTGGAATATCTCCAGAGAAGGAGACTCCACAGCCTCCCTGGGCAGCCTGGGCCAGGGCTCCGTCACCCTCACAGGGAAGAAGTTCTTCCTCATCTTCAGCTGGAGCTTCCTCTGCTTCAGTTTGTGCCCGTTACCCCTTGTCCTGTCACTGGGCACCACTGAGAAGAGTCTGGCCCCGTCCTCCTGACCCCCACCCTGCAGATATTTAGAAGCATTTAATTAAGCCTAACCTTGCAACTGCTCTTCCACGAAGCGGAGTCACTTCAGCATCAAAGCAAACCTGAGCTCACGAGGCAACTGCTGTTGCGTAGTTACCCAACCACCACCATCGACCTCTCTCCTCCCCAATGCCTTCTCGAGGTCCTTTTTGCTGCTCTTACTCTTCCCCTACTCACAGGCGTGACCGTGAGGAAGGAGCTGAGCCAGGCAGCAGCAGCCAGACCCCATTTGCATTAAAGATGAAGGAATTACACCATATTGCTGCAGCTCAGCAGACAAGCTCAGAGAGAGAGAAGGAACCTCCATAGCAGACAATACTACAGCGGCAGATTACTCCAACAGCTAACGATAAAGGCGGGATTATTATTTCTAAATGGAGAATTAATAGGTTTCAGGCACCAAACTACTCAACTTTCGCTTCTAAAATGTCACCCGCATTTCTGCAGTGCACAGACCTCCCAAAGGAAGTTACTCATTAATTTACAGAAGCAATGAATTTGGCTAAGAATTAATTCCTTAGCATTGTTTTGTATAAGATCTTTTGGTTTGGTTTTGTTTTTTTTTTTTTGTACAGTAGCATTATCCCCTCTCAATTAATTAGGTGAGCGCATGTAGTCATCTGAATATGTATTTCCTCATGTTTTCAGTATTTGCTGAAACTTTTCACCTGGGACTCAGCTTCTGGACCCCAGAGAAGAGAGCAGCGCTTCAATTAAAAGGTGGGAAAAAAAAAAAGTGCATTTGAAATGAGCTTTCTGCCAAAAAGCTACAATGGCTACTCTTAATATCAAGAGCAACAGATTAAACCAGACAGATTTGAAACTCATTGAGAGTTTTGCTCAGGCTTGTTGGGCTTTTTTATAGAAGTTCTTCAGAACCCATTCTCACACGGCCTGCGTACTGCTCCAGGCACGCGGTTTCCGACGGAGGATTCAGCGAGGCTGGAGCCGGTCGTAAAATCTGGTTTTATTGACTTGCTATGGGGGAGAATCCACCCCCTCCAGAGCCTCCCCCCAGCCAGAACCAAACTGCATGGAGGAATCACGCTTACAAACGGTCACTTGGGAAGTGTCTTTTAGTTATCACAGTAAAAGATTCCCACCCAGTGCCTTGCTCCCCATCCAAGACTCATCCAGGCACCCACAAACCACTTCTCTCCGGCAACAAGCTCTGAGCACTCTGGGCTGGTGGAAGATGTCCCTGCTGATCGCAGGGGGGTTGGAACCAGATGATCTGGAGATATTCAAGACCCCTCCTGGACGCAGTCCTGTGCAGCCTGCTCTGGGTGACCCTGCTTCAGCAGGAGGGTTGGACTAGATGACCCACAGAGGTCCCTTCTAACCCCTACCATTCTATGATATCTGTGGTATCTTTAAGGTCCCTTCCAACCCAAACCATTCCATGATTCTACAAACAGAGCTTAAAGGCTCGACTATTCCTTCATTTACACGGCGAGTTAAACTACAGGTCTGGGTCCGACTGGGTGAATTTGACTTTTCTGTCCAGGAAAATCAGGAATTTCTTCATCCCAATGTTTTGTTTTTCTAACCTGACTCATGTCAGATGATGAACTTTTCTATCAAGAGGAGACGCAGATATCTCCAGACCCACCACAACACCAAATCAAATATTTCAGCCACAGGCACTTCGACTACAGAAACTAAGTGACTGAAGAAGTTTATCCCTCCTCCTTTCCTCTTGCATTCTGTTTGGCAGCCCTAGAGAAGATTAGGAATTATTTGCCAGCGTCGTGGACCGTTTCGCCACAAATCCTGACAGAGATGCTGTGGGTTCAAACAAATCTCAACCACTGCCTGTGGAAAAAGCAGTGTTTTAAAAAAACAGAATTATGATATACTACCTAGGCTGGTTTTTTGTTTTGTCGCCTATTCCTTTGCATAGGATTTAAGACTTTTCTTCTTTTTTTTTCTCCCCACTAACCAGGGGAAAAAGGCCAACAAGAGTATTCTGCCTTCACTAATTATGGGAGAGGAGAGCTGCAACTGAAGACAGATTTCTACCAACGAGCAAAAACAGGAGCAGCAGCATTAGCAGCAAAGTATCAGACAGCTCTCAACCATCAAAGCGTGCACAAGAGAGCGAAATCCCCACGAGGTTCGGCAAGATCTGAATTTTTGTTTCAGGAGCACCGCTCACTTCTTCTAAGAGCTCCTGCCTGCTCGTGTTATCCTGAAATGAGACCTTGTGCCGCTTGCCCTAAGCCAAAGTCTGATGGACTCCACTAGCTCCTCGTTATCTGCTTCCCTCATTATTTGCTCCAGTGTTTCCCTGGTATCAAATTTTAAGATGCTGGGAAGAGATAAATTAATTCCCCTCTCGTCCTAGAGACAGCCTGAGAAAGACCATTTAGCCAGGACGTTAACGACCGAAACTGGGCAAGGGAAGAAACATCAGTCCATCCACAAACGACCAGACGTGTAGATGGACAGCAAATTAACAATACTCTGAGGAGGCTGAGAAGAGTCCTCCAGGTCTAAAACACAAAGTTTTGTGATGTGCTTGATTAAAATCAAGACCCTTGAAAAAAAAAACCCCGTTCTATTTCCCCCCTCAAATTGATATTAATAAGGGCAGAGGCAGGAACGCCCAGCGTTGCCCAACGCATGAGGAACCGAAACTGGGAAAGGGAAGAAGGTGTTGGTGGGCGTTTGGCTTGTTTCCTTCGGTGTCAAATCACAAACGCAGAAGAAACTATAATCCACCCAATTTCCGCGGCAATAAATCCCAGAGCTATTACAAACCACTCCTAGAAGTAAGGATGAACTCAAGTTTCACATGTTGTCGCTATGTGGACACTTCCCTAGGACTGAACCTGGCCTTCCTAATTTCTACAGCATTTGGACCACTGCAGAAGTCTCTCAGTTACCTCTCACTTAGTGAGAAATCATGCGAGCCAACAACATGCATCTAGAAAACGCATATATAAGAAATTTCTAAAAATACACCATCTCTGTCCCATTTAATTAGTGGTTATGTGTTATTGTGCAGAACTAGAAGGGAAGGAGATTTTGCAGGAATACCTTCTTCAGACCACTCTTCTGGTGCTCAGTCGCTGATACCCAACAGCAGTAGTAACCACCTATCTAGCTGATGAGTTTATTCAGAGGGAGAGCAAGATGCTCACTTGGCCATGAACTTAGGAACATTACCCGTCACAGTCCAACTGTGGTGGATCCCAAACTGCAGCATATGCAACTTGGCAGATCCCGCCAAGCACTGAAGTATCCAAGGAGCCCAACTTTGAGTAGGTAAATCCAGCAGCTAGTCCCACCAGATTGCCCTTTCAGTCAATGAAGCAGGAGGAACCCTTCCAGAGCGTGCTCTGGGACAGTAATTCCAGTGTTCTCACCAACACCATGAGATGGAAAATACTTGTCTCTCTCCGTTGACCATGTAAAAGAGACCACTTTCATATCACAGAATGGTAGGGGTCGGAAGGGACCTCTGTGGGTCACCCAGTCCAACCCCCTGCCAAAGCAGGGTCACCCACAGCAGGCTGCACAGGACCTTGTCCAGGCGGGGCTGGAATATCTCCAGAGAAGGAGACTCCACAGCCTCTCTGGGCAGCCTGTTCCAGTGCTCCATCACCCTCAGAGGGAAGAAGTTCTTAGTTAGGCAGCATGAATGCCTTTCTAAGGTGTCAACTCCTCACCCTCTGCATCCAACTGCTTCTAAATGTCTCCAGGCTCTTCCATGTGAAGAAGAACTTGGAAGCTTGTAGAAGTGACTGGAAAGAAAGTGGGCTAAATCTGCCTAGCAGCCCCAAGAGGAGCAACTGCTCTTTCAGAGAACCAAAGGACACGACCAGAGAAGAGAAAAAGGTGGTATGGAAGGGTGCGGTTCCTACCTGCCAAAATTCTGAGTTCTGCATCATTTCCAGTTCTGGAGCTGGCTGGGTTTTTCGCCAGGCACCGGTAGATCCCGCTGTCCCCGTGCTGAACCCTGCTGATCTGCAGAGCTCCGGAGGGCAGGACGGCCACCCGCGTGTCGCCCAGGCTCGGGAACAGGTCCTCCTGGTTCCGCTGCCAGTGCACCACGGGCATGGGCTCCCCGACGACTTCGCACTTCAGCAGAACGGTGTCCCCTGCAAACGCCGTGACAGATTCGGTCTGGGAAAGAAACCTCAGCGGTCCTGCAAACACAAGCAAAAATAATGAAAAAAAAGGCAGTTATACAGCTGCTGAAAATAGAAGCTGCACACTGTGTTTCCACACTGATTTGGAATTTGTTAACGATGCTGGTTTAAAAAAAATAAATAAAAAATGACGCAACATTCTGAGAACTACTTGGAGATCGTTATAATGGCAGGGTGACTAACACTTTCTAAATTACACTCATTAACAGCAAAGAAAAGATGTGTTATCAACACCAAGAGTAAGAAATTGCACCTATTAGTTACAAACCCACTCAGGAACAACTTTCACAAAGTGCAGCTACGCTAGCAGGCAACGCAAACTCTTCAGAACAGGGCGGCACTCAAAGGAAAGCACAACTAAACCTACGTGAGGCTAGGAGAACGGTACAGTCGTATCTTGCTGTACTTCTTCCCGACGCCCTTCGCCCACATAAAAGGAAAAATCCTCCAAAAACCCCATGATAAATAAATCACTGGAGTCACATAATCAAAGGAGGAACGGTCTGCGTCTGGTTTTCCACGAAATAATTTTGACTCGCAAGGGCAGGAGAGCCAAGGTAGGAGCTTTCATTGCACAACCCCCAGATGCCCCAGCCTTGCTTGGTTCAAAACCACAAGGACCACGTCCCTTCACGTGCCACACAAGGAAAAACCTGCAAGAACAGGACAGAGACTACAAGATTCAAAATTCAAGTGGGTGATGATGTCAGAATCCCAGAATGGTCAGGGTTGGAAGGGACCTCTGTGGGTCACCCAGTCCAACCCCCTGCCCAAGCAGGGTCACCCAGAGCAGGCTGCACAGCACCACATCCAGGCGGGGCTTGAATATCTCCAGAGAAGGAGACTCCACAGCCTCCCTGGGCAGCCTGGGCCAGGGCTCCGTCACCCTCAGAGGGAAGAAGTTCTTCCTCATCTTCAGCTGAAACTTCCTCTGCTTCAGTTTGTGCCCATTGCCCCTTGTCCTGTTGCTGGGCACCACCGAAAAGAGTCTGGCCCCGTCCTGCTGACACCCACCCTGCAGATATTTAGAGGCATTTCTAAGGTCCCCTCTCAGCCTTCTCTTCTCCAGGCTGAACAAGCCCAGCTCCCTCAGCCTCTCCTCGTAGGAGAGATGCTCCAGTCCCCTCATCATCCTCATAGCCCTCTGCTGGACTCTCTCCAGTAGCTCCTCATCTTTCTTGAACTGGGGAGCCCAGAACTGGACAGAGTACTGCAGATGGGGCCTCACTAGGGCAGAGCAGAGGGGGAAGACAACCTCCCTTGACCTACTGACCACACTCCTCTTAACGCACCCCAGCAAATCATGGACTTTATTCCCCAGCAAAACTATTGCTTTACTAATAGCATAGGTAAACTTGCAAAGAAGGAAAAGAAAAGAAAGAAAAGGGAAACAAATCTCCCAACCAACCATTTTTGTGGCCAAGCATGACAAAGACAAATGAGGAAGATAGGGTGAAGCAACCACTTGGATGAGGGATGTGCTGGAGATGATGTGGACACATTTGGATGTCCACACAGACGGTCCTGGCTGGTCCCAAGGAGTAACTCTACCTGCCCCAGCCCGTTATAGACTATATCAGCCAGCACACAGAGAAGACTTTCAAACAGGAGCTGCCAGTAAAGGCCATTAAGAAGCTGAGGAAGCAAAAAATAAAGATCCTGACTTTCCAGACATCAAAACACCACCAAAAACCTTCCACAAAAGCCATGTACTAGAGGATCCTCACATACCAAAAAAGACATTTGGGTGGGAGCCCTGAGTTAATCATCTGATTCAAACACCTATTTTCTGGTGTGATTTTGGCCACCCTTCTCTTGCCTCGGTTGTTCTCCTCAAACGCGTTGCTCCTACCTCCCAGGGCATCGCTGAGGATGAGACCTCACAAGACGGTGAAGCGCTCCCAACGAGCTGACGTGGGGAAGATCTACAGCAAGACCGAAACTGGCCCAGTAAAGGCTTCCTAATTGCATTTCCACGCGGAAAAAAAAGCCTAAGTGACCCTACTGCTGTGTGGGCAATGGTATTTCCCAGCTGCCGGGTTTACCAGTGATCCCTGTGAACCCCGTTCACGCAAGCGTCCCCCTTGCAGTGAGGATGCTACTTTCCAGCCGAGCTATTGGCACAGACGCACAAGTGACAGCTTTTCACCCCCAGCAAAGCTGCTGCAAGCTAGGAAAATAGAAGCACTCAACACTTCAGAGAAGAAAAAAAAAAAATATTGAAGATCAACGCAGTGCGAACAGTGATGGAAAGCTGTTGAAAACTGTTCATTTTTAAAGGATGAAAGACAGATAAATCTAACAATTTACTGTAAAACCTAGGACTAAAACAATCTCCATGGAGGGACGACTTTTTCCAAGGCAGCACTCTATCCACCATGGCCCCGCGCACAGCCGGCTCAGGCCTTGCCCAGTCTCTGCACCCCTTCCCTTTCTGCAGGGATCCCAAATCTTTTACTTTTAAAGTTTAACAAAAGATAATAAAATCCACGCATAATAGATTGGGAAGTTGCAAAAAACCTTTTGCTGTGCCTCAGTGAAAAGATACTAATTGCCTTTTTCCAAGCTTATGTTCAGAATTTGTTCATCTCTCTGATGGACCATAATATAGGAGATCTTCAAACTATCACTGGGTCTTTACAGCTCTCCTGGCTTACGCCAATTTACTTTAAAGACAGTTTTGGAAGCTACATAGATGGGGCAATGGGGATATACTGAAGCAGAGGAAGTTCCAGCTGAAGATGAGGAAGAACTTCTTCCCTCTGAGGGTGACGGAGCCCTGGCCCAGGCTGCCCAGGGAGGCTGTGGAGTCTCCTTCTCTGGAGATATTCAAGCCCCACCTGGACGCGGTGCTGTGCAGCCTGCTGTGGGTGACCCTGCTTGGGCAGGGGGTTGGGCTGGGTGACCCACAGAGGTCCCTTCCAGCCCTGAACTTTCTGTGATTCGGGTTGTCGAGAGCTGGCAGCAAACAGATCCTGACAAAGCCACTTTCCGAGACTCCGGAATGAAGCCTTGCAGCTCCTCAGCGACGCAGCCAAAGGGTGGCAGAGGCAACTCCCCACATCACACCCAGACCTGCTTAGGAAACTTCATTGAAAGCGGTACCCGACGCCGATTTACCACGCAGCCCGGCCGGCAGCCTATCGGGATCCCCATCTTCCCTTCGAGAAGACCCAATTATTCAGCAATTAAAGTTCACTTAATAAAATGGCTTATCATTTGGGGGACAGACCTCAGGGCTAGCTATTAAATATTCCGCAATTTAGCAGCACTCAGTACAATCCCCCAGAGAAGGGCTGCTTTAAATGCTTTGTTTGTTTCAAATTAAAGGCTGCAAGGTTACTTAACATCAAGACTTTTTTTTTCACCCCCCACTTTCAATTCACATAATAGCTGAAGGGCAAGAAACCGAGGTAATGAAAAAAAGTGATTTCCTTCTGCTCGCTTCAGAAAAACAGCGAAGAGAGCTCATGGGTGAGTGAATCTGCAAATGTAAATATTTTAGAAACAGCTAATTCTCTCTTCCACAGGCTGGTTTCCAGAGAGGTGCTACACTTTACTTACTCTATGTTCTTTTTTTTTTGTTTGCTAGCTCCCACCTACAATTCTGAAAAGATTTGCACCGAGCCACGCGCAGCAGAGATACGAGACCAAGACCTACAGCCTTCGCCAAATAACCCCAGCACAGACGCGGTGTTCGGGTGAATTCATGGAAACGGGAGCTACATCAACCATTCCCCTTCTTGTTGCAAAGCCCAACTCATGGGACTCGAATCCGCGCACCTCAGAGGAGATAAAACGGATGCTGAAAGGCTGGACACTCAGATTTCGGATTTAGAAGAGTTCATTGGGGAGTGGGGGTAAAAAAAAAAACAAAAAAATTAATTACAGAATCACAGGATGGTCGGGGTTGGAAGGGACCTCTGTGGGTCACCCAGCCCAACCCCCTGCCCAAGCAGGGTCACCCACAGCAGGCTGCACAGCACCGCGTCCAGGTGGGTCTCGAATACCTCCAGGGAAAGAGACTCCACAGCCTCCCTGGGCAGCCTGGGCCAGGGCTCCGTCACCCTCAGAGGGAAGAAGTTCTTCCTCATCTTCAGCTGGAGCTTCCTCTGTTTCAGTTTGTGCCCATTGCCCCTTGTCCTGTCACTGGGCACCACTGGAAAGAGTTTGGCCCTGTCCTCCTGACACCCACCCTGCAGATATTCAGAGGCATTTCTAAGGTCCCCTCTCAGCCTTCTCTTCTCCAGGCTGAACAAGCCCAGCTCTCTCAGCCTCTCTTCATAGGACAGATGCTCCAGTCCCCTCACCATCCTCATAGCCCTCTGCTGGACTCTCTCCAGTAGCTCCTCCTCTTTCTTCAAGTGGGGAGCCCAGAACTGGACACAGCACTCCAGATGGGGTCTCACCAGGGCAGAGTAGAGAGGAAGGAGAACCTCCCTCGACCTGCTGCCCACACTCCTCCTAATGCATGCACCCCAGGATCCCATTGGCCTTCTTGGCAGCCAAGGCACACTGCTGGCTCATGGTCAACCTGTCATCCACCAGCACTCCCAGGTCCCTCTCCACAGAGCTTCTCTCCAGCAGGTCCGCCCCAGCCTGTACTGGTGCCTGGGGTTGTTCCTCCCCAGGTGCAGGACCCTGCCCTTGCCCTTGCTGAACCTCATCAGGTTCTTCTCTGCCCAACTCTCCAGCCTGTCCAGGTCACACTGAATGGCAGCACAGCCTGCTGGTGTATCTACAGGCAGCAATATTGCCAGCCAGGGAATTCGTGCGGCACGGTACCAGGCAACCATTCCTAGGACCGGCTGTCAGCCTAATGACAAGGATTTAAAGGGAGAGATTTGAAGACCACAATAAAATGGATATTAATACGATATTTTGTGCCTTGGCATGTTTTATACATGAAATTTGGGCAGTTGAGGTTTATATAGATAGCAGTTAAACCAATCTGCCACAAAATGCACCTCGGTGGGAAGCATAGAAGGTGCCCACTTGCCTGACCAGGCAAGGATGGAAACTCGCCTGGTGTCTCAAACGCAGACGAGACCCGGAGACGACACATCAAGTCACCGCAGGCTTATTTATTACCACCTATTTCCAACTGGAGAAGAGTTCAACCCCTCTTCAAACTTGTGTCTGGTATTGGAAATACCTCGCCCTGCTAGGAGCTGGGTATTTCAATGATGCTCAACCACCAACTCAAAGCACGCCAGAGGAAACAGAAAATCTTAGCAAGGAGACGCTAATTTGTTTTACAGTCCCATTTTCCAGCTGCTCTCTTTGCTTCAACCACCAGCATGGTGACCACTAATGGTCCTGCCTTATTAGCACTCAATTTTCATCAAATTCACATGCCCAAGCTAAAAATATATAAGCAGCATTATTGATGTGTCCTTTATGCCTAAATTAGCCCGCCCATCTCCCAAGGCTTCCTAACGACTCGGTGCAGAGAGTGGGGCTTTCCTCTTGCCAGGCAGGGAGGAACCCCTCCTGCCTTCACCCGGATGGGGAACCCATGGGGGTTACCTAATTAGGGGACTAATTGGGAATGCTTATGATTTACAAGGTGAGCATAGGGTTGCCTTGATTGCTCCTGACTCTGGAGATGCACACAAGCAAAATTAACTGGAAGTTAACATGGCTGTTTGAAAGAACATAAATTAGGGGTAATGACGATATGGACCACGTCACGTATATGCAGGGTCCTGCGCCTGGGGAGGAACAACCCCATGCACCAGTACAGGCTGGGGTGGACCTGCTGGAGAGCAGCTCTGTGGAGAGGGACCTGGGAGTGCTGGTGGACGACAGGTTGACCATGAGCCAGCAGTGTGCCCTGGCTGCCAAGAAGGCCAATGGCATCCTGGGGTGCATTAGGAGGAGTGTGGCCAGCAGGTCGAGGGAGGTTCTCCTTCCCATCTACTCTGCCCTAGTGAGGCCCCATCTGCAATACTCTGTCCAGTTGTGGGCTCCCCAGTTCAAGAAAGATGAGGAGCTACTGGAGAGAGTCCAGCAGAGGGCTACAAGGATGGTGAGGGGACTGGAGCATCTCTCCTATGAGGAAAGGCTGAGGGAGCTGGGCTTGTTCAGCCTGAAGAAGAGAAGGCTGAAAGGGGACCTAATACATACTTACAAATATCTGTAGGGTGGGTGTCAGGAGGATGGGGCCAAGCTCTTTTCAGTGGTGCCCAGCTACAGGACAAGGGGCAATGGGCACAAACTGAAGCACAGGAAGCTCCAGCTGAAGATGAGGAAGAACTTCTTCTCTCTGAGGGTGACGGAGCCCTGGCCCAGGCTGCCCAGGGAGGTTGTGGAGTCTCCTTCTCTGGAGATATTCAAGACCCGCCTGGACAAGGTCCTCTACAGCCTACTGTAGGTGACGCTGCTTCGGCAGGAGGGTTGGACTAGATGACCCACAGAGGTCCCTTCCAACCCCGACCATTCTGTGACTCTGTGATTCTGTATCCTGAACTGTTCCATCAAAAAAATGAGATATTGAAAAGTACCCGAGAGTTTTGGAGAAAGACAGCAACACAGCATCCTCACAAATAAACTTACACAACTCCGATTTGCCATCTTCTGTTTTCCCCGGTGTTCTTCCCGCAGCAACCCGTTTGTAATCCACCACGTGGAGACACCCAAACGCAGCCGCCCGTGCTGCTGAGCATCGGCAGCTGCCACCAAAGGGACAACAGGAACGCTTTGAAGCCTTGGAAGTTTGATTTGAGAAACTGGACTCCAGCAAGGATGACTCTGGTCTACAGCCCTGTCTGCACAAGATAAGGATCAACCGTGGCTTGGCAATGAAATGCCTACAAATATCTGCAGGGTGGGGGTCAGGAGGATGGGGCCAGACTCTTTTCAGTGGTGCCCAGCGACAGGGCAAGCGGCAACGGGCACAAACGGAAGCAGAGGAAGTTCCAGCTGAATGTGAGGAAAAACTTCTTCCCTCTGAGGGTGATGGAGCCCTGGCCCAGGCTGCCCAGGGAGGCTGTGGAGTCTCCTCCTCTGGAGATATTCAAGCCCCGCCTGGACGCGGTGCTGTGCAGCCTGCTGTGGGTGACCCTGCTTGGGCAGGGGGTTGGACTGGGTGACCCACAGAGGTCCCTGCCAAACCCTACCATGCTGGGATTTTGTGAAATTGTGTATTGAGATCCAAGTAATTACTCGTGAAGCACAGTGGCAGGCAAGTCCAAATAGCTCCAGATTAACTCAAGCACAGCTAGTTACAGTGACGTACACGCTTCTTTCAACTAATTATGACATAAGTGTGTATATAATATAATATCTGAGCCCACCACAGTCTTCGATTTGTATTCTTATGTAAACAAGAGATATTATTTCATTTTCATAGATTAAGAACTGAGTCTAAGACACAGGTGAAAATACCGAAAGGCAGGAAAGCCACAGAAAGTGGCACCCCAATAGCTTGTGAAACGTGGCGGCTTCTAACTGAGAACGGCTCCTCGAGCTTCTAAGGCACTTCTGAAGACACTACAGTGACCAATTTGCTCAAGGTCACAAGAGAAATCCAAGCAGGGGTTCAAACCAGGCTTTCCCAAGCTCTTCCGTAACTGCATCAGCATTTCCTTCCTTCCCATAAAACCGAGTGGGAGCTTCTTTCGGGGTACCCCCGAACTACAACCCCACTCAGGGACAGCCAAGGCAGGAGAGGAAAGTGTGGGCTCATGTTGAGTTCTCAGTTTTTCCAGCAGAAAGGAGAACAGTCTTTGTAAAGTACATTTCAAACCCAAGGGCTGTGCTGAAGAGGGGTAAGAAAAAGTGCTTCCTTCAAAGAAACCTTAGGGACCACCATCACCAGATGCCCCAAAAATAATCCAATAAAGGAAGGGTTTCAACAGACACTCTTCTGTTTAATATTCATCCAACAAGTGTCCAAAAATTTACCTACTTCACATGCTTTTCTGCTGTCCTCCCAGCACAGGTCTTGCTGCTTTTGGACCGAGGAGTGACTCGTCATGCTTTGTGCCAGCGGAGTGAAAGCCGCTGAGATGCTTCCAGCCAGATTCCTCCCCAACTCCAAGCCAAACAAAGCATTTGGCCTCGTTTCAGGAGAGTCAAACTGCGAGAGCTTTTTCAGCCTACGCATTGAAGGGCGAGACAATTATTTCTGCAACTTGTATTTAGCATTCAACTATCGTGCTGGAAAACGCATCTTGACATTTCTTGCTGTGATGTCCTCTAAGTCTTCAGACAGCCCTCCGAGCCCTGTCGCCAAGATGAAAGGGGCAGCCCTGCACTCCTCTCTCCGCTGCCCTTTTGGGAGAACAACTTCATTGACCTCAGATAGTAGCACGGCTTTGGAGGGAATCTCTGTGCTGGGTCAACTCATACCAAAGTCAAAGAAACAAGGCATGGGCTTTATAGCTGACTTAAAAGCAACAGCGGAGGGCTATGAGGATGGTGAGGGGACTGGAGCATCTCTCCTAGGAGGAGAGGCTGAGGAAGCTGGGCTTGTTCAGCCTGGAGAAGAGAAGGCTGAGAGGGGACCTTAGAAATGCCTACAAATATCTACAGGGTGGGGGTCAGGAGGACGGGGTCAGACTCTTCTCAGTGGTGCCCAGCCACAGGACAAGGGGCAATGGGCACAAACTGAAGCAGAGGAAGTTCCAGCTGAAGATGAGGAAGAACTTCTTCCCTGTGAGGGTGATGGAGCCCTGGCCCAGGCTGCCCAGGGAGGTGGTGGAGTCTCCTTCTCTGGAGATATTCAAGACCCGCCTGGACAAGGTCCTGTGCAGCCTGCTGTGGGTGACCCTGCTTCAGCAGGGGGTTGGACTGGGTGACCCACAGAGGTCCCTTCCAACCCTGACCATTCTGTGATTCCGTAACAGTATGTACGTAAGTAGATACACAAGAGAGGATTTAGGGGAGAGTTTAGGCTTCAAAACTCCAGCAGCGTCTCAACCCTGACACTACTTAGCCATGGAAACGCCCCAGCTCCCCAGGCATCCTCGCCTTTCCAGACGGTTTTCATCCTGACAGTTTACCATTAGATCAGATTCCTCGTACGATGCCAGGAAAGCCACCGTGTCTCCTCTTCAACCAGCCAGAGGAAGGTCAGAAGCCACCTATTCTTCCCTCAGCCCTACCCTCACGCAGGCACGCTCACACAAGAGCTGCTGAACACCCTGCAGATGAGACAGAAACCATAACTCGTGAACGGACAGTTCAGAACATCCCACGCAGGAATCAAAATTCCCCTTTTCTAGCAGAGAGGCACATCGAGGTCTCCTCCAGCACGGCAATTCTCTCCCAGCATGTACAGTCCATTACAAGCACGACCGCATCCGTTCTCAGCAGCCATCTAATTCCACCCAGGCTAGCTGAAGGAAGACGGAGCCAGGATCTGCCCTCCGACGCCTGGAACCTCTCGCAGGAAATAAATGAACTCATTATTCTGAAAAAAGACTTCTCCCCAACCTGCGTTACTGATGTCAGCTCCGATTATCCAAACCGCAAGAATTTTAAGATCTAATTTACTCGTCACCTTTTATGCGGCTACGCTCAGCATAACGCACGGAAGCAATCTTTCTCCATCCACAACTTTATGCTGTAGGGGCATTTTCATCAAGGACTCAATGCCTTCGTGGTCAGTCCTACTTAGTCTTCGCCGATCCTTCTTTCGGGTTCAAATCGCTAGCGCAACGCTGTTGTGCCCGAACACTCCACACATGCAGGATATATTCACAACAACAGAAACTTCAGTTCTAACCGAATCCTTCAAGGACCACCCTCAAGATTGCTTCTCTCTTCATTCTACAGGTCCGTCAGCATTTCAGAGTTCATGAAAAGCAGATTTGTCCTTCTTCAAGATCACAGCTTGAAACTATGACATTTTGATAGCCACAGGCAAACCACGAACCTCCCGAGCTCCCCGCCCGTAGCCCTCCATGGCTGTTCGCTCAGTGGGTTGGATCTAACTCCTCTCTCCCACAATTTCTACAAGATCCAGCCACAGCTTTCAGCTTAAGACTATTTGCTGACTACTCAAAAAGAACAGAGGAAAAAAATCATGGAATAGCTTGGGTTGGAACGGACCTTTGAAGGTCATCCAGTCCAACCCCTCTGCCATGGGCAGGGACAGCTTCAACAAAATCAGGTTGCTCAGAGCTCCAGCCAACCTGGCCTGGAATGTTCCCAGGGATGGGGCATCGACCACCAATCTGGGCAACCTCTGCCAGTGCCTCATGGTAAAAAATATCTTCCTTATACCCAGTCTGAAAGCACAATAGATATTCGAAGCAACGAAATCACAGAATAGTAGAGGTTGGAAGGGACCTCTGTAGGTCATCTAGTCCAAAACCACTAATATTTATTAACAAGCCTACACTATGTACTGAATCTCTGGGAGAGAAACTCCCCATCATTCACAGTAGCTTAACACACCTGCGTCAGGAAAAGAAATGCCAGCCTGAATTTTTATCCTCCACCAACAAGCCCACCTACTGCTTTGCCACTGTTAAGGCGCAAATCAGAGGGTGCAGCGACAGGACAAGGGGCAACGGGCACAAACTGAAGCAGAGGAAGCTCCATCTGAACACGAGGAAGAACTTCTTCCCTCTGAGGGTGACAGAGCACTGGCCCAGGCTGCCCAGGGAAGTTGTGGAGTCTCCTTCTCTGGAGATATTCCAGACCCGCCTGGACAAGGTCCTCTACAGCCTGCTGTAGGTGACGCTGCTTCAGCAGGAGGGTTGGACTGGGTGACCCACAGAGGTCCCTTCCAACCCCTACCATTCTGTGATTCTGTGCAAATCTCTTCATCTTCCTCCCGGCGGTTCTTGCCAGTGCTCGTGGCTCGCAGCCAGCGAGCAGACCAGGCTTCCCGCCAGTTGTTGACGAACTCATCGAATCTGCTCCTCAAACAGGAAATAAGCAGGAAGAAAAAAGGCCTTTTTTGTATTGCCACATAATCTAAAGAGGGCTGTATTTCAAAATCTCTAATTAAAAACAGTAAAAAAATGCAGGCTCTCCTTTGTGCGCCATGCACTGGGAGTCTGCTGGTACCAGCATCGTTTGGTCCATCATATTTAAAGCCCTGCACTCGGAGCAGCGACTCTGCTTGCGTAAAGCACCGCAGAAGCACAAAGATGCCCTGAGTGGACCAGTAATCTCTTGATGTAACCATCTACAAACATAACGTGATATTTTTATGACTTGTCTCACTGGAAGTACCTCAGAACCACCGTGAAAAGACCTTCAGAGTAACTAGGTGTAACTCCAGTCAACACCTTCCAATAAACCAAGAGTCTTCAAGCAGGACAGAGGTATCCCCAGCTCCAGAGGCAGAAAGAACGGGCACTGCAGCCAGCCCTGCCTCCAACGAGCAGCCATCGCTGCCGGGTACCACCACAGCACCGAACCGAGCGGTACCACGGCACGACAACAGCCAGAGCCGAAACCTTGCTGAGTCAGCGCCGAACACGCACAGGCAAGGCTCCACCCAAGGGAAGCTTGCACAGCACGGCGGCACTAGTCACCCCAGAAGATACACTAAGGGTTAGCATGGTCTCCAAGGCTACCACAAACCTCTCTGTCATGCAAACCCTACCTAGTGTGGCTTCTGGATCCGGCTGTCCACCTTGACCCTCATCTTCCAGAAATCTGAACTAAGGTGATGTGAACGGTGGTTTATTCTTCAGTGACAGCAGTGGATGTTTCTGACGTGACCGACCACTTTTGATACATCAAAGGTCAATCTGTTCAGAGCATGGAGGGGTAGGACGCTGCTACCAGGAGTAACAGATTCTCCCGAGACAGCAAAGGCAATGCTTATTCGTGTTCCCTTCCCCTCCCCTACTCCACAGACTATTCCTCTATGGTGTTTTGAAGAGCCAGAACATATATAAATTACTACTAACAACTCACAGCAAAACGCTTCTTCTCTGCCCCCTCCTCGTTGACTATCCACAGCAGATCAAACCGCGTTCAAGGCCTCAGCCTTCTGGTTTACGGCACTTAACGCCATGAGCTCACGGTATCTATTTAAAGGGAAGATCAGTTCAAAACCCTCAACTGTCAAATATACCACTCGTCTTCAGCAGACGTTCATCTCACTCATGCTGAGGGCCAGATGTTCTCAAGGACTGGGACAGACCGTGGAGCAAACTCTTGCCAGAAGAAAGATTCACCAGAGTCTTGAAAAGCTTCTGACATGAGCACAAGGGGCAATTTATTTTAACTCTAGTGGAAACAGAGGGAATCTTACACATGGAGGGTGCGATGTGTAAGTGTGTAAGGTTCACGTGCCTCTTTCATAATGCCCAAATGCAGAGCAAGAGGCCAGACAGCCCAAGCGCTAGGCATGGCTTGGGAGAAGACACAGAGAGTGTTAATCACACAATCTCAGACTGGTCGGGGTTGGAAGGGACCTCTGTGGGTCACCCAGCCCAACCCCATGCCCAAGCAGGGTCGCCCAGAGCAGGCTGCACAGCACCGCGTCCAGGCGGGGCTGGAATATCTCCAGAGAAGGAGACTCCACAGCCTTCCTGGGCAGCCTGGGCCAGGGCTCCGTCACCCTCAGAGGGAAGAAGTTCTTCCTCATCTTCAGCTGGAACTTCCTCTGCTTCAGTTTGTGCCCATTGCCCCTTGTCCTGTCGCTGGGCACCACTGGAAAGAGTCTGGCCCTGTCCTCCTGACACCCACCCTGCAGATATTTATAAACATTTCTAAGATCCCCTCTCAGCCTTCTCTTCTCCAGGCTGAACAAGCCCAGCTCCCTCAGCCTCTCCTTGTAGGGGAGATGCTCCAGTCCCCTCCTCATCCTCGTAGCCCTGCGCTGGACTCTCTCCAGTAGCTCCTCATCTTTCTTGAGTTGTGCAAGGCTGTGATAAACAGACGAAGAAGATGAGGAACATCGGAGTAGAAGATGCAAACGCAGCACCTGAGAAGTTCTGGCTGCTGCCCATTTTATTTACTGTCAGCTGCTTCATGCTTTCGGGGTTTGTTTCGATGGGCACCCATTTTCGCGACTCTTGCCTGGTGAAAAATCTTTGAAAGCCTCTTTCTCTACGAAAGCTACAGCAGCTCTTCAAGGGCAGGACACGCCACTAGTGACTGAAGGGACACTACAGGTCAGAGAACTTGGTTTGGACAAACTTTCTGAACAGGAGGAAGAACTTCTTCCCTCTGAGGGTGATGGAGCCCTGGCCCAGGCTGCCCAGGGAGGCTGTGGAGTCTCCTTCTCTGGAGATATTCAAGCCCTGCCTGGATGCGGTGCTGTGCAGCCTGCTCTGGGTGACCCTGCTTGGGCAGGGGGTTGGGCTGGGTGACCCACAGAGGTCCCTTCCAACCCCGACCATTCTGTGTGATTCTGTGTCTGTGTGAAGCCTTTGACTCCCCAAGCGTGGGCTGGGAATATCTCACATCATTAATAAAGATGAGACCACAAGGATGTTTATAGATCGCATGCAAACCCACGGGATGCGAAGCAGCTCAGCCCTTGAGAGGATTAACTCTACAAAAGGAGTCATCTGCTCTCTCAAGTGCTGCAACACAGTTCAAAAGGGAAGGGGGAAAAAAATCAAACCTAAAATTTTATCTTTTCACCAGCCCATATCTTGATGTGCTCCATGAAGCACGCTTCAGCCCTGTCTCATCTCATTCCAGCCACGGAGAAGGTTCAAAGCACATCCACCAACTTATTCACGGTACCTGCTTCCCGGTGGATTTGTCACAGTGCGATCTGAGCACCATGAACGTGATGGGATTCACCCCGGAGAGGTGGGAATCGCCCCCAGCCCATGGTTGACCACAGTCCCATGGGGACGGGCAATGCCCCTGGAGACAGCACGGGTCGGCCACGCGCCCGTGGGATGGCTCTTCCCCTCACGCACCGACCAACTCTCTTCTTATGTCCTCTGCACATAAGGATAAAAGCCACGAGATATTTCACCTGACAGCCAAAAAACTACAGGACAGAGAGAACAAATTAATTGGAAAAGCGATTCTGCCAGCTTACACACGACACCTCTGGTGCCCATCCGAAAACTCACCGTCACGCAGCAAACAACATGTCACAAATAATATAAGGCTTAAATGAGACACTAAACAGGATGTTACATTATTTTTCTCAGTTGGGCAGTACTTCTGAACTTAGTTTCATATTTTTAAGATCTTTTCTTTCGGCTATATTCTTTCCCTTACAGTGTAAAACCCATGTTTTCTGCTAAGAATCACACAGCTAAGGGTTAAGGACAACCAGACAATACTCCCCAACGCTTAGGTACTAGAATCGTGCCCAAAACACAAGAAGTGGCTAAATTAAATAAAAATTCAACTGGCTTGAATTTTTTAATTTGTCTTCACAGACAAATTGCATCAGCGCGAGATCCGTACTAGGGAAGACATCACACGCTACGCAGCTGAACCCTGAAGAACGAGGTTATAATTGTTTCACCGTTACAGGTAGCAATATTTTTCTAAAATAATCAATTCCTCCATAAGCCCATAATATTTCCTTATTTACGGGGGGTCTGTTTATGCGTGTTCATCCTCGCATTAAGATTCAGCCTCCACCTTCTTTTCCTAATCATTACAACTAGCAGAATTACTACTGCCCCTACCCCCAGGAAATCAGTGGCTTCCTCAGGGAAGCAACTCCACCCAGCCGGTAATTCGGGTCTGGCAGATTTACTCATCCATCCGCAGGCCAGTCAAGCTTTTCAGTCCCGTGACCTATCTTTTTTACGAGGCAAATTTGGTAAAAGCATGTCGAAGCCCAACCTTGAAATACAGCGCAATAAATGAATTAACTGAGCGCAGCGCTCTCGCCGCGGCCATTAAACGGGAAGAAATGCAGGCGGAGGCAAATACCAACCCGAGAAACGCAGACCCGATTGGCATTTTATTGAACATTAGCAGGGAACCCTAAATCACCGGCTACCGTCGCGTGTAAGTAACCATTTCGCAGTGGCGGTATTTGTGTCGCAGCAATTATGAGGAGTGTGGGCAGCAGGGCGAGGGAGGTTCTCCTTCCCCTCTACTCTGCCCTGGGAGGCCCCATCTGGAGTCCTGTGTCCAGTGCTGGGCTCCCCAGTTCAAGAAAGATGAGGAGCTACTGGAGAGAGTCCAGCGGAGAGCTACGAGGATGGGGAGGGGACTGGAGCATCTCTCCTACGAGGAGAGGCTGAGGGAGCTGGGCTTGTTCAGCCTGGAGAAGAGAAGGCTGAGAGGGGACCTTAGAAATGCTTACAAATATCTGCAGGGTGGGTGTCAGGAGGACGGGGCCAGACTCTTTCCAGTGGTGCCCAGAGACAGGACAAGGGGCAATGGGCACAAACTGAAGCAGAGGAAGCTCCAGCTGAACATGAGGAAGAACTTCTTCCCTCTGAGGGTGACGGAGCCCTGGCCCAGGCTGCCCAGGGAGGTTGTGGAGTCTCCTTCTCTGGAGATATTCAAGCCCCGCCTGGACAAGGTCCTGTGCAGCCTGCTCTGGGTGACCCTGCTTCGGCAGGGGGGTTGGACTAGATGACCCACAGAGGTCCCTTCCAACCCCTACTATTCTGTGATTCTGTGATTCAGGAGATCAAGCCCTGTCCTGGCACCCAGGAAAAGCCACCGGCTGCTCTTGAAGGTCTTGTGGGCAAGGAGTCAAGTTCTGCTTTATATACACACACAAAGACTTGAGTGCTACTGACTTCAGTGGGACACTCCTTTCTGTCACGGGCCACTTTCTTGCCCGTAGCACCAAACCTCTGCTGACGAAACGGTCCGTTCCGCCAGGGCTTAGCTCTGCAACAAAAAGATAACGACCATGACAGCAATAACATCACTGGAAACCAAAGTCTATTAAAATGTGGCAACCCGCTAGCTCTACTCCGGCTGGATCCTACGGCATTGTCATCCTTTGCCACAAACCCAAGATAAAAAAGCAGTAGCCTTCAGCACCAGTAAGAAACTTGAATATTTTAGTGTTAGACGAGGACGTACTGTGGTGGTACCAGCAGTACTCGGTGCAAAATGAAGTTACCCTCAAGCACAGCTTGGGTAGCCTTACCAATCCAGAGGAGAAAATAACATAATATGGGAAGAACCAGTCTTCTCCTTCCTTCCTTCCCCAAGTGGTAACGCCAGAATTTCAGGAGCTCCTCAAAAACCAGCCTTCTAACATCAAAAAGGACGTTAAGTGCAAATAAATCAAATCAGAGAGAGAAAACAGGATGAGATTCGTTAAAAGGCATGGTGGCATCTTTTTAGCTTTTGCAGGTAATATACGGTGCATTTACACCAGGCTACTTATCCACTGATCTCAAAATAATTTATAAAGCGTTAATTGACTCATGAAGCTTTGCAATTTTCCCCTGGGAGAAAAACTAAAAACATCATTTACATTACACAAGAGCTGCTTGGGAATCTTTCCGCGCAATGGTTTCTCATCACCATTTTTCACTCGGCCAGCGGCGATTCTGCGGGGCGCAGAACCCGGATGGCGCTGAGCTCCCGCCAGCTCTCCTGCCCGACAGCTCACCAGCAGCTCTCAAGCCACATGGCCGATGGCACCCGAGCCCTGCCAGGCAACTTCTTCCGAGACAGAGATCCTGTGTGTCCCCAGGAACCCTACCACAGCATCACAAGTCTACAAGCATAGAATCATTAAGGTTGGAGAAGACCTCTAAGATCATCAAGTCCAACCATCACCCCAACACAGAATCACAGAATGGTCGGGGTTGGAAGGGACCTCTGTGGGTCACCCAGCCCAACCCCCTGCCCAAGCAGGGTCACCCAGAGCAGGGGGCACAGCACCGCGTCCAGGCAGGTCTTGAATATCTCCAGAGAAGGAGACTCCACAGCCTCCCTGGGCAGCCGGGGCCAGGGTTCCATCACCCTCAGAGGGAAGAAGTTCTTCCTCATCTTCAGATGGAACTTCCTCTGCTTCAGTTTGTGCCCGCTGCCCCTTGTCCTGTCACTGGGCACCACTGGAAAGAGTCTGGCCCCATCCTCCTGACACCCACCCTGCAGATATTTAGAGGCATTTCTAAGGTCCCCTCTCAGCCTTCTCTTCTCCAGGCTGAACAAGCCCAGCTCCCTCAGCCTCTCCTCCTAGGAGAGATGCTCCAGTCCCCTCCTCATCCTCGTAGCCCTCCGCTGGACTCTCTCCAGTAGCTCCTCATCTTTCTTGAACTGGGGAGCCCAGAACTGGATGCAGTACTCCAGATGAGGCCCAGACGAGCAGCTTTCTGCGGCTCCGGGCAAGCACAATCCCACAGCCCAGCTTTCAAAAGTATCTTTTTAAAATTGGAAATGCTCTTTTACTGCGAATACGTAACACAGCCACAGGTCTGAGCTAAGAAAGAAAAGCAGTACGCTGATGTTGTTCTAATGTCAGTTCAAATACTCATGGTATTGCTAGGGCTGGCAGCTACGGGTTCCTAGATCAGAAAATATGTGGTTATAACTACTGAAAAAGAGAGCTGCAAGGCCTTGCTCCGTAACTTCAGCCATCTGTGACCCAGATTAAAGACCTGCCACCCACCCACTTTTCCCTTTCTGGCTGATCTTGCCTTCCCAGCTCCTTCCCCATCACCAAGCCCCAAAGTATTCCCTCTTGCATTTGCCATCACAGAGGTCCTTCTTGCAGCTCCCTTAGCTGTCAAAACATCCTCCAGACTGCTGTCTTCCAGCATTTGAACCCATTCCTCTACCTGGAAAAGTTCTACTTAATCTTGTGAACCACATCTCTAGCTTTTAGTTTTCAATTCATTACAGGTCAAAGAGGGGATCAGAGTGTTCCCAAAAGGAAGGACAGGTTGGACGGGTCTTGGAGCAACTTGGTCTGGTGTACGAGGTCCCTGCCCATCGCAGGGGGGCTGGAATGAGATGGTCTGTAAGATCCCTTCCAACCCAAACCAGTCCGCGATTCTATGAAAGTCACTACCGTTCTGTCAACTCAAGTTTCAGTCAGCAAATAAATTTCATCTGATATACAGATATCAAAAATCCTTGCTCCAAAGCACTTCAGGATTGAGATTATGAGATGGCCTTAAGCCCTGTGTGCTACAGAATCACTGAAGTTCTGCCGCAATGTTGGATGGAGCTCTGAGCAACCTGGTCTAGTGCAAGATGTCCCTGCTCATAGCAGGGATTTGGAACCAGATGATCTTCAAGGTCCCTTCCAACCCAAACCATTCTATGATTCTATAAAAGGTTCAAAAGTCATCAGCAGGATGGAAAAACAAACCCAACGTGTCTTTTCCTTAGGAAAAGAGAAAAAAAAAACGAATATGTGGCTTTCAGCATCTCTCAAGACAGCACATCTTCACCTTAGAAATGACTTGCCGACACATTTCTGTGTTTCGTCAGAGTATAACAACAGATCACGAGACACTACAAGCAAATCAAACTTCAGAAGACTCGGCCAATTCTTCCCTGAAAGAAAAAGCTAAAATATTACAGTTGTCTGTCTGTCTTTCCAATATATTTAACATATCTCACAACCTATTAAATTATGGACTCCTTTAACCAAGGATTTAGTTCTTTACAGTCAATGTTTAGTTCCTTAACTACAAGAAGATAATTATTTTCTTCTTGGTACTCCTTGGGCTCATTAGAGCTCTAATCCCTTTATCTCAGAGAGAGCTGGCAACCTTTTTGATGTCTTTGCTAGTAAAAAATCTTTACTCTGCTTCTACGACAAGACTCATCTAACCCCAAGGGCTGTACACACAGCGTCTTCGACACACACGAAGGGTCCCCAGCACGCAGCATCCCCTAGCGCAGGTGTCTCCTTAGGGAACGAGGACATCACAAGGTGGATGGGCCGCTAAAATACCAGACTGAGGGATACAGAAGGAGCTTGCAAACGGATTGCCTCTCCTCACGCCTAGCGATGGGTCAGGACATCAACCACGCTTCACCGTCATGGCTCCTTGGGACTACAACGTTGGGTTTTAATTATACGATCTATCACCAAAGTGCCTAGCAAGAACAGCCCAACCCCATCCCGCTTCTGTCTTAACCCCACCAACCTCATCATCTCCAGGACATTCACAGAGCTCTGCCTTACGGCTTTAAATATTTTAAGAGGCGGCAAATCATACACTGAAGGAGTATACGTCAAGATTATGATGTCTGTTCTTTCAAAAACAAATACGGAAAACCGCAGAGTAATTTTGCTAGTGTGGTTATCATTCCAATATTTTGTAAGAAAAGTCACTAAAAGCGGTTTTACAGCTCCATCTGTATCAATAACGCATCTGTACATCATGCAGCTTCCTATTATCACCAGAACTTCACAGTGAAGTTGGGTTTATTTGTTTTGCCCGAGCACTGTTTATGTCCCTATAGCTATTTACAGCAGAACATGGATTTCCCCCCCCCTTCTCGCAAGACTTTTTATTTAAATCAGAATTCCTTAGGAAGAAAACACATATAATATATTACTCAAGTTCTGAAGTGGTTCATGTTCTGAGTTTTTAATAAGAAAATAATGCTCCAGCTACTCACGGGGAATAGTATCTCATGTCCTTACACATGCTGAACATCACTTAATCTCTTCTGTAGTCTCACTGTAGTCTCTGCAGTGAGGATTAATATTCTACAGAAATAAAGGTGGCAGAATATCTGGAGCAGCATAGGAAACGCCGGCTTTATTGTTCTGAAGACAATTTATTTTCTGCAAGCCAATAAAACCCATCCTCAGCAGTGGAAGTTCAGGACGGGGCGTTCAAATAGCCGAGATCCGTACGTTTGTTATCAAGTACTACAAGAGATTTGATTCCTCGCTGACCGCTTGTGGAACCAAGATGGATTTCCCTTACGCCCCAGGGGCGTTGGTAGCAACTGCTGACCGAGGAAGGATCAGGGGCTGACTGGGAAGACACGAGACCTGGATTTTTGCGAGCTCATGTCCACAGAATCACAAAATGGTAGGGGTTGGAAGGGACCTCTGTGTGTCATCTATTCCAACCCTCCAGCCCAAGCAGGGTCACCTACAGTAGGCTGTAGAGGACCTTGTCCAGGTGGGTCTTGAATATCTCCAGAGAAGGAGACTCCACAGCCTCCCTGGGCAGCCTGGGCCAGGGCTCCGTCACCCTCAGAGGGAAGAAGTTCTTCCTCCTGTTCAGCTGGAACTTCCTCTGCTTCCGTTTGTGCCCATTGCCCCTTGTCCTGTCACTGGGCACCACTGGAAAGAGCTTGGCCCCGTCCTCCTGACCCCCACCCTGCAGATATTTGTAGGCATTTCTAAGGTCCCTTCTCAGCCTTCTCTTGTTCAGGCTGAACAAGCCCACCGGTGACATCCCCAGAAAGCCTGGGAGACATTCATTATTCCTCGGGCCACACAGTCCTCCCAGAATTACTGAAACCCAGTGCCAAGACTAGTTCTACATAATCACTTTTCTATCCCTTAGCATTACATGTAACTCACCTTCTTCAAAAAAAAAAAAAAAAAAAAAAAGAAACCAAACAGCTTATTCATTCACATTAATGACTCTTGCAAGCTAATTACGACGAAACTCCCCCTTGCCATCCCAAGTGATCAAACCATCAGTTTCTTCTCAAACAAATCTGCACTGAAGGCAAAAATAAAAGCCAGCTCAAGTTAAATAAAAAAAGGAAGGTCCACGGTAGCAATTTAAAGCACCTGAAGGGGCACAAATATTTAACATATAGGTAAATATGAACAGACAACATGGGCAGGGACTTAAGTCAGGGAAAGGGGCAAGCGAATGAATATTTGAGTCCAAACAGTCAGCATCGTAGGTGTCCAAGAAAAACTTGAAGTCTTATGAAGTGTCCTTATGATTACATCTGTGCATCCTGGTACTAGGGCCACCCAGCACCCGAGGCTAGATGCTCAGCCACAACCCAGCAAGGGATTTCACTGGGTGTGGGTGTCCATAATTAGGAAAAAAACATTTTTTTAAATTAAAAAAATAAATCAATCCCTACTGCGCTTGGTGCAGAAGGCCTTCCAGAGTCAGGGATCTCAGCTAGATTGTAATTACTAAACACAACTGAGCCCTGAGGCCAGAAAGGGTGCCAGCACCAGGAGCCTGCGGGTGCACAAGCATCCCTAGGGCCACCGAGCACAGGGGCTGCCCCACGGCTGGAGGCGACGCTGGGAACAGGCACAGAATCATCAAATCCTAGGTTGGAAAAGGCCTCTAAGATCATCAGGTCCAACCATCCACCCAACACCACCATTCCTACTAAACCATGTCCTGAAGGGCCACATCTACATGTTTTTCAAACCCCTCCAGGGATGGGGACTCCACCACCTCCTTGGGCAGCCTGGTCTAACGCAAGATGCAACATCTTCAACCCTAACGGCACGCCTCGGGTCCCAGCCTTTGTGTTCCCCCCAGGTTCTGCTCAGGAAGGCTCCTCTGTCCCCCCAAAAATCTCAGAGAGGAACTCGCCATCCCCTAGTTTGTGTTCCATGCTGTCCCCTCCCATCCGCAGATGCGCTCCTTCAAGAACGTTATTTACTGTTTCTACTTCACTGTCTCTGACAACACCAACAAATGTATTTACTTCCCAAACCAAACACAGATGTCGTGTTAGGAAGGCACTACGCCAACAAAGTTACTGTGGCAACAGAGATATTCGTCACCACAACTAGCTCAGAAACGGAGAAATAAGTGGGGCATCCTCCACGCTGTTCTTCTACCTAGGACTATCAAAACCACAACGAGTCATGCTTTCTGACAATTCTAAAGGCATCTACTTTGTCTTTTTTCTTTTTTTGATTTTACACTGGACACTCCTTTTATACTAAAACACCATCCTACCAACCTTCTCCATTACCAAACATAAGATTCTTATGGAACATCAGAAGAACGTTCAGGTTTTCCGTAAACAGCCTTTCTCCTACATCTATTAAATTGCTATTTTCCGGCTGTATAGCCGTTCTAGAAAATATCGGAGCTTTGGATGCTGAAAGCACCAAGCTTGTCTAAGCTAAAAGACAATTTTGGAGCTCCCAGGTGCTGTAGAAACAAGCAAAGAAGTCACCAGAAGCCTCTTCACAAAGCTGAGGGATGAGAAAAACTGGAAGAATCTGATTTGGAGAAAGAAGACTATGAAGCAGAAGTTAAATTGGATCTTCTCAGGGAAGACATTCGGTAACAGAGTCTGAATATTGAGTACGGACCTGGCGAAGGGCCCAGTGCTTACTCTGCCTCATAATTTTAATACCAAGCATCGAGTCCTAATCTTATGAAAACCTGAACTTGCGCTGAACTTCAGTTATCCAGTTGCAGAAGTTTATTGTCCTCGAGGGATGAGTATAATAGGAGGGTCCTTGGTTTTCTCCTGGTACGCACATCTCCATACCCTTCCTGCTCAGTACCAATATCATCCGTTTACTCTCAGTAAGTGAATTTACTGCCCATGCATTAGGCAAAATAAAACAGTGTATTTCTGAAGCCACCCTAATGAAACGACTCCTCATGAAAGACCTTTACTAAAAAAGGCTCCTGAAAGCCTACTGATGCCGTCTTCAATTCATCATTTGACTGTGAATAACCAGTTAAAATATTACTAGGAATATAACTTCAAAAGTTTTTAACGTTACAGACTACTTATGTTTAGGAATTATAGAGGTGCTGAGGACCTAGATTAATTAACTTTCCTCTTTAAGAACTGGGAGCACCTCCAGATTTTGCAAAGAAAGATGGCTGCACTTCTGTAGGAAATCACAACCTAAAGTCCTTCCTTAATGAACGATCTCAGAAATGCCTTCTCATAATTAAAATTTAAACACAGAAATAAATCCCAGGCATAACTGACATCACTACTCAGTAACTCCAACTTTTAGCACAGGAGCAGTTCAATCAAATACAGGTGTGACAAGAACACCCCAAACCAAACCCAGCAGAGCCCCACGGGATCTCATATAGAATCACAGAATCATTCAGGTTGGAAAAGACCTCTAAGATCATCAGGTCCAACCGTCACCCCAACACCACCATGCCTGGCTAAACCATGTCCTCAGGTGCCACATCTACACGTTTTTTGAACCCCTCCAGGGATGGTGACTTCACCACCACCCTCCTGGGCAGCCTGGTCCAATGCCTGACTGCTCTTCTAGTCAAGGCATTTTTCCCAATATCCAACCTAAACCTCCCCTGACGCAACTTGAGGCCATTTCCTCACGTCGAATGGAGATGGATATCCCACACAGGCACATGGTTGGGACCAGGAGGGGAACACTGGGAATTAAAAAGCGCAGAGAAATTAGGTATAACCAAGCATGCAGCTACCCAAAAGTGCCAAACCACCAGCAGCTTCCAAGCCGTGCGGTCACTACCGGGCGATGAGTGCATCAGATGTTGCCTTCAAGCCAACCCGAGCACGTCAACAGGACGACAGCACGGTTTACACACACTGAAAGCACCTTCCACAGTTTGGAACGGAGCGAAAAGGAACATAAAGAAACAGAGAGGACTTTCCTCTGCCTAACCAAGGCATAACAGCACCATTTATGAGCCAACGCACAAAAAGCAATATACTATATTGCCTGTAATGCTTTGGGTGATTTAAATGTCAGTCACAGTATCCAACTCATTTATATTTAAGCGTATTATTTTGTTCAATCATTAGGAAAATGTTTGCATGAGCTGCTTTACGCTTGTGGTTACCAGATTTAATAACTGTATCTCAGACAGCATCGGTGAACGGCTGCGCAACTCCTCTCAGGGGTAAGGAGCAAGGCAGTATCGGACTACTTAGCAAAGCGCACTGATAGAGGGGACTGTAAGAAATGTGAAACTATAACAAAAAAAGCCTTAATATTTTCTAGTTTTTAGTAGTCTTTAGGACTGTAACTCCTATTCCTGCACGCACACTGATCCCCATTTTCTTATTAAGGAATGTAGTGGAAGGACATGGACACAAGCTGTCACTGAGTCGTCAGACAAAATAATAAAGTGAAACAAAAGTGGTCTTGGTTCCCAGCAAATAATTGGGATAATTGTGGGATAAAAGAGACTCCTAAATAATTCTACTCCAGACAGCTCGGCCTTGGGAGGGCAAATGCACCAAGCTCCAGAGATCAGGAGGCACCAAGAAAGCAAGAAGACCAGAGCCAAGCAACCTGAAGGACACGATGGACGTGATCCTAGAGCTGAGTCTGCGCAGAAACAAAGGTCAATCAGTGACCAGCGTGATGAAGAGGATGGGCCTTCATCTTGGGACCCCGGAAGACCACCCAAAGATGCTAACAGACATGCGTGAAAGATATTTACATATGCTAATTAGTTCCTAGAAATAGAATGAATATTTACATGTGTGATTGTATTTAACCTGAAGCAACAGGGTGTCTGGCGTGCACGTTTGGAGGAGAAATCCCCCGTGTGCCCGGCGCCGCAATGAAGAATCCCTGCTCAACAGTCTCCATTGTGCCGTTAGGATTTTCCTACCGGATCTTCGAATCAGCACACACGAAACAAGACAGGCAAAACCTTTAGCTCGAGTTTTAAGTTCAAACAGCGGGTGTACACATGTATTTAGCCCCAGGTGTCATAGCCTGGGTACAAACACCTATCACACAGGACAGAGGAAAGCTGTAAATCAGGGGTGGCACAACAGCCCTGCTGAACAGAACCCGACTTACGAATGAGACCCTCAACGAAACGCCGACATCTCCTCTCGGTTTGGAAGGTGAGGCAGAGATGCTTTAGCCCCCCAAGCTACTGAGTCAATATTTTTTCCCTTGCCTAAAAAAAAAAAAAATAACCTGAGAAAAGCTGCTTAGAACCCAGACCACAAATGCTGTCAGACTACACAGTTATTTGATTAGTTAAGCTGGAACCAGCAGATAAACTACTAGAATCTGCAATTAATTATTCATTTATTCCCCCCCTGCAATCTTACTTATGAAATCCAGACAAGCCAGCATTTTTTTCATATTATATTTGCATTTTCTTTTTTGGATAAAATTTCCGTCAAATGCCTTAGCATGCCGTGGATCTTCACAACGCATCTTCTGGTCCCAGCAAACTGGAGTCGCCACTAAGGGCCGTAATGAGAGGAAGCCGTATCTACTGGCATTTTTAATGTGCTTTTCAAGATCGTTATTTTCGGATATAACATTTGCATTCTTGAAAATAGATAAGGAAATCTATAAATGCACACACCCACGGTCTCAGATTGTTTAGAGACCAGTAGAACCAGTACACAGCTGGGACACACAACCAGCATTTCTGTGGATATGACTGCTGTCACGAAAGAATCAAATTGTTTGGGCACAAACTGAAGCAGAGGAAGCTCCAGCTGAACAGGAGGAAGAACTTCTTCCCTCTGAGGGTGACGGAGCCCTGGCCCAGGCTGCCCAGGGAGGTTGTGGAGTCTCCTTCTCTGGAGATATTCAAGACCCACCTGGACAAGGTCCTTTACAACCTACTGTAGGTAACCCTGCTTGGGCAGGGGGTTGGACTGGGTGACCCACAGAGGTCCCTTCCAACCCCTAACAATCTGTGATTCTGTGTGATTCTGCCTCTCCGCATCCAAAACTCGGATTTTTGAAGGATTCGGCGGCTGGCGAGAGGAGCCAGCCGGTCATTCTGGTTCTGCTGGCCTTGGCAGACACCGCCATAAAAACACAGGCATATTTCTGGAACCGCTCAGACTTCTGTACTTGCAGAATTAGCAAAAAGTTCCTTAGAAAAATCAGTCTGCGTGCTCCAAGCACTAATTCTCTTGGGCACCTCTTGGCCTTTTGTTCATAGAGCCTGAAAGCGGAGCAGCAGCATCCTTCCCACCCTGCGCTGTACAACCGGCACGGCATTACCAAGCGACAAACTTTGTAAATTCAGAAGCAAATGTAAGACACAGGTTAAAAATTCAGCTATTTATACTGATTCAGACACCAACGCCTTTACTGGGAATAACACGGTGCTGGGAACAAGCAGAAATTAAGAGACAAGCACCCCTGCTATGCAAGGTGCGTCTGAGAATCACATTAGTCAAATAAAAACCCAGCTTCAAAATTAATGGTAATAATTAATGCAGAATCAAGCTTCAAACTAACAAGCAGCATCCAAAAGTGATGGGGTATAAAACGTACTTGCGCGTGCCTATACGTTTCCTTCCATTTATTGAGTACAATATATATTATGTCAGCTAGCTAGGGCTGCTCCCCATCATGGCTTCATAAATAAATTGATTTCTTCTAGCTTCAGTGAATCACAAAGAGGGAATCCGAAGGATGACAGAGTACGGGTTCATAAAACTATTCTTTTAATAAAGTGTTGTCTAAAAATGTAGTAGAGACATTAAAAGTATCCGAAAGCCGTACACAAACTAGGGAAAAAAACGGGACGACCAGTGCAGAAAGGGAGAAGATGAAGGGGACATTTTCTCCACTAAGTTGCAGCCCTGGGAGAAAAGGACCAACAGCATAGGTGGCCACAGAGGCGAAGGCAGGGGAGGAGGAGGAGAGTTTGGACGGGGACAGAAGCTCCGAGGAGTTGACGGGCTAAAGGGAATGGTGAAAAATTTCGGAGGAAAAAGTCACAGGATCCAGGCATACGGAGCCAAAGCTGGATGAAAGTTGATGTTCTGGTGCCATTTCACAGAACCCATAGAATATTAGGGCTTGGAAGGGACCTCTGTGGGTCACCCAGCCCAACCCCCTGCCCAAGCAGGGTCACCCACAGCAGGCTGCACAGCACCGCGTCCAGGTGGGGCTGGAATATCTCCAGAGAAGGAGACTCCACAGCCTCCCTGGGCAGCCTGGGCCAGGGCTCCGTCACCCTCAGAGGGAAGAAGGTCTTCCTCGGGTTCAGCTGGAACTTCCTCTGCTTCACTTTGTGCCCGTTGGCCCTTGTCCTGTCACTGGGCACCACTGGAAAGAGTCTGGCCCCGTCCTCCTGACACCCACCCTGCAGATATTTAGAGGCATTTATTAGGTCCCCTCTCAGCCTTCTCTTCTTCAGACTGAACAAGTCCAGCTCCCTCAGCCTCTCCTCGTAGGAGAGATGCTCCAGTCCCCTCCTCATCCTCGTAGCCTTCTGCTGGACTCTCTCCAGTAGCTCCTCAGCCTTCTTGAGCAGGGGAGCAGGAGAAGTTTACAGCGACACAGCAGGTGACCATAGCTGGTAGGGCACATCATGGGCCAATACATCAAAAAACAGCAACAGGACTCGGGTCTCTTCAGAATAATTCACCATTAACCCCGCAGGTAAAACAGATCTTTCCTACTCACCATGGGTCCCTCACACATTTAGGTCTACACAAGACACCACCACATATCCAACTACTCGTTTAGTTACCACGGGCCTGCGCGGTGCAAGCGGAGGGCAAGGCTCGATCCCCCGCGGAGGTGCGTCCCTCCACGGGGCCATGGACCCAGCCAATGCTTTAGGTTCTGGAGTTTTGGTTTATGAATGAGCTGCAGATTAAAAGTGATTCATGCTAGAAAGACTTCCTTCTACATTACGTCAAAACAGAAGTTTCTGAGCTTAATAAGCTGTATTTTGAAAGTTTTAGTTGCAGGGCTGGTCTTTTTTTCACCAGATGGTATGTATCCAACGCTTCAGGGTTTTTTTTAAGTCTATATTTGTGTGACAGCATGATTTATTATGTATTTTAAACACAGAAGTATGCTTTCCCTATGGTACCCAAGCATTTCAGTCAAACTTTTCTTGAAGTGATATTTAGCACAATTACATTATAAACCATGGAGTGTTGGTAACATCTTCCAGTCATCTACTAAAAGATGAAGAACCTGTAGCAGACGATTGTAAAATTCATCAGCGAGAGGTATTACAGATGGTTATAAGCATCTGGTTAATCTGCAAGACTCCAACAGTCTAAGAGCTGATTAACTATTCATTAAAGAGATGTTAAATATTCATTAACCCTTTGTGAATATGTATGCTCAGAAACTTCATATTCTGCGTCACCAGCTTCGCAGGGAGCTCGTTTCCAGCATGGAAAAGCCACCACCTCCCTGCGCCTGCTGGCTTTCAGCGATGCCACCGAGCAATAAAGTCGAGCTTCACCGCCCATCTGCTCCGCCACGGTGCGGTCAAAGCATCCATGTTTCATCTGATTTGATGTCCAAGGATGATGATTTGGATGCCTACTTCACCCTTACTGTCAAGTGACCAGATTTTGGATTTGCTCAGCTCTGAAACAAGGCCAGTGGCAATACAGAGCCAGTTCCCAGCTAACGAGGATCTCATGTCCCTGGTATTTCTGTGAGCATCGTGGGAACCAAGTCACCAAGAGATGCCCACAGAGAAACAGAAAGAAAAAGAGACTGAAACATCCCAATGGACAACTCACAGTTCGGGGGCTCTCTCACCAGCACACTGGGAATTTACTGGGCATCTCCCATTAAACTCTACCATTAAGATCCCACCCCACTGGCTCCACACATCTGCCCCCAGGAGTTTTAAGCTGGTCTCACCAGCACTTACTGGAGACATTCAAGACCCGCCTTGACAAGGTCCTCTACAGCCTGCTGTAGGTGACCCTGCTTCGGCAGGAGGGTTGGACTGGGTGACCCACAGAGGTCCCTTCCAACCCCGACCATTCTGTGATTCTGTTACAACGGCTCTCCTCAACGCCAGCAGCATTACAAAGGCAATATGGGCAAATAGTTTCTCCAAACACATTCAACACCAAAAAAAGAATTCTTTCCAGCACCCTACCTGCTTGCACTTGCATCAGAACCTTTCTTCAAGAGCGTCTTTCTTGCCAGCAATACCAGGCTAACTTGACTCTACACTACTACTGGAGGCCTACCATGGTCCACTTCTTCCATCTGATGTTGGGGAGGACATGACCAAGTGAGCTCGTGTGTGTCAGCACCGCACTGCTTCCCACAGGTATTTGCCTTGTTTGGATGAAACAGAGCACAGGGGATTAACCTCACCCCAGAGAAAAGACTAATATCTGCACCCAAAAAGGTCTCCGTTAACCCCGGTGTCTAGGTTTGATCTGGAGCTGCCACGGAGGAAGTTCTAAATTTACCTAAATCACAGATTATCAAAGAGTATCAGCCAGTAAATTTGGCTAATGTAAAAATAACAAAAAAAATCAAAACCTGCACTTCATACAGTGATGTTTCAATTTAAGCAACACTAAAACCAGCGATAGCACCAAGCATTCCTGTTGATCGATGTAGCTGTGCAGCTGCTCGGAGATCTGCAACTCCAGAAGAACACTAGACAGCATTTTGTTGCAACAGACTGCTTTATCAGAGAAGAAATTTTAGGAAAGACACTTGTATTTCTGAAAAAGATTCGGCTGGGAGAGACCCTCCTCATCTCCCCTGCTAGGGGCACTGACCTGGGATATCAGGCAGCTAGGCTCTGGTCCACAAGATGTTATTCTGGTACAGCTCCTGTTCTTCCATACCTGTAGTTCAATATATATTTGGTTGTCCTTGACTAAAAAGGGATTCTGAAACAGAATCACAGACTGGTCGGGGTTGGAAGGGACCTCTGTGGGTCACCCAGCCCAACCCCCTGCCCAAGCAGGGTCACCCACAGCAGGCTGCACAGCACCGCGTCCAGGCGGGGCTTGAATATCTCCAGAGAAGGAGACTCCACAGCCTCCCTGGGCAGCCTGGGCCAGGGCTCCGTCACCCTCAGAGGGAAGAAGTTCTTCCTCACCTTCAGCTGGAGCTTCCTCTGCTTCAGTTTGTGCCCGTTGCCCCTTGTCCTGTCACTGGGCACCACTGGAAAGAGTCTGGCCCCATCCTCCTGACACCCACCCTGCAGATATTTATAAGTACTTTATTTTTTTTAAGATTTTATAAGCCAGGTCCCCTTGCAGTCTTCTCTTCTGCAGGCTGAACAAGCCCAGCTCCCTCAGCCTCTCCTCCTAGGAGAGATGCTCCAGTCCCCTCACCATCCTCGTAGCCCTTCGCTAGACTCTCTCCAGTAGCTCCTCATCTTTCTTGACCTGGGGAGCCGAGAACTGGACACAGCACTGCAAATGGGGCCTCACTAGGGCAGAGCAGAGGGGAAGGAGAACGTCCCTCAACCTGCTGCCCAACACTCTTCTTGATGCACCCCAGGATCCCATTGGCCTTCTTGGCACCCAGGGCACACTGCTGGCTCATGGTCACCCTGTCGTCCCCCAGCACTCCCAGTCCCTCTCCACAGAGCTGCTCTCCAGCAGGTCAGCCCCAGCCTGTACTGGTGCCTGGGGTTGTTCCTCCCCAGGTGCAGGACCCTGCCCTTGCCCTTGTTGAGCCTCATCAGGTTCCTCTCTGCCCAGCTCTCCAGCCTGTACAACCTATCAAGCTCTGGCAAAACAGAAAAAGCACTGCAGGCTTCCCGCTGTTAGAGAGCCCGCAGTGGGGAAAGGGCTCTGAACATCCCAGTAGCTGGAGATCACAGCGTGCACGCACCCGTCTCCTGCGACATCCTAGCGACGAGATTTGAACGAGAGGGGGAAAAAAACCCCACACTGGTTCCTCTCATTAGCAAGGGAGAACAGAAGAGTCTTCAGGGAAAGCAGGACTGATGCCTGATAAGCAACAGCATCTTTAGGAAAGCAGAGATATCGCTGCTTTTCCCCCCAAATAAATTATTCAGTGTTGTTTGTGACAGCAAGAAGACTCTCGTGCTCTTACAAATAGGCTTTAAAATCCCCGCTGAGTTCCCCTGCAGCTGAATGGAGGGGCTGATGCCGTGCCGGGCTGACATCCCACTTGCTAAAAGCACACACGCCTCCGTAAAATCTCCTCCCGGGGTACGGAGAAGCTGAAAGCCAAGAGGAGCTCAAAAGGGAGCTTTGGAGGGATCGCTTCCTTTCTCTTGTTTGTGTTTTTAAAGCGGATTTCCTGGCGTTACTCCGACGGGATCCTGTTCGAGCACGCAGCCTCGCGGGCATCAGCCGCGGTCGCTCGCTGACCATCTGGCTTCTGCTGAGCCCAGCTTCCCGCTCCGGCTCGACGAGCCCGAGCCCACCAGGCGTAAGCGACCCCGCGATAACAACGCCGCACGGGCGAGGCTGGAGAAAGCCCCTTCACCAGGAATTCCGAGGTTTTGCTTTCAAAGAAATAAACAGTAACTGAAGAAAAAGAGGAAAATGGACTTAAAAGGTGTTTTCTTAACATCAGCTGTTTCAGCATCTGTTGCGCTGTGGAATTAATGCTCGAGCGATGAACCTTAACGAAATGACTCCACCTGAACTCCTCAAAGCCCATACTTGATAGACTCTCCACTGTCCAAGGCAGCTTGGCTGGGTGTGCTGGGGGACGACAGGTTGACCATGAGCCAACAGTGTGCCCTGGCTGCCAAGAAGGCCAATGGGATCCTGGGGTGCATTAGGAGGAGTGTGGCCAGCAGGTCGAGGGAGGTTCTCCTTCCCTTCTACACTGCCCTGAGGAGGCCCCATCTGGAGTCCTGTGTCCAGTTCTGGGCTCCCCAGGTCAAGAAAGATGAGGAGCTACTGCAGAGAGTCCAGCAGAGGGCTACGAGGATGAGGAGGGGACTGGAGCATCTCACCTACGAGGAGAGGCTGAGGGAGCTGGGCTTGTTCAGCCTGGAGAAGAGAAGGCTGAGAGGGGACCTTATAAATGCCTACAAATATCTGCAGGGTGGGTGTCAGGAGGATGGGGCCAAACTCTTTGCAGTGGTGCCCAGCGACAGGACAAGGGGCAACGGGCACAAACTGAAGCAGAGGAAGTTCCAGCTGAACAGGAGGAAGAACTTCTTCCCTCTGAGGGTGACAGAGCCCTGGCCCAGGCTGCCCAGGGAGGCTGTGGAGTCTCCTTCTCTGGAGATATTCCAGCCCCGCCTGGACGCGGTGCTGTGCAGCCTGCTCTGGGTGACCCTGCTTGGGCAGGGGGTTGGACCGGGTGACCCACAGAGGTCCCTGCCAACCCCGAGCATTCTGTGATTCTGTGGCCATGTCCTCCACGGACCACCCATCGGCTCATCACCACCTCACTGCCGCTAACGAGGGGCTTGCAGTTGTCACCAGGGGTGGCTTTGAACATCGCTGCTAATTAGTGCTGGAGAGAAAAGGCTCCACCATCTCAGGTTCACGTTGGCCCACCGTCAAGAAAAGCCTCACCCTTTCTGCATGTTTTAGCTGACGGGAGGCCATTTCGTTTGCTGTTTATTGCCAGGAAAGCTCAGCGCACCCCCAAAGCCACCCCTAATTAGAGAATTACTCCTGCCTCAGTACAGCGTGTCCAAAATCCGCCTCATCTTCCAAAAATGCGGAGACTGCACGTGTGTGTTTTCAGCAGCTGAGCGCTGCACTTGATAATACACTCTAAAAAGGGTTTTCTGTATCTGATTTCTCTTCTTCAATATTTTTATCTGGAAAACTTCAAAACGAGATAAGAAAAAAAAGCACAATTTTTCTCTTGCAAACGAAGAAACAATCTGGTTTGAATCACAAAATATAGGTTAATCCTCCGTTGACACAACTGGTAGCAAAATAGCAGCCCCTTTCAGGTAAACACCACGTGGATGTCTGATATTGATTCATTCATAGGATAAATAAGACATTGCTTCCACGGAAAAGCCCTCAGCTAGAAATACATTCGAGCACACGTACACAGGCACAAATCCCAACACCCAACTTTTAACCGACAGCCAATAGATTCCCCTTTTCTCTTCCCAAAAGCCTCTGGCAACTCTCAACAAGTCTGAGCTATAGGGCTTAAAGGAAAAAGATCTTACAAGCTTCGAGGAGAACAAGAGCTTCCTAGACCAAAACGAACGCCACACCAGCTGGAAAACCCGTCATTAGAGCCAACACCACCAAATCCCCATCCCTAGGGGTACCCACAGGAGATGCTGCCAGTGGGACAGCATGGAAGCGACCTCCAGGTGCCGTGGTGGGGAGGAACGGGGGATGTACGCTCTGGAGAGGACACCTTCCAGCTCTCTACCCAATGAGTCCAAAGGGCACAGGAAGAAGCACGGTCAGCAATCAGGAAAAAGAGGAATATATGCTACAAGGGAGTGGGACTCGCCTGTATAAGGTCCTCTACAGCCTACTGTAGGTGACCCTGCTTGGGCAGGAGGGTTGAACTAGATGACCGACAGAGGTCCCTTCCAACCCCTACCATTCTGTGATTCTGTGGGACAGGCTGGGACCACTGGACCAGGGGGATGGACACACTCAAGGACACAGGGAGGTGACTGGTCCGGTATTGATTCTTGACAACCGTCAGATCATAATATGGACCTCCTAAACCCAAATCCCAGTTGAAGCACCATGCCTGTATACACTTGTACGTACGCAAACACGTATATGCCGTCGTCAGGAGGTAAAATTCCGACTCCATTTCAAGAGCGCGGCTTGGAGCTAGACCATGGCGGTGCAACCAGCCCATTTAGCTCCCATCAGGAGTGGAAGAGGAGAAGACGAGACTCCAAGAGCAAAACTAACAGCTCCAGGAGCAGCAGGCCCGGGGAGAAGAGGCAGAGAGGAGGAGGATCCTCAGGACCTGAAGAACAGGCTGCGAAAAAATTCTCTGTGACGCGGCAAGCCAAGCAAGATTGCATTTGTAAAGGCCACTGCCAAGAGAAAGGAGCAAAGAACAGGATTTAGGTGATGCTGCAGGGAAAAAGAGACTTTGAAGAATAACTCGGTTAAGAAAAGGAAAGGCTTCGGACTTTTACACTAAAGTTCAAGGGATATGGTCAGTCATTTTGCTTACAAGATGACAGCCTTAAAAGAGGAAAATAATGTCACAGAAGCCCAAATCGCCATAAATCCTGCGAGAACGGGTGCGCTGAGAGTTCAGCTGACGAGTAAAGGGCAAAAAGAGCCAGGGACAGAGAGGGATGAGAATCACCCCAGTGAAGCCAAGACAGCAAAGGGCAGGGGGAGAGGGAAGAGACGAGCTGTCGACTTCCCACATGGGAATAATCCCAGTCACACCATTCACAGAGAAAAAACTAACAGAGTACATATCGTAGATTGAGGGTCTCAAAGCAGGAGTTACCACCTTGCCTACAGCAAGTCTTCAAAGCGGTGGCATGGACATCTGCAAACAGGTTACACCATTATTACTTTGTACTGTGTTACTTCATACGTTACTCAATATCCCCAAATGAACAGCATCCTCACTGGTAAAGAAAGAAAATCGGGCTTGAACGCAGAAAAAGAGCCCTAAACCGACATTTGCCTATTTCCCCGTGACGACCAACTCTTCCGAGTAGACCAGTAGCCAACAGCCACTGGTTCGCCTTCTTCTCACCCAGCACAGGAAAGAAATAAAAATCAAGACCAGCAGATTTTGTGCCTGTGCTGCTAAATGTTTGTGACTCCTCGGCAATGCCGCATTATACAGATCTCCTCACGCTACCACGACGCTGTCATCAGCTGCAGGTTAATGACAACGTGTCAAGTGGCACGTCAATATTCCTTCTGCAGCGCAATCCCCAGGGCCTCCAGCCCGTAACGCTAATACGAGGGGACGGAAAGTCACCAGAACTTCATTCTCGGGTTTGTCTATCAAAGCCAGCGATGCCTATTCTTATTTTCTTCTCGGTAATGAGTACAAAAATAGCAGGAGGAGCTTCCCTCCACACAAACATATACATAAATCCATAGATTCACGCAGCCAGAGCATAAGGACAATATTCGAGGTATTTTTGCCCAAACACCAGCCTTGCTTTCCCACTCAGGGTGTACATTACTCACAATTGTACTGCCAAATATGATTTTTTAAAAAAATAACCATTGCAGGTTTTAATTAATATGCACAGCGCTGAAACACGGACAAGAGCAGCGAGATCTATCGACCCAAGGGATAAATTGGCTTTAAGGAAAACGAAGTGCAGTTGTTGTTTGTTTTTAACCTCAGAAACTAATAAGCTTGAAGCTCCCTAACCTACGAAACGGTGTGAATAACTGCCATCATTCGGAGGTCGTTAGGAAAATCCTACCAACTCCTCATTTCTCCAGTGCGTTCTGTCAGAAACGTAACGAGCTTTTTACAGAATCACAGAACGTTCAGGGTTGGAAGGGACCTCTGTGGGTCACCCAGTCCAAACCCCTGCCCAAGCAGGGTCACCCACAGCAGGCTGCACAGCACCGCGTCCAGGAAGGGCTTGAACATCTCCAGAGAAGGAGACTCCACAGCCTCCCTGGGCTGCCTGGGCCAGGGCTCCGTCACCCTCAGAGGGAAGAAGTTCTTCCTCATCTTCAGCTGGAGCTTCCTCGGCTTCAGTTTGTGCCCATTGCCCCTTGTCCTGTCGCTGGGCACCACTGGAAAGAGTCTGGTCCCATCCTCCTGACCCCCACCCTGCAGATATTTAGAGGCATTTCTAAGGTCCCCTCTCAGCCTTCTCTTCTCCAGGCTGAACAAGCCCAGCTCCCTCAGCCTCTCCTCGTAGGAGAGATGCTCCAGTCCCCTCCTCATCCTCGTAGCCCTCCGCTGGACTCTCTCCAGTAGCTCCTCATCTTTCTTGAAGTGGGGAGCCCAGAACTGGACACAGGACTCCAGATGGGGCCTCACCAGGGCAGAGTAGAGGGGGAGGAGAACCTATTAATGGGATAGCAAACAGGCAGAATGGAAATGCGCTCACAATAACTCCGCTAAAACAGATGTTTCGCCACGCTGTTACTAGCCAAAAGCCATCTGACACAGAACAGGCAGAAATTCCTTTTTAGTTGAGTTCTTGGCATTCAAAATTCATCTTTCTCTCCCTCCAAAAGCAGAAAACGTGCTACCCAGTTGCTCTAGAACTACAGGTTCTCGTCTGCTACAGTCCAGCTCAGCTTATCTTAAGCCATGCTGCTCACCTACAAAGCAGTTATATTAAAGGAAGCGAGCCTCTCGAGTATTTAAATATTGCACATTAGTGTTGTGGTATTACATTGCTCTTCTTCCACATCACAACTCCAAAAAAAACCAAGACAGCCTCAAACTGCGACACATTCCACCTGCTCGGAGGTCTGACGGCAACGTTTCTGTACCATTTCTTTTTGGCAGTAAATTCAAACGCAGTGCAGCCCTTACCTTTTAATCCTGTCTTTCAAGCAAACCACTATAGCGTTGGATGTATTATTTTTTTCATATAGTGAATACACAACCGATTACTACCTTTTTCCTTTAAGGATGTGTTGGGAAGAAGATTAAGATTCTCCACCAGGAAAAGAGGAGACTAAATTTCCATAGAAATCCAAAATATTGCAGAAATAAAATAGGTCCTCAGTTTTCAGATAAAGCAATTAAAGTAATGAACCTGCCACAGAACCTTCAATAAAGTTAATGCTTGCTGGTAGTCTTAATATTTTCTCTTTTACATAGTTGTGGGCATTCCCAAAGCCCAACTTTCCAGACAGCTCCGTAGAAACAATGAGAATAACCAGGGTTGGATACAAATCTTCCCGTCACAACATCTTCTCTTTAGAAAATTGAATTTTTGACTAAACATATTCCTTCTGCGAAGGAGCACCACTTCTTGCAGAAATTATATTTATGAATGTTTCGAAACATCCGTAAGGAACTGAACGACAAAGGTAGAACGGTCCGTTGAGCTTTCGGTTGATCGTAAAAATAATTTCAACGTCCTGCTACGCTGCTTCGCGGAGCTATGGCTGAATTCCCCCTCTAGCAGACGAGACATCTCCCATCACGCACTCTACCCAAAAACCTTGGGAACTCAACTGAGACACTGTCTCCCAAAAGAATGTCTGGTCAGTAAGTTCAGCTTACAAACCAGTAGCATGAAGCACCTATATTCTAATTATAAAGGGGCATTAAAGTAACGCTGCCCGATTAAAACATTTTGGTTTTACAGATGAAGTTTTATTTTACTTTTCTAAGCTTTCTTGAAAAAAAAAAAAAAAATATATATATATTTTCCCCTCCCATATAAACATACTCCAATAGGAAAAAGTTCCTACATCTACTAGCTCTAAGAACATGCACTTATTTAATTGAAAATAACCAAGCCACATAACAGTGGGGGAAGATGTGTGCTGCCAGGCTGAGCTGGGACCCCGAGCACAGCCGGTGGGACACGGCAAGGAGCGAAGGCGCAACCCAAGTCTTCACCAACGCATCTCCTGCCTTGCCGGTTCTTCCGTTTCTTTCTTTGGTTCAAATTAAAAATCAATCCTGCCCTTTCCAGTAAGCTGCTAAATGGTGTAACAGCCTTCTACTTGACGTAATTGGTACCCACTTGTACATTTTCTCAGCAAATCAGTACTGTGCATCTTACCTGTGCTACCCACAGTCTTCATTGATTTCGAAAATCAGGTATTTTAGTTCCATTGTAAAGGTTATTTTTTAAACTAGAATGCCAAGGGGTTTTCCCCCCCCTCTATCTACAGTGTATTTATTTTTAATCAGCTGCTCATTAAAGAGTTGACAAGGAAACTCACTAACAATGCTTCGTATTTTGCATTTGTTCTTGGAAGACACCTTCACGAACTCATCAGAAGACCAATTCTCCAAATCCCCCTCATGCAAATGGGATGGGATGGCACTAATGTTTCATGAGCAGAGCACGAGTACCCACCCCACTCGGCACAGAGACACTCGTCCAACGCCCAAGCGACGACCCCTCGCCCAACGCCCAGCATAAGCCATGCCTGGATTCATCAGGCAAAGACCCAACAAGTCAGATGTCCTCACTAGCTCAGCTCCTTCAAGTACCAGCCTCCAGCTCTGCATTCCATCTTCGTTTCGAAGCGCTTCAGCTTCCGAAGCACCACGTCTGCAGCCTCTCACTGCACACACAACATGCTGACCACCTTCTGTGCTGGCTCCTCCTCTCCCGGGAGCCAGACATGGGCTCCAGCGACAAGGCTGAGGTGTCACAGCACGGTAATGCCTGCATATCTCCTCCTCCTCGCTGGCTCAGGGTCTCCTCCAAACTGCCCACCCAGGCTACCCACTTTTCTCAGTTTTCATGGAAGAAGTAGCAGTGGGAGTAGTAAGACTTGAAGACCCAGAGACGGCGAGACACCCACCCAACTCTGCTTCCATGGATGTGGAAAACTCCTCCTCATGACAGTCCTTCATGAACTGAACAGAGAGCTTCTTATGGCTCTGCCCTGTTTTGTTCATCTCTAAATATTGTGTTTCTATCCCAAACTTGACAATTTTTAAAAACGTGACTATCGAATGTAGGGATTCCAGCATCACCATCCACAACTTAGTGGTCAGTTGTATGGTCCACCTCTTTGCTCCCGACCCATTGCTGTTTCTGCTCCTCTCCAAGTAACCTTCTGCAAAATCCCCATCGAATCACAGAATCATTCAGGCTGGAGAAGACCTCCAAGATCATCAAGTCCAGCCATCAACCCAACACCCAGCATGCCTACTAAACCGTGTCCTTAAGTGCCACATCTACACGGTTTTTGAACCCCTCCAGGGATGGGGACTCCCCCACTGCCCTGGGCAGCCTGGTCCAATGCCTGACCGCTCTTTCTGTCAAGACATTTTTCCTAACATCCAATCTAAACCTTCCCTGAGGCTGCCAACAAAAAGCATGAGATTCAACTTCTACGAGTCAACTGCCACTTGTTTCCCCCCACCCCTCGCTCCAAACCGCTTCCAACATCTCACGCTGCTCCTGGAAATTTCCTTTTCTAAAACATCATCTTTTCTTACCCAAAGCAACAAGTTTGTCCTCTGGGTTCTCCAAAACGAAAGATTCTCTTCAGTTGGCTTTTTTTGTTTTCTCATTGGTATTCCTAGAAGTTTTTATTCCAATACAATGTGTGTGTGTGTATACATATTACATAAAAATATATATATTTATATATATATATAAAAAATTCCTCTGCAGGCTGGCTCCTGAGCTCCAGGGCACCGTCGCTCCAAACCCTGTTCATGGCTTTACTGTACACCAAATAACAAGGGGCCACGAAGTCACTTCCCCATCACAAAGTGCAGCGGAGAGTTGTAGCAACACAAACCATTAGTGGCCACGGCAACCCCAACGCAATGACCTTTTTGGCTCTTTTATTACAGCATCAAATTAATATTTCTGCCTTGGGAGTAAAATCTGGGGCAGTCCCACGTTGGCCTAGAAGATACATCTAAGAGTGGGATATTATTATTTTTTTTTCCATGCTAAGTAAGATTAGAAATAGTTGTTATGTAACAGGATGAGCCTTTAGCCGCTAATGGAAAAAAAAAAAAATAATAATAAAAAAATCACATTAAACTCTTAACCTTGCACCTCTGTCAAAACCTGGAGCCTAGTAAAGGTCGGGATAAGAACTTATTTGTGCCAGAGTTAGTAAAGGATAAGGAATGTCTCGTTATTGCTTTTACAGACCCACACAGCGTCGCGGTCTCCCCCAGCAACGTTAACCACCTACTACTAAAGGGACACTGGCCTGTAAACTGCACTCCTCCTAAGAGGAGATTTACACTGGGGTTACACCAGACTTTAACCCAGGAGAAAAACACCTCAGCATGAATAACTAGTGCACTCCCCATCTTCCCCTTTTATTCTTTAATTGCTGCTTTTTCCTATCATACAGTCTTTAGGCTTTATTTTGTTGCTGGTGAGATTTGCCAGCTCTGCCACCATCGGGGCTCGCTCTCCCCACCTCATCGCTTCTCCTCCTGCCACCATCACTTTGCCAGGATGCCACTGGGTACGTAATGAGCCATTTCCCCCCCCCCCACAAGGAACCTTGGAGCATGCCACAAGGAGCCGGCGCCTGACTGCGACATCGGGGAGTCCCGGTTCTGCTTTGCTGTCCATCCAGGAACACCCATGAACCCTGCACCACACCTGGGAGATGCACAGGCTTACTGCTCTACTCAACATACTCAAGAAAACCAGTTTAAATTGCTGCTATGTTCCTCACGAACAGTGAAATAAAAATCACAGAATGGTCGGGGTTGGCAGGGACCTCTGTGGGTCACCCAGTCCAAACCCCTGCCCAAGCAGGGTCACCCACAGCAGGCTGCACAGCACCGCGTCCAGGCGGGGCTGGAATATCTCCAGAGAAGGAGCCTCCACAGCCTCCCTGGGCAGCCTGGGCCAGGGCTCCGTCACCCTCAGAGGGAAGAAGTTCTTCCTCGGGTTCAGCTGGAGCTTCCTCTGCTTCAGTTTGTACCCGTTGCCCCTTGTCCTGTCGCTGGACACCACTGGAAAGAGTCTGGCCCCGTCCTCCTGACACCCACCCTGCAGATATTTAGAGGCATTTTTAAGGTCCCCTCTCAGCCTTCTCTTCTCCAGGCTGAACAAGCCCAGCTCCCTCAGCCTCTCCTCCTAGGAGAGATGCTCCAGTCCCCTCCTAATCCTCGCAGCCCTCCGCTGGACTCTCTCCAGTAGCTCCTCATCTTTCTTGAAGTGGGGAGCCCAGCACTGGACGCAGTACTCCAGAGGAGTAAATTTTAATGGAAAGATTTATGTTATCACATTAAAAAAAAGACAAAAAACTTCCCTTTTTTCCTTCATTGTGGTCTGGAAGGAAAGAGAAGGCTGGGGATGCTCTGCCCAGTGCCACCGTGGGATGGGAAACCCAGGGTCACATCACCCCGACAACGATGAGGTTATCAAGGCTCTCCTACACCCTTCGGAGTCTCTCAGCATTTTGACCAGTTAAGTTCCTCCAGTTGAGCAGTAAACAAGCAAACAAACAAGAAAACCCCAAATGCATCAACTTTTACGGCTTCATCTCTTTTTTGTTGGACTCCACACAAAAAATTGCCGCCTCCTTACGCCGGGCGCTGCCTGCTCGGCAATCCGCTGCCAGCTCCAGAGGCAGGCAGGATTTGTACGATGCAGCGCGCTCAAAATCGCCTCCGCGCTGGTGCTGTGCGGGCAGATGAGACATGGGGAAAAAAAACCCTTCTACCCCCATGAAACAGACTTTATAAAATTAATTTTACATCTCATTCTCTACTACAATGTTACACTCTGGACTCATTTTTCTCAGCGGTGCCAAATTACTCATCACTTCATAAAAACCTTTTTTTTTTTTTCTTTTGAAAAACACAACACTAAATATATTGAGAAGGAGTTTTGCACTCAAAGCCATCATAGAATCACAGAATAGTAGGGGTTGGAAGGGACCACTGTGGGTCATCTAGTCCAACCCTCCTGCTGAAGCAGGGTCACCTATAGTAGGCTGCACAGGACCTTGTCCAGGCGGGGCTTGAATATCTCCAGAGAAGGAGACTCCACAACCTCCCTGGGCAGCCTGGGCCAGGGCTCCGTCACCCTCAGAGGGAAGAAGTTCTTCCTTGGGTTCAGCTGGAGCTTCCTCTGCTTCAGTTTGTGCCCATTGCCCCCTGTCCTGTCACTGGGCACCACTGAAAAGAGTCTGGCCCCATCCTCCTGACACCCACCCTGCAGATATTTATAAGCATTTATTAGGTCCCCTCGCAGCCTTCTCTTCTCCAGGCTGAACAAGCCCAGCTCCCTCAGCCTCTCCTCGGAGGGGAGATGTTCCAGTGCCCTCGTCATCCTTGTAGCCCTCCGCTGGACTCTCTCCAGTAGCTCTTCATCTTTCTTGAGCTGGGGAGTCCAGAACTGGACACAGGACTCCAGATGGGGCCTCACCAGAGTAGTCACTGAAGATCTACCTCAAACTGAAGGCCTGTTTCCCACTTTGAAACAGTCTCTTTTGAAAATGTGCTGCTATTTGCACTACCATAGTGAATCGAAGCTTTAACCATGAATCAGAAACATTGATGCTGCACATAGAGGGAGGAAAAACCAATGTTCATCCCAAAGACAAGCAGCCTTGGCAGCGCGTAGGGCACGCACCTTCTTTTTCTTCTGTGATTTCCTGTGCCTGAAGGACCAGTGCTGAGGAGACGTGCGTGTTGTCCCACCAATGTGAGGTTGGAACTGAAGATGGAGCACCTCTCCTGCGAGGACAGGCTGAAGGAGTTAGGGCTGCTCAGCCTGGAGAAGAGAAGGCTCCAGGGTGACCTTAGAGCAGCTGCCAGTACCTGAAGGGGCTGACAGGAAGGATGGAGAGGGGCTTTTCACAAGGGGGTGTAGGGATAGGACAAGGGGGAATGGCTCTAAACTAAAAGAGGGGAGATATAGATTAGATATTAGGAAGAAATTCTTCACCATGAGGGTGGTGAAACCCTGGCCCAGGTTGCCCAGAGAAGCTGTGGCTGCCCCCTCCCTGGCAGGGTTCAAGGCCAGGTTGGATGGAGCTCTGAGCACCCTGGGCTGGTGGAAGATGTCCCTGCTGATGGCAGGGGGGTTGGAACCAGATGATCTTTAAGACCCCTTCCAACACAAACCATTCTATGATTCCCTGGTTCATTGACTTGCCAAGGGTCCCAAGGGGAGACCGCCAAGGATCCCCAAGGCGAGGCCACCGAGAGTCGCCAAGGGGAGACTACGTATTTATTTCAGATTTCCCACCCGAAAGAGTTATTTCCTTTCACAACCTAGCTACAGATGTCTTTTGAACCAGACGTCACGATAATCTGTGAGCTTCTGCATCTCCTGGGTCAGGCAGGAGATAGGAAAAGCCAACTCAAATTCTCTCCTCCTATTGGGTTGACGGTTGGATTTCATGATCTCCAAGGTCTTTTCCAACCTTCAGGATCCGACGATTCTGCCTCGCCTGTTCCGTTAGCCACGCTCAGGGCTTCGAGCAGCAAGGGTTGCACAAAGATGCTTTACCAGCCACAACGTTACAGGGTCAAATCCGAGCGGGTCCCAACCCACCCCATATCTCCAGGGCTCTCAGCCCTTCACGACACAGCAAGTAGCAAATTAAACCCTTCTCTCAGGGCTGAAATAATTCCACCATCTCCACCCGAGTCCTGCTGAGCAATACACATCACTACCGTTACCACTTCACGCTTGCGTAACGGAAGAGAATCCCTCTGAGCCTCACACTTTCAAAGTACCTAGAAAGGACTTAAGGTTTATTTTTGTCACTGAAGATATAACTCCCAACTTCTATAAAGAACACGATCAGAAAGTATCATTTTTACACAACTGCTTAATGGTGAAGAAAAATACACTTTAAAAATATTGCTCTCCAGACTCATCGATATAAAAGCTTCCTTTGCTGAACAAAGTACTTGTTGGTTTGCAGCACAGAAAATACAGACAGTAAACAAATTTCTGCCTTTGGCAGCTCTGTTCTAACTGTGTATTTTCTTTTTAGATAGCGAAGACACCATCCTTTCGCCAGGCTTCTGCCTTCATCAGGTATTCATGCATAAGCACATTATAGTGTAGGATGTGGTAACATAGTTCTAAGAGTGGGGATTTTAAAAATCCTTTAAAAGTTCATTTTTTTTTAATCAGGATTTTTTTTCTGGGTAGCCTGAAAGGAAGGAAACACCCCTCACTAATGATTCCTTCCATTGCTTCAACGTCTCTGCTTTGTCCCACGCCAAGAATTATTTAGACTTCCAAACAACGAAGCAGAAGCATCTTGCTGGGGCAAAGCAAACCCGTACTCAGAGGATTTTCCTTCAAAAAAAACTGCTTCATCAGCTTGTGCTGACTGGTACATACACGAATTTCTCCCCAGGAAAGGGAATGCACAAAAACGTGCCATTGCTCCATGCTTTGAGCAGAGCTGGAGGGCGCGATGCTGGGGTTCCAGGACCAGCTCCCACGCAGTTGCCACCCCGAGAGCGAGACCCATGCTGACACCAGAACCTGGCTGCATCCCCACGCCGTGGTCCAGCGCACACCGTGCTGTGCTTCACTCTCCTCCGGCACCACAGGGGACAGACTGTCGCCCGCCCTTGCTGCCAGGGCACCCCACCTCATGGGTCACACGCCAGCAGCTCAGCCAGGAAGGTCATCATTGAATCCCTGCTCCAAAACACAATTTTTTTGGCTGTAGGACCATTACACTGCAGCACCAAGCGCTCTGTGATGTCTTCCATAAAGTTAAGCAACCCACAGAAACAGCTTAACTGGGTCATAGAATCATGGAATGGCAAAGGTTGGAAGGGACCTTGAAGATCATCTGGTTCCAATGGTAAAGGTTGGAGGGGACCTTGAAGATCATCTGGTCCCAACCCCCCTGCCATCAGCAGGGACATCTTCCACCAGACCAGGTTGCTCAGAGCTCCATCCAACCTGGCCTTGAACACTGCCCGGGAGGGAGCAGACACAGCTTCTCTGGGCAACCTGGGCCACGGTTCCACCACCCTCATGGGGATGAATTTCTTCCTAATATCTCATCTCAATCTGCCCTCTTTTAGTTTATGGCCATTCCCCCTTGTCCTGTCACTCCACACCCTTGCGAAAAGCCCCTCTCCATCCTTCCTGTCGGCCCCTTCAGGTACTGGCAGCTGCTCTAAGGTTACCCTGGAGCCTTCTGTTCTCCAGGGTTCCTCCTCAAAATAAATTGTTTCTCATCACGTTCCCCTTTCTGGACTCTTGTTACTGTCCTCCTGATAGTCATGGTTTACTGGCCGGATTTTCATCATCGTAAAACGAAACCCTGTTGAAAGCAGAGCTGTGAACAGGGGACTGCCAGGCTGTGAAGTGCTCAGCTCTGCTTGACATCGTTTTTATTTGCCTAAAAGTTCTTTGCTGCAATGTCTCCCGCAATAAGCGGAGCCCATCCAGGAGCACAGAAAGGAGACTTCATGTTTGAAAAGGACATAAAGAACAAACTCCCTGGCTGAATCCAATTCCAGCAGCTTCATGTATAAACAGTAAAGGATGAAGACGTAAAAGTTCAGGCTACAAGTTCAGAGGATTAGAGGAAACATTTCAGACAGAGATGGAAAGAACATGACAATAATAATAATAAAAATTATTTTCCATAAGGGCATTTGGCAAAATTGCTGGTCACTTCCAATATCATAGAAACATTTCACCTCAACCTCAGAAACTAATCAAGAGAAAGGACGGATTGCAATAGAAATAAATTCATTCCAGTCAGCTGCGGATGCTACCACTAATGTTGCTCATAAAATCAAAAAATTCATGTTTGGTCACAGTCTCACATGCCAATGGAAAAAAAAAAAAACTACACTCATTAAGCGAAACAGCTACTCCTTCCTTCTGGTCCAGATTTACAGAAACAGCTTTTGGAAGCAAGAACTGGAAGGAGAGCTTCATCTTCTTTTCTGCTCTCTCTCAAAAATCAATTATTTCTAGTCTTACCAACTGTAGAAAAAGCTGAAACAAGTACATATCCAATGCCAAAGCCAGCCAACAGAAAAACAGCGTTCAACCAGGTTTCATATTTTAAAGCTGATCTCCTAGCCGCTGGCTGCCCAGCCAACGATCGCTCCGGGTCCGAGGAGAGCACCGCGAGGGGAGGCACGTGCTACTCGCAGCCAAGCAAACCCACACTCCGTGTCTGGATCCCCAGGGACTTGCAAACCACCTTGTCTGACGGGATGTTCTGGGAAAAACCCTGTACATTTTCAATATTTCAAATGTTTATCTCCTGAATACCTAAAAACACCATGGGGCCAACACCTTCCACTCGTTACAGAATCCCAGAATGGTCGGGGTTGGAAGGGACCTCTTTGGGTCACCCAGCCCAACCCCCTGCCCAAGCAGGGTCACCCAGAGCAGGCTGCACAGCACCGCGTCCAGGCGGGGCTGGAATATCTCCAGAGAAGGAGACTCCACAGCCTCCCTGGGCAGCCTGGGCCAGGGCTCCGTCACCCTCAGAGGGAAGAAGTTCTTCCTCATCTTCAGCTGGAGCTTCCTCTGCTTCAGTTTGTGCCCGTTGCCCCTTGTCCTGTCGCTGGGCACCACTGCAAAGAGTCTGGCCCCGTCCTCCTGACACCCACCCTGCAGATATTTGTAAGCATTTCTAAGGTCCCCTCTCAGCCTTCTCTTCTCCAGGCTGAACAAGCCCAGCTCCCTCAGCCTCTCCTCGTAGGAGAGATGCTCCAGTCCCCTCCTCATCCTCGTAGCCCTCCGCTGGACTCTCTCCAGTAGCTCCTCATCTTCCTTGAGCTGGGCAGCCCAGAACTGGACGCTGTATATGCACAGTAGCTGGGTAATGCTAGGAAAAAGGGGTAGCTAAGCAAATAACTTACACCCCTATTTTGCCTCAAAAAAAAAAAAAAAAAAAAAGCTAAAGTATTATTCGTCCTCCACTATTCAGTTGAGAAATCCAGCTCCAACCCATCAGATAAACCTTGCTAGAGAGCAGATTGCAAATTACGATTACTCCTCTCTACTGAACAAGTCTGTGTCCTAAATACCTTCAAGCGCACGACAGGTCTTAACACTCCAGGGACTTGATTTTACCTGGCATTGCCCCAGCTCCGAGCTTAATGACCATTTTTGGGCAGGATCCTCTTGATCTTCGCCACTTCTGCATTTTTTTTTTTTTTCCCTGCTTGAGCAGAGTCTAAACCTCCCCGGCTCGTTGTCCGGCCCCAAAGCTGGAGTTGTTCCCCCCACACAACTCCGGAGGTAAAACTGCCTTGCAAAGCGCAGCGTAACAGAGAGGTGTCTGAGCTGGCTTTAAGTAAGCTAAAGAGAGAAATAAAGTGAGAAAAATGATAAAAACCACAGAATCACAGAATGGTCGGGGTTGGCAGGGACCTCTGTGGGCCACCCAGTCCAACCCCCTGCCCAAGCAGGGTCACCCAGAGCAGGCTGCACAGGACCGCGTCCAGGCGGGTCTGGAATATCTCCAGAGAAGGAGACTCCACAGCCTCCCTGGGCAGCCTGGGCCAGGGCTCCGTCACCCTCAGAGGGAAGAAGTTCTTCCTCATCTTCAGCTGGAGCTTCCTCTGCTCCAGTTTGTGCCCGTTGCCCCTTGTCCTGTCACTGGGCACCACTGGAAAGAGTCTGGCCCCATCCTCCTGACACCCACCCTGCAGATATTTGTAAGCATTTCTAAGGTCCCCTCTCAGCCTTCTCTTCTCCAGCCTAAAAACCAACCAAACCCAGGCTGGTAACCAAAATCTCTCTGCCAAACTTTTGATTTCACTACTTACTCCATACCCTGCGGCAGGATTCTCTCCCTTGATTTTTCTTCCGTAGGATCTGACCAGTAACCACCATCACTAACAACAACAAAGCGACTCAGACATGACACGTTAGAAGTTTGATGCGAGAGGCAACCCCCTTTTTCAAATCCCTGGTTAATTGAGATCTGGCCAAACACCTTGTTTTCCCAATGTATGAAATATTAATTTGTGACTTAAAATCCTGGCTGCCAGGCACCAGCCCAGGTGAGCTTTTAGCACTGAATTACAAACCCATGAAAATGAGAGTTTTATCACGGAAATGCTGACAGACTCTCAGCTACAGCTACGCTAGTGGGAACCACGGTAATAAAAATCCCTGCAGTCACTCCCCTCCTTTTACCAGATTTTATTGCTGTAGAGAAAATTAAGGAACTTAACATCTTGCTCTCCACTAAATTGCTTTTTCTTCCCCAGACTTTTTGGCGTGCCCTCTGTGACAGCACTTACTTGTAAACATCCTCATTTTTGTCTGTGTATTAACACACACGCATTTAGCAGCTCAAATGAGGATTTTTTTTTTTTTCCTCTCTGTAGTGTTTAACTTCTTATCTGCCCATTTTATTCTGAATCTTATTCAAATCAAAGCAGGGCTATTACACAAGGCACAAAAGTTCAATTTGAGTAAAATCTGGGCAGGATTTTCTTTTTTTTTGCATGAAAACAGCAGCATAATAAATGCTAATCATTATAATCTTTTCAAAGGGAAAGCTTTTCAAGAGCATTTTTGCATTCACGAATACAAAACACGCTTCCCATTTACATCCTAAAGGTTCGCGCGGAATCCGAGATTGGAGCTGGAGGACGCCTATCTGTCAGCCCTTCAATCCCCTGTCAGCGCTGGCTTGTATCATCTGCTGGTAAATATGGATATCAGAAGGTTTAAGAATTCTACATTTTCGCTTGTAAACCCGGAATCAGCCTCCATCAATCACGGCACGCAGAGAACTTCCGAAGCCTGCTTTTTTGCGGCGCGTCAAGTCCCAAACCAGCACGTACGTCCGCGACGGGTCCCGGCTGGGGTAGAGCGACCTGACCCCTTCTCATTAAACTGCTCGGACGATGTCTTTTATGGAACTTGGAGATCAGCTTGGCTAATTTAAAGCTCTCTCCCCCGTGGTGACGCGGTGGCATCACCGCCGACCCGCTTCTCATTTGCCCAACGGAGGTTACCCAAGAAAAATGAGAGGGTTGTAAACAGCTTCTCTCATCTTATTAAACATCACTTCAGAAACGTGCATGGATTTCGAGGAAGCAAGGTCAAGGAACCATCACAAGGGTTAAACTGGGAACAAGAGAGCAGGCAACATGGCCACAAGATTGGCCCAAGTCAGAAAATTAAATTAACCTAACGAAATCCCTAAAAATAACTACATCTTCATTACTTCTATTAGGGACAAAAGAAAAATCAAGACATAGGGGAAGATCTATCGAAAAAAAAATAAAAAGACACCAAGCAGCAGCTGCCCAGAAAGCCTGGCCACTTCTGCATCGTCCCCCTTCCCCACCTCCACCTGATGGTCTTGGCTCAGTGTTTCACCTTCACTCCTCGCGAGCGACCGCGGCAGTTCTGCCAGCACGGACGGCAGCGTAAGGCGAACACATCACAGGGAGACACATTTCCAAATCTGCTGCATTTGTGTTCATCCTCAAACGCGCTGCATGCTCATCCAAAACCGAGATCAGAGGAGGACCACAGGCAAAACAGCACTGAGACATTTGAAGAATATGCTTACTCAGAACTTGGTCAGCTAAACTCCGGCGAGCCAGGCAAAACCGCTCTGCGGGACGCACTTCAGCAAACGCCATGGTACCGACGGTTACGCTGACACCACAAAATGTACTTTAGTACCTAAAATGATACTGCTGGGCATATCCCAAAGCTTTTCTGTGCTGGCTGGCCAGCTCTCCACAACTTTATGCTATTGAGATAACCAAAATTCGCAGAACCATCCGCTTTTCCAAGCACGCGAGGAAACAGCCGACAAGCACCCATGTGCTCTACAATCACTTTTGTTAAAAATGTGCAAAACCAGATCCCATCTGAAGTTCTTGCAACACACACCAGCCAAAAGCGCCAGTCTGCAGCATCACAGGAGGGATTGCCAGGGAGATTCTTCAGGAGAAGGGGTGCAACGGGTTACAGAATCACAGAATGGTCAGGGTTGGGAGGAACCTCTGGGGGTCACCCAGTCCAACCCCCTGCCCAAGCAGGGTCACCCACAGCAGGCTGCACAGCACCGCGTCCAGGTGGGGCTGGAATATCTCCAGAGAAGGAGACTCCACAGCCTCCCTGGGCAGCCTGGGCCAGGGCTCCAGCACCCTCAGAGGGAAGAAGTTCTTCCTCATCTTCAGCTGGAGCTTCCTCTGCTTCAGTTTGTGCCCATTGCCCCTTGTCCTGTCGCTGGGCACCACTGGAAAGAGTCTGGCCCCGTCCTCCTGACACCCACCCTGCAGATATTTAGAGGCATTTCTAAGGTCCCCTCTCAGCCTTCTCTTCTCCAGGCTGAACAAGCCCAGCTCCCTCAGCCTCTCCTCGTAGGAGAGATGCTCCAGTCCCCTCCTCATCCTCGTAGCCCTCCACTGGACTCTCTCCAGTAGCTCCTCAATCTTTCTTCAACTGGGGAGCCCTCTCTACCAAAACAGGTCCGAAACTCCAACCTCCTATTTCATTTCCCAATCAACACGGCTACTTCTTCCCCTGACGACGCTGTAACAAGAAGGATCATCCCACCGGTGCCCAAGCGCGTGCTGCTTGAAGCACAGCAGGCAGTTTCCAGCTCTGGAGCCCAGTACAGGCAAGCGATGAGGACGCAGGCGTTCAGCGCGCCAGCTCCTACAAATCTCACTCCTTGGCATTTAATTCTCCCCGTTCACTGTAAATGACACTTTGGATCCAATTCATCATTATAAACGCTGTTCCGAGAGCCAGGTCCCTAATGTTCGGGATACGCAGGGTGAGAAATTTAAGTCTAGGTTCACTGTGAACTCCAGATATTATTCTGAACTGCCCCAAACTACATGACACCGAACATCAAATTATACTGCACTGCTCGCCGTTAAGAAAATCACACGTTTCAGCAAATGTAGCCAGAGCATTTCGGAAAAAATAGCTCTTTGTTCTTCTATAATCTTCTAAGATAAATACATCTATAAAATTCTTCACTTTTAATGGCTTTACACCGCAGGCTTCGTTGAGGAAAGAAGTCCTGATATTTTATTCTACGTTAGACAAGCGTGCAAGATGTTGGCATCTTAACCCTTGCAAGCAATAACTGCACTACACATTGCCTGGAACAACCATTCCAAGAGCCTCCCCACAACACATCTTGTTAAAGCACACGCCAATATTCTTCACTTCTTTCCTGCTACTTCGTGCCCCGAGACGCTAACGACACCGCTGTCAGATAAACGTGTCTGATCTGGACAACCAAGCAAGCAACAAGCACAGCAAGAGATATGGGAAGATGATGTGTACAGCCATTAAATCAGGTTTAGTCCGGTAAAAGTAAAAGTAAGGATGAGTCTGAGCAAAACATTCAACAAATTTTTAACGTATGTTAGATTGTAATTCAAGAAATGATGATGATCCCTCTGTTCCTCATGGTCAGAAATAAAAGGATTAGATCAGATTCAAGAAAGATGAGGAGCTACTGGAGAGAGTCCAGCGGAGGGCTACGAGGATGAGGAGGGGACTGGAGCATCTCTCCTACGAGGAGAGGCTGAGGGAGCTGGGCTTGTTCAGCCTGGAGAAGAGAAGGCCGAGAGGGGACCTAATAAATGCCTACAAATATCTGCAGGGTGGGTGTCAGGAGGATGGGGCCAGACTCTTTCCAGTGGTGCCCAGCGACAGGACAAGGGGCAATGGGCACAAACTGAAGCAGAGGAAGCTCCAGCTGAACATGAGGAAGAACTTCTTCCCTCTGAGGGTGACGGAGCCCTGGCCCAGGCTGCCCAGGGAGGCTGTGGAGTCTCCTTCTCTGGAGATATTCAAGACCCACCTGGACACGGTCCTGTGCAGCCTGCTGTGGGTGACCCTGCTTGGGCAGGGGGTTGGGCTGGGTGACCCACAGAGGTCCCTTCCAACCCCTGCCCTTCTGTGATGCTGTGAAGGCTGGAGGCATGAACTGGTCCCAGCTCCATGACCCCACTCGCACCCAGCAGTGGCACAGCCTGCCCTGCCAGCCGGGAACAGGAGACCGGCCTCAGGCAGGGCATCTGGTCACAGCAGGAAAAGAAAACGCTCCTAAATGAAAACCACCATGAACAGATGGAACTGGAAGCTGATGCTGGCAGGAACTAGATGCAGGTAGGTCCGTCCTCCTTCACTCAAATGACCGCCACTGGGAGAGGGACGGAGGAAGAGGAAGAGGAGACATAAAAAAGCAACAAAGGGTAAAAAGGTTTTCAGCAAGGCTCAGAAAAGTCATAGGGCCTAAGAAGGTGAGAATCAAAGGCTCTTCTCATTAGAATTACTGCCTCAGTTATCACCTGTCCAGCCAGAGGAGCCCCAGCAACACGATCACCTTGACAGGTGCTTTTACATCACGAAAAAAATCCAAAAAAGCTCATTTATACCTCCAAAAGAAATTAAAAGTCAAGCATTTCTTTCCAGGCTTAGACCATCAGACCCCAAGAGCACCTTTGTCCTGCACGACAGGGGACAAATTGATGACACCAAGAAAACTGAGGATTCATCTCCAGAAAAACCATCCCGATGGACTGATCCCCACAGGAGACCACAGGAGTCCTACCCCTTTGGGCTTGTAAAACCGGAGGAGAGAGATGATCAGGGAACACGGGGTGGGAACAACCCTCTCCTGGAAGGTCAACTGGGCAGCTGATCCACGGGGCGATCGCCATCTCCAGGGCTATGATCTATTACACCCCATTATTTTATTTCACTGAACTGCATGCCCTCGCCAACCGATGCTGCTCCTTTTTTAATCCAATCTCCTCGAGCTCAGTCTAAGTAAATCTCTGTCAGGCACTAAAAAACGAAAGCAAAACCTTTCTCCTAAATGAAATTTGCTAATTAAAGCCACGTTTCTACGCAGCACAAGGACAGGCAGAGCAGGGAACTGCAGGGGCATGCATTCCCGCTGAGCGTTTCTCAACAGCCCGCTACTGGAAGGGGTGTTGGGAAATGCTCAGAGCATTTCTCAATGTGCTCAAAACAGCACAAAAAAAAACACCTTTGGTGCCACTCCACACCCGAATCGAAGGAGTGTTGTACGGAAAGGCAGGTCTCAAACACTATTACTGTGCAACGCTGCTTTCCTACAGGTTGATAAACTCGGGAAACTGAAAATGATAGAAGAATCACAGAATGGTAGGGGTTGGAAGGGACCTCTGTGGGTCATCCAGTCCAACCCCCTGCCCAAGCAGGGTCACCCAGAGCAGGCTGCACAGCACCGCGTCCAGGCGGGTCTGGAATATCTCCAGAGAAGGAGACTCCACAGCCTCCCTGGGCAGCCTGGGCCAGGGCTCCGGCACCCTCAGAGGGAAGAAGTTCTTCCTCATCTTCAGCTGGAGCTTCCTCTGCTTCAGTTTGTGCCCGTTGCCCCTTGTCCTGTCGCTGGGCACCACTGAGAAGAGTCTGGCCCCGTCCTCCTGACCCCCACCCTGCAGATATTTAGAAGCATTTATTAGGTCCCCTAACTTGCGGCCGTTCACGCGGATGAACAGACAGCTATTTATTTCTGTGTTAAGTACAGAGTTAATTATTCCTCCTCCTGACAGAAAGCGTACCCAAGAGCAACGCAGATGGATACACATCAAGAGATGTACGACTGGAGAGGTCCTCGGGTGCCTGCTGCTCCCCAGTCACTCGCTACGGGAATTTCAAAGTCAACAACAAAAATAAAATTAACAGCTGATGAAAGCCTTTCTGCTCGTTATTGCGTTGGTGTTCAGGTACTCAGACATTAGGTGGAATATCAGCCAAGGCACATACGTATTCAGACACAGCCTACTTCTCCACTCGTTACTGTAAAACCAGTGGAAGGCTGTGGTGGAGCTACTCCCAGTTCACACCGGTGGGGATCAGGTCGGTCTGCTGAAATGGAAAGGTACAGCGTTCAGCTGATTTTCTGTGGAAAAACCACAAGAAACGGGAAACAAAGGAAAAGTAGGGAGGATATAGAGAGTTGGAATAGAGAAATGAGTGAAAGCCAGAACCGTGTGTTAATTGAACACTGTGGGAGCTGTCAGAGACGAGCTTCTATCTGCCCTTCGCTCCGAGGCACCCCCAAGCCGCCGGACTCTCAATTATTAGAAGTAAAGCCTCTTCGAATGCGCTATTTCTAGCAAAATAAAACACCTGTTTAACTAATTTGAGTGTTTTCATTATCTTTAGATATAAGTGGCATATTTAAAGGGAAGGTTAAAAAAATATCCGATTAGTTGTAGTGTATCTAGATTATATTGTACAGATATAATAAAAAAAAAAGCACTCAGCCTTCTTCTCTTCTAGCCTTTTGGGCCCCCTTTCCGTCTCATTCCTCACCCAACAGGCTATGATAACTGGCTCCAAGTAATCCAGAGCCTCTTTACTCCTTCTGCCCATTCACAATTTGCTATTTTCAGTAACAGGGCAGAAGATGGCTGCCCTGTTTCTCCTGGCACTGGAAGTCAGTCGAGGCGTATCATGCAGAGCTGCTTCTTCTACCCAAAACCACTCGGCACCCAGCGATAACCGTGACAACCAAGAGCAGCCAGTCACCAAAAGGAGCCGGTTACTTCTTCCCAAATTTTCCCTGGAGTGGATATTCAAGCTCAAAGCGTTCCAATATTCAATGGTCTACTAAGGATTGAAGCAACGCAGGCAGGAGCATCTCGCCTTCTTCCCTAAGTTGAGGTTACTCCCAACGAAGCAGAAGCACCACCTACAGCTCTTGGGTCCTGCAGCGGGAGACCCCACCGCAGCTCCCCAGGGAAAAGCAGAGCAGCTCCGTGCACGAGGCTCCTCGAGCAGCCACCTCAGCTCCACGAGACCAAAGCTGGGACAGACACACAGAGGAATTATGGATGTAAAGCCAAGCCCGCTGCACACCAGCAGCCACACGGAACAGAAACCCTTCCCAGAGCTTTTCAGCTTATACAGCGAAAGCAATAACCATGAACAAGGTTGAAAATGGCCATTTAAAGAAAAATAAATAAATGTGATGACCTCAAAAGGCTAACTACCTCACTAGATATTGACTGGATGTTTTATTTGGATTTTCTTTGGTTCCTTAGGTCCCTGCACTCCCATTTACATCAGGGAAAGCAGCTGCAACTTCTGCACAAGACAGCGGAATAAACCGGGACCAAAACAGAGCGGCACGTAAAGAGTCAACTATTTACCTGATTTCCTGATAATTCCTTTCACATCTCAGCTGTGGTTTTAAATACAAATGTGCTAATGAGCTTTAACAGCATGACAGCACTTATGCTTGTGCACGAGTGGTGCGTGTGGACCCTATAAATACAGCAAAGGAACATGAAGCAGCGACAGCACGGAGCAAGCGCTCAGGAATCGCCCGTTCCATTAAGCAACAAACTATTAAGCACTACAGGTCATGGACGGATGTAAAAAGCTGTCCCACAGGCATATATTCTTATGGCATGCAGCAAAAAGAAAAGAAAAAAATGTAATTCAGCTATCTAGTTCTTAAATCCTGAGCTTAACCAGCTCCTGGTAGAGTCCTAAGTGATGCTCTGCGCACCATCACACACTGCACGCGCTGTCTGTACGTGGATAAAATGCAAACAGAAAAAGGCGTATCAGAGAAATAAAGATCTGTTGGCCAAGAGTTCATAAACGTCCAGCTACTCTGCTGAATTCACCGGCAAGGGGTGCTACTTGTAATCGAAGTTTTCCAGCTATAACACCCCTTCTACAGAGTTACTAACATGTGCTTTATTTTTTCTTTTGCCACTTATCAAGAAAATCATACTTTCAAGTTCCAAAATTAGGCTGGGAGGGAAGTGGAGTTTGTTTTCCTTTTCTTCACTACTTTTATTATGATTTATGAATTCACATTAAATAGTCTAGAATCTCCTGTGATGAGGAATCAAAAAAGGTAGGAATAAAAAAAAGAAATGAAGTCAGAATCCGCTGATTTTAGTTGTTAAAAATTAAGTTATACCCTCCAAACAATTAATTTCTGAACGTAATTTTCTTCCTTCTTTAGAAAGAAAGTGACCAGCTTGCTAGGGAACCAGAAAGTTCCCTAGAACCAGGGAATAAGAAATATGGAACACTTTAGACCACGTCTTCTTTACTCCAATATAGTATTTCCTAAATTTTCGTATAGCAGGTTTCCTGTGTTTACACCATAGTTTCTTAAAAGCCATTCCTCCTCATGCCACTCTAAATTCGAGTCATTTTCATCCTTAGTTCATTGAAATCCAAAAATACTGGTAAGGCAACAGTATCTAATATTACATTTCATCATTTCTCAGCCATCCTGCATGCACTTGAACAGATCTTTTAGAATTATCAGTGGATTTATAATATTCTGAAAAGAACCAGGAAAACAATTAAGCTGTAAAAGTCAGTGGGGATTCAAATTTCTTCACACCCCCAAGATTTTAACCTCAGGTTCAACAGCTGTCCTAGCAACTCGCCTGCTGCTGCTTGAAGCCTGGCAGTGCTGCTACAGCAACACAGCCTAAGGTGCAACCACCACAAACACAGGGCTGCAATTTTGAAGTCCAGTTACCTTGCCTCTCGGGAAGCTGCTGGTGTTCTGCCCAGACAGGTACACAGCAGAGATTTGATTCTCGACAGCACCATTATAACACACCTTGGATTTTCTTTATTTTTCTCATACTGATGAAGCAACCTGACGTAACACCGTGGCATGAGCGGCAGTCTCACGTTCAAAGCCGAGGGACATGATGGTCTCAAACACCATCTAAAAATATCACAGAATCCTTAAGGTTGGAAAACACCTCCAAGATCATCAAGTCCAACCATCAACCCAACACCACCATGCCTGCTAAACCATGTCCCCAAGTGCCACATCTACACGGTTTTTGAACCCCTCCAGGGATGGAGACTCCACCACTGCCCTGGGCAGCCTGGTCCACTGCCTGACCACTCTTTCTTTCAAGACATTTTTCCTAATATTGTGGTTGACAAGTTGACCATGGGCCAGCAGTGTGCCCTGGCTGCCAAGAAACCCAACGAGATCCTGGGGTGCATTAAGCAGAGTGTGGCCAGCAGGTTGAGAGAGGTTCTCCCCCTCTACTCAGCCCTAGTGAGGCCCCATCTGGAGTGCTGTGTCCAGTGCTGGGCTCCCCACTTCAAGAAAGATGAGGAGCTACTGGAGAGAGTCCAGCGGAGGGCTACGAGGATGGTGAGGGGACTGGAGCATCTCTCCTACGAGGAGAGGCTGAGGGAGCTGGGCTTGTTCAGCCTGGAGAAGAGAAGGCTGAGAGGGGACCTTAGAAATGTCTACAAATATCTGCAGGGTGGGTGTCAGGAGGACGGGGCCAGACTCTTTCCAGTGGTGCCCAGTGACAGGACAAGGGGCAACGGGCACAAACTGAAGCAGAGGAAGCTCCAGCTGAACAAGAGGAAGAACTTCTTCCCTCTGAGGGTGACGGAGCCCTGGCCCAGGCTGCCCAGGGAGGCTGTGGAGTCTCCTTCTCTGGAGATATTCCAGCCCCGCCTGGACGCACTCCTGTGCAGCCTGCTCTGGGTGACCCTGCTTGGGCAGGGGGTTGGACTGGGTGACCCTGCTTCAGCAGGAGGGTTGGACTGGGTGACCCACAGAGGTCCCTTCCAACCCCGACCATTCTGTGGTTTTGTGATTATCCGTTGTTTTGTTTGGGTTTTGGGGGTGTTTTTTAACAAGAAAAAAGCTGTTACAAATCAATTTCTAGTTATAAATCATCACAACCACGCACAAAAAAAATTCCTATCTCATCCCCCCCGAGAGCTGTTCTTCACCAAGAGGCTGGATGCTGAAGTACAGGAATTTCCCTATAAAGCAACCTTGGACTCCACTTTTTATCCTCCTGCGAAAGACCTATGTTTCAGAGTAAAAGTAAAGCCAGAACCTTTGAAGGACTGATGCTACAACAGTCTATAAATAGAGACAGAAGACAGGGTAGCGTGGTTTCTACCCAAAATCCTATCAATTACTAGAAACATCAATAAGTAGTCTATTAAACTTGGAGTTTTAACAAGATGCTGGAGAAGGAAGCAGCTCTGGGTTTCTCTCCAGCGCTCTCATTTCCATTTCAGCCAGGAACACTTCTACAGCTGGAGCACGTCGGGGCCGTAAGGACCCTCGAGAAGTTCTTCCAAACGGTGTATTTTCCTCGTACGCGGCAAGCTTCGTGCATAAAATTCCTGACTGATTAAAAACAGTTTTCATTTGCTATGTTTTCTTTATTGAAAGCAGTGAAAGAATAAGGGAAAGGGCTTTAAAAGGGCAATATACTTTCAGTACCCCCGAGCAGTCTGTTCCGCGCGGAGCTGCCTGCTACCTTTTAGCGGTGACTGCTTTATTGACTGCTAATGCTACGAAATGCGTGGTGAAATCACGTTCAGAGCATTTACAGCGAGAAAGATATACACCCCTTATGCACTACCAGTGGTTTGGCAATTTTAACCTCCAAAGACGTAAATGGTGATGTATTCCATGTTGCCAAACAGCACAGTAAGTACTTAAAACACTGTGAACAGACCTAGAGTTTAAAAGTGACGTTACCCAAGATGAGACTGTAATTCAGTGGATGAATCTCTTCCTGCCTGAAATATAAAAGCTCATGATCCTTCCTTTAAGATCTTGCAAGAATGAAATCTCCGAGAAATGGGAGAAATGAGGATATGTACCCTTGACACGATCACAACCTTCCACTCCCCGGGACGGTGCAATCGCACGTGCCAGCATCAGGCTGTCCAGAATAAGTCTGAAGAGGAGGAAGAACTTCTTCCCTCTGAGGGTGACGGAGCCCTGGCCCAGGCTGCCCAGGGAGGCTGTGGAGTCTCCTTCTCTGGAGATATTCCAGAACCACCTGGACGCGGTGCTGTGCAGCCTGCTCTGGGTGACCCTGCTTGGGCAGGGGGTTGGGCTGGGTGACCCACAGAGGTCCCTGCCAACCCCGACCATTCTGTGATTCTGCAAAGTCTTCTTAGCAGCAACACGTTGTACACCACACAACAGATCAGAAAGAGTTAGAATATTAAATATAGCTTCACCCTATCCCAATCCTTATCTCTGTAAAAGGCAGCTTTTTTGAACATCGGAGGTTTATTTGCTTTGCCAAGCAATGATTAACACAACACGCTGGAGTGCGAGACCTTCATTTCTCCTCTTGCCCTCTTTGCCTTACTCTGTCGTGTTTCCATCTGCCAGTGCCTTAAGTCAATGATGTTCTGCCAACATTGCGCAGTCACTCCCTTAAAAAAAATAAAAACACAAAAATTCTGCTCACTCAGGAACACATGTCCTTCAGAGAGCAAAATACCATTTTTGCTCAAAGAGCTCGTTGCCAATTTTAAATGCCTTATATTCCACCTTAGAATATTCACCGATTTCACACAACCAGAATTAAAAAATACAAAGCGGAATCACCAAGGTCAGAAGGCCCCTACAGTGACCGTCCAAGGCCAGCGTCCCACAGCAAGCAGCAGCAGCCACCAGCAGGTCATGGCGGGTTGTGTCCAACCAGGTCTTGAAGTCCGAGGCCAGCGTCCCACAGCAAGTAGCGGAGCTACCAGCAGGTCGTGGTGGGTTGTGTCCAACCACGTCTTGAAGTCCAAGGCCAGTGCCCCACAGCAAGCAGTGGCAGCTACCAGCAGGTCGTGGCGGGTTGTGTCCAACCACGTCTTGAAGTCTGAGGCCAGCATCCCGCAGCAAGCAGCGGCAGCTACCAGCAGGTAGTGGCAGGTCATATCCAACCAGGTTTTGAAGTCCAAGGCCAGAGCCCCACAGCAAGCAGCGGAGCTACCAGCAGGTTGCGGTGCGTTGTATCCAACCAGGTCTTGAACATCACCGAGCTGGAGACTCCACAGCATGCCTGGGCAACCACTTTCCCTGTGTGATCACGTTTGTAGGAAAAAATACTTCTGCTTAAACAAATATCCAGTACTACAATTCATGCACATCGCCTCTTCTCCTTCTCGGTGTCTTTCCAATCAAGAAATCTTTATCAGTTCTTCCAGTTTCAGCGAAATTTTTCGTGAGCAGAGGAAGGCCCTCCACCTCCAACTTCCCACCACCGCTGCAGGGATAGGAGATCAGAGCCTAACACGCACAGCACAGCCCTTCCCACGAAAAGCTCAAAATTACAGAGCTGGGCACAGCACGACGGGGAATACTCACATATGTGCACTCACTCACAAAGAATAATTGGAGTGATTTTATTAGTTAGTGGTTGCCAACAACCAAGATCAAGGCCAAATAACAACTTGAACTGGCAAAAAGCCCTACTTGGCAAAGCACAGCTCTGCAGGTTCGCTCCGAGGGTGACTTGCTAACAGAACGACCAATTTCTTTCCATCTGTGGGGCTCTCTCCATCACTTTGGGCAGGAATCATAGCCCAGCAGGTACATACGCTGCTGAGGACAGGTGGCTCAATGACCAGCGATTCAGACAGAAAAGTGGTGGGGAGGAGGCAGATTAGGAAAGAGCCAAGACTCTTATTGCCTTTTTTAATCGGTTATCATAAGAAAGCATGCCTTTTCTAGCTAGTAGAGGAGAGCTCAGAAGGCAGAAGTGAAGTTTAGATTAGATATAAGGAAGAAATTCTTCACCATGAGGGTGGTGAGGCCCTGGCCCAGGTTGCCCAAAGAAGCTGTGGCTGCCCCCTCCCTGGCAGTGTTCAAGGCCAGGTTGGACGGAGCTCTCACCACCCTGGGCTGGTGGAAGAGGTCCCTGCCCATAGCAGTGGGGTTGGGAAAAGGTGATCTATAAGTTCCCTTCCAACCCAAACCATTCATTTAGCCAGACTCTGTTCAGTGGTGCCCAGCGACAGGACAAGGGGCAACGGGCACAAACTGAAGCAGAGGAAGCTCCAGCTGAACAGGAGGAAGAACTTCTTCCCTCTGAGGGTGACGGAGCCCTGGCCCAGGCTGCCCAGGGAGGTTGTGGAGTCTCCTTCTCTGGAGATATTCCAGCCCCACCTGGACACGGTGCTGTGCAGCCTGCTCTGGGTGACCCTGCTTCGGCAGGGGGTTGGACTGGGTGACCCACAGAGGTCCCTTCCAACCCCGAACATTCTGTGATTCTCCACATTGCCAACACGCCTGAACAAACTCATCACTCACCTGTGCACTAAAGGCCAGAAGCGGCAATCTTCTCCCGAGCATAAAAGAGTATTTTATCCTCTCTTCCCAAGGTTACTAAGTTACTCTCAAGCTGCTCAACCCATGTCAGGTCAAGAATATTCTTCACCAGGTCTAAGTCAGAGCAATCAGCAACACACAGTAGCTCCATCCACACCAAGAGCAGAAACAATAAGCATCCCCTTTGAATTGGCAGAATTCTTAAATAACGATCGTAATCAAAATTATTTGCAACTCCAACGTGTTCTATTTGGTATTAGTTACTAAGTAGCTCTCAACTGAAGCATTTCCAACCATTTTTACCCCCAGTAATAAGAAGATTTAGGACTTACAACATCCTTCTACAGATCAACTAAGCAGCAAAATGAACCCTTCAAAGCTCCAGGTACCCATCTTTTACAAATCTATTTGTTACATCCACGAAGCCATGTGTCTTCTCAGATACATCGGTAACCAACTTTTGTTCCTTCTGCCATATACCTGCACCAGCCCTCCAAAGAAAACACAAAGAGGCTGCCAATTCCAGCAAGCTGCATCAGTTCGTCTACGAAAGTTCCTAAAAACCATAAAAATTTGTACATTCAGTGCCCTACAGAAGTTTCGCGTGTTTGGGGACCTTCATTTCTTCCAAAAAGCAGTTAATTTCCAACTTCAGAGGTTTCATTTATTTTGCAGACAATAAAGATGCAGCAAATAACTCACAGCAATGAAGAGGCGATGAGACATATTTAAACACCACTAATACCTTATCAGAAATAAATTGCTGTTGCAGAAGTGTCATACCCAGCTTTGCTTCTTTTGAAGAAGGAAAGAAGAAAACCCACGGCACTCAAAGGGCTTTTATGTAAATTTTTGCCTCTTTTTTTTTTTAAAAAAAAAAAAAGGCACCTTCTCACCAATAGTGTTTGCAGCAATCCAAAAAGAAAAAACGTTTCTGCCTACCTGCTACCATGACCTTGGCTGTCCGACTGATGATAGCTCCAACACCTTCTAGAGATGCTTCGCACTGGTAGAGCCCTTCATCCGGCTTGTGGTGCCTGGAGTGGACTATGTTTTGTATCAAGAGCGAGCCGTTGGCCAACTGCTGCCTCCTTTCATCGACCGCCAGGTTTAAGAAGACCGCATCTTTCTTCCATTTAATAACTGGGGCTCCTTGATCCGATTCGGCTACGCAGTTCAACAACACGTTGCTTCCGCGCATGGTGACAGCATCCGAAGGCTCGGTCAAGAACCTCAGCGATGTGAAAGTCTTAATCCGTGAACCTGGAACAGCAAAACCATAAGAAGCACAGAGTAAATATTGGTTATGTGTTTCTACCCACAGAGGTCCCTGCCAACCCCTGCCATGCTGGGATTCTGGGCTGTGTGAAAGCATAAACAACTACTTGGCATTTTCTTTATGGAAATCCATTTTATTGTTAAGTACTTGGGTTGGACTAGATGACCTACAGAGGTCCCTTCCAACCCCGAACATTCTGTGATTCTGTGATTAAGTGAAACAGCCAGGTAGCAGAATTTCCTTCAAAGTGCATAAATGAAAAAGTTACGGCTTCAAAAAATTAATCAAGTTGAGCAAAGGAGAAAGCAAGAGTTGGAAGCCTCAACTGCGGAGCATTTCAGGCACGATGACAACAGCACCACAAGACCTCCGAATAAAACTCATTGTCCAGTAACATCAAGAACAGTCAAATCCCAATTTGCTTGTCATCTGTCTTCACGCTCCGATTCCAGTTACTGCAGGAAGCATCTCAGAATCGGGCCCAAACGCTCTACGCTGGAACACAGCACTTTTGCTATACACCACAAAAACCACATAATAGTATAAAGATCTATTGACAACGCGTGAAAGAGTAGTTATTTTGAAACCATGTGTTGCTTCCCCTTCTCCCAAAGGCAACTGTGCTCCGCCTGTAAATCACAGCTTCTCGTTGGGCAACTTATTTATGGCACCGACGCTTACAGCACAGTTAACCCAGCTGTTTATGACAGCATGTTAATGATTTTATGGGGCTATTATCACAAGTAAATAATCCATTTCTGCAGAAGAAACGGGGTTATGACAGCTTCCAGTGCAGCAAATGTAGAAGTTAGAGAAGTTAAACAAAGATGAACTTTCTTCTCGCGCAATTACCCTTCCAGTTCAGCTGCAATTTCAGCCATTCAGACCCTTTGCAAAAGGCGTATTTAACCCCAATTGCTGCACTGCAAAGCACCTAACAGCTTGAATAACCTGGAGAGCTTTGAGAACACGAGGAAAATTCAAATCTTCCTGCAAGTGTTATTCCTGGAGATAGAAGTAATGATGACTTCTTCAAAATGAAAGAAAACGACTGCGTGTTTTCACAAGAGGTTACCTGGAAGGATAAGAATCTAATGGTCACCTTTTTGTAAAATGTGCTGAAGGAGAAAAGTAGGAAAGAATTTAAAAATCCCATGAGTATGCATTTGCATATTTGACCTATTAGCTCAGTTTGGGAAGGCCAGCTGCAGGGTTACACCTCAACGCAGGGCAGTCCGGAGAGCTCTCCCAACCACATCATCTTCTTGCGCCCTTGGCTTCCACAGCATCACAGAATGGTCGGGGTTGGAAGGGACCTCTGTGGGTCACCCAGTCCAACCCTCCTGCCGAAGCAGGGTCACCCACAGCAGGCTGCACAGGACCTGTCCTGTCTCTGGGCACCACTGGAAAGAGTTTGGCCCCATCCTCCTGACACCCACCCTGCAGATATTTATAAGCATTTCTAAGGTCCCCTCTCAGCCTTCTCTTCTGCAGGCTGAACAAGCCCAGCTCCCTCAGCCTCTCCTCATAGGGGAGATGCTCCAGTCCCCTCACCATCCTCGCAGCCCTCCGCTGGACTCTCTCCAGTAGCTCCTCATCTTTCTTGAAGTGGGGAGCCCAGCACTGGACACTGGACTCCAGATGGGGCCTCACTAGGGCAGTGTAGAGGGGAAGGAGAACCTCCCTCGTCCTGCTGGCCACACTCCTCCTAATGCACCCCAGAATGCCATTGGCCTTCCACAAAATTTTTCTCCCGAATTTCTACTTCAAGCAGCAAACACTAAACCTGATTCCTCTAGACCAGGCTGTAAGAAACAATTCACCACATCTAAGACATCAACTTATTTCAACACCAAAAAACTCAAGTAACTCCACGATACAACCCAGGATAAACAAACTCAGCCTTCCTCGAATTAAGGGAGAAACAAATCCCAGACTCAGACCAGCCCACACAACGCTCCATTCTACACGCATAAAACTAAGGACTGTCACCAGAAGAAACAAGACATCTACGTATCGAATGCAGAAAAGTTTTAAACGTGACTTACAATGAGAAACCAAGTTCTGCTAGCACAGTTTAGGAAAAGCAGGTTGAACACGCTCTAACCCGGCCGACAAATATCAGCTGCCGTAGAGGACAAGCGGTCTTAAGATAGAGCCCAGTTTCTAGAAGACTGCTTCAACACCGTTTGTCTCAAAAAAACACATTACTGGGGGAGGCCTTTTCAGGGGGAACTTAATTTCTCCATGAATATTTCTGTATTCATTTTATATTCACTAAGGATAGTGCACACTTCTGTGTGTACAGATATACACAGCCCTTGAAACGCAACTGAGCCTATGAAAGGATTCCCAAGACAGTGTAGAAAATACAGATCAGTGCCATTTCTCCAACAACTTTTTTCAATGCCACGTTTATTTGAGGCCTAAGTCAGACATCAAGAGCATTTCCCTGGATCCTTTTTCTCCTACATAGTAGCTATCTGGTTTAAAAATGCCTGGATTTCAGCACTTGCTCAAGCCTAAGCCAACCACCACCCAAGCCACAGCTACACGCTCAAGCCTAAGCCAACCACCACCCAAGCCACTGCTACCCCAGGGTAAGCCAGCTGAGGACATGCGGCACAACAGCCCATACGTAGGCTGCTCCTATAGATCCTTTGGGTCCCTACTGCCTAAAAACCCCTTGCTCTGAGAACGAGACCATAATGAAGCAGAGCTCCAGCTTATGGAGGTCTTTCCTCCCAAGGCTTGCTCCTTCTGTACTCTCCAAAAGCAGGAGTGCTATCTCCAGAACGCTTGGTGCCTCCAACCCGACGTGGTGGAAACCCAAGGCAAAAGACCACATAGCTGCAACCAAGAAGGCAGGAGCAGCCTTTCCATCTCCAGTCCCGAGTATCAGGCTTGCAAAGCCGAGCCCAGCCAGGCAGTCATCTCTCCAGCTACCGTACTGCACAGCCTTCTAGGAGCTGGGAACATCAAGACAAGGAAAGAGTTCTTCTAGTCCTTGGGCAGCTTCTTGGCCATTGTGCATGACAGTAAGCATCTCATATCTGAAATGGCTGCACACAAGCAGAGTAGAAAACTCATTTTTAAACTGAGATGCTACACCTACAATTTCATCCTTACCGCAACAGCTCAACTGAAACAGAAGGCAAGGAGGGAAAAGGCGGCAACCAGGTAAGACAACGAAGAGATGAAGAGCTCTTCCAAAACTTGTTGTAGAACACGCTCATGTTTTCTGTTTCCAAGTTTTGGTCTCAGTAGGACGGGGGCTCTCCCATTACCTGGCATCTTCACTAATGCCCTTAATTTTTCACCTGCAGTCCCTCAAAGCTCCAAGACAGCCACCAGCTAAGGAAAGGTTATGGTCATTAACAGCCACCAAGTTGTGGACAACACACTTGCTCGCATCTACGCTCAGACCCGGGCTGATGATCCCCAGCATGGCTGGCAGAAACCAACCGACACCCATAGGGGTTAACGCTTTCTTCTATCACCTGCGTCATGGCCAGGACACCCCCGCATCTGTCCCAGGTCACCATGCCTTCCCTGGGACTGGCTTCCAGGCTCCTCACCTCTCCGAGGCTTTAAAAATCAGAACAAGAGACAGAACTGCTGTTACAGCTGGTTTCTCTGTTGCAATAAATACATTCACTTTTCACATGCATGTTCACAGCTGTCATTTGAGGTCCAGCACCCTCATATTTGGAAAAAAATATTACAAAAAAAAAAAAAAAAACCAAACCACAAGCTTCCAGGAAATTAGGAGTCCTGCAAACCAGAGGCTACCAAAACCAACGTGTCCAGGGCACCTCAGTGCTTCCTCTTCCCTCCGACTACAGCACGCTCAGATTTATGAGATCTATGGCTTCACTACCAACTCGAAGAGAAGCGTTGCGAAGATTAAATACCTCCTACGCCAAGCTACCACGTCAGCTATTCCGAGCACATCCGTGCCATCAAACAAGCCTCTAGCACTGCTTGGAGATCTGAAGCTCCGAGGTCAAGGAGAGCGCCCTTGGCAAGAGCCCATGCGTCCTTTAGCCAAATAAAGGAGGGAAAAAACCACCTTGAAGCTAAAAGACCCCATCCTTGGTCCCTTGCTGCTTTAGCAACCGAGACATTACCCTACGTGATGACCTGCTTTGTGATACAGGAATAAAACTAATGGGCTTCTCACCCTGACAGGTAACATCAGAGTAACTTCAAGGTTATCACTCTCCGGGCCCCAGACAAAATTAACATTTAAAAGATGATCTCTGATGTTCTTTTTAATCAGTCCCTCGCTTTGAATCCTCCACTTTCTGTGCCGGCTTTGTGAAATGTAATATTCTAGGGTGGGTGGGTGGGTGGGGTTTCCCCCCCCCCCTTCATGTTCTGCATCAGTTGCTTCCATTATAGAGAGGGAAGAGATGTCACAGCGGCAAAAGCATTTGACCGGGCCACCCCTGGAGCTTTCTTCTTTTTCAAATAAACATTAAGAAATCAGACTTTTGCACACAGACCACTGGAAATCTGTGAATACAGAAATACCCCCCAGTAATCGGAATTTGGGAGCGGAGCACTGTAACCGAACTAAGTCTACTGCCACAAAGTGTATTTATGGACACTCCGAGCATACATTTTCTCAGAAGATTTTTCTTTATCCCTTCATCCACAGAGCCTGCGTGAATTAGCTTAATGGCCAGGCTAATAGGTGTTTATGTACATGCTTAGGTAATGCAGAATATACAGCAAAACTTGATAGTTTTACCTGTTTGCATAAAACGCACTAATACGAAGCTTCATGTATATTAAAAAGAGAACTCTTGTTGTAATGTTTTTATTATAAGTCATGATGTGCCTTCTGGGGTGCTGAATATTTCATTTCAGCTCTGTGAAATTATGAAAATCTAGCTTCATGCCTGCATTTGACCCTCAGAGGTGGAAATAATTCCTGCTCTGAGAAGCGTACAACGCAACGCACAAGCGTGCGGTACGTGGAAACCCTGTTCATTTTTTGTATAAAAATGAACACATACTTTTTATCAGGACCAGATCCTGATGCTCCAAATCACTGAAGCTCTCAAGTGGTGCTATCACAGGATTTGGACTGGACTAAAAGTGCCTGTAACAACAACTCCATCATAACTCCTCTATATTCAACGACTTGTAAGGAACACATGGCAACTGGCTGTCTGATTTTTAAAGCTTTAGTTTCATGAAAATAAGGCATTTAGGTGATTTACCCCTAAGGGTAGTGCCTCACACTACGGTACCCCACCGCTTATATCCGGAGAGCTCAACACATCAGATCCCAAGTACTTTCCCTGGGTGCGACTGATGAGCAACGTCTAGAAAGAAGGGTTTACCAGGGGCAAGTCTGAGACTACTGAGCAGATCCATCATCATCTGACCCACGCTCAAGCCACCCCTCTAGTGCTAAACCACACTCACATTATAAAGTAAGGGAACCCCATATCCAACCAAACCAGCTGAGTTTCACGTGTCGTTCTCGCTAAAGAAACAAGGGACAACCCCTACCCAACAGATGGGATTGCCACATCACCTTACACACTCGGTGCTAAGACGCGGTCAGCCTGCGGACATCAAACAAACGCTGATGGGATGAGAGATGAGAGCACACACACACACGCAGACGCTCCTTTCCGCTACCTCTCTGACTACCAAGGTCTCGAAAAGCACTATTTATTGATTGGACCCCATATGACTCCTCTCCCACTAAAGATGTTTGGGATAGCCCACTAATCTGGAGAGCAGCTCTACAGCTGACCTAAGCTGATCTCTGACCACGGCACTCCTCAATCCCTGCCTGGAAAGTTGGGCAGAGAGGAACCTGATGAGGTTCAATAAGGGCAAAAGCAGGGTCCTGCACCTGGGGAGGAACAACCCCAGGCACCAGTACAGGCTGGGGTGGACCTGCTGGAGAGCAGCTCTGTGGAGAGGGACTGGGAGTGCTGGGGGACGACAGGGTGACCATGAGCCAGCAGCGTGCCCTGGCTGCCAAGAAGGCCAATGGGATCCTGGGGTGCATTAGGAGGAGTGTGGGCAGCAGGGCGAGGGAGGTTCTCCTTCCCCTCTACTCTGCCCTGGTGAGGTCCCATCTGCAGTGCTGTGTCCAGTGCTGGGCTCCCCAGTTCAAGAAAGATGAGGAGCTACTGGAGAGAGTCTAGCGAAGGGCTACGAGGATGGTGAGGGGACTGGAGCATCTCTCCTACGAGGAGAGGCTGAGGGAGCTGGGCTTGTTCAGCCTGGAGAAGGCTGAGAGGGGACCTTAGAAATGCCTCTAAATATCTGCAGGGTGGGGGTCAGGAGGACGGGGCCAGACTCTGTTCAGTGGTGCACAGCGACAGGACAAGGGGTAACAGGCACAAACGGAAGCAGAGGAAGCTCCAGCTGAACATGAGGAAGAACTTCTTCCCTCTGAGGGTGACGGAGCCCTGGCGCAGGCTGCCCACGGAGGCTGTGGAGTCTCCTTCTCTGGAGATATTCAAGACCTGTGCAGCCTGCTCTGGGTGACCCTATTTTGGCAGGGGGTTGGACTGGGTGACCCACAGAGCTCCCTTCCAACCCCGAACATTCTGTGATTAGTCAGATTCCTCATAACTGAGTCATCAAACACAAGGAAGAGGGCAAGCACACGACTATTTGGAGGACAATGACCAAGAAGGGCAAAAAAAAGAGACCAAGTCTTCCGGCAGCTGCCTACCATCACCCTGGTCTGGGCAGAAATGCCACATTGACTAGACTGTGTAAAACGATTTGAACAAGTACCTACACACATCCACAGTTTGCTTGCTTTGCCCATGGGCTCGGTGAAACTCAGTCTGCGGCAGCCTCTGGAAGAGACAGAGCCCATGTCCTCTGAGCAGAGACCATCTGGCCTCAGGTGAAGGCAGGCTTGCCATAAAAATTTTTACAAGTGATTCTCACTGCCTAATTTCACAGAATCACAGAATGTTCAGGGTTGGAAGGGACCTCTGTGGGTCACCCAGTCCAACCCCCTGCCGAAGCAGGGTCACCCACAGCAGGCTGCACAGCACCACGTCCAGGCGGGGCTTGAATATCTCCAGAGAAGGAGACTCCACAGCCTCCCTGGGCAGCCTGGGCCAGGGCTCCATCACCCTCAGAGGGAAGAAGTTCTTCCTCATCTTCAGCTGGAACTTCCTCTGCTTCAGTTTGTGCCCATTGCCCCTTGTCCTGTCGCTGGGCACCACTGGAAAGAGTCTGGCCCCGTCCTCCTGACACCCACCCTGCAGATATTTGTAAGCATTTCTAAGGTCCCCTCTCAGCCTTCTCTTCTCCAGGCTGAACAAGCCCAGCTCCCTCAGCCGTTTAGTCTGATGAGCTCAGCGAAGTTAGACTGATGAACAAAACCAAGGCTCCCCAACCAAGCCCTGCAGTACACATTGCTGCTTCTCCCAGCTTCGAAATTCATAGAAGTTAAAAGTTTCTGGGAAAAAGTTCAGCAGATCCAGTTACCCCTGGAATGAAATGGGACAATCGTCGCGCTTGCACGGCACAGAGGAGGTACGACACAACGGGATTTGGCTACATTAAAAAAATATGAGATCTGGTCAGCGCAGTGGGATAGAGCATCTCTTCTGCTCCAGAGCCTTCCGCAGCTCCAGGCAGCGGCCGCCGCAGACCTCGCTGCCCGAGGGAAACCCAGACAGCGCCTGGGGTGTTCGTACAGCGCAGGAGGTGCTGAACTGGATTTTCCTTTTGAGCATCCAGAGAAGACTGCGGAACGGTTATAACTGCGCTGACTTGGCAGTGCTGGCTTTTTTTCCCCCTACGCGCTTGTGCTTTTGTTTCAAGTCTTTTAATTACATTATTTCCCATTATGTGCTGGATTTCCTCAGTTTTTCTCAGTATTGCACTTGACAACTTGGACACATGAGAAAGAGATAGAGCACTGGATCTACAGGCAGCAGCACAGCATCGGTGGTACTTTCCATACTTCCCATATATTAGGTTTTATATAGTTTTCAAGATTAAAGAAATATGAAAGCGTAGCCAAACAAGCAAATTCCTGGAGAATAACAATGTCGTTAAGTGTCTGAAAGCAGTATTACCAACCAGGACGTTATCCTAATTCCGAACAATCCCCGTAAGCTTTCAGACCACGCTCAGCAGTAGAATCCAGCAGAGCAGCCGCCGTGCTAAGTTCATTTCCCCAAGGTACACAGAATCACAGACTGGCAGGGGTTGGCAGGGACCTCTGTGGGTCACCCAGCCCAACCCCCTGCCCAAGCAGGGTCACCCAGAGCAGGCTGCACAGCACCACGTCCAGGCAGGTCTGGAATATCTCCAGAGAAGGAGACTCCACAGCCTCCCTGGGCAGCCTGGGCCAGGGCTCCGTCACCCTCAGAGGGAAGAAGTTCTTCCTCATCTTCAGCTGGAGCTTCCTCTGCTTCAGTTTGTGCCAGTTGCCCCTTGTCCTGTCACTGGGCACCACTGGAAAGAGTCTGGCCCCATCCCCCTGACACCCACCCTGCAGATATTTGTAGGCATTTCTAAGGTCCCCTCTGAGCCTTCTCTTCTCCAGGCTGAACAAGCCCAGCTCCCTCAGCCTCTCCTCGTAGGGGAGATGCTCCAGTCCTCTCCTCATCCTCGTAGCCCTCCGCTGGACTCTCTCCAGTAGCTCCTCATCTTTCTTGAACTGGGGAGCCCAGCACTGGACACAGGACTCCAGATGGGGCCTCACCAGGGCAGTGTAGAGGGGAAGGAGAACCTCCCTCGACCTGCTGCCCACACTCCTCCTAATGCACTCCAGGATGCCATTGGCCTTCTTGGCAGCCAGGGCACACTGCTGGCTCATGGTCAACCTGTCGTCCCCCAGGACACCCAGGTCCCTCTCCACAGAGCTGCTCTCCAGCAGGTCCGCCCCAGCCTGTACTGATGCATGGGGTTGTTCCTCCCCAGGTGCAGGACCCTGCATTTGCCCTTGTTGAACCTCAACAGGTTCCTCTCTGCCCAACTTTCCAGCCCATCCAGGTCACGTCAAGACAGCAGTGCATCGGCCGTCTCAATGTTCTGCCCCGCAGGCGCTTTCACTTTCTGGCAGTGAAAGCAGTTACTCTCACAGCTGTTAAATGCCTACCCGAGACACACCAGAGCTCAGGTTTGCCTTGAGGAGTCAGCCGAGCGTGGCCCTACAGAACCAGGCTGAGAAGTCAAGTCCATCCTGACAGCTACTGTCCATCAAAAGCTGTCTACCAATCCCCTCTCACATCTCGGAGACCTACAGCACAACCTTCTCATCTGGCCAGTTATGAAAAAGCTGTTCCTACACGGAACCTTCGGAGCTCCAGCCCATAGATGTGCTTTGCAACCCAGACCAGCAGAAGACGATGCAGAAGAGACATCCAAGAGGTGCCCGGCTACAGATAGGGGACTCAACGAAGCAGAGCAAAGGCAGGAAGGGAATTTTGAGCGGGTAACTGTAGGGGCAAAAAATAAACTAAAATAAAATCACCAAAATTATTAGATTAGATCACCTAGATTTAAAAAATAATGCCTGGGGAAGGGATGGGGGGATTATGGCAGAGCCGTAAGGAACACCAAGCATGGGAAGGACGAGGAAATCCCCAGGGCAGCAGTGAAGGAACAGTCAAGCAGCAGCGAGAAAGAAAGAAAAGAAAAACACATCCATCCAGCACTGAATCCAAGCCAAGAAGAGAAGGGTTAAAAAGGGGACAGTCGAGTGGAATAGCAACAAGAAAAGGCCGGCAGATCCGGCCAGACGCAGGTTTTTACCAGTCATCGTGGAAAAAGTCAGACTGCAAGAGAAAAGACACGAGCCAACAGCACAGACTTCTGTGCTTAGATGAAAGGGCAAAGGAGGACAAGAGCCTGAGAGGGCAAGGATGTGGAAACGTATGTAAAGGAGAAAGAAGGCAGGTGAGAGAAAGAATAAAGAGGAGGATGGAAAGATAATGAAGAGCGAGAGATGCCGCGTTGAAACATCAAAAGAACGCACCGGTTGCTGAAAAAGGAAATCCCTTGCATGACCTCTACGTTGGCAGAAGGAGCAAAAAAAAATTTGATTTTTTTTTTTTTTTGAGATGGTGATACATTTAGGAAAAAAAAAAAAAAAGAGCAGAGGAAGAAGCAAGAGTGAAGGGGGTGGAAAAAAAAAAACAACAGATTCCACGAAGGAGAACTCCGTGCTCAATTTCAGAGCATCTTAGCCGAGCAGAGCCTATAGCAGGAACAGCGCTGCTCAAACGCGCGCCGCGGCGCTCGGAACGGAGCCGCTTCTCGGCAAGACAAAACATTTAGACAGGGGGTTTTTTTGTTTTCCTATTTGTTCATTCCTTAAAAGCATTCCTCCCTCCTTGCAGGCCATTTAGTAAGGCAATAAATTAATTTGTACTTTGGAGTGAACTCTCTAATCCTTTTTGTTCTCCCCCCCTCTCCATCACATGCATATGACTGCATTTGCATGTGTTAGCATAACGAGGCATTAATTACGCAGCATTTTGGACAGGACAAGCACACAGCTTCAATCAATCTCAGTAACTGGTGAAAACCAGGAAGGTGAAAACCACCAGCCCAGCTTATCGGGACAACGTAACAGACACCGACGCACCAACAGCGCCCGTCGCGGGGGCGATGTAACCCCAGCACCCGCAACCCAAAACCACTCGGAAAACGACAAAGAAAGTAATAAATCCCCACGATGTTAATGATACACAGACAAATCGTCCCCTCCTGGTTCTGCGAGAAACCAGAGCTGTGTTTGCACCGAAGGACGAGCGGGACTGCTCTGGCACACCCGACCCGGGGGGGGTGGGTTATCTCCTTCCACATATTGGGCGACCCAGGGCCCCCCAGCCACCAAGACCCCACACGAGCATCTCCTCACACGTAGCCACCACCCACACACGTGCATAAAGCAAAGCAGCACCCAAGGTGGGGCAGCAGGAGGTCGGCTGTGCCCTCCTCCTATTTAAATAAAGATATTGTACGCACAGTAATATCCTCTCTACTCCCATTTACGAAATGGAGAAGAGAGTTTCTCGTTCAATCCTTGAAATTAAAGCTCCCCCATTTCTCTTTAGTGAAAGGCTTCTGGGAACACCAGACCGGTGGTCATTAAGGAGACAAACTGCAGCGCCGCGATAACGTACGCGAACGTTAACGAAACGAATGGGGAGCGCAGCGCAGACGCAGAGCCCTTCCCTCCTCGCACAACGCCAGCAAAGCTGCTGGACTGTGTGCCCGGAATGCTTCATTTCAGCTTTTGAAAAACCCACAAGAATGAAGATTAAAAAAAAAAAAAGGCTAATCGGAGCATAATCTGAGTCATAAAACACCCAACAGCAATTGAGACCGCTGTTGTGAGGGATAACCAATGAATACCAAACCGTTCTCCCATCACGCTCCCTTAATGCATCAGGTTTTCCAGCAGAAAAAAAAGCCTACTCCATTTCATCATAAATCACAGTTTCCTTGTTTTACTTTAATTCCATGTCTCTCAACTGCAGGAACAGAAAAATTGAGGGGCTAGACGAGATGACCTCCCGAGTCCCTTCCAACCTAAACTATTAGTTTAACAAAAAAAAGACAAAAAAGCCAACACGCCGCCCCCGACTCCAGGAATAATCCAGACCCTTGGAAAAAACTTGAATTACAAAAAAAAAAAAATCACTAGCTAGAAAATAAACATCTCCTCTGGGGGTTTGTCACATACCACAAGCCCCAGGACAATGGAGCTGTCTCTGGTTGAGCACCTTATAATTTAAGCACACCCCAACATCTCTTACTTTCCATTCTTCCAACAGCACCAGAGGCACAATTTTTGTTTCACCGGGTAAGCGTAACGACCAAAAGTTGAGTCCTGCATGTTTTAGAGATCAAGCCCAATATACCATGGGTTAGATGTTGACTTGGACAGTGGTGTTGAATTAATTTACATCCACCAAGTATCTGAGCCTATATTCTGAAGCCTTGCGTCGCGACATGATGGAGCGCTTTTCCTGAAAACCACAAAAGAAAGAGGACCAGCTTTTGTGGCAGATCAATATTCAGAAGCCATTCATAAAGATCCAGTGAAAAATGTATTAAACACCATTGTACTTCAAAATGTCTTCAAAGCCCAAGCCTCATTCTCTGCCACCTCCAAATACTAATGAATTCTTTCCTAACAAGGAGAAAACAGAAGGAAAAAAAAAAACACCACACCAAAGAAAAAGGAATCAGCTCAGCAAATTTTGATCACTGAGCACAGAAAAGAGCAGAACTCATCTGCCTCAGCTTTGGTGGCTGCTCAACTCAGGCCTCCAGCTTGGACCTGGGAAGGGGATCAGCAATCCCAAACAATTATTTTGCGATCCAGCAGCCACCTCTCCTTGTTAGAAGCTTATTTTACTCAAAACTTCACTACTACGGGGGAAAAAGAAACCATTTCTGCCCAGGAACTGAAATACCTTGAAGGAGCCCTCCAGCATTCCCACTTCAAAACACGCTAGAACAGTGGATTCGCGTGTACAGGGCTAGCTACAACATTTATTTTCATACTCTTGCAAAGTTTCTGATCAAATTGTAGGAAAGGATCTAGCTTTTATTCGGTGTTTTGTTCCTGCTCACTCCCTGAACATACGCTGTATTTCAACGTTACCAAAGAATACGAAGGAAATCCCCAGGTAAGGTTTGCCACTCCCTCTCCTCCTTGGTATACATGTCTCCTGATGAAGAGTCATAACTTCACTCCAAGTACATTTTCTCCTCCTTATTCTGCTCTGAGCTGCTTGTCCTCCAAAGGACAAAGTCTCAGGCTCTCTTCAACCAAAAGTTTTTCCGCTGTGCTTTACCTACCACTTTCCCTCTTCCCATCTCTCTTTATAAAAAGGTGAAGATGTTCCTTCCAAGCTCTCACAACAGCTGAAGAACACTTTCCTCAAGCACCTCCGGAGCCGGATCATTTTTCTGTCCCTATCTAACCACGGCCAACAACAGAATCGGACTATACTCCTCAGGTCCCCCTACCACCTGAGTAAGCACAGAAGAAGCCCAGATATGGTTGAAAAGCCAACTCAAGTCTCCACCAAGCATCCACTTGGTGTAGGAACAAGCGCACAAGGAGCCCTCCCGCCACTCCTCGGCCCCCCCAGGCTGGGATCAGTGGTTGCTAAGTCACTCAAGATGACTTCTTGCACCCAGTTTCCCTAGTGACTTGCACCAAGATGCTTGATTAGAGCCCAAACGCTTCGTCATGCATTGCATTGATTTATGCCCAATTCCTACTGCAGGTCTGTTGAAGATGACAGCTCACCGTCAAATCACCGCAGAGTCACTCTGACCAAGACACAGCGCCCTGTTGTCTTCGGGCAAGCGGGTCCAAAAACCACTGAGTGCTGAGGCTTGAAACACCCAGAAGACACACAATCGAGTCTGCTGCGTGGTTTTGGTGTAACCACAGGTCCTGCTGTATTGTCTCACCAACCAGAGATCAACCTGCATGGCTCTTCCAGACCCTTGGACGTAAAGTTCTTATCGTGCAAGTTCACTTCCAGTTCTGCTGAACACGTGTTTTAAGAACCATCAGGCAAAAGGAGCAGCACAGCAGCTGTGGAAGGAGAGGTCCTTCACCCATATAACCACAAAAGAACTCCCACGTGAAAGCTCAGTCATTAAATGTATCTGCTGAGACTAGGAAAAGCTTAGAACTCCGAGCACAAAATTCAGTCGCTCTTAGTAAAACATTATGCAATAACAGTAACTTCCGCTCAATTTGACGCGTGGAGCAAATAAATCCAAAACATCCTGGTGTACTATTTCCAACCTGAGAAGTTTACTCGTAATAAAGTCTTTTTTTGAAGTTCGCTGGCTTCAAAGGAAAACAGAAAGAACAGTCCGACATTATATTATTCACCTGAATGAGTTTCCAAATTGAAATCACTAAGATTGCAAATACAGAGTTGTAACTACACGGGAATCCATTTGAAATAATTTCAAATCTGAATATTGCCATACGGTCATGTTGACTTCGATGAAGAAAACCTACTCATGTGGATAATGCTATGCAGATGGGGCAGTGGCTTCAGGGCCTTTTGCCAAGGCTATGTCAGCTCTTGGCCACCCCTGCAACTAAATGCCTTTTAATTAGAAGTGTTTCTGGGAGGGAAAAAGGGGGCTACACATCAAAAAGTTTTACATCCCTTAGCTAGGGACTCTACCCTACGAAAGGAGGTTGTAGTGAGGCGGGTGTTGGTCTTCTCCCAACTAACTAGCAACAGGACGAGAGGCAATGGCCTGGAGTTGCACCAGGGGAGGTTTAGGTTAGGTATTAGGAAAAAATTCTTTACTGAAAGAGTAGTCAGGCATTGGACCAGGCTGCCCAGGGCAGCGATGGAGTCCCCATCCCTGGAGGAGTTCAAAAAATGTGTAGATGTGGCCCTTCAGGACGTGGTTTAGCAGGCATGGTCGTGTTGGGGTGATAGCTGGACTTGATCTTAGAGGTCTTCTCCAACCCTAATAATTCTATGATTCTATAGGTCTGCCCTGTTTCTCTATTTGAGGTTCCAGAACAATCAAAAATCCAGGGTGTGGTTGGGAGGTTTGGGATTTTCTTGTTCTTCTCCCCCTCAAGTAAAAACCAGGCTCAAAGTAAATGAACAAACCAAGGCTTGCAAAGCAAAACGGCCCAGCAAAACCCTGCCAGCCCGTGCAGGCACCAGAACACCCAGACCCAAAGCCCTGCAGACCTCGCTCCTGAGCACCTGAGCCAGGATGGGTGGTGCGGGTCCACCAGGTAAGACGGGGAATTGCTAAACTGCTCCAAATGAAGCCCTGCAGTCCAAAAGAACATCAAACTCCTCAAAAACAGTCTTTTTTTTCCCAGATCTCCATTCCCGCCTCCAATCATGCTCTACATGAGGAGGCTGACCTGGGGAAGAAGCATCCCACTGACCCCAGGCGAGAGGATTTCCTCCAACTCTACTACAGATTACAAAGGCTCTTCACTCACTTCGATGATGTTACAAACTACGCTGTGGTTTAACGAGCTGTAAGAGGTGTTCAAGCACAGAACAACCAAACGTGCCAATTGATTTACAGACAAGAGGGAGCCTCTGCTTCCCCTCACCCATCCCATCCCTGAACTGCTTCTCTTGCTTTACAATTTCCACACATCTCTTGCCATTAACGCTGTGTAATTGGTTTCTGCACCTTCTTTGCTTGCTCAGGCAAAGCCTGGCCGAGCTACAGAAAGCCACGCTGGCACATCCCACCGCAAACTCCCACTACCAGCCGGGAGAAGACGGGTTTTCTTTAACATTTCTCTTGGGGGCCTTCCAGCTCTCCCATCTGATTTGAACCGGGCAAAGGTTCAATTTGCAAAATTTCATTGGAAAAAAACAAAAGGGAAAAAAAAATAATCCAAACCCTGAGCTACATGAGAGGCAGGTAACAGGAAAAGGAAGTGTTTGTTGTGGTTTCACAGAATCACAGAACGGTTGGGGTTGGAAGGGACCTCTGTGGGTCACCCAGTCCAACCCCCTGCCCAAGCAGGGTCACCCACAGCAGGCTGCACAGCACCGCGTCCAGGCGGGGCTTGAATATCTCCAGAGAAGGAGACTCCACAGCTTCCCTGGGCAGCCTGGGCCAGGGCTCTGTCACCCTCAGAGGGAAGAAGTTCTTCCTCGTGTTCAGCTGGAGCTTCCTCTGCTTCAGTTTGTGCCCTTTGCCCCTTGTCCTGTCGCTGGGCACCACTTAAAAGACTCTGTCCCCATCCTCCTGACAACAAAAACGAAAATTTTCAGTGAAGCTGTGAAAACACAACGACAAACCATCCCTGGAGGGGTTCAAAAACCGTGTAGACGTGGCACTTCACAACATGAGTTAGCAGGCATGGTGGCGTTGGGTTGACGGTTGGACTTGATGATCTTCAAGGTCTTTTCCAACCTTAATGATTCTGTGATTTATGTTGTTTCATAACTTTTACCATCCGTAACAGCTTCTTTTATATGGCCAACTGTGACGTGAATGCCTCCTGTGACCACAGCAGTACCTCAGAATCACAGAATGGTAGGGGTTGGAAGGGACCTCTGTGGGTCATCTAGTCCAACCCCCCAGTCATAGCAGGGTCACCTACAGCAAGCTACACAGGACCTTGTCCATGCGGGTCTTGAATATCTCCAGAGAAGGAGACTCCACAGCCTCCCTGGGCAGCCTGGGCCAGGGCTCCGTCACCCTCAGAGGGAAGAAGTTCTTCCTCGGGTTCAGCTGGAGCTTCCTCTGCTTCCGTTTGTGCCCATTGCCCCTTGTCCTGTCACTGGGCACCACTGGAAAGAGTCTGGCCCCGTCCTCCTGACACCCACCCTGCAGATATTTGTAAGTATATAATAGGTCCCCTCTCAGCCTTCTCTTCTCCAGGCTGAACAAGCCCAGCTCCCTCAGCCTCTCCTCGTAGGAGAGATGCTCCAGTCCCCTCCTCATCCTCGTAGCCCTCCGCTGGACTCTCTCCAGTAGCTCCTCATCTTTCTTGAAGTGGGGAGCCCAGAACTGGACACAGGACTCCAGATGGGGCCTCACCAGGGCAGAGTAGAGGGGAAGGAGAACCTCCCTCGACCTGCTGGCCACACTCCTCCTAATGCATCCTAGGATCCCATTACCTCGAGACCCCAGCAGGCACCAGACAGGGCCCCATTGTAGCAGGGCCGGGCGAGCGCACAATACCGACCTTCTTCCCCCAACCTCCTCCAGCATCACTCCTCAGCTTGGTGAAAGCCATCCGCCTCCCTCTGCCTGCCCTGAACACCAACAACCCTTAGGTCATCTGTCCACCACACAGCTTCTCTCGCTGCAAAGCTTCTAACGTTGTCGGAAACAATCTCTGCTGGAAAGGCCGTTGTGTGCGCCGTGAACTGCTGCCGCTCCACCCACCACCGCGCTGGTGCAACTGGGAACGATGTTTTCCAGGCTAAAATCGCCGAGATGACAACGCCGAACGGAGAAGCAGCTGCCAAGAGCAGAGCGCCAGCCCACACCTTGAATGGCCTGCTTAGGTTTATACTAATCATGGTAATTAATGAAACAACAGCCCGCTAGTCTGCTTGCTAGAGCAGCACACTTGAAACAACATCCCGTGCCGCGCGTTGGTAACAGTACAGCTGAGTCTTCAAAAAGCTTCCAACCAGGAGGGGACACCTCACCCTCCCACCAGTCTCCTGTCCCCAGCAGAAGAACAGAAATCCATCTGATGAATGAATATTGGGGTAACACCACGCCGCAGGGTTATTAAAACTCCTAAGCACTGAATAAGCTGATTAGCATATAGCATCTAAAAATCAACACACCGTCCGAAAGTTTGCTGATGACACCAAACTAGGAGGTGTGGTAGATACACCAGCAGGCTGTGCTGCCATTCAGCGAGACCTGGACAGGCTGGAGAGTTGGGCAGAGAGGAACCTGATGAGGTTCAACAAGGGCAAGGGCAGGGTCCTGCACCTGGGGAGGAACAACCCCAGGCACCAGTACAGGCTGGGGCGGACCTGCTGGAGAGCAGCTCTGTGGAGAGGGATCTGGGTGTCCTGGTGGACGACAGGGTGACCATGAGCCAGCAGTGTGCCCTGGGTGCCAAGAAGGCCAATGGCATCCTGGGGTGCATTAGGAGGAGTGTGGGCAGCAGGTCGAGGGAGGTTCTCCTGCCCCTCTACTCTGCCCTGGTGAGGCCCGATCTGCAGTGCTGTGTCCAGTTCTGGGCTCCCACCTTCAAGAAAGATGAGGAGCTACTGGAGAGAGTCCAGCGGAGGGTTATGAGGATGGTGAGGGGACTGGAGCATCTCTCCTACAAGGAGAGGCTGAGGGAGCTGGGCTTGTTCAGCCTGGAGAAGAGAAGGCTGAGAGGGGACCTTAGAAATGCCTCTCAATATCTTCAGGGTGGGGGTCAGGAGGACAGGGCCAGACTCTTCTCAGTGGTGTCCAGCGACAGGACAAGGGGCAACGGGCACAAACTGAAGCAGAGGAAGTTCCAGCTGAACACGAGGAAGAACTTCTTCCCTCTGAGGGTGACGGAGCCCTGGCCCAGGCTGCCCAGGGAGGCTGTGGAGTCTCCTCCTTTGGAGATATTCAAGCCCCACCTGGACAAGGTCCTCTACCGCTTACTGTAGGTGACCCTGCTTGGGCAGGGGTTTGGACTGGGTGACCCACAGAGGTCCCTTCCAACCCCTACCATTCTGTGTGTGTGATAATCTTTAAGGAGTAGAGAAATATTTCATGCTTTTATGAACAACGAGAAAAAAAATCAGATTAAGAAGGAACTAGGCGAACCCAAGAGCATGTAGCTCCCTGTGACGAGTAGGTCAGGACGTGTTTTACTCTACAGTGCTTCCTTCGCCAGCGCAGCGTAATTAATGATATAAAGTTGTTCTGAACTTGATTCACAAATTAAAAGCAGAAGAACAGAAGAGGTTGGGACTTGCACAGTTGTGAAACCGCGGTGCGAACGTTATTTCAGACACTATCATCATTTATTTAAATAAACTCTTAGTTCACCAGCACTCCCTTTCCCTTTCCAGTATAGAAACACATTTTAGAAGCATCACCAGCAAGGAGTGGGAGGAGAAGAAACCAGAGTCCACACAACGGCAGCTCCATCAGGTCCCTCTGTTTTGGTTTCTCACAGAATTAAGCAAAAAGAAAGAGCAAACACCAACCACCCCATCAGCCTGTTCTTGAAGAACATCATCACTTTAAAAGCCCCACCTTTAATGAACCAATTTAAACATTGGAATTTTCTCCTTGGTTTGGCAAGTTCCACAGCAGCTTTCTCAAAGCCCAGTCCATCGCGATCACAGCCCCTGGAGACTCAGCTCCCCGTGTTCCCCCACTGCTACGTGTAAATAAAAGCGTGTAAATACCGATGGTCTTCCTACAAGGCAGGGAAAGCAGGAGACGTGAAATATAAAAACTAGAGGACACTGGACCAAACACCTGAATGAAGTCACTTGCTGGGGAAAGAATAAAGGTTAGGACCAAACACTTCAATTTAAATTACCGGCACTTGTGTAGATAAACAGTATTTGGTAATTTCACTTAGGTACTAAAGGGGTTTGCACTCCCAAATGGCCCATTTCTACCAATTATGTCAATTAACTAGAAGAAAGATGGAAGAGAGGTTGCTTGGGTTTCTCTACCCACAAAGCTAAAAGGAACAGAAAGCCATTTACATTAATAAGGACCCATCAGCATCCCCTGACTGACAGGGAGCGTAACAGAGCAGTTCCAGCACACGTGGCTCCCGACCGGCACCGCGTCTCTGCCACGGGAGCCTCTCCGCGACGGGAAATAATTGCCATTGCCCTGTTAAATATGGACGCAGCCACGTTATTAAAAAAAAAAGTACAGAGCAAATGCGGGGAGGGGTTCCTCCAATCTGACCACCCATCATGATTTCCAATCAGTATTTTGCTCTCGCTGTCAGAAGGGGACTCACTCCGAAGTCAGAAAATATCACACCTCATATTTTAGCTTATTTAATGATCAGATCAGGAGGAAGCATCTATCAAGAACAGATGTTCTTCTGCCATCATGAAGCATCTCCTAAAAATCCCAGTTCCCTATGCTAATTCCAGATATGACTTCTTTAGAAACACTATCGTGGTAATAATAAACAAAATTTTCTTCCACTTCCACAGTAACTTTCCCCACAATGCTGTATTTTAAACGACATGCAATCAGCAGCAGCAAAGCAGGGCAAGTGTCTCCTGACCAGATCCTCAAGCTGGCCAAGCTTTCGCTGTGGCACGAAGCGACCACTGCCTGGTGTCAGGCACCCAGCTGAAACAGGACCATGCCTTCATGGTGCTTTCCTTCTTCAGCCAGACATCATTTTATTGACTTTTTTTCAGCTCTGTCATTCAGTGTGGATCTCCTAGCCCACAGAGAAGATGGGGTGTCTTTGGGGTAGGTGTGGTGAAGCCAGACACACACAGACTCAAAGTACTTTAACACAAGTGGTCCGAGGTGGTAGCACACCAACAGCAACCGCATTGACACACACATCTGTGATCTGGGTTCAACACATCTGGGACAGAATCACAGAAGGTTCGGGGTTGGAAGGGACCTCTGTGGGTCACCCAGCCCAACCCCCTGCCCAAGCAGGGTCACCCAGAGCAGGCTGCACAGCACCGCGGCCAGGTGGGGCTTGAATATCTCCAGAGAAGGAGACTCCACAGCCTCCCTGGGCAGCCTGGGCCAGGGCTCCGTCACCCTCAGAGGGAAGAAGTTCTTCCTCATCTTCAGCTGGAGCTTCCTCTGCTTCAGTTTGTGCCCGTTGCCCCTTGTCCTGTCGCTGGGCACCACTGGAAAGAGTCTGGCCCCGTCCTCCTGACACCCACCCTGCAGATATGTGTAGGCATTTCTAAGGTCCCCTCGCAGCCTTCTCTTCTCCAGGCTGAACAAGCCCAGCTCCCTCAGCCTCTCCTCGTAGGGGAGATGCTCCAGTCCCTTCCTCATCCTCGTAGCCCTCCGCTAGACTCTCTCCAGTAGCTCCTCATCTTTCTTGAACTGGGGAGCCCAGAACTGGACACAGGACTCCAGATAGGGCCTCACTAGGGCACAGTAGAGGGGAAGGAGAACCTCCCTCGACCTGCTGGCCACACTCTTCCTAATGCACCCCAGGATCCCATTGGCTTTCTTGGCAGCCAGGGCACACTGCCAGCTCATGGTCAGCTTGTCATCCCCCAGAACTTCCAGACGACCTAACCCAGAGGTGCCCAGTGCCATGCCAAGTGACAAGGGCTGCGGGAGCCTCGGGGACAAGGCAACCAGAGCAGTCAGCCGATGGGATGCCAGCGCGAGGTGGCTTGTGGCACGGGGGAAGCCCCGCAAAGTCCACCATAGCCAACCGAAAGAAAGTTACCCAGCCTGGTGTCCTTCAAAGAGGAGACTGCTCGCGAGAGATGGTATGGATGCCAGACTCCACAGTATAATTTAATTTCATATTCCTGAAGCCACTGTACCATGTGCACTGTGTGGAATCAGCTCATTTGAGAGGACAGCTTCGATCAAGAGCCTGTTCTGGCTCCCTAAAGCAGAGCTCCCAGCAAGGGAAAAACCAAATTGTTCCCCACACTTCAGTAAAGTGCTGTAAAACTATAGACAACGTTTAAAAAAAGATTAAGCTTAGATAATTATATAGCTTATCTATCTTGAAAAATTACAGCAATTTCTGTGCAAAGCTTCATTGCATGCAACAAAAGCAAATGTCTGTGTTCTCTGGTCTAACTGCTTTGTTTCAAGAAAATCAGACCTCTGTTTTCATGCAAGAATATTGTTTCCCAGGTCCCTTTCCAAACACCCACACGAAACAGAAACACGTTACATCTCTGCTTACGGAGACAGAGGGCACAGACAGCTTACCAGGAGGCCAGGGTGCCATTCTGCAGCCACTAACGGTATTTAGTTTCTCCTTTTTACATTTTGGTACCTAAATATTTTTTCTATCTTTTATGGCAGAGATGCCATCCATTTCAAACAAAGTTTGAAACGATCATCACATAGAACTGATTCCCCCCCCCCCATCAAAGGACATGGATGTGTTGGAGCGGGTCCAGAGGAAGCCATGAAGATGATCCGAGGGCTGGAGCACCTCTCCTACGAGGACAGGCTGAGGGAGTTGGGGCTGTTCAGCCTGGAGAAGAGAAGGCTCCGGGGTGACCTTAGAGCAGCTGCCAGTGCCTGGAAGGGTCAACAGGAAGGATGGAGAGGGGCTTTTCACAAGGGGGTGCAGTGATAGGACAAGGGGGAACAGCTCTAACCTAAAAGAGGGCAGATTGAGATGAGATATTAGGAAGAAATTCTTCCCCCTGAGGGTGGTGAGGCCCTGGCCCAGGTTGCCCAGAGGCTTCTCTGCCCCCTCCTGGCAGGGTTCAAGTCCCGGTTGGATGGAGCTCTGAGCACCCTGGTCTGGTGGAAGATGTCCCTGCTGATGGCAGGGGGGTTGGAACCAGATGATCTTGAAGGTCCCTTCCAACCCTGACCATTCTGTGATTCTATGAACCCCTCAAGGAGAGGTGAGCGCACATTCCAGCAACCCAGATAAGGATTTAATCCATCCAGCTTTTGCGCTTCTTCCCCCAAGTATGGGCTTTAGTTTAACTATCTGTTCAAAATCTGACCTGACTTTCCAGCACCATCTTGATTCAACGCCTTTTCTTTTGTGAAGTCAGGCGCGTTGAAAACCTACCCGTAGCTTATTCCATTTGGAATGCATCTTCTGGTTTTCCTCCCTACTCTGGTCTTTCCTTTTCTGCTTCATATTATATAGGTTTCAGCTCAGAGAAAAAATGCTATAATAAAAATACTAGCTAGTGAAAGTATTTAAGTATTGATTTATCCTGCAAGTCTTTAAGCTTTTTTTTTTTAAGAAAAAAAATCAAGAACAAGCAACCAGAAGTAGGACAGGCAATGGCAAGTAGAATACCATACAAGAACTTCATACTCTCTTTTGACGCGTCCGTCCATGTATTGATAGCCCTGGCCATAGCTAGCAGGCTCCAGAGCTCCTGGCAGCTGGTTTTCAGAAGAGCAAGCCAGCAACATCAGAACCTGCTTGGACATCAACCTCGGAAGAGCTGGATCAGGCAGGGCTCGATCCTTGCTCCAGAGGATGGATCATCCATCAGTCCCTCCTCCAGTTGGGCTCCAGGGAATCCCTGGATGACCCAACACAAGCGCACCTCGCACTCCAACGTCCGTTCTTCACCCCTACCAGCTGCTGAGCAGGACAGCCCTTTGCAACCCACCGGTGATGAAGTGGCTGCTTGAAACCCCTGCTAGCTCTCAGGATACTTCACAGGGAAACGAGGAACATTTTGCTCCATTTTAATAGGGTGTCAGAAGATGAAAGAGCATCCAGACGGTATTTTTCCCCTTCCTCACTGTTATGGGTTTGCATGGCAAGGTTTTGGTAGTGGGGGGGCTATAGGGGTAGCTTCTGTGAGAAGCTGCAAGAACCTTCCCCAATGTCTGAAAAAGCCAGTCCTAGCTGGGTCCAAGACGGACCCACCATTGCCCAAGGCCAAGCCAATCGGCAACGGTGGTAGCACCTCTGGTATAACATATTTAAGAAAGGGAAGAAAAAAACTCTGGGGTGAAACAGCAGGGGCGAAGGAGGGGGGGAGGATGTGACTGAAATGTCAGAGCAGAGAGTCTTCCCTTGCAGCTCGTGATGAAGACCATGATAACGCAGGTTGTCTCCCTACAGCCCATGGAGGTCCACGGTGGAGCAGATATCCACCTGTAGCCCATGAAAGGGACCCCACACCAGAGCCTGAAAGAAGCTGTGACCCCATGGGGAGCCCTTGCTGGAACAGGCTCCTGCCAGGACCTGGGGATCTGTGAGGAGAGGAGCCCAACCAGATCTGGTTTTATTTCTCACTATCCTACTCTGATTTGGTGTCCAGTTCTGGGCTCCCCACTTCAAGAAAGATGAGAAGCTACTGGAGAGAGTTCAGAGGGGTTGTGGAGTCTCCTTCTCTGGAGATATTCAAGCCCCGCCTGGACGCGGTCCTGTGCAGCCTGCTCTGGGTGACCCTGCTTCAACAGGGGGGTTGGGCTGGGTGACCCTCAGAGGTCCCTTCCAACCCCGACCATTCTGTGATTCTGTGAATTAAACTCTGTTTTCTCCCCAAGTTCAGTCTGATTTGTCCATGATGGTAACTGGTGAGTGATCTCCCCCTGTCCTTGTCTCGACCCTTTCATCATATCTCCTCTCCCCTGTCCAGCTGAGGAGGGGAGTGATGGAGCCATTTTTGTGGGCACCTGGCTTTTATCCAGCCCAAACCAAAACACTCACCTACCACAAATGATAAATCTGTGTATTTTCCAAGCAAAACGCACAGCATCGCTGCTGTTGTAATGCAATTGCATTCACTGCACAGCAATGTGTTTTAAGTAGTAAAATACACCTAGGGACAATGAAACCTGCAGTTTTATTTGAATACAGGAGTAACAGCAGCTTGAAGTGAAACTTCAAAGCAACGCAATCATCCGTCACACCAGAAAATGCAGTTAAAAACACAGTTATCAAGGAAAAAAATATAAACACACTCAGAAAATTGAAGGAAAATAATTCAGCGGAGTAGCTGGTGATCACATAACATTTACACCACAGAAATGTTTAGCGCTGTGTTAGTTTTATGCCTGAGCTTTCTCCACTTCAAGAACTGCAGCTCCCAGCCTTCCCCCCGGGCCATCGCTGCCAGCGAGCGGGATCCCGGGGGGCGAGGAGGCACCGAGGGTTCCGTCTCGGATGATTCGGGATGGGGACAATCCATATTTTACAAACATCGTGTTCCCAAATACTCAGCTTCACTCATATCCCTCCAGAACACGGCAATTCACTTTGCCTGCTGAATAGGTTTGGGTTTCTTTTGGGGCTTCCTTGGGTTTTGGGGGGTTCTTTTGGGGGGGTTCGTTGGGTTTTGAGGGGTTCTTTTGGGGGGTTTTGGGGGATTCTTTTGGGGGGTTTTGTTGGGTTTTGGGGGGTTCTTTTGGGGGTTTCGTTGGGTTTTGGGGGGTTCTTTTGGGGGGTTTCATTGGGTTCTTTTGGGGGGTTCTTTTGGCGGGTTTCGTTGGGTTTTGGGGGGTTTCGTTGGGTTTTGGGGGGTTCCTTTGGGGAATTTTGTTGGGTTTTGGGGGGTATTTTGGGGGGTTTCGTTGGGTTTTGGGGGGTTTCGTTGGGTTTTGGGGGGGTATTTTGGGGGGTTTCGTTGGGTTTTGGGGGGTATTTTAGGGGGTTTGGTTGGGTTTTGGGGGGTATTTTAGGGGGTTTGGTTGGGTTTTGGGGGGGTATTTTGGGGGGTTTCGTTGGGTTTTGGGGGGTTCTTTTGGGGGGTTTCGTTGGGTTTGGAGGGGGTATTTTGGGGGGTTTCATTGGGTTTTGGGGGTTTTGTTGGGTTTTCGGGGGGGTTTTAGGGTTTTGTTGGGTTTTGGAGATTTTGGGGGGTTTCTTGGGGTTTGGAGGTTTTTTTGTTTGGGTTTTTTTTTTTTGTTTGGTTGGCTTTTTTTGTTTTTGTTTTTTTAATTTAAGGGAACTGAGGTTTTATAGCCAGAATTTCAAGGAGCTGCTGGCTATAGCAGAGGGGGCAGCCCGTGCCGATGCAGGGCGAGCCTGGGCTCAGCGACAGCGTTCTGGTACGGCTGCTGCTCTCCCTTCCCCCAGCCAAGCCCCCCACACAGGCTTTGAGCATCCTTCAGCCTTATTTTCACCCATCTACAAAAGCCCGCTTTGGCAGACGCCTCAATCTTACGCCCCACGACATTTCTTCTCAAAACTTCGGATCTATTTCTTTTTATTTTCCACACCACTATGGTCAATTTTCCCCCCTCCTCTACATCATTTCAGGCACTTCAGAGCACAGAAGTCACCAGCCCCATCCACTCGCAGCTCTGCTAGAGCCCATCTATTCCATCTCTGGATGCACAAGCGCTGAAGGAAGATGTTAAGTAACACAGCAGTCTTGTCACCGCCAGGAACTCTCCCAAGTCAGTGCTTGTATGGTTTTTTTGGGTTTGTTTTTTTTTTTTTTTTTACAAAAACATGATATAGATCAGCAGGAATGGAATCATCGAGTCATTAAGGTTGGAAAAGACCTCTAAGATCATCAAGTCCAACCATCATAAGGCGTTGGAAAAGACCCTGAAGATCACAGAGCCCAACCGTTGACCTAACACCCCCAAGTCCACCACTGACCCACATCTGCACGCCAAGAGGTGATGGCCCACCATGCCGGAGTCGGGGTTAGATTTTTCACTGCTGGGTCCTTTGAATAGCCAGACACCGAATTAAAAGCAAGAGCCACGCGGTCATAAACATCACCTGACCAAAATCACTACCTGCCTTTGTACTAAATCCCATTTCAAAATTACTATCTGCATTTATACTAAATCCCCTTTAAAAAGCATTTCGAGCCGAAAACTTAAAATATATTGCAATTATACAGCAGCTATTAGTAACACACGTTGTACAGTTTTACGAAGTGTTAATAAACTCCATAATAAAAATATACCAATACGCAGTGAATTTTTTAGTTATGAAATGCAATTATAGGTCATCTGTTTGCTTTTAATCACGCTGAGTAATTGGCTCCCTCGCTTCCCGCTGATGCATTTATCATTCTTTCCAGAAGTAGCTTTAATATATGTTTTACACCCTCCTCACACCTACGTGGACAACTGCAAAAGATATAGGGCAGCGGCGATTTGGGCTCGCTGCGGATGAAACCAGACCATCTGGCAACGCCTGACACCCACTTTACACAGGTAGAATTGACTACACAGGGCAGGGCTGGAGCACCCAGCTCACGGCAGCCGCCGTGATTCAGCGAGGCAACCAGTAGGACAGCGGGAAAGGAGAATTTATGGCAGGATTTGAAAGCCATCCAGCAAAAAGCACAGATACCGATGCTCTGCAGCTCTCTAAAAAAGAGAGGCTACAATTTATAACATTTAAGATCAATCGGGTATCGTGCCCTGGAACACTTCAGTGCAGAGGGCTACGAGGATGAGGAGGGGACTGGAGCATCTCTCCTACGAGGAGAGGCTGAGGGAGCTGGGCTTGTTCAGCCTGGAGAAGAGAAGGCTCAGAGGGGACCTTAGAAATGCTTATAAATATCTGCAGGGTGGGGGTCAGGAGGATGGGGCCAGACTCTTTCCAGTGGTGCCCAGCGACAGGACAAGGGGCAACGGGCACAAACTGAGGCAGAGGAAGCTCCAGCTGAAGATGAGGAAGAACTTCTTCCCTCTGAGGGTGACGGAGCCCTGGCCCAGGCTGCCCAGGGAGGCTGTGGAGTCTCCTTCTCTGGAGATATTCAAGACCCACCTGGACGCGGTGCTGTGCAGCCTGCTGTGGGTGACCCTGCTTGGGCAGGGGGTTGGGCTGGGTGACCCACAGAGGGCCCTGCCAACCCCAACCATCCTGTGATTCAGGGGCACCACGACTGCCTGCCTAAAAGGCACCAGGCCTGGAGAGGCACCATCTCCTGCCAGCTGAATTGCAAGACCTTCCTTTCTTCTCTAAATAATTAATACTAAATGAATTAAGGCTCTTAATCACCAGGATGCTCTGAGGAACAGGGCTTGCTGATTACCTGACAGAGGAAAGAAATCTGGGAATGCACGCTTATAATTTAGATGCTTTTATTCACCAGATTTCTCCCAGCTTTTAGCTTCACAACGAGAAACTGGTCCAGAACGTATTTAAAAAATAATAATAATCTTAATGTGACCATCAAAGCAGGTTTGAATCAAACCTCGAGGCAGGACCCTGACTCCTTTTCCAGCCTACATGTGCAGCACAGCATTTGAGGTCTGGAAGTGCCACTCCAAGGCTTATATTTCCTTGGAAAACAGAACAGTAAATGGGCACTGTGATCTTTAAAAGCTGTTTAATATACGGCAAGTGACCCAACTGGTACACGTAGCACTTCTGCAAAACGCAGCTTTAGCGTCTCTGCAGGCAAACAAAAAGCAGGCGGCTTCGAGACAACGTGATTTCAGAGCACTCTTTAGTTTTAAAAAAAGGAACAGTTTTCTATTCCAGAGCTACAGCCTTACCGTTAATTCCCTGTTACCAGCACCTGAGGGTTTTTTTTTTTTTGCTATATCACAGAAGACTGAATAAATATATAGTTCTTAAATGGCCATTCGTTCTTTTAATTAAGTACAGTGAAAAATACATGGTTTGCTAAGGCAACGGGTGTCAAAATATGTCCAAATAATATTGTGTTAAGGATATGTAGAATACCTTAAATGCTACATATCCTAGAGAACAGGTATTACACAAAGCTGATTTTGCTCGGAGGAAATTCTCTCTTCCTAATTAGAGACGCTGAAAACTCCCGCAGCCGGCTGAGTGACAAGCCCATTTCCTGCTAACCAGGGTTATCATTCAACAGCCAAATCCAGTTGTCAACCAAATTATTCTGAGGACAGATAAGTCTATCTCTGCACTGTAACTTTCCCTAGAATATCAGGCTTCCCATGCATCACACCCCTCCGGAAAAGACGAGCAGCTTGGCAGGTGCCAGCTTTGAGCTAAGAACCAAGCGGAAGCGAAGGTGACAGTGGTTGGCAGCGGGGATTTCTGCAAGAAATACGGCTTAGAGCAACAAAGCTACCCATCAAAACCAGCAACCCAGCCAAAAAGAGATGACACAGGAGGAATAAACCCTTACCACCTTCGTCTTGATACTGAAAAACTTCTTCCCAGATGAGCGGGGCTTGGACCAACACCCCCTTTCTCACCAGAACCATAAAATCACAGAATCAATATGGTTGGAAAAGACCTCTAAGATGATCAAGTCCAACCATCAACCTAACCCCACCATGCCTGGTAAACCATGTCCCCAAGTGCCACATCCACACGTTTTTTGAAATCCTCCAAAACTGGAGTGGTGGAGACTCCACCACTGCCCTGGGTAGCCTGGTCCAATGCCTGACCTCTCTTTCAGTCAAGACATGTCTCCTAATATCCAACCTAAACCTCCCCTGACTCAACTTGAGACCATTTCCAGCAGGCATGAGAGCTTCAACACCCCAAAACCCCAACCCGGGATGCTTCCATCATGTCCTCTGCTCATCCAGACACCCCCTTCCCTTGCACAGAGCAGGACCTGGGGCTTTTGCTCAGGCTCTGAAGGCAGCCTGGTGTCCCAGCAGGTATCACCACAGCCTGGGGACAGGCGCAATTGCCACAGGGCTCTTGTGGGGCCAGGTCAAAGCCGCCTTTGTTCCTGGCTGTCATCTGCCCACCTGATTACGGTAATCCCCCTCCATAGCCTCAGGGAGAGGAGCCATCCTTCCTTCCAGGACTGTCAACAGGAAAACTACTGAAAGATGCATAGAAAAGATAAAACAAATAACTAGCAGGTCCTAAGGAGAGAGAGGGGAGAAGAATGGAGAAGAATCCCTAAGAGAAAAAAAATCCAAACAAAAAACCACAATACAAATGCACCAAGCTAAGAAATTGCACAGATGGGTAAGACCATGGTAACGGGCACAGCAACTGCTATGAAAACCCACTGAGGTCCCTTTCGACCCCTGCCATGCTGGGATTCTGTGATTGGCCCAGCCACCCAGAGCAAAGAGAAGAATGACAGCAGAGTATTTTTGCACCGGTTCTTCGGAAAGTGGAGCCGTAACCACCTCCGCAGGGGCCGCAGCCAGAGGCATCCAGCCCACGGGCTTAGGCAGGCAGCAGAGAATTCCGCTCCCGCACACCAGGGACTCCCCTGAAGTCTATAGGACAGCATCATATCAAAGGTAGCTTTGAAAGTGGCAAACCTCAGAGAGGAATATGCCAAAATTGGATGATCAAAGGCATCAGACAACATGTGAAAAGAACAGGAGATGGATTTTATGGTTTCCTTCATTCCCATAGTGCAAGGAATCATTATCGCCTTATCTGCCAGTCAGCGCCTGAGACTCCCCAGCCGCTTTATAAAGTCCTTCAAAACGCCAGGAGAGTCCTGACTCTGATTCCTCAAGGAGCTCGAGACAGTCTTGCATTTATTGATTCCCGTTTAGCAGCGCCTTGATCTCACTGCTCGTCGCCCAGCATCGCCCACGCACTGCTGGAACCCACAAGACCCAGATTTCCTGCGCAGAGGTTGGGTTTTGATCCAATTAACACACCCAGGCATCTGCAATGAGTCCAGGTGCCTGCACTTTGGAAAAAGGGTGGGATTCTGGGGCTCAAGAGCACACCTCCCAGTTAAGACAATCACAGAACGGCAGGGGTTGGCAGGGACCTCTGTGGGTCACCCAGCCCAACCCCCTGCCCAAGCAGGGTCACCCACAGCAGGCTGCACAGGACCTTGTCCAGGTGGGGCTTGAATATCTCCAGAGAAGGAGACTCCACAGCCTCCCTGGGCAGCCTGGGCTCCGTTACCCTCAGAGGGAAGAAGTTCTTCCTCATCTTCAGCTGGAGCTTCCTCTGCTTCAGTTTGTGCCCATTGCCCCTTGTCCTGTTGCTGGGTACCACTGAAAAGACTCTGGCCCCGTCCTCCTGACCCCCACCCTGCAGATATTTAGAAGCATTTATGAGGTCCCCTCTGAGCCTTCTCTTCTTCAGGCTGAACAAGCCCAGCTCCCTCAGCCTCTCCTCGTAGGAGAGATGCTCCAGTCCCCTCACCATCCTCGTAGCCCTGCGCTGGACTCTCTCCAGCAGCTCCTCATCTTTCTTGAACTGGGGAGCCCAGAACTGGACACAGCACTCCAGATGAGGCCTCACCAGGGCAGAGTAGAGGGCAAGTAGAACCTCCCTTGACCTGCTGGCCACACTCTTCCTAATGCACCCCAGGATGCCATTGGCCTTCTTGGCAGCCAGGGCACACTGCTGGCTCATGGCCAACCTCTCGTCCCATTAGTGGAGATCTGCATCCAATAAGACTTTTTAAATAGAAAGCAAAATTTGGCTCGGATAAGCAAGACGAGCAGCCAGTCTTGCAGTCTTCATTCACACAGCAAGGCCATACACTTGAAAAAATAGAAGAGTCTTTGATTTCTCAATATTCACTTTCTATTTTCAAAATCATAGCTCAAGGGAACGAATATGAATTTTTTTTTTTGTCATTAGCACTTGAAACAGATGTACCGCCCGCATCTCCAGGAGGCTTCTTGCTAGCTGAGTTCTTATTTCTCTCAGCTGAATATTTTAGCCATTACTTTCTATGGGAAATAGAGTTTTTTAGCTGGCTCGTCCCCTTCTCCTAGGCATCAAATGGCCACCTACAAAATGGCCAAGTTTGCAGAACCCTCTGCCAAAGAAGCTTTGCTTTACCAGTCTTGACTCATGTCAGACAAACTGCCAGAGACTCCAGAACTGCTCTTGGCAAGGCACAAGATGGAAACCGTCCAAACTCCAGCAGTGCGCCCGCCACACAAAGGAGCTGATGTATTGCATATGGAATTGTGTCACTGATGACATATAATTGTATCATTACCTAGAGTGAAATTAATGGAAGTCAGCATTCAGGAAAATACGAAAGAAATTAGCTTTGAAGGAGTGTAATGAAAGATTTAAGTTAAGGAAGAAATCCGTCACATTTTTTAAATTACTGGTTATAGAGCCGTCACAGACACCATCCAAACTCCGCTTGTCACTCAGACACGAAGACTCTTCTGCTCCTTCAAACCACAGCGTTGTTCTACAACACTCAAGCACGAATAACTGTCTTGATCCCTGTGCTCAAATATACAGGCACACACAAATTAATTTGCAGGTGAATGAAAAACTATTGTCAGATCCAGGATAAAAGACAGCTTTTAGAGGGTCTTGTGCAGGAGAATTTCTATTCAAATGCTAGTCGAGCATCACGCAGAGAGGGAATTGCATCACTGGGTACACGACTGCGCGCTCTTTCACACATCAAAGCCACTCAGTAATCGGTCAACGGTTGTTTGCAACGCATATTAAAAGAAAACTCTGTTACTGGGAAGGAAAAATAGGATTTACAATTTATAGCTTGACATTGTCATCTTCGAATGGGTCCCAAGCACCCTCGCCGGAAGGATGCGACTTGGTGATCGTTCTCCAAAACACATTTGAACAAGGAACAGCAATTTTATTTCAGCCAAATTCTACCATTGGACTATTTCTAATAGACAGGTTCAGGTTCAAGACATTCCAATTCTAAAACCCTTGTGAGATACAGACAGCTCCACTTTTTACGTATTTACTAATTGCACCTTACCAGTATTTACACAGCTGAAGGCACCCTCACAGCAAAACCAGCTGAAAGCACCGGTTGAAAACTCCAGCCTAACTAGAGGGAGGAAAAAATAATTAAAATAGACTACATATAGGGTAACTTACTGCCATTTTGGTGGGTTTCATGAAAAAGCACGTGTGCAGCTGTGAGCCGCACCACGCGACAGTTAATCCCACCACAGACCAGGCTGGCACCCAGAGCCCTGCCTCTCCCCCAGTTCACCCATGCGGGGCTGCTCGCCTTGGGCCTCCCCACAGCCGTGAAGCTGTGACCACGCAGGTCCACCCCAACTCCCGTCCTTGGCTCTTGAATAGAATAAAACAACAGGAACTCATCTGAAGGCCTTCCAAGGTGCTTCACACCAAGACAGCTGGAGCTGGCCCCAAGAGCCATGCACTGATTTATCTCTAGAGATAACAGGGCACATTGGACACACCACTGCTTTATTAGAGGACAACCTCCTCGATGAACATTGACATGTAAGGATCTTCCATATCACCAGCAGCACTCCACAATTTAACAACCTGCAAACAGCCAAAAAGCATCTCCCCATTTTGATGCAGAATTTATAAAGCGCTTTTTACATCTTTCTGACATTAGCTGCACTTCGAATTGTCAAAATATGCAATTTTTGATTGCAGTAAAAAAATCTGCACAGCAGCCATAGAACCATAGAATGGTTTGGGTTGGAAGGGACCTTAAAGAACATCTGGGTCCAACCCCCCTGCCATCAGCAGGGACATCTTCCACCAGCCCAGGGTGCTCAGAGCTCCATCCAACCTGGCACCTGACTGCGATACGAATCTGTAAGTCAGCTCCTGTCTGGAGCTTTTACCCAGCCTGAAGAAGAATCAGATGAACTAACCCAAGTTTACAACATAATTGAGCTTGTGCTATGCTTGGTCACCGTTAGCAGAACAGGGTAGGTTCTTGTATTTTATATTAGTGCTAATATGTGCAAAGTCATACCCTTTCAAATGTCTACAGTAAAAAAAAAAAAGACCAATTTACTGTATATAGCACTTCTAATAACTGCACTGAAGTGAGATGTACCTAGCTTGAAAAAAACCATTGTTTTTCTTGGTAGTTATCATTTGAAAAACCACTTAACCTAAACACTAACATACATGATGATGTATATACACATGGTTCACCTGTGGCAGAAGTTATGAGATACAGAAGTCAGCTGCCATCTCACAGCACTGGGATTTCTCCCAGAACTCCAGAGCTTCATGGACGGAAGGAGAACACCCATACAACATTTCAGCTAGGATCTCGACCATGCTTTGGAGCTCCTTGCACCTCCGACCTCCACGTGCTCGATCCACATGGCAGAGCAGCCTTCAAGCACATAAACCGGACCCCTTCCAGCTGAAGCCAAGCCTGAGGCTGTTCTTTAAGCATCCCACAGGCATCAGGCCTCCGGGGAACAGCCTACAGCTCGCTCCAGAAAAACCGCTCACATGCTCAGGCTGTGGACACCAGGCCCTCTCCATGAGACCTCCTGCTCTGGTGCTGCTCAGCCAAGTCAATGCAAACACGGCTCCTGCCCTGCTCTTCCGTTATCACAGAACCACAGAATGGTCGGGGTTGGCAGGGACCTCTGTGGGTCACCCAGCCCAACCCCCTGCCCAAGCAGGGTCACCCACAGCAGGCTGCACAGCACCGCTTCCAGGCGGGTCTGGAATATCTCCAGAGAAGGAGACTCCACAGCCTCCCTGGGCAGCCTGGGCCAGGACTCTGTCACCCTCAGAGGGAAAAAGTTCTTCCTCATGTTCAGCTGGAACTTCCTCTGCTTCAGTTTGTGCCCGTTGCCCCTTGTCCTGTCGTGGGCACCACTGGAAAGAGTCTGGCCCCGTCCTCCTGACACCCACCCTGCAGATATTTAGAAGCATTTCTAAGGTCCCCTCTCAGCCTTCTCTTCTCCAGGCTGAACAAGCCCAGCTCCCTCAGCCTCTCCTCCTAGGAGAGATGTTCCAGTCCCCTCACCATCCTCGTAGCCCTCCGCTGGACTCTCTCCAGCAGCTCCTCATCTTTCTTGAATTGGGAAGCCCAGAACTGGACACAGGACTCCAGATGGGGCCTCACTAGGGCAGAGTAGAGGGGAAGGAGAACCTCCCTTGACCTGCTGCCCACACTCCTCCTAATGCACCCCAGGATGCCATTGGCCTTCTTGGCAGCCAGGGCACACTGCTGGCTCATGGTCACCCTGTCGCCCACCAGGACACCCACGTCCCTCTCCACAGAGCTGCTCTCCAGCAGGTCCGCCATGTTTCCATCCCCAGCATCATCGAGGAGCAGAGGTGAGTTACCACAGGAAAAAAAAAAAAAAAAAATCAAAATATCATCTGGATCTCAGCAAGTGCTTCATTTGGATCCAGCCTGACATCTGGAGGAGTATTTAGCTGAACAACAACACAGTTCATACAAACAGGCACCAAAACAAAAAAACCACAACAGTGGACTCCATATATTGTTACCTCTCTCTGAAGCAAAAATATCTTAAAAGAGGGGGCAAATCAAAATGTTATAAACAATTCTGACGATCCTTCAAAAGCAAGACTCTGACTGCTAGAACGCACCTTCTCTCCTCCTTCACTCCCATAAATAATATTCTTTCAAGGGAAATCGTGAAGCCCCGAGGTAAAACTAATATTTTCAAGTTTTACCCCGGTAGGTTACAAAACTTCTCCGCTGGCCCTATATCCTTGGGTCTATATTGATTTTTTCAATTAAAAATTTATCAGGACTAGAGGAAGTAATAAAGCAGCCAAAATCACTATGGGAGACCCGGAGATGAAAATATAAGGTTGTTGCAGACACCGAGCTGGGCTGGAGCTAGCAAAAGCAGTTGATGCACACGATATCTAAAAGCAGGCAACAAAACTGGTCGACCACAAACAGAACAAGAAAGGGAGGAAAAGGAGGAGGAGGAAGATAACAATCGATGGAGTTAGATTTATAGTGAAAAGGTTAATTGAATCTTTTGCAGACTTTTACTTTGGTAGTCACTTTTCCTAATGTAAATATATTTAAGTGCCCTTTTCTGAGGCTCCGGTCTCAAAAATACTTGATGCATACAAAAATCCCCCCGCAATAAATCACCTCTTCGCTTTCTGAAAGGTAAAGCGGTGTGACTGTATAGCAGCTGACCTGCAAATAAATCTCAGCAGCGAGACGTGTCCCCTTCTGCCTGGCACTGTAACTACTGGAGGCATTTCTTTCCTTTAAACAACAACAGGAGGCTTGTAACGTAGGATTATGGTTATCAGAAAGGATCTGAGCAGACCAGCACGCATAAATCTGTGCAGAAAGAGCAGTCGAGTCACTTCTCCAAAGCCTGCAGAACACAATTTGATAAACTGAAGAAACAGGGAACTTGTAGTGTATCATCTTCAAAGGTCAAGAGCAACATCGCAGGAGCAGCGATTTCTCTACCCCCCCCTTTCAGCCAAACCTCACCACCCTCACTACCCCTGTAAATGATAGAATCATAGCATGGTTTGGGTTGGAAGGGACCTTGAAGATCATCTGGTTCCAACCCCCCTGCCATCAGCAGGGACATCTTCCACCAGACCAGGGTGCTCAGAGCTCCATCCAACCTGGCCTTGAACACTGCCAGGGAGGGGGCAGCCACAGCTTCTCTGGGCAACCTGGGTCAGGGTTTCAACATCCCCATGCAGAAGGATTTCCTCCTAATATCTCATCTCAATCTGCCCTCTTTTAGCTTAGAGCCATTCCCCCTTGTCCTATCACTACACACCCTTGTGAAAAGCCCCTCTCCATCCTTCCTGTAGCCCCTCCAGGCACTGGCAGCTGCTCTAAGGTCACCTCGCAGCCTTCTCTTCTCCAGGCTGAGCAGCCCCAACTCCCTCAGCCTGTCCTCGCAGGAGAGGTGCTCCAGCCCTCGGATCATCTTCGTGGCCGTTTTGGAAAACCAAAGATTTCAAGTCACCCCAAAATGATGTTCAAGGAAAAATGCCATGGTAGAGCAACTGGGGAATGGAAATCCACCCAGTAACAGCACCACCCGGAGAAGCCCGTAGGGTGCACAAAAGTGGGTCGTGCCATTTGGGTGAAAACGGGACAATTTAAGAATGAAAAAAACCCCAGACCCAGCCTCCAATTTGTTTTGGTTGTATCTTCAGTAATGGATCATTTTCAACGCTATTCTCCATTTCTGTATTTTGAAAATTACAGAGTCCTCCTGCTACTAAAATAATTGTATGTGATGGAGCTGCAAGAGGTGCGGGGCGGGAGGGAGGCAGGCAAGAAAAAGAGGAAAATTACTGTACTTTTTTCCCCTAAACATTGTTCCGAGATTCAGAGAGCCTCACACGCTTGAACGGGAACCTCTCATGTGTAAAATCAAAACGGAGGGATGCAGTTTCACTGCCGAGCTGATCTCTCCTTGAGCTCGTGCCAGCCATACGCAAACACGTCGGGCTATCCAAATGTGGTATCACAAGCTACTTGGTTCAGCCTCACAAACAAATGGTAACGGCTTCATCTTCTCAAGAGGCAGCCATCACGCCCTTCCAGCGACTGAGAAGGTATTTAACCATCACTGAAAAACCACAAAGTCAGTGAAGAAAAGGTTGAGCTGGGCTCAAAGCTCCCCCCAAGCGCTGGTGTTTCTCCGGGGAGGGTGGAGGAGAGACAGAAGAACCAAGATCTGCAGTTACACCCTGCTGGCTTCAAGGGGACCTTAGAAATGCTTATAAACATCTCAAAGGTGGGTGTCAAAAGGACAGGGCCAGACTCTTTCCAGTGGTGCCCAGCGACAGGACAAGGGGCAATGGGCACAAACTGAAGCACAGGAAGCTCAAGATGAACATGAGGAAGAACTTCTTCCCTCTGAGGGTGACGGAGCCCTGGCCCAGGCTGCCCAGGGAGGTTGTGGAGTCTCCTTCTCTGGAGATATTCCAGCCCCGCCTGGACGCAGTCCTGTGCAGCCTGCTCTGGGTGACCCTGCTTCAGCAGGAGGGTTGGAGCAGATGACCCCCAGAGGTCCCTTCCAACCCCTGCCATGCTGTGATTCTGTGATAATTTAAGCCCTGCCACCACTTAGCAAAGGGCCGAGGAAAGTCATCTCTACAAGATGCTCTGAGGATTATGAAGAGCTGGGCAAGGAAAAAGAACCAACCCAGCCCAGATGCTACCACCCCGATGACACCAGGTCCCCCAACTCTGGCAACAAGCACGGGCAAGCAGCATCCCCTCCATCTCACCCGGCCGGCACTCACGGAGCCGACGCAGGCTTCCCGCGGGGACAACCAAGTGACAGCCGTGAAATACGTGATTACACAATATCCACGTCCAGCATCTGTCGCCTTTGTGTTTTTTTGTCCTCCACAGGCTAAGAAGGAGCAAAGCCTCCCAAAAGGCTCCAGATAAAAACAAACCCACAACTGTTTTAACACATAAAAATGCCACTTTTGTAGCTGGTGTGTCTCCTCTTGGCGTACGTGGCTCATATCCCCAGGGTGGAAAGACCCGCATTCAGGGTGAGGTGAAGGAAAAATGGTATTTTGGGTCAGCTTGGAAAAGCTGAACATAAATCTACAACTAACAAGGTAACCCCTTCCGACCTCCAGTCCTGAAAAGCTGAGTTTCTCTCGCACTGGTCACTGATAATTACTACGTGCCAAAGCACGGTCCCTCTCCTCCGGGCTTCCACCGCCTCTACTACCTGCTCACACCTACCCTTGCATGAGAAACTTGCACAGCCGGCGTGAGAAGACACCTCAGTCTTTAATATTATTTTTTTTCCTATATGTTTCTCTGGATACGCTTGAATAGCGGAGGCGAGAAATGGAAGGTTTTCCCACTACACTCTAACAAAACCACTTAATCTCATGCACAGCAACTGTTAAATGATTCCACTGTATTTATAGGGCGAGAAGAGCAAATAAACTCGAAGTTTCCACTCCTCCCTCCCTCTCCATTAAGAATTTTTATCCTCCTTCACACCACCCTTGCAGAAAGCAATGCTGGCAGATGTGCCTGAACGCAAGTCCTAGAAGGACAAGCAGCATTCAGAGAAGAAAAACGCCATCACAGAGACCTTTTACTGTTTTTAAGCAAGCAACACCGAAGAACAGTGGATCCGAAACCACCCTTGGCGCATCCCAGGGACCAAAGACCATCGGCTCATCCGCGGGAATCCAGAGGAAGCAGAGCTCTGCTGTTTTACCACCTACGTCCTACTCTAAGTGGCCACGGCCGCAGTGGCTCGGGTCGCGTGGCACGCCAGGTCATTTCCCCAAGGATTACCAATCCCACAGCCTAGGACCAGAAAGACCCAGTGAAAAGGGGGAGTTTTTTTTACAAAAACTCATCATACATTCCAAAAATACATTATTTTTCATAAAAAGAGACAAATATACTTGACTGTTTCTCTAAGTCCTACCCAGCAGGGGTCACTGAATTAATAAAAAATAGGAAATACGACCAGAACGTGGACATTTGTTCTTCTAAAAAAACTTTTCGCTGCCTTTGAATCTTGTGTTTGCAGAGATGCCCCTTAAAACAGAAAATTCTCTGTGCGAAAGTCGTTAACAAAAATCCGAGTCAAACCTGACAGATTCAGCTTCAGGAGCAAAGTAATAAACACATCATTAACACCACAGAACTCCCACAAATTCCAAACCAGCAGGTGCCCATTGGATACAGCAGCTGAAATCCCATTTAACCGCGTCTCTTCTCCCTATTTCATCTAGTTTATTTTCTTTTTTCTTTTTTTCCAGGATCACAAAAAGCAGCAGAGCATCAGCTAGCGTAAATTAGCACAGTTGCAGCCTTACACCCAAGACTTCAGAATTATGCAAATATTTCCCATCTGTAGGTCTGGACCCAATCTTGCTGGAAAAACAAAGGCAAAACTGTCTCATTGTGTCTGCTATCCAAATAGAAAGCTCAATGTTTCCGAAAGAGAAAGTTCATAGGGAATTAGTGTGTTTTTAAACAATTCTTTAACTTTTATTACCAGCTACTTCAACTAGCATCGTCACCTCTGCCGCTTTTCCCATCTACGCAGCGCGTCGTCCTTCTGCAAACCTTCATCAGCCAGAATTTGAATAATTTATTTTCTGAGCGTTCCAAAACAAGACCAAAACAAGTAGGAAAGTTTCCACTCCGTCAATTTTATTTGAGTTTGAACTTAAAGAGGGGGAACTAAGGTGTTTCTCCATCAAACAGTCCCAGAGAGCCCACGTTTCTCTGCCCTTTCCCAACAAAGCCGCGCGTTTCCAAGGCGCTTTGTTAGAGCCGGAGTCGTCCCCGCTGTTTCGCCCCCAGCTCGGAGGGCTCCCGACAGCTGACCCACGCGGGGCTCACGCCTTTGTCTCCCACCCTCCTCAGCACCCTTCGTTTCTATGGAAAAGGGACAATCTGCTCGGCCCACTGCCTCGCCCCCGGAGCGGCAGTTGGGAAGCCGGGGGTCTCCTCCTACCCCTCGGCTTTCATGCTGAGCATGTCCATACCCCAATTATCCCGAGAGAACTCCGGCATTAATCAGTTAATATTGTTACTGAAGCTGTCAGGAATAAATTGTTCTTCTTTGCCACAACTGTGAAGCGGAGGGCACCCCGACACCGCCCCAAGGCAGCGATGCAGATGCTCCCTCCCAGCAGGGTGCTGTCCCCACGGCTCCCAGCCACGCGCGAGGGAACCAAGCCCACGCGTACCCACGGCTGCGCAGAGACTGCCGGCACCCAGCAGAACCCTCTTCCCAAATAGGAATTGAAAAAAATATAATTAAAAAAGTCTGGCACGGAGAAAAAGCTCTAAATAACCATTTCTAGCCTTGAAATTTGATCTATCTACACACAGTTTCCAGCAACTGCACCCAAACCACGTGCCCTCTTCATGAGGTTTGGATTTTCCACGGGCAGGTGTAGCGTTCAGTCTTAACGCTAGCTTAAAAAAGGAGAAACTTTAAGAGAAGAGGGTGATGGAGCCCTGGCCCAGGCTGCCCAGGGAGGCTGTGGAGTCTCCTTCTCTGGAGATATTCAAGCCCCACCTGGATGTGGTCCTGTGCAGCCTGCTCTGGGTGACCCTGCTTGGGCAGGGGGTTGGACTGGGTGACCCACAGAGGTCCCTTCCAACCCCGACCACAAGATCCTCTACAACCTACTGTAGGTGACCCTGCTTCAGCAGGAGGGTTGGACTGGGTGACCCACAGAGGTCCCTTCCAACCCCGACCATTCTGTGATTCTGTGAAAACCCATTTTTGCTCTAAACTGACTTGAATTAATACATTTAAAGGTTTTGGACTTCATTTGCTAAGACGTTACGCTTGCAGAACAAACCCTAGCAAAAGGGAGGTGTAAAGCAGATGTAAACTGGTAGCTGCAACAGAGCATTCACTCCTGCAGGAGACGATTTTCAGGGGAACGGGAAAGAATTCAGGCAGTCACGGGGTGATGCTCGGAGCTTGGATGAGCATCCTTCAACTCACTCAACTCCACTTCTCCCATCAGCTGGAATTAAACTCCGCTTAACCAAAACTCCGAGATGTGAGAATAGAAGGAAAAAATAAGCACCATCTGCTTTATACTATGAATTAGAGAAAGCTTTCAAGCTCCCAGTTAGCTGAATAAAGCCATTTCTGATGCACACGCATAAAGCAAGTCTGACTCCAGAGTGTTACACCTTGCCACCACTTCACAGCGAGCTAGCCTGGCTAAAAATAGAGATACTACAGGAGGAAATTACTAGCAGTCGGCAGCCACAGACATTAGTATGCCGAAGGAACAGCAGCAAAAAGGTTAAAGAGAAAAGCGATTTGGTTCTCCCGCAAAATCTGGGCCTGAAGTGAAATGTAGTGGGTTTAAAAGGCTTTCCTAATGTAAAAATAAAAATCTTCCCCATCTGCCAAGATTAAATCTCACCCCAACCCCCCAAACCTGACATTTCAGCTTCCCTTCCCATTAAAATCACAAAGAAAAAGTTCCAGCAAATAAAACCAGAAGCCCTTCCAAAGGGAAGCTACAAACAACTCACAAAAATGCTAATTAAACATGATGAAAATAATAATAGCCTGAGGTTATTTTTCAACTTCCCACTCATTATACCTCCCATGGATTTCCCAAACACAGCAAAAGTAAATATATTATACAGGGGGGAATCCCAAAACCCCACCAAAAACCAAAACACCCATGACTTTGCTTACTTCTACACAAACAAAAAACAGACAAACAAAAGAAAAAATCCGCTTTCTACCAGCTCTCCCAGTCAGTGTCCCCAGCACCCCAGTACGGAACCCCTCGAATGGGAGCGTGGCGACCACACTGCGGCTGCTGCGATGGAGAACGTGACGCCAAGCCTTCAGCAGCTTGCATCCAGTGGCTAAAGCCTACATAAGAACTCAAATAGGGATCATACCCATCTGCACCATCGTTTATTATGCTAATAATAAAATAATACTTCATTAGGCACCGATAGGCAGGAAGGAATAGCTGCAATAAATTCCACAGGTTCATCTGTTCTTCATCCTTTGTCCACAGGACACGGCATGGGTACAGCGCACATTGTCTGTGCATCTATTATGGTCAAAACCAAAGCCATTAAGAGATTTTATTCTAAAAAAAATTAGGTATTCCATAGGAATTATAGCCCCAAAAAACCCACAATGTCCTGAAGGCTTATCAATGTAATTTCAGCAGAAAAAAACCAAGAAAATCTGCCAGCATCAGAAGACATCCTGACATTCTGGAATGCAACATTCTCATTTTTTCATTTTCAAGGGTTTTTTTTTTTTTTTGCATCACCTAATCACGTACAACCACAGCTCTTCTTAGAATAGCAACGCACCGCTTCGCACACATCAGAACTCCAGAAATATAATTTCCTGATAAATTACATTCCATTTTCTTACGCTGCCACCTCATTAACTCCTCTTCTCCCCAGCGAGCCCCCTCCATCAGCCCAGCTCTCTCCCCACGGCTGCCTCCGGAGCCTTGGCACGCCAGCCACCGTCCCCAGCCAGAGCCACGCGGGGAGAGGGGACACTGCTCTGCCCTAGTGAGGCCCCATCTGGAGTCCTGTGTCCAGTGCTGGGCTCCCCAGTTCAAGAAAGATGAGGAGCTACTGGAGAGAGTCCAGCGGAGGACTACGAGGATGGTGAGGGGACTGGAACATCTCTCCTACGAGGAGAGGCTGAGGGAGCTGGGCTTGTTCAGCCTGGAGAAGAGAAGGCTGAGAGAGGACCTTAGAAATGCCTACAAATATCTGCAGGGTGGGTGTCAGGAGGACGGGGCCAGACTCTTTCCAGTGGTGCCCAGCGACAGGACAAGGGGCAATGGGCACAAACTGAAGCAGAGGAAGTTCCAGCTGAAGATGAGGAAGAACTTCTTCCCTCTGAGGGTGACGGAGCCCTGGCCCAGGCTGCCCAGGGAGGCTGTGGAGTCTCCTTCTCTGGAGATATTCCAGCCCCACCTGGACGCGGTGCTGTGCAGCCTGCTCTGGGTGACCCTGCTTGGGCAGGGGGTTGGGCTGGGTGACCCACAGAGGTCCCTGCCAACCCCTACCTTTCTGGGATTCTGTGACAGAACCACAGCCCCCCACACCCCCAAAACCTCCATCCTGCCCCTTCTTCAGGCACAGAACTCGCATGCATTTCTCCTTTGCTGAGCTATTGATCCTCATTAACCCTACAGGAACTCACCATTTCCTAAACCCCTGCTCCTCCACCAAGCCTGGCTGAAATCAGACAACGTATCGGAGAGTTGTTGGCAGCGAGAAGGACTTGCAGATAGAAGAATGAAGTTAAGTTTTGTGCCCCCAAAGGTGTTTAACATTTTCACATATGGGCAATTTTGACACATTGGCTTCCTCATATTTTAAAATTAAGCTACATTTTGAAGTCACAGAATCACAGAATCACAGAATAGTAGGGGTTGGAAGGGACCTCTGTGGGTCATCTAGTGCAACCCCCCTGCCCAAGCAGGGTCACCTACAGCAGGCTGCACAGGATCTTGTCCAGGCAGGTCTTGAATATCTCCAGAGAAGGAGACTCCACAACCTCCCTGGGCAGCCTGTTCCAGTGCTCCGTCACCCTCAGAGGGAAGAAGTTCTTCCTCATGTTCAGACGGAACTTCCTGTGCCCCAGTTTGTGCCCATTGCCCCTTGTCAAGGCCTTTGTGAGAAGTCCACCAGCTGCACAGCTTTGTCCAGCAGCCTAACTGCATTTCCACTACATTAGTGACAACATCACACAACTCCAAGGACCCTATACCAAAGTGTTCTTGTTCTACAAGGAAAAAGATCTCAAAAAAATCCAATATCACAAGTTAGCCTAAATCTACCCTTTCTGAAATGGTCAAATTCATTCACTCCAGTAGGGTAACTGCTTGAAATGCTTCTAAAAAAAAAAAATCCATAAATTATTAGAAAATAGTATCTTCCAACACAACTTCAAGGGAAAGAAAAGTTTAAAATTAGACTCTTCGCCTTCATAGTTAAGGCAATCTGTTCCTGTATAGACCAAAAATGGAAACTCCAAGCACTTTTTCTTACACTAACGCATTAATAGGGTTTTTTTTGCTTGGCTTCATGGTGGTTTGGCCTTTTTTCCTTCCCCCCAAATTAGGGTTAGCCACTGCTTTTCCACCATTTTCTGCGAACTGAATGAGTAGTTCTGTACCAGAAGATCCCAGCCCAGAGCACCCACTTACAGGCACTGGGGAATAACGTCGCTAGACATCTAATTTCTTTACAGTAATAACGCAGATTCAAAAATACACTGCCGTAGTGATAGTACTTTGTTGACTTATTAATTATTTAATATTGCTATAAGGCCTATAAATCTAAATGTTATCAAGGGGTTTGACACAAATTCTTCAGGAAATTAATTTGTCTTGTTAAATGGAAGACAAGCTTTGATCTCGGTGAAAGCGCTCAAGATGTGCGACGAGGACTACGCTATCCTGTCCTCCTTCGGCTTCGTGAGAACATTAATTATGACTCACATTCACCATGTATTTCAGCAAAAACACATCAATTAAGTACTTGAACCCACCTCCTCCAAAGGACCTATTAGAAAGATGTAAGGTTTATATTTTTAATGAATTCTGTATTATTTCTACTAATCATAGTTTCTCCCAAGTCTTGTTGGGCAAATGAGTCATTCACGCATACATCCATGTTGTACAACCAATATACTTAATTTTTCACAATGCCCTTGGCAACAGGGAGCCTTTATCAGAAGTCACCGCCCCACACCAGTCCCACACCCTTGCTTGTCCCCATTACCCACAGCTCAGTTGACATTTCTACATTTGCACACCGAGTATTTCTGAAATTGGCCCTCGCCTTCCCGCATCTCCAAAGAAGATGGAGATCCTGTGCCTAACAGCCAGCCCAGCCGCAGAGCCAGCCGTGCCCACCCCGGCACCAGGACTGGAAGCATCTCTCTTCAGAGCAGCCTCCAACCATACCTCGGTGCTGCGATTCAGTTCTCAGCATTGAGAGCCATAAAGATATTTTCCACTCAAACCCTGCTGAGAAAGGGAGAGTTCACCCCAAACGAGCCCTTGCTTGGGACAGGCACAGGTAACAATAAAGCTGCCTCAAGGAGCAAATCTCAGCCTTATGGACCTGCTCAAACCACCCTGCCATCTGTCTCAGCTGGAGAGTCCGCTATCAGCGGGGAACACCAGGATCACCTTGATGCCAAAGCCGGACAAGATACGGCTGTGAGGGATGTGCTTCTGTCACTTCTCCATATCCACCTTTAAATACCTGTCCTGGGATAGAGGTAATTTCCCTCCTGGTAGCTGCTGTATTTTGGATTTAGTACCAGAACCATGTTGATAACACTGATGATTTTAACTTTTGCTAAGAAATTAAGGACTTTTTTCCAGTTTCCCATGCTCAGCAGATGTGCAGGCGTGCAGGAGCTGGGAGGGAGCACAGCCAGGCTGCTAGCCCAAGCCGGCCAACGGAAATATTCCATGCCATAGACATCGTGCTCAGTATATAAATGGAGTTGGCTGGGGGGCAGGAATGTTCCCTTTCCTTTTTTCCCCAAGTTCAAATCCTCCCTTGCCCAGGAGTTCAGACTTTTCCAGGAGCTGGGTCTTTTTGGGGGAGTTTTGCAAAATTCAGAGAGTTCAGAAGGTTCAGGTTCTGCAGTCGCTGCTTGGGGACCGGCTGTGAATCAGTTGCCAGACAGCGACAAAACTGTATTCTAAATAGTTTCTTTTGCATATTCTTCATTATTATGGTTTTCTTTGTTGTCTTAAATAGTCTTTATCTCAACCCACAACTTTTCCCTTCTGCCCATTTCTCCTCCCCATCCCACTCGAGGGAAGGGAAGGGGTGAGCGAGAGGCTGTCGAGTGCTAGTCCGACTGCCGGGTTAAACCACAACAAAAATGTTACTTCTCTTCCTGAGCTTTGCCACCCAACAGAACAAGGCAAAAGGCAGACGGAGCCCGAATCAGGCACAGCATCACAAGTGCTTTCCCAAGAGTTGGGTGAATGCCTAGAGAGCGCCAGCAGAAGGGTCCCACCACCACAGCGAGGACAGAGGCTCTTGGGTGCTGTGGCAGGAACCACATCCCCAAGAAACTCTGTGTTCCAAGGGCAACTGCACAAAAATAACCAGTTTAAGAAAGACGAGGAGCTACTGGAGAGAGTCCAGCGGAGGGCTACGAAGATGAAGAGGGGACTGAAGCATCTCTCCTATGAGGAGAGGCTGAGGGAGCTGGGCTTGTTCAGCCTGGAGAAGAGAAGGCTGAGAGGGGACCTTAGAAATGCCTCTAAATATCTGCAGGGTGGGGGTCAGGAGGATGGGGCCAGACTCTTCCCAGTGGTGCCCAGTGACAGGACAAGGGGCAATGGGCACAAACTGAAGCAGAGGAAGTTCCAGCTGAAGATGAGGAAGAACTTCTTCCCTCTGAGGGTGACGGAGCCCTGGTCCAGGCTGCCCAGGGAGGCTGTGGAGTCTCCTTCTCTGGAGATATTCAGGACCCGCCTGGACACGGTCCTGTGCAGCCTGCTCTGGGTGACCCTGCTTGGGCAGAGGGTTGGACTGGGTGACCCACAGAGGTCCCTGCCAACCCCGACCATTCTGTGAATCAGCCCAGCACGCAGGGATAGGAGTATGTGACTGGAAAGCATCAAAGAGAACCTCTTTGGCGTGCCCCACTGCAAGGGAAGCTGACAGAGAGAGGAAAGGTCCATGTTCTGCACAGGGTAAGGAGCACCCAGCAGAAAGAAGGTCTCGGTGACTGTTCTTTCACTAGGCAAAGACCCAGCCCTTGGCACAGACCTCTTCCACTCGCCATGCCCTGCGACAGAAGCATCGTTGGCCTGGACCCGTGCTGCAGACACACAGGCACACGCTGCTCCAAGAGTAAACCAGGATCCCACAGCTCTCCTTGCCCAAGGCAGGGAGCCAGCAGCTTTCCCGTGCACGAAGTCACTGCCCTCCCCAGCAGCCACCTGCCCACCCACCCGAAGGCTCAATACTGGATTCAGTCACACCACCAGTGCTAAGCGAGACCCCGACCTGGTGACACGCGTGGTGGAGAACGGGAGCTCTCTCTTCACTCCTCCTTTCCCTTCCCCTGTGGATCCCCTGCAGCGGTCATCGCAGTTCAATATTTTGCCATTTGGCAGCTGACGACCCCAAGTCACCGGGTATTTAAACGATGGCCTATTTGATTTACACAGACCTTTGGTTCAGTTCACAGGAGGAGATGAGGTTAACTCCTTCTGACTTCATGCAAGCACCCAATTAAGCAACACAGAAGTCGCCTAAGTTCTCAGCACCTTCAAAAAGGATTAATACTCCATCAACAGTTATTATTTTGCAGCTGTAGTCACATAATCCTGCAATATGAAACATCTCATTAGACAGGGATCCAGAAATAACATAATGCCAAACACTGGCAAACAGAAAAGGGGGATTGGGTCTTGGGAATCAGGACTCACACTCCTGCTAATTATGATCTCACAATTAAAACCATTACATGGAATTAAGTTGTCTTTACATGTACCATCTACATGCGTATGGAGAGCAGACAGATGTTTATGTAGGTATGTTAACTAGTGTTCGAATAAATCCGTATCAGATGACCCAGTTAATAATTGCCAACTTCTGGATGACTTCCAGGCTCTTTCACGCCCATCTGCTCCACACATCAACAAAACGTACAGCAACCAACACCGCACGATTCAACACCACAATTTAAATGTTTTGTAGAAGTAATCATACATAATTAAAATTAACATCACTACATTTGTGTTCTAAAAGGCAAGTATTTTCTAATTGCTGTACTGTCAACAAACTATTCCCCCCCACTCCAAGATCACAAACCAGTTTGGTTCAAGGGAGGTTCTCCTCCCCCTCTACTCTGCCCTGATGAGGCCCCATCTGGAGTCCTGTGTCCAGTTCTGGGCTCCCCACTTCAAGAAAGATGAGGAGCTACTGGAGAGAGTCCAGCGGAGGGCTACGAGGATGGTGAGGGGACTGGAGCATCTCTCCTACAAGGAGAGGCTGAGGGAGCTGGGCTTGTTCAGCCTGGAGAAGAGAAGGCTGAGAGGGGACCTTAGAAATGCCTCTAAATATCTGCAGGGTGGGGGTCAGGAGGATGGGGCCAGACTCTTTCCAGTGGTGCCCAGAGACAGGACAAGGGGCAATGGGCACAAACTGAAGCAGAGGAAGTTCCAGCTGAAGATGAGGAAGAACTTCTTCCCTCTGAGGGTGATGGAGCCCTGGCCCAGGCTGCCCAGGGAGGCTGTGGAGTCTCCTTCTCTGGAGATATTCCAGCCCCGCCTGGACGCGGTGCTGTGCAGCCTGCTGTGGGTGACCCTGCTTGGGCAGGGGGTTGGGCTGGGTGACCCACAGAGGTCCCTTCCAACCCTGACCATTCTGTGACTCTGTAATTGTATCACCTTACATAGTTAACAGCATTCGTTAAATAATTGTACCACTGCGTACACACACGCTCTCCCCTCGCCAACGAGCACATCGCTGCTAATTTTAATGACTTTCCATGCAGGCTGCTCAGCTCTCGGACAAGAGCATCACCACCTCCTCTCTCCCCACCCACCGGAGATGGGCAGAGCTCCCAGGAATGCCATCGCTGGGCGCACCCAGAGCCACCGCCATGGACCTGCCAACATCTGGCATCTCATCGGCACGCGGCACCGGGAGAGCAGCTGCTTGGTGGCTGCTCCCCCCTCTATTTACAGCCGCACCTTCGCATCCCGAGCGTCTCGGTGTTTTAACGCCCGCGTTTGCGTGATGAAGATGCATGCAGTGCAACTCCACCGGCACCATCCCAGCAGACTTGCAGCACTTAAACTAATGGCCCGTGTCATATATCACCGAGAACAGCAATGAAGAGGTGTCACTAAGATTTCAGTTTTGAGGCCTCTCTTCTGTTGGACTGATTTATGAGGTAGTTATCTAATAAAAAGCTCTTACCGGCTTCCGTATGACTGCAGAACTGTTATCTATAATGACCCAACCTGCTTTTTTTAACGGATAACTTGGATTCAGCAGCCGTCCATTCCTTACCATGGCTGGTTCTCCTGCACTGTTCACCTCCTTCCACACTCCCTGACCTACAGGGCTGCAGAAAACAGTTTTCACTTCACAGATACCTCCTGTACTTCAAGTTTAAGTTTTGTTCTAGTTGGGGTAACTTGATCAAGAGACAAATGCCTAAACAGAACAAGTTTCTGCACGCCAGCAGACTTTGGGTAAGCTGCCTGTGGATGTCCTACTTCATAACAAACACAAGATGACATAGATGGTCCTAAGCCTGTTTCATCTCAGGCTCAGCCACCTTGCTCCTCCTCGCATTTGCCAGGGGTTAGCACCATCTGTAGATTTACCATGACTAACTATGGAGCACACCTCCTCCTCCACTAGGACAATCACAACAAAACCCTTCCTACACCCACCCCAGCAGAGACCTCTTGGAGTCTTCTCACCAAACTAGATGGGCAAGTCTAAAACGAGCCCGGCATTTGGACTGGGCCACCGGACACCTGATCCCTTCAATACCACCACCCTTGTCTCACCTTCTCTCTGGAGATCTAGGCACAGTCCAGAGTCACACTTCACAGAACCACAGAATCATTAAGGTTGGAAAAGACCTCCAAGATCATCAAGTCCAACTGTCAAACCAACACCACCATGCCTGCTAATCCATGTCCTCAAGTGCCACATCTACAGGTTTTTTGAACCCCTCCAGGGATGGGGACTCCACCAGTGCCCTGGGCAGCCTGTTCCAATGTCTGACCGCTCTTTCAGTAAAGAACTTTTTTCTAATATCCAGCCTAAACCTCCTCTCATGCAACTTGAGGCCATTTCCTCTCATCCTATCGCTGGTTATTTGGCAGAAGAGACCAACACCTGCTTCACTACAACCTCCTTTTGAGTAGCTGTAGAGAGAAATAAAGTCTCCCCTACGCTTCTTCTTCTCCAGACTGAACAATCTCTTGTCTCATCCTGTCACACAAGGCTGAAGATTCTGCTCCATCCTTTATAGGAACAGTTTCACTGTTACAGCACACTTAGAAACCATGGGAATCTAGTTTTTGTTAGGAAAAAAACCCGTTCATAACAAAAGGCTTCCACTGATTTTGTTTGCCTTTAAACTAGTTTGGTAGCTGGCATGTTGGTATCCTCTAAGAATTATAAATAATACTTATGGGCCTACAAGAAAGCTGGAGAGGGCCTTTTTGCAAGGGCATGTAGTGATATGACAAGGGGTAATGGCTTTAAACTGAAAGAGTCTATCTGGATTTTTGCAAAGCCTTTGACACAGTCCCCCAAAACATCCTTCTCTCTAAATTGGAGAGCCATGGATTTGATGGGTGGACCGTTCGGTGGATAAGGAATTGGTTGGATGGTCGCAGCCAAAGGGTAGTGGTCAACGGCTCAATGTCCGGATGGAGACCAGTGACGAGTGGAGTCCCTCTGGGGTCCGTACTGGGACCGGTGCTGTTCAATATATTTATCAATGACATGGACAGCGACATCGAGTGTACCCTCACCAACTTTGCAGATGACACCAAGCTGAGTGATACGGTTGATATAGCAGAAGGATGGGATGCCATCCAGAGGGACCTGGACAAGCTGGAGAGGTGGGCCTGGGGGAACCTCATGAGGTTCAACAAGGCCAAGTGCAAGGTCCTACACCTGGGTCAGGGTAATCCCCGGTATCAATACAGGCTGGGGGATGAAAGGATCGAGAGCAGCTCTGCTGAGAGGGACTTGGGGGTACTGATAGACAAAAGGCTGGACACGAGCCGGCAATGTGTGCTGGCAGCCCAGAGGGCCAACCGTGTCCTGGGCTGCATCAGGAGAAGCGTGGCCAGCAGGTCCAGAGAGGTGATTCTGCCCCTCTACTCTGCTCTGGTGAGACCTCACCTGGAGTCCTGCGTTCAGCTCTGGAGCCCTCAGCACAAGAAGGACATGGAACTGTTGGAGCGGGTCCAAAAGGAGGGCTACAAAAATGATCCAAGGGCTGGAGCACCTCTCCTATGAGGACAGGCTGAGAGAGTTGGGCTTGTTCAGCCTGGAGAAGAGAAGGCTGCAGGGTGACCTGATTGCAGCCTTTCAGTACTTAAAGGGAGTCTACAGGAAAGATGGGGACAATCTTTTTAGTAGAGACAGCACTGACAGGACGAGGGGTAATGCTTTTAAACTAAAACAGGGTAGGTTTAGGCTGGATATAAGGAAGAAATTCTTCACCATGAGGGTGGTGTAACCCTGGCCCAGGCTGCCCAGAGAAGCTGTGGCTGCCCCCTCCCTGGCAGGGTTCAAGGCCAGGTTGGATGGAGCTCTGAGCAACCTGGGCTGGTGGAAGATGTCCCTGCTGATGGCAGGGGGGTTGGAACCAGATGATCTTTAAGGTCCCTTCCAACCCAAACCATTCCATGATTCCATCCCACCACAGCCCTACCAGGAGCATTCAAGGCCAGGTTGGACGGGGCTCTGAGCAACCTGATCTAGTTAGCGGTGTCCCTGCTCGCTGCGGGGGGGTTGGACTAGATGACCTCTAGGGCTCCCTTCTGACCCAAAACTTTCTATGATTCTATGATTTCAGTAAGCGCTGAAGCGAAAACTGGAACACGGGACCTGGCCAATCCACCGAGATGCCAGGAAGCTTTGCGGCCCATCCAACATCACCACGACCTAACACAGCTCTCGGCTACACAGTGTCAGCATTACTAACTTAATTCCATTAAGGAGAACCTGAAATCAGCAGTGGGAGCAAATAAAATACTAAATTTATAGTTTCCTCCATCAAAAAAGTGACTTTCCTTATTTGAGAATTACGGTTCATCAGTGTAAAAGACGCAACGGCTAAGAGTCTGATCCCATCTGTACTGATAAGGCAAAGGAAAGTTAACAGATTTATTCCAGATTTACAATTTGCATTGATAACGCCTTTCTTTGAGGTAATCAAACCACCCCATTTCTTGGCTCTGTCCGATCAATGACCAACCCTCCAAGTAAATGTGTTTTTCAGGAGAGCTTCACGCAGCATGAAGAGAAAGAGGAATTCCCAGCCACACGCGGACAGAAGTCCTCCCTCTGTGAACAGAGCCCCATACCCTGCTGGGATCAGGAGGAGACCCGAATCGAGACGTTCCACAGCTTCCTACACAGGTTGATTACAGAGATCACGTGAAAAATCAATTTAAACAAGCCAAAGGTAATAAATAAAACCAGAACAAGACAGAAGCATGAGTCACACAGTGAAGTTTAACATACCAAGCAACGCAAAAAACTCTATTCCACAACGGGAAGCTTTGAATAATCTTAATTACAGGCGGCGTGCCTACACCAGTAACGCACTGGGCAGAGGCCCAGCTGCTGCAAGCAGAATTATTTTCAGCAATCAATGAGCTTTACTTAGTAAGAGCTGCTACCTTCAAACTCCTGAAATATTTATGAAGTGAGCAACTCGCTCTGGAAACTGTTTTACACAAAAACAATGCCTTAATATTCATAACCTTGCTTTACCCTGACAAGAGTCTGAACGAATAACGCATCCTTTGCTGGGAAACCAAGAGTAAATCGACTTTTTTTCTGTCCAAGTTCCAGAAACTGCAAGAAGAATTAAGGTTATTTAAAGCATCGTGGATGCAAAACCTACCAAAATGGCAAGGGTCATTTAAGAGGAAGCTCTGTTGCTACGAGACCGTAATGATAAAGAATGAACATCGAGGCTGGGGTTTATTTTCCCTTTAAAAAAAAAAATCAGAAATGTACAACATGGGACACACTTCTCTAAAGGACTGAAGGTGAGAACATCGTATCAGGTTTAAACGCATAGCAGAGGTAAAAGTCAGTAATCAGCAGCTCGATATTCACATCTTACACGTCATCTCCTCCATCCATTCAAGGAGGTGTAAGTAGGGAGTTACTCCTTGAGCTCCGTCAGCTGCTGCCTGGCTCTTCAGCCCCAAGGGCTGAGGCTCAGCCAGGAGCAGAGCCCACTCCAGCTCCGGCCTCCCCCTACAACAGCTTCCCACGCGATGACACTCGCACTTGGAGTACCTTTCATTTGTAAGGACATGACACTTCTAGTCGAGACACTTCGCTGAACACTCGTGTACTGTACTTGCATAAACTATTTAAATCTGAGAGAGGCTGGGGAGCAGAAAGGAGCTCTGATTTTTTCCGCCGCGTGCCTTAACAACTCTGAAGCAGTTTTTCCAGCGTTGTATCCCCTGAAGCATAAAACCTTCTGTTTACAGAAGAAAAATAAAAGGTCTTAGTGCTTCGTCACCTACAACTCCGCCAAATAAGCTTTAATTTATAACGCTGAAAGCATCAGCCTTAAAAAAAACTCCAGGTAATTGTTTGAAAGGCAAAGGAGGAACACGGGTTAATGGAAAAAGGCAAGGGTTCAACTGCTCAGCACGGCGCATTCACCCTTTACGAGCGCTTCAATTCCACCACGCGGCCCGGAAAATTTATTCCTGCAGTCACGCACGGAGGATTTAAGGCTGGCAGGTTTGTATTTACGGCGTGTTGCAAAATAAACATCAGCAGTTTCATCGTGCAGGTGGTAAGGGAGCTTTGCTTGGGAAAATACTTCCAGAGCACCCAAACCTCCATCTGATTTTTTTTTTTTTTTTTTTTAATTAGAATGGAAAATAAGAGTTGCAACTTCATTCTAAATGAGACCTCCGAAAGTTTTACATACGGTCAGTAAAGCATTTCAAAGTCATTTTTCTTCAAATAATCATCTCAAATTCCTGTTTACAATTCAAGGATTTCACACTGAATATAAACAAACTAAAATTTAGCATGTCAGTTTTAGAAGGAAAGTTTCATCCTTTGGAATTTTTTTTTTAATTTATGGAATTCTGAGATGAGCTCGCCTTCGTACACTCAAAAAATAGTCCTGTGGAACAACACATAAGCAGGTAAGTCTAGGATGGAGACCCAGTTAACGGCCAAGGACAACTCACCGAGAACAACTGTATGTGAAGCTACCACCACTCGCACGTTGAAAAAAGGAAAGCAAAACAGGTGCTCAGCTGGAGAAATCGCATGAAACGCAAACCCAAATTCAGAATGAGATTTTTGCTATTGAAATCCATGAACTGTTTCACTCCTATACGCAATCAGCTTTTTCCCCTACGTACATACCGAGAGAATCTGTAAACACCAGAGAGAAACCCCACAGCTATATCCATTTTCCATTAACAAGTGCATTTAATAACCGTGATGCCACCCAGACCCTAAGGCTGGATGAGACAGTTTCATCTTCTCATCTGTTCAACCATAACAAAGATCATTCAATTAACCATTTCTTAATTCCCAGAACCCTTAACCAACCAAGCAGATCGTACAAGGAGGTGGCAGCGTTCAGAGAGCAACAGCAACCGTTCCCGCGGCCAGTCAACCTCACTTCAAACGCCCACCTTGCTTAGCATTTGAGTTTCTCTCATTTTAACTTCCAGCTCTTCATTCCCAATGTTCTCCTCAGCATCAGGTTTAGGAACTTTACAAGGGCAAGTGAAGGGTCCTGCACCTGGCAAGGAACAACCCCAGGCACCAGTACAGGCTTGGGGTGGACCTGCTGGAGTGCAGCTCTGTGGAGAGGGACCTGGGTGTCCTGATGGATGACAGGGTGACCACGAGCCAGCAGTGTGCCCTGGCTGCCAAGAAGGCCAATGGGATCCTGGGGTGCATCAAAAGGAGTGTGGCCAGCAGGTCGAGGGAGGTTCTCCTTCCCCCTCTACTCCACCCTGGTGAGGCCCCATCTGCAGTGCTGTGTCCAGTGCTGGGCTCCCCAGTTGAACAAAGATGAGGAGCTACTGGAGAGAGTCCAGTGGAGGGCTACGAAGATGAGGAGGGGACTGGAGCATCTCTCCTACGAGGAGAGGCTGAGGGAGCTGGGCTTGTTCAGCCTGGGGAAGAGAAGGCTGAGAGGGGAACTTAGAAATGCTTATAAATATCTGCAGGGTGGGGGTCAGGAGGATGGGGCCAGACTCTTTTCAGTGGTGTCCAGTGACAGGACAAGGGGCAACGGGCACAAACTGAAGCAGAGGAAGTTCCAGCTGAACAGGAGGAAGAACTTCTTCCCTCTGAGGGTGACGGAGCCCTGGCCCAGGCTGCCCAGGGAGGTTGTGGAGTCTCCTTCTCTGGAGGTATTCAAGCCCCACCTGGACGTGGTCCTGTGCAGCCTGCTCTGGGTGACCCACAGAGGTCCCTTCCAACCCCTACCATCCTGTGATTCTGTGAAGTCACTAGTTTTTGGCACATTCTCCATTTTGTCATCATTTTGCCTCCCAAGTCACCAAGAACTGGAAAAAATCCATTGCAGACCTTCCTGCCAACCAACAAACCAGGCTTATAGCTCTCTATTATGTTCACCACTGGGGAAAAAAAAGAAATAAATAATGATAACCCACTAATTAAGCACACAATACTAGTAGAGACATCATTGTTAATATTAGATAGAAGATTTTTTTTCTTCGTTTTTTCTATTAAAGGATGCTAAATCTCCATACGCCTGAGCTAGGCACTGCAGAAAGACCTCGTGAATCAAGCCGGCCTCCTTTGCCCAGAAGCAGCACGCAGGCAGGTCTGGCACCAGGCTCCTGCATCTCCAGCTTGCTGTGACGCTTGGTGGGCCAATCTCTATGGACCCAGCACAACATCACGGGCAGCATCGGACCCGTGTCTGTTGAAATGAGCATTCCTGCTCTGTGACATTCAGAAACGATACCCTGTTCTGCTCCAAGAGCAGTGTGCATCTTTCCCTCCTTCCCTCAAAGTTGCTGGAGGGAGAAGGGACAGCTTTCCCTCAGGATACCTTCCAAGAAGCACCACAAAAGATAAATAATGCTCAAATAACCAAAACTCAGACACTCGCTACACATCCCTTCTGAGCACCCTCAGAACCAGGCAGTGCTCTGACAGGAGTATCCAAAATTTATGTTTTCCTGTGCTCCCATCTTCCCATTTTGCCCCAAACAAGGTTACGGATGCTCCAGATGACTTTCTAGAGGCTATCTTAGATGGAATCATTCTTTGAGCTTCAGTGACAAATCTTACCTCCCCATCTAGATTTAACAGCCAGGAGCACGATGACACGCAAAATGACTGAAAAACCTATTAGGCCACTGGTTTGCCCTAATATTATAAAAAAAAAAGAAAAAAGGGATTCCTGGGGGTCTTTTTTCGTGCAAGGCAAACTCAATCTGCCTCCTCGGAAGGGAAACATTTTAGCCATTCCCTTTAGTAAAAATCCTCGCCATAATTTACTCCCTCAATTACAGTAAGGCTGATTGTATTGAAGAGGCAGAGGAAACGCAAAGCTCGACCCAGTCAGTAATGGGCTAACTGGTTTCAGGAGAGGAGAGCGCTTCGCACGTCCCCGGGCGCGCGTCCATCAGCGCCGCAGGAACACACACGCTTCCCATGAAAGCGATGGGAGTGTTTTTTTTTTTTCCAGGGAAAGATTTGTCAGCTGCAAATGCAGGATGAAACACCCAGAAATGAAAAACTGTCTCACAGCTTGCTCAGTTTTTGCCCAGGTCCCACGGGAATCGCCTGACATACAGACTGAAGAGCACACTCCACTAATGCTAAGAAAACCCCACGTACACTCCACTAATGCTAAGACAACCCCACGGAGAGGTACCTAGGTGTCCTGGGGACAACAGGTTGTCCATGAGCCAGCAGTGTGCCCTGGCTGCCAAGAAGGCCAACGGGATCCTGGGGTGCATCAAAAGGAGTGTGGCCAGCAGGTCGAGGGAGGTTCTCCTTCCCCTCTGCTCTGCCCTGGTGAGGCCCCATCTGGAGTCCTGTGTCCAGTGCTGGGCTCCCCAGTTCAAGAAAGATGAAGAGCTACTGGAGAGAGTCCAGCGGAGGACTATGAGGATGATGAGGGGACTGGAGCATCTCTCCTAGGAGGAGAGGCTGAGGGAGCTGGGCTTGTTCAGCCTGAAGAAGAGAAGGCTGAGAGGGGACCTTAGAAATGCCTACAAATATCTGCAGGGTGGGGGTCAGGAGGATGGGGCCAGACTCTTTCCAGTGGTGCCCAGCGACAGGACAAGGGGCAACGGGCACAAACTGGAGCAGAGGAAGCTCCAGCTGAACCCGAGGAAGAACTTCTTCCCTCTGAGGGTGACGGAGCCCTGGCCCAGGCTGCCCAGTGAGAATGTCGAGTCTCCTTCTGTGGAGATATTCAAGCCCCGCCTGGACAAGGTCCTCTACAGCCTACTGTAGGTGACCCTGCTTGGGCAGGAGGGTTGGACTGGGTGACCCACAGAGGTCCCTTCCAACCCCTACCATTCTGTGATTTTGTGATTTGCCCACTGTCTTTAATTTCTTCCCTTACACCCTCACTCTCTTCCATTTCCTTTGATTCTGTATTAATTGCCCCAAAAGACGGAAGGAAACAAGCTGGTGCCATCTCTGAAGATCATCGGGATGGAACCGTATACGGAATTTATGTTGTGTGATGTTCCGGAAAACCTCACGCACAGAACTGCGCTTTGATTCTAAACGGACCCGATTAGTTCGCTATTTCATCAAGCTCCAGTCAGCAATAATCATCTAATGAAAGTTTAATGGCGTATGGCCCCAAAGTTGCAACAACGGGATTTTGTTCATAGTTACGTCGATAAAGATAACACGTAAGGGATTCTTTCCGACGTAGCCTAAGGAAATGGTAACCACAGCGCTAACCCAAGGGTAGCACGCTGCACAGTGTTGTAAAAAGTTAACAGCGAAGACTAAAAAAATCAGAGGACTAAGCAACATAATATTCACCTTGCAAATTTTCACTTTAAGCCCATTTATTGATTTAAAGGACTAAGAAAAAAAAGTAAAGAGTTTATAGCTAAGTCAACCCTGCAAATTCCCCGTTTGTAAAATTGCACTAAGATCCTCGGTGGGTTTGCTTTTTGGCTTTGTATGGGGTTTGCGGGGGGGGGGCAAAATAAAAATTTTGTTTTATTTAGAAATGAGGTACATTTCATGTTCCCCCCGAGTCCTCAAAGCCTGATACCATGTTCAGAAGTATCATAGAATGGTTTGGGTTGGAAGGGACCTTAAAGATCATCTCGTTCCGACCCTCCTGCCATGAGCAGGGACATCTTCCACAAGACTCAAGGTTGCTTAGAGCTCCATATATATATATATAGAGAGAGAGAGGTTATATATATATATATACGCATATGTATATATAAAAAATACAGTTCAGGGGTAAGCAGTGGCCTCTGATGTTATTCACATCACAAATCATTATTAATAAATAAAGCTCTTTCCAGTATTAATAGGATCACTATCACCAAAAGTCTACCCATGAAAATAATTACACATGTATACACAAATACATGCACATTTATGTAATGTATACATACATGTAAACATTAAGATGTAACCACTACCACGTTATTAATTTTACATTAAAATGCTGTATATATTTTTGGAAAAGTACTAAATCTCAACAGTAATGTTAACGCTTACCTAATGAGATCTCTATAGAGAACATGTTTATTCAAAATTATTTCAGCACAAAAGTGTATTTTTAAAAAGCCTGCTCCGTATCCCTGAAGGATTTAAAAAAAATATCTCCCTTGGCTCATATTAAAATTCCATGGTGATCAATGGACACGGGCATTTAACCTCCTGAGTGCCTCTGGGTGTAGAGCAGAAACCCTGGGAATTAACATTTCTTCAGCCTAAAAATACGCAATTTGGATTTTTCCGCCCCGGCTGCCGCAGAGGTGACAGCAGGGATCCCTCTCGAGCAGGTTGCCGCTGGCGTTTGCCAAACTGTACTTCGCCAGCGAAGGATTTGGCATTCGGAAAGACAATTTCGTTGCCTGGCAATTTGCGTAACGCATCACGCATCCCACTGCCCACGCCAAAAGAGAAGAGATCGCTAACCCTTCCGGAGGGGCAAGAAGCACCGCAAGAACCCAATGAAGTGTGGAGATTACACCGAAAGAAGAGAACCTTCTGCACAAAAGCGGAGTATTATTCTGCGAGCATCCTCTTAACCATCACCAGCTTCATCCCAGAGATGAAGACCAGAGCAGTCTCAGTTTGCCAAGGCACCAATACTGACTGGATACGTTGATTCTTCTCCTTGTTGGAGTGATTTTTCCATGGCTTTGAAGAAAAGCAAACATCAAAAAACCTCCGTTTGAGAGGTTTGCAGGGATCTGTTGTCTGTTGCCGAAGCACACAGTGATTTCTCCTCTCTCTGAAGAGCTCTGGACAGACCTCTGAGCCACAACTGAAGTACCGTTACAGTTCTAGAGAGCTTCACACAAGGATGGGGACTCCACCGCTGCCCTGAGCAGCCTGGTCCAATGTCTGACCACTCTTTCAGTACAGAAATTTTTCCTACTATCCAAACTAAACCTTCCCTGATGCAACTTGAGGCCATGCAAGGAACAAAGCATTTCACCCTTCTGTAACCAGGCAAAAGCTCATGCCACCACATCCCACCTGGGCAGAGCGTACCCAAGCTGCGAGCAGGCAAGCGTGCGCCCACCCACATGCGCCTGTTCTCCTCTTCCCCTTGCATCCAGTTGACGTGGGCTGGAGATCACAGAATGGTAGGGGTTGGAAGGGACCTCTGTGGGTCACCCAGTCCAATCCCCTGCCCAAGCAGGGTCACCCAGAGCAGGCTGCACAGCACCGCGTCCAGGCGGGGCTGGAATATCTCCAGAGAAGGAGACTCCACAGCCTCCCTGGGCAGCCTGGGCCAGGGCTCCATCACCCTCAGAGGGAAGAAGTTCTTCCTCGGGTTCAGCTGGAGCTTCCTCTGCTTCGGTTTGTGCCCATTGTCCCTTGTCCTGTCGCTGGGCACCACTGAAAAGAGCTTGGCCCCATCCTCCTGACCCCCACCCTGCAGATATTTATAAGCATTTATCAGGTCCCCTTCTCAGCCTTCTCTTCTTCAGGCTGAACAAGCCCAGCTCCCTCAGCCTCTCCTCATAGGAGAGATGTTCCAGTCCCCTCACCATCCTTGTAGCCCTCCTCTGGACTCTCTCCAGTAGCTCCTCATCTTTGTTCAACTGGGGAGCCCAGAACTGGACAGACTACTCCAGATGGGGCCTCACCAGGGCAGAGCAGAGGGGGAGGAGAACCTCCCTTGACCTGCTGGCCACACTCCTCCTAATGCATCCCAGGATCCCAGTGGTCTTCTTGGCAGCCAGGGCACACTGCTGGCTCATGGTCACCCTGTCGTCCACCAGGACACCCAGGTCCCTCTCCCCAGAGCTGCTCTCCAGCAGGTCCACCCCAAGCCTGTACTGGTGCATGGGGTTGTTCCTCCCCAAAGAACATGAGAACCTACCCACCTACGAAATTTCAACTTAACATCCTTAAAAGCATTTGGAGATCGATGAGAGAAAGCAGGACATTTCAAAGAGGTTTGCTGGCCTACAGCGACAACCTGTCCTCAAGTTCTGAGCTCAGTCCTTGAACTGGATTTCCAATACACAAGCTAATAAACCTTCGGCATTTGAACTGTTACATAGTCTGTTCTCATTTTCCCCACCGCACGTATGTTTGTATTTCTCTCCCCTTATATATGATGACAGGTTTCTTACTAGATTTATTAACATATTTGACAGTGTGTTTGCAAAATTCCAGATGGGTATTTGATGGGCTGATACCATACAAACCACCGTGGAAACGCTATACTTTATTCATGAGGCTTGGGACAATATCCTGCCAAAAGGAGCAACTGACATACAGTAATAAACTTCAAAAGTAGTCATCAAATTCAATTTATAGCCAGCAATAGAATGCCACACTATGTAGAGTAGTCAGACACTGGCCTTCACACCAGTTACGGGATCATTCAGCTGCCTTTGAAGGGCTGGGAAAAAACCCTTACCAGTTAATGACGACTTTCAGAAGCTACTTCCAGCGAAACCATCATAAGGGAAAAATTTAGTCATCCAGAAAGAACCCAAAAGGAAAGGTTTTTTTCCTAGCAGAAGTGTCTACCAACAGAAATTTCAATAGGGAAAATGAACTACGAGTTAACTGAAAGCCTACAGCATCCAAAAACGACAGATTCACCTGGAACAGGCAGTACTGATCTCAACTGATGATCTGGTCATTCAGTTCTGGTCATACTGGGTACTGGATGCACCTGTCACGATTGAAGTACCTGCCTTGCACAGATCTCAGTCCAAAATCAAGAACAGAAAAAAATGGAGAAATAAAATATTGTCCTAATTTTAAAGGTAGGCAGCTTGCCAAAACTATCCATCACAAAGTCAAACTGGAAGAAACCAACTTCTCCATTTAATTCCTGATCTTATTCTAAGAACCCTTCTTTACTAAAAGAGAGCAGAGGAACACCTGAAGAAAAGTATTGTGATAAAACATTGCCAAAGTTCTTCAGGGTCTTTTTCAATGCCTTGTGATGGTTGGACTTGATGATCTTAGAGGTCTTTTCCAACCTTAATGATTCAATTCCAAAGTTCAGCATTTGCAGAACCAGCGCTTTATTCACAATATATTAATTACACCAGAAAACCAAAGGCAGGAAGACTACTGGCCCAACAGAACTAAATTCCTTCACAAACCACATACCCTCTCTGAAGCAAAAGGGTTTCCAGCTGTTGATAAACACCAACACCCAGACAGAACCATGTTTGTAGCATCTCATCAGCGAGAAGCACTCCTGGGCCTGGTACCCATGCTCCTAGAATTAAATTCCCAAAACAGGGCTGTGGCAGCTTGGACCAGCCCCAGGGATTAAGGTCAAGTGATGTTCAACTAAGGACCTGCTTCATGGATGTCTACAAGACCGAGCTCCGACTCCAAAACCACAACTCACACACATGTTGTGCTATATCGCAGGGGGGGAATGAAGAGAGGGTGGAAAATTCTGTGTTTAAACTGACATTTGGCAGGAGCTCAGCTGAAATTCATTGTAGTTACGCTTCGGAAATGAAAAGGGCAACAATGACCGGCACGGTTAAGCAGGGATCTAGAGATTAGCATAATCAGTCATAAAGCTTTACAGAAAATACACACAACTTTCACAAAGGGTACTGACGATCTACGGACTAAGGATCTTGAGCAGAACAAAAAAAATGCTGAACGCAGAAGAACCATCTCCAGACATTTATTCCACCAGATACGCTAACCTGCACAAGTCCCCATCCCAGGAATCGGAGAACCCACAGCAGGTACACTCAGCAGTCACCACTTCAGTCAACAGCCCTTTAACAGAGATTTCTCAATGACTTTGAAGCTGTCTGGAGAAAACCTCATCCCTCGCTCAGGGAGATGCAGCCTGCCAAGAGCTCCCCCAGCAGCAACGGAGAAGCCCGACAAAAGCCAAATAGGAAGATACTACTGGGTTTGCAACACCTAACATTTTATTATCAGCTTATTTGACTTGATCTCTTCTTTTTTGTTTTAAATGCTCTCATTTTCCAGGTATTTTTGCACCGGAACAGAGATTACAGATGGAGCCTCCTAGACAACGCAAGCACGACACGAGGCTAAAAATGAACAGTATGAAGATGTGCGACATTAACCACTGTGCCCAAATCACTGAATGGGCAGTTTTATCGTAAACTCCTACAAATCAGACAAAAATATATATGCTTTCATGCTACGAAAACACCAAAAAAATTTTTAATATAAAAGCAGAACCTTCCATACTTTTCATTTTTGGGGCCCCTGTTCCTTTAGCATAAAAATGTTGATATTAATAAAATGAAAGCTATTAAGGTTTACTGTATTATGCTGAAAGGTATCCATCAACACTAGAGATCGCGATCCAAGGAATAAGTAGTACAGATTTTTCTAAAAATACTTGCAACCATTTAATCTAAAGCATTGTGAAATACTGTTGTTTCAGCAGGGATTTTCTCCGACTTATTTCATTAGCGTCCTTCAGATGGAAGAGTAAAGGCTTTCGGTGCCATTTCTCTCAAAATAAACTTCTGGACCTCCATGAATGTAATAAAATTGATCTTATAAAGCTGAGAGACCTATTTGAAATCAAAACTATAAAGGACGTATTTCCAGAATACTGTCTTATATTTCTTCATAGAACCAGAGTGCACAGAGATAACAGATAATAGGTAACTACAGTGAGTAACGCAATTCAGTTTAATACTATTTTCTTTGTAAATCAGAACACGCTCTTTAATGAAACACATAAATCAGGGACACGTTTTAAATACAAAACACTAAATGGAGCAGGTTTATTTAATGTGTTTCCAGATTATTGTCAATAAAACTACTTATTACCATCTATACTAGCAGATGAACTGTAGCCAAATTATGATGTGATACAACTACGCTGGTCCAGTTCAGTTTCTTTATAACTTGGCCATTTTCAACCCCCAAGATCTTTACACAGCCTTAAGGAAGGTGCAAGGAAGGCCAAAGTTTTGACCAGTTCAGGGGTTTATTTCATTATTTCCACCATTAGATGTGGAAAACGGGAGTTGTAAGTGTTCTCCCCAAAGCAGCAAACCTATTTTAAGAGGAGCTCAGGCGAATAAGGTTAAAATATCAAACTACTTTTTCGGAAAGACTCCGTTCCAGTTGAAAAATCTGAACGGTACCTTGAGCTTCCTCCGACTGTTGAGAAAACACGAGGCACAGCTCTCCAAAGCAGACTGGATTCCAGTAACGACTGATGGAGTTTTTCCCAGCCACTAAACCAGCGTTATCAGGGAAGATTATAGGAGAAACATTTATGCCTGGTAAAAATCAACTCAAGCTTTTGCAGATTACAAACTGAAGCAGAGGAAGTTCCAGCTGAATATGAGGAAGAATTTCTTCCCTCTGAGGGTGACGGAGCCCCGGCCCAGGCTGCCCAGGGAGGTTGTGGAGTCTCCTTCTCTGGAGATGTTCAAGACCCACCTGGACAAGGTCCTCTACAACCTACTGTAGGTGACCCTGCTTCAGCAGGAGGGTTGGACTAGATCACCCACAGAGGTCCCTTCCAACCCTTACCATTCTGTGATTCTGTGATTAAGGGAGGGGTGGGGGGTCCCCAGCTGCAGGTAGACTTTGGACAGACCCACCATCAAGGCCAAAGACTGAAAGCCACTATCTTTTTCAAGAGGGGAAGGTGACCTCAGAAGCCACCGCAGCCCTTGTCACCCTTCCGGGCTGCAAGCAGCAGGGAGAAGCCGCTGCAGGAGTCAATGGGAAACGACAAAAGCCACCGGTAAAAACCAGCTCTGTTGAGGGCAGCCTTGGAAAAGGAGTGAAGGACACTGAGTCTACAGTAGCCGAGATACCCTCTGACCCCACACGCGGCCTCCAGGTCAGGAATGAAACCCATCATTAGCCCGTCAGCATGCCAGCGGCTGATAAGAAGAGGGATTATTTCCTATCTCCATGGTTATTAATCCCATCACAAAACAAAGGGGTCAAGCTTGTTACCCACCAACGGCATTTCTGGAGCTTCGGAACAAAGATGCTTCCAGGGGCTGCCTTATCCAGGAGGACAAAAAGCCATTTCTGCCCTCCAAGCCCTTCACAGCAAGCCATACTCCTTTAAGATCCCTGTCTAAAGGCCGGTAATATCCCTAGGCTTTCAAACTGTGCTATACTAGTATTATATTTCTCATTTCTTTTAAAGACCTGAGGCTCCATCATCCTTAGAGATTTTCACGTTCACACTTCCTTTGTTACAAAAATATTTTTATCTGAAGCCGTTGCTATTGGGATTGCAATAAGACCTTTTGTCCTCATTTTGAGAGATGCTTGCTAGTGGAGAGCCATTTCCTACTACCCCATACCCATACACACAGGCATCTTTCATCTCCAAAAATATGGGCCCCATAAAAAAAAGGAAATAGAAGCGTCAATTTATATTTAGGTCTAGAGGAACCTTCAGAGTTTTAATTACAGGATGCAAGTCTCAACTGAGTCATTTAATTCTTGCTGGGATTTACGAGGATGCACTCATTTAACAGAGTTTGCACTGGAGCACTTCAAAATGCTTTACTGGGAGAATTTCACATTCATAATTTACTACGTGGAATTAAGCTCCTCCAGCTGGGGTTCCCTTCCCCTCCCCTGACGCCAGAGGTGGATCATTGCCCTCCAAGTGAAATTTCTGCTTGGGGACCACGGGAGGATACAACATCTCTGCTGCCAGTCTGAGCAAAACCAGCAAATTCAAGTTCGACCCCAGCAAAAGAGCCAGCATCACCCCAGCAGCCTCCAGTTTGTTCGTTTATTGTGGCGGGGATGGAGATACCTTCCAAACGCCACCGATTCATTCCGCTGCCCTCCCTGACTTTATCACAAGCCTTAAAGCAGTCTGGCAATGAAAAGATGATGCATTGCACTGCCAAACTCGAGAAAATGATTTTTTCGGACAAGAAAGGGAGGGCAACGACAGACAAACATGAAAACATAAAAATGAAAGGCTGACTGTGAAGAAAATGAAAGTGGTGCGAGAAAAAAATTTCTATCCAAACACAGCATCCTTGAATAACCTTGTTAGAAAATTGCATCAAATAAGCCAACGTATGTAATCCCGTTACAAACCGCCAGCTTACAGGCTTTACGCGGAGGAACTGTGTAACGTGATTAAGCCACATAAACAAACATGCCCGGCCGCAGCTTGCCCAGTTGGGGAGTTCAAAAGAAACCCAAAACAAAAAGCCCTACATGGACAAATACCACGTTGTCTATTTTTAAGTCAAAAGCAACGGAGTAGGAAGATTGTGAGGACGCATTTTTGTATCGCCACACTTTCATGCGTATTCTTGCATCGTTTTCCTAGCCTCGGTTATTTCTATATCATATCTTTTTATTATGTGCAAGCTATTCAGTTCTCAAAACGTACACAAAGTAGCTGACTGGACTTAATGAATATTTCTTCCACTCTCAAAGTGCTTTCCAGAACAAACACTTTTTTCTCCTGAAGTTCTGTTCCTTAAATAATACTATATTCCAGCTGATCATTAAGGGGGTTTTTGTGGGGTGATTTCTAGGTGACAACATTGCCAAAACTGGCCACAACCACTAAGTCCCCTGCTTCCTCACTTGTAACCAACATTCCCCAAAAGAATCACAGAATCACAGGATGTTCGGGGTTGGAAGGGACCTCTGTGGGTCACCCAGTCCAACCCCCTGCCCAAGCAGGGTCACCCACAGCAGGCTGCACAGCACCGCGGCCAGGTGAAGCTTGAATATCTCCAGAGAAGGAGACTCCACAGCCTCCCTGGGCAGCCTGGGCCAGGGCTCCATCACCCTCAGAGGGAAGAAGTTCTTCCTCATCTTCAGCTGGAGCTTCCTCTGCTTCAGTTTGTGCCCGTTGCCCCTTGTCCTGTCGCTGGGCACCACTGAAAAGAGTCTGGCCCCGTCCTCCTGACACCCACCCTGCAGATATTTGGAAGCATTTCTAAGGTCCCCTCTCAGCCTTCTCTTCTTCAGGCTGAACAAGCCCAGCTCCCTCAGCCTCTCCTCCTAGGAGAGATGCTCCAGTCCCCTCCTCATCCTCATAGTCCTCTGCTGGACTCTCTCCAGTAGCTCCTCATCTTTCTTGAACTGGGGAGCCCAGAACTGGACACAGCACTGCAGACGGGGCCTCACTGGGGCAGAGTAGAGGGGAAGGAGAACCTCCCTCGACCTGCTGCCCACACTCCTCCTAATGCACCCCAGGATCCCATTGGTCTTCTTGGCAGCCAGGGCACACTGCTGGCTCATGGTCAACCTGTCATCCACCAGGACACCCAGGTCCCTCTCCGCAAAGCTTCTCTCCAGCAGGTCCATCCCAAGCCTACATCGTTCTCCAACCGTTACACACCAGCCTTTCTGCAGCACAGCAGCAGAACCTGCCTACAGCAGGAGGGTGCCGGTCTTGGATCTCTCTCCATCAGGATCCCCATCCATCAAGGAAGATGATGACCATCACCCTTCACCCCTCCGCACATCTCCACCTGACAGTATACACCCCTCGCATTTTAAAGTGCTAAAAATGTAACTAAAAATAATTATGACACTGAAGTGTTGGCTTTTTCCCCCCAAATAAGGCAATTCGTGGTATTTTAGTACTCTTGCAGACATTCTATTTTTCTTCTGCCTCTCCCTATGGGTCTCTATCCCCCATCACCCTCCATGTCAGACTCCCTAGGTTCAAGGGCGCTGTGAAGGTGAGAAGTTTGAATTCAGGATCCAGAAGTAAAATATCGACGAGACACTCAGACTAGGAGGAAGAATGAGTTAGCACAGCATCAGCAGAATAACAAAGACTTTGCCAGCTGGAATCTTTGACATGGGGCAAGCAAAGGTGGAGCACAGCTTAAGCATCTACATGCAAACCAGGTACCTAAGTCCCAATTAGTCTGCTAAAAAAACCAAGATCTAGACATCAATTTAACTGACCAGCTTCCAGAAGCACCATTTGGCTGCCCATACATGGCCTTTGCTTCCACTGGAGACCCCTTACACTATCCAAAATTCTCACAGCTCTGAGAAATTCCTCTGAACTAACTACTTAGGATGCTGATCACAACCACCTGAACGTCTGAAGGTCACAACCATGTCATTTTTTTCTGCACTTCAGTGGCCTGCAGCTATTACAACTTTGACTTAGAGCCTTTATATTGAACAAGGGAGACCTGAGACTAAAGGCCTTCACCCATCAAACAAATTTATAAAAGTGTGTTCCACAACTTCATAAGATACTCAAAGTCTCAGATCCCGAGTAATAGTCATTGAAGCCATCCAAAACCTAAGGAACACCCTGTCCTACTAGAACAAAGTTGTTTTATGAACTGTATTACCTTTTTTAAAGTTATAACAACATTTCAAACATCACTGGCTTCTCACATAGATCCCTACCCTGTCCTGCTGTCACACTAGGGAACAAAACCAAACAAAACCCTGGCCCAGGTTGCCCAGAGAAGCTGTGGCTGCCTCCTCCCTGGCAGGGTTCAAGGCCAGGTTGGATGGAGCTCTGAGCAACCTGGGCTGGTGGAAGATGTCCCTGCTGATGGCAGGGAGGTTGGAACCAGGTGATCTTCAAGGTCCCTTCCAACCCGAACCATTCTGTAATTCTATGAAAACACCCAAAAAGACATCACAGACCAACTGCCTACAACAGAATGGACGTGGAGTGACTGATCTGGAGAAATCAGCTTTTAAAAGAAACAGCTGCTTAGGTAAAGCAGTCTCATGTACCTCAACCCTGTCACGTGTCCACAGCAGACAGAAGACTTTCTAGAGATCTGAACTGTTCCAGAAGATGGCAAATGCCGACCCCACCACAATTCCACACCAGCGCACATGTACTATTCCTACAGCCTTCATATTCTTCAACCAAGAACTGATGTTCCAGAGGTGTTTGAACTACGCTGTATTGTCATGAAAGCCCTTGTCGGGCAGGTGGCAATCTGACATTTAAGTGACATTTTCTATCAAACAAGATGGAGCTCATCCCTTTATTTAGCTGTTTTAATTTGAGCCTGCGTTGGAGAAAGAGTATTTTAGTAGCACCCTCCTCGTGGATGCCAGCACAGCTGTTATATTCTACCACTTACTGCACAGATCCTAAGTTGCTACAGCTCTTAGAGTTCCTACTACAACTGCATATTCTTCTCAAAGGAGCAACTCAGATCTAGTTTCAGATTATCTTTTTGTCCTTTCACTGTCACCACACCAGTTAACAGAAGTATGCAGTCTCTTCTTCTCCAAAGGATGAGAACTTTGTTTTTGAAACAGCTCCTCAAGCTCCACGTACAAACTGTATTTCTAAAAAGGGTTTCAGAGAAATGATACTAACCTTTTTTACAGCCGTTATTGTTCTGCTACTAGAACAAATACAGCTTTGTAACCTCAGCTGAAGGGAAAAAGGAAGAGTGTCAAGGGTATAGCAGGAAAGGAACAAGGGAGAACTGAAGGCTTCAGTACAGGCAGTGATCTATTCTACTATGGATACAATGACTGAAATGAAAAAAAAGGAGATTTCAAGAGAGTAAAAGGAAAAACCACGAAATACCTTACCTAGAAACTACTGACCCATCCAGCCATCTTCGAAAGCTGTAAATTGTACTAGGGGTGCCTGAAGATTAGACCACATACCTCTTCTGCTTATAAGAGGAGCTAACAGAGGGCAGATTGAGATGAGATATGAGGAAGAAGTTCTTCCCCATGAGGGTGGTGAAACCCTGGCCCAGGTCGCCCAGAGAAGCTGTGGCTGCCCCCTCCCTGGCAGGGTTCAAGGCCAGGTTGGATGGAGCTCTGAGCAACCTGGGCTGGTGGAAGATGTCCCTGCTGATGGCATGGGGGCTGGAACCAGATGATCCTTAAGGGACCTTCCAACCCAAATCATTCCATGATTCTATGACTCTGCTCACCCCGTGCCACTGCACAACGTGGCAAAGACAAGCAGGGAAAACAACAGGAGGAAATCTGGAACCCCAGATTCCTGTCCACAGTGGCTTTTTTTTTTAAATACAAATTACATTCATGTTCCAGATTTCTCACATTTCTGAAATACCATATTCCTTCTATGAACTATTCTGCTCTGATGACTTTATTTGAATTTAAACATAACTAACACTCCTTTATGCATAAGGTGTTCAAAACATATGTAGATTTGGCACTTCAGGACATGGTTTAGCAGGCACTGTGGTGATGGGTTGACGGTTGGACTTGATGATCTTACAGGTCTTTTCCAACCTTAATGATTCTACGATCTCACGAGTGCCAGTTGCTTTCAAAAATAACATTTAAAAGCAAAGTATATTTATTTTAGCAATAAAGCATTTAATAGAAACCAAAGGCAAACCTACGCATCTGTATTTTCCTCTAATGCTTACTGTACCATGAAAATAACCCGAGCAGACCTGTGATTTTGAGATCTTCCCAGTTGGGCACCTACCTGCGAACATCAATACTTCACACAAACTCTCTGACCCTTCTCCACAAAATCAGTTTCGAGTCTGACAGAGACCAAAGGGGAAAAGCACCAACTCTTACAAATCCAGCACTTTTATTTACTAGCACTTCAGCGCTTACCAAAGAACAGTTTATTTTAAGCTGTTCCATCTCCCCCTACTTGTTTTTTCCTGACACCCAGCTCAAATTAAAATCAATACATTTGTGTAGTAAATATTCCCCACAGCCCAGCCAAAATATACTTTTCATAGATCATCACAGAGCTGCTCCAATCTCATTTTTCTTTTAGTTCAAGTATTTGGGAGGCATGTAAAAGCAATTAACTCGGAACGTCCCTGGTCTCTCATCAACTGCACCACACACTGGGCAAGGTCATGGGAGATCTCTGGTAGAAGCTGCTCAGCAGCTGCCTCCTCTTCATTTATCACAACTGGTCTGCACTTCTGCTGAACGGATTTGAGGGCAGAATTTATTCTTCCTATAACACTGACTCACAGAACTCCCTCCATATTGCCGGGCAATACCGCTGCAATGCACTCTTGCAGTCTGGTAATACAGCTCCAGGGCAGCATTAGGCTCATCTGTTCTACAGCACACCAGGTTTAGAGACCTCTTCGTGACCTGAATTTGTACAAGGATGTGTGAAGGAGGAAAATAAAAAAATAAAAACTAAACACATTGAGTTTCACTTACATAAACCAGCTTGAGTTTCATCAGATTTTGCTATTTGCTGGACAAATAAATTTTTAGCCTTCAACCACTATTGCTGGGCTGTGAGTATGACCGGCATTGGGAAAACATTAAATGGAATTTACAGATTAGAAAAAGAACCACCACTACGTCTTCCTTAGCGGGCCGTAGAAAGTCTGCGGTACTCAGATGAACATCCAATGTTCAAAAGCCATGCTAAGACTACAGCTGTGGATGTAGAACTGGCTACACAGCTGGGACAATAAAGCCTTCTTCTAGCATTTAACCAAGGCAGTGGAAGTAACTGTGGCAACGGGCAACGAACTTCGCTAGCATTTAGGACTGAAGCTCTGCAAAGAGCCCCAACTTCAACAGGTCATAGAATGGTTTGGGTTGGCAGGGACCTTAAAGATCATCTGGTTCCAAACCCCCTGCCATCAGCAGGGACATCTTCCACCAGACCAGGGTGCTCAGAGCTCCATCCAACCTGGCCTTGAACCCTGCCAGGGAGGGGGCAACCACAGCTTCTCTGGGCAACCTGGGCCAGGGTTTCATCACCCTCATGGGGAAGAATTTCTTCCTCATATCTCATCTGAATCTGCCCTCTTTTAGTTTAGAGCTGTTCCCCCTTGTCCTATCACTACCCACCGCTGTGAAAAGCCCCTCTCCACCCTTCCTGTCAGCCCCTTCAGGCACTGGCAGCTGCTCTAAGGTCACCCTGGAGCCTTCTCTTCTCCAGGCTGAACAGCCCCAGCTCCCTCAGCCTGTCCTCGGAGGAGAGGTGCTCCAGCCCTCGGATCATCTTCGTGGCCCTCATCTGGACCCGCTCCAACGCTAGTCAGACTCCCCAGGTTTTCTTCACCTGCCCAGCCCTACTCCTTGCAGGCTCACGGTTATTTTGCAAACCAGAGCTGCAGAGATCTAGCCCCACGTTGCATCAGACCACAACTCCACGCTGTGGGAAGAGCTGCTCGCCTGCTGAACGCTGCCCTTACCACTTCTTCAGTACCCACAGGCAAAATGGCCTGAAAACTAGCACTTGTCATTGAAGGCCTCTTGCCCTCAGCCTTCCCTAAGGAAAAAAACCAACCCAGAATATGCATTTTCCACAAGCGCCCTCCTACAGATTGCCCTCAGGAGGGGACGATGGCAGACGTCCTGAGCCAGCCTTCTGCACACAAACCTTAGGGTTGCACGCAAAGCCACACGGCATGCCCACGTCCACGTATCTTTCTGTTTCCAAATCATCCTGTTTATTGGCCTTATTGCCCACTATCTTCCACTGGCCACCACCATTAGAGGCCAAATATGATCTCAGGAAACTTTTAAGCTCTCCATGTTTAATTTTGATCCATGCCTTTGAGATGACCATTTCATACCAGACCTTTAGCTACGTGCTAGCAGACCTCTAAACCAACGGAACTAAAACTGATACGAACTCCCCCGCGAGCCAGGGTTCTAAGAAACCCTACCAAATCAAACAGTCTCCTTCCTCTGATCTGAATTTGGCCCCTAAATGCAGCAGGTGAAAACCCACAGCGATTCCACCACCGAGACAGTGCCCAAGCAGCTTTAATCCTGACTTGAAGCACGGAAGCGTCCTGCAGATCAACTCGTCTGCATTGCAGCCATGATAATCCTTCATTTGAGCTGCTTATCGCAGATCCACCCTGCTGTTTGGATAGGAGGATTTAGCTCTTAAGGGACTGTTCTTCAAGATCCTGAGCCTCCTCGGCGCCTGGTGGAGGGGCTGCTCAGAGCCGAGCACAGGACCGCACAGGATGAGGCACCCCGCCTGCCTGGGGTTCACCGTACCTTAAGAGAGCCACTTCACCAACCCACAGCTCTGCTAAAGGAGAAATGCTTTCCTTTTTATATTATAGCTTTACTATTACCTTCTAATAAAGAAATAAAAGTGTACTCCCATCGTTCTATAAAAACACTGTTACAGGGAAAAAAATTGACACTGCTTAAAGCTATACCAAAATAAAGCAAATCAGTGTGAATCCCTCTCTCCCTTAGATACAGAGGTGAAAGCTCAGCATTCTCAGTTAATCCTCCCTTTTTTTAAACCTTTTATGTGCTTTGATGAGTTCTAATTAGTCAGAATTAATTATTCTTAAAAAATATTTTGAGGGATTTCTTCCTTACAGTATTCCCCATTCTGAATTTTTTATTTTTTACTAGCACCTAAAGGAATTAAGCAATCAAATCCTAGTTTCCTTATGCCCACCTGTATTTAATAACTGACACGTAATATTGCTTTCAAGCAATAAGAGGGTGAACTCTTTAGATGTATTTTATGTAATTGCCTATTCTAGTAAAATATTAAGTAAAGCAATGTACAGCCACTAATTTAACACCTATAGTTGATATGCTATTACTAAACGTTGAACTCCATGCAAGTGATTGCCTGTTGCCAAACAGTAAGCAAGTATGCACCCAAACAAAAGGATCATTTAGAAAATTGGTTCCAATTATGAAAATGCCCTAGAAGCTCAATTCTCAGGACCAGGTACTTCATCTTTCTTTCAAGACAAACTCTGCCGAGCAATTTGCAGTACCAGCTCCCAGCGGAGCAGAGGTTAACGAGGAACTCCTGGAATACAAGACAGATGCCGGAGCCCTGGATGACCTCAGCAGAAGTCAGGGATGCTGCGCAAGCCTCTCATCCCGGCACATACTTCATTATTGTAACTCAGTGCAAGCATTTATGATAACGCATCGTCACGGGCACCATTCAGAAATTCTGTTTCACCGCTTGACTCGCCTTGCAGATAGACACCATTTGTAGCTGGGATTTTCAGAACCCAAGTCGCAGCTAGGCAGTGGGACAGGTCACCCAGCAAGGCTGGTTCAGAGGTTTTGAGGACCCAACCAGTCAATCCATGAACTTTGAGCAGAAGGTGGGACCAGATTGACCTCCCAGTCCCTCCCAGCCTGAACCATCCCATGGCAAAACAGTCAGCTGATCGCAGTTGTACCCCTCAGCTATTTGCCTGCCCTGCGTTGGAGTAACAGCCATGTACGAGCCCTCAGAGACAACCTGGCTGTCGATGCCAATTACCAGTGTCCCACAACCTCCAAAGACATCCTTCATTTTTGTCTCTGGAATGCTAGGCCATCACGAGCAACTCTCTTCAAACCTCTCCAGGAGTCTGTTTCTCCATCTTTAAAACAGGGCTAAGTGACACTGGAACCTCAGGCAACGTAATTAAGGATTCACATTAGAATTCTAGCAATAAAACATAGCAGAGGAAGTCCCAGCTGAAGATGAGGAAGAACTTGTTCCCTCTGAGGGTGACGGAGCCCTGGCCCAGGCTGCCCAGGGAGGCTGTGGAGTCTCCTTCTCTGGAGATATTCCAGACCCGCCTGGACGCGGTGCTGTGCCCCCTGCTCTGGGTGACCCTGCTTGGGCAGGGGGTTGGACTGGGTGACCCCCACAGAGGTCCCTTCCAACCTCTACCATTCTGTGATTCTGCGTGAAAACTATCTACCCATCACCAACACCTTGCTGACACCGAGTAAGCTGCAACCAGCCCTACTAACGAGGCTACAGTGACACACTGCTGTTCAGCATCTCCTCCACGCTGACCCAGCTTTCGAACTGCGACACAGTTATGAACGGACAATTTTGAAGCGCGGTCAATATTTCAAGCTGACATCAAAAGCCATCTTCTCGGGTGACGCCGCCTTAGCGACACGCTTCCAGAACGGGTAACACAGACTTGAAATAAGGCCCGCTGAAAAGCTACAGGACAGGGAACTTCTGACAGCCACCTGAGCAGCGCTGAAATCACCACTAAACAAGATATTGAATTCCCCAGCAGAGAAAACAAGTGAGGAGACACAGTTGAATTAGGGCCCCGTCAAGGGACTGCCATCTATCCCGTATTCTTTTGGCAAGGAGCAACGTGCGGTTGACATGACAGCCGAAAAATGCGTCCAGATTTTAACAGGGATAAACTATTGACACTAACTCTCCGCTCTCAGGCACCCGTTTTTGTTCTGGGCTGCTGCTCATTGGGCAGCTCCGTGGCTACGTTCAGCAGATTTAAACCACATGGGGTCTTAAATGCTGTGCCCAAGCATCACACGACGCCAATAAACACCGCACAGGAGCCCCCTCCTAATCAATACTCAACGCAGTTTCGAGGATACTCAATTAGTACACCCGAAATGTAATTACAGGTCTGTTTTTCCATACAAGGCACATTTACACATACACATTTGCGTGTTTTCTATCAAAAACAGCCATCATGATTAGCGTGACAAATGGCTCCCAGGCAGCCTTGCCATAACTGCCAGAAGACAGGAGCCCTGACCTCCGACGGCAACCCACGTCGTTACCGCAGCGAAGACTGAAGCAACCGGATCGATCGGCTTTCTGAAGGACACCGCGGCAGGATGGAGTGCTGGATTAAAATTTAACTACTCCCATTATCCCTAATCAATTATGTCTTTAATCACGGAACATTCGCTGTATGACATCCAAAATCAAGTCAAGACACAGCCACTGAAGATTTGGAGGGAGGAGGCAAACGAGCAGCTGACAGCCCAGAGCCAGACAACAGCCTGTTAAAAATAGAAAGAATTATGAATAAAGTGTGTATTACAGAAATGCCAATACTCATCACTTCAGGCTAGTGGCTCCGGACACTTTTTAACCCGCTTTGTGGCATTTCATCCATTTGCTATCAAGTTGGGCTCATGATTAGTTGCACCCTACATTTATTATGTTCTTTCATTGCCCTAAGCCATCCCCAACCATTTCAGTAACACCTCAACAAGTTAAAAAAAAAAACAAAGCAGTGAAAAGTTTAACTTTTTCCAATTACAACTTAGGATTTCAGCTTCTTTCTAGTCAAAAAGAATCTACGCTCACACACTGTCATGAGTTATTAGAGGAAAGTTCTGTTGTACAACCTAATGACAAGTTAATTTAAAGCAACCTCTGCCAATGACAATTTGAGCTATCGCACTACAAAGCCTCCATTGTGGGAAAACGGGTTTTTACTAAACAAACTCATTATTTTGAATGGCACCGTATTTCCCTTCGTCTAACGAGCTACATTTGATCATACAAACTGAACAGCCTAAGCACCGCTATCCGCCTCTTCAACAGTGACAGCTCAAGCTTCAGTTTAGCTCAGCTGCAAATAGGGACCGAATTAAAAATTCAAAAGGAAAGAGGCTTTCCTTTCCTAAGAAGATATTCATAACTTGATGGAGAAACAAAGGAGACAACCACGTTGGGAAACGCGCAAGTCGGAGATGATACCGCTCCACGCGCAACCTCTGAAGAAAGTTTTGCTTTATTTTGCATGGAATTTATTCTGCTGCTTCAAGGGCAATATTAGGGCACTCCTGTTTCCTTTTCCACTTCAAAATGAAGGATTTTTTTTTTTTGAAGCAATCTTTCATTTGTTTCTAAATTTTATTCTTTTTGGTTTTGGTGGTTTGGGGGGTTTTTTAATTATATTTTTTTAAAAAAGGCAATAAAGCATGCACTAAGCATTGCTTGCAAAGACAGACAACAAAAAAACCAGTTTCTCTGCCCACAGGACCTAAACACCCATTTAATTCAATTACCTTTAACTAAAACTTCCCGCAGAGGAAATAAAAATTATATTCAGATCCCGTGCCTTGTCCAAGCAGCCCACGCACCCTTTGCCCAAGAGCCAACCCGAGCGGCAACGAGAGAACCAACGGCTGGGAAAAAGCCACTTCCCAGGAATTCCCTCCCTCTTCTTCCTCTCCTCCAACACCTCCTCACCATACCAAAATTAATTCTGGTGTAAGAGTTTGAGAGCTTCACTTTGTTTCAGAGAGCTCAAGGCCACCGCACAGAGGTCAGGAAAAACCCCGATACAAGACCCTAACCAAGGTTTTCCCACCACTGAGCAAGGTTGGAGCAGCATTGAGGTGTTTCAAAGCAAAGCTGCCCAGCTGACCAGCCCAGCCCTGCCCAGTCGGTACGAGCGCAGCGTACGCAACGGATGGGTGCCTTCAAAAACCAACCTGGAGACACCCAAGTGAGCTCTGATGAGATCAACCTCAAGGCAGGAGGGTTGAACCAGATGACCCACAGAGGTCCCTTCCAACCCCGACCATTCTGTGATTCTGTTCTCAGCTTTAGCGAGAAACTCGGACTCCAGGGTTTGCACTGGAGGAATTACGCTTATTTTCCAAGAATAAAAGCTGCATAGATGGCTTCCAAAATATATTGGTTAGATTTTCACCCCCTCCCCCAGCTCACGCCATGACAGTCACCTACATCCTCCACACCCACCCTCACGCTGGTTTGAATCTCGCTGCAAATATCCAAAACACACTGCAACACTCAGGGATCTTGTCCTGGCAAGCTCGTGGTTCTCCCCTACATCCATTACTGGGAAAAGGAGCAAGAAACAAGAAGGGAGATTATTAAATCCCAATCACAGCAATACCACCAGCTCCCCAGTAACTCACAGCACGGCTCTCGCTGATCTTGCACACATCCTTCCCAGCAGTGAGAATTAAATTTACACCTTTGTTTCCTTACGTCCTAAACTGAAACGGAGGAGCACCAGGTCTGGGTGAAGTTCACCACTGCCACAAAAAATAAAAAAAACAGAGATACACATCCAGGATCCGAGCTCAAGCACCTCGGTACCCTTCATGGCAGCTATTTCAGCTCCATCATCTAAACCGCCCTGCGTTGTGCCACGAAGACACGCTATCTGTGCAGCCTCCACACCCATGATATGAATCGGGATGATTAAATCAAGTAGAAAATATTGAAATAGGGAGAGGGAACAGCACTCTTGCTTGTTACGGTCAACACGCTCAATTCTATTCCCAGTCACGCCATTGTAATTTGTTTTAATTTCCAGTCCACGAGGCAAGTATCTTCCCTTACCCCATGGAGATACTGTCTAGCACAAGCGAGCCCAAAACATAACCCAGAGGAATTACTACAGACCTGCAAAGCTGTGAGAGCAGGATTTGATCACCATCTTGTTCCCTACTCCACAGAAGCTGCAGCCACGCCAATTGCTTCAGAAACTCCAGCCAGCAGGATTTTTAACGTGCTTTTCCCCTTCTAAAATCCCGAGCCACGTTTGCCAGCAAGGAGGAGCGCAGAGAAAAGCTCGGGTAAACATCCTAATTGGTGTGATAGTGTATTTTCTGCCTTGTGAGAAGCGACAGCAGCAATATTGACCGCTCGCCGCCAGCTGACTGCGAAATGTCAAGATGGGGTTGGAGCAAAAGACTCCGTAACGAACCAGCTCCCAACACAGAGCCGAGCAGGGAAAGCGGGCATCAAGTGAGGATGAAAAAGCAGAAACGCTTCTGATGAAGAGTCAATCCCCCCAGCTGGACCGGGCGACGCAACCGTCCCCTCGGAGCAAAAAGGTCTGCTCCACCGACGAAGCCTCGTTCGCTCACCAATTTCAGAGGAAGCAAATTGATGGATGGATATGAAATTGCTGAACTCCTGGCACCCATCCCCAAACCAACCAAGCCACCGTGATCAAGATCACCACAAATCACGTAGGAGATGCAGGTGCTTGAGGGCACTGAGGCAAAAGCAGCCGAGTTCCCTAGGCAGGACAGCACAACGGCTTCCCCCAAAGATTTTCCACCTGAACACGAGGAAGAACTTCTTCCCTCTGAGGGTGATGGAGCCCTGGCCCAGGCTGCCCAGGGAGGCTGTGGAGTCTCCCTCTCTGGAGATATTCAAGCCCCACCTGGACAAGGTCCCATGCAGCCTGCTCTGGGTGACCCTGCTTGGGCAGGGGGTTGGGCTGTGTGACCCACAGAGGTCCCTTCCAACCCTGAAAATTCTGTGATTCTGTGATTTTTCACCACAAATAATTATCCTTCAGCAAACCAAGCTAACAACTGAATCTGTCTAAACTTCACAGCTCCATTCAGCAGCAGCGACTGGCGGACAGCTGACAGAGCTACTTCCAGAAAGTCTTCTCCGAGTAGGTCAATTGCAGACAGTTAAAAAATTAACCTCATAAATAATGTAATATCTGAGCGGTACCCTTCTGTAGAAAGTGCTTTGTCAAGATCTCATTTTAGCATTTATTTTTAATTTCTGGTCTCCAAAGGTCTCTTTTCAGCATCCCAGCTCTGTAACTCTGCCACGCGTTTGTACTTCAGAGCTAAAAACCCACACAGGGTTTGACCAAGTCCACCCAAATTAAAGGAATGTTTTGGAGTAAAAGGACCGTGAACCAACAGCCACCTAGCTCTCCGTATTATTGCAACACCAAATGAGGCAAAATTGGACTCCGCGGTCTCTGTGGAGACTTTCATCAGCTTCAATTTGGAACGCGAACCGCAGTCAACAGGCAGATCCTCAGCCGAGATAAACAGGGAGAGCTCTGTTGCGTATCAATTATTAAAAAGCACTTGGTGCTCTATAATGAAAATAAGAGTTGGTGACAATGGCTATTCCTCTGAAGCACCCGAACGCGACAGGACGGGAGGAGAACCCGCCTGCTTCAAGGCAAGCAGCCCCATCCCTGTGCTCAGGCTACACACACACAAAAAATATACTTTTTTTTCCAGATGTTACATAACAACCTAAAATTTGATAAGCCAATTATTGCATTTCATTCTCTCTTTAATAGGCTGCAGACGCCTTTCAGCCGCGCGATGCCAGGAACCCCGTGGCTGCAAAAGAAAATATCTTCTCTTTCCCCTTCTCCCTCCTGCTTCCCCCTTCCCTCCCCTCGCAGGCATTAGCTCACGAGCTGATTTGGAAAGGCCTGGAAACAGTACGTGACTTTTCCTTTTGAGACAGCTAAGGCTCCACATCCATTTTCCAGAACCTGATATTTTGTATAACCACTTATATTTGCCACAATTTTTGGTTTTTTTGGAAGTAACAAAAAAGTCCCTCCCCTATTGCAAAGACAGGGAAAGCATTTTTCCCCCCTTCTCTTCTAAAGTCAAATCTCCTATAAATATAAAACAAGTTCTCTACCAGCACTTCAAACTACTTTTCTTGTCTAATCCATATTCTTTTTATTAATAGAACGAGTAAACAACTGGCTAAGTGTCTCAGCCTAGGAAGAACAATTTATAATTTTCATGTTTCAGTTACTGAAAAGTCCATTAATGACTTTTTAAGGGCTCCAACCAGCTGTGCATTACATTATTAAGAAAACCATTAAGTGGCCCCAGCAATAATAAACACAACCAGCACAGACCCCCATATTTTAGCTGTTTTCTTACTGGTACAACAGTTGTTGTAGCCTCCTGGCAGAGATTCATTCCAACACTTATTTCTACTTACCTAGAACTGCTAGGAAAAAGAGGAATAAAAAAAAAAATTGAGTCATACAGCTGCACACAGACCCTTTAATAACAAGGCCTGTAGCCCTGTAAAGGCAGACATCCTCTTGTGTACAAAAATCTTAGATTTTTAAGCCAATATTTCCATCCTCTTACTGAAAAGACTTGCTTGCTCTCGCCAGCCTGCCAGAGCACCTGAGCAGTGAAGCAGCTTATTCATCTTCCTCTGAAAATGGTTTAAGAAGTTAGCTCAGAAACCAGTTTTTGCAAACATTTTTAAGATTTTAAAACACAACAACAAAAAAAAAAAAAAGTACTTTCAAGTTGCAAATCTTCACCCAGAAGAACTTCGCTGTGCAAACTCTACCCGAGTTATAACAGAGAGGGGCGAGTCGGGAGAATTTTGCTGAAGGTAAAGAGAGAAATTTCCACAATTTGGATCTCCACATCCAACCCCGCCAGGTGAAGCACCACTAAAACTCAGCTCAAATAAGCAGCTCACCAGTTACCTATCAAGCTGACAGGGTAGGGAAAAAATAAAACCCACACCCAGAAGACAAATTTCACAGCAGGTGCAGCCAAGGCAGGATTCCTATTCCACCTGCTTGGGTGAAAACATAGGGGAGATTCATAGACTGGGATAAATGAACTGAGCTGTGTTCTCATCAGGATACTGGGATTAATTAATTGGAGCAAGGATTAAGAAAAACCAAATGTGTACTTTGTGAGAGAAATGAAGGCTAGGTGACTTGGTCTCTAGACAGGGAATTCAATGTCTTTCCACTTACTCCAGCGAGATTCTTAAATACCTCTGAATTAGTAAATATCCATTTAAAAAAAAAAATGGTGCTGCCCAAGGAAACCCTGCCTTCTGGCTAAAAGGATTTCAGTTCAGCAACAAGCTTTTCCACAGCAACGCCAAGCAACTCGCCCATCTCCTGTTCTTCACTCACCATAATTACAGGGAAATAACCAGCAGCTTTGCCAGCTCAGCTGACTCCAGCAGCTCAGAAGAAAAAAAACCATGGATTTGGTCTTATGCTCTGAAAGGGTATGAAGTTCACGAGATTATGAAGAAAAACAATAAATCAACTCCGGCTGGTCCAAAGCACCACCTATGATTGTCTGAAAAGGTCAGAGAGGGTTTAAAGAACCTTTTGTGGTAAAAGACAGAGGCTTAGGCATAAACCAAACAAATAATGATAAAAAGACACCAGAAATCAAATCTCTTTGCACTTCTCCATTCGATACTTGTGCCCATGCCCATACAAGCGGGTGATTCTTTGCACGTGGTTTCCCCCCCTCTTTCTACAGAGATCCCACCGCACGCCCTGGATTCGAATACCCCGTCGCCACAGGGTGATTAAATTCCAGGGCTGAGCTTTTTGATTCCATCTGTAAATTAAAAAAAAAAAGCAGGTAACCGAATATGTTATCAGCTGATGGATATCCTTGCACAGCTCCACAGGCAAGCCTTGATGCCCAAAGCTCGTTTGTATATAACATTTAAAAGGATTAAGCGGCACAAAGGGTTCCCGCTTCGGTAACAGATTTCTTCTGTCTGGTCACCAGCGCTCCAATTGCTAAAAGGCTCAACAAAATTTCTGTTTGCTCTTCCATTTACAGCACTAGGCAAATATTATGAAATGGTTTAGCGCCACGTGCGAGCTCCTAATGCTTTTTCCGTCTTCTCCGAGATAGTCTTTAATTAGTCAATAATTGCTCCAAGGCACCAATTGATTGGCATTATAAACACGGGAAAATGAAAACAGCCCTTTTAATTCGGAGCTGTATTTAAGGTTTTCGTAGGATGTCAGCAGAGTATCATTAAGGAAAAGAGAGCAAAGCAGTCTACAAAGCACTTTCCAGCAGCGTGACTAAATGTTGCGCTACCCTGCTTTACCTTTCAGATCAGGGTGGTGACGAGTAGTAAGTGAGGATCCTGGAGTTCTAGGAAACCTCAGGACACCGGCTCCCACGTCGCCTGGCTCTCCTAAACACTCCCACCGCTCAGCAGAACCCGCTGCAAACGCTCAGCAGGTTTTCGGTGTCACTTCTGCAGAGATTTATGCTCTCTTTAGCTCTAGAATGCTACATGTTCATTTTCTAAAAGCACAAAGAGGTTTCATCCGCGGCTCTGTTCCTGGGAATTCATTTATCTCTTGTCAGAGCCTAATGAAAAACATTTTAAGCTGGTATTTCTGGAGGTGTCAGGCCACATCCATTTTCCAAACCTAGACTTCTCTCCCTTTCTTTCCTTTCTTTTGTCCCCCCTCCCTTGGAAACCACAGCAGCTGAAGACCTTACACTAATTACTGCTAACGGACACGCCACCTGACACCTTTAAACACCAAGATCTCGCTCATCAGAAGTACACATAATATTTACACAAAGCAGGCGACCAACTCTAAACAGAAAGGAAGATTTACACAATTCTTTTTCCTGCCTGTAAATAAAACACTCCATACTTCATTCAGGTTTAGACTTGCACCTATGAAGACCAAAATGTGTCTTCATGTAGGTGTAACTTAGTTCAAAGCCCACACACCACACTTGTGAAGCTTCTGCAGGTGTAAACCCAGAGCAGAAGACCTGCACGAGGAGAAGTAATATCAATTTTTATCCTCTCTCCCAGACTAGATTAAATCAGCAGCAGGAAACTACTACCCAGTGCTAAGGAAAAACACACAAAACCACCAAAAGAAAAAATGTTTCAGAGCACTGTCAATAAAATTGTTTTTATCTAAGTTCTACCTGGAAGCTATTGAGCTCCAAAGCAAGTCATTACCAATGAGTTTATTGTTTAAAACCCACATGGGCTCAGAAGCCAACATGAAACCGCAGCCCATCACCCACGGGCATCTTTTCACAAGGGGGTGTAGGGACAGGACAAGGGGGAACAGCTCTAAACTAAAAGAGGGCAGATTTAGATTAGATATTAGGAAGAAATTCTTCCCCATGAGGGTGGTGAGGCCCTGGCCCAGGTTGCCCAGAGAAGCTGTGGCTGCCCCCTCCCTGGCAGGGTTCAAGACCAGGTTGGATGGAGCTCTGAGCACCCTGATGTGGTGAAAGATGTCCCTGCTGATGGCAGGGGGGTTGGAACCAGATGATCTTTAAGGTCCCTTCCAACCCAAACCATTCCATGATTCCATCCCACCACGACCCTACCAGGAGCAGCAGCAAGCCGGGAAGAAGCATCACCACACAACCGACCGGTCCTTTCCCCCCCATGCTGCTGTGGCCCCCAGCCATCACCCACTCTGTACCGCTCTTCCCCCATGTTCAGCTATAACATTGCTCATCGAACGCCTCCGGCACACCTTCATCTTCCCCCCCACCACGACAACAATCCCCAGTATGAACACATCTGACAAAATACCTCATTTGACTTAAGCAGCCACAACGCAGCGAGGACAGAGACCAGACCAGCGGCAAGCTCAGGCGAGTTACCTCCACACAAACACCACCATCACAACAGAAATGGCTCTGCTACGAGGGGTCTCCACCAAACCGCACAAACCCCCTCCCCAGTTTCAACCCAGCAAGGTCGCTCTCCCCAGCTCGTTTCACCCCTCTCTCAGGAGCACTCATGGAGCTGTAACTGGGGTGCTTCATCCCCTGCTGATACAGAACCCCCAGAAAAGGCACATAGCAACTATTCTACAGGCATCCATCTCACTCCTCCTCTCCACGCAGCCCTTCCACCCACCACCGACTTCCCAGCAAATTCACCAGCAAGCCCACCTCTGACTCACCCACACCTAAAGCAAACCCCCACAACAACGCCTCGCCACGTCCCAGCTATCACAACAAGCTCAAATAAAAGCATTTCTGAAAGAAAAACAGCTTTTTTTCCTTACCTTGTGTCTTCATGAGCAGCGTCAAGCCCCAGCCAACAACCTCTCCCTCACCCACACTGAGGAGCAACCCTGGTGTAGCTGCTCTTTCCTCTCCCAAAACCCCCCCCAGGGATGGGTGGGGCTCATTAACGAGCTCCAGCTCATTAACAGCCAACAGGTGAGAGACAGGGGGTTTCCAATGGCACCAGGTTGAGGGTCCTCACAGCAATAAGGGTGTTTGCTGGCCCAAGCAGCCTCACCTGGTCTCGTCCCCCCCACCCCCCCCCACCCTGTTACAGCTGGGGCCAGCTATGGAGGCTTGGCTTGGCTTGGCTTGGCCACGGTGTCATCCCTGACTGCCCTGGGGCACACGGTTCCCTCACCCTACATATCACAGAATCACAAGATGCTTGGGGTTGGAAGGGACCTCTGTGGGTCACCCAGTCCCACCCCCTGCCCAAGCAGGGTCACCCAGAGCAGGCTGCACAGCACCGCGTCCAGGCGGGGCTGGAATATCTCCAGAGAAGGAGACTCCACAGCCTCCCTGGGCAGCCTGGGCCAGGGCTCCGTCACCCTCAGAGGGAAGAAGTTCTTCCTCATCTTCAGCTGGAGCTTCCTCTGCTTCAGTTTGTGCCCATTGCCCCTTGTCTTGTCGCTGGGCACCACTGGAAAGAGTCTGGCCCCGTCCTCCTGACCCCCACCCTGCAGATATTTAGAGGCATTTCTAAGGTCCCCTCTCAGTCTTCTCTTCTCCAGGCTGAACAAGCCCAGCTCCCTCAGCCTCCCCTCGGAGGAGAGATGCTCCAGTCCCCTCCTCATCCTCATAGCCCTCTGCTGGACTCTCTCCAGTAGCTCCTCATCTTTCTTGAACTGGGGAGCCCAGAACTGGACACAGCACTGCAGATGAGGCCTCACCAGGGCAGAGCAGAGGTGAAGGAGAACCTCCCTCGCCCTGCTGGCCACACTCCTCCTAATGCACCCCAGGATCCCATTGGCCTTCTTGGCAGCCAGGGCACACTGCTGGCTCATGGTCAACCTCTTGTCCCCCAGCACACCCAGGCCCCTCTCCACAGAGCTGCACCGCCAGCCCTCGCTGGTGCCTGTTTTCTTTTAAAAGCCATGAATTAGGAGGCTGTAAAATTCAGCGCGGTCCCCGACGGCGTGCGGGCCGGTGAAGCGACAGTAGAAACCGTGTCCAGAGAGCGATCAGCGAGCGCGGCCAGCCGCCGGGCCCTGCAGAGCCGCAGGCCGACCTCCCCACCGCAGCTAAGCCTGCGCTACAAGCAAGCCCCGGAGAGCCATTTTCCAGAATATTTCTCTTCATTAGAAGCTTTTATATTGTACAAAAACGCAAACAGTATTAGTTGGATAGCATTAAAAAACATTATTCATTAACCGCCCATCTTTGGAGGCTTTCGTTCGTCAAGCTACGGCGAGGCATTAGGGAAATGAGGCAGCAGCATTTCAATTAAATGTAAAAATGTTTCAGATTTGGGAAAGAAACAGCGATTTATTTTGCAATATATTAATAAAACAAGCTAAAGCTTTCCAATGGCTATCCCACTCCTTGGCAGATGATTTCAGAGAGGGTTTCCCCGGTACGGCCATACCGGCATTACGCTGTCCTACCCCAACAAGGCGGCTTCGATGTCCTGAACACGTCGTCATCGTTTCTCCCACCTCTGATCTCCCATTCGTGCCATTTGATGGACACCGTAGTATAAGACCTTCAAGCCTGTACTCTCGGTAACGAAGCCACCTCCTAGATGGCTGTCGTGAACATCAGGAACAGCAAAGCGAAAAGCCAACCTAACGAACGGAGAGGGATGGAAGCGTTTCATCTTCATCTACTGCCAGGGCAGTTCTCACCATCGCATCCGAACAAATGTCCTAACGAAATATTCCTCCTGGTTCCAGCACCAGGGTTTGGCTTTGGGAGCGTGGGTTCCCTTTCCGGCTTTCTCAAGCGACCCCGGGTCACCCTGAGCAACCCTGCCGTGCTCCTCATCTCTCAAACCAAAATAATTCTCCATACTTATTTTATTTTCGTTTCTCAGGATGCTGCGGTCTAATCAGAGCCACTGCGCAGGATTCGAAGATGAGCCTGAACTCGCCCGTGGGCTGGCACTCAGCAGGACTGCAAGGCAGTGGGTGCCACTGACCACGTGTATCACAGAATCACAGAATGGTTGGGGTTGGAAGGGACCTCTGTGGGTCACCCAGTCCAACCCCCTGCCCAAGCAGGGTCACCCAGAGCAGGCTGCACAGCACCGCTTCCAGGTGGGGCTGGAATATCTCCAGAGAAGGAGACTCCACAGCCTCCCTGGGCAGCCTGGGCCAGGGCTCCGTCACCCTCAGAGGGAAGAAGTTCTTCCTCATCTTCAGCTGGAGCTTCCTCTGCTTCAGTTTGTGCCCGTTGCCCCTTGTCCTGTCACTGGGCACCACTGGAAAGAGTCTGGCCCCGTCCTCCTAACACCCACCCTGCACATATTTATAAACATTTATTACATCCCCTCGCAGCCTTCTCTTCTCCAGGCTGAACAAGCCCAGCTCCCTCAGCCTCTCCTCGTAGGAGAGATGTTCCAGTCCCCTCCTCATCCTCTGGACTCACTCCAGTAGCTTCTCATCTTTCTTGAACTGGGGAGCCCAGAACTGGACACAGGACTCCAGATGGGGCCTCACCAGGGCAGTGTAGAGGGGAAGGAGAACCTCCCTCGTCCTGCTGGCCACACTCCTCCTAATGCACCCCAGGATCCCATTGGCCTTCTTGGCAGCCAGGGCACACTGCTGGCTCATGGTCAACCTGTCGTCCCCCAGCACACCCAGGTCCCTCTCTACAGAGCTGCTCTCCAGCAGGTCCACCCCAAGCCTGTACTGGTGCATGGGGTAATATATATTTCTCAGTTGAAAATAATTCTGCCTCTGCCCTGCCCTTTTTGAGGAGCAAAGCATCCTGACTAAAGGGGTGCAGCAGAAAATAACAATTATTTCAGTATCTCCAGGGACTGCAGCTGTTCCTGGATGCTGAAGGGACATTCAAAGGACCTCTCCTATCTTGGGGAAAACAACTTTCATGTACGCATAATTTCAATTTCTGTCTTTGAAATGAGTTCATCAGTCCCGCAGAACAACTCAAAATGTGTTGTTACAGGACGTGTATCTTCTTTTCTGTTTGAATTTATGCTCTTATTTATACTTGACATGCCAGAATAACCCCATGATAAGTGAAATATTATTATACTTATTTTGCAGAAAGGAACAGCAGCACGAACCTAAATTGCAGACCCTCAGAGGAATCACTGAGAATTCTATCTGAGGGAATTTTAAAAAATGAAGTTACAGGGAAACGACAAAAAAAAAAGTAACGAAACTCAGGGTTGAAGCTTCTCCCAAGACAACAACTCTCGAATGCCTTCTCACTGTAAGAACACTTGCAATAATTCCTAATCAACTGTTTTCATTTGTTGTTTCTCATTTCTACGAACCTCCAAACTTCTGTTCCCACAAGCACTCGTCTGACCCTTCCTTCTCGAGGCCTGACGCCCCATCGATGACGAGTGAGGATGGAAGGAGGCATCTTGAGCTCTTCGTTGCTTCATCACGCACGATGGTCACCAGAGCTCCCGTTCCGACGCTGTACCCAGGGAACACGAGACAACTTTTTTTTCCTGCACTGCGAACTCGGATGGAGAAGAGGGCAACAAATTTGAAGGCGATGAAAGAGCAGAATGTCTTCTTCAGCGTAAGCTGGAGCTACACTGAGAACAAAGTGGCCACTGCGCTTGGAGCACAAGACAAATTTTAAATAGGAAAGCGTAGAGAGCGGAATCGTTGCTCCAGGAGCGCGAGATCATAGAATCATTAAGATTGGAAAAGACCTCTAAGGTCATCAAGTCCAACCGTCAACCCAACACCACCATGCCTACTAAACCAGACGTGCATAAACGCTGCACCAAGGGCAAAAAAGGACTGTCCAGAAGTTGGACATTCAGTCTCAGCTAGCTATGTGCGCTCCCTTCAACAGGTAAGCACGGCCACACGGCAAGTTTACAACTTATTTTTGGCCAGGATTAATCATCCTTTTGTGACACCCGTACCGCTGGTGCGGAGGAAGCTTAGACTATCGTCCCGCTAGCCAAAGCCAACGTCAGATGAGCCCAATTCCACCATAACTGGTTTATCCAAAGACTCACAAGATCTACCTGGCAGAATCTGCAGCAAAATGCCTCAATCAGCACTCAGGCCCACTATGATTTCTTTCGTTTTTCTTTAAGCTGGCTCTGAGGGTTCACATATCTCACGTTTTCCTACTGACACACTGGAAGAACGTCAAGGATTAACACAGTTCACCTTCTTCCTCACCTCTCCATCCGTGTTTTTTTAACACTGTTAAGTTTAATTCATTTATAAAAGTAGGAGGGTTTGTTTCAGACCATCTCCCAGCTCAAAATGGTAGCAGCCTGGCACGGTATAAACTTTTGGGGGATGTAAATTTACACCTCAGAGGACAGTGAAATTGGGAATTCTCTAAAGCCACGGGGACAAAACACAACCTTAACCCAGCACTTACACAGCAATTGTTTTCCAACAACCTTGTTCATTATTATAAGGTTGATTGCTTTCCCTAACAGCAGCTCTGGTACTGAAGAGGTTCGTGTTCAACCCTTGTGATGGAAGTTGTCGAAGTAATTGCTCACCGTTAATTTTCTCATACCCCACAGAACCACTCGCTGGAGCGGGAAAAGCCGCGCTCCCTTCTGCGTCGAACCACGGCTCTTGTGTTCCTCGTTCAGCAGCCTTGTTTCATTGTTCCAGCCGCAAATTAATTCTGAACTATAATTACTGCTTTATTTGTGTATCAATAATTACTTGGGTGAGTTGTAATTGATTGTCTGCACCAACCTTGGAGAGCACAGAGCCTGTGCTCCAAAAGACGAGTAACCGATGCTGTTCTGCTTTCCTCTCTGACTGCAGACTATGGGTGGCGGCCAAGGGTTTCGTAAGGGTTTCATTTCCCCCTCTACTCTGCCCTGGTGAGGCCCCATCTGGAGTGCTGTGTCCAGTTCTGGGCTCCCCACTTCAAGAAAGATGAGGAGCTACTGGAGAGAGTCCAGCGGAGGGCTACGAGGATGATGAGGGGACTGGAACATCTCTCCTACGAGGAGAGGCTGAGGGAGCTGGGCTTCTTCAGCCTGGAGAAGAGAAGGCTGAGAGGGGACCTTAGAAATGCCTCTAAATATCTGCAGGGTGGGGGTCAGGAGGATGGGGCCAGCCTCTTTCCAGTGGTGCCCAGCCACAGGACAAGGGGCAACGGGCACAAACTGAAGCAGAGGAAGCTCCAGCTGAAGATGAGGAAGAACTTCTTCCCTCTGAGGGTGACGGAGCCCTGGCCCAGGCTGCCCAGGGAGGCTGTGGAGTCTCCTTCTCTGGAGATATTCAAGCCTCGCCTGGACGCAGTCCTGTGCAGCCTGCTCTGGGTGACCCTGCTTCAGTAATAACAACTGTTGATCAATGACAACCACTATTTACTGTTCTGCCTTTTGTTTTCTGCTCTAATTAAAACCACGTCACTCTGCACTTCAGTGCGGGGCGAGCAGCCGCGGCAATGCCATCCCCAATAGTTTCCACAACATTTCCAGCAGCTTCAGCTCTTCCCACGTTGGTCACCAGCAAGCAGAACTTGCCTACATCTCCCCAGACGCTCGTGGCAACTTCTGAAGGAGCCGTAGCAGTTTGGCAGGCGTTGTACAGCCAGAATTGTTTGCTAGGATTTGGCTGGATTATTGGTTGGATTATTGGTTGGATTATTGGTTGGATTATTGGTTGGCTGCTTGCTTCTGCCAAAGACGTGCCCGTTGTTCGTGGCACAGCCTGCCAGTCAGGAACTGTGTTTCAGAAATATGAGAATGAATTCTCTCCGCCCGCAGAAACGCTAACTCGTTACCTCCCACTCACAAAGCCGGCGGAGCGCAGGCTACTCGGTGCCGAGTAGTCCGCGTCGGGACACCTCGACGTGAAATCGGACGAGCGCACAGCAACCAACGCAGCACCCTCTGAGCGGAGGGACGGCAGGCAAGAAGGAGCTGGGGGGGAGACCTGGAGACCTGAGTTCCCCCTCCTGTACCAGCTATGGACTTTACTCTGGTGACTCACTGCCTAAAAAGACAAAAGAGACCCACAACTGCAGAAGAGGAGGTCCAGCTATAGCAAGGAAGTCAGTAGGAACTTTCCAAGCCTCCAGACCTAAGTCTCACCGCTGGAACAAACCCAACACGGCGACCTCAGTCCGTATCGCTTCAGCAAGAACCGTATGGAGAACTGCAATTTTTAACAGCAGTGTCTTTCCTCTTCCCTGAAAACCACGTCTTAGTACTAATCACAGACATCTTGAACGAACGGGGAGAATCACAGAATCACAGAATGGCAGGGGTTGGAAGGGACCTCTGTGGATCATCTAGTCCACCCCTCCTGCCGAAGCAGGGTCACCTACAGTAGGCTGTAGAGGACCTTGTCCAGGTGGGTCTGGAATATCTCCAGAGAAGGAGACTCCACAATCTCCCTGGGCAGCCTGGGCCAGGGCTCCGTCACCCTCAGAGGGAAGAAGTTCTTCCTCATCTTCAGCTGGAGCTTCCTCTGCTTCAGTTGGTGCCCAAACTAAACTTTTAGAGAAGAAACTGAAGAGAAAAGCGCATCACCAGACAGACTCAGCGCATCTATCGCCTCTGTTTCCGTCTGAACATGAGGAAGAACTTCTTCCCTCTGAGGGTGACGGAGCACTGGAACAGGCTGCCCAGGGAGGTTGTGGAGTCTCCTTCTCTGGAGATATTCAAGCCCCGCCTGAACAAGGTGCTGTGCAGCCTGCTCTGGGTGACCCTGCTTGGGCCAGGGGGGTTGGAATGGGTGACCCACAGAGGTCCCTTCCAACCCCTACTATTCTGTGATTCTGTGATCGCCAGCTTCAAGCGTGGCCGCGCCAACAGCAGATTCCGAGAGCGGCCGACGCAAATAACACACGGGAGATGCGTCCTGCATCCGCACCAATATCTGCTGTTGCTACCCAAGGCAGCCCATTCCCAGCGTGGAGATACTCGCCGTGATTTCCTCATCGGAAACGTGGCATATTTGCCAGTAAAAATGCTCAAATAGGGGAGGGAATACCGGCCGTGAATCACGGCTCTTCAGCGACGCGTTGTCTGCTCTGTTACACCCTGCACCGCGAAAGGAAAAGAAAAAAAACCTCGAGCCTACTTCTCTGACAGCGAAGGACAAGATGACGGACTACAGGTTTGTATCTTTAAACACAGCGAAGCACAACAGCAGGAAAAAAAAAGAAATAAGCAACAGAGTTGTTGCAGTGAATTCATCCCCTGCTCCCGGGGCTCCAGAGTTCTGAAAGTTTTATAGCGTTGAAATATTCTAAATCCAGGAAAGCACTGACTGGGTGGACTGGATTTATTTCCAGGAGATTTCTTGCGAAACCTAAATCTGTCCGGTTTTATAATTCACTCCCTGAGATTCTTGAACTCTTCCACATTTCGGATTTTAGAAACTATTGCCGTGCCCTGACAATTTATGAAGCAGGTTGTGTGCGAGTTGAAATGGTGCTAAGGGAAAAAAAAAAAGACAGCGTTGGGAAGAATTACTGCTAAAAAACTAAATTGACTTGGAAACCTTACAGATGTTATGAATTCCGCTGCAGCCAATACGATGTTACTTGAGGAACTTGATTTCCACACAGCCCACCATACAAGTTCTATCGGCTTTCAAGGTGCATTTTTTCCTCTGTAAAATACCAGTGCTACCTTTCTGTGCCTGTAATTAATTTCAGACACAGGCTGTAATAGTTATTTTGCAGGTGCAAGCTGATATGACCATTATTGATACTCCCCAGCAGCCCTGGGGAAACTGGGCAAGAAAGGATTTTATTATCTCAGAAACAGTTTTCAATTTAAAAAAAAAAAAAAAAAAAAAATCTGCTTTGCTTCAGGAAAGAAAAAAAGGAATAAAAATAAAACATCATCTGTCAAAGATATACGTTAAAGGAAAGCAAGTCTCTATAAAACCTCGAAGTAGCCATCGCAGTCAAGGTGCTTTGCTAGGACTGGGGAAACCCACGGTCACAAATGCAGAGGGCAGATTGAGATGAGATATTAGGAAGAAATTCTTCCCCATGAGGGTGGTGAAACCCTGGCCCAGGTTGCCCAGAGAAGCTGTGGCTGCCCCCTCCCTGGCAGGGTTCAAGGCCAGGTTGGATGGAGCTCTGAGCAACCTGGTCTGGTGGAAGATGTCCCTGCTGATGGCAGGGGGGTTGGAACCAGATGATCTTTCAGGTCCCTTCCAACCCAAACCATTCCATGATTCTATGAAATATGACACGTCCATGTTCTCACTGGATTGCAGCAAGCAGGGATATAGTAAGAACGGAAAAGCTCCACTTCCAAGGATTTTCATTACAAACACATTTACACATGAGTTTATTACGTATGGAAGCAGCAGAAAAGGCACGAATTAAAAGCATACAGTCACTAAATCAGCGACACGCATTATTTCTTTACACTCTCGGGCGAAGGGATTAATACCAGATTACAGTACGCAGGCTTCTCCCCGCGTGAGCGTGACCCTTTGCATGTGCCCCCGAAAAGATCACGCTCCTTCCATTGATCTTCCCCAGCTATTCACTAATTGATCACGCACACGGTATATAATTAGCCTCCGTGTCATAACCTATCAGGCAGAAATGCAGTCATTTCTGCTGAAAACTCCCAACGTGCGCGTGCCGGCTTAACCCACGCTTGGACCACGCGTCTGAGACGACGCTCCCTACACGGCTCCACGATTTCTGCAGAATACCAGGGCAGCCGCATACTACGTAGCAATTTTTATTATTTTGTTTGAGCTCTGTGCTGCTAGGAAAATACCAGCACCGTGTTACATTTGGGAAGCTGAAATGTGACAGCTTAAATCAACAAAGCAAAGCGATTCCCATGACTTCCATCCCAACGTTCACCTCGATTTTATCCAGTCACACATCACAAGCACTAAATTCAACTGTAGAGGGATCGGGTAATCGTAGTTTCGGACTCCTGTCTTTCACGTCTAGCATGATAAATACATCTTTGATCAGTTCCAAACCTGGAAACACAGTCAAGTTTTCAGATCCCTCAACCGCCAACTGAAGTCAAGCGACGCCTACAAATATCTGCAGGGTGGGTGGCAGGAGGACGGGGCCAGACTCTTTCCAGTGGTGCCCAGCGACAGGACAAGGGGCAATGGGCACAAACTGAAGCAGAGGAAGCTCCAGCTGAACGTGAGGAAGAACTTCTTCCCGCTGAGGGTGACGGAGCCCTGGCCCAGGCTGCCCAGGGAGGCTGTGGAGTCTCCTTCTCTGGAGATATTCCAGCCCCCCTGGACGCGGTGCTGTGCAGCCTGCTCTGGGTGACCCTGCTTGGGCAGGGGGTTGGCCTGGGTGACCCACAGAGGTCCCTGCCAACCCCGACCATGCTGGGATTCTGTGATGCTATGGGCTAGCTCGCTTTTCCTTCAGTCGCCAGCTACTGCTGACATTTCTTCTTTCATACGTGGAAAAAAAGACACTTCCCTTCTTCAGCAGGAATATTCTGCTTAATCGCCTATTCAAAATCCACCTGTCTCCCCCAAAAAAAGCTTTAAAAAAAACCAAAAAACTTTTTAAAATACAAGATTATGTATGAATTCTGAGTATGTTTCCATAATGAGATGGTCATTATAAACTGCACTACGGAGGAATTACTAGAGCGTTGCTGTTAATTATTTTTCTGCACCTTTCCACTACAAATAATCAATAAATTCAGAAAGACGTTGTCCTCAGAAATCTCAAGGGACAGAAATATTTACAGCCTGTTTACCATTAAAATCTCCTGCAGAAGCAACAAAGCACGGCCCCATTTCAAATGAATGTGACGCTTGGCGCTGCCCTTCATTCCCATCGCACGGGCAGCTGCCGCTCCGTGTCGGCAGGAGAAACGAGGAGGGGGTTTCGGTCCCATTCCACATCTCATCCGACCAGACCGGCCAAAAAGCCACACTGGCAATCTAAGGGAAAGGATGCGCAATTACCGGTCTCTTGAACCACTCCGTACACAACTGGAGGCTCATCATTAGCCTGGAATTTTTTATGAGCTGTTCACTAAATATGTTTGATAAACAGCGATTAGCAGAGTCCAAGCTGGCGTGCCAGGCTAAGCTGACCTAAAACCACCGAAACGATGGTTTAACTGGTAAAGCTCAATGATAAATATGTAATCTTCAGTAGGGTGTTTGGTGAGTCACGCTCATCCTGCTTCTTTCTACAGCTCACATTTCTCCCCGACAAAATGAATGCAACCTGTGAAACATTCATGTTCAGGAAGGAGACACAGCGCAAGAAGATGATGAAAAATATCTCCAGCACACAATTAGAGAGAGGGACTGAATCCAGAACTATTTGTTCTAATTTCAGTTTTCTATGCAACCACCAAAACACAGTATTTCAAAATTCAACACACATTACAGTTAGATCCAAGCCACCCTGGACTGAACTCCAGCCAAGATTGTTTTGTGAGAAAAGATGTATATTCCGTCCTTCTACCCAACGCTCTAAAATATTTGATTTATTTATATACTGAGCTCCAAAATCCCTGCTCAACGCACGGAACCACAGTGTTAGCGCAGAGAGAACTGTCCTGATAGCCCGTCGGGAAGGACCTTCGCGAGACCTCGTTCTCTGAGGAATCATCTTGTATGACGTGATGATTGCAGGACAGGAGCTTTCAGTTCCCGAGCTTCACATCATTTTGCATAACAGAATCCTCAAATGAAGACACGGCTTCTATGTCTCAAAGCCTTGCAGTCGAAAAGAGACAAAGAAAAGGGTTTCGGCGACAGAGCAAGCACCAGCCTCAGCCTCCATGGTTCGGAAGCGTTTTCTAAGGGAGCGAATTTCTCGTGGGCTGTCCAGACTTGGCATAATTTGCTCCAAAGGCTCCTTTGGCCTCTCGACAACAGAGGTTCCTTGGGGTGAGGGTAAACAGAATGGAAAGTCAGCTTAAAAGAGGGTAAAAATCAGACCTATTTGTCATTTTTCATAAGCCTGGACAGGACATTCTGCCTGACAAACGTATTGCTTTAACCTGCTGCACAATGAACCTTTTTACCCTTAACATATACGGTAAAGCCCAAAATAATTTCATGGAAGAGACAGAAGATGCAATCCCGGTATTCCTAAATTTCTTCATTTTAGTGATTGAAATGAGTGAAGTTTTTCTTCTTTGTTAACGCAAGACCAGCAAAGCTAAATCACATTCAAAGGCCATTCAGCGTGACCTGGACAGGCTGGAGACTTGGGCACAGAGGAACATGATGAGGTTCTACAAGGGCAAGGGCAGGGTCCTGCATCTGGGGACGAACAACCCCAGGCACCAGTACAGGCTGGGGCTGACCTGCTGGAGAGCAGCTCTGCGGAGAGGGACCTGGGTGTGCTGGTGGACGACAGGGTGACCATGAGCCAGCAGTGTGCCCTGGCTGCCAAGAAGGCCAATGGGATCCTGGGATGCATTAGGAGGAGCGTGGTCAGCAGGTCAAGGGAGGTTCTCCTTCCCCTCTACTCTGCCCTGGTGAGGCCCCATCTGCAGTCCTGTGTCCAGTTCTGGGCTCCCCAGTTCAAGAAAGATGAGGAGCTACTGGAGAGAGTCCAGCGGAGGGCTACGAGGATGAGGAGGGGACTGGAGCATCTCTCCTACGAGGAGAGGCTGAGGGAGCTGGGCTTGTTCAGCCTGGAGAAGAGAAGGCTGAGAGGGGACCTAATAAATATTTATAAATATCTGCAGGGTGGGTGTCAGGAGGACGAGGCCAGACTCTTTCCAGTGGTGCCCAGCGACAGGACAAGGGGCAACGGGCACAAACTGAAGCAGAGGAAGCTCCAGCTGAAGAGGAGGAAGAACTTCTTCCCTCTGAGGGTGCCGGAGCCCTGGCCCAGGCTGCCCAGGGAGGCTGTGGAGTCTCCTTCTCTGGAGATATTCCAGCCCCGCCTGGACGCGGTGCTGTGCAGCCTGCTGTGGGTGACCCTGCTTGGGCAGGGGGTTGGGCTGGGTGACCCACAGAGGTCCCTGCCAACCCTGACCATTCTGTGATTCTGTGAAGCGAGGAGATCGAGATCCTCAGAGGTTCCACCAGCGATCCCTCTGACTTCAAGCCCCCGGTGTTACCCAACCTTATGAGGGAAGAAGGCAGCAACACCGTACCACGTGGCTGGGACCAGTCCCCACCATCTCCTGCCTCACGTCTTCAGAAACGCTCGCTCTCCACTAGCACGCTCCAAGCGGTAGATTTCTGATGAACCCCAAGACAGAGGTGAGCTGTGTACAGTTCTCAATTCTGTCTTAATAACGCAGATTTGGGAGAATTGCTGCTGGAGAAAAAAAGATACAGAAAATTGCAGCTCCCACAAAACTCCTTATTTATCTCTATGAAGGGGAGGAGCCAGTGAAGAGATGCTCTGGACCACTCACTTGCTTAACAGAAATACTTCTGTAATAAAAAATCAAAATAAAAAATAAAAAATATGAATTAAAAAAAAAAAAAATACTGGACTTTTTTCTCTCCCACCCCTTAAATGAAGGGGAGAAAGCCACAGGAGCAGCGGTGTCAACGCTTAGGGCACCAAGTGGCCTGGAGACACACGTTCCCCATATGACAACCTGAGCTTATCACAGCGGGGGGACGTCAGCAGGAGGCGAACATCTTGAAATGAAGGGGTAAAGAGAAAAAAAAAGATGGAAATGCCAACGAAAATGATCTGAAAATGGGAGAAAACGACCTATTATCACTTCTTTTTTGTATCACGCCATTGAGCAGGACTCAGACTAGCTGTCAAAAAGCTTTCTTTGCTGAAAGGAACTAACAGGGGGTCCCGAGAGTCTCCTGGGACAGTAAGTGACAGGAGAAAGAGGAGGATGCTGCACAACGCGAAGAAGAAAGAAGCAGAGAAAAGAAGGGGCTGAACTGGTTACGGGTGTCAGGCAGCAAGCAGACACACACCTCTCCAGGGAAAATGGGGAAAAAAAACCCACCCAACCACAAAGCACTGAGTGAGAACGGCAGAAAAAAATGCTTTGTACCTAGAAACCACAGCGTCTGGCCCCACAGAAAACGGGGAGTTAGCTCTCTTGATTACAGGCACATAGAAAAAATCATTTAAAAATCGAGACTGCAGGTCAGGTCGCGTGTTCTTTTCTGGCCATTACCTCAAAAGACGCTTTTCCTCAGTATTTGCTGCAATTATTTGTCAAGACGGACGCATTAACATAGCTAACGCTGCGCGGCTGTGAAGAACGGACTACGCCCTTGACTCTCCAGAACAACAAGACCTCATTTCTACGAGCGACATTTTTACCAGGGACAAGACAAGGAGCAACAGGCACAAACTGAAACAGAGGAAGCTCCAGCTGAAGATGAGGAAGAACTTCTTCCCTCTGAGGGTGATGGAGCCCTGGCCCAGGCTGCCCAGGGAGGCTGTGGAGTCTCCTTCTCTGGAGATATTCCAGCCCCACCTGGACGCGGTGCTGTGCAGCCTGCTCTGGGTGACCCTGCTTGGGCAGGGGGTTGGGCTGGGTGACCCACAGAGGTCCCTTCCAACCCTGACCATTTCTGTAGGGCAGATCAGCATGGACCTGTGCTCTGAGCCAGGTTTGAGGTGTCCCAGTGCTGCAGAGATGACCAGAGCCATACCAGTCTCTCCAGTACGTGGGGGTCTGTTTGACCACGCCGCGAGCACCGAAGGACTCTGGTATGAGCGTGTAGGCCCTTAATGTCTCCATTCCCAATAGAGGAAAGCTGGAGAAGAAGAACAAACACACAAAATATTGCCCTGCAGGCATCAGAGGCTTTGCAGGGGTGGACTGATCTCCTGCCCACCACCCCAGGCTCAGGACTGGGCACGGTGTCACTGGCACTGGACCTGCTCCCAGAGTCGTCGGCTCTCCCTGGCTCCTCCGCAGAGGAGGAAGGCTCCTGGAGGAAGGCTCCCTGGTCCCCAGGCTCCGTCTCCGCGCCCAGCTGGATGCCTCCATCTCCGTGACCTTTCAGATGCCGCTCAGCAGGGGCTGCAGGAGCAAAGCTCCCTGCAAACACGCTCGCATCTGCCAACCGGAGCTCTCCTCCCCAGCGTCCCATCTGCTGCTCCGGCGGGAGAGACGCCGCTCACCCCACGTCCCTCTCCCCACGTCCCTCTCGTTATCCAAAACACCGCAGAAGGCCGCGCCGGCGGCCTTAATTAACCCTATCAGAGCGGTACGAGCATCCGAGTTGAAATGGGAGAACGGCTCTGAATTACAACCAACGCCGTGAAAAAACTTTTTAGTGGTAATAAACTGGTTAAAAAAGACCTTGTTTTGTAAGGAAAAAAAAATGTAGACTAGTGAGGCTAGTCAGTAGGCTGCCCAGGCACCTCCTCTCACTGCGGCCACCAGGCAATGCCTTGTGTCTCCTCCACACCACATTCCTGGCTCAAATCAAGACCGTTTTTGTCAGGCACCAAGACCCCTTGCTACCAAAGGGGAGCGCGAGGTGCCGGGAAATGCAATGTGTGGGGAGACAGCGGAGGGGGAAGCTGCCCTGAACCGACCAGCGAGGAAATGCCGACGTGAGCGGGAAATAAACCCTCTCTCGGCATCTCAGGGACGTGCCGGGACACCCATGTCCCACCAGCAGCTCCCTACTCTCTTCTGAAGCCAAGACCTCAAGCTCTTCCCTTTAAAAATGGATTTTTTTCTTCAGACCTAGCCCGAGAATTTCCCATTTTTCACAGCAGCTCGGAGAACGCTTCGCGTTACGCTCTACCAACCCGCCCCATCCCAGCTTGCTCCACGAGGACTGGGCACGTCCCCGTCTCACAGCATCACCGTTCCTCAGCTTTACTGGAAATAATCCAGGTTTAGTGAGCAGAGAGGGGGAAGAAAAGCAATCGAGATGAAGGCACTTACTCGGCTCGGGCTGCAGCTTGACATTTTTTAGCCAGTAACGAAGAAATTCAACCTTTTGTCTTTCTATCAAGAAGGGATGCTCAGTGCTGGAGCTGTTCCGTAGGAAGGGAAATGAAGTTCCAGTTTAGGTGCCCAGATCTTTTTGGGCTCCCGCTTGAATACATCAGAGTGCAAATTTAAAATACCATCTATTCATTCTGGTATATAAGGTCTTACAAATATTCTCAGTGCTTTGCAGACTCAGAAAGCCTGTATCAGGAGTTGAATATATGTATGTCAGTCCTTCTGGCTCGTCAAACTTCTCTATATCCCATAAAAACCACGGGAGACCAGTCTTCCCATTTACCTCTCCTCCCTCCTGGATTTCTGCAAGGCTGAATACATTTATGTTTTAAAAGTATTTGGAAATCCTTGGCTGGAAATTGCTACATAAATGTAAAATATTGCCTGTCAAAAAAAAACAACCCCCCCCCAAAAAAAAACAAAACACAAACAAAAAAAACCCCAACCACCCCAGCCCTACCCATATTTAGGTGATGCGTTAAAGAAAAAAAAAAGCCCTTCTTGCCACATCCAAGACAGAAGATCAATGCTTTTTCTAAAACCAAGCACCAATGGAAGGCTCTTTTCCAACAAGATGGGAAGTCGGGGAGAGAGGCCAGCAAGAAATCCCAGGGAGACTCATGATTGATTGCAGAATTGCAATCCTGATTTGATTTCCTTTAAATAGTGATATTACAGCTTTAATCAAGATCGAATCAAATGACAAACAATAAATCACCGAGCAGAGTTCACACCTGAATAAATAAGTAACTTCGGGGTGGGTGGAAGAAATCTTTAAGATACTGAGAAGGTTTCCAAGTCATAATAAGCTGAGGTTTTCCCTTTTTTCTCACTGGATCTCAAGCAGGAGGAGGACGAGGATGCATTTTGGGGGCAGTTTGGGAATGTGCTAAGGAGTCAGTGGGTGCGGATGTGGATGGGGTGGAGGGACACCCTGGGGTGGTGACACCCTACTGACTGGCCGCATAAAGCCTTCTCAGCACTGAGCCCTCACCTCTCTGCTCCTCGGCAACTCTTCTTTTCCAAACAGAAAAGATTCTAACTGTTCTTCTTTTCCAAATTCTCCCCAACGCATCCAGTTTGAGATGGGTCCCATTCTCCCACCCTGATTAGGACACAGGTGGCAAAGGTCTTGTTTGTATCAGGGATTATTTCCAGCGATTCCTCCACGGAAACTCCTGAGTTTGGGAAGTCGTCACCGCTGCTATAGCCAATATCGAAAATCAAGACCCTTTTTCCAGATTGGCTCCCAGTAATCTTCTCCAATGCAAATCAAAAAGCAAGGGCAGACAATTGCAAATAACATTTAATTACAGCAGTACCTTTTACTCAAGGATCTCAACAGCTAGTTAATTAAAATCACACCCTGCTCGTGCGGCACGCGCGTTGGTAAGCCGAATCGCAAATGAGCAAGCACAGCTGTGAAAGGAATAATGACAAAGAAGCACCTTTTTCAAAAATGGCTTTTTCAAAATACGAGTCAATGGGAAATTGCTTTCTTGAAGTCCCAGTCGAGCACTGAGACCTGCAAAGCAAGGGGCACGCCAGGGACGCCGGAAACCTGAACCGACTTCCATTTTTGTCGTTATCTCACATATGTCTTAAAATGATGACCCAATTTTTTTCATCCCCTTGCTTTTCTATGTTCTGTTCCCTCACGCAACTGAGGTGCACCACTTCAGAAGCGTAACTAGGTACATCACTTCCAAAGAGCAACGTCTTCCAAAACCACAGCTGATCAGATCAGCCCACACGGCGAGCGGCTGCCAAGGCAAACAACAGAAACGCGAAGGCAACCCAAGCCCTGGAGAAGAGCCCAAGAGCCTTGGCCAGGCGGCCGGCAGGCGTCATTTCTAGCAAGCATCAGGAGGAGCAACCCTCATTTACAGTCACTGGCCAAAATCAGGGCATCTGTCTGCCCGGCATCGGCTGTACGGCACGAAACTGCATCTCACTCACAAAAGGCACATGCTTGTAAGAACTTTAAAGTCCAGAAATAACTCTCTACAACTAGCTGAAAGGAGGGTGTAGTGAGGCGGGTGTTGGTCTCTTCTCCCAAGTAACCAGTGATAGGACGAGAGGCAATGGCCTCAAGTTGCGCCAGGGGAGGTTTAGATTCGGTATTAGGAAAAATGTCTGGACTGGAAGAGCGGTCAGTCCTTGGACCAGGCTGCCCAGGGCAGTGGTGGCGTCCCCATCCCTGGAGGGGTTCAAAAAACATGTAGATGTGGCACTTCAGGACACGATTCAACAGGCATGGGGGTGTTGGGCTGACAGTTGGTCTTGATGATCTTAGAGGTCTTTTCCAGCTTTAATGATTCTATGATTCTATGGTTCACCCCAACAAAAGAAGCTCGCTGTGCCCACATCCACATCTTAGGACAAGAGGCAATGGCCTCAAGTTGCACCAGGGGAGGTTTAGGTTGGATATTAGGAGAAATGTCTTGAGTGAGAGTGGTCAGGCATTGGACCAGGCTGCCCAGGGCAGTGGGGGAGTCCCCATCCCTGGAGGGGTTCAAAAAACACATAGATATGGCACTTCAGGAGGCATGGAGGTGTTGGGCTGACGATTGGACTTGATGATCTTAGAGGTCTTTTCCAACCTTAATGATTCTATGATTCTACGGTTCACCCCAACAAAAGCAGCTCGCTGTGCCCGCGTGCCCATCTTAGGACGAGAGGCAATGGCCTCAAGCTGCATCAGGGGAGGTTTAGGTTGGATATTAGGAGAAATGTCTTGAGTGAGAGTGGTCAGGCATTGGACCAGGCTGCCCAGGGCAGTGGTGGAGTCCCCATCCTTGGAGGGGTTAAAAAAACCTGTGGATGTGGCATTTGGGGACATGGTTTAGCAGGCATGGTGGGGTTGGGGTGACAGCTCGATGGTCTTGGAGGTCTTCTCCAACTTTAACGATTCTATGAAAAAGACATGTTAGGTTAAAAGTCTACAGACAGTTTAAAATTTTCTGAGTGCAGTGTCCAAGACACAGGAGATCGTGCAAAGCTGCTCCTCACCAGGCCCTCTGCCTCCCCTCCTTTCTCCCTGCCGCTTCCAAACCCAAACCGTACAGAACGAGGCAGTGCTGACCTCCTCTAAGCTAAACACCGGGAGTATTTCAGGTCCCATCTGCCCTGAACAGCCCCCCAAGGAGCCTCGGAGGTGCAAGTCCCAGCAGACGTAGAGATGGGAGAAGGTTGCTGCTGGCTGTCTCGTTGCCCACAGGCGATAGAGATGCTACCGAGAACTGCCTTCACCTCGCAGCAGCACAGAAGGAAACTTTCTTCTGGAGGGTTTAATTGCAATACACACACATCTATCTGAGCGTCAAGGACAAGACGACTCATGATTTTGCTCTGTTGTCCCAACGTACACACAGGGTACACAGAGGTGTACTACAGCGTGTAAGAGGAAGATCTGCAAGAATAAAACAAGCTTCTTCGAATCAGTAGGAGATCACACAAAAGTGGCTCTGGTTACTATTACCATAATGTTTTTCTTACTTTCTGAGTACATCTAGGTCACCATAAAACCTCTCAAGGCAAGGAAGACAAAGACCAGTTTCACAGTACAAAGAGAAAATTCTAGAAAGAAGGGCTGGGTCGCAATGTCTGAGTGTCTGCTATCTCAGCTAGCCAAGAGCAGAATAAAACTAAGAAAATCTCCACGTCTCTAAATGGCTCCTGAAGAAGAAACTTGTTGAAGCTGAACAAATTCTGTCGTCTTTTTTATGAGCTCTCTTGTTCAAAGCACCCCACAAAAATCAGGGATAGGAGCTTTTGAGAGTTTGCGGAATTCTCATTAATTCCCATTAATTTCTCAGGCATCTTTGAAAAACCCTTCTTAATTCATCCTTCCTTCGTTCTGATGGAACAGGGGTCAGCTGAACACGTTTCCCACCTAGGAAACCAAAGCAGAGGGGTGAGGTGGGGTAACCTTATGACCTTTCTCGTATAAATTCAGCTTCCCAGGCTTCTTTCACGTCTCCGTTTCGACTACGACGGCGCACGCGTATCTCTGAGGCACCCTGCGACTCCTGAGGGGAAGGTTTTCATTTGTATGTAATGTGTGGTGGTGTATGAATAAATAAAAAATAGGACTAATTAATAATAAATGCCACGTTTAGACTTCCAGCAGAGTCCGTTTTCATCTGCAAACTTTTAGACCGGATGGGAGCTCAGGATGCTTTTCATTTATTCCAAAGAAGAAAAATGTTTCCCCCACCGTTTTGCCTTGAAATTTCCCAGCATAATCACAGAATCACAGAATGGTCGGGGTTGGAAGGGACCTCTGGGGGTCACCCAGTCCAACCCCCTGCCCAAGCAGGGTCACCCAGAGCAGGCTGCACAGCACCGCGTCCAGGCGGGGCTGGAATATCTCCAGAGAAGGAGACTCCACAGCCTCCCTGGGCAGCCTGGGCCAGGGCTCCGGCACCCTCAGAGGGAAGAAGTTCTTCCTCGGGTTCAGATGGAGCTTCCTCTGCTTCAGTTTGTGCCCGTTGCCCCTTGTCCTGTCGCTGGGCACCACTGGAAAGAGTCTGGCCCCATCCTCCTGACACCCACCCTGCAGATATTTAGAGGCATTTCTAAGGTCCCCTCTCAGCCTTCTCTTCTCCAGGCTGAACAAGCCCAGCTCCCTCAGCCTCTCCTCGTAGGAGAGATGCTCCAGTCCCCTCACCATTCTTCTACCCTCTGCTGGACTCTCTCCAGTAGCTCCTCATCTTCCTTGAAGTGGGGAGCCCAGAACTGGTCACAGCACTCCAGATGAGGCCTCACCAGGACAGAGTAGAGGGGAAGGAGAACCTCCCTCGACCTGCTGCCCACACTCCTCCTAATGCACCCCAGGATCCCATTGGCCTTCTTGGCAGCCAGGGCACACTGCTGGCTCATGGTCAACCTGTCGTCCACCAGCACACCCAGGTCCCTCTCCACAGAGCTGCTCTCCAGCAGGTCAGCCCCAGCCTGTACTGGTGCCTGGGGTTGTTCCTCCCCAGGTGCAGGACCCTGCACTTGCCCTTGTTGAACCTCATCAGGTTCCTCTCTGCCCAACTTTCCAGCCTATCCAGGTCATGCTGAATAATCCAGTCTGAATAAACATCAAGCACTGGCATTTCAAATCCGGTGAGGATCGACTCGGGAAGCGACGCGCATGTGAACCCAAGAGACTAGAGCAGAACAGAGCTTTCTAACATTAGCTCCCGGCACTTGGTTTCTACCCAGCGATGGTCCAGAGTGCAAATCCCAATGGTAAACACCTACTACCAAATGCCAGCTATGAAAAGGAGCAGCTCCTATAATATAAAGCTCTCACAAAATCAGGATTATAACCGCGCCAGGGACTTTGCACCGTGCTCCCCGGCAGCGGGGCGGCGGTCTGGCATCGCCAGCGCAGCACCCAGCACCCAAAAAGCCTGTTGGACCCAGCACAGTCCTGCCCTGGGCTAGGAGACTAAAATATTTCCAAGCCTCACATGTGCTCGGGAGAGACAGAACTGCGAAAACCGGAGCCAAATAGTCCTGCCACTGTAACATCTATAATGAAAAATAATAATATTCCGGTCTATTGGTTTTTTTTTAAAGGAAGACACAAACATGTTCACCATCCAGCATCATTACCCACAGACCAAAGGCGAGCTACGAAACCCCAGCGCCGCTTTCTTCCCAAAGCTGGAGGAACAACAGAGAGAAGAGAGAGAAGCAGAGAGAGAGAAGCAGAGAGAGAGAGAAGCAGAGAGAGAGAGAAGCAGAGAGAGAGAGAAGCAGAGAGAGAGAGAAGCAGAGAGAGAGAGAAGCAGAGAGAGAGAGAAGCAGAGAGAAGCAAAGGAAGAGAGAAGCAGAGAGAAGCAAAGGAAGAGAGAAGCAGAGAGAAGCAGAGAGAGAGAGAAGCAGAGAGAGAGAGAAGCAGAGAGAGAGAGAAGCAGAGAGAGAGAGAAGCAAAGAGAGAGAGAAGCAAAGAGAAGCAAAGGAAGAGAGAAGCAGAGAGAAGCAAAGGAAGAGAGAAGCGAGAAGAAAAGAGAAAAGAAAAGGAAGAGAGAAGCGAGAAGAAGCGGAAGAGAGAAGCGAGAAGAAGCGAGAAGAAAAGAGAGAAGGGAGAAGAAAAAGAAGAGAGAAGGGAGAAGAAAAAGAGGAGAGAAAAGAGAAGAGAAAGAGGAGAGAAGCGAGAAGAAAAAGAGGAGAGAAGCGAGAAGAGAAAGAGGAGAGAAGCGAGAAGAAGCGAGAAGAAAAGGGAGAAGCGAGAAGAAAGAGAGAGACGCGAGAAGAAAAAGGAGAGAGAAGCGAGAAGCGAGAAGAAAAGGGAGAACCGAGAAGAAAAGAGAATTGAGAAAAAAAGAGAGAAGCGAGAAGAAAAAAAGAGAGAAGCGAGAAGAAAAGAGAGAGAAGAGAGAAGAAAAGAGAGAGAAGCGAGAAGAGAAGCTGCCCCGTTTCGCAGGGTCACTGCGATGCGGGGCTTTTTAATTTCCCAAACTCACAAGACGAACGTCAGTGCCGGGAAGACCTGAGAGACATTCCACGCAGACGGATGCGCGGGACCATTTTTAAATCAAAAAATCCCTGCAAAATCCCCGGGCTTTGGCTGCGAGTTACGGCGTGCGGCGGACCGGCAGGGCTCCTTCGCAGGAGGACGGCCAAGGGCTGCGGCGCAGCTCTGCCCGGGGACATCCACCTTCAAAGGGAGAGGACGCCCAGCCCTGATGCTCTATATCCAACTCTTTCTTTGTTGTTACTCCCTTAATCGCCGCTCCGAAATGCTGACAACATCACCTAAAAGTTTAAGACTAGCTGGCATTTTCCAGCACGCAAAGGAGTAAATCTGCTTAGAGAGAAGCATCTATAATTTTAAGGAGCGGCACGGAGCAACCACGTTGAAAAGTGATGTATGATGAGTACCGCAAGTGGTTTGATTGATTATTGATTGCAATCATCTCCACGCTTCCATGATGAAATTGGCTGCAACTCCTCGCGCTTGGCTGGGCGCGTGGCGATGCTGCAGGCTCTGGTGGGCTCAGGACAGGGGAAAAAAATCCCCTCCTGCAGCCCTGGTTTAGGGCAGCAAGGACCATCCCCAGGGCACCAGCAGGCACCGATCTGGGGACACCTTCCAGGTTGAAATCCCACAGGAGACGACGCAGAGCCACCAAGAATGGCCCGGCGCAACCATCCACCCCGGGCAGCCCCGCGGGAAGGCTGGGGTCCCCCCCGGGGCCATCACCGAGGATTGAACCCGCGAGGACGGTCCAGTCTGCCAACATCCTGCGGGATTTTACACATCAGGAACGCTTATTTGGGGATGAAAGTAGAGAAATTCTGGTCTTGTTGGCTTCGTGACAAGGACAGCCGCCTTCCTACCGAGTCAGCTGTTGGCTCACTGAATTATCAAGCGCCATGTCCTGTGCAGCCTGCTCTGGGTGACCCTGCTTGGGCAGGGGGTTGGACTGGGTGACCCACAGAGGTCCCTTCCAACCCCGACCATTCTGTGATCCTGTGATTTTGGCGTAACAAGGAGAAAACCCTTTCTCCCTGAAATGTCAAACAATTGCTGAGTGTTCTTCGCATTTTTTCTTCCATTCTGCGTTCATAATTTACACGGGAAGCTTCTTCCCACACCAACCCGCCGCTGCAAGCCAGCACAGCAACCCAAGCCACCGCTGGAGCATCCAACGCCAGAACAGGGCAAACCGATCAGATACTCCTCCCTCTAACACCTCAACACCTACCCTTCAATATTTATATTTTAGGAGATTTCTTAAGGCCTGGTGAGTTTTTCCCAATGCTTAGATTAAAGGGACATTTTCGGTAGCGTTTTCTTGTGCGTTGGAAGCAATCTGTCCTTCTATTATGCAGCAAACAATGCGTTTTCTTCCGTTCTGACTGCAGCCTGAATTAACACAGTGCTTTGACTCCATTCCAACTTTTCAAAGTAACTCAGTGATAAACAAGCACAGAATCACAGAATGTTCGGGGTTGGCAGGGCCCTCTGTGGGTCACCCAGCCCAACCCCCTGCCCAAGCAGGGTCACCCAGAGCAGGCTGCACAGCACCGCGTCCAGGCGGGGCTGGAATATCTCCAGAGAAGGAGACTCCACAGCCTCCCTGGGCAGCCTGGGCCAGGGCTCCGTCACCCTCAGAGGGAAGAAGTTCTTCCTCATCTTCAGCTGGAGCTTCCTCTGCTTCAGTTTGTGCCCGTTGCCCCTTGTCCTGTCGCTGGGCACCACTGGAAAGAGTCTGGCCCCGTCCTCCTGACACCCACCCTGCAGATATTTAGAGGCATTTCTAAGGTCCCCTCTCAGCCTTCTCCTCCCCAGGCTCAACAAGCCCAGCTCCCTCAGCCTCTCCTCGTAGGAGAGATGCTCCAGTCCCCTCCTCATCCTCGTAGCCCTCCGCTGGACTCTCTCCAGTAGCTCCTCATTTTTCTTGAACTGAGGAGCCCAGCACTGGACACAGGACTCCAGATGGGGCCTCACTAGGGCAGTGTAGAGGGGAAGGAGAACCTCCCTCGACCTACTGACCAAACTCCTCCTAATGTATTCCAGACACCTTTATTTGTCTGCCACCCTCAGCAGATGACAACGAGTACCGCCCTGCGGATCTGCATTAGTTGACAGCTGCTGAAGAGCCCCTGCAAAGCAAGCACAAAGCAGCGTATCTGACTCCAAACCACGCGCGCAACGCCGGGAGCAGTAACACAGAACCCGATCTCATACTGGTCTGGATGAAAACCTTCACACTAAGCAAGCACAGAAAACGTGTCACTCCTTGCTGGCTGCTTGTCCCATGTCAGCTAAGTTCTCAGGTAAGCTTAGGCTCTGGTGAATGTATCCCAGGGAGGAACCTAGGCTTCATCAAAGCCTTTGATGCTCAGAGAGATAAGGACAACTACAATTTATTTAAGATACAGCCTTCAGCCCACTACAGACATGACACTCTCATGTGTGATTAAACAGTATGCATTCAGGTTGGCTACGTAATTTCGTATTTTAGTAGAATCATAGAATCATAGAATGGTTTGGGTTGGAAAGGACCTTAAAGATCATCTGGTTCCAACCCCCCTGCCATCAGCAGGGACATCTTCCACCAGACCAGGTTGCTCAGAGCTCCGTCCAACCTGGCCTTGAACCCTGACAGGGAGGGGGCAGCCACAGCTTCTGTGGGCAATCTGGGCCAGGGTTTCACCACCCTCATGGGGAAGAATTTCCTCCTAATATCTCATCTCAATCTGCCCTCTGTTAGTTTAGAGCCGTTCTCCCTTGTCCTATCACTACCCACCCTTGTGAAAAGCCCCTCTCCATCCTTCCTGTAGCCCCTTCAAGTACCAGAAGGCTGGAAGTAAGTAGTAAGGAAAGGTAGCATCAGTATGGGCCAGTGACATTTTTTTATATACATACATACACTTATATATCCATAAAGATACATATATAGTACATAGCTTCCTTCCTTTCTCAAAATCAAAATGATTCCTCCTATATCTTCTCCCTGTTGCTCCCCAAACGTGGCACGGGAGGTGAGGTCCCGGTGCCCCTTCAGCCACGCGTTCAGCGCGCAGCAGTACATTTAATTATTTACACATGTAAGCATTAATACACCCATTTAACAACTACTGAACTCGCAGTCTTTCCTACCACATTTATTTTCATTCACATTGCTAACAAAGGCTGCGACAAACAATGGAATAATACCCCATCGATTACGTATAATTAAGCTTAATAATTGCTTAAACTTGTCATCCATAAATCATGACCAGTAAACCATTATGAACCAATTAATCATTAGTGGCATCATTAAGTATGTTTATTTATAGAGTATTTATACAAAACCTAATCATGTGGTAGAAAAGATTAATAAGTACAAGCTGGCAAAGGGAGGGATGGGGGAGAGGTGTTGCACAAGAGCAGGGAAGCCTCGGACGAGATCACGTCAGACAAATCACCGCGACACCTCCAGTGCAACCAGTACAAATTGAACCGACGAGACAGAAACGGGTGTGAGAACCCAATCAAGGCGTCGAGGAAAAACTGCGGCTTCGCGACAAACCAACCCAACCCCTTCCGTATGAATCTGAGAGTGGGATGGCTTCCTTCGGACCGCGGCAAGCGTCTCTCCACCCAAGGGGAACGGCCCGACAATTCGCTGCGCTAACGACTGCGCCGACACCAAACGAAACGACGGGGCTTCTCCCCCAGTAGCTCGGGGTCGCGGCTTCCAGTCAATAATTGACATTTCCGAAAAAAAAAAAAGGGAAATTCAGCTCTAAAACATCACTGAGAGAAGAGGGAATGGGAAAGGAGGTGCCTAAGCTGCTTCTTGGTTCCTCGGAAAATCCTAGCGTGGATTTTCCCATCTGAAATGCCCGCTTATGTTTTCCCTTGATTTTTTATTTTTTGGTAAGGTCAAGATGTCTTTCTCCAGCCCCTAAACTTGTTCTTACCTATGGGCATTTATCCAAACGTCCTAAGGGGCTTAGAGCATTAGAGTCTAAGTGGAGACAGACCAGGGAGTCAAAGCAATGTCTGAATGTTAACACCATTGACTTTTTTTTAATAGACTTTTGAGCTGAAAAAAATTAAACCCCTGCTTGGGAACTGGGCTCTATGAACAAAACCATCTGTCCATCGATCCAGTGGTTCACAAGGCTACTCATCATCAAATTAAAACAGCGAAGGAACAGACTGCGGTATCGCATTCCCGCTACTGGCATTTATTTTGGTGTACCTCTGGTCTGTTATCTCAATATTTCTTACCATATTTATAACATGTCATCTTCTTCTCTAAAGACATTTCACTGCAGCAGTAGCCCCTGATTTGAATAACTAGAAATCTCATCGGGCATATATGCCCTGCACAGTTTAAAGTAACTACGGTCAGCCTTCAGCCCTGGACCTCGCATGTCTCAGGCCAGTGAGACTTCATCACAGGCAAAAATTGCAAAAGCAGACATCAAAAACCAACAGAAAAATCCACTACTTTCCAAGCTTTCTCGCTCTTCTCCCATCAGAAGGAAAGGCTTGCTTCTAATTGCCATTTTCTACCACCCTATTATTCCCAGTGCATCATTCTATTTTGCGTGAGAGTCAATGAGCGTTTATTTTTCAAAAGCACCAACGTTTCCAATCCTCCCGACCCATCGGCCGCGTCCATCGTTTTGCCATCAGCTTCCAGCCTACTGAATCTGTCCTCTCCAAAACCAGAATTCCGCGTACTCTCCCTAAAATTGCAGCACATCGCAATTAGCCCTGTGGCAAAGGGCAGAAAAATCCAGCAGAGACGAAGGCGCGAGCGACACCGCATCCAGGGGTGCGGCGCGGGGCGCTGCCACGAAGCAGTGAATCCCTTTTTTCATTGACAGGCACATTACCTTCTCACAGAATGGTGGGGGTTGGCAGGGACCTCTGTGGGTCACCCAGTCCAACCCCCTGCCCAAGCAGGGTCACCCAGAGTAGGCTGCACAGCACCGCGTCCAGGCGGGTCTGGAATATCTCCAGAGAAGGAGACTCCACAGCCTCCCTGGGCAGCCTGGGCCAGGGCTCCATCACCCTCAGAGGGAAGAAGTTCTTCCTCATCTTCAGCTGGAGCTTCCTCTGCTTCAGTTTGTGCCCATTGCCCCTTGTCCTGTCGCTGGGCTCTACTGAAAAGAGTCTGGCCCCATCCTCCTGACCCCCACCCTGCAGATATTTAGAGGCATTTCTAAGGTCCCCTCTCAGCCTTCTCTTCTCCAGGCTGAACAAGCCCAGCTCCCTCAGCCTCTCCTCGTAGGAGAGATGCTCCAGTCCCCTCACCATCCTCGTAGCCCTCCGCTGGACTCTCTCCAGTAGCTCCTCATCTTTCTTGAAGTGGGGAGCCCAGAACTGGTCACAGGACTCCAGATGGGGCCTCACCAGGGCAGAGTAGAGGGGAAGGAGAACCTCCTTCGACCTGCTGGCCACACTCCTCCTAATGCATCCCAGGATCCCATTGGCCTTCTTGGCAGCCAGGGCACACTGCTGGCTCATGGTTAACCTGTCGTCCACCAGCACACCCAGGTCCCTCTCCACAGAGCTGCTCTCCAGCAGGTCCGCCCCAGCCTGTACTGGTGCATGGGGTTGTTCCTCCCCAGGTGCAGGACCCTGCCCTTGCCCTTGTTGAACCTCATCAGGTTCCTCTCTGCCCAATTCTCCAGCCTGTCCAGGTCTCGCTGAATGGCAGCACAGCCTGCCAGTGTATCCACCACTCCTCCCAGTTTGGTGTCATCAGCAAACTTGCTGAGGCTACATTCTAACTCTTCATCCAGGTCACTAATGAAGAAGTCAAACAAGACTGGGCCCAGTACTGACCCCTGAGGGACACCACTAGTTACCGGCGCCGCTGATGACAACCCTCTGAGCTCTGCCATTCAGCCAGTTCTCAATCCACCTCACCGACCACCGATCCAGCCCACTCTCCAGCTAAACCAAACTACCAACGTGATGAAGCTAAACAGGTCAAACTGTCAGTTGCTGTCTGGTTGCTACGTCAGGCATTTGACATCTGTTAAAGCCATGGATCGCACCGTGAACCCATAACGGCGTCCACGACCCTGTTCGTTACTCGTTACTTCGGCCTAATAACTCACAGCAAGCAAAGAACAGATGCCTCCTCTCTTGAATGGTAGTCCCAATACCCTTGATATTATCAATAAATAAACTTTAGAAATAGAAATGTTCGTCACTGATCCAACGCCCAAAAGCTGTCAGCGTCGTATAAATTAGCATGAGCATATGTTAATACATAATTCACCGCTTGCAACAGGGCTTTGTTGAAAAATTGATCAAAATTCATGAAAGAACCCTTCCAGATGAAGTTGCACAATAAACATGTAGCCAGCGGCATTCATAATGTAAAGGTAATAGTTTAGATTTACCCTCTGAACATTTTGCATATTTGGAGGCCGTAGATTAAAACGTTAACCACCGGCAAACCCAAACACTGAATTACAAGGCAGCAGCGTGCGTGTGTGGAAGGCAGTGGGTACGCGTTCCCACCGCCTCGCAAAACGCTGCTGCCTCTTCCCGATGGTCTCCATCTTCGCTACACAACCAAGTTATCATAGAATCATAAAAAGTTTTGGGTTGGAAGGGACCCCTAGAGGTCATCTACTCCAATCCCCCTGCAGCAAGCAGGGACACCGCTAACTAGATCAGGTTGCTCAGAGCCCTGTCCAACCTGGTCTTGAATGTTTCCAGGGATGGGGCCTCCACTACCTCTCTGGGCAACCCGTTCCAGTGTTTCACCACCCTCATTGTCAAGAATTTCTTCCTTATATCCAGCCTAAACCTACCCTGTTTTAGTTTAAAACCATTACCCCTCGTCCTGTCACTGCTGTCTCTACTAAAAAGATTGTCCCCATCTTTTCTATAGGCTCCCTTTAAGTACTGAAAGGCTGCAATCAGGTCTCCCTGCAGCCTTCTCTTCTCCAGGCTGAACAAGCCCAGCTCCCTCAGCCTGTCCTCATAGGAGAGGTGCTCCAGCCCTCGGATCATTTTTGTAGCCCTCCTTTGGACCCGCTCCAACAGTTCCATGTCCTTCTTGTGCTGAGGGCTCCAGAGCTGAATGCAGGACTCCAGGTGAGGCCTCACCAGAGCAGAGTAGAGGGGCAGAATCACCTCTCTCGACCTGCTGGCCACGCTTCTCCTGATGCAGCCCAGGACATGGTTGGCCCTCTGGGCTGCCAGCGCACATTGCCGGCTCATGTCCAGCCTTTCGTCTATGATTTCTTCAGAAACATCCAGGGTTTGGACAAGGAGAAAATTTTCAGTATTTCACTGAGCATGACACGGAAATAGAATTGGTAGAAGATATTCTATCTCGCCCTATTTACTGAAAATTTATTTATTTATTTGAAACAAACCCAGCGCATGTATTGAAAGTTTTGGGTTGATTTGAAATGACCTAACTAATGATATTAATAAAAGAGAACTTGGAGCTTTCCCAAAAGTGTTACATAATATTTCTACTCCGAACAGCTCATCCATCTCGAAGAGCATAGTTACGTCCAGTTGGAAAAGTTCCGCCACATTCAGCCAACTCCTTGCCAAAGCAGGTGCCCAAAATCACTATTTTTAGCTGCAGGTAGGTTTGAAGTCCCTTTGAATTTCTTTGCAGAAAGTTCTAAATGGAACTCATGTTTTTAAAGAGACATATTTTCTGCCGATACAGACAGTTCAAAAATGAAAGATTATTCATACTAATGGCATAGCCGTGCTCCAGAGGCCAGGTGCCTACAGAGACATCGCGTCTACCTGGAAGAGCTTCAAATCTGAGAGAACAATACAGGACAGGAGGGAGTGCAGCCATTCAAACCACAGCCATCATTAGTGAGCCTGTAGTGAATTCATAAAAGCACAGTTGTCTTCTTGCCTTTTTTTTGTTTTTTTTTCTAGTCTAAAAGCATGTTAGAAAGGGGAACAAACAAATTCAGAGAGTGATAAAAAAAATGAGGCGGGGCTTCCTCGTGAGGCCCCATCTGGAGGTACTGCGTCCAGTTCTGGGCTCCCCACTTCAAGAAAGATGAGGAGCTACTGGAGAGAGTCCAGCAGAGGGCTACGAGGATGATGAGGGGACTGGAGCATCTCTCCTACGAGGAGAGGCTGAGGGAGCTGGGCTTGTTCAGCCTGGAGAAGAGAAGGCTGAGAGGGGACCTTAGAAATGCTTACAAATATCTGCAGGGTGGGGGTCAGGATGGGGCCAGACTCTTTCCAGTGGTGCCCAGTGACAGGACAAGGGGCAATAGGCACAAATGGAAGCAGAGGAAGCTCCAGCTGAACCCGAGGAAGAACTTCTTCCCTCTGAGGGTGACGGAGCCCTGGCCCAGGCTGCCCAGGGAGGCTGTGGAGTCTCCTTCTCTGGAGATACTCAAGACCCATCTGGACGCGGTCCTGTGCAGCCTGCTCTGGGTGACCCTGCTTGGGCAGGGGGTTGGGCTGGGTGACCCCCAGAGGGCCCTTCCAACCCTGACCATTCTGTGATTCCTCACATTTTCCCACTACTAACTGCAATCTTCAACAGGGAAATGTGCAGAAAAGACGCGACTCCTCTCCACTTCACGCTGAAATTCAGCTGCAACAATTACGAGGCCGTATATTGCGACTGTTAAACAGTGCCCACCCCTCCCCATCCTCAAGGCTGCTCTCTCTGCTCAGCTGAAGCCGCATGATACCAGAGGTGACGGCGTTACCACCGAGACCCGTTTAGAGAGAAAAAAAAAAACCCATGTATTGTCTCTCTCTGATGGCTTCTGTCCATCACGGTTCACTAGAAGTTCTTCACCCCCAAATCACGCCTCCCTCAGCTGCCAGGCAGCCCCCAGCCGGCATGGCAATTAGCCAGATGTCAGCAGCCCTATTATCTCCATTCCTCGCTTCTGCATTATTTAGGCTCTGCACGATGAGAGAGAATTACAGCAGAGGATCCCACCAGGACTCCACTTTAGAAACCCGCGTGGAGCCGAAGAAGGGCCAGAAGGGAGACCGGAATGATGCAGAAGTAGCTAAACACTGTCCCCTCTCCCCTTGGCACTTCTTTAACTTCTCCTTGGGAACGAGAGCGGGCTGGGGAGATTATAAAAGCATAGCAAAAGAGTTATTTTTCCTTGTCACACTCCTCTGCAGCTCGGCACGCAGCTCTCCGCTCTATTTTCCTGCGATACTGGCATAGCAGATTACCATCGGATAACGGGAAGGCGACAGGCTGCACGGCAGCAAATAGAAAATACACTAAGTACTTTTTTTTTTTTTTTGCATAAAACATAATATCATACACAGATTTTGAGTTTAAAACCCAAAAGGGTATGATTTTCCATTTCTGCCAGTTTGTTTTATAAAAACCCTACCTCACCCATCTTTGCAGGGAGCAAAACGACCTATTAAAGAAAAGGAAAACTTTCCGGTTTTGCCCTCAAAATATGCACGCTGAGGGTTTTCTTTTGCATATAAAAAAGCATTTAAGCACAGGGGCACGCTAGTTAGTATTTCTGGGTCATCAATTAATCAGTACTTCAGATGTCCAGACAGGCAATTAATCAGCGGAGTGAGCAAAAGATTGACTGCGGATGGAAAGTAAATATGACAGCGACACTCTGTAAATACTTAAGAGTGTGATTAATACCTGAAAAAAGACTCTAAAAGTGCCTTTCTTCTCATTTTCTCCCCCCGTACGGAGCCTTCCATGGAGACAAAGAGTCTTCTCGCTTGCCAGCGATATCTTACACGCCACCAACAGCTTAAAATCAAGATGCCTCCCTCGCCTCCTTCCATCTCGCACGTCCCGCTGGAGGACCCAAAGCGCTTTATCAACGCTAACGAACTGAGCCTCGGGAAGGGCACCTTTTATTATTATGAATCCTCTTGGGCAGACAGGGGAATGGAGGAAGAGAGAAACAAAGTGGTTCTTTCCCGGGCACAGGCCGTGATCCTGCCCCAGCGGAGGGAGCAGCCGAGCAGAGCTACGTCCCGGCGCTGTGGGGGGAACGGGGACACAGACATGGAGCTCCTGGGACCATACCATGCTTGGTCTTCGTTTTAGAATTCCAGGGCTTCATTTGAAGCCGAGTCCAAGGCAGCCCAAGGACCTCCAAGGAGCACAGAAAGAACATTTTGCTAGTGATAGCAAAAACCCTCCGCGTGCTCAGTTGGAAGCCTCCTACCAGGTATCCTTCTCAACTCTGTCGTGATGGCTGTTTCAGGAAGTCTTCCGATTTTCACAAGACACTGGCATCTCACAGAGATTTCAGTCTGGAGCCTGGTCAGCCCATAAGAGCTCCGAAAGCCAGGCTGGACACAGCGATGGATCCCCCAAGCCCCCACCAAGGGTAAGCTCTGCTTACGGCGCAGCATGTGCATCGCACCAGCCTGGAGGCAGAAAACCCCACCGACCCGACGTCTTGCATGGTGGGCCGTGATGGAGACTCTCAGAAGATGAATAAACCCATTGCCCCACCAACCCGACGTCTTGCATGGTGGGCCGTGATGGAGACTCTCAGATGATCAATAAACCCACTGCCCCATTGACACATCTTGCATGGTGGGCCGTGATGGAGACTCTCAGAAGATGAATAAACCCATTGCCCCACCAACCTGATGTCCTGCATGGTGGGCCGTGATGGAGACTCTCAAAAGATGAATAAACCCATTGCCGCACTGACCCGACATCTTGCATGGTGGGCCGTGATGGAGACTCTCAGAAGATGAATAAACCCATTGGCCCACCGACCCGACGTCTTGCATGGTGGGCTGTGATGGAGACTCTCAGAAGATGAATAAACCCATTGCCCCACTGACCCGACGTCTTGCATGGTGGGCCGTGATGGAGACTCTCAGATGATCAATAAACCCACTGCCCCATTGACACATCTTGCATGGTGGGCCGTGATGGAGACTCTCAGAAGATGAATAAACCCATTGCATGGGAGAGTGCATAGAAACGAAGGAGAAGGTGAAGAAGATAAGATCTTGCTGCAATTGGAGAGGGGAAATCAATCCTGGAGCGGTCCTGAAGTATCTACAGGAGGGTGCATTTATCCTGCCCAGGCTTGCAGCTCAGCTAGGACTTGGGCTAAAGTCTCTACGGAGCTCAGCAAATCACACAAGCATTAAAGCTGGCAAAGACCTCTAAGATCATCAGGTCCAACCATCAACCTAGCACCACCATGCCTGCCAAACCATTCTAAACCCTCATCGCAGAGACCTCTGCCCACGCCTGTCCCCAGCGGGGAGCCCCGCGCGGCATTGCCCTGCCGAGCTCCTCTCCAGCCCAGCAAACCCCGCTTGACCCCCGGGACCGCAGATGGGAGCCCTGCAGATCTGTGCAAGGCCATTATTTGATTCTTGTCCATATTTCCATGCTACCATACTCAATTTTTAACCTCTCTTGTAGCTCGTAATCCCAAACTAATGCTTATTGATAACATAAGAAAGAAAAAAACAGGGAAATAAATGGAGCGTCTCCTGCGTTGGCTCAGTCTATCGCGTCCCTAACTTCATCTCCCATTTACTGCATTAATTGTCCCGGTAAGGCACAGCCCAGCCGCGCGCCCTGCATCCCAGCCCGCTGCCCGCTCTCCCGACAGCGCCGTATGTGCAAACGCTCGACCAACGCGCTTCGCTCTGTTTCGGAGATTTAGCCAAGCGACGGGGCAATGACATCCCACGTCCCATCTTCTTGCTCACCGGGTTTTGACACATCGGATGCGAGGAATTAGTTAAACCTGATTAGTGTGCATTGAAAAGGAAGACAGCTGAACTGCAATCGGAGACATTTGCTGATGACACCAAACTGGGAGGAGTGGTGGATACACTGGCAGGCTGTGCTGCCATTCAGCGTGACCTGGATAGGCTGGAGAGTTGGGCAGAGAGGAACCTGATGAGGTTCAACAAGGGCAAGGGCAGGGTCTTGCACCTGGGGAGGAACGACTCCATACATCAGTACAGGCTGGGGCGGACCTGCTGGAGAGCAGCTCTGTGGAGAGGGACCTGGGTGTCCTGGTGGACGACACGTTGACCATGAGCCAGCAGTGTGCCCTGGCTGCCAAGAAGGCCAATGGGATCCTGGGGTGCATCAAGAGGAGTGTGGGCAGCAGGTCGAGGGAGGTTCTCCTTCCCCTCTACTCTGCCCTGGTGAGGCCCCATCTGGAGTCCTGTGTCCAGTGCTGGGCTCCCCAGTTCAAGAAAGATGAGGAGCTACTGGAGGGAGTCCAGCGCAGGGCTGCGAGGATGAGGAGGGGACTGGAGCATCTCTCCTATGAGGAGAGGCTGAGGGAGCTGGGCTTGTTCAGCCTGGAGAAGAGAAGGCTGAGAGGGGACCTTAGAAATGCCTCTAAATATCTGCAGGGTGGGTGTCAGGAGGACGGGGCCAGACTCTTTGCAGTGGTAGCCAGCGACAGGACAAGGGGCAACGGGTGCAAACGGAAGCAGAGGAAGTTCCGTCTGAAGACGAGGAAGAACTTCTTCCCTCTGAGGGTGACGGAGCCCTGGCCCAGGCTGCCCAGGGAGGCTGTGGAGTCTCCTTCTCTGCAGATATTCCAGCCCCACCTGGATGCGGTGCTGTGCAGCCTGCTCTGGGTGACCCTGCTTCGGCAGGGGGTTGGACTGGGTGACCCACAGAGGTCCCTTCCAACCCCGAACATTCTGTGATTCTGTGATTCTCCGCGTACCTGAGCTATGGACATCTTTAATTTTAATTTGCTATGACAAGAAGGCAGCACAGTGTGGGGGTTGGAAAGGGACAGACCTGGCAACTGAGATGCTCCTGAGCTCGTTCTGATCTCGGCCACGGGTAAATACTAAAATCTTGACAGAATTTCTACGTCTCTTGATGGCATCACCTTCCATTATGCTGGTGGAGAACCCTTACATCGTGGAGCTACAGACCGCTGAACAAACACAAACCGATCCTCTAGGCCGAGGCATTTAACCATCACATTTCTCATTTTCAGTTAAACAAAAGCGTCTCAGCTGCCTGCTGCGTAGCTGTATCTGTTCACGCCAGCCCCTAAAAACCTCGAGGGATGCTCGCAGCGTGCGACAACCGAAAACCATCCCCTCGACCAGCAAATTCGCCGCCCGCGCTGCAGCCGCAGAGCCAGCTGCCCGCGGGCAGCTGGAAATAATGGGACCTTCTACAAAACGCCCCGAGGAGCCCCGAGCTTTCGCTCAGCGGGACCGGAGCCGAGCGAGACCGCGGAGGCACCGAACGGAGGAGCCGCGGCTGCGCCTGCCCTGCCAGCAGCCAGCCCCGGTCTTCGCCCTCCCAGATGGAAAAGCTCTCCCCGCTATCCGAAATCCAGCTGCCAGGGCAGCTCCACGGTACATCTGGCTACCGACCCTCGATCGATACGCACCACGGCGAGACTGGATTTTAAATGCAATTATCTAAAATATCAATGCTTCGCATACAACAGCTGTCGCTTCGGATTACCTATCCATTTTATCGTCGGTGATTGCTCCTGAATATTTCATTGCGACGCAGGGGGGCACGACAGGGGCAAGAAGTTACAGCGATGGCTGAAGAGAGAGCAAGAAGAGATGACAAATTAGCGCGGCCGTTAATTGTGGCAGCATCAAGCCGCACCGCGGTTTCGTCCCGATGACACGTTGTTAAAGCGTAAAGACCGCTGCGGTCTAATTTGCCGATTCCCTCATGAAAATGCTTGCTGAAAAGCATCTATCACGGAGACAAACATAATTAATCCCGGCCTGCGCAGCCACTCCAGCGCCTGAAAAACTGTGGTTAAACAGGGCTCGTCCCGAGCGCTGGGGTGGTGCGGGGGGAAACACGGACGCGGGAGGCAGAAAGCTGCTGCCACCCTGTGAGCGCCTGACCCAGGAGGAACCCAGCGGAGAAGCCAACGTCCTCTCCCCCTCGCATCCGTGGGCTTCATCCTCCGCCGACCGGGCTGCAGGTGGTGGAGTCTCCTTCTCTGGAGATATTCAAGACGCACCTGGACAAGGTCCTCTACAACCTACTGTAGGTGACCCTGCTTCGGCAGAAGGGTTGGACTGGGTAACCCACAGAGGTCCCTTCCAACCCCTACCATTCTGTGATTCTGTGAATACAAATGACACCTCAGCAGTGTGCTGGGGAGAAGCGGTGGACCTGAAGCGTCCCCAACCGATGCTCGCCTTGAAGAGCCTCCAAAGAACACTCGTCCACAATTATTTTTATATTTGGAAAGCTTTATCCTGGCATCCAGCTCAAGCCTCTGCTGGTTATTAAGCCGGTCTCTAGCAACAATGTCCCCAGTAGATACAGAAAATCACCGCTAACATCCTCTCTACAACAGAATGTTCTTTACTATAAGATCTCCTCGTGCTTCAACCTTCTTTTTCCAGCTCAGCCAGAATCACAGAATGTTCAGGGTTGGAAGGGACCTCTGTGGGTCACCCAGCCCAACCCCCTGCCCAAGCAGGGTCACCCACAGCAGGCTGCACAGCACCGCGTCCAGGCGGGGCTGGAATATCTCCAGAGAAGGAGACTCCACAGCCTCCCTGGGCAGCCTGGGCCAGGGCTCCGTCACCCTCAGAGGGAAGAAGTTCTTCCTCATGTTCAGCTGGAACTTCCTCTGCTTCAGTTTGTGCCCATTGCCCCTTGTCCTGTCACTGGGCACCACTGGAAAGAGTCTGGCCCCATCCTCCTGACACCCACCCTGCAGATATTTAGAGGCATTTCTAAGGTCCCCTCTCAGCCTTCTCTTCTCCAGGCTGAACAAGCCCAGCTCTTTCAGCCTCTCCTCATAGGAGAGATGCTCCAGTCCCCTCCTCATCCTCGTAGCCCTCCGCTGGACTCTCTCCAGTAGCTCCTCATCTTTCTTGAAGTGGGGAGCCCAGAACTGGACACAGTACCGCAGAATGGGCCTCACTAGGGCAGAGTAGAGGGGAAGGAGAACCTCCCTCGACCTGCTCGTGCTTCAACCACCTTTTTCCAGCTCAGCCAGAGACCCGAAACCTCGCCTTCAAGGTCACCTCTCCCCAGACCTCTACACGCTCCCCAGACTGGCTGCTGAGTTTGAATGTGCAGTGCCCGACCCTGAGCCCGGTTTTCCAGCTGCGGCCTCATCGGTGCCCAGTAGAGAGGAAAAACTCCCTCTGCTTGCTGCTACCCGGGGCACTTCAGTGAACGCAGCAATATTTGCCTTTTTCACACCATGCTTTTGGTGATGGGATCCACCATCCCTCCCAGCTCCTCTTGTTAACTGTGCTGTCAAGCCCAAACCTTTGTCAATCTCTACCAACGCTTGCGGGGGTCTCTTGCCTACATCTTCTTACCTTTATTTCACTCTGTCATGTCAATTTGGCATTATTTCTCCAAGCTTTCATTCCCCTAACAAGTCTGACTCCTTCCTTCCCATGTTCTTCCCAGGCTGGGGACACCTGCGGATTTGCTAACTGCACCTTCCATTTTATCTCCCTAACCCTTTACAAAATGAGTCAGGTTTTATTCCCAGCTTTCTCGCTGACAAAGCCTTCAGGCAGATTGCTTTACACTGTCTCCCCGCTCAGCGGGGGGAAAGAAAAGCTCGGGAACATGCAAACGCCGAGACCCTGCGGGACCGAGCCACCCTGTGAGCTCCTGACCTGGGAGGAACCCAGCGGAGAAGCCAACGTCTTCTCCCCCTTGCATCCGTGGGCTTTATCCTCCGCCGACCGGGCTGCAGGTGGTGGAGTCTCCTTCTCTGGAGATATTCAAGACCCACCTGGACGCGGTCCTCTACAGCCTACTGTAGGTGACCCTGCTTCGGCAGGGGGTTGGACTGGGTGACCCACAGAGGTCCCTTCCAACCCTGAACATTCTGTGATTCTGTGAATACAAATGACAAGCCCTGGTGTATTTTACACCTTGGTATAAATCTTTAAAGCATTAGACAGCTTGGGAAGACCAGCGATCTATACTTCTTATTCAACACAGTATTTCTGTCAAGGCTTTATTCAAGGCAATTCGCTTATTAATATTCTTATTATTCCACCGGCAAGTTCTTATTTGTCACAAGAATGAAGTTTCCGAAGATCAGCTGAAAACCTAATGAGCACACACTGTGACATTAATTGGGACGCGATTACCTGTTTTGCTATAAACACTCCTAATATAATAATACACCTCCAAATCTTTCACTTGCAGAGAACGTTACTCCCATTAATCATTTCATAATTATCGCACAGGCGCTAGGATCTTCTCTCGGGATCTAATCGTGAAGCTTTTATTCCACCTGTACTTATTCAGCGGAGATTTTTTTAGTGCAATAGGTGCAAATGCCTTCAGGAAACTCCAGTGGGGAGGGACTGGTACAGGTGTCATATGGAAAGAAACAGAAAACTGAGAAATGTTCAGCTGAAGCGGGGTAAACTGCACACTGTGCTTTCAAAATCAATATTATTTATCCAATCATAATCATATAAAATAAAAGCAAAGACGTTATTCACACGGCAAGGCTGTGACTATTGGCTATAGCGCTCAACCCTTGGCAGTTTTGCATTGCCAAGACCACAAAAATCAGACACAGTGAATGTGTGCACATGAATATATATGGTTTTTGCAGGAACTCCAAGCTGTGGACGTGGTCATAGGAGGCACCTATGGCTCGGCCCACCCTACCTGCCAGCACAATATGCAGATTTTTGTAAATAGCCTCTTTAACAGACTGGCTTATGCATTAGCAAGTCATCTGCAACTATCACAGCTGTTTCACAGCTGCTTTCTTTTTGGTGATTCCCCCCCCCCCCCCTTTCCTTCTTCAAAATGAGGAACAGTTGGACATCATTTTTGATGCTCAGGCCAATGTGCAGAACACAATACAGCTCTCCGGAGCCTTGAAGCAACAGCTTTCAGGTCCATCCCTCCCTCTCCCCCACTTTACATCTCACCCTATTATAAAAATCCCATTTTACAGCTTAGGAAGTTCTGACATGGTTTCGGGACATGGTTTAGCAGGCGTGATGGTGTTGGGTTGATGGTTGGACTTGATCTTAGAGGTCTTCTCCAACCTTGATGATTCTACAGTTCTATGATATCCCGGGAGCAGGGAACACTCCGAGGGTGAAGAGGGAGCCAGGGGCTGAACGCAACCCTCCCAATTCACAGGTCAGTGCCCACAAAGGTGAAGAGCAAGGGAGCAACATCTCCCAGAGGCTCAGGCCATCCTGAACACCCCGAGGAATCTACCTACCGTAGGGATACACAACACCCTGAGAAAAAGCTCATCTTAAGGCTGCTTAACATTTTCGGTTGAGGGCGAAGCTCATCGCCATCCACAGGGGTGGCAACGCTCCCATCGCCTTCTCCAGGGACCAGGCAGCGCCGAGGCACCCACGGTTGGGGACAGCTTGGGTCAACAACCACCACAGCATAAAACCAGCAATTACCGTGCTGACAAAGATGGAAGAAGGAAAAAAACTCCAGCAGCGGCAGAATAGACAATAATTGCCTACAATTACCTACGTGTACCTACAATTACCTACATGTACCTACGTGCACATATGGTACGTTCAAGCCCGATGCAGCCCACTCGAAAGCGGCCCCGGTGCTCACCCAAGATGGCGAATCTCCTTCCTCCAGGCCAGCAAGCAAAACAGACACGACTATTATAGGCTTGTGCAAACCGAACGTCGGATCTTGAGTGTAGAATGTAGCTTCACTCCTGGAACGGGGCTGGAGAGGAACAGCTCTGCGCCTCCTCTGACGTGCCAAACATCTTTGTTTCGGAATATCCCATCAGGATATATTGGCATTCGAGCTGTGCCGTATGGGGTTCCCAAGCAGAATGGGACAGGGTGGAAGGCCAGCTCGGGGATCGCGCCGCAGGTCTGCCGGCAATTCGTGGGCACACAAAGCCCCCCAGATCCCTCAGAATCACAGAATGGTCAGGGTTGGAAGGGACCTCTGTGGGTCACCCAGTCCAACCCCCTGCCCAAGCAGGGTCACCCACAGCAGGCTGCACAGCACCGCGTCCAGGCAGGGCTGGAATATCTCCAGAGAAGGAGACTCCACAGCCTCCCTGGGCAGCCTGGGCCAGGGCTCCGTCACCCTCAGAGGGAAGAAGTTCTTCCTCATCTTCAGCTGGAGCTTCCTCTGCTTCAGTTTGTGCCCATTGCCCCTTGTCCTGTCGCTGGGCACCACTGGAAAGAGTCTGGCCCCGTCCTCCTGACCCCCGCCCTGCAGATATTTAGAAGCATTTATGAGGTCCCCTTGCAGCCTTTTCTCCAGGCTGAACAAGCCCAGCTCCCTCAGCCTCTCCTCGTAGGAGAGATGCTCCAGTCCCCTCACCATCCTCGTAGCCCTGCGCTGGACTCTGTCCAGTAGCTCCTCATCTTTCTTGAACTGGGGAGCCCAGAACTGGACACAGGACTCCAGATGGGGCCTCATCAGGGCAGTGTAGAGGGGAAGGTGAACCTCCCTCGACCTACTGGCCTCCTGCAGCAAAGCATCAGAGATCAGCCCTAGGTTAACGCAACTGAATTAATTCTTTACTCAGAAGCCCGTGCCCAGTCTCCACGTCAAACTCCCTCTGCCCAATTTCCAACGACATAACGATCTTCCCAGGCCAATTTCCCAATCACCGCTGCTGTGTACATCCTACTCCCAGCTTTTATTTTTCCCCCCCCGCTCTCTGTAGCCGAAAGAAGAATCGGCTGACGGATCTGCCTTTGGCATGTTGAGAAATTCACTGGTCTATCCGTAACGGCAGGCATCAGAGGAGACCGGGGAGACGCTGGCAAAGTGTCAGGGAGGGAGATCGTCAGCGTGCGCGAGTGGAAACAGCATTCAAATCCGGATAGACTGATGCAGTCGCTGTTGCATAGAGAACAGACTGGGATCTTGCAGCTCTAATTTAATTTAGTGTCCTTCAAAACCTCGATGTTGCCAGCTTGTCAGCCAAGCAAGTGTTTGACAGCGGTACCTAGCTATAAAGCTGTACCAAGTCTCCAGGACCTACATGAATCAGCCCTGGAGAAATTCAGCTGCAAAGAGCAGATAAAGGCAGAAGAATTCCCGCCTGTCTCGGGCGCTTTCATACCTGGATCATCTGTATCCACTGGATACCGATTCCAGGAGCTGGGAATCCTCTCTCTCCCTGCTTAGAAATGATAATGTGGGAAAGGATTTACATAAATGACAGAGTCTCAATAATAAAGAGCCGCACTTGCACGGAAAGGCACTGCACAGTTCTGGGCTCCCCAGTTCAAGAAAGATGAGGAGCTACTGGAGAGAGTCCAGCGGAGGGCTACGAGGATGAGGAGGGGACTGGAACATCTCTCCTACAAGGAGAGGCTGAGGGAGCTGGGCTTGTTCAGCCTGGAGAAGAGAAGGCTGAGAGGGGACCTTAGAAATGCCTACAAATATCTGCAGGGTGGGGGTCAGGAGGATGGGGCCAGACTCTTTCCAGTGGTGCCCAGTGACAGGACAAGGGGCAACGGGCACAAACTGAAGCAGAGGAAGCTCCAGCTGAAGATGAGGAAGAACTTCTTCCCTCTGAGGGTGACGGAGCCCTGGCCCAGGCTGCCCAGGGAGGTTGTGGAGTCTCCTTCTCTGGAGATATTCCAGACCCACCTGGACAAGGTCCTCTACAGCCTACTGTAGGTGACCCTGCTTCGGCAGGGGGTTGGACTAGATGACCCACAGAGGTCCCTTCCTACCTCAACCATTCTGTGATTCTGTTGCCCATCGCCATCAGAAGGAAACCTGAATTAAGCACAAAGCTCAGCAAAGCTTGATAACCAACAAAGGGCAGACCACAAAAATGAATTGTCTTCTACCCCTTTCAAGGGAAACGGCAGTCAAAATAATTATCCACTTCATTATCTGACACCCAGTGCCAAAACAAATCCTCAGTGTGCAACTGCGAAGGCCCAAGGTCTTCCTGCGGGGATGAACCGGGACGATGGGGACACCTCAGCATTCCGCCGTTAAAGCAGGGAGGACGAAACAGCACGGTTGTACGTCTCCGTGAAGAAGATGGAGAAAGAAAGATACATTCAGGTGCTCAGAAATCTCCCCAAGGCCTGGTTAATAGGAACACAGAAATCAGAATACGTCGGAATTTATGCCCCCGGGGCCCCAACGAAGCTCCTCAGAAGCCTGCGACGTACCGAGCCGTGCTGCGCGTAGAAAACTTCAGGCGATATCACGTCAGGGCAGCCGGGCAGCAGCAAGGCCCCTGCAAGCACGCTGCGAAAATATTACACCATTACACGCAGCAGGCAGTATTTTCTGCCCTCCTCTTTGCGTAATGAGCTTGAATTAAATAATCTTCCTTATCTGGGAAGAAATTATCACCACACTGAGCTTTCCAAATAGTTTACGTTTGTCACAGAAGCTTGAACTTCGTTAACTCGAGGAAGAAGAACATGACCTCGGCCCCATCACCCTTTCCATCAGCCCAAAGGCTTTGGCAGCTGCCCAGGGCATCGTGCACCTCCAGCTCAGCTCTCCAAGGCCAGGGAGCATTCATACCCACATCACCCACCAACAAGGATGGGGATATCTTTAGGCTTTTCTACAGACACTACTCGCTTTACATAAAATACACTATATTTTGTGAGGGGAAAGGACCGTGAGGTCTAACAAAGAGGCAGGAGGGAGGGTGGTCACCAACGCCTACTCCACCGAGAGCTCGAGGGCTTTGGACAAGGAGGACCCACCATCTGCACAGCACGCCGGAGAAGCCCTGAAACAAGTGCCATCACAAGCCTCTGGAGGAGCCTTGAGGCTCACTTGAGCTGGAAATTTAATGGCATCAAACACGAATCAGACATTTTCTCATGAGCGGCTCACTCTCCCTTCCCTCCGTCCCATCTGCAAGGCAATACTCCACCGCTACAACTCAGGTCAAAACCACAGTCTACATACTCCAGAGTAAAGGGAGTAAATTCTTCTTTTAGGATGACCATATAAAAGCTGGGGAGAGTTTCAGGTAGCCCAGGAAGAATCATTTCCACGGCTGCCAGCAGCCAGAGCACCCAGTCTGCAGAGCAGGAGGAACCTCTCCAAACTGCAGAGATGGCCTGAAAACTTCTCCGCAACTGAAGAACATCCTTGACCTTGCCTTGGGAGATGAACCGACTGCAAATGGAAGGGGACGGGTCCAGATGCAGGCGGAAAGCAGGTCCGCCTAGGACAGGTGAAGAAGTCCTCTCCAGGACCGGGAGAGACCCTGCAGCCCATGCTTTCTGCTGTTCCTCACCCAAAATCAGTAGCACCTTACACCGCTTACAACGCCAAGAGCCCACCAGGAGATGTGTCTCCAGCTCTCCAACTGTCTCGCACAGAAAACACAGCCCCAACTGGTCAAACCCCGTTCTTTGGAGCGCTGCTCAACGGGATTCCTGCAAATTGGTTTCCAACGGAGCTACGGTTGTTTCTTCTGACAGCCTTTTGCGTTTCAGATTTCCCTAGCATGACAGGTAAAAAAAAGAGACCTCAGAAAACGCCGGTCGGCGCAGCCTCGTCGTTCAGTTGTCACTCGCTCAGGCATGAAACTGCAGCAATTCCATCTGGGAGCGCAATTACCTCCTGTCCCTGAGCCTACACACAACTTCAAGAGTCTGAAGGTGCTTTAGTTTCAGAGTATGAAGAATATTGAAATGATTTCTTCCCTGGCAGAAATCCATTATTGTATCATGCATGACATCTGTAAAACCATTCTCTTATTTTACTTTACATTAGGCCTTAAGGGCCAGCGCCTCCTTCACAAAATGATAAATCCCATAAATTAAATAGGAAGGAGTAGATTTCTAGGTAACAAGTCACATCCTAATTTGCTAATCCATTACTACCTAGCCAGAGCTTCTCCGTTCCCAGACCTCATTTGTAATTCATGAATATTTCAGACGCACCCGTGCGTTACCGGAGGAGCGCTGCCCGGCACTGTTTGCAGACGTTCTCCAGGCATCAGCTGGGCATGCAGGGGGGAGAAAATGAAAGGTGTGTTGTTATTCTTCCAAGGTGGTGAGAGGAAACTGGAACGCTTGCTTTCTGTCACCTGCAATGATACTCCTCAGCACGGAGAGACGGGAAAACTAATGACAATTCCGTTGGTATTATACTGTCACCATAGACAGGGCACACGGTACAGGTGGCAAACCCCCTACTGAAGCGTAGCAACCATCGCTGGTAAAGGGAGCAGGTGTTTGGAGGGATCTCCCATCAACATTCCCTTCTCAAACAACAAGCGTTTCCTGGAATACGTTCCCCGGTTCTTGGCTTAGCCTGCTTTTCAACAAGGCAACCAACAAGGCCACCTACCACCTTCCCAGGTGAGCTGACCTGAGAGCATCAGGGGGGGAAAGTTTGAGGTTCTCCTTCCCCTCTACACTGCCCTAGTGAGGCCCCATCTGCAGTACTGTGTCCAGTTCTGGCCTCCCCAGTTCAAGAAAGATGAGGAGCTACTGGAGAGAGTCCAGTGGAGGGCTACGAGGATGAGGAGGGGACTGGAACACGTCCCCTACGAGGAGAGGCTGAGGGAGCTGGGCTTGTTCAGCCTGGAGAAGAGAAGGCTGAGAGGGGACCTTAGAAATGCCTCTAAATATCTGCAGGGTGGGGGTCAGGAGGATGGGGCCAGACTCTTTCCAGTGGTGCCCAGCGACAGGACAAGGGGCAATGGGCACAAACTGAAGCAGAGGAAGCTCCAGCTGAAGATGAGGAAGAACTTCTTCCCTCTGAGGGTGACGGAGCCCTGGCCCAGGCTGCCCAGGGAGGCTGTGGAGTCTCCTTCTCTCAAGATATTCAAGACCTGCCTGGACATGGTGCTGTGCAGCCTGCTCTGGGTGACCCTGCTTGGGCAGGGGGTTGGACTGGGTGACCCACAGAGGTCCCTGCCAACCCCCACCATTCTGATTCTAGTGAAAAATGTCATATAGGAATTTAGTATTGACTGCACAGGTGCGGCAAAACCCACCCCATGCAGCAGCCTACCTCCAACAGCTGATGGTGCTTCACAGTCCAGAAGAAACAAGGGGACAGAAACCCCCCTGGCAAGCAAATTCCACCATAACCTGCCGATGAGAGTCCCAGGGAGACTGGCAGAGCGTTCACGTACATCACCACCCCCCCAGGGCAAGCTGTCTCTTCACCATCAGGACCCCCAGGTTACACCCACAGCGACGGGCGCTGGGCTCAGCTGCCCCTCGCCTGGAAATCCTGGCATCCACCTGGAAGCTCCGTGCGCTGTATCCTCCCCACCATCATCTCGCTGCTCTTTTCGCCGTGGGAAGGCGATGTGAGCAGCCCTGTACTCGGGAACGACCCCGCGACGCCGAGCCAGATTCCATCGGGGCAACCGAGAAAACACCACGTAGACGCTGAACGGATTTCGCATTCCCAGGCAGTTGCCACCAAAGATGAGTTAGGACAGGGATACAAGCGCTAGCTCCGAAAACGCCGCAGGAGCAAGGCAGACCTAACAACACATCTCAGAGTCCAACCTGCTCTTTTAGTTTGGTGAGAGTTGCTTCTTCTGGCTCTGGCTACCCCCCCAACCCTGGACACACACGTTCCCTCCCCAGCATCTTTGCATCCCCACTCTGAATATCCCCACCACACCAGCTCTCATCATCATCTTCATCACGCTGGTCACTGATTGACCTTTGTTTCTGCACAAACTCAGTTCCAGGATCACGTCCATCGTGTCCTTCAGGTTGTTTGGCTCTGGTCTTGTTGCTCTCTTGGTGTCTCCTGATCTCTGGAGCTTGGCGCCTTTGCCCTCCCGAGGCCGAGCTGTCTGGAGTAGAATTATTTAGGAGTCTCTTTTATCCCACAATTTTCCCAATTATTTGCTGGGAACCAAGACCACTTTTGTTTCACTTGATTATTTTGTCTGACGACTCAGTGATAGCTTGTGCCCATGTCCTTCTACTACATTCCTTAATGAGAAAACGGGGATCAGTGCAACAGGTACATCGTTAGATCACTGTGCGTGCAGGAATACGAGTTACAGTCCTAAAGGCTACTAAAAACTAGAAAATATTAAGGCTTTTTTATTATACTTTCACTTTTACAATCCCCTCTATCACTCCTGACATGAAGCAGGCATTCTTGCACCTTCAATAACACCCTCCTAGACGTTTTTTTTTCTTTTTGAAAAAACCACTGCCGAGGGCAGCCTTTACTCCTGCTGGAGCTTGTGATGAGCCCTTTACTGTTGTCTTCTGAGGGAACAGAGAGCGTAATTATGTCCACGCCAGCTCTCGGCATCAGCTCCTGTCCTCCAGCTCCTCTCCACCACTCCATCGCTGATCTATCTAAATGTCCAAGCAATCGCCGGCCAGGTTTGGAGAGGAGATGTTTTCACCACGAAGCTGACGTGCACGACCTTAAGGAAAGTCTTTGTAGTAAACCAGTTGTAAGTAACTGTTGGAATTTCAACTGATGAGAAACAGATTGGGTGTTGCCTGTCAGAGCCCCAAAGGCCACAGAATAAACGGCGAGGTAACAACGGCTCCGGCTCATTGAAATGCAGACGTTATTCGCCGGAATTTCACATGCGCGGATTTCTCTCCGCTGCCTCCTTAGCAGATGTCAACGAATCGGATCTACACGTTGGGTGAAATGAAGTGCAAATACCACTGCAAAACTCGGGGGGAGGCAGGAAGGGAGGCTCAGCCCCGCACATCCCTCCATGCCTTCGCATCAACACATCAAGAGATGTTCTGAAATCAAGCTCCCAAGTAGTTGAAAGAGAGGGACACCTTCTACCTACGCATCTGGGGACCTAATAAATGCTTATAAAAATATCTGCAGGGTGGGTGTCAGGACGATGGGGCCAGACTCTTCTCAGTGGTGCCCAGCGACAGGACAAGGGGCAATGGGCACAAACTGAAGCAGAGGAAGTTCCAGCTGAAGAGGAGGGAGAACTTCTTCCCTCTGAGGGTGACGGAGCCCTGGCCCAGGCTGCCCAGAGAGGCTGTGGAATCTCCTTCTCTGGAGATATTCAAGCCCCACCTGGACGCGGTCCTGTGCAGCCTGCTCTGGGTGACCCTGCTTGGGCAGGGGGTTGGACTGGGTGACCCACAGAGGTCCCTTCCAACCCCGACCATTCTGCGATTCTGTGATCCCTGAGAATCGAAGCCCCCAGGACTTTTTCCGCCATGAAATCCTGAAATAGCAGGATACATTTTTTTCCACCAAGGGATGCTGGAAGTTGAATTCTTCAGCACTGTGACTAAAAATCAGTGCAGGGCTCCAGAGAAGCCTGTGTGCCACCAGCAAGGAGGTGCTGAGCATGGAAGAGCACCATCTTAGAGGGGTTTAAACCAGCCAGTTCCCTTCCTGCCCTTTCCTGCAATTCACACTGGTTTTTCCTGGCTTGCTGGTACGCACCCCAGCCTTGCCCAGGTTTCTTCTGCTCCAACCCTATCTCTTTATTCAAGCCACCAGAGAGGAGTTAATCGACACCAGCAAAGAACCTGGCAGTATTTAGTTTCCATTAGGTGACTTGACTCCTTCTGGTGTTTAAACACCAAGAAGCCCTTTTCTGAAGCCGCTATGAAACACCTTACCTTTCTACAGCTCTTAAAAGGAACACCCTCAACTTAAATATCCCCTACATGCTGGCTAAAATTGTTTTAACTTAATAGAACAAATCACACCTAGGTTTGCCATAAATGAAAGCAAATAGAGGGGAAAACACCTCCCCCTGCGTTTGCTTTTCTGCATTTGAACACATTTTCTGCATCCTCAGTTCCACGGTTCCTCCAAGCATCACTCGGTAACCTCCTCTCCCGCGCTCCTCACTGCAACAAGGGTACCCAAATCCCTTCACAGAGTAAGAAAACACACCTGTAGTAATTACTAGTGAAAGCTGAAGGTTACTAAATACTTCACAAATTGCAAACACTAACAGAGATTAATTTCAGACATGGATTTGGCTACAAACCTGGATGAGTCCCTCCAGCACACTCACGTGGGGACAGAAACCAGCAGCAGGGCAGGACCAAAAGAGGTAGCCCTGGGCAGGTTTCTGCCCCAAATACTCGTTGTGTGATGGTGGATGAGTCTCACCTGGCCCCAGGCAGCTCTGCAGGCAACACATGGAGGTCTCGCAGGCGACCATAGATGGGGGCAGGTGGCTCTGAGATCTACCAAAGCTGCTGCTGAAGGGTAACTGGGTACAACCAGCTCCATCAGCCCACCCCATCCTGGTGCTGCCATGTCCTCCTGCCAACCAAAACACGTCATGATGACCCCAACCCTCTGATGGAAACCATCCCCATGCCTCCAGGCTTGCCTTTTGGCTGGGCTACTTTCATTCACCCTGGAAACCAAACAGAAAATTCATCTGCTTCTTAATAAAATAAAGTCTTGCTGAGTTGGCAATCCTTGCCTCCAAACTACACGGCGTTTCTTAACGAGCTTTTACAGGAGGGATGCCCCGAGTCATCAGTCGCTTCACTCCCACCGCTTTTAAGATGTAAAATTGCTCTTCTTGGTACACAGACTGAGAGCACCACCCGGGGAGGCATCTCTGAAAGTATACAGCTCTCCGTAGTCGCTGGTACGGCCCCGAATTTACCGCTACCTGGCGCAAGGCTAGGGTTTTACCACCTTTGTTGTCGTAAAATATTTTCATGGTGATTAAGGAATCCAACAATGCACCGTAAACCCCATCATGAAGGCAAGAAAAACCCATTAAAAAAATCTAAGTTATGAAGTTGCTCGGAGCGGGGAGGTCACCCGAGCTGGAGGGGTGAGTCCCTGGTGCCAGGAGCACCCCCGGGTCTGAGGCTGCTGCTCAGGTCCGAGGTGCGCAAGGGTGGGTGGCCCTCACCGACCACGTTTCGAAGGCGTTCATCTTCGCACGGAAAAATGTCACGGGCTGACGGTCCAGAGGGAATGAGAGCTGGCGTGTAACCGTAGTCCTCTTTCAGAGGAGGAAAGAAAAGGGAGTCCCAAGACTGCTCCAGGAATTGTTAATAGATTTTTATAAAATACAGAATCACAGAATCCCAGAATGTTCGGGGTTGGAAGGGACCTCTGTGGGCCACCCAGTCCAACCCCCTGCCGGAGCAGGGTCACCCAGAGCAGGCTGCACAGGACAGGGACAGACTCTTTCCAGTGGTGCCCAGCGACAGGACAAGGGGAAACGGGCACAAACTGAAGCAGAGGAAGCTCCAGCTGAACCCGAGGAAGAACTTCTTCCCTCTGAGGGTGATGGAGCCCTGGCCCAGGCTGCCCAGGGAGGCTGTGGAGTCTCCTTCTCTGGAGATATTCCAGCCCCGCCTGGCCGCGGTGCTGTGCAGCCTGCTGTGGGTGACCCTGCTTGGGCAGGGGGTTGGACTGGGTGACCCACAGAGGTCCCTTCCAACCCCGACCATTCTGTGATTCTGTGATTCTTGGTCCTGGACAAAACCTTCTTGATGGGGACACAAATGATCTGCAATCCTCAGGCAGATCCCAAGGCTTACATTTCCTAATCCTATAAGGAGATATAGCCAGAATAATTTTGACATCGTTCCAGAGGTCCTAGTTCCCAGTCTTCAACGCACCTATTCAAGAGCATCTGAGATTTACAAAGCCACACACACGGGTATTTGCAGAAAAATCCACATTTGCAGCTTTAACAGCTCCCACACGATGTTCCCCACAAGTACTGAAGCTCAGCTAACCCCCCCGTCGTGGCAAACAGCAACTCTGCCTCTGGAACAACATGAGCAATACCATTTTTCATCCTCGTTAAAGGCTGCTGTTATATAAATTGCTGGATCTATTAGTATATCTTAATTATGGCATCTCGAGCTGCTCTTAGCCTCTTGTGGGACAAAATTGTCATGATTTATGCCATACTCACAATGATATTTTTACATTAGTAAGCAATTAAAGGACTAAACAGCACCCACGGGAGGTCTAGAAGATCTTGGAAGGACCACCGTCACTCTGAGTTAGAGCCAGTCTAATTGTATTTACAGAAACCTTATGAAAGAATAATACCTTGTCAAAATATTTGCAGTGCTCACGATAAATGTATGCATAAAAAGCAGCATTAACGGCCTGAATTTATGACAAAAGGAAATCATAAAGGGGGAAAAAAAAAAACCTGGCCCCTGATAAGGTCACAGAGAGGAGATGATCAGAGGGCTTTGGATTTCTCAGCCTGGATCGTTAGAAAATGCGGGTCATTTTCAGGCAGGCCTTTGCTAGCGACACAGAGATGACGGGTGTCATCATCACAGCTTATATTTTCAATTTTATTACAGTGATGACAGCTGTCCAGTCGGCAGGATGGGCTGGAATCCAAGCCGGCAATATTGCCCTGGAAAGGCACAGGGCGCCGGGCAGATGCTCCTGCCTCCAGCACCTCCCAGCAACGAGATGTAAACAGCTCAGGACAGGTATAAAACTGGTTTTCAACTGTTTCATCGAGCTTCGACAAAAAAAAAAAGTCATAGCCAGACTTGGGGGTAGAAACAAAGGAATCCTTGACTGGCTACAGAACTCTGGGAGGATTTCTGCAATCTGCTACCTCAAGAAAGTGTAAAACCCAAAGCACCTGGAAACATCAGGGCTACGAGGATGAGGAGGGGACTGGAGCATCTCTCCTACAAGGAGAGGCTGAGGGAGCTGGGCTTGTTCAGCCTGGAGAAGAGAAGGCTCAGAGGGGACCTTAGAAATGCCTCTAAATATCTGCAAGGTGGGTGTCAGGAGGACGGGGCCAGACTCTTTCCAGTGGTGCCCAGTGACAGGACAAGGGGCAACGGGCACAAACTGAAGCAGAGGAAGCTCCAGCTGAACATGAGGAAGAACTTCTTCCCTCTGAGGGTGACGGAGCCCTGGCCCAGGCTGCCCAGGGAGGCTGTGGAGTCTCCTTCTCTGGAGATATTCCAGACCCACCTGGACGCGGTGCTGTGCAGCCTGCTGTGGGTGACCCTGCTTGGGCAGGGGGTTGGACTGGGTGACCCACAGAGGTCCCTGCCAACCCCGACCATTCTGTGATGCTGTGATTCTGTGAGGGTGGTGAAAGAGTGGCCCAGGTTGCCCAGAGAAGCTGTGGCTGCCCCCTCCCTGGCAGTGTTCAAGGCCAGGTTGGATGGAGCTCTAAGCACCCTGGGCTGGTGGAAGATGTCCCTGCTCATGGCAGGGGGGTTGGAACCAGATGATCTTTAAGGTCCCTTCCAACCCTGACCATTCTATGATTCCATGATTTTTGTACTCTACGACACAACCACCTCAGTGCCTTGTGATCCTCGGTGGGACTGGTGCGCTCCTGCCCCGGGGAAACCTTGGCTCGGGTGCTCATTGGTGTGGAAATTCATCCAAAAGCCATCGGTAGAAGGTTGAGAGGGACATAATTTGCAACCCCGTATCTACAGATACACACATCTATTTGTCATCACTTTATGGGCACTAAAACCTCAGATATTTGTCCCCAAGAGACCAAATTCATTGAGTTCTTAGAAGAAAAACCATTGGTGACTCGCTGGGGGTGCCCAAGGCGACCTGCTGTAGGTGACCCACTGCTGTAGGTGACCCTGCTTGGGCAGGGGGTTGGACTGGGTGACCCACAGTGGTCCCCTCCAACCCCTCCCATTCTGTGTGATTCTGTGTGTGTGATCTTCCCATCACATCCTCCGACCGCCGCCTGCCCAAGAGAGAGGTTTTCTCTGCCTTTCCCCAGGATCTCTGCAGCCTTCCCAGGGACCGAGGAGAACATTTTTTCATTATTCTGAAACAGAAATGTGCTCCTACATGAGAGGTTAACAAGGTTTTAAAAACACTCTGCTCGCCTTGTTCGGGTACAAATGTGAAACCAGTCATTTCGACTGCTGGTGAAAATGTCACCTCGCGCATGAATCACGCGGCTCGCACCTCCGCGGCAAGAACCAAACTCTTACTCCACCGCACGCCTTTCCCCACGAACCCGATTTGCCCGGTCTCCTCTGAAGTGCTACATCTCCCTAAGCAGAAATATCACAGTAAGAGTGAAGACTCTGGGCTGCATCAAGAGAAGCGTGGCCAGCAGGTCCACAGAGGTGATTCTGCCCCTCTACTCTGCTCTGGTGAGACCTCACCTGGAGTCCTGCGTTCAGCTCTGGAGCCCTCAGCACAAGAAGGACATGGAACTGTTGGAGCGGGTCCAAAGGAGGGCTACAAAAATGATCCGAGGGCTGGAGCACATCTCCTACGAGGACAGGCTGAGAGAGTTGGGCTTGTTCAGCCTGGAGAAGAGAAGGCTGCGGGGTGACCTGATTGCAGCCTTTCAGTACTTAAAGGGAGCCCATAGGAAAGATGGGGACAATCTTTTTAGTAGAGACAGCAGTGACAGGACGAGGGGTAATGGTTTTAAACTAAAACAGAGTAGGTTTAGGCTGGATATAAGGAAGAAATTCTTTACAATGAGGGTGGTGAAACACTGGAACGGGTTGCCCAGAGAGGTAGTGGAGGCCCCATCCCTGGAAACATTCAAGACCAGGTTGGACAGGGCTCTGAGCAACCTGATCTAGTTAGCGGTGTCCCTGCTCGCTGCGGGGGGTTGGACGAGATGACCTCTAGGGGCCCCTTCCGACCCAAAACTTTCTATGATTCTATGATTCTAAGACATTCATCAGGGTTCAGTCTTTCCAATTAAATATCACCACCTTTCATTCCGTAATGCCAATTCAAGGCAAACTTGGAAGGCCAGTTAGACTCATTAAGTACATATAATCTAAACAAGCTCCCGGTTCTCCGCTCCCCGCCACCGAGCCAGCTAAATATTCGCCGCCTTGCGTTCCTCCAAATGATTATTTTTTTCAGCTTAGCTCATATATAAATGTCAGCGCAGTCGGAATGGCTGTCCTTTCCTTTTTAGCCTTCACTTTCTCCTTTCATCCCTATCTGGCAGCGCAGAGCAGGGTAAGGGGGTTTCGCTCGCTCGCTCGCATCACCGCTAATCAGCGGTCTAATGGTGTGCAAGAGTTGGGTGCATCAGAATCCTTCTTCATTAGTTTTTTTTGCTCCCTCCGCGACGGAGGTGCAACTCCAATGAAAAATAGGTTTTAATTATTGAAAGTTTCCCATCGAATCTAATGAGAGTCATGCGGTCGGAACCCCACACCTCACTCTAAAAAATTAGAGCTATTGGTTTCCCAGATGAATTGCAGTAAATATCGCTGCTAAAAGGAAAAGCTTTCAGGGAAGAAGCGATGACCCTCGTAATTCAGTATGCAAATCGCAGAAAAAAGCAACAGCCACTTTCCTCATCAATCTTCCATATCCTAAAAGGCACAACAATATTTTATCTACCCACCAATGCGTACGGAAAAAATAATGGGCTGAAAGAGGTGATGTTCTAGCAACCGTATCAAGAGTCTCGTTAATAAAAAGCAAAAAAGAAAAAACAAGAATGAAAGATGTAAAACCTCATCCCTCTGCTGTGGAAACGGGGCATCAATAAATCATCTGGCCAGAAGATCACTGATGATGTGGGTTGGAAGGGATTTCTGGCAGGTGGGTCTATCTACACCTGGGTTGTGGGGTTAGGGATAGCCTACACCATCTCCAAGCGGTGGGTTCTTCAGCCTTGCGTACCCGGGACGATGTATTTCCGCCCCGTTTCCGTATCGTAATTCCCAACTCGCATAATCTCCCAGCAGCTCCAGAAACTTCAAAGGACGCTGTTGAACCAGCTTCTCCCAAAACAATGTTTGCAACCAGACCGAATTTGTTTCTGAAAAGCTTCCCTTTCATTTTTTTTGCTGGATGCATATGTTTAGTAGACAACTAAATGACTGAGCGGCACGAATGAATAACGTCTCCGTATAAAAGACGGAGGTTTCCAAGTACAAAACCATGAATCTGAAAACCTGCGCGTGCACACAGACAAACAGGGAATGCAATTATTATTTTCCGTACATCTACTCAATTTTAGATTCCTTTGAAACATTTGAAATACCAGGAAATAACGAACACATTCCAGCAATTTTAAAAAGGCACCGAAAGCGCTGCAATACATAAATATGCATTTACATGCATAGCTCGTCTGCGCGTAAGATCTCCCAGCTAAATGGGACACCTAAGTGCTGGCTGCTTCTGAGTATGTATGTGAGCAGCATATGCAACCACAACAAATGCACGTATGACCATGAGCCAGCAGTGTGCCCTGGCTGCCAAGAAGGCCAGTGGGATCCTGGGGTGCATTAGGAGGAGTGTGGCCAGCAGGTCGAGGGAGGTTCTCCTTCCCCTCTGCTCTGCCCTGGTGAGGCCCCATCTGCAGTGCTGTGTCCAGTGCTGGGCTCCCCACTTCAAGAAAGATGAGGAGCTACTGGAGAGAGTCCGGCGGAGGGCTACGAGGATGAGGAGGGGACTGGAGCATCTCTCCTACGAGGAGAGGCTGAGGGAGCTGGGCTTGTTCAGCCTGGAGAAGAGAAGGCTGAGAGGGGACCTAATATATACTTACAAATATCTCAAGGGTGGGTGTCAGGAGGAAGGGGCCAAACTCTTTTCAGTGGTGCCCAGCAACAGGACAAGGGGCAACGGGCACAAACTGAAGCAGAGGAAGCTCCAGCTGAACATGAGGAAGAACTTCTTCCCTCTGAGGGTGACGGAGCCCTGGCCCAGGCTGCCCAGGGAGGCTGTGGAGTCTCCTTCTCTGGAGATATTCCAGACCCACCTGGACGTGGTGCTGTGCAGCCTGCTCTGGGTGACCCTGCTTGGGCACGGGGTTGGGCTGGGTGACCAACAGAGGGCCCTTCCAACCCCCACCATGCTGGGATTCTGTGATTCTGTGATTCTGTATAGCGTAAGTAGGTATCTAGCATATATTTTGCAACAGAGCCTTGCAAAAATTGCGTGTTCTTCTGAAAATCAGCCATAGATCCCCAACAGCTTTAGTAATAAATGCATTTTTACTGCGTCTGTACCTTCTGGTGGCCAAAAGAGGTGGAAAGGCGACTGTGGGACTTCCAGCTGGTCCCTCGAGAGAGGGTGCCCAGCCAGCGGCTGGAAACGGGAACCCAGCTCCCACGTCTCCCGAGCAGAGCAGATGTTACGTGGCACCATCGAGAGACGACGGGTGCAGCCAGCGTCCTCCAGCAGCTTTATTTAGTGCAACAGATTGAACAGCCAGAGTGGAAGCAAATTTCCAACGAAGTCTATCTTCTTCTGGTCCTTTGCCGGGCAATAAAAATAATCCACATGGCACGAACATAACCACGTTGATGTCCTTGACTACAAGCTCATTCTCACCAGGCACAGCGGTCAGTCAGTTAAATTTTCGAGCGCCGAGCGGGCCCACAGATCCCACCCGACCTTGGGTCCCGCTGCGCTTCCACAACAGCCTTCTTCTGTCCAGGCTCCAACAGCATGGCTGGTCACCGGGCCAGCGCCCTGAGCAGCATCTGATTTTTTTTTTTCCCCCCATTAGAAAATGCCTTTTATATGATAGTGTGATTGGACCAATATCAGAAATGTGCACCAAAATGTATGAATTTTTCATGAAACTCTTATTATAGCAGATTTTCCAGTCCATGTTGACCATGCATCTTGGACTGGAAAATCTGCTATGATAGGAGTTTCATGAAACTCTTATTATAGCAGATTTTCCAGTCCATGTTGACCATGCATCTTGGACTGGAAAATCTGCTATGATAGGAGTTTCATGAAAAATTCACACTTTTTAGTGCACTTTTCTGATATTGATACATTTATGACTTAAATTCTTGTTCTTCTTTCTTTCTTTCCTATGCTGACTGTGCATCTTAGCAAAGAAAGAAAGAACAAGAATTTGAGTCAGGAAATCTAGCAATTTAGAATCTCATGTAGGATAATATCAGATGACTGGAATGATATTTTTTGCCGGAAAATATCAGATGATTTGAATCATATTTTTTGCTTTTGGATACAGACATAAGATGCTTTTGGTGTTGGATGGAGGTACTGCATAGAGCTCAGGCTCCGCAGGCTGAAACTGCTGCTTCTCTCTGCATCATCTCCCTGGGGGGATCATTCGGGACTCATTTATTACAGTATATATCTGGGTAATTATTAATACAAGAGAGCTAGACTTAGCTTCTTTTAATGAAAGATCTTTTGGTGCAAAGAAATACTGTCCTCAAGAAAAAAAAGGTCTCTATCTCCAGTGCTCTGAGAATGGAAGCATTACCCTCACCACGGGCAAACAAATCCCACCACCAGAATATGCAGCCCTTATAGGTTCGCTCCACAGCACATGTCCATCAAGCACAGCCATCTCTAACCACGAAAGCATCTTCTCAAAGTGTAGAAGGCCAAGAGAAGACCTTTTTAGCAACTTTGCACTAATGTGACTGCTTTAAAGTAGATGAAAACTTTGGGTTCAACAGGTTACGTGTCCCTGCTGTGTCTCTGCAGCAGCATGGCGGAGGTGAAACCGTCCGTCCTCGCACATCGCACCGTGATTAAAAAGCAAAATACAGGGTTTTTTCCTCCATGAGCTAACAAGGTGAGTTCATGTGCACCTTCACCTCTGTCCCCTCAACCCCGGGGAAAAGCCACCTTCCTGCCCATGGGTGGACGGGCGCCGCGCTGCCGAGCGCAAAGGAGCTTTTTGCACAATCCCCTCGGAAATCTCCGCGTAAGCTGAAATACGATTGATCGGGCAGTGATTTAAGATCTGGTACGTTGGGGTCACAGTCCTGCAGAATCGCACAGCACAAAATTTGCCTAAATTGAAAATGATTTTTCTTTGCCACTTTATAATCTGTATTTAACACTGCCCATATCTCGCTTGCTGAAGACGCCATCCCACTGGTGCAACTGGTCCATCCAGTGGAGTGTAAAATGAGATTTTCCCCATATTTTCTACCAGTTCGAGCAGGCTTTCCTGCATCCCACCAGGATTTATTTGCCATTAAATCCGCGGCTCCCAGGTTTAGTCCCTGGCCAGCCACGTCGCAAAGATGCTGCTTCACCGGGAGACGCTCTTTCGGAATGAAACCACTCAAGTCTGGTTGTGGATCTGCAGATGGATTGCTCTAAGAATCACTGCTGATAAGCACTAGCCTTTATTTTTTTGCTCCTGACTACCTCCAGAAGCCTCCAGCACCAACCCAGAATGCCTTGGATGCTCGTTCCCGCGCGTGCCTTTCTCTCGCACCTCAGGCCAAGCAACGCGAGGCCTCAGCTCCACATCGCCCCGGTGCCCTGTTACCCGGTGATTCCTTTTTCAGGGCTTTGAGTTAAAAAAAAACCCTATTATCATGCCTCAAGATTTTTTTAGGGCTACGAGGATGAGGAGGGGACTGGAGCATCTCTCCTACGAGGAGAGGCTGAGGGAGCTGGGCTTGTTCAGCCTGGAGAAGAGAAGGCTGAGAGGGGACCTTAGAAATGCCTCTAAATATCTGCAGGGTGGGGGTCAGGAGGATGGGGCCAGACTCTTTCCAGTGGTGCCCAGTGACAGGACAAGGGGCAACGGGGACAAACTGAAGCAGAGGAAGTTCCAGCTGAACCCAAGGAAGAACTTCTTCCCTCTGAGGGTGACGGAGCCCTGGCCCAGGCTGCCCAGGGAGGCTGTGGAGTCTCCTTCTCTGGAGATATTGAAGCCCCGCCTGGACGCGGTCCTGTGCAGCCTGCTGTGGGTGACCCTGCTTGGGCAGGGGGTTGGGCTGGGTGACCCACAGAGGTCCCTGCCAACCCCGAACATTCTGTGATTCTGTGATTCTGTGGGATCCCACAAGGAGCACGGAAAAGCTGAACCACAACTGACACAGAATAGATGGACACGCCACGCCGCACCGCGGGCCACGGGGCCAGCGATCGCCGGGCAGACGCGGCTTCCAGTTTACGCTATTTCTGATATCCTCAGGCAATTTCAGGCTTTTTATAGCCAATATTTATTTTCCCCTGGCCAACACGCGTGTACGCATTGAAACCCTGCCTGTGCGCTGTGCCTGTATGCAGGTCCGTAAAGAGGGGTTGCAATTTCCATTTCTTAGCCCTCTTGTGAAGTGCAGTACAGAGAGGAAGAATTAGGCTCCAAAATCATCAACACAGCTGAGATACTACAAGCTTTGGGACTTTTTTTTTATATTCAGCAACAACAGCCTTGGGTCTCAAGCTCCTAAACACAGAAACCTTTTAGGAATTGGTCTGATCCCTACCTGTTTCGCAGCATTTGCCTATAAAGCCTGCCAAAATTCTTGTATAAACAAGGCTACCAAGAGATTTCCTCAACTCTGGCAAGTCTACAAATATCACAAAAACCATTGTTTTTGGACTTGGCTGAGCTTCTGGATGGAAGCTCAAAGTGAAAAGATGAATACAGTGAAAGAGATAATAAAGTAAAACAGAATATAAAAGTTAAAGAGGAAAAGCCCAAAGCCTGACTGCTATTTATTTCTGTTTGAAAGTTAATTTTCTTCCTAGATGTTGCTAGAAACTTGGAGAAGTTAAAAGCTAACGTTTAAGCCTGTTGAGCATAGTTTGAAGTCTCTCACAATTTCCTCTGTGGCACTGAAAAAAACCTTTTTGCAAAGCCAAGCGGGGACCCGGCACACATGCTCGCGAAAAAAACACCTCTGCTCCCAGCAGGCTGCTAGACAATGGTTGGAGAAAGGACTTTTCTGAAGAAAGTCTGGGGACTTCTCAGAATAGTTCTTCCTCATGTTCCTCATCTTCAGCTGGAGCTTCCTCTGCTTCAGTTTGTGCCCATTGCCCCTTGTCCTGTCGCTGGGCACCACTGCAAAGAGTCTGGCCCCGTCCTCCTGACACCCACTCTGCAGATATTTATAAGCATTTCTAAGGTCCCCCCTCAGCCTTCTCTTCTTCAGGCTGAAGAAGCCCAGCTCCCTCAGCCTCTCCTCCTAGGAGAGATGCTCCAGTCCCCTCCTCATCCTCGTAGCCCTCCGCTGGACTCTCTCCAGTAGCTCCTCATCTTTCTTGAAGTGGGGAGCCCAGCACTGGACACAGGACTCCAGATGGGGCCTCACCAGGGCAGAGTAGAGGGGAAGGAGAACCTCCCTCGACCTGCTGGCCACACTCCTCTGAATGCACCCCAGAATCTCTCTTGGGGATGATACTCCATGATTGCACACAGCCCGCTGGAAATTAATTTCCAACCTAAAATGTACGCACGGCAACTGCAGATTCCGGATCTCCTCCGGATTTTGGGCACCTCCCGCTACAGTTCTTCTTCGAGTAGGAATGCAGCAACTCCAGCAACTCCATCGTGTTTGACTGACTGGATACGTTTGACAACGCTATAAATAATCCTCATGTGTATGTATCTGGTGATATAAATCCAGTGAAGGGACTGGGAGAAATGGAAATCAGTGCAAAGCAGGAGGAGGCAGAAGGAGCAGGGTGACGTGACCTCCTCCCCTCCTCCCCGTGTGCCCCCCCAAGAAGCTACCCATGCCTTTGGCCTCCGGGAGCCTCTCCTTTTTGTAAGAGTTGTGTGCATTTTTATCCCTCAAAAAAATAATGGCCAATTCAAAGGTATACCTGGCTGCTGAATAGGCTGAGGGAGGTACAGAACCTGCAGACAGATAAGGAGATGGAGAGAGAGAGAGAGAGAGAGAGGAAAAAACACCAGCGAAGGGCACATAAGAAATATATTCCACCAACAGGGAATGACAGTCAAAAGATCTTCTCTTCTAATTGTTTTTGTTCTCTTGATAGAGATTCCTTACCTAGAATCATAGAATCATCAAATCATAGAACCACAGAATCGTTAAGGTTGGAGAAGACCTCTCAGATCACCAAGTCCAACCATCACCCCAACACCACCATGCCTGCTGAACCATGTCCCCAAGTGCCACACCTACGTACTTTTGAATACCTCCAGGGATGGGGACTCCACCACTGCCCTGGGCAGCCTTGTCCAATGCCCGACCGCTCTTTCAGTCAAGACATTTTTCCCAATATCCAACCTAAACCTCCCCTGACGCAACCTGAGGCCACTGAAGCCTTCTAACAGCCCTTCTCCTCCTCATTCTTCTCCTTCCAGTGAGGGAGATCAACGGGCAGCGCCCTACCTGCAACAAAGCGCTCCCCAGCCTTCACCCAGTGTCGCTGGGGTCCCAACGACGACGACGGGCATTTCAAAATGCTGAGGGGTCAGTTGCTGCGACGCTGTTCCAGGGGTAAAAACCTACCGATGAAGCTATCTCGGTGGGAAAACTACAGCGAGCTGACGGGCCTGATGCCAGTCGGTGTCTGCAGAGAACGACATCGTTTGTACAGAAACTTGACTTTCAGAAAACACTGAGAATTTAATTAATATACTCGATTAAATTGTGAAGCACGGAGTTCTGCGCAGGGGTATAATTTAACCGTAGACGCAACAAAAATCAAGAAGTTATTTTCCTTCGCACCGTAAAGGTTTTTTTCACAGCAGCCTAACAAAAGCAAGCTCACGTGTTGAGTTGTGGAACCAGCCCAACTGTGTAATTAATTAACAGCACGCGATGACAAGACCATCATCCTTTTGTTTCTTCCATTCAAAATATGTACCCAAGAACACAAACGCCGACGAACAGCAATTACAACATTCTCCAAATATGACACAGAGTTTATGGATAGTTGGAATAACAGAAGACGGAGAAGACACGGGCGCTCCCCACCGCGCTGGGGGGTCTCTCGTGCTCCTCTCTATTTCCTCTATTGATTTTCCACCACAGGCATGTTAGGACAGCGAAGATCAAATTCAGGCTAACAGAGCGTGTTGTCGGTATTTATCCTTCAATTCTGGCTTAATGGATTAGTTGTGGGAGAAAAAAAAAACCTCTTTGCAAACATCGTTTTGGAATTAGGAGGAGAAGAATATGAAGTCCAGGTCGTGGGGATAGCCGGGTCAAAGACGTTAAGCACTCAGCACGGTGAGCCACGGCGTGCACCTCTCCCCAGCCCTGGAGACGGCCAGGGAACAGATATCTCAGATTTGCTGGGAAAAAAATTAAAATTCAAGGAAAAAAGCTGTCCAGGTATAAATGAAATGTAAAGCTTGGAAGCAATTTGCAGAATCAGCTCCTCCCACTGCGGTCTCCATCATTTATTTTGCATTGAGGTGAAATGCTCTGTTTCACCCAGAACTACACATTTCACAGAACCACAGAATGGTCGGGGTTGGAAGGGACCTCTGTGGGTCACCCAGTCCAACCCCCTGCCCAAGCAGGGTCACCCAGAGCAGGCTGCACAGCACCGCGTCCAGGCGGGGCTGGAATATCTCCAGACAAGGAGACTCCACAGCCTCCCTGGGCAGCCTGGGCCAGGGCTCTGTCACCCTCAGAGGGAAGAAGTTCCTCCTCATGTTCAGCTGGAACTTCCTCTGCTTCAGTTTGTGCCCATTGCCCCTTGTCCTGTCGCTGGGCACCACTGCAAAGAGTCTGGCCCCGTCCTCCTGACACCCACCCTGCAGATATTTAGAGGCATTTCTAAGGTCCCCTCTCAGCCTTCTCTTCTCCAGGCTGAACAAGCCCAGCTCCCTCAGCCTCTCCTTGTAGGAGAGATGCTCCAGTCCCCTCATCATCCTCATAGCCCTCTGCTGGTCTCCCTCCAGTAGCTCCTCATCTTTCTTGAACTGGGGAGCCCAGACCTGGACACAGAACTCCAGATGGGGCCTCATTTCACCTCTATGATTGACATTTTTTTCCTATTAAACATAAAGTCCTGCTCAAAATGAAATACTGAAAAGTTTTATTGGAAGATGTGAAAATTCAATATTCAAAGCTTTGAAAATAACGCGTGGGTTTAGGTATTTTCTACCTCCTACTTGCCACACCTAAACGTGCTTCTTCAGCAACATATGAGCTGCGGTTGACCTGAATTCTTGAAAAGTTGTTGTTCTGGAAGGCACGAGGGGCAAAATAGACGGGGCCGCCTTCAGGCTGGCATTGTTCATTTGTCCCATAGCTTGTTTTAAGGCCTTCTGCAGAAGATGAAAAACCAAGCTGTGCTGTGAGCATCGCACCTTCCAACCGCGCAAAGGCATTTCTGAAAACAAGGTTATTTTTCAGCATTTCCCAACAACAGATTGGAACCAACCACACACTTCTGGAAAATAACTTTGCAGCCCAACCTCAGCGGTTACAGATGCCTTGTTCCCACCACCGCCACGCTGCAGTTCTCCAGCTCTCCTCCTGGAGAAGCTTCTTCTGACTTTCATGGGCTCTGGGGAAACGCTCTCCACGCGGCTCTTCCTTCCAGTAATTACATTTATTACAGTAAGACTTCTCCAAAGCAAGGCCTGCTGAGAGTCAGCCCAGGGAACGAGCAGAACGATCCACCAGTAAAGAGGATACGGGCACCAAAATTAACAAAGTCTAAGAAAGCAAGTAAAAAAGAATGGAACAAATTTATACATCCTAAGTGCCGGAGGTACCACGTGACCCTTTTATCTCTAAAAGTCAGTGGCACGTGCAAACCGACCTCTTGGACCTCTGGAGCTGTGGAAGTCCCATTTCAGTACCACCATCTGTTCTTCCCTTCTGTCCAGGTGTAGGAAGCATCGTGGGGATTGCTGATAGGATGCTCGTGTCTTTGAACGTTTTATGGAATTAGCAGCAAATGCACATCTGGATTTCACAAGGGAAAACTCGAAAATCAGTGAAATTTAGATTTCTCTCAAAGTAGTCAAGAGAACAAGTGGGAGGAGACCCTGAGGGCAAACACCTTGCGTGTTCACCGTGCAGTGATCCCACATGTCCCCCATTCTGTGCAAAGCCCAGGTGACCACGGCGCAAGGCCGGCTGTGATCCCCACCATTATTTCAGAAGGTACCTGGGGACCACGTGCTGCACCCTTCTTCTCTCATACAATCAGATGTGCTTCAACCAGAGGATGAAAAGACAATGGCCCTGACCACGCCACACTGCACAACGACCAGATAACAGAGCAGAACAGCTTCTGCCTGTTTGCCCATGTCTGCAAGCAACCTTCACGTGGCTGGAGGCACACCAGGCCTAGCAGGACTGGGCACAGCAGAACCACAACAGCCCAGCACCTCTGGAGAACAAAGAAACTGCCGCCATTTCTACACAACTCAAGGCAAGTAGATGTAACATCTGCTGTTACTTTTGAGGCAAACAACCAAGGAACCTTAATGCTTGGAGGCCATGAAACCTGGGAATTTAAAACCTCTGGAGAACGAAGAAATTGTCCCGTTTCTACACAACTCAAGGCAAGCAGAGGTAATATCTGCTGCTACTTTTGGGGCAAACAACCAAGGAACCTTAATGCTTGCAGGCCATGAAACCTGGGAATTTAAAACCTCTGGAGAACGAAGAAATTGTCCTGTTTCTACACAACTCAAGGCAAGTAGAGGCAACATCTGCTGTTACTTCTGAAGCAAACAACCAAGGAACCTTAATGCTTGGAGGTCAAGAAACCTGGGAATTTGAAACCTCCCTAATGGTCACAGAGCCTTCTAACACCAGTTCAACCATAAACCAGGGCAAGAGCGTGCCTTCTGCAACGCTAAGAACTTTTTGCTGGGTATAAAAGGAAAGTTTTTATGCAAGCAGTGATAAAAGTCTCTCAGCTTGAGAGGCAAAAATCTCTCTGGAGCCCCAAGTGCTGTTGCTTCAGGAGATGAATATGAAGATCGTTAATTACTGTCTCGCAACTTGGCTGTGGAGCCAGCAGTTTTTCATCTTCTTTGGAGTACTCGGGTTTCTACCCAAAGCACTGCGGAACGGAGGATAACGACCGTCGATTATAAGGGGTGGAAGCAGCAACATCGCTTTACTGTAACACAGCGTGCTAAATGGTTACGAACTAGAAAGGCAAGAATTAGTCCCCCTCGGAAAAAAATCTGTGCGTGTTAATTGCTTGCTGACCGTGGATATTTTTCCTCCAGATTTTCTATTGAAATTCCCCTCGTGCTTCGGCAGCACCGGAACTGGAGGGGCCCAAGCAGAGGAAAACAAGCAGGTATTTTGGAAGGTTTTTCGGAATTTTAGCATCCTACTGCCCTGCAGGAGGCTGTGCTCAAACAATGCTAAATACACATCGTCCTCTCTTCCAAAGCGAGGAAGATCGAGATCTAGTAGTTAAGCGGCATCTTTCTTCATTACGGTGGGAGAGAAGAGAAGGAACAAATCTGTTTTAAAATAGCTGCTATAGAGAAAAAAACCTTACTGTCGCCGAGGTTAATGGCAAAAAAACCATTGACTTCAAAGGACAAATATTTCATTTTCTGTTTCTCTATTCCCAGAAAAGCAGCATTTCCTAACGACCTAACTCTGCTATAACTTACGTTGAGTGCCCTCAATGAAAGCAGGCAAACTCCCAGCCAGGCTGTGGCCCCCTGCCCCAAAGTTGGTGTCCGTGATCTCCCACCCCAGCCGAGCGGGGCGAAAATTGGGCCACTTCCCCTGCAGAAGAGGAGACTCTCTGCAGAGTTCACAGCCTTCCGCAGAATTCGCGGTATTTCTGAGAGAAAACTTGGTGGGAACCAGAACCACAGAATCCCAGCATGGTCGGGGTTGGAAGGGACCTCTGTGGGTCACCCAGCCCAACGCCCTGCCCAAGCAGGGTCACCCAGAGCAGGCTGCACAGGACCACGTCCAGGTGGGGCTTGAACATCTCCACAGAATATCTCCAAAATGCACTTTAAAAGTTTACTTCGCAGTAGCGATTCTTACTGGGAAAATGGGAAGCCCTTATTAACAGACAGAGTAATAAAACCCGTTGATCGATGACAACCACTATTTACTGTTCTGCCTTTTGTTTTCTGCTCTAATTAAAACCTCCAGCGGTCTTCTATCAAAATACCTAACCTGACTGCTAATAACTTGGTTTTATTTCGCTTGCAATCACCATAAAGCAGAACGCCGTTCCGTTGTACGTATTTATTTTAAATAATAAACAACCCAGAAGGAAAACCCGCATCATCTCTTGGCAACAAATCCAACCTTGACCATGAACTCAGATTTACCCGCTCCGCGCAGGGCTATCTTGCAGATTAATTAAGGGGAGTAACGTTATTATTTCGCACAGCAATTTTCATCGCAAAGACAAATTAAGGGAGCCAGGGTTATAACGACGGAAGCTGAAGCCAATCAAGCAAAGCCATCGGGGACTTGCACTCGACAAGCGTGGCAGCAAGCCATCCTCCCCCCGTCACCCCCGACAAGTTGAATTTTCCACTCGATTCCATTGTTTGAAATTCAATTTGGCCTCTCCCACGCCGGCGCGGGGCAGGGGGCGGCCGCGGCCCCTGTGCCCACCCCAGCGCCGGCCGAGCCCGCTCGGCGAAGGACACCCGGCTGATAGCCCGTGTCGAGGGGTCACGCGGGCTGCCATGAAAATTCATGGCCGTCACGAGATTGAAGGCCCAAACCGATGCTTCTGACAAGCCTGAAATCAGCAAACGAGGACGGCGAGGAGAAATAGGCGTGAAACGTTGGCTAATTTTAAAGGCTGCATCTCTTCTTCTCTGTCCCCACTTGTTTCTTTTTCATTTAAACGAGTGTAACATTAAATGAATTGCTTTTATTTTCTCCTACTAAGCCTATTAGGATTTAACTACGGAAAGTTGAAGCAATTTTTTCCTGCTTAGGTTCCCTCCCTCGCGCAAGGCCGGGCTCCAGCTGTCAGCCCTCCCGAAGACTCAATGAGATTAGTTCCTCAATGTTCTTAGCATCATTTCAGAGGTTGTAACCGCGTTACTTCCTCAGACAAAATTGTTTTATCGCTTCCCGAAGTCGAGTAAGAGGTCAGAGACGAATATAAGCGGTTTTGAGACGACTGGGTTTCAAGATTGTGAAGCTCTCGGTGGCTCCCAAGGAGAAGTGAGACATGGGGTGCTGCCAAAACTGCTTTCAGGTGGTCTGCACCAGCCTCACCAGCGTACGCAGTGTCAAGGACCCATTAGTTACTCATGGTTTACAATGTCGTGAGGGAGAAAAGATTCACATCCACGGGGTGTAAGTGAAAATAAGGTCCAACCCTACTAAAATCAAGAAATCAAGAGACTTTGGAGTCAGGGCAAACGCAACGGGCTGAAGGGACAACCCTAAATCAAGGCCACTGCTCCATATCCACCACGTGTGGTCTCAGCCTTTACCTGTTGCAGCAGCAGGACCTGCTCTAACAAGCTACAACGAGTTCTTTCAGACCAAATGTGATCAAAATTTGTGCTGTTGGAGAACCCTTATGCTAAGACAAATTGTTATCCCAAGAGGTAGGAAATTCCTTGATGTCCTTCTGGATTAGACCCTTCTGTACAGTATAAAGACATGACAAACATGCCCCAACCCATGAAACCTGGGAGAACTTCTTAGATTTGAGAGACCTGGTCTATCGAACGCAAAGTAAGTGGTCAGAGAAAAGGGTCTGCGAGGGACACTCACGGACAGGACAGGCATCGCACCTCCTCGGGCTCATTTCCGAGGGCTGAAAAGATGTTCTGTATTTTCAGGGGTAAACAGCCAGGCTTTTTTCAGCACTGGCAATAACTATGCTGCCACCTGGAAACAAAACCACAAAGCGACGTAGCTTTTCACGTCCATGGATTAACTCCCCAACCTGCTAAACCCAAGCAGAACGGCGTTGTGGGTTTGTGAGAGCCCACCATGCCAACACCGAGCAGGTTTCGGCCACGTTACCGCATGAGAACGGTGCTAAAAACACTTTTGGAAGCTTACAGGGACAACATATTTTTGTTTTCTCTCTGAACTGATGCCTCTGAAGTTTAGGCAAAAAATTATTTATACTCTTCTTAGGACTTGCATCTGATCTTATCTGTCCTACGAGGAGAGGCTGAGGGAGCTGGGCTTGTTCAGCCTGGAGAAGAGAAGGCTGAGTGAGAGGGGACCTTAGAAATGCCTACAAATATCTGCAGGGTGAGGGTCAGGAGGATGGGGCCAGACTCTTTCCAGTGGTGCCCAGCGACAGGACAAGGGGCAACGGGCACAAACTGAAGCAGAGGAAGCTCCAGCTGAACCCGAGGAAGAACTTCTTCCCTCTGAGGGTGACGGAGCCCTGGCCCAGGCTGCCCAGGGAGGCTGTGGAGTCTCCTTCTCTGGAGATATTCCAGCCCCGCCTGGACGCGGTGCTGTGCAGCCTGCTGTGGGTGACCCTGCTTGGGCAGGGGGTTGGACTGGGTGACCCACAGAGGTCCCTTCCAACCCCAACCATTCTGGGATTCTGGGATTCTGTGATGTCCAGCCCACCTCCACACAGGCGTGCTCCAAGACTGCTAATTCAGGCAGCCAGATTAGCCCTGCTTAGCTCAGCTCTTCCTTATTTGATGGAACAAGGCTGCTGGTGATAGAGGAAACCTCAATTTGCATGTTAATGAGAGCGTTAGCAGATTAAGGCCATTCAAGCCAGTGTCCGTCTCCATTTAGCTGAAGAATCTCCACTCTCAGCTCAAAGAGTTAAATAGTCCCATGGAGGAAGCAGCCCTTCGTTTAGGCGACGAGTCAAAAGGGCAGAGAGGCTGCTGGGGAAGCGTATGCACGACTTCCTAATCCCTCCTCATTCAATAATAAATGCGAAATAATTTGGTCAGTACTTAGGGCTAGCAAAATAAAAACAACTTGCAGAACGCCAGAGCTTGTATTGAGGAAGGGTCATGCACCGACGGAGTTAAAAAAGCACCCAGAAGGCCAAAAAACCCCAAGCTCCTGTTGCAGACGGACAAACCTCACGACAAAGCATGTGCTTCGCTCCTTGTTTTGCTTCATCAGTGATAAATGTGTTCGCCACACTCTCAGCACGCTTGAAAGTGAAGAAATTCATGTTGTCAAGCAACCCCTTTGTTCGCAGGGATTGTTTTTTTTTTACATTATTATTAAGCTTGGAACAAAAATGCAAATTAAATATTTCAAACAGCATTCTGCAGCATCCACTAGAGAAGAATCTTCGTATCTCCCAGGGAAGCGAAAGGGACTTTTTATATATTCTATTTAACTGCAGTGGTGTGGGAAACTCAATCCAGCGACACAGCCTTCGCACAGAGAGGCCTGAGCATGAGCAGCATTTCACAGGAGGTACGGAACAGAAGTGAAGCGTTTTAGGGATCTCCTAACCACGGTGAGAAGCCAGCATCCACGGGAGAAATGCCACATACTGAAGGAGACACACCAGAAGAAGACAGAAGAGTCCTGAGTTTGGTCCTCGGGTCGCTCTGTTATGCCACCCAGGAGAAAATCTCTAATTCTTTGCACTTCTCTGCCACTACTAAATTTTCCTTCTTTAGGCGGGACAACGCCGCTCGTAGGAAATGTCGTTTCAGGGAAAGCAGGTCCACGTGGCTGCCCATCAGTCACCAGCACACCCACGTGCAATTTCACGTGCAAGAGAATCACAGAATCACAGAATGGTCGGGGTTGGCAGGGACCTCTGTGGGTCACCCAGCCCAACCCCCTGCCCAAGCAGGGTCACCCACAGCAGGCTGCACAGCACCGCGGCCAGGCGGGGCTGGAATATCTCCAGAGAAGGAGACTCCACAACCTCCCTGGGCAGCCTGGGCCAGGGCTCCGTCACCCTCAGAGGGAAGAAGTTCTTCCTCATATTCAACTGGAGCTTCCTCTGCTTCAGTTTGTGCCCGTTGCCCCTTGTCCTGTCGCTGGGCACCACTGGGAAGAGTCTGGCCCCATCCTCCTGACCCCCACCCTGCAGATATTTGGAGGCATTTCTAAGGTCCCCTCTCAGCCTTCTCTTCTCCAGGCTGAACAAGCCCAGCTCCCTCAGCCTCTCCTCGCAAGAGAGATGCTCCAGTCCCCTCATCATCCTCGTAGTTCTCCACTGGACTCTCTCCAGTAGCTCCTCATCTTCCTTGAACTGGGGAGCCCAGAACTGGACACAGGACTCCAGATGGGGCCTCACCAGGGCAGAGTAGAGGGGAAGGAGAACCTCCCTCGACCTGCTGCCCACACTCCTCCTAATGCACCCCAGGATCCCATTGGCCTTCTTGGCACCCAGGGCACACTGCTGGCTCATGGTCAGCTTGTCACCCACCAGCACACCCAGGTCCCTCTCCACAGAGCTGCTCTCCAGCAGGTCAGCCCCAGCCTGTACTGGTGCATGGGGCTGTTCCTGCCCAGGTGCAGGACCCTGAACTCGCCCTTGTTGAACCTCATCAGGTTCCTCTCTGCCCAACTCTCCAGCCCAACTCCTCTCTGCCCAACTTTCCAGAGCAGAAGTCTTCAGAACTGTTAACCAGCCCAAATGGTGGAGCTCCACTGACACAACGCAAATGGGAGCTGATGTTCAATTCATATCAACACACCGCGCTTACACACTTTTCACGGGCTTTCGAGCCGAGAGGAGCCCGGAGAGGAGTTCAGAGGAGAGCAGCCATTGGGTTTGCTCATCCCAAATCTCCTTGGGAGCCTGGAGTGGTTTGGTGTAACCGCTCAGCATCACTCACCCCCCTTTTGCCACACGATGCCGATTTAGGGCTGGCAAAGAAATACCTTGGGAAGGGAAATCAGGCATGCCTGAACGCTGCAGGAGAGGAGATTCAAAGAAAACCAGGTCCCTGCTTGGGACCACCACCTCAACTCCTGCAACGTGGCAGGAGCAGCGCTGGGCTGTGCTCCACCAGCCCCAACCTCGCTACGGTGGACACGGATTAAGAGCCACCAGAGCTCAGACAGCCATTGGGCATTTTACTGTTTACCTGACAAATACAGGAGAAAGCAGCTCTTCCACGGATCGCTTCTGCACCCCATACATGATGGGCCCGATCCTGACGTGGCTGCCTGTGGCCTCCAGAGTGCCCAGCAAACATAAGGACATGGATGTGTTGGAGTGGGTCCAGAGGAGGGCCATGAAGATGATCCGAGGGCTGGAGCACCTCTCCTACGAGGACAGGCTGAGGGAGCTGGAGCTGCTCAGCCTGGAGAAGAGAAGGCTCCGGGGTGACCTAAGAGCAGCCTTCTACTACCTGGAGGGGCCGACAGGAAGGATGGAGAGGGGCTTTCACAAGGGGGTGTAGTGATGGGACAAGGGGGAACGGCTCTAACCTAAAAGAGGGCAGATTGAGATGAGATATTAGGAAGAAATTCTTCCCCATGAGGGTGGTGAAACCCTGGCCCAGGTTGCCCAGAGAAGCTGTGGCTGCCCCCTCCCTGGCAGGGTTCAAGACCAGGTTGGATGGAGCTCGGAGCACCCTGGGCTGGTGGAAGATGTCCCTGCTGATGGCAGGGGGGTTGGAACCAGATGATCTTTAAGGTCCCTTCCAACCCAAACCATTCTATCATTCGATGTTTCTATAAATCACTTCTCAACAGCATGAGCAGAGAGGAGTTGCCAGGGTTCAGCCCATATTTACGCTGGTGCAGTCAAGGACTAGAGAGCCAGCTACACGGTGCCGAGAGCGCCAAGAAAGCAACGCAACAGCTCCGGACGTTCCCGCAGCGTTCCTCCTGTTAGCTCGGTATTAGACAGCCGTCAGACACAGCAGCAGGCGGTTAAGGAGCGGAAAACTCTTGGAAACAAGCTCAGCAAAAGCAAAAAAAAAAAAAATTAAGAACTTTCCTTACTTTTCCCTTTCCAAAAGTGCTACGTTCCCGCTCAACGACGTGCGGGGCAATTCAAAAGGACAAGCCCAACTCCGGCGGGTTGAATAGAGCCACTCCAAGGCCTAGACCTCAAACAGATGCTGCTTTTTCTCCTCAAAAGCCCCCGTGGCTTCCTTCAGTAGCCATTGTCTCGCCCAGCTCCCCCGAGGACCTCTTCAAAACCCACCTCCTCCCCCTGGACGAGACGCGGCTGTTGTGCGCGTCCCACCACGCAGCGTGGCCCCGCTGCCGGCAGCCCCGGGGGCTCGGCAACCCGGCCCGGCAGATGTGGGGTCCCGCACCGGGACACCCCGAGAGCCCTCGCCGCGGCGGCGTGGCCGATGCCACCGACGGCGTCCCCGGTTGCTTCGCCCTCGGCTTCTCCGGCCCGCGGGGCACGCACTACAAAAGAGCAGCGGGAGGGCTGCCGGGTTTTACATCCCGGTGTTTCTGAATTTAAGGAAAATAGGACCATTTCCTAGGATATAACAATATAATATAAAAAATATAAAAATATATTTCCTTCTGTAACACAATGTGCCCCCAGCCACATATATAAATATATATACATATATATCTATATCTATATCTCACTGGAACAAGCACAGACCTAAATCCATTCCTTTTACAACGCAAAAAGCTAAACATCACTATTTACTTCTAAAACTTAATGATGTGAACGTTAAAATGCGGGTAGCTACGAGTCAGCTAACAAAAGACAACGGAGTCATCAATTCCATACACAGAATATTGGGAAGTTAACACCCCACCGCTCACATTTAAAAACACCCACTGATGTTTAGGGTTTTGAAGTAAATGCTGACGTGTTACCAAGCTGCAGCTGCACTTTTTTCCCTTTCTGTGCCATGTTTTAAGAGAGCAATTGGAAACAGGATGGCTGTGCCCCTTCTGGAGGCGGTGACCCATCGATCTCCCCCAGCTTTTCACGCCGGCAACAAAGGAGCCAGAGAAAGCGGTGCCGTTCCCTTCCGCTGTTAGAAATCAGACTTTAATTAACTACGCGGAAATCGTTTGCTTTACGGGGACCAAAACACTCCCACGTTACGGGAAAAAATGGGAACCATCCTTCTACAGCCAACGTCCCTCGTGCGTGGGCTCCTGGATTCCTCCCAGTCCAGCGCTGGCCGCAACTGGTGCCTTGAGGAATGGCTTCCTCAGAGGACCACGTCTGGGCCACCTTCGCTCTCGGGCAATTCAATGCCACACAGGTCCCCAAAACTCAGATATTTAAACGTCCTTTTGCTGGGCCAGCCGTGTCCCCCCCGCTCCCCCTCAAGCGAGGGCTGGGTGGCAAGCTGGGGGCCAAGCGATCAGGGCCACGCTGTCCCCACGCGGCAGCAGGAGCAGCAGCGAGGATCTGCCTGCCTGCCAGATGCCCCAAGCGCACGGGGCGTCCCATTCATCAAAGGACATCTGCCCTCCCGCTTCCTCGGCCGCGCCGCGACCCCTCGCTCCCCCGGGGACAGCGTGGCCGCCTATAATTGACTCTGCTCCCGAGCCCACGCTCTTGCTATTATGTAGGAGAGCAGTATTTAGCCCAGGGACAAAGGTAACACGGCAAACTCATTTCCACATCGGAACAGATTGTTTTAATGAGACGATGTATGTGTTTCAATGCTCTGCTGGAGTTTTCCCAAGATCTCGGACCTTTACAAATCAAATCCCGTCCTTCAGACAGCGCTGAGCTCAGACAGTATATGCTGAGCGAGGGACAAGCGTCCCAGCAAAAACTGATCCCTGGTTTTGCTCCACGCACACAAAATTCTTTCCCCCTATCATTTCATAAAATATTTATCAGATCCCCTACCTTGCCATACACAGCGAAATTAAATATGCATGTGGGGAACTGCAGTCAGCTGGCTCTCTATACTGGCACGACCGCAGAGCCAAACTGGGGGCCTAGCTGCAAGCTGAACGTTTCCAAGACGCAGAGCACGAAGGTGAGAGACACCTCACTTAGCCCCTACCACCCCAACACACATCTGTACAGAAAACTTATTATCAACAGCCAGTAGTCCACAGTCAGTTCTTACCCTCAGGACTCATCAGCTGTACCCTTAACAGAAAATCTCTGTAGTTTTCTAAAGGTCCACAACCTCCGCTGAATCGAAGGGCTACGAGGATGAGGAGGGGACTGGAGCATCTGTCCTACGAGGAGAGGCTGAGGGAGCTGGGCTTGTTCAGCCTGGAGAAGAGAAGGCTGAGAGGGGACCTTAGAAATGCCTCTAAATATCTGCAGGGTGGGTGTCAGGAGGACGGGGCCAGACTCTTTCCAGTGGTGACCAGCGACAGGACAAGGGGCAATGGGCACAAACTGAAGCAGAGGAAGTTCCAGCTGAAGATGAGGAAGAACTTCTTCCCTCTGAGGGTGACGGAGCCCTGGCCCAGGCTGCCCAGGGAGGCTGTGGAGTCTCCTTCTCTGGAGATATTCAAGCCCCACCTGGACGCGGTGCTGTGCAGCCTGCTCTGGGTGACCCTGCTTGGGCAGGGTGTTGGGCTGGGGGACCCACAGAGGTCCCTGCCAACCCCGACCATTCTGTGATTCTGTGAACACAGGCACCCAACGCAGAGCTCCAAGAGAAGCCAGGGCATTCGCGACCTGATTTCCAGGTTTCTCTCCTGCTTGGGACCGTTCGGCTCACGCTTCCCAAGTAAAGACCAAGCAAAAATGCTTCTGCCACTTCTTAGTGCTGCCAGTTTTGTTGGTAATAAATTACAATATTCGAGTTATTTCCAAACACGCTGGTGTCATGCGATGCTGCGCCAGCTATTGCACAGGGAGAATTTAAAACAAATCTAATTGAGTTAATATCTAAAGAGAATGCAATGGTGAGAAGATGCTTCCACCCCTTTGCTCATTTAACGCTAAAAGTCGCTTTTGATTTCTACCCATTATGAAAAATCAAGTGCTAAAGGGACAATCATATGGAGCCTACAAAGATTTTTTTTCCTATAACGCATCTGTAGACCTTTAAAGCTTTCCAGATGAAAATCGAGGTCGAAATCTACTGGTTTGGGGTAGAAAGCCACTGGTTGGCAGCAGACCTGAAGTCAGGAATGGCATTGCCTTGCTGAGCCCTTCAGGCCTCCACAGCACCCAAACTCCCCGCGTCAGCAGGCGTTAGCAGACTGTTGGGAGCCGTACGCGCTCCCGCCTCGCTCCATCACCCCCAAAGAGAGCAAGGAAACGGCGCCACGCTCCAAGCTCTCCCGTCGCTGACAAGATTTCTGGAATTTGACACGGGTAAGACACGCAAAATTACCATTAACGTTGCATAAAAATCAGGAAACGTGTTGCGTCTCTTCTTCTAACCTTCCTCCTCTGGCATTCCCTTTTATTCAACACGTATCTCGATGCGCTTACTGTTCATTCATTTTTCATGGATTCAGTTTCCGTACCCTCATGCAGATTTAACCGCTCTCAGCCCGTCATTTTTTAAATCTCCCTTCTTTTAACTTTCCTGGCAGCACATTCACCCTTTGAGCCCTGTCTCCCCGTCGGTATTTTCACCCTGTAGTCCCCGTACCACCCCGCTGAGCCGCCGCACCCAGCCCAGCCGCAGACACAGCCCTCTCGGCCGCCCCGGGACACCAGAGGTTGGTACAAGCTGCACCTCGACAGGCACAGGAGATGGTCTTTATCTCTAAATACGCGAATCTACAGCCCTGCAGATCACGAGTGGGACTTTCTCCGTGTCATCGCAGCAGATGTCCCCACTGAGCCCAGCCGGAGGTGTTAGGGCTGCCCCGTCCCAAAGAGAGCGCAGCGCTGCTGGAGAAGAGACACGAGGACAGTGAGGGAAGCGGCTCAACAAGGTCAGTGACATGTCCAGGAATGAACAACCTCATGCACCAGTACAGGCTGGGGCTGACCTGCTGGAGAGCAGCTCTGTGGAGAGGGACCTGGGTGTGCTGGTGGACGACAGGTTGACCATGAGCCAGCAGTGTGCCTTGGCTGCCAAGAAGGCCAATGGCATCCTGGGCTGCATTAGGAGGAGTGTGGGCAGCAGGTCGAGGGAGGTTCTCCTTCCCCTCTACTCTGCCCTAGTGAGGCCCCATCTGGAGTCCTGTGTCCAGTTGTGGGCTCCCCACTTCAAGAAAGATGAGGAGCTACTGGAGAGAGTCCAGCGGAGAGCTACGAGGATGAGGAGGGGACTGGAGCATCTGTCCTATGAAGAGAGGCTGAGAGAGCTGGGCTTGTTCAGCCTGGAGAAGAGAAGGCTGAGAGGGGACCTTAGAAATGCCTCTAAATATCTGCAGGGTGGGTGTCAGGAGGATGGGGCCAGACTCTTTTCAATGGTGCCCAGTGACAGGACAAGGGGCAATGGGCACAAACGGAAGCAGAGGAAGTTCCAGCTGAACCTGAGGAAGAACTTCTTCCCTCTGAGGGTGACGGAGCCTTGGCCCAGGCTGCCCAGGGAGGCTGTGGAGTCTCCTTCTCTGGAGATATTCAAGCCCCGCCTGGACGTGGTGCTGTGCAGGCTGCTCTGGGTGACCCTGCTTGGGCAGGGGGTTGGACTGGGTGACCCACAGAGGGCCCTTCCAACTCCTACCATTCCATGATTATTTCTCCTAAGTCCAGCTGTGTTTCTGACCTGGAGTGGATTTTGTCTCCCTACGGCATGGAACGGCCTGCGTCCCTGCAGCTATGCCCAGACTGTGCTTTGCAAAGTTAGGTCCAGCTCCTGAAGACACAAATTGTGCTGCAGAACTAAAGCAAGAAACCAGCTCATGAGCAATGGATTCAAATGTTTTAAACCAAAAATAAATCTTTTTTTTGTTAAATCTTACTAATTTAAGGTGAGAAATGCAAACATAAGCCCACACGTTTTACATATTCAGTTCTAATCTGACCTGTGGTTGCCTCTTCATAGCTTTCCAAGACTGTATGTTCACAGTCATTTGTACGATGGCCATCAAGGACAAAACATCTCCGCACAGCAGATTTTCCGAGGCGAAAGCAGTAATCTGTTACAAACTGAGCTGCAGACTGCAGTCTTGTTGAGTCAGAGCTGTAACAGCCCTGTATCCTCTCTGATGCGAGGCGCAACGTAGAATGTACATGGCATGACCATTGATGAAGACCCTTATGAAGACCCTTACTGGGGTCTCTAGGCTCTGCTGCAGACTTAGCCATATACATTAAGAGCAGCAGTAACTTCAGCTCACAGCGGAGTAAAGATCACAGAATCACAGAATCACAGACTGGTCGGGGTTGGCAGGGACCTCTGTGGGTCACCCAGCCCAACCCCCTGCCCAAGCAGGGTCACCCACAGCAGGCTGCACAGCACCGCGTCCGGGTCTGGAATATCTCCAGAGAAGGAGACTCCACAGCCTCCCTGGGCAGCCTGGGCCAGGGCTCCGGCACCCTCAGAGGGAAGAAGTTCTTCCTCATCTTCAGCTGGAGCTTCCTCTGCTTCTGTTTGTGCCCATTGCCCCTTGTCCTGTCGCTGGGCACCACTGAAAAGAGTCTGGCCCCATCCCCCTGACACTCACCCTTGAGATATGTTTAAGCATATATTAGGTCCCCTCTCAGCCTTCTCTTCTCCAGGCTGAACAAGCCCAGCTCCCTCAGCCTCTCCTCGTAGGAGAGATGCTCCAGTCCCCTCCTCATCCTCGTAGCCCTCCGCTGGACTCTCTCCAGTAGTTCCTCATCTTTCTTGAACTGGGGAGCCCAGAACTGGACACAGCTCTGCAGATGGGGCCTCACCAGGGTAGAGTAGAGGGGGAGGAAAACCTCCTTCGACCTGCTGGCCACACTCCTCCTAATGCACCCCAGGTTTATAATAAGTGCACATACAAGACCTGCCCGGCCATATCTGAGACTCTATCAACTGTACCCACCGCAGACGTGAGCTGTGAGATGCACGCTCAGAGTAGAGGCCAAGGCTTCTGCATACGTTCAAATATAAAGGTGGCTTGCAGAGGGCATCTGGTCCCATGCAGTGCCTGGTTTATGTATCAATCACAGCTGCAGAATTTCAGACGGCTCCTTAGAAGTCATTCCCGAGCTCTGCTCAGACAATTCCAACTCCTTCCTGTACCTACTTCTTATACGTCAGCGCCACGGAATTAAGGTTAGATAAAGAGATCATTAATAAACCTCGGAGAAGCATCACTGATCTGCGGCAACTGTCATGACAGCCCCAAATGATGAAATAGAAACCACCTCTCCGTCACTCCATCACTTCCACCCGCAGGGATGATGGGTTCAGAGAAAAGGCAAAGTCTTACCTTCACTAATGGCTTCATGTAAAACCTTTTTGTTGCAAGATAAGATTATTATGGACTTGCTTATTAATTAGGCAGGCATTTTTGCAGCCCTGAATAAATTTCACGGCAAGGAAAGAAGCTTTTTTATGCCATTCTGTTAATCCTGCAGAAAAATCGTCCCACCTGCCCCTATCCCACATGCATGTCCCAGCCATTAGACTAAAACAGCAACTAATTACATCAAAAATCAACTGCTAATTACACCAAAAGATACCATTTCACCTAAAGCCTGAAGCTCCCCTGGAGAAAAGAAAAGAAAAAAAGCTCTTTTGCTCCCATCAGCAGCATCCTGCAGAGCAGGCTGTTGAGTTCTTACCAGCGAGAACAACAACGAATCTTAATCTGCACGCTAACGGGGCAACTGTGATACCCCTCCCCATTGACAAGGGGTATCACAGAATCACAGCATGGTTGAGGTTGGCAGGGCCCTCTGTGGGTCACCCAGTCCAACCCCCTGCCCAAGCAGGGTCACCCAGAGCAGGCTGCACGGGACCTTGTCCAGGCATGGCTTGAATATCTCCAGAGAAGGAGACTCCACAGCCTCCCTGGGCAGCCTGGGCCAGGGCTCCGTCACCCTCAGAGGGAAGAAGTTCTTCCTCCAGTTCAGCTGGAGCTTCCTCTGCTTCAGTTTGTGCATTCAACCAATCCCTTCCTTCACCCAACACAGCACAGATTAATTACCAGCATCTGATCACTAAAATATTAATGGCATACAGAATCATAGAATCATAGAATGGTCAGGGTTGGAAGGGACCTTAGAGATCACCTGGTTCCAATCCCGCTGCCAACAGCAGGGACATCTTCCACCAGACCAGGTTGCTCACGATTTCAATTTATTTTTACCTTTCTAGAGCACCTCTGTGCGTTTTTATTATATACTTGCCTCATGTAAACTTTCACTTTGGTTTCTTTTCTCTTTGAATATTTAAAACGCTCTTTTCTACTTCCTTTCCCTGAGACGCGATACGCCGCAAGACACAGAAAACCTCAGGATCTGGGCACAAACGCATAATAACCCACCAACCCATCATAAAATATCTCCTCGGTGGCAACAAAGCTGCAACAACGACAGATGAAAATGACCACATTTTTCACCTACATCCCTCCAGAAGCTTCTTCAGGGGGAAGGAGACTACAAGGAAGGACAAAGTGGTCGGAATCCCAACGCCAGTTGAGTTTCCCATCTGCTTCACGTTGTCCCAGAGACGAGCAGCAATGAGAGAAGCCTTGCCCAGTATCCCCCCAGTTGTGTTTTTCCCACTAAGAGTGCTGCAACTCTGTTCTCCCAAGACTTCCCGTGCAGATCCAGCGCTCCAAGACCCCTTTCCATACTTGGGTTCAAACCCTGACTCCAAGCTTTCTCTGACCAGGAGGATTTGAACAGGAACCCCATCTCTTTGGTCCATCACTACGCTTACGCCGTATGTTCTAGGTCCAATTTTAAGCCGCGTGAGAAGTTTCAGGAGAGGGATCACGTTTTACACAACTGAAAAACGAACTGCAAATTCAGAAAAAAAGCAGTGTTGCATTTCATTTTGTCTCAGTGTTCCATACGAGTTAGCCAAGGTGGGAGCAATAAGCAGTATTTTTCTTCATTACTGAAGGGACATGTGCTTATCATATACGTATTATTCTACCTTTTCATATGCATATTACTTCACCTTTCAGGTCACAAAATCGCTTTTAGTACCGCAACACCTGCCATACCCTAAACCCAACTTTACCCTAACTAAGCAGTATTTCTTACTCAAAACCGCACACGGGTGTTTTGAGAACGCAGCTCCCAGCCCCGATTCGTTAACCCCAGCAGGACAATTAAGCAACTCGTTACACCGCTGTCCTTACCAAACACCGCTGACCTGAAAGCTCTGGGGCCGCGATCCTGCTTCGCATTTTCCATCGGCACGGCAGGTTAGCGGCAGCATCCCTGCCCCAGGGAACGCAGCCGGCACCGGGGCCAGGCCATCCCACCACAGAGGACAACAAGGTCCCACAGCCATTTATGACCCACCAGAGCTTCGGGGGAAACCAGCGTCTGGGTCACTTTTCCGCACCCGTTGGCAGGAGACCCCTTTTTTCCTCAGCTCTACTTCATCCCGATTCACTCTCCCGGCCACAACTGAAAAGAGGTCTTACAGGCTTGGGGCGGACCTGCTGGAGAGCAGCTCTGTGGAGAGGGACCTGGGAGTCCTGGTGGACGACAGGTTGACCATGAGCCAGCAGTGTGCCCTGGCTGCCAAGAAGGCCAACGGGATCCTAGGATGCATCAAGAGGAGTGTGGCCAGCAGGTCGAGGGAGGTTCTCCTTCCCCTCTACTCTGCCCTGGTGAGGCCCCATCTGCAGTGCTGTGTCCAGTGCTGGGCTCCCCAGTTCAAGAAAGATGAGGAGCTGCTGGAGAGAGTCCAGCGGAGGGCTACGAGGATGAGGAGGGGACTGGAACATCTCTCCTACGAGGAGAGGCTGAGGGAGCTGGGCTTGTTCAGCCTGGAGAAGAGAAGGCTGAGAGGGGACCTTAGAAATGCCTACAAATATCTGCAGGGTGGGGGTCAGGAGGATGGGGCCAGACTCTTTTCAGTGGTGCCCAGCGACAGGACAAGGGGCAATGGGCACAAACGGAAGCAGAGGAAGCTCCAGCTGAACATGAGGAAGAACTTCTTCCCTCTGAGGGTGACGGAGCCCTGGCCCAGGCTGCCCAGGGAGGTGGTGGAGTCTCCTTCTCTGGAGATATTCAAGCCCCGCCTGGACAAGGTCCTCTACAACCTACTGTAGGTGACCCTGCTTCGGCAGGAGGGTTGGACTAGATGACCCACAGAGGTCCCTGCCAACCCCAACCATTCAGTGATTCTGTGATTCTGCAAGGTGGCGGACGATGGCAAAGACTGGTAACCAACTGATGATACCCACCCGCGGATCTTTAAAGAAAAAGCACGGAGCAGAGATACGATGTTCTGCCAAAGGTAAAACACTCGCTAGTATTTTATTTAGAGTTTTTTCCCCAAGTCCATTCACTTATTCTGCCCATTTAAGTCGCCAGGGCCCCGTAACACTTCCGATTGCCCACAGCAAGCGCGGTCCCTCCAGCCCGGTCCCTGACCACCACCCGCCCGGGGAAGCATTCACGATGTCCCCTGGACATCACCCCAGCTCCCAGCACACTGCCACGCGCTGAAGTCCCCACTCTGAGCGTGGCTTCGTAGAAAGACAATTTTAAATATATTTGTAACTCCATTCCTCCCTCCGCCTTTTCTCTCTTGGGTTTCTATCGGCATTTTTTTTAAATTTAACTGAAAAAAGGGGAGGATTTCCATAGATCAGCACGCGTCGCAGGGGTGGCTGGTGGAGTCTCATCGATCTCGGCGTGAACACAAGCTCCTCGCCACTTTGCAGTGTCAGGCCTCAAGGGAGCAATTGAAAGAATGAATTCATATTTATTGCGGGCTTTAAGGCCTGTTAGGTTTTATTTCCGTCAGCCACAACGGTGTCTTTTTAACCAAGATGAATTATAAATACATGAAAAGCAAACGCTGATTGCAGCCGAGAAAGTGAGCAGATACATCACCAACTGCTTCGTCTCAAGCGCAGACATGTGGCATGTGTGTTATTCCATCAAAAACGCAAGCAGAAGCACCAGAAAGATATTTATGGGTGGGCTACAAAAAGCCATATGTTAAACCACGCCATAAGAGGAAGAGCAAACTATAAAGGACATTGTAATAACCAACGCAGGCGACACTTTTCTTGCCTTGCCTCCTTGTCAATGCTTCTTTTTTTTTTAATTCTTTACAGGGCAACTTGCAGGGAGAAAAAAATCTTACGTGGAAGGACTCCACCTCATTTGAAATAGTTTTTCAAACCAAAGGATAGAGTCTTCTGTCTCGATAAAATAAAAATATACTTTTTTTTTTTTACAGATCTCATCATCCCGGCCTCAAAGAAGTATCACAGAATCCCAGCATGGTCGGGGTTGGCAGGGACCTCTGTGGGTCACCCAGCCCAACCCCCTGCCCAAGCAGGGTCACCCAGAGCAGGCTGCACAGCACCGCGTCCAGGTGGGGCTTGAATATCTCCAGAGAAGGAGACTCCACAGCCTCCCTGGGCAGCCTGGGCCAGGGCTCCGTCACCCTCAGAGTGAAGAAGTTCTTCCTCATCTTCAGCTGGAACTTCCTCTGCTTCAGTTTGTGCCCGTTGCCCCTTGTCCTGTCGCTGGGCACCACTGGAAAGAGTCTGGCCCCATCCTCCTGACACCCACCCTGCAGATATTTATAAACAATTATAAGGTCCCCTCTCAGCCTTCTCTTCTCCAGGCTGAACAAGCCCAGCTCCCTCAGCCTCTCCTCGTAGGAGAGATGCTCCAGTCCCCTCATCATCCTCGTAGCCCTCCGCTGGACTCTCTCCAGTAGCTCCTCATCTTTCTTGAACTGGGGAGCCCAGCACTGGACACAGCACTGCAGATGGGGCCTCACTAGGGCAGAGTAGAGAGGAAGGACAACCTCCCTCGACCTGCTGGCCACACTCCTCCTAATGCACCCCAGGATCCCACTGGCCTTCTTGGCAGCCAGGGCACACTGCTGGCTCATGGTCAACCTGTCGTCCCCCAGGACACCCAGGTCCCTCTCCACAGAGCTGCTCTCCAGCAGGTCAGCCCCAGCCTGTACTGGTGCATGGGGTTGTTCCTCTGTTCCTGGAGCTGGTGGTTCCCTTGCAGGTTGTCTGAAGGAGTTCCTCCAAGATTTCTCTGATAATGTTAATTTAGGTCATTTGCTTCCACGCGTTGGCAGACGCTCTCCTCACATTACCTGACTGCAGTCGGCTTCACCTAACGAGCCACACTCCAGCACAGACTGCACGTTTCTCCAGCATCCCAGCATCCATTCGGAAAATGACAACGATGCGCCAACACGTTTGCCTCCAGTTCTACCAAAGCTTGACCTAAACCATTCTTCTCCTACTGACCAGACCACGTTACTTCCATTGGGCTAATTTACTGCATTCAAACCTTACGCCGGCAGCAAGAAGTTCTGGCATTGCGTGATAACAGCGAAGCAGACGCTTGCAATTCTCTATTTTCTTGTCACCCAGATGCTTCTGAAGCAGTTACTCAGCTTTCACTCCATTAATTGCCTTCAGCCCAACCTGGGGCACTGTCTGCACGTCTTCCAACCCGTTCTTTCACCTCGTCGGCATGCGTGAACGGCGGCGGCAGTTTGACCGTTCGCTCGCAGAACTGCTAAGGGGAAAAAACAGTTTCTGAAACCAAAAACTGTGAGAGCCTAATCTTGTCTTGGGAAGCAGCCCTTAAAGCGATGCTAAATGGTCGGTGAAGGTCCTTGTCGTCACCGGGCGCAGACGCTGGCCAAGCCTGGAGGCAGTGGGGAGCGGCGAAGCCTGGCTCGTGCCAGGCAGGGGACGGCAGCGGGCTGGAAGACCTCCCGGGGCATGAAACCAAAAATCAATCAGCTGAACTGAAATGCCTCTCTGGGCCTTGCACGCCACACAACCCTCCGCTCCCCCGGAGACGCACGCGATGGTGCGAGGCTCGCTCCTGATGGAACCACGAGGGAGACAAACGACCCGGGAGCTGTGCTGGCGACAGCACCGGCCGGGTCTAACGCGCTTGCTTACGAGTCGGCCCCCTTCCACGGGACATCAGGGTCCTCATCATCATCAGGGATCATCACCAGGGACATCCTTCCCTTGGGTTGATTTTCCCAGCCCGGTTTGACCAAATCACTCCCATTAGGGGCTGTGATAGTCACACGCCTTCCTTCGACCCTTCCCTTTACCCTGCAGGGCACTGCTCTACCGTCCCTCCCCATCCCCTTCCCTGCCGCGCTTCGGGAGAGCCGAAACCCCGAGGACCTGCCCGTCCCCAGCCCCACCGCCCGGCCCAAAGCGCTTCCATTTCCCCTGGAGCTCGGCAGCCCCAGCTACCTCGCTCGACACCCGACGGCTCGACAGAAGAGTTCCGGATTTCCCTTTTACCCCGTGATGGGATGCTCTGGCCCCGTTTCGGTGCTTTGCCGAGCACGGGCGAGCTCCGCGGGTGCCTCCCCGGGTGGAAGCCAGCTCCGGGTCCAGGCTTGTTCAACCCAATCGGCACAGTGCTGCAAACACCCATTTCCAGTGCTAAAATCTGATTTTTTTTTTTTTTTTTACCAGACTCAGCACAAGTTAACGTAAGGAACGTAAGTAACTTGTGCGGGTAAGGCGCACGCAGCCATTAGCTGATTGCAATTCGTCTTTCGGTTTGGCCCACAGCTCAAAGGCAGCCATCAAATATTTTTAGTACCGTTGTAAAGGCCGGTCAGGAGTTCAAATTCAAGAGCATGACGAATTCTTTGATAGATATACAAGATGCCACGTAAATATACGATCCCGGGTTCAGGAATGAATAAATCATGGGAAAAAATAATTCCATTTTAGCTATCATTTTGGAGGAAAACCCAAATTTTTTTAAGTCTCCTTCTCTGGAGATCTTCAAGCCACGCCTGGACGCGGTCCTGTGCAGCCTGCTCTGGGTGACCCTGCTTGGGCAGGGGGTTGGACTGGGTGACCCACAGAGGTCCCTTCCAACCCCGACCATTCTGTCATTCTGTGATTCTCAGGGGGTTAACAAACATAATTCAACATAATATCAAGCATAAAGAAAGATGCACAAAACATCAGATTAGAAGGCTTTGGGAAAAGCTGCGTCTTTCATTTAGTTCTTTTATCACTTCTAATCTGAGGAGAAGAAATGTCACTGGCACTGTTTAGCAACAATTCACCAATCTTTTCTGGGCGAAAGTGAAGTGCTCCCGACTCCCGTCCCCGATTTTGGAGGGCCTCCTTTCTTGCTTTGACTTTTAACTTGGGCTCCTCGCAGCTTTTTGCTGTTCGCAGCGCGGCGGGGCGGGCTGGGGTAGCGGCGGAGGCGGCAGATCAACCAGCCCCGCTGAGCAGGGAAACCGCTATTGCCGATCCTCAGCCAGGGAATTAATAAACGCCCTCATTAAAGCAACTTTTGGAGCCAGAGAACTTTTCATATATTTCAGAAAGACCCATTTCACACTGGCAACCAACAGAAACCCCATGGCCCCCTAACGCAGGCAAAACCTTTCCCGAATTGAACAGAGCAGCTTCAGGCGGCGGAGGAAATCTGGAATAATGCCTCGGAATTGCATTAAGGAAACTTGGGATTTTCTCTTCCCACAGTTCGGAGTTTAATCAAGCCAATGGGATCCTGGGGTGCATTAGGAGGAGTGTGGCCAGCAGGTCGAGGGAGGTTCTCCTTCCCCTCTACTCTGCCCTGGTGAGGCCCCATCTGGAGTCCTGTGTCCAGTTCTGGGCTCCCCAGTTCAAGAAAGATGAGGAGCTGCTGGAGAGAGTCCAGCGGAGGGCTACGAGGATGAGGAGGGGACTGGAGAATCTCCCCTATGAGGAGAGGCTGAGGGAGCTGGGCTTGTTCAGCCTGGAGAAGAGAAGGCTGAGAGGGGACCTTAGAAATGCCTCTAAATATCTGCAGGGTGGGTGTCAGGAGGATGGGGCCAGACTCTTTTCAGTGGTGCCCAGTGACAGGACAAGGGGCAATGGGCACAAACTGAGGCACAGGAAGTTCCGTCTGAAGATGAGGAAGAACTTCTTCCCTCTGAGGGTGACGGAGCCCTGGCCCAGGCTGCCCAGGGAGGCTGTGGAGTCTCCTTCTCTGGAGATATTCAAGACCCACCTGGACGCGGTGCTGTGCAGCCTGCTCTGGGTGACCCTGCTTGGGCAGGGGGTTGGGCTGGGTGACCCACAGAGGTCCCTGCCAACCCCGACCATTCTGTGATTCTGTGATTCTGTGATTAATACCAAGCAGACTATGAACTTTGATTTTAATATAACACTACTTAAGCGTAGCATTTGCCATTTAATGACTGCTGAAAGCACAAATAGGCTACAATCGGGGTGAGGGCTTTTTTACAGCAAAGGCCATTACCGGTGCGTCTGACGGGTCCATCTCTGCTTTACGGCTTCGCTTTCGGAAAGGGCAACGGCACCAATCAACACCTCGCGCCGCGGCCGGGTTCCCTCCTCCCCTCGCCCCGACGGAAGGACGCAGGAGCGCCGAGCTCTGACAACGTGCCTTTCGTCGACTCTGCCCAACGGGCCTTTGGCCAAGCACAAGCTACTTCATCGTGACGGACGGCGACAGTTTACGGTGCCCAGCTCGTCTGCAGAATTTGGAAGCCCTGCTTCGGCGGCCGCGTCCCGATGAAGGCCTCCGCACCATCACCGCCTGCTGAACTCCTTACCGGGGGAGGAGAGAGAGGGCGGGCTGGGGTTTATGAACCATCTCCGAATCTCGTTGTGTCAAAATATAAATTCAGTTTTCCTTTGCGGGCATGACACCGCCTGAACTTCTGTTCCTTATTAAACATGAACTCAAGTCAAAGGTTGAAAACTCACGCAGGCTTTTTTTAATGTTTTTAAGGTCAAAGAAGGAGAAGAAGAACAAAACCAAGATAACAAAACCCTCTTAGAAAGAAACTTCATTGACCACCATCCCTGGAGGTGTTTTAAAAGCAGTGTAGATGTGGCACTTCACGATATCATTTAGTAGGCATGGTGGTGTTGGGTGGATGGTTGGACTTGATGATCTTAGAGATCTTTTCCAACCTAGAATTCTATGGTTCTATGATTATCTGAGTGTAAGAGCAGATGCAAAAAAGATGCTGCTAGCAGAAGACATCAGACGTCTCCGTGGAGGAAAAACAGGTTGGCAGTGGGGATAACTGGTTTAGGAGGTCTCCGACCACCACCAAGGCATCAGCAGCTTTAATACAGAGAAGATGCAATTGGTTTTACCAAAAATAAGAAAAAAAGGAGTACGGAAGAGCAGTTCATTCAGCCCAGAAGGAAGGACCCAACTTGGCGAAAGCCCACGCAGCAACGGGCTCCGTACAGGTGGAGCGGCAGTCGCTCTCCTCGTCCCGAACGGGTCCGTAGCCTTTCTGCAGGGCTCCCACACGGACCCTTCTGACGCTGCTGCGCCTGGCTAAGAACCTCTGCCCTTTCCAAGCGGTGTCTTTTCACAAATCATTCTCCTGCGGTCACAGCCCTCGCTTCCAAACTCCCGGGACCCCACAACTCGCTGGGAAACCCCCAAGGGACCCATCAGCAGAGCCGGGCTGTTTCCCAAGCTAACGCTCAAAGCAAAGCTGAATTAACAGACTCCTGAACGGTCGTTTAGAAATGAACAGCAGACTAGGCCGTAACTTCTTCCTGTAAGTACCTCTTGGTGGTTGCTCTCAACTAACATCTATTTTAAAACACTTTGAAGGTGCTCTCCAGGGTTCACGCATCGATTGAATGCAGAATAATTCACACACAGAATCACACACAACGGTCGGGGTTGGAAGGGACCTCTGTGGGTCACCCAGTCCAACCCCCTGCCCAAGCAGGGTCACCCACAGCAGGCTGCACAGCACCACGTCCAGGCAGGGCTGGAATATCTCCAGAGAAGGAGACTCCACAACCTCCCTGGGCAGCCTGGGCCAGGGCTCCGTCACCCTCAGAGGGAAGAAGTTCTTCCTCGGGTTCAGCTGGAGCTTCCTCTGCTTCAGTTTGTGCCCGTTGCCCCTTGTCCTGTCGCTGGGCACCACTGGAAAGAGTCTGGCCCCATCCTCCTAACACCCACCCTGCAGATATTTATAAACAATTATAAGGTCCCCTCTCAGCCTTCTCTTCTCCAGGCTGAACAAGCCCAGCTCCCTCAGCCTCTTCTTGTAGGAGAGATGCTCCAGTCCCCTCCTCATCCTCGTAGCCCTCCGCTGGACTCTCTCCAGCAGCTCCTCATCTTTCTTGAAGTGGGGAGCCCAGAACTGGACACAGGACTCCAGATGGGGCCTCACCAGGGCAGAGTAGAGGGGAAGGAGAACCTCCCTCGACCTGCTGCCCACACTCCTCTTGATGCACCCCAGGATCCCATTGGCCTTCTTGGCAGCCAGGGCACACTGCTGGCTCATGGTCACCCTGTTGTCCACCAGCACACCCAGGTCCCTCTCCGCAGAGCTGCACTCGGAGCCACGAGACAAACTAAATTCACAACCCAAAGTTACCCACAACGCAGGGCATCCTCCGCCAGCAGCGCAGAATGCCAAAGCCCCGAGGGCATCCGCGCGTCCCCTGAGCCGTCCCCGCACTCTGAGGTCACCCCAGTGCTCATCTAAACGTCCTACCCAAACGCTGTACGCCCTGCAACATTCCTGGTGAGCTCAGCTTCGGGATTTTTCAATCCGAGCCCCGTAATAAATCTCGCCACGCTACGGCGGTCTCCTTATGACAGTATCAGACGCAGATCTGCTCCGTGTATTACCACCGTTTCGTGCAAGCCAAATATACTCTCAGAGCAGGAGCACTGCTATAAACAGAGGAATCAGCAAATTCATTCCGTGTTACGACGGCCATCAATCTGTCAGGACTTGTCAGCTGCAGCAGGGCCTGGACTGTCCATAAAGCAACAGCGCTTCTAGCTCCGAAACCTCACCAGCACAAAAAACAAAATAAAAAGCGGGCTGCTAAACGTCGCCGGTCAGAAACTGCCTGGTTTTTAATGGAGAAAAAAATGAAAGAAACATCCAAGCAAACCTGACGTAACAACTCCCTTGCCCTGTGCTGAGAGGCAGCTGGCAGAGGGACCCCACCGTTCAACGTCAGCACAGTAACCCCAACCCGGCTCACGGGTCTGCTCCCCACAGCCCACCCACCGCCGCCTGCGACTCACCCACCTCCAAGCGCTTCTCCCACGGCATCGTGGTATCGAGCTCTGGCGACTCCCCAGTTCATCGCGACGGGTATTTTCGGCTTCCGCTTCTCCGGGATTTAAGGACACGAGGCAGGGAAGCAGATAAATACAGACGGAGAGCGGGATGCCAAGAGGTCTATCTCTAAATTTAGGGGACCTAATATATACTTATAAATATCTGCAGGGTGGGTGTCAGGAGGACGGGGCCAGACTCTTTCCAGTGGTGCCCAGTGACAGGACAAGGGGCAATGGCACAAACTGAAGCAGAGGAAGCTCCAGCTGAAGATGAGGAAGAACTTCTTCCCTCTGAGGGTGACGGAGCCCTGGCCCAGGCTGCCCAGGGAGGCTGTGGAGTCTCCTTCTCTGGAGATATTCCAGCCCCGCCTGGACGCGGTGCTGTGCAGCCTGCTGTGGGTGACCCTGCTTGGGCAGGGGGTTGGGCTGGGTGACCCCCAGAGGTCCCTGCCAACCCCGACCATTCTGGGATTCTGTGAAAAGCCAGGTGCTGGAATGGAGGATGGGGGTCTCGGGATGGCTGCTTTCATTTTTGCACGAAGCGAAGCTGTGATCGCTTCTCGTCTCGCCGCACCGCCAGCACAATGGAACGGGAGGGAAAGGAAAAAAAGGAGCGAGCATAAGGAACAGAGGAGCCTGGGATTAATTCCCTTTAACAAGGTGATCCTGATGGAAAAAGCAGGGCGCTTGAATCATCTCTGCACCTTCAACGGAAAAGAAATGATGCCTTGTCAGAGGCAAATGGCGATGTTCGACCGAAGGAAGCCGAGCCTCGCTGGGGTATGTAACGAGGCCGGGGGGAAGAACGTTATTGCCTGGGACAACCAAAGCTGAATTGGATCTCACACCACAAAGGCACCTGAAAAGCACACAATAGGGGAGAAAATCCGCGCTGACAGGGAGGGAGGAGTAGATGAGATGACCAGAACACCCTCTCTATCTTGAGTTTTTATTATTCTACGAAGCTGGCTGATTCTCAGGAACAGCTCAGATTCTCACCCCAACAAAGGACGAGTTTAGCTCGGCAGAGAACAAGGCAAGCCTCTGCTTTTTTTATTCTCCCTGGATCTCCTTCTGACAGAGCTCCTGAGGCAGCGATGCGAACGGCAGACCGAAAGCCGCCAGATGTGTCTACAGGAACCCAAATCACCTGGATCGCAGGGAATGGCAAGTATCAATCTCGGCAGCAGCCCGAAAGCGAGCATCGCCCAGGAGGAGGCAGGCAGCGACGCGAATTGCTGTCATTCCGGTGATGAATGGGAAATCCTCCACCGCGCTGCCGCTGCGGGATGGGGAACAACTCGCTCGTTCGTCCCCAGAATCCCAAGTAAGAGCTTCGGGGCGTCTGGGCACTGCCGCGCCATGAAGATGCCCCAGCTTCTCCCCTGACCCTGCCCAGCAGGAGCCAGGGCAAGGGAGAGAACAAGGAGACCTTAGAAATGCCTACAAATATCTGCAGGGTGGGTGTCAGGAGGATGGGGCCAGACTCTTTCCAGTGGTGCCCAGCAACAGGACAAGGGGCAACGGGCACAAACTGAAGCAGAGGAAGCTCCAGCTGAACCCGAGGAAGAACTTCTTCCCTCTGAGGGTGATGGAGCCCTGGCCCAGGCTGCCCAGGGAGGCTGTGGAGTCTCCTTCTCTGGAGATATTCCAGACCCGCCTGGACATGGTCCTGTGCAGCCTGCTGTGGGTGACCCTGCTTGGGCAGGGGGTTGGGCTGGGTGACCCACAGAGGTCCCTTCCAACCCCGACCATTCCGGGATTCTGTGAGAACGGAGAGTCCCTCTTTTAGTGCTTTTATCTTCTTTTTGTTCAGAAAAAAGCAGAGAAACAAAATAAATCTTTCCACCGCCGGCAGTGTACTCTTTGCAGGGCGCAGCCTCGTAAGCAGAGGTGTTTTTTTCCTGCTCAGACGCAGGCGGGCATGGATAGAGGAGGTTTGGAGGGGGAGTTTCTGAAGGCTCCAGTATAGGAAAGCGATCGGTAGGTTGGCAAAGACAACTTTTGGAGCAGCAGTTTTCAAAGTGCGAAGGATAAGCAGGTTAGCAGAGCACAGAAAAGACTTGAAAAGCATCAACACTGCTGCTGGACACTTAGATGACAACAGCAAGGGGTGGAAAAAGTCAGTGAGTCTTTCTGCTGAGCACAGGTAGGAGAGCAGTGGGTGGGATGAGCTGGATCTGTCTACCACACAGAGGGAAAACTACTAGCAGTTGCAGAGGGAAAGCGGGAGGGAACGGGTAACACGGCATCTCTGCAAAGCCTGGAGAAGTCTGGAGGAAAAAGCTCAATGCTGGCCAGTCACTACTAATAATAAATTGAGGTGGTTGTAGATTTGCACCTACACGGAGACGGATGTTCTCTGGCTCTGCTTGTGGCACCTCTCAGTGTGCTTCTATTGACAACCTCCATCCTACCAGCACTGGTACGGCATTCCATGAAGCTAAGAGCCAGAAAGCATCGAAGGATTTGAAGCCTCACGGGCTTTCAAAGAAGCCTATTCTGGCTGTGCTGCTGGGTCTTGAAGACATGAGGCATTTACCTCCACCTCCCCACCTTTAATTATAGAATGATAGAATGGTTTGGGTTGGAAGGGGCCTTAACGATCACCTGGTTCCAACCCCCCTGCCATCAGCAGGGACATCTTCCACCAGACCAGGCTGCCCAGAGCTCCATCCAACCTGGCCTTGAACACTGCCAGGGAGGGGGCAGCCACAGCTTCTCTGGGCAACCTGGGCCAGGGCTTCACCACCCTCATGGGGAAGAATTTCTTCCTAATATCTCATCTCAATCTGCCCTCTTTTAGCTTAGAGCCGTTCCCCCTTGTCCTATCACTGCACCCCCTTCTGAAAAGACCCTCTCCATCCTTCCTGTCGGCCCCTTCAGGCACTGGCAGCTGCTCTAAGGTCACCCCAAAGCCTTCTCTTCTCCAGGCTGAGCATCCCCAACTCCCTCAGCCTGTCCTCGTAGGACAGGTGCTCCAGCCCTCGGATCATCTCCGTGGCCCTCCTCTGGACCTGCTCCAAAACATCCATGTCCTTCTTGTGTTGGGGGCTCCAGAGCTGGATGCAGGACTCCAGGTGAGATCTCACGAGAGCAAATTAGTGGAGAATAAAACCAGATCAGAACAAAAAGGACACATAAGAAGACTTTATGGAGAACTGAGCAACCTCTCAGGATCCCATTTTCTATTGCTCTGTGTGTGCTCCACCAAAGGCACTGTTTCTTCTGCTGTCACAACAGATGAGAAGCTACACCACCATTTCAGTCACCCGGTCCCAGCCAAATCCTGCCATAGACGCAAGAATAAGACCAATTTTATAAATGCCACTATAAGGCACTTAGAGAACAGAAAACAGATGAAAGCTTTTAAAAAAAAATTAATATCATTTACTTTAGCACCCCACGGGCATCTCCATGCTGGACTGGGGGAGCGAACGCATTACTAAAGAAACCTTAAGAGCGCGGATGCACGACGTTGAAGATAAGCAGTGGTCAATGGAAATTTCAAGAGCGGGGATCAGCTAAGGGGAGATGCCATGTTTTCAAAGCCCGGACAGCAGTGGAAAAAGCAACCTGTCAGGGTGAGAAAGATAAAAGTGGTAAACAGGGCAGCAAAAGTGAACCGCAGATAAAACGGGGAAGAGGGGAAATCAAGCAAGGCAGATCTGACATTTCCGACGCTCTGCTGAAATGCACTTCGGTTTTGGGGATGTCAAGGGCTAAGAGTGTCTTTTCTCCTGCAAAGCTTAAAAGGACCACACCAGGGGAGTTTGGAAACCGAAGTTTCTGCAACCTTCACGCGTTTTGCCATGTAAAAGATTCATCAAGTGACTTGAGAAATTCAGATATCCACTTCTCTCTGACAAAAAAGCATCAGACGGAGAGCAAATCTGCCCAGTCAGGAGAGCCCAAGGCTTTTCTTTCCCCTTTGTATGTTCACACCTCACAGGAAAATGCTTTCCATGCATTTAAATAAGGTACCAATGTCGTCAGCACGCCAGAAAATCCTCTCAGTGCCTGGAAGTAAAAGGATCACAGAATCACAGAATCACAGAATCACAGACTGGTCGGGGTTGGAAGGGACCTCTGTGGGTCACCCAGCCCAACCCCCTGCCCAAGCAGGGTCACCCAGAGCAGGCTGCACAGCACCGCGTCCAGGCAGGGCTGGAATATCTCCAGAGAAGGAGACTCCACAGCCTCCCTGGGCAGCCTGGGCCAGGGCTCCGTCACCCTCAGAGGGAAGAAGTTCTTCCTCATCTTCAGCTGGAGCTTCCTCTGCTTCAGTTTGTGCCCGTTGCCCCTTGTCCTGTCACTGGGCACCACTGAAAAGAGCTTGGCCCCATCCTCCTGACCCCCACCCTGCAGATATTTGTAAGCATTTATTAGTTCCCCTCTCAGCCTGCTCTCCTCCAGGCTGAACAAGCCCAGCTCCCTCAGCCTCTCCTGTCACTGCCCTCGCTGTAAGCGAGTAACTACGAATGACAGGACCTGGCAAACAGGAACGTAAAGGAAGCAAAACGCACACCCCCAGCAATTCCCCTCCAGCAATACCAGCTGTGAATGGAATATTTTTGCCCACCCCAACCAGCCCAAGCTATTTCTTCCTATGCTTTGAGCCTTTTTGAGCCTAAAATCCATTGTGCAACCATCTAGCCACTTCCGCCGCAGTAACCAGTCGTGACTGTAATGACCGCAGCTTGCTGGCATGGCAGCGTCTGTTTGGAGACCACTGCTTCAGACCTGAAAAGCTGAGAAAAACAGAGACAAAACCAAAATCATTCCAGAAACTGAACGGTCTTGGGAAAGCTGAGAAAGGCTGAGGAGCAGATGCGGCTCTGCGACTCACCGCCCATAACTATGGGACGGGGCGGCAGCTTTGGCATCGGGAGCGAATCGAGATTGGTCATCCCAGCTCAGAAGAAATCACTGTCTGCGTGCTATCCCCATTCCAACTGGACAATGTCCTTCAAAAACAAAATAAATCAGAAAAAATCACAGAGATTGCGTGCCACTCTGCATTCGGAGCTATAAGATGCAGTGAGGCCGCAGCTGAAAAGCGTCCTCACGATTCACCGCGCAGCCCAGGGAGCCAGGACCGGCTCACTGCGAGGAAGGGCACTCACAGCACTTCGTAGGTGAATCCTGCCGTGATTGCTACCATCACCAAGGACGCAACGGAACTGATTAAAGCAGGGACAAGTCCTAGAAAGCGCCTGCATAGCAGGGTAACAATTGGCAATTTTCCTCAGATCGGCAAAGCGGCACTCACGGGACAAACCAGTGCCAGCAACTCGAGGACCAAGAAGAGGCAGCAGCTCCTCAGCCATCTATTTATCAGGCAGTAAAATACATTAGGGAGGGAGTGGATTATCCAGAGATGCCACTTCTCCCGTAGAGAAACACGCAACTGAAAAATGAGGATTTGGGAATATCAAGTGGAAGATTTACTCAGCAGCTTCTGAAACGCCATCTCCTCATTTCGCAGCCATGGTCTGAGCACAGCCATCGCCTTGCTGGGGAAGCAGATGGGGGGAGAAAAGAAGGAGAAAGCTTCTCCTCAAGTGGGGTGGGGGAACAGAGGAGCAAAGGGGGGTTAGGAGGGAGTCGTTACTTCCATGTTTGCTTTTTTTCCTCTTTTTCAAGAAGTTACAACGACTTCCTCCGGCTACCTCAGAAGCCCTCCTAGGGAGTTCTGTGCCCCAGACTTTGAAATACTTCACGAAAGCATGCTTGAGATGGCACTGCGGGTAGCACCCTCGTCTAGAATTGGGACTTGAACGACTTTTCTTTGCCTACGTAACAGGAACAGCAGATGAGAGCAGACTGATTATTTAAATAAAGGAAAGAATCCCCTTGTGCCAATCCTTTCATCTTCTGAATCTACTCAAAGACCCTGGGGAGGAATGGACCTTTTTATGATGCACAAAGGTTTCACAGAATCACACAGAATCACAGACTGGTCGGGGTTGGAAGGGACCTCTGTGGGTCACCCAGTCCAACCCCCTGCCTAAGCAGGGTCACCCACAGCAGGCTGCACAGCACCGCGTCCAGGCGGGGCTTGAATATCTCCAGAGAAGGAGACTCCACAGCCTCCCTGGGCAGCCTGGGCCAGGGCTCCGTCACCCTCAGAGGGAAGAAGTTCTTCCTCATCTTCAGCTGGAGCTTCCTCTGCTTCTGTTGGTGCCCATTGCCCCTTGTCCTGTCGCTGGGCACCACTGGAGTGAGTCTGGCCCCGTCCTCCTGACACCCACCCTTCAGGTATTTCAGCTTCTGAGATGAGGCAAACAAAATAAAATAACTTCCAGCAAAGAAAGCAGTAGTCACCCACCTGGCAGTACCCCTCTGCACCTGATTTAGATACAGAGAAAGGGCCCACGATGAGCAAGCCAAGCACGGGGCTGAAAGGACAAACATTGTCCTGGGAAAGAAACTCCTCGCCCGAGTCGGGGCAGCATCTCTGGCTGCTTTGGCTGGGAAGATGCCCAAGCTGCTGTGATCCGAGAGACAAGACACCTCACTGCTCCAAAATGCTGACGGGATGACGCTGAGATCGTTTTATGCTTTTGGAGGGATGGTTTCAGCCTTTCGGGTTTTCACTTCTATTTATGGCACTAATCAGGTGCTAAGGCATCAGCTTTTAACAACTACCAGAGGCATCAACACTAAAAGACTTTCCATATATCTATCTTATTTTTGTGCTTCCTGTAACACACGGTTCAGACAGAAATCCTCCCTTTCCTCCTAGAGAATATAGTCTCTTCTACCAGGGAGGCTCGATACTTAGATACACCGTCAGCAGGATCCTGGATTAATTTGTATGCAGGTCAAAAAATGGGAGGTAACGTACACAGAGACTCTCTCGTCCTCCCTTATCTCGAGTGAGAGGGAACAGGTAAGGGAGAAAACCAAACCGCTCCTCCCAGCACCACTGGAAAAGCCCAAAGGTAGGACTTGAAGATCACAGAATCACAGACTGGTCGGGGTTGGAAGGGACCTCTGTGGGTCACCCAGTCCAACCCCCTGCCCAAGCAGGGTCACCCACAGCAGGCTGCACAGGACCACGTCCAGGCGGGGCTTGAACATCTCCAGAGAAGGAGACTCCACAACCTCCCTGGGCAGCCTGTTCCAGTGCTCCGTCACCCTCAGAGGGAAGAAGTTCTTCCTCATCTTCAGCTGGAACTTCCTCTGCTTCAGTTTGTGCCCATTGCCCCTTGTCCTGTCGCTGGGCACCACTGGAAAGAGTCTGGCCCCGTCCTCCTGACCCCCACCCTGCAGATATTTAGAGGCATTTCTAAGGTCTCCTCTCAGCCTTCTCTTCTCCAGGCTGAACAAGCCCAGCTCCCTCAGCCTCTCCTCGTAGGACAGATGCTCCAGTCCCCTCCTCATCCTCGTAGCCCTCCGCTGGACTCTCTCCAGTAGCTCCTCATCTTTCTTGAACTGGGGAGCCCAGAACTGGACACAGCACTGCAGATGGGGCCTCACCAGGGCAGTGTAGAGGGGAAGGAGAACCTCCCTCGACCTGCTGCCCACACTCCTCCTAATGCACCCCAGGATCCCATTGGCCTTCTTGGCACCCAGGGCACACTGCTGGCTCATGGCCAACCTGTTGTCCACCAGGACACCCAGGTCCCTCTCCACAGAGCTGCTCTCCAGCAGGTCCGCCCCAGCCTGTACTGGTGCCTGGGGTTGTTCCTCCCCAGGTGCAGGACCCTGCCCTTGCCCTTGTTGAACCTCATCAGGTTCCTCTCTGCCCAGCTCTCCAGCCTATCCAGGTCTCGCTGAATGGAGGCACAGCCTGCCGGTGCATCCACCACTCCTCCCAGTTTTGTGTCATCAGCAAACTGGCTGAGGGTCTGGACCTCAGTCTGCCCAGCCCCAGAGAGGGAGAAAAGGCACCTAGAGCCCTCATCCCTCTCCTGCCCAAGGGATGGAGAACATGAACTAGCTCGAGGAGTACAGACAACTTGCTGGGACAAAAGGGGAACAGAAAAATTAAGAAATAATACCTTAAAAAGGACTGCAGTGCAGTTGCTCCTGGGATGAACGATGCATAACCGGAGCCCCATAAAAGCAACGTAGCTTGCACAAAAATTATTAGGAAGTCTCCTCCCACCCGCTGTCAGACCCTCTGTAAGACCCTCCTTTGACCACGACAACTTCAGCCAGTGGCGTAACCCCTCTGCTACAGCCCTGGGACCTTCCCCTCGTCCCTACCAGCAGCCCAGCAGCTCCAGACTGGCCGCCCACCCAAGCCCAGCAGCACTGCGCCCAAGGCAGGCTCATCCACCTTCTCCACCAGCCTCTGCCAAGCTGGGGGTCCCCACGGCTGTGGGTGTCTTTGCCCACCGGGAAGAAGCTGGCTTGGGAGAATCTCCAGTACTCTGCGGTGACTGGAGGTCCAACAAAGCTCTCAGAAGAAGAAGTGAGGTGAAAAAAATCAAAATATACTCGACAATTCCAGCTCTTTTTGATGGCCCTAACAGGGTACAAAGATCCCTCAGCAAAGAAATAGAAAAAAAAGAAAGTGAAAAGCCAAAGGAAGCCAAAGCCTCTGATGACCCAACAAGAGTATTTTTTTCTGACACAAATGCACAAGCCTGACCAGGGAAAGCAGAGAGAAAAAAAGGAAGATTTTCAGCATCTTAGACAACGCCGACTCTCGGGACCCTGCCAAATCCATCTTCTTTAGTAGCCTCCAACAACACCTTGATAACTTTGTCTCCTCTGGTTGCAGCCGTATTGGAAATACCTTCAGAAGAAAGATCTTTCCTTTAGCGAGAACACTGTAGAAAACACAATAAAGACAGATTTTCTTCTCTCTGTCAATTCTAAATGCCCTTAAAGATCTTGTGAACTTCAACGTAGGCAGGGCTTGAATTTAAATGCCAAGTGCAAACGCTGTCTGGAACGTACATCCCCGGCAAACAAAGGAGAAAATACTTCTGGCAAGGGTGTCCAGAGCTGTCTAGTTAAATAAGCACCTCAGGAAAAGAATTAATAAGATGGAATAATTTGGAGATGGGCCAGCAAAGAAAGTACCCTTTCAGAGGTCAAGAAGTGAAGGGCTAATACTGGAACAGCGAAAAACTGAGCGAGTGAGATGTCTACGAGGAAACCCGAAGTATTTTTAGACATATAGAAAACCTGCCAGGTTAGACACTTCTTTTTACTGCTGTTGAGCAGATTATTTACCTGGAAGAGCACCAAAGGAGACCGTGAGATCTCAGCCGCTGCTGCTCCTCAGGTTAGCAGTTAGGGCATTCTTGCAGCAGGAGAGATGTGTCTTCACACCCTCTCCGGCAGGAGAAGGAATTCGAAGCTTGGTGTGAAGCACCCAACGCGAGTACTCCACCGAGATATCAGGTAGAGAAGCAATGACGTTCTTCCAGCAGTTTTGCCAACTTTTAACAGCTTTGTTTGTTTTGTTGCATTGATTATTTGGACTCCAACCGAAGATTGCACGTGGAGCGAAACAAAACCGTTCCGACAACTCTCCAGTCCTATGAAGCAGAGGAAGCTCCAGCTGAAGATGAGGAAGAACTTCTTCCCTCTGAGGGTGATGGAGCCCTGGCCCAGGCTGCCCAGGGAGGCTGTGGAGTCTCCTTCTCTGGAGATATTCAAGCCCCGCCTGGACACGGTCCTGTGCAGCCTGCTGTGGGTGACCCTGCTTGGGCAGGGGGTTGGACTAGATGACCCACAGAGGTCCCTTCCAACCCTGACCATTCTATGATTCTGAGTCCTTCATCCTCCCGCATCAGCAAGCGGGCTGAAAAACCAGCTATCTACAGAACCATTTACGTGAACAAGAAGTGAACGTATTTTCCACATCTACCCAACCTCCTCCAGCCACCCGCTCTACCCCTGGAGCTCTTCACCTGTGTGCGTGTGAGGTGAAGGGGGTGACGGAGTGAGGGCAGTGCCGGGCAAGTCCTGCAACCGTTGTGCTCAAGGGAGGAAGACGCAGCCACCAAGACCTCGGCACGTACCGCGCCGGCGAGACGATTTGGCACACTCCAGCAACCTGGGAGATCTATTTGACTGCAGTACCACCTACTGTCACACCGTCAGCGTGCTGAAGAAAAAAGGTGAACTTCCCAACACCTGTGTGAAGATGCTTTGCTTCTCCACCTGCTTCTCAGCGAGCGCAGGAACCCAGACTTTCCAAAGAGCCGTTCAGTCCAACACGACTCCCAGTTGGCACCTCTATTTGCTTTATTATCCGGGGTATTTTTAAAGCTCTTTTACTCTTAAAAAAGAGTCTAATAAGTAAAAAGAAGCAGGACTTATCTTCAGACTAGTCGAGATGTATCTTCCTCGCAAATTTTACTCACTACAAAAGGAACCTGAAGCCAAAACACCACACAGCAGACAGCTATTTAATTCAAGTAATTCCTGCCTAGATGAGGCTCGCACAATGACTCCGCTAAATAAGGTTCTGGGTGAAATTAGAAAAATTAGATGGCTAATAACTATGCGGGGAGGCACACTCAGCTGCAGCAAGGCTCATGGAAGGGTGATGGTTTGTGGATAGAGGACAAAAGATAAGTGAAAGTGGATAAAAAAAAAAAAAGAGAGAGATAAGGAAGGTAGCATTCAAAATGCAAGGCCAAGGAAGAAGTGAAGACGTGTGCCAAGACACGAGGAGAGACAATCGAGCTGCAGGGACGTGACAGGAATGAGCAGCGGGGAGATTTGTAGAGGGTTTTTCTCCCGGTTCCAGATCAGCAGTGTGAAAGATTGCTCTGTTTGCCTCGTAACACGTTCAGGGAATCCTTCAGCCAACTGCTCTTGAAAAGAATATTCGCGGCGAGAGAAACCACGAGAAGTGGGAGCCTGGATGCTGGATGTAGGTCAGGGATTAAAGCAGAGCAAGGATGTGCCAGCCTGGGGGATGGGAGAAGGGGGGAGAGGGGATCTCTCCTTTCTCTGCAAATAGGAGGAATTATTCTTCTTTTTCAAGAGAAATTACCTACTGACAGCAAATATTTACCAAGAACATGATCCATGTCTTTTCTCTACGCGTCAGCCTGTGTCCCTATAGCTACACTGGTACAGCAATACCCGTATGGATTTTCACCTACTCCTTAGGCAAATGTAATTCTTGAACCTTCCACCGAGGAAAGCAAGCGATCAAAGCAAAAGCCAGCAAGCAAGGTGTCCTGGCCTCCGCCCCAGGCTCCCCCAGCCCTGCCCATGGCCGGACCCACTTCAGCCCAGCCCAGGGACACCAGCCCCCGCCCCAGAGACATCCAGATGCGATGAGAGAAATGTGCCAAATACAGCTGCGGGGTAAGAGAGCGGGCAACGCACCCACACAACCTGCTTCCAAGCCCGCAGCAACGGTGGTGACACCTCCCTTCAAGTGCCAGCTGAGATATGAAACCAAATACTTCAGGAGCAAGAGCCAACACCGGTCCACAGCATCCGAGGCGGCAGGTCTACCCCTTGCTGAGACTGTCAGGTGTTCAGGGAAACGTCATTAAAAAAAGACAGATTATAAATGCAGGTCGAGAGCAGCTTGTGCACTTCGGCAGCGACGATGCATGCGAAATAAAAAAACCTCGAGGCCAAATTCCTTCCCGCTGTGAAAAACAGAGGAAAGGGGTGGAAGAGCGCGGAGAGAAATGACAGAGCTCGACTCCCCCCTTGCACAGTTGGGCTCGTCGCAGATTTTCCTCTCTCTAAGCCACGTAAGCCGGTCAAACACAACCAGTGACCAACTAGAAGACATCAGTAAGAGAAATGAGTAATAAAACGCTCATAGTAACTACCCACAGCTACCAGATTGGAACATTTAAAGTAAACCTGTTGCAGGAGTTGATGCATGGAGTGAGTTTCATCCCTTATATTCACAGCCACGTCCCTGTCTACTTGCAGCAGGGCAGTAGTCATCAGCACCAGCTACTCACGTGGCTCCTACGCCAACTCCCTCAGAGATGCCATCAACATGCTAACGCCGTATTTCCAGTCTCCTGTAACGGTCCCTGTCACGGGAAAAGGAGGACTCCCAGAGGAATTACCCCACCGGATCAGACGCAGCCCAGGGGGTCGTCCGAAGCAGACAACGGGAGCAGATGCATCTGAAGAACATCAAAGATGCCTGGCTCCATCCCTGCTTCACCTCCAGGTACAATTGGTAGAGACCAAAGAGACTCCGTGGCCCTTCCAACACTCGTGTGTGCACGACCTGGCTCAGCTCAGGATGCTCTGGCAACACACGTGGGCTTCAAACAGCTCCGGATTATTAAACATGACGCTATTATAACTACAATAATTACCAAAAATGCAAAGAGTAGCAAAAGAGGCCCATAGAAACGTAAAAGACGAGTGGAAAGGTGGTTAATTTGCTGATGCAGACGAGCTGTGGGCATCTCCACCAGCGATACCTGCCTCAGAGAGCCCTGACACCGAGTGCAACGAATCCCATCTCCATCAGGCAGAGCAAGTGAGGAGCAAGGCGTGTGTTCAAAATCAATCCCCACGTTCCTACCACAAGAGCCAACTCTCCTCCCGGCTGCTGTGCCACAGCCTCCCTGTGAGCAAGGCAGGCTGTGCGTAGCGTAACCAAGGTTCATCCCCGACAGCAAAGACTGTTCTGCCTAAAACAGGACCAAATTTTGCCCGTGGCATGGATTAACCACCAAGTTCCTCTGCCCACATTACAGATTTCACCGCAAGGAAACGCCCGAAGCGCGCTGTCGTCCTCCACGGCCCATTTCAGAGCTGAAAACCAGACAAAACCGAGATCACAATGAGATTCATTCCTTCATTTTTAAGGTAGGAAAATCAATGTGCTTTGACCAAAGCAAATAAAAGCCTTGAAAAGAGTTCAGTAAGAAGGACTCCCGTTGATGACGGCACCAATATCAGAAAGCGCAGCATGAAGTGAAGCAGAACGAGAAGAAACTGTACAATGTCGGCGCGTACCGCAGCTGTAAAACTAAAAAGTTGGGAACTTGCCACGCAGAAATGACCATAAAAATGATTACAAAACGAAAAAGCACCGTTTGGTTTCCTTCCTACCGAAGCAGCGCTGCGACAACGCCGAAGGAGCAAGCACTTAGCTTCAACTCTGGCTTTTCACGGCATCATTGGAAACCCAAAACACATTCGAGGTCTTGGTGGAGCCTCGAGGAGAAGGAGCACCCGAGCCGGTGGGCAAACACCACGTTCTGCTCTTCTGCTCCGCAGAAACCAACTTCTTCACAAGGCCTTTGGGCCCCCCAGGGAGCAGACCCTTAATGCCCGAGATTGAAGCCCTTATAAAATCATTCCGGGAACGCAGCAAACTGACAGTCCATAAACTGCTCGGAGGAGATTTATAACACTCAGGCTCCTTCATGTACTCTTTCTGTTTTATTGATCGTAAAAAAAAAAAAAAAAATCAATCCATAAACTACAAATGTATACAAATACAACACCCTGACGTTTCTTAAGGGAATTACAGTACAAACTTCAGCCAAACATGCACTAAAACAGATCCCAAAACTCGTCTGCAGGTGCTCCCCCGGCCGCGGAGCCGGGCAGCTGGTGCGGCGCGGAGCCCTCGGCCAAATTCGGGTCAACGCGGTGAGCGAATCAACCCTGTTAATAGATCACAGAATCCCAGCGTGGTTGGGGTTGGAAGGGACCTCTGTGGGTCACCCAGTCCAACCCCCTGCCCAAGCAGGGTCACCCAGAGCAGGCTGCACAGCACCGCATCCAGGCGGGGCTGGAATATCTCCAGAGAAGGAGACTCCACAGCCTCCCTGGGCAGCCTGGGCCAGGGCTCCGTCACCCTCAGAGGGAAGAAGTTCTTCCTCATCTTCAGCTGGAGCTTCCTCTGCTTCAGTTTGTGCCCGTTGCCCCTTGTCCTGTCACTGGGCACCACTGGAAAGAGTCTGGCCCCGTCCTCCTGACACCCAGCCTGAAGATATTTATAAAATTTATTAGGCCGCCTCTCAGCCTTCTCTTGTCCAGGCTGAACAAGCCCAGCTCCCTCAGCCTCTCCTCCTAGGAGAGATGCTCCAGTCCCCTCCTCATCCTCGTAGCCCTCTGCTGGACTCTCTCCAGTAGCTCCTCATCTTTCTTGAACTGGGGAGCCCAGCACTGGACACAGCACTGCAGATGGGGCCTCATCAGGGCAGAGTAGAGGGGAAGGAGAACCTCCCTGGACCTGCTGCCCACGCTCCTCCTAATGCACCCCAGGATCCCACCGGCCTTCTTGGCAGCCAGGGCCAAGTTCACTGGCGGGGCAGCGAGGGGAGGCTCGCGGTGCAGCGCTCTGCACGACGACGGGTCTCCGGCTAAAACCACCGCAGTCCGCAACGCTGCCAGCTATTTCAATTTCATTGCATAAACAGTCAATCACGGCTTCTTAAAAAAAAAAAAACCCACCCCAATCCCCTCACTCAGACGGGTTTAATTGACTGCTGTTCTTCAGAGAGAGACGAGAAAAATGAAAGATGTTCTTACCTATTAATAGCCCTCATTTTGCACGCTACCAGTAGTATGTATTTATATCTCAAAGCCCCAAGTCCTGAGCATTTTTTACTCGGCTCTTGAGAAATTTCAATATTTGATCCTGAACCAAGGATAGAAAATAAAGTTGCACCCTGATTTGTAATCGTTTAAAGTGAAAGTAATACACGGTGGGCAGCAGAGCCGCGATGTAAAGAGGCCGCACCCGGGGATGGCGCGGCCGAGCGGGATGCTGCGGGCAGCTCCACCCCAGCCTGCGCCAGGCACGCCACAGACTCACCGTGTGTTACAATAAACACCACACCTCGGGGGAAAAAAATGAATTTATCTGTGTTAGAGCCGCAAAGACCTTACGAAAAAGTTTCTGGAGGTGGTGTAGCTCAGCAGCCGCCCTTCCCGTGCCCGCTGCTCGTTGCCAGCTCACCTGCCGGGACCGTTCCTCATCCCGATGAGCCGGGCTGCTCATTTGGTATTCTGCACCACGCTGCTCGTGAGATACGTGTCAGCCTTTTCTTTTTTTTTTTCTTTTCTTCCTTTTTTTTTTTTTTCATTTCTTCCCTGGCTATCTGTGCCGGCAGGCGACTCAGATTGAAATGCTACAGCAACCCACGGGAGTAGGAAATTTATGACACAGAACACAGTGCCGTTTCAATAACCATTCCATTTTTTTCCCTCATTTCACATCACAGCGCTAATATTACTTATTTATTTATTTACACGGACCTACTCTGCGTATATATTCTCCCGGTCTCAACCGTACTGCAGAGCAACAATTTTTCTCTCCTCTGAAGTCTAAGTTGAAGTCTAAGACTCCTCTAAGTCCAAGATGAAAACACGACCTGACTAAAAACGTCGCATTCAGTACACTTGAGCTGCAAAGACTCAGCAAATGCAGAGGGAACAGATTTACATTATGGTAGGATCAACAGCTACTTCATTAGATTAATTCCAGAGTTTGGAGTTTATCTGGGTATAGTCTTCTACTCAGCAAGAACCTCCACGGCTTCACATCCATTTTTTCATGACAATTTTGACTTGTGCATAGGAGATGGATTTAGCAGCAGCTTTGTTATCTCCTGTATTATCGTTTCTGTCTAGTCTTAATCTCTATACCTTAAAAACAAATAAAAGAACACTACTATTTCTGGATATCTCTCTCTGCATCTCCACGACCTTCAAGATAGGTCTCGTACTGCGTCCTCCGTATTTACTGAGCTGGGGGTTGAACTTCTCATTGGCATAACAACGCTGGAAAATATTTTTATGTTGCAGACAAGCATCCAAGTAATTCTCTTTCTCGGCCACCACTCAAATCTATGCTATACTCAAACATTATTTACCCAAATAGGTTGAATCAGGCGACTCTTAGAAGAAACCAGCCTGCTAGGCACGTACCTCTATTCTTTCAGGATCATGGAACCATCGAGTCATTAAGGTTGGAAAAGACCTCTAAGATCATCAAGTCCAACCATCATAAGGCGTTGGAAAAGACCCTGAAGATCAAAGAGCCCAACCATTGACCTAACACCCCCAAGTCCACCACTGACCCACGTCTACACACCAAGAGGTGATGGCCCACCATGCTCCACCAGCTCTGCTCTGCCATGATGTCTGACGTTCTTCTTCCAGACCGACTCTCCATTTCCAAGCACGGCGGGCGCGCCGTCGGTCTCCTGCGCTCTGCGTTGTTCTGTCTCTCCAAATCACCATCAGATCAGTTCGCTTTGCATATCATCTCCCCGCTCGGAGATCCCGAGGCGTCATCACAGGTAATGGATGCAGTCCAACGTGCCCGGCTGCCACCGGGAACGGGGAACAGCAGCTGCCTTGAGCTCAGAGATTACCCAGCCATCAGACATTATAATTGGTAATATTCAGATGCCTTTTTTTTAATAGCAGACAAGATGACATTTGGAAAAAAAAGAAATAAATACAGACAGTTAAGAGTCCAGATGGCTTGAAACCTACAACGAGGATGAAAAATCTGACAGCTCTGTGGGGAAGGAAAGGATGAAAGGGGGGGAAAAAAAAAAACACAATGCAGACCTGACTGGGTAGGTAGAGCACGGAGCGAAGGAAGCTTGTTGTATTTAACAAGCCAAGCACCACAAATCCAAGAACACCCTCTTAAAACACACGCATTTACACCCGTGCTTGTAAAGCTGCTGAGAGAAGTAGCAAAAATACTAATTTCACGGTGTGATCGTAGCCTCTGAACTCTAAACGAAGCCAACTGGTGTCCTCGTCTCTACTGCGAGTACAAGATCGCGTTCGAGGGAAACACAAACCGGCGAAATGTCAAGAGCAATTAACCCCCGCATTTTTCATGCAACACAAAATGGGAAAATTTTATAGGGCTCCTATAATTAAAGTTAATAAAAATGAACATCCAGTTCCCTGAAGGACTGTAAGTGACACAAGCTTCTCTCGCCTCGACGCCGCCGTGCCCTGCCCGGTCACCCCACGCTCCGTTAAACCACCGGCAAACGTTCTTTCGCCACGTTTCTCTCAGCTCCGGAGCTGAGTTTTTGAGCCACCCAGGAAACTCTCAGCAGATTTCTTTTTGTGAAATCTGCTTCCAGACAGCTGGCTCCTCACCATCGAGCGACCCGTTGTTAACTCGGCAATCGCGGCCGCAAGCTGAGCAGGCAGGGGAGCGACACGGAGCGGGGACAGATGAAACGCGGAGCAGTCTGATGAGGGGCAAGGCAAGGTTCTGGTCCAAGCTCCTAGGGACGGGGTGTCTGAAGGCAGACGATGTTGTGTTTGTCACGGAGGAGTGACACGAGCCCTCTGCTCCCGCCTGACCCCAGGCAGCTCACGTATGACTCCATGCTTCGATTTAATGACTTTATAGCGTCCACAGAAAGCTAAAGAAGAGGAACTCTTGGCAAGCAGAGAATTCACCTAAAACATGCCAATGTGGGCAGTTCACAGAATCACAGAATGGTCGGGGTTGGCCGGGACCTCTGTGGGTCACCCAGTCCAACCCCCTGCCAAAGCAGGGTCACCCACAGCAGGCTGCACAGGACTGCAGCCATGCAGGTCTTGAATATCTGCAGAGAAGGAGACTCCACTGCCTCCCTGGGCAGCCTGGGCCAGGGCTCCGTCACCCTCAGAGGGAAGAAGTTCTTCCTCATCTTCAGCTGGAGCTTCCTCTGCTTCAGTTTGTGCCCGTTGCCCCTTGTCCTGTCGCTGGGCACCACTGAGAAGAGTCTGGCCCCATCCTCCTGACACCCACCCTCCAGAAGAGGCCCAGCTCCCTCAGCCTCTCCTCGTAGGAGAGATGCTCCAGTCCCCTCCTCATCCTCGTAGCCCTCCGATGGACTCTCTCCAGTAGCTCCTCATCTTTCTTGAACTGGGGAGCCCAGCACTGGACACAGCACTCCAGATGGGGCCTCACCAGGGCAGTGTACAGGGGAAGGAGAACCTCCCTCAATGTTTTCTACAGGATTTGAAGGAGAAAATGCAAAGACAGACAGACAGCAAACAGAAAGAAGGTGTCGTCAAGGCTCCTTGGACCCGCTTTGGTCCTGCCTTCCTTCCTCTGCCTCCTCCCCTCCTGCTCAGGGAAACGTCACCATTTTTAGGCTCTGAGATCTTCTGGCTGCTGTCGGCAATAGCAGACATCCTGCAAAGTAATACTCATCGATCCCAAGGCCAGGACTTGAATTTTCCATCACACGGCCAAGCAGGGGGACAGGGAGTTACCCCGTCTTCTAAATACTCCACCAACTGAAAGTGGAAAAGCTCTGTGAGAAGAGCCACGATGCCCTCCTGGGGTGCTTCCACATGGGGTGGGGGACCTCGCCCCCCCCATGCAGCCCGCAGCACAGGCCGTCGGACAGAAAGGACCGGCTCTCTCCCATCTCCTCAGTGAGTCAGTTCTGCAGTCCTTCATTTCGCACAAAGACTGAGTGTAATACGTTGGTCTGGGCTGAGCAGAAAATTTCTTTTGACGTTAATTGAATTTTCAGATGCTAATTCTATCAGGAAAGAAAAAAAAAGCTACATTTTAAATCTAGTTTGATCCAATCCCCTTGTTCTTTCCACTTCAGCTGCTGAAGCAGGACAGTTGCGATGTGAACGCTTCCCCACTGGAGAAGGCCCTGGGGATTCCACCATGAGCGAGACCCCGTACGGCAGAACAGAGGACGGTGCCTATTAACCCACGGTCTTTCCAGTTTTCATCTCTTACTCTGCTAGCATTTTTAGAAAGTGCTTAAATAGGTGTGAACTTCTAATCACAGAATCACAGAATGGTCGGGGTTGGAAGGGACCTCTGTGGGTCACCCAGTCCAACCCTCCTCCCGAAGCAGGGTCACCCAGAGCAGGCTGCAGAGGACCTTGTCCAGGTGAGTCATGAATATCTCCAGAGAAGGAGACTCCACAGCCTCCCTGGGCAGCCTGGGCCAGGGCTCCGTCACCCTCAAAATGAAGAAGTTCTTCCAGCTCCTGTCATGTCTGTGCGTTATGATTGCAGCTTCCATTTACACAGACAGACACGAAGAGCTACACAACAGCAACCAGTACCCCACTGACATTTCCACAGGCCAGTATGGCTACTCCTTCGTCTTAGCCTGGGTCGCGTTTGTCTTTAACTTCTAATCTGGGCTGTGATGAAATACTTCCTCCAGCTGTGCCTTGCTAATACCTGCAGGAGGGAAAGCCAGAGCAGGGACCAAAGCCGGGCAGAGACAGGATCTCCATCCACATGGGCTTGTCCACTTGTCCACCGTGCATCTCACAGAAGAGCCGGCCATGCAATGGGAGGCCTAGGCACTCAACTCCATGGACACCGTTGTTTTGTGTACAAAGCTGCAGTTTTACCTCTTCCATGGACAGAGCAGAGAAATGCCCAAATTTTGGTACGCTTCCACCTCCAGAATAACCTTGCAGGGTCGCTCCCGGCTTTGCTTGAAGAAGCTTCACTCCAGGACGGCTGTGGGAGTTTATTCCTGCCGCGATTCCCCTTTTGTGATTCTTCTTCACGACTGAAACCCACCGCCACACCAGCACAGAGCTCCCGCAACCTCCCCGCGTCAGCCCAGAAGCCGAGACCTGGCCTGAAGACCAAAGCCGTGCTGGCCACCTGCAGATGAGCCTTCACCCACCGTCTCCTTGCATCAGCAGGCGGAGAAACGCTCCTCAGCAGACAATCCTCGGGCTCAGAACTTCATTAATGAAGATGGAGAGAGACGCAAACAAATCTCTCTCTTGGTGAAATCCCTTCTTGCGATGCCGTCCACACGAGCGGCTCCACGGCGGCACACCATCCATCGGCATCTGTCCCGGCACCGCTCTGAAGCGGCGTACGGAGTTGCCACGTGGTGCCCTGAGCCTGCTCGGGCATTTTTTAACAGCAGGGGACAAGGGTAAGCTAGCGTGCACTGCCATGTCTCTTATCAATTCCTTTTTTCTTTTCCCTTTTTGTTTTTTTTGGTCTTTTTCTTTTTTTTCTTTGATGTTGTCTAAAAAAAGCCAAACGGCAATATCAAACAGAACAGACCTTTCAAAAGGTTTTGATAACAGCAGCCTGCCGAGTCCTTTTTAAATGCAATTATTTTATGTGGGACTAATTCCGAGATAAAAGTCAGCTCTGTCAATAGAGCTTAAATCCATTCCTCGCAAAAACAGGCCCTCGAATTTCTGCTGGTTTGAATAAACTCGTTGATACGACGCGGTCGCCGGAGAGCAGCGGTGGAACGACCCATCGCGAACCCCACCGCCGCGCGCCTCGCAGAGCCCACATCATCCTTAGCGGGGGCAAAACAGCTTAACCTGCCTTGTGATATGGTAAAATAAAGGCAAGCCAGAGGGTCTGCCCGGGCGGGGGTCCGGGCAGCGCAGGGGGTCCGTACCCACCGACGGCATCCAGATTTAGGGCTTGAATTTAGCTGCTACCTGCAGAGCGCGGCTGCTCCTCACGCTTTGCTCGGGAACACGGTACAAATGGGCCGCTTCTGAGAGCGCGCGTTACGCACGAGCGCTCAGACATCCCAGGATGTCCCAGCACTTCTTCGTTTACTCTTCAGCTACAAGCTGAAATCCTCGTCCGTCAGGCAGGTCTTCTGCCTAAAACCCGGTTGGGACCGATTTCTGGGCACCCCGCCACCCAAGCCAGGTTACACACGAACGAGCCGGCGCGCCCGTAATCGGGGCCCGCAATCACGTATTTAATCAGATATGGATTAGGTAACCTTTACAAAGTTCAAGCTGCAGACTGCAATAAAGAACCACCGTGCTGAAAAATTAAAAAAAAAAAAGAAGGATTTGCAAATGGTTTAATGGACTGAGCGTTAGGGATGCAAACTCGAGTCTTTACCCCAACGGTACTTTCAAACCCTTTTTTCAGCCGTTTCTTTTAGAAGCGATCAACCCTGGTTTACACCAGCTTGCATTTCAGTGCTAATAATATCGGTCTACAGATTTTTAATTAAAGGAAGATCCTTCTGCAAAGAAACTGTGTGATTATTTTTTAACAGCGCGTTCAGCGGAGGCTTTTGCCGGCTGAGACGGCGACGGGGGTTTGGCGGTGCCGGCTACCAAACCACCTCCGGCCGACGGCCGGGCACACGCGTGCCCACGCGGGGACCAGTTCGGGTGGATCCGAGCCACGATAAAATTCCCAGGCAGCAGAAGGGAAAAGTCAACACGCGGGAACCAAATTGCCGTTGTCTGTGAAATATTTCAGCAGAGCATTTTAATTAAAGAATTTAATTACAGCTAAATTAAAACAATAAAAAAAAAAAACAGCTTCTTGTGGGTTTGGCAAAAGCTGCCTAAGAGTTTTGATCTGTTTTCCTTTCTTCTCAGGCAAACACCTTAACCCCTCGGTGGTGTAAATAAAAAAAATACGCTCTCCTACATTGATCTTCAGCCGCAAAGAAACGCCATTCACGCTTCAGTATTTCTGGTCAATATAACTCTTGTTTTGCCATAGCAAAGCTCCCCTTTTTAGTCAATACAACTCTTGTTTTGAGGTAGCAAAACTCCCCTTTTTGGTCAATATAATTCTTATTTCGCCATAGCAAAGCTCCTCTTTTTGGTCAATATAATTCTTGTTTCGCCGTAGCAAAGCTCCCCTTTTTGGTCAATATAATTCTTGTTTCGCCATAGCAAAACTCCCCTTTTTGGTCAATATAATTCTTATTTCGCCATAGCAAAGCTCCCCTTTTTGGTCAATATAATTTTTGTTTCGCCGTAGCAAAGCTCCCCTTTTTGGTCAATATAATTCATATTTCACCACAGCAAAGCTCCCCTTTTTGGTCAATATAATTCTTGTTTTGCCGTAGCAAAGCTCCCCTTTTTGGTCAATATAACTCTTATTTCGCCATAGCAAAGCTCCCCTTTTTGGTCAATATAATTCTTGTTTCGCCGTAGCAAAACTCCCCTTTTTGGTCAATATAATTCATATTTCACCACAGCAAAGCTCTCCTTTTTGGTCAATATAATTCTTCTTTCGCCATAGCAAAGCTCCCCTTTTTGGTCAATATAATTCTTGTTTCGCCGTAGCAAAGCTCCCCTTTTTGGTCAATATAATTCTTATTTCGCCATAGCAAAGCTCCCCTTTTTGGTCAATATAACTCTTGTTTTGCCATAGCACAGCTCCCCTTTTTGGTCAATATAACTCTTCTTTCGCCGTAGCAAAGCCCCCCTCTCCCCCCGGAGCAGACAGGCTCTCCCGGAGCCGGGACGCCTGCCCACCGCAGCGGTCACCACGGGCTGGGGCAGGGCGAAGGCTCCATCACCCGGACTTAGACCAAATCCTGACTCCGACCAAACGACTTCAATTCTTGACGACCAAGCCAAGACAACCTTTGTAGCACCCACAGCTGTTGGACGAGTGATGGCAGAGTCCACCCTGCCTAGTCCCCTACCACCCACTTACGGACCTGCCACCACCCATGAGTCGGTCTAAACGCTTTTTTCCCCGCGGACACTGCCCGCCTCTGCAGCAACGACCACAAACTCCCTCCCCGTATAGAGATACTTCTTGATCTCTATTTTTAACTCACGCCTTTCATTTCTTCTCCCAGTCACACAAACCAGCGAGGCCCCAAATACGGGATAACCAGTGGGTTACAGATGGTGAACCACAGATAACCCCAAACCCTAATTTGCCAAGTCCCAATTTACCAAGCCCGCCGGTATGATGCGACCCCACGGTGTTTCCCTGGGGCTCACACCAGCCACACTGGACTCTCACCCTGCGTTCGGTGACTTCACCTCCCACTCTTTACCCACTCAAAACTCGCCTTCAGTGGGAACAGTGACAAGGCAAGGAACCTGAAAAAAACAGGGATTTACCGCTTAGGGTGAAATCACTGAGAAGCAGTAGCATCTGTGCTGCCTCATCAAAGAAGATTTAAAGTTGAGAGAAGCACAAGATGGTTCATTTTGTTACAAAAAACCAGACCTGGCGTTCTTCAGCTATTTTCCAGCTCTGCAGGCTTTCCAGGCACGGACTGCTGACGGATTCCAGCAAGTCCTTCCCGTCGAGTGAGTGATTATTATTCACACGGTACGGCGAGGGGAGTCGTCAAGGCTAAACACTTCAATCTCTAGTGTCAAAAAGTTGGATAAACTCCGGAGTGCTGAGCGCCGGCAGCTCCTCTTTAGCGGAGCTTTTGACGCAGCTGAAACGGGAACCACCCTGCCCTTCGCAGCCTGGGGTTTCTGGACTGCATGATTTGGGCAAAACCACCGTCAGAGCCTTCATCGGCTTGGTTAGACCAAAAAACAGCCGGGAACAGGCTCAGAGCAGAATGAATCCAAACGGTGTCACAAGCTCCTGGCAAAATTATGGGATATTGCTCAATTTCCTACCTGTCCAGGAGCTGGATGGTGCTGCCGACGTTGCCCCACCGCTGTAAAAAACCCAGAATAAAGTGCTACACGTATCTGCTCCCCATCTGCCTCCCATTTTTCTCCAGCCTCCAGATATACTCGGCGTATCGGTCGGGTATCCACAGCACTTCTTGTCAGAACAGGGCTATAATTTTTAAGCCAGCCTTATTAATGAAAAGCTGGAAAAGAGACAAGTCAAAAGAGAGAACATAAAATACCCACTAGCTAATTTACCATCTTTTATTTCTGGATCTTAGCTGCATTTGCTTCATAACAAGAATATATTCTCTCCTCCTCTCTCTCTCTCCCATTTTCAATTTCCTGGGTTACTAAAGTTGAAAAATTCATTAATGCAAGCTCTTTGCATCCATAACTCAGGACACAGAGCTTCTTTTCAAACCGGGCAATAAAGCGTCATTTATAGCTGGGAAGAGTTCGGGCTGGTTAGATCAAACACCAACCCGATCCCACGGAAAGCGACAAATGTCGCCAGCTTAATTGCTGGTTCCTAATCACCCCCCAGCTGCAGCATCACATACTGCTGCCTTTGAGGAGCGCCGCGCAGTGTGAGAGGGGACGGGTGGACCGAAAGGCAACATTCCGGAACATCAGAGGAGTCGAGGTGGGCTTAAAAGGCGTAACCCAGCGAAGGAACCAGCGGGAAGAAAACCTGCCCATGATACGGCGTTGATGGAACCCAGCGCGCTCTGGACTTGGGCGTATCAAGAATATGAAAAGACACCGCAATATTTTTAGTTCACTTTTAAAGATGGCATTCAACATAGACGGGAAACCTCTCACTTGTGTCTAAACCGAGACACAGCTTGACTCCAGCTGCAGTGCAAAGAAATGTGTTCATATCCAAAGGCGTCGGGGCAGAAACCGCTACCGAGCTGCAGCGGGCACCTTCACCTCCCTCCCTGGCACGCCAACCTTCCCTGTGCCACTTCTCGCTGGTGGCCATCGGCGCAGATCATGCAGCCTTTCGAGACTGATTTTTACAGAATCACAGAACGGTCGGGGTTGGCAGGGACCTCTGTGGGTCACCCAGCCCAACCCCCTGCTCAAGCAGGGTCACCCACAGCAGGATGCACAGGACCTCGTCCAGGCAGGGCTTGAATATCTCCAGAGAAGGAGACTCCACAACCTCCCTGGGCAGCCTGGGCCAGTGCTAGACTTCGCATCTATTCTTCTGCCAAATACAAAAAAACACCAAAATTTCAGCTCTGTCTCTTTTTACATTTCATTTGCTGTGCGTACATCGACAGACGGCACAAGACATCGAGCGTAAACACTGTCCCTACATCTATTTTCACAGTTAGGATAACACAACCGCAACATTTTGCTAGGGCGTATCGCCGCTCAGAGAGGTTTTGCCTGTCGACCGTTTTAGTGAGGGATGGCAAGAGAAACAACCTCATTAACAGAAGTGACAGGAGGTTCTCCTTCCCCTCTACTCTGCCCTGGTGAGGCCCCATCTGCAGTACTCTGTCCAGCTCTGGGTTCCCCACTTCAAGAAAGATGAGGAGCTGCTGGAGAGAGTCCAGCGGAGGGCTACAAGGATGAGGAGGGGACTGGAGCATCTCTCCTGTGAGGAGAGGCTGAGGGAGCTGGGCTTGTTCAGCCTGGACAAGAGAAGGCTGAGAGGGGACCTAATAAATGCCTCTAAATATCTGCAGGGTGGGGGTCAGGAGGATGGGGCCAGACTCTTCTCAGTGGTGCCCAGTGACAGGACAAGGGGCAATGGCACAAACTGAAGCTCCAGCTGCAGATGAGGAAGAACTTCTTCCCTCTGAGGGTGACGGAGCTCTGGCCCAGGCTGCTCAGGGAGGCTCTGGAGTCTCCTTCTCTGGAGATATTCAAGCCCCACCTGGACAAGGTCCTGTGCAGCCTGCTCTGGGTGACCCTGCTTGGGCAGGGGGTTGGGCTGGGTGACCCACAGAGGTCCCTGCCAACCCCGAACACTCTGTGATTTTCTCCCCTCCTGTTTCTTCTCAAGTATTGGGAGTAGAATAAATCCACCTCCCTGCTGATTTCAGTGGGACAGACAGAAGAAAGAGTGGCACAGTGGTGCACTTATTACAATGCCAGCTTGCTTACACACATACACACACTTGCACATTTTCTTCCCCCCTCAGAAGTCTTCTGAATCAACCAACCACCTTGGTCTACGTCTGGAAGGTCGGTTGCTTAATGACGCGTGTTTAATCGCAATTCATTACATCTCAGCACTATGTAAATTATTACTCTCCTGCTTTAAATAGGATAAAATGTTTCAGTAATCCTCTGCGTTTAAGTGAACAACGGTGAGTTTTTCTGTCTGGGGCCGCACCTCAGATCCGTGTCCCCGTTCCCGAAGGACTCGGGGAACAACCCTGTTTCCACCCCTCCTCAGCCGCTCTCGCTCGGCTTGAGCATCCCGCCAGCCCCGGCCTTCCTCAGATACACAGGACTTTTGTTCGTCAGGTAAATGACTATTTTTAGCTTACAAAATACGGTATAAACCACGGTGTGGGTCAATGCTTGCTAATTACCCATGACTAAGTCCCAATTTAATGTGTACTGACATAGAGATTTCCAAATAATAACGCCTTCTCCCTCGCTGCGCTACACCCTCATAAAATATACATTAAAGGGGCCTTCTTTTAGGCGAGCAGGTGCTGAGACGAGGCACTGACAAAAAAGGCACTTCTGGGGTGTGAAATGCATTGCTGAATGAGCAGCAGATGCATTAATTATGTCCGAGTTCTGCTTCGAACGGCCACGACGCACGCAGCCGCGCCGACTCCCTCCTCACCCTTTGAGCCCATCTTCAGGGCACCAATTCCACTTGTCGCCTGCTGAATACAACACCGGCACAGAAACGGGCACGGAGAAAGCAGTGAGAGGAAGGATTAGAGCCGTGGGATGCTGGGAGGTTTGAAGGAAATGGGCTGTGAGGAAAAATGAAGGCTGTGTGGTACGTACGGGGCAGGTGAAACCATCAGGCTGCTGCCCGCGTGCAAGGGGAGGCCGGTCCCCAGCATCCCTGCTGCAGCAAGTCGGAGAAACCAGACCTGTTCCCAACTCAGTGGGAGACCTCAGGCAAGTTTATTCTCCTCTCCATGTGGGAAATCATACTTTCACAAAGTCCAATGCCCCCACAACGCCATTTGAAAAAGAAAACCCAATTTTGAAGGCTGCTAAATGAAAGCAGAGCAATTGTCTATCGCACCATCTAGAAACCCCCAGCACTTAAAGCCAGGGAAATGAATAGTTAATGATATCATAAATCTTACGCTGCCATATAAACATAAACACATTTTTTCTTGTCATGTGTACAGCAATAAATGTTTTATCACACCTTAACTCTGCCACATTGAATTATTTCCCTGTTGTTATTACTGTTTTAAGGCAACTATGTATTTCCTCCACCGATGCTCTGTTTGGAACGAGTTACCCGGGTATTTATATGTGAATGGACCGTGCATGGTCAGCAAAGTCCTTCTGTGGAGATCACAGAATCACAGAATGTTTGGGGTTAGAAGGGACCTCTGTGGGTCACCCAGCCCAACCCCCTGTCCAAGCAGGGTCACCCAGAGCAGCCTGCACAGGACCTTGTCCAGGTGGGGCTGGAATATCTCCAGAGAAGGAGACTCCACAGCCTCCCTGGGCAGCCTGGGCCAGGGCTCCGGCACCCTCAGAGGGAAGAAGTTCTTCCTCATCTTCAGCTGGAGCTTCCTCTGCTTCAGTTTGTGCCCGCTGGGCACCACTGGAAAGAGTCTGGCCCCATCCTCCTGACACCCACCCTGCAGATATTTGGAGGCATTTCTAAGGTCCCCTCTCAGCCTTCTCTTCTCCAGGCTGAACAAGCCCAGCTCCCTTAACCTCTCCTCGTAGGGGAGATGCTCCAGTCCCCTCCTCATCCTCGTAGCCCTCCACTGGACTCTCTCCAGTAGCTCCTCATCTTTCTTGAACTGGGGAGCCCAGCACTGGACACAGTACTGCAGATGGGGCCTCACTAGGGCAGAGCAGAGGGGGAGGAGAACCTCCCTCGACCTGCTGCCCACACTCCTCCTAATGCCTCCCAGAACTTAGGCTTGTCCAACATGCCTAAACAGAAATTTGTCCGACAAAAGCCACTGGAAGTTGTCCGAGAGTCTCCCTGGCCATTTAGGAGGTGAGAGAAGAGAGAATAACCCAGGTCCGCGGACCGGCACTTCTTGCTGAGCGGTACCCGAAGGGCTGCGCGTGGAGAAAGGATGCGTATAAGCGACCGGCAGCCAGAACGCAGCCCGTAGCATCCCACTGCCATCAGGGTGTGAGAGAAAGGGGCTGTTCGGGGCAGCGGGGGAAATAACAGCCCGGCCAGGGCACGCTCCCGGTCTCGGCAGAGGACCGAGTTCCTAACTCACCTCTGCGTTCACGTCACGTGCAACTTGCCGAGGCTGCACAGAGAAAACGTTACCACCTTTGGAAAACACTTCAAAATCTGAGTGAAAACCATTATTTAAGCGCAAAATATAATTACAGTGAAGATCGGCACGCAGAATGCTGCTGGGGAAAGGGGTGTGACATTACTCTTAATAACCAGGCAGAAAAACACAGAGGAAATGGATTGTAAATAAAAAAGGAAAGGAAAAAAAAAAGAAAGAAAGAAAAGGCTAAATTAAGTTTAACCAGCAGAAAAAGCCCTTTCAGAGACTGTTTGGTACTGTGTCTAAACCAGTACAGTGGTGTTGCTCTCAGCCACTAATTCAGCGTGCATCGTCTGGACCCTCTCCTCGCCGTCCCTATCTGCAAAGCACAGGCTACTAATTGCTACGAATTTTTGATAAGTGGCAATATGACAGCTAGCTTTGATTTGCTGTCAGGTATACTTCGAGAATTTCCCTAACGTACTCTCTGTTCTTTGTGTGAAAAAACTGCTGCAGCGGTGCAAACCACTATTATTATTATTATTATTATTATTACTGTGTTTCAAACGCAGTACAGTAAAACTTAGGGCGAGCAAACCAGTTCCCAGAAAAGCAACCTTTACAGCACAACTGCATCCACTAATGAAGTCCCCACAAAAAAAGAAATAATTAGATTGAGACATGACTTCACATGCAGGGGTGGGCCACCAGAGTCAGCCAGGTACAGTGCATACTCTCCCAAGCATATCATATAGATGCCACAAATCTCTACCTAGTGCATAAAGACACCTAATTATTAACTATTAATATTAATATTAACTATATTGAGAGCTTTGCAATGCAAACAAGTTCTGCATAACCTTTTTATATGGTAACCAAGCCAGACAGCTAAAATTACTCAAGGCAAGCCCTTCCAAGCTCCTTCTGAAGCACTGCCAGGTGCCACATAGGGACCATCATGATTCCTTCCACATACTGGGTGCCAGACGGGAGCCAGAGGACCAGAGCAGGCATCTGTAGGATCAAAGGTAACAGCTTGAACCTTGTAGGTCCAGACTGTGAAGTCCTGAAGGCTAATATCATCCAGTATCTGGAAGGTTTGCACGGACACAATCACGTTGTGAACGCTGCATTGCCACCATTCAAAAAAATGACACAATGTACGGAGTTGGAAGGGACCTCTGTGGGTCACCCAGTCCAACCCCCTGCCCAAGCAGGGTCACCCACAGCAGGCTGCACAGCACCGTGTCCAGGCGGGGCTGGAATATCTCCAGAGAAGGAGACTCCACAGCCTCCCTGGGCAGCCTGGGCCAGGGCTCCGTCACCCTCAGAGGGAAGAAGTTCTTCCTCATCTTCAGCTGGAGCTTCCTCTGCTTCAGTTTGTGCCCATTGCCCCTTGTCCTGTCGCTGGGCACCACTGGAAAGAGTCTGGCCCCATCCTCCTGACACCCACCCTGCAGATATTTAGAGGCATTTCTAAGGTCCCCTCTCAGCCTTCTCTTCTCCAGGCTGAACAAGCCCAGCTCCCTCAGCCTCTCCTCATAGGAGAGATGCTCCAGTCCCCTCCTCATCCTCGTAGCCCTCCTCTGGACTCTCTCCAGTAGCTCCTCATCTTTCTCGACCTGGGGAGCCCAGCACTGGACACAGCACTGCAGATGGGGCCTCACCAGGGCAGTGTAGAGGGGAAGGAGAACCTCCCTCGACCTGCTGGCCACATTCCTCTTGATGCACCCCAGAATCCACCATTAATCCACTCCAAGCCTTTCCCTGCCTATAATCAGGTCAACTCCATCGATACCAAGACAGATAATTACTATTTAATGGCCTTCTCTCCATGGCTCCCTGCAGCTTTTGAACAAGCAGCCAGACTCTCCAGTCCCCGGAGCACCTCGTAGGCTGTGCAGACCGCGAGCACGCGTGCATCCAGGCTGTGCATGCCCAGGACGTCATGATTAGGGACAGGACAAGGGGCAACGGGCACAAACTGAAGCAGAGGAAGCTCCAGCTGAACCCGAGGAAGAACTTCTTCCCTCTGAGGGTGACGGAGCCCTGGCCCAGGCTGCCCAGGGAGGCTGTGGAGTCTCCTTCTCTGGAGATATTCCAGACCCGCTTGGACAAGGTCTTCTGCAGCCTGCTCTGGGTGACCCTGCTTGGGCAGGGGGGTTGGGCTGGGTGACCCACAGAGGTCCCTTCCAACCCTGAACATTCTCTGATTCTGAGATGTTGTGATTCTGTCAAACACAGCCATCCATCACGTTTTCCTCCCCAGTTACGCTTCCCAGTAAAGCTCTGTTTCTAGCAGCCCCTCAAACAGATTTCACCCCAGGCTCTCTCAGCACCCACTTGCTCATTCGAGAGGCGATGCGGGGCGGGGGGACTGCAGCCAGCTCCCCGGGGCCACTCACGGCACGAGCTGCTTCTCCAGCAAAAGCCTTTTCTCCCTTTTCCGGACCCTTTGCACTTTCCCAAGCCTCCCAAGGACTACGCGGAGGCTGTAACTCACACGATGAAGTCCAACCCAGTTAGCTTCTGTGATATGAGGTTCCCCGACTACGCCGACCTATTGATTAGCTTGTCCGAAAATGCTGCCTCATTTATTACGGTTTGATTTAAGCAGACAGAGCGCACCAGAAAGGTCACTCATTTTTATCCATTCCTAGCAAACAGCACCCTCGATTCCATTACTACCATTTCCAAATCAATGCTGCTTTACTTTTCCCCCCCTCCCCGAGCCTCCGGAGCGTAGCTAGGATCGATGGCACTCGTTCCGCCTTCGGCGTGTGAAACATCGCTCGGACGCTGCTGCAGGGCAAGGCTGCTCCTCCGCTCGCTGCTCGCAGCCGCGCACGCAGACGCCGGCAGCTGGAGAACAAATGCCAAATTCAGATAGGTTTGTTGGAGGTTTGATGCTCAGAAGGGCAAGGGCAGGGTGCTGCACCTGGGGAGGAACAACCCCAGGCACCAGTACAGGCTGGGGCTGACCTGCTGGGGAGCAGCTCTGGGGAGAGGGACCTGGGTGTGCTGGTGGGTGACAGGGTGACCATGAGCCAGCAGTGTGCCCTGGCTGCCAAGAAGGCCAATGGCATCCTGGGGTGCATTAGGAGGAGTGTGGCCAGCAGGTCGAGGGAGGTTCTCCTTCCCCTCTACTCTGCCCTGGTGAGGCCCCATCTGGAGTCCTGTGTCCAGTGCTGGGCTCCCCAGTTCAAGAAAGATGAGGAGCTACTGGAGAGAGTCCAGCGGAGGGCTACAAGGATGGTGAGGGGACTGGAGCATCTGTCCTACGAGGAGAGGCTGAGGGAACTGGGCTTGTTCAGCCTGGAGAAGAGAAGGCTGAGAGGGGACCTTAGAAATGCCTACAAATATCTGCAGGGTGGGTGTCAGGAGGATGGGGCCAAACTCTGTTCAGTGGTGCCCAGCGACAGGACAAGGGGCAACGGGCACAAACTGAAGCAGAGGAAGCTCCAGCTGAACCCGAGGAAGAACTTCTTCCCTCTGAGGGTGACGGAGCCTTGGCCCAGGCTGCCCAGGGAGGTTGTGGAGTCTCCTTCTCTGGAGATATTCAAGCCCCGCCTGGACGCGGTGCTGTGCAGCCTGCTCTGGGTGACCCTGCTTGGGCAGGGGGTTGGGCTGGGTGACCCACAGAGGTCCCTGCCAACCCCGAACATTCTGGGATTCTGTGATTCAGAACAGACTAATATATTTGTGCTAAAAAGGCTTCACAGGGTTTTTTCCCAAAAGCCATAAAAAGTAACAAAACCAACGCTTTCCCCATCCCAAAATGGACACTGCCAGGAGTAATTTTTCCAAAATACATTAAGTAACTCCCTTGGTGAGTACTGTCCGTTGACAGAAGACACAATTCCCAGTTTGAGCAAAAGGAGAAGTCTGAAAATGGGTCACAACTCCAAAGCAAGATACTGGAAGTAAATTTTCAAACTTTCTGGCACAGTTACCTTCCTGCTCTACATTTATAAACCCAACCCAACCCAACACTTGGCTCTCGGCAATGAAAGCAGATTCAGGATCTCCGGGCTGCCTCTGGCTCTTGCAGGTGAGGAGGCAGAAGGGGGATTATCTGCATTGCCGGTCTGTGCCGTTTGCTTGGACGACAGTCTGCTCTGAGACACTACCTTCAACGCCACTGTCATTTTGCAGCCAGTAAAAAACAACTCCCTGGGTTGTTTTTTAGTCTCTAAGTGGTATTTAAGACCCTTTTTTACCCCATCGCTACGTTACACATCACGTAACGCAGCATTTGCTCCGCGGTCGGAAGGGACTTGTGTTTTAGCCAGACTGGCACACGCATCTCGGGCTGGGGACGTTGCTTCCCCGCTTTCTCGCCGAACACCAGACATCCGCAGCTGCCCGTTCCCCCGGCTCTCATCGCGGATGCAGGGACACAGCCCCAAGGGAAGCGCTCCGGGGTAGACCTGTTACCTCCCGCCTGCCGCTGCGGCCACCAGAGCGGAAGAGATGTGCAAATCCCTTCCTCAGCCATTTATTAATTAACTTCTCGCCATAAAAACAGGCTAATCACAGTTACCTATGCTGAGTCAGACAGCTCTTTAACCACCAGCCGAGAACTCTGGGAAAGTCTCCTCTTCTGAGCGCTAACTGCCATCACTACCATGCCCCAAATTCCCGTCCCAGTTCACCTCCCGCAAACCATTAAGTGCTGCAGCTTCGCCGGCAGCCGGTGCCAAAATCCAGGTTCACTTCCCACCAGGGCTGGGGGTTCCAGCCATCTCCTTCTCCCCGGGATCGACCCAGTGCCTTTTAGCTCCGCATCAGCTTTTACTGGCCCCATCTTTCCCTTCAGTCCCTTTTCATCCCGAACGTGAACCCATCAGTGTGGGTGACACACAAAGAAACGTTGCTTCGTTTAATCTGTATATTCACAGAATCACAGAACATTATGGGCTGGCAGGGCCCTCTGTGGGTCACCCAGCCCAACCCCCTGCCCAAGCAGGGTCACCCAGAGCAGGCTGCACAGCACCGCGTCCAGGCGGGGCTTGAATATCTCCAGAGAAGGAGACTCCACAACCTCCCTACGCAAGTTACACCAAAGTTTGGGGGATTTGGACTTAATTCTACATACAAGCCAAACTCTGCTGGGAGAATAGCAGTCCAGGTATGCAAAAAATCCGTAACTTGGAGAGGGACATTTCACAAGGGGGTGTAGGGATAGGACAAGGGAGAACGGCTCTAAACTAAAAGAGGGCAGACTGAGATTAGATATTAGGAAGAAATTCTTCACCATGAGGGTGGTGAAACCCTGGCCCAGGTTGCCCAGAGAAGCTGTGGCTGCCCCCTCCCTGGCAGGGTTCAAGGCCAGGTTGGATGGAGCTCTGAGCAGCCTGATGTGGTGGAAGATGTCCCTGCTGATGGCAGGGAGGTTGGAACCAGATGATCTTTAAGGTCCCTTCCAACCCAAACCATTCTATGATTCTATGAACTTCATGTATATGTGCCTTGTAGGGATATTTTCTGGAAAATCGGAATTTTTTAAGAAACGAGTAAAACTGGGGCTTCTCTGTGAGAGAGGAGAAAGGAGAAGAGGCACTTGGCTGAACAGCGGGATCAGTCCATAGCCACGAACAGCAATGAGAGTGCAAATCTCCCTTCACTGTTGTTCAAATAAACAGCAATAAAATCCCAAACAAAAAAATCCAGCCGTGTTCCTACCCGGGGCGAGCTGTAGCTTCGGGGCGAGCTGTAGCTTCGGGGTGAGCTGTAGCTTCGGGGTGAGCTGTAGCTTCGGGGCTCGTGTCCCACCAGCAAGCTGAGCAGCAGCTCCTCCTGATGCTAGCGCAGACACACACGCAGGCAGAGCGTCCGAGCTAACTGGCCAGCTCTGCTACCCTCTGCAGAGAGCAGCTGCCCGGGTAATGGTGTTACTATAATCAGATGTCATAAATCTCCCCCGATCAGAAACGATAGGAAGCATTTAGTCAGAATAAAATGCGTTCTCGTCGCCTCCGACCTGCATGCGACTCCGACCGTGGCACCGGCCCTTAATAAACGCGGAAAAGCGAACGCAGCTTGGCGCGAGGCGGCGTGGTTTTGCTCCTCACGCTGCCGGGCTCTCTCACCGCCACGGCAAAACGCCTCGCAGGGTTGCTGCTGAATAACGGAATTACGGTGTGCAGTCACTGGAGAGGGAGAGGACGGCGCAGAACGGGGTGGCCGGGGCACTGGGGCTTTGCCAAGGCGGGGAGCGGAGCTGCTAAAGGAAGGCAGTGTTAATAAACGCAGAGGGAAAAGCGGAAAGTTTTCACAAGTGGCAAAGGTCACTCCTGCGAGACGTGGCAATTCGTGGCAATTCGCCTCGCTGACGGGGAGCTGAGTCACCCTCCGCTCCCCGCCAGCGCCTACGGGGAGCCGGCGCTGCCCATCACCCCTGCCCCGGGCGCCGGCGGAGCCTGCGGACCCCCAGCTCTCACACCTCCATCGGCTGTGCCAGAGCTCCCCAGGTCGGTTCTTTACCCTCTGGTAGCACGCTGGAGCCTGACAATAAATATCCAAACAGCTGTGGATCCTTTCCTTCTTTCAACCTTCTCTTCCAACCTTCGGGGGTTGGACCTGGAGCTTGCTCCCTCTGCCCCGCGCATCGTCCCGGTATTGCAGTGCCTCTGGGCCCGGTGCACAGTACTGAGTTAGAGGGTACCCTCAGCAAGTTTGCTGATGACACCAAACTGGGAGGAGTGGTGGATACAACAGCAGGCTGTGCTGCCATTCAGCGTGACCTGGACAGGCTGGAGAGTTGGGCAGAGAGGAACCTGATGAGGTTCAACAAGGGCAAGGGCAGGGTCCTGCACCTGGGGAGGAACAACCCCAGGCACCAGTACAGGCTGGGGTGGACCTGCTGGAGAGCAGCTCTGTGGAGAGGGACTGGGAGTGCTGGGGGACAACAGGTTGACCATGAGCCAGCAGTGTGCCCTGGGTGCCAAGAAGGCCAATGGGATCCTGGGGTGCATTAGGAGGAGTGTGGGCAGCAGGTCGAGGGAGGTTCTCCTTCCCCTCTACACTGCCCTGGTGAGGCCCCATCTGGAGTCCTGTGTCCAGTGCTGGGCTCCCCACTTCAAGAAAGATGAGGAGCTACTGGAGAGAGTCCAGCGGAGGGCTACGAGGATGAGGAGGGGACTGGAGCATCTCTCCTACGAGGAGAGGCTGAGGGAGCTGGGCTTGTTCAGCCTGGAGAAGAGAAGGCTGAGAGGGGACCTTAGAAATGCCTACAAATATCTGCAGGGTGGGTGTCAGGAGGACGGGGCCAGACTCTTTCCAGTGGTGCCCAGTGACAGGACAAGGGGCAACGGGCACAAACTGAAGCAGAGGAAGCTCCAGCTGAACCCGAGGAAGAACTTCTTCCCTCTGAGGGTGACGGAGCCCTGGCCCAGGCTGCCCAGGGAGGCTGTGGAGTCTCCTTCTCTGGAGATATTCCAGCCCCGCCTGGATGCGGTGCTGTGCAGCCTGCTGTGGGTGACCCTGCTTGGGCAGGGGTTTGGGCTGGGTGACCCACAGAGGTCCCTTCCAACCCCGACCATTCTGTTATTCCGTGATTCTGTGAAATATCCAGCATTTGGGTACCACCTGAAGGTCTTCAGCTCAAAAAAACCTCTGTCGCATCACACAAAATCACATATTCCCTACTGCAGTAGTATTTCACCTTTCTTCAATTTCAAGTTGTGTTACCTCCTCCTCTCGTCATTTGTTCCCCTCCAGGTTCGCTTTCCCTTTTGCTGGCTGCTCTCCGTGCTGATGCAGCACCCATTGTTATAAATCATTAAAGTCTGGCTACGCCGTTAATATCGGTGTTCGGGGGGAGCTGACGCGGAGATGCGGCACGGAGATTTCCTAATGGTTTGTGCTACCTTTGTTAACACGATTGCTCCTCATTGAACTACAAACCTCCAGCCATTTGCCAGCGTGGAGCTCCTGTCATCAGGTGGAGCAACATCAATATTTCAGTGCACAACCACACGCCCCGAACGCCGCAGAATCAGCTCACACCTACCCCAACTCTGCCATCCGTCACGGCACACGGACGGCCACCTGGGACCTCCGCTCCCGCCGCTTCGCTGGATCCCTCCTAAAAAGTTCTCTTTGCCACGGCGACAGCAAAACGCTTCGCGCCGTGGGGTTATTGGATATCGCTCGCTGCGCAGCTACTGCCTGTCCAACAGATCATTTTCTGCCCCCCTGCTTTCCTCCAGCCGCTTGCGACCCAGCCCGTGGCCCGTCCCGAGTCAACACGCACCGTTTTCACACGGAGGGTCACTATTTCCAATCTATGGGTTCATCAGCCCAGCGCCGTGCTGGCCAACAGAAGCAAACCACAGCTGCCAATCCAAACCAGTACAAGCCTGGCGCTGCTTCGGGTGGGCAAAACCGAAGGAGAAACACCCAGGTTCGGCCGTTTCTCCGCACACACAGGACCTCGCTCCAGCCTTGTTCAGGCAGCGCAGCCCCCGGCTAAACAACCGCTCCGGGATGCGGCTGCCTTTTCTTAACCCTGATAAAAGGGCAGGTACAGAAGGAACAAAGCTCCTTCAAATCACGGCAATTCTATAATTGTCTTCCAGCAATCCCACTAATTTCCAACGGCAGACACCGGGTTGGATGCGTGCCACCAGGTCCCAGACCTTCACACACGAGGTCCCACGCCTGTGCAAAGACAGCTACTGCAGCGTCACCTCATCCGGCGATCCGAGACAACCCTGAACATCGCTACGAAGGCTGCCATTATCCCTTTCAGTTTTAAACGATCAAGGCAATAGATCTTCAACAATTTTACATCAGGCAATGATTCTACAACCCCTTTTATCTCACAGAATCACAGCATGGTTGGGGTTGGAAGTGACCTCTGTGGGTCACCCAGTCCAACCCCTCTGCCAAAGCAGGGTCACCCAGAGCAGGCTGGTCTTGAATACCTTCAGAGAAGGAGACTCCACAACCTCCCTGGGCAACCTCTCCCTGGGCACTCTCGCAACATGGGAAACTCTCTGGGTATCAGCCTGAAATCACCTGCACCCTAGATCTTACTTGCAGCATTCCCAGCATTTCTCGTCTCTCCTCGTTGATTCTGAAACTCTTTAGATATCTTGTCCTCTATAGTTGGGAAGCAACACATCACAACAGCTGCACGGGCTTCAGAAGATCCTCATCACAGCCAGACAGTACTCTCAAAGCGCATTTCCACAGGACATGGAATCATAGAATCGTAGTTTGGAAAAGACCTCTAAGATCATCAAGTCCAACCATCAACCGAACACCACCCTGCGTACGCCTCCACAGCACGAACGTTATTGCACACATCTATTTTGTAACCGAGCATCACTGCCTTTTGCTTCTACTCCATCTAAACACCCAAAAAGCCTCAGCTTTCCTGGATGACGCTGGTGCCATGAATTCTCGCGATAAGCTCCAGCAAGCAGCAATGCCACGCTTTCTCCCTAACACGCTCTTTCTTTGCACAAGCCCAGTGGTAACCTCATTCTATTATGGCCAAAGGGCAGATCTCTATCTGCCGCCCTAACGCAGCTTACACTGCATTTGCTCTGCAGTCCTGTGTCCAGTGCTGGGCTCCCCACTTCAAGAAAGATGAGGAGCTACTGGAGAGAGTCCAGCGCAGGGCTACGAGGATGAGGAGGGGACTGGAGCATCTCTCCTACGAGGAGAGGCTGAGGGAGCTGGGCTTGTTCAGCCTGGAGAAGAGAAGGCTGAGAGGGGACCTTAGAAATGCTTATAAATATCTCAAGGGTGGGTGTCAGGAGGACGGAGCCAGACTCTTTCCAGTGGTGCCCAGTGACAGGACGAGGGGCAATGGGCACAAACTGAAGCAGAGGAAGCTCCAGCTGAACATGAGGAAGAACTTCTTCCCTCTGAGGGTGACGGAGCCCTGGCCCAGGCTGCCCGGGGAGGCTGTGGAGTCTCCTTCTCTGGAGATATTCCAGCCCTGCCTGGACAAGGTCCTGTGCAGCCTGCTCTGGGTGACCCTGCTTGGGCAGGGGGTTGGACTGGGTGACCCACAGAGGTCCCTTCCAACCCCAACCATTCTGTGATTCTGTGATTCCACTGGGGGAATAACTTCCTTATTTTTAATTTATTTATTTAGCCTTCATGGTTTTAGTCATGAGGCTTCATCGCCGGGCTCACAGGGCTGGCAGCGGGAGCGCGGCAGCTGCTCGCTGTTCCTCTCACGCCTCGGCAAACGTCTTTGGCAAGGTGCGCGTTGCTAACGGGCCTCGGCGCAGCAAGGTGCGGTGGGACAGAGAGGGGAGAATTATTACCAGGACAAACGAAGGCGGCGGAGCTACGTGACCTGCTTTGGGCGCAGGACACCGTCAGCGTCACGGTCGCCATCAGAAGGGACAGGGCCCTCCGGTCCCCCTGCGGATCTGGGGACGTGCCGCTTCCCCACGGGCTCCGCTGCGCAGTCGCGCGAGCAGACGGCTTCGCGAAGAGCCCGCTGCGTCCTGGCCTGCTCCTCGGGGAAAATCTGGGGAAGGAAAGGAGCTGGTGGATGTCGATCACCCTTCTAAATCTGTCCCCGTCCAGGGCGCTCTTTATAACCTGATCCAAAGTAATAACAGCAGAAAACACAGAGTATGTGAGCAGGTTTTGAATGCGCCTTTTTCCTTCCTTTCCCTTGTTTAGTGTTTATTGCCCTTCAGACTCCAAAAATAAAAAACAGCGCATTTATCTTAACCAGAAAACAGAAACATCTTTTCCTCATAACATTCTGTTTTCAGAAGAAAATGAACTATATCTCGACTGTCAGGTAGCAATGAAGCTCAGAAGCGAAGACACAGACTTAGTCAAAACGGAGCTGGCTTTGCAGTTATCAGCAGCATCAGCCTGCGTCAGAGGGAATTTGATTCATAAAATAAAGTAATATTCAGATTCGGTTTGCAGAAGCCGCTCATATTACAGGCACAGCCAATGCAAAATTGAAACTTGCCCCCTACCTCATCCTGCCGTTGCTCAGGGTTTCTTCTGGAGCTTCCCGCCCCAGCCGAAGAAGGTTGGCTTTCAGCCACAACCTTTTCAGGTGCCTCCAGAAGCTACGTGGGGAATTTGAGGCTCTTCGCTTCCCTCCGGACAGCCCAGCCTTACCATAACGCTCCTAGCTCACCCTCTGAGGTTTGGGCTTGGGAGCAATCGCTCCGGACTCTTTCAATCCAAGGGGAGCACATGGCCTCGGGCTGGGAAGGACCTGCGGAGGTCCTTCCGTCCCAGCCCTGCCCAGGGTGAGGCCAGGCAGAGGGACGCGGTTGGCTCGCTGAGCACCACGACGCTACCCGGGCAAGAAGTCTTCTGCATCCTCTGGTTGGAAGGACAACGGCGAAAACAAGAACAGCCTGAAGAGGCTGGATGGAGCAGGAAGGTCCAACGCCTTGAAGAACCACCTCAGCAACAGCGTGTGCCCTTCCCGAAGTGCCCGTGCCATCACGCCCACGTTGTCACACTCGTGTTGTCACATTTGAGCTCCATGAATCCCTCAGGCACCTTTTTTAACACGCACAGTTGTAAAACCAACTTCTCTACGTGAAAAAGCCTAAAAGGGACATTTCTCAAGCCTATTATGGGCAAATCTGCCTTCGGAGTCGCTGTTATCTGGGGTTTTTTTTCACAGGCAAAGGTATTTCAAGTTCAACTTCAGTTTGTAGCAGGGCCGTACATTACAATTACTTAAACATCTGCTCTTTAGATTAGCATTAACGCTAGCTGTGCAAATTAATCCTACTTTTTATTATGTTCCAAGGAGGCATTTTATATACTTGCTGTGTTTTTCAATCAAATTCCAATAAAAAAATAGAAGTGTTAGACTAGAAGGTGGAAAAGCTCAATATAATCTGAAATTGTATGTATTTTTACTGTGAATTTAAATTTATTTTCCTCCGGGTCTTAAGGCACTTCGCGTTGACGCCATAAAGCAGCGAAGTCAAAACACCTGAAAAATTTGGATTTGGGGCCGTAATATAATACAGACATATCCCCTTTAGTTGGTAAATATCTTTCTGACCTTCATTAATGCCCACATACATATTTTTTTTTTACTGCAGTGATTTAATCCCTTGGTACTCTACAGTACCATTAATGAACGGAGGCTGTGGGAGGGAGCCACTATGGAACCCCTCTGCCGTGAGGAAAGGCTGGGAGAGCTGGGGCTGCTCAGCCCGGAGAGGAGAACGCTCTGGGGAGACCTTAGAGCAGCTGCCAGTGCCTGAAGGGGCCTGCGAGAGACCTGGAGAGGGACTTTTAGAATCATAGAATGGTTTGGGTTGGAAGGGACCTTAAAGATCATCTGGTTCCAACCCCCCTGCCATCAGCAGGGACATCTTCCACCAGCCCACGTCGCTCAGAGCTCCATCCAACCTGGCCTTGAACAAGAGCCTGTAGGGATAGGACAAAGGGTGATGGCTTTAGACTGAAACAGGGCAGATTTAGATTAGATATTAGGAAGAAATTCTTCACCATGAGGGTGGTGAGGTCCTGGCCCAGGTTGCCCAGAGAAGTTGTGGCTGTCCTCTCCCTGGCAGCGTTCAAGGCCACGCTGCATGCAGCTCTGAGTACCCTGAGCTGGTCAAAGAGGTCCCTGCCCATGGCAGGGGGGTTGGAACCAGATGGTCTATAAGGTCCCTTCCAACCCAAACCATTCTATGATTCTGTTACCAGCACTGTGTCACCAGCAATTGACCCTGGCCCACACAGGTCCCCTCCATGCAACCTCTGCACAGCTCTTCTACGTGGGCTTTGAGGGCTCAATCCAGCAAATCTAGCAGGGAACCAAGTGGTCTCTCTGATATTCGGCCACGAGTATTCAATCCCTTCTCAAATTTTCAGCCGTTCTCCCTGCACACTACCCAAACGCCCGCGTTGACCTCTGGATCAGAGGGAGCTGGGTGCCCGTCAGCAGACGGGGAGCCACCAGGCTCGTGCCTGGGAGGCCGGTCGGTGGCCTGGCACCGGAGAGGTGCGCAGGTCCATGCCCAACCACAGCTCCACGTCCCATCACCACCAGGACCTGACACCTCCGACAACGGCTCCGGCTGCCCTGCGAGCTCTTCGGCGAGGGGTACGATGACACCGGTCGACGCGGACGGACAGACGTCCGTCCCACGTGACAGCCGCGAGCCCCAGTAACCACCAAGTGATGCCAGCGCGTACGGGACGGGGTTTTGCAATGTCCACAGCTCTCCACAAGAGCTTCCCCGTCACACACCACAGCGTCTTCAGCGCTGCCTGAGGTTTGATGAAACCTAAAAAGAAATTCCAGCTATGGACCCCACACACCCAAACACTATTTAAAAATAATTAGGGACCTTTTCTTGCATTTCAAGTTAGTACCTGGGTTCCGGGGGCCTGGCAAAGGTTACAACGGCAAGCGGTACCTTGGGATTTTGTTTTTTGATTGATCTCAGTATCTTCCCCAATGGGAGGTTTATCACCAACTCTCTTTATTTAAGTCTAAACACTAGAAGTCTATTCAGTTCTAGGGGTGGGAAAAAAAAAAGGGGGTTGAGTGGGTGTCAGGAGGATGGGGCCAAGCTCTTTTCAGTGGTGCCCAGTGACAGGACAAGGGGCAACGGGCACAAACTGAAGCAGAGCAAGTTCCATCTGAACATGAGGAAGAACTTCTTCCCTCTGAGGGTGACGGAGCCCTGGAACAGGCTGCCCAGGGAGGCTGTGGAGTCTCCTTCTCTGGAGATATTCCAGCCCCACCTGGACGCGGTGCTGTGCAGCCTGCTCTGGGTGACCCTGCTTGGGCAGGGGGTTGGACTGGGTGACCCACAGAGGGCCCTTCCAACCCCGACCATTCTGTGATTCTGTGAAAAGCCTTGTTTTCTCCTGTGTCCCGGAGAGATTTTGAGAGACAGGGACTTTGCAGGAGCACCGACTCGCAGACCTGTTGGGCAGAGGAACCAAACCCTGTCTCGTTTACTGCCAAAAATAAGTTGGCACAAGCAACAAAAGTAGAGTAAGTAACCACAAAAGCACCACCACTAACCTGCAGCGGGCGATACGTGAACATGACGGAGCACAACTCATTCATCACGCTCTTTAGTTGGCAGCGACCACGCACGTTTCCATTTCTGCCCCGTTTAATTATGCACGGCAGCTCCTTTCCCATACACGGACGTACCAGACGCAGCCATTCATCATTTCTGTAGTTTATGTCTTACTCCATTTCGCTTCTCTCTCGTCTTTAACTACAGTTTAAACAGGAGCTTTTGGTCACGCATCTAACACTCTCTTTTTTTCCTTATTAAAAGGAGCCTCCCGCCCCGCCAGCCCCAGCACACGCGGATCCTCTCCTCCATCCCCTAATCCCAACATGTCTGTCCCACATCTGGCCATTCCACATCTGGCTGCTGCTGAAACCAGGCTGGGGAACGTTCTCACACAGGAATTGGAGTCTCTGAAGGAAGAGAGGCGAGGGAGGGAGATTTCCCAAGGATTTTCCCCTTGGGGAAGACTCCTTGGTCACAAAATCACACAATTCCAGAATGGTGGGGGTTGGCAGGGCCCTCTGTGGGTCACCCAGCCCAACCCCCTGCCCAAGCAGGGTCACCCACAGCAGGCTGCACAGCACCGCGTCCAGGCGGGTCTTGAATATCTCCAGAGAAGGAGACTCCACAGCCTCCCTGGGCAGCCTGGGCCAGGGCTCCGTCACCCTCAGAGGGAAGAAGTTCTTCCTCCTATTCAGCTGGAACTTCCTCTGCTTCAGTTTGTGCCCGTTGCCCCTTGTCCTGTCACTGGGCACCACTGCAAAGAGTCTGGCCCCGTCCTCCTGACACCCACCCTGCAGATATTTAGAGGCATTTATCAGGTCCCCTCGCAGCCTTCTCTTCTCCAGGCTGAACAAGCCCAGCTCCCTCAGCCTCTCCTCGTAGGGGAGATGCTCCAGTCCCCTCCTCATCCTCGTAGCCTTCCACTGGACTCTCTCCAGTAGCTCCTCATCTTTCTTGAACTGGGGAGCCCAGAACTGCACACAGGACTCCAGATGGGGCCTCACCAGGGCAGTGCAGAGGGGAAGGAGAACATGGTCATCTGCCCTGGCGTCACCTCCCCGGTGGGGGTAGCCACGAGCAGGTCCCCGCGCTCCCAGCACCCAGCAGGCCACCTCTCCTCCCTGGGGCACATACCCACTCCCCCAGCATTTCCTTTCCTTTGTGCTCCCTCCTCCTCCTCCCCCACCACCACCTCGTTTTCTGCCTCTCTCCGTCCCACACCTCCCCCACGTTCCTCTGGGTCTATTCTCCTCCCGGTACATAATTCACATTAATGTCACTTGGAGCTATGCACGCGTACACAGGGGAGAATGGACCTCTTGGAGCGGAGCTAATTAAGCTCTTCTTTCGAAGTCAGAGCCTGTCATCTCGCAGACATCAGTAGCCTGCTGTCAATCAAGGCGCGTCCCAGGCCGCCTACCTGTTCGCTGCTGGGTTTCCGACAACGACTGCTCGGCTGCGGTCGGCCTCGGCTCTGGCAAAAGCCTCAGAGCAGACCCTGGAATGGACTCTGATTTTTGAAAATGCCTTCAATATTCACACTGCCAGCTAAATTCTGACTCTAGTCAAACCAGTGTAACTCCTCCAGTATTTGCCCTAGTGAGGCCCCATCTGCAGTGCTGTGTCCAGTGCTGGGCTCCCCACTTCAAGAAAGATGAGGAGCTGCTGGAGAGAGTCCAGTGGAGGGCTACGAGGATGAGGAGGGGACTGGAGCATCTCTCCTACGAGGAGAGGCTGAGGGAGCTGGGCTTGTTCAGCCTGGAGAAGAGAAGGCTGAGAGGGGACCTTAGAAATGCCTACAAATATCTGCAGGGTGGGTGTCAGGAGGACGGGGTCAGACTCTTTCCAGTGGAGCCCAGCGACAGGACAAGGGGCAACGGGCACAAACTGAAGCAGAGGAAGTTCCAGCTGAAGATGAGGAAGAACTTCTTCCCTCTGAGGGTGACGGAGCCCTGGCCCAGGCTGCCCAGGGAGGCTGTGGAGTCTCCTTCTCTGGAGATATTCCAGCCCCGCCTGGACGCGGTGCTGTGCAGCCTGCTCTGGGTGACCCTGCTTGGGCAGGGGGTTGGGCTGGGTGACCCACAGAGAGGTCCCTGCCAACCCCAACCGTGCTGTGATTCTGTATCGGTGAATTGCCTATACTGAAGGGAGCAATTCGCATTTAACTCTCTCGAAACTTCACCTCCTGCCAGCAGCCATCAGAAGAAGGCATCACCTTCAGAAAGCCGTCTCAGTGTAAGCAAGAAAGGCACTACCAAGGCATTTGCTGCTCAATCTGAGTTGAATTTATTTCTCCTCCGTTGCCCAGCAGCCTGAAAAGCTCCCCACAAACAAGCCACGGCCACCACCTGCGCTGAGCACAGCCATGCGAGGCTGGGACACCAACGGGACCCTTCCTCCCACCGCCACCCATGGTACCTGAACTCTGGGCTGTTCTCCATCAGTCATCAGCTGGCAGGCTGGGCACGACCCGAGCGTCCTGGCACAGCCAGCCCCTTGCCAGCACCTGGTAGAGCGTCAGAGCCAGAGATGTCCAACAGAGTCCCCTTGCCTGGGCAGACAGCCCCTCTCCCAAGTGGGTTCGCTCCCCAGGAGACCCACACTGCCTTCTCAGCGCCTTCCTCCGATCCCAGCCTACACAAGAGCTCAGTTTTCCAGTACGTCTGAACACCTCTGTAATGTCCAAACTGCAGGAAACAAAGGATTTGCCGTTTCTTTCCACAGAAGTACTTGATGACACAACTTGAGTCCAGGGAAATCCCTGTGAAATGCCTGGATCCAACTTCAGTTCATCTTCGAAATGAGATCATCAGCTTGGCAAGGTGGACACCATCACCGCTCTCCTCTGCCTCACCTTCCCTCCACCGGCTGCAAGGCCCACGCAGCTCGGCCTTTAATTTTCCAACATTTCCACCCCAAATTCCCTCTCCTTTCGACCATAAAACCGAAGCACCGGCGGAGGCAGGAACCCCCAACGCACCGAGGGACACGACCGGCGGTCCCCAGCGCCCTACAAAACCTCTCTGCGGCTCCTGCCACCACCACCACCAAGCTTCCCACCAGGAACCACGGGGGAAAAAGCAACGTCTGATGCACCACGGGAGAGCGGACTGAACAGCCACACCAGCTTTTTTTAGCCTCATGTTTGGTGAAACCTAACTAAAAAATACAAAAATTCAGCTGTGAAGTCACTCAGTAACAAGCTGACGAGGAGATCACACCGAATACCAAGTAAGAGGAAGGAACTGTTTTAGAAGTTATAAAATATCCCTTTGGTGATTACCCCAAAGTAATCCAGGAGGAAACGCACCGTGGTTTGCAATGATCCGTAAATATTCTGTTTTCATTTGCACTTTTTACGGATATAAAACCCTCAGTATTTAAATCTCAGCTGTGAAGTCAAAGGCATAAACATTATATCAGATACAGACTCTGCTTAATACAACTTCAGCAAAGGTGAAGGTCCAAGTGAAGTCCCTGCGGCTTAAAATAGAAATACAAGAGTCTAAAATGTGACTACTTCTCGTAGCTGCGAAAGCCCTGGTGCCCTCTTCCCTAAGGCTTTTTCTGTCTTTCATTCTCCTCCTTACAGGGAACAGCATCGCTGTCTAGCTTCGTGTGATATTTTTGTCGGAGATTCGGAATGGAAAATAACCTAATGGCCTAAATCCACCCAAGTGAAATGAGGAGAAAAATCCACTGACTACAATTAATTGGTTCATTTTCACTGGCTCCAGATTTGTCACTTTGATTAAACCCCACGCTCAGTAGGCAGGTGGCTTGTGGGATGCCAGGTAAGAGGAGTTATCTCCCTTCGTGTCGAATGAAGCCGAAAATATCCAACCCGGACTCACATTGCCTCCACTCTGGTATCAGGTAGATTAAAATTCATACGAACTCTCGGTGACAGCCCATCTCAGTCCAGAGTCCCCAAAATAGGTGTATTAAGAGGAGTGTGGCCAGCAGGGCGAGGGAGGTTCTCCTCCCCCTCTACTCTGCCCTGGTGAGGCCCCATCTGCAGTACTGTGTCCAGTGCTGGGCTCCCCAGTTCAAGAAAGATGAGGAGCTACTGGAGAGAGTTCAGCGGAGGGCTACGAGGATGGTGAGGGGACTGGAGCATCTCTCCTACGAGGAGAGGCTGAGGGAGCTGGGCTTGTTCAGCCTGGAGAAGAGAAGGCTCAGAGGGGACCTAATAAATGCTTATAAATATCTGCAGGGTGGGTGTCAGGAGGATGGGGCCAGACTCTTTCCAGTGGTGCCCAGCGACAGGACAAGGGGCAACGGGCACAAACTGAAGCAGAGGAAGCTCCAGCTGAACCCGAGGAAGAACTTCTTCCCTCTGAGGGTGACGGAGCCCTGGCCCAGGCTGCCCAGGGAGGCTGTGGAGTCTCCTTCTCTGGAGATATTCCAGACCCGCCTGGACGCGGTGCTGTGCAGCCTGCTCTGGGTGACCCTGCTTGGGCAGGGGGTTGGGCTGGGTGACCCACAGAGGGCCCTGCCAGCTCCTAACATTCTGTGATTCTATGACCCGGTGCCTGTAGAAGTGGGAGAAGGAGGGAGGGGTCCCTCGGTCTCCTGAACCATCCTGGAGAATTCACTTCGCAGACTACATAACCGTTGGCGAGCAACTCCCCTTCCCTTCTAGAAACATCAGTTTTTATGGCAAAAAGACTCCATGTTTCCGCTGTCAAAACTCATGGGGTGTGGGACTCTGCCCATGGGGTGAGAACGGGGACACAAGAATCCTCCTTACATCAGTTACCATCCGTTTTATTTTATGGCCTAATTTACTACCAAAAAAATCCACTTTCTGTGCAGTTTTCCACTTGACCTGCGTAGGAGATGGATGCTGGGGAGCCCCAGGCGCTCCGCTCCCCAGATGCTCGGTCCTGGGTGCAAGGGAAGAGGCAGGGAAGGGGAGCTCCTGCCCCAGGAGATCCTGGAGAAGGCCTCTTTTCCCCTGGACTCACAGAGTGGTGGCCAAAGTCATCTCCGAGGGCTTCACTCGGCTGTCAAGCTCTCAGCTAAAACTCTCCAGCCTCTTCTCAAAATCTCACCCGCGTAGCCCCAAGCTACAAAACTACCAAGAGCGATTGTGCTCCTCCATTTACAGTGACGCCGTGAAATTAATTTAATTATGAAGTGCTTTGTTACCCCTAGACTCCAGACAAAGCAGTGCTTGGCAAATAAATATGATTTCTTGACAACTGCCAGGCTTTCATCCGCAGTTATTAACCAAAGAGATTTGATTTCCGTGTTGCTCGCTAAGGTTTGGTTGGGGTTTTTATTTTTTAATTCACTGTCTGGTACTTTGCAAAAGACATCTGGTACGGGATGCTGTAAAGGTCTCAAACAGCACAGAAAATGCTCAACCCCAGCACAACCCGTCCTCTTCCCGTCCTTCGGCAGAAGCCAGGCCCACCACAATCCCAACAGTAACTGAAAAATCATCAACTTGAAAGCTGTCAGGGGCTTGGGGGGTTTTCTGCTGAATTTAAGGCTGGACTATCCCAAAAATGCCGGTCGGGAAATGAATTCCCATGAGAGAGTAACACTGTGTGGGATACCAGAGCCTGGCATCCAGGATGAGTAACATCAAATATGTGAAAGTATTTTGTCAATAATAAAAACAATCTTTACGCTAGGATTGGACGTAATGTTAGAACTCTGGCCCCAAAATCTTTCTACGGTTAATTCTACTCAGAAAAAATTGCATTAAAACTTGATTTAATTTTTTTAAGCCCAAGCTATGGAGATCATCACTGAACACTTGTGCCGTTAATACAATGCTTGAAGATTAAACGAGAGAAGTGCTCTAACTAATTAAACTCTCAAATTTCGTAATACGAGCCAAATTCAAGTCCTCCATCATTTCCCTCATTCATTGCCACATCTCGGACAAAAAAATACTCTCGGTTTCTGGAAACACTTCTAGTATTCTTAGAGCCTCTGGTTTTATTCTGACCTTTCTGCAGTAACTGACTGCGTTTTACATCTATTCACATAAATCAGAATTTGGTACCCACACCCCTCTGGCAGTAACCCAGTATCTAAACATCTCCCCCCTGGTCCTTCATCTATCTACAGATACCCATAAGCGTGCAACTGGGTGTGTGTACGTATACGTGGTTTCATCTACGTTATTCACCTTTTTTTAAATAAGGGGACACTGTGGGGCCTAACCTTTCCAGCTCGAATCGGATTCATTTCCCCACGCACGTGCCCAGCACGCACAGGTCCTGACCGGGACCCGCCAACAACTCCTCCGCTGGTGGTTTGACCACGAGGAACGGAATCGTGTGGTTCTTCCAGAGCAAAATTCCAACCTCCTTCTGTCCTGTCCTCGCGTGAATCCTTTTAGCTAATACAAAGCAAAAGGGCCTGGATACACAGAGAAGGACGGAGATGCCCGACAGAACCAAAAGCCTCCGTTAATTAACAAAATTAGCGCATCTCGGCTGCGCAGTGAATGGGCTGTCCTGCCCCGAGACCACGCGTCAGAAGGAGCAATGTTCAGCCGTCATAAGCTGATGTTATTATACAATCACTACTAATAAAATTGGACCCAAAGCTTATTCATAAATCCTCTGGAAAGTACTTACAAAAATTGCGAGGGCCAAATCCTGCCGTTCTTGGCACAAAAAAAGTCCCCTTGAAGCCATGTGAGCTCTGCGTGACTGAGCCGCGCAGATCTCGGTCTCCGCTGCCCGCAAACTGATGATTCCTGCCTGAATCTCTCCCAGCTATTGATTTCCAGTCTCCACACCCTCCTGTCCATCACCGCAATCAAGGTCCTGCTTAGGAGAGAGCAATTTATCGCTGAACTCTCATAAGACAAGGAGCACAAATTTCAGATCCTCGCCTAATTTCCCCATCACTCACTGAATAATATCCAACTGACGCGGAGAGGTTTTCTTCTATCACTCAGCATACTGCCATTTTGTCCTCCGTGATCTCCACGCTGACCCATGACATGAAGGTGAAAGTCAAAAGATACTCACTGCTCCCTGCTAAAGCTAACCAGCATTACACAAGTCATTTGTCCCTCTGAGTTTTCACCCCTAGAGAATGCTGGTTTGTAAATCAGCAGCGAGGTTCAGTCGCTGATAAAGGGCCACAGGTACACACGGCATTCACAGGGTCTACCAGGGTACAGACACTGCCCAGTCCTCACCCATACGTACGTCAGGAATTCATACAGAGAGCTGCACATCCTCTGCCTTGGCAAGTAATCTCTGCTGGGTTCAGTACCAGAATCCCAGCATGGCGGGGGTTGGAAGGGACCTCTGTGGGTCACCCAGTCCAACCCCTGCCCAAGCAGGGTCACCCACAGCAGGCTGCACAGCACCGCGTCCAGGCGGGTCTTGAATATCTCCAGAGAAGGAGACTCCACAGCCTCCCTGGGCAGCCTGGGCCAGGGCTCCGTCACCCTCAGAGGGAAGAAGTTCTTCCTCGGGTTCAGCTGGAGCTTCCTCTGCTTCAGTTTGTGCCCGTTGCCCCTTGTCCTGTCACTGGGCACCACTGAAAAGAGTCTGGCCCCGTCCTCCTGACACCCAGCCTGAAGACATTTATAAATATTTATTAGGTCCCCTCTCAGCCTTCTCCTCTCCAGGCTGAACAAGCCCAGCTCCCTCAGCCTCTCCTCACAGGAGAGATGCTCCAGTCCCCTCACCATCCTCATAGCCCTCCTCTGGACTCTCTCCAGTAGCTCCTCATCTTTCTTGAACTGGGGAGCCCAGCACTGGACACAGCACTGCAGATGGGGCCTCACCAGGGCAGTGTAGAGGGGGAGGAGAACCTCCCTCGACCTGCTGGCCACACTCCTCCTAATGCACCCCAGGATCCCATTGGCTTTCTTGGCACCCAGGGCACACTGCTGGCTCATGGTCAACCTGTCGTCCACCAGCACTCCCAGGTCCCTCTCCACAGAGCTGCTCTCCAGCAGGTCAGCCCCAGCCTGTACTGGTGCCTGGGGTTGTTCCTCCCCAGGTGCAGGACCCTGCCCTTGCCCTTGTTGAACCTCATCAGGTTCCTCTCTGCCCAAGTCTCCAGCCTGTCCAGGTCACGCTGAATGGCAGCACAGCCTGCCGGTGTGTCCACCACTCTTGACCCCCACCCTTCAGATATTTGTAGGCATTTCTAACGTCCCCAGCTCAGCAGCTTGGGAGATGTTTCACCATGACCTTACGGACCGGCCAGCCCCTCCTGCTAACAGAAAGCCACAGGCCCCTCCGCCAGCCACCAGCTAGGCTGGATGGCTCCAGGCCATCGCAACCTGCGCATCAAGAGGAAGAAACGACACTCCCAAGAAAACGGAGGCCATTCCCTGAAGCTCACGGGACAGCCTGACCCCTCCGCCATCCCATGGGTGGAGGCAGAAGGCAACCGAGTACTGGGATGGGGGAACACCCAGTACCTGTGTCCTTAAATAGTGTAGTGTCTCGTCCTTGCCATCTAGCTCAGGCGTAACTTTGCAAGAGATAGCAGCAAATACTTGTGAGAAAAGTAAAGCGGGAAGAATTACATGCACTTATTTATTATAAATTTGATTTACTGAAATGTGTTACTTCTGCGTTCCGGCTTCAAGGACAATACTTTTCAAAATAGTAACAAAAAATTAAAAAAGCCAAAGCATTCCAGTAAACTGAGGGACAGCATTCAAAAGCCTCCCTAATCTCTCCAAGAACATCAAAACCTCCCAGAGACGAGCCCCACGGATGCAACCTTCCCTTCCCAAAACAGCCCTCAGACCGACGGAAAACCAACAGCTGGATCGAGAAACCCACACGAAAAAACCCAAGCCGTTGGTATCCGTCCAGCTCAGTTATGAGAAGCCAAACACCAATTCCTCTCCAAAACCTGATCCTTTTCCATGCTTGGAAGCAAACCCAAAGCAATTTCTCCTCGAGAAGCCACCAGATCTGGTTTACCACACCAGAGGTCCTTTCCCCGGACCTCTCTATCACACGCTAAGGACTCTTCGCTTCAGACCATCGGAGAACTTTTGGGAAAATATTCTTGTCGGTGGGAAAATATTTCTCACATTTCTAAAGGCCACAGGTAAATCAGCGTAACAACAGGATTTATGCTGCAGTAAAGCACTGAAAAGCTTCGCAGCTCCCTGCGAGAGCGCAAATAATTCAGCCTCCGGGCTGGCCCAGCACCGACGTTAGGAATCTGATGCTCACGGTCCTCAACAAAAGGTGCATCTGCCCACGCTTGATAAATGCCCATACACTTGATGCTGTATTTATTGTAAAGATTTGGGGCTGGATTCAGTTCTTGGATAAGCCCTGTTTTAACCAACAGAGCCCCGCACGCCTGCGGGAGGACAGGAGGACGCGCGGCCAGCTCTCTGGTGAGAGAAGGTCAATGGTCTCCTGGGGTGCATTAAGCAGAGTGTGGGCAGCAGGTCAAGGGAGGTTCTCCTTCTCCTCTACTCTGCCCTAGTGAGGCCCCATCTGCAGTCCTGTGTCCAGTTCTGGGCTCCCCACTTCAAGAAAGATGGGGAGATACTGGAGAGAGTCCAGCGGAGGGCTATGAGGATGGTGAGGGGACTGGAGCATCTCTCCTACGAGGAGAGGCTGAGGGAGCTGGGCTTGTTCAGCCTGGAGAAGAGAAGGCTGAGAGGGGGACCTTAGAAATGCCTACAAATATCTGCAGGGTGGGTGTCAGGAGGATGGGGCCAAGCTCTTTCCTGTGGTGCCCAGTGACAGGACAAGGGGCAATGGGCACAAACTGAAGCAGAGGAAGTTCCAGCTGAAGATGAGGAAGAACTTCTTCCCTCTGAGGGTGACGGAGTCCTGGCCCAGGCTGCCCAGGGAGGCTGTGGAGTCTCCTTCTCTGGAGATATTCAAGCCCCACCTGGACGCGGTGCTGTGCAGCCTGCTGTGGGTGACCCTGCTTGGGCAGGGGGTTGGACTGGGTGACCCACAGAGGTCCCTTCCAACCCCGAACATTCTCTGATTCTGTGATAAATGCCCTTCAGCAATGCCAACCCAAGAAGCGCCTTCTACTCTTGGTACTGTGTCCAGTCCCCCACACAACATCCACCGCCCTACCTCTGCTCCACGGCCCACCCTTCTCCGCATCCCTCCTGCGCATCCTTCCCTACCTCTGCTCACCAGTGGCAGCACCGCTAGAAAAGGCATCCTCATTTCCATTCGGAAAAGCAACTGCTCCTCTAGAAATCCTTTCCCCATAAGGACAAACAGCACGTAAATGTCAGTCAGTCCTGGCTTTTCACTTACTTAAACAGCAGGAGGGACTGATCGTTAATTCACGTCCCACCATTCCCACTCTCCTACAGGACTGGCCATTACTGGAAGCCATCACGCTCCCAACTTTTTGTTATTTAGGCATCCGACGTTCCTCAGAGCATCCATCAAACACGTGATCTCTGAGCTCGGAGTCACAGCACAGCCCTGAGCTCATCCATCACGGCAGCCCAGCACGCGTACGGCTGAAGATTCAAAGCAGGCCTCTTCAAAAACAACGTGGTGCGGCTTCTTGTGGAGGGTGACTAATTTTTAGAACAAAATTTGCATCGAATCTTCTCCAGCTATTTGCAATTACCAGCAACTGAAACAAGTGACAAACAGCTTTGAGCACTTCCCTTCAGCAGGGTGTTAACCAGAACAACCTCCAACTAATTGAAAGCCAAAGTTTCAAGTAAGCAAACTGAAATATGACTTTTGAGCACTCCAAAGCCCTCAAATCTTCAGAATCCAGCTTATTCTACAGAAAAGAAATACACCAGGACCATGTATACGTGGAAATCCAGGGCCATACGGAGTGCACACGTAGGTGTGGGATGGTGGAGAGCAAAGCTCTGTCGCTGCGATCTCTCAGTAGAGGCGTGCAAATAATTGCTTGTGGGGTCAGTGAACGCCAACACAAACATCAGGTTGGCAAAGATGGTTTTGCACAAAAAGGAAGAAAAAAAAAAAATCAGCAGGGAAATATGCAGATGATGTAATATGCATATTCCTACCCGTTTCTGCTGTATCCCTCCCCATCTAGGCAGCGCTCCTCTAACCTGCCTGGCCGCTCCACGCATTTCCATTCCACAGGCAGCGTCCTCGTGCTTTGCAATTTGCCTTGTTTCTCACCGTTTCGCCTCCCTTCTCACTTCACTAGCTTCCCATAAATTGCTTCTTTCGTGTTCAAAATCACTGCTGTTGCGTTTAATTTGGACATCCAACTCTCTTCTCCGGTTCCTCGCTGCCTTTCTGCTTTCTGCAATTCTTTCCCTTTCTTCTGAGCACCTCACGCAACGACTCCCTCAGAAATAACTGCCCCAGTAAGTTTATTCTGGAGGAGCTTTCAGTGTTACCTGCTGCCACAATCAGATTCCCTAGGATCCGCCCAATTAACGCCAGCTCCGATAAACGCTCCAGGATCGACTCAATTTCAGACCTGAAGAAAGGCGAGACACTTACGGAACCTCCAGCAACCTCCACGGGGTGGAAAATACTGCTGCTGGCAAATCTGTCTCACCAGGGAAGACAAGGGCCAACTAAATCTCCCTTTCCTTCTTCCGTGGACTTTTCTGAGTGCTTTTGGCCTCAAAAGAACTGGAGAGTATATAGAATCATAGACTCATTAAGGCTGGAAAAGACCTCTAAGATCATGAAGTCCAACCTTCAACCCAACACCACCAAGAGGTGTTTTTACAGTAAATGCAGATCATGTTTATCATTCAGTCTTTCCTGTTCTTACTGTTCTTTTTCTCCCTGGAGAAAAGGAACACAAATGAGATGAAAAGTCATCTTGGGGCAGAACCAGTGTGAGCGTCCGTGCTGCGTCCTCCAGAGCCCTGACACGTTCCTGCCTTTCACACAACGCAAAAGCCACCAAAGCACCCAAGTCACCAAACGCAGCAGAGGCCCTGAAACCACAACACCCATAACCCTCCTGCTTTATTTCATAACAAAGTACAGAAGACTCTGCCCTATTTCCATCCAGACCAGTTAAACCAGTATAAACGTCGCGCCCCGCAAGTCCAGCCCTTCCCAGGGTGCATCCTCACCGTGTCAGCTGCGCAGGACTTCTGGCCACCCAGGCACGTGGTTGAGCAAGATGGGGATTAACCAGGTCTGACTGCATTTAATTTCTAACACAAACAGCCCAGTGGGAGCCGCAGCAAATGCTCCTTGTGACGGGGAAGGAAGACATCATCGCTCTCGATCACAAAGCGGAAGAGCTGGCAGAATTTTTTTACTCTGCTCTGGCTGGCCCTGGACAGGATCATGCCGTCCTGGTTTTGAGAGAATTAAATGGTTTTGAGAGAATTAAAAAATGGCTTGTTTTTAGGATTGCTATTGCCAGGATTAACCTTGTAAAAGTGCACAACAAATGCCTGACTCGTCTCACTGGTGCTCATGGCGGGCCAGCAACTGCAGGAACCAAATCCAGGTCTCCTGCAAAGCAGAGAGCAAGAGCTGGAAGCCCAGCGCTGCTCTGAGGTTGATGCTACAGAATCACAGAATGGTCGGGGTTGGAAGGGACCTCTGTGGGTCACCCAGCCCAACCCCCTGCCGAAGCAGGGTCACCCCAGTTCAAGAAAGATGAGGAGCTGCTGGAGAGAGTCCAGCGGAGGGCTACGAGGATGGTGAGGGGACTGGAGCATCTCTCCTACGAGGAGAGGCTGAGGGAGCTGGGCTTATTCAGCCTGGAGAAGACAAGGCTGAGAGGGGACCTTAGAAATGCCTACAAATATCTGCAGGGTGGGGGTCAGGAGGACGGGGCCAGACTCTTTCCAGTGGTGCCCAGTGACAGGACAAGGGGCAATGGGCACAAACTGAAGCAGAGGAAGTTCCAGCTGAAGATGAGGAAGAACTTCTTCCCTCTGAGGGTGACGGAGCCCTGGCCCAGGCTGCCCAGGGAGGCTGTGGAGTCTCCTTCTCTGGAGATATTCAAGACCCACCTAGACAAGGGCCTGTGCAGCCTACATTAAAGCAACCCCTACTAGGTTACAACAGCCCCTTCGCAGGAGCACTGCGCTGAAGGATGCCGCTCCCACTCCAATACAGACACATCTGGCAGCAGCCAAAGTCTCCAAGCCCAGCCCGGTGTCTCGATTTCGGGTCTCCTTCTGCCTCCCGAGCGGCATACGTACATTGCTGCCTCTCCTCCAGCAGCCCTCTGTAACCATCTACAGGTCTCTAACACCCCATTTTCACAGCAATTTAACTCCTCGGTCAAATTTGATTGAGAAAGAGCCTCTGAGCTCCGAAGTTAAGATGAAACCAGTCTGGACAATGTGGTCTGCACTTAACTCGAGAGAGTCCTTTCAAGAACGTCTGCTGCAGGACTTCTCGCCACTCTTGGAAAGATCCCAGCACATCGATGGGGCTTCACGCCAGGAGAGGATGTTTTCTAGAGGTTTGGTCACAGCAGACGTTCTACCATAGTTTTCCTCTCCTTTGACTTCACAAAATGACCAAGGAAGAGAAATCCACAGCTACAGAAGGTGATGTCATGTACCTTTACTCTGATATTGACTGCCTTTTTACAGTACTTCCCTTTCAAATAACGAGCGGCCCAGAAATAGAAACATAACCCATCAATTAATCTGTCCACCTAATTACTCAAAGCCAAATCTGGTGGAAATGCAGACTTGCACGCTGGCTTCTACGGCATCAGAAAGCCCCTCCGGATCCGTGTGAGGAAGCGGGAGGACACAGCACTGCAAACTTCACAGCAAGGTAAGCCTGAATCGCAGCCGGTGTGCCCGACGGCAGCACGCATCGGCTCACCCCACGCAGGCACTCCTCATTTACTCAAGCTTTTCTACATGTGCAGGATTCGGGTTGCGCAGAAGGGGATTTAAGTGCTTCATTTGTTCAAAAACATGAGAGATTTTGCATCTTTGATTCACCTCGTCAGTGCCAGAACCTCAGGCTGTTGAACATCTCAAGGGTGGGTGTCAGGAGGATGGGGCTAAACACTTTCCAGTGGTGCCCAGCGATAGGACAAGGGGCAACAGGCACAAAGTGAAGCAGAGGAAGTCCAGCTGAACATGAGGAAGAACTTCTTCCCTCTGAGGGTGACGGAGCCCTGGCCCAGGCTGCCCAGGGAGGCTGTGGAGTCTCCTTCTCTGGAGATATTCCAGCCCCGCCTGGACGCGGTGCTGTGCAGCCTGCTGTGGGTGACCCTGCTTGGGCAGGGGGTTGGGCTGGGTGACCCACAGAGGGCCCTTCCAACCCCGACCATTCCGGGATTCTGTGATTCTGTAACTGCTTAAGAATTTTAAGAGCAAACTGAACGTCAAGGGTTTCAAGACCCAACCCCGCCGTTGTGCAAGCCAAATGCAACGAGGGTGCTGCTCGGCCTCTGCCATGTTGGCACCCTCACAGTTACAGGACAGTATAATGGGGAAAGACGTTCATCTTCCAGTGATTCCAGCGTCACGCTGAATATTAACCAGCAGGCTCATACAACACACTAAACCCACCCATCACCCATTTCACAGAATCCCAAAATGGTCGGGGTTGGAAGGGACCTCTGTGGGTCACCCAGTCCAACCCCCTGCCCAAGCAGGGTCACCCAGAGCAGGCTGCACAGCACCGCGTCCAGGCGGGTCTGGAATATCTGGAAAACACTGTGTGCCTACAATCAAACATTTTTGTGAGATGGGTATTTCCATCACAAAATGCAGGAGCCAAATTACGTATGTAAAGCTCCGGCTTAACGCATTACAAATCAGTGTTTCTCCTTCCCCTCTTCATATTTACCTTCTTTGCTCACACAGAGCCAATCACTTCATGAAACACAGGTGTGAAAAAATTATTCCGATTTCCAGAAACTGTCTGCTGGAATCAAATTCTAGCAAACGGAATAAATCCACGTGAGACAGAAGATGAAATCTCTGCAGGTGTCTATCAAGCCTAAAGCCCTGATCCGAATCCCCAACGCACCCTCGGCCGAGATCACCGGCGCGACGGGGATTTGTCGCGGCGCGGAAGTCATGCGTCCTGCACCCCGTTCCTGTCCCGGCGTCTCTACGTGCGCGAGCACTTTGGGTTGAGACTTCTGATTTGCAGGAACAACTGACTCTGCTTTTCCAAGGTATTTTTTTTATTCCTAGCCTGTGTCCAAAGTCCGCTCTTGACACGGGAAACCTCAAAACATCAACAGCTTTTCTCCTACCGCCTGAAGGAGCTTTTACAGCGGTGCAAGGAAAAACAACTGAAAGGGATTGCAAAGACAAGAACACTTGCACAGGAAAAGTTTGGCACGTGTATAAACACAGAGGGCGGTTTTCCCTTTAAAAGTCAAAGTTTACCTCGCAGTAATTTCATCCCACAGCAATTTTCTAATTGTTCATTAAAAACACATTAATTGTATGTAAAGAGCGTCATTTATCGCTGTTTGGAAGTGAAAATAGAAAACCCCAGGGGGCCAAAAGGTGGCCTGAACGCATACTTCTGATTTATCCCTGTAAAATCCGTCCCTGGGTACTGTTAATTACTATAACTAACAGGAGAAGACATCACATTTCTACTTTAAAAAGTATTTTTTAATGAACCCATGCATTAATCATGAACATCCAACACTTCAGTAAAGCACCACATCTTTCAGGGAAAAGGAGTGCATGCTTCTGTTGATTATATATAGCACACAAAGCCATATTTTTGCATGAGTGCAAAACCACTCTCCAGAAGTCATAACACAAAATAAACCCATCTAGCAACAAAAGAAGACGAGAAAACCCCGCGCCATCACGCTACACGGTCTCACAATTACCCTCGCCTCTTTTAATGAAGACGTAGCACACCGCTTCGGAGGCCTAATTTACACTATAGATCAAAACTATGTGAAATTTTCTAATTCTCTGCAGGGGGAGGGAGGCTGCCATCTCCCCGGCTTCCAACGCACGCTTCTATTTCCATTTACAAAATGAGTATCCGACACGGTGGCGAAAGACTGCTAGGATGTGTTTAATCTGGCACTGAACTTCTGATTCTCAGACGACCAAATAATATCATGACTATATTAACCCTAGGGATAAAAACTGAAACATTCAGTTCCAGATAAGTCCTTCCAGCTTGGGTTTTTTTTTCAAATGTTAGATCACAATCTGAAGGAAAAAGTTAATTACCGCAGTAGCGCACACTTCCAATTCTGCTTTCGTCTCTTCTAGCAAGCCGGTTTGCTTCTCTAACTACGGACTACTAAGAACCTGCATTTTCCCTCTCACTGCAGGTATACATGTGTGCACATACATTTTCTATATGTATGTTCACGTGCATACAGAATCCCAGCATGGTTGGGGTTGGCAGGGACCTCTGTGGGTCACCCAGCCCAACCCCCTGCCCAAGCAGGGTCACCCAGAGCAGGCTGCACAGCACCGCGTCCAGGCAGGGCTTGAATATCTCCAGAGAAGGAGACTCCACAGCCTCCCTGGGCAGCCTGGGCCAGGGCTCCGTCACCCTCAGAGGGAAGAAGTTCTTCCTCCTCTTCAGCTGCAACTTCCTCTGCCTCAGTTTGTGCCCGTTGCTCCTTGTCCTGTCGCTGGGCACCACTGGAAAGAGTCTGGCCCCGTCCTCCTGACACCCACCCTGCAGATATTTAGAGGCATTTCTAAGGTCCCCTCTCAGCCTTCTCTTCTTCAGGCTGAACAAGCCCAGCTCCCTCAGCCTCTCCTCGTAGGGGAGATGCTCCAGTCCCCTCCTCATCCTCGTAGCCCTCTGCTGGACTCTCTCCAGTAGCTCCTCATCTTTCTTGAACTGGGGAGCCCAGAACTGGACACAGCACTGCAGATGGGGCCTCACCAGGGCAGAGTAGAGGGGGAGGAGAACCTCCCTCGACCTGCTGCCCACATTCCTCCTAATGCATCCCAGTGTACACCCAGATGTATCCGAGACACCAAAATACACCCAACTTCAGCAATGCACACACAAACATACCCACTTTCACACGCACCAACTCGCCACATACAGAATTTAAACCACCTCCAGCCACCAGACCGCATCTCATGCCCTGTCCACACGTGCAGAGCACCCACAGAAGCCACCGGACTGCAAAAAGCTGCCCAGGCACTCTGAAGGGACTGTCCGGCCCCTAACGAACATTGGGAATTAAAGCAGGATTTAGTCTAATGAGGGCACTGCTCCCTCAGCCATTCCCAGGTAGCACCGGTGGAGCTGAGCCCCCCTACCCGGTTCATTCTCGGCAGGGCAGTAGGTATTTTGCTACATCATTTGGTCTTACCAGAAAACAAGCGCTTTCTGGCTCGTTACGAGCTCTTTTACGAGCGACACGGAGCTTCGGCATACGGTGAGCAATTATGCACTTATCTGTACAGCAGGCTAAGGAGTTCTTTCGTTTTTTCAAAACCTGCTGAAGTGCAGAGTCACCCAAATGCTCATCTATTCCATCAGTCACAAAAACAACTTGGTTTCCCGACCCACAGAAATGCCAGCGCGCTGCCTGCATGAGAAACGGCCTGCAACGTTCTCCGAGGAGGGGGAGGCCACCTCCTAGGGACCTCACATACCTCCACCGGCTTCGCTCTACCCCCTGGCCACCCACATCAGCCCGGGACAGCTGCTAACAGCTGGAGCAAGGCAGAGCCAGGGCTGCACGCACCGCGAGGATACTCACCGCGAGCGCTCAAATCCTACTTTCTCCTCAGTGATGAAGAGAGATCGCCTGCGTGCTCATGGTTTAATCATTGCACACTGTCTTCACCACGATCACAGAATCCCAGCATGGTCGGGGTTGGAAGGGAACTCTGTGGGTCACCCAGTCCAACCCCCCTGCCCAAGCAGGGTCACCCACAGCAGGCTGCACAGGACCAGGCATGGCTTGCACATCTCCAGAGAAGGAGACTCCACAGCCTCCCTGGGCAGCCTGGGCCAGGACTCTGTCACCCTCAGAGGGAAAAAGTTCTTCCTCATCTTCAGCTGGAACTTCCTCTGCTTCAGTTTGTGCCCGTTGCCCCTTGTCCTGTCGCTGGGCACCACTGAACAGATGCTACGAAGCCCAGCAGACCCCACTCTGCAGGAAAGGGGGGAAAAACCAGTCCCTGGCAATCTGGCTGTTAGGGAAAAACTCCCTTCTGAGCCCAAACCTGGCAGCTGTTTTAAGTACAGATGCACAAGCAGAAGACAGCAGCCAGGAACCCACAGGAACTGATTCTAACAGGAATACAACTGCCCCTTCCTCCACCCTGCCTCTTCTGTGATCATTGAAGGAGTTTTCCCTCACAGATATGAGATGCAGATTTGTTACGTATTTAAGGCGACGCAGCAAACCAAAGCCCAAAGCCACAACACCCAAAAAAGCCCTGCTAGCGTTTAGAGTAACACAGTACAAAGGATTTGCAAGGAGGTGGGAGCAGAGGATGGGATGTGTTCGTTAGCTGCAGCCCTTCTAGTCCAGACAGCGGACAGTTAAGTCCTGGTTTGGAACCATTATGGTTATTCCTTAATCTGCTGAGGAAGGGAGAGAAGCAACACCTCGAGCCACGCGGAGAAGTCACCTGTTGCAGCTCGAAGGACCGCGGAGGGGTATTTCTCAGCCCCTCCTCACCTTACAAGGGGCAACGGGCACAAACTGAAGCAGAGGAAGCTCCAGCTGAAGATGAGGAAGAACTTCTTCCCTCTGAGGGTGACGGAGCCCTGGCCCAGGCTGCCCAGGGAGGCTGTGGAGTCTCCTTCTCTGGAGATATTCAAGCCCCGCCTGGACAAGGTCCTGTGCAGCCTGCTGTGGGTGACCCTGCTTGGGCAGGCGGTTGGGCTGGGTGACCCACAGAGGTCCCTTCCAGCCCTGACCATTCTGTGACTCTGTGATTATCGGGGCTGCGAACGCCAGGGAGGGCTCGCGTGTCGCAACGGAGGGGTGTGGGACAGCCTTCGGCACCTACCCTTGGAAGGCTGATGACCACGAAGGAGGAGAATGGTTTTCCTTGGTCACAGCTTCAGGAGGCATCTGCCAACGATGTCTGTGGAAATCTTTACCAACTGTAATTTTAAAAGATCGACTTCTTCCCAGGAGCCAGATAGACTGTTCCCAGGGATGGATTTTGGAAACCGTTAGCTGCTCGCTTTTTCATATTACAGACTAACGTATATGCCATCCAGAAATGCTTTACAAAAAATGAGGAACAAATTCAGGTAAGTTGCTGATGGATCGTATACCGAGAGGCCAAATTTTCATCATACATTCACCGAATTACCTTTTAAAATCTAATTTATCGTCAGGCTAACTCTGGTCTCATTTGGAGCTCACAAGCGCCGGGACGATCAGCATTTTACGACCGCCGTACATCACAGCTGTGTCGCACCCCTTTTACTACAGGAATCTCCAAGCATTTTGCCACCCTTCATAGGTGCTCGCAGCGGTGCAGCCGTACAACCGCGATAAGCACCTCCTCATCCTCATTTAACTCCGCGGAGAGGCGGCAATGGGACAGTTAGGAGGCCGTGGCAGCGTCACAGAGCCGTTTGGGAAAATGAGATTTTCGAACGGGTACGATTGAAAACTACAAAGCAATCAGGATTCGTAGAATCATAGCGTGGTTTGGGTTGGAAGGGAGCTTCAAAGATCATCTGGTTCCAACCCGCCTGTCACGGGCAGAGATGCTAAATAACCAACTAGAAAATTAGATAATATTAAACTAAAAAAATTAGATAATAATAAACTCTATGCCAAAGCAGTCTGGCCTCAGCGTCAGCGGGAAGGACCACAGGACCTTCAGCTCTGCAGCTCAGCCAAGGAGAAGCACTCGGGGCAGAAACCTCCACGCCAGCATTCATTTAGCTGGCTGAGCAAACCGGGCAAGGCAACCCCAGCTCCAGGAGCATCTGGCTGTGGGTTTTTTGATGTTTTTTAAGTCATGCAGTGACCCGGATTGACCTTGTATGAAGGTTTCCTTCTTTCTGACACAACCCGTTTACCCACCATATGGGAACGGAGCAGGCAAAGCCCGGAGCCCGGCAAAGGGCGATGCAGGGAAACTCCCGGCGCTGCGAGAGGTGTCAGGAGCAATCAGAACTAATGAAATAGTCACTGCTCTCAGGTATGGGGCACGTTAACGCACACGGACAGATCTCGTTTACCGAGACAGAGCCTGGCAATATCAATTATCCGACGCTCCAGCACCGTCACACTCCGCCTTTCAGGGCCATTTGAATTGTACTCAGGTAGTTCCACTCATCTGCAATCTGAGGAATGTGTTAATAAACACAGGCCTGAATCACACCATTGATTTGTAAGTGGAATTTCCCATTAAAATCTGTCAAGAGTATTACTTTAAAAAAAAATAATGGTATAATATAGCCCAGGGTTCTGCTGTAACATACGCCTAGCGGTATAGCTCTCAGTCTCACGGGTGATGGATGAGCTTGTTTGTTCTGTACTGTCCCTGCAGGATCTTTCCAGAGGTCTCGCCGCCACCAGCAGCAGTTGGTGGCCATTGCTGGAGGGCAGCAAATTAAACAACGGAGCAAGAGTCTCCGACCTGATTTGTGCAGGCTCAGCAAAAACCTGCAAATCCATCGCTCTCACACTTCCACTTTGGGCTCTGCTCCGGTTTCTCTCTGGCTGTGAGCTTGTTCTCCTGAGCCTCACGGGTTTGGTGGCACCTAACTAGTTCTGTGGTTACTGCTGGGTGCACGTGGCGTTCCTGGGACGCTCTGCAAGCTCCGATATGAAAAGGAGGAGTAACAACACAACACCAACAGCCCAGGCTTGGCGCACGCAGGGATGCCTCCTGTGACTCTTCGTCACCGGCCTCACTCCGCAGCACCTCAAGAATTTGTGATAAAGACAGACCAAGGAACGTGCACAGTATCAGACTTCAGCAAGTCACCGGCAGAGAGAAGGTGTTTCTGGTGGGGAAAGAAATGCAAAGACCATTTGCAGGGAGGAGCTTTTCCTCCTCTGGCCTGGCTGAAAGAGCTCTGCAAAGGGCTGCTTCAGGCTCTTCCCACCCAAGGATGGGAACCTGCTCCTGTTTTCTAAGGGAAAAGATGCAAGGGATGCGGAGGTGTATAAAAAATCTCAAATCCAAGGCGAATGGGCAAAGGGGTGGGAGGGAGAAGATACTTTAGACTTTTTCAGAGTTAATGACTCTCTCTTCCAACCTTGCTCTCACGTTACCTTAAACAAAATAGGACATTACAGGACTGAAGTGGAAATATCTGCGGTGCACGGAGTCCGTGGCTCCAGCTGCTTGACACTATCCTCCTTTTTAGCTGTAGATAGTTTGGGGTAAAATTCAGGAAAAATATAAACTCAGAATTTCTTAATTCCTCCTGCAACAAAGAAAAGGGATTAGGTGGCTTCCCTCGCTGGTGAGACCACTGACATAGGTAAAATTTTTTCTATTTTTGTATTTTTCCTAATACCGAATTTGAACCTCCCCTGCTGCAGCTTGAAGTGGCGTCAAGTTGTGCCAGGGGAGGTTTAGGTTGGGTATTAGGAAAAATTTCTTCACCAAAAATATTGCCAAGCACTTGACCGGGCTGCCCAGGGAAGCAGTGGAGTCCCCATCCCCGGAGGGATTTAAAAGCTGTGGAGTTGTGGTGCTTAGGGACGTGGTTTAGTGGTGGACTGGGTGGTGTGAGGTTAGCGGTTGGACCTGATGATCTTATGGGTCTTTTCCAACCTAAATGATTCTATGAATCTATGAATATACATATAGTATGTATATATATATATATATAGATATAGATGCCTCCTGTGACTCTTCATCAACGGCCTCACTCCGCAGCACTTCAAGAATTTGCGATCAAGACAGATCAAGCTCACATAAGGAGCATCGCGGAGCGGGGGGGGAACCAGAGTATTCTTTTATTGCACGTTTGAGATTAAAACCATCTCATACTTGATGCACAAAAACCAATTTGCAACGAAGCGACGGTGCCAAGGGATTTGGGTGGCTCCCAGCCAGTGTGCCCATTTAAGCAGGAGACCTCCCCTCGGTGAGGATCGGAAAATTTGCTCATTAAGAGAGCGACGGCGTTTGCCCCGTTTGTGACTGCTTGGTTGAGCACCAAGCATTGCTCCCAACCTCGAGTGGCCGCTGTCCTCGCGGTGGTGTCATCTGCCATCGATTGTAATTGAGTTCTATTAATGACGGAATTCAATTAGACCCAAATCAAGAGATAACTAATACTTTTAACAACACACGGCCAGCTTCTGACAAATTCCCTACGCAGATGGAAAAGCTTGACAGAGTTACCAGTAACAGAATATCCCCCTCTGGAGAGATGTTAACAACCCTTTTAATATCAATACACCTGCTACAGCGAAGCTATTTGGTTACAGAGACTCAGCGCCGAGGTGAGCACATCGGGAACGCAAATGATGGACAGCAAACTGCGTTAGGAGCCTTTTGCTGATGCGAAGGTGTCTCCGTGGAAGTCAGTGAAGATTTATTCAGGTTGAGAATCTGGCCTAATGTATTGAAAGAACCTTTCTCTCGCTTTTTATAATTGTTTAAATCGTTAATATTTGATGGATTAAAAAAAAAAAATCTGATTTATTCTCCATTACTGCGGGCTTAGAGAACTGTGTGGGCAGTATGGAAGTACAGCTGTTTACCCAGTTTCCTCCTGAATCTTTCATCCAGATGACCTTTATTTCAGATTAATGAAAACAAAGAATGAATAATGCCTGTGCGAGAGGGCGATCGCAGCAAACCGCCACGTGTAACCGTCTCCACCAGAATATACGTCTCCTAACACACACCTGCAATTCCAGAGCATGCAGCTGTGCTAATTTCCACAAACTGAGTATCCCCTTACCTTTAAAGTCAAAAGCGATTAGTCAGAAATCTAAAAACATAAATCTCCAGGATTTTTCAAAAAAGCATTGCACGTACAACACCCTCAGTCCTACAGCACTTCTAATTATGCATTAATACCCTTTTCTAAGCAGCCTTACGCCGCTGGTTCGCCAAACGTCCTATCAACACTGGGACCATGGGAGACATCAGCCCCTTTTGGCAGCTCTGTCAGCGGCACAGAAAATTTCTACGCTTACAAATCTCTGTGGACGCTGAAAAAAGCCATTCTGCCATTATCCGGCGGTATGAAGCCGTCCCTGTTTTGCATCCTCCTAATAAGGAACGGTGAAACACAGAATCACAGAATCACAGATCACAGATCACAGAATAGTAGGGGTTGGAAGGGACCTCTGTGGGTCACCCAGTCCAACCCCCTGCCGAAGCAGGGTCACCCACAGCAGGCTGCACAGCACCGCGTCCAGGCGGGTCTTGAATATCTCCAGAGAAGGAGACTCCACAACATCCCTGGGCAGCCTGGGCCAGGGCTCCGTCACCCTCAGAGAGAAGAAGTTCTTCCTCATGTTCAGACGGAACTTCCTGTGCCTCAGTTTGTGCCCATTGCCCCTTGTCCTGTCACTGGGCACCACTGAAAAGAGCTTGGCCCCATCCTCCTGACACCCACCCTTCAGATATTTGTAGGCATTTATAAGGTCCCCTCGCAGCCTTCTCTTCTTCAGGCTGAACAAGCCCAGCTCCCTCAGCCTCTCCTCGTAGTGGAGATGCTCCAGTCCCCTCACCATCCTTGTAGCCCTCCGCTGGACTCTCTCCAGTAGCTCTTCATCCTTCTTGAACTGGGGAGCCCAGAACTGGACACAGGACTCCAGATGAGGCCTCACCAGGGCAGTGTAGAGGGGAAGGAGAACCTCCCTCGACCTGCTGGCCACACTCTTCTTGATGCACCCCAGGATCCCATTGGCTTTCTTGGCAGCCAGGGCACACTGCTGGCTCATGGTTAACCTGTCGTCCACCAGGACACCCAGGTCCCTCTCCGCAGAGCTGCTCTCCAGCAGGTCCACCCCAAGCCTGTACTGGTGCATGAGGTTGTTCCTCCCCAGGTGCAGGACCCTGCACTTGCCCTTGTTGAACCTCATCAGGTTCCTCTCTGCCCAGCTTTCCAGCCTATCCAGGTCACGCTGAATGGCAGCACAGCCTGCTGGTGTAAACAAGAGCTGTCAGATTCAGTTAATTTTTTAACTCGCTTCACGCTGCTCCTCACACAGGAGGACACGGTATTCATTGCGTCCAGGGAAAATAAAGAGGTCCGGAGCCCCCATAAATAAATACATAAAAGTCCCAATGTCCTTTATAACAGCAAAGTCCAAATCTAAGACCGTTAACTACTTTCACACGTATGACAGGCTCCTCTTCAATAATTCATCTAAACCTTTGCAGTCTTCTGAGCGGAAAGCCGTGTAGGAAGCTTCCTTCCACAGCAGAATGAGGGGATTGTGGGCCTTTTTGCCAAATTTACAAATACCACGGAGGAGACTGGGATAACCGGTCACGCCAATAGCACGCTCAGAGCATCTATAATACAACAAAGGAGGGAGAAACTAGGAAAAAAGGGTATTCACTGGGGAGAAGGGAAACAGAAGCACCATGGCATTTGGAAAACGAGTATGAAATTCATAGAGTTGTATCATGATGGGGAAAACCTCACAACACTGCAACCATACAAAATATATACAAAATGCCATCTACAACCATCTCCTAAAATGCACACTCCGTTCTGCTGGACCACCCTCCTCCAAGGCTCTCCCTCAGGCGGTTCCACGGGTGGTTCGGCACAAACCCCAGCCAACACCATGGTTACTAACTACACACCTACAAAGAATTTGCGCCAGTCCTTCCCTGGGACCCGACTCCAGCGCCCGCCGCCACCATGACGACAACCAGAACCTCAACCCGAGCAAGACGATGCCCCGCTTCTTCAGCAGTCTACAGGTTGGTGCATTTGGGTCCCACCACCACCATGGTCTGTTGGGTGTCTTCAACAGCGGGGAAGAGCAGAGGGAAAAGTTTTAAGGACTTTTTCTCTCTTCTGAGCATCAGAAGGCAGAGAATTAAAAAAAAAAAGGAAGGGAATATGGACAAAGGCCCCTCAGAGCCCTTTTAAATGTCTGTCTTCTTCCCCTGATGCTTCTACAGGAAAAATATGAATGAACATTGTGGACAGAAACTTAAAAGAATGTTTATAAAATGCTTTTTAGACTTTGGCTAGCGAAGGGAGGAGTGTTGGAGAGACTCAGGGGGAAGCAGGTTCAAGCACGAGCTCTGCACCAAATGAGCCCTTCTGGGTAGCTGTGGGCTAAGGATGAACATCCAGCTCTGCCCAGTACCTGCTGCCGGCCCCAGGACAGCCCACTCCTTGCTCCTAAGTCAACTCCACTCCTAGGGAAGCAACCTTCAGGTTCTATCACAAGGTTTTTGGGAGCCCTGCCATTAAAAAGAAACACTTTACACAATTATATCACCGACTTTCTCCAGAGCTGTCGCGTTTCTGGCTAATTACTGCTCTCCGAGCTCGACAGCCAGACAGAAGCGCCCACCAGTTGAGCTGCAGGTCACACCACTAACGTAGGCACCAGCCTTCCGAACCGAGATGTCTCGGATTCACTGAACCAGATCTGGTTGCTGGGGGCTTTTATGTTCCTCCTCAAAACACAGTCCAAGAAAAAGCAACAACGAACCCGGATTAAGCTTCTGAAAAAAATATTTAGGAGGTCGGTGTTCAGCTACGCCAAGAGCACCCACCTCCGGCTCACGACGGTTGCTCCTGGCGGCAAAGGGCCAGGGACGGGCGCTGGCTCCGGCTGCGCGGGCAGCAGCACAGGCAGATCAGGAGCATCCGTCCAGGATCAATCTGTTCAGCTTGTCAGCAAGGCTATGAAGATGTGCCTTCACAGAATCACAGAATCCCAGACTGGTCGGGGTTGGAAGGGACCTCTGTGGGTCACCCAGCCCAACCCCCTGCCCAAGCAGGGTCACCCAGAGCAGGGGGCACAGCACCGCGTCCAGGTGGGGCTTGAATATCTCCAGAGAAGGAGACTCTACAGCCTCCCTGGGCAGCCTGCTCCAGTGCTCTTCACTGTACTTCGTACCTTCTCGGGGAGAATTCACTGCTAATTTCATGGGGAGAGGCACAGCAAGAACCAGTGGCAAGAAACCAAAGCCAAGCAAATCCAAACGAGAAACCAAGGAAGAACGAGCAAGCAAAAAGCAACCCAGAGAGTGCGATTCTGCCGAGGGAGAATGTTCTCCAGCCCAGCACAGCCCTGCAAGGCAAACGGATGAAGTTCTATGGATTGTCCACATGCAGAACAGACAAAATGAGCAAATGATTCCTCTTTTAGTGGAAACATTATCTGCTCCCACCCCGGCTGCAAGATCTCCAGCACGTGCCCAAGTGCATCACGCGCAGGGCTCAAGTAGGGGCTTCACCTTAGCTGCTTTCCTTGAGACTCACATCTGTGATAAGCCAGGCAGAAGATAAAACTTCATGCCACTATTTTTTATAACAATCTCTCTCCACTCAGTGTACCCAAGATCAAGCAGGGAACCGCAAAATAATAGTTAGCTTTAATCCAATTTATCATGCCATAATCTCTCCACTTCCTTAATCTTTCACTGTAGAAACCACCCATATCCACGAGTAACCTTGCTGCTACCCCTACCAAAAGAGCCTGTCCTTGCAGTGCTGCACTGAGGTTTGACAGAGCATCGGGCCACTGTGGAGATGGCGGAAGGTCTGTGGTGGGAGCCAACAAAAGCTCGAGAAACAGGAGACAAGAACGTCTGCTACGCTATTGAGGGGAAAAAGGAAAGCACTAAGCAAAGGCAGCATGGAAATACAGCAATGTAGCTCCTCACCTGCACGGGACAAACACATCCCTGTCAGCACAACTTCTGAAGCCCCCGTTGACTGATAGGGTACACGGAACGCAGACACCGGGCCGTGAAACTATAATTACATATAAATGATAAAAATATGAACTAGGAGACTGTCATTCATTTACAGAGCTCTTCTGGTGATTGAAGAGGTGACCTTAGCTCAGCTCATCTACAGAGCCTCTCAGAAGAGTCGTAACCCTGCAATTTATAAAGCTCTCCATCCACTCCCCAGCGAGCAGCCTCACCTCCCACGGCACGTCCTCATCCCACAGTACATCCACGCTGGACAAGCACCACCTCCCCCATGATTTGGATAAATTCTGTGTCTCCTAACACGTGTCACGTTAAGTAGCCAACCACTCTACCCTCTCTAACTAAAATAAATGTTTCCATCAACACCTGCACTGGTGGTTGGGGGACATTTCACTGTCCAGGAAGCTATGTGCACAGAGCAGGAGCTTTTCTGTGTCATTTCCAACATCTTTCTCTTACACTTCACCTCTTTTTGTCACCCTATATTCTTGCTGTAAGATCCCACAAGAGAACGACACGATTTGTTTCAATGAGCCAAACTTCTCAGCTGGTCAGGATGCGGTTTCCCAAGACAGACAGAAATCGATATGAAAGCTTTAGTGGTTGAGAGCAAACCAAAAGTTGGTGGTTGCTCACCTTCTGCTTCCAGGCTGGGAGAGCAGCCACCTCCTCAGCCCTCAAGCCCGGGAAAGTGTGACCGTGGGCTGGGTGCACACGATCAAATCAATGAATCTGACTGTAAAGCACCATAAAAGTAAATAAAATCACCAGAACATCAGCAGTCTCCCTGTTTTCAACTCTGCTTCGCAGGGCGAGAAGATACCCGGTTTTCAGCCAGTAACGCAATTTCCAAGCAGACCCTACTCCTTCAGCCTCTCTGTTTGACAACCAATATTTTGCTAAAACTTCGGGTAGCAATTCAGAGTAGTTTTCAACCTATTTTGAATATTTCAGAGCATTTATAAAATTACAGCACATATTGGCACTACCATCGACAAACGACTGCCATCAACCGAGACAGAAATTGAGACGTTCAACCGCGCGTTTATCGCGCCGCTCCGAGAACTCCGTTTCCTTCCGAGCGCAGCCATCTCCAAGCTCTCCAGCGAGATGTTCTGTCGTTAGCCCAATTTAGCTGTAGCCCTTCACATCAAAGCAGAAATTGAGCTACGCTGTCAGAAAGAAAAAATCCTGCTAAGTTTACAATTATCTGATGTGCTCTCTTTCAGGAATAATATACTCTATTTTAGCAGTGAATTTACTGTCAGAAAGCAGGAGATACACTTCACTTCCCGTCACTGCCTCCCATAGTTGGGTAGTTTTCCTTACATGAGGCAGCGCAGAAGACCCAAAGGAGCAAATCTCAAATGCCTGAGCCTCTCCACCTGCATTAAAAGAAGATTCCCAAGCATCCTTTCTCTCGCAGCGGGGACCCCAGCTGCTTTTCAACAGCAGAAGCGGGCAAACAGACTGGGAAGTTTATCGAAGGGGATGGGGAGGAGCAGAAAGGTAATGGACACAGAGTAGATCAAGTTCTCAAGGACCAGAACCGGTACCGATTGAAGCCACCCCCACAACAAACATTCGAGAAGAAATTCATAGAATCATAGCATGGTTTGGGTTGGAAGGGACCTTGAAGATCATCTGGTTCCAGCCCCCCTGCCATCAGCAGGGACATCTTCCACCAGCCCAGGGTGCTCAGAGCTCCATCCAAACTGGCCTTGAGCACTGCCAGGGAGGGGGCAGCCACAGCTTCTCTGGGCAACCTGGGCCAGGGCTTCACCACCCTCATGGGGAAGAATTTCTTCCTAATACCTAACGTAAATCTGCCCTCTTTTAGTTCACAGCCATTCCCCCTTGTCCTACACGGCCTTGTGAAAAGCCCCTCTCCATCCTTCCTGTCGGCCCCTCCAGGCACTGGCAGCTGCTCTAAGGTCACCCCGGAGCCGTCTCGTCTCCAGGCTGACCAGGGAGCAACTCTTTAAAGTGAGAGTCAGAAATCTTCCCCAGGGAGCCAGACAGAAAGTGGCACGAACACCGGCGCTGAAGCCAGTTCCCTGCAAACCAGAGCTCAGCTCTGCCCGCGGCGCAGCCTCACAGCGTGGATAACGAACATCGCGATTCCTATTTTTCAGCAGATCAATTTTCAGGCCGGCATGGAGAAAGGAACTCCCTTGGGGAAATTAAAAGCAAGGGTGTCCAGAGACCCTGAGAACAGCAAGCAGTACCTGGCAGCAGATGGCTTCCAGAGGCGCGGGGACCGCTCTGCACCCTGCAGACCTGGGTGCTGCCTCCCGAGGCGACGCTCCCGGGCAGCAGCACCTCCGTCCAGCCCGCGGCACCGCAGCTGCGGTGAGGGGGGTGCAAGGGAACGGGGCCAGCGTGTTTACTTTGGATTCCAATGGAAATAAAAAAATTCAGGTCAATCTTTCACCCATGGGATAATTTTAACAGAGCGAGTGAGTTTTTTTGCCTTTAGTTAATTAATCATGAAAGCCTCGGCGGAATTTGTCAGTATATTTTCCACTCAAGCAAGGCCAACGTTTTAAGGAATTTCCATCTATTTGTATTACAACACGGAGACTGGCTGCGCTGCCTCACGCTGCTCCAGATCCGCGTTCCCGCGGAAGGGAAGATCCGGCACGTGAAAACGCGGTCCCCTCTTCGAGCCTTCTCCCACAAGCGCTTCGTTCCACGCACGAAGTCACTTAACCGCCGTAAATCACATCAACCGAGGGGTTTGCGATAGCCAAGCCGAGGCGAGGACCCACCTGAGGACCCACGCGCAGCCTCCGGGTCCGCGCGTCCCCAGCCCCGCTCAGCGGCACGGCCAAGGCTCCTCGTCAGCGGAGCGGCACCGGCCAGCTTTATTCCGGCTCGATGTTAAAATACCAGCAAAAGGCAAACTTCTTCCACAGCTTACTCGCGACAGCACGCTTGCTGGAGTCTCTCTGACCACCTTTTCCGCCAAGGACGGAGGTGCAAACCCGTCGCAGAGTTTTCTCCTCGCAGGTGGACAGGCCGCGCGAGCGGGCGCGTAGGAAACCCTCCGTTTGGTAGCGTTATTTTATCTCATAAAAGCAGCGTTTAAAAATATCAGTACCGGCCCTCTGAAGGACATCTGGTGGAAAATCCGTGCGCTGAGCATCTGATGACTGGCTGAAAGGGTTACTTCAGCTGTCATGTCACTGGATTGACAGCAGTCTCCCGTTAGCAGAGGCCACCCCAGACGTCACCGAGCTCGCGCAGAACCCAGATTATGGCAGGACGACGGTAAACAACAAGCTACGGGGAAACACCAGCCCACAGACAGCACCAGGCTTTTGCCAGTCAAAATGTGAGGCAGGACAAGGCTCTCTGCTTCCCGGACAGCGGGGAGAAAGCCCGGGTGGGTTGGGAGAAGGCAGCACTTGCTCATCCATCTCCCACCGGGCTGCTCCAGGGAGATGCAGACAGCAAGGTCAGCGCACCGGCTCCGAACTTCGGCTCGGCCGGGTGATGTGAAGAACTCGCCCAGATCCCAAACTGCGTCTGGAATGAGCAGTCCCACAGGTTTTCTTCTCCAAGTTTGGGAAGCGCAGCTATATATATTCAGCATTTTGATCTGGAAGCCCTCGCTGCGGACCGCGCTCCTGCTGGGGGTCTGCAGAGCGAAGCCCCTGCAGTCCTGCCCCAAAGATCTCGCCGTCCCAGCACTAAACAGTCAAGCAAAGACGGGTTCAGACAGAAATGCAAGAATATCTTGATGGCACTGCCATGTCTTGAGCCCTGGAATAGACCTTTCACGCTAAGGTTTGTGTAGCAGTCAAGGATAAACGAACCGAGCGTGAAATCTGGATATCGCACTTGGCGTGATCTCTTTGAGAACAAACACTCCTGACTGCGTCTTCCAAGTCAGCACGTGGAGCAGGGGGGAGGACAAAAAAGCAAAGCTAAATACGAAAACATTCAACAAACCGTAGAAAGAAGAGCAGTACTCAAACGTAAACTGCTCGTCCTCCACGAATCACAGAATAGTAGGGGTTGGAAGGGACCTCTGTGGGTCATCCAGTCCAACCCCCCTGCCCAAGCAGGGTCACCCACAGCAGGCTGCACAGGACCTTGTCCAGGCGGGGCTTGAATATCTCCAGAGAAGGAGACTCCACAGCCTCCCTGGGCAGCCTGGGCCAGGGCTCCGTCACCCTCAGAGGGAAGAAGTTCTTCCTCATCTTCAGCTGGAACTTCCTCTGCTTCAGTTTGTGCCCGTTGCCCCTTGTCCTGTCACTGGGCACCACTGAAAAGAGTCTGGCCCCGTCCTCCTGACACCCACCCTGCAGATATTTGTAGGCAATTTTCGAACGCACCCCGTCACACGCGTGGCGGCTCGCGCGCCTCGCACCACAGAAGGCAACCGCAGCGCACGGGACACGGACGCCGCGCCGGGTCAGCGGTGATTTATACTGCACCACTCACAGGAGCGACCGCCACGGGCTCCGACGGGCTGCACTAACGCTAAATTCCTCACCAAGAGCTAGCGGGAGTCAAAGGCACCAAACACAGCAGCCATTCAATAAAAAACCTTTGAGGTCCAGTTAAAATCCCCACCTACAGACAAAAAAGAAGGAAAAGCATTTTATAGCTACTTATACCTACACAGAACAAACCGTAGGGCACCGTAACGATCAAACACCGCTTCCTTTACACCCGCCTTGATCAGGAACACGCTCTCCAAAATGGCAAACGCTGCCCTTCCTCTGTTCTCCCGTCCACACACACGTGTTTTTAGCCAGCCCAAGTCTCCCATCGTGCTTTACTTTTCCTCTCACCCCCCAAACCGTTTCGCCCCTCGCACGACAAGCGCGGGACGCGGCCCCTGCCCACGCCGCCGTCCTTGGGTACCAAAGTTTGGCGGGCACGTCCACGGCAGCTCCAGGCAGGGAGCAGGATAGGAGCCGGCCCCGGCCCCGGGAGCTCTTTGTCAGCAGCGCTGGCTCGCTGCGTGCCCGGGAACCTCTGCGTGGGGAGCGTGCCACGCACCTCCTGCCCGCGGCGTGCCAGCGTGCGGGGAGCGGAGACGCCGCGGCGAGCGAGCGGGAGGCCGCGGCCTTGCCTGAGAATCCCAGCATGGCAGGGGTTGGAAGGGACCTCTGTGGGTCACCCAGCCCAACCCTCTGCCCAAGCAGGGTCACCTACAGTAGGTTGTAGAGGAGCTCGTCCAGGCCAGGGAGAAGGCCAGGATCCGCTCGATTCGGTTTCGTGGGCTGACGTGGGCCGGTGACAAGGACGCTCAGGGAAGCACGAAGTCCCGACGGCCCCCCCGGGGCTGCGACGCGGGGAAAACTTTGCCCGTTCGCAGCTTGGGAAGCGCAGCACGAGGAACTGGGCGCAAGGCAAAGATGCCCCCTTCAAAATCGGTGCGATAAACACCCGTGGGATGGTAGATGGGGCGCGAAACACACAACCCATACGTGGACCACGCGGTTTTCCATGGTCCCCATGGGACCAAACCGTGGGTGCCGCGGTTTTGCAGCACGCCTGACCCTTGCCACGGCAGCCGGGTTCCTTCCCTCCGCAGGCTCTGGCTCCATCCCCTCCTCCGGCAGCGAAGCAGCCTGCGAGTCAATCCCCTTTCCCAAAGGAGGATCCCTGCCACGCCGAGCAGCTTTGAAGCTGGAAAGGCAAGAGAAACACCTACTCATCGCCCTGCTCCCACCCTCCACGCGAGTAACCGCAGAGGACGACGGTGGGGACGGGCACCTCCCGCTCCGGCACAGCAGCATCTTCCAGCTCTCCTGCCAACTCCCCAAAATCAGGACACCCCAAAGATACGCCGGGCTTGTGCGGAGGCAGCACCACCACCGCCTGCCTAGAGCTGATAACCTGAGCCTCGCCAGCAGACGCCGAGGAGCTCACCGCAGGCAAAGCGCTTTTTTTTTCCCCCCATGGCAGCAACCCGCTTCGGCGCCGGCGTGGGGACTTGGTCCCTATTGTTCCTCCGTCTCTGCTGCGAAAGCAAGGGGGCTCGCATCCCTTTTTGTATCTTCCAGGCTCTCCCTTCCCAAGGTTTCCCCTCCCGAAGCGCTCCTCGTTCGCTTTTAGAGAGAACTGGGAGCGCCGGAGAATAATATTTCCTTGCACGCATCTCCCTCCGCCTCCCGCAAATCAAAGCTGCACTTTCTTAGTTCCCAACACTTCTCGGCTCCCGCTCCCATTTCTCTTTCCTTCCTTTTTGACCCAGAGCTCTGCGTGCCGCCCAGCCCTTCCCGCACGAGCAGCTCCGCAGCATCGCCGCGTCCGTCCCCGACCCCGCTTCCCCGCACAACCGCCTTCGGGATCACAATTCCGATTTAGAACTGGAAGATGCGCCCCGCGCATCGCAGCGCGGCACAGCTGGGAGCTGCTCTGCAGATGACAAGGGCCGGGTTCTCGCCTTGCCAACTCCTCCGCCGCTTTTCTGCCTTCACCCAGCCGACGCAACCTTGGTGGACCCCAAAAAGCTCCGGGAGAACAAATCCACCCGCGAGCGGGATGCGGTGCGAAGGAGGATGGGTGCCAAGCACCGCGGCACCCACCGTGCCAGCTCCTGCCCCGTTTCTCCGCTCTTTTCCATGGATATCCCCCTTTCCCAGGCGCTTCTCGCCCCGCTTCCCCGCTTCCCAGCCGCGGGATGCAAAACCTCGCACCGGCGAGCAACACCACACCGAACCCCCCCCCCCAAAAAAAAAAAACCCAAACGGCGAGGGAAGGGGGGGGAAAGTCCATCAAGAAACGGGCACATCGCTCCGGGCTGCGGAGAAAAAACCCCCCCCCGGGGTCTCCGAGGCGGACAAGGCAGCGCTGACTTACCGGAGACCGGAGGCTGAAGGCTCGCCGACCCGAGGAGGAGAAGAACCAGCTTCGGTAGCCAAACACATCCAAGGTTCTTCTCCATATTTCACCGCGCACCTCCGGATCCGGGGGCCGGAGCAGCGGCGGCAGCCACACATGCACGCACGGCCCCTTCCTCCTCCTCCTCCTCCTCCTCGCCGGGGCTGCTTTATTCCCTTTTTTTTTTTTCCGCCGGTGCCTGCAGACGGGGGATGAGCGAAGGAAAAGAAAAAAAAACAACAAAAAAAGTTGCCTTCGGTCCCGGAGGTTCCGCGGCTCCCGAGCGCGGCGGGGACGGACTGGGGGAGACTGGGAAGGCTGGGGAAGGGTCCTCCCACCTCCACAGCGAAAAAAAAAAACCCGAGAGGGAAATCCTGCCTTCCGAAAAACAGCCGTCCGGCGGGCATCAACGGAGTCGCGGCGGCTCCATCTCCACGCGGAGCAGAAAAAGTGGAAAAAAGAATAAAAAAAGGGGAATTTGAGCTGGGGGGGGGGGGGGGCGGCTCTGCCTCCTCTCCCGGCGGGGTGCCGCCAGAGGCAGGGCTGCGGCGTCTCACTCGTTCCGGGCGCTGCCGCCCGCAGCCTCCGCCGCCGAGCCCGGACGTGCTGCCGAGGCGGCCATGGGGGCGGGGGGAGGCGGCGGGAGCGGGCCCCGGGAGGGCGGGAAAAGGGAGGGGGGGAATGGGGGGAACGGGGAGGGGGGTGGGGGACGGGGGGGACGGGGCCGGGCCGCGCTCGGCAGCCGCCGCCTCAGCAGCGCCGCGGCGGGGAGCGCGGGCGCCCTCTGGGGGCCGCCGGGGGAACTGCGCTCTCCGCGCTGCCCTGCCCCGGGGGGGGGGCCGGGCCCACCGCCCGCGGTTCTTCCCCGCTAACCCGGCACTTCGACTCCTTCCCCCGCGCTTTTTTTGCATTTTCACAGAATCACGGAATGGTCGGGGTTGGCAGGGACCTCTGTGGGTCACCCAGCCCAACCCCCTGCCCAAGCAGGGTCACCCAGAGCAGGCTGCACAGCACCGCGTCCAGGCGGGGCTGGAATATCTCCAGGGAAGGAGACTCCACAGCCTCCCTGGGCAGCCTGGGCCAGGGCTCCGTCACCCTCAGAGGGAAGAAGTTCTTCCTCATCTTCAGCTGGAACTTCCTCTGCTCCAGTTTGTGCCCGTTGCCCCTTGTCCTGTCGCTGGGCACCACTGGTAAGAGTCTGGCCCCATCCTCCTGACACCCACCCTGCAGATATTTAGAGGCATTTCTAAGGTCCCCCTCTCAGCCTTCTCTTCTCCAGGCTGAACAAGCCCAGCTCCCTCAGCCTCTCCTTGTAGGAGAGATGCTCCAGTCCCCTCCTCTTCCTTGTAGCCCTCCGCTGGACTCTCTCCAGTAGCTCCTCATCTTTCTCAAGCTGGGGAGCCCAGAAAGAAACCCACACGGAGTTCTCCTAGCACAGAGGATTATTTTGAACGAGGAAGATGGGTCCTCTCCTGAGAATTGCTTGGAACGAGGAAGACGAGACTCTCCCAAACATCCAATTTGCCCTCGAGAAAAAATATTACCTAAAGAGGAGAGAATCGGAAAGCAAAACGAAGAGACCGCGGGCTCGGCCCCAAGGCCAGCAGGGCGCTGGGAAGATCCTGCAGCTGAGGACCGGCACCAATACTTCCGAAGGAAAAAAACATCAGGGCTCAGGATGAGGGGTCCGGAGCAGCTAAACGGGCCCTGTATTAAACTTCAGGGGGTGGCTGAACGGCAGTCCCAAATACAGCACTGAATACACACGATAGAACCCAGAAAATCCATAATTTGGGGGGAAATGTGAAGATGAAAAGGCCTGAGCACTTCCAACCGCAATCCGGCAGGGAGCGAGCCGGATCTAAGAGGGTTCAGGAGCTCTGGGGCTGCGTCAGGACAAGCTGTCACAGCTCTCAGGGTGGCGAGACCTCGCGCAGCCCCACTCGCCGGCCGTCAGCGGCGAGAGCGTGCGCGGCATCGCTGGACATACCTGCACGTGAAGGCGGGATGGAGGGTTCTCATCGCGCAGGGCCAGGGCCAGGCAGCCTCCAGCCGCAGTGACGGAGCTCCAAGCCACGGCGGTGGCACCGGCTGCGTCTTCTCTTGAGTGTTGAGTTTTGGAGTGTGATGAGCGTGAAGGTTCTCCTCCCCCTCTACTCTGCCCTGGTGAGGCCCCATCTGCAGTGCTGTGTCCAGTGCTGGGCTCCCCAGTTCAAGAAAGATGAGGAGCTACTGGAGAGAGTCCAGTGGAGGGCTACGAGGATGAGGAGGGGACTGGAGATCTCCCCTACGAGGAGAGGCTGAGGGAGCTGGGCTTGTTCAGCCTGGAGAAGAGAAGGCTGAGAGGGGACCTTAGAAATGCCTCTAAATATCTGCAGGGTGGGTGTCAGGAGGATGGGGCCAGACTCTTTTCGGTGGTGCCCAGCGACAGGACAAGGGGCAACGGGCACAAACTGAAGCAGAGGAAGCTCCAGTTGAACCCGAGGAAGAACTTCTTCCCTCTGAGGGTGCCGGAGCCCTGGCCCAGGCTGCCCAGGGAGGCTGTGGAGTCTCCTTCTCTGGAGATATTCCAGCCCCACCTGGACGCGGTGCTGTGCAGCCTGCTGTGGGTGACCCTGCTTGGGCAGGGGGTTGGGTTGGGTGACCCACAGAGGGCCCTGCCAACCCCGAACATGCTGTGATTCTGTGAATCAACACCCCCAACGTTTCCACAACGCGCACCTCGGGGGGAAACAGGATTCAAATCCCAAGCAGAACTCTGCAGCTCAGGTTTTTCTTCTTCGGGGATTCTGGCTTTCAGCATGACTTCACGCAAGACTCATTTCAAATAACCAAACCAATCTGCTCTGCCTGCAACCGTTGCTTTGTCTCAATTAGAGCGTGTCATGCCTTAGGTCGAACCGTGGTCTCTGCAGCAGCAAAAGCACTGCCAGCAGCGGAGGAACCCCAACCTTGCACAGCTTACTTGGCCGCTCTCCACCCGCTTTTCCCGCAAGCGCAACGCACCGAGCTGCCACACGCGTTTCAGTGACTTTTTGGCTGCTGGAAGAGCACATGTTGGGTCTGAAGTGAAAGCCGAGGAGCTCAGACAACTAATTGAGTGAATGTCCACCGGCCAGGCACCAGTCTTCTGGAAACACCATCACTACCTGCCTACAGACCTCTGCACGCGGGAGGTTTCTCTCTAGAAATCACCCGGGGCGCGGGCCCTGGGGAAGGCACCCTGCCACCCTATTCCTCATGACGGACTGACCTTGCTCCACCACCCTCGCCGCTCCCTGCTCTCGAGGGTGGTCCCAGTGCCATCCCCAGGAGCTTTCACGCACCAAATCCTCTCCCCTGGCTCTGCAAGACAGCTCCTTCTGCAAAGTCTCTCTTCCTGGCACTTGTCGCCGTTGGTCCACAACTCGCCTCTGCTGTTTCCTCTGGGTTTGCTCGTCTTTTGGTCTCTTCTTTCTCCTCGCTTCCCCCGTGACCGGTCTTCTCCCTGTTCTCAGTAGCACCATCGCCACCTCTGCACGTGCACCGAAACCATAGCCCAACAGTGTTCTCAGCGTGAGCTCCGAGCGGCTCTTCACAACTTGTTTCTAAAAACTGCCCTTCCAAAATCAGCCTTTCCTCGAGTGTCTGCTCATGTAGCACAAACACTTTTCCTCCCGCAAAGCCTGATTTTACAATTAAAATAAAAAAGTCTCAACACTAAATATGGATTTGGCTCCAAGGAAATAGCAAGCTGAGAAAACGCAGGCTTCTGTTTCAAACAGAACCAAGACTTCTGCCAGCATGTGGCCAAGACCCCTTCTATCTGAACACACAGAGCAACATATGGTGATAATCTTACTACTCGTAGCCACGCTGAGACGGGAGCTTCTCGCCAAGATTCTCCCAGTCCTCTGGGGAGCAGATCTTTCCCTAAGAAACTGCGCTCTTGACTTCAAAGCACAGGGAACGTCTGCAGGTGCAAGTCTACGTGGCCAAGAACACCACAAGCTGGACTGGAATCTATCACCCAGCACATGACTTCATGTGCTATGTCAAGCCTGAAGAGCAGAACGCGGTCAGGGCAAAGCAGGTAAATTTTCTAATTTATAAAAAAAGACACAACATTCAGATTGCTCAGCCTAAGGCTAAAGAGTGAACAGGGCTGTTGGTCCAACCGTGCCATCGCAGCTCCGCTGTTCAAGGTGAACACGTTCAAGGTGCTGCTGACACCAAGCTGTGTGATGTGGTTGACACGCTGGAGGGAAGGGATGCCATCCAGAGGGACCTTGACAGGCTGGAGGCGTGGGCCTGCGTGAACCACATGAAGTTCAACAAGGCCAAGTGCAAGGTCCTGCATGTGGGTCGGGGCAATCCCAAACACAAGTACAGGCTGGGCGGAGAGTGGCTGAGAGCAGCCCTGAGGAGAAGGACTTGGGGGTCCTGCTGGATGAGAAGCTCAACATGAGCCAGCAATGTGCGCTGGCAGCCCAGAAAGCCAACCATGTCCTGGGCTGCATCAAGAGAAGTGTGGCCAGCAGGGCGAGAGAGGGGATTCTGCCCCTTTACTCTGCTCTCATGAGACCCCACCTGGAGTCCTGTGTCCAGCTCTGGAGCCCCCAACAGAAGAAGGACATGGATGTGTTGGAGCAGGGCCAGAGGAGGGCAACAAATATGATCTGAGGGCTGGAGCACCTCTCCTGCGAGGACAGGCTGAGGGAGTTGGGGCTGTTCAGCCTGGAGAAGAGAAGGCTCCGGGGTGACCTCAGAGCAGCTGCCAGTGCCTGAAGGGGCCGACAGAAAGGATGGAGAGGGGCTTTTCACAAGGGTGTGTAGTGATAGGACAAGGGGGAACGGCTCTAAACTAAAAGAGGGCAGATTTAGGTTAGATATTAGGAAGAAATTCTTCCCCATGAGGGTGGTGAGGCCCTGGCCCAGGTTGCCCAGAGAAGCTGTGGCTGCCCCCTCCCTGGCAGTGTTCAAGGCCAGGTTGGATGGAGCTCTGAGCAACCTGGTCTGATGGAAGATGTCCCTGCTGATGGCAGGGGGGTTGGAACCAGATGATCTTTAAGGCCCCTTCCAACCCAAACCATTCCATGATTCTATGAAGGTGTCACCGAGAGCTTCTGCAGGTTCCGTATCTTGGTTTTCTATTGAAGTTTTGCACGTATTCTAGCTGTGAAAACACGGTAAGTCCTGCTGCATTGCACATGAAAGCAAACAAAGAGCAAAGACAGAGCACAGGAAGCGGCCGTTCTCTCTCAAGCCGTCCGGCAGCGTTCCGTGCCAGCTGGGTACTTTTTCCAACTTCAGAGCGAGTGTTGGTGGAGGACGAGCAGAACGGATGTGAACCGAGCAGAGAACAGGCAAGCGCTGTGCTTTCTTCTGACACGCGACCGCTTTTATTTTTGCCTTGAGCTTCGTTAGGAACAGCGCGCCAGTGGTGCTGCGCTGGGGGTTTAGGAGCTTCACAAATGGCTGAGCACGTTTTCACCACGAAACTCCTTTTTCGCTTTCAATCTGAATGCGGATCCTGAGAGGTAAAAGGCTGGTGTGGGCCTTAAAATAAACAGGCTCCCCATCAGTGGAAGCAAGCATCACAGAATGGTAGGGGTTGGAAGGGACCTCTGTGGGCATCGCTTTCGGGAAGTAAGGGGATAGAGAGACCAGTAAAGCCACATCTGGGTCTTAGGACAAACAGCTGCCCAGTCAGTCACTGCAGCGACAACTGCCCGAGTCGCTCGGCTGCCCTCTCCCCTCAGGCTATGGAAAAGTCTCGCTGTTTCACCTACAGCCCCAGCGCCAAGCCCAGGGGAGGGCTTGAAGTCTGATCCAGACCCTGCAAACCACAATAGATGCTGCGATGGAGATCAGAAATCAGTCCTGGGTTTTCTTTGAGGCTTATGGCCAACAGGTTTTGTTGCACATACATTTTCTGCAGGAAGAACTGCTGCCTTCCTCAGCCAAAACCCATCCCTTCTACTGTGCCAGGAAAAAAAATAAATAAAAGGAGATTCATGGGCTGAGAAGTTATAAGAGCGAGTGTGACCCTGAAGGTCAGGGGTTAAAAGCACTCACTGGGCTGGAGGAGATTTCCATTCCTGTCCACGCAATGAAAACCTTGAGCTGTTCTGTATCCGCAGCCACTGGCTACAGCTGATCCTCCGACTGGCACCATGGAGCCTGCCCCGGGGCCGCAGGAGTTCACCTCCACAGAGATGCTTTCCATCACGTACGACTGCCTTTGCACGTCTCACCCAGTCCAAACCAGCAGGCTTTTCCTTCTCTAACCCCCAGGACACTGTTCAGTGCTCAACATGCATCAGTACAGGCTTGGGGCGGACCTGCTGGAGAGCAGCTCTGCGGAGAGGGACCTGGGTGTCCTGGGGGACGACAGGGTGACCATGAGCCAGCAGTGTGCCCTGGGTGCCAAGAAGGCCAATGGCATTCTGGGGTGCATTAGGAGGAGTGTGGCCAGCAGGTCGAGGGAGGTTCTCCTTCCCCTCTACTCTGCCCTGGTGAGGCCCCATCTGCAGTGCTGTGTCCAGTTCTGGGCTCCCCACTTCAAGAAAGATGAGGAGCTACTGGAGAGAGTCCAGCGCAGGGCTACGAGGATGAGGAGGGGACTGGAGCATCTCTCCTATGAGGAGAGGCTGAGGGAGCTGGGCTTGTTCAGCCTGGAGAAGAGAAGGCTGAGAGGGGACCTTAGAAATGCCTACAAATATCTGCAGGGTGGGTGTCAGGAGGACGGGGCCAGACTCTTTCCAGTGGTGCCCAGCGACAGGACAAGGGGCAACGGGCACAAACTGAAGCAGAGGAAGCTCCAGCTGAACCCGAGGAAGAACTTCTTCCCTCTGAGGGTGACGGAGCCCTGGCCCAGGCTGCCCAGGGAGGCTGTGGAGTCTCCTTCTCTGGAGATATTCAAGCCCCCCCTGGACGCGGTGCTGTGCAGCCTGCTCTGGGTGACCCTGCTTGGGCAGGGGGTTGGGCTGGGTGACCCACAGAGGTCCCTTCCAACCCCGACCATTCTGTGATTCTGTGATTCTGTTTACCCTGTAACACATTACCACTTTTTCTAGGATCTGGTTCCTTCTACCTCAAGAGACCTGCTCAAAAACTTGAACATTTCTTTTACCAACTTTTACATCCCAATACCCATGTTTAAGGTACTATTATCCACCGTAAGATTATGTGCAATTACCTCCTTCTCATATAATTTTGTTCTCCAGAATTGCCACTCCCCTTTCACTTGTTACAAGGAATATTTTATACACCTCTATGAATTCATCCAACTACGCAGTAGATCAGAACACATAATTTCATCACACTTACTTAAGTGCCTTTCAAACATAATTAGAAAATTGGTGCGAGTCAAGCCAAGCTGCAGTGAAGTTTTCTCCTCTCCTACCTGTTTGTCGGGAAGTTTCGTGCCGCTCTCCCTGACGTTGGCTCCATCCCAGCCCAGGGCCCCACTCCTAGCTGGCTCCTCCGTGTACGTCCTTCCATGTCCATGGCATCTTTCCATTATGAAATGCCACCTAAAGAGAGTTTATATTCTTTTTTGTTACAATTAACTTCGTTTCTTTGCTCTTTTTGTTTCGCTTGCAGTTTTCCCAATGTAAGCACTGAACAGCCACAATAACAACCACATTGATGTTACTCCAGCATTACAGCAACACAGAATTAAGTCCCCCTTACAAAGATCCTTAAATTAACTAAATGACTTACAATTAATGAGCTTATTAGACAGATGAGATAAAGAGTCTCTGGTTTTCATGCAAAAGAGAGAATGGTTTTTGCTTTGGCAGGACAAGCAACCACTTCCATTGCCTCGGCATGTTTTTTGAAGGAAGCAGTGCTTCTCCTCACCCTCCTCTAGAGTATCAGCCTGGAGAAGAGAAGGCTCCGGGGTGACCTCAGAGCAGCTGCCAGTGCCTGAAGGGGCTGACAGGAAGGGTGGGGAGTGGCTTTTCACAAGGGTGTGTAGTGACAGGACAAGGGGCAACCGCTCTAACCTAAAAGAGGGCAGACTGAGATGAGATACTAGGAAGAAATTCTTCCCCATGAGGGTGGTGAAGCCCTGGCCCAGGTTGCCCAGAGAAGCTGTGGCTGCCCCCTCCCTGGCAGTGTTCAAGGTCAGGTTGGATGGAGCTCTGAGCAGCTTGGTCTGGTGGAAGATGTCCCTGCTGATGGCAGGGGGGTTGGAACCAGGTGATCTTTAAGGCCCCTTCCAACCCAAACCATTCTATGATTTGCTGCCTTGAGAAATCTAGGTCTAACGCTGTATGGCAAGTTCTTGTTTTCCTGTGGTTAGAGTTTAATCATCGTTCCTGTTTTGCCACTTGTGAGTCCAGCTGGTAAATCTAAACGTTGTTTCTCTTCTGCAGAGTCCTTGCATTGGTTCACGTTCTCCCACCCACCGAGCAGCTTCTAAGTAAGTGTCCACACAGCACTGAAGCTCAAATAACTCCATCCTGAGCAATGAAACCGTCACATTGTCGCAGGTGAAGGTGGCCATCCACCACACTGCTACTCCACAAGCACACATCCTCCGTGCTTTTAAATTCCCTGCGGCTGAGCACGGTCAGGCAGGTACCAGCCGTGGTTCCCACCACTCGGAGAAGACGGCTGCTTGCACATCCATGCTGGTCCGGAGAGCCTTTCGCAGCTCACAAGCACCCTCAAGCCCAAGCTCCAACTCTACAGGCAACCTCACCTAGCAAAGAGTAATCGCTGGTCTATCACACGGGCTTTGCAACCCCGGCACTGCCAAAAACAGCAAGAGAGGAGACCAGAAGGTGTGGATACCAGCCATACTTCTCCTGGAGTTCATTTTTCAGGTTAGAGGGATGCAGCTGTATTTTGGACCTTCCTGTTATCTCCCTTATTTCATCAAAATAAATTAGTTTCTCCCCTCTCTTCCCACAACTTTGTAACTTGAACAAAGGACAGTAAATCTGCTGTAACAAACAGGATTAAATGGTTTAGTCTGCTGCAATATCCAAATTTTTAAAGATGCCAGTCATTCCTCTTTTGATGATCCTGGACTTTAGCAGCCGAGATCCTCTCAAAGTTATCAAGCACAAGCAGCGAGAGATGTCTCAGCAAAGTTCACTCCCATGCTGCTCTTCTCAAGGTCAGCACTCCTCCATTTTCACTAATCCTCGTTCTAACTCCAGATGGGCATTTTCTTAGGAAGAGTTTCCTTTCTGGAAGTTACATGAAGGTACAACTGGCATTCCTCTAGAGGATCACCAACAAAACCTGCCGACTTCTCTGTTCTTACACAAGTGGGTACTGGTCTCGTCCCAACTGGATGAACCGTGGACTTTTCTGGACATCAAGCCATGTGGGAGTCAGCTCAGCCTTAGAAATTTATGAAAGTGACCTTCTTTCCGAGTAAAATGTAGCTGTGAAATTCTCAGTGACTTACCACCAGGTGCTCAGGTGCCTCTGGTGCATTACGGTCTCTGACGGACTGCCAAGATGTTTCTTCTCTTACAGCAGTTGTGAAGCCTCTTGGAAAGATTTGTTTTCCCTAAAGAGAGGGAGGGCAAAGTCCAGGGTACCTTGTGCCAGCACAGGTTTCAAAAATGCAGCAATTAATGCCTCCCTCTGCAAAAAGTACAGCTCCTCTCTCCACATTTTCCCGAAGGTGATCTTGAAGGCTACCTGTGCCCAACGCACCGTGTCATGCCCCCATGGTTTACTGAAATCAGAGGACACCCTTTGAGAAATCCTCATTCTTACATGGGGAAGCTGCCAGTAAGAGTTCGGTCGAAGAGTGAATTTGCTTCATTTTTAATGATTTTGGAAATGATGCTCATTTTGTGACAGCTTCCAGGAACCAGTTCAGTGTGCTTTCTGGGTTCCAGATGCCCCTTCTCTATTCCGCTCTCCAGGGAGCCAAGCTTTCTGAGCCACAGGGTCTCCTCTTACCCGCTCTCTCCTCCAGACCCGACTCCTGTAGCCCTAGCTAGTCCTACCCACCACAGGCACCTCTCCCTGCAAGCAGTGGCTGCCCCTCAGAAACCCATGCATCCTCTCCATGCATTGCAAGTTCTGAGTTTTTTCGAGTTCAGAGCAAAACCTGATTAATGTCTCCTCACCCTCGGAAAATGCTGCTGCTCCCTAGGGAAGGGGCTGGAGGAACTCTAGCATCACTAACCTTATCCTCAACCACCCAGGGAGATAGGCAACAGCACTGACAGAAAAAGATGGATTCCCCAAGTACTGGTGAAGTCTTGGCAGTGTTCTTTTGCCTTAAATTTTTGCCATATAAAATGCAGATGTCTCCATCTGATCTAATCATCTGAGGTTCTTCATTACAGTCAAAAGAGCGAGAAAACCCAGTTTCAATGCATCACTCTTGGACACCTCCTTTAGGATCAGGTGATCCAAACTCTGGAAGAGCCTAACTCTTTCTGTTGACCCTCACCCTCAACCAGATGACCCCTCGGTTTGCAAACAAAGCCATTTCGATACAACCAGCAGGGCACAGAAGTTCCTCACAGACAGCTTGCAAACGGCTCTCAGGGACGTGCCTGGTTTGAAGTGCACGAACAAGCAGACAAGCCCCACTGATGTCGACAGATTAGTCACAAGAGCAAAGGGAAGCAAGAGCTGAAAAGCTTTGCTAAATAGGACTCTCAGTCAATAGCAGGTCTCCGAGGATTACAGCTAATGCTACACTAATATATTAAAATACGGATATTTTATAGCTAATATTAAATGCTAAGAAAATCATTTATGACCTCTAAATTTAAATGCCAGAAATTTTGTAAGGAAGTGCCTGCGACTCTTATAAATCAGAGAAGGAAGAGATTTCCATTAGATCCAGGGGATCCTGGGATGTATTAGGAGGAGTGTGGCCAGCAGGTCGAGGGAGGTTCTCCTCCCCCTCTACTCTGTCCTAGTGAGGCCCCATCTGCAGTGCTGTGTCCAGTGCAGGGCTCCCCAGTTCAAGAAAGATGAGGACCTACTACAGAGAGTCCAGCAGAGGGCTACGAGGATGAGGAGGGGACTGGAGCATCTCTCCTCCGAGAAGAGGCTGATGGAGCTGGGCTTGTTCAGCCTGGAGAAGAGAAGGCTGCGAGGGGACCTTAGAAATGCTTACAAATATCTGCAGGGTGGGTGTCAGGAGGATGGGGCCAGACTCTTTCCAGTGGTGCCCAGCGACAGGACAAGGGGCAATGGGCACAAACTGGAGCAGAGGAAGCTCCAGCTGAAGATGAGGAAGAACTTCTTCCCTCTGAGGGCGACGGAGCCCTGGCCCAGGCTGCCCAGGGAGGCTGTGGAGTCTCCTTCTCTGGAGATCTTCAAGCCCCACCTGGACGCGGTGCTGTGCAGCCTGCTCTGGGTGACCCTGCTTGGGCAGGGGGTTGGGCTGGGTGACCCACAGAGGTCCCTTCCAACCCCGACCATTCTGTGATTCTGTGATTCTGTGAATTCACAACTGGCAATGCCTTACTGCTAAATGGTGACAGACCCACCACTCTTGCACACGTGGCCCTCCAGTCCCTTTGCTTGGGGCAGCCGATTCTGATGCCTCAGGGCACACTTGTCCGTCTGACACCGCGAGCGAAGCTGCACAATCATGCTCCCCTCCTACATCCAACCTGTAGGAGAGACTAAACCTTTACCACAGCTACGACTTCAAACCCTGCGCTGGGCGTTATCAGTGATCCCCAGATGTGGCGGGTAATGGAAGCAAAGCCACACACCCAGTTTTACTCTTGGCTGTGTTTCTTTGGCCTTGAACCTGTCCCTGTGGAAATCAGCCGGAAAAGCAATTTCATTGCATGCCATGATGGGATCAAAAAGGCTATTTGTGCCCACGGGCAGAGGTGGTCCCCATGATGAGCACCTAGAGCCATACCTCTGCCTTGGGCAGGGCACCACAGCGTCACAGCGTGCACTTACGGTTCACCTTGGGGAAACTCCTTGCCCTGATTCCCGACCGGCAAAGCTACGGAGATCCTCTCACACATCTCACGCAAACGTTGCCTGACTGGGCTGGGGCAGGCACGATGTTCAGTACGGGTTAAACCAGGGCTGTGTGACCGCAGAGCGGATTGCCCTGCGCCAGCTTCACCAGCCAAGCCTCTTTTCTGCCTTCCTCTGGATTTATTTTCTCCCGTCGTGGTTCAGAAGACACTTGTCCCAACACGCGGCGAACTCGGAGCAGCCGCGTTGACAACAAATTACACTACTGAACAAATTTTGTTTTCATCTCCTGTCAGCTCCCTTTGGAAACTGTTTTGCCATGCCTAATTCTTCGCCCCAGCCAGTCCCCAGCCAAAATATCAAGTCTGCATTATCTGCCTCTGAACGACTGCCAGGGCTTGAACTGCTGATTAGGTATGTCAAACTTGACGGTCAGACCACTGCGCTCTTCCCTTTGGGAGACAGACAAGCATCTGGTCATTTTTTTTTCATTTTCTGTGTTGGACTGTTCAGGCTGAGAAGCAATTTGTTCAAATGTGAAGTCCTTTACTAGGAGCAACGTGGCCAAGATGAGACAAAAATCACAACGAAAGGAAAAACAGCCCACGGCGGCTCAGCTCGCCAACCGAGCTACGGCTCCCAGTGAGAAACAGAATACGCTGCCTAATGCTAGTCCAAACGTTAGCCGGTAGTTATCTGCCACTTCAAAACCTCTTTTTCCCATAAACCCCTCGTTGTTTTAAAATCCTTGTTGCAGCTTGAAGAGCTACCGTATTTTTTAATGGAAAGTAAACTGATACTTGCCGACAAATGATCATTAACTCCGTTTAATCTCAGCGTACTGTTGTTGGGCTGCCAAAGAATCGGTCGTTAGCAATCCACTTACTCAGAGTTACACTTTCCAGTTACACAACAATAAACTCCGCACCTGCAGCTATCTCCATTAGCAGAGGCTGCCACGGGTTTAATGTTCCTCGGTGTAACTATCCAGCGTTGGGCACGCCACGCTGGCACGAGACGTCCACGCTTCTCCCCCCGACACAACAGCTGACAGCCCACAAGGCAGCTCTGGCGACTGAAATCTGCCACGTGCTCCTGGGAGAAATAACCATTCTCTTCCCAAAGCTGATTTTTCTGCTATATTTTCGATCAATCTTTTATTATCAAGACATTTCTGTATCCTACACTTGGGAGTCAGGGCGTGGAGGTCAAATACTACTTCTAAAACTTCTTTTCCTTGACCTCCTTGGAAAGTTACCTTTTCCTTTTCCTTGGAAAGTTACCTAGAAGGAGATTTTTAAGACTTGAAGATGATCTTGGAACCCAAAAAAACCCTAATGGAGACCTGACTTACAGATAACGGCCCTTTTCTATAGGATATGTTTCTTGTAGGAGCATTTTGACATTCTGAATCAGACGCATCCCCAAAGGTACCAAATTTTTCTCCACTGCCTCTGTAAAGAAATCAGGCTTCGAACTTTGCTCAAACACAACTCAATTAGTTGCCTAATGCTGCCTAAAATAGGGGTGTGAATCTTCACTCTTACTCTCTGTCCCCAGGGGCCATTCTTGGGAAATACCGACTGCTCTAAACCATAATTTAATGACAGGAGTTGCTCAACATCCCTCAAAATCAGCATTCCAGATGTCACGTTGCTGCTGAATGAAGTGTGTGGTGTGTCCCTCCGAGGACGGACGCTCCCACGCTCGGGACGTCCGGAGCCTTGGAAGCGAAGCAGACCAAAGGGGGTTCCCCGTGCTGCCGCTGTTTGGCCACTGGAGCATCGTAAAATACCTTGCAGCCTCACTGCTATGAAATGGATGCCAGAAGACGCCAATTAGATATTCATGTGACACTCATTAGTTCATGTCCAAGCCCTGACAGTCACAACCCACTATTTTCTCATTTGTGAATTTATTCTGTTTATTTCCAGAAATCAATCCTATTGCTTCATTCAAAACCAGAAGCAACAAGCTCTCTGCCATCTACGGCAGCAAAGGAAGATCACGCATGCACAAGAGCCTCTCAGATTTCAGGATTGATATGGGAAGTAAAAGGCAAAGATAATATGATTACCTATTTGAAGTTCTACACGTTGTTAGCTCCTTTCTCTTTGCGTTTAGATTACATTTCTCAGTGAATATAAATCAATATAGCTCCTAGATGTCAATTCACATCAAGTTCTATTCCGGGTTTTCTCACCCCTCTCCATTTCTTTTAATGTTAATGCAAATTATCATACAAATATAATGGAAGAGCCATAATAGTTTGAGAAATGTAACCAGCAAGAGGACAAGAGGAGTACAGCACAGGGGAATGTTCTGCTTTAGAGGAGAAAATCATCCTCCCTGCCTCGTAGTTATAGCTCTGGCTGCAAAACCCAGCTAGGGAAATGTCTCCCTGTATCGTCATTCGTGCTAAACGGCCACGGTTTCTGCAATCCGTCCTCGAGATCTGCAGTTTTTAATTAGCTTTCACTTCACTCCAGCATGAAGGCTGATTTCAGGGAATGACTCTACAAAAAAAACTCTCGTCACCTCATGATGTCAGGATTAACTTCTTTCTCCCGACGCTCCCCAGATGTTGGGAAGTACTTTATTAGGTTGATCAAAGGCCCAATAATCAAATCAATACAACAACCTGTCCTGCATGCCAGGGGCAACAAGAAACGTCCGGGTGTGACGTATCTCAACTAAAAGCCTTTTGTAAGTCTTCCAGGTCACAAAACAGTAACGCTTTCGAGGAATCTGTAGCATACAAAAAAAGCTTACCGCTGGCTATCTGAGCATAACCACCGAGCAAGCAACTGAAACCTACAGAACATGAAATCCATCTCGTACGCTGATATTAAAGATGAGCTTTGGGTTGTTACCTATCTCCAAAAGGACGCACGCAACAAAAGCCGACATTCAGTGGATTAAAGAGAGATTTGAGCTTCCAGAATTCTGGATAAGTATCGGTAGCTCTGTGTGTACAGCATTGCCATTTGCGCTACACCTGTGTTGCAAAACACAGAATCACAGAATGGTCGGGGTTGGAAGGGACCTCTGTGGGTCACCCAGTCCAACCCCCTGCCCAAGCAGGGTCACCCACAGCAGGCTGCACAGGATCTTGTCCAGGCATGGCTTGAATATCTCCAGAGAAGGAGACTCCACAACCTCCCTGGGCAGCCTGGGCCAGGGCTCCGTCACCCTCAGAGGGAAGAAGTTCTTCCTCATCTTCAGCTGGAGCTTCCTCTGCTTCAGTTTGTGCCCGTTGCCCCTTGTCCTGTCGCTGGGCACCACTGAAAAGAGCTTGGCCCCATCCTCCTGACACCCACCCTTCAGATATTTGTAGGCATTTCTAAGGTCCCCTCGCAGCCTTCTCTTCTTCAGGCTGAACAAGCCCAGCTCCCTCAGCCTCTCCTCGTAGGGGAGATGCTCCAGTCCCCTCCTCATCCTCGTAGCCCTCCGCTGGACTCTCTGCAGTAGCTCCTCATCTTTCTTGAACTGGGGAGCCCAGCACTGGACACAGCACTGCAGATGAGGCCTCACCAGGGCAGAGCAGAGGGGAAGGAGAACCTCCCTCGTCCTGCTGGCCACACTCTTCTTGATGCACCCTAGGATCCCATTGGCTTTCTTGGCAGCCAGGGCACACTGCTGGCTCATGGTTAACCTGTCGTCCACCAGCACACCCAGGTCCCTCTCCACAGAGCTGCTCTCCAGCAGGTCCACCCCAAGCCTGTACTGGTGCCTGGGGTTGTTCCTCCCCAGGTGCAGGACCCTGCACTTGCCCTTGTTGAACCTCATCAGGTTCCTCTCTGCCCAGCTCTCCAGCCTGTACAGGTCACGCTGAATGGCAGCACAGCCTGCTGGTGTATCCACCACTCCTCCCAGTTTGGTGTTGTCAGCAAACAGAATATACAACCTCCAAAATGGGAAATACAGAATATAGTTTCACACACATCCGCTCCTTCAGGCACGCTCTGTATCGAAACACTCGACGCACGATTTGTTTGACAGAGTTTGCGCTGAAAATGAATTCAGCAGACAAACTTCCACACACTGCTTGGGGTTTTTTGCCAACACTACTTTTTGACCATATCTAGTTACAGAGTTCGGACAAAAAAAAAAGTAAAGGGCAAATCTGAAGAGCGGGCAGGCAGAAAGCAGCAGCTTTTCGGTAAGACGCTGAAGATGGTGCAGAAGTACAGCACAAGTATTCAAGATAATACACAAGAAAGCCCTTTTCAGTCTAGGATCAGGACTAGATAGAGTGAATCCAAACAAAAAAAATACGAACACCTACAGGCATGCCTCCAACTTGTTGCTCCGAGTTTTAAATCAGGATGTCAGGGGATTGAAGAAAGGCTCTGGGAAGACCAAATTCTCACACAGCATTGCAGCAGTTGTGCTAAATAGTCACTTCTTTGAAGCAACTGGCACTGGCTGCTGCAAGAGGTGGATGTTAGGTCCCATCTCCGAGTATCTCCTGCTCCTCTGCAGCTAACGAAGGGGTTAGCCAAATCCTGCCTGACCAGTGAGTATGAGCAGAGCAGGAGGACCATAAACCACCGTGACTCCGTCCTGTTGACAGCAGGCACAACTTGTGACCCAGCTGGCTCTGAAGACTCCGGTACGACTTTCAAAGTCTCCTCAGGGCTTTGTAAACAACCAATTTTACTGGAGACTGGGCAGGGAGACAAATGACTGCACTGGCTCTGAAAACACCATTCTTAGCATGATCACAGAATCACAGAATCACAGAATGGTCGGGGTTGGAAGGGACCTCTGTGGGTCACCCAGTCCAACCCCCTGCCCAAGCAGGGTCACCCACAGCAGGCTGCACAGCACCGTGTCCAGGCGGGGCTGGAATATCTCCAGAGAAGGAGACTCCACAGCCTCCCTGGGCAGCCTGGGCCAGGGCTCCGTCACCCTCAGAGGGAAGAAGTTCTTCCTCATCTTCAGCTGGAACTTCCTCTGCTTCAGTTTGTGCCCGTTGCCCCTTGTCCTGTCGCTGGGCACCACTGGAAAGAGTCTGGCCCCGCCCTCCTGACCCCCACCCTGCAGATATTTGTAAGCATTTCTAAGGTGCCCTCGCAGCCTTCTCTTCTCCAGGCTGAACAAGCCCAGCTCCCTCAGCCTCTCCTCGTAGGGGAGATGCTCCAGTCCCCTCCTCATCCTCGTAGCCCTGCGCTGGACTCTCTCCAGTAGCTCCTCATCTTTCTTGAACTGGGGAGCCCAGCACTGGACACAGCACTGCAGATGGGGCCTCACCAGGGCAGTGTAAAGGGGGGAGGAGAACCTCCCTCGACCTCCTGGCCACACTCCTCCTAATGCACCTCAATGATGGCCTGCAGCAGCGAGGAGATGCTCTCAGAAAGACATGGCAGAGTTGTACACAAAGGAAAATTAGAGAAATGAAAAGGAGGTGTGCGAAGCAGAGTTAAGGTGAGGGTGGACAGTGTAGCTTGAGATGAAGCACGAAAGCTGGCAGAGAAGGCTGATGGTGGGGACCTGAGGGACATCACGGGTTGGTCCCTTCCCTACCTGCGGAACATCTGTGGGGAGACACTGCCTCCTTGCACAGAACAAGGGGCAAAGCCCATCTGGCCAGTGTGGCCAGAAACAGGTCACTGGTCCCACCAGGAACGAGAACAGTGCGGTTTGCCCATTTCTTACAAAGTTCTCTCCTTCTCTGGCTGTATGCATGAGTTTACACCACCCTTCTACTCATATGAACTCTATCACCATCTTTCATTATGCCTTTGAACACCTTATCAGAGAATGTATGAGCAAGTACATATTTATTAATGCAGTGTTAAGCAAATACTGTATTTCTGTTATATACTATAGGGGTTTGCCTTAAAATGTCATATACAGTGGTTGCAACTACTGATAGCTCTCCTGCTTCCCTTCGACGAAAAAAAATAAAATAAAAATAAGTATTGGCCCCAGGGGGGAATAAACTCTACACACTTCAAATGAGATATTTCGCTTATTAAAATGCCAGGCTTCGAGCTCACTCGGCGCACTGCCTTCTCTGACATGGTTTGCACCTACACAGAACGGCACACAACACTTTTCATAACGGAGTCCTTGTGGTCTACATTCATCGGGCAGCTTGGGAAGGGAGCGCGTTATCAAGGCTGGGTTTTTTTATTTCCCCCTCTCCTGCTGTAGATCATTTCACGTCATTGCCAATGCTTGGAACATCGTGGAATGCTCCCCCTTAGTTAGGCAGCAGGTTGCTACTTGAATGCAGACACCAAGAGAGTTTACAAACCACAGCAATAGTATATGTACGTGTGTATAGCGTAGGACACAGGACAGCTGTGGAGTAAGGGCTTCTGAAACACACACACAAGCAGAGGCAATTTACTTCATGTTTCTCATACTTAAACAAAATTTCATGGATCTGTGTTACGTGCCAGATGCCAGGAAAAATTGTTACGACAACAAAATTGATGTGTCACTAAATGTTTAACCCCGAGATGTCATTAACTTCTCACTGTGCGCTGGCGAGTTATGCTCATAGCAGCACTGATGCGTGGTGCACGGCTCGTGTTTCCATGGGCAAGTCCTTTCCCTGGGTAGGAAGCGCCTGGAGCCGCACACAGGGACCTCCCGACTCCAGCCTTCTCCATCACCAAATCATTGGGGTTTTGAAGCGAAGCTTGTTTAGTTGGAGGCCGGTAACTAGTGGTGTCCCTCAGGGGTCAGTACTGCGCCCAGTCTCGTTCAACTTCTTCATCAACGACCTGGATGAAGAGTTAGAAAGTACCCTCAGCAAGTTTGCTGACGACACCAAACTGGGAGGAGTGGTGGATGCACCAGCAGGCTGTGCTGCCATTCAGCATGACCTGGACAGGATGGACAGTTGGGCAGAGAGGAACCTGATGAGGTTCAACAAGGGCAAGGGCAGGGTCCTGCACCTGGGGAGGAACAACCCCAGGCACCAGTACAGGCTGGGGCTGACCTGCTGGAGAGCAGCTCTGTGGAGAGGGACTGGGAGTGCTGGGGGACGACAGGGTGACCATGAGCCAGCAGTGTGCCCTGGCTGCCAAGAAGGCCAATGGGATCCTGGGGTGCATTAGGAGGAGTGTGGCCAGCAGGTCGAGGGAGGTTCTCCTCCCCCTCTACTCTGCCCTGGTGAGGCCCCATCTGCAGTACTGTGTCCAGTTGTGGGCTCCCCAGTTCAAGAAAGATGAGGAGCTACTACAGAGAGTCCAGCGCAGGGCTATGAGGATGGTGAGGGGACTGGAACATCTCTCCTACGAGGAGAGGCTGAAGGAGCTGGGCTTGTTCAGCCTGGAGAAGAGAAGGCTGCGAGGGGACCTTCTAAATGCCTCTAAATATCGGCAGGGTGGGTGTCAGGAGGACGGGGCCAGACTCTTTGCAGTGGTGCCCAGCGACAGGACAAGGGGCAACGGGCACAAACTGAAGCAGAGGAAGCTCCAGCTGAAGATGAGGAAGAACTTCTTCCCTCTGAGGGTGACGGAGCCCTGGCCCAGGCTGCCCAGGGAGGCTGTGGAGTCTCCTTCTCTGGAGATATTCAAGCCCCGCCTGGACGCGGTGCTGTGCAGCCTGCTGTGGGTGACCCTGCTTGGGCAGGGGGTTGGGCTGGGTGACCCACAGAGGTCCCTTCCAACCCTGACCATTCTGTGATTTTGTGATTCTTGTCAGTGTTCACCTAGAAACCATGGCTGGTAGGTCAATAAAATACCACGAGTGTGTGCGCAACACTACCAGCTCTCAGGGTTCGGCTGGACACTACACAATACGTGCAATGTAGCTCCCGTTAGTACTCCCAGGAGTTGTTCAGGGTTGTGGAGGTACCACGATGCTTGTGTACAGGAACACGTCTGCTGTTCAGGAACACAGAAACAGGGAGATCAAAAAGCCACCTACCCCCTTCCAGCTCTTCACCTTTGCCACCTGCGTCGTCTCTGGGGTGAAGTCCCCTCACCTTGGTGGCCAGCGAGGAGTCGGGGCACAGCACGACTGACCGTCTCAGAAAGCTGAGGAGCACAGAGGGCAACTGAGTGACGTGGGAATTAGAAATGGCTTTTTCAGAAGCTTTCTGTATTGGCCTCTGCTGGAATCCCTGCCAACTGCAGGACAGTTAGACAAAAATATGAGTCTGACTCATTTGCCACCGTAGCAATTGCAGCTCTCGGGGCTGGCACGGGCTTCCTTGGATTCCTCCAGGCTTCCCTCAGGCTTCGCAGCTCCCGCCTCCCTATGCTACCTGCTGGCATTTGAAAACTGCAGTCCCACATCGTGCGACATGCAAATTGTGATAATTACACGCACTCCAAGAGCAAAGTTGGGAAAAAAAATGAAAGCAGGAGAGAGAGATTTCATCTCAGGGCACAGTGATAAAAAGGCATAGGTCCCGTACAGCACAGAATCACAGAATGGCAGGGGTTGGCAGGGACCTCTGTGGGTCACCCAGTGCAACCCCCTGCCCAAGCAGGGTCACCCAGAGCAGGCTGCACAGCACCACGTCCAGGCGGGGCTGGAATATCTCCAGAGAAGGAGACTCCACAGCCTCCCTGGGCAGCCTGGGCCAGGGCTCCGTCACCCTCAGAGGGAAGAAGTTCTTCCTCATCTTCAGCTGGAGCTTCCTCTGCTTCAGTTTGTGCCCGTTGCCCCTTGTCCTGTCGCTGGGCACCACTGCAAAGAGTCTGGCCCCGTCCTCCTGACCCCCACCCTGCAGATATTTATAAACATTTCTAAGGTCCCCTCGCAGCCTTCTCTTCTCCAGGCTGAACAAGCCCAGCTCCCTCAGCCTCTCCTCGTGGGACAGATGCTCCAGTCCCCTCCTCATCCTCGTAGCCCTCCGCTGGACTCTCTCCTGTAGCTCCTCAGATTTTAATTCCCAGGAGCCTACAGTTGTTACGACAACAAGCAGATTTTCTTTCATTTCTTTATCAGAGCTATCATTTATTTTTAGCTGTACCTACCGCACTGGTGAGCACAGCCCATGGAGGCGGATGTGCCCGGCTTGGGGTTTACGGAGCCGCGGCAGGCGGCGAGCAGGGGATCAGCCGGGCACCCGCCAATTTACGGGAGGTCACTGCGCAGTCCCTACCCCATCCCCGCAGCGCAGGGACTCCCGCCCGCAAAGAGCTCACACCCTGCTCCCCGCTTCCCAAACCGCCCCTTGGAGCTTCCCAGGGCAAAAAAATGGCCTACTGTAATTCTTCCACGACTTCTTCTCCCATAAGGTCTCTCTTAGCCAGACATATGTAATAATAAACATTTTTCATTGCACTGACTGCTTGGGAAAAATGGAGTTTTACTTGTGTCTTCTAGCACTTTGGGAAACTGGCATGTTACCTATGTTGTTGTTCCTTTGCAGACGTTCTTCTATCACAGAATCACAGAATGGTAGAGGTTGGAAGGGACCTCTGTGGGTCATCTAGTCCAACCCTCCTGAAATATAGAAATATAGAAGATAGACCTTCTTCTATCATAGTATATATGTTTAATGACAATTCTTTTGTCTACACCCATTTTATTGTACATTTTCTCCTATTTTCTGCTTCCCTTCATTTGGGCATCTAAAATATCTTTTGGCACCTTCACTCCATCATGCAACTAACGCTCAGTTTCCGTTATTCACTTACCTGCTGCCTCCAAATTAACAGATCCCCTGCCCCTACGTGGCAAGTTCGCAATAAAATGGGCTTTCTAGAAATGAAGGCAAAAGAGCAAATTCTGCACCCTTTTGTTTACATACAAGCTCAAAATACATTTACTTTGGAGCAAGGATGTTTAAGAGTTTGGTATCTTGATCAAAGATGGTTGGACTTGATGATCTCAGAGGTCTTTTCCAACCTATGATTCTATCATCTATATATAGATATTTTGTTTAAATATTCATTTTATACAGTAAGGTTGCAATCATAATGTGTATTTGTAGGCACATCAAATGCTACTATTTCTCATCTGTAAATCTCACAGCACTTCCCAAATGACACCTCTCAAATTCTTGGAGGTTTATGAAGGGAGAAAGCAAGGCACGGGGGGATTAAGCAACCTGCCCGAGTCACACAGCAACGAAGTGGCCCGAATCCCACTTCCATACCCAGGCCACCAGGACCCGGAGCCTTTATAGTGATTTGAATATCAGTTATGGTTGGTTTTGGTTTTCAGAAAGGGATGCTGGCTTCTAAGAGCCTATCTCCATCATCTTTGAGAGGTCCTGGAGGACAGGAGAGGTGCCCGAGGACTGGAGAAAGGCCAAAGTCACTTCAATCTTCAAAAAGGGCAAGAAGGAGGACCCAGGGAACTACAGGCCGGTCAGCCTCACCTTCATCCCGGGAAAGGTGATGGAGCAGCTTATCCTGGAGGTCATCAACAAGCAAGTGGAGGAAAAGAAGGTTATCGGGAGTAGTCAGCATAGATTCACCAAGGGGAAATCATGCCTGACCAATCTGATAGCTTTCTACAATGACATGACTGGCTGGGTAGATGAAGGGAGAGCAGTGGATGTTGTCTACCTAGACTTCAGCAAGGCTTTCGACACGGTCTCCCATCACATCCTCCTAGGGAAGCTCAGGAAGTGTGGGCTGGATCAATGGTCAGTGAGGTGGATTGAGAACTGGCTGAAGGGCAGAGCTCAGAGGGTTGTCATCAGCGGCGCTGAGTCTAGTTGGAGGCCGGTAACTAGTGGTGTCCCCCAGGCGTCATCCAAGGTCCTGTGCAGCCTGCTGTAGGTGACCCTGCTTCGGCAGGGGGTTGGACTAGATGACCACAGAGGTCCCTTCCAACCCCGACCATTCTGTGATTCTGTGATCTAACCAGAGCGGCACAAATCTCCCTGCCTCTTCCCGCTGCAGGTATCCAGATCCCAGATCCTCACGACTGCGCTGCAGCCCAGGGCTCCGGCGAGGGCTAAAGCAAACCCTCCCAGAGAAGCCACCTCCGTTCAGAGCTCAGCACAGAAACTCGTGGAGTTACACAGCGCTGACAGCCAGAAATCAAAGACGTGTGGACTGTTAACAGACCACTGAATTATAAAAAATGGAGGAGTGCAAACTCCTAGCTTGGAAGTGATGAATCTGCAGACGGCTCTGAAGGAGCAGCAGGCTTTCATTATCTGAAATGAGCACTAGCAATTAAGGGCCGGCTCCACTGATGTACGGAGAAGTTTCACCTTCAGTTTGAGCAGGAGAAATTTAACCCTCAGCTCTCCAATTAGGCGTAGCCAAATGCAATTGTGTAAAAGTTCTAACTGACAGATAAATATAAACATACGTTGGGCAACAGGTCTGTTCCCAAAAAGCTTGAAAACAAAAATCCTGGTGTAGTACAAAGGATCTGGGAGGCGAGAGTCTACCAACGTCTTCTCAAGGGTGGGTGTCAAGAGGATGGGGCCAGACTCTTTCCAGTGGTGCCCAGCAACAGGACAAGGGGCAATGGGCACAAAGTGAACCAGAGGAAGCTCCAGCTGAAGAGGAGGGAGAACTTCTTCCCTCTGAGGGTGACGGAGCCCTGGACCAGGCTGCCCAGAGGGGCTGTGGAGTCTCCTTCTCTGGAGATGTTCAAGCCCCACCTGGACGCGGTGCTGTGCAGCCTGCTCTGGGTGACCCTGCTTGGGCAGGGGGTTGGACTGGGTGACCCACAGAGGTCCCTGCCAACCCCGACCATGCTGTGATTCTGTGATTCTGTAATAGGTGCCTTCTCACGAGAACCCAACACTCAGGGGCAACCTGTGAAGCCAAACCGCTGGTCGTTCTGCGCTCCGGCCAGGACACAGAGCGCTGGGCCAGGGCTCAGCAACGCAGCCACGTAACCGCCCCTGCACCGCGTCCTTGCGGCGATCTCTCGTTTCAGCTCTGCCTTGCTTCTCCCCGGGGGAACAGGAGATTGTAAAATTACACTTACAATTGCAAATCGTAAAAGGAGGTCGTGATGCTGGCTTCCCGAGTGAGGCCCTAGGAAATTTTAAACCAAAAGAACTATGGAGGAGGGCAATTTATTATTAACTTCAATGGTTGCAATTATTGAACTGGTAGTTCCTGGAAAATTAAACCCTGACTTTAGCCGCCTCATGTTTCCACCCAGGACAGCAGCAATCGAAGCTTTCCTGTACTCTCTCCGTGATGTTGTTTGATCCCGAGTGGCCTGGGCCAGAGCTTGTGGGATAAAGCTGGAACCTCATTTTCTCTTTTCGTGTCTGTTCAGGCTCTCGGGCTGTGGGCTGAGTTTGCAACAAAGGTGAAAACCGGGACCAAGAGTAATAATGTGCTTTGTGAAAGGCGTCAGTCCGTCAGGATACAGGCTAGACTGATCCTCCTAATTCATTTCATGTCAGGGATTTGAATCCGACACGGAGATGAAAAGCTCTGCCCGCTGTTACAGCCCCACAGGCCATCCCTCCCAGACGCAAGCTATCACTCGCTGCACCAGCAATCATGTCATGCCCAATGTACTCCACTCGGTATCGATTACTTCACCATAATGAAATCGGAACGAAGGAAAGCATTCAACTACACACAAATAAATATGTACTAAAGATAGAAAATGAAATCAGAGGCTGTATTTTGACCACAAGATCTGCGCGCGTTGTGGCTTAGGGAAGATAAGTGAGCCCGGCCGCATTCCCCCGCAGCAGGCTCGGTGCCGAGATAGGACGGCTAATCTGGTTTTCCATTTCGGCAGTGTCGTTTACTGAACCTTTTAGGGCTCATATTAGGTGACAAAAAGTGACCATGAGCCCCATTCGTGCTGCCTCAGCAGAACACTATTTGAAAAAGTTATTCAAGCCATTAATCCTCCAGTGCCAGGAATCTGTATCTGCCAGGGAGCAGCATTTGCCGGCCGGCAGTTATTTATTCGCCGATTCCCAACGTACGAAACGGCAGCGTGACAATAACTGCCACCGGCTGCGCTTCAGAAACCAACAGCCACAACCCACACGCCCGCCCAGCGCAGCACCACGTTGAACACCCAGAGGATAAACCCCCTCGTTTCACGTCCTGCCCGCTCTCCGCACGCCTCAAAGGCAAGGCTGGATTTCCCACACCGCTGGACCAGCTGGAAACGCATCCTCCGGCTTTACTGGACGTGGCTCCAGCCTTCCATGCAAACAGTCTCAGGGGTACGAAAAGTTTTGAGCCCATGGGCAGGTCTGGACCGATTTCCTCCCCGTTCTTGCGCCGTGTGTAGAACCAGCAGAAGTGTCAAGGAGGGATTTATCTGTCCTAAATCTGGCATACAAAAATTAGTTCTCTTAGCCCAGGCTCGGCACCTTAGGGCTCTGCCACGCTAACGCACAGACACGGGTCCTTCGCAGGGCAGTTCACCCGACCTGGCATCAAACCTGCCTGAGGGCCAGACAAATTGCCCTTCGCAGGACTACGGAAAGTCTCATCTGGACTTTCACAGCATTCCTATAAAAGCTGGGTCTAAGGTATCGTTTTAGCTAGAATTCTTTACTGAAACTCATTCTTTTTTGCTCCTTGCAGTACAGTGATGTAGAAAAACAAAAGGGGATGTTTTCAACACAGAAAACAAAAATCTCATGTGACAATAGCAACTTTTATCTTGGGGAAAATACATTCTATATATTCTATATTCTGAAGTTACACAAGTGTAAATAATGTGGTTTAAAACGACATCTTTTGATGTCACAGTATAGCATTAAAATTAAATCGTTAAAATATTGCATTCTGAATAATTATGAACATTAAATAGTTAAAATACTGCATTCTGAATAACTAAGGGCAGCTGCAATTTGGTGCTCACTGAAGTGTGCTGCCTTCTTTCCTGGATGAAAACAGTTCTGACAAAATGAAATAACACTTTCAGGCTGTTGTCATTAGAGCCAAGGTAGTAGGCTACCAAGAGGTAGTAGAGATACGTGTGAAGCAATACCAAGACAGAAACACCAGTCTATTAGTTTGTCACTCAGCGCACACTGCAAAACCAGAGAGATATGAGCACAAGCCATATAACACCATTTCAAACAAAATTTCATTAAAAAATTGACGTGAGAGTTTTTGGAAATACCGACGGACTGAAATTTGCCTCAGCCATAGCTTGAGTGCTGCAGGCTCTCCGACAAGTCTTCTAATTACCCAGCTCCACCTGAAGATTAGGAAAAGGAAAAAAACAACCCAAACAACTACTGAGGTCTCTCCAAAACTGCAAGTGCTGAGAACCGAACGACGCCGTCGGCAGGAACGAGCACCCGAACGCCATCGCTGTACCCAGGAGCAGCTTTGCTTCTGTTGAGCGGCAGTTGCGTTCCCAGCAAGGTTGGTTTGATTTTACTCGCCGGCAGCAGACCCTCCAAGGGAACCAGAGCTGTTCTGACAGCTTGGCTCAGCAGTTTGCCAGCTCCACACAAAAATAAGAATTGACCTTTTCTTGCAGTCAACACCAGCCTCTCCAGAACATCCAAGTTCCCTCAACACTGCCTTTTAAAACACTATTCCTTTGTCTCACTTCTACTTTCATCACACAAATTCATTTTTGTTGTAAAGTGCCATATCAGCATGAATCACAGAATCACAGAAGGTTTGGGGTTGGAAGGGACCTCTGTGGGTCACCCAGCCCAACCCCCTGCCCAAGCAGGGTCACCCAGAGCAGCTGCAGAGGACCTTGTCCAGGCGGGGCTTGAACATCTCCAGAGAAGGAGACTCCACAGCCTCCCTGGGCAGCCTGGGCCAGGGCTCCATCACCCTCAGAGGGAAGAAGTTCTTCCTTGTGTTCAGCTGGAGCTTCCTCTGCTTCAGTTTGTGCCCGTTGCCCCTTGTCCTGTCGCTGGGCACCACTGGAAAGAGTCTGACCCCGTCCTCCTGACACCCACCCTGCAGATATTTATAAACATTTATTAGGTCCCCTCTCAGCCTTCTCTTCTCCAGGCTGAACAAGCCCAGCTCCCTCAGCCTCTCCTCGTAGGACAGATGCTCCAGTCCCCTCACCATCCTCGTAGCCCTCCGCTGGACTCTCTCCAGCAGCTCCTCATCTTTCCAGCAGTTTGCCCTGGCTGCCAAGAAGGCCGGTGGGATCCTGGGATGCATTAGGAGGAGTGTGGCCAGCAGGTCGAGGGAGGTTCTCCTCCCCCTCTGCTCTGCCCTGGGGAGGCCCCATCTGCAGTGCTGTGTCCAGTGCTGGGCTCCCCAGTTCAAGAAAGATGAGGAGCTGCTGGAGACTGTCGCTTGTATGAATTTCATATAATTACTATTATGCTTTCATTACACTTCTCATGTGCTTTAGCAAGAGGTATTTTACAAATCATGTAGATTTTCCAATCAGTTTCCTTTGAATGTTATCACCCAAGCCTCTTCCGCCATGGGAATCTATTATAATACCTCTTGTAATGAGCAGAACGATACAGTTAAAGATATTCCTTGAGGTCTCAAATGTCTTGAGATAACAAATTGTGCTTTATGTATACCTAAGAACTGCTTCCACCTTCACCAGTTAAACTAGCAAGAGACCTACAGGCTTGCAAATGCTGATTATATTCTGTCCGAGGGACTAAACCCCGCCAGAATGCAGCAGGACCGCAAGCGACTACACACCACGGTACATTAAAAAATAAAGCTGGGCTAATCCAAACCCCAGCTAGTAATCCTGCCTGTCAACCAGTTCTGGGTTTAATGGGCAATTCCATCGCTCGCCGGCGACGCGCTCAGAAAGCGTCCCAGTTTGGGACTCGCAGCTGGCACCCAACCAGGTAAGACCGAAGGATTATTTCGCCAGTAACCAGGCTGAGTATCTCAGCTGCTGCCCGGCCTCGCCGCGGAGGCACGCAGCTCTGCTCTTGCCCTCCAGACCCCCGGAGACATCCAAACCATCTACAAGATGGCACTTCAGAGGAGCATCATTCAGCCAGAAGAGCTAAGAGGACAGACGGGCACCCAGGCTAGTAGTGGCTCTTTTAAATATAAGATTGTGCCCTATGGAACTTTATCCAACGCACTGATCACTTTTCAGTGTTTTAATGAAGAACTCGGGAAGTTATCTGGGTTTTTCCCCATAATGTGCTGTAACCCTTGAGGATCTCAATCACCTCCGTAAACCAAATTTCAAGGCAGCCATCTGAACAGTATTTAGAAGAATTTCCAGGCTATGCCACCTCTCCAGAAAGACTGCAGATAAATCCAAGAAAGTTTCAACGGCACTGCTTTTATTTACAGAGCTTTGCAAAAATGCAGCATGTTCACAACTGATTTACTGAAGACTCCTCCCAGGTAATCCATCCCCTGCACACTTGTTGAAGTGGATCAGATCTGCGCCAGCGCTAGGGGTATTTAAAACTCTTAATTAAACCCACCCAGTTTCTTGTTATAGACTCGCACATCTCTCACTGATCCTTGGGATTCGGATGCTAGCAACCCATTAGCCCTCCAGGCATCGCTTCACTTTTACGTACAATATTCCACCCGAAGAAATGTAATTACGGTATTTTTTTAGAAAACCTTCCTAGCAACCAAGGCTTTAAAGGACGAGCATCGGATGAGGTACCACAAAAGCCAGTCCAAGTAGCTCTGAGGAGAAAGAGCGACTTTCAGACGTTTGTTTTTGTCAAACAAACAAATCATTGGTGTTGGTTTTGTCATGCCAAAGGGTTGGAGCACAGCTCCTCTCTCCTCCCTCTGCGTCTGTTGCCAAGGAAGCTGCCCACCTCACAGCCTCCCAGATTTCATTCTCAGGGTCTGCCAGGTCCCATGGCTGTCTCAAGAGAGACCATTTACTCCCACATATAGGAAGGAACTGCTTACACCGTCTGTTTACTGAAGTTGGAACTGATGTTTTTCATGTGGGAATCCTTTACCATGTCTGACAAAGTTGCCTGCAAAAACTTTATTCATTCTCCTGTCAATCGACCTCTGTCCCTCCTGGTAGGTGGCACAGTCATAGCTACTCCTAACCTACTTCAAGATCAAACCCAGTAACACTTATAAACCCATTTGAAACTCTTTCCAGCGGTGCCCAGCGACAGGACAAGGGGCAACGGGCACAAACTGAAGCAGAGGAAGCTCCAGCTGAAGATGAGGAAGAACTTCTTCCCTCTGAGGGTGACGGAGCACTGGCCCAGGCTGCCCAGGGAGGCTGTGGAGTCTCCTTCTCTGGAGATATTCAAGCCCCTCCTGGACAAGGTCCTGTGCAGCCTGCTCTGGGTGACCCTGCTTGGGCAGGGGGTTGGGCTGGGTGACCCACAGAGGTCCCTTCCAACCCTGAACATTCTGTGATTCTGTGAAAGACAAAACGTGGCTTTCAGGTAGGGATTTCCCTGAGATTCATGGAGCCACAGGGCACAACCCACATGCATGTCATGAACACGTGCAAAGAAAACTTACAACGTGTAAGGTCCACCCCTGGTCCAAGAGGCCAGGAGCAGAGTAACACCACCAAGAAATCCCAACCAGTCCGGGGGAGATAACGTCTCCGGGCATCACCTGGACAGAGACAGACGTCTTGTCCACCTGAGAATCAGGCCACCAGTTTCTGGACCAGTGTCTGATGAAACACACCCAGTTACCTTCTGTTTTCATTTTGCCTCTGGTTTTGGGGTCCATCCTACATTTCGTACAATCTTTGAGAAACTCTTGCTAGGTGGTTGCTTGTGAATTATCGAAACACCACTTTCACCTGCGATTCTGGTAGTCTGGAACTGGCGAAGTAACTGGTTACAAAAAACCCGGAGAATGCAATTTCCTAGTTATTGAAAGAGCCACTGGCCTCCCCTCTGGGACCATGGAAAACAGCAGGAAATAAATACCCATGCCCTCTGAGCTGACCTTCTGCTTCAAAGTACCCAGAGAAACCCGGTCTGTCCCATGCAGGAAGGATGTCTTTCAGCAGGGAGGTATCGTGCCTCCTGTAATTGCTCCCAGCGAGACACACATTCCTACCAACAGCCCTGGATTAAACGCTGGTGCGATTACTCCAGAGGCATTACAGATGTCCCAGCTGCACCTCACAACGGCATGGGAGGGTTCAGAATAAATTAAAAGCAGAGCAGTCCAAAGGCCAGCAGAGCAAAGGGTTAGCTAATCACACATTCCCAAATGCACAGCTAGCGGTGATTTAAATTCTTTATTACCCAGTGGTGAGCAGGTCTCAAGCTTTTCAAAGATGCCTGGTGCATCCAGTCCAGCGGCTGGCAAACCAGCATCGGCATCGCACTGGCACATTTGCGGAACCAGCTGGGAAACTTACCAAAAAAAGCCAAGGCAGATGAGTCAGCTGAGTGACAAAGGGTCAGAGAAGGGTAATGCAAAGAATATCTGTATGATCTTGCTGCCATTTTTAGTCCTTTTGAAGGACAGAAGAACAAGTGACTACTGGCAGCTGACTGGGAGCTGCTGGAGAAGCAGCGTGTGCCCTGGCTGCCAAGAAGGCCAATGGGATCCTGGGATGCATCAAGAAGACTGTGGGCAGCAGGTCGAGGGAGGTTCTCCTCCCCCTCTACTCTGTCCTGGTGAGGCCCCATCTGCAGTCCTGTGTCCAGTTCTGGGCTCCCCAGTTCAAGAAAGATGAGGAGCTACTGGAGAGAGTCCAGCGGAGGGCTATGAGGATGAGGAGGGGACTGGAGCATCTCTCCTACGAGGAGAGGTTGAGGGAGCTGGGCTTGTTCAGCCTGGAGAAGAGAAGGCTGAGAGGGGACCTTAGAAATGCCTACAAATATCTGCAGGGTGGGTGTCAGGAGGACGGGGCCAGACTCTTTCCAGTGGTGCCCAGCGACAGGACAAGGGGCAACGGGCACAAACTGAAGCAGAGGAAGCTCCAGCTGAACACGAGGAAGAACTTCTTCCCTCTGAGGGTGACGGAGCCCTGGCCCAGGCTGCCCAGGGAGGCTGTGGAGTCTCCTTCTCTGGAGATATTCAAGCCCCGCCTGGACGTGGTGCTGTGCAGCCTGCTCTGGGTGACCCTGCTTGGGCAGGGGGTTGGACTGGGTGACCCACAGAGGTCCCTTCCAACACCAACCATTCTGTGATTCTGTGATTCTGTGTGAGGTGGTGGGAGTCGGGAGCTACAGACATGATGAGGCTGCCCAAGTCCCAGATCCCCAACAGATGCCATGCCTGCCGTAGGGTGCCTTTGCATATCAAGGAAAAGACAAGACCTTGTGCTGTCCTAACATATTTTCTCCAAGAATCGGAGAAAGTTCCCCAAAGAACTTTCAAGAATGCCACAAATTGGTGGGAGATATTTAGGATTAACGCTTAGTTAATCAATTTGCACATATGAAGCTGTGGCAAACCTCAGGAAGGTGCAGCAATCACGTATCCAAGTGCTGTGCAAAAACCTGGACAGCTGGCAGTAGCCTTCACTTTCAAGTGTTGCCGCTTTAATGGTATATTCATAGAAAAGGTTCAATTCAAGATTATTTCATCCTTTTGTATGCTTTTAATGTGGTTTCTTAAGGAAGCAAGGACTATTGGAACACGATCCATCTATTGGTCTTTCTGTCCTTCCTCTCCTTTTTTTTTTTTAAAAGATGTTGGTTTCCTGGAACTGAATTTGTCAGAATAGAAAAATAGCCCCCGTTAAAGCAAGAAAAGCCTCAGTCAGAGGTTAATAGTCACTAGAGAATCCTATCGAGGAGACACAGAGCTATTGAAAAAACAGGACCTCTCCCATGCACATATCTGCTCAGAAAATAAGTTATTATATTACTGATGTACTCAGCAGAAAAGCAAGCCCCTATTGCACAGACAATCCCTGACACATAATGATCAAAAGCTAAATAGACATGACCAAGGGTAAGGAAAAAAAAAAAAAATCAGCAGGAATAATCACGTCACGTAATACCGACTACAAACCTTCCTCCAACCCAGGATTTCTGCTGGGGAGCGTAGAGCCCCCAGTCACCTGCTTTCTCTTTTCTGGCCCTTTCAAAAAGAAGGAGAAGAAATTGTACTTATACGTGGTTCAACTCTAATTCCTACCAGCTGCTACCTGACAACTTGGATTTAGTTCAGGCTGGGTCCAGACTGTTCTAAAGTAGCCCTTTCCTACAGCCACGTTTGCCTCCATTCTCTTCTTCCACACCTGCTATACCTCTTCCACCACCCGCAGCTCTGCTGAAGTAGAAGATCTGCCCAAAAAATTCACATACAAAATTATCATGTCTTCCTTATCTACAACTTCGAATGCATATGTGAAATCTGGCAGGATACTACACTTGTCGCAATATAGTGCTTTTAAAATAGAAAAAAATGTAAGCTTGTGCTTTCCACCTGAAACACTTCCCTTCCTCCACAGCCAAAAAAAACAAATCCAGGAAAATCCGAATCCTTTCCCTTTGCCTGATCACTTCACAGTTGCTTTAATCTGCGTTGGTGAGAGATTCCTCTCCTACCTTTCAAAAAAGCTGAGGCTTTTCTTGGAACACCACTCAAAAACAGTATGCTCAGGGAGAAACAAGCTGTTGCTCAGTAATTCACATTACAGTGTACAACTGGCATGGCTTGGCATTTGCAGTCGTCTTTTCAGAACAGCAGAAGTGAGAAACGTGCATCCCCTTCTGCCTCTCTGAACCTCCTGATACCAAAGTCGGTGAATTAATAGATGAGGCTACGAGGAAACATCCCAAAATCAACACTCCAAGCACTTCCCCAATCACCTGTGTAGGATACCACTTCCAGCTTGCTGTTACAGTTTCCCAAATCCCAGTCCCCAAACACAGTTTCCCAAAATCCCACTGCCAGCAGAGGTTTATTTGCAAAGCCTGTGCGTTCTCGTGTTTCCCACTAAGAGCACCCCAGGTGTGCCAAACACAGCAGCTACTCCTGCTTCAGCTCTTGGTTTCATTCGCACCCTCAGCTTGATTATTGCTTGAAAATCATAAATTCACTCGGTGGAGTAGGCTTGCTATCTCCTCTGAGAGCAGGGGGAAGCTCTCTGAGGACATCTCACCGAGAGACCCTGTCCCCTGCCGTTAGGGAATCCAGATTCCAGCTCGCTCTCGCCGTACTGATATCGGGTTTGCCCCAAAGTCCTCAGCCAACGTTTTCTTGCCTGCTGCACACTGTTAACCCATCTGCCTTCTGTCCTGCATCCCAAAGGTGCCCGGCAGCTTTTCAGTGGTGCCATATGTAGAGCTCGTAGGGCCAACTTCTGCCCTCAGATGTGCGTGTCCAGCTCCCGTCGATTTTGGTTGGAATTTTATGCTTTAACCCAAGAGCAGATTTTGGCCATCAGAGGCACTTTGGGACGCTGATGGAGGACAGATGGTAAAAAATATAAACTGGTTTAGTCCTTATTTTTTCCAACATCATTTTATTGCCTATTGCATTTAAGTCAGGAAGAAAGGACATACATACACACATCCCTGGACAAGGTCCTCTACAACCTACTGTAGGTGACCCTGCTTCGGCAGGGGGTTGGACTGGGTGACCCACAGAGGTCCCTTCCAACCCCGACCATTCTGTGATTCTGTGATCCCCTATCTACGTACATAGACTGATGCTTGGCATTAAAACACGGTGCTTTTGGACCAAAGCCTTCAAGGCTTGGATGCTTCAAGCCGTACTTCCAAGTACGCAGTACTTCTTCTCCGCAGAGCAGACTGATACTCGGAGGCTCCGAGAACCCCAAACTTCCTTGCGTTCAGTGACGAGGCACCCATTTAGCTCGGCCGAATGTTCATATTGTGCTTCAGTGCCTCGTGCATCGTGTGGCACTGTGCTTCAGTCTGCTCTTTTCCAAAGTGCACCGATAGAAAAGCCTGAAAAAAATGTCATTTATATAAGGCCCCTGAGAGTTTTAAGCGTTACTGTGACTATTATATCCAAGATACTTGTCTCGCTCTTAACTTCATCCTAAAAGTTAAGACTTTACTTGATCTATTAACTTGAACAGTCCATTGAAATATAGACTGAGAGGCTTGAAGGTAAGCTGCTGATTTTAGAAATGTTGCTGTAGCCCTTTATGACATGACAGCAATTATCACAAATATAAAAACGAGAAGAATTTATGGAGCCATCAGCAGAAGCCTTCGGTGTGCCAACAGAGTGAGGGAATTAACTATTCAGACTGCGGTGATGGGAACTCACTTCCAAACACTGATTATTCCTTTACAGCCTGGAATTTAGCCAAGGTAAACCCAATTTAAAGGTAAGCTGTACAGTCATCCCTTTCTTCATTCCAATTCATGCCACTTTCAAAAACCACACAGGATTCTTAGTTGCTGTATTTTACTTCTTTGTTCTATAATTAGGCAAAAGAAAGAATGGGAATAAAACATCACTGCGTGCAACATAACTGCAATTTTCTGTCCAAAGCAGAAAAGCACAAAAGAGAAGTGTATGTACGCACACATAAATAGATCTTTTTTATGGAAAGTGCATTAGAGAACGTACAGCAGCTCATTAAAAATAATGCATGTAAAAATTGTCAGTGAAGTTTGGTAGCCAGCTTACACGGAAGGGACTGCCGTCTCCCATACCCTCAGCACGTGAGCCCCAGCAGCCACAGACGCCCGGTGTCCCCAAGCCATTACAGACAAACTGCCCTGGGAGGCGATGCTGGTTGCAGAATAACGCCCCTTAGTACAAAGCCAAAAACTTCACCCCTAAAATAAGACAACCGAGAGCCAAGGCACACGCCAGACCCCCAAATCGGTGCCTGTTTCTGGCTCCCGGGGGTAGCGCGGAGCAGGAGACAACCTTCGGAGCTAGCGAGCAAGGCTGGCACAAGCACAGCTGTGGCTCAGCCAAGCACATGAGCTTCTTGGAACAGCCAAACGATACGGAGAGGAGGGCGAGCAAGTCAAGGGGAAGGCGAGGGATTACAGACACGATTGCTTGTGATGCGAGAGCTGGACTTGGGGAAGTTCTTCCCTCTCCAAGCTGCTGGGTTACAGGAGAGCGATGCACGCAGAGCACATCCGACGGCTCTCCTGCGGCACCCAGAGAAGGGTCGTAATACAAGGGAACCTGGGAGCATTTTCTCAGTCAGGTATCTTCATACTTCTCAAGAGGGAATACTGATTTTGCTGATTAACATGAATATATAATAGGCTCACATTTACAAAGCAAAAGATTACCTCCCTGAGAGGAGGAAGCTATTAGAATGCACTTATAAACCATAGCAAGTGATAAAGCAGTTTACAGTCCACTGTGCTAATGAGATGCTCAGCTGGCAAAGTGCACCATCACGCTCACAAATCATTCCTTCCAGTGACACTTCAGATAGCAATTTACAAAGAAGCAAGCATTAAAACCATAACCATCACCACTTCATCATTTTTAACTCCGGAGTTTCACGAGCTGTGCAAGTCACACCAACAATAAATGCTAGCAGCATAGTAATGGTGGATTATTCCTTTCACCATGCAAAGTCATTTGGGCGTCAGGAGCTTGTAGGTTTTTGACACTAGAGCGCCGAGAGTTCAGTAACCTTCTTTCCATAAAAATGAATGTACCAATTAAACTAAATAGCTTCATAGCAGATCTGTAATTTGTAATTTTAGGAGCTGTTCAGAGGAAAGACAGCATAGGTCAACAAACAATTGAAGGTCCACGGCTCAGTCACCTCCAGTTCATCTGTCACCTCCATAATGAGCGCTACAGAGCGGGAGGAGACAGGGAAGGAGAAGAAAAGCTGCTTTGGAAGACACAACTTTTAAAACTACTAATGAGGAAGGAGCAGCACAGTTCCAAATCTGAGCTGTCAGAGTAGACCTGCTTGCAAGGGAAGGCCTTGGAGAGACACAGCCCCTGGTTCGAGGAGGAAAAGGACAAGGCATGTGGCCAGGACACGAGGAGCAGCCAAGAGTCCCACTGATGTGCGTTACTTCGGGCTTCCCCCTGCACCCTGTGCTTTTGTCCCCCTTTTAATCTATTAATTCTCACCCCTGCAACTCCAGGACTTCAGTGGTGACTGTACTCACGCTGCTAACAGACCTCACCGTAATAACCAAGTCAAAACTTCTGTGATTTCGGGTCACAGCCCTCAAAGTGAAACTATTTGAGATTCATTTGAATATTCCTTTAATAATCTAATTTCTGCTGCCCTGAAGATCAGTCATGCTCTAAGCTGCTGACCTCCTCACCTTCTATTCCCCAGAGATGAAGAGATGGTCTATTTTCCTCCAGGTTTCACAGGGCTTTGCAACACATCACACTTTAATTTCTCCAGCCTTAGCCAGAGCAGCGCTTTTGTAGTTCACCCACGAGCAAAACATTTAACCAGAGCAGCTACCTCACTGGACTACTATAAAAATTCAGTAGTCAGTTATTATCTTGTGAAATACTTTGTGACATTCAAACGCAAGGCGCGAGAAGAGGCACAAAGAAGGGACCACCACCCAAGCAACCGCCTGCAGCCACGCAGCTGCCGGGCCCCCAGCGCTGAGTCAGAGTATGCCCAGCTCACGCGGACTTCTGGCAGAGGAGGCTCAAAAGACACCCGCAAACACATGGGAATTACGCTTACGAGCAAACATTTTCAAGAAAAAGCAGCCCCGCTTCAACATCTGCAGTGAGATCACTTTGGCATATGAGACCATTTCAACAGCAAGTCATCGGTACAGGCTTCGGGTGGACCTGCTGGAGAGCAGCTCTGTGGAGAGGGACTGGGAGTGCTGGTGGACGACAGGTTGACCATGAGCCAGCAGTGTGCTCTGGCTGCCAAGAAGGCCAATGGGATCCTGGGGTGCATTAGGAGGAGTGTGGCCAGCAGGTCCAGGGAGGTTCTCCTTCCCCTCTACTCTGCCCTAGTGAGGCCCCATCTGGAGTCCTGTGTCCAGTTCTGGGCTCCCCAGTTCAAGAAAGATGAGGAGCTACTGGAGAGAGTCCAGCGGAGGGCTACGAGGATGATGGGGGGCACTGGAGCATCTCTCCTACGAGGAGAGGCTGAGGGAGCTGGGCTTGTTCAGCCTGGAGAAGAGAAGGCTGCGAGGGGACCTTAGAAATGCCTCTAAATATCTTCAGGGTGGGTATCAGGAGGATGGGGCCAGACTCTTTTCAGTGGTGCCCAGTGACAGGACAAGGGGCAACGGGCACAAACTGAAGCAGAGGAAGCTCCAGCTGAACAGGAGGAAGAACTTCTTCCCTCTGAGGGTGACGGAGCCCTGGCCCAGGCTGCCCAGGGAGGCTGTGGAGTCTCCTTCTCTGGAGATATTCCAGCCCCGCCTGGACGCGGTGCTGTGCAGCCTGCTCTGGGTGACCCTGCTTGGGCAGGGGGTTGGGCTGGGTGACCCACAGAGGTCCCTTCCAACCCTGAGCACTCTGGGATTCTGTGATTCTGTGAATTCAGGGGTACCTAAAGGGGATCCAGGAGGGAGGTGAGTGCGGATCTTCGGATCAGGACCCCGATAACTTCATATTCTGCCTCCCTCTCCGAAGCTGGGCAGGCAGCACAGCACCATTAACGTACAGCAGGGATTAATCACTGCTAGAAACTACCAGCAGTATGCGGCCGGCTCTGCTCTCCCCTGCTCAAAGCAAGGTGGGATTTCCATCACTCTTAGACGCACCATGGAGCGCAGTTTGGGATCCGACATAGCACACGGCAGAGATGAGGCATAATTACGAGCCTCCACTAACCACGCTGCAGTTTCGCATTCTGCTCATGCAAGCACTGGACCAAGTTTATTTCCTTGGTCAACAAAGGAAGCAAATTTAATGGCAAAAACCTTCAGCCGCTTGCTATTAGTATGCACGTACTGCAGCTTTACTCCAGCCCCTGCACAGGCTCTGTAGAGGGATCTCTGGCACTGGGCATCACCGCACAAGCTGCCTTGTCACTGTAGTCATTTTATCACAGAATCACAAAATGGCAGGGGCTGGCAGGGCCCTCTGTGGGTCACCCAGTCCAACCCCCTGCCCAAGCAGGGTCACCCAGAGCAGGCTGCACAGCACCGCGTCCAGGCGGGGCTGGAATATCTCCAGAGAAGGAGACTCCACAGCCTCCCTGGGCAGCCTGGGCCAGGGCTCCGTCACCCTCAGAGGGAAGAAGTTCTTCCTCATCTTCAGCTGGAGCTTCCTCTGCTTCAGTTTGTGCCCGTTGCCCCTTGTCCTGTCGCTGGGCACCACTGGAAAGAGTCTGGCCCCGTCCTCCTGACACCCACCCTGCAGATATTTGTAAGCATTTCTAAGGTCCCCTCTCAGCCTTCTCTTCTCCAGGCTGACCAAGCCCAGCTCCCTCAGCCTCTCCTCATAGCAGAGATGCTCCAGTCCCCTCCTCATCCTCGTAGCCCTCCGCTGGACTCTCTCCAGTAGCTCCTCATCTTTCTTGAACTGGGGAGCCCAGCACTGGACACAGCACTGCAGATGGGGCCTCACTAGGGCAGAGTAGAGGAGAAGAAGAACCTCCCTCGACCTGCTGGCCACACTCCTCCTAATGCACCCCAGGATCCCACTGGCCTTCTTGGCACCCAGGGCACGCTGCTGGCTCACGGTCAACCTGTCGTCCCCCAGCACTCCCAGTCCCTCTCCAGAGAGCTGCTCTCCAGCAGGTCAGCCCCAGCCTGTACTGGTGCCTGGGGTTGTTCCTCCCCAGGTGCAGGACCCTGCCCTTGCCCTTGTTGAACCTCATCAGGTTCCTCTCTGCCCAACTCTCCAGCCTGTCCAGGTCACGCTGAATGGCAGCACAGCCTGCTGGTGTATCCACCACTCCTCCCAGTTTGGTGTCATCAGCAAACTTGCTGAGGGTCACAATGTGGTAACTTTTCACTCAAAACCAGTACCAGGGTACAAGCTGAAGCCACAAGTTTCCCAGGATACCTCTCCTTACAGCAAACCTGCACGTGAGAAATACAAATGGCCGCGGCTCGGAAGAACCTCTCTCCGTACCCTTTCACGGCAGCCAGAATACCCCTGAGACGAGCTGCAGTGCCAACGGCTTCGTACCGCCGTCTCGTAAGCAAAGTATGCAAACGCCTCTGTCTGCTCCACCTTTCTCTTTGCGCTGCCGTTTGTTCATATTTGAATTGCTACCACGCTCTCTCCGTTTGCTCTGGGTCTCGTGGTCTTCGTGTTTACCCAACACGCCGTTTCTTTCAGACGTAATTTAGCTGAGTCCGTAACGATGCTGAAACTCTGTATTGCAATAAAAGCTACGCACGGCCCGCTCGCACTTGCAGGGCCTTAGGTCCTTGCTCATACATAATTCTTCGGTTCAAAAGACCTGCCATGTAAAACACACACTGAGAAAATTATGCAACTGCATAATTCAAGAGCAAGAAAACCTAGTCAAATTGGTGAGCAGGTTGCGTTTCCGTAGCGGTTCCCAGCTCTGCGGTGTTTCTTTACACAGCTGGGCAGAGAGGAGAGCAAAAATGCCTTTCTCCCTCAGAGCTTCTTCTCCCCAAATGCCCTTTGCTAAAACCTTTGCCAGAGCGCGGTGCCTGCGCGCCCACACGTGCCCAAAAAGCCTGTCCTCCTGGAAGGACAGACGGTAACTTCTGCACCCGCTGCCCCGATACAGAATTCTTCCTACGCCAAGAAAACGGTTCCCTCCCATTATAAACCAGTGAAGTAGGAAAAGTGCATTATCCAACCCGTAACACAGTGGGGACGTTTAAAACACAGCAGGGAGGCCAGCTGCTCTCCGTGCCCCGCAGACTACTGGACTCTGATACGCCGGTGTCACACACGCAGGAGCAAACCCGCTATAAATATAACTTATGCTTCTATTCAGATGGCCCCAGAACACTGCCAGCCACAGCAAAGGAAGACAAAAATGTTTATGCATAGACTTCTGGCTGCTGCAAACATCTCGGATACATTAAACCACGAGTTAGGATGGGCCAGGGAAGGCTTCCCAATCGAAGGCCAAAGGAAAAGCAGGAGCGATTATCCAAAGCCAGACATCAGACCCAAACGTGCTGCCATCTGAAGCAACCAAGACCTCAATTATTCAATTCCATTTAAAAAACTGTATTATTAACAAGCTACATTTGGTTATAAATATAACTATCTCGTTATACCAGTAATGGTAAATTGGAAATAAACTTGTCCCAGTGATAAACACTGTATAAAAGTAGAGAACATGAGATGTTTTGTAGTAGAGAGAAATTTAAAACAACAGGAGGACAGGACACGAATCTGAGAACACCCCAGCTGGTTGGGTTTTCAGGGTATAACCTGTTTGATAAGGAAAATAACTCTCAAACTTTATTTTTTTCATACCCCTGCAATGTCTGGCACTGGACACTGTGGAAGAGGGGTCCCAGCTGGGTGGGCAGCAGATCTAACCCAGGGTATTCTGGCCCTTGAGTGGTTGAGATGCTCCTCCTGTTGCCTCCACACCTCCTCCGTGCCCGGCTGTCTGGATCCCTGCACGAACCCCGAGGCAATCCCGATTCACGCTGCTTCGCGGAGCGGCCGTAGGATAAAGTGATATGTCCACAGACATTTTAAGTAGATCACTTAAGCTTAAAAAAAAAGATTTGTTTCCAATATAACTGATCTGACCGCTACAACACGGACAGCCTCCGCCGCCACACACGGCTGATTCAGGTTGAGCTGCAGGTACCTCATTTCACCCAAGTTATCCAGCTCAGGCTGTGAAGGATTTGGGCTGTCAAAATCCTCAGCATCCCATCCTCAGCGTGTGTCAATGGCAGGAATGTAAAGGTATATTTATGGGGTGACAATATTAAAGGAGGGCAGGTGAAGAATAGGAAGAAAAACGCCCGAGGGAAGAATTTTGCAGCCTCCTAAAAGCAGAGACAGTTGGCATCAAACGAACCCTAACAGGCAGTGCAAACCTTAAGCTGAAATAACCACCCTATCTCACAGAATCACAGGATGTTCAGGGTTGGAAGGGACCTCTGTGGGTCACCCAGCCCAACCCCCTGCCCAAGCAGGGTCACCCAGAGCAGGCTGCACAGCACCGCGGCCAGGGGGGCTGGAATATCTCCAGAGAAGGAGACTCCACAGCCTCCCTGGGCAGCCTGGGCCAGGGCTCCGTCACCCTCAGAGGGAAGAAGTTCTTCCTCATCTTCAGCTGGAACTTCCTCTGCTTCAGTCTGTGCCCGTTGCCCCTTGTCCTGTCACTGGGCACCACTGGAAAGAGTCTGGCCCCATCCTCCTGACACCCACCCTGCAGATATTTAGAGGCATTTCTAAGGTCCCCTCTCAGCCTTCTCTTCTCCAGGCTGAACAAGCCCAGCTCCCTCAGCCTCTCCTCCTAGGAGAGATGCTCCAGTCCCCTCCTCATCCTCGTAGCCCTCCGCTGGACTCTCTCCAGTAGCTCTTCATCTTTCTTGAACTGGGGAGCCCAGAACTGGACACAGGACTCCAGATGAGGCCTCACCAGGGCAGAGTAGAGGGGAGGAGAACCTCCCTCGACCTGCTGCCCACACTCCTCCTAATGCACCCCAGGATCCCATTGGCCTTCTTGGCAGCCAGGGCACGCTGCTGGCTCATGGTCACCCTGTCATCCACCAGGACACCCAGGTCCCTCTCCACAGAGCTGCTCTCCAGCAGGTCCGCCCCAGCCTGTACTGGTGCATGGGGTTGTTCCTTCCCAGGTGCAGGACCCTGCCCTTGCCCTTGTTGAACCTCATCAGGTTCCTCTCTGCCCACTCTCCAGCCTGTCCAGGTCTCGCTGAATGGCAGCACAGCCTGCCGGTATATCCACCACTCCTCCCAGTTTGGTGTCATCAGCAAACTTGCTGAGGGTACTTTTTAACTCTGCATCCAGGTCATTGATGAAGAAGTTGAACAAGAGTGGGAAATCCTTAGTCTTGCTGAAGACTGCGATATTTTTACTACTCCCTAATGCTTAAACCCATCAAACAAGGATCAAAAAAAAAAAAAAAAAAAAAAATCAAGCCTTAGGATGTGGCTAAAAATTGCAGCATCAGCAGTACCTCGCGTTTCTTGAACAGATGCCCACCGCGCCAGAGCGAAGCTGTCGCCCGCGCTCCCATGAAGGGGACCAAGCACCTCGCCGCTCACCGGGCAGCAGAGGCTCCCTGCCCCTCCCCGAGTTAACCTGGATGACGCCCAGGAAGAGGAGCGAGTCTCAAACGCGAGCCCTGTGAAGTCAATCCATCGAGGAATCACTGGGAACATGTGGGGAAAGGGTTGGACTAGATGACCCACAGAGGTCCCTTCCAACCCCTACTATTCTGTGATTCTGTGAAAGCCATTGCAGACGAGGAATTGCAGCAAGGCTCTCACAGAAGAGCCCCGCGCCGGCAGCGTGGCTCTGCGTAAGCACTGTGCATGGACCCCCCGGCGGCACCCGACCTGGGCAGCCAGACAGGTCGTGAATTTAATCCAACCTGACCCATGCCTGTCATTAAAATACGAGCAAAGCTGTCAGGAAAAATTCAGATTTTTCTCTTCCAGCAAGAAATAGTTTGTCCTGTTCCATAGCTCAGATTAGTTTGTTATTCCTTATTTGGAATAATATCCAACAAAAATGGACAACAAAATTGGAACAACACACAATAAAATGCACACCTGTGCATTTTAGCAATATTTATTAAATATTTGTAGGGGAGGAGAAGGCTTATTTTACAGTGAGAACTATGAAAATTTAAAACTACTTCTTGCCACCGGAGATTCTTTACTGCAGGCAAATCTGCTGGACTGCAGATCATGGCTTCAGCTACTCACTAACGAGTTTCTGTAGGGAAAACATTAATCCGCAACGAAAGTACGGGAAAGCCTGGGAGTGGGTAGGATGTGAATTTTATACTAATATATATATTTATAATTATTTAATTCTGGAACTACAAGCAGAGAAGGCTTATGTTCTCCCAACATGGAGTTGTGCTCAATGCATTACATCTTTTAGGGGTATTCTATTTATAGATATACATATATATGCTTCTCTCCCTACATATGCATACACTTAAAGGACATCAAAGGACAAATAATCGCTCCCTACTATATCAAAATTCAACATAATTCAATTCTGAGCTACACAACCCCATTTCGACAGCCGTTCAAGTCATGATTTAAAGACTTCGAGTGAGGGAGAAGCCATCATACCCCGAGGTAAATTATCCCAACAGTTAATTGCATTCATTGTTAAAATTGTGCACATTATTTTTTCTCAATTCATCTTGCTTTGGCTTCCAATCTGCGACTCTTGACCCTTTAACCCTGAGAACTTGTCTGAGGCGACAAAAGACTGACGTCTGCCTTCCAGCACAGATGAGCACCCAATTCAAGCAGGAAGATAAACTGTCAGAACACGGTAAAAGCTTCTTTTTGCCAAAATAATCTTCAATAGGGTTTGTAAAATTTATGAAGAAATAGTATCACAATGTTCGGTTGGGTTTGGGGGGTGGGGTTCTCCTTTTTATACGGCGTTTAGGACTCATTTTGTCCTTCTGCATGATTCAACATCACCTGGAACTGAAATGTCCTCCCGTGTTTTCAGTAAAATCCCTTTTTAAAATCCCATCACCAAACTGGAAGGAAGGTGGGGCCGATTCCCCTGCCCACGAACACGGCAAAAGCTTCTTTTTTGCCAAAATAATCTTCAATAGGGTTTAGAAAATGTATGAAGAAATAGCATCAAAATGTTTGGTTGGGCTTGGGGGGGTATTTTCCCCTTTTTATACGGCATTTAGGACTCATTTTGTCCTTCTGCGTGATTCAACATCACCTGGAACTGAAATCTCCTCCCGTGTTTTCAGTAAAATCCCTTTTTAAAATCCCATCACCAAACTGGAAGGAAGGTGGGGCTGATTCCCCTGCCCACGAACACGGCAAAAGCTTCTTTTTTGCCAAAATAATCTTCAATAGGGTTTGGAAAATGTATGAAGGAATAGCATCAAAATGTTTGGTTGGGCTTGGGGGGGTATTTTCCCCTTTTTATACGGCATTTAGGACTCATTTTGTCCTTCTGCATGATTCAACGTCACCTGGAACTGAAATCTCCTCCCGTGTTTTCACTAAAATCGCTTTTTAAAATCCCACCACCAAACTGGAAGGAAGGTGGGGCCGATTCCCCTGCCTCTGGTAATGCTAATCCCTGTCTGGATATCTTGCTAATTCACCGGTGCCAGCGCCGGTTGAGCCCGGAGGGTCACAGAAGTACTTCTAAAGAGCGTATTTCTTCTTTTGCCCTGGGTGCAGAACAGATTGTGCTGAACGGCAGCATTTCCCAAGGATTTCCCAGGACGGGAATTCACCGCCTCCCTCCGAGGTAAATTGAACTTTCTCTTGTACCCTCAACACACCATATTTTTTTCGGAACAAAGCGGGAAGATTTCCAACAAGTCTGTAAAACATATGTTTGTCTGCCCAGCAGTATTATCCTGCCCGCTTGGATCCCGGATCTGAGAACGAGCTTTTGTCTAAAATGGGCAAAGAAACCAACTCCCTTCTGCCAGTACGAGGAGGTTTGCCGTGGGTGGCTGATTAACAGCTTTGCTTGGAGCCCCCAGTTAAAAATATTGGCAATACCACCTTTGGGCTGTGCGGTTCCTGGTAATGAGATATTTTAGAAATAAGGAGAAAGGAAGGATTAGCTACGAAAAATTACAGGTATCAAAAGCACAAGGGACTTTTACCGGCTGCCATAAAGCAAATAGGCGTGGGTTCAGTTTTGGAGCACCTCCAGATTTACTGTTCGGCCCGGCAAGCTTTTCCTTTTCTTTTTAGGGCGCTCTATTGTGCTGTCTGTAAGGCAAATATGACGAACTACGTGACAGCGTGTGGAGTGTAGGAGAGAATAAATGACTGCATAATGTTTTCTGGTTGGGTTTCTGTACTAATTACCACTTTTCTATTTTTTTTTCTTTGTTTTCTCCAACTACATTGTTCCAGCATAATGACATTTTCTCTTGCAAAAAGTTTCCACGACAGTTTCTTTTTAAACCATGCAGGAAAATACGTATTTTAAAGCTACAATTATCCAGAATTGATGCATGCAACAGAAAGTTCAGTTTCACTTCTCTGCAATTCAGCTTTCAGCACTCCAGGTGCAAAGTATTACTATATAGCTTTAAAAAAGTAATTTGAAAAAGAAGGTCAAGAGGAGTCCCCAGCAACAATTATAGCTAAAAAAGGTTTCTGATCCTATGTGCCAGGTGTCACCACGATCGGACCCGAAGGGTTCTGGGGTTGTATCTGTCTGAACAATGAGAAACCATCAGGGGAGCTGGTAAGAAAGCTGCGATCGCCTTGTTCAAGGCTATTGCTGACTCACCAATATTTCACCAATGCTATGACTTCTGGAAATCATAACGCGCTCTCAGCCAGTTGTTTTCACTTGGTCTGCTGGGGATAGACATTATCTGCTTCATCTGTCTAAAGAAGTTATTTTACACCAGCAAATAAAGCAAAATTTAATTGGTATTTGGGTACTTCCAGATTAACGTGGCTCCAAATTCCAACAGCTTTGGAGCAGCACTTTTTTAGCACGCACAGACTCCCACTGACAGCAGGGTCTCCACACCTTCATCTGTAGCACAGGCTATCACTTCCATAATCTATCACATTTTTCTTTTAATGCTTTTAATAGAAAATGATAACTGACGCCTCAGTTCCCTGACAGTAATGAGAGATTCCAAGGTGAACGCAGCATAAAACCAACTGCTTTTAAAGAAGTTAAATTCACGAGCGCCACGAAAGATGAATATTCTAGTTTATTAGCTAACTCCACCCACTCAAAGTTTGTTCCTAGACATTTGCAAATAGATTCACATTCTCCACAAACGCCACATAATTTCAGGCAGATCTCTATTTGCTGTCTGTTCTGTTCTTCCAGCACACGCTGAAGAAGGAAAGGTTAATACCAGAGGTTACTGCAAACTAAATAGAAAATAGATTGAGTAACACTTGAATATATTGAATCCAATAGAAGACAGTGCAGTACCATAAATGCATTAACTACTCTTGGGATAACATCCTCGGACACCAAGCTAAATGATCATTTCTCTGTGCTGCAGCCTTCCTCCAGTCCCTGACACTACAGGTCAGACAGTCACTGTCCTTGGACTTGCAGACAGGGCTTTGGTCTATTTACCCTACCAATTTTGTCAAAGAAGTGATGTGGATAGGCAAGTCATAAATTTCCTTCCCTCTTCACCCAGCATCAGCAGGACATATAAATTACCATGTTCCTCCTACTGACTGGAGCGCTTCGCTATCACATCCCCTTGCTAGGGCTGAGGAGATGGGAACCCAGTGGAAGACTCAGCACTGGTGAGGAGGAAAACATTAGCCAGTGACCTAAGAGCATCCTAGCTCTACCACAGGAAGAACCACCCCTTTCTGCTTCACCCCACAGTTACACAGATAATTCACGGAATCACAGCATGGTCGGGGTTGGCAGGGACCTCTGTGGGTCACCCAGTCCAACCCCCTGCCCAAGCAGGGTCACCCAGAGCAGGCTGCACAGCACCGCGTCCAGGTGGGGCTTGAATATCTCCAGAGAAGGAGACTCCACAGCCCCTCTGGGCAGCCTGGGCCAGGGCTCCGTCACCCTCAGAGGGAAGAAGTTCTTCCTCATCTTCAGCTGGAGCTTCCTCTGCTTCAGTTTGTGCCCGTTGCCCCTTGTCCTGTCACTGGGCACCACTGAAAAGAGTCTGGCCCCGTCCTCCTGACACCCACCCTGCAGATATTTGTAGGCATTTCTAAGGTCCCCTCGCAGCCTTCTCTTCTCCAGGCTGAACAAGCCCAGCTCCCTCAAATTCTCTTAAAGACAGTGAATTGCTCAGACCTTACAAGTAGTAAGGACGGTGTAAGCAGCTTCGGAGGAAAGAGAAGGGGCTCATTTCGCATTGCACAGCGCCTGACTCTATGAAAACCAGCCAGAAAGAACAGTTTGCAGCTTGGGACTCTGAAGTCCAACCCCCAGATCCCCAGTTCATCGTCTGAGACAGCAGATTTGAATCAGCATCCCCAGCTCATTACGGCCTCCCTCTATGCACGTGCCTCCCCCTCCTCCCTGCACTCAGCTTCAGGGATGCCACGCTGGGAAGCCCAGTGGAGGACCAGTCCAGTACTGCCATTAAAACCAGCAGCTCAGCGGTCAGCAAGAGACAGCCCATCCGACGCGGAACCGAATAAAGTGAAATAAATTAATAAATAAATAAATAAATAAAGTTGGGCAGAGAGGAACCTGATGAGGTTCAACAAGGGCAAGGGCAGGGTCCTGCACCTGGGGAGGAACAACCCCAGGCACCAGTACAGGCTGGGGCGGACCTGCTGGAGAGCAGCTCTGTGGAGAGGGACCTGGGTGTCCTGGTGGATGACAGGGTGACCATGAGCCAGCGGTGTGCCCTGGCTGCCAAGAAGGCCAATGGGATCCTGGGGTGCATTAGGAGGAGTGTGGCCAGCAGGTCGAGGGAGGTTCTCCTTCCCCTCTACTCTGCCCTGGTGAGGCCCCATATGGAGTCCTGTGTCCAGTTCTGGGCTCCCCAGTTCAAGAAAGCTGAGGAGCTACTGGAGAGAGTCCAGCAGAGGGCTACGAGGATGAGGAGGGGACTGGAGCATCTGTTCTACGAGGAGAGGCTGAGGGAGCTGGGCTTGTTCAGCCTGGAGAAGAGAAGGCTGAGAGGGGACCTCACAAATGTTTACAAATATCTGCAGGGTGGGTGTCAGGAGGATGGGGCCAGACTCTTTTCACTGGTGCCCAGTGACAGGACAAGAGGCAACGGGCACAAACTGAAGCAGAGGAAGTTCCAGCTGAACAGGAGGAAGAACTTCTTCCCTCTGAGGGTGACAGAGCCCTGGCCCAGGCTGCCCAGGGAGGCTGTGGAGTCTCCTTCTCTGGAGATATTCAAGCCCCGCCTGGACGCGGTCCTGTGCCCCCTGCTCTGGGTGACCCTGCTTGGGCAGGGGGTTGGGCTGGGTGACCCACAGAGGTCCCTTCCAACCCCAACCATTCTGTGACTCTGTGATTCTGTAACACGAGACGCGCTTGCTAGATACAAACTCCTACCAAGTCAGGAGAAACATCTGAGAAGGCTGAGGCCAAGGAACCTCTCTAAATCACACTGAAATCTTCTGACTTCTTTCAAAAATCCCATTTTATCAGTATGGCTGTCCGTCCCCATTCCCTACTTGGGAGATTTTCACCCCCTCCTCGCTGGACAAGGCTATCCTGCCGATTCCCAGACATCCCAGTGCCCCGGGAAGCCACTGCCCGTCATTTCTGTGCTCAGCTGACGCTTCTGAGAAGTGTGTCTGGAGCTGCAGCCCTCACGTGGCGCCAGGCCCTGCCACCAGACAGCTCCCAAGCACCCAGGCATTATTCCCTGGCAGCAAAATCCAGGTAGTCCCAGGAGGATGCGGATTCGAGGTCCTACACCCCTCCCTGGGCTTGGGGCAGGTTCCCCAATTCTGACGATTTAGAGCCCTGCCTTAGCCTGAACCAGCCCTGCCTGGATTTCTGATTTCTCCCCCAAAATGTTGCTGCTCTATGTACTTACAGGTTAAAAATGAAAACTCAGCGTGCTCTAAAGCCTGGGGTTTAGCAAGCCAACACCATCTTACAGACTATGTGGCAATGCCTTCATTAATCTGTGTGTATTTTTGCACACCTAGCACACAGAACAGAGTAACTTTACTAAACGCTGGGCACTAGTCAGTGGCACCTCCTGAATTTGCCAATAGGACAGGTTTTCCTCTGCCTTTGTCCCACACGGGTTTCAAAGATAAGGCTTAGTTTATTTTTTTTTTTCTAAGAAGAATGAGAAATTGCAATGGGTGGATGCTCTGTGGACCACTGGAACACCGTTTTTTCTATGCATGCACACGCACGTTTCTGTAATGCTGCAAGCGTGCAAGCCAATCCAAATTATTAATTGCCCATTCTCTGTTTTACATGCCCACGTCTGGCAGACTACAGGCCACGGCAAAAGCATAAAACAAAAAAAAGATGAAAGGTGCATGTTGATTACCACTCAGAACTGAACAGGCTGCTGATCGGTGGGACCGTAATACCTCATAAAGATGATAATGATTCTTCCCCCTCCTTTTCCATCTTCATAAACGAGCTCAATTCCATCAGGTTGCATGAAGGGCTCGAAGAACAATGAACAAACATAATGAAAATTCCAATATGTTTGCATTAAGACTGAAATGAGCAGTGACATACCTGCACTGTTTAATGTCTATGCCTTCTGCCCTGGAGTAAAGAAAAAGACAGATCTTTCTCTTCAAAAAATGAAGGGGAAGGGCAATTAATTCCATGAGGCTTCTTCTTACTAGTGATTAGACTCGATGCCCAGTCCAACAAACTGGAGCTGGGTATCTCCCATGTGTGGCTGTCACCAGGTCACCATGGCCCAACTTTCTGGCTTATAAATTTCTATATAGAAACCAATGCATTATTTGGCTAAGTATAAGTGAGTTGGAGTTTCTACTTTATGATCTGTTCTCATCACAAGTTAATGAGGGATATAATAAAGGGACAAAGGAATAAAAGGGACACTGATGTCCCTCTCACAGCATTCCTGCTGTGACATCATATTTCTCATCACTGCAGGCAAATTCACTCCCCAGCACAGAAATCAGTGTTGAATCCTGCACTGCTTCAAGCTGTAAGCTCTAGCTTTCCCTCTCTGCCATAATTCCCATCTGCAAAGGACTCTGAGAGACGATGCCTTCGAGCACCTCTCGAAGCACTGGAGGAGGCAACGCTGCTGAGTTTGATCCTGGCACTGATCCTCTCCAGTCTTCAAGAGTGGTCTGTGACAGCCCTGCAGGCAGGAGCAGTGCTTCTACAGGCATTTGTGCTTTCACACCCTCGCTCAACCCTACGCTTTAACTCTCGTTCAGCTTTCAAGCTTGTCCCATAGAAGGCTGCGACTATTTTTAAAACCATTCGCCTCAATACATCAATACTGAGAAGCACAACCAAGTCCTCTTGTGCCTCTCTTGTCAGGGCAGCTCCGGGAGCCTCTCTTCCCGGGCTCGCCCTCCTAATCACAGAATCACAGAATCCCAGAATGGTTGGGGTTGGCAGGGACCTCTGTGGGTCACCCAGCCCAACCCCCTGCCCAAGCAGGGTCACCCACAGCAGGCTGCACAGCACCGCGTCCAGGTGGGGCTGGAATATCTCCAGAGAAGGAGACTCCACAGCCTCCCTGGGCAGCCTGGGCCAGGGCTCCGTCACCCTCAGAGGGAAGAAGTTCTTCCTCATCTTCAGCTGGAGCTTCCTCTGCTTCAGTTTGTGCCCATTGCCCCTTGTCCTGTCGCTGGGCACCACTGGAAAGAGTCTGGCCCCGTCCTCCTGACACCCACACTGCAGATATTTATAAACATTTATTAGGTCCCCTCTCAGCCTTCTCTTCTCCAGGCTGAACAAGCCCAGCTCCCTCAGCCTCTCCTCGTAGGAGAGAGGCTCCAGTCCCCTCCTCATCCTCGTAGCCCTGATAGCCCTCGTAATGCCTCGATAAACCCTGTAACGCTGCCTTTACACTCCAGTGATATTGTGAATATCCTTCTTTAAACGCACCGCCCAGTGCTGGACGTGATATTACAAATGAGGTTTTACAAATGCTTTGTACAATGAAATCATTCTCTCTCCTGATTTTAACTAATCCTCTTGCTTATTCACCGTAAGACCTGATTAGCTTCTCTTGCATCTGCCACACGCTTGGATCTTTACCTTCTAATTATCACATGCTTTTATCCCTAAGTCTCCTTCCTTTGCTGGTTTTGCACATCTGTTAGTCAAAGCACACTCCCCTCTCCTTCAAGCTGCCTCACCTTACCTGCACGTGCATTGCGTCCCAGATCTAAAGGTCGTCTTAAAAATGTGTTCACTTGACAGAATAAAAGTGGTTTAAACAGGAACTCCTCAACACTCTGTTGTCTTCCTGAGTCTGCAGGCAGCCTACAACAGTAATTCATTCCCTTCAGCACCACCTCGCTTACCCCGATCATTTGTTGACTTCAAACCTTAAATATGGTGATTTAAAGGTCAACACTCTTAGCTAGTCACTTAACCATAATTTCAGCAGAATTTATTCTGTTAGCGTACTTCTTTTCCATCTCAAATTGTCTCCCCAGGGGTCAAAAACCCCATCTGTCTCTCCCCTTCACAAACCTCCAGCTGCTATTTCAGAGAGATGAATTCTCAATACAAACATTTTTGGCACCCTGAGAAAGCTGAAGTAACAGCAGAATGAATACGATTGAAGGGTCTACAGCACTGATTATGTTATCCAGCTCTCTATTTGCTTCATTTAAAAATATCACGTTTATATCTAAATAAAACTACCCCCTAATTGCCACTTGCTGCGCTATCAAGCAGCCCCTGAGCACAGCCCTCCTCGGGTTCCCGTTATCCCTCCCTGAAGGGACCCTTGTCACCACCTCTTCCAGGCCACAGAGCTTCTGAACTGTTCAGAGCTGGATTACAGTCTGTGTTTCAGACAAGGATGTGATATTCAAGTAAAGATTTTGGGAAACGGATGCTCTGAAAGGCGGGAAAGTTACTCCAATGCTTAACTACCCCCACTGTTAGAAATCTTATTTCCAGTTTCTGCGCCGTTTACAACCCATCTTTGCATCCCCTGTAGAAAACAGAAGTCTTTTTGGTTGAATCTACACATAAATACATATATATGCACGCAGAACCTTTAAAGAGAAAAGAGAAGACAGGCTCACAGACACTGTGAATATGAAAAACTGCGTGGCTGGCAAGTCTCAGGCTCTGGTTTTTGCCCATCCCTATGGAAAACGGCCCCAGCTGAGGCAGCTCTGCAGGCAGGACCCTGCCAAGTTCCTCTGCTGAGGTCATCTCTAAAACCATCAGGCCAAGCACCACCCACCCAGCGCAGATCCGTTAAAGGGCAGCATAATTTAACTCCGATAGAAAAGCGCAGATGAAGCGATGATTACGTGAGTCTGAGACAGAGAGTGCTCAGAAGAGCCTGTGCAGTCTCACATTCCTAAAATGTGCCAAAAAAATGGAAAGAAAACACCTCACTGGGAGGATTTCTATCTATTTCAGCAATGCGACTGATAACGTTATTAGCTGTCCATCCTTCATCATTTATTCCCTCAAACTACTGCATAAGATCGTCCCGACAAGACTTATTTCCAGGGACTCCACGGCAGGACGGGGTTGTCGCCGCTCGCTTCCCGCTCAGCCACACGTTGCCTTTTCTCCAGGAACTGCATCAGCGCTGTACTCGGATGGAGCCAAGCAGCTTTTTCTGTGCCTTAAATGACAAACACAGAATCACAGAATGGTAGGGGTTGGAAGGGACCTCTGTGGGTCACCCAGCCCAACCCCCTGCCCAAGCAGGGTCACCCACAGCAGGCTGCACAGCACCGCGGCCAGGTGGGGCTGGAATATCTCCAGAGAAGGAGACTCCACAGCCTCCCTGGGCAGCCTGGGCCAGGGCTCCGTCACCCTCAGAGGGAAGAAGTTCTTCCTCATCTTCAGCTGGAGCTTCCTCTGCTTCAGTTTGTGCCCGTTGCCCCTTGTCCTGTCGCTGGGCACCACTGGAAAGAGTCTGGCCCCGTCCTCCTGACACCCACCCTGCAGATATTTAGAGGCATTTCTAAGGTCCCCTCTCAGCCTTCTCTTCTCCAGGCTGAACAAGCCCAGCTCCCTCAGCCTCTCCTCGTAGGACAGATGCTCCAGTCCCCTCCTCATCCTCGTAGCCCTGCGCTGGACTCTCTCCAGTAGCTCCTCATCTTTCTTGAACTGGGGAGCCCAGCACTGGACACAGGACTCCAGATGGGGCCTCACTAGGGCAGTGTAGAGGGGAAGGAGAACCTCCCTCGACCTGCTGCCCACACTCCTCTTGATGCACCCCAGGATGCCATTGGCCTTCTTGGCAGCCAGAGCACGCTGCTGGCTCATGGTCAACCTGTTGTCCACCAGCACACCCAGGTCCCTCTCCACAGAGCTGCTCTCCAGCAGGTCCACCCCAAGCCTGTACTGGTGCATGGGGTTGTTCCTTCCCAGGTGCAGGACCCTGCTTTTGCCCTTGTTGAACCTCATCAGGTTCCTCTCTGCCCAACTCTCCAGCCTGTCCAGGTCACGCTGAATGGCAGCACAGCCTTCTGGTGTATCCACCACTCCTCCCAGTTTGGTGTCATCAGCAAACTTGCAGAGGTTACATTCTAACTCTTCATCCAGGTCATTGATGAAGAAATTAAACAAGACCGGGCCCAGTACTGACCCTTGGGGGACACCACTAGTTACCAGCCTCCAACTAGACTCAGCGCCACTGATGACAACCCTCTGAGTTCTGCCATTCAGCCAGTTCTCAATCCACTTCACCGACCACTCATCCAGCCCACACTTCCTGAGCTTCCCTAGAAGGATGTGATGGGAGACCGTGTCAAAAGCCTTGCTGAAGTCGAGGTAGACAACATCCATGCTCTCCCTTCATCTACCCTGCCAGTCATGTCATCGTAGAAAGCTATCAGATAGGTCAGGCATGATTTCCCCTTGGTGAATCTATGCTGACTACTCCTGATAACCTTCTTTTCCTCCAGCATAAAAACACCAGCTTTTGGTCCCCACTGCCAGCCCTGACGCTAGCTGAACCCGTGCAGAAGGGCCACAGCTCAGGTCACACCGTTTACCTGGGAGGGTCAAAACGCCTGTGGCACTTGGCTGCGCACAGCTTGTCTGCTGGCCTGCTGCTGGCTACAGCCTTCAGCTGACCTCCTCTTCCTCCCGTCGCTCTGCGGTGAAACGGTGCCAATGAAACATGAAAACGCCAATCACTGACTGGAGATAAAGAACTCGGGGCAATTAACGGCAAGGATTTCAGCCGCCATCAGGAGTGACCAACATACGAACTCTCACGGAAACCAATTCAAGACAAACCTATCGACAATTCTCCAGCATAGCTGGAGACGGGGCATTGCTCACCCCATCAGCCTCTGTTTTTAAGAAGGCTTCATAATAAGTAGCACTCAACTAAACTGCACTTTGACATTTCTTATCTCCAACCAAACACACCCATGCGTCTCTGACAAAGTTGGCCTTTGACAAAACACTTAAGCAACTGGTCAACGGCAACAGAAGTAGTCACCAGTGCAGAAAGACCGGATGACCTGGGCACAGGTGCTTTAACATGACCAATGGCTCAGCACAAAGCCGTTTTCCACAAATCCAACCCAATACCGCAGGATACAGTCGCACAGCAAGGTTGTCTCCCCTGAAAACCACCTCTTCTAGAAGGACCTCAGGAAGGGTCATGGTGGATGGAGAGCTCTCTGTACAACACTGGAGCGAACAGCAAAAGACAATAATGATTAAGAGTGTCAAAACTAAAAAATCTTGGAGTAGGAGAAGTGAAATTACCTTTGGAATGGCTCTGGGGGTAACACCACTGTGTCCTACCCTGCCCTACCAGTCAGGAATCAGGTACTGGAAAGCCGGTGAGGATGCAAACAAAAGCCTCAAGGCTAATTAGAGAAGAAGAGAAAAGCTGTAATATTCTAGCTTGTCAGAAAGAAGATTAAGGGGTAAATAAGGATAACTACAGAGGATTCAAAATTAATAGAGGACTTCTCAGTGTAGCGTGCAATATGTTGTGACAAGCAGCAGCAGCTACAAGTTCTGGCCACAGAAGGAAGTTCAACCTGAAGCATGGTACAAGTTTTCAAGAGTGACAGCAATGTAACCACAGGACCAGAGGACTGTGGTGGGTCCTCTGCTGACAACGTTTATTTTGTTGGCATGAGTACTTTTATTTTTGGTAACATCATTTCACCTCAGCACACCTATTGAACTGGAAGAAAAAATACAATACCACAGCTATTTCGTACTCTGTCCTGCCCAAGGAGCCAGACCAAACAGTCACAGTGATGCTGCAACGTCAGCACCCGTTAACTCACCCCCAGAAAAACACTGTCCATAACCCAAGCACTTAGAAGCTTACTTTTGAAAAAAAGAGCTATAAACTCTTCATAAGAAACAAGCAAAGCGTTGTTCCAGTTTCATGTTTCATACAAACAAAATGCTCCTGAACTAGGAAGCAAGTCCATCGGTTCCACCCTGCGCAACGCAGCAGAGCTGACCACATGTAGAAGTGAGAGAAAACCTCCCTGTGCCCAAGTCACCACTAACAGGACGTGGGTCCATTTGGAAGAACGATTTGATTTATACAGATAACTCTTTCGAGAAAATAAATCAGAGTGAGGTTTAATTTCTCTCCCTCTTCATTTCCTAAGCATACATCATATCGGTGTATCATCTTTATCCACTGAGAAGCAACCTGAGATCCAAAATTGATTTTATTATAAAATTCATGTCTTAATTTTAATACAAGTAGAATAAATACCTCTGAAGAAACTTTTTGACCCTATAATGACATGCTATTACAGCAAAAGATTGCAACTGGCCCTGCCAAGTGTGCACTAAGTCCACTTGTCTCTGCATCTTGGGTTGACCGACTCACAGCAAGCATGGTAACAGACCAAGGCAGAAAGAAAAAACTTCAAATTCAAAAAAAAAAGAAAAAAAACAAAAACCCCACGCTGGCAGGCACTGCTCCAGCCTGCCACACCACCCGGTCCCGCTACCCCTGCTCCTCCCAGGGCGTTGCATCCAGCAGGGATTAACTCAGCTACAGGGCAGCTTGGGTCTCTTTGCTCCAGCCTAAGCGACCAGCTGGGTTCATGCCGTTCCCTCGGAGATGCTGCTGAGCAAGCTCTCCTTCCCACAGCATCTCCACGCCGGACCAGACACACTTGCAGCCCCGCCAACCTCACCTTCGACAGCCTGGTGCCAATACCTGCTTTTTACGTGCAGCTTGTGGACCTTCAGTAGAGACACAGCTGCTCAACAACACCACCTCACTCCCATTTGCACTCCTTTGCCTTCCTCCTCCGCTACCAAAACACCCTGCAAACTGTATTTTCACATTGGCTCCTTTAATAAAACAAACTTTCTTTAATCCGCATCGTTGCCTACAAGAGGTCCCACTGGCTTTTTATCCACTAGCCTTGCTGTGCTGGGTAATAGTCCCAGCTTTTTTAAAAAGCCTACAGATCAGAAAATACAGCAGCATTTTATTGGTTTGTTTCTTTCTCCTCTTCTCTGCATCAAATTCCTGAATCTTGACAGTCATCAGATAGCCAAGAGAAGCTTTTTTTCTTATAAGGCACACTAAAAAAAAAGCACATCTCAAAAAAACCCCAAAAACTTGCAGTAGTATGTTACGAGCAAAAAGAGCTCACTGCCAGCCAGCCTCAGCTAACCTCAGACTGTGATTTTTTCCGGAGAAGGGTTTGCCATCTCTCAGTCCTTTCTCCCTGCTCCAACTTAATGGAATTTTCAGAAAAGCCACACGATATTAGAGAGCCTACCACCTGGACGCTCCCGTGTGGCAGGAGAGCTGCTTTGCATTACGAGCAGGGCCCGTAACAGCCGGCGAGCGCGCACGAAGCAGGGCACAAGCAGCTTTGGGTGGTTTATTTTTTTCCTGCAGGAAGAGAAATAAAAATAGCATGAGACCCAGAGGAAGTCTGAGAGGAACCGTCAGGAACTTTAGCGTCTGCCACCAAAAATCCAGTTTCGCCTTAGATAGGCTGAGAAAGGCGACAGTAGCGCCGCTCTGCAGAGGGCATCCCGCCGCCCATCACCGGCGTCGAGGTGTTGAGTTGGTAACGCGCTTCAACGCGCGCCCAACCTTAACACGAGAGCCAGGAGTGACGCTACACACGTGCTGTAAGGACTTGGCTGCGTCTGTACCAAATCTCTCCAACGCCATTCTCACCCGCCTCCCCACAGCTCCCGCACATTTCACAGGCTGCTGCCGTTCATTCCCGACGAGGATACCAGACCCAAGGATTCAGACCTATGACTGCACCCAGGCAGCCTCTCTTTTCCCTTTTTCGAAAGAGATTTTCCCACTTCATCCAAGAGACGGGAAGGCCAGGCAACACGGCAAGGAAAGCGATCCGGGTTTTGCTACAGGACCCCCGGGTGTGAAGAGCATGGCTGAGGGCTCCGGCCCCTCTCCCCCAGCCTGCAGATCTCACAGAATCACAGAATGTTCAGGGTTGGCAGGGACCTCTGTGGGTCACCCAGTCCAACCCCCTGCCCAAGCAGGGTCACCCAGAGCAGGCTGCACAGCACCGCGTCCAGGCGGGGCTGGAATATCTCCAGAGAAGGAGACTCCACAGCCTCCCTGGGCAGCCTGGGCCAGGGCTCCGTCACCCTCAGAGGGAAGAAGTTCTTCCTCATCTTCAGCTGGAGCTTCCTCTGCTTCAGTTTGTGCCCGTTGCCCCTTGTCCTGTCGCTGGGCACCACTGGAAAGAGTCTGGCCCCGTCCTCCTGACACCCACCCTGCAGATATTTAGAGGCATTTCTAAGGTCCCCTCTCAGCCTTCTCTTCTCCAGGCTGAACAAGCCCAGCTCCCTCAGCCTCTCCTCGTAGGAGAGATGCTCCAGTCCCCTCCTCATCCTCGTAGCCCTGCGCTGGACTCTCTCCAGTATCTCGGCTCTAAGTGTGCCACGGCAGCTGCCCAGGCACTGGCTGCTGCACGGTACCCGTTTCTCTGCATATTTACCCACACAAGAGGACAAACATGGGAATGACTTCAGGTGAAACTAGCGTTAAGTGTCACAACAGGAGAGGGAAGAAATAAATCCCAAAATATCAGGTTAGTTTTAGCGGGCAATTTTATTTATATGCTGCAACGATCACTCACAGTGAACTGGAAACCCAGCTGCTGCTGAAAGATTGAGGGATTGCAGCGTTCCTCCGACAAGGTGTGATTTAAGGATTAATTCTATTTTTCTTAAAGAAACTTGATATTTTTCAGCGTTTTCATTTCCCCCCACGCCTGAATTCAATAATTTGGTTTATTGCCCCTGTTCTTAATGCATACCTAGTTGGTTTTCTCAGATTACAGCACTCTGAGAACATAGGGGCTCTGTATCTCAAGTGATGGACTTAACGTTGCTGTCTCAAAAAGCTCGTCTAAACTAGGCAAGGTAGACTAAGGCAGGCATGAAGATGCCTCCCCACCATCACCACACGAACAGAATCGCGTCGGAGCGGAGCTGGTACCTGCAGACTCCCACAGAGGAGGGTTACAGCTGGGATGGGAGCAGGGGGAGAAAGGAGACAACGGGGAGTCAGAACTTTCTGCTCTGGGCAAACAAGTGTCCAGATGTGGTGGGCTGACCAGAGAGTGAGAAGTTGAAGCCACCACCGGGCTCTCCCAAACCGAAGCCTAACTGGGACTCATCTACATCTCAACATGAATTAGAGTAATCAAAAAGTTAATCAGATTTGTGGCTGGACGCTGTAGCCCCAAGGAAGAGTTCTGGCAAGAGAATCGCTGCCAAGTCCTGTTTCCACTCTTGAGCAGAAAGCTGCTTTGGCAATATTACACTCTCCAGATCCTCTTTGCACAAAGGTAATTTTCAAGAGCCATTTCAACATATCTTTGGCTGCTCTGTGCTGTCAGATCAGTGCTAAGCAGCCAGAGTACACCAAGAGTCAGCATGTGTCAAGCAGAAGTTGGCTGGCGCTCGCGGCAGAGACTGCGTGGGGCAGGACGCGAGCCAGCAGATACTGCAGCAGGTTCACACGCAGACCAGCCGGGGACTCGGACGCTGACCCGCCGTCATCCCGACAGCTCAGCTATCACCCTGATCCTTGGAACTGCTTTGATCCAGGGAAAAGAGCACCGGGCAGTGCCCCAGCAGGATCCGAGGGACAAAAGAAACCAAGGGCAAGGGCTGTTCCCATTAGGATGCACCTTAACCACGCTGGGTCATTTGCCCCCAGAGGGGAGAAACGGGCTCTGCCTGCGGTATAGCTGTAGCCTAGGCTGTAAAAGCTACATTTCCAGTTTGGCTACTGGTTTTGCTGCTCAGCTTTAGCCATCAGTCTCTCTCTTGGTTCTTTTCCTCTCCTACAGGTTGTCTTTGATTTTGGTACATGTCTCTCGTGGAGGCCTGGGAAAAGCATCTTTTATTCTCCCCAGCACAGTTCTGGATGGAGACCTGGTGATTTTGCAGATAAAGAGCAATAAATAACACAGTTACCCAACTGCATTTGCTCAAATTTAAATTTGAGCAGTAGGTGGGGAGTGCCTACACAGACACACAAATACAACTGCTGCCTATTTCCTCGGGGCTACTTTACAGCAATCTGATCTAAAGAGCACATTAAAGAACGACATTCATCTCCTCTTTGTACCTGCACTGTTTGCCCACACTTGGAGCTGGTGTTTTTACTGCAGTTCTGAGACTCCTCGGCTCCCTTACTGGCTGGTGACCGAGCTGCGGCGCAGACACAAGTAAGCATCACAGAATCACAGAATGGTCGGGGTTGGCAGGGACCTCTGTGGGTCACCCAGCCCAACCCCCTGCCCAAGCAGGGTCACCCAGAGCAGGGGGCACAGCACCGCGTCCAGGCGGGGCTGGAATATCTCCAGAGAAGGAGACTCCACAACCTCCCTGGGCAGCCTGGGCCAGGGCTCCGTCACCCTCAGAGGGAAGAAGTTCTTCCTCATGTTCAGCTGGAACTTCCTCTGCTTCAGTTTGTGCCCGTTGCCCCTTGTCCTGTCACTGGGCACCACTGGAAAGAGTCTGGCCCCGTCCTCCTGACACCCACCCTGCAGATATTTGGAGGCATTTCTAAGGTCCCCTCTCAGCCTTCTCTTCTCCAGGCTGAACAAGCCCAGCTCCCTCAGCCTCTCCTCGTAGGAGAGATGCTCCAGTCCCCTCCTCATCCTTGTAGCCCTCCGCTGGACTCTCTCCAGTACCTCCTCATCTTTCTTGAACTGGGGAGCCCAGAACTGGACACAGCACTGCAGATGGGGCCTCACTAGGGCAGAGTAGAGGGGTAGGAGAACCTCCCTCGACCTGCTGGCCACACTCCTCCTAATGCACCCCAGGATCCCATTGGCCTTCTTGGCAGCCAGGGCACACTGCTGGCTCATGGTCAACCTGTCGTCCACCAGCACTCCCAGTCCCTCTCCGCAGAGCTGCTCTCCAGCAGGTCCGCCCCAGCCTGTACTGGTGCATGGGGTTGTTCTTGCCCAGCATGACCGAGCTATATAGGAGGATGAAGAATTTCAGGGAAACTGAAGACAACAGTGCGCAAGGAACGTGAGCCTGAGGAACAGAACACACAGATGCAGTGGCTTCTCACTTACAGTAGCTAAGTGACTTAAACTCCGCAGAAACTGAGGCCTGGGCCTAGACTTTCCTGGTAACCACTGAGCCAACTTCTCTTTCTGCTTCTTTCTTCCATTTTTATTCACAGGCTGTATCTTTCCAGCTGGAAAATATCAACCCAGTGGGACACGGATTGCCTGTGAGGCAGTTTGGCTAGCTACTAAATTAACTGGAGGAGAAAAGTCTGCAATGTATCTTCCCTCCAGCGGTAGATCAGCTCATGCCTAGGGGAGGTTTTGCTTTCAGAAGAGGTACAGCACACATGCATGACTCAGATAAATCACAGCTGTCTCAAAGTGGCCCACTGCTCACACATGAGAAACCCCATCACTGCCGGCGCTGCCCAGATAAAGGGAACCAGCTGTCCCCTACCTTTCCAGGATAAAAGAAGATAAGACAAATAACCTCTGCACACCGCATGCTGCGCAGGCATACAGCGCCCTGCCTAAGCATCGCTTGACAAAACATTGCTAGCCAGTCTCGGCAGGCTGGTAGCAGGCCCTCCTCCCGTCTGAACCAAGTGCAATCTAAAGCACCAAGAGGTGTAAATGACTTATTTGAAGCCATGCCCCAAGTGAGCAGCAGAAGTAGACTGCTGAAATCCCAGATCCCTGTTCTCATCTCCGCACTTGAACCCTGATGAGTCCGCTACCAAACCTGGCAAGGCAGAGCGACAGAAGAGGAGAGTTGAGGTGTATCAGAAAAATCATTCTGTTATGAACTCCAGGACCGTCAACACTACTTTATGAATTTCAGTTCCCTGGCTTCCCTTCTCCAGACTATTTTTGTAGCGCTCTGTCAAGAAACAGAGCACGACAGTCAGTGGGGGAACGGTTATTGCGTGAGAAACATTCCCCCACTGATAAATCCCTGCACTAACACGTTGCCTTCACCTTCAGCCGCAATTTTCCCTTTGCTTTCTTGCCATTTCTGTTGCAGAGGCTGCAGAAACCTATGTCCACAGCTCGTCCTTTCTCCCAACATAAAGTTCCTTCCAAACAACTCCATTCCCTTTTAGTTCCCCACGTGACCGCGACCACAAAAACTCCAGAAAGAAATCCTTCTTCTATCTGGCCTAAGAGAATTAAGGAAGTCCCTGCCGATAAGAAGTCCACAAACCCACTGCAAGCTGAATCGAAGGGGTCTGTCGGATCTCTGGGTCGTCTCAGCATGTATCAAATGTGCAAAATATGCTTAATCTAGCACTGGGGAAGACTTTTTGGAGGCAACAACAGGTAACTTCCCACCCTTCTACTACAAGCATACGGAGTCACATTCGCTGGATCACAGGAGTTGCCATAATAACCCATTGCGTATCTTGCATCCAACAATGCCAAATCCTGGATTCTTAGCAAATAGAAGCAAATTCCCTAAAGTTTGCCAAAATCATGGCATAAAGTCCCACTGAGGGAGAACTTCTGCATCTCCGAGTCTGGCAATGCGTCCCAAGCCTCAAAGCATAAGGACGGAGACTCACAAATTTTATCCTCCCTAAGCTGCCAGTATTACTTATGAAAATTTTCTCTGTTGCCAACCAGTCTATTTTTCGATTCAAATGTTGTTTGTTATCTGATTTACTTCAAACAGAGAGGGAACGAAGCGCGCTGAGGGCAAGATTTACTGGGATTTACTGCTGGCGAAACTGCGGGGCTGGGAGACTCCAAACCAGTGAGTTCTCCGTGCTGTGTAAGCGGAGACGGTACAGGAGACGTCTGTGTGTAACAGGGCATGGGGCCAGCTGCCATCATTTCAGTTACGACAGGGATGAATGAGTAGCATTGATTTCAGATGTTGCCGTGACCATAGGGAGTGTCTAAGAAAGGGAGCAGGGACCTTTGTGCGCTTTCAGGATAATACAGTTACTATCCTTCAAAATCAAAGTCACTAGCTTTTCTCTCTCTCCCTATACAGGGAACAGATAATACCATCAAAGCCTAAAATATTGTCAAAAGTATTGCTCGGGGGCCAGTTCATAAGCAATGCACCACGATAACAAATGAAATATGTGTGTAAATATAAAAAACCACATTTCCAGAAGATCAAGACGATGGGAACGAAAAGAGTATATACTCTCAGCAGAGGGTAGCTCCAATGACAGCTGAAGGACAGCAGGAGCTTGAATTTCCAGGAGCAAAGTTTAGGAGGAATCTCATTACTCTTCCAACTTCTGCTCGGTACCAGGGGAGAGTTTGCTTCCGCACAGCCGGTGGTGAGGCAGGAGGAGGACACATACCACAGAGAAGAAAGATACTTGCAGTTCTAGATGTTGGCATGGAAAACTGGCTTTTTCTCCTGAGTCTCCGTGCGTGAGAGAGGCAGGGAACCAACCTGCACAAGCAAAAGGCCACGTCATATTGAGCGGTACCCGGAGCGACTCATTGACTCCCGAAGTTCCTTCGTGCCTCAGCAACAATGCTGGGCGAAAAAACAACACACCAAACTCTTTTTCACCAGCACATTAAATTTTTTTTGCAAATTATTAATGACAGGTCCAATCTCTTACCATGGCTGTATTCCATATGCGGCACGCTGAGGCTTTGACTTCCCTTTGAGATTAGTTTATCCAGACAGAAATTAATAAAACAGCTGCCTTGTGAATATTATTCTGCTTTAATCAGCATTGGAGCTCAAGAGCTAAGAATGTATTATAATTATTTTTGGGGAAAAAAAAAATCTATTCAGCAATATACAGACCCATTTTGGCAGAACACTTCTACCCTTTCCTTGCATTTTTCCCCCATCCTTTTGCTTTCTGAGTTATAACCTTGCAACCTTGCTTGTGTGAAGTCCATCTGCTCCTCTACCTGAAAGCGCCATAATCCTCTGACATCTTGTAACTTCTTCCCCGCTACTGTCATACCAAAAGCAGGATTATGACTTCAGGTGGGGGAAATCAGCAGCAAGAGCAGATGGGCCCTTAAGGAACAAAGCTCACAAAGATCCTCTTCTCATGCAAATGTACCAACACACTAAAGAATGACTGGGGAGAAATGAAGAGAATTATATGATTCCCCGCCCAGCATAATCTGGATGACAGCATAACATCTCTCAACCCATCTGTAGGGGTGAAACAGAACCTGATGGGAACAAAGTCAGAGAAAAAAAATTCATCAGGAATAAAGCAGAGAGCAGGGGAAAATGGTCAGAAGGAGCAATGAATTTAAAGTGGGTGTCAGAGCCAACTGTATGGCAGATATAGACCAGTGTAGCGCAACTATTTTTAAAGGAGTTACCCTAATTTGAGCCAGAGAAGAATACAGTGGGCTATGATAAATGTTAACAATCACCAACTGAAGTATTACTTGAAACTATTTATCCCAGGGAGCTGATGCTGACAATGGAACAAAGACCCCTTCCACCAACCACGGGCATCATAGTTCACTTGGAGACAAAGTCTGGATTCTACTACATGTCCCATCAGCTGGAGGTCCTAAGTCATTAAAATACAATTTGTCACCTTTACAAGTTTGCCTACTCAGTTTTTCCAAGTCAGCTAACATGAGCCCACTCCAGTGTCTCCTCCGCAGCCCAAAGAACAGTTCTATCTTCATTCACTCACATTCCCATTCAAGAAGGGGCAGGGGAGAATCCTCCACCTAGCTTTGCATTAGTTTTGCCCAAACCACTGACTCATCCAAACCCACTCTGGTTTCAACTTTCTCCCGGTTCCACTTCTCTTACTCCTAAAGAAGCTCTTTTCTACAATCCTGCCTGCCTGCCGCTCCATTTTGAGTTGGTTTGGTGTATTATCACAGAGTGGTAGGGGTTGGAAGGGACCTCTGTGGGTCACCCAGTCCAACCCCCTGCCCAAGCAGGGTCACCCACAGCAGGCTGCACAGGACCACGTCCAGGCGGGGCTTGAATATCTCCAGAGAAGGAGACTCCACAGCCTCCCTGGGCAGCCTGGGCCAGGGCTCCGTCACCCTCAGAGGGAAGAAGTTCTTCCTCATGTTCAGCTGGAGCTTCCTCTGCTTCAGTTTGTGCCCGTTGCCCCTTGTCCTGTCGCTGGGCACCACTGGAAAGAGTCTGGCCCCGTCCTCCTGACACCCACCCTGCAGATATTTGGAGGCATTTCTAAGGTCCCCTCTCAGCCTTCTCTTCTCCAGGCTGAACAAGCCCAGCTCCCTCAGCCTCTCCTCATAGGAGAGATGCTCCAATCCCCTCATCATCCTCATAGCCCTCCGCTGGACTCTCTCCAGCAGCTCCTTTTTTTATAAAAAGCTCTGATCAGCCTTCTAGACGCAGTCAGTCGTAAAGCCGATTACCCAGGCTCTGGCTTGGTTTTGGCCAGTTTGGAAAGCTAATGGGAGATCAATTGTTTCCAGCAGCCACTGGAAGGTAGCTCTTCCCCTCTTTTCTTCAACAGCTTGGTGGCCTCTTTCTCTGGAGCAGAGTTAGCCCTTACAGAGGGTCTCGCTCTGCAGAACTTAGAAGATTCAGGGTGCAGCACCCATGGCTCTTGAGGCCCTCTTTCTGCTTCCAGTATGTGGCAGCTGAGGAAGCTTCAGACTTCTTGGCTCATCTCTGGCAAACTGTCATGTATTTTCGGAATTCTGATCCATCGCAGTACTGACAAGGTGTTCACATTGCTTTTTATACATAAATAAGTGTGTGTGCTCGTTGATTTTTCCGTCTGTGAAGCATTGCGGCCCATGTGCTGTCAATCTAAATTAGATGAGTTAAGAACATTTTGTCATGTAAAATAAAGTTATAAAGCGGAGTTGCATGGGGAGACAGCAATTGTGGATTCTGTTGAGCAACTGTTTTGTATTAGTGGGTGACTTCTACAGTAATCCTTTAACGCTGGTGTGTGCTACAGTTGTCTAACACGACCAAAGCAAGAAGGTTATCTCTGAAGGAAGGAGGACAGCATTTAGGGCAACGGTAACCTGATGGCTCCTGTTGTAATCCCTGGTAAACTCTAGAATGAGAGGAGCTCACAGAAATGAGCTATAGGTGCAAAGCTCACAGACCTCGTTCAATACAAGACGTTGCATAGCGCCGGCTCTTTCTGTTGTTTTCAGGAATGCACCTTATCGTAATTCCTTACGGTGCAGGTATTGCAAATAAAGCAAACTCCGGGATCAGAGGGTCTGCACAGTTGGTTCTGAAAGCCTGGAGTGAAGCTTGTTAGCGGCTTCGGGATAATTGGAAACTTGGCCACCACGGTTTACTGCTCAGATCCGCTGGGCAGAATAGGTGGACGGAGCAGGAAAGCAGCATACAAACACCCCCACGCAAGGGGCCCTGTCACCGAAGCCCAAGCCACAACACCTTCACAAGTTCCTTTATGGCATTCTGAGACTGGACAAATAAACCTGAGGCTTAAAATCTGTCACAAACCAGAACTGTCATGCCCCAAACACGTTTTACAGCAAGCAACAGAGGAGGGGGGGGGGGAAATCATGTATTTCACAAAAACATTTCTGTTCTGAGAACAAAATCTAAAAGTTGAAGAATTCACTGCCCTTTCGGAGCTCACCAAAGATACAGTAATCTCGACCACCAAACCCAAGAACTTAAAATACCTTTTGTCTCAATGAATTTTCAGTAAGGAGGAATGAGACCAAACTGATTTGTAGGCAGGCGAAACCATTCCCTGGGAAATTTCCTTTCCTGATCACACTAAACCTCAATTACTGACCATACATCTTCTCCTAGAGTGGGTGGGTATGTAGGAAGCTGTTTACAGAGTAAGTTGCTTCTCTAAAGTTGGACCATCTTTGTTATGCTGCAGATCACTTGGGCAAAATAACACCAGTTCTCCCACTGGTAAGAAAAGGGATTAATGCTTTACCCAAGCAGTCTTCAAAGGGGATCTACAGGCTTTGGTTAGACTCATGGATTTTCCCGAAAGGACTGCCAAATGGTCTAGTATGACCTCTCTATAACACATGCCATAGGATTTCAGGCTACCACTATCACAAGCTCCGTAATTCCTCTTTGAATCACATGTTCTGAGCAGGCATCGCGACCTTACAGTCCAAACCAGCATAGTGACACCTGTAAATGTAAAATTTCCACTTACCAGAGTGATTCTAATTAAACTAAAGGAGATCCTTGCTGTTTTGAGAAGACAGGAAAGCGCTAAGATAAAGGGGCTCCTCAATAACGCTACTTAGACAAACTTGACTTGCTGTTTTGAGAAGGCAAGAAAGCTCTAAGGTAGAGAGGCTCCTAAGCAATTCTACCCCAGACAGCTGAGCCTTGGGAGGGCAGATGTACCAAGCTACAGAGATAAAGAGGCACCAAGAGGACAACAAGACTGGAGCAAAATAACCTGGAAGGATGAGGCCAAACTCTTTTCAGTGGTGCCCAGTGACAGGACAAGGGGCAATGGGCACAAACTGAAGCAGAGGAAGCTCCAGCTGAAGATGAGGAAGAACTTCTTCCCTCTGAGGGTGACGGAGCCCTGGCCCAGGCTGCCCAGGGAGGCTGTGGAGTCTCCTTCTCTGGAGATATTCAAGCCCCGCCTGGACGCGGTGCTGTGCAGCCTGCTCTGGGTGACCCTGCTTGGGCAGGGGGTTGGGCTGGGTGACCCACAGAGGTCCCTGCCAACCCTGACCATCCTGTGATTCTGTGACACGGTATACGTGATCTTAGAACTGAGTCTGCGCAGAAACAAAGGTCAACCAGCGGACACTGTGATGAGGAGTATAAGCCTTCATCTTGAGACCCCCAAAGACCACCCAAGGATGCATCAATAATCTGAGCCAATCAGTATCATTACCAAGCTTTTGCCATTTTTTCCTTGATCAGCACAATGAGATAAAGGAGTTTTCAATAGCGTTTTTCATATACTCTGAGAATTCATGAGAGACACTTTCATATCATGAGCTCTTCAATATTTATGAGATGAAATACACAGACACGGTTAAGCAATAGCAGAGACAAAACCCACCACAAACGATGCCAAGGTTTTGCTTTACTATAAAGCCCTGCCTTTTGATGGTAAAAGGAGGAGAGAGAGAGAGGAAGGAGCTTGCATCATAGGACGTGAAGTCAACCTTGCAGCAGTAGTTAACCTGTGGTGTCAGACTGTGACAAAAGTGGGCCTCTTTGTAGACTTCATTACATTCTTCCCCTTCATTTGTGCAGCTGACCTGAAAAACAGCCATACCCTTTTGACACCCTGTTTACAACATGTAGCTTCTCCAATAGTTGTGTGTCACAAATACACATTTATTCAAGGTGCACATTCAGTGATCCAGGAAAAAAGCTGGTTTCTGCAAAAGCGCGTGGGGGAGTATCATTACAGTGTATATTTTTCCTTTTAACTTCTCTTTTTCTGACAATAAGTGATTTTGACATAGAATATCTGCAATATGTATGTTAGAGAAACTGCAAAAAATGACTTCTGGATGAATCAAGAGATGGGGTTTTCTTCCAGCTATTAAACTCTTCCACGCTGTGCTTCTGAGTTGGTTTTTAACAGGTCGCTTGGGTTCAGCCCCACACCGGGAATCTGATGGTCCCACCACAGATTAGGAGCTTGATTCACATGCCCTGGCACCAGTTTCCATGTTGTCCTTACCACTTCGGTCACTGCCAGCTGGATCTGCTGGCAGTCCAGTGGGCGACACAGTCATACAATCATAGAACATCTCAAGTTGGAAGGGACCCATAAGGCTCATCGAGTCCAACTCCCTGCTCCTCGCAGGACTACCTAAAACTAAACCATCAGCACTAAGAGCATCATCCAGACACTCCTCGAACTCTGACAGGCTTGGTGCCGTGACCACTTCCCTGGGGAGCCTGGTCCCATGACCGACCACCCTCCCAGTGAAGAACCTCGTCATCAGTGCTTCTCCTCAGCAGTTGTACAGGTGGCAGCGAGCCAGAAAATGGTGGAAACAGCTCCCTTGACTACACGTTGGATCTCAGCTGAGCACCTAAGATCTGCTGCTGCGGTTCAGCGCGTAACCCTTTTTTGCAGGAGGCGAATCACCATGGCTGCAGCTGCAGGAGAGGAGATCAGGGGTTGGCATTGCACCCGCCCAACGCCTGCTGCTCCGCTTTGCTGAGGTTAAATGGCTCGAGCACACAGGCGAGAACGCAGTGCGTGCACCTGCAGTCTCACCATTGCTACCATACGGGGATTGTTATTTAATACAAAAAGCCTTTGTGTTTGGAGGAAGACAACTTTTGTTTCTTCTCTCCTGTCCAGATGACAAAGGAGCTGTTAGAGCTCTACAAGAGGGAAATCCCAGCCAGGTCAGAAATATCCCCAAAATGCCTTGCGTAAGTTCTCAATCACCTTCACTCCTTATTGAAGGAACATAAAATTAACATGTGAAAAATCAGGAAAAATGTGGTCCAGTACCTTGAGTTTTGTCCATAGACTGGGCTGTATTTCAGCAGAACACAGGAGGTCTGTGCAGAAGAAAACTATCCCATGGGAGAGAGGAGAACCCCCGGCAAAGGGTTATGCCCTTGGCTCTTCCGTGCATGGACCTGCAGCCCGATGCTCCCACCTCTGCTCATATCAGCATCCCCTGCACAGCTCTGGCTTACGCTGCATCTTGCTGCTCCAGGTACCTGAGGATAGCTGACAGCCTGAGGGATTCATGACAGGTCCACTCCTCACAGAGATTAAACTTGACTAAGAATCCGTGAAACAGAGATTCTTTACCTTTATTTTAAAACAACCATTTGCTTGAATCTCTGCCACCTCCTTTAGGTCATCAGTGGAGATTAACAAATCAAAGTCCAGTTCTGAGCGGTCAAAAGATTTCAAAATTTGCATGTCAATACAACTTTGTGGCTAGGTGTTTTTCCACAGTGAGGAGTGCCCCTATCCTGACACAGCCAGTGACTTTTCAAAGAAGTACTGGAATAGATCAGCAACCACAAAGGAACCAAATGTGAAAAGCAAAATAACTTTTTAAGTATCCCTTCTAGGGGACTAGGTAATATTTAGAAAGCACAGAGGAATCATAGAATCATAGGTTGGAAAAGACCTCTAAGTTCATCAAGTCCAATCCTCACCCCAACACCACCATGCCTACTAAACCATGTCCTGAAAAGCAAGATCAACCACAGAAATTATTTAGGAACAGAAATAACTGTCAGTTATTCATCAACATTACTTGAAATCACTGATGTTTCTCCTACACTGTCTTTAGTCCAGCAAGCAGAAAGGTCAATGAGGATGGAGGTCATCTCTTGACACATGAAAAAAAAATATCTATTACATCGTGGTTTTCTTCTTCTAAGCAAACTACCATGAGTCTGAGTCACCTCTGAAGGATCATTTAATTCTTCTAAAGCTTTACTAGTCCACAGGCACTAGCGTACCCTGTTTTTATGGCTGATCTAAAAGAGCAGTAGCAACAAGAAGACGCAGTAGAAGACGAATGAAGGACATCAAGAACCAGTGAGCGATCTTGCCGGCAGCGACACTAAAGCTCCTTCCAGTAGAGGTTGGAAGGGGGGGCTGGGGTTGGACTGTGGGAAGACACAGCCAAAAACCAGCTCGGCTTCCACATCCCCCAAGACAAGGGCTCTCAGCCCAGACAATAACCTCCACACAGGTCCATCAGAAGCTCACTACAGCTGTAACCCCACCCTGTACCCCATTTTCCACCTTCCTGGCATCAGATGTTGTTGCCCAAGGGCTGGGAAAATCTGTGGGCAGCAAGGTTTGTCATTTTGAGTTACTGACAGTGTATGCCCCCCCACTTTGGCCTGTTACCGTCCTGGCAGATTGCTCCGTTAATCTCATAGTAAAACGCTTTAGAAATCACTAGATTTTGGGAGATACCAATAGCACCGAGAGGCCTTTACGCTGCTTGGGGTAACGCAGAAGGGTATTTCTAAGCCAAAGACTATTATAAATCCTTATCTGGATTAAGGAAAAAATAAGATGTAAAAATAACACAACAAAAAGCTCATAATCCCATTTACTTGCTGCCATAGAGGCAGCACCATTTCCACAGCATATTCCTCCAAGGAAGAGGCAAAATTGCCACAGGAACCAAAGTTATTTAATCTGGATGCAAACTGTTGGGCTGGTGCTGTGTTTCTACAACAGGATGACCATATTCGAAGCTCCAAACATTAAAGAAAGGTAAACAGACCGACTCTGATCTCAATTACTGTAGCTAATTTGCCTCTGTTCACATCAGTGAAAAGATTTTTTTTGCCCTGGAAAGTCAATTTAAACAGCTCAGAATAGCATCAACATCAAAATTCACTCTCCACCCAATATATCACGTTTGTGTGTTTGAGCTTGCAGAATCCAAAGCACACCTTGCTGCCCGAAAATCTCAGGAGAAGAAATCCCAACACTGACGAAGAAATTAACTTTAGCAAAACAGAGTCTGCGACCTAGAGGAATTCATAGCAATGCGGGAGACTACTAAAAGGAGGAACTGATAGAGCTGAATCCCCCACATACTCTCTCTATTTACATATCAGAGAGCTGCGCTCTTAAAATCTGGCCTGTTATTTGCATTCCTCCTGTTTTTGTCTGTGCAGCTCAGTTGTATATATCCAAATTTAAAACGATGGCTTGCTTGCTATTCACTCTCAAATTTTTCCTTCCCGTTTTTTTCTCGGTGCTTGTCCTCACACATTTCACTCCAGATCGAATTCTCTCGCCTGCCTTTGCCAACCGGCCTCCTTCCCTCGCCGCTCACCCACACCTTGTCACTTCTTTTACAGCCCGACGGTTTCCTACCGGGCGAGGGATGCTCATCCCCCGTCAAGCTTTTATCCCAAGTCGGGAGCAAGAGCAGCTACACTCAAAGCTCCATGTGTTGGGCCTTCCCTCATCATCTTTCTTTGTTCTGGCTCCTCTGCCACATGCAGCTTAGCTGACAAAAAAGGGAGCATCCCGCATGCAAATGGATTTTACACACTCCGGCTCGCTGGTAGCATCACTGTTTGCTCCGCTCTCAGCGGCTGCCTGGCCCCTGAAGCGGTCAGAGTCTCTTCTTGCCCTTTTGTGTCTTCTGCTCCATACTCCTCTCGCTCCAAGTATCTGCAAGTTGCCCTTCCCTCGCCAGATTTAGACAACGCAGCAGGAGAAGCTAAAGCCACCGAGCAGCATTTGACTGAGGCCATGCTCCCTGGGTTTGCAGTCATGGCCAGATCGCTCTGTTGATCAAAAAACTTTTTCTTTTTCCCCAGCGTGGTACAAACCTCTCATACCACTCTCACTCCTCGCCTGGGGGCACCTCTCAGATAAACGTCCTTCAGTCTCACACATGCGATCACTCACATTTCTTTTAAACGTCTCAAACACCAGAAGGTTCCCTCCGAGCATCAACACTCCGACTTTTAGGGCCGATAATACATGGGTGCATATTACCCCAGAAAGAAATCAAAGAGAAACCTCCTCCCACCAGCCATCTCAAGACACCAGACAAAGCACCAATGAATGTAAGAAAGGAAAAATGATAGCGTCAATGCATCAAAAAGGGAATTCCATGTTCCTGTGTCTGTATTATCGCAAGCGTTATAGAAGAATATGAAGCCTAATTGCTGCAGTTTGAAAAGTCTGTTCCCTTTCAGGGGGCAACTCGGAGTAACTCACAACCGGAGATGTTACACCACAAACAGAATCACAGAATCCCAGCATGGTCGGGGTTGGAAGGGACCTCTGTGGGTCACCCAGCCCAACCCCCTGCCCAAGCAGGGTCACCCACAGCAGGCTGCACAGCACCGCGGCCAGGCGGGGCTGGAATATCTCCAGAGAAGGAGACTCCACAGCCCCTCTGGGCAGCCTGGGCCAGGGCTCCGTCACCCTCAGAGGGAAGAAGTTCTTCCTCGGGTTCAGCTGGAACTTCCTCTGCTTCAGTTTGTGCCCGTTGCCCCTTGGTGCCATTGCCACCTCCTTGGGCAGCCTGGTCCAATGCCTGACCACTCTTTCTGTGAATAAATTTTTCCTAATATCTAATCTAAACCTCCCCTGATGCAACCTGAGGCCATTACCTCTCATCCTATCGCTAGTTACCTGGGAGAAGAGACCAGCACCTGCCTCACTACAACCTCTTTCAGTTAGTTGTAGACAGCAACAAGGCCCCCCCTCAGCCTCCTCTTCTCCAGACTAAACAGCCCCAGTTCCCTCAGCCACTCCTCATCAGACTTGTTCTCCAGACCCCTCACCAGCCTCGTTGCCCTTCTCCGGACACGCTCCAGCAACTCTATGTCTTTCTTGTAGTCAGGGGTCCAAAACTGAACACGGTACTCGAGGTGAGGCCTCAGGATACCGCTGTGGTCAGTTTAAACAGACCTGCTTCACTGGAGGTGATCAGGTTAAGACCAAGTATTCTATAACCAGACACTCTGTTTGAACACCCTTCTCCGAACAGCGGCAGCTCATGGCTGCAGTAGGTTGGGACCGGCTTGCCATATGCTCAGCTTGGCTTTAGTTCAATTTCTTAATCTCTTCGGTGGTTAGCACCAAACAATAAGTCTTCACGGTGACCTGTTTCATCATGGTTACTGAAGGGAAGAGAGAATATATTTTGATCCTGTTGATGAGTCAAGTAGAGTCCAAATTTATATCTCCAGCACGAAGCCTGGCTAAGCTCGCTGCTTCCAGCTGAGTCTCCGGACTGACAGTTGTGTCAGCGGTAAAAACCACAACAGAACTGCACACGGGTGTTGGCAAACACAGCAAATCCTGCCGGCCAGAGCCTGCCTGCTGGTTACACACGTGCCGAATGCGAGAGGGGAGAACAGACCCCTCATAAAAGTTGTATAAGAGCTGGCAGGAGCCCAGCACTGCAGGGAGCAGGAGATCCGTGGCAGCGCCAAAGGACCCCTCTCACCTCCCAGCCCTACGCGACAGAGCCAGCACGTTAGATTTTCCTACGCGGAGCAGCGTACCTTGCACCTCTGGAGGATGCTGCGCGGGCTCCCTTCTCACCGGGAAGCTCCCCAGGGATGTTTGCCTCCCTTTTGCTCAGCACTCGGTTTTTCAAGTGCTCTGCATGTGCAGCTGAGGCCAGATGTTGTGAAGATTCCTGTTAAGATACCTCAGTAAAATCCAGATACTCAGAGGCACTGGTGGTTCCCTCTGCGACATTTTCAATGCCAGCCCGTGTTGAAGCTGCAGTAAGGCTGACTTTAAGCAATTAACACAGTGTAGTCCTGTAGGTTTAAATCCACGTAGTTAATATTCTCTCCCTATTTTAAGCCATTTCAGCACTCTTTTCAAGCTGTTCCAAGTGCACTTAGCTCTTTTGTTCATGTGTCTGTACTATCAGCTCTGAGAAGGGCTATTAAGTTGAAAATAACTTTTATAGCAGGTAGGAATCCCTTCAGCAAAATGTACTTTGCTTGAATCCTCTTTTATTTCCTTCTCTCACCAACACCACCACCTGTTGTTTCTCCCATGTTTTACCAATGAACTGGGGAGATTTAGCTCTGCTGTGGGAAAAGCACTGGCTGGTTGTCAGAGGTGTTAAGCTTAGCATGTTTGTTACAGACCTTTTTTTATCTGAATAGTTAGAATCAATGCTTATCTATCAGAAAAATATTGGTAGACCTGTTGTTTCTCCCATGTTTTGCCAATGAACTGGGGAGATTTAGCTCTGCTGTGGGAAAAGCACTGACTGGTTGTCAGAGGTGTTAAGCTTAGCATGTTTGTTAGGGATGCTTTTTTATCTGAATAGTTAGAATCGATGCTTATCTACCAGAAAAATATCTTCTGGAAGGCTGGGACAAAAAGGACATGTTTTATTTATCTGACTGCTTCATTGCAGTGTTTCTCAGAGCATCTGTCTCCCGGTGGCACCTCCAGAAAAGACACCAACACCTTGGCCTGCTCCAGTGCCATTATTCCTAGGTTTTTCTAGCTGCAGTCATGAACTAACAATGCAGTAAATTCTAAAGCCACAGAACAGCATAAACATATACAATTCTATACAAACCCAAGGAATCTGACACGACTGGAAAAAAGATTGGTTGAATCAGTCACCCACCATCATGACACTCAAGATTTGTGCCTTGCCTTCAAAGCAAAACAAGCACAGGAGTTCCTCCCACACATGCTAGCAACTATTATACATTCCTACACTTGTAAAGAAATAACAGCTCCTTTCGTTGTTAATTAACCTGACTCCATAAATAACAAAAACGGATCAGAAACAGGTGTCCTTCCCCAAAAGACACACAAAGAGAAGACAGTATTTAACCTGTTCTGCCTGTTCCTTGCTCTTAGAAGGACCCTGCCAGGTTTAGCCTCTTCCCTTCATTAATTTACTTATAAAATTACTTTGCAAAATTAATTCACTTCACTACTGACTCCATTGGAGGGCATTCTTATCTGAGCATGTTAGATCTACACACAAGTCCTGCAGCAAGGAGATGAGAGGAGAGATACATATGCTTGTACTTCTAAATGGAACAGTAAATCTCCAAAGTTTCTATGTATATACAGAAAAATGAACCTTTCAGAAAAGGACTGGAAAATAAGCAGTGAGAAGGAAATGCACTCCCATTTTTTCTTCACGCACAACAGCAGCGGATTACACCCTGTAGCACCTGACGTGCAGGAGCACCCAGCACTCCAGCTATTCCTCCAGAATAATTTTCATGGTCTACGTGAGAGAAGATTTGCAAAGTCTCCGGGATCCCTCCTCTTTATCAAAGATGAGGAGAACAGAGCATTTCATAAAATCATCAGATATTGCAAAAATCACCACATTTAAAGTAACCACCTGGACTGTACCAGCAAGATACTACCTAAGTTAAATAGCGTTTGGGGACAATGTGGGATGGTTTGGGCAAACACAGTCGAGATCCACACGCTGCAGGGAGCCTCCTCACCATGGCACAAACACAGCCCGGGGGATCCCAGCAAAAACACAGCCAACATTTGCCAGGTGGAAACTCAATCCCCACATGTACGTGAGAGAAAAGCGGAGCAAGCGGGACAGGAGGAGGACCTCTGCCAGGAGACCTCCACGTTACCAACTCCAACCCCACGCCCTTCTGCCGAGGTGATTCCTCCTGCCTCATGGTGGCCTGGAGAAGCAAGGCAGCATTCAAAGAGCCGCCAACATAAAAAGACTGCTAAAACACAAAGGCAAATGGAGAATCGCCAGACATCAGTCAGGACAAATCCAGAATTATTTACAAACTCCAAATAACATGGTCTCAGAGGCTGTTTCTTGTCATTAATCCCAGCACGAGCAGCTTCTCCCACTCTCACCACCATCACAAGCCTTAGCTGTGTGTTTAAAATCATGTTTTTCTGCAAGCCTTACATCTTCCACAGGCCCCACCACAGCAGCCTACCCCAGACCGGGAATGCATTTCCTCTTGTATCTAATCCCTTCCTTCAGGTTTCCTTGGGGCTCCATTTAAATTCAAAATCTCTCCCCTCAGGCTATTTTGTTCCTTGACTTAATTACGAGGCAGTTTCAGTCCTCCAGCTGTACTGGCAAGTGCCACAGCACTTCAGCCAGCTACACCCAAGGGGTTCACGCCCTTCCCAAGGTCAAACACGCTCCCACCCAGCAGGGCCACATGCGAGTCCCGTGGGATGCCCTCTCGCACGAGGCATTTTACGTCTCGTACCAACCATCAGCACGCAATCGTATAGGAGGGATTCGTGCACAGAGCTCATTACCATCACCTCAGCCCGTAATCGGTCACTCTGGGAGCAATTACGGGCAGGGGAGTGACGGACACCTCGCTCCGTCTTCGAGAGATGCCACGGCAGGTACTAGAGCTGAAGCCAGGATGAAAAGTTGCCCTATGCATTAAACATCTGGTCTTTGATTCACATTACTCTCCCCATCTACAATAACCCTTAAACGTCTGCTTAAGTCACACCAGCCATCCATTTCAGCTAGATGTAGCCACCAGGGACTGCATTTAAGCATTGCCTAAGTATGCCACAGGTGGCCAGCATATGCAGGACTTCCCAGTCTTGTTTAACTTCTCCAGTCTTAACTTCTTCATCAATGACCTGGATGAAGAGTTAGAACGTACCCTCAGCAAGTTTGCTGATGACACCAAACTGGGAGGAGTGGTGGATACACCAGCAGGCTGTGCTGCCATCCAGCGAGACCTGGACAGGCTGGAGAGTTGGGCAGAGAGGAACCTGATGAGGTTCAACAAGGGCAAGGGCAGGGTCCTGCACCTGGGGAGGAACAACCCCTGTACTGGTGTACAGGCTGGGGCGGACCTGATGGAGAGCAGCTCTGGGGAGAGGGACCTGGGTGTGCTGGTGGACAACAGATTGACCATGAGCCAGCAGTGTGCCCTGGCTGCCAAGAAGGCCAATGGCATCCTGGGGTGCATTAGGAGGAGTGTGGGCAGCAGGTCCAGGGAGGTTGTCCTTCTCCTCTACTCTGCCCTGGTGAGGCCCCATCTGCAGTACTGTGTCCAGTGCTGGGCTCCCCACTTCAAGAAAGATGAGGAGCTACTGGAGAGAGTCCAGCGGAGGACTACGAGGATGAGGAGGGGACTGGAGCATCTCTCCTACGAGGAGAGGCTGAGGGAGCTGGGCTTGTTCAGCCTGGAGAAGACAAGGCTGAGAGGGGACCTTAGAAATGCTTACAAATATCTGCAGGGTGGGTGTCAGGAGGACGGGGCCAGGCTCTTTCCAGTGGTGCCCAGCGACAGGACAAGGGGCAACGGGCACAAACTGAAGCAGAGGAAGCTCCAGCTGAACATGAGGAAGAACTTCTTCCCTCTGAGGGTGACGGAGCCCTGGCCCAGGCTGCCCAGGGAGGCTGTGGAGTCTCCTTCTCTGGAGATATTCCAGCCCCACCTGGACACGGTGCTGTGCAGCCTGCTGTGGGTGACCCTGCTTGGGCAGGGGGTTGGGCTGGGTGACCCACAGAGGTCCCTGCCAACCCCGACCATTCTGTGATTCTGTGATTCCCCAGTACAGCTTAGATTAAATGCACCGATCACTGGGCATAAGAAACTACGATGTCTACTCAGCAAAAAAAGAGTCTTCTGCAAAGCCTGTCTTTTGCAAAGGTTCCCACATAGCTGGATTCATAGATCTCGCCTCCCTCCACTGCCTTAGTGTTAGTAATACGGCGTCTAATTGAACTACTAATTGCCATGTCCCTTATTTGCTTGTCACAGCTCTAGACACTATTATCAATCCACATCCTGGCATAGGCAGTCCGACTTGAAAGTCTTTGGAGCTCCCTCAACCTGGAGCACAGTCTGGGGAGGCAAGAATCAGGAAAGGAGGAAGAGTTCAGGTTTTTACCAGTTGTCTGACGAGCTAATAAAGTAATGGGAAGTGGGAAGATTAACCTTTCTGTCACTGTGCAGAAGTAAAACTAAGTGTTCAAAACAGTGCCCCGTAGCCACAGCTGTATGGCTCAACATCTGCTATTTCTATATTCCAGGTACTGGATTCACATATGTTATTTCCAAGACACAGCACCTGCCTCGTTTAAAAGACAAACCAGACAACGTAATTAAAAACGTGCATTCATTTTAAAGGCAACTCAACCAAAACAAAAGTCCTATTTAGAAAGCAAGTAACAAGCAAATAATAGCCTCACCTGGAAGCCAAAGCCACAAATGAATTAAACAGAAGTTGACAGAGTACCGTGATCATCTTTGAAGCTCTAATCAGAAGCTGACTTGAAGCAGATGCACCTCCATGAAGGGTTTTTCCTGAAAGTACCTTCTGCAAAACTATCAGTTGAAAGTAAAATCCTCCCAAAGCATCTAAGGAAGCAGACAGCGGTGCTGACGACAGCTGGCGACAAACACATTTTTCTAATTCGCAGCCATTCTTGCCTCTTTTGAGCTGCATAGAAATTTATCCCTCTTCCAAAACCATCATCATCCCAGGTTCAGGTGCTGGTCTGCGGCAGATGTAGCAACGTAATGACACAGAAAATTGAAACCAACACTGGAAACAACGATGCTGCTCACAAAGGCAGCCCTAACACCAAACAGAACGTACAAAATAAATATCAAGCAAGCAATATTCATCAGAGTTAAAAGCTGACAGCGGGGCCCACCACCATCCCCAAGAAATGTAATTTAACACTTTAACTGTCACATCATCTTACTTTAATTTGTTGCAGGGCTATATTGCTGCCTGGCAGCTAAATCAAACCTCATTTCACTTCGGAGTCAATAGTATTGCTGTCTGAATTCAAGCACTCACTGCTAGTTTCTGATAACGATTTTTGCGAGGTCGGACAGCACTAAAGGCTTGTGTCACAGAACCAGCGAACCCTCCAGCTCTGCAGGCAAAACCTCTGCGGGAGCTGCTTCTGCTCGGCAGACGGCTGCCTCCCGCTTCGGGCTGGATGCACATCAGGGCGGCAGCAAGGAAACGGGGCATCGCTGCCACTAAACGCCACGCAACTGCACACGAAGAGGTTTTACCTGAGAGTTCTTAGTTTCAGCAGCAGGTGATAAACACACAGGGAATATAAAGAAACTACGCGATGATTCCGGCTGGCGTGGGTTACTGGCGGGTCACAGCGCTCTCGCTGCCAAAACCTCAGCCTCGCTTGATGGTCCCATCACCCCGAGCGATTATTTGCACCGCTTCAGAGCAAGTGTAAAAAAATACTCCGGAATACAAGTTACTTTTGCAATCGATCAAAGCGATCCTACACAACAGGCAGGGAAAAAAACCACCCCTCTGTACACAGACAGAAATTCTGCTTGGTCTCGGCTGCATGGGAAGCAGCTGGGGAAGAGCAAAGAGGCAGCCACTGATTGCTGTCTGCAGTTTCCCAGCTAATACAGGCTTTCGGGGTAGGGAAGCCATCATCTTTCCTCTCTAACATCACGAGGCCAGCCGCTTTCCACAGAATCACAGAATGGTAGGGGTTGGAAGGGACCTCTGTGGGTCACCCAGCCCAACCCCCTGCCCAAGCAGGGTCACCCACAGCAGGCTGCACAGCACCGCTTCCAGGTGGGTCTGGAATATCTCCAGAGAAGGAGACTCCACAGCCTCCCTGGGCAGCCTGGGCCAGGGCTCCGTCACCCTCAGAGGGAAGAAGTTCTTCCTCATCTTCAGCTGGAGCTTCCTCTGCTTCAGTTTGTGCCCGTTGCCCCTTGTCCTGTCGCTGGGCACCACTGAGGAGAGTCTGGCCCCATCCTCCTGACCCCCACCCTGCAGATATTTAGAGGCATTTCTAAGGTCCCCTCTCAGCCTTCTCTTCTCCAGGCTGAACAAGCCCAGCTCCCTCAGCCTCTCCTCGTAGGAGAGATGCTCCAGTCCCCTCCTCATCCTTGTAGCCCTCCGCTGGACTCTCTCCAGTAGCTCCTCATCTTTCTTGAAGTGGGGAGCCCAGCACTGGACACAGCACTGCAGATGGGGCCTCACTAGGGCAGAGTAGAGGGGAAGGAGAACCTCCCTCGACCTGCTGGCCACACTTGCAGCTGAAAAGCGGTCCCTCTCATCCTACCCAGTGATGACCACCAGTCCCACCGCAGACACGCCAGTCACTGAACGTGGCAAGGGCTGAGCATCACCCCGCAGCTTGCTCTCCCTCCACCCTGCAGAATGAACATGGCTAAATGGTGGGAAAAAAAAAAAAGGCAGTAAATGGCTGCATTTCCTGGTGGCCGCAGCAGCGCAGACGTTTCTGAGCGCACCAAGGCAGGGAACCTGCTGAGTAAAAAGGCCATTTCCTCATAGTCACTTCACAGGTGTGAGTCCAGCTTGGGCAGAGCTCTAATAACAGTAATCACCTTCCTGAGCCTGGACCAGCTTGAGTCTTCAGATCAGCCCTCCCCTTCCTCCAAGACATTATAGTCCCTTTGGCCACAAGCATAACGTTAAAGAAATGTGTTACTATCCAAACCAGCTTCCTATTAGTACACTAGAATTAGGTAGATTTTTTGTAGGGTATCAAACTGACGGCTACTACAGGCACCACGGATGTCTTTACACTACTTTTAAGGGTATTTTCCTCCACAGGCAAAAGAAAAAACAACTCTGCCCGTATCTTCAGAGATGTCAAATTACTTTCAGTGCATTTCTACCCTTGCCTCACAAGTTTGACAGAATCTGACTCTGAACACTTCAGTTTTAACATATTTTAATCCAGTCTTTCTGACTTCCCAGCTACTGCAAAGTCAGCACCCTTCTCCAGCAGCAGGGCTCCCACTTCTCTGGCTTACTACTTACGGCATCGAGGCGGGCTTTGCTCAGAGGTGAGCTCCATCCATTTGGTCCAAAATATGGACTTTTCCTCTTGTCTTCGCCCATATTTTAAGTACCTTTAATCCGTGAATCTCCCCCAGTCCCCACCAGCTTCACACAAGCTCCAGTGACAGCCACCATCAATGCACCGAGCCCGCGGCAGGCTTGCGTTTGAGGCATTTAGTGTTCTCTGCAGCTCTGGAGAAGAAATGGTGAGCTGTATTCACCCACCACCTTTACAACGTCCACACTTCCAGCCCCTTCCAGCCCACGCTGAGCAAAGGGAGATGCTCAGCTGGAGGGAGCAGGAGCCCGCAGGACCGCCTGCCCAGGAAGGGCTGTAAAACTCTGTGCCACACCAGAGAACACCAGCGCACAACAGGGAGACCTCAGCACAGCTCCTGCAATAACTCTCTCCCCTAAATGATTTTGCAACTCTATGCTTATCAGCTAAATTAAGCATTAATGAAAAACAGAACAATTTGTTTTCAGATTCTACAGGTTTCCAGTAATAAAGATTACTAATGCTTCATTTTGGGGCGCTGGTTAGCTAATTCAAACTTTTTTCTCATTACGCAGACAATTCATTTAATTTGAAGAGGCTAAGTTCTTTCTAATTTTATTAGCATTTGGCCCTTTTCCAGCTTGTCTTAATCAAAACGCTCATTATTTTCGCCTGGCTGTTGAGGCTAATCTAGCTATTATACGGATACTAAATTGGAAGCAGAAGGGAGAATTTTGTTCCTACCAAACAGCTGCATTGCTGTGGGTACACGAGCCCCGTTCAGCCACATCCCGGGCGGCAGCATCCCTGCTGCTCCAGCGCACCGCTGCCGAGGCAGAGCGACCGGCCGGGCTTCACCCAGCGCAAGCTGCGGATCTTTGCTTTCCACGGGGGGATAAATTGCCCTCGCTTTCCCCCTTGTCATTGGGGAGGCAGAAAGGTCTAACATAAGAACAAGTTAAAATGGTAAATGGCAAGGAGCAGAGACTGTCTCACTGTCTCCCATCACATCCTCCTAGGGAAGCTCAGGAAGTGTGGGCTGGATGAGTGGTCGGTGAGGTGGATAGAGAACTGGCTGAAGGGCAGAGCTCAGAGGGTTGTCATCAGCGGCGCTGAGTCTAGTTGGAGGCCGGTAACCAGTGGTGTCCTCCAAGGGTCAGTACTGGGCCCAGTCTCGTTCAACTTCTTCATCAACGACCTGGATGAAGAGTTAGAATGTACCCTCAGCAAGTTTGCTGATGACACCAAACTGGGAGGAGTGGTGGATACACCGGCAGGCTGTGCTGCCATTCAGCGTGACCTGGACAGGATGGAGAGTTGGGCAGAGAGGAACCTGATGAGGTTCAACAAGGGCAAGGGCAGGGTCCTGCACCTGGGGAGGAACAACCCCAGGCACCAGTACAGGCTGGGGCTGACCTGCTGGAGAGCAGCTCTCAGGAGAGGGACCTGAGTGTCCTGATGGAAGACAGCTTAACCATGAGCCAGCAGTGTGCCCTGGCTGCCAAGAAGGCCAATGGCATCCTGGGGTGCATCAAGAGGAGTGTGGGCAGCAGGTCGAGGGAGGTTCTCCTTCCCTTCTACTCTGCCCTGGTGAGGCCCCATCTGCAGTACTCTGTCCAGTTCTGGGCTCCCCAGTTCAAGAAAGATGAGGAGCTACTGCAGAGAGTCCAGCGGAGGGCTACAAGGATGAGGAGGGGACTGGAGCATCTCTCCTACGAGGAGAGGCTGAGGGAGCTGGGCTTGTTCAGCCTGGAGAAGAGAAGGCTCAGAGGGGACCTTGGAAATGCCTCTCACTATCTGCAGGGTGAGTGTCAGGAGGATGAGGCCAGACTCTTTTCAGTGGAGCCCAGCGACAGGACAAGAGGCAACAGGCACAAACTGAAGCAGAGGAAGCTCCAGCTGAACATGAGGAAGAACTTCTTCCCTCTGAGGGTGACGGAGCCCTGGCCCAGGCTGCCCAGGGAGGCTGTGGAGTCTCCTTCTCTGGAGATATTCCAGCCCCACCTGGACGCGGTGCTGTGCAGCCTGCTCTGGGTGACCCTGCTTGGGCAGGGGGTTGGGCTGGGTGACCCACAGAGGTCCCTTCCAACCCCGACCACTCTGTGATTCTGTGAGACCCCGCTCGCAAGTTCTAATCGCAATAAATTCCCTCCCAGAGAGCCACGGTTTCCCTCCCCAGCTGCTAACCCCCTCTACCCCACGCAGCCACTCTTTTCTCTCCCACAGTCCAAATGATTATCATATCTGGTTAAAACTCAGAGCAATAGCCTTCAAATCGTATCTAGCTTTGAACATTGCTGTTTGTGAGCCTCAGGCTCCTTTGTTTTTATGAACTGTATCAATTGGTCTAATAAGAGATATTACCTCCCTTCCTCAAACCTTGCCAGGTCCACACACCTGCCAGCCTTCTGCTGTTAGGGAATTTTATTCCCTTAGATTGCTTTCTAATCGTTTATTTGGATGCAAGCAACTGGTTCATGGGCAAGACCTGTGTATTTCTGCTGTCCTTGCAAAGGCTGCTCTGTACCACTTCTCTACAAGTCGGTGTAGGTGTGTGTACACAGGCAATCCGCAGAGAACAGCAAAAGGCAGCACTATCCTGTACAGGTGGAGGGGAAAAACCAAAAACATTTCAACAGTCTGTATCGTCCTCCCCGCTGGACTAGTCTGCAATAAAACAGCTCCCAGTCTGACAGGGGAGGGTTGGCTGGGAATCTAAAGGACAGAGAAGTAATTTGAGCCAAAGCCATGGTGAGATGATGGAGATCACTCTGAAGGAAGAAAGGTGCAAGAGCAGGCGAGGAAGGCAAACGGAGTGCAGAAAAGCACGGGTCTCGGGTCATTCAGCAGTCTGGCAGTGACATCTCTGGGGAAGACGGTGTGGAGGAAGGCAGCAGAACACATGCTAGCGAGGCAGCCCCACGCCGTGGAGCACAGGAGAGGACAGCCCAGGCTGCTTCAGGGACCTCTTCAGTGACCTTCACGACCGCAACACAAAGAAGGGGAAAAGGAGAGGGGGGGCATAAATCCTGCAAGGAGAGGAATCAAGGACCTGACCTCAGGATAGAGGGAAGGCAGAAGCATGGGAGGCAAAATGAGAAAAGACAGTCAATGTTCCAGTGAGTAAGCGTCAGAAAAGGCAAAAAGAAGAGAAACTGTAAACTTGGAGGAAAGGAGGGGAAGGTTGGGTTACACCCAGGTATTTAACAGCAGCTTTTGGAACAAGGAGATGGATCTCACCAACAAATCTATAGCAGACATTAGAGAATACCTATTCAGCTGGGTATCATGAAATTCAATTTGGGCCTCTGGTATTTGAACCTCTGTAATTTATGCCCGCGACAAGAAACCCTGCAGTCAGGGAAAAGCTGCAGACATTGGAACCCGTAAAGTTTTGCCTCTCACAACTTCTTGTAAAGCAACCTAGAAAAAAACTACCTAGCTGCAGTTTCTACAAGCAGGTACAAATCTGATTCCTAAAGACAGCAAGTGGTTCATTGCAAAGTGATGCAAAAGCGGTGATTCCCCTTCTGCCAGGCTATCTTGTATTTTCATGAACGCCTGCAACAATTAAATTGCAAGTATTCTTATTAAACTGTGAAGAATAAACCAAGCTACGCAGAGCTGCAAGTCTTGTTGAGTGGGATTTGAATTCAGAATTACTTTTTCAGATCAGATTAACAGCGCAGAAATAGAGTGGAATTCAAAATGGCAGTGGAAGTACAGCACGTAGGTAAAACTATCGGGTGTGCAAACACAGGATGAGGAATGAGAGCCTGAGCACCAGCTCTGCCAAAAAGGGTCTCAGGATCAGAGCGGGTCATCAGCCAAACAGGAGCTGGTCTCTGCTGCTATGAAAAGGGTGAACAACACCGTAAGAATGCACAGTTAGAGCATGCTGAGATGACTGAAAAAAGAAAAACACTCCAGGAATGAACAGAAATCTAGAAAATACAGTCCATAAACAAAGCACATGAGAACCGAGGTAGTTTAGTCCAGAAATGGGAAATCTATGGAAAGACACAACTTTCCAACTAGGGAAAGTGCTGATGCACAGGAAACGGCAGTAAATCCGTTCTTCCTGTCCTCTGCAGATAGCGTATGAAGTAACAGGCTGAAGTTACAGACCTAGAGATGCAAGATTAGATTACATGTCGGGAAAAACTTTCTAACAGTATGGACAGCTAAAAATAGGCATACATTGCTTTTCCCCATTCCTCGGGGATTTCCCTCTTCACTTACAATTTTCGAAGATAGCTGCTTATCAGGGATCCTAGCAAACACAGCCAGCCCGTAAATGCATTTCCATTTCCTCAGCTACAGCAAAATCATATTCAGTACGTGTTTGTCTAACCCATCCTTAAAAACCAGCACCAGCAAATTCCACAACTCCATGCAGTAAATACTGTTGTCATTTAGAAAAGCAAGCGATTATTTCAGCCGCTCTTCCATTCCAACCATGTAAAGATTCTAGAAGAAGCTGTTGGAGTGCTCAGTTTGCCATACCAAAGAGAAAACAAGGTTCACAGCAGAAAGAGAAAACAAACCAAGGAGAATACCTCACGTTGAACACCGCTGTACGCCTCCAAATCCACTCTAGCATCCTTCACAACAACAGTGCTGTAAAACCGACAAGTACAACAGGATGCAGGACAAAACGTGCTGTATGTGAGATGTATGTCCCAGCCTCCTCCTCCTCCTCTTGCTATGAGCTGGATTTGGGATTCTCCAAGGAAGCCCCAGGTGACAGGGACTGACCCTCAGATGCCCCAGAAGCAGCAAGAACTCTGCAGGACCGAACTCCGCTGTTGTCACCATTTTCAGGCAAATGCCTTGGGAGAAAGAGAATGTAATTAAGAGCAACATGCAAAGCATTATATGGAAAGAGATATATTTATTATATGTGTGTGTATGTAGAAGTGTGAATAACTAACGCTAATTTCAGAGCAAGAAACAACTGAATAGACACAATTGGGGGTGGGGGGGAAGTACTCGAAATCTTTGCTGGAGCATGGAAGCGAGGGAATCACTTTAAGTACCTATTTGCATCTTTCAGGGTCTGCATATTTTTGCACGACAAGCACCAAGCTGTGACACAAACTTGGGAGAGAAATCCTTTTCAGCAGGCTGCCAGCACTGCCTTCACTGGTACAGTCCTCATTCCTACAAATGGATCCAGCCCCAGCCGTGGCTCCCAGCACTCGCCTACTTTTGGAGAGGTTTTTTTGCTGGAAGGCAAGGTCCAGTTAGACAGGCAGTTCAATGAAAATGTCCTGTGCTTTGTCTTGCAGGACGCAGATAAATCTCACATTCACCCTACATTTATGGTTCGAATTTACAGTCCTCTTCAGGCAACAAGGCAGCCTTTATTTTTGCGGCATCCTTGAACACTAGCAGAAGTCAGGGCATGGGACCGGACTGTGACACCAGGTTCTCCCATCTCACTCCCTCCTGCACTCAGGTGTCAGCTTCAGGACGCAGGACAATGTTTTGGGGGAGGAAGGGAGAGCAGTGACCAGATGGACAGAGGTCCAGAGGTCACCTTTTACTGTGTCTCCAGTAACTGCACAGGGACACCCTCACTCCCCAGAGCTAATGGGATCCTGGGGTGCACTAGGAGGAGTGTGGCCAGCAGGTCAAGGGAGGTTCTCCTTCCCCTCTACTCTGCCCTGGTGAGGCCCCATCTGGAGTCCTGTGTCCAGTGCTGGGCTCCCCACTTCAAGAAAGATGAGGAGCTACTGGAGAGAGTCCAGCGGAGGGCTATGAGGATGAGGAGGGGACTGGAGCATCTCTCCTAGGAGGAGAGGCTGAGGGAGCTGGGCTTGTTCAGCCTGGAGAAGAGAAGGCTGAGAGGGGACCTAATATATGCTTATAAATATCTGCAGGGTGGGTGTCAGGAGGATGGGGCCAGACTCTTTCCAGTGGTGCCCAGCGACAGGACAAGGAGCAACGGGCACAAACTGAGGCACAGGAAGTTCCATCTGAAGATGAGGAAGAACTTCTTCCCTCTGAGGGTGACGGAGCCCTGGCCCAGGCTGCCCAGGGAGGCTGTGGAGTCTCCTTCTCTGGAGATATTCAAGCCCCACCTGGACACGGTCCTGTGCAGCCTGCTCTGGGTGACCCTGCTTGGGCAGGGGGTTGGACTGGGTGACCCACAGAGGTCCCTTCCAACCCCTGCCCTGCTGGGATTCTGTGATTGCCCTACGCTGTCATACTGAAGAAGCAATGGAGAACAGACATGAGCTAGGGAGGCAAGTGGCAAGTGACTCAGCGCAAGCGTTCATGAAGCTGCCAGGACCAGCCAAGGGACAGCCCAGAGAGAGCTGGGGTAGGAAGAATGCACATCACACCCCTCTTCCATCACCGAGCAGCACTGTGTTGCTCAGCAAAGGGCTCTCTTCCAGCATCCAGGCTACACAAGTCCTTTTCCTCAGTGTCTCGGCCCTGTTCACCCTCTCACAGCAGCCTGCAACAGCAAACCGAGATCCTTACCAACTGCTGCAAGCTGCAGGCGATAACCCCTGCAGTGTCCTAGTTGGAGGTGGGAAATCCTCCTCCCCTTTTCCAGGGGTTCGCACTGCAAAATCCTTGATACTGGCTGGCACTGAAATCAGCTCTCTGGAGCGCAGCAGCTTTCTGGGTAGCACCTGTCAAGGAGGAGGTTGGCTTGCTAATAAACCGGGTCAGATCTCTGCCTTCATTTGTCTTTAACATCCAAACCCTCCCAGAGAGCTTCTGCCACCAGTCCTTGGGCCAGCACTTTGAAGGAGAAGAGGACACAACTCCTTTTTGCCTGACTTCCAGAAGCATCTCATATTTAAATAGGCAGTGGCTTGTTAACACATAGAGAAAAGGAGACGGATGAATTCAAATTGGTCATAATTTACTGACAAACATTCCCAATAAAAGATACAACAAACCCAAGGGAACAGTGATTGTAATTTCTTTTTTTTTTAATGCATCAGGTTTTGAAGTCATTAGCTTGTTGCCATAAAGCTCTGTTCTGGTAATTCACTGCGACCATTTTTTTAAATAGTTCTATAAAAGTAAATGAATTGCTGGAATAAAAAGTGAGCTGTATTTTTTCCCCCACTTCTCTGAGATGCTCACATCTTAGCTGGTTCTTCTGAGAGGCTGAGCATTACCTGGGTGTTTCAGCTCTGACTACAGGGCTTTTCTTTCCTCACACTATTTCTTGTTATGGTCTCAATTAAATGAAAGTTTTTTGCTTCACAGCTTGGCTTGACAGATGTTCTTTCCACAGACAAGTCCTGGTACTGACAGGCAGCTCTCCGAAGCATTTCCCCTGTGCTCCCCACTGCATCTATTCACACGAGCAGTCAAAACTCACCATCCCTGGTTACCCTCCTTGGAGGGGAATTTGAGGAAGGAGTTCTGACAAGGACCATCTAAATACCACCTCTACAGGAATTTGCCCCAAATTCTGTTTTTTTGGAGGAGAGCAAGGTCCCCGAGTGGTATTTTGATTTAGTGCTGTAACAGCTAAAGAAGAAAAAAAAGAAGAAAAAAAAGCAGCAGAGAACAGTGTGCTTGAAGCCCTGGCTGTCCCCCAGCTCAGCTACAAACCTCTGCCCAACAGATTCAGTACCTGACCGCCCCGCTGGACCTCCTGCCCCCGGTGTGGGCGAGCAGGCCATTTTTCCTTCCCTGCCCTCTATTAAATTCAGGGACGTGCATGCCTTTGTACATCAACTACTGTCGGAGCTCCAAGGGCTGGATCCAGCCCGCCGGGGTTTGAACTTCCACATCCCAGGATTGCCCCAACAAGCAGGGTACTGGGGGCAGGAACGCCGTTTTGCTGCTCGGGCACAGGCAGCACCAGCAGGAACGGCAGCACGAAGAGGCATGGAAAAAGGGAGCACAGAAATGATTCTATAATTCTATGATTCTATGAAATCTGGCCCCTCCCTCCGTCCCGGCTGTGGCACGCTGCCCATATGGCTCTCCTGCTTTTCCCCAGCTTCAGCGTCACCCACCCGTGGCAGTTATTTGCAACCTAAGCTTATACCCACAAAACCAGTTTTCACAGAATCACAGAATGTTCGGGGTTGGAAGGGACCTCTGGGGGTCACCCAGTCCAACCCCCTGCCCAAGCAGGGTCACCCAGAGCAGGTTGCACAGCACCGCGTCCAGGTGGGGCTGGAATATCTCCAGAGAAGGAGACTCCACAGCCTCCCTGGGCAGCCTGGGCCAGGGCTCCGGCACCCTCAGAGGGAAGAAGTTCTTCCTCATCTTCAGCTGGAGCTTCCTCTGCTTCAGTTTGTGCCCGTTGCCCCTTGTCCTATCGCTGGGCTCCACTGAAAAGAGTCTGGCCCCATCCTCCTGACACCCACCCTGCAGATATTTAGAGGCATTTCTAAGGTCCCCTCTCAGCCTTCTCTTCTCCAGGCTGAACAAGCCCAGCTCCCTCAGCCTCTCCTCCTAGGAGAGATGCTCCAGTCCCCTCATCATCCTCCGCTGGACTCTCTCCAGTAGCTCCTCATCTTTCTTGAACTGGGGAGCCCAGAACTGGACACAGCACTGCAGACGGGGCCTCACTAGGGCAGAGTAGAGAGGAAGGAGAACCTCCCTTGACCTGCTGGCCACACTCCTCCTAATGCATCCCAGGATCCCATTGGCCTTCTTGGCAGCCAGGGCACACTGCTGGCTCATGGTCACCCTGTCGTCCCCCAGCACTCCCAGTCCCTCTCCACAGAGCTGCTCTCCAGCAGGTCAGCACCAGCCTGTACTGGTGCCTGGGGTTGTTCCTCCCCAGGTGCAGGACCCTGCTTTTGCCCTTGTTGAACCTCATCAGGTTCCTCTCTGCCCAACTCTCCAGCCTGTCCAGATCTCGCTGAATGGCAGCACAGCCTGCCAGTGTATCCACCACTCCTCCCAGTTTGGTGTCTTCAGCAAAGTTTTGAGTTTTGAGTCTGTTCTTTGGATTTCAAAACTTTTCCCCTACCCTAGCCCTTGCCCACGCTTCATTTACACAAGTCTTTTTGCTGCCTGGTTTTTACCTCCGTCCCTTTTTGGGCACACTGTTCACCTTTTTCCCCCTGCTGAGGGTTTGTTAACCCTTCAAAAATAATCAACCCACGTTGTTTTAAGCAACCGAACCGTTCACCCCCGCCACATCTTCCCCGGTCATTGAACTGGCTGGGAAGCTTCATAGTGCAGTGTCTCGCCATCGCATCCTCCCTGTTGTCTGCCATCACTAATACACTTTTTTTTATTAAGAAGTTGCACGAATTCCGTATGTTGTGCTGTACTGAATAAACGTTTGATAGTGCTACACCGAGCGGTGCAGCGGGGCTTGCACGCCTGACTTTGCTAAAGCCAAGGGGTGCGCGGCACGCTGCTTCACAGCTCCACGGAAGGAGCAGTCAAGGCTTCCGTGGCACCGCAGGCAGTGGGGACAGGCCCCACGTCGTGCTAAAGCTCAGCCTGAGCTGCAGAGCGGGAGACCAAGGGAAGACCCCGCTTGCGGGCTCTGCAGGGCCAAGGTCAGCCGCTGCCACCTCCCTCGCGGCTTTCTCTTCACGAGAGTCTCCTCTCCAAAAACCGTGATGCTGTTCCCTCACAGCACCAAGGGAAGATGTTATTCCTCAAACCTCGTGAGCAGCAATGACCAAAATGTTATAGAAATAAGAGGCAGAAAAGCGAGTAAGTTCCTCTGGTTTAGTTTAGTGCCAGCTCCAAATGACTCCCTGAAGAATTTTATCCAGCGTGGCTTCAAGCCACAGGATTTGAAGCAAAAAAAGAATCCTAACAGGAGGTTATTCAGCTGTTGCAAGGCCAGCAGACGTGCAAAATACTTAAATGCTCTCAGTATGCACCAGTAGTAGCTCTCTGCAGCAGTAAGGTTGCTCCGCTTTCCAAGTGGAGTAACCAGAGCCACGCAGAAAGACTCAGAATAAGCTACCGTCAACATGGGCATACAGGGATCTGCACAGTGAATGCTCACACGTTGCTCTAACATGTGGTAATCACCCATGCAGAAATGCAGGCTAATCTTTTAAGGAAAAAAAACAAACCACAGTGTTGGGGTTTTTTTTTTGCTACTTATTGCTATCATACTTTCGAGACCTCTAACCCAAGCCACGCACAGGTTGAGTTTCCATCCCAGTGTCCTTGCAGGCTGCTATGCTCTAAAGTCCAACTACCCGTATTTTTTTATTCTGGTTTACATTTAGCCAGTGTTTCCCAAGCCCAGGAGCCAGCCCTTTGGTGCTCCAAGTCCTGCAGTTTCCTTCCACGTCCCCCCACACAGCACGCTTGTTTATCTGCGGTGCATAAATAAGTCTGCAGCTATTATGAATATATAACCTCCACCTCCAGCACCGAAGCCCAGCTGGCCTGACTTGCCATCCCTGCCCTCCTTCGGAGGAGCAGCACGCCTTTGGCTCTATTATTAGTGAGCCTTTTCCATATTAACTAGATGATTTGAAGTGTAAGTGCACAGCATTGAAACTGGACTAATAATACCCATCAGTTGTATTTTGATAAGATTAAGGCTTTTATTAGACTAACATATTCGAAACGCCGCATTTAGGGTGTGTTCCTTTTTGCCAATTAACAACCCAAAGCTCTTTTTCTTTTATTTCCAAAGTTTATGCCAATCCTACCCCAACACAATTTCACTGGTAACTTAGAGTAATTCCGGTTAGCTCTCACATTAAAAGCAGCAGTATCAGACCCCATATTTTCCTAGAATCTATGCAAGCAACAAGAAAACAGCACCGCAGTTAAAAATGTTCCAGTGATGAGCACCCTAACGAGACCCTAAGCAAAACAGTATAAACTGTTTAACTCCACAATTAATCCTTGTGCTTGCTGCTTGTTTCCATTTTCCCATCCCCACCTCAGTCAGAGAAAACAAATACTGCAACCGCTGTTAATTAAAGATTCCTTTAACGACAAACGTGCCAAATAAGCCACTTCGCACATAGCAGGGCATGAACTCTATTCTTCACATGCAGCAAATTGTGCCACCCAATAAGCAGCATTAAAATGGTAATGTTAGCTAGCTGAGCCCTTAATTGGCTGAATCAGAGAGCCAGGAGCATGCTCGTGCAATCAAGAGACCCCTAGCTGGCCTAAATGCCGAGTTTTAAACAGATGTCTTAAAAAGAAAAGGGGAGGGAGAAAGCCAGGGAAGGGAATATAAAAGGATCTCGCAAATAGGCTAATCTCAGTCTCTGTATGCAGAGATGCAGAGAGCAGATATTCTCCCCCAGAGCTGCTTTCAAGTCCTTTGACCTGGACAGCATGGATCACAGGTGGCAGCTTACGCAGGCACCCTTATGCTAGGGAAAGACCAATTCATAGACAAATCTTTTGTGTAAACATTTTTCTGGCTGTAGGGTTGGTAACACTTGTTAAATCTTACGCCAGGACTATCTAATGCTGCCTTTGTAAGTGAAAGCAGATTTTTCCCCTATAACTTCATGACAAAAAAAAAAACCTCTCATTGACATACATTGTAAGATACAAGGACACCGCAATTCAGCTTGTGAAGAGTCTGGCATTTCTTCCCTGTATCCCCAAAATAAATATTTTTTTCTTTTTACGCATTTCCAGACTTTGTGGAAGAAAACCAGATTGCAGCGTTGGATGTGGGAGAGAGATTTCTGCTCATCTTTACATGGCTTCTGTCTACTGCCTTCCTCGGTTCGCATAAAAACTTCCCCTGAATACAAGCTTCAAAGAAGAACTGCCAAGTTTGACACTATCCATAAGTGCAGAGCAAGCTCCATCCTTCCTGCCCACTCTTATCCCACAGTTCCCAACCCAGAAAATGCCTCCCTGCTTTTCTTCCCCTCACGGTGGGAGGGAAAAGCCATCCGCATGCCAGGGGACCTGTTCCAGGGACCCCCCAGCTCCCAGAACGGGTGCAGGGAGAGCAAGCCCAACTCACCCGGATGCTCCCTCCCAAAGGGTAGGGAAGCCCTGGCCCTTCAACCTTGAGTTTTGCTTCCTTCTTTTTACATGAGGACCATATCTTTTAAATAGGGACAGAAGGACTAGCTGGGAGGAGACAGCTGCCAAGGGCCAGACCCAGGGAGCAGGCTAGGAAGAAGCCCCTGCAGCAGGCAGGTACGAGCCCCAGCCCAACCTTGCAGGGAGCACAAAGGGTCTTTGGGGGACATCAAGAGCGCTGCAGAGGGTTCCTGGACTCTGCGACACCACAAGCAAAGCAGGAATATCCCAGCTGGATTTCCCAAAAGCCGGCAAATAGAAGAAGAGCAAGAGGTATGCAAGAGAAAAGGCTGAGACCCTTCTGCACGAAGAAGGGAGGTAAGTTCATACAGCATGCGAACAGCAAAAGGCTTTCTGCAGAAGCCAGTGAACCCATGCAAACGTCCTTTGCACAAGGCTACAGCCCAAGACAAATATTAATCAACGAAGCACACAAGACACAGAAACCCCACGCCTCATTTGTCTGTGTATGGCATGAGGGCTGGCGAGACGCACAGGAGCGGAGTCCTAACCGGGTCTGTACGGAGGACACGGCGCAGTGAGATCTCCACGGGTGCAGAGACCGAGTGACTGCTTATGGCTATTTAACAAACCATCTCTAGCAGCAAAAACAAGTGACACTCCTAAAGGATATTGCTGGTTCAAGTGCCTAGCAAGACAGCACAAATTGTTCCGAGGTACAGTATTAAAAGAGCCTACAAGGGCATAAAAGTTATAGATTTGCATTTCTTAACCCAATATTGCAGCCATGATGGAGGTATGGAAAGGAGGACAGAGTCAGATGCTGGTCATCTTAGTAAATAAGCAGGAATTGAACACAAAATTGGAAATCAGCTGTTTCTTGAGTGCAACTGATCACGACTTGATGACATTTATTAAGGAAAAGGACAGTCTGCACCCTAATCACACACAGCTTTGAAGCAGCCAATTTCACAAAGCTCAAAAATGATTATAAGTCAAATCAGTGAGGATTAAAAACAAATATATAAATTATTCTGTCATCATATGCTTTTTTAAAAAAAGATACCCAACAAACCACATTTTCACAAAAGGAAAAAAATCTCTATTTTTGCTATATAATAGTGTTGCCAGTCTTCCTTAAAGGGAAAGCAGCTAAACCAAATATTTTTAATTATCATTTACAAACTCGAGAGGAAGCTAATGGTAATCAATATGTGACAGAATCGGGGAACTGTAGAGTACAGATAAGGGAAGTAATAGGACAATAAAAAGAAGTCTGTGACTGACGTAATTGAAACAATCTGGGATGTTATTCTTTTCAAAGACACCACCTACATCTTACTAGCAAATGAATCCATTTAGTGGATTTATCCATATTAGTACAGCCCATTACTAAATGCAAGTGGTAGAGCTGATAATAGGAAAAGGCAGTAGTGTTCAACAAATACTTGCATCCCACAACCGGGAAAGAGCCAGCCGACACACGGCTATCAGAAGATGAAATACACAGCACCATCGCAATTACTTTTGGAATGTACCAACATCAGCTATGAAAGATTACACCATATTTCCCCCATTTCAACTTTTATTAACGCCTATCAACAGGAGCTTAGCGAAATCAGTGTTTAGTTTGCAGAGTATCTTGCCAGCATTAATGTGTGTTTATTGACAAAGACATCCTTCTTAAATCTTTGTAGTGCATGATATCTGATTCAGTCAGGAGGGCAACACAAAAAAAAAAAAAAAGAAAAATCAGTTTAGGCCATGCTAAATGGATTAAAGACATACCTGAGAAAGGGAATCCTCTTTGCCAGTGGAGCAGGCGCATCCCATTGCAGTTCCACAACAGCCACTCCTGGGAACATACGGTGCAGCGGTTTGGGGATCTGAAGAAAAGACAACAAACACAATGGTTAGGAACTCTAGTTTCCAGGTACCACCAAAAATGAGAGAGCAATAAGGAGGTGAGGTCAGCAATAAAAAACAGCATTTAGATCATTCAGCAAGCTGTGCAGCATGCATTTCCCATTGCAGCACAGCCAAAGCAGCATGGGGGGCTGCAGGACGAGCGCGGTCTGTCCTGCAGCGCAGGAAACGTCAGCTTGAGTAAAGAACTGACACGGCAACCTGGTGCCCCACCAAGCTAAAGCCATTTTTCAACGTGAGTGGGAAAAATCCTGAAAAGGAGCCAGCTGGAGCACTACTTCAGTATCATAAGCAGCTCCAGGAGCCATAACTCAGAAGAGAAAGCTTGGAAAAAGACTACGAGATGAACAAATATAATTATTAAGGAATTAGTAACCATATTTGGTACTAAGACACTAAAGGAGTGTCTCTCCTTACGTTTCATAGAAGAAGGTTCAAGGAAAGGTAACAAACTGAAGTCACCAAACGACTAACAGAAGTTGGACAGTCAGGGTCTCCCAGTCTCACGGAGTATATGGTCCAGGGGTGATCACGGTCAACTCACAGACACAGAAACAATGCAACCATGTTATCACTGAAGCAATTGCCGCAGAAAAGACCTAACAGATAACAGCTCTGTGGATTGAGCGTTCACACAGCACGCCAAAGACCCGGATTTGCATCCTTTCACCACCTAATTCAGAGCAGGAGCTTCATCCAGACGTGAAGCACTGCCTTCACAACAAAATGACCAGCACCCCTCCTTAATTAATCTAACCATGGTGAGGGGACTGGAGCATCTCTCCTACGAGGAGAGGCTGAGGGAGCTGGGCTTGTCCAGCCTGGAGAAGAGAAGGCTGAGAGGGGACCTTAGAAATGCTTACAAATATCTCAAGGGTGGGTGTCAGGAGGATGGGGCCAGATTCTTCCCAGTGGTGCCCAGCGACAGCACAAGGGGCAACGGGCACAAACTGAAGCAGAGGAAGCTCCAGCTGAAGATGAGGAAGAACTTCTTCCCTCTGAGGGTGACGGAGCCCTGGCCCAGGCTGCCCAGGGAGGCTGTGGAGTCTCCTTCTCTGGAGATATTCAAGACCCACCTGGACGCGGTGCTGTGCAGCCTGCTCTGGGTGACCCTGCTTGGGCAGGGGGTTGGGCTGGGTGACCCACAGAGGTCCCTGCCAACCCCGACCATTCTGTGATTCTGTGAACCAGGAACAGCAGAACATGCCTGGACACAGAAGTGGCGATTTCATCACTAGAGCAAGTCAAAGAATAAGCTTCCACGCAAGCAGAAACCGTGGCTGAACTGCACCTGCGGGCACGGAGCCAACGCAACCAGCAGCGACCACAGCTCACCTCCCGCGGGCCGGTTACCGACGGCTGCCTCCTCCGGCGCAGACAGAGTTTCTGACACCCCTTAACCCGGTATGTCATTACCAGCCGCACGCTCAAGCGAAGAACAACGAGGTGTCGGGGCTGGTAAACAAATGGGCTGTGTGACAGAGTTACAGACACGACACAGAATGCAGCGCAAAAATTAGATTTCCCCTGACCGCTGCGGAGCGACGCGGAGATTCTCTCTAGTGATTTACACCTTAATTTTGCCCGATAATGTCTGCATTTGTCTCTATACTAGTTATTAGCTTCCCCAAAGAAAGCAGAAATCGGCAAGCTTTTGAAAGCTCCGAGAGAAACGCTGCTCTTCCTTCCTCACCTAGCAGGCGTATTTATGGCGTAATCCAAAGGAATAATTACTCCAAATGGTAGAGCATCTCTCCACGGGATCAGCACGGCTGTGTGAAGTTACAATCAATGCTGAAAATACACATCGCAGTATTTACCAGAGGACAGTCCATCGAACTGAGAAACCTGCTTCCCCCGCTCCTTCCCACCTCATTTCAAAGTTGGAGCTGGCTTTGCATTGGAAATCCGAAGGCGTAGCCACACACCAGGGCCCTCTCCCACGCAAGAAATACCTTTTTAAATTATTAACAGCTGAAGTGCTACACTAAAATCAAATGCAGCCTAGGAGAAAGCAAAAGAAAGCTAAGAAAATGTTTACAGTAAGAGAAAAAAAATCTTGGGAAATCAGTAATTGGTCTATTTGTTTCTCTGCACATGCACAGAAGACACTGTCCATAGGAAGCCTAGATATAAGTTCCTCCCTTTATCTGCAACCCTCAGCATTCCTCAGCGCTGGGGGTTCCCACAGAAACAGGTTTGTCTGCCCCAGTTACAGGAACCCCCAAAGAATTCTCGCTTTCAAAACAGTCGCATAAAATATTAATTACTCGTATTTGGAGTAAATGAACATAAGCTAATAAATTTTAAAATTCAATTACCATGAGCTATCAGATGACTTTTCATTTAATTGCTATGGATTGCCCTTTAGACATCACAATGAAATTAATAGAACACACTGGTAATCGATAGCTACTGATTTATCAATTCAGAGCAGCTCTTACGAAGACTCTTTAACCCCCAGACGTCATTATTTATTACCTTATAATGCAAGCACAGGCATACGTGGGGCAAATAGATACGGGACATGTCTAGGAGTGTAGCAAAACTATCTGGCTGTTCTACAAAGTTCAAGGTGTGGCAATATGGGGTTTTGCATATATATAGGGTATCTCACCCTTGAAGGTGAAGTATTACACTCCTCATTAATATATGATCAAGGTCTTCTCATGAGTGGAATAAACAGTCATCCTTCATGGGTGATCTACTTCTATTTATTTGGTGAGGAATATTTAAAACATTAAACATTAAACTTCATCACGGTGTATCCGTTCGGTATCTCTCGGCGCTTAGGGAAAATATGCGCTATTTAAATATTTTCGCATGTGCACAGACTTTCTAGGAATCTGCACGCTGAAGTACGAAATTCAGAAAGCAGTGGGAGTAACACACTCGATGCCAACAGTATACAGCACTTTTCTGCTAACAGTAGCTTCCCTGTCTAAAACACTCGTGCCCATCATCAGAGCACAAAGTTTTCTCTACTCTGTAGTAAAGGAGTGCTGGAAAAATGACATCTGCCAATGAAAGAGTAACACCTTGATCTTAGGTAGTTGTATTCAGATTGCAAAAAGAAAAGTCTTTAAAAAGAAAGCAAGCAAAGCCCTACAGACCCAACTCCAACCCACAAAGACCTTTGGCTTTGCTGAGATCACTCAACAGCGCAGTTCTGCTACCGCGCCGTATCTAGCGGGGTTTTTGCAGAGGACACAACACAGGGGTGCACGGCATCACCTCTTCCATCAGGGTGGGAGGCCACGAGGTCAGCGTGGACCTTCGGTAACAGCAGGCCAGGCCTGCCCTTTCTTCTCTCGCCAAGAGAAGCGGTGGTGCAGCTGGCCTCTTCCTTTTACTGCGTGCCACAGTTCAGCAGATCTGTTCTGAGAGAAGTGTTAGAAAAGGCCAGTCTTGGCCCAAAAGCCCAGGCCTTTACTTACAGACAACTTTGGCAGTAAAGACCTCTTACATCACCCGTGGCTTCCACCCAATTTCCTATCCAGCCATACTCCCAGCATCCCCGTAGCGACTTCACTTGGCAGGCAGACAGCCCCATTTTTCAGCACCTGCAGCTCAGGGCAGACCTCCAGGCAGACAGCTCTCACTCCAGGCCTGCTCTCTAACTCACTCCTCATTATGAATTAGCATGAAATTAGATCTAAAAGTAATGTTTTTTTTTATGTCTCAGTGTCCTCTATGAACAGGAACGGTTTCTCTCCCCGTCCCCCACACCTCTAGCAAGACACTGCTCTCATAAGGGTGGTGGGAGAAGCAGCAAGACCTGCACCCACAGAGGCAGCAGTCCCCATGGCCAAAATACCCTGGCTGAGTGAAAGCTGCCTACCAAAATTACAGATGGGAGGGCACCCCTGTGCAGGGGAGGGGACAAGGAGGTGAAATTCAGGATATATTGGGCCAGCCTGCAGGTTCCTGGTGTCCCATCCACAGCCTGTGCATTCCATACCTCACCTTCCAGAGATCGCAGCCACGATGCTCTCCAGCAGAGAGACTTCATCTTTGTAGGCAAATACCTACAAACATCTGCAGGGTGGGTGTCAGGAGGATGGGGCCAGACTCTTTCCAGTGGTGCCCAGCAACAGGACAAGGGGCAACGGGCACAAACTGAAGCAGGGGAAGTTCCAGCTGAACCCGAGGAAGAACTTCTTCCCTCTGAGGGTGCCGGAGCCCTGGCCCAGGCTGCCCAGGGAGGCTGTGGAGTCTCCTTCTCTGGAGATATTCCAGCCCCGCCTGGACGCGGTGCTGTGCAGCCTGCTCTGGGTGACCCTGCTTGGGCAGGGGGTTGGGCTGGGTGACCCACAGAGGGCCCTGCCAACCCCGACCATGCTGTGATTCATCGCTCTGCCCATACGATAAAGAGCCAGACAGCAGTAAAGCCAAAGCTTGCACTCATCCAGTAGCTAGGTCCTGTGAATGGCTGTGGTGCGCAGATGCTGGGTATTTTTAGGCTTTCCCAGAGGATCTGAGAGCATTTAACTATCACAGATCTCTTCACTGCCCCAGTCTGCTGGTCCTAGCCCCACTCGTGCGAAAAAGCAGTGCACCCAAAACGTGCAACGATGGCAGAAAGCTTCCCCAAAGCTCGCCCAGACAGGATGGCACGCTGGCCAGGGTGAGCCTGGCTTGCGGGAAGGTCACACCAACCTACAGACAACGTTTGCAAAATTACCACAGAACTAAAGCACAAACCCGGGTCCAGGAAACCATGTAAACTCAGTTTGTCTGCGCTGACAATAGCTCTTGATTAGAGGCTTCCAGCGCTCCCGAGGAGCTTGCAAATTCTCTTTTTCGCCCCCCCAGCCATAGATCAGAGCAGAGTCAGGATCGGAAGAAGCCCATGCGCAGTGGGTGGAAAGGGGAGCACACCTCTCTGAGCCGGCCAGAGCCGCTGCGGGCCCAAACGCCGCTGCCACCGGGGCTGCCCAGGTACAGAAGCGAGAAGCAAACCTGCCAGCATCTCCCAAGCCGCACGACAAGGTCATCAGATGAATTCAAAGAGTTTTAGTGTTTTCTCCTCATAAACAGGTCAAGACAAGAGAGGAAAAAAAATAAAAAGGCATTTCAGTCTTATAAATGTTGTCAAATTTGCAAGCAAAAGCTTTGAAATACAAAGGGTTTTTTATGGAGTACATTTTCTGGTGTTTAAACAAAGCAAGTACCTGGTAACAAAACCCTGAGTCAAATTATTGTTAACAGTGAAACAATAATTGCAGCAATAAATAGGATGTGTTCAAAATTATAGCAGCCTGAAAACGTTTACCCCATCTCACAATACGTGGGACAATTTAACTCCTGGGGAGCAACATAATTTCTGGTTTTACTATTGCATAGAGATCCCTGCAAAGGAAAGTTGTCATACACATCCATAAAAATATCTATGGAGCGAAGTGACTTCAGGGAGACACACTTTTATCTTCACTAAATAAACTTCTTTGCTGGATGCTGTTGTCCTCGTTACCCAGCCACGCACTGTAACAACTTCCCAAGCACTTCTTGTTTCCAGAGCAAGCTTTGGGTCGCTCCAGGTGAAGCCAACATGTTATCGATTAAGCACATGGACTAAAATTATAGTCTGTTCTCAGCTGCTTAAGTTTCCATTATCATCACGGGGTATTACAGCATGCTGCCACGTGGCACTCTGCAATATGTCACAGTTCTTCAAACGACGGGCGCGATCCTGCTAAACGCAATTTATAGCACCGCGTACGCTCGGAACTCGCGGCGCCGAGTTGGGAAGATCACTTCCCACGGGCGCAAAGCTGCGGTCGGGGCCTTGGCCTCCCGCATCTGATCGCTGCCTCAAACCAGGGGCTCGTCCAAGGCTCCTTCTGCGCAGTTCTTCGATGCCTTTGGAAAATAACCTTCCTGTTTCACAGCAAAACGGAGCAGCGCGTCTACACACGCAGCCACCGGGCGTATCGACTGTCCGTTTCTCACCCTCCGTGCAGATCTTTCTGCATACACCCCCCACACAACACAGCAGAAAATCCAAGCGTAAAGAAAAAAAACCAACATACTTCATCTGGGTTTTCTGACAGGAAAAAAAGAATCCTGCTTTCCCAAACCATGGGCTTTTTCCTGTGGGCTGTAACCACCATTCCGGGCACACGATCAACCCCGTGAGGTTCATGGGGGTAGACGAGCCCAGAGCTTCACATGAGCACTTTGCAGCTGCTAAGTATCGACACACAGATTTTACACGACCTTTAAGAAGCTCCCCCAGGGCTGAATAAGGAGCCCCTGAGAAACTTTTAGATCCCCGCGGTCCGGCGCACGAGCCACAGGCATTGCTGCAGCCACGTTTCACATCCATAAATCCTTAAGGATCTAATCCCAAGCACTTGACAAAAGCATTTCTCATTTTCATGAATAAGGAAAGAAATTCTGCAGCACACAGGGACCCAGCGTGAACGTTACCTTTATCTCGGCCCTATAACCAGAAAACTAGTCCCCTATCTTCCTCCTAGTAGTATCACGAATCAGTAAATATTTGTACAACGTTTTAAAAGACGTAAAAACACCACTTAAAATGCTTATCATTGGATATGCTGATAGTTTGCATTAAAGTGCCACATTATTCCTGAAAATTGTTCTCTTTTTTTCCCCACTGTTTTGATTATTGTATATATTAGAAACTCATGTTCCTTCAGTACTTCAAAATGTTTCTTTTTACATTTGTATCATAACGTAGCGCTCAACTATTTTTCCAACCCCGTATCACTCTTCAGCTCTGCTGGCTTTATTACAGCAATACAGAATGAGATAGAATTCTAATGCAAAGCAATTCACCAAAAAATGAGTACACTAACAATGAGAAACAAGTACTGTCTTCACCTCCCAAGCAAAAAGTGTACACATGCAAAGTGACAGAACGAAAAGTAAATTTTGGACACACAACCTTGCAGCAAATGTCTCCTGCCCAGGACAGATGAAAAGGGAAGGCATATCCACCCTTCGAAGCATTTACAGTCTCAGAACGGTCGGGGTTGGCAGGGACCTCTGTGGGTCACCCAGCCCAACCCCCTGCCCAAGCAGGGTCACCCAGAGCAGGCTGCACAGGACCTTGTCCAGGCGGGGCTGGAATATCTCCAGAGAAGGAGACTCCACAGCCTCCCTGGGCAGCCTGGGCCAGGGCTCCGTCACCCTCAGAGGGAAGAAGTTCTTCCTCATCTTCAGCTGGAGCTTCCTCTGCTTCAGTTTGTGCCCATTGCCCCTTGTCCTGTCGCTGGGCACCACTGAAAAGAGTCTGGCCCCGTCCTCCTGACCCCCACCCTGCAGATATTTGTAGGCATTTCTAAGGTCCCCTCGCAGCCTTCTCTTCTCCAGGCTGAACAAGCCCAGCTCCCTCAGCCTCTCCTCATAGGAGAGATGTTCCAGTCCCCTCACCATCCTCGTAGCCCTCTGCTGGACTCTCTCCAGTAGCTCCTCATCTTTCTTGAACTGGGGAGCCCACAACTGGACACAGCACTGCAGATGGGGCCTCACCAGGGCAGTGTAGAGGGGAAGGAGAACCTCCCTGGACCTGCTGCCCACACTCCTCCTAATGCACCCCAGGACCCCATTGGCCTTCTTGGCAGCCAGGGCACACTGCTGGCTCATGGTCAATCTGTTGTCCACCAGCACACCCAGGTCCCTCTCCACAGAGCTGCTCTCCAGCAGGTCCGCCCCAAGCCTGTACTGATGCATGGGTATAGTTCATGACACTACACATAAATGTTTAACAATAGCATTGCAGGTATGTCTCCATCATCTTTGAGAGGTCCTGGAGGACAGGAGAGGTGCCCGAGGACTGGAGAAAGGCCAATGTCACTCCAATCTTCAAAAAGGGCAAGAAGGAGGACCCAGGGAACTACAGGCCGGTCAGTCTCACCTCCATCCAGGGAAAGGTGATGGAGCAGCTTATCCTGGAGGTCATCAACAAGCAAGTGGAAGAAAAGAAGGTTATCAGGAGTAGTCAGCATGGATTCCCCAAAGGGAAATCATGCCTGACCAATCTGATAGCTTTCTATGCTGACATGACTGGCTGGGTAGACAAAGGGAGAGCCGTGGATGTTGTCTACCTCGACTTCAGCAAGGCTTTCGACGCAGTCTCCCATAATACCCTCCTAGGGAAGCTCAGGAAGTGTGGGCTGGATGAGTGGTCGGTGAAGTGGATAGAGAACTGGCTGAATGGCAAAGCTCAGAGGGTTGTCATCAGCGGCGCTGAGTCTAGTTGGAGGCTGGTAACTAGTGGTGTCCCTCAGGGGTCAGTACTGGGTCCAGTCTTGTTCAACTTCTTCATCAATGACCTGGATGAAGAATTAGAATGTACCCTCAGCAAGTTTGCTGATGACACCAAACTGGGAGGTATGGTAGACACACCGGCAGGCTGTGCTGCCATTCAGCGTGACCTGGATAGGCTGGAGAGTTGGGCAGAGAGGAACCTGATGAGGTTCAACAAGGGCAAGGGCAGGGTCCTGCACCTGGGGAGGAACAACCCCAGGCACCAGTACAGGCTGGGGCAGACCTGCTGGAGAGCAGCTCTGTGGAGAGGGACCTGGGTGTCCTGGTGCACGACAGGCTGACCATGAGCCAGCAGTGTGCCCTGGCTGCCAAGAAGGCCAAGGGGATCGTGGGGTGCATTAGGAGGAGTGTGGGCAGCAGGTCGAGGGAGGTTCTCCTTCCCCTCTACTCTGCCCTGGTAAGGCCCCATCTGCAGTACTCTGTCCAGTTGTGGGCTCCCCAGCTCAAGAAAGATGAGGAGCTACTGGAGAGAGTCCAGCGGAGGGCTACGAGGATGGTGAGGGCATTGGAACATCTCCCCTACGAGGAGAGGCTGAGGGAGCTGGGCTTGTTCAGCCTGGGGAGGAGAAGGCTGAGAGGGGACCTAATAAATGCCTCTAAATATCTCAAGGGTGGGTGTCAGGAAGATGGGGCCAGACTCTTTTCAGTGGAGCCCAGCGACAGGACAAGGGGCAACGGGCACAAACTGAAGCAGAGGAAGCTCCAGCTGAAGATGAGGAAGAACTTCTTCCCTCTGAGGGTGACGGAGCCCTGGCCCAGGCTGCCCAGGGAGGCTGTGGAGTCTCCTTCTCTGGAGATATTCCAGCCCCACCTGGACGCGGTGCTGTGCAGCCTGCTCTGGGTGACCCTGCTTGGGCAGGGGGTTGGACTGGGTGACCCACAGAGGTCCCTTCCAACCCCTACCATTCTGTGATTCTGTGACTTCCATCACAAGGTTAATGTAAGTCTAAGATGAAGCCAGACATGAAATGTTTAAAACTAAATACCCTGAGACAAAAATTCTAATATACTGCACTAATGCTGGGAGTCCCAAGCACAGAGCTTCTATATTAACATGCATGCATTTGCAGGCAGCCACATAGAAAATAATACAAGACCTGTGCACGTTAACTGCTCTAGGGCAGTTGTTGTTTAAATCAGTCCAAAACCTACAAGGCAAAAATTTAACACTTTATTACAAGCTATGGTATCCAAACAATGCATTATTAAAACCCAAAAAACTCTGTTTACAGAAAACCGAGGCAAGCAACATCGATTTTTCAGAGCACTGTCTCTTCAAATTCTGCACGCCGACGCATCCTCGCTGTCACACAGACACCAGCCCATCAAGCCTGCTCATGTCAGCATCACTTCCAGCTAGAACACCTAAGGCTGCTTTCCGTAGGAGCTTTGGGCCTGCCGTGCAGGATCAAATCACCGCTCCAGCCCATCCGACAGCCTTCCTGCAGCGGCCAACAGCTGATGCTGGTAAGGAAAATAATCCTTTTCATCTCATTTCCATATATAGTTACTATGGTCTGTCATACCTGCGAGGAAGTAGGAACATCTTTGTTCCCAGGGGCAGACTTACACCTCCAAAATGTGAGACTTTGATGCACCAATTGCACTGAACTAGAATAGCTACTACTGTTAGTAATGATCATTAGACTGTTTAATCAGTTCAAACTATGTGGTAATTGTAATTCCTGCTAATGAGCAAGTATCTTGAGAATAGTACTAGTGTATAAAGCACATAGAGCTGCCAGAAACTCAGAGGAACAGATCACAGAATGGTCGGGGTTGCAAGGGACCTCCGTGGGTCATCCAGTCCAACCCCCTACTGAAGCAGGGGCACCTGCAGCAGGCTGCAGAGGACCTTGTCCAGGCAGGTCTTGAATATCTCCGGAGAAGAAGACTCCACAACCTCCCTGGGCAGCCTGCTGTAGGCACCCCTGCTTCGGGTGGTGCAAGTTAAAAGTCCCTGCTAGTGGATGACAGGGTGACCATGAGCCAGCAGTGTGCCCTGGCTGCCAAGAAGGCCAATGGGATCCTGGGGTGCATTAGGAGGAGTGTGGCCAGCAGGTTGAGGGAGGTTCTCCTTCCCCTCTACACTGCCCTGGTGAGGCCTCATCTGGAGTCCTGTGTCCAGTGCTGGGCTCCCCAGTTCAAGAAAGATGAGGAGCTACTGGAGAGAGTCCAGCGCAGGGCTACGAGGATGAGGAGGGGACTGGAGCATCTGTCCTACGAGGAGAGGCTGAGGGAGCTGGGCTTGTTCAGCCTGGACAAGAGAAGGCTGAGAGGGGACCTTAGAAATGCCTCTAAATATCTGCAGGGTGGGTGTCAGGAGGATGGAGCCAGACTCTTTCCAGTGGTGCCCAGCGACAGGACACGGGGCAACGGGCACAAACTGAAGCAGAGGAAGCTCCAGCTGAAGATGAGGAAGAACTTCTTCCGTCTGAGGGTGACGGAGCCCTGGCCCAGGCTGCCCAGGGAGGTTGTGGAGTCTCCTTCTCTGGAGATATTCCAGACCCGCCTGGATGCGGTGCTGTGCAGCCTGCTCTGGGTGACCCTGCTTGGGCAGGGGGTTGGACTGGGTGACCCCCAGAGGTCCCTGCCAACCCCGACCATCCTGTGATTCTATGACTCAGGAGACACTAAATAACCTGAACCCTGTACCCAGGAGGAAAGGCTGCTGAGCCCAAGCTAAGGGATCTCCGGGGCTTCCAGCTGCACACCTCACCCAGCCGCAGCTTCCCCCCGGGCAAGCAAAGCCCCAAGGGCAATGGCTGTCCCCACCAGGGGCTGCTCACTGCCTGCCACCCTGAGCTGCGCCCAAGCCATCGCAGAGCTTGGCCACGTGAAGATATTTCTAAACCGCACACAGGGTCAGGAAGGGCAGCCAGCCTTCGCTACTCCAACCTAATCTTTACCTTCTCGCTTGCGTGAGCGAGACAGCTCTTATTACCACTTTTGTCAAGGCTTTCTTCTTTGGTTTTGAGTTTCCTTCACAAGGTGGTGGTTATTTCTTTGTTTGTTTTTTTTTTTTAAAGCAAAACCCTTTTAACTTGCACACTCAAGAATGATTTCACTGTTATTTGTAGATTTAAAAGGGGTGGGTACAAAAATGGACTATCCAGTCACTCTTTAGCCTAGGCCAGGACAAATTTAACATAGCCATATCAAATAAAAACACTCAGGTTGTAACTGATTGTAGCTAAAATGGGAGGCTATAGCTCCAGGTCACTTAGAAATAGGAGACAGCCCCATTACTGCAGCTTTGCACCAGGGTAACACCGTCACCACTGGCAGACCTCTCCCCCTGATTCATGGCACAGTAGTTAAGTCTCAAAGCTGAAAATTGGTCCAACATGGGTGAAGTAAAACATAATATAGTAATAGCATTTGGTTTCACTGCCACACTTTTGTTGTGACCCATAAAAGTACTTTCAAGATACTGCATTTAATTAGTTTTATAGCACCTATGAAAAAAAGGCTCTAAACACATCTAACACTGACTTTTGCATTGCCCTCCCCTTTGTTCCTCCTCTCTACTCTGTTGCTTTACGGTTCCATTCTTCCTCCACCTCCTCATCTTTGAAAGACTGAAGTAATCATTCATCTTCGACCAGCAAAAAAAAAAAAATGCCATGATGCGCAAGAAAAGGAACTGAAAGACATCTCCGTCAAGAGCAAGACCAAAAGCTCGGCTCTCTAGTTTATTTTCTAAATGTTTTAAGAAAAATATCACAGTCAATGAAATAGGCTGGACAACTGCCAAAGCGTTCCGTGTCTTTGCTCTACTCTTAAAGCTTTGTAAAGGTCATTTTACAAAGGCAGAGCATAGAAGAGATTTGAGGGATGAGATCTGACAACACAGGGCTGCTGTATGGTCATAAAGGTTAAACCTCCCCCTGTTGACCTCAAAATGTGCCGGCAGGGTGAGGACAGCCAGGATTCCCAGGGTGACCGTGGCCGGAGAGCGCTCCAGCCATGGTGGGGAGAGCAGAACAGCAGGAGCCTGGGGTGTACACATGGAAGAAGTTTTAAGCTAAACAGAAAGTGAGGAGGCAATAAAACGTCCAGGCTGCGATACCTCGACTGCAGTCTCGCTAAACTGTTACTGGAGCGACATATGCACCCTGCCACGCAGCCAGCCTCGGACACAGCAAGAGCTGTCAGTGTCAAAACAGAGCCAAGGGTTCAGTCAAAGTGCCTCAGTGGGGACAACTCCAGGCCAGGCCAGCGTGGGGACAAGCAGGGACTCCCTGCTGAGGGGACATGAGAAACCCCAAAGGCAATCGGGTGCTTGACACTGAGGTGCTACACATCTAAACCTCTACAGTGGCTCTTCTTATCCGCTAACTATCACCAATTCAACAAACCATGTTCTAAAACAAATAATATTTGGGTTATTTTTTTCCTTTTTGACCACAGGGAAAACAATTTGGTTACAGAAGAGTTTTCAGAGTACAGGAAGGATTTATAAATCTAATGATTCTGCGTGTATGTATACACACACACACATATAACCTTACACAGCACTAGACAGGCTGCTACAAAGAAAATTAATTCCATCCCACCCAGACTCAGTTCACTGTTATATGCTTTTATGTATGCATGCACATATATAAGTGTATATATATTTACACAGAGCCCATACATTATGACTGCAGAGAAAGGCAGGCTCTCTGGAAGATGACTCAGAAGTCACACTTTTCTGATAACCAAATTGCAAGCTGAGGCTCCTGGTTTACATGAGTCATATGCCTAATGTATATGAATATTTCATAAACATTTCCTTTAAACATAACTGCCCTCTAGGGACACAGCACGCAGAGCATTGGCGGGAGCTTGGGCAACTTGGTTTTTCATTCCACAGCCCACAGAGTGACCGCTCAAGAAGGTTCTCCACCCCTCAGGAGATGCTCCAGTGCCACCGAGCAGCTCTCACCGCATCCCAGGGCACGCAGGGAGAGGAAAACCACAGCAGGATAATGGCACAGTGGCAGAAAAGCCTCCAGGAGCAATAGGGGTGGGTTTGCAAGGGAGCCATCTCCACTGTCTTCAGGGAAACAGAGCCTGGTGTGCATCTTCCTGTAATTAAACGTGGGCTTAAAGAAGTGGATTTGATTATGATGAGTCAAATGCTTAATACCTTCAGCTGGGTCTTAATAAACCCACTGTGGTTAGCCACTCAAACCAGTGGGGGCACCTGCTCAAGCTCCTGTTCACATCCTGCACAAATCTCTCAAATCTCAATTTTCTTCCAGCTTCCACTGCACACCCTCCCATCACGCTGCCATGTCACTGCCTGGTTTTGAACTGTTCCCTCTGCAGAAAAACTTTGCAAACTCTCCATCTTCAGCCTTTTTCCCTTTACACACACTCAAGTGCCTTATTCCCCGCCCCCCCCCAGCAGGTCCTTCTTCCACCACGGGCTGGGAGCAGGCTCCAGCGCTGAAATACATCAGAAAAGCTCACAGCGCACATCAGAAGTGTCATTTTCTAGCAGAAAAGGTAATGAGAACCACTGACAGGCAACACAGCTCCTCTTCTTGTGAGGCTGTGCCTGACTTAGGACTGCTCCCATCTACCTGTGGAGATGATACGGAGTGACTGCAAACGCACCTCTACCACTGCCTCTCCGCTTTTCCTTTGCGGAGGCAGTCAACAGCTGAAGCACCACTACGAACACCAGACCCAGCGGGCTGAGCTACAATTTAATACTTCTCCTGGCAGTTTTACCCTCAGTGAGTTACGTTATCAACCTCCATCTACAAACACCGGCTCTTAAAGTATATAAACACCACTTAGCTCAAAGGATCCACACACACAGACAGGTACAAGCCATATGCCAGGCTCCATTGCAACCGCTGTGGAACAGGGCCATCTCTGAGCATCAGCTGCCTTCTGGCACACAACAGGCTTGGTAGGACAAGAGAAGAACAAGAGGGAACATCACCAGCTCCTCACTAAGGAGCAGCATCAGGCACCAAACACTGTGAAGTATTTTCAGCTGGTAGTAAGGGTAAACAAGGTACCAAGCCATCCGAGATAATACCAAAATAGTTTTTAACTGAAAAAAACATACATCTGGTCAACACATGCAAGTTCAAGAAGAGGACAGCACAGTGCTCCTGAGTCAGGTGGGGTTCGCACAGGGCAAGACCCACCTTCATCTCTGCTGCCTGCCAAGGAGATGTCAGCCAACCTTACTCCCACAGCAGCATCCAAGCGGTCAGAAGCACTCCGTCAGACCTGCTGTAGCTCAGAAACACTTCCAGATCTGCCGGGAAAGCTGCTCACCAGCTTGGTGACCAGGACCTCTCTGCACAAACTGGAGTGCTCACTTAGTAGTTCCAGATTTCTCACCCATTTTTCTGAGCCTACACGAGTGACTGAAAGCCGTCTCCACTTCTGCGATAACCACTTGGCAAAGTATTTTGTGAGGGATGCCAATCCTCCCCCAGAAAAATGAAGGACTCGGCGCGGCAGGTCACCTGTTTGATGGCTACGATACCCACAGATGTATTTTAACAAGCAGGGAAAGATGGGGAGCATTTCCCCGGCAAACCAGTGCCCCTCAGTCCACACCGCTCTGAACACAGTCCTGTCCCAGCAGGTCCTCTCCCAAGGGATGCTCCAGACACCCTGCCTAGATCCTTTCCCAATCATAATGTAATACTCTAGCTGATCAAGGTAAAAACAAGCAACATTTAACACACTTACTGATACATGCATACCTTAGTGGGTTGGGGGTTTTGTTGTTGTTTTCTTTTTCCATAAGAAAAAAAAAAAATCAGGCTGAGTAAAATATGCAGTGATAACACAGCTCAAGTTGTTCATGTCTCACAGTTATTAAGCAATATAAAGAGAGAGATGTTTCTAGGATGAAGCACTGTTTATCGCTGTTTGCTACATGTGTTTGAGCTGCAGTGCTCCCGTTTATAGCATTTTCTCCGGTTTTTATTAAATACCCTGAAGACAGGATTATTAGTTTCCTTACAACTTTTATACCATGCTCATGACTACGCTATCTAAGTTCTTCACAAATATTATTTAGTTGTGCAACAACCAAGGAGGCCAGAGGCTGTTAGCATCTCCGAGGCAGAGAGATCAAGTGGAAAAATTGACTTTATTTTAGGGTGTAGCCTGAACTGCCCAAGACATAATTTTTCAAAATACCCCAGTATCACAGACTGCCTCAGGTGTCTGAATCACGGCTCCTGCAAAGTTGAGTCCAAGCTCCTGGAACACGGCACTTAATTAGAACCCGCAGCCTTAAATGAGGACATGCAACCCAAAAAAGGAGAAAATACCCACAAAAGGCAAGTTCTAAGCAGCCTCCCCATCATCCCATTGAACACAGCAGCAACGAGAGGGATGAGCTGAATCTCTCCGAGGCAGTCCCCAGTCTTGCACACACAGCTATCCATACGCTCCCGCTGATCACCAGGCACTTACCACACCTCTCTGACAGGGCCACAAAGAATGCCAGCGTCCTGCTGACAGGCACTGGCCGTGCACCCATCGCTCCGGGCCCTGCACCCATCGCTCCACAGAGAGGGGGACCCAGCAGAGAAGGAACGAGGTGGCCCCGCAGAGCCTGGAGGAGCCAGCCCCACCAAGACACAGCAGAGGCATTCAGCTTTCTGCTTCCGACACATTTCTGCATTTACAGAATTTACATTTACAAGCCAGCAGTGCTTCGAGGGAGTGATTCACTTGACCCTTGCTATACGGTCCGCTGTTGTATTAACGAGCTCTCTGCTGACTATAAAGGGACCCTAGGGAACCCTATAGATATCCGCTGCTCTTCTCACAACCCATGCCACAGGTATCCTGCCTAGGTGACTTATAATCCATCCACAAAGAATTCATAATGTTCTAGGGATGCCTACTTTTCTCCATTTTGGCAGGAGACTAAACAGGTAAATTTGAAGGGGTTGGTAGAGTTAGGGGAGATGAAACCCACTTTGCATTCCAGTACATGCTGGCAAGAAGCCAACTCGGGCTTCCAGAAAACATTTGCTCTGGTACTTTGTAGTTTTTGAGCACCTCTTCATTGTTTTTTTAAAAATCCATTTTTGGATGAAGTCTCCTAGGATTTAGGGGTCTCAGTTGATTCCCTGCACTGGAACACCCATAACTTCACAGAACAAGCTAAGACACTGAATTCAACAGCTGGAATGAATGAGAGGGAAGGTCAAGACATACCCAAGGGGTTTCTTCAGGCTCTCATTGACAGAAGTTGGTAATTCCACATTTGGGAGGAGTGGGTAGGTAGCCTGGCCCTGTACTTACCCCTCCTCCCTGCTGTCGCCCATCTGATGGCCCACTCTACCCCACTATCGCACTGGTGCCCTGCAGCACTGTCCCCACGCTGCTGCCCTTACCAGCACCAGTGCAGTTCCCCAGGTTCTGGGTCAGCCCACAGAATGGGTGGCAAGCAGCCTGGCTAATCCCATCCCATGCTGTCTGGGTGGGACTACAGACTCAGGTCCCCAGTTGTCAATCACAGAATCACAGGATGGTGGGGGTTGGAAGGGACCTCTGTGGGTCACCCAGCCCAACCCCCTGCCCAAGCAGGGTCACCCAGAGCAGGCTGCACAGCACCGCGTCCAGGTGGGGCTTGAATATCTCCAGAGAAGGAGACTCCACAGCTTCCCTGGGCAGCCTGGGCCAGGGCTCCATCACCCTCAGAGGGAAGTTCTTCCTCATCTTCAGCTGGAGCTTCCTCTGCTTCAGTTTGTGCCCCTTGCCCCTTGTCCTGTCACTGGGCACCACTGAAAAGAGCTTGGCCCCATCCTCCTGACACCCACCCTGCAGATATTTAGAGGCATTTCTAAGGTCCCCTCTCAGCCTTCTCTTCTCCAGGCTGAACAAGCCCAGCTCCCTCAGCCTCTCCTCGTAGGACAGATGCTCCAGTGCCCTCATCACCCTCGTAGCCCTCCGCTGGACTCTCTCCAGTAGCTCCTCATCTTTCTTGAAGTGGGGAGCCCAGCACTGGACACAGCACTGCAGATGGGGCCTCACTAGGGCAGAGTAGAGGGGAAGGAGAATCTCCCTCGACCTGCTGGCCACACTCCTCTGAATGCACCCCAGGATGCCAACCTTCGGAAGCTCCAGCTACCAAAGCCTCATACATTAATAGAGAGACCAATTCCCTGGGAGAGCTTCATACTTATGTCCAGAAAACATATTGCCAGGGAAACTACAAAAAGTACAAACAACAAAATCTGATCAGCTGGCCAACTGCAGATTATTATCGAATGGAAGATGGTTTTCCCCAAAAAATAATCCTCATGTGCCCAGATCTTTCCTCTTGAAATAATCATTAAAAATCCAGTCTGCAGCACGTTAGGCTGAAGAATTTTAGCAATCAAAGACTGATGAAATTACACGCAATTACAGTAAAATTTTGTAAAACCTAACAAGCGAGTTCAGCTCGTGAGTATCTCAAGCATATGCTGCACGGATTTTTTTTCCTGAACTTGTTACCCTGGCATTAAAAAAGAAAGACAAAACAGCCAAACTTGGCTATGCGAAAGCCTAGCCCTTTGCTCCTTCCATTAGACTGGCAGGGCTTCCAAGCCGGCGTGGCAGAGACTGCTGCTCCAGATCAGCGCAGCGATCAGGACAGGAGGGACTCGCACAGATGGTCTGAAGGCACTGCTAACAAACGTGGGAGGGAACCGGGTAACTCTGTCAGACAAGAAAACAGAAAACCCTAAACCATGGCAGTGCGTTGTAACGCAGAAAATGCAACTCCCATAACAGGGAAACCTCTCAGAGCAAAGCTGCTCTCTGAAATGATTACTAATTCGCTATAGGGAGTTCCAGCGTACTCAGCGAGCGAGATCAAGGAGTGCAGCATTAGATAAACATGTTTTGACTGCAGAATGACTACTGTGAACCTACAGGTCAGCCACAACTAGAGCTGGGGGAATACTGCAATGAAATTCCACAAGTGCTTGTTTAGATTTGTAAACAAAATCCTCTCCATTACGCTTACGTTCTTCTTCGTGAATGTTTCTAGGTAATATTGTCCCACAGTTTTTTAGGCCTTTAAACAAAACCATGCCATTTTCCTTTTTTCTTCCGCCTGCCTACAAAAAAAAAGTTGAATTTTTATTGCTGAATATTCCAGGCTAACACTTCACATCAAAGGATAATCCTTTCTGCCACTCTATTCTAGAAGCAGACTGCTATCCCTGTGGTGTAAGCACACCAGTCCAGCAGGCAGCATGAGCCAGCCATGTCCCTCAAGGACAAACTCCTGCCTTTTGTGACCCCGAGCGCTGCGGGCACACAGGTCAGCCTGGCTCCAACAGCTGCCTGCACGCGGCCTCACCTCTTGCACAAACACGACCACAGCAGCTGTCGGCTGGAGGAAGGCATTGCCAGGCCGGGGACGGCGGCTGGGTCTCGCTGCCTGCACGCAGGCACTCCCGACACGTTCGGCTGCGTCTGGCTGCTCTGCCCGCATCTCCCCTTCCAGCTCCTGTGAGGGAAGCAGTGGGGGCGATTCTCTGGGTCTTGAGGTCTTACTGGTGAAGAAGAAATCATCCACTGTAGTCACTGGCAGCTACAAACCACGGTAACCATGGAGGAACATAAGATGTTTGACAGGCCACTGTCCTACCCCAAAACCAACCTCATACTCAGCACCTTATAGGCAGGATGAGACCTCTTTGAAACTACCGAGGACCAGTTGCTCTTCGCTCAAGTTAAGCATGAGAAACAAAGAGGGTGTTTCAGGAAAAATATGAAATAAAATGACAGCCTGCCAGCACTGCGAGTTCCAGAGGGATTTGCCGAGACTTGCTTTGGTGAGTACAAGGAGGGGGAAGGAAAGAAAAAAAGAAAAAAAGGAAGAGATGCCACTCAAACAGCAGCAAAGGAGCAGGCTCGGTTTTTCAGCTGTAGCTGGCATCAGAAGGACAAATGCCAAAGGACCTCTGAAGCATTTTTGCGCTTTCCTTAGGCTTGAGCTGGTGGGTGATGGTGAGAATACACCCAAGGGATCCCAACTGCCCACTACTCGAAAATTACTGGGATGCACGGGACCTTCTCCCGTTTTGTTCCGTGCTGTCCGCAGACTCAGAGGGAGCGTGCTACACCCCAACACCGTGCAAACAGGCTGCAGCACGGGCACTGGATTATTGCAGAAAGTGTGGACAGAGCGCCAAATCTGTCTGCAGGAGGAGAGGGAATGATGATCCCACTGTCTGGGGGGGGGAAGAAATTACATCCTTAAGTAGAAACATACTGAATAATCTGCCTCAAGTTCACATCCACAGTGGCAGAATTCAATACTTCAGCAGCCACATAAAGCAAGGAGTCTTGTTATTATCACTTTCATATAAACATGGATATTCCCATGTCCAGAAAAAGCATTTCTTTAGACACAGGGAGATGAAATAAGCAGCAAGACACACTTTTACCCTGAAGCACGTGTCCCAGCAGTGAAGCTCCCACCCCAGAAGGACCTTACTTCCAGTAACTGCTTATGTAGACAAAGCCTGTTATTCACTCTGTTCCTCAGGAACCCCTTTTTTACAGTATGCCTGTCTCAGCTTTTTTAGCCCTCACCCTCTTGCTCCTTTACTACACCTTCCCTCCACTCTCGAGTGCTCTGGGGTATTTTAGCAGACACAGTCTCTCGAATGTCAATTATGTGACTCTGGACTACTTCAAGCAATAATCAAAACTTGGTACTGAGAATGGAAACCATACAACTAAGCTGAAAAACATCCTGCAGATTCTAGATGTAGCTAGGGAAAGTTGCGAGCCACCTGTATTCTTCAGAGCCATGTGAAACGTGCTTACAATGTATTTCTTCACCTCCAGTGGCTTCAGCCTGAATTGTGCCATCGCTTCGGTTTTGGATACTTGCATTTCCCAGCATTTAAATGTCATTGCCCCTTGCAAATCACAGAGGAAGTGCCCTGCTGCGCACATTCTACTCTCTATGATTATTTCAACCTGGCTAAGAGCTTATTTCAAACAATTTTACCACTCAAGTTGTCTCCACCTCATTTATCCTAAGAGCCCTTTCTCTTTTTAATGGAAGCTACAACTTCTGAGCTCTCATGTCTGTGAGGCTGCAGGTGAAAGCCAGCCAGGGACAAATTCGGTACTGCTTTATTACTAGCATGGGAAGAGACAAAAAGCAGCGTGGCCCCGAGCCATATGGATGTGCCACTTGGGTTCCTGCCGGAGCAGCAATAGCTCTTTGTACAAACCACAGCCCGTTTCTGGCAAAGCAGCTCACCACAGCTCTGCACCCACCAAACGAGAACATGGCAGCTTTAACTAGCTATTCCCATTTAAAATTATAAACGGGATTAAATGGTCCAAGATGAAGTAATACTATTATTAGGGAGTGGTTTGAGTGAGCCAAGCTGCAACGCTGGGACAGTGATTGTAGTTTAGCTGTCATTATTTTCAGTTCCCTGGGGATATGCGTACGCGTGCACCCGGCTGCATGGACATGTCGGCCTCTATTAACGGCAGCAGCAGCTGGCCCTGCGCTATATATGTTTGCTTGCACTGCATTATAGAAAACTGCCTTTTTCAACTTGTAAATCTGAGAAAAGTCAATCTTGTGTCAAATATGACAGCAAGAAACATCTGCCACAGGGTCAATCAATTGCATATACTTACTCTGCATTAAAACAAAACCTACAGAGGCTCACCCTTCAGTTGAGAAGGAAATCCTTAAAGCTAAAACTAGGTAGTGACTTTGACATAGTACCCGCAGCCGATCAGACGGCTTGTTTAAAAATTGCTTCTCTACATTTTTTCATGGCCAGCCCAACCTCTCTCGCTCGCAGGCATGCAATACTATGCGAGGAAGCATTAAAGAATGAACATCTAATATCACCACACTTTTTGTAAAACCCTATTCCCAGGAGACTTCAGATCAGATGTGCTATTTGAGTTTTACCGAGGCTTCTGCTTTCTTTCCCTAATTTTCCAGCTGGGTTAACTAGGCAGGAGGAGGTCAAGTACTTTACAGAAAAATCACACAAAGTGTCAGAGCCGCAATCAAAAGCCAGGATCCTCCAAACACCTGCTCTTTTGCTGTCACCATGCTATGTGCTTCCCAGGTTTTAGGTTTTATTTGCCTTCTATTCCTCATCAGGCTGATTATGTTTCTGTTTATTAGTACGCCATAATGGCTTTCCTCACTTCTCCACTAGCCCTGAAGTGGCATTTAGCACGCAAATCCCATGATTCTTGCTGCTTTTCTGCATTGTCTTTATCCAACTAGAAAAAAAATAAAAATAAAAAAGATTCAAAGTTTTCCACATCAACCTTGCAGAGTAGTAAGCAACTACACACCCTGCATGGCTGCAAAGAATCACACCCTACAAGATTCTTCCTTCCAGATCAGGCTAAAATATGAAAGCAGCGCCCTTCGGATATATCCTCATAGCAAAGAAAATTATAAAAACCACCAGCAGCACTACTCCATTGATTCATTCCTTAAACAATAACAGTATTGTGCTGCACCCAGAGAAGTAATAAACTGGAAGCGTATCTAGAGGCAGAATCTGCTCCTGATCAGTATCAGCTATTCGCATTTAAGTAAAGACAAATAACATGCTAACTACTGCCCAGTACTGTAGCTTTGCCATCTACCTGCAAGCACAGTTCATCACTTGCACTCTGTCTCACAGTTCAGTTTAACAATAACTGCTTATCGGGCTGAACGCAATCAGCAGAAGGCCCAATAATGAGCAACAACAATAACAGTACAATGCATTGGGTTTAAATAGGGCCTTTAGCTTCAAAGGAGCCCCCTCATTTCTCCCCAGGCACTTAAGAGCCAAGCCAGACCGCAGCTCGCACCGCGCCAGTGAGCCCACAAAATAGTCCCAGTCGCTGGCCTTGCACTTTGCAAAGAAATTTGTCATCGGGACCCTTCTAATTCGCAGCGGCAGCCCTGCCTTCCCTGGATTCCTCATAGGGGGTTGCAGCTGAAGGCCAGCTGGGCACGGAGCAGAATGGGGCAGCAAGACGCTAGCACAGCTGAGGCACAGGCAGCCTGGCCTGGAGCCTGCAGGGACGAGGCCCCGGGGATTCACCAGCACCAAACACAGTTTATCATCCACACAAAGCGCTTTTTTTCTGCTCTTTTTCTTCTTCCCAATCTGCTACCACTGAAGTCAGCGGATGGCTGGCACTCAAAGAGGGGCCATCCCTGGACACCACCACCCAGAGCATGAAGCACCAAAGCACGAACTAAAAGACCATGGTGGACATGTGTCACTCCAAGGCTCAAACGGGGCCAGGCTGAGCTCCGGTGCTTCAGAACTCGCCCCAAAGCAGCACCCCCTCCTCCAGCACCCTTCCACCCTGCCAAGGGCTTCCCACAGCGAACACTCCCAGGTCCCAGCTGCCACAGCTCACCCTGCCCCTTTGGCTGTGCCTGTCTGGAAAGGCCAACTCCCCATCCCCGTGCATGGGCTGCTGCTACACAGCCAGACCCTAACAGGATCACAGGCCCCCCTGCAGCACCACATGCCAGCTCGTCACTTTTTGCTGCATTTTTCTCTCTTTTTCTCATGAGACATCTTTGCTTTTTCACATATGATTTTATACAGCAACTGCTATAACTCTCAAAGTCTGAAAAGAACATTGTAACAACAGCACATGCTACACCCAACACAAAAGAGTGCAGGAGAAGAGCATCTGCCACCCTAACTATGGGCTTTAAATCCTCCTTGCCTTATTTCTCTAGATGCGGTGAAGCGATACCATGGTGAAGAACTTGGCTTCAAAGCCCAGACTCTGTCCTGAAGAACTCCACAAGGACCCACCTGAGACAGCTTTCCACTGGCTTCTCTCAGCTCATGTGGTGCTCTCTCCCTGCTTAATTGTTTCAGATGTTCCCATTTCAATAAAATGCACATAGCCAACAATTCAGAGGAAAGCAACATAGAGGGAGAAAAAACAGAAGCTAAGGCTTCTCTTGACAGGTCTCCAAACCACGAGATACACAGCTATAAAAAGTTGCTTCTGCTTGCAAAGCTTGACACACAGGGCACACCTGCAAGCTAAAAACCCCAATTGCTCTCCTCCACAACCTTCCTGAGAATCTAACCCAGGAATATTTGCAAAAGCTTAGCCCAGAGAGGCTTGGCTGAGGGCCATCTGGGAACTGCAGCATTATTTTTAGTACCAAGGATTGTGGTGGTCCCGGTTACAACGTGCAAAAGCCCCCCTCCTAAAACTACATTCAGCGCTGTTGAGACACAGCCTCTGTTCAGAGATTCGGGTATCTCCCTCGCTTCCTCAGCAGCAACCACCCTTCCCTGAAAGCTAGCAACAGTGCTGCTGTCTAGGGAGTTACAAAAGAGATTGCTGTAAATGCTTAAAGGCTACTCACAAAGCACTACGGGCACGCGAGCATATAGTAAATGCTAAGTGTATATATATATATAGACACTAAGTATGTATAGTAAAGTACATATCTTACTGCACTGTGAATATATTTGTGTTACACAGTGCATAAAAATGACAATGGTTCTTACTTCTTCGTTATATTCCAGCAGCAAGGTAATGAATCCATTATGGCATTATTATTCGGAAGACAAGTAATTGGCCATGTCAGCCTACACTCTGCTATTCGAAGCTATCGAGTGTGAACTTTTTTATGGTACTTTGACATTTAACAATATGCAACGTTTTCATTTATGCTTTAAAAGGCTATAAAAATACAAAGTGTAAGGAATTGTGGCCTCAACTGTTGATTTGAGCAATATATCCTGAACTTGATACTTAATTCCACCCTCAAAAGATACATTAGACAAGATCACAGGTTGTACTAGTAAATCCAGTTTTTAACCTTGTGGGAAGACACATGACCTTGCCTCAATGCTGTAGTATTATTCTGAAAGATAGTGAAAAAATAAAACATAAAATACCATGTGGAATTAACTTACAATACAATCTGAATGCACACTTGTCATGGGTTCTTCCCAACAGCAACAGATCCAGTACCCCGATAAAGTTATCTTATCAAAACAAATAGTGTAATACACCACAAAACTTTCTTAGGCTTTGAAACATATACTAATCCTGGTATCCTTTATTTTTCACCGAATCACACAGAATGTTTGGGGTTGGCAGGGACCTCTGTGGGTCACCCAGTCCAACCCCCTGCCCAAGCAGGGTCACCCAGAGCAGGCTGCACAGCACCGCGTCCAGGTGGGGCTGGAATATCTCCAGACAAGGAGACTCCACAACCTCCCTGGGCAGCCTGGGCCAGGGCTCCGTCACCCTCAGAGGGAAGAAGTTCTTCCTCATCTTCAGCTGGAACTTCCTGTGCTTCAGTTTGTGCCCATTGCCCCTTGTCCTGTCACTGGACACCACTGGAAAGGGTCTGGCCCCATCCTCCTGACACCCATCCTGCAGATATTTGTAAGCATTTAGAAGATCCCTTCTCAGCCTTCTCTTCTCCAGGCTGAACAAGCCCAGCTCCCTCAGCTTCTCCTCGTAGGAGAGATGTTCCAGTCCCCTCACCATCCTCATAGCCCTCCGCTGGACTCTCTCCAGTAGAGAAAGTTTCTAGTAGAGAGATTTCCACACATCTGAAAGCTCTAGCCAAGAAAGACAGTACATTTACACAGTAACCACACCATCTGAGATGAAGCAAATTCCCCTTGCTGTGCTCCCCAGCGGATGCTCCCTTTGGTTTATGCCAGGCAGTAAGCTTTCAGCCCACAAGCATTCATGCTGACTCCTAACGTGCACCCCACCTGAAAAACGATCCTCTGGCAACAGCAGTCCAGCCACCAGCTTCAGGAAATTCACATCTCTGTGCCAACAGAGGTTTTTGGTCAGGCATCGAGTAAGGTGCAGCTTTGTGGGCCACGATTGCCTCAGGAGACAATGTATTTTTCTCAAAAGTATTTTTAAGAGGCTGCATTTTTTTTGGGATGCATTCGCTAGCATTGCGACAAACAGCTTATCTGGCAATTCACCAAAATTAATGTGGTTTCTACTTGCTAAAATATTTTCTATAATCAACACAAATTACAACTCTTAAAGCTTTTCTTTTTAAATAAAGGCAAAGGAAACTTCAAAACACACTTTCAAAAATCTTGTTTAAAGCATTTTCTTTTGACAAAATCAACAGTGCCCTTCTTCGATAAAACAGATGCAAATTCCCCAAACATTTTGGTTTGGTCATATTTGACTCATAGAAAGTTTTGGGTTGGAAGGGACCCCTAGAGGTCATCTAGTCCTACCCCCCCGCAGCAAGCAGGGACACCACTAACTAGATCAGGTTGCTCAGAGCCCTGTCCAACCTAGTCTTGAATGTTTCCAGGGATGGGGCCTCCACTATCTCTCTGGGCAACCCGTTCCAGTGTTTCACCACCCTCATTGTAAAGAATTTCTTCCTTATAACCAGCCTAAAATTTGAATTTGTGCAAAACACAGTTTGTCCAGGACCTATCCCAGCTCCTTCTGGGAGCACCGGGGCCCCCCACATCGGCTGGGGCCGAGCCATACGCTCACAGGGGCCATTGCCCCACAAGCAGAGAGAGGTTTCGAGCTTCGCGGCCTCACGGGGTTCACTATCACAACATAAGAACACCCCAAAATACTCCAGGAGGTTTTACAGTATCCATAATAGATACTTCAAATCCTAGTTCAGAGTTGAGGAGCAGTCTTTAAAGCCTGAAGCACAGAACCACTAAGGCAGTAATGAGCATAGCTAGTATATTTCCATAGAAGTATTTCTATACACACACATAAACAGAACACATAGCTAAGAATTTTCCTCACCCAGAAACCATGCCATTTCCCTGTGTCAGGCTCCCGATCTGGCTTGTAATAAGCTTGCTTAGTTTCTAGTCTCAAAATGTTTTGCTTGTATATGTTTATCTTACACACTCCTCAGTACATCCAGTGAAGGCAAAAAAAAAAGTAAACATGAAAGCCTTCACCAAGCAAAGTTTAGATAAAAGGGCACAGTTTGCTTCAGTAAAGTTTTACGCTCATGTTACTCACCAAGCTCCCAAAAGCAATACACAGAATCACACAGAATCACAGACTGCTTGGGGTTGGCAGGGACCTCTGTGGGTCACTCAGTCCAACCCCCTGCCCAAGCAGGGTCACCCAGAGCAGGCTGCACAGCACCACGTCCAGGCGGGGCTGGAATATCTCCAGAGAAGGAGACTCCACAGCCTCCCTGGACAGCCTGGGCCAGGGCTCAGTCACCCTCAGAGGGAAGAAGTTCTTCCTCATCTTCAGCTGGAACTTCCTCTGCTTCAGTTTGTGCCCGTTGCCCCTTGTCCTGTCGCTGGGCACCACTGGAAAGAGTCTGGCCCCGTCCTCCTGACCCCCACCCTGCAGATATTTAGAGGCATTTCTAAGGTCCCCTCTCAGCCTTCTCTTCTCCAGGCTGAACAAGCCCAGCTTTTTTTTTTTTTTTTTTTAATGAGGAAAGGCTGAGGGAGCGGGGCTTAATACAAATCCCCCAAACATTTTCGGTTTGGTCATATTTGAATACCAACCGATCTGCCTAGTTTTAAAAACACAAAATGCTGAATTCTCATCGACTTTTTTGCAGTAACAGCGCGGTGCCGGGCCTTCCTCAGGGGCCTCATGGCCGGCCTCATGGCCCACCTCATGGGCCCCCTCAGGAGCCTCACTCCCCCCCCCCCCCCGCACACCCCCAAACCCCCAGGCTCCAACCCCATCCCCCAGAAAAAACATGAGGGAAAGCGGGCACAAAACCCCCCTCAAAACCCAGACAGCCCTCCGGAGAGGAGCCAGCCCCCCGGCCGAGGCCGCGTTACCTGCAGCACAGCCCCATGGCGGCAGCCGGCCCGCCGCCGCCCCTTTGTGATTGTAATGAGGGCCGGGGCCTCCCGCCGGGCCTCCTCCTCCCGGGCGGCCCTTGATGAGGAGCGCACGGCCCCGCTTTTATGAACACCTGTGTCTAAAGCCCACAAATAATTAGCTTAGCCTCCCTGTTTCCCTCCAATAATGGCGTAATTTGCCATGCCTTTCAGCCCCGGGACAGCTGGTGCTATTGAAAATCACCTCAGGATTAGGCCGCAACTCCCGGCCTCCCTCTTCGGGGGCTTCTCACGTCTCCATGGCAACGCACTTAGGTTGCAAATTATCACCTCTAATAATCACGGGGAAAGTCTATCTTATTTTATTCCGGTTATATCCATAATAAAAGACAACGCGTTAAAATTGAATGGGGAGGGGGGGTATCTCGAAGCCGGGAAGGACCCCTGCCCGGGCCGGGAAGGAGCAGCAGGAGCAGATGGGAGGGCCCCTGGGGCGCAGCGGGGGGCTTGGAGCCAGGGTTTTGGGGCGGTTGGGCTATCGTACCTGGGGCTGGCTGCGTTTGGTATCGGAAAACAAGCTGTGCCCCACGCAAAACCCTCGAACGTGACCCCCGGGGCTCCCCAGCACGGCGCCGGGGGCCATGATGGCGAAGGCTGCTGCGTGACGAAGCCGCGGCCGTTAGCATCCTCCTCAGAGGAGCGAGAGGCTCCTCAGCCCCCAGCCCTCCTACCCACCACGAGTGGAGAGAAAATGGAGGTGGTCTGAACCCCACCGCCATGCGAGGGAAGGTTAAGCTTTGCCTGGAAATGGCGTCTTTCACAGGTAAAGAGATGGCGAGGAGCCGCGCCAAGGCCACCGCAACGAAGAGTCCCCCTCTTCCCCGCAAGCCCAGCAGCTCCCCGCTCACACCATCGCCTGCTGGCACCCACACCCCATTTCTTTTAAATGTTGGGGTTTTTAATGGACTCTGGTTAGCTGCAAATACTGATACAAGCATTGACTTCATGGCCACACTTAGAACAAGACATCGACAGTCAGGAGAGACCCCTAATTTTTTCACCTTCTCTTTTCAGAAAGAGCCCTGCATCCTGTAAACATCAATTACACACCTGGCCACGAACCTGGGACCAGCCCTGAGCTGCCTCTTCCAGCTGAAGGGAATTTGCTGCCAAATATCAACCTAGGGAAAATTCAACGCTCTCTGCTTTCTACATTCATGCAATTGGCAGCACTTGATAGCATACTCCTTCCTTATTTGTGAAAAGGCACAGAGTGACAATAAAAACCTGGGAGATAAATACGTACATAGTGTTACATTAAAATATTTCCCGAGCAGAGTTTCATCTGCACTTGAAGTTTGTGGATCAAGGCAAGAAAATAGAGTGGACAGAAATGTGGCTTTTACCTTCCTTTGAGCTAATAAACTGGGCAGGGCTCTGAGGCAAGACTAATGCAATCTGAGATTGCTCTGAATTACATCAGGTTCTTGCAATTTAGGAAACAAAGGGTGGCCAGAGCTCAGAGCCTCCTATGCTCTGCAATAGCTTCCCTGTGATGGAGAGAGTGTTCCTGGGGTAGAGGAGCCCTTGGACCCGGGAAGAAGGAGTTTCAGCATGCTTGTGGGCAAGCTGCCCTGGTTTGATCGGCCACCTCTAACTACCACGTGCTGGAAGGAAGGAGCCTTGTTGAAAAATCCTACGTGAGATACCTGAGTTGCTTTTCCTCTTGGGCATCTGGTCTCCTGGGAACAGCCTTGTGCTGTGTTGGGAGGAGAACCATTGCATTTTTCCTCCCTGTATCTGCTTCCTACCTTTAATTTTCAGACAGGTGCCTGCTTGGTGACTTCTTGTATAAAGCTCTGCTTGCTAACAGCAAGAACCCTTTCAGTTCACACCATGGCTTTATTAGTATTCGCAAAAAGATTTGGGGTTGCAAAAGAGGAGGTAAGTATAATCACCCCTGTGCTTGGGCAAGGGGCGTGCAGGGGTGAGTGACCAACTCCCTTGGTCAGATGCTGCCCTCAAAAGGTCAATGCCCAGAATGGGTGAAAGGCAGTGTGGAGAGAGGTGATGGTGACAGCATGACCCTAATTCTGCTCTCTGGAGCAACTGCTGGGGCTCGTGCTGTCCTCTGTATGACACATCAGATCTGCTCAGCTCTAAGTTCACAGAATCACAGAACGGTTTGGGTTGGAAGGGACCTTTAAGGGCCACCTAGTCCAACCCCCCCTAGCATGAGCAAGGACATCTTCACCCAGATCAGGTTGCTCAGAGCCCCGTCCAACCTGGCCTGGAATGTTTCCAGGGATAGGGCATCGACCACCTCTCTGGGCAATCTGGGCCAGTTTCTCACATCCTCAGTGTAAAAAACATCCAAGCTGGTTGCTGAAAGGCAAAATCCTACTCTCCTGGGAGATCTCCTTCCCTCCTTCAACTCACTAAATCAACAGAAAACACCTCTTTTCTTCTCCCAGGCTCTCCCTTGCTGCTGGGTTAGCGAGCTGGACCAGCTCACTGAGGGCGGCAGATGAACATCCAGGCTGGCAGAAGGCAAAACTCAAAATGCCTGGGAAGGAGCTGGACGCGTCCAGCGATCGTGCGCAGCCTCGTCCTTCCAGGCCGCGAGCATCGCTGGGGCCAGGCGCAGGAAAGCCAGGCGTGCGCAGTTTTACTATCACATCTGTACAAAATGACAGCAAAAGCACGGCGACAGCTGAAGCATCATAGAGACAGCTCCCACAAAGCAAAACCTAAGCCCAGTTTTTCTAAATCCCCCCTTCGTAGCCAGACCATTTCTTTTTATCCTCACAGAGCCCCAGAGCTCGTCCCCATGTTTAACAGCCTCTGTCCCTGGGTTTGGCCCGTGTGGTCCATACCTTCCGCGTACGAGTGAGAACAACGCACCGTTCTGAACAGCAGCGGGGAGGTGGAGAGGAGGCAGCGCAAAAGGGCGAGATACGCTCAGGCACGAAGGCAAAATGTAGAGATCATGAGAGAAGTCAGGTGCTTAAGTTCACATCACCCCCCCTGACCAGAGCTGACATGACAGCTCATTCATGCAAGCCGGTGATCTTGGCTGCACTACAAAGGTAAAGTTTTCTCAAGGGTGAAATGTCCCTCTCTGCCTCCCGTAGTGCACTCAGGGGGACTTGGCAAACATCTGACAGGTAGAGCTGCTTGTTTCTTTCCTTTCTTTGTAAACATCGTTACTGTGACCAGCAAAAGCTACTTTCAGTCAAAGGCTTTATCAAATTTAGGAATCTCTCTCCCTCCCCTAGGGACCAGTGTCGCCTCAGGAAGAAGCAGCTCTTTGTGCAAAGCTGTCCTGGTGCCAGCACAGGAGGGGATCCCCCCGGAGAGCTTCCCCCCGGCAGCCAGGCAGGAGCTATGCCACCACAGCCGCCCCAAAACCCGAGGACTCCCAGTGCCAGAAAGACCTTAGGTGAGCTGACTCAGGGCAATACACAGGATGCTGGGAGTTGTGCTTTGGAATGACACCGCTGCAGCATCTCCTCAACCTGGTGTCCTGGGGACCTCGACCTTCCTCCTCTTCCTCACTTGGCTCAGCCAGATCAAGTATCTTCCCACTTTGCAGTTGCAGCCTTTCCCCACTCCCTTCAGCTTGCTATTAGGCCAGCCCACATCCCATAATGACCGGAGGAATCATTATCTGTGAAGAGCTGAAAGCAATTCTTCATCGACTTTCAGCAATTCCACAGCTAGGATACAGAGCTAAGCGGCTCTGGGTCTGCTCAATGGAGAGCAAAACAGCGAACTGATCAGCTTAAATAGGGTTTTTAAAGTGGATTGTCTTCTCTTCCACTGCGAGACATGTAACTATCAATATTTCAAAAAATAGGTTCCACACACGATTTGTTTAAAAGCAGACTGATAGAAAACACCTAAAATCAGCTGCAAGCCAGAGCTGCAGGACTGTTACTCATTTCTGTAACTTCAGTGCTAGGATGGTGAATCACAGGCAGCACTTGGCACTTATCTTCAGAATTAGATTGGGGGGGGGTTATCTGCTTTGAGGAAACTTGATAAAACAACCTTAGAACATTTAATTTGATTTTCCTTCTTATCTGATTGGCCTGGGAGTGTGTGAGCTTCCCCTTTCAGAAGCTGAATGACCTCTCAGCAGGGCATCTTTTGCCTGCATCTTTGTGCCTCTTCCTCCACCTCAACTCTTTTGATTTGGCCTTTGCGGAAACCAAGCCCAGCAGGAGCGAGACTAATTCACCAGCATATCAGAAACGTTCATACCTAAAAAAGCAGGGTTAGTGCTAGCTCTAGCAGCAAACCTGAGAATGAAATCACCTCCTGCACCCTGCGCTAGTGGCCTTGTGGGTGCCTTACCACTGTGCTGCGGGCTGGCTGCAGCACAGACCGAGTGAGACCCTCGCCAAGACTTGGCTTCCACATGGCATTTCCTGAGCTACAGAGGTTCCCGGCAGTCTGTGGGAGTCGGACAGATTTATTGGTACTGCTAAAGCCAAAAAGAAACATGCCACAAGCAAGAGGAGATGGTGTCAGCAGCTGAAGGTGGAGAGAGGAAGGTCGGAGTGAAAGCATCAGTCCAAAGTTGGCTGAGGTGGAGAAGAAGGCTGGAAACGAGAAGGATCACTCTGACTCAGCAAGGTCTGGGGCTTTGCTAGTTTTCATAAGTGACCCTCAGCTACAAAAATGTGAAAACCCATTTCTGTAAAAGTCCAAGTCCAATTCCAGGTGAGTTTTCAGCTTAAAAAGCAAAACCAGAAACATACATGTACTCTTGCTGGCTGCCGGGAAAATATGATTCAGAGAAATTGTGTGATGCCCCAACTCCATTCAGCTGTTAGCAGACTATATCTAAAAAATATATAATTAACAGGTTTGAGCATCTGGGAAGACCAAATGGCTTTAAAATAAACCATATTGTTGCTGCACTCATATCAGAAGCACTTTGAAAGAAAATAGACCTTCAACAAGTCAACCTTTGAGCCAAAGCATCATCCCTAGCGTGGGAATCGTAATGCCAATGCTTTGGTGCGACCCACGAGAGAAAGGCAGTGCAGTCAAGACAGTTCGTAACTTTGAAAATAAAATGCACTGAGACAATAAACCAGCTTTGCAGAAATGAAAGCACATTTATCAGGGTTAACACAATTTGACAGCTAAAAGAGAAAAAGAGCAAAGCAAGCCCCTGTGAGTTGCTTCTCCCGCTTTGCCATATTTAAAGAATCAGTTCTCTTTAATCGTCCCCAAAAATGCACGTGGGGAAAACCTACCGGTACGATCGCAATGTGATGACAGTAGAAAGAGTTGAGGTGGGAAAAAAACGTCGCCCAGCAGTGAAAGCACCCCAGCTCTGGTTTGTTTTCCTGTTCCCACAACAACCTCCGTGCTGGCCTCAGGACAGTCACCCGCTCATTTTCCAGGTGAGGAGCCAGGAGCTCGCAGCTCCTCACCAGCTCACGGAGGTGCGCAGCCAGCGCTGCCTTTACGGCGTCTCCAGCCCAGCTCTGCACACCCCCTTCCCTCCTGGCAGCGTGTTTTGCTGTCTGCCAGTGACCCTGCCCGTCGGAACACCTCCAGCACTGAGCTGAGCTGCAGGACAATACAACAGTTTAAATAGTTAACTTCTATAGACCCTGTTTAATTTTGAACTTATCATAGAATAAGAGAATCATTAAGGTTGGAAAAGACCTCTAAGATCATCAAGTCCATCCCTCAAACCAACACCACCATGCCTACCAAACCATGTCCCCAAGTGCCATATCTATGTGGTTTTTGAACCTCTCCAGGGATGGTGACTCCACTGCTTCCCCGGGCAGCCTGGTCCAATACCTGACTTCCAATGCACGCCTTTAATCTGACAAATATCTGAAAATTAATCCCTGCCCTGAAGGTGAAGCCCAGCTGCTTTCTTGGAATTTCTGAGTGCCTGAGTGGACCAGGCCCACCAACACACACACATACACAGAGGAACTTCACAGCTGGTTGGGAGGAATGGTGGCCTGTTCAGGTTTGCAACTCAAGGACCTCTGCATCTGAGGAAAGGCAGAGGAGGAGGAGGTCTAGCTAAAGCCCCATCACCAACTTCCTGCAAGGCTCGGCTCCAGACCTAGGGAGAAAACAAAAATGAACAAAAATTTACACGTGTCAAGAAAGGTGGAGGAGGTGATGAGCTGACTTTGTGGTTCCCTCCCACGCCCAGACTGAGCAGTCCTGTCACACACAGAGGGGGGAGGCAGATGGAGAGAAACACAAACCTGAAGAGGAAAAATATACAGAACAACAAAAGATGCAGTGAAAAAGGCTGATCCCACCCTTCTTCAATCCCAAGCGGCTGGAGAGGAAGGACAGGTCTGAGCTATCAGTGCTTACATTTCATGTGAGTTCTGGTGGTGTTACGTGTTGGTGCTGCTAAAGGCAGCACCGTGTCCATGGCAGTTTGTGCAGCCAGACGTGTCTGTGTGTCTGTGCGTGTACCTCTGTGGGATACGGGCTCAGTCTTGCTCCCGGCTGGACCTGGAAATGAGACAGCAGCGGCCACATCCATCAGCCTGGGACAGAGTCACCTGGATCTCCCAGTACCCTGGACTGGGCTTCAGCTGGGAGGAGAAATCCCCAGGTCCTGGACTCTGCTGGGTGTGGGAGCTCCCTTAATGTGTTAACACAGAAATATGCAAAACACCTCCTTGTCCTCATTGGAGTCGAGCAAGTGGCTGTGAATACAGATTTTTTGGAAAACAGCATGCCAGCTGTCCCAAAACTGTGGAGATTCTAGCTGCTAGTTCCAAACACCCTGAACTTGGAAAACAAGAGGAAAAAGAAGAAAGTGTTTTAAAAACTGCTCCTGTAAAGTTTTCCTGCTCACATCCAATAGCTCGCCTTCCTAATGGCTTCCAAGGGTTCACCCGCAGAGCGGTAGATCTCGGTTCAATCCCTCCGTCTGTGAGAGCTGTGTAGTCTTGTACCGCACTGCTCTACCTTTTGCTCTGCACGGATCACCTCAAGGATGCACTGAGCAAAAAATAGACCATTTTTTTGCTAATGGCTAGCAGGAAACCAGACCCCTGTGCAAGCCCCTGGCCAGTTTGTGACTGATCTCCAAACCAAAGCATCTTGCAGTTCTGCTAGGGACTTAGACCCTGATGTAAGCACTGCATTACAGCCCTCACACAGTCCCTCTGATTGCAATGCCCCCTCTGCAAAGAATACCCTCCCCTGGGCAGTAAGACCTCAAGCTACCTCATGGGATGACTTCACGCTCTTTACAAAACCCACGTCACCTAGTAGCAGACCAGGTCAGGAATGGCTTCAGATCATCTTGTCTGCATGGTCTGACTCATGTGGTGGCACGTAGGACTGGTGGAGGATGCTGGGACCTGTCTGCCCTTTAGGAAGGCACACACTCCCATGCTTACAAAACACAGGGCATATATTTGACGTTTCCTCCCCCCCATCCATCCCTGTGCACCAGTGGTTTGTCCTAAATCCAGCTCCCACTGCCCTCCTGAGGGTAAGCAAAGTTTGGACAGCTGGAAAATTTGGTCCTGATTCCTCTTAAACAACACAGATATCATAGAATCATAGAATGGTTTGGGTTGTAAGGCACCTTAGAGATCATCTGGTTCCAACCCCCCTGCCATCAGCAGGGACATCTTCCACCACACCAGGCTGCTCAGAGCTCCATCCAACCTGGCCTTGAACCCTGCCAGGGAGGGGGCAGCCACAGCTTCTCTGGGCAACCTGGGCCAGGGTTTCACCACCCTCATGGGGAAGAATTTCTTCCTAATATCTCATCTCAATCTGCCCTCTTTTAGTTTACAGCCGTTCCCCCTTGTCCTATCCTGTTTCTTCTCATGTCTGGACCAGGGAATGCTCCACTGCTCCTAAAATCTGAAACAATACCACTAGGCAAGAAGGAGGGAAACTTAATAAAAAATGACCTGGCATTTGAGGCACTCTCCTGGGAAATAAGAGGGGGTTAAAATTCATCTTCCAAACCAGACAGAAGCCAGCATTTACCTTAATGCCGGGAAACATTCTGGTCATGGGACTATCGAGGACCATCGCTGCCTGTCCTTGCCTTTTTAAAAGAGCCAGTACCGGTCCTCACAGGCAGAAACCTGGCCGCATGTTGAGCCCAGTCACTCATTAATTTAGACCTGGCAGGACAAGGCAAACCAAAAAAAATGTTTAAAAATCAGTCCCTCTTCTTCCCCAAGAGAATTATGGAGGCACAATAAACAGAACAATGCGGAAGCTGCCTCTTGTTTGCTTTTCTGCTCCCCTCCAGCAGGCCTCCCAGGACAGCAAACCAAGTGTGAAATGCAGAGCTCCAGCATCTCTCCCTGCCTTCCTCTCTTTCCATTCAAGGGAGAAAAAGGGCTTTAAACAGATCGGGGGAAGTGGATCTATTTGGACTGGTGTATTTCTGCCAGGATAAGGAGATGTTTGTATAGTGTGGTAGTCTAAAGATACATTTTTGTCTTGCATTCCTTTCAAAATGTTTTTTTCAAAACATGTAATGAGTTTTAATTGATTTTCACACCACCTCTGCGTTTTAGCACAGTCATCTCACATTGCAGCACAGCCACCCCCGCAGACCCTCAACAGCCACGAGGACTGAAGGATTTGCCCATGCTGCTCTTTGGTGCACGACCTTCTGGAGTTCACGCTTTGAAGCCATCTTCACTTTTCTTCACGGCTAGAAACATTTTTTACTGGTCAATAACAAGAGTCTCGTGTAATTGCTTCACTCCAAAAGCTTATGCTTCCAAAACACAAAATCACATACAGGTTTGTTAACATTTTTTGTGTTCATTGGCATACATTACAGAAAGCCTTTGCATTCCCCACAGCTTGAAAACATCAAGAGACAGGCAGATATGCGTTCAGCCACAAAGTATGAAAGTCTGATATACCAGCAGCCAGGCTATCTTCTCTCTTCAGCTTCTCCAGCAGCCTCCCAAGGCTGTCTGGGGAGGTTCTTCCAGCCCAACACCTGATGTCTTGACCGGCATGCGAAGTACAATATACACATGGAAAGAGAAGTAGAGCGACCCAGTATGTTGCCGGTTAGATGTTGGTGACATAAGCAACTAATCGTAGAGATCAATGCTCATTATAAATATCTGCAGGGTGGGTGTCAGGAGGATGGGGCCAGATTCTTCTCAGTGGTGCCCAGCACCAGCACAAGGGGCAATGGACACAAACTGAAGCAGAGGAAGCTCCAGCTGAACAGGAGGAAGAACTTCTTCCCTCTGAGGGTGACGGAGCACTGGAACAGGCTGCCCAGGAAGGTTGTGGAGTCTCCTTCTCTGGAGATATTCAAGACCCGCCTGGACAAGTTCCTGTGCAGCCTGCTCTGGGTGACCCTGCTTGGGCAGGGGGTTGGACTGGGTGACCCACAGAGGTCCCTTCCAACCTCGACCATTCTGTGGTTCTGTGATTCCTGGGAGCCGGGCGTTTCATTTGCTCTTCGCTGTGCACCTGAGCCCTTTTCCCTCATCGTAGCACAGGGATGCCTGTTTGTGCAGCAAGTCCCGAGGAAGAGCTGATCTCCTCCACCACAGCTCCCTTTGCCTCCCCTGCTCCTCGTCGCAGTTTCTGTCTCTATGTAAAACAATATGCCATACGCAGAGAGCTCGCGGACCGTTAAACTCCTGCTAATCTGACTCTAATGAGGTACTTACCTGCAGGTCCCTTATTAATGGCAGATTTGTTTTCAGGAAGCGGGTTCCAAAGCAGCTTGGCGATCGCTGATCCAGGAACTAATGAGGCTACTTATTTCTCACTCACTCTGTTCTCGTTTTTACCTGCGTTTGCCTGGTTTAGTGGGCTCGTGTTTCCGCGGGGAAAGCGGTGTCTAACGCCACGAGCAGTTGAGGAGACGCCGGGCTCCAGGGTTCCTTCCCTGGTTCTCTGAAACCAACCTGCTGTTTGGCTTTGAACAACTCATTTATCCTTTCTGCCTGCCTTTTTTTTTCCTCGGCTATCTTTCTGTAAACAGGACAGATGGTCTACACGGACTTTCAGAAAACCTTTGACAACTCCCTCATGAGATGCTATTAAGGAAGCTAAGTAGACATGGGGCAAAAGGTAAAGAATTGTCATAGAAACTAGCTAAAAGACAGAAACTGAGGAGTACGAATACATGTTCAATTTTTTAATCTAACTAAAAGCTGCCGGCAGAACTGGCCTGATATTTTCTAAAAGGGGGGAAAAAAAAATCTATCAGAAAAGCCAGCTTCCAAAGATTGAACTTTTGCATTGGGAAATATTATTTTGCAGGAGGTCTTCTTGTGTATATACATATGCATGTATACATGTGTGAATGTATACATTTTTTGTGTGTGTTTTCATTTATATTTGCATCACGAAAATCAGAAGGGTTATTTCCTTTCAGTCGCACGTATGAAGTCGAATAAGTACAGGATAACTAGTTACTTGGAAATGGTCCCCAGGAAACTTGAGAGAAAAATGATCATTAATTCCCAGAAAAATTCAGGCATGTGAAGTCATCATAATGGGGTAATTATTGACTTTGAGAAACTAAATTAGAAAGCTTCACAGAACATCAGGGAATCATCTGAAACTTCCTCCCGTGCCAAGGCAGCGCTGGCTCTGCTGGAGGCACTCCTGGAGGGCTGCTGATATAGAACCACAGAATCATTAAGGTTGGAAAAGACCTCTAAGGTCATCAGGTCCAACCAATCCCTCCTCACAGACTTCCAGTGGCCGAGGAGAACCTCAGTTACCCAGGAAGGCTCGTCCAGGGCTGCTGGGACACCTCTGCCACCCCAAACTCCCGCTTCGTCCAGGCGATGCCGTGTCCCAGCCACCTTTTCTTACCGTTCCACCAGCTCTGGGGGACCTGGCCCACTTTATGCGCAGCGACAGTCGTAGTCTCCTGCGGATGATCGATGATGAGCATTTAGGAGTACGTTGTCAAGAACGCGTTTCTGCACAACTCCAGGAGAAACATTTTCTTTAGATGAGAATTTCCCTATCATCACAGCTATTTTCATCTACTCAATAAGTAAATTGTCATCTAATACTGACGAAACTGATACTGTATATCGCTGGGTTTGATTGAAATAGCCTGCGGAACTGCCATGTTATCAAAATCTAAGTCAATTCTCTCAGCTTTGAATACTTTTTCCTATATAAATGTATATAAATACATAAATCAACATATCAAGGGAATGGCCTTTAAAATTATCTCACCCAGTGTCAATATTAACTCCCCCTTTTCTTTCTTTTTACAGCCTCCACAAAGCCCACTATACTTGCTCTTGGTACCATGAGTTGACTGAATACTCAAATTTATACAACTCGGATTCCCATTCCGTACAAAACATCAGCATCACACATGTCCTTTTCCTCCCGACCTGATAAGCTTGCTTGCTGTGATCTATGCAGCCACATAACTGAAAGGAGATGTCATTTTGCCTGATGGATATCGCAATTTTAAATATAACCAACTGTCCCTGCCCAGTTAATCTTGCGGCTACAGTTTATTTCAGATGCACAAGCTGAAAACGTTCATTTCTGTGATCTCTTTCCTGGAGAATTTTTCCACGGTTGCGATTGTTGTTTCCCTTTAATCTAAAATTAGTTGCCTGAATTGAGAAATACATGCTTTGCTCTATGTTTATGAAAAACACACCATTCATGTTTACATCTTCTTTATACTCCCCAAATCAAAAAGTGTTTCAAAAACTAGTCAAGGTTGCTAAGTAACAATGACATTTACAAAACCTGTGCTGCACTTGAAGGTAAGGATATAATGAGAATATTTAAGACTATCATAAATTTTATTAGAAGCAAACAAACCCATTATTCTCATCAAAATAAAAAAAAAACAACTTCAAGCCTGTTCCAGGGCTTGAAAAGTATTTTTTCTGGTATTTGGTTCCAGTCAGGGAATATTTCTTGTGCAGTGATTCAATTAGATGGGAAATCATCGCTCTGATTAAAGCGTAGCTGTTATAATTCAGCTGTTGTTGGTGGTTGTTTGGGTTTGGTTGGTTTTTTTTTAAACTGAAGGGCTTAAAATTAAATTGAATGCTGAGAAGAGGCTGCGGTGTTAATGCAGGAGAGTAGTTTCACTCGGCAGTCCTTCGAGTGTGTACAAAACAGATGCTCCGGAAGGTGCCATGGGTGGTACCCGCAGAGGATGCGGTGGGACCCCCGCGGCCGCAGCCAGGCAGGGCTCACTGGGGCCAAGGAAGCAGGAGCCTGGGAATCGGTGTGTGCGTGGCCCCGGGAGGAAAGCCCTGAAGAACCAGCGCTTCAGCCTCTTGCAACAAAACCACCGCGTGCACAAAAACACACACGAAAATTCCCCTTTTTCCTCCACTCTTTGCCTCTCCCCTCTGTCAGCGGCAGGCAAGGTGGGAGGCAGGTCATATGGCAGGAGACACGGAACTTTGTCTTGCTTTTTCCCCCTCCAAACTCAGCCAGGAGCCATCAAACTCGTACACAGCTTCCCCAGCTGCACACGAGATCAGCTAGAGACAGGGCACGGGGCAGAGATCCCGAGGTGCCCTGGAGCGGAATTACAGCGAGGAGCTGCAAACAAACAGCAGCGGCTCGCTGCCGTCTGCTCCGGGGAGGCTTCCACGCAGAGGTGGCACGACCCGCGGCGTCGGAGGCAATGCACAGCTCCGGCACTCGCCGTGTTTTTTATTCATCGCCAGGTACGAGCATCCCCGGCGGGGCTGCAGCTGCAGCACCTGCGATGCCGTAGGACCAAAATCCCTTGGGAAACAGTGTGCTCCAGAATCCTGACCCCAGGATGGATCGCAATGACTTCCAAAACAGAAAAATGGGAAATGGCAATACTTCAATTTGCTTATGAATTTGAATTATGCTTGAATTCTGCACCGTGTTCTGAATGCCCTCTTTATTTTTAATGCAGTGTTCTGGTATCTCCAAGTCATTGGCTTTCCCTGCCATGAGCCAAGAACGATCACCGTTTCTTCTCAGCCACACTTCCCTGAGCTGGAGGCTGCTGGATCCCAGCACACCACAGCACCATCTAAACCCAAGAATTACAGAAACATCAGCTGCAAGGGAATGCTGGAGGTCTCTGGTCCCAGCTCCTGCTCCAGACAGGGCTCTTGGCAGCAGCAAGACCATCAGTTGCAGCTTCATCTAGTGAAGTCCTGGAAACCTCCCAGGACAGAGATGCCACCTCTTCAGGACTATGTCACCCTCCTTGTCCAGAAGCATTTCCCAATAACTGACCAGAAGTTCCCAACTCACAATTTGTGGCCCCTGTCCTTTGTTCTATAGCTAACACTACGAAGAAGGGTTTGTGTCCATCACTTTCGTAACTGCCCTTCAAATGCTGGTGGGCTGGCAAGGGATCACCCTTAGCTCCATGCTCACCACGCTGAAACAACCCTCATCCCCTCCTCACAGTCATCAACTCCTGACCATCCTCAGCACCTCCACCAGGCCGTCCGTGCTTCCCCCATCCTCTGGAAATCAAAAGCAATGGAAACACAGCCAAGGTGGCTCCTGCTTACCTCTGATCATCTCCATACAGGTTCCCAAGCAGAGGAGAAGTCAAAATGAGCTTCATTTTGTCCAAATAGCAAACACTTCTCTCCCCAGTTGTAAAAATGAAAGAGCAAAGAAAACTCAAGGTCTCAAGCTAAACCTTTGAATTTTCCAACAGTGGATACTCCAGAGAAGAATTTCTTCCTTCGTTCCTGCATCACTTTATCATCTACATGTTTATTTGAAATAATTTTCATGTACAGCTCCATAGACACATTTTTCATTACTGGGTAAAACCCTGCACATTCACACTACTTTTCCCAAGCCCAGTCATGTTATATGACCAGAACAGGACCTTAGAAAGAAAGTCAGAACCTTTATTTTGGAAATACCAAGCAAAAATAGAAACTTCTTTTCCCTATGGCTCTTAATAGTATTTTGGTGTAAAATTCAAATCTGTATTCAAACAAAGGAAGGTAGTAAATTATTGCTGGGAGCCTAATATTTTCTCCCAGAGGAAAGCTATTTCTGCTTGTCACCTTTATTATTTCCACACGCTTCATAATTCAGGTATTGCTGTTGCTCATTATGCGTAACCTTGATTGATCATTTATACTAATTTTAGAAACAATAATGAATGCAGCATGGCTGATACTAATTGATGTTTTCTTTCAGTAATGAATGGTTTGACATCAATTCTGCATGCTAGCTGTTCCTGGGTCAAGCAAGAGGTAGAAACCCAAGTGGGCTTGGGTTGTGACGCCAGGGGTCCAGGAAAAATACGCAGTTGTGGTTAACGATGCCCATGAGCCACCGCTGAAGATCTTGCTTAGAAGGTTTTCATTAACATAGCGTGGTCCTCATGGGGATGGGGAGCAAATCTGTTGTCTGAGCGAGGTCATGAGACGCTCACTGCCGTCCCCGAGCTGCCCACGAGGGCTCAGCTGTGCTGTGGCAGCCGTCACGAGCCCGGCGGGCCAGCAAGCAGCATCCCCCCAACCCTCTCGGGATGCCACGGTTGATATCCCAGGCTGGCAGCAGGTGGGTTTAGGACCTTTAAAGCACTCAACATCTTGGTTCCGACTTACCCTAGAAACTGGCTCCCACCAGCCAGCAGAAGCTGGTGTCGGGAGAGGTGTGCAAGGGTGCACAGCTCAGTTTTCAAAGGGAGGGAGCTGCAGAATGGCGCTTGCAGTGCAGGGCTCCCAGCCCAGGAGGTTGCTTTGCCCAATCCAGAGGCTGTATCACAGCGACAGCTAAGCATTTCCATCCTCAACATGGGTCCAATTATACAGCCGTACATCCCATAAGGACTGCAGGATACCTATGGTTTCGGGCCCTTGTGTGACCTCAAGTTATAATTAAGTGCAAAAGCCAAAATGAGTGACCGCGAGCCAAGCCAGTCCTTAACAGAGCAAGTCAAAGTCAGTGCTCCAATGTGCCAGAGTTATATTTACTCCTGTCATCAAGAACTGATGTGCAGTGCATCAGCACTGCTCTCTATTAAAAAAGAGAAAAAGGATGTACGGGATGCAGGGACAATCTTAGACGGTGGGAACCTGCACAACCTGTGGATTTCGCCGGATGTGCGAATCCTATTAATGCTAATTGGAACTGTAGGATGGAGTAAACTGTGCGACATCCATATTTATCAAACGGATTTGAGATGCATCCACAGATTACATGAGCAACAGGTTAATAAATGAGCGCTGTGGAAATTCAGGTGAGGGATTTCTGACCTCCCCACACCTGGGATGCACCAGCTACAAACGGTAAAAGCATAGGAATAGATGAGGACCTTAGGCTCCTCCAAATAACAAGCTGATCTGACCCTAGGTCTGAGCAAAACAGCAGCCAGGGCGAAGGATTTGTGCCAGCCGCACAAAAGACCTCTTGTTTTGCACAGTCTTCGCCATTTCAGACAGAATATTTCTTTCTGATGTTAAAAGTCCGACTCGGTCACAGCAGGTTGTATCTGAAATTAAAACTGATGGAAAAAGATAGATGTGGAGAAGATTTTCTTTGTGCTTGAAGGGCTGCTTATTTCTTCATGGTTTAAATTTCAGCGATTTTCTGTGTTGAAGGGCAAAAAACATCAAGTTGTTCCATATTTGCCCAAAAAATGGGGGGAATGTTCACTAAACTTTGAGAAACATATCCTAGTGATACAGGTTTCATGAACAGGAGCCAGAGAGCACGGCTGCAGTAAAATGAAGATTAAATTACTGTGAACAAAACTACTTTGGGGACTACCAAACACTGGACTTCACCCATCACCCTTAAGGGCAAGGTCCACAGCCCGAAATATGAAAACTCCGGATCTGAAATTCAAGTTGATGAACAGCCTTGCAGCTCTGCGGCTCCTCCCGTTAAACGCTCGCTTTAAAACCTGGGTTTGGTGGATCTGCATGATCTCTGTGGGCCTCAGAACAACAGCACTGAGCATTTCTCAGCAGTCGATGGGGACGTGCTGACCGAGACCCCGGTGCGGCAGAAATGCTGCTCTCCACTGCCTGCTGGGAACCTGCCCCGTTCCCGGTGGCGGGGGAAGCCTGGGGTGTCACAGCCCACCCCTCCCATCCTCAACACCGATTTTGTGATGTCAAGTGCCTCTCTGCCCTAGCGAGGCCCCATCTGGAGTCCTGTGTCCAGTTCTGGGCTCCCCACTTCAAGAAAGATGAGGAGCTACTGGAGAGAGTCCAGCGGAGGGCTACGAGGATGGTGAGGCGACTGGAGCATCTCTCCTAGGAGGAGAGGCTGAGGGAGCTGGGCTTGTTCAGCCTGGAGAAGACAAGGCTGAGAGGGGACCTTAGAAATGCCTCTAAATATCTGCAGGGTGGGTGTCAGGAGGATGGGGCCAGACTCTTTCCAGTGGTGCCCAGCGACAGGACAAGGGGCAATGGGCACAAACTGAAGCAGAGGAAGTTCCAGCAGAACATGAGGAAGAACTTCTTCCCTCTGAGGGTGATGGAGCCCTGGCCCAGGCTGCCCAGGGAGGCTGTGGAGTCTCCTTCTCTGGAGATATTCCAGCCCCGCCTGGACGCGGTCCTGTGCAGCCTGCTCTGGGTGACCCTGCTTGGGCAGGGGGTTGGACTGGGTGACCCACAGAGAGGTCCCTTCCAACCCCGACCATTCTGTGATTCTGTGAAGTCAATGCCTTTTTACTGTTTGCGATGAAACGAGGCATTTTCAGGAGCGGAGCCGTTTCTGCCAGCGCTTTCCCCAACACACGTGCTGTCAGCATGAGAGCTGCCGAGCCTTAGCCCCTCCGGAGAGGGCAGTGCAAGAGGCAGCATCTTTTTTTTCCCCAGCTACATCCCTCGCTGTCACTTTCGAATAATTTGCCCTCCAATTATTAGGTTAGAAGAATTGATTATGAACTTAAGTCGCACTGCTTTGGGGAATTAAGTTACTTAAAAGGTTGGATAGAATTGATTATAACCTGTCAACAAGCCCAGCTGCCCAGCGCAGGAACGTCACGGTCTGCCTGCAGAAATGGTGTGTTCCTTCTCTCCCACGGCAGGGAGGAGGGGTCGCTTTTGCTGCCGTTATAATTCATAAATGCCCGGTGAAAACCCTCCCTTTTGGTCCGTGGGACGCTGCCGGCAGTGCGGTTTCTTCCAGGGAAGGCAAGAGTAAGCCGGGGCTCCTGGCTTCGCTGCACCCATAGCCAGAGGGCAGCAATACATTCATTTCTCAGCTATTCTGGACCTCTGGAGCAGGTCTAGGTTCCCAGCTCCGACAGCTCCCCTCCTCACCCTCCACGGCATCCATCGCTGGCCACGCTCCTGCAGTTTGCGGGCGTTCGCTGGCACCATTGCCAGCACCATGCACCCGTGCTAACAGGGCGCAATCGCAGCTCCTCAAAGCTGCAACGGCTTTTGAGGTGGCAACTGTCAGTCCTCAACCACTGCGCTTGAAGTAGAGATCAGAAAATGAACCCAGGAATGTGGAAGAACAAGGGTGGTTTGTAGATAAGGTCCCCTTTGCTGCACTAGCTTGATTCATTTCACTGTTGCTTTGCTTTTCTTCGCAACGTTACAGCCCCAATTAATTCATGGAAGCCTTCGAAAAGGCCAGTGCAATTCTGGGATTCACCACCTACTTCCCCCACAGACAGGAAAGCATTAATGCCTGTCACTGAATAAGGCATGAGGGAGATCTCCTCTCGAATAGCACAAGCAGTTCTCCACCACCAGAGATGATTTCAGACCTGCGCAGCTGCAGAGAAGGCTTCCTAGCCTGACCAAAGGAGGCAAAAGCCGACTTTATCATGCAAAAGGAAACTCTAAAGCATGTCACAGAATCACAGCATGGTTGGGGTTGGAGGGACCTCTGGGTCACCCAGCCCAACCCCCTGCCCAAGCAGGGTCACCCACAGCAGGCTGCACAGCACCGCGGCCAGGCGGGGCTGGAATATCTCCAGAGAAGGAGACTCCACAGCCTCCCTGGGCAGCCTGGGCCAGGGCTCCGTCACCCTCAGAGGGAAGAAGTTCTTCCTCATGTTCAGCTGGAACTTCCTCTGCTTCAGTTTGTGCCCATTGCCCCTTGTCCTGTCTCTGGGCACCACTGCAAAGAGTCTGGCCCCATCCTCCTGACACCCACCCTGCAGATATTTGTAGGCATTTCTAAGGTCCCCTCTCAGCGTTCTCTTCTTCAGGCTGAACAAGCCCAGCTCCCCTTGTTGAGCCTAGCAATGGCAAAAGCTGCAAGGGTTTGGCATCCTGTCTAAGCACCAGAGATGAGAAGAGCTTGGTCAGGTCAAGAGACACTGGTGCAGGAGCCTATGGATATAAATTAGACAGGGACTAACGTAGCATCAAAATAAAGAGCAGCTTTCTGGCCATCAAAGCTGAGAAGGCTCTGGAGCAGGCTCCTAACAGCAGCCACGTAGCCAAGAAAGTAACCTCAGGATGGAGTTTGGAGTACCAGTAACTTGACTTCTTTATTTGGCCATAAAGACCTGCCCAGTCCTAGCTCACGTGTCCCGGTATCTTCTGCTGCAGCAGGTTCAAAAGTGCATTTTATTTGCCGTGTTGAATTTCAGAAGGCAGAAATCATCCTTTTCTTGCGTAAAGCTCTGATGAGGGTATTCACATCATTTTAGATGTCTGATTTATGAGCATGAAATAGGCACCTGGCTGCCCTAGCAATGTGGTCCTGTAAAATGATTCAAACCACTTAGTCCCATTAATCATACAGGGAGCACAGCAGTTCTCTGACCTGCTCTCCACGTAACCACTTAATTAACTGAAATGACAGGTATGTGCCAGACACTGAATCTGGCTCTAAATCCAAGTTTTGGATTAAAGTCCTTTTTTCCAGCTGAAGACTTTAACGAAAACATGTGGGAGCCGATCAACACCGCAGGAGAGAGGACATCCACCACCCAGCCTTGGTCAGGCTGCCCAAAGCCACTACCAGGTTATAGGAAGAACTTCTTCCCTCTGAGGGTGACGGAGCCCTGGCCCAGGCTGCCCAGGGAGGCTGTGGAGTCTCCTTCTCTGGAGATATTCAAGCCCCGCCTGGACGCGGTGCTGTGCAGCCTGCTCTGGGTGACCCTGCTTGGGCAGGGGGTTGGGCTGGGTGACCCACAGAGGTCCCTTCCAAGCCCAACCATGCTGTGATTCTGTGATTTGCACAGAGCTGTTGATTTATCATCTACGCAGAAAACGTGGGGTTCAGGATCTCCTCTGACAAGCAGGTATCGGGTTGAAGAAAGGTGCCACCACCGAGCACTGCCAGAGGGCTCCTCTGCGGCAGTGATTTTCCTTAACCCAACTATATATACAGCAATGAGAGAAGTCAGATCAGCTTCTGTAACCGCAGAGGGAAGCCCCACTGTGTTTCTGTGGCACAGAAGACGGGCAAAGTCTTTGAACGAATTCAGCAGATTGAGCTTTCAGCCCGGACATGTCATCTAAAGAGCTGAACTGGAAAAAAAAAAAGTGAGCCCAGCGAAAGCCAGACCAAGTGCTGTTCCTTTGGTTAGAAAGGACAAGCATCGCCCAGGGCTTATCTGCAGTGTCACGTTATCTCTAAAAGAGCATAAAAAACAAAGGGTGGCTTATAGAGGAATCTGCATTTCTTTGGCCAGGTATTTGGATTTAGCTACTAAGGCATCCAAACCTGCTCAGAGGAATAGCAGCCTGGCCACAAATCCTTTGGACATCATTTACATCCACAATGAATTTAAACTGCTACCATCAGCCCGTCATAAAGAGACCCGAGGGACACTGGCCCACAGGCTGAGCGTGGTCCTAATCCCTCCAAACCAGATGGCGTGCATTTACACACCGTATCATCCTTCTAGTTTACCTGGGGGTCTGTGCCAAACGAGAGATAGAAAACTTCACCTCTGCCTGTTTTCCCAAAGCGTTGAACAATGCCAGCTGAAGAGAAATTTCTTTTCCTAATATGCCACAAAATCGTGTTATCAGATAAAGGATTTTCATGTCTCCGGCAGACAGCGCAGGCAAGACTGCTCTCCCCCCCCTCCCCATCATGAGACTTGATAAAACAGTTGGGTCACATCCACCATCCAACAGAGACAGCGATAAGAGTGGCAGCTTCCAGCAAGTCACCTTGAAGCTGATAGCAAGCCCTGGCGAGGCTCCTTGGAGTATCAGTTCAGTGCTAACGAGTTGGAACTAACAAACACGCGGGGAGGCACCGCGGATGGATGAGCATGGGATACGGCTGCACCGGGAGGGCTGTTCTCTGCTTAACCTTGGGGTGGGTAACACAGGGACGAAGGAGGCAGGATCACGGGCGTTGCATCACTCCTCTGCCCTTGACCGGCTATTTTCCATGGGAGCCACGCAGTCCATGGCAGGGAGAGCAGCCCCGGACGCTGCGTGCATCACTGCCATTGCGCGGCAGAAACATTTCTGACCCGAGGAGGAAAGGAATAATCAAAAAAGCCACATTTTATCAGACTCCAGCATACATCTCAGAACTCCAGCCCCAAGAAGACCTAGCAAGATGATAAAACCTTCCTGGCACACTTCACGCCCAGCTCCTCGGCTATCCTACTGGGTGTGAATCATGGGAAAAAAATGAAAATGCCCTGCCTACGAGATAACCTCGGGGATGGTGGTTATTGTCAGAGGCCCGGTGCTCCCGTGTTTCACTCCGCTTATCAGACCCAGCCAACATCAACCATCCGGTGCCAGGGTGAATCATTTCCTCCAGCCGTGCCCGTTTAGGTGAACCACCTACAGATGACTCACAAAACCTGGTAAACAGAAAACATCCCCTCAAAAAAAGGTTCTTTCATCATTATCGGTGATGTGAGGGCCACCTCTCCACTCCTCGCGCTGAGCGCTGCCAGCCACGGGAGCGGGCCATCCTTCTTCGCATCCTCCGTCTGTGACAGAACAACGACAAGGAGACATGCTGCTGCTAATGAGTCAGAGGCTGGATAAAATTAGAGCTCTCTGAAAATCTCCTTTAGCAAGGAACCTCATTTAAGCCACATAAAGTATAGCCAGACCCCTGGCAGCACAATGAACTTATTCAATAAAATAATTGCTTTTGGCAAAACCGCCGTAATAACATCACTCCGGCAAAAATGTGTTTATAGAGCCATCTTCATAGATTACTCCCTTTCTGTCACAGGATAATCGGCTGGGAGAGATCAAGATGCTCCCGGCTCGCAGCTTCTGCTCCCTTGGCAGCACAGCCCACGCGGCCAGCACAGACCAGGCAGAGGAGGAGGAATAAATGACTTGGGACCACCCAGCGTCTGTCTCGCGGGGGAGGAACGCAGCCCCTGTGCCTTGCCCCAGCACTGAGTTTCCCCACAGAAGAAAATTCATTCACGGGCTGACACGAGAAAAGCTGGGACGTTTCAAGGCATCTTGAAAGGACCTGAGCAACAGCCAAGAAGGATACAAGAACACTTCCTTCCACCCAAACAGCCTTTTCGTAGGCTTCTCAAATTTTTCTAGCTTGCAGACACCTGTCCTCTCCTCTCTGCTTTATTTCCTAGGTGAAATACATCTGCTGACACCATTAAGATATAAATGAAATTAAAAGATTTTTGGAACTCGTACTGCAAACAAAGCTGTCTGAGTAATCACTGTTATAGCTCCGCCAAGGTGAAAAGATATTTCAGTACCAATATACTGTAGTTTGGGATTAATCTGAAATGAGAATACTGCTGCTTTCTCCAAAATAACAATAGAAAATCCTTTAAAACCTTCCCTTCTCTTTTTTTGTGGTGGAATAAAGTGTTCCTCTAAAAGAAAAGAAGAGGTCTAGGTCTTTCTATATGGGGATTATCCCTTCTCGACCTTATTTAATATAAACAGAAGAGAATTCAAGGCATTTTTGAAAACAAAAAAATCTGAAACCCTTCAGTTTTAAACTGTAACTAAACAACCCAATTATTTGGTTTGTTTGTAGTCCCTGGGTGTTGTGTGTCACCTGGTTAAACCCGAATGGTTTTGGTTCCCCAAGAGGACAAGCGCTTTCTGCTTTGCTGCCAGCCTTGCACATCCCCACCGGCTTCAGCATTCGGACATTTCTGCCCCAGATCTCTTCAGCAGCAGGAAGAGCGCAAGGGTCAGACAAGTAGGGAAAGATAACAAGGACATCTCTCCAATGGGTCTTGTTCATCTCACTGAGAAGATGGCACGAAACGCCCGAAATGACTGGATTGTGAGGCTCTTTGAACAGTCTCCCTGACATATTTTCCTTGGACATTCATCTGACCAGCTTCGGGCAGACTCAGCTCCCCATCAGCACAAAGGAGCACGGCATTTACCAGGAAAAGCTTTCTGCTGCATAGTCAGCCGACACAAAACTTAGAGGGGAAAAAAAGGTGCAACTCCGCCCTAAACCCAGGTCATGAAAAGAAAAAAGACAAATTATGGAAATATGTCAGAAACCTTCTAGGTTCGTTCATCTCCATTATGTTGTTAGCAGAGTGCAGAAACTAGCACCAAACAGGCTAAGTAGTTTTAAAGCAAGATTCTTCCCCTGTGCAAACGTAGACTTGTAACAGCACTGAAATATCTTTAGCTGCTGAGCCATTTATACCTTCCACGGTGTCCGAGGCAAGCTGGTTATCGGCTGCTCAAATATCCTTGGTGAATAACTATTTTGAATTAATATCTGAATATATGGCTATGGTCGAGTCATTTAAAATGACTGAGTTGAACTGCTCAGGAAGCAACCCTTACAGGACTTTTATGGTGTACAAAGACGGTCATAGTACCGTGTTAAACATGTTTGTAAATCGATGTTGCTGAAAGCTCAGTGGTAATCCAAGTTATTTTCCTAGTGGTCACACCAATGAGAACCTCCATGAACCAACATTATGGAGAATACACAGTGACGCAACGGGCCGGAGTATTGCCAGGGCTTTGCTCAACGCCTTGCTTGGCATCACTAAGGTAGTAACCCCTAACATTTTTATAAAGCAATGGACTTTTTCATGCTTTGAGCAACTTTCTTCCCAGGGGAAGCCTGCATGCTTCCCACACCCCGCCGACCCCAAGCTCATTGTGCCAAGAGACTCCTGCACCCGAGAGACGCAGAAGCATCAGCCCAGAAGCTGCAGGCAGGTGGAGAACGGGACCATGTCCTAACTCAACTATGGGCCGTGGTGAAGCCTGGCAGGGCTTCAAAGCACAAAAGCTGCAGACTAGATGGAAACAGGTCTCTGCACACAAATTTGTGCACTTCCTACAAGCTCAGGCAAAAATAACCACATCTCACATTGGTAGGATAGAATCACAGAATCACAGAATAGTAGGGGTTGGAAGGGACCTCTGTGGGTCATCTAGTCCAACCCTCCTGCCCAAGCAGGGTCACCCACAGCAGGCTGCACAGGACCACGTCCAGGCGGGGCTTGAATATCTCCAGAGAAGGAGACTCCACAGCCTCCCTGGGCAGCCTGGGCCAGGGCTCCGTCACCCTCAGAGGGAAGAAGTTCCTCCTCATGTTCAGATGGAACTTCCTGTGCCTCAGTTTGTGCCCATTGCCCCTTGTCCTGTCACTGGGCACCACTGAAAAGAGCTTGGCCCCATCCTCCTGACACCCACCCTTGAGATATTTGTAAGCATTTATAAGGTCCCCTCTCAGCCTTCTCTTCTTCAGGCTGAACAAGCCCAGTTCCCTCAACCTCTCCTCATAGGGGAGATGTTCCAGTCCCCTCACCATCCTTGTAGCCCTCCACTGGACTCTCTCCAGTAGCTCTTCATCTTTCTTGAACTGGGGAGCCCAGAACTGGACACAGTACTCTAGATGAGGCCTCACTAGGGCAGTGTAGAGGGGAAGGAGAACCTCCCTCGTCCTGCTGGCCACACTCTTCTTGATGCACCCCAGGATCCCATTGGCCTTCTTGGCAGCCAGGGCACGCTGCTGGCTCATGGCCAACCTGTTGTCCACCAGGACGCCCAGGTCCCTCTCCGCAGAGCTGCTCTCCAGCAGGTCCACCCCAAGCCTGTACTGGATAGTCAAAATTCCTAGTGAGACTTGCTGAAAATTAGGTTAAGCCTGGAAATTACCGGTCTGTAATATGCAAGAATCGCATTCTCCACAAAACTCATCCACAGTACCAAAATGAGCACAACATATGTGAGCATGGCCCTGAACTAGCCATTTCATACTATTTCAAAAGAAATGCTTCATATACGACTCCCAGAATAACTGCTCACAAATTAGATGTTCATGTGAAGGGAGATCATCCGTCACTCACAATTTAGGTAAATAAGTAGGACAACGAAAGTTTCAATATTTCATCTAACAGACACATAAGAAAACACTAATTACATTGAAGAAGACTCTTATCCCACTGTCTAAATATTTATTCTGCATTAATCGAAGGAGGGGGCGATGCCCACAGACCAAGAGGCCAAAGGCAGGTACGTGCAAAGCGCTGTGGTTAGCAGACAGCGGGCATGTAGGCACCAGCAGCCCGGTGAAAAATATTGGCACCCTTTGTCAGGCGGCGGCGAGAGGAAAATGAAGACCCTTTTAGGAAGAGTATTGATCAGCCGAGCCCAGCGTGCTGTCTTTGCTGTGGTTGCAAAGGGCTGGCTGGATATTTCCCCGAGCAGGCAGCGGGCACGAGGACGTAAGGAAAAGGGACGCGGCACGCGGTCACCACCGCAGGCGCTGGGATGCGGAGACCTGCCCAGTGCCGAATTACTGCTCATATACGGGGACTGGAAGACACAACCCTGCGCTGGCAGGACTGGGGTGGCAGAGAGGGGGGGTCCTTTGCTGCACCCGCACGTCTGGCAACACAAATCCCTCCATATCCCAAACATGGGCTGCATGGGTTTACTGTGGGTGCCCTAACTTTTGCAGATACATTCAGGAAATGGGTGTAAAAAAAGGCATTTCAGTGTTTTTCCCAGGACAGATGGCGTCCGTGCTGTGGGGATGTGGTGGCACATAGGAGCGATGCCAGGAGACTTCGTCCTTGCACCCAGGCGTGCGTGAAAGTCCAGATATCACGAAGGGTTAATCCCAAGCAGTTCTGGGATGGGCACAGGGCTGCTGCTCCTCCTCTCCTACCAGGGTGCAGGGGCAACCAGGGCTCACAAAGCTCTGCGCGACCAGCAGCCTCATTTTTCCAAACTTGGCGTGCAAGTTTGAGTGCATTTATCAGGAAACTCAGCTCCTCCGCTGAGAAATTGCTTTCTTTGCCTGGACATTAATTTTTCCTTCACTCCCAGCAAAGGAGGAATATTTATTTATTGGTCTCTTGCGTGATTTTTACATTACGCTTGCTATTGTTCAACAAAGATAAATCTTACATTGGACTACCAGTAGCCAAAGACTGCGGTTGTCCCCTTACAGCAAAGCATGTGAAGTTATTTACCACAATTTGCATAAGCCTGAGTTCCCAGAACCTTGAAATCACACCGAAAGAGATTACCTGCAATTGTGTAAAAGCCACGTAGCTCTAATGTGTTCTTTGACAGAGTGATACTGAGGTATAAATGTCTAGTTTTGCCTTCCACTGTTTCTGGAGAGCACAACGGAGAGCGAGCCTTTTCTTCGATAACACAGATACTGAAAATCCGTTTGGCTCCACCGCTAACCCTTTCAAAAGTCTGTTAGCACTCTCCTAAAATAAACAGATCCTGCATTAAATTGGTCCTTTTGAGATCAATTGCGGGTAGGAGTTGGTACAAATCATACTCTGTCTGAAAAGCCTCTTTCTCTGAAGCTGTAAACAGAAGACCATATATTGACACTCTTCATTCAATACTTGCATGGCCTGGCTCAAGACCATAAATTTTTTCGGCATTCCTTTGACAAAAGGTCCTTTAGAGCAAGTGCGATTAATTTCCCAAACAGAGCTATCTCTCAGTTGCTCCCCAAACAAAGATTCATTTGAAACCCTCAGAAAGAAAAAGATATTTGAATTAGTCATTCCCTCCTGTCTGGTTTCTCCCACGCGTACAGTTGCGCACCAAGCTCTCTCCTTCCTCTCCACCTGAAGCACCATTGAGAGCCAGACCCACTCCATACCCCTCCGTTAACTCAGAAATAAGCACCGATTAGCGCACGGGAGCCCAGAGTGCTAAATAACAGAGTGGTCTGAGAAGCAGCCTCCTATACCAAGATGAACAATAATCTACAGCCAACAAGCACAAGTCTGATGTAAAAAATATTTCTCACACCATGATAATATACACTTCAATAGAAAGCACGGTCCCACTTACCACTTGTAGCAGAGATACCTGCTTGTCTAACAGCTTTACTCCATCTTGAGTTCAAACCTTCATCTTGGAGCCAGCGGGACCGGGAGCTTCTTGCCCAGGGTACCACAAACCCGGGGAGACTCTGCAAACAACCTCAGCAAAGAGCAAAACACCTCAAGAACATCCTCAAGAGGACGGGGCCAGACTCTTTGCAGTGGTGCCCAGCGACAGGACAAGGGGCAATGGGCACAGACTGAAGCAGAGGAAGTTTCAGCTGAACAGGAGGAAGAACTTCTTCCCTCTGAGGGTGACGGAGCCCTGGCCCAGGCTGCCCAGGGAGGCTGTGGAGTCTCCTTCTCTGGAGATATTCAAGCCCCGCCTGGACGCGGTGCTGTGCAGCCTGCTGTGGGTGACCCTGCTTGGGCAGGGGGTTGGGCTGGGTGACCCACAGAGGTCCCTTCCAACCCCCGCCATTCTGTGATTCAAAGCATGGGCAAGAGGGCAGGAGAAACTTATATATGCAGCTGGGAACAGGGAAGAGCTTTCAGCTGGAGTGAGGATCACTCTGGCTGGTTTCTCCACATCCGCTGCAATTTGTGGCTCTGCCCTGGTAAACAAGCTGTGGTGGGAACTCCGTTGGCTGCCAGGGCTTTGCATGCAGATTTTACATCTTCTATGACAGGTTCATCAGTATTAAGACTGAACCCCTGAATGCCCCCATGGAATTATTAATTTGGAGGAGCCTCTGCTACTTTGGCCTTGCCTGGGAAAAAGGGTAAGCATTGCTCAGAAGCAGGTCAGTGCCAAACCTAATGCCTGAGCTGGCTTCTTTCCAGGTGAATCATTTATTAGAGTGGGGAAGAGAGGAACAAAAAAAACCCACCCCAGCCTGTGTCACAACAACAATAAAAAGCATGAAAAAACCCAAACAAAGCAGCCAGAGCTGCAAAACCTGTGTCCTCTGTGCGTAAAGCGAAATACACTCTGTGTTAGCAACAAAGGCTTGAGAAAAATATCGAGCACCCACCGAGACCACGGCTGGAGCAGAGCGGCGGATGCCTTGCCAGTGGGGCTGTGGGCTCCGGGGGCTGCCTGCCAGCCCTCGCTCCCTCTCTCGCCCCTCCATCACCCCAACTGCTGCATCAGATGGGCTTCTGCCAGCAAGAAGCATGGGGCTGGGGGAACCTCTCCGAGCATCCATCCCACGCGTGTGGGAGCGGAGCCACCAGCACCACACCTGCTGGGGCATGGAACCACCCCGGCTTCTCCACCAGTGAGCCTTTCCTCTAGGCAAACAGATCAGGAAACTCAGAAATAAAAACTCAGAATCTGCAGAGAACAGCTGTGAGGGTGTGCATAATGCATAGATATGTATATAATATCCAGGCTTCGTTTCCTGCATGGTGCTTGCTGCCCACACGTGTGTACTGCTGCACCGCCAGGTCCCGGCGAGAGTGACCCTCTGCCCATGCCACCAGAGAGACCCTCACCAGACCTCTGAAGGGCTCCCTGACGAGCAAGGTTCACCTGATGGCACAGGGCAGAATATCTGAAGACTTGGATTTGCTGGGAGACTGGGAAATTCAGGACTAAAGGGCTGTACAGTAACTGTCTAAATTTTCTGTAAGGTTTTAATGTGATATTTAACACCACAATAATTTCTGGCTTTCTGACAGCCTTCTTGCCCCAGTCAGTGCAGAGACAGCCCTGCTTTAAGCATGGTTTGAGTTCGGTGGCATCTTCCCAATTCCATCTCTGTGGAAGGATGCAAAGCATCTCCTGCTCCCTCATGGCACCTACAGGTAGTGAGCACTGGAGAAGACCTCAACTAAGATGAGCTTCAGCAAAAAGCCTGAGGGGAAAATAATAGTTCTGTCTCAGGGGCACCTTCATGCTCTGATTTTGGGGTGCTTGACTTCGAAGACTTCACAGTGTTGTGTTGGCAGAGCCGGCACGGGCTCGGTTTGGGACTGATTTCCGCTGCTTCGAAGTCCCAGATCATTCATTCAATTATGTGGAGTGATGGACATAACCGCCAGAGCTCAGCCCCGCAAAGGGAGGCCCCCAGCACCTCCAAGTCCACTGACTTGGACAAAAGCTAAAGGCACGGTGCCTTGCTACACCCAGCCTCCACAGCACACCCAACTGTGCTATTAAAATCTATACCTAAGGTTTTCTCAAGCCCTTCTTCACAGCCTGAGGGACATTATTTATCACAGCTCAAAGAACAATGCCAACTTTTAAGGCTTTTACTGGCTTTTTCGCTCTGTTACAAACAGGCTTTTCACTTTTTCTTCCTAGCACCTTCCTCTCCGTAAGCAAATTGAATCCAGACGCCTGGGGAAGTGACCTTACTCTTCTTCCATAAATAGTAAAGACATAATTCACACAGGCTTTCAGCAATGGCAATTTCCTCGCTCACAACCGCCTGTGTCTTAAACGCAACACGGACGCTCCACCTCTTGCGTACTCCCAAATGTTAGAGTCTCCCCTGGACAGGCTCACGCTGGGTTATAAAAACTACCCCAAAAACTACAGTTTGCAGAACCCAGCAATACCCTACACAGGGCAATCCCCCTCCTGGCTCGCTCGCTGGCACGCAGCGGTGTCACTGCTTTCTTCTCAGCGGTTCATCCCCTACTGCTGCTGCGTATGAAGTTCAACGGAGCCCGAGTCCTGCTGAGCACCAGGACTGTCCTCAGCAGGCAAGCGAGCAAGGATTCTGTCCCCTACACCCCATGGATTTTAAGCCAAAGATGCTGCAGCGCCGCACGCCAGAGCCCCTTTCCATCCCCTGTCCCATGCGTCGCTGCGTCCAGGACTGCTCTGCCATCACACCTCCTGATACCATCCTGTAGAATGTCAGTGCCATCTTCTATAGCCCACCAAGGCTTTGATTGCCACCTTTTTGTCTGTCACCAATCCCCATAAGGTACCTGCTACCATTCTTGATGGCAATTTAATTCACGTTAGGAAATTACTTTAACATTAAGCACCGCCCTTCATGCAGTTACCGCGGTCCCCCGTCACTCCGGCAGCCCTTCGTGCCTTTCGATTTGGGATGTTCTAAGGTGACAGCTCCTGGGTGCAAACGATCTCAGCAGCGTCAAGCCCTGGGTGCCAGCTGCAGATCTGGCTTGCAAGGTTTTCTTCTCTCTGGAGCTTGGGCTGCGCTCCACCACGCTGAAAGGATGAAGAGGCTTTTAAGCATCCTCAAGCATCCACGGCAGTGTGCTTTGATGCCCTTCAGCTTGCTCACTGGGCAAAACGGCCTTACTGCTAATGAGAGCAAGGGCTCTTTCTTTCCTCAAATGTCATCACGAGTTCTTAACAACTTCTTAAACTCCTGAAGACCTCCACCCTCAGCCTGGAGACCATTTCCAGCTCTTAGAATCATTTAGGCTGGAAAAGACCCTTAAAATCATTGAGTCCAACCCATAAACCTAACACTCTCAAGTCCACCACTAAATCCTGTCCCCAGGTGCCACATCTACACGTCTTTCAAATACCTCCAAGGATGGGGACTCCACCACTTCCATGGGCAGCCTGGTCCAGTGCTTGATAACCCTTTTGGCGAAGACATTTTTGCTAATACCCAACCTAAACCTCTGGTCCCACCCCAAGCTCCCAGCGCAGAGACGAGCACCCATAAGCCCCATGGTAAATGCCATGAGCTCTGCATTTACACATGGCCATCGGCTTTATTTACTTGGACACACTTCTGCACTCCCCAGTTTATGAGTTTAATTCCCTTCCTGCACTCACTGATGAGAGAAATTAGCAGCTCTTTAACTTTGCTTCGGTATTGCCAATTCTTCTCTCTCCTCTGCTGCATCTTCACCCCATGCCTTACTGCTTTCACATGAAGGTTGGTGCTGGTGGAGCTCGCTTCTACCCATGCATCATTCAGGCACCGCCTTCCCCGGGAGCATTGCCTACATATTTTTCAGATGAATCTCTACCTCCTTTGCGCAGGTTGAATACATCTCACAATCCATTTGCAGTACAGCACAGAAGCAAAACCCTTCCTTTAATATCACTTTGCTAGAGTGATCATGGGGCGAGTGCTCACCAGTGCCGTGCAGCGCACCCAAAGGCAAGAGTATGGAGGCACATCAGGAATATCGAACCCACTGGGAGCTTTAGCAACATCCCACAAGATGTAGCACCTCTATTTCAGTTTTTTCATTCCTATAATCCCGTACTTATTCACTAAAAGCTTCCCTTTTTATCCCATCTCTGTAGGTCTCCAATTATTTCGTCCTGACATGATATGCAAGTGTCACCCAGGTCCTATGCAAGGTGTAAGAGCTGGAGAGGAAGCAATTTCTCTCAATAATCAGCCCTGTATCATGAAAGTTTTGTCGAGATTGGGACTGGAAATTGCCACATGGTAATCGATAAACTACAAAGGGAAGCGAGAACTATTTTAAGATGCATTTTTTTAAAGAATGAAAACATGCATCTGAAAAGTGTCACTTGGGAGAGCAGTCAAACCACATCAGGATGCGAAGGAGTGACAGGAACAGCTTTAGGTAATTTTACATTCATGGAGCAGATCAATAAGAATGAGGAAACCTGGTTTTCAACCAGAGGTGATTTGTGTGTAGGAAAAGAAAATAATGATAATGGAAATATGAAAGAGGTAGAAAAGGAAGGCTGTCATGTAAAATCCTACTCAAAAGTCACCATTCTGGGAAAAAAAGGCAATTCCCCCTCCCCACATAGCCAGCCCTCTCTGCTGACCTGCCTGCTGAGGTCGGCCCGAGATGTAGGTGTGCTCAGAGGTAACAAGGTATTGTGCCCTGTACAATGCTTTTATGCAGTGTTTCAGCTGGCTATCTGCCATTAAAACTAATCATAGGTGTAAAAATCTCTTTTATGAAGTAACTTCATGTCTTCCCCGTACCATTCAGGTTTGACCATTTTTGGTGACTCATCAAAAGAGAAGTTAAACTGCGCATGGACATACTGCTAGTTGGTTATAATCAAATGAGTAATTAACCCTTCTGATTTTGCTATTTTCAGGTTACTTTTCCTGCACATTTGATACCAGGTAATATTCTGAAAAGCATCTGGATGGCTGGCAGAAAAACTCAGCCTCTTGTGCGGGCGGAGGTGGTGGGGATGCTCGAGGGCGGCGTTGCTGCTGGGATGGATGGAGGAGACAGAGGTCTGGGAATTAACGACTTGCTCAAAGGACACTTCCCAATGTCCCCATGCATGACGCTGCCCATAACCCCATGCCTATCTGAAGACAGACATCGCCCCAATTTTTCTGACATATCACAGAGATGCCAAGGGCAACACGTGTGATTTTACCCAGGATACCTTCACCTCCTTTGTCATTTCCAAAAAATAAAAAAAAAAATTGGTCCTCTGAAAATCTATCCCAAAAGATGCAGCCCCCAAGGCATCACCAGGGGATGAATCCTCCCACAGCACAACATCTCTGTGCAGAATTTCCCAGCTCACTTCGCATCGCGCGCCCCGATGGTGCACCTTTACCCCTGCACGTTGAAAGAGCCAAGGTGAAAATGTGTTTTCCTTCCCTGTCCCTGGCAAAAGGCCAGTGACTCCAGCCCCGTAAGCTTCCACAGACCTGCTTCATAAATCTTGTGGGCTTAATTGATTTGATTTTGTTGGCTGGCAAACTTTGCAGCATTCAGTTGGAATGCGTGCTGGGCCAGTACATAAACTTAATAAAAAGATGATTCAGGGTTTTTTAATTCCTAAATAGCTTACTAGGGAAAAGCCACGAAGTAGTTTCAAAGTAATATTCTGAAGAGCACCTGGAGAGCAGACCTGCTGTGCCTGAAGGTAAAGAGATTTACCACTGCAGTAACAGTGCCAGTACTCATCAAAAATTATGCTAAATATTTTGTTTTTCACTGACAATATCGTGCCGCACACCTCACAAGTCCTTGTAACTGCACTGCAGTGAAGCTGCCAGCAAGCCCCCAGGGAGTGGACGGTACCTCAGCGTTACCATTGCCAGATGCAACAGGGGCAAAGACCACAAACGATTTGGCATCTCAGAAGATGTTCCAAACCACCCAGCTGGATTTCCTAGAATCATTGAATGGTTCGGGCTGGAAGGGACCTTTGAAGGCCATCCAGTCCAACCTCCCTGCCATAAGCAGGGACATCTACACCCAGAGCAGGTTGCTCAGAGCCCCGTCCAACCTGGCCTGGGATGTTCCTAGGGATGGGGCAGCGACCACCTCTCTGGGCAACCTCTGCCAGGGTTTCACCACCCTCATCATGAAATCTTTCTTCCTTACGTCCAATCTATATCTCTCCTCTTTCAGTTTAGAGCCATTATGCCTTGTCCTGTAGCAGCAGGCCCTGCTAAAAAGTTTGTCCCCAGATTCCATGTTTGATGATCTCTGGTACCTGCTTTGCAAAAAAGAATCAGGGGGGCCAGCGACAAGTTGTTCCCGTGCTGTGGCAGCCTGCACAGCCTTCAGCGGTGAGCCCACCCCCTGCACTGCCCAAGTGCAAAGGGGTCCAAGGCAAAGGCATCACTTTTTTAGGCTGTTATGGACACACAGAAACACAACACAGAACATAGACACCACTTCCAGCTGTTACAGCTGTGCTGTGAGGGTAGCACAGGCTCCCGCACCATCAGCTACTTGAGTTAAAACCAACCGAAATACAGAGCAAGCCATTAAGAGCATCTGCATTATCTCAAATCAATTTGTCTAATTAACAACCTGGAGAAACATGTTAAAGTTTCCTTCCTATTTTTTTCCAAGCCATTAAGAGTCAAAATTTAGCCAGAAAAAGAATTGCACCAAAGTCACCCTGGACAGAAGTTCTCCCTGCAAAAATCAAGTGTTTTCCTACTTGGTTCAGAGCAGAGGAAACAGATGTTATGATGGTTAATCTCTCCTGTAAGATCCATTTGAATTACTAGATGACCCAATACCACAACAGCTAATTACCACAGTCTTTAGTATATCCATCTTCATACCCTAGTGAGATAAGAGTGATTATCTTCATTTTACTGATGAGAAAATAAGGTACTAGGATATTGAGTGCTTTGCCCGAGGTCACGTAGGAGAAACAGAAGACAACAGGACCTGAAATCCCAAGTTCTTTTGGGGTGTCAGCCTGCTCTGCCACCTCAGCCGTCCTTCTCTGGGGAGCGGTGGCACCCCCAGCCTCATCATCTCATCACCAGGGGATGCACAAATGGGAAGATTCTCCTAAATGATGAGTGGGTCAGGCTGAGACAGACATCTGTAGGGGGTGTCCCACCCCCCCAGTTTAAATAAGGAGGTGTTTGCTGCCACCTTGGAAGCAGTTGGAGTGGGATGCTCTGCGGAGACATCAGTTTCTGACTTGTTTTTCCTTTAGGGTGTTTGTCCCCGTCGCATATAAAATACTCTGGCTGAAACTGTACAGTCATGCTTCGCAAATGAAGGAAAAATATAGCAAAAGCCATGCATTTTTAAAGGTATAACTATTTATCCCAATGTTGTTACTTTAAGTAGAGAGAAGAAAGGGAAAGATGGGGAGACGGAGCTGAGAAAATGAATTAACACCTCTATTCCAAAGGAAAATGCTCACATTTTATGTGAGAAAACAAGAACCAGGCCCCGAGAGCACGTGGATGATAAATGATGACAGTGGGTATGAAATCCAAGCGTAGGTGGCCAGACTTAGCCCCCCCATGCTTGTGGCAGCCACCCCCTTCTGCCTCTTCCCCAGGGCGAGGAGGGTTTGTGGTTCCTGCCGGAGCTCCTCACATCCCCATCACCAGCTAATGCAGTGGCCTTCATCCCAACAAGTCTGCCAGAAAGGAGGCTGATCCACACAGGGCACCAGCAAGGGCATCCCCTGCGAGCACTTGGTTGCTGCCAAAGAGCAGATGCTGCAAAAATTTCAGCTTTTTTGTTTTTTTTAAACCTTGGGGACAAAAATCAGATTTAAATGTGGCCTGCCTGATTGAGTCCTCTGGTTTAGTTGCCCTTCTAGGGAAAGGCTGAGAGAGCTGGGCTTGTTCAGCCTGGAGAAGAGAAGGTTGAGAGGGGACCTTAGAAATGCCTCTAAATATCTGCAGGGTGGGTGTCAGGAGGATGGGGCCAGACTCTTTCCAGTGGTGCCCAGCGACAGGACAAGGGGCAACGGGCACAAACTGAAGCAGAGGAAGCTCCAGCTGAACAGGAGGAAGAACTTCTTCCCTCTGAGGGTGACGGAGCCCTGGCCCAGGCTGCCCAGGGAGGCTGTGGAGTCTCCTTCTCTGGAGATATTCCAGCCCCGCCTGGACGCGGTGCTGTGCAGCCTGCTGTGGGTGACCCTGCTTGGGCAGGGGGTTGGACTGGGTGACCCACAGAGGTCCCTTCCAACCCCAACCATTCTGTGATTATTCACACAGCTTCTCATTCATAGATTTGTAGCACACGAAGCACATTTCTCCTGCAAACGCCAGCTCAGTGCTCATGCCATCGCTTATTCCCATACCTTTCCAAAGCTGACATCAAACAGAACTCACGGTGCTACTATCAACACAGACACTAACCGGCTAAATAAACCCCCCGGGGAGATGTGCATATGGCTTCGCAAGATATCGATCTCAATTTCCAAAATATCTGTTTGCAGACTTTACCTTCAGTCGTTCCTGCAGCTCCACCAATTAGAGAAGGGAAGGAGGAACGGGGGTAACACCAAGCAGGTTTTGTCGGGGCTTAGCAGGATTTTCATTTCTGTGACAGAAGCCTGCCTATTCCTCTGACAAAATAGCAATTAAAAAAACAAAAGCAAAAACCTGCATCATTTTTTCCAGCACCAACAGATGTCCTGCAAGTGTTCATCTAAAATATTGCGAGGGTTATTGCAAAATGTTATGAACTCATGTAAGGCAGTTGAAATGTTATGCTCGGTACATTCATCTGTGCTCACAATTAAGAAACGTGGGAGAAATATGGCCAATAAACCCCCTCCATGTATGAACAATTAAAAAGCAAGACTTGATTGGGAAGAACCTAAAAAAAGGAATAAAAAAATCTTTTTGTATACGCAGTGATCTCTTTCTACGCATAATAAATGGCTGTTTACACAGGAGAGAAGACGACATTGTGCACAATGTCTGACTTTGGCTTGTGCTGGAGGACCACGGAGCAGTCCCCGAGTGCCAGGCTGGGCGCAAAGCTGAGCCTTTCTCCCCGACCAAGCTCACCGCCTGCCAGAAGGCGTGAGGCAAGGTGGGTCTTGTGCCAGGACACGGAGGATAGGGCTGGGGATGGTGTTTTTTTTCAGCTAAATTCTTTTGGTCAAAGGACTCTTGTTCATCAAAACCAAAATTGGTCATTGCAAAGGGCTGTTTTCAGCAAGTTCCTAGTACAAAAGCTTTGAAACTATTAACAGCTCTCGTAATAACCTAAAAATGAAATACTGGTTTTCAATTTAAGCCAATTACATTGGTTTAAATACGTTTTTCAAACTGGCTGAAGAGAAACAGCCCGAATAACAGACAGACATCATCTTTGGTTTAAATTGTCAGTTCACATAAAACTCCACGTTTTTCCATACTTACCTAGGGAAAACATTCGAAGCTTGAACATTTGCAGGAATAGAAAGACTATTCTCTACTTCTAATAACTGTTGCTTTTGTAACACTTTCTTGCCAAACTCATTCCCCACCTTAAAACCCACCGAGAGAACATCCTCACCCAGATGTTGCATCTCCTGTTACAGACAGCTCTCCAGCCTTGTGAATTAAAAACTCATTTTTGGCTGGGGTAGAACAGCTATGCTAGACATAACTGCTGTATCTATGGACTCTGCTGTGGCTTTTAATCCCACAGAAAACTCTCTGGTCCCCATCCGAGAGCTAAATTTTTAATGTTTTGTTCTCATGCCAGTTTTTGCAGGTAAACCGGCACTGCTGCCTCACCTTACACATGGTAACTGGGATGCAGCAGCCACTTCAATCCTAGAAAACCGAGATATCTGGTTAAAAACACTAATCATCTCCCTTCAGGGCAAGAATCTAAAATAAACCCCAGCTACAACATTACCAGATCATCCTCCTTTCATCTGCCATGCGATGCTGTTTCCCCAGAGTGATGGTTCATCCTCAGGCTGGTGCTAACCAGACTGCAAGATGCAAAAGCAATCAGCTTCGTTAGCTTCAGCCTAGTTTACAGGTTTGCATGAAGTAGCTGTATTTTATTAATCACACCATAATCTCACAGTGACAGGTTGCCCAGAGAAGCTGTGGCTGCCCCCTCCCTGGCAGGGTTCAAGGCCAGATTGGATGGAGCTCTGAGCAACCTGGTCTAGTGGAAGATGTCCCTGCTGATGGCAGGAGGGTTGAGACCAGATGATCTTTAAGGTCCCTTCCAACCCAAACCATTCTATGATCCTCAGTTGAACATCATCTGGGCTTCACCCCAACATGGGGTCACGACATGCTTGCAACCTTCAGGTTCCTCTGGAAGGATGCTGGAAGAGATCACAGAATCACAGAATGTTCGGGGTTGGCAGGGACCTCTGTGGGTCATCTAGTCCAACCCCCTGCCCAAGCAGGGTCTCCTACAGCAGGCTGCACAGGACCACGTCCAGGTGGGTCTTGAATATCTCCAGAGAAGGAGACTCCACAGCCTCCCTGGGCAGCCTGTTCCAGTGCTCCGTCATCCTCAGAGTGAAAAAGTTCTTCATAGAATGGTTTGGGTTGGAAGGGACCTTATAGATCACCTGGTTCCACCCCCCTGCCATGAGCAGGGACATCTTCCACTAAACCAGGGTGGTCTGAGCCCTGTCCAACCTGGCCTTGAACACTGCCAGGGAGGGAGCAGCCACAGCTTCTCTGGGCAACCTCTGCCAAGGCCTCACCCCCCTCACAGTGAAGAATTTCGTTGTTGTATCTAATCTATCCTCTTCTAGTTCAAAGCCATTAAAACCAGGCTCTTCTCCAGAGGGTGGTGGCACTGTACACTGCTGTACCCTCGTTGGAAAAAAAAGCCCCAACTTTTAAATAGTTTTACAAGCTTGAAGGGTCTTTGGTGACATTTAGCATCCTTTGCAAATCTCTTGCATGGGCAGAGGAGTAAAAGGATTAGGGAAGAAAATGTCACCATCTGAGCTTGTCTTGGGTCTTAGTGCAAGGAGGCAGCCAAGGCTCTGCTGAATATTTAGCAACTACTTACGGCGCGCTGTGTTGAATATATCATCGACGCATTAAATTCAGCACCGTCACCAGGCAGCCACGGCAAGGCAGAAGGCTCAAAAAAGCCTTTCTTGGATTTAGAGCTTTCAACACATGATGTCTGTAAAAACCCGTAGATTAACTTGAATCTGAACGCGGAAACGCTTGCTTAAACCTCTCAGGGAAACTCAGTCAAGGGAGTTTAAACCTTTCGTGAATATTTCTGCTCCTGACGCTTCGCCCTCTCAGGAAATCCACATCCATTTTATTTGCTGTTTGTTAAAATGGTAGAAATTCAAGCTAAAGTAATTTTACCTTGTACAGAGACAGAAGATATGTAAAAGCTACAGCAAAAACGTAACCTTCTAAAGAGGAATTAATTTAATAGGAAGGAAAAAAACAGATATGAAAATATAGTGATGCTGTGCTGCCATTCAGTGAGACCTGGACAGGCTGGAAAGTTGGGCAGAGAGGAACCTGATGAGGATCAACAAGGACAAGGGCAGGGTCCTGCACCTGGGGAGGAACAACCCCAGGCACCAGTACAGGCTGGGGCGGACCTGCTGGAGAACAGCTCTGTGGAGAGGGACCTGGGTGTCCTGATGGATGACAGGTTGACCATGAGCCAGCAGTGTGCCCTGGCTGCCAAGAAGGCCAATGGGGTCCTGGGGTGCATTAGGAGGAGTGTGGGCAGCAGGTCGAGGGAGGTTCTCCTCCCCTCTACTCTGCCCTGGTGAGGCCCCATCTGGAGTCCTGTGTCCAGTTCTGGGCTCCCCAGTTCAAGAAAGATGAGGAGCTACTGGAGAGAGTCCAGCGGAGGGCTACGAGGATGAGGAGGGGACTGGAGCATCTCTCCTAGGAGGAGAGGCTGAGGGAGCTGGGCTTGTTCAGCCTGAAGAAGAGAAGGCTGAGAGGGGACCTTAGAAATGCCTACAAATATGTGCAGGGTGGGTGTCAGGAGGATGGGGCCAAGCTCTTTTCAGTGGTGCCCAGTGACAGGACAAAGGGCAACGGGCACAAACTGAAGCAGAGGAAGTTCCAGCTGAAGATGAGGAAGAACTTCTTCCCTCTGATGGTGACGGAGCCCTGGCCCAGGCTGCCCAGGGAGGTTGTGGAGTCTCCTTCTCTGGAGATATTCCAGACCCGCCTGGACGCAGTCCTGTGCAGCCTGCTCTGGGTGACCCTGCTTTGGCAGGAGGGTTGGACTAGATGACCCACAGAGGTCCCTTCCAACCCCGACCATTCTGTGATTCTGTGGGATCCTGTGATATTTTGAATTGGGAGTGTTCCTCGCAGCGTGTATTCACCCCATTCAAACAACCTGAGGTTATTAGGTAAATACAACTAAACCTGGGAATGACTTACACCGATTTACTTCTTGGGGGGCAATGCTGATGGGGAGTCTCTACAAAACATACGCATTTATTCTGGCCCCCACTGCAAATTAGGAGTAAAAGCATCTTGCAAAGGGGAACGTGGACCTTTTGCTACACCCATTCAACCACGCGACTTACCTGCGTCCTCGGAGCGACGAGGGCACCCTAAGGTGCCTATCGTTCGTCATCATTTCTGTGAATGATCGCTGTGGGAGTACTAAAATAATTATCAGTGTTAATAATAATCTTAATAGAGCATCGCTCATGCTCTTCATTAACTGTTATTAATTATTAACAGTCAAAGTGCCATGTTTGCTCAGGTCCCGTTTTCTCTACAGCCCGTAGCAAAAACAAAACTGTCATGATTTATACAGGTGAATTTAGCAGCCTGTTCAGACTTGATTTGACTGTGATATAAATCAGCTCCCCAGCTTTCTGTTCGGGAATGAATTACTTGTTAACAGAATAAATATGTATTAGCAGATCAGACGTGGATAAGTTGTTTGTCACATCGCTCACAGGGTATGATTCATATTGCTGTACATGGGTTTGGCTGGCTGTGATTCCTCCTCTCCGCGTGCTGGTCACAGCCGGGCAGGAGGGGCTGCAGCTTGTCTGCAACTCCCACCACCCCTGCATGACCTGAGCCAAGACTGCACTGACCACATTCACCTCCTGTGTTTCTTACGGGGGCTTCGGGGGAGCTGGAGCAAAGCTGGTGGCAAGGGACAGGGGTGGCACAAAGGACATGAGAAGAGAGCAGATGCAGCTCTCCATCTGCAAATGACCCTCTTCATACTAAGAAATAACAGAAGAATTGACACAGAGATCCACCTCCAAGTCAATGCTTGCAAAAGCTAGAATTGCGAGGTACAGGGCATTTCTAATTCTTCATCATATCATTGCAAAAGTGTAATGAAATCATTTTAGTTCCTTTTTTTTCATTTCTATCCCTCTAAATTCCTTTTTTTAAACCGCTTTTTAGTTCCTAGACTACTAACTCCTGGAGAGGGGCAGGCTGGAAGCAGACACAGAGACACAGATGGTTAAAGATCTGGTGCCACACCAGACAGGCGATCAACACAGCCGGGCTCCCTCACCTCATCTTCTCAGCTGGGTGGCCCAAGACACTTCTCCTGGGATGACAAAGCTGCCATGAAGTCAACAAGGTCTCAGAGGAGGTGCAGCCATCCCAGATGGAGACATTTCTGAACAGAATTGGTCAAAATCTGCAATTTTCCTCTGAGGAGCAACTCCACTTTCATCACCAGCTTTTGCTTCCTTCAAGCTTTTCTGGTTTTCGTTCCTTAAAACACTGGAAAATCCTCCCATCTCCGCAGAAGACATGTCTGAGATCATCTTTCAAATCCCAGCTTGTTGGCCACTGCACCTGGAAAGCGGTAACAGATATTCGACACCCAACATGCCAAAAAGAGAGACAGCATTTCAGCAGATGACTAACAGGAACCCCGGTGTGACTCAGCAGGAACACATGTTTTCAATGATAACAGCTTAAATGAGTCTTTAATCTTTCACACAGAAAAAAACACTACAAGAAAAAAATCCTGACCTTATTCTTGCCAAGGAACAGCCTAGGAAGAGCTGGCCTAAAATAACAAACTGGAGAAATCCAATGCATATTTTAAAATGTAATAATGAATTGAGTTCTCATTTAATCTTCTCCAAATAATGGAGAAAATTGTACAAGGCAACTATGAAATGAAATATTGACTATTCACTTTCCATAAAATGGTAATTTCTTCTATTTGTCATAAAAGATCTAGGGACCATGTCCCCATCCAGTGGTGTCTGTCAAATTATAGGAAAACTCTATACCTGACTGTTTTTATAAACTAAACAGTTGGTTTGAGGGAACAAAGAGGAAACTACATCTTGGCAAAGACCAGGTCTCACCAAAGCGCACCGTGAACATGCCACTTTTGAAGGTTTTTACTTGAGTGCAGCATAAAAACAAAGGTAAAAATTAATTTGATAGCATCAACTGTCTTTCCCAAAGACACTGAATGATCAATGTCGACAGCAAGTCAGGATAAATGGAGCGTTACGTAAACAGATATTGCCTACAAGTCCCTGATTTCGTGGATGCTCTTGTATGGATGGGATTCAGCGGTGCTGTAGTGAGCATTTGCTGGCATCTCAGATGACCTCCCATCATCCGAGACACCCATGGGGGCTGGCAGAAACAACACGGGATTTAGAGGGGACTTCCCTGGAGTGGGAACTGGCAGCTCAGGAGGATATCACAGTGTACTTAAACTGGGACAAAACGCCTGTATTTAGACAGTTGACTTGGATTTAAAGCACCTTTAATTTTAGGCAAAGTATCAGCAGCACCACACAGATATCTGACCTCAAGGATGTGCAGAGGCCAAGGAGCAGAGCACAAAGCACCTTGTGCAGGTCAGCATCTGTCACCGCTCTCCTTTCTCCATAAAGTCCATGGGAGAAATTGGTGAATCCCCACAGATCCTCTAAAACAGCCCAACATCTCAACAGTTTTTGAAGAGAGTTGGGTTTGCCAAGCTCTTAGCTTGTGCACAATGCATTCTGCGTTCAGTGCTTCAAACCCCAGAGAAGACAAAGTTGAATTAATTCGCACTGTGGTTAGAAATAATTCAAAGAATTTCTTAATTTGAGCTGGTTAAAATATTCAGATCATATGAGGAGGGGTAGAACGAAGGATAGGAGCATCCGACAGCGCAGCCACTGCTCCAGGGTCAGGCACCTCCAACAAAAAGGGCTTCCCCTCTCAGAAAAATCTCTAAAAGCTCTGCAAAAGTGAGAAGTGCTGGAGCTTTGCCCTTTTATTTATTTTTTTTTTGGCAGGGCGCAGGCTGCCAGAGATTTGCCAGAGCAGCTTCTGCCAGACACCTTCACCTTTTCCTTCCCCCCGTGGAGGCTGCTCACCGGTGTCTGCTTTTTTTGAGGTTTTTGGCACAGGGAGAAAAGGGGCCAGCAAGTTAACAAATTAGACATGTTCCACCTGGACAAGCTGTCAAAAAGCTAATTTTACTTGGTCACGTTGTAACCTACCCTCTATAACTTGCTACATAGCTAAATGATGGAGAGCACTGCTCAGATTCATAAAATATTTTACTGAGAGTAAAACAGACCTCATAGACTCATTTCTCATTAAAAAGGTCAACGCAGTGAACATCTGATGCTGTATAACTCTGAACCAATTTAACAGGTCAAGACTAATCCAATGCCCCGGATTGGTCTGAATTCATTTCTGCTGGGGAAAAAGAAAAAAAACCGACAGTTTTCCAACAAACTGTTGGGATTATGTACTCCGGCCCTATATTTTTACAAGGCACCACCAGAACCTTCATCAAACCACATCTACCTGTTCTTCAAGACCAAGAAGAGTTTCATGTTACGAATTAACACTTGGAACGGATAAACAAGGAGATGTAAATCCCACCAGGAATCAGAACACCTATTTACCTCTGCCAGGAGCAGAGGCAGTGACAGCCTTGGGAAGAAGCCAATCCAAGTGCTGGGAGGCGAAACAGTGGATTACATTCTGAAAGATGTCGAGTCTCCCATCCAGCACAGGGGGGAACTTTAAGTCCTCTTGGTTTTATTTCATATCTAAAATGCAGGGACATTTAATGGTTTGCGGGAGCTGCTTTTACTTCGTGGTTTCTGTGGCTTTTTCTGATGGGTTTGGATCTGCTTTTCCATTTCATCTTCAGGGAGCAGCTGACAGCACCTCCTCATACATTTCCCATGACAAGGAATGGGAATTCCTCGTAATTACATCGTTTCTTGCTGTTTCAAGGCAGCTCTCACCACCAGTGGTGGCCCAGGCTATTCCCTTTCTTAGAAAGTCTGGGGTGAGGAGAAGAGGTGACCTCTGGGGGGACCCCACAAGCCAGGATGTCCCCAGGGCTCTGGGCAGGGGAAAACCCCAGGAGCAGGCAATGCTTTGTGTTCTTTGCTGCAATTATGGCACAAATGCTCATTTTCAGCAAAGATAAAGCTACTTAGCACAGAAACCCCATCCACATGGCTTGGTTCAACCCAGAATTTGCCACATAATTCATTATTATTCCAACAAAACAGATTTTTAACAGGCAAAAGCCATTGCTGCTGCGATCTGTTGCAGCAGGAGTAAAACCTCATCAGCCAGTTGTCCGTGCCTGGGGATCTGAGCGCAGCACAAACCGCTCTCAGTCAATTAAAACCACTTGCAGACTTCCCTGGGAGGCTGCACAGGGTGAAAGAGCTGCCAGGAGAGAAAGGGGAAGCAAGACAGTTTTAAAACAGCAGTAGAGAATATGTCAATAAGTATCTTGCCAGATTAGAAAGACTCTAAAGGAGTCAAGCGTGCATACCTGGACACTTTCGAGGTAATTGCGCTATCCCCAACCAAGGCCTGCCCAGTTTCCTACTGGGGAAACTGAGGCAGGTTTAAATTAAAGGCTTGAAAGTGAACCAGAATTCTTTGCCTCGAATGAATCTCAGTTCTTTGCTCCATCAGCAACAGAGCAAAAAGCGATACATTTACAAACCACATATCAGATCTGCTACGTGCAGCTGGGCACCAAAACTTGTCTTCGAATGTCCACCTTCCCCTGGAGAGCAGCTTACAGCTTTTGCAGGCTGCTCCCCTGGGAAGTACACGTCCACACCTCACAGGTACCTCCAATACCATGGCTTTTCCCCACTGAATGCAGGTGACCTGCTATGTTATTCCTCATGACCAAGAACACATTTTCCCACTTCCTTTTCGCGTTGCCCTTCAAACCAACGTCCCTTATTGCGACGCTTTATCCACAGAGGCAGCGAAGCAGAAATCACCATCTACAACGGATGCCATCACACCTTGGAGACCAGGCTGGGAAGACCATGACCATCACGCTGCCTCACTAGGGTTTTGGTAACAAACAGACTGGACTAAAACTGCAGCAGAGCTGGATGATGACGCAGCTCAGAAAGCCACAGGTACAAACGTATCGCTACCGCAGCCGCCCTAAAAGCAATGAAAATGTGCAGGCATCTCCTTTCCAAGCACTTTGCTTTCCTGGGTACCCTCAACAGATACACGAAGCTGTGAAGAAAGAAAAACTGCAAGCATAAAAAGCCTTAAAACTTAGCTAACAACTCTGAGTACTGAGTGAGATATTTAGTGTGGCCATCCCCTTCCTCAAAGTGATTATATGCCCAGGCAACTAGGAGCTGAGCAGCTACCCTGGAGGGAACAAAATTGCGTGTAAAACTTGTTTGGGAGTGACTGACAGACCATCAGCATGACATACTGCAGGGACGAGGCATTAGGTACCTCCTTCCTAGCAGCCCGGAGCTGCAGCAAACTGCGCAAGGGCTATCAGCAAAGAAACAAATGGGGCTTTGCTTTTCAACCCCCGAGAGCAACGGGGCTGCTTTCCCATTTAATTTCAACTGGGTTTGCCATCCAGGGCTCTCCTTTTAGGGTGCAAAGTCTGTTTAGTTTCATGAGGTCACTCCAGCGTTTGGAGTGCTGTGCAAGAGCAGGGATCATAGCCAGGCTGGAATGTTTCTACACTGAAATACATAGTTCTTTAAAAAACAAAAAGCAATAAAACTCATGGTGTTGTGTTCGCATGTGCACAGGTGGATGGAGAATAGCAGGGGCTGGTGGCAGGACCCCAACCAGAGAGCACTCAGCTCCACAAACCCCCAGACCGATTTTCCCCAGCTCAGGACATCTAACTCCGCTGATCAAAGCGGCTGTTGGCAACCTTGCTCCACACTGGCCCAAAATTCTCCCATTCATGCTGGGATCTAACCCACTGCACAGAAAAAAATCCACCACATTTACTGACACCAGCAAAGTGCTTTGCTGCTTCTGGTGAGGCTCGCAAGGATCTCAAGATGGCTTGAAAACCCTCACTAAGTCCAAATTAGTATTATGTATTAGTATTAGAATTATTTATTAGATACTATTATGTGTTATTAGCAGTATTTAAGTTCTTCCCTCTCATTTCATCTGCAATCTCACTGTAAACCCACTGCAGCTCAGCCAGCGTGCATCCCAGCTGGAGCACTTCCACCTTTAACGTCCCCAAACCGGTGACACACACCATGACTTTGGTATTTGACCCCTGCAGCCCCTCAACCCAGGAGGTACATCCTGGGGGGGTTTCCGTGTCTGTTGGGGTCTTCTCCCCAAGAAAGGACAGTTTTTCTCCCTCCAGCTCTTCACCAGCCACTGGCTCCGAGGCAGGGAGGCGATCCCAAGCCACAGCCATTTTAAGAGATCTTTTATTTCCAGGTCAGGTTTCTGTTTCACCCAGGCAGGAGGGACCAGGAGAAAGCAATATTCCTAACGCAGTCTAAACTGCAAGCAAACACTAAATAGCCAGAGCAAAGCATTTCAAACCCTCCTCCTAATTACTATTTGCCTAGGGAGTTTTTCATACTAAATATAGATTTTTTTTTTTTTTTTACAGTTTTTCCATGGCTGGATGGGGTTCCCTGCTGCAAGTACATAAGTATCTAAGCATATCTATAGGTATATGCACAAACCTGTATTTATACATATACTTATATTTATACAGTTATGTATAGATGTTCATGGCACAGCTGTGGGCAGGGGCTTTAGGACCCTGAGAGAAGACAGAGCTCTTTTTGGGGGAGCAGTGAAGAGGAAGAGAAGGGTCCAGCTCACGGTGAGAGGCGAAGGGACCCTCGGCGGTGCCAACCTGCCAGGGGCCATCACGCCCACAGCCTCGCTGGGGCATCAGCCGCCATGCCTCTTGCACTTTCACTGCAGATGATGTCGACCTTTCATGTTAAGCTGTTTTTTAATATAGATATTTTCTAGTATGTATTGCAGAATAACATTTCTGAAAGGTCAAAAAGCAAATAAGACAGCTCTGTTTCAGCCAAGACAACTTTTGAGAAGTGAACCAAAACATCCCTCTGTGGGAATTTTCTGCATTTTCTTTTTCTGTTGTGGAACAAAGCCAATGTCCAAACCCCGGGTGGGCTGGGGAGCCCTGGCACAGGAAGGAGGCTTCCGTGTTGTCTTATAGACTCATAGAATTGTTTGGGTGGGAAGGGACCTTAAAGATCATCTGGTCCCAACCCCCCTGCCATGAGCGGGGACATCTTCCACCAGACCAGGATGCTCATCTTCCAGCTCTTTACCTGTACCCAGTAATTTAACCACCAAACTCACCTTCTCCATCTTTCCACCCACTTCCACATCTGAAGTTTAAAATACAGATTAGGAAATTACAGAAATTATAGCCTGTGGACACCAGGTCAGCATTAAGGGCCTGCAGTGTAGCACCGACACGTATGTGTACATGTATGCACAGGAGCACGCATGTCCCCGCAGCACAGCATACGCTCACGGGTACGCATCCTCCATCCTCAGTGTTTGGGGGTCCACCACCCCCTTGGCTGGTTGGGGGGGATGCCATAAAGGCGAGATGCCACTGTGTACGGCGTGACAGACAAGAATTTGAAGGGATTTTGACACAACTGGAAGAACACATTTTTGAGTTGTACTTAAAGCTGCCCCTCAGCACCAGTTTCAGCTGGTGGGACATGGGCTGATCTGTGCTGTCCCTTAGGCACCTGCAGAACATGTCAGCAATGTTGTTCAATGCTGAGCAAAGGGAACCAGGCTCATAGCAAAGCAGCCAAGATATTCCCCAGTAAGGGAGGAAGGAAACTATACCCTTGCCCATGGTCCAGGTGAGAGAGACCTCACCTGAGCAGTTACTGCCATCCTTCTGCTAGAAACTTTAACCCCAGCTGGAGAAGACTTCCCAGGCAGCGATGGGGGACAAACCCATCCCTCCAGAGAAGTCAAAGCGACCCCAGAGCATTGGTGGTCCCAGTGTATGCCAGCAAGGAGGGGCTGGCAGCCCAGCACCAACACGAGAACATTCACACACTCATCAGCATCCTAGCAATCACTTATCACTAAAGCCGTGTCTAAGCCAGCAATAATCAAAACCAAGGTAGTAAATGCTAAAAGGAACCCAGGAATTTTCTGCTGCCAAGCATCCAAAGAGGAGATGAGATCCCTCCTTCAAACTCTATCACATGGTATCGTACAGGACAGTTACCGCCTTCTTACTGGCACCCCAAAGCCACCACACTGAGTTGCTGAGCTCTGTCCTGATGAGGAACAGACAAAATTAATCACATGAAGACTGGCAACAGCTTAGAGACATATAGGGAAGCAAGGACTGCGAGGATGATCTATAGGACAAGGGGAAATGGTTTTAAACTGAAAGAGGAGAGATTCAGACTGGATATAAGGAAGAAATTCTTTATGCTGAGGGTGGTGAAACCCTGGCAGAGGTTGCCCAGAACAGTGGGAGATGCCCCATCCCTGGAAACATTCCAGGCCAGGTTGGACAGAGCTCTGAGCAACCTGATCTGGGTGAAGATGTCCCTGCTCACGGCAGGGGGGTTGGACTAGATGGCCTTCAAATGTCCCTTCCCACCCAAACTACTCAATGGTTTACATCAACATACAAGAAATGAGTTCAGCCGCATGTCCCTCTGCCGTGACAGCAGCGATGCCTGCAGCAGGGCTGCTCCATCGGCTGGGGCCACTCACCAGCCTATGCCACCCCAGCAGCGACATGCCTGCAACCAGACACACAGAATATTTGTTATTAGCACTGTTGCTGCAGTCTCTGCATTGCACCCTCACTCCTCAGGCCCCGTTTCTGAGCACAGCCAGAGCAAAAGCTATTATCTTGCTAGCAATCAATAAATAGATCAAGGGTTATAGCTAGAGGAAGGAAAACCAACACAACACAACCTTTCCAGCAGGATTTCGCACAAAGCAGAGTCCCAGCTTGCTAACACCGGGATCACCAAGCAGGAGATATCCAAGCCCCGCCTGGACGCGGTCCTGTGCAGCCTGCTCTGGGTGACCCTGCTTGGGCAGGGGGTTGGACTGGGTGACCCACAGAGGTCCCTTCCAACCCTGACCATTCTGTGATCACAACTTCCACGCAGATATTTAAGCAGACCCCTTAGCACAAGTGCTAAGGTGCTGGAAGGAAATCTCTTGTCTTTCCCATCCTGGTGCCACCTCCACAAAGCACAGTTGGTTCCCAGGGAGCTCCCCCCTGCAGAGACTTTCCCCCCATGGATGTGCCATGATGGCACGAGGCTCCGCAAGCCACCAGGCAGCGACAAAGCCAGTCTGGGATCAGCGACAGCAAAAATATTGATGCCCATAGAGAGACCAAGCAAAGAAGAGCGCGTTTCCACAGCATGGCAGGGAAACCGCTTCCTTCCTTTGCGGTGACAGTTGCTAAAAAGTCCAGCTTCTTTAGTCAAGTTGCACAGTGCAGATGCAGCAAGGAAACAAAGGGATATTCTATCTATCCTTACCCATCTATTATTTACATACCACTCACAATCTGCTAGGCAATTAATAATCAGCTCCAGGAAAGCCAAGCAAACCTGTATCCTCACCCCAAGCATCTTAATTGGGAGCTCCGCAGCAACCACTTCACTGCAGACGGGGAGATCCCAACATGCTTTCTTCTAATTTGCATTAAAACTTAAAAAAAAATTAAAACTTCCCCTGAAATACAGTTCCAGAGAGAGAAAAGCACTGTGTGAAAAAGTATTTTTTGCTTCTGAACTTTCCAAGTAGAGCTGTGCCTGGGAAGCCAAGGCCAAGGTCCACCATCATTAATATTGGATCCAGGTGCCCTGGCAAGCAGCTCACAGCAAACAATCACAGAATCACAGAATGGTCAGGGTTGGAAGGGACCTCTGTGGGTCACCCAGTCCAACCCCCTGCCCAAGCAGGGTCACCCACAGCAGGCTGCACAGGACTGCGTCCAGGCGGGGCTGGAATATCTCCAGAGAAGGAGACTCCACAACCTCCCTGGGCAGCCTGGGCCAGGGCTCCGTCACCCTCAGAGGGAAGAAGTTCTTCCTCATCTTCAGCTGGAGCTTCCTCTGCTTCAGTTTGTGCCCATTGCCCCTTGTCCTGTCACTGGGCACCACTGCAAAGAGTCTGGCCCCATCCTCCTGACACCCACCCTGCAGATATTTATAAGCATTTATAAGGTCCCCTCTCAGCCTTCTCTTCTCCAGGCTGAACAAGCCCAGCTCCCTCAGCCTCTCCTCGTAGGCGACGTGTTCCAGTCCCCTCACCATCCTTGTAGCCCTCCACTGGACTCTCTCCAGTAGCTCCTCATCTTTCTTGAACTGGGGAACAGCAGAAAGCTGGGGCTAGCTTGATGCCTTTTATGCTAGCTGGGGAAGAAATTAAACCTGAGCCAGGATATAAACTGGAGGAAATGAGACTTGATCCAGTATAACGCTTTCTGGTGCAAAATCAGCCCAGTAAAAACAGCTTCCACCAGCAAGCTGAGTTTGTGGTGCACTGGGCTGGGCACCAGCAGGCACCTCCTTGAGGGACTGTCTCCAAGAAGAGGCTCAGCGCAGGCGAATTCGCATCTTCATGAGCTGTTTTCTCATCTTTTCTACTTAAAACACAGGGTCACATAACAGTGACTCTTCAGCACTGCAAAATGCCTTTAACATTTTGACAGCTCCACCCTGCAGGGACTGGGGCCTATTTTTATTCTTCCTCAGTTTATGGTCTCAGATGTTTGCCTTGAAGTGCCTCCTGAAGGACTTCCAGGGGTCAAGTCCAAATTGAAGACAATTGCCCGTGATGAATGCCATATGATGCCACACAGCTGACTGCACAGGCTGGCTCTCCCCAGCCTCAGCAGTGATGCTAACGCTGACACCAGGTGCCTCGTCTGCCCTGAAGAAACCCACATGCATTGTACCCAGCAAGTCACCTCCACGGCACCCCCTTTGCTGTCATCCCAGTGAGGGTCCTGCCGCTCTCCCTGCAGAAATACCCCAACCCCAAACAAAGCCGGAGCAACGATTTCGCTAAAAACATGGAGAAGGTAAGAGGACTGCAAGGGGTTTTGACCCAAAACTTGTTTAGGATTCACAGAATCACAGAATGGTCAGGGTTGGAAGGGACCTCTGTGGGTCACCCAGTCCAACCCCCCTGCCCAAGCAGGGTCACCCACAGCAGGCTGCACAGCACCGCGTCCAGGTGGGGCTTGAACATCTCCAGAGAAGGAGACTCCACAGCCTCCCCGGGCAGCCTGGGCCAGGGCTCCGTCACCCTCAGAGGGAAGAAGTTCTTCCTTGTGTTCAGATGAAACAGGACTGATACCCCTGAGCTAGGTGAAGAGTTAAAAAACTCAATTATTCAGCTGAACCGCAAAAGTATTCAAGTAAACACACAAAGTAAAATTTTAATTCAGATTTTTACACCAATTTTTCACCTTTTTGAAATAACTAGGGTCTCGCTTCTCAGCAAGATGGAGTCACTGAACCTATGGAGTGGATCTTCTTCAAAATAGCTTTTGGCATAGGACATTTGGCCAAGGCTTACAACTCTTCCCAAAATGGTTCAGTAATCAGGAAATTCAAAGCTTACACGCAACAGCGTAAGCTTCAGTGTTTTCTGTTGCAAAAGCATTAGTTGCAAGCGTATCGAGCTGCTTGGGATGAATCCTGCTGCAGCACGAGGGTCTTCCGTGACACAGGAGGTGCAGCTTGTATCAGCCATGATCACTAAATGAAACATCAGAGATTCACCAGTTTGTGCCCATTTAAGGAATGAACGCTGATCACAGGAATTGTACGATTTGTCCAAGTCCACCGCGGAGCTTGCGGTTAAAACTAGCAAGACCTCCAAGTACAACTCCTCGCTTCTGATGATTCAACATCTCCCTGCTATCAGGCAGGGATGTGTACCAATGTTTTGCCTTCAACTATTTACATTTCCATTTTGCAGTGTTATTTCAGCACATCAAAACCAAAGGGAAGTCATTAACAGCCATCCAAAAATGCAAAGGCATCTTTAACAGCAGCAGCTGTAACCCTCAAAGCTGGAATGTGAGCCAGGAGCTCTCTACACTTGATTGAAGAAGTTGCACTCAAACTTACTAAAGGTTTAGAAGGAGCTTGAAAGTTAAACACCATTTTCAGCAAAGCTAAGATGAAACCAGAAGTGATTAATCTCACTTTACTGGGGGCTCTGGAAAAAAATTACTTTGCTGTTTATTATAGATTTTGATATAGAAGCAAATTCAGTTTTGGGTGTGGGTTTTTTTTTTTTTTTAAGAAGAAACTAACACACAAAAAACACAGCCATGTTGCATCTTAAGCTCAAATAGTCATCAGGAGTAACAATTAACATTCCTGCAGCCAGAGTCAAGCTCCACTTGCAGCCCAGGGTTCTCAGCCCACAGGGGTATTGATTTTGAGAATCAATTTTGCATACAAATTAAAAAAGGCGTGATCATTAAAGCATAGAAGATTTAGTTATAAGGGCAGAACCACTGTGTCATGCGAAGAGATTGCGCCAGGCTGAGGTTCAGAAATGGGCTGAGATTTAAGGCAGGGGAAGAGTTTCCCCAACACCTGCTGGCTCTCCATGGGGCTCAGGAGACCAGTTCCAATAAATGCCTTGATAAAACAAGCCAGGACCTCTGTGGCAGAGCACTGGCATCTTAAAGTACTTCGAAAATACGGAGTAGTTAAAACCTGACCACTTCAAGTACAGGTTTCAGTGGTCACAATCACAATTTCAAAACAGAAGTCAACACTCCAGGCTTAAGCATTCTACGCGCAGAAGCTTTTTCTGTTATGAAAGTGATATCAAAGGGCTCTCTCCAAACAGGAATCTTCAGTGTTTCCCACCTTCCCCTCCCAGTCTCCTTCCATGATGTTCCAGTGCTGGGAACCCCCATCAGATCCTATAGATCTCCTTGTGGAAGCTCTTTGCTCACAGACCCATGGACCTTCCCTCCAAAAAGCCTTCAAACATCTCACCAAAGAATGAAAATACAATAGAAGGGAAGCCAGGAAAGAGAGAGGTGCCAGGCACTACTTCCCTGCTAATTTTTGCACACTACTTTACTACGTTGCATGCTTGTCCACCAGCCACCACTGGCATGTCCATGAGGGCTGCATCCTCACCCTGACCAGGCTGGAAGGTTCAGAAGTTCAACCCATTTCTAGGGCAGCCTGGTGGAATGGGTAAGCTACAGTCAGACAAAGCAGCAGCATCCCAGGATAGCTGGAGACTGCATGGTCCCATCGCCACTTTGCTTCCCCTTGAGGGGCCAGGAATTATGACTTTTAGCCAGGAACAGGGATGGTCTAGCATTTTCTGACCACGCCATTGCACCAGATAACAGAAGTTCATCAACCCCAAACCCTTCATAGAAACGTTTGCAGCAAAGATGACATTTGAGGTCCACTTGTGGCAGCCTGGAAGGTGAGGTCATCCCCAGGGCCAGAACCTCAAATGGCCCAGCAGCAGCTGGAGGGGAAAGCTACAAAGCTCACCGCCCATCACAGCCTCCAGAAAAGTGCTAATTGCCAAGCACAGGAGGTATCTGCAGCAAAGCCACACTGCTGTCAGCACGGCTAGACGAATTAGAGAATTAAAACACAATGGTCACAGCTTCGATATTTTTAAATAAAACCTCTCCAGCAGACGGTGTGATGCAGAGAGCTGCCTTATTAAAAATTAAATAGAAACAGCAAATTACCTCTAAGCCATTTTACAAACATGCATTAAGCACTCTGACAAATAGTATATTAATAAAACTCACCAGCAGTCTGCACAGTAAGTGAAAATAACGTCAGCAGCAGAAGTAAATAAGACTTTTTCCCCATTTCTGTAGCAACAAGAAACTGATGAAATGATGGACAAATGAGTTAAAAGCCATGATGAGAAGCAAGAGTGCAGGTGGTTAGATCTGTAGGGCAGGCACAGGCTTGGTTATTTTGGCCAGGAGTTAAGGGGTGCTTGTGGCAAGAATGGTGGTGAAGCCCCAGAGGGGCCCCTAGGCAGGCTGGAGAAACAGGCCAGGAGGAACCTCGTGATGTTCAACAAGGGGAAACACCAGGTCCTGCCCCTGGGGAGGAACAGCCCCATGCACCAGTACGTGGTGGGGCTGAGCTCTGCAGAGAAAGACCTGGGGTGCTGGTGGACACCAGGCTGAATGTGAGCATCCTCCCTGCACAGCACTGGTGAGGCACACATGGAGTCCCAGGTCCAAGCTCCCTAGTCTGAGAGAGGTAGGGACGTACTGGACATAGTCGACCTCTGAAATGGGTCACCCAGAAAGTTTGTGGAGTCTCCATCCTTGGAGATGTTCAAAATCCAGCTGGACTCCATCCTGGGCAGCTGGCTGTAGCTGACCCTGCTTGATCAGAGGTGGGACTGGACAGTCCCCTCCTGCCTCAGCCATTCTATGAGTCCCCTAAACAACCCCAAAAGTTGGCTTTGGCTCCAGCAGAAAGGATGGAGAGCTGTCACATACTTCATGAACGATTTCAAGCTCTCCAGATTAAACTGTGGACTTCACTGGGATGAAGATAAAATCTTTAAAGGACCTCGCACAAGGTTGGAAAAAGCCGTATTTTTGTTATTATTGTCAGGCTGTCAGAGAATAGCTTGTTTTGGCCAGGTCTGTAACACAGCTGTCATTAAGGAGACCCAGATACAACGGATTCATGTGGAAGGACTGAGGAAGCCTTCGGAACACCTATTACCCCTATTTACCCAGATCCAGGAATTACTTCCAAATCTCTGGAGAAGAAGCACTACACAGGGACCACACTCATACAGTTCAACTCAGGCTGTTGACCAGAGCTATCTTCTCATACCCCCCAAAAATAAACTCTAAATCTCGTTTCCAGTGGTAGTGCAGTCACGATCCCTTCCCCGTTTTCCAACGCAGACTCCTGCAGTATGGTAAGTGACAATTTCCGAGGCGGATATTAAAGCAGCCTTCCACAGAAGCTCGCCAGCAGAAGCCAAGGAAGATTTCTCATGCCAAATCATTTTTCCTAACAGAAGGCAATTATGAGCTAAATCTTGCCCGAATGCTGTAGTGGCAAGAAGGTCTCTGACAGAGCGAGGCTTAGAAAAACAGAATTAACTGGTTGGGGGAAAGGCAATCACGATCTTCAGGGTCTGCAGAAGGGGCTGGAGCCAATGGGAACCAGCAGAGATGTTTTCTAGCATGCATAAAATAAATATGCATGCAACATATGGAAATAAAAGACAATGTATGTGTGTGTACACATAATATAAAGCTCAGATGAGTTTTCTCAAAGCAAAAGCACTGCCGTTGCTCTTGCTGGGTGGCACACACACAACCAGCCCGCCCTTTGCATCCGGCTCAGGGATCACAAGCCCCATGGAAAGGATCCTGCCCCAGCAGCATCCCACCACATCTAGCTCTACTCAATTGAAAAAACATGTGTTTTTTTGTTAATATGACTCTTCACCAGGTTTTCTGCCTGCTTCAGCAGTGCCTCATCCTGCTGGAGTGTGGCAGCAGAGGCTGCTGCTCAGAAGGCGTGACTATAACTGTAATAAGTTAACTAAATAACAACCAACTCTGAAAAATCTCTCTTTTGTTCCCAGCTCACTTGGTTACGTCAGCACAGATCAAAACTGAGTGACTGGCAGGCAGCTAATTTTGCTGTCAGCTCACATGTGCCACACGTGCAGCCTTTCGGGAGCCAGCCCGCTCACCGACAGTGGTCACCATTCTCCACCCACCGTACCACAAGCTCACACAGATCATTGCTGGTCCTCAGCCTGGCTTTTGAAAAGTTAATTGGGACAGCAGCAATTTTCATTTCCTGACATGCTGTCACACACACATCAGTAACAATATACACATGAAAAAGAGCTGCCCATACTGGAAAGGTAGAGGAGAAATGGGGAAAGCCCAGCAGGTCCCCTGAGCTCCGAGGCAATTCAACATGCCACAGATTAGACCTCACCGGCTGCGATGTCCTGTCGATGGGAATCATCAGGAGATCGATAGCTGCCTGTTTAATTGTGTTGACACCCCTTCCTCACTCACCCCAGCACAGGAGCCCCGGTGCCCAGCCAGCTCTGCAGGCAAGGGCAGAAATCACCCAAGGGGGACAGAGCGATCCCCCCTTTTGCTGACATGGTTGCTTGGGGTTGTTTTTTTTTTTTTAAAAAACAATTTTCTCTTTAATTTTCAGTCTCCATTGCTTCTGCTCCCATTGCTTTCCAGGAAGGTTTGCCACAGTAAATCCCCCATGCAAAAGGCAGAAGATACTACCAAGTGCAGACAGTTCAACACATTTTCCCATACCTAGGTTTGCACCCAGATTTTTACCTATCTAGCAGGTTTCTGGTTGTGGGTATTTTTCTCTCTCCTCAAAAACCCATCTTTCTCCTGTTATTTCCTCCTTTCAGCACCAAAATGTCACCACCAGCAAAACCATCCCCGTTCCCATCAGGTTTCCATTTGACTTGGGCAGCACAGTTTACATAGCAACATTGACTAAAGGAGCACAGAAAAGCATCCCAGAATTTATTCCGATAACCGCTCGGAATTCACACAGGTGCTGAAAGACTCACTGGAGCAAGCTAGCTGAATACCAATGGTTTAAAATACTTGTTCTTGGTAATAGATAATTGATCTGCTAGTGTTTGCAGTTTTCCAGGACCATTGCAGTAGATATCTCATCTGAATACTTCTAAAGGCTAAATCCTCCCATCAGATCTGCTGGAAAACCCCAGGACCCACAGGTTAAATGGGATATCTCAGATGTGAGATGAAAAGGGATATGTCAAGGAGTTTCTCAGGCTTCAAGGGGCTTTTAGTGACTGCAGCTGTGGCATGGGGATAAGGAGAAGGGCATCAGGCTTGATGGAAGCCTGGGAGATGAAGCACCACAGCCAAAACTTGCCATTTTCCAGAGGATGGGATGGAAGTCCAGGCAGATGAGACCCCTCTGTCAGAGCACAGCTGGTACAAGGGCACACCACCTTTGCCAGCCCACATCTGGTTGCATTTGATCATATGAAATAGGAGCCATCCTTCTCAGCAGGTCCTTCTTACCGCCTGACTAGCAGAAGGGCAAAGCAACAAATCTGTGGCCAGCCAGGGTGGGATCCCACCGGTCACCTTCAGCTTTCCCCTCCCTCATACAGGTAACACAGCTGAGCTCACGTGCCATTTTCCACTTGGAGCCTAAAACTTGGCACCCAAGCCAAAAAACAGGCAGGATGGCACATGGTGCCATGCGAACCCTATCTGCTACCAATGCACTTTGCTGTTTTGCTATCAACACACACCCAACCATGCCCTGACCCAAATTCCTGCAATCATTAGAAAAAAACACTCCAAACCCCTTCCCTCCTTTGCTTTTTTCCTAAGCACTCCAGAGCTGTCTCCTTCATGATATATCCCCAACACCCTATTTCCAGGCTCTCCAGTGTAAGCTTTCTTTTGGAAACATTGCAGCCAGCCAACTTGTGAAATGTTGCCTGCAAACCAAATAAACCCAGTTTAGGGCTGGAGTTTCACTGTTCTCGGATCACAAGAGCAGCAAGCGCTGGGGCGGATCACCATCAGGTTAGCTCAGCCCTGCCTTGCCAAGAAACTCAGCTCATTGCCCGCGTTGCTGAATTGCTACAGACTCCAAACACAATTTTGGCACACTGAACCATCCCTCTAGGTCAGAAAAAATAATCATAGAACCATTAAGGTTGGAAAAGACCTCTAAGATCATCAAATCCAACCATCAACCCATCACCACCATGCCTATAACCCTTTCCTAAGGGGGAGGGAAAGCCCGTTCAGCCCATACACCCAGTAAAACAGGAGCTGCTCGAGCACCGTGTTCTTCATCCTGGCACATCCACGGCACGTGGTAAACTCAGCCTGGTCCCTTCACTGCCACTCCTGGGTTCAGAGCCCTTTGCCCCATGCAGGGAAACGATGCCCACGGATGCACAAGCCACCCTGCTCCATCTATATCTGCAAGTTAAAAGTGGTGGCAGGCAATGTTCATGTGCACCACCGCTGCAGAGGTATTAACCCCGTCAGCACAGCTTTCATACCAACCCCTGGGCAATTCTCCAGAGAGCTCCCAGGCTGTGGCTGCTCATGGCTGGAGGAACCTGTTCCTACCCTCAGGGTGCTACCTGGGGTGCAGGAGTGGCCTGATTCACTTTCCTCCTCCTTCAAGTCCTGTGTCCAGAAGTATTGACTCTGGCAGGGATGTGCCCCAGGACAGAGAAAGGAGCCACCCTTCCAGGATATGCATCCCATCATGTCACCTGCACAACAGGGTCTGAGAAGAAAACACATATCTCAAGATTTTCCCAAATTATGAACTTTTGAGCCTAATATTGTATTAGAGTCTCCTGTCTTCTCAGAGACCAGAAGAAAACGGGAAAATAAAACCAAACAAAACCCTGCCCAGGCTAGGCAGGTACTTCATCTTTCAGCTCAAAATCCACGAAGGATCAAAGCTCTCGCTGTAATAAGCTCTCCTGGGAGGAGTTTGAGCAGGGCTGGGTGGGCAGAAGCAGCTGCAATTACAGCCGGCAGTAATGTTCATCCAGTCCCAGAAGAGCCAGGGAATGGGCAAGAGAAGTCTCAGGGCGGTCAGCAGCTCCCAGCGAAAACACCAAAGTGATGATTTCAAAGGATGCAGGAGGTTCCTCGAGTTGATATAACATCTTCCTCTGCTTCTCCAGTCACCGCAAAGACTCTTACCAAGCATAACAAGACAGTGAGAGCACTCGTTTCACCTGCCTGCAAGGACACTTCAGCATAGGGGGTGGAAATAGTCAAAGAACATACAAAAAACTGTGACTTCAAAAAAACATATCACTTCAAAGGGGAGATCTGAGCCAGCTGGGGCAGTTGAGGAGCTGCTGATGGCTGCTGTGTCCATAACTCTCACTAAAGTCTTTGCTATGTCAAGCGGGGCTCACAGGTTTGCCCGGCCGCTAGCAGACCTACCACCAAGGACTTGAATTTCTCTCTGCTCTGGAGATATTTATACCCAGGAAATCAGCCTCTTCATTGCTGCTGAAGAACTGCAGCAGAACACAGGAGCTTCCTCATCTGCCATGCAGAGCCATGAGCTTACAGAAGAGGCACTTCCCTGCCCAGGGAGATTCAACCTCTCTGCTCTTTTTCTTTCAGACTGCTCTTTGAAAGTCTCCTATTCTGTCTTCTTCTAAGCCTCTGCTACAGCTACAGCTCTTGGGCCAGGGCGAGAAAAAAAGTATTTCAATTCTGCCTCAGGGACTTAATACCTCCTTTGAACCCCTTCCATGGCTGGCGTTAGCAATCTGGGATCTGGGCTTTGCCTGAAAACCTGCCCTAGGTTGGCCTCCTTTAGGCATAAAGGCAGTCTCTCTCGGGGAACGGTGTGAGAGAGCTGGAGCTTGGGGTGTGTGACCTTGGTCTTGAAGCCTTTGACATGAGCAACAAACCAAACAGCTCTTCAGCACGATGGGAAGCAAAACACCGAGGGAGGCTCTCCCAGCCATACCAGGCATCACCAGGCAACCCAGACATGACCAGGGACTGGTTTGGGAGGCTGGAGGCAAGTCAAGCTACTTGACCAGGCTTTTCAATACAGCATCGTTTCCTAATGATATGATTGCATACAAAATGCTGTAAATTCAACAACCTTCACCTCTAAGCCACACTGACACTGCATTAAAAATTCAGCTAACTCCTCTTTGGTGAACAATTATCTCATTCAATGGTTTGATTCACTGATATCTTAATGACAGCCTCCCCCGTTGTTGTTTTTTTAATGTTTAAAATATGAAATAAATGAGCCCTGTCAGGCTGAAAAATCTGGGTAGGCTATAGGAGCTGTTTTCAATAAATAATGATGAGAAGTTTCAATTTACCCATCATCTGGCATATCGTGTGACGAGGTTGTCATCTCCTTTCAAGCTTAAAAATCTATTCCTAGCCATCTTGGTAACGTCATTAAATATTGTGGCAGAAGCACTGAAGTTGCTTTTTAAAAGTAAATCTCACTCCATCAGTAACTAGCAGTGCCGAGGGAGAAGCAAGACCACAAGAGGATGAGGTACCATGTTGAAGAGCCCCATGTCCCAAAGAGCTGGAGGCTCCCTACACCTTCCAGCAAAGGCTCTGCCACCCTCCCTACCCATCCCTGCTTCGGCATGAAGATGCATTTCTTATTTATTCCCCATACTCTATTCCAGCAGGGACTGTACAAGCTACAGGGGATTATCCTGCAGAATGGAAACTGGTTCGATGCCACGAATTGGCCTGGGCCACAGCAGCAGCAGAAAAGCTTCTGGGCAAATAGCTCTGCAAATGCTACTGGAGAGAGTCCAGCGGAGGGTTACGAGGATGGTGATGGGACCGGAGCATCTCTCCTACAAGGAGAGGCTGAGGGAGCTGGGCTTGTTCAGCCTGGAGAAGAGAAGGCTGAGAGGGGACCTTAGAAATGCCTCTAAATATCTGCAGGGTGGGTGTCAGGAGGATGGGGTCAGACTCTTTCCAGTGGTGCCCAGGGACAGGACAAGGGGCAATGGGCACAAACTGAAGCAGAGGAAGCTCCAGCTGAACATGAGGAAGAACTTCTTCCCTCTGAGGGTGACAGAGCCCTGGCCCAGGCTGCCCAGGGAGGTTGTGGAGTCTCCTTCTCTGGAGATATTCAAGCCCCGCCCGGACATGGTCCTGTGCAGCCTGCTCTGGGTGACCCTGCTTGGGCAGGGGGTTGGACTGGGTGACCCACAGAGGTCCCTTCCAACCCCTAACCATTCTGTGAAATGGGCGCTCCCAAGACTGAGCATTAACTGCCTATCCACAACACAAAGTTTCTGCTTTGCAACAGCCCTCCTGTACACAAAGAGAAAGAAATATTCTTGTTTCAGTTCAGTAAATAAGATCATTTTGGTTTTCTCAGTGTGTTTTCCTTCAATGAAGTTTGCCTGTACCACAAGTTTAGCTCCATCCCACTTCCAGGCAGGAGTATTCCTACAACAACAGCTAAGCATGCAAGCCCACGACAAGGATGAACAACCAACCCCAAAAGAGTCCAGTTTATGCTCTGTATCAAAGGGAGAGTAACTCAAAATGCAGAACATCAGTTACAAAGACAACACTGAGAGCCATAGCCAGCAAGCAGCAGTGCTGCTGGACATCAGCACGCCCAGGGAGACAAGCACCCTCCCCAGCTCCATCCCACACCAGCCCCGGTGTCCCTTAGCATGTCCCACGCCAGCCTCTGGGACCAGTCATCCCAAGCTCCAATCCATATGCCTCGCTAATGTGATATTACAGTCCTTTTCCCCACTTCCATTCACAACACACCACGTGGCTGCAGGTTGCATGCACTGCATCGCACATGCGGCTCACGAGCATCATCTCCTGCAAATCTCTTTAGCTCTGTTTCATCCAGACAGCTTGAAAAAAAAAATCTTAGCAGATTATATCAATGGCTTCATCAGATTCCTATTGTCCTGGGTGCGCCACATAATCCAAATGGTTTGAAAAGAAAACCGCTACCTGCTGATAGCCAGAGCGGCTGCCAGTTACCAGATGTCTGGCTTTTGTTGTCTATAACTGGTATAATTTTTGCACAAAAATGAAAATGGTTTTGATGCTGCAGAACAAGACACACTGCAGATCAATTCATTGCAAAAGGCCTTTTTTAAGGATGTCTGCACGGACGGAAATTTTGTTTTAGTAGGATGATTGGCTCTCATTTAAACCTGTATTTATACTGAAAATTCAAATAATGCTCCCTATTTTGCATTTCAAAAAGAACCTCAGTGTTTATGAAATCACTTTTGAGTCGCAATTACAGTTATTTGTCTCTGGGACACACAACATGTAATTGGGTCAACATTGTTAATGAGCTAGTAGCATTATTGTTAATGAGCTACTAGTGTTAGATTCAGTGTTTCATCCCCAGCAGGCGGCAAATACAGTATGTTAAGATAGATAATTATGTTAATGTTACAAATATCCACAGACCAAAGAAGTCATTAAAAATATTAAACAATGAGGTTAAGCGAGACAATTGCATGGAACGAACTCTCCACAGCAGCAAAGAGGGACTGGTGCCACTTGCACACAGAGGTTTTTTCTCCCAGCATCTTTGAGCATTTGGAACAAACCCTTCGCTCCGTTAATCACGGGCTGGAGTCACCCGGTTCCATGCAGCATGGCAGGAGCTTCACGAAAATCAGACCTTTGTTGCAGGTACCCACACAAAAGCACATAAAAAGGGGAAAGACCTCCTGAACATAATCTTGCACAAGCTCTGCAAGGACTTCTGAGCAATATTCTTGTAGGCAAAGACCACTTGATGGCAATGGTAATGTTTGAAGATGGACCCCATTAAGAATGAAAGCCACTGTTTCATCCATGGAAGTATATCGCCCACTCATTTCATCTGCTGTCCCCTAATCCCCATGTCAAAACAGCTGATGATGAGCTCTTCCCCACTGACTTCTCCAAACCACTCAATTCTGCAGGTTTTATTTCAGGAGTCATTTCTGCCTTTAAAAAAGAACATATATGAACCCAAATACTTCTGATGAAGCTCCAGTATTTGCATCTGGGGAAAACAAATGAAGAAGGAAAGGTCTTTGGCTCTCCCATCTCAGGTCAGAAGAGGGCACGAGTGGTGGGAAGTGTCTTCTATAAGGGGTGCTTATACACCCCTTGTATGTAAGTGTATTACATCGTCATATATGCACACACTTATGGATTACACCCCTTACATATAAGAATATTAAGTGTTTTATAACACTTTAGAAAGTGTTTTCTCTACAGGGTCCTACAATGTGGGGACTTTGCTGAGTCATGCAGGGCTTTAAGGGTCTTCCTCTAAGCCAGACCACGCAAAGGAAACAGGAGTTAATTTGTTGTCTCAAAATGCATGTTTGGAGGACCTTAAAAATAAAGTACTACACTGTAGTACTCCAGTTTCATTCAGGACTACAAGTGACAGTGAATGATTGATGGAAAAATGATCAGTCATGAAAAATAATTGAAGTTTGAAAAATGAGATGTTATTGAGGAATTAATGAAAAATAATGGAAGTGATTGTATTTTGCAATAATTAAAAATATTAGCAGAAAATAATTGGAGCATGCAGATGGTTCTAGCCGAGAGCATCTGTGGAGAAATGCTATTTATTTGGCAGTGGCTAAATACCAAGGAATTTAAACCAAACCCCTCTTCCCCTATGTGCGCATTTTAAACAAAGCTTTCAACCAGGCCCCATTGCCAAGAACAGAATTGTACAGTTTTTTCCAAGAGCCACAGCAACGGATAGAGGTGAGTGGACACCCCAAAAAATAATTAAAATCAAAAAAGTTAAAATGTTTGATCTCTAAATGAGATGCTAATAGCCACAGTTTAAGTTCCCCAAACATTTTCCTCGCTGCAGAATTAAACCCCACAGGGCAACCTGCAGCTCCCACTGTGTTTAGATATACAGCATCACCGCCGAGTGCCTTTCCCCCCCCCAAAAAAGCTAAATATGAAAGGAGAAAGGCTCCCCATCACTGGGAAAGTACAAACTCCATGTCTCCCATGTTAGGTCAGTCATTAGTAAAAATATCTGATCCTGTAGTCTTGCCCTGTTTGAACCTCCTCTGCAAGGGGAAGCCATGTTGCAAGCACACATACATGCTGGTTTTGCAGAGTCACAGGTTCAGTCCATTAATTCCCAACAGCCACCACTCACCTTTCTTGTCTGAGGGGTTATCTTAGGGAGCCATCACTCAGCTCACACGACCTCCTCCTCATTAAACAGGAGATTTAGTCGTGGATTAAGACACCAAAAGGCATGGTCCATCTGCAAGCTGCTTACTGGTTTGCAAGCTGCATGATGGGGTCATTCTTTCTTCCCCCTTCGGTGCTATCGACACTTCCCCTCTCTTCCCAGGGCAGTAGATCCCAGATTTAAACATAGCCTTTCATTTCGTGTTTCAGTAAATTCCCCAGATCTCATATGGCATCTTCAGCTTCTGACAGCCGCGTTATTAGTACCTTTAAAAAGTATTTCCTTACAAAAGAAAAGCATTTCATTACAAAAAAAAAATTCAGAAGACATGCAAAACCCAGGGCAGGAAGAGTGTATGGAAGAACTGCTCCAGAGAGTGCAGAGGAAAAGCTTGGAACTCAGGAGTCTCCCATGCTGTAGCAGAAACTACATCTCTGAGTGAAGGAAAATTCAGTGTACAGGACTTCCAAAATGAACTTCTGGAAGGGGATAATCCCCACCCTCGAGTACCAAAATAGTTGTCATGATACTGAGCCCTGTAGCAATACCGCTCGCGGCTCTGGGGTGACGCAGCTGGACTGCAAAACAGGCAATATTGGGCATTTAAGTAAGGAAAAATGTGTGATCTGGATACCCACAAAACTAGTCTCTCGCCAGAGCACAGAAAGAGCAATTAAAATCATGAAAGTATCTGAAAGACAGGAGAAAATGTAATGTGGGGTTCTTCAAAAGAAGATCCTGCCAGTCCAGCCCAATACTGTTCTTTGCCAGAATAAATTATTTCCAGGACAAAGGCAACATGGCAGACACTACCGCTCAAGGCTTAAGAAAAAAATAAAGCATCTCGTGTGTAGTCACAGCGAAAACTGTCAGTAAGACAGCAAAACCAGTGATTACCACAGACTTTGAGAGGGTCTGAACTGGAAGTTTATCATGGGCTGTGCTGGAAGAGACGATGGTGGCTAAGGCTGAACATGGAGGAAAGCCAACCTGCAACTGCTCTAATGTTTGCTTTAATGAACTTAATGGAAGAAAATAGAAGCACAGGGATGAGTTTTAATGGTTAGTTGGGAGGCATCAACGATCACAGAATCACAGAATGCTAGGGGTTGGAAGGGACCTCTGTGGGTCATCTAGTACAACCCTCCTGCCGAAGCAGGGTCACCTACAGTAGGCTGTAGAGGGCCTTGTCCAGGTAGGTCTTGAACGATATGGAGAAGGGTCAGAGTATTATTCACAGAATGGGGGAAATAAGGTGCAAATTAGTAGGATAGATTGCAAAATTGTCCATCTGGTATTAACTACAATGATTCCAGCTGTAACAGAAGAATTGAAATGACTACCTCGTCCATGGTATTTTAGGATCTCACTTGATGGTCCACAGTTTTCCTGCAGACAACCCAATGGGCACATTCCTCCAAGAAAAGCATAGCCCACCGGCATGGTGTACCTAAGAAAAGCATCAGCGTGCTCCCAAGGCACATTAGACAGGTAATCCACACCATTTCTCACTTGCAGGAATCATTCCTACTACAGTAAGAGACAGCGGTGGGACCCTGGTGGAAGGTCACTGGCCAGACTGGCCTTCCTGGTGCAGGGGAGGTGGATCCAGGCTGGACCAAGCCCACAAAAGATCCATCAGAGCAATACAGAAGATGCATTTACCAGCAGATGCTGAAAGAAAATCATCTTGGTCATCAGCACAAGTGACCTCTTAGTACATGCTTGAGCAATTTCTACAATTACATTTTGAAAAAAGACAATCAGATGGGAAAAAATCAGCACTTTTGGCTCAAAGAGTTGATAAAAGGATGCAAACTTGCTACAAACTCAAAGGCTTCTGCTTTTAAAACAAATTTAATTATCAAAGGACCTGGGTTCTGGTTCAGCCTTCCAGGAAGATTAGTGAAGAAAAGAAACCTAATTAGCTCTAAGGAATTGCTCAATCAATTTACAGAGCAGTTTGTGCAGCAGTGTTGACCAATACACGGTTCGACACAAATGGTATTTTCCAATCCTATGTCTTCGGTCCCTACAACCCAATGTGAAAACATTTAATTTGGGATTGGAAAAAGTAGTTAAATGCACAGAAGAAAGAAGGAAAGGAACCATTCATTTCACAAAGACAATCCTACAAACATGGGCTTTTCTCCCCTGTTAGGGACAGCAGCTCTAGGTGGAATCCGTTCAGCGGTATAAGGACTTGCCTGGTTTCACTGGGGCTGCAAGAAGCACAGAAAAATGCACAGGCACCCCAAAAGATGGGAGAGGGAAAGAGCACTCATCCCTTACGGAAGGGACAGCCTTGGTGCTGGGGGAATCCTCCCCAAAACTCTGCCTGCGGGGTTCAGGCATGCCCACGCAGCACCTTTCTACCTGGCTGGCCCCAGGACAGCATCCTCACCAACGTACCTGCTCGCGGCAGGCAGAAAACCTACATACAACAAGAGCAGAGTGGGAGAATCCACAGGATCATCCCAAGGGAGATGTGCATAGCACAGAGAAGTCCCTGACAAGCTGCAACACACCACAATTTTATTTATAACCTGACCTCCAGGGAAAAAAACCAAAACCCTCAAAGGACAAGTGATATGACCCATTCCTCACATGGCTAAAAATAACCAAATTCTTCTACTGAATAATTTAGTGACTCATCTTTGCCAGGTCCCAAAGTACTTTTGGAAAGAAGTCGGAAGCATTTTCCTATTAACCTCCTGCAAACGCAGGTTTACAGTTCCTAATCAGACCTAAATGCATACAGTTCCTCAGCAGGAGATTTTTAATAGTCCCCACCACAAACATTTGTTAGGTGCCAAAAGTAGCCAGGCTATCGGGCACTAACGGAGTGTTTTTGACCATAGGACATCTCTGGTCCTTCAGCATCCCTACAGGCATGTGGAGGGATGAAATGGGGGATTTGGGGCAGAACTAGTCCTTGGTGAAAGTCACTGGTTTTATGGCGACATTTTCAACCTCCAACCCCACACTGCTACGCCATCCAGCTCTGCAATGAGCCATGCCCATGGCACACCTCATCTCCCCAGCCTCAGACTTGTTCTTATTGGACAAAAATTCAGCTTCACAAAATCCTTTCCTATTAAATCTAATTTAAATGCATAAGTTAAGATTCCTAAATAGACATATTAGAGATTTTAAAAGACAGTTAATGCACGTTAAATATAATCAATTCCAAGGCATGAATAGTAATATATTTTAGAAATCACAGCGTAACAGATTAAGATACTTATCCTATTACTGATCTAATAATTAAAAGACAATTACTGTCTATTTAAACATCGTTAAAATGTGTCAGAAAACAAGGCTTTCACTTCAAAATTAGATATAAAGGTATCCAGCACTTTAAGTGATACCATTTTTGGTGCAATTCAAAGGCATCTCATTTTCCGGAACTGCAGAATATTCCCTCTGAGGCACCCAAACTTTCTCATGCAAGCGATGACAGTGCCCACATGACCCCAAATCACTGCAAGCTCTTCAAAATTCAGGCTGTGAGAATAAGTTTGGTTTAAGTGGGCACCTCATCACTTTGGCACTGAAAGAAATTCATATATCCAATATAAGTTGCCAATCAAGATTTGTTACAACATGAATATCTGAATAAATAATTGCAAGAGTTTGGCTTGAGAAAAATCAAATTCACATGGGTAGGGTCTCACTTGACCCAAAGCTCCAGCAATGAGACCATCCAAAGTCATCTATCTTCTTGACTCCCTATCCTTCCAATTTCTTCAGCATGTTTTGATTTACCAACAGCACATAACATTTTCTTCATCCACTGAAACTCAACTGGATTTTTAAGTGCAACATCTAAAATTGAAGATGTTCAAGTAAAAATAAATACCAGATGGGATGGCAAAATATGAACAAAAGCAATTTGAACACATGGGAGAGTTTGTCAAGTGCTTGTACCCAAGTCAGCTAGGACCACACACAGTCAGATTTGGAGCAAGGCTGGACCTTCAGCTGTGCCATCAAAGCAGAGGGACAAATCCAGAGACATTATGTGGCCAGTAGGGCAAGGGAGGGGATTCTGTTCCTTGATTCCGCTCTCATGAGACCCCACCTGGAGTCCTGCGTCCAGCTCTGGAGCCCCCAACATAAGAAGGACATGGATGTGTTGGAGCAGGTCCAGAGGCGGCCACGAAGATGATCCGAGGGCTGGAGCACCTCTCCTACGAGGACAGGCTGAGGGAGTTGGGGCTGTTCAGCCTGGAGAAGAGAAGGCTCCAGGGTGACCTTAGAGCAGCTGCCAGTGCCTGGAGGGGCTACAGGAAGGATGGAGAGGGGCTTTTCACAAGGGTGCGTAGTGATAGGACAAAGGGGAACGGCTCTAAACTAACAGAGGGCAGACTGAGATTAGATGTTGGGAAGAAATTCTTCCCCATGAGAGTGGTGAAACCCTAGCCCAGGTTGCCCAGAGAAGCTGTGGCTGCCCCCTCCCTGGCAGGGTTCAAGGCCAGGTTGGACGGAGCTCTGAGCAACCTGGTCTGGTGGAAGATGTCCCTGCTGATGGCAGGCGGGTTGGAACCAGATGATCTTTCAGGTCCCTTTCAACCCAAACCATTCTATGATTCTGTGATTATTGTAACAAGTAGCTCCCAGTAAGAACCGAGGCAGAGCCAGTCAAAATCATTTCTTCAGCTTATTGTGCGGGCTGTATCTGAAGACAGCAACAACAGGAGTTCAAAAGCTTTCATTTGCATCTTCAAATGGAGGGTTGTACGCTGTCTTGTATTTCAAAACCTGACAAATCTTCTCCTTTCTGCTAGTCTTTCTATTCTGTAAACAAACAGCTTGTTTTAGCTTGGAGAAAATGCGTTACAAGTAACAGCCTTAATTTAGGGTTTTTTTGCTGTCCAACACTCATGTGGGAAAGGCCAACGAGGAAGCCAAGGGAGTGCTAAGTAGGGAGTCTTTAGTCAAGATTTGCCACATATGAAAACAAGTGACTCATGTAACATTGATTACAACATCTACAAACTCATGGCTGAAGACAGCCATCAGCAGCACAGCTCTGCTCCTGACAGGTTTGGAGGGTACGCACATCCCTGCAATTAGGCTGAAACACGTGCCATGCAAAGAGAAGGGAAGAAAACATGCGAGCACAAACATATTTCACTTGAGAGAGAACACATCTTGCATCGCATTCTGGCATCCACTCCAGTCTCAAAGCTCACAGAGACCGGAAGGTCCTGCAAGAGGGGACCTCAACAGCCAGCCCAGCCCCTCACAGCTCCATATGGCCCTATCAGCTGTGCCCAACACAGAATCACAGAATGTTAGAGGTTGGAAGGGACCTCTGTGGGTCATCTAGTCCAACCCCCCTGCCAAAGCAGGGTCACCTACAGCAGGCTGCACAGGACCCAATCCAGGTGGGTCTTGAACATCTCCAGAGAAGGAGACTCCACAGCCTCCCTGGGCAGCCTGGGCCAGGGCTCCGTCACCCTCAGAGGGAAGAAGTTCTTCCTCATCTTCAGCTGGAACTTCCTCTGCTTCAGAACACCACCAGGTTCCCAAGCAAAGGGACCCATTTTCTGCAAGCTCAAGTCATTGGTCAAGTAGAGAAAGACAAGGCAGTTGTGGGACCTGGTCACCATGCTCATTCCTAGTGGGCTATCCACAGAGGTGATCCCTGCCCACCACAGGGCTGCTCCCACCTTGCTTTCCTCCACAGCCACGCAACACAGCAGTGGAGAAAACAGGGCAGGTTTTGGCCTTTTTCTACCCCCTTCACTCTGCAAGGAAATAACCATGAACTGAAAGTCTTGAGACTCCTTGGCAGAACCACCCAACGGGGAGCTCCCACTCCAAAGCCATCATTGCAGCCTCTCTAAACTCAAACCATTGATACCACACATCCCAGGCAAAAATTCACAATCTAAACAGCATTTGGCTTAAACAAAAAAAACAGTGGACAATTGGAAAATCCATTTACTTCCCACATCAGGGCAGGTGCCACACCACAGCCCCAAGCTACCAGCTCTACCCTGCTCCCCAGTCCTCATCTCTTAACGCGTGGCTCCTCACGACAGGAAAAAAAAAAAAGCTGTGAAACTGCAATCTTGGATCCTGGAGAGAGGCTTTTTTGCAAACAAGCCATCCTGTTGAGAACATTCACCCCAAATTTGTCAAAAGCTTTCTGCTGTTAATTGAGGGAAGCAGAAATCTGTTTGCTGAAACTCCATGAGCAGCAAAAGATGTCAGATAAATTATTCATCGTGAATTACTCACTTGGCTCATGTTAAGAAATTACTTGTTTCCACAAAGCTTGCATCAGATCAATCCCTTATTTATTTCATTTATGTAGATGTCTTAACCTGGCAAAGGGTTATGGATACTAAAGATGCAGAATGAAGACGGCTTTTAAATAGATTCTACATCTAATCCGTGGGTGTCCACTACTTGAGCAAATTAGCAAAACCACTCAGTTCCAGGGCAGTGCAGAAGGGTGCACTTCCAGAAACAGCAATCCGGTAACTTTATTATCATTGCAATTACCTGCAAGTAGATTAACAAGTGAATCAGACTTCATTACATTAGCTTGATATTAAATAAGAAGTTTCAATTTAATAGGAGCACTAATTGGTCAAAACTACAGGAAGCATAAGAGCACCATGTCAGAAGTACAGTTAATAAAGCGTGCTTAAAACTACCTGCTACCAAGGAGGCTGCAATCCCTGTACCAGCCTGACATCCTACCCACTGCCTCTGGTCTGGTCCCATCTACCTTAGGGCAGGGAATAAATACATTTTCACCCACACCCCTCAAACACAGCTCCTGAACTTCACATGATTGTTTGGGAAACGCATGGCAACCCGTTGCCAGCCCCCACTTCACATTTGCCCAGGGCTTGCCTTCAACAGGAGTTTCACAAATAATTCAACACGGACCAGCTGCGTGCAAAGAAACACGCTGGAAACACAGACATTAAAATGGTTATTGGGAAAATTAAGATAGCAGGGTTTGCTTTCAAGGTGCAGCTGCTTTCAGAGATTAGTTATGGCACCAGAAACCCAGCGTTCTTTACTTTCAAGACTCTCTATCGAACTCAGACACGTCTCCACAAGCTTTTTTTTTTTTCTAATGATTACTAAGCCATTTCATCCACAGAGCTAGGACTTGAGCATTGTTACAGCATCCACTTGAGATTCGGAGACCGCTTTCAAGCGGCTGCCCTCCCCGGCAGTAACTCCTCTCCCTGCTCTCACCATCGCAGCTCCTCTCGTGAAGAGATTTGCAGCCTGCTGCTCCCGTTCCTTTCAGGCGCGCGGGGGGAGAGAAATTAGCTGTAATTCACTGTCAAGAGAAACCCAAGGTGCTGTAACATCACTGTTATGTAAGGAAATCTGATACAAAGACACCGGAGTCTGCAGCTAAGCCTGCTATAAATATACCTGGTTAAAGCGAACCTTACAGGCTGCCATCGGATGCGCGGTGGCTGGGGTTGGTCTGCTGGGGACCAGCGTTACTCCCAGGCGCCAAGGAAAGCTGGTGGGAACACCAGCTACTCTTCTGCAATCAACCAGGTCCTCCACACATCTCCCCTACACGCGAGCTCACAGCACGCAGAAGCACCCAACGCATCCTTACTTCAGTCTGAAATTTCTCCTTGCTGTCATTTCTCAAGCCCTGTGCCTCTGGGAGGAGTGGGGGGGGTGTTAATTTTTCCTCCAGCTCCCTAGCTGGAGGTTGACCACGTTGATGAGGCTGGGTGCAGTAAAGCTGCTCCAAGCTTCTAGCTCATCCACGGAAATTTTGTGGGGCTGTAGACAAGTCCCTCAGAGCCCTTTGTCCTGCCAAGCGGGAGGGCAGCGGGCATCCAGGATGAGGGGCCCTGGTGCCACCCAAATTAGGTGCATGCAATCACTTGTCTCAAGCTACAAAGTCCTTGGGGGCTCACCAAGGCACATTTTGGGGCAGTCCAGGCCATGCTGCCCTCACACATTTCTCTCTGCAATGCTGTTAGCCCACTGCTGAAGGATACCCCTGCCTATTTACACCTCAGCTCCCTCCTGTTGCAGCAGCTAATGACACACAGCCACTCCCAGACTTCAAAACCACTCTTCACCACTGCTGAAGGTGTCCAAGTCCCCTGCTCCTTCCTGCCCAGCCACATCAACCTCAAGTGGAGCCTCAGAAAGCTCAGCTGCTTATAAAGCATCCCTGGACCACCTCCAAGGAAACATCCTTCCCAGCTCTGACCTTCCTAACACTTTGGGGTGGAACAAAGATATTTTTGCCTGGTTGCTTGGATTTTCATCCAACCAAAACCCATGGGCAACCCATCTCCTGTGCAGCCAGAGGCTACCTCTGAAGCTCGGGTGCTGCCTGTACCCCAGCACTGCCCAAAGTGCTCTGACCTGATGCCTTCAGCCACCACACAGCAGAGCTGCTCCACTTTGTGCGGTGATTAAATATTTATCAAGCCAGCCAGCAGCATTACAGCTCTGCAGGCAGGGCAGTCAGCTGGGATGTGGGAGAGCTGGGTTCAACACTGCAGCAATTCATATTTAATGAGCTAGGTGAGGTAGAAGGGCTTCACCAGGAGAGACAAAGGGCCACATCCATCCATCCATTCCTCCCACCCTGGACTTGTGTTCAGAACCACCCACCCCCAGCAGGTCTGAAGCCTGCAAAGCTGCAGCCTGAATCACGAGAGGCACAAAGTGGGGGGTATACCCAGGCCCCCAACTTGTTCTCTGACAAGCAGAGCCCAGCACCACGATGGGATTTAGTTAATCCTGCCTGAGCAGCAGTCCCACCAGAAGCACGCATGAGAACAAGGTGCACACGTGGGAAATGCTGGAGTTCACCAAGATATCACTTAAATTTGACACAGAGGGGGAAAACCCCGACAATTTCTGTGCCCCATACATGCAAGAACCTTGCCCGACTCTGGTGTTCATGGTAGCTGCGTGAAGAGAAAAATGCTTCATATACATCTGGTTTGGGTTCAGCCATAACACGCTCACCTCACCTGGCTGAGCAAAGAGCAGCAGAAACAGGGGTGTTTCTGGCACTCACAGGCTAAACACTGGGCTCAGGTGTCTAAAAGCTGCTTTTATGGATGTTTAGTAGCTCTAGTCCTAATATTGTCTCAGCTCTTTGCCGGGCCTAAAGATCTCAATATTTTTTCAAATGTTTACCTCAGTCCCCAGAGCGGGATTTCACTGCCGCTTTAATTGCCAGGAAGCATATTAGTTATTAGCTTTTTCTGCCCAAGCAATGAGTGTCTTTCCCTGGCAGGGCGTGTATAGCTCAAGAAGCATTTGGGGATATTCCTCAAAGAAAAGACTCACAGGAATATTAAACATCATCATTGAGTGCAGTGAAGTTCTTCCAGATTTGCAGAGAAATAACTCAGGGCCAGCTTCTACCTGATAAAATTTAAAAGCAGTTTTCCCTCAAATGTCCCAGCTTGCTGTCAAAATCAAGCTGAAATACTACTTTAATGGCCACACAACGTTGGTTGCTTCTTGTCCTAATCTCCTGACACGCCCATAGAGTTTTCTTTTCCTTGTTCCTTTAATACCAGGAGATTAAGGATGCCGCTTGTACAGCAGCAAGAGTTGTTCGAGCTGTATGAGACTGCACACTCACATCAGTAAGGCTTCCCAGTCCAGCAGCAGACCCTGGAGGAGATTTGGCCCATCTCAGAGCACGGCTTTGGCCAGCGAGGAAGGCGGTTTGGCAGCAGATGTGCTCTGAGCAGCTCTCAGCAGCTCCTGGAGCACAGCATATTTTCCACAGGCTCTGGCTAATACAGTAGCTATTAATTGAATAAGGGTTAATTCTCCTCCGAGGACCATCTGCTGAGGACCAGCTCAAACTGCTCTCGGAAACCAGGGCAACAGCACCATCTAGCAGAGCAGCTCCAAAAGTGCTGGAGGGACTCACTGCCCATGCAGAAGAGGGGGTACCAGGGCTGCGCGATGGCAAGGGAACGATTTTTGGGTCCATGCAGTGATGGCCTTCCACACTAGCATCTCCATTTCCACCTTCAGACACCTGACTCAACAGCCCCAGCATCAGCTCTTCCTTTCTTTACTTCTTCCAAACTTCTGATGGTGCTTCTATGCTGGACCATAATTTTTCAGCATCACTCCAGGAGAGCGAATGTACATCACACAGATGTCATTACCACAGAAATACAATAAGCACTTGCCTGTGGCATAACCTTGATTTCAAAAAAACCCCAAATTTTCTATGGGTGAAATCTTCAGAAAACAAACCAGATCTGGACTCTCTGATCAGTGAGGTCGTGAGCACAGGGTGGAGATATGCCAGGGAGCTGCAGATAAGCTAAAAACAGGAGAAAACCTTCTCACCTGCATCTTCTGCATGGCAGGGTACAAAGGGTCTCAGCAGCTGGGAATTCTTTGAAAAACCCTATTTTCTGAACTTTTGCTCCCCTCCTTTCCTTATTTTTCTCAGAAGGGAACTCCCTCTCCTTCAACCTCATATAAGACCCCAATCTAGCATTTATTACATACTGCAATTATCAGGACCATATTAATTCTAATAGACTTTCAGACATTTTACTCTCCTGCAAACTAGCTTGAAGCTGGCTTCTTCACACCATCCAGTTTTGTGCTATCCCCCAACATTAGAAACTGGAAGAACAGCCCTACTGACAGATAACTTGCACTGTGTAACCGAGACATGAGGAAGGCTGCTGGATCATACAACCAAAAATCGCTTTTGCCCCTCTCCTTGACAGAGCAACACATCCCCAAGGATGGGAAGAGGATGATATTAGAGAGCTATCCATATTTATTAAGAGCAAGATGCTTCAAGCAGCAAATTTTTTTGATCCAGTCCATGAGCAACCGGGTCAAGTGGAAGGTGTCCCTGTCCATGGCAGGGGGTTAAAACGAGATGATCTTCAAGGTCCCTTCCCACCCAAACCATTCTGTGATTCTGTGTGTTTGCATAGTTTGTGCTCATGGACAACTGCAAACTTTCACATTCACTTTCCTGTAGCATCTCCCTGAATGGAAAATTGATTCCAACATCTAAAGCTCTGCACATAACAAATTGTGAGAAATTGTGTCTCAGTATCGTAATGAATGGAAATTTATACTTGCCAATTTATTCTGTCTGTTTGGTTTTTACTCCCCATGCACGGAAAATAATGGCACTCTCAGGTTCCCTTCAGTCCCTTATAATTCCTTTTCTGATATTGCTCATACTCATGAGATCTTTGTTGATTTTATGCTGAAAGAAACTGATAATTGCTTAAACTGACTTCCACGCTTTGTAAAGCTGAGCTATTCCTCTATTGCACCAGTCTGGGATGCAGTTACAGAATTTATTTTAAGAAAATAATAAGCTCCAGTTTTCATCAAATCCCATCACAACCCTAGCAAGGCCTTTCCCTGTGTTAATTACCCTCACAGCATGATACATGCCTCCTCTGCCTAGTCGGAAGTTTCTGGCTCCAAGCTTTGTCTTTCAGCAATCCTTCCGAATTTCATGATGCATTCTCCCCATTAGAAGTTATGGGAAGATTATAACCAGTTCATCCATCTTTTTCTTTCAGAAAAACTGAATAAGCTTTTTCTAATAGAGCAAAAACCACTTTTCTAGAGCCTTTTTTGTCCCTTTCTAGTTTGCTGGCACCTTTGGGAGATGCAGACAGAAGAGGAGGATGCAGTGTTACTATAATGGCCTTGGCTGATCTGTTCGAGTCTTGCTCTCGTGGTGGCATCACTGAATGAAGGAGCCACTCACATTAGGAAGCCCGCTAAGAAAACTATTTTCCTTTTTTCCAAAGCATCCTGAGATTCACTACTTGGAAATATAAGTCAAGTTCTATAGAAGCAATTTGAACACATCTCAAAATATTTCAGAGAAATACATTGAAATCTTTTTTTTAAGCCTCTCATCCCAAATCAAACATCTCAGAAGCCCTCAAACCAAAACGTTTTGTTCTGGTTTCCTAGAGTGAGACAAATAACATTTGTTCCAAGTCCTCTCAACACAAAATTGCACTTCCCAAACTTTAAATGCCTTTACTCCAGTAGCCATAGCTGCGGCTCCTCATCTGAACCAGCTTGAGAGCCGAGCTCTCCCATTAGGTACCACATGCACAAGACACTCAAGCCACAAAGCCTGCCCTTCTGCTACTTTATGGAGGTTGTAGTCCCAGTCTTATTCTCTTTTGAACTAGGCATCCCAGAATTAATATATCCCACGCTTTGTGGAAAGCCTAGTTGGTCTGCCTGCCTTCACACGAGTCATATGTTTTTATTACACCATGGGTAATACAATCCCATCAAGAAAGCCCTGTCCTCCAAGGAAGAATGGAAGCTAGAGCCATCATGTTCATTTTGCAAGTCCCACCTGTAAAGAAGCACACTTTATCCTTGAAAGGAGTCAAGTCCCAACAGAGCTTTTCAGCAAAAGAGCCAAGAAGTGCACCACAGCAGATGGAAAATTAAACATTTGAATTTTCATTGATAGAATAAAGACTTTGGAATAAGTAGGATAAAAACCCAGCAGAAATTTCAAATATGCATGGAAAATCCCAGCAGTACAGGACTTGGGGGCCTTGCAGCAATAGCTTTGACCACCCATGTGCAGGTGGTTCCATATACTGCAAGGAGGGCCTGCAGCACTCCAGTGGTTTCACCAGCTTGGTGACCTCTACCCACCCTCAGTCTGGCTGAAAGTCAGGGAGAAAGACTAGCAGGGTACTCTGGGGACCCACAGCTAAACCCCATGCAGTTCACCTCACAAGTGACCCTTCTGTCCCCACCTTCCTGGGTTTTGAGCCAGATCCTCCCATATGTCAGCAGAAAAATCACCAAAGGCAACTCAGACATCCCTCTCTTTTCCAGACCACCACCTTTTCCATGTCTTACATTAGCATGGCACCACCACAGAAAACCCACAGGTCTGTAGCAGCTGAGCTCGTAGTTGTTCCTCTGTCTCTCTTGGCATTTTCCTCCAGCCTTTTGGAGGAAAAAAATGTCATCTGAAGTTGGTTTTACTGAATATTGAAACTCTGTGGAGGAGCCTTTCCCATGACAGGAGTCACCCTCTCAGGGAAATGAGACAATTTCCAATAATCAGTCTGGGATGGAAATCAGGATGAAACTATTTCAACAAGAATCTCATTGAATCTTAATTACTTTAAGTGTCAGGTCTGTAAAATCTGTCTTGGGGCTCCCCTTGTTCCTTGGGGCTGGGAAAGAAGCACACTGCAAAAGGTCAAGCCAAACTGTGCCTTTCCCTTGCTGCCGATTACAAACCATACCTTTCCTGAGACCACCACGCTAAAAAATGCTGCTGTTCAAGTCAGATTATGGCTGGGTTTTTTAAACCAGGGTCACTTAACTCTACAGCCACTATGGAAATGCACCTTCTTCACTACTGGTTCATAAAGGTAACGTGAACCCACAGTTTAAGGTGTGAGAAGTGAAACACTCCTATCCCAAACACTGCCTGTACAGCTACGTACACCAGTGCAGTAACTGTGACAGAAGTAGTCACCCTCAGAGGTCACCCATTGCCAGCAGGTAGACAGGCTCATGCTCCAGCACAGAAGATCTCACTTGAGGAAGGGATGCCCAAGCCTATGCAGACCCTGGGGCAGGACTCAGCAAGGGCTCAACACAGATAGGTTGCTGTGGCAAGCAGGAACGGACACAAGATGTGCAATTATCATGCTCCTTCTCCATTTTGGGACCCCTCTCAGGACCAAGCCGCACATCTTCCTCCCCAGCTGCCGCCTTTCCTGGTCAGAACTTCTGCCTTGATACATCTCTGCTGGCGACTATTTCAGGAATTTTTATTTCAGCTGAAGAACAAATATATTCTTTCGTAGCACAAATAGCACAGCTATTTCAAGCTTGTCTACATGACTTTCGAAAAAGACCATTTTTATATTTGAGCAGATTGCTTCTGCTCTTGTGGAGGCACTGGGTTGCTAGAAATAGGAGACAAAATGAGTGTTCACACACAGATTGCCACCAGTTCACCATAAAGAGCGTATGGCAGATAAGTACCAGCAGCTCCTGGAACAGCAACAGAAGAGCCTAAACACAAGAAGTTTTGCAGAGATGACACAGAAATAATTTTTCAGCTGTAGATCTGTTGGCCTTTGTGGTATTCCTTGACCTGCCCTGGGGTTTCAAGGTCTTTTTCTATCTGCAGATGCCCTTCTCCCATAGAAAGTTAATGGCATAAAGCTTCACCCCTTTAGGCACCTTCTCCTTTCCATGTTAGCACCCTGGGGCCTAGAGCAGAGTTAAAAGACAACCTTGAGGTTTGGCATGCAGTCCTATTTCTCTCCTTCCCAAAGAGGAAAGCCACCAGACCTACACCACACTCATTCGAGCTGCCTGCTCCCAGAAATCACTTGGAGATCACCTGAGAACAGGCTCCAAGCATCAACATTTTCTGTGTTGACAAAATGAACTCAGGCTAAGATTAATTAGCTTAGAAATCCCAGTCATGTTTGGTACAAGCAAGATCAGGGCCAGAGCAAGAAGCTTTACAGCTGCCCAAGACGCAGATGATCTGGATAACAGATGCTCACACAAAAACCCTTGTGACCCTGCCACAAACCACATATTTCTTCAGAATAAGCACTCCTGGGCAACACTCCTGGAGTCTTCATCCCACACAGTACAGGCATACCCAACTTATCCAGAACGGCCAAGCCATCCCCACAGCATGTAGAAAAGGCAGCAAGACCCCAAGAGGGAATGATGGAAGGTGGCTGCAAGGAGCTGCCAAGTGCCAAGCAGAAGTCTTGCACACACAAAAAAAAAAAACCCTGGTTAAAGATCAACTACCCTTCTCCTTTCTCATGTCAGAAACCACTCACGCATTACGCTGACTGGTATTGACATTTCACTCTGCTTGTATCTCGTGTTGGAGCAGCACATTTAAGCTGCTCTAGATATGGTTGGGTTAGCACTGCCATTAAAGTTCCTTCTATCCCCTGGGGCAAGGGGCTTTCAGCCTTGCTCTAAATACTTACTCAGGGATGAAAGGTGACAAATTGGGGGAGTTTGTTTACAAGTATTTTCCTCAACAAATTTGACCATTTCCTCCAGTAAAAGTGTAAACTACAGAAACTTCTCCGATGTTCTGTCGTGGTCTACGCATTTCAGATCCTATTCCAACGAGCTGAGCAATTGGCTTTGGATTTTGTGTTCTTTTGGAAGCAATTCAGAGGAATTCAGCTGCTGAGATAACAAGATGTAAACAGGAGAAAAGGTGAAGTGGAGGTTAGTCCATTAAGCCCAAGTCTCTCCTGTGACACTTGTTTCTCTTTAAATGAGCAAAACCAGCCAAGTGGACCAGTAACAAACACCTGCATGCAGGCGAAGCTCTCCCCAACCAGAATGCAACACATAACCAATTTATGCCCTCTAGCTAAGAGGTCTGTGGTTGTTTTTAAAGTACAGAACTCATGTTACCTACATTGCGTCAAATAACTCAGGGAAACTCTCCTTTGCTAGACAAACACGTGACAATCTGAACCCTCCTCACCATTTTCTATGCTTTCCATGACAATCTAGATACAGACCAGGAGTGCCCATCCATGCTCCCATCGCTTCGCAATTCCCAGTCGCTCCATACTGTACATGTGGAGCCACAGGCTTAGACCCCGCAGAGTCATTTGTTTCACAGAGATCATAATCTACTGGCCACATATTTCATCAATGCCCTTTGCCTTCTCTTACGTGTCAGAGAGATCCGAACCTATTGCCACATTCGTTACCATTTATCCCACTTCCCCTCTCTCAGGCATTCCTATAACAATGTTTTCATGGGTTTGCCATTAAGCTCAAGATTTTGGGGGCACTCCATAGCACGCTCTTCCTCAGTTCATTTTTTTTTCCCCAGTACTTCTCATTTAATTTCCATTCACTTACATCCACAGTGATTTAAGGCTTCGAGTAACTTAACCTTTAACAGTCCCAAAATTATGCATCAGTGGTCAATGCCATTTTCTTTCCTGCACAAAGGAGGTGTTGATATAACCTGACCAGTTGAGCTGATAGATTTCCAACCAGTCATCACCTCTTTGTCTATTGAAATGAGGTCAATATTCAATTATCTGGAGCTTGGGACACAGTTTCCACATTAAGAGAGCATCATATGTCAGGATTTCTAAGGAAGCTTTGCCAACAAGGGCCTGAGAGGACCAGCAAGTGTTCCCAGGTTTAAGTGGCATGAAAAAATTCAGATTAAACTCCTCCATTTCACACAAAGACTAGGAGAGTTCACCCAGTCAGCTTGCTCCACAGCCGATCCATAGATCTGTATCAGTTACTCCTTCCTGGGGTTACTAAAATCCATTCCAGTTTTCTGTTTAAGAAACCTTTTCACATGCCACCATTTTTGAACAGCCTATAACACTACAGCATAAAATTATGTCTCAAAATCTCCTTACTCCACATCAAGTCCTGAACAACAAGCTGTAGTCACCACATCGACCATGCATCTTACCACATAACCCACCTCACCAACCACTCACCACCTCTCACATCAACTGCACAGGGTTTATTCTCAGACATGCACAAGCCCAGGCCCTCTTACTAGCCACATCACCAACCAGCATTTATAAAAAGGCAAATTTTAAACACCTGGCTTTCACGATGCTCTGGATTCAGCTTGGTTTTGTTTCCAGGACCTTGAAGCTGCCTGCTCCATTGGGGCAGTCAGCAAACCACACCATTTTTGGTTGGGAAAGCAGTGAAGCGCTGCCCATCAGCCTGCTGCAATCCCACCTCACCATGAAACCCAAATATTATGATTGCTGCATAGATCACTCACTGCTTCAGTTGTTCACCACCTCCAGGGCCACCTTCTTCCCCTCTCCCCTGAAAAGGGCTGGAGCTGAGCTGAAACAGGCTCCTGGGCCATCATTGCCCCCCCAGTCCTGCTGTTTTCCACAGCTCTTTTCCTCCAAGGGCTTCTTGCAGTTACCTTCTGCCAAACAATTACCCAGCAGCTATTTATCTTTTCCATACTTCCACTCAAGGATGGAAAACTTTCAGAGACACTCTGCAGTTCTGTGCTTATCAGGAAAAAGATAAGCTTTCTGCGCACTAGGCTGAAAGAGCATTTTGACAAATACTGGAAAATTACTTGTGCTAACTTACACGGGCCAGATCCTCAGCTCCTACACAGAGCTACACAAGGTGACAACTAGCAAGGACCCGGCTCCTGCCCAGGAGCTTCCCCAGGTGAAGAGGTTTCCTTTCATAGGTCATCTAAAATAACATTAGATTTTATATCATTGCTTTCACAATCAATCATCTTTACCAGAAGGATGAGCAAGCAGATTTTTTTTTTTTTCCTGGGCCACTAAACTTCCAGTAAAAGCCTGTAACAGCTCAGCAACCAGGACCATGGCCTGACTCCCCCTCGCACCCTCATCCAACTCAGGAGCAAACCCATAAAGCTCATGGAAAACACCAGCATATAAAACTACCACACAAAGAAATTCAAGCCTGGAGATATCGTTTTATAAGGGGGGGAGTCAATGAGCATCTTTACAATCACATTTGCACCTACATAAATAAGGAACAACTACACTAAAGCCAGTGATCCCAATTGTTCTTTGCCTTAAACACAGATATTAATTTAGACTTGGGTTGTTAATCCTTCCCCCGCAGCAAGAACATAAGCTCTTCACTCTTACCTTGCAACCAAGAAGCAGCTCCTCATCAACCTGAAGAAGAAACCAAACCACCACAGTCAGAGCACCAAAAGACAAGGGCACAGCCCCACTCTTATTAAATAAACTGACCTAATTAAGCCCATGTGTGCTGAATTTGGCACTGCCCTCATCCCCCCAGAGCAGAGCAGGATCAGCTGGTTGCAAGTAACGAAGCCAAGCTGGTGGCCAAGCAGGAGTCCAGTTCTAAAGTGAGATGTCAGGGCACCCTTATTAAACTTGTTGCCTGAAACAGCTGGTGTTCTCCCTCCCTGGAGCAGCCTTTGCTCAGAGAACTTTTGCTATGAGAATTTTGATGCACCAAAAAAAAAGCAGATGAGAGGGTTTTTTGACTTTTTTAATTGTGCATTTTGAACTCTTCCTCTGCTCCTTATTTCAGAGCCGGTAGGACATGTGCTACCCCTTTCATGCATACGTCTCTAACTCCAAAATGCAAGTAGAGAGGTTCAGGCGTTCTAGATGCTGGAACTCAAGGGACACATGGGGTTCTTGCTGCAGCAATGCAACTGGGCTCCTTTCGCACCAACTTTTAGGCTGGAAAAAGCAGTTTATGGCTTCTCTTGTCCGGGGTCTGCCGGGCAAGTAGGGATGGGGGAGAAGCTGCATGCCCCAAACCACAGCGTTTTATAGGAAGGCAGACACCAGTCCTTATAGTAAACAAGGGTTTGGGTCACGCTGGGACTGATGGAAATAACATGAGGGAAAGCGTGAAGAGTGCTCGGGAGCTGGAGAAAAGACAAATGGAGCTCCACAAAAATTAGACAGCAAAGCGCTGTTGCACTCAATTATCCGCTAAAAAGCAATGATCACATATTTGTGTTACACTTATTAACGTCTTCCTCACCTCTAAAAAACTGCACCCTGTCCAAAGAGTATTAACAGTGTAATACATGTTTGTGTTGCTAAGTATGATTACTTTTAATTTAGCTTCTTTATTTCACTGAGCGCACTCTAAATCACTCCACCAAGCGCTCGCCCGGGCTGTTTTGTTGCATGTGCTGTGTATTTTAGCTAGTGGTTATGGATGGGAAAAAAAAAAAACCCAAACAGCTTTTCCAGTTCCTTTCAAGTAATTTAATCCCCAGCTCCAAGTTAAATCAATTAGAGCCGCTGTGCTGGGATTTGTCACACACGGTCATGTAACCCCAAATGCTTTCATTTTCCTTACGTTTGCTGGGGAAATGGGAATTGTCTTTGGAGCGGGCGTCGAGAGGAGCTTTACTTTGTCAGGAGTCTTGTGGCTGTGAAATACAAGTCAAGCCACCGCCAGATTTTAAAGCTTTTCCTCCAGCCCGTCTCGGTCGCAGTAGCTCCCATCAGACTGGGGGCTTTTTGCCCTTTTATGCTTTCCAGATTTCCCCCCCGGCCGCTGAAGCTGAAATTTGGTGCTGCGCTGGGGCAAACGGAAGAGCAACGAAAGCAAAGTGATGTTTCACCCTCATAGAAAATCAGCTTTTCGCTCCTTTTTGTGTCCCTGCGGTTCGGCACCACTGATCCACGGCTCCCAGGGCGAATGCTGTCCTTCCAGGCGGTCACCGATAAAATAGCTTGTGGACGTGACTCCTACCAGCCCTACAAAGATCCCTGCAGAAAAAAAGTCTTTTAAATGTTGGTTGTCACATAGCATTTGGGGGAAAAACCAGGAAAACATTACCTTTTACAATAAACAACTCCCCAGCACATTTCCATTAACAATTGCTGCTCTGCGGAAGGAGTTCTTTAAGTGAAACAGTAAATGAATTCTGCGTATAATATACATTTCCATTAAATATTTCTGCATCACACAAGCAGTTTTAAGCAAAAGAGTAAGTAAACATTCCCTGGGCGTATAATACACTTCCATTAAGTAAGTCGGTAAGGTAGAGATTTTTATGATGATTATAGTGATTTTTTTCCTTCATAAAAGCTCCATAAGCATTTTTAATGCATTACGGCTTGTGCAAGCGCATGTTTACATTGATGGTAATCCTGAATTTTACTTTGTGAGGGGTTCTGCTGCTTGGGGAGATACGGGGCCAAATAATCCGTCCCTGTGAAAAATAGAGCTGAACGCCACGCTCGGATCCGGCCGACAGCAGCAGCTGGTTATTTTACACCAGCCAGGTTTATCCACCTCCGAGTTCGGCTCGTGGAAACCATCCCTGCTCCACCGCCAGCACCTGCTGATGGGCTTTTAGGCTGATGTCTGTGGGAAGCAGGAATTTGGCCCATTATAGATATATCTTTGGCCATTTTCCCATGGCAATGAGTCGAACGGTTTGTCTGTCAGATCCCTCCTCCAGCTCCCTGGTGCTTCTCTCCTTCCCTCCCCACGGAGCTGGGAGGTTTGGGTGGGCTCAGGCGAGCACCCGGTGCTAAATTTCATGGTAGTATTTACTCCAAATGCCTTTTTTAAATTGATTTAAATGAGCATGGATCAAACCACACCACCTCAGTGCCTTCCATGCAAGGGTAACAACTACCTGTGTGTCCTGAAGTTAACTGGGACCTTGTGCTACCAGAATAAATAAAATATGACAACTATTATTACTGCTAGGTATGAAAATATGTGTTGTGACACGCAGAGTAGGGTCCCAGGCTGCAGTCACCTCTGCTTTCTTTGCCTTTTAGTGATATCACGTAGAGCCGCTGCAGGACCTCTTTTGTTTATGGGGAATTATAATATTTTTACTAACTCTGGGAATACCCTAAAGCATTAAAAGCAGGTACTTCATTATTGTGCACTCCTGAATAATTTGTAAGTGTTTTACACCGTGGAATCTGTCCATCTGGATGGCAGCCCACGGCCCCGGGGAGGGCTGGGAGGGAGGGCAGAGCCAGCCCCAACCCCGAGGACTGGGCAACCGAGAGATGGTGGCGGTTAAACGAGCGTGCAGCTATTAACGGGTATTATTGGGATGTTTTTCAGGAATGAACGGATATCCTAGTTACAGGCTATGAAAAATCTGCAGTGTTTCTGATTCCTTTCAAAATATTTGAAAGGAATATAGCCTCTATTACAGCCTATATATATATAGCTCTATAGCCTGGAGAGAGACCGAGCCTTGCCGTGCCTCTTGCAAGGATTTTTGTTTCTGGTGCCTTGTACCATGCCCAGCACACAGCTCACAGTGATTTCTAAGGTCTAACTACCCCAGCAAGCTGAGCTGAGCAATATTCTGCGCGTTTGCTTATCAGGGCCCCCAGCACAAATCCTCCAGGGTGCCTCAGCCGTGCTTTTCCCACAGCCCAAGCTCCGCTTCCCGACGCGAGCTTGGAGAGGACCCAGCAGCTCAAAAGAAAGCAGAGCAAAACCCTGAGAGCCTTCACCTTCTGCCATGCCAAAACTTCACAGAGTCGTGAATTTCTCATCAACGGGGGAAAATACAAAGTTTTTGCTTCAAAACCAGATCTGGGCTGGTGGCAAAATTAATCTAACGCAAGCCTCTGTTAGAAAAGCAAAAATCAGCTGAGCTTAGCACCAGCCTCGGGGTTGCAGCCCGAGCGCTGCCCTGGGGCGGTTGCAGAAGTCGGGGTTTTTCCAGAAAGCACATGCCCAGCACGGAGGGTGATCAGGCCGCGCTCGTTAGAGAGCAGCCGGACGGTCGTGACAATCACCGAGACGCAAACTCCAGCCCCGCGAATCCCACCGCCCATCAGATTTAATCCGTCTGCGCGCCGGGCGGGTTACACGCCGCGTTACAGCCACGCTGCGCCGCCAAGCCTTGGGCTTCGCTATCGGCACAACTTCGTTGAGTGCAAGAAAAGCTTTGAGGGCCCTCTCCACGCAGTGCTTGAATAACAACTCATTTCTCCCACAGACTTCTTAGTCAGGGGCTAATAGGTGCTGGGTACAACACGCTGTCCTCCAGCTGCCACTTGGTGCAGAAGAAAGAGCAAGAAGAAATCGGGCCAAAGCAAAAATCATTATTCTCAGGGTTTGTTTGAACAGCTCAACTTCTGGAAACCTTCTTCCTACTTTCCTAATATAGTCAGAGTATTTATGCAGTAAGAAAACACTCAAAACACACCTACTCAAGGGTGTATATGCAGCAATATCATTTTATAATATAACAAATGCTTGGATCCACCAGGAAAGGATTTCACCACCAACTGCCTTTCTCTCCTTCATTATTATGGGAAGCGTAACCTCAGCCCTCTCCAAAACCACTACAGACAGTAATTATTTCGAAAGAAGTGACTGTTAGGTACCAACAGCTGGTGGGGGGAAGGATGGGGAGGAGGGGGCACGCACGTCTCCGTGCCCTCACATCCCTTTGGGAGAATGGAGGGGAAAAGCCATGGCTCAGAGGAGTGCGCCAAGGACATCTGTGTGCATTTGCACTCATTCTTCACATTTGTTAAAACAACAGAGAAATGTTTCCCTTTGGAAAAACTTTGTACCTCCCATTGTCTTGATTTTTTTGCAAATTCGCTTTTGTTCCTGGAAGAGGAGCAAATGATGGAGTGCTCTGTCAAAACTCGATGAATTGCTGGTTCCCTTTCTTTTCATTTGAAAACGTAAACTACTTTTTTTTTAATCTCTTTCTTCTTTTCCAAATCAAATAAAACAAAGAATTGCATGCATCTATAACCTTTGGTTCTGCTGTCACCGACAGCCAATAACAGATTTCTGTGCAGCAACAGAAAAAACTCCCAGTTACAGAAAGAAAAGGGAGAAGTCTCTGCTGTCTCTGCTCAGGAGCCTCGGCATCGTGCCTGAGCATCACCCCAGCCAGGGGCTTAAACAAAGAGCACATTCAAATGGGGTTAAAACTGAATAAAGATGTGGATTTAAGAGGTTGTTATGGGTTGAGTAGGCAACGAAATCACCGAATCACAGAATCACAGAATGGTCAGGGCTGGAAGGGACCTCTGTGGGTCACCCAGCCCAACCACCTGCCGAAGCAGGGTCACCCAGAGCAGGCTGCACAGTACCGCGTCCAGGTGGGTCTTGAATATCTCCAGAGAAGGAGACTCCACAGCCTCCCTGGGCAGCCTGGGCCAGGACTCCATCACCCTCAGAGGGAAGAAGTTCTTCCTCATCTTCAGCTGGAGCTTCCTCTGCTTCCGTTTGTGCCCGTTGCCCCTTGTCCTGTCTCTGGGCACCACTGGAAAGAGTCTGGCCACATCCTCCTGACACCCACCCTGCAGATATTTGTAGGTATTTCTAAGGTCCCCTCTCAACCTTCTCTTCTCCAGGCTAAACAAGCCCAGCTCCCTCAGCCTCTCCTCATAGGACAGATGCTCCAGTCCCCTCCTCATCCTCGTAGCCCTGCGCTAGACTCTCTCCAGTAGCTCCTCATCTTTCTTGAACTGGGGAGCCCAGAAATGCTTCTGGTTGATTAAAATCCCATCCTGACACTATACGAATTTCACCAGCTGTTTTGCACAACACATCTGGGTGCAGGTGAGGAACCCTGCGAGAGGGCAGAGGCGAAGAAGCCCAAAATGTGCCTGAATAGGTTCGAGGGGGGAGTGCAGAGGCTGTGAGCATCCTTTTCCATCGTTCAGCAATTCAGCCCCAAAGGGGCGTCTTGGAGGGCCAAGGAGCACGGCACCTCCCTGGGTGAGCGAAAGGCGATGATACACAACCCTGCAGCTTCCTCCTTTACCCCCGTTTCCCCCTTCTTCCCCCAGAATTGCCATTCAGCACAGATGCATGCACACTGCACCCAGGCTCGGAGAGAGCAGCTGCTGCTGATGAGCTCACCTATATTTATGCAAATCAGGATAATTGCCATTTGATAGCACTTGCCAATGAGTCTGATTGCATGGCACGTTGGGTGATGAGTCCCGGCTCTTGCGGCGGTCCCCAGGAGTGGGGCAGGGACCTGCTGCTGCCTGCCCAAGGTGGTCTGAGACCACGGGCTGCCTCGGGTAGAGCATGAAAAGCCAGAGTATGGCTGCCCATCAACCCCCACCCAGCCTCCAGTAAACGCAAAGAGCTCTCACTGGCTATAAACACGGCTAGCTGTGTTATTTTAGACTGATTTGTCCATTCTGGCAGCACAGGAGTCATCCCAGGCTGTGTGGGACCTCAGGCTGTGTGCTCAGGAGCCGGTCAGGGTGGTATTCCAGCCCACTGCTGGCTCGTAGCACTTGGGTTGCTTTGAAAAGAGAGACAAGGCTTGTTATTCTGGACATGAAGGGGCTGGATGTTGTATCAGCCCCATAGCAGGGTCCCATCAGGAGAGGCTTCCTCATTTCCTATGGGTTTCAGAGCTGATCTTCATCACCCTTCAACTTCTGGAGTAGCTGTGAGATGCGTAGCTCAGCAAGCTCCGATTTCCCACTTAGTTCACCATCGGAGAAGATATTTGATGGAATATCTGTTGAGGACACTAGGGACCAGGGCCATGGGTGAGGATCCTCAGCGCAGGGACTTGGAGAAACAGCGGGGCCAGTGTGGAGAAGGGCCATCTCCCAAGGAGACCTTGTCTGGGCTTGAGCACCCAAGAGATGGAGGGAGAATCACGGTGCTGGAAGACAACACTTGTCTGGGCTACTGATTTCTCAGTAAGATTCACTGGGCTTTGTTCATTTTTCCCAATATTGTATGTAATAAGGCCCTGGGTGCTGTCCAAAGGAACAAAAAACTCTGTGCTGACAGTTACAGTCAAGAAAACTAATATTTCGTGTCATCTTTTTAGGTAAAAGATGGCCTTGGAAAGAAAATGGAAATTTTAACAGCATCACCTTAGAAATTTCCAAGGCTTTGAATTAGAAAAAATAAAAAAAATAGGAAGCATTTCAGCTGGAGAACGCTCTTCCACAAACATGTGATTCCTCAGATTCTTGTCTGCTGAAAGCTGAAAAAAGCTTTGCGGTTTGTCTTTCAAAACCAGATTCGCGGCGGGTGGGAGTGCCCAAGAAGAGCATTTCAACGGGAAACTCCACAAAGCAATTTTCCTTTTCCACACAAAGGAGGTGACATCTTTGCTGGGTTTAATTCTGTGTTATGACGATTGCACAGGAGTAAAGGTCCATGAGGTGATGTGGGCATTGTTTTCTGCCTTTCCCCAGCGATCCACTCCAATAAAGGCCCTTAGCCAACGGCTGCCTAAATAACGTCGCAGGTGCAAACCTCCCTCGGGCTATCGGCAGCCTCGTGGTACCCATCCCCAGCGCCTTGCACGCAGGAGTAACACTTCTTCAGCTTATAGCCAGGACTTCAGACCTGTGGTTTAGGTGTCCTCATCCTGGCAAGATTAAAAAAATTAACCGCCGCAGAAATGCTAAACACCCATTTCTCCTGGTTTCGGCTGGGATAGAGGTAGTTTCCCTCCCAGTAGCTGCTGTGTTCTGGATTTAGTACCAGAAGAATGTTGATAACACTGATGTGCTTAGTTATTGCTATGAAATCCAGGCCTTTTTCCAGTTTCCCATGCTCAGCAGATGTGCAGGCATGCAGGAGCTGGGAGGGAGCACAGCCAGGCTGCTAGCCCAAGCTGGCCAAAGGAAATATTCTATGCCATAGACATCATATGCTCAGTATATAAATGGGGTTGGCCAGGGGAGAGGAATCCCTTTTTCCATGGGTTTGATCTTTCGCATGAGCTCGAACTTCTGTGAGTTCATCAAAAATCCACGAAATCCACAAAATCCATGAGTTCTGCGATCGCTGCTTGGGCACCGGCTGCGAATCCTTCATAGGGCAGTGAGAAAAACTGTACTGTGCATTAGTTGTTTTGCACATTCCATTAATAACAATAATATTTTTATTATGATTTCCTTTGTTGTCTTATTAAACTGTCTTTATATCAGCCCATAAGTTCTACTTTTTCCCATTCTCCTCCCCACCCCATTGGGGGGGGAGGACCAAGTGAGTGGCTCCGTGGTCCTAGTTGCCAGCTGCCGGGTTAAACCACACCACCATTTAATTGCTAAGGAACACATATTTCTGCAGCCTGTCTCCTTGAAGCTTGCCTCTCCAGTCGCAAGGTGGGCTCGTGGAAGCTGAACACGGTTTGCACTGTGTTACACACAGATCCCCTCAACTGCAACCCCCCACCATCACAAGAGACGGAGATGTGTTCTCTTAGTTCTCCCTAATGAAGCCAAATCAATTCCTCTGTGCGGTTAAATGTGACCGCCACCCGGAAACTAACACTGTGGATGCGTTTAGCACCATTTAATTAGGTAATCTGATGATAATTAGGAGGCTCGCTCTCACACCGCCGTCTGTCTGGCCCGTGGAGCAGGGATGCTCCGGTGCAAGGCGCGGTGCCAGACTGCGGTACCCACCATGCCGGAGACACACGGCTCTTTGTAAGCAGGTTGTGTCACGCGTTTTGCCACATCTGACCTCTTTGCAGTTGGAGAAAGAGGCTGGAATGGCTTTTAAAAGCAATCCGTGAACAAACGCACGCGAGGTCTACCATGCGGGTGTCCCTCGGTGGCCAATTGCCCAAGACCTAGTTCCCATCAGCAAATTTCCAGGATGCAAAATCAGTCCAGAACAGGTATTTTTAGGCCCCCATCACATCATAGCCAGCAGACAGCATCTCATAAGGCTATTTATAGTATCAAGACATGACTTGCAATAAGCTACATCATATTTCTATACCCGTCTCATGCTATCTAAAAGGGAGCTAATACTCTGCGGCAGCAGTGGGAACCATCACCCATTGCTATTTACATAAGCTTTTAGAGATCCACAGGAAGAAGCTGCTGTTGAAGTGAAAAATTCAAACCTCCACAGAAAGTCAGTAGAGCTGAGCCTTTATAAATAGTCTGTGATGCAGGGAAACTTGGGAAAAGTCTCTGCCACTTGAAAGCGCATTTATTTTTGTAAGCATGCAAGAAGATGATAAATTATTTCTTTTGATCCTTTTCACTTCTGTGCTTACAGCTGTAAAAAATATGCTACAGGCTGCTTCTTTCCCCCCCTCCTCTGAATCTATCAGCGAGTGAAAAATCCAACAGCACAAAGCAAAACGTTTTGGATAAAAGGAGGCATCGGAGCACTGCTCAGCCCTTAGCAGGACTGTTAGGATTTATTTCACTGCTTCCTTGCAGTAGCAAATTACCCTGAACACCTCTTCAGATTCTCACCAACTCTTTTTCAGCCTTTTGTACCTCTAAGGGAGAAATTCCTTCCCATATTAATTCGGGGTATGATTTGTCTGTTGTTCCAGCCCTTCCCAGCTGCAGCCTCCCAGGTCTTGCTCCTGGCATAGGACTGGGGCATTTGGTCCTTTCACCTCCTTACTAGGTTGGAAAGATTCGCCTTTTTCCCTCAGAGATGTTGTTGTTGTTGTTATTATTATTATTATTATCATTATTATTATTACTACTACTATTATTATCATCATTACTACATCCTGTCATGAATTGAGCACAGCAACAACAGAAAAATCAAACTGCTGGGGTTTTAATGGTTTGCATTGATACTCTCGCAGCCGTTCAGGGGGGGAAATGCTTATAACTTCACACCCATATAATGAAATCAGTGTATTAAGGGAGGAAGGTCCTGGAGCAGCTATATTGTGGCTAATTCTGCTGAGTGAGCAAGGAGGTGATGCTTAACGTGCACAATTACACCCATTCTCACTGCAATAACCAGGGTCTGCAATTTGGCGGCAGAGGTAATCAATGTATTTTCACATAAGATTTATTGGATCTGAGAGTAAAGACAGCGCTTTGCCCCTCTCCCCATGTGCATGTTAATCACAGCAAGACTCATTTAACAAATAAATAATGCTAAAGCGAAAATGCACAAGCCCTTTTTAATTAAAAAGTGGCTGCTGTCTTGACCTTCTTCCAATAAATTTGAAGCAGGTCAAACTAAGGTCCCGATTCTGCAACACAGGCTCAGGAGAAATGGGAAAAGTCATAGAAGCAGTCTGAAAAATAATTTTGTTACGGTTCCTCCTGCGTCCTCCCAAAACCGCTGCCTTCTGCCTGCCCCTGTCCCCCATCGCAGCCCAAGTGCGAGCCAGGAAAAGACTTTAAAAGTTTCCCTTTTAAGATCAAGAGGGTTTCCCTGATTTTCTTCAGATGTTCACATTCACATCTGAAAAACCAAGAAATTTATAACCCTACCCCATTTCTCACAACAAAAAGAGCTTTTGCCCTCAACGCGACTTTCCAGGTGTGAACCTCTAAACTGCTCTGATGTTCACTGTGCTTTGGGGTCAGGTAGTGGAAAGGTGGCTGGAAAAGTTTTACAAAGAAGAAAATTATCCTGTGTGTCTCCTACACTAAAAAAAAAAAAAAAAATCAAGGAAAATAAAAAGACCTGCAGGGATTTTGTTCAGAAACCCCCCAGAAAAATTCACTCTCAGGTGGGCACCAACCGTCTTCTTGTTTTGCATCAGCAAGCTTCAGCCTGAAGTGTATTTCATTATAAATAAGTTGTAAGCCTCCAAAAATCTAGGAAGGAAAAGGAAATTTTATTAGAAATGCTGAAAATCCTTAACGCCGAGGGCGCTCGCAGGCTCGGCTATAATTAAACACCGCACTGAATAGCTGTATAGGCTTTAATCAGGTTTGTGACGAACTCCGGGTGAGCTTGCCTCAGTAAAAGGTTATGTTTGCTTCATTAAAATCTGGGTTTTGGCTTTGTCCTTGATATGCTCTTGCTCCAGTTTCTTTCATCATTTCAGTCTTTGGGAGAGTTACAGAACATCGCCCACGAAGGATGCCAAGAAGTAGGTCCTTAAAAAAAGTTACCAATTAAGCATCCCTTCCGTTAGCTCTGCTCTTATTTTTGCACCTTAAGTGCAAAACCTGAATAAAAATCCCCCACTGGTGATCTTCCAGGTGTTGAAGAAGCCGGTGAAATGGGGATGCTCTCCCTCCCTTCAGCCCCTGGGTAATTACAGTGCATAAATAATACACAACTACAGAAACCGGTGCTCGCAGGGCAGCGATGGGGATGCGGTTAACCACCACCGTGCCATCCCTTACACCACGCGTGGGTGCCTGCAGCACCGATTTCGGCGGAGGAATCCCCCTGGAAATACCCCCATTTGCTGCTGATTTCCTCCTGACAGCCCCTCTCGGAGACCTGTCAGTTAGCCAGCCCTCCATCCATTTAACGCGCTCGTTATTGATAGCTCACCACGATAAATGTTAATCAGAGTGTCAGCCCGCGCTGCACTAACCGCTTTAGAGGAGTCTATTACCTCAACACAGTCACTTTTATCAACCAAATGTGTTCTATCTCATCAAAGAATGAAATCACATTTCTTTGACAAGATCTATTTTCCATAAAACCATTTTGACTGGCATTAATTACACCCCTGTGCTTTCATTCTCTATCTCTCACATCCGATGTCACCTTTTCCATCCTTTCACCCAGAAATCGTCAGGCAGCCCAAGCGCTGCTCACCAGGAGCCTGCTGCCTGCCCTGCCTTCACCTGCCGCTCCGGCATGGCAAAGCTCCCCGTCTCCTCCGGGGATGTTCAGGCAAGGGGCACCAGCGGATGGTCACCAAACCAGCGCTCCTGCCCAGGTCAGATAGCCCAGCCTTGCAGATTTAGACACGTTCACCCCCGCTCGCGGGTGTTTAATACCCTCCACGGTTGCTAGCGGCTTGGAAATTTCCCCGTCATCCTCACACGACACAAGAAATCACTCCGGTTCTTTCAAAATGCAGCACAAAAGCAATTACTGGAAGGTCCTCACATTCATCACCACATTAATAATCCCTACCCCCCGCCTTTGCTGGCTCTGGGATATCTTCCCAGGACACTCCATAGAAGCTCCTTATTTTGCCATCCGAAAGGGGTTTTTTTCCCCTGGATGAAAACTTTCCTCATCCGTCTCTACAGCTAATATCTTCTCATTAATACAGGTTCTATTCCCAATTCCTTTTCATGCTTTGAATGGCGTTTTTCAATTTCTAATTATGGCCTCTGCTTCGCAAGTAGACAATACAGTGTCCTCCCCTCATTCTAGAGGCACTTTTTGGCAAGCCCGTATATTCCTCTTGAAGAACAGCCGGGATTTATTTACTCTTTTTGTTCATGCTTTCTTCCCAAGGAAAGTCATTTATCACTTTCCCCTGCTTCGGGACATCAGGATCTTTGAAGCATGGGAAATATCCCTCACAGCGTTGCGTGCCAGCATCCACACCAGGACCAGCACTGGCTGGAGCTGTTCCAAAATCAAACCATCTATTGCAAAATAGAATCATAGAATCATTAAGGTTGGAAAAGACCTCTAAGATCATCAAGTCCAACCAAAATCATTCATCACAGGGCAAACTGAAATTGCTACGAGTTTGAGGCTGATGAATGTCTTCCCAGCTTATTTTCAACTTACTTCTTAAAGTATCCAGATGTGTTACACCTCCTGTCATGTTGCCAGATTTACTGCTCGTGTTCTCTGAGTAATATCTATATCTCACAACTCTTTAAGCCTGAGTTTGGGTGGTCACAAAGATCCATTCTCATAACCATCAAATGAGTCCTATTAAAGAAAACTCTGAGAAAGATCTAAATTTCAAACACAGCTCCAATCCTCCTCATTTTATTGCTATTACCTGGTGACCGACTGGTGCTGGGGGATGCGCAAGGCCAACTACCGTGCGTCAGCTGTGAGCCATGGAACAACATTCCTGGGAATGGCACGCTCCCTCTAAAGCTTTACTTTGCTCCTAGTGACTGTAATTAGGCTGTGATGACTTGCAGACTCAGGAAAGAGAGTTACTCCACCTTCCTCCATCACAGTCCCCAGAGCAGGACAGCTGGGTGGAGCAGGGGCTTTTGCCGTTAGAGATGGTCATCTATCAGGATCAGAAATTCTCACGGTGTTTTATTCACTGCCTTCAGGAGTCACGTATTTTAAAAACCTGGTGCTGGCCTTTCCTGGGATCCACATCAGCTTCATGCACCCCCAAGTGATGCAGCTCAAGGGGCACCTACTCCTGGATCTACTCAGACCTGAACAAGTTCTACAGTTGAGTTGCCTCAGTAAGACCTACAGCTACTTCTTGTTCTGGGTATAGAGATTGACACCATCTTCAAATAGATTGAAGTCTTTATGGCTTCAACTACTAAATAACTGGAGACAAGAAGACACTTCCCATGGGCATATTACTGTACATTTTTCAACAAGGGGTACATTTACACTTTCAGCTCTGAAGTTTTTTGTTTTAAGCAATGTTTTAAGGAAGAAAAAACCCACCTGGGCAAATTGATTTTTTGTACGCTATCTGCTGCAGGGCAACAGTTCTTGTCCCCCTAAATGACATTATAAAGGGCATACTGCACACAAAAGCACTGGAGCACCAGTAATGATGGGAAAAGATAGCCTGTACACAGGAAAAGAAAGATGCATTTGGATGTGTGCTGTTGACTCACCAGATCACCGGCAGCGGACACAAGTGGTTCATGAAGCATGGCAAGGTGTTACGGGAAACGATCATGCGGAAATCTCCACGTGGAAATTTAGCATTTTCGTCTGATTTTAAAATATGTGTTTGTCTTCAAGAGACCTAGTCCTGCAAACACCCATGTACTAATTTGACTCCACTGAGTCCAGCCCAGGGCAGCCAGTGATAATACTTTGGCAAAACATGTTCTCCACGCCTCAAGGGTAGAGCCTCCGTGAAGCACCCCTGCGCACCATCCTCCGGTGTGTTTAGCAGAGCCCTTTACAACGTCCTTACACCTTCACAGACCATCCATGGCATTTAAATAGTGCTCTGAGACAGATATTTTAAAAGCATTTCGACACCTGACATACATCTAGATGGATTTCTAACTGAGCCTATTGCAATTGCATGCTTTGTGCCTGTTGTTGCTAACATTAAAGACAATCCTCTGGCCACCGCTACGCTGATAAACAGGGGCAGAATTAAGCCCCAGCTTAAACGCTTTGCTACAATGAACGTAGCACATAAGAAGTAGCCAACACATGCAGGAATATTTTCAGTGATGTCATATCTCTGGGCCAGTTAAAGTGCAAGCATTTAAGGACAACCCTAAGGCAGGAGTTGGGAGCCCTATATTAGCTCTAGAGACAGGACATTTTTAACTACAGGCAGAAAAGATGTCAACCCTCAGAAAATATTTTGCAAGATCTGCAATCTGACTGTCCCTAATAGAGCTAATCTACCCTCTCCAGACTAAAAGCGAAAGCAATCGGCTGTGGCAGGTGTCTCCAGACAGCTTAATAAAACCATAATACAGGGTTTGAAGGAGACCTCTCACGGAGTTCGTTACTTTATTACGAAGAGCATCTTCGTCACTGTCATTGGTTCAAGGGCAGCCCAATGTACACCACGTCAGGGGCACGGCACGAGCACTGCAGCTTGCACAATTTATAGCCCGTGCTACAAATTAAAATCCAATAAAGCTTTTATAAAGGCTGCTTTAGGAGTATCAAGTTCTTTCCATGGCGCTCATATTTTAGGTGATAGATTTCTATAATGACTTTACAGTCGATAAAAAAATGTGTAATTCTCTAAACTTCTGTCCATATTGGTTGTAAAAGAGTTACATAAATCTATTGTCGGCAGGTATAGGCAGTACGGAAGGAGCATGGGGTATATCAAATGTACATGCAGGCACAGGCCAGTTGACGTAGCTGAAGTTCTGCCTCTTGGTTTACTTCACTTCGCTCTTCTGAACGGCCAGATGAGCTCACAGCTTCAGGGCCATCCTCACCATGGCAGCAACATGACTTCACGCATAACAAATGTTCCTTGTAAAGCCTACATGGCGACTTCGGGGAGTCTCAGGGAGATGAATCCTGCTGCTCGCCCATAAACGACCGGCTCATTTTTGGATAGTGGATTAAGGGTGTCTGGTTTCCAGCACTCTCCTGTTCAACTCCAGTCCATTGAAAGTCATTTAAACCTCTCAGGAGGACCATATTTCTAACATATGCAGGTAAAGGGAACTTCCAGTTTCCTTAGTGTTCTCCAAAATGATGACTCACCAAAAATTCTTGGGATTTGTTTGTTCAGATGGATTGTCATGTGGGGTCAGGGAGGTAAATTCTGGACCTGGACCTAATTAATCCCACCCCAAGCTCCGCCGTGACACCAGAAGTGGACCTCTTCCCAGAAGAGAAGAGGGATCCAACAAGGTCAACACCGTCCCGAATCTCCTGTTCCAGTCTTACCCTTTTTTTGCTGCTTTGGTGGAACAAAGAGAAGCCGCAGAGTGAGGTGGAAATATTAAAGCAAGAAGGATTATACGCTTAATTGTAAACTGAGATGGAAGATTAAGTCTGAAGAAAGAATTACTTACGTGGGGGCCTGCTGGGACCTGTTCCTGACAGCTCACTTCACACCAGCTAAGTAATTTTAACCCTCTGCCTTCCCTTATTGCTTGACTCTTACCCCCATCAAGGCTGAAGGAATGTACTTCATTAAAGGACATCGTTAAAAGCTGAGCTGCATTTCTGTTGACCCAAGAGGGAGGGTTCAGGCTTCTCATGTCTTCTTTCAGAATTTAAATAACATGTGCACTCCTCAATTAAGGGACTTGAGAAGGGACGGCATGAGCACAGGGACAGGTCTGGGGTGAGAGCAGGCAGGACCCCAAATATCAGGAGCCGCTGCCGAAGCCCTGCTTCATGCCAGGCTCATCCTCATGCTGTCCCCAGCCATCCCCAGCTGTGCCCCTCCCCATGGGAACCAAAGCACATGGGTGCAGCTCCCAGGACATCACGGTCAGCAGTCTTTCATTGACTTGTGGTTCACTCGCTGTTTTTTCTAACATTCTCCAGTATCCCCAGATTCCCAGAGGTGAAGCTTCGGAAAAGAGACAGATCACAGCAGATTCATAACGAAATCATAAGAATTACAAACTCTAGAACAAGTACAAGTTTTTATGCTTTTGTGACTCAAAGGGGAAACCAGAAAATATTACCCAAAAGCTCCCAAACCAGAAACAACTCAAGAACACTTAATCAGAAATGTCAAGTTCTTCTGGCATATGACTCAGGATTTTTGATGCTGATTTTGAATGCTGAAAGTATACATTGCGGCCTTTCTTTGGTTATTGAAGTTATTACACTACACCTTGAAAAGCTGTACTAGTTCATCAGGGTTTTCCTGGGCTGTCCTGGAAGGCATGTTGAACCCACAACAGAAGGAGAAGTAAGGAGAGCAGTTATTTCAGAGAGGTCCAGTACCTTCTTGGGAACGGATGTATATTTGTATATTTGCAACCGATGTATACTTGCTCCAAGAAATCCCAATTTCAGGGTCAGACCAAGCAGGGGAAGGCTGGACAACTCGAGCGCATCAGCCCTACCAGCTGCACATCAGCAGGTATCTCCGTTTTAAGGTAACTCCCACTGGGTGTTTTAAGATGACCCACTGCATGTCCCAGGGGATATCCCTTTGCCCTCATCTGTCAATGCAAACCTGAAGGCTGCACATCACATCAGATAACTCCCCAGCCCAACATGGGGCCATAAGGAAGAAGCATGGACCCACAGAGAGAAACCCATGAGATGGGGCCACCTAGGGTCTTTTACGCCAGGGGAAAGCACCAGCAAAGATCCTACAGAATTTGCTTCAGCCACATATTTATCCCTTTTTTTTTTGCTTTCTATGAGTATTTTTAGGAAGTGGATTTGTTGCTGAGCATATTTACAGCAGGTAATTGTAGGAGACAATTATTAGAGAGAAGCCAGTAAGAATTACGTTTTCAGACAAGGATCCACAACTACTTGCTGTGGAGAGCTGACTCCAAACCCCAGGTGAACCCACTCAGAAACAAGATGTGATACTGTGAAACATGGGTGTCCGCTAAGATTAATTAACGTGTCTTCAGTGCCCATAAAATAGCTTTAAAATAGTTATAGGTGAAGATTATTCATTGAAGTTATTTGGTGCTTAAAATTGCAGGTAAATAAAACAATAATTATAATTAGTTGGTTGGAAAGATTGCAAGGCAAAAAAAAGTGAAGCCAAATTAATTGACTCCATAATTCACTGTAAATTATTTGCTTCATCCAGCTATGCTATCACACTAGCAAATGCATTTAATAAAACTGTGGCACCTTGAAATCCCTTTCTGTGTGCACACTTTTTTTTAAAAAAAAGCTGAAATCTTTGCAGATTGAAAGAGAATACTTGATTTCCCCTGCAGAGAAGTCACAAAAACGAGCCAGTCAGGCACATTTCGCAGCAAAGCTCTGGAGCGGTGAGAGGCACCGGAGTTAAAAAACCCAAAACTGGGAAAAGCCTTTCCTAAGGCGGTTTGAGGGCAAAGCTACCTGCAGAGATTCCTGCTCTGGAGGCGTAGGCTGACTTGCCATTTGTATTAATTAACTAAATGAAACACATGTTGCCTTGCCCCTCGTCGGCTTTGCAAATAGACATTACTGCTACTGCACTGAGGCTCCGAGTGGTCGAGGGAGCCGCAGATTTTCTCCAGCAGCAGATGGGTATTGACATATCTTGTACCTCCACTCGGTACAACGTCTCAGGGATTATTTGGCTGCCTGTCTACGGAAAACTGCATTTATCCTAAAGGGAAAATCCCGTCCCACACGGGGGAGCCCAAGCCATGAGCTCCCACCGAGTCTGCAGCGATGGGCAAAACACAGCACACGGCGATGTTTTACCTTTTCCTTCGCACGCCAAGTAACCTTCCTGCAGCAGCGTCGGCTGAAGGATCAAGGTAATTCTTGCCTTTCAATGGGGTATGTCGGATTTTCAGGGGAAAATTAGGCAAGCAGATTTGTCGGGTGTGTTTAGGGCAACCCCAAGCAGCACTGAGCCCTGCCGCCCCGAGATAGAAGTGGTGTCAGCCCTGGTTCGTAAAAGATAATTACTGCCACGTACCCCAAAATCCTTATTCTCAAATGTGGTGACAGCATGAGCCCAGGATAAAGCCCATGGCTGCACTCAAGCTGACACGACTTAAGCCATATGTACATATACATACTATATGTATTTTCATAGATTCATAGAATCATTTAGGTTGGAAAAGACCCATAAGATCATCAGGTCCAACCGCTAACCTCACACCACCCAGTCCACCACTAAACCACGTCCCTAAGTGCCACAACTCCACAGCTTTTAAATCCCTCCGGGGATGGGGACTCCACTGCTTCCCTGGGCAGCCCGGTCAAGTGCTTGGCAAGGTTTTCAGTGACGACATTTTTCCTAATACCCAACATAAACCTCCTCTGGCACAACTTGACGCCACTTCAAGCTGCAGCAGGGGAGGTTCAAATTCGATATTAGGAAAAATACAAAAATAGAAAAAATTTTACCTATGTCAGTGGTCTCACCAGCGAGGGAAGCCGCCTAATCCCTTTGTTGCAGGAAGAATTAAGAAATGGTGAGTTTATATTTTTCCTGAATTTTACCCCAAACTGAATGTTGCTATCTACAGCTAAAAAGGAGGATAGTGTCAAGCAGCTGGAGCCACGGACGCCATGCACCGCAGATGTTTTCACTTCAGTCCTGTAATGTCCTATTTTGTTTTAGGTAACGTGAAAGCAAGGTTGGAAGAGAGAGTCATTAACTCTGAAAAAGTCTAAAGTATCTTCTCCCTCCCACCCCTTTGCCCATTCACCTTGGATTTGAGATTTTTTATACACCTCCGCATCCCTTGCATCTTTTCCCTTAGAAAACAGGAGCAGGTTCCCATCCTTGGGTGGGAAGAGCCTGAAGCAGCCCTTTGCAGAGCTCTTTCAGCCAGGCCAGAGGAGGAAAAGCTCCTCCCTGCAAACGGTCTTTGCATTTCTTTCCCCACCAGAAACACCTTCTCTCTGCCGGTGACTTGCTGAAGTCTGATACTGTGCATGCAGACAGAAGATGAAACCAGTAAGAGGCAGTTTGGAAATCCAGTAACAGACAGCAAGGCTTTTTTCATTGACAGCCACAAGTATTTTCAATTTTGCTTTCCTTCTCTGATGGTGTTCTGTGAAACTAATGAGCATCCCACCAGCCATGACACTCTAAACAAAAGCTTAAATAACCTTAAAAAAGGAAATTGAGTCAGATGTGTAATAACACTTGGTTAATGAGGGGTTCCCTGGCACACATCTTGCTTTCCTGGAGACCTGAGGGAGTCTGACCTGTGGCATACGGTTCATGGGAGACCAGACTAGCAATGCCCACGACCGTTTGGTGGAGCATGGGATGCTTCACAGAATCACAGAATCACACAAAATGTTAGGGGTTGGAAGGGACCTCTGTGGGTCACCCAGTCCAACCCCTGCCCAAGCAGGGTCACCCAGAGCAGGCTGCACAGCACCGCGTCCAGGCGGGGCTTGAGTATCTCCAGGGAAGGAGAATCCAGAATCTCCCTGGGCAGCCTGGGCCAGGGCTCCGTCACCCTCAGAGGGAAGAAGTTCTTCCTCATCTTCAGCTGGAGCTTCCTCTGCTTCCGTTTGTGCCCGTTGCCCCTTGTCCTGTTGCTGGGCACCACTGAAAAGAGTCTGGCCCCGTCCCCCTGACGCCCACCCTTCAGATATTTAGAGGGATTTCTAAGGTCCCCTCTCAGCCTTCTCTACTCCAGGCTGAACAAGCCCAGCTCCCTCAGCCTCTCCTCGTAGGAGAGATGCTCCAGTCCCCTCATCATCCTTGTAGACCTCCACTGGACTCTCTCCAGTAGCTCCTCATCTTTCTCGAACTGGGGAGCCCTGCGCAGTGGGGCTGAGCTGGCTCTCCTGAAAGTGGAGCTGCTGCTTCCACCCATTAATCTCAAAGCTGAGACTAAACTCTAAAAACCGCCCTCCTCCCTTGGACTCAGGTGAACACAACCTCTGATCATGTGGCTTGGACCCGCCTGCATTCACTGGCTGGGGTTCATGGTGATAGAATGCTATGATTGCCATGTGAAGCAAAAATGAAAGTTTCACATAGCATTTTCTCTTCCCCTTCCCACCTTATGCACTCAGGGGGTTTAAACTGCCTCTAGCAGATGTGCACGAGTTTAAGAAAACACCCCTCACCCAGGGGTTTTACTGGGTGAGCGAAGCTCATACAACAGTCACTTGGTTGTTTCCTGCTTTTTTCCAACACCATCAGGGAGAAAATTAAATAATAATACCAGGGTCCCTTGCTGGCAGCTCCGAGCACTAAGCCCACTTCACCCACCCCAGGAAAAGCAGCCTCCAGGTGCTCTACAGCTCAAAAAAGCCTTTATCCTCTTCCCATATCTTATTGTATGCTCAGCAATACAGGCTCATGCTGGAAAATGTTTGGCCTTCTTGAACCGTAACAGGACTTATTGTCCCTAAGGAAATACAATTCAGAAGACATTCACTTGCTTTCTTTACATGCAAGTTTTAGCAGCATCATAAAGATGAACTTCTTGAAAGTACATCTCCTGAGGAAAAAATTACATGGGAAGACTACTTAATTATTCCATATATCTTTGGCATACTTGATGAGAAGCACTTTAGTGTGTAGGTGTAGCTTCAGCAGAGAAAACAGGATTAAATTTATACAGAGCGATAAAGCTATTCTACGCAATTACAGCCTGCCGTTGAGACCCTTCCCTGGGGACAGCATGTCGTAGAGCTGGGTAGGGCCTTACCCGTGATATCAGTGCTCCCTCTTCTCCCAGAAACACAGTGCTCTTCATGTGTAATGCTCTTGTCAAGCTTTAACTGAGTTATTGTCAATGATAGTATGTCCATATGTCAGCAATAACTCCCAGACCATCCAGTCGATAGCCTGCCCACGTGTTGGGTTGAGTTGGGGTGGCCACCTGTGGGCAATGCCCAGCTGGAAACGTGGGTTTCCTCTTACCTCTTCTTCAGCTGCGTGACATGATTCGTCTCAAAATAATCCAGAGCACTGGAGCTATTCAATAGTTGTCTTTGCTTTGAGGGTATCTGAGAACTTCAGAAACACTGAAGTGCCCGGGCCTTGATTCCCAAAGCACAGGCAGCTGAAACAGTTCTTCGCTTGGTTTGTGCACACTCACCCCCCCGGCAAAACCCTTCCAAAGCAGACACAAGGCATTGCTGTAGCCTTTTCCCAGGAGGAGCGACTGTGTTTGCACATCCAAGACACAAACCCATTATTCAGAGGGTTGGAACACCTCTACTACAAGAAAAGGCTGAGAGAGTTGGGGCTGTCCAGCCTGGAGAAGAGAAGGCTCTGGGGAGACCTTAGAGCAGCTGCCAGTACTTAAAGGGGGCTCAGAAGAAAGATGTGGACAGGCTTTTTAGCACAGCCTGTTGCAATAGAAGGGGTAATGGTTTTAAACTAAAAGAGAGGAGATTTAGGCTGGATATAAGGAAGAAATTTTTTACAATGCGGATGGTGAAACTCTGGCAGAGGTTGCCCAGAGCAGTGGGAGATGCCCCATCCCTGGAAACATTCCAGGCCAGGTTGGATGGGGCTCTGAGCAACCTGATCTGGGTGAAGATGTCCCTGCTTGTTGCAGCGTGGTTGGACTGGATGGCCTTCAAAGGTCCCTTCCAACCCAAACCGTTCTCTGCTTCTATGATTCCACGATACTCTGTTCGCCAAGGGAAATCACCACCCCACGTGAAAGCCCTTCCAGGAGCAGAGGAACCCTCCAGTGACAAAAGGGCAGCATTTGCCCCCGCTGTTCTTGCAGAGAACGGGAGCAGATTTGAGCGGCAGATGGGGAAGCACAAGGCAGCAGATGTCTGGGAGGAGGAGTGTGCGGTGGCCGCCCGGCTATTGTTGAGCTGTCGCAGGCGGTGCAGGGGACACGGGGCCAAAGCCAGCGTCTGTGCCAGGGAACAAAGCAGTGCCAGGGAACACAAGGCGTGCGATGAGACGGTCTGTGCTGCTAAACCTCCCCGCGAGCTCAGCGTGCCATCAACCTGGGCACACGGAGCGGTCTGCCCCGAGCGCTGGGGGACCGACACCAGCCCCACCATGGGCACCGGACCTGCCCCGTGCCACCACGCTCCCAGGAGATGCTGCAGAGGAGTTCATCAGTGGAAGCTTCAGGCAGCCTCTTGCAAAGGAAATAGCTCGTGTCTGAACCCTGTGAGATTTTGGAAACAGCCATCTAGACACGGAAAACTGCAGAAAACGGTAAAATCCACAAATTGGCACCGAGCCTCTCAGGATCCCTGAGTTGAAACGCAGCGTGCTCTTGGTTTTTGCTGGCTTTAATATTTTTGTTAGTATGTGTTTGTGACAACTGTATGGCAGACAAGGTGTTTCCCATCACTACTGCCACAGAAATACTGCGGGAAACAGCTGCTTTGTGCACATCATACACATGAATCCTGAACGTCAATGTCAGAACTGCTTCAAAAAATCATTTGAAATGGTTTCATGAAAGCTTCTCAGCCTGACAGTCTCTTCAAAAGGAGAACTTTTCATCCCTGAGTCCCTGTTTCCCAAAGCAGAGAAGCAGCTTTGCTTGCTTAACGGAGGCATCAGCAGGACTCTCCACCCTTTGAGTCTCTCCTGGTTCTCTGAGCATCTTCAGGAAGGAACAGCAAGACCAGGACTTCTCTTCAGGGCAGGCAGCTGAGAGGCTGATTTTCTAGGCACTGGGCACTTCTTCAGTAACGGCGCTGAGATTTAATACTAAAGAGCAAGGTGGTTAATGGGGAGATGCTCTGCCTGGGGATGCGGGGACTACCAGGTTATTTTGGCTGGAAGACCACCCAGCGCACCAGCATAGCTGGGGAATGGCCAAAACCAGGCTTAATTCTAAGCCAAACTGAACTGAGAGCTGCGGGGGGGGGGAGATTTTAAAAAAGAATTTCATGTTTAGTTTTTATCTGGAGGTGACACTTGAATTCTGAAATGGATGCACTTTGTTTCAAATAAGGTTTCTAAAAGGCTCAGCCACGCGAAGCAGAAACGCACGCAGGGTGCATACAAAGTGCAGTACGAAGAAGTTTTGCACATAGGGTTGAGAGAAATATTTTGCTCAACTGAAACAGATATTTAAAAAATATTTTTGACTAAGCCACTGGGTCAAAAGATCCACAACTACGGTAAATGCAAATTACATGCCTAAAAAGGCAGCGGGAGATGCTCCACCTGCTTCCTCCTATTAGCATCTTAGAAATCCGCCCGCTGAGAAACCCAGCTACAACACAGCACAGATGAGGATGTAAAATCCACCGACTTCAGTGGGTCAAGAGGGAAGAGAAACAACGAAGTGAATAACCTGGGTTGTGTTTTTCAAAGCAACGAGGAAACAAAACCAGAGGGAGAAGCAAAACTACAGGGCGCACGAAGGAAGGGAGAGAGAAACTCCTTCATCACAAGTGGCCACTCGGACGAAGTGACAGGTCCTCAAAAGTGAGTCTACAGACATCAGAAGACAAGTTTTTCTGTATACAGAAGAAAATACTTTGAAAACAACTTAGAAGGAAGGCCTTTATATATTTACAAAAGAGAAGGTATTTCATGGAAAGCTTTTGGAGGATCCAGTATAACTTTTTTTACAGCAACCAAGTAGTCTCCAAGGAGTCCAGCAGCCCAAGAGGAGGCCAATGTCAAGTCCAGAGGCTGACGTGATTTGGGTTTTGCTTCCAGGAGATGTTGAGGGGGATGCCGGGGGGAGCCCCGGGCTAAGCCAGACCCTGCAGACCCAGGTAGGGGCAGAGGCAGGATGCTCCTCTTTGGGGACCACCACAGGGACCCCAGCCCTGAGCCATCTGCCCAGACCTCTCAGCTCATCCCGGGCTGTAATTATGTGTTTTAGCAATCGAAATCTCCCAGCGTGGCGGGGTAACGACTTCCTCACCAGTCACGGAGCAGTCATTGCATCGGCTTGCCAGTCCAGCACATTTCAAAGTCATACATCTCGCCCAAAACACGGCTCTGCCATGGTAGGTGAACAAATTGTCGAGCCATTAAAAACACAGCTGTCAAAAGCGCAGCCAGGCCTGCGAGTTGTCAAGCACTGGGTCAACGATGCTGCGCTAACGCTAGGAAAAAAATGCCCTCGTTAGAAGGAAAAATACTCGCTATCACCCCGAACTCAGCAAAATGGGGGGAAAAAGAACCCCAACCTGCAGATGTAAAGATGGAAAGTTAACAGGGGAAATAGAGAGAAGTGATGGGATACAGCCCGCGGTGCAGGGAAGGGAGCACAGAGCAGGAGCTCGGAGCGGAGCTGTAATCCCCGCCTTAGGAGATCAGTTAACCCCTGTGATCCTGTTATCTGAAAATGGGGATAATCGTTCTTACCCACCCACATCCCTCATGGGGTGCGATGGGATTAGTTAGCAGCAGATCTAGAAAATGCAGATTGCTAAGCATGCTAACGAACCGCATGTGTCTCCGCTCCGGCGCTGGCTCCCGGGTGGGATGAAACAAGCTCTGTTTTTCTCACTGGCATTTTGTCTTTCTTTTGTGGTTGCCCAGAGGAGCCTGGCTGCACGTGGCCATCAGAAAGCAGAGCCGTAAGGATGCCTCAACCCATGTCCAGCTCGTGGAGGCACAGCCCTTATCCAGGCAGCGATTCCCAACACAGCTGAGAAACCACATCCTGCGCTGATGCTCACGTTACTCAGAGGTCCCAACCACCAAAAACCCGAAAAACAATTTACTCTCTTCCTGCGTCACAGTGTACATTGCAAAACCACCACCGTGTCTCTTCTCTGGAGTTACACAGGACACGCAGCCCCCGAGATGCTCCTTGGAGATCCCCATTTGTCCACCCCTCCTCACTGCCCTGCACTGAGGACACCAGTTGGGGCTTTGCCAGCACCAATATGAGCAAGATTACCCGCGAGCTGTTATGGATACTCACAATATTCCCTATTTCAGCAGCTCAGGGTGATGGTCACCTCCAGCATGAAGATTTGGTTGCTGACTATGACACCCCAAGCCTTCACCTTGCTCGTTAAGCCCCATCTCATGCTGGATCGCTGATCCACATGCATTGCATTTACCTTACTCAACAGCACCGTGTCATTTCTGAGACCATTTCTCCTATTTGCCAAGTTCCTTTCGAATTCTAGCCCTGTCCTACAAAGCCCTTGAAGCTTTTCCCAGGCTGGGATTATCCGCAAATTTATTAAGCATGCTGTTGCACCACCCATATCACCCCCAAAAGCCAGAAACAGCCCTGGGTAAGCCTCAGACACACTCCAGGCTGTTTCCCTTTTGACAGGGAGCCACTGAAGACTACTGTCCGATGGTGATTTCCTACCTAACCCTCTCCTGCCCTAAAAGATTTTCTTCTGGACCACGCTGCCCTATTTACCTTGCCAAACTGCCATTTGACACATCATTAAATGCCTTATTAAAGCTGCAGGAGACAAAAGCCAGATGCACACTCGACCACGGCAGCCTCCAACGTCGCGTTAACACTTGCCGGTGGGAGTAGAGGCCTTAGAAATAAATCAGCTATCGCAAACGAACTATCATTTCCCAGCGGTTTGCTTACTTGGAGCTCAGGCAAGTCGCTGAGCCAAAAGGTCAGCGGGGACCCAGCAGAAAATAAAGACTTTATCATCAGCCGGAGAGGACTCAGCTCCCTTGACTCAAAGTATCTGCAGCGTAGATGCCTCCATCAGAGCTAATCACCCCCCAATTTCTTTAGTCAGCGAAGAGAAAGAGGCACTTTCAGGGAGTGATTCATCGAATCTATTTTAAAAGTCTTCTGCGAGATGAGATAAATCACACTCAGAAATCTCGGTTTCTCACATTCGATCGGACGGGTCCTACCACTGTTGTCAAGATGCCCCATTTCATGGGCTTTTAATTAATGAGGAAATCACCTTGGAAGGTGTAACAGCTGCGGTTGTTTACTTTGAAGTCAAATCCAGCCCTCTGCTTCTACAATTAAATGAAAAAATACATATAGTAATAATATAAAATATATATAATGTATACAAGTCTGCCCTGTGAGCATCCCGCACGCTTTCCAGGGCTCGAGTGCCGTCACCGACCAGGCGCCGTCTCTCTGTTTTCCTTCACTCCATTCCTCTTTGCCTACAACTAGAAAAATTAATATTTTCTGTCCCAGATGTGAGGTTTAACATTTGTTACTGGCAGTTAGTACATGCTTGAATTATTGTGCCGGCTGCTAACAGGAAAAGATTTAGTAGGATTAATATGGTGAACAAATGAAATAATTTGCTGAAGGTGGTGAGGGAATGGGAAGAAAACTGCCAGAGAGCGGCTTGCCTCTCCATCCCAGTGATTTATCTTTTTCATTTTAGCACTCGATGAGAATTTTCCCATTAGCATTGGAAACAACCTCTTAACGAAAACTGGGAAGGAAAGAAGCATTTCATATCCCAAATCTCCCTATATATGGGAGGTGGAGAAAAGAATAATTAATATTGTGGCGGCATTGCATTGGGCTTGCTGATGCGGTTGGAAGTTGGGCTCGTGGGGTAAGACCTGGGCAGCTCCCGTGGGATCCAGCCCCATGAAAAAGGAAGCTCTGAAAAGGGCATCAAGCAGGGACCCAGAGTCCCGCAGCCAGGCATGTCCCAACAAGCCAGCTCCATTTTGGAGGCAGCATCTAGTCTGGGGAGCTTTCTCTTTTCTCCTTCTTTTTGAGTAACAGATACGGAGAAAGCAAGAGCTTCAGCAGGCTCTGGTTGCCCCAGAAGCGTGCCTTGCAACACGGGTGCTGCCAGATGACAGTGCAGCCACCACCCCTGCACCAGCAAACATCAAACCCCAAACATTTTATGCTGGATTTCAAAGAACAGAAAATATTTTCTTTGCAAATCTCCAAGTTTCAGAAGGAAAATTAAAAAAAAGAGCAAAAACCCAATGAAACCAGTTGTGAAACCCCTGACATTTGCCATCCTCCCAGGACACTTTCCACAGACTGGCACCACCAATGTTTAAACCACACAAAGCAGAGGATGTGATTGCTGAAGAGCTGGTTTAAGCATCTCCCCAGCTTCCCTCAAAAATCCAAGTGTAAGCCCACGCGTGCTTGCCTCCTCGTGATGCCCCACACGCTGGAGGTACCTCAGCATCCCTAGGCCATGAGGATGCAAGGAGATGCTCAGTCAGCACCATCCAGACTAGAGGGACCATAGTCACTTATACCCTGTTATTTTTCAGGAGGGGTGTCCAGCAGAGGCTGGGGTTCATGTCACTAATCCTGCACGAGAACAACACTCTAGGGAAAATCTTGTCAGGTACCATGGCCAGGTCTCAGCACTCTTGTCCCACCCACACAGGCTAAACCTGTCTAAGCTGGGGTATCTGACACAGGGAAGCAAACCCCCCTTCCCCACAGCTCCTTTGAGAATGGGGGGAAAAAAGGAGAGAGACAAAGACTTACGGGAGCTGGCTCGATTGCAAGCACTGACCCAGCAACTGATTGGAGCCACATACCAAAGCCTCCGCACCACCAATTTGAGTAGGTGCCAGGATGACCATGGATGGTTGTACTCTGTGAGTGGAGACAGTGATGATGGTTGTGCATGGCTGCGCGAGGTTTGCACGGGACCGGCAGGTTTCTTTTCATCCCAGGGATGCCAGCGTGGCACCAGGGCAGCCTCTAAGGAGAGCAGCAAAGAATAAAAAGCCATTTCTAACACAGCTACTGCTCGTGAGAGAGGAACAGCCACATGGAACCAACCCGTCCTCGAAGGGAAGGCTGCAATCAGTAACACTGTTAAAAATAAAAACCTCTCTTGCTGACGCTGCAGTTACAGCTCGAAACAATCAAATCCTACACAAAGGCTTCATCTACTGAGGAATCGCAAAATAGCACACAGTCCTGCCTCCAGTTTCCTCAAATAACAAGCAGCTCGATAACTAGGGGCGCAGGAAGGAGTTTACCAGACAGACCCTTCCCAATTCATTTTTGGAATATCAGCGATGCTCCGTGGCTGAATCAAGCCCCAGCGCGGGGTCAGCAGGAGCGAGGAGAGGGGCAGCCCCTTCTCCGCTGCCATCACTCATTTCTTCTTGAAGCATCCCCAGCCACCCCTTCCCCTGGAGGTCTCCGAGCATCCTCACAACCTGCTTTTATATTTTCAAATGAATTGGGATGATGGGGTGGCAGGGCCGCCAGCACGATCACCTCCAGTGTCACCCCATTGCCAGCCTCAAAGACATGTCCAGCAGCCAAGTGCCACCAGCAAACGCAGCTCTAGAGATGGTGCAACAGATTTGATTAAAACCCTGCTTTGATTAATGTCAGGTTTATTAATTCAGCTCCAGCATGATGTAAGGCATCCTCACAGCTTGCTGACCCTACTGCAACAGCAGTGGGAGCAGTCAGGCCATCCCTGCCTACAGTACCGGTGTCTACACCCAAACTGGGCACTCCAACTTGCTCCATAGCTCCATGGTGAGAAAGAAACAGGTACTTCTAGGGAATGAGGTTTTGGGGTTTTCTCATCTCAGTGTAGACACCTGGTATCTGTCAGCCAAGTCACCTGCCGCAAGCCAGAGCAGCTCAGCGGCAAACATCCACCAGCATCCAAGGGCCGAGGAAGAGAAACCTGGGACTCTGAGGTCTTGGAAGGGCTGAAATACCAGTGAACTGCCAGATTGGTGAGATAATGTCAGCAACTGTCATCCAGGGAAATAAACCATCAGCCTCCTGAGCTGACCTGAATGTTGTCTGGGACGAGAGGCTGTCCCCTAGATCCTCAGCTAGCAGGTAAAACTGGGGAAGGCAGCAGAATGTTGCGAAAATCAGGGGGAAGGGCAACGGTGACACACGCCTTTGCAGTCTCACACCTGCGTTTTATTTATATACACTCATCAGCTAAGCAAATGCCTGTGAGAACCCATTAAACCCATTTAAAGACACTTTCTGAAAGCAAACTGCGCGGCGTGGCTCAGCAGAGAGATTGTCCCCTCTCTCCGGGGTCTCCCTGCTCGCAGGAGGTTGCACACCTTCTTCTGATGACCATCGTGGCCTATGCAAACCTTCCAAGACTGGCTTCAAAGTGTTGTTCCAGCACTAAAGGGGCAGATCCAAGACCCCACAAGGCTGGTGTTCAAACCCAGATTTCTAAGCCTCTGTTCTGGAAGAGACCAGACCAGGCTTTGGCTTAGTCCACCACAGAAATGGGACTTTGTTGTTTCTCCTACTGATGTAAGAGAAGTCAGAGCAGGTAACGCTTTGATATTAACTCTGGTAGTGAGAATAAGAAAAAGAAAAATGAAGAAAGACAGGCCTAGAAATTTCAGTGAGCTTTCTTGATCCAAAATTCATAATGAGCTTCACAGATTCAACTATTCCTACACACAACTGACTGCAGGAGAGTTAAAAGCAGTTGCAGAGAAGGTTAAGACCTGCACATTTACTATCTTCTACATTATACCTCTTTTTTACAACCATAATTTGGAAAAGGTGAAGAGACGGACTCTGTTTCCAAGCAGACAGACGAGAGGGTGTCTACCCAAAACTTCCAGCCTGCTAACTGGCAGTAGGTTGTTTTGGGAGGAGGAAGCCTCGCTCCTGTCCTGAGGATGTAATTACAAGAGGAAGATTGATGCTTCAGACTCGGATCTGCAGGAGCCGCTCCAGAGGGACGTTTATAGATCACAAGCGACTGCAGTAATCACGCAGGGATGTTCACGACACCCAACTGAGTTCTGCAAATACGCTTCAGAAAGGTGCCCAAATACAAGGGGGAGGAATTAATCTTCCAGGAGAATTATTTGAGACTTATATTCTGTTGAGAAAGGAATTACTGGCTGAGTGCTGTGCAAAGCCATGGTAATTATGCTAACAAATTACAAGAACATTTATCTTTTTTCAAAGATGTTCATCAACACTGTATGCTTGGCTTTCCCCATTTCCCCCGTTACGGGCAGAAATCATTATTTGCAGGCTGCCACATACCAGCCCCAGACCATAACAGACGTTTTTCACTAGGTAATTAGCCAGCATAAAACCCCGCTTTTAGGTCACTTCATCTCCAAGACTGACCTCCAGCGCATCCTGCAGCGACCTGACTTCTGATCCCTGTAACATAAGGATGTCACTGTCACCAATCTGTCCCAGCGCTGAGGGCTGGCAGCAAAAATTTCCCTGAAACGCAAGAAGCTTGATCCAGTAAAAAAAAAGAATAATAAACAAACATTTGTACAAAATGCTGTGGATAAATATGCATGTCTGATTATAAATGGTAAAGGTCAAAGTTGTACTTTTCTTCTTCACCTTTTTCTGGAAAATAGGCATATCATTAGTCAGAGGAGGGGTTATGAGAAAGGCAACTAAATTCTCTTCTGCTTCTATGCAAAGTCCATTCTTACAGTGGTTTTAGATTGATAAAATGGTGCATTTAGCCATCATTCCTGCGGCGTGGGGAGGTTTTCTGTTCGGACCTCATCCTGGCTGAGAGCGCCGTGGTGAGTCACCAGTTTAGAGCCCACGAGGAAGGTTTGAAAACATTTATTTTCCACTTGCCAATGTATCTGTAGTTGAAGCACAACATGGGACCATACTGAGTTTATTGAAATTCTGCCAGAAAGCCTGGCAGGTTTCTTACAAACTTTTATCTAACAAGTAGGCAGATTGAAAAAAAAAAAATAATCTGCTTTCTTTTGGGGGGTGGAGAGCATCCTGTAAAGCCTGACGCCTCATTTCTCAAGCCCACAAGCTCGCAGCAGCCTGTCATATGCAGCTCCCAAGAAATCGGCTCCAGTGCTCAAGCTCCCAGTAGAGTACGGGAGAAACCAGCAAGCATCTTCTGTTGAATGTCAGATCTGGGGCTTGTCCCTCTGCAGGGATCCCACCCAGGAGGTGCCACCTGGCACCCGGCTGTGCATCAGCACTGCTGCCATCAGAGATGCAGCAGCAGCAGCTCAGGTCCTGGTGCAAGCTGCTTGGTGGCCCTCAGAGCCTCCCCGGAGCACATTTTGCTGGCACCCAAGGGCCCCTTCCCACCACGAGACACCACCTCTCTCAGGCCCGATACGTTCAACAGGACCTTGCTCCCAACATCCTTCACTTCCCAAGGACAGCACCATGAGCAAAACTGCTGCTCCTCAAAAGCATCCCATAGGTTATTAGCTTCTGAATGAGCTAATCTACTAAAAAGAGCTTGTAATGCACCAGGACTGTGGAGCCTATCTCCATCATGTCTCCCAGAGACCATGACTGCCCAAGGAACATGCAGGCAGCAGGAGTAAATCTTCGGGAGAAACACAGGCTCAGCCCCCCGACACCCTGCTCCAGAGGAGCAGTGTTTTCCCAAACAATCCTAGGACTTCTTTCCTGGGATTTCACCCAGGACAGTGATTCTGGCCTGGCACACGCTGTAGATGGACCCTGCCCAAGGGTCCATCCAAGCTATGGCATGGAAGAGTCTCAAAAACACCAAGATGCTTGGTTTGGATGTTGGGTTACAAGGCAGAGGAGCTGGAGCACCGGCCCTGTTGGGAGGGGATGCAGAACGGTGCGCGGCTGTCCCTTTTTCCTGAGGAAGTTCAGAAACAGGATCACTTAGAAACTTGGAGGGAGCATACATAAGCTGACATTTCTGTATTGCAATGGGAACGGCTATTCCTGTCGGGGGCGGCAGGCGGAAGGCGGAAGGCTGTCACCATTGACTGTGCATACCCAATACTGATGCCTTCCAAGGATGCAAAGTAGGAGGTAAATATATTCACGCTTAGTAAAACAAAATTCCTTATGTGCAATGAGAAAATACATGCACGCAACTAATGACTTGAGGAAAAGATGGCTAAATCTCATCAGGTTGCTTTCAAAAGATGATCTTTTCCTAAAACAGGGAGGTAGGAGGCAGGGGACGTCCCGGCTCACGGCGAGGGCAGACGCAGCAGCCCAGCACCAGCCATCACTAGATGGACTGGAATGCCAACCCGGCACAGACCAGCCAGGGTGGACCTGGCTTTACTTAAACTGTTGCTAAATCCAGTCTCTGCCTTCTTCGCCTCCAGTTTGGTGCCGTGAGCGTGTCCTGAGGGCCGTGCCGGCTGGCTGACCCGAGCCCCTTTGATCTCTCCCCGCACACCCAGGTTGTAATTTCCTGAGGACTGGCGCCTACAGCGGTTTCATTGTAGGCTTTCTTGATGAGCCGGACGTCCAAGGGAAAAGCCAGCTGCCGGAGAGTGTGCAAGGACATGTTGTGACAAGCAGCTTCGCTCCAGGATGGGATTATCATGCTCTTGTCAGAACTCAAACTGCTGAATTACTCTGTGGAGAGATGGCAGCAGCGATGGAGAAGAAGAGCTGTCCCTGCAGTGAGGGAGGGTGTGGGTTTGCTCACACAGCAGCCAGCATCTCCAGGGGAGGTGGAAACCCTCAGGCATGGTCCCAGGGAAGGGACAACCACACTCTCCGCTCTCCCTGGCCACCACCATGCTGCCTTTGAAGATGCCAAACAGCAAACGTAAGAGGACTTTTCACCCAGCATGCCTTTTTGCTTCACAAGAGTGTTCTCACCTGCTTCTTAAAGCGGTGCAAAATTTGTACGGGAGGTGCTTCTGTTTAATTGCAAAATAAGTAGGGTTGGGTTTTAATTGCCTCGTTATTTTCCAGAGCCAACCAAGCGCTTCCTGAAATGGGCAGTGGAAAGACGTCGGGTATTTTACAAGACACCAATTTGCACGTTGCATGGTAAATATAAGTACACCATGAACACAAGCCACAAGATGATTATAGTGCGGTGGAACAACGGAGACAGAAAATAAAATAAATTGAGGGCAAGGCCGCTACCCACAATGGGTATTCTGTATTTTGGATCTAAAAATACAGTGCTCAAATAAGGAGGCTTTAACTTACCCCCCACCAAAGCAAATAAAATCAGGTGGAGGCTACATTCAGCAGAGATGTCAGGAATAGAATATGCACAGCTTTTTTTTAGGATATTTATATTTTATTTTAAATCCATCCTTTATTCACTCAGTTATCTGCAGCTTTTCTGGTGTACGTTTTTTTCCCATATACAAAGCGAAGATATGCAGAGGCAGTTGTCTGAGGAAAGAAAGCCTGGTTTGTTGCTCAGACTTTTTCTGTCTATCTCAGATAGAGCAGTAGAAGGCACAGTTATTTCCTTGTGCCAGCAAAAGAAGAGCGACTGCGAGATAAGGTAGAGGAACAGAGCTGAGCTTCCAAACTACAGCCTCCCACATTCCAGGTTACAGCATCAAGCCTCACTTTTTAGAACACGGGGCATTCATAACTTCCTAGAAAAAAAAAATCTTTTCCAAAAAATCAACGTGGCTAGCAAAATAATCTGGCTGAAAACCCACTTTTCCATCAAAAAAAAGTTTCCAAGAGAATATGACCTCTAGCTTATTACAGCACCTCTTAAATCTTTTCTGCTTCTTTGTAGTCGATCCATTTTTAGTGAAGCGCTTCAGTTGTCACCATAAAGAAGCAGAAGGTCCTTCTATTTCCATTAATTTTATTTATTTATGCTTGTCAACTGCACTTTCATACCAGCTGTCTCTGTTAAGGACCATCTTTACTGGCTGTTGTCAAAGGACTCCAAATAAGTAAAAGCCTAATAAGTAAAATAAGTAAGATTAATATTGCTGCATCTGCAGCCCAGCTTCACCTGGGGGGAAGCACTACAGTACCAGGGTCTGCATTTATTTTCCTACCCATTCTGGCACCGCAGTGTGCAGTCAAGAAGCCAGGGATGGTAAAGATGTACTAAAAATAAAGTTGAAGTCAAAGATAAAAATACCATGTAGCATGTAAAGCGTATAGGGAGCGCACAGAGCACCTCGCCAGCAGCTCCATCCTCGGGGTGCAGCGCGGAGAACAGCACGGTCTGCATGCAGTCCCCCATCACCAGCCAGAGGGGAGCAGGGGAAAATGCTATTATTCGTTTCTGGAGCTGGAGAATTGCTTTTCACTCTGCAAACAGCAGTTTTTAAGACAGTGGCATCCAGTCTGCTCCTCCTCCTCCTCACCATTACAACCATTACCCAAAAACAGTCACCGTGCGCAGCTGAATCCTCCCGTAGTGTGAGATGTATTTACCTACACATTTTTGAGTACTTGTCCTCTGCCCTGGGAGATTCAATGACTGAAGAAATGATGTTAGCGTTGGCAAAAATATTTGTGAAGAGGTTGCACACTGCAATAAAGAAAATAAATACCTCCTGTTAAGGACTGGAAGACACTTAGTAAGAAATGTTTGCTGTTGGTTATTAAATTTCGCAGTTTACTGAAACACTGATGTCCATAAGGGTCTGAAGGGTCTTTTCCAACCTAAATGATTCCATGATTCTACCATTAACGTGTGTCCTGCTAAAGGCTATTCCACCTCTGCAATGCTGACCGCAGCTCAAGTGGAAGCTTTGTTGGATGGGATGGGAGAGGAAAGTGCTGAAATGCACAATCTCTGTCTCAGAACTAATTTTGCTCGTGATTACCTCCCAAAAATGAGATATCTGACCCAAATACCATGGGAATGAGTCCAACAGCTTCAGTGGGTTACGCACCAAACCTACGAGGGATGTGCAGATCCCACCGAAGTCAGAGGAATCTTTACACATGTCCCAGCAGACCTGTCATCAGCCCCTACAAGGAGCTAAAGCAGCTACTAAGCAATCCCAAAAAGCTATCAAAGCCACAGCAATGGTTTCAGCGATGTGGGTTAATTATCTAGGGCTACGCGCTTGCTGGAGAAGACAGTCAGTCCAGCCCCATCTCCCTGGTGGTTCTTTCCCAGGGACATCTGTTCTCGCCGGTTGCAGCTTGATTTCTCAAAATAATTTCACATTACCGCTGTGTTTTCCAAGCCTGGTGTACGCTGAGCACGGCCAGCTCCTGGAACCTGTGAAGGGAGGGGATGTGAGCAATGGACAGGCCATCTCGGATCACAGAAATCGGAGTGGTAGCCTCCCTGAGGGAGCTCTCCTGCAGGAACCAGCATCTCCCACGTATGGCAAATGTCCTGATCCTCTTCTCCTATTTTTACATAAAGACTTCAAGTGAGGTTTCCTATTCCCCAGCCTCTGACACCCCTGCTGAGCAACGCAAAATAAGGCAACAGCAACACTGGACCTATGTCTTCTTTAAAAACAACATTATTTGTATAACGTCAGCATCACAAATCACTGCTTTCACATACACAATGGTGTTATTAATTTGCATATTCATAAGGCAGAATAAGTTTATGCATCTTCATAAATACCAGGGAAGAACAAATTTTCTATTCTTAGGAGAAAAAAATACAGATTTGGGTAAGTGCCTTCTTAAATCAGGCTGTTAAGAAGCGCTCCCTCTCCCAGCACTGTGTAAAGGGGGTTTAGCTCAGAAATTCTTTGAATTTCTTCATTTGGAGATGTGCTTGACTCCTCTCCCAGCTCGTGTAAGTGCAGCTTGGGGAGTTTCAAACTCTCAACCCAAATAACAAGTGAGCAAGCACCAGGTCACCCTGACACCTCCTTGTGCAACAACACGGAGGGAGGAGTTTTAGCGAGTTCCTGGGATTTTGGTGTCAATGGCAAAATCATCCTTATCTGCAACCTAGGAAAAGCTGAGCAATTATGCAAATACCAGCAACACCTCCAAAGTATGCAATGATGTTAGCGTGTAATTCTCAGGATTTAGCTCAAAATTCTGTATGCAGATGTGAACATCTTCCCTCAGCCCTACACCACAGCATAAGTTCACCTTAGCAGGAACGAGCCACCCAACATGGGTCTCCTAAACATGCTAAAGAGCAGCACTTGCCTCAGAATGATCCATTTATCAAAGGTTTCCAATCAGCCTAGGCAAGGCAGTATTTTCTTCATGGCATCTTGGAGGGAGAGGTGACTGTCACCAAGCAGATGCCACGGGACGGGTGCGAGAGTCCTCCCGCTGCCACCTCGGGCACTGCCACAGCAGGTCCACGTCTGCTGGGACAAGAGACCCAATGCCACCTCCCTTTGCCAGGCCACCAGCGCTCCAGGTGCTGAAGGCGAGGGCAGGGATCAAGAGGGGCTTTCAGGAGGAGAAATAGAAATCATATATTTGAAAAGTCCCTAAGTGGGTTTTGTTCGGACATTCGCATCAGTTTATCACCGACCGCACAGCCACTTCACTCCTTTGTATACAGACTCCCTTAAACAGCCCTTTTAAGTCCCATTTTTGTTCTGTTTCTAAGGGCAGACTGGAAACGCTGTTTTAAAAGGTGCCGATTAAGCATCAGCGCAATCAACCCCTAGCAGCCCGCTTCAGTGGAGCGCTTGATTAGCTGTGCTCCAATTAACCTCTTCACCTCCCCATGCATTAGCAGGTAAATGTATTTACACTCACAAGCAGGCACAAATACACTTATTGCCAGACTCTGAATTCCTCAGTTTTAGGTTTCTGTTCGTTATTGCCTATTTGGAGGCCAAGATGCAGTATCTGTACACGTGTGGTTTTCACTGGACTTGGATACCAACGATTCAAATCCCCCTGCGCCACCACCTGGAAACCAAAAGCTAAGACTGAGCATGATTTTTGGGGGGCGAGGACTCTTCTCTGCCTAGCAGTGATGGCACCCTAATTAAAATGGGTTGAGAAGACATCCCCTGCTCCTTCCACGCATGAGACCAGGGTTGAACTAGCATGGCTGAAATGGTTGCACACGGAGTTGAAACAAAAACAGTAAGTAATACAGAATAAGAAATAATATAGAATGATACAGAAATAATAAGAAATAATATATAGAGTAAGAATTAAAAGCAGTTGAATAATATTTGCTCTTAAAAAGAAGGGTTTGGGGTCTTTCTTCACTCAGAAGCCATTCAGCTTCCCGTTGAGTTCAATATGGACCATAGCAAGGGTGGGATTAGACCTGGATCACCATCGGTTTCTGCTGGTTGCAGGCTGAACAGGCAACAGATTGTGCCTGCTCACCAGCACAGTTCCAGCCCACAGATTTTGGGAAAAAAACACCAAACTTCCAAATCTAGGACTTTTACCAATGAATATACACAAGCAGATGTTTTTTCAGATGTTGCTTGGAAGATCAGGATGTTGAAGCTTGCTACAGTACTGTGGCTTTCTGTACGGCTGCAGGATGCTTGACTCCAGCATCTCATGCTGGCTGGCAATAACCATCCATCACCACCGAAACGGCTGATGGATCGCGATGGGCTGCGCTGACACGCACGTGTGGGAGGCAAGGAAAAATTCCGTGCCATGGTTGTGTCAAGTTGATTTAACTTTTCAAGCCATCTGTAACTGTAAAAACAAGACGCCGCATCCACAAACGAAGCAGGCAGATGGTGGATTTGGGATGGCAGCTATCCTGCAGGGATGCAGCAGCGTGTGATGGCTTCCCTTTGAATCAGCTGTCCAAGAGCAGATCAAATGCCTTCAAAAAGCATAACTCCCTGGCACCTGTGCATATATCCTCTTATATTAGCAGGATAAGCCAAAAGCCCTGACTTCCTTCGTGTGAAGGGCTTGTCTGGATCCTTCTCCCAGCCTGGCTATCTGGCCATGGCTGCACTCCCTATCAGACAGGACAACCCATCTTCCCTCTGTCCATCTCCTTCCATCACTGCCACAGCTCCCACAGGCACTGCCGGGGTTTTTCTAACCAGCGCTAGAGCTGGTCCTAGAACTGATAGGAAATATCCCAAAATAAATCAATAAAACATGTTCACCAAAAGACAGGATTCAGCAATGTCACATCCTGGTGACCCTCTAAATTAAATCCCCCATGGAAATTCTCACTGTCCACCAGCAGGCATAGGACCTAGCTGGCAGGGATGGGTGGCTGTGTTACCTCCTCCTGCTTATTCTAACTGCTTATAAAAATGTCCCTCTTCATTGCAGAAGAAGCTGGACGCCTACCTAGCTGGCAGAGAAAGACCAGATTATTCAGGGTCGCAGCTAAACAACAAGAGGAGATGAAATAGGAAAATCCACCCCAAACTGGAGTGCAGATCCAACCAGTCAGCAGAAAGTTGAAAGGAATGAGGCAAATGGAGAATATCCCTGAAATGGAGAGAAAAAAAGGCAGCCAGAGGGCTTAGCGGGTTTCAGAGATCAAGGAGAAATCCCACCTGATCAGCTTAAAAACTCCCAAGGCACTAAATATCATAAATGCAAGCCCTGGGTCTGGAAACTTTGTTTTTGAAGATAAAAGAAAACAGCTGCAATTCAGCCATCATCACAGGAGCTGGGACATTACTAAAAACACCAAGCTTCGCAAGAAAAATCCTGGGGCTTGGCGAGGTTGAGGGTGCCCGGAGGGGAGGAGGACCAGACAGCGCTGCCGAGGCTGCGCGGGAGAGAGGGACCATATGGCACAGAGGGATGTTGGGGGAAGCAGGGGAGGAGAGGAGACGAGCAGATGGGAGGGGGAGCTGAAAGGCAAACCGATGGAGACAGCGTGTTTGGGTTTATTCTGCAGGAAGGGAGACGGCGGTGCAGGGGAGGCGGTTTGAGAGACGGTGCTCACATCCCCGCTCGGGCAAGTTCATTATAAAACCACTCCCAAATTTCCTGTTGTTATACAGATGCTCAGTCTCTTCTCTGCCCTCGCTTTACCCACACCAGGTCCACAAAGCATCGTGGCAGCTTCTGCACCACATGTGGGAAGAAAAATGAACGCAAAGTGTATGTTCACAGAATCACAGAATGGTCGGGGTTGGAAGGGACCTCTGTGGGTCACCCAGTCCAACCCCCTGCCCAAGCAGGGTCACCCACAGCAGGCTGCACAGGACCTTGTCCAGGCGGGGCTGGAATATCTCCAGAGAAGGAGACTCCACAACCTCCCTGTGCAGCCTGGGCCAGGGCTCCGTCACCCTCAGAGGGAAGAAGTTCTTCCTCATCTTCAGACGGAACTTCCTGTGCCTCAGTTTGTGCCCATTGCCCCTTGTCCTGTCGCTGGGCACCACTGGAAAGAGCTTGGCCCCATCCTCCTGACACCCACCCTTCATTTGTAGGCATTTCTAAGGTCCCCTCTCAGCCTTCTCTTCTTCAGGCTGAACAAGCCCAGTTCCCTCAACCTCTCCTCGTAGGGGAGATGCTCCAGTCCCCTCATCATCCTCATAGCCCTCCGCTGGACTCTCTCCAGTAGCTCTTCATCTTTCTTGACCTGGGGAGCCCAGAACTGGACACAGCACTCCAGATGAGGCCTCACCAGGGCAGTGTAGAGGGGAAGGAGAACCTCCCTCGTCCTGCTGGCCACACCCTTCTTGATGCACCCCAGGATCCCATTGGCTTTCTTGGCAGCCAGGGCACACTGCTGGCTCATGTTCACCCATGAGGTGCTTCTCTCCCGCTGCACACCCTTAGCACCAGCACAGCTCACCCTGCTTTTATTTGCTCGGAAAGCATTGCTTTGAAAGCTATCGGAGCCGCTTTGGCTTCTGCTCCAGCAAGAGCATCACGACGGGGCAGCATCCAGCAGAGCTGGTCCCTTGGCATCACGGTGCAATGGGATCCGCTGCCCGTGGAGGATGCTCCAACAGCGTAAGGTCTAAGCAGGTTCTCACCCGGCACGGGGCATCTCTGACACGCGGTGTTTCACGCCCCGGCTGGCCAGAGGCCATGCCTCCACTCCACAGCAAAAACCAAATTACATAAACTTAAATTCCTGGCATGACTAGGCTGCCTTGCAAACCCCGCCGCCTTGAAAGCTGAAACAATTAGCATACTGTTTATTCATAAGATTAAACCCAGCGAGGTGTAAAACAGCAGCTGTAGCGTCAAGCACAAGGCATTATCTCGCCGCCACAAAACAGACACAAGCCTGGACTCCTGGCCGGGTCTCCAGCAATGTTTTTTCTCCCACCTGGAATGAAGAAGCTTGCTGTGTTTTTTTTTTTCGTTTCCAGACACATAGGGATAAATCATTGGCTTTAGGAAGAGAGCAGGGTGGTCCCATCCTCCCCAAAGCTTTCCACTGGCAATGGACTTGAAGAAATATTTCCCTTTTATAACCCCATTAAAACTCCTTCCTTATGCAACAAGATCATTGTGGGACCGGTGTAAGAGAAAGGATTATAATGAGAATTATATATGTAGAGTCTGTAGCTGGCACACAGCTGACAAAACTGTTGATTCTGGGCTGTTCCAGTTATTTATATTCGCAGTACACACGGCGAACTCCCACTCCCCAGCGAGCCGGGTGGTACAGAGCTTTCCTTGCCTTCCCAGGTCACTGCTGGCAGGCCGCCCCACTGCTCTGTTTTACCCTAGTGATGAGAATTATGTTTCCATAATGCCAAAGAAGAAATCAAAAGGTCAGATAATACGGCCAGTATCAGTCATTTCTCAGCCTTCAGGTTAATGAAACCAATTAGATCAATGAATCTCATCTTCCGTTCCCCGTAATACACCCAGTTCCTCCCCGATCACGCTGCAGTGACTGATTCTGGCCAGGCTGAGCTGGTTTTGTTCTCTAGAAACTTAACTTTTGGGTGCTATGGGCTAAGAAGATGGGTTGAAGTGCCAGCAGTGCCTGAGCATTGCCCCGGCAAGGATGTTGCTGCGCGAGCTATGCCTGGGGGACCAGATCCAGCCCCATGCGCCACATCTTGTGGAAGGCAGCAAAAATCCCCTGCAATCTGATTTGGGAAAAAAACTTTGCTCTGATCCCATATGTTACACCAGACTGACCCAGGTCATGGGTCAATATAGCAGCTGGGGGGTCAGAAACGTACCCAAAAGCTTCTCTCCTTTGCCAGCACATGAGCATCTCCAGGAGAAGACATCCCACCCTGGAGGAATCGGGTTCTGTACACAACCACGAGGCCCTGCCGGGCTCCACCTCCAGCCGCAACCAGCCTCGGATGCCTCTAGAAAAAACAAACCAGGAAAACAAATTCGTAAACAAAACCCAGCAAATACCCACTGATCGTGCACTGGAGGGGGAAAAGTCCTCCCTGACCCTCGCAGGCTGCTGGCCGGAGCCCAAAATATCACAATTGATTGTAGTTACTGTCAAGCCAAATGACTGTAACGGTCTCTTCTGACCTCAGAAATCTATCAAATATATTAGATAACAGCTGTTTCCATGCCAGGTGATGTCAAGACAACATCACTGCCCCAGGTCAATTGGATGGTAAAGAAATCTGCCCAAGGTCACTGTCTTTGCAGGAAGCCATGCTCGGATGCTAGGCCGCCTGAAGGCGGAAAAAAAAATACTTTCTCTTACTCATTTGGTACTGAAGTTGTCTCAGAACCACAAGAAGTCTCCAAAATAGGTGTTTTCATCAGTGGTGCGTGCTTAAATATGTAGTCATCTCTATATTCTGTGTCAGGATGTCTTCTACATCATTCACATGGCAGACTAAAGCGAAGCTCGGGATGAACTAGACTACCTGAAAAATATTCTCACTGGTGGGATATATTAGTCTGTTCAGGCTACACAGAAGGTGGGGGCAGTGCTGTTAATCAAGCGCTTAAAATAGGCTCAGCACTGTATGGGCTGAGCTAAAACTCCATCTGAGCCGTATTTTTACCAAAATGGAGTTTGGCTCAGCACAGCCTGCAAGGAGGAGTCTCAGAAAAGTGGCTTCAACAAAACCTGGCAGATTTTGGCTGAAAAATCAAGCGCTGTTTTATTTAACATACATACACACACCCATTTTTAAGCCAGAATTGTTCTGAAGGTTGGCTGAAACGTCATGGAAAAAGTCATCTGCCTGTCCCCCTGACCCCCCTGTGCCCAGCCAGGCTATGTTAAGTGGTGTGGCTGTGGTTCTTTCACTTAAAAATCATGCAGACAAACGCCCAGCCTCTGCATCTCCAGGTCACCAACGGCCCAGCAAGCAAAAGCTGCTTCTCTTCCTATCATGCTGAGGGCAAGAAAAGGTGAGCGAGGCACCGGAGCCCGTGTCCCTGCAGAGAGCTGCTGCCAGCCCGCGTGGCAGGGATGCAGGCAGCCGTCACCCCACGCTGGAGCAGCCTCCTAGAGTCACCGCAGCGCTGCTGCTTTCCTTTCTGGGCAACGCTTCCCTTCAAATCATCAATTTTATCCACCTTTTTATGACACATGTGTGTTTGCACATCTACCCGGAAAAGAGCTTTTTTTTTTTTGATGGAAATACCTGCATTTGCAAGCATTCAAACATGCCTATTGCTTGCTAAGCATTAATAAACCCTATAAAACCTTTAACTATCCAATACAGGAAAGGAAGCAATCCCGGGTGACAGAAATCACACCTACGATGAATAATCAACCTTAATAATCCACACACACTTCATCAACGGATATTAATTTGTATATAAATAGATCTTCAGGCAAAAAAAATTAAGGACCTGCAGTTTATAAAAAAATCAACCCGCCGCGGAGACACACACGTACTCACAAAAACCAGGCACAATTTTTCAACAGGTCCACATGAGATGATGCAAGGAAACAGTGCCAGCTGACTTACACAATATAAACATTTTATCCCTGTTTTCCTACTGAAATCAATTGCAGGCTCCAATGTTACACAATTTTTTTCCTTTTTACTTCTTTTCTCGCTTGGCTCTTTTAATACAGTTTTGGTACTACAGCCTCAGAGAAGGAAATTTGCAGGCTGAAGAATATGAAACTATTTCAGCTCTTTCTTTGCTACAAGAAACCATCTGCCTCCCAGGCATAATCCCAGTCTACACTCGGTAGGAAACCAGTTTGGTTGCCGGCAGTGTAACTGGATTCACACGGAGAGGTGTTTGGCCAAAGGGTTTTCATGTTTGCCCCAGCCATCAGCCAGAATTATGCTTCTCTTTCTAGCGGAGCGGGCCTGGCTTTCCATCAGGATATTTTTAATCAGGTCACTCATTAGCATTTCCTCAGGTACCTGCGACCTGCAGCTTTGGTCTCAAGAATGCAGAAGGCACGCTGAGTTTAAACTCTTTCCAAAATGCTCCAAAGAGCTCACCCCTCCTCATACCCACGCAAGATGTCTGAGAAGGCAGAAATCCCTGAAATTCTGCCTCTTTTCTGAAACAAGTGAGCAGGAAGAGTTTTCTCACCCTCCGGGTTTCACAGCTCCTTTAAGTTCACACAGTCCCTGAACCTTCACTGCCAAAAAGATGCTGGAAAAGTCTGTAACCCGCATCCCTCCTCCGCTCTGCCCGTAGGTACCAGCTAACATCATCAAAACGCCCTGCCGTTGTTTCCTCCTCTAAACATTCCACAATGAGTCCTGTGCAATCCTAAAATGCTCTTCCCCCACGTGTCCCATACCCCCAGGCAGTGATACACCTTCCAGTCCAAAAGATGCTCTGGAGAGCGGCTCTGTGGAGCCAGGGCTGGGCATTATTTGAGCTCCTCTGCCTGCCACAAATCCTCTGTGTGTGCAGGGGAGGATTTACCCCACAACCCCCCAGCAAACCCCCGCGGGCCACATCAAGAGGGAGTTATATTTTCATCCTGGATCTCCACGCAACGATGTCAGGAACACAACGGGGCGACACTGGCTTTGTAGCCCTTCCAAGCCTTTGATGAGGATGCGATCAGCGTTGAGCTGCTCGAAGCACACCTGGCAGCCCCGAGCTGTTCGCTTCCCTTTCCTTCCCCGTGCCGCAGAAAGGTTCGTAGCCTCCGGCCATCTCCTCCTCCTGCTAGTGAGATCTTGCCCTTGGCAGCCGGTGGGATTGGGGCTTTCTAACCCCAGTGTCTTCCCGCTGCTGCCTGCCCTGCGTGCGTGCTGTGGCGCTACCGAGAAAATGGCTATCGGACTAGAGGAACGAAGGGGGGAAAATGGAGAAATCTGAAAAAAAGCATCAAGAATTTGGGAGAAGGGAGCAAGGAACAGTTTGTGAAGAGCAGTCAGCAATGGTACTTTGGGACAGGAGGTAAGAAAGTTCATAAATCCTATCGAAAAGCAAGGTTCGGCTACACAGACATAGGATGGATTTTGATGGTCCACAGAAATTGGAGAAGAAACCTCTCTTCCTCCAGGAGCCACTTCTCAGGGCTAGGAGACCTGGGGCACCCTGAGCACTGGTTTCAGGGCGGCAGGTACAAGCTTAACGCTGAAAACAGCAAAATTGTCAGCAGGGCAAATAACATACCTCAGTAAGGAGGTAAACAACATCTGGGCCGATAGCACCGAGGTTAGCCTTCGTCTTTGGGAAAGCAACACCCTGACTTTGGGGCTGGCACCAATGGATTCAGATCCAAGAGATTTTTTTTTTTAAGTAAAAGCTTCTGGATGGGAATTAGTCTGATGCTTGAAAAATTGGCGGGTCTTAACAGTGGAGGTGAAGGAAATGTTGCAGTGAGAGATCAAACAGTGCTTTGATTCCACTTCTACCTGGTCACTTAGCACAGACAGAAAGAAAATCACTATTTAGTAAACAGAAAGCAAACCATTGTGAAACAGCTGGACAGCCCAGCTCTAACATCTGGTATGCAATCTGGAAACAACACAAGAATACCGTCTATAAGCCCCCACGATATCCAAAGACATTTCCAGAGAACTGGAAATCTGGCCACCCCGAAGCCTTCAGCCAGCCCAAAAAGCTCTAGGCAACACCAGTGCAAAGATTTGGCCAAAATACGTGATGGGAAGAGCACAGAGGAGAGAAGAAGAGCGAGGAAATGGTCTGGAGAACATCCACCGTCACCAAACCAACACTCAGCCTGACAATACTCTCCACTTCTTCTTCGTGTGCTCCTCATTTCCCAACAAATGGTGACGGGCAGAATGGGATGAAATCACTGCAGCTTGACAGAGTCCATCAGAAGAAAAGAGCTTTCAGACCATCGCATCTAACCGCAGAACTTCACCCAGTTACCACAACCGTAACCTAGTAATTCATGTATAAATATCTTACAGACATCCATTATTCTTCATTACAGGTCATCAAAAGCTGAAGACTCTGCTGCTCCCCTTTAGTCTCAGACTTAATCCTCCTCTCAATGTTTTCACAAACGCTGCCAAAACAAACTTTCATTTATTTATCAGCCTTAGAGGGCTTCAAAACCTAAGAGCAAATAGTGGAGCTCATCTGCAGAAGACAACATGACTGCTGTTTACTCCACTTAGGAGCAAGTCTTTAAAGTCACAAAAAAATACTACATACAATGTACAGTTATGGTCCAGTTTCACTTTTTCCAACACAAAACAAGAGTTTCCTGTCACGGAGAGGACACGCCAATGGATCAGGAGGAGGACGGGGAGAGAAGGGAGCAGGAGGAGCGGCTGAACAGGTTCCTCTGGCCACCACCAAGCCAGGGCACCCAGAAACACTCCCCAGTTCCTCGGCTTAGGCGAACGCCCTGGCTGCCTCTGGATGTTACTTCAGAGCAAGACCTACGAATGCATCAAGCACCTCTTTTTGCCCTGCCTGCTCCCAGCAGCGCTCCCCTTCCCACGGGAAGAAAACCCGGGGGAACAGGCCAAAGGGAGCTGCCATGCGCTGCAACGTGTCCGGACAACACAGAAATCAGCACTGTCAGGCATGTCATGAAAAAAAAAAATCAACCACCGTGTAGAAGGAGCCTCTGGTTTCTCTTCCTTCCAACCTCGTAAGGAAACCGTCCTGTTTTGCCCTGCTTGTCCCCCCGCACTGTTGGACACCTCCCAAGCACCTGCAGGGAGTGTTTGAAAACCCAACATGGAAATGCCAGAATCCCCCCCAGAAAAGGTCCCCGCAGGTGTCCTTGCTCTCAGCACATTAACGCACGGGGCTGGGGGAAGAGGTAGCCCTCTGATGCTCCGAGATCCGCAGCTCAAGGCAAGTCGAACTGCCATGTTCTTCTGCTCACGTGAAACCCCTGCCGTTCCCACCCAGAGAAACAGATGAAAAACACATTTATTTCACCACTCCCTCCCTTTCACATCACCTCTGCTTCACAAGTAATTTTTATTATTATTAAATCCGAAGTCACCCAGAGCAGACAATGCCAGGAACGGAGGATTTCTGTGGCACGGAGGAAGAGTTCCAGGCTCCAGCCACGAGGTCACCCTGGGACAGAAGGTCACCCAAGGCCGGGTGCAGCCCCAAAACCCACAACCCCCGTAAATACTTGTGCCTAAATACAAGTGGGAGGGTTCCCACAGAGCCTGACTTCAGATTTAAAAATGAATGCTGCAGAAGACCAAATTTAAATAATGAAATAGAAGAGGGAAGCATATGAATTTGAGTGGGATTTATTAAGAAAAGCATAGGCTGTGGCATTGCACAACATGTTCCACACAGCAGAAGGGTCCAACTGAGCCCTTCTCTACATCTGATTTTATCAAGAAAGGAAAAAAAAGCAGCAAGAACATAAAAGCCTGATGAGCCCTATTGACAGCCTGGGGAGGGTTCATCCCTGCAGCAATCTCTCTGTGCTCTCTCTTCCTCAACCCTGCTTTTGCCTCCCTCATAGCACGAGAACCCCTTCTTATCATAATTAACAATTTTAATGTATGGATTTTTTTCAAACCAATTACATCACTCCATTATACGCGGTTTCATGAAGCTGCATTTATAATTCCAGCAACTTATACTTGGAAACAAAGATACACAAAGGAAAAAGGTTACCAGAGGTTTTGAAAATAATCAAGAGCTTTGGTTATTAGTGACGCTTTTGAAATACAACCCTAAAGTCTAACAGCAGTGTGGGGAAAGTCTTTACCGAGTATTTTGTGTAGGTTAACGGAGCAAATATGAGCTGGGGGAGTAAAAGCCTCTCTCAGCGCACCCAGGGGTTTACCGTTTACCTCTGACCCGAGGTAGGAATGATGTTTTCAGCCTCCATTGCTCAAAAAACATCTCCGAGAACACTTCTTGTCTCGACCATGGGCTTCAGGGGGCAACGACCTACTCCTCATTTATGAGTATTTTCCACAAGTAGATACAAGGGCTATTGTTTTCATTAATCTATTTAATATCTGGAAACAGCAAACGAAGGCTCCTGCTCGTCTGGAGCCCAGTGCAGGAGCTGTGCCCCCAGCACAGTGACCTAGAGAGCACCTCCACGAAGGTCCGGGAGCTCTGCCTGGCTCTGATCTGGAAGGAGGACGTCTGACGACACTGATGGAACGGTCGCAGCAAGGCAATTTGGACTTTGGTCTCACTGCGAGCAGCATCCACCCGGGCGCCAATTAACACCCCCGGTGACTGCAATGACGTGGACATCTGAGAACAACATGTCCTTAGTACAACTGTGCTGTCTGCAGAGCTCTTCCTCTGGTGCAGACCTTGTTTCTTTTCAACAGCCTTCCACCCCAGCAGGTGACTTTGCCAGATCCATTCTCCTTCTCCTGGACCCATCAGCCACTTGTGGCACGGTGAATCACGCTCCTTGCCTGGAAATCTCCCCTTCTCTCACCGATGGTGTGCAGACTGACCCTTCTAGGGCCCCAGCAACGATCCGAGGGCTGGAGCACCTCTGCTGTGAGGAAAGGCTGGGAGAGCTGGGACTGTTCAGCCTGGAGAAGAGAAGGCTGCGGGGAGACCTTAGAGCAGCTGCCAATACTTAAAGGGGGCTCAGAAGAAAGATGGGGACAGGCTTTTTACCAGGGCCTGCTGTGACAGGACAAGGGGTAATGGATTTAGACTAAAAGAGGGGAGATTCAGGCTAGATATAAGAAAGAAATGTTTTATGCTGAGGGTGGTGAAACCCTGGCAGAGGTTGCCCAGAGAGGTGGTCGATGCCCCATCCTTGGGAACATTCAAGACCAGGTTGGACGGGGCTCTGAGCAACCTGATCTGGGTGAAGATGTCCCTGCTCACAGGGTGGTTGGACTGGACGGCCTCTAAAGGTCCCTTCCCACCCAAACCATTCTGTGATTCCACTGCAGACCTCTGCCTTTCCACCCCACCTAAAGATGTGCCGTCCCCTCTCGCGCCTCATGCCTATCTGCCATCTCACAGCTAAATGGTGAAGACAGAGCTTTTCATCTCTGCCACCCTGACATCTCCCTTTGCCAGCGCTGGGCATGCCGCTGGCACCTCTAACCTAGACTGGGACTTTCCCCCAGCACCTTTCCTCACCGTAACATCTTCAGGCAGCAGCCACGCACCCGCAAGCCCCGCTCTGACACTCGTATTCCAACCGCGCGCAACTGCCTTCCCTTGACCGTACCTAGAACAACCTCGCTCCTGAAGGCTGCGGCCGATGACCATTTCCTCGCTCGGATTTGTGGGGGGCCACGTCACCCTCTGCCCCGCGTGGAACGGGGGCTGGCGGCCTTCACTCCCCCCTCACCTCAGAGCCAAGAAACCCTTTTGCATTTCTGACTCACGATCCCATTTCCGGACAACTTTCTTCACGTTTCGCCAGGAAATTTTCACCTGGGACTCGAACACGCCTACACCAAGGGGCTGCTAGCAAACACCGCGCAGCTCTGACCGGCGCGGCCTGCTCCGCCGAGGAGCCTTCGCCTCAGGGGGTGAGCACGGGGAAGGCCGGCATCCACCGAAGGCCTCGGGCGCGGCCTTAACCTTTTGCCGGGCTCGCACCCGCTTCACCACGGCGGAGGGGACAGACGACTTCGGGCCGGGCCGGGCCGGGCGGGCTCGCCCCTTCCCCACCACAGAGCCCGGGCCGCCCCCGGGCCGCCCCCGGTCCCCCCGCAGGGCCGCCTCCCGCCTCCCTCACGCGCCCTTCCCCTCAGCCCCACCGCCCCGCCCACCTCCGGCCCCGCCCAGGAACCGGCTCCGCCGCCCAATGGCGCGGCCGGCCAGCGAGGGGCGGGGCCGAGCCGACTCCTCCCTCTCCACCTTGGCCCCGCCCCTCCCTCTCGCCGCCGCCGCCGCCGCCGCTGCCGCCGCCGACCGCGGCCGCCACCGCCGATGGGAGCCGCCATGGGCCAAAAGGCGCGCTGAGGAGCCCCGCTCGGTGCCCGCCGCGCCATGGCTGCCCCGCGCCGTTAGGCCCGGTCCGGCTCGGCCCGGCAGAGCCTCCCCCGCCATGCCGAGCGGCAGCGCCTCCGCCTCCTCCTCCTCCCCTGCCGCCGCCGAGCCCGCCGAGCCGCCGCGCCTCCCTCCTCCCACCTCCCCCCCCCCGCCGCCGCTGCTGCTCCTCCAGCAGCGCCTCGCCGGCCTCGGCCTCCGCCACCGCGGCCTGCCCGACCCCCCCGGGGAGCCGGGGCCTGGCGGGGCGGAGGAGGAGGAGGAGGCGGCGGGGGACGAGGGAGACCTGGAGCTGGAGGAGGAGCTGCCGGCGGGGGAGGACGAGGAGGAGGAGGACGCGGCCGCGCTGCTGCTGCTCTCCTCGCCCTCCTCGCCCTCCCGGGCGCTCCCGCTGCTGCCGGCGCTGGGCTCCGTCCTGCTCTCGCCCTCCTTCGATGCGCGGGAGGCGGCGGCGGCCGATCCTCAGGGCGTGATGGCGGCGATGCTGGCCTACGGCGGCGGCGGCGGCGGGGGAGGGGGGGCGGCGGGCCTCAACGGCGACCCGGCGGCTCTGCTCCGCCGAAGGAGCGTCAACACCACCGAGTGCGTGCCTGTGCCCAGCTCCGAGCATGTGGCCGAGATCGTGGGGCGCCAGGGTGAGTGGGGGCGGCGGGAGGGGAGGGGGGGACACACACACTGAGGGGAGCCGCGGCCTGGCCTGGGCCCTCCGCACCCCGGGGGTGCCGGCCTGAGGACCCCCCCCGGGGCCTACCCGTCCCCGGTGGCCTGCCTACCCCCCTCGGGGCCTACACCGGCCTACCCCCCCCCGGGGCCTACCCCCCCCCGGGGCCTACCCCCCCCCGGGGCCTACCCTCCCGGCTTCCCCGTCTCCGGCCCTGCCGCCCCTGCTCACGACACCGAGAGCGAGCGCAGGGTCAGCTCAGATTATCGATCATTTTTAGCGTGTAGCCCGCCCGTGCTAGCCCAGGCGTTGGGCTTCGGTGTCGCTCGGCCCATGGTCTTCGCCGAGAAGCCGCCTTTCGCCGTAGGAGCTGCGGAGCCCTCTGACAGGGCTTTCCCTCGCCTTGCGGAGCAGGGCATGGCCTGGTGCTGCACCTACAGCTTTCCATCACGCCCGCCGAGAGAAAGTGGGACCTTGGGAGCCGGCGAGACGGAGAAAGGAGCCACGCGTGGGGCCTCTGCCGTGTGAGAGCCCTCATCTTTCGGCTCGGGTCGCGGCTTCCTGTTGCTCGCCGTGAGTCCCTGTTATGGCATTAGGATAAGGTCACATCGGTGATGTCACGCTCACCGTCAGCCTTTCGTGTGGTCTCATGGGAGCGGGGCTTGGAGGGGTTGGAAAGATGATGTTCCACGCCGGCTTCCTGGCAGCGAACCCGATTTTTAAGAGTGCTGAGCAGCGCCAAGTGTAGGTGTGGAAATGCAGACAGTGAAGTTGCCGCTCTCTTCCTCTTCCCTTTCTGTGTTATTCTTCGCAGGCTTGGGGGTGGTGCGTCTCGTTTGCTGATCGGCTCCGATAACGAGCGGTTATGCTGTCTGGTCTCTGCGTCAATGTGGCTTTTGTTTCTTTTTTTTTTTCTGGAATACGGAAGAAATGGTAAAATGAGTCTAAACCAACATGGTACTGAAGAAATGCCCACCGAGCACCAATGCTTAGGCAGACTTTTGTTTTCTCTTTCTACATTTTATTTTAGGCTTTGAGCAGTCAAGGGTGGGTTTTTTGCTGGGTGTGTCAGAGGAGAACCGAAGGCCGTGCTGCAGACGTTGGCAGGTAGCTTCCGCTGATGCAGACAAGTCTGTTCTGCTCAAGCCGAAAATATCTTTTCCAAGAAACAGTGTTTGGATGTCTTAAGGCTTTGCTCATGTGTCACTGGGGATGGCGGGCAGGGGGAGGTGGAAAACAGAACTGAAAATGGTTATTGCTGCAGTCCTCTAAAAGAGAAATACGAACTATTGGGCTTCGAGGACCGATTAGGCTGCCTTGTTTGTTCTCCGCCAGATCAGGATTGTTCTCTGTAGTAGATTTTTTCAGTACTTTGAGTCACTTAAAAACGAGATAATGGAGTTTGCATAAAAATAGTATCATTGTTTCTGAGGAGTTCATTTGCTGCTTCTGCTTTTATTTCTTATCTGATGCCATGCTGTTTGGCTTGTGATAAAATATTTAGGCTCGACGGGGAGGGCTTGTATCATAAAAAGAATTAGAGCTACAAAAGAGGAAGGAGTGGAGGGAGAGCTAAAAAAGAAAGAATGTTACCAAATATACTTGCATGAAAGCTTTGCGTAAGGAGGTCCTTCAGAATTCTCATTCAAGGGAGACTTATGCTTAGAGACCGGCTTACGCAAGTTGTGTTAGTTCTGCTAAATATTTGTCAAATTTCTTAGAAATACTAGTCCCTGCATCTCCTTTTATGGCCCCGAGCTGTGCCGGCTCATCGCACAGGCTCGTCGCACAGGCTAGAGGCTCTGGCTCTCTCCTCCACCTGCTTTCCATGTGTCTGTGCTCTAGCAAAGTGTCAGCAGCTTGGTCTGCCTCGAGCACGGCTGGCCGGAGCTGCATCCTCTGCCGATCGCCCTGCTCTCACCAAAAATGAAGATGCTGCATGTTCCCTTCCGAGCACACACTGTGAACAGCTGCTTGCATTACCTTGGATGAATTCAGTTCAAATTTTACGCCAGACTCCTCTCTGTGCTATAATACTTTAATATCTAATTATGTAAGGGTGATGCAATTGGAATGTTACTTCTGATGGATTTTTCACACAGATTAAGTTGTGTTCTTGCTGTTGCTGTCTTCGTGAGGTATAAAAGAAATTCTGAAATGTCTGCAGCCCAACGACATCAGCTCTGAAATACCAGGAATGCTGAGTTTGATCTCGGCTTTGCTGGAGGCCTCACTGCTGTATCTGAAGGCATGTTTGTTGTAAGTCCTAACCCCCTAACTGAAAAAGTAAGAATAACTGGAATTCACAGAATGGTCGGGGGTGGAAGGGACCTCTGTGGGTCACCCAGTCCAACCCCTGCCCAAGCAGGGTCACCCACAGCAGGCTGCACAGGACCACATCCAGGCGGGTCTTGAACATCTCCAGAGAAGGAGACTCCACAGCCTCCCTGGGCAGCCTGGGCCAGGGCTCCGTGACCCTCAGAGGGAAGAAGTTCTTCCTTGTGTTCAGCTGGAGCTTCCTCTGCTTCAGTTTGTGCCCGTTGCCCCTTGTCCTGTCGCTGGGCACCACTGAAAAGAGTCTGGCCCCATCCTCCTGACACCCACCCTGCAGATATTTAGAGGCATTTCTAAGGTCCCCTCTCAGCCTTCTCTTCTCCAGGCTGAACAAGCCCAGCTCCCTCAGCCTCTCCTCGTAGGAGAGATGCTTCAGTCCCCTCACCATCCTCGTAACTCTCTGCTGTATTCCACGGTATTCTTTATCCAAATTTAATTTTCTGCACAGAGCAAGCCAGACACTGTTTGCCTGACTGGAGGAGCCCCTGATTCCTAAGAGAGCTGTAAACAAGCAGAAACCTTACGGCGCTTGCATTTCACATTTTTCAGTTATGTGCAAGTTTCTGGAATAAATATAGCACTTGAGGCAGTGAAGTGGTGCTCCCACGGCCCCGTGCTTGGTCGCTGGGTTGCAGGTTCCCACATGGGCGGCTGTGCTTACCCAGTCTGGGCTGGTGGCTGTGCACAGATGTGGGGTGTCGCAGCTACGGAAGGTGCGGAGGGCCTGAAATTCACCTCGTGGCCGATGGCTTTGCTGGGACGCTGCTGGCTTACTGTGACAGTAGTTTAACCTGTTGCTGCTGGCAGTGTTTATATCACTTGAAAAGGCTCAAGTAAGATTTTCTGTTGATGAATAGTAGGTGTTCCTTCTTTAAAAAAGAAGCCCGGTAGTACTTCTGAAACCTGGCTGGGTTTTGTGCGTTTTTGTTGTTTATTTTTTTTAAATCTCAACAGCTCTCAACATTTTCCTATTCCCCTTGCTCCCCAGAAATGAAGCTGACGGGCACTGGTTGGGGTAGTGTAATATAATTCTTTGTAGTCTTTGAAGTGGAAGAATCTCAAAGGTGAACAACAAAGGAGAAGATATTTGTATCCTTTTATTCTTGTCAGGGCCTATGACTGGGAGCCAGGAAAACTAGATTCCATTCGTGGCATTGTACAGGCTTCCTGTATGAATTTGAACTGGCTGTTGGATCCAGCCTGCAGTAAGTTGGCCAGTCATCGTGCCGGTCAGAAAAGTGGCTTCCTGTGCTGTCGGCACCTAAAAATCCCCTGTACACGAAGTTACATTGGTTTAAAAAAGTAAAATGAAGAAAGCGCTGTTGAGAAGTGGTAGCAAGAAAGCTGCATCGCTGAGGAGGTGACTTTGTTTGCCTGAGAAAAGGTGGGCATATACTCAAAATGTAGGATGTATCCAGACTTAAAACAACTTCTGGAGATCTAACAAGGAGGGTTTTAGTTTAATCTCTAAATCGCGTGAAGCGCTTATAAAAGTCTGCTGTGGATCACCTGAAAACTGGTTGGTACACGTAAAGCTGGTGATGGGGACCATCTGTGGCAATCCTGCCATGGTCTGGTGGGCCTTGAGGAGGGTTTCACAAGCATAGCTGGAGTCTTCAGTGCCCCCTGCTACTTTCTTTGAGCTAGAAAAGGGCACGTATAAACACTAAAAGCTCTTCTGAATAATGCAGAAAGAGAGGTGGTGTCTGAAGGCATGAACAGAAAACCTGAAAGATGCTGGAGGGGACGAAAGTCTGTCCTGTAGAGAGATGCTTCATCCTCGAGTGTGTTCACTGTCTTCAGATCAAGATTGTCGGAATATATTTGCTAATGCATTCCAGCATTGTGATTATCGAAGTAATGTGATTTTTTCCAAGCGTTTAAATCCTTGATAAAGCTGACAATAGTAGGTTTTCTCCCTAAGACATCCCTCAGGTTGGAGCTACTGAACTCTATAGCCTGGTGCTTCGCTTTCTTCAGGCAGAATAGTTTGGATGATGGCTGCAGAACTTGAAACGGGCAGGGCAGTCTCCAAACCCCAGATGAGTAAGAGGAGGAGGGATGATATCATCCCATTTCACTGATTAAATCGATAATGACAAATCTGCTTTGCATGAGACGGCCTTGCAACTGAAATAACATTTTTATGCATATTTAATGATCTTGGACTCCTTTTTTGCTCTTTTCTTTTTGAATGTGGGCTCTTGAGCGAAAGATTACTTTGCTTAAAATAGTCCCGTAGCTTGAAACAAAAAAGAATAATTCTGACAAGTTGGTAGCTGAGAACTATCTAGCATAGCTGAACAGCCAAATAAAAACAACAGCTATCACTCTTGGGGAGTGGAAACAGTGCTAAAAGAATCCTGGAGCAAACGCTTGTGTTAGCTGCATACAGTCCGTAGATGTCTTGTGGTAGGGTAATTATAGTGCTTTCAAAAAGAACTGTACCTCTGGTTTGATGTCTGGATGTGATGACAGCATTACTGAATTGCTGATGAGACTTAGGTAGCCTTGACTGGTTACTAATTGCCGGCCTGTAAGAAGCAGCCAGCCACTAGCAGAGTTAACTAGTCTGAATTGCAGATTGGGTTTTTTTAGAACTGGATGCTGAAGATTTCAGCTCTCAAGAAGAGGTTTGATTTGCATGACTGAAGTCATCGCAGATCTCTCTGGCAGTTGATTGCCACAGACAACAAAGAGCACAGGTTCAGCTAACTTAAATTTTTAAGTGAAAGCTGAAAAGGGAGTTACACTTCAGGGTTTTTTTTCTGCATCTTCTACATCAAGCAGGTTATTAAATGCTGTATTAAATGGTTCGTTCTAAAGCCTGAAAGAAAACTCGAGCTCTTTGTTGAAATCCAATAGAAAGGCTGTTTTTCTGAGAAGCTGAAGTCTCATCATGTTTAAAGCCTGGATCTCCAGCAACTGAAACACGTGAGCATACCGTGGCCTGGCGCAGCCTGAAATCGCCGCTGCGGTTTCAGTCGCCCGTTCCTCTGGGTGCCGTGTAACAAAAATCAGTTCAGTTCTGCTGTTTGTCATGTGTGCTGCGCAAAGCTCCGACTCGGGTTGCAAAGTGTGGCAGAAGGGTGCAGGTTCTCCAGCTGGGATCGTAAATCCTCGGTCGTAAATGCTGCTCTTGTCTGGCTCGTTGGGTGGGAAGCACACCAAACACGCATGCGCGCTCGAGAGGTTTTTCTCTTTGTGTAGTCTGCCAGAAATTCTGTATATTTTAACGTGTGAATACCTGCATAAGTAAGGTTTTTTTTGATGAAGCTGAAATGAAAACAACAAAAATCTGGCGACCTAAAACGCTAATTCCTAATCCTCTGGTCCTTTTGTTTTTCTTCTAAAATTGCTGTTCTGAGAGAGTATGGTTTTTTGAAGTTTACAACAGACACACAAGAAATCCTGACTAATGTGCTTCCGAACTGCGCTGGGTTGACCTGCCTGTGGCATGAGAAAGCTTTTTTTTTTTTTTTTCATGAAACTTAGCGAAGTGAGCAGATGTTACGTGTTTCCCTGTCTTAGCCCCTGTTACCGTCTCTTCTAGTACACTGTGGTCTGAATTTCTGGAAGAGAAACTTTGTTCTAAACAAAGTGTTGGATAGCTCAAAGATCTGAAGTTTGTTTTTGATACAGTACCTCCACCCCACAGGGCCAATTCCCTGTTGCAGGCAAAAAATTCAACAGGGATGGGGCTGCAAACTTGCTGTAACAAAAAAAAAAAAAAAGGTTGCTACGCACTAGAACATTTTTATTTAAACAAAAAGAAAAGGCCAAAAAGCTCGAAATCAAGCATTTGTTTCCAGTTTGGGTTACTCTTTAAGAATGTCTTCCTTTTCTCTCTCTTTCAGGTATTCCTTAAAGTTCATGAGCTCTTGCCAGCGTCCGAGGTCTCAGTTTCCCTCAGTGGTGTGAGTCAGTAGTTCTGCTGTCTGCACCAAGTTCGCTGCTTGCTCCTTTGAACAAAGACACAGTATCTCTTGCTCCTACCTTCTAGTTCCTTTTATATTTGACAAAACACTGTGGGATTTTGGGTATGAAAAGACAGGTCTTGCAGTATTTTGAATTGGGGGGTTTGGTGTAGGTGAAGATCTGCGTTGGGTTTTTGTAGTCTTCCTCTTACTGGCCATCTTGGCGTGCTGCGTGGCGTGTTGAATCGTGGTCCCTTTCAATACCCTCTTTGTGCAGGTCAGCTTTCCCACCAGTGTTACTCACACCGATCCATTTCGTTCACTAGATCAAAGTTCTTAATCAAAACTTCATTTTCCTGTAGCTGTTTTACTTCTTGGATGCTCTCCGTCTCTTACAACTATTGCTTTTCCACTACTGGATCTTTCTAATTTTGCTCAGCGGCTGCTGCCTTAGTCCTGGTGCTGCAGTAGCGCGAGTAATTAATACTACAGGTTGCTGCCCTCTGGCTCTTGCTGTGCGTAGCTTGTTTACTGAGTTGCCATCTGTCTTGGGAATTGGAATATTGCTCCACCAGTGAGACTGTGGATTTGATAGATGGTCCCAGCCTGACATATGGACAGACACAGTGTGCAGGCTGACTACTTCATTTTGTATTGGATTGATGTATAAATTGATTGATAAATTGATAAGTACCCAAGAAATCTCTAATAAAGAGTTTGTGCATGGTTTTTAACCAGGGCTTTTGTTTTCCAGATGAGGGAAATGTCCCCAGGAGCTTGTGAACAGCCTTCCCCTGGGAAGCTTGCTCAGCATCATCAGGGACCTTGAAAGCTCCTCTCCTTTCCCCATCCCTTAGCTTGGCAACAGTAGGGCCGAAGTCCTGCTCCCTGTGGTCTGGCACAGCCAAACGTGTGACCATGGTTCTTGGTTAAGGTGCAGGAGATCTCCAGGTTGTCCTCCTTGCTGGCACCTCGATAAGCTCGGGCCCGTGTGCCTGGTGCGCTCAGCTTCAAGGGCTGGTCTGGAAAGTCTCTCATCTAAAAACCCTCCTGCAGTTCCAGCTGGATGATGACAAGTAGGGTAGTCATGTATCATCTGAGCATTCATACATGCGAAAAACACAAAGCGGCGGTCAGTTGCTCCTCAGAAGTGGGTAAGCGCAGTGGAATTATAATGGGAGCGGTCTCGGTCGCTATATATAGCGTGTGTCATATGGAAATGTTCCGCAGGCAGGCACGGGGGCTTGGTAACTGCAGCGTAACTAAAAGCCTTTGATTGCGGTGGGAAGCTAATGAGGGGGTCAGGAGGCAGGGAAAAATGTCTTTGATAGAAAGTGCTCTAATTTTTCTTTTTCTTGAAAGACTTGTGTGCCATCTTGCCTTCTCTTGGAACAACTTTAGCGGAGTGGCTATCAGTTGAGTGTTTTCTTTCTCCTCTACGCTACTCCCTAATTTACCTACTTGTAGCATTGCTAATTGTAGTGTCGTTACAGTTAGAACTGAAAGACGGTTATTACCCATGGACAGCACTTCTGAGGTACGGTCGGCGTCTGAAACCGTTCCTACAGGCACGCTCCGGGGCAGAGAGCCAGAACTTTGCTCCCAGGTTTTGGGTTGTAACGGTATCACTATCGCATTTTGGATCGTAAGTTTGAGAAGGAGCTCTGCGTGGTGGGTTCTGGTTACGCAGCATCCCTATGGTGATAAATGGAGAATTGAGTCTAAAAATACATAGCCTGATGAAGAGTGGGAGCGTGTACTGGTGCTGGGAAAAGCCCTTGCTGGGGGACATCAATCTCACAACTCTACAAGTGTGTCTCAAGTGGCCACCTCCAAGGAACTGCAGCTCGGGTGCCACCAGGGAGGAGGATGCTGGGGTTTGTGTGAACAAAACGGCTGTTGCTTAAAATCTGCGTACATCTAGGTCCCCGTTGAAGCAGTTTGCCTGCTCTCTTCTGCTTTGGGGGCTTCATCTTCCGTTTTCAAACCTGCCAGTGACCTGCACCGGGAGCTGGAGCAAATCCCAGCTGCAGGCTGCGCCCGTCTCTTGCTGTATTCGTATTTGTTAGCTCTCTGGCGTGTATCATGTCTCATTGTCACATGGGAGCCCTAATCTCACCGACTAATTAACCCAAATAGTGATCAGACTATTATCTGTGCTACAGAATGCTAATGGGGAGCTGTTCAAGCTGTTGGTGGTTGATGTGCTCCTGTCTTCGGGATGGATGCTGTGCCCCGTGGTGAGGTGTCTTTCTGCTTACCTCTGGCTACAGAGAAAGCTGCATAAAAACAAATAAAAACTTGCCTTCAGAAAATTCTATTTGATAATTATTACCCAAGTTTAGGCTGTTTTTTAAAATTGTTTTTAAAAAAATTAGAAGCAATGTTTTTCCAGTCTTTATTCTTCAAATCCAAATGCCGGAAGGGTGATCAGTAGCTGCCTGGGTATGTAGATCTAGGTTTTTGCGTGCATCAGCATCTTTTGCAAGTGCAGAGAAATTACTTTCATCTTCCTTGCATCAGCTAACGTTATTCAACAGCCAGTTGGAAAAAAAAATAAAAATTATCATGAGTTGAAATGTTCCAGTCCAGGCATTAAAACAAGGTGTGAGATGAATTAATTGATCTTAGGTGAAAAAGGCGATAGTAACCTGCCGAGTTTCAGCATCCATGCAGGGACAGGAATGACTCTCACACGTTGATACAATGCACAGCCGATCCGATTTATTGGTCTGCGTGCGTGGTTATATACATTTTTCATATCTGCACACGCGAGCACGCTTATTCAGATAGGCTACTGACATAACTCACGCGCTGTTCACGCACCCCCTATTCCCTTATGATTGGTAACTATGCACTAACTCCAGTAGCATCAGACTGCCTCCATGTCCTCGAACACATCTTGTTTTTGCTAGCCCACATCATGTGCACTATCAGCACTTTCTCAGTTGTTATTCTTAGCTGTCCTTTCCAGCGGCCTGTCCAGCTATGCTAACTGTTTCGCTTAAGCAGCCTAGTCATGCTAACTCTCAAACTACATCGACCCCAACAGTAACAGAATCACAGAATAGTAGGGGTTGGAAGGGACCTCTGTGGGTCATCTAGTCCAACCCTCCTGCTGAAGCAGGGTCACCTACAGCAGGCTGCACAGGACCTTGTCCAGGCGGGTCTTGAATATCTCCAGAGAAGGAGACTCCACAACCTCCCTGGGCAGCCTGGGCCAGGGCTCCGTCACCCTCAGAGGGAAGAAGTTCTTCCTCACGTTCAGCTGGAACTTCCTGTGCCTCAGTTTGTGCCCATTGCCCCTTGTCCTGTCGCTGGGCACCACTGGAAAGAGCTTGGCCCCATCCTCCTGACACCCACCCTTCAGATATTTATAAGCATTTATTAGGTCCCCTAACCAGTCGGTCTATCAACTGGCCAGACCACAGGCAGTGTTTCATGCGACTTTAATAACCCAGTGGAGTGCCAGAAATGTCCTGGTCTTAATTTTCTCATGTAGCCAGCCTGCTGAAGGAGGTTTAATCATTAAACAATTTAGGATTTCATTTTCTGTCCCAGCGTAGCTTCATCTCTGCCTAATAAATGGGGCATATGTTGGTTTCTGACTGTATAATCACAAACTGGAGAGATATTTTTAGCCATGTCACAACTGGGAGGAAGCGCTCTATGTTTAAGCAAAAGAATGCAGCCTGTACCACCAGTGGGAATGAACAGCTCTGCTGAAAAATACGTACAGCCATCATTCTTAATGAAGTAGATTGATTTGTCTTTGTTAATCAGGTGGGCAGCACTAGGCTCGGCAGACCCAGCAGCCGTTGGCCTTACGGTATCTCCAGTGCTTGTCGCTTCGTTACCTTAGCTGCAGGACTTCTCGCTTTCCAATTAAAAGCTGGTGGCAACCTAGCAATGAGATAAGGGCTGTGCCAGCCTGACAGGCTCTGCCTTTAAAACTGTGTCCGTCCACAACAGCTGCAACAAAACAAATCCCTGCACAGTCCCCTCTCTCCTTGGCGTGCCCGGCGATGCCGTGCCATCCCTGCGGGTCTGCAGGGACTTCCCAGACCCTGCCCTCACTTTCCAGGCAAGGAGTGAGCCTGCGTTGGCTCTACTATCAGCTCACGGTTCCAGGTTGATGTCGCTATTCCATCACCACGTCCTTACTTTGTGTCGGCGTATTACAGCATCGGTGGTCGGAGTGCTAAAGACCACATGCGGAGGGGAGGCTGCGACGTGCTATCGCCTTTCATCAGATAACGGCAGAGCTGCTGAAAAATACATTCCAGTGAACTTCGGCTTTGTCTTGAGCTGCTTACAAGCCGTGGGGGCCGGTCTGCGAGGTCCCGCTCTGTCCGCCGTTGCTGCAGGGCCGAGCTGGGGGATGCCGGGTTTGGTCGGGGCTCCTGCGTGACAGGTGGGTCGCTGCGGATGCAGCTTCACCCTGCTCGCCGCTCTTACAGCCCTGGCAGTGCTGGTGTCTTCCCACTGGATCCGCGTGTCCAGGTTGCTGCAGGAGGTTCATAAGTTTGGATCCTCTTAGCTGGGTACCCATCGGGAGCAGGGAAGTAGAACAAACTGGTATTGTCGTTTGGTTGTGGTTCACAGGGGCTGAGTTTTTACCCGCCGTAACTTCCAGGCTTCTATTCAGGTAAACTCATTTCTTTCCCAGTTTTTTTTCCCCCCAAAGCCTACGTCGTTGGGGAGGCAAGGTTGAACAGACACGGCGGTAAGAAGGTTTAGGTTCCCGTGTGCGCCCGAAGCCCGGTTTCACAGCGCGTGGCGGGAGCCGCAGGAGGACGGTGGGTACGAGGTGCGTGTCCCTGCTTCGACAGGCTGCGTTCTGCTGACGCTCGGCGGCGTGAAGGACTCCCTTCCCCTGGCGTGGCCGTTTGGAGGAGCCCACACAGCGAAGGGATCCTCATCTGTAAATCAACCCTTGTCCCATGCCCAGTGTCTGGCATTGCGGTGAGCTCAGCAGAAGAAAGAAGCCGAGGGAAGGTGCTGTTTCTTGCGGCCGTGCAGCGGAGGAGTCCGTGGGATGCTTTTTTGGGCGGTTCTCGGTTGGCGTGGCGCGAGGCAGGCACGCACGGCGTTCACGCTGCGGTCGCTTGGCTCCGTCGGGGAGTTTCCCTCGTGGAGCGAATGGTCTGAGACGGGGTTTGCTGTATCTCGTCCTGTTCATGATGGTGAAAGGTGAAAGTCGGAGTGAAGGCTGAGCTGGCTGTGGCTACGTGGTGGGCGAGGACTGCGGGTGCTGTGGCTGCTACGCTTAACTCTCACTTGAAGGGGAAAAATAAAATGATGTGTCTTCCTATCACCTTTTTATAATAAGGAAATATTTGATCATTTAAAATTGGTAGTGTATGAGGTAATTCCTTCAGAGCCAGCCTTTAGTTTCTCGGGGAGTATGATGTTCCTAGCGTGTTCTAAATGTTCAGTCAAATAATCCTCTTAAGGGAAAAACGGGGAGGAGGCTCAAGAAGAATGATGCAGATCAGCCGGCACAGGGTGAGCGTTGCCTCCAGGGCTCCCTGGGCAGGCGAGTACTAAATCTTTGCCTAAACAAAAGCAAAACTACAAAGGGTTTTGCTTGAACTATGGCAGTAGATACTGACGACTGAGTGCTGCTTAGGAATGCTGATACTGCTCAACCCAGTACGGTAACTTGTATTGAATGAGCCTCTGTTATCATACCAAAAGTAAAATTACTTCGAAAGGTTTGGTTAAATTGAATTTCCAGTCTAGAAGTCCCCTCTTCAGGCTTTTTTACCTCTGTACTTCAAAATCTTGGCTGTAGCCATCTGATGATTTATTGCAGAAGTATGGGTCAGTGTATTTCCCCCCCCCCCCCCGCTTTGTCTTTCTGTGTCTAAGCTCAGGAGATTGGGGAAACTTCTTGATTCATCCTTTGGCCGAGTGATTTCATAGCTGCCTGACCTCGTGTCACCGTGGCCACGGCGCCTCTGGATGCTGTGAGTCGTCGGAGAGGGAATGGGATCAGCCGTGCTTCCTATCATCACCTCGGTAGTGACTAACAGAGGAGGGTGGGAAACCAGAGCAGCTGAGTAAAAGCAAATAGGAAGATCATCCTGCTGGGGTGGTGTCATGGGCTACTGACCTCGAGGTTTGACGTGACTGACTGCCATGGGGTTTTCCAGCGCTCCTTGCAGCCAAAACCCTGCGGGTGTTGACTGACTCGCTTGGAAATGTTGGGTTTCGTGTGTGGTGACTTTCTTCAGTCCTTTCGAACTTTTCGGATAAAGTTGGAGAGTTGGCGTTGATGGTCTGTGGAGTCAGCTTTCCACTGAAGCCAGCTTTCCGAGGTTTAAAAGTCTCGTGCTGTCACTGCAGGGAGTTGAGGCAGTGCTAGGCCTCTGCTTTCGAGGTGTGTGAGCCGCACCTTAAAAAGAAAAGCTCTGCCCGCCTTGGTCTGTCCCATTCTGCAGCCTGATGAGCAGAGGCAAGAAGGCTTTTCTCTGCACCAGAGTGGTTTGGAAGTGTGGCTCTGGCAAAGCAATCTCTGCGAGTTTGCAGCTGAAAATGGGGAATGGAGCTGAAGAACTTGATTTGAGTTTCTAAAAGATCAGGAAAATCCTGTCTAAAATGTAAAGTGTAAGAATCGTTAAGGCACTTTGCAATCCAGAATGAAGTAAGCTCTGAACTGCGGTGTATAATAAAGAATTATGTAGCTATTTATAGATGTCTGTCTCGTGCTAGATGCTCCTAGTATTCCTCAAATGCTGCCTCTAATTTTGGGGAAATAAGGCTATATACTAGAGTAGAATGGAGTGAATGAAAGCAATCTGTGTGAACTGGAGAACAATTGATACTCATTGGGAGACTGCTTTTGGTTTTAGGTGCTCCAGTAAGGAGGGTTTGACTGGGGTGAAAACTTCTGTGGCACCATTTCGAGGACCCTTGGAGTACTGTGTCCAGTTCTGGGCTCCCCAGTTCAAGAAAGATGAGGAGCTACTGGAGAGAGTCCAGCAGAGGGCTACGAGGATGGTGAGGGGACTGGAGCATCTCCCCTACGAGGAGAGGCTGAGGGAGCTGGGCTTGTTCAGTCTGGAGAAGAGAAGGCTGAGAGGGGACCTTAGAAATGCCTCTAAATATCTGCAGGGTGGGTGTCAGGAGGACGGGGCCAGACTCTTTCCAGTGGTGCCCAGCGACAGGACAAGGGGCAATGGGCACAAACTGAAGCAGAGGAAGCTCCAGCTGAACAGGAGGAAGAACTTCTTCCCTCTGAGGGTGACGGAGCCCTGGCCCAGGCTGCCCAGGGAGGCTGTGGAGTCTCCTTCTCTGGAGATATTCAAGCCCCGCCTGGACGTGGTCCTGTGCAGCCTGCTGTGGGTGACCCTGCTTGGGCAGGGGGTTGGACTGGGTGACCCACAGAGGTCCCTTCCAACCCTGACCATTCTGTGATTCTGTGAAGGTTTGAGCCCGTCTGTTGGGAGTGACTGTGAGGGTGTGGGAAGCAGAGCAGGCAAGCAGCTTTCCTTCCAGGGAGAGCTGCAGAGAGATGGAGGGAGGGAAGGCGAGTTGCACCGGCGAGGTGCTGCGGTCTGTTAGGAGCAGGGAAACGGCATGGCTTCAGAGGATGCTTTGCTGCTTCTGGAAGGCACCTCGTGCCTGTGGCTTCCCTTTTTGAGCTGGGAGAGCACTGGTGCCCTGCTCGGTGGGCCGCAGTGGGAGGCTGAGGACTTACAGTGTTTGTCCTCTTGTGCAGATTCTTGCTCTTCTTGCTGAGCGTGGCTCTCAGCTCCACGTCCCCTCCTTCACGCAGATCTGCCCATGCCTCGCTCCTTCCCTTGCTGGGGGTGCTCCCGTGCTCCTCCATGCACGTTCTGGTTGAGGTGGGGTCTCCGAGAGCCCCCGAGCCCTCGCACTGAGCTGTTGAAGGTAATGAACCTCCTCTCCAGATGTGTCCTGGAAACAGGGCACTGTTGTGTTCAGCCTTTTTCCTTGCTCTGCGCAGGGGCCCGGCGAGAAGAGGCTCTTGCTTCCCTCTATTCCAAGCAGCATCTGCATTTTTGCCTTTTATTATTTTATCTGTTAGTAGGTAGTCCTGAATAAAGTGCATCTTCGAGTGGCTTTGTAACTGTGAAACTGTTATTGCTAGTGGTACCTCAAGTGCAAGGGATGGATGAAACGCTATTTCGAGAGACTGATTCGTGTACTCGGACAGTTAAGAGATGCTTACAGCAAATGAGGAAAACAGGAACGAATTTCACTCCACGAGTGAAACGACGCTTAAAACACTTGGCCTGCAAACGTCGCTTCTGGTAGATTTGAGATGAGGTTGGCTATAAAATGACGTTTGGCGTGACACGCTTTTGACTTGGTTTTAATGCGGGTGAAATGCGGTTACGGCCGAATCCAGTTGGACTGCCTCGCGCGTCGCGGGCCTGCCTGTCTCGCTCCGTTTTGCTCTGCCTGCTTTTCTGGCCCTGCGATGGGTAAAAGGTGCTTCCGTGTGCACCGTGCCGAAACGCCTGAAGCGTTCTAGGAGAGAGCTCGCTGCCGGTGTGTCCTGGCAAACCGTCATTCAGTCCCCAGAACTCAAAGAACTCGAAGACAAATGCTCCGTTAACTTTCTGCTTCTCTTTCGGGCTGTATTTACCCAGTTAGAGAGAGAAATTCCACGTAGGTGTGTAACATTACATCGAAAGCCTGCTTTGCGTGCAGCAAACTGCTTGAACTCCTGCTTGACAGTGCAAGGAGTGGCTCCTTCATCCCGTGGGGACGAGGAAGGTTTAAATAACGCTTATCGATAACGGGAAGCTAGTGGCGAGTTCTCAGTAAATCAGTTTTATCTGTGTCCTAGGCAGGCTGCGATACACACCCTTCTCTCGCTTGTGAATGTTTCATTTGCTTTTAGGTCGTGGTTGTCAGTGTGTCAGCAGGCTTAAGTGCGTGTGTGAGCCTTTACTCCTTTTGCAGAATCTTAGAAATACCCAATCAATAGGAAAAAAAACCCCATAAACTCACCAGTATTTGTGGGATAATCATGAACGTGGCTGTCGTAGAGGAAAAAGCCAGTCGCGTTTATTGCCTGTCTGATAGCAACGGAGCAGATGACGGGCTGAAACGGCCCCAGAAACGTTGCTAAAATGATTTGTGGCTGTTGGTGTCAGAAGTCCGTTTGGGAATAACAGGTAGAAGTTGTTAGCGCTTTCTCTCGTGTGGCCTGCGGAGATAAAAACAGCTGCTGCTGGTTTCACCCGACGGTTTCTTGAAACTCTCAAAACAGCTGAAAATAGATGGCTTTCTTGTGGCTTTCTAAACTTAGACGCCTTGCTAAACTCCCATGTGTTTCCTTCAAACAGGTTGCAAAATAAAAGCGCTACGGGCCAAGACAAACACCTACATTAAGACGCCTGTTCGCGGAGAAGAGCCCATCTTTGTTGTCACTGGACGAAAAGAGGACGTAGCCATGGCCAAAAGGGAAATTCTCTCGGCTGCCGAGCACTTCTCCATGATCAGAGCGTCGCGCAACAAGAACGGCCCTGCCCTGGGAGGCTTGCCATGTACGCCCAGCCTGCCAGGTCAGACGACAGTCCAAGTCAGGGTGCCTTACCGCGTCGTTGGGCTCGTGGTTGGACCCAAGGGAGCTACAATCAAAAGGATTCAGCAGCAGACCCACACCTACATAGTCACTCCCAGCAGAGACAAGGAGCCTGTCTTCGAAGTGACGGGAATGCCCGAGAACGTCGACCGCGCACGTGAGGAGATCGAGATGCACATCGCCATGCGGACCGGGAACTACATCGAGCTGAACGAAGAGAACGATTTCCACTACAACGGTACGGACGTGAGCTTTGAAGGAGGCCCTCTCGGCTCTGCGTGGCTGGCTTCTAATCCTGTCCCTCCTAGCCGCACCAGGATGATTTCTAATTATAGAAACGACAGCTCCAGCTCCTTGGGAAGTGGCTCCACAGATTCCTATTTTGGAAGCAATAGATTGGCTGACTTCAGCCCAACGAGTCCGTTCAGCACAGGCAACTTCTGGTTTGGAGAAACGCTGCCTTCGGTGGGCACGGAAGACCTCGCCGTCGACTCTCCCGCGTACGACTCCTTACCAGCTCCTCCCCAAACCATTTGGACCCCTTTTGAACCCGTCAACCCTCTTTCCGGCTTCGGTAGCGACCCTGCTAGTACTGCCAAGCCTCAGCGCCGAGGGAGCCAGCCGTCTCCTCCCCGCCTGTCGCCCACCTTCCCGGAAGGTCTGGATCACCCCTTGGCTCGGAGAGCGAGGAGCGACCCGCCCGGCCACCAGGCCGGCCTTCCCATCTACATCCCCGCCTTCTCCAATGGTACCAACAGCTATTCCTCTTCCAACGGCGGCTCCACGTCCAGCTCGCCCCCCGAGTCGAGACGGAAACACGACTGCGTCATCTGCTTCGAGAGCGAAGTCATTGCGGCCCTGGTCCCCTGCGGCCACAATCTCTTCTGCATGGAGTGTGCCAACAAAATCTGCGAAAAGGAAGCGCCGTCGTGTCCCGTTTGCCAGACAGCTGTTACTCAGGCAATCCAAATTCACTCTTAAATATATACATAGGTGTTATTATAGATGGATTTTTAAAACTTTGAAAGGCATGGGTGTAACGGTACCCTCTAGTAAACTTCCTAATGAATTCTGACTGTTGGGCTTTCTTGGGATTAGGCTGAAGTTGTTCATAAATTTCCACTTTCTCAAAAGGCTGCTACGGTAACACTAAACCTAGGTGGTCTCTGTCCGGTTCGGCGTGAGCAGATGGTGTGCTCAGCGGAGGGACGTCTGCTGAGATGTTTGCAGCACGGTAAGGGGAAGCTTTCATCAGTGACACAACGGGAAAAAAACCCCACAAAACCCAACGAATCTGCCGGGCTGTCGACAGGATCTCTGTTAAGCGGGTCGAGTTCCGCGTGCTGGCAGCAAGGAACCTCGTCGCCTGACCGCAGAAGTGCTCGCCCGCCGTGGAGGGCTTGTGGCATTATCCATCGATCAACCAACACTTCCAACGCTGCCTTCTTTACACTGCCAGTTTTGAAAAACAGGTTTGGGGAAATTCTTATTTTTATTTTTTGCTTTGTGCGACAACTTATGCCTAATTCTTCAGCGTTGCAAATACCTTTTTTTTTTTAAAAAAGAAAAAAACAAGCAGAGTTTGAATTATTGAAATGGATGAGGTTATGGGTGGGTTCATGTAACAAATGGCGGGGAGGGGTGAGGAGCTGCCCGCCGCACCTCCGCCGAAGGGCAGCGTGTTCAGAGGATCAGGAGCGTCTCGAGCTGTGAAGTCCTGCCCGCTGCTTTTTCCGAGCGCGGCGTGGAAGAGCCTGGCCGGCTTCGTCCCGTCGCGGCGAGGGCTTTGGGATGCGCGGACTGCGACTGGTGGGGAGGATGCTGACATTCCGTTCGTTAGTCCGATCAGGCTGTTCTTAAATTACATTTTTAGCGAGTAGACAGTTCCAAAATGTGAAGCATTTTTATGTTCAATCCGTATTTGTCTTGCACATGTATAAATGTATATTTTTATTTTTAGTAAGGAAAAGGAAAAATAGAGGGGGGGAGTTGCGGACGTGCCCTTGTGTTATTCACGACAGCAGCTGTGACGGTGGCCCTGCAATCAGTTTACTTCATTTCAGAACCGGCTTTCCAATCATAAGCAAAAAAAGAAAAAGTCTTTGGAATGCGTTTCCTACATTTCAACCTGTGGATCTTTCTTGCCTTTTTTTTTTTTTTTTCCCATCCTCAGTACCTTCCCAAATCTGTGCTGGCACCTATGAATACAACAAAAACAACAACAACAACAAAAAAAAAAAGACACACAGTGGAGTTCTGGTGGATTTTTCTATTTTTTTTGAAGCATTATTTTCCCAAGACAAAGCTTTTTTCTCAGTATAACGAAAAGAAATTATATGTGTATTGAACTAGTAAATATACAGAAAATTTTATTTTTTATTTCCACTTGAAGAGTTACATTTCGTATCAAAGTTTACAAATAACGGTTTTTATTTTATGATTTTCAGTATAAGAGTTGCCTTGACGGCACGTTACGTACTGCATACCTTTAACGCTGCAGTCGCTTGTAGGGTAGTTACATGTCAGTATTGAAACCTAATCTCTAGCTGCGGGCTTGTAGATACGAACAAACGCTCACCCAGCATGTATTTTGTATTTTATTGCATTGTACACCGCAACTAATAAGCCAAGGAATCGACAGACATTAGGTGCGTGTACCGTTTCTAGAAACCACAGACTTAAGGACGATAAAACTCTCGATCTAGTTTAGTATTTGCTAATTTTACTACACTTTTTGTTATGTATATGTAGGGAGGTCATAGGGATTATAAATTCAATTTGAGTAAAGTTTAAAAACCATATATTTTATGATAAAGGGCCTTTAACTTATGATGGCCAAAGCACTGATATTATATATTTGCTGTAAAGAGAATTATAAGAGTTTTATTTTTCTGATATTAAAAGTTACTTAATAAAGACTTGTTTCCATTAACTGGAATGTTTCCCTGTCTTCGTGGTTGTCGCTCGGAGCAGCCGAGCAGGCCGGGGCTGGCTGACTCCCCTCCTTCCACCCACCAAGGCTGGAACTGGTGGGGCTGGGGGACTTTACGGGCGCAGAACCTTTTTTTCTGGCAGGAGCTGGCTCTTGGCGGTTGTTGCGAGGTGAACTCCGTGCAGACATCAACCAGCATTAGAAATCACAGAATCACAGAGTGGTTTGGGGTGGAAGGCACCTTTGAAGGCCATCTGGTTTACCCCCCTGCCACGAGCAGGGACGTCTTCACCCAGGTTGCTCAGAGCCCCATCCAACCTGGCCTGGAATGTTCCCAGGGATGGGGAATCTCCCGCCTCACAGGACAACCTCTGCCAGTGCTTCGTCACCCTCACTGTAAAAGATTTCTTCCTTAGATCCAGCCTAAATCTCCCCTTTCAGTTTAAAGCCATCACCCCTTGTCCTATCACTCCATACCCTTGTCAAAAGTCGCTCTCCAGCTCTCTCGCAGGCCCCTCCAGGCACTGGCAGCTGCTCTGAGGTCTCCCCACAGCCTTCTCCTCTCCAGGCTGAACAGCCCCAGCTCTCCGAGCCTTTCCTCCCAGCAGAGGGGTTCCAGCCCTCGGATCAGTGCTGGAGCAGCGCAGAAGGATCTCCTGATGTTCCAGCCCTCGGATCCCGTGGAGCAGCGCAGAAGGATCTCCTGATGCCGGGTTGCACGACTCTCTGTTGCCTTTCCTCCCGGTCTGATGGAGCTTCCACCCCATGCCTGGCTTGGAGTGTTTTAATGTTCCCTTCCAAGGTCTGCTCACCTTCCCCGCTTGCCATGGGCCGCCTGCTCTTCTCTCCTCTCCCCTTTCCACTTGGGTTTTGCCATAGGAAGGACCTAAGGACAACACCTTCGCCTGGGCGTTGCTGTGTGCTTGGGTCTTTTGGTGGCCTTCGTACGGGTCACTTCTGGCTCCCCGCTGAAGCATCCCTCCAGATCCCTCCCCAGTTCTCACCAGAGGCAGCGGATCCCCTCTGGGAAGGAGGTCTGCAGCAGAGCAGAGCCCCTGGGCCGCCGATGGGCTCTTCCCTGGGGCGGAAGAGAGCGATGGAGGAGAAGGCGTTTGAGGTCCGTCTGGCTTCAGAGGGGTGTGTTTATAGACCCTGCACACAGTGCTGCTGGGAAGCATTGAAGGGGACCCTTGGTGGGTCTTGATGGTGGGGTAGATATGGTGGGGTGCTGCTAAGATATTTTGACAGAACCTATTTCTGATTATTCTTTTTTTTTTGCGGGGGGGGGGGATATCCATAGCTGCACCTCCCTGGCAGGGCGCACAACGGCACTGACTCGAATTCCTCCTGCGTGGCCAAGGGTCTGGGCTGTGGAGGGTGGGGTGCTTTGCCCCTTCTTCATCAGCGACTGTTCCACCATCCCTGGGGTGCGAGGAGGTGGAGGAGCCGGTGCATCTGCCCGCGGCCCTCGAAGCCACCCCCCTGCAGCTCGTGGCCTCAAACCCAAGCTTTCTCCTCGCTTTCTTCAGGAGGACGGGGGGGAGAATATTTCTCCTTCACGACGTAACCCGCTTCTTTCTACACCAACCGTCTGAAGTCCCAGCCCCTCCAACACGTTTTATTGAGCAGAGCGAGCTGCGCTGCAGTTACTTGGGATTTGCAGAAGACAGGCAAGGGGTTAAAAAAAAAAACCCACCCTCTGGTTCGCAATTTGTCATAGCGAGTTTCTTTTTTCCGTGCTCAGGAGCGCTTGTGATGGGTGAGTAAATCCAGCTGGAATTTGAACTCTTGGTCGTGGAGAGGGAAGCGCTCGCCACCGGGCGTCGGCATGAGCTGGACTGCCCCATGGCCAGCCGAGCTGCTCAGGAGAGCTGAACAATTTGATTTTTTTGTTATTGAAAGAAGCTTTAAGTTTGGTGGGGTTTGATTTTTCCCCCTCTCAGCCCTTGAAGCTTTCCCGGCTGGGCTTGGCGCTTGCCAGGGAGCCCCTGCAGCGGCTTTCCCCAGGAGGGGAGGGCTCTGGCGAGGCCGGGTGGGCATCAGCGAGGTTGGATTGGCATCGGCGAGGCTGGGTTGGCATCAGCATCAGCCAGAAGACCCCCGGGACCTTCCTCTGGCAGGGTCTCTCCCATCCCTGCCCTCTTGCAACGGCATCTGCCTGGTCCGAAAGCCCAGTCACTGCCCCGGGAAACCTCCTCTGGCTCCTTGTCGGGGGAAAAGGGCTGGGAACCCTCTCCCAGCTGCCGGAGAAGGAACTGGGGGTTGTTCTCTGCTTCGTGTTGCAGACCTTGCTCGCCAGCCGCTGTGTGAAGCTCAGGGTGGGAAGTTGTGCCTGGAACAGCTTGTCCCCGTGCTCAGCATCTCCTGTCGGGGCCTGAAGAGCTGCCAGGGTTGGGCTGCTCTGGCTCCGCTGTCCGCAGGGTTCAAACCTGCTCCCGGGGACGGGCGGTAACGGCGCAGGAGCTGGCAACAAAATGCTTAATGCTTAAAAAAAAAGAAGAAAAATAAATCCCTTTCGAGCTTTATGCTGTTCTTTGGTTCCAGAGAGCAGTGGGGCTTGTGCTCCGCGATCCTTCCCCTGCTCGGAATCAGAACTCCCTCCTCCTCGCAGAGCGAGGATGCTCGCGGCGGCGGCAGCTCCGCTTCCCTCGGGATGAGACCGCCAACGCGTTAAGACTCAGGAGCCAAGCTGGCTTTTGGGGTTGGAATGGTTGGAATGGAGAGTCTGTGGGGGGACTCACCCATGGGTGGGTGAGAAAGCTCCCACCTCGGACCCGGCATCCCGGGAAGGAGCTCCCTGGTCCCCCTCCTGCAGCATTCCCGGAGGTGCCGGGACCACCAGGCGCTGGGACAGCCGCCAGTGGGGAGCAGTTTGGGTGGCAGCAGCTGTAGGGAATCGCATGCGCCGAGGACGGCGGGCAACTGCTCCACGGGATGAAATACAGCACAGGGGTCTTCAGGATGGAGGGGAGGAGGAATGCAAAGCTGCAAAAGCCGAAGTCTGAGCTTTGTGCTTGGAACGCAACGATCTGAGGCGGAGCGATGGGAGGGGGTAGGCTGAGGCTGTGGTTTGGGCAGGTCAGGCTGCCCGAAGTCAAAGGAAGAGAGAAATTGGGTCATCAGCCAACCGTGTGTCCATAATTCAGGGGGAAAAAAAAAATATATGGATTAAGTTGAGCGTGGCGGCTGCCCAGGAGCAGCCGGGGAGGATCAGAGAATCACAGAATCGTTTAGGCTGGAGAAGACCCTTGAGATCATTGAGTCCAACTGCTAACCTCACACTGCCCAGCCCACCACTAAACCATGTCCCGAAGCGCCACGTCTCCATGGCTCTTAAATCCCTCCAGGGATGGAGACTCCACTGCTTCCCTGGGCAGCCTGCTCCAGTGCTTGGCAAGGTTTTCGGTGAACAAATTTTTCCTAACACCCAATCTAAGCCTCCCCAGCACAACTTGAGGCCGTTTCCTCTCATCCTGTGACTGGGGATGCTCCGTGCCCGCTCCCTCCTCAGGGTCTGCTCCACCGCCCCGTGCTAACCGGAGTGCGGTGTTTCGGTGGCACCTCCCCTCTGCCTGCCACTGCTGCAAGCTGCCCCGGTGTCCCCACTCACAGCCACTGTTCCACCTCTGCTGCTGCCATGCCAGGTGGCCTTGGTCACATCCCTTCACCGCAGAGCAGCCCAAACCCGGGGCGGGTTGGGGTTCCCACCTCCAGCTGAGAGAGGGGTTTTGCTGTGGGCGGCGGCGGGAAGCGGGGCTGGGGCTCAGCTGGGCAAACCGGGCAATTTTTTAAAAATCTCAGCGCCGCATCCCCTCCTGCCCCACGTCTCCCCACCCTGGGCAGGCAAGGCGTCAGCGGGGAGAAAAATACCCATTTCTACAATATTCGTGTGTGCAGGCCGAGGGAAGATGAAAAAATACCTTTGTCTTCCCGGCATGGATTTATCCACGCGGTCACGTTGGGGGAGCTGAACGCGCAGCACGACGTGCCGGCACGGCGTCACAAGGAACGCCGCTGTGCGACCCGACGGCTTCACCGGCCAGCAGTCCTAGAAGCATTGCTGACAGCGCCGGGATGCAGAGTCTGGAAAGCTTTCCAGAGAGGTATGGAGCTAAAGACTGGTTTTAGGTGGTGGCTGACGAGCTTACGGGGGGACCGCGCAACGGAGCAGGGGAGTCCCAGCGGCAGGAAATCCATCTGTGGGGAGAACTTGAGTATTTGATGTTTCTGTGCACCCAGGAAGGTGTTTCAGGGGCAAAAATCACCGTGTGCATGATAGCAACCAGTCACCCACCTCAGGCCACACAGTGACTCGCGCCTTGGTGCCCTCCAAGGCCAGCTGCAGACGGGGTGGGTGCCCAGTGGACCTGGTCCTGCCCAGACGGGCCACCAGGTCTACCACGAAGAAGGCGTTTTCTCCCCATCTCACGCTTATAAATCATGGAGGTCATTTTGGGTTTCTTCCCCCTTTCTCTGAGTGCGGGATGCGGTTCCCGACTGTCCTGGGTTCAGCTGGGATAGGGTTAACTATCACCAGGAGTTGTTTGGCTGACCCAAACAACCAATCAAACGGGATGTTCTATACCATGTGATGCCATGCTCGGTATTTAAGCAGGGAGGTGGCTGAAGGAGAAGTGTTTGGCTACTGAGGAGCAAGCTGAGTGCTGGGTGGTGAGAACACTGTGAGTTGTCTATGCTTTTTATCAGTACTATTGATTGTTGTTTCCTTCTCCCTTTCTGTCAGACTCTTTTCATCCCAACACACAAGTCTTTGCCTTTTTTTTTCTCCTTCTGATCCTCCTCCCCATCCCACTGGGGAGGGAGAAGGAGTGAGAGAGTCACCACGTGGTTCTTTGTTGCAACTTGAAGCAAAACCGCAACAGTTCTTGGTGCCCAATGTGGGGCTTGAACACAACAGCAGTTTTGTACCAAATGTGCCATAGCTGTACTTGTTATTAAGTGGTAAGCTCCTGTGTGGGTCACAGAATTGGTTGTTTGCGTTCTTTATCTCTTTCTTTTGCTGAGCTTCGGAGCATGTTGGTACAAACAACGGCTGTGTGCTTTGTCCTGCTGTTGGCAGCCTTGCTGTACTGCAGAAACTATCTTGTGGAGATGATGAGGGAATACACCTCCCTCTCCCCAGCTGGGATTTCCATGGATGGCTTCATTAGGCAGGTTCCTAGGATGGGTATCACCTCCCGCAGCCTGGGATTTGACACCTGACGAGGCAAACTGACGCACCACCCAACAGCAGGGTGCCTTGCTTACCCTGATGAAAACCAGCAGCCTCTAGCACTGCACTGGGGTCTGGCCTGTGCCTATCGAGCCACAGTTCAGTAACCTCAGAAGACCATGGCTGAGGCAGGGACCCAAAAGGCACCTGAGGACAGTAGAGTTGAGGTAGGGACCCAAACAACACCTACAGTAATTGCCCCACTAGTGAAGAACAAAAACCAGTGGACAAGGAGAGCAACGGTTCCATATTATCTATTAGTAAGAGAGGAGGAAGAAAAGGAAAGTGTTGATGAAGCTGGCCCTTCAACAAGGGAATTGGAGTGAGATTTGGCGAGCTCAAACAAGAAGAGGATTACCTGGTCCCTGACCTCAGCAGAACTTGGAGACATGTGAAAAGATTGCAGCTGCCAGCCAGGTGAGCGGATTGCTGCCCTGCTGCTCCGATGCTGGGGTAATGGGGCTGACAGTCAGCAACTGGAAGGGGAAGAAGCCCAGCAGCTGGGATCCCTTGCTAGAAACTGGGGACTTGAGAGAGGACTTGGAAAGGAGGCAGCAATTTGCAGTCTCCAGAGATGGTTCCCCTCAAGTGTGAGGGCAAGATAGCCATTCAAGGAAGATCTTGCGAACTCCCCAGGAAAGTGGACAACTGCAGATGAAGGCATCCAGTACCTGAGAGAATTAGCAGTGCTGGAAGTCATCTACAGTGATCTGGATGACGATGAGGTCTCCAAAGTTCCACAGGATGTCCTGTGTACATGGGCCATGTGGAGGAAGATGATTCAAGGTGCCCCAACATCATGTTCGAACAGCTTGGCAGCAGTATATTGCCCAGATATGGATACACCAACTGTGGAGAGAGTGTTGTCTTGGCTCCAAAACTTTGAAGAAAATCTCTGCACCTCCTTATCCCTATAGGACAGAGTCTTGGGTGTTGGGGATGCCCCAAGAAATCGGTCCTTTCCTTGCCTGGTCAGAGGAAAAGAGAGCCCCAGATGCATGCCGTGTGGTGCACTTCGGTTCTTCCTGCGTGACTAGGGGGAGGATATGAGGAGGTGGGACGGTGAACCCACCTTTAAGCTGGAAGGCTGTGTACGCGGACAGAGAGGGAAGACGGCTGTTAAAGGACCACCCAAGAACCCTGTCAGCGTAGCTGCTGTTGAGACACAAGAAGGCCATCGGCGATCTCCCAGACCCAGAAGAACTGAAATCGCTTCCCTTAATCCTGGTGAGGGGACTTCTGGTCTGCCACCACAAGGGTCAGACAGTGAATGTTCTGAACAGGAACAGAGGGTCCCTGCCTTCGGCCAGGAGGAGGAAAGGGATGACTGGGTGTACTGGACTGTGTGGATTGGATGGCCTGGTCCATCAGACCCACACAAGTACAAGGCTTTGGTAGACACTGTGTGCAGCGTCTGCTGATACCATTAGGGTAGAGGGGCACAGAACTCATCTGGATCTCTGGAGGGACATGGGGATGCCAAGAGCTGTCTGTACTGGAGGCTGAGGTGAGCTCGACAGGGGACAAGTGGAAAAAGCACCCCATCGTGACCGGCCCAGAGGCATGGATTCTTGGCATGGATTACCTCAGGAGAGGGTACTTCAAGGATCCAAAGGTACCAATGGGCATCTGGTGTGGCCACTGTGAACACAGAGAAGATCAAACAGCTCTCTACCTTGCCTGGCCTCTCAGAAGATCCTTTTGTTGTGGGATTGCAGCGAGTCAAAGAACAGCAGGTGCCAACTGCTGCCAAGACAGTGCACCCGTGGTGGTATCACACAAACCGAGACTCCTTGGCCCCCGTTCAGGAGTTGATTCATCAACTGGAGAGCCAAGGAGTCATCAGCAGGACTCGCTCACCTTTTAATAGCCCCATATGGCCAGCGCAAAAGTCTGGTGGAGGTTAATGGTAGACTACTATGGCCTGAACGAAGTGATGCCACCACTGAGTGCTGCTGTACCAGACATGCTAGAGCTCCAGTATGAACTGGAGTCCGACAGCCAAGTGGTGTGCTACAACTGACATTGCCAACGCACTTTTCTTGATGCCTTTGTCAGAAGAGTGCAGGCCACAGTTTGCTTTTACTTGGAAGGGTGTCCAATGTGCCTGGAATCGACTGCCCCAGGGGTGGAAACACAGCCCCACCATTTGCCATGGACTAATCCAGACTGCCCTGGAAAAGGGTGATGCCCCTGAACATCTACAGTACATCGATGACGTCATTGTGTGGGGCAATACAGCAGCAGCAGTTTTTGAAAATAACCCAAATCCTTCTGAAAACTGGTTTTGCTATTAAACAAAGTAAGGTCAAGGGACCTGCACAAGAGATCGCATTTATAGGAATAAAATGTCAAGATGGGAGTCACCAGATCCCAATGGATGTGATCACCAGCTGCTCTCAACCCATGAGTTTTTGCCTTTTCTCCTTCTGATTCTCCTCCCCATCCCACCAGGGAGGGGGAAGGAGTGCGAGAGTAGCTGCATGGTTCTTCTTGCAAATTGAGGCAAAACCACAAAGCCTACTGAGCTCCGCGAGACCTAGAGCATCGCGTCTCTCCTGCTTTATTCCCAGCTCCCACAACTGGCAGTGGTTGCTATTTTATTCATTTATTGGGAACAGTTTTACAGCCCGGTGACTGCAGGAGTGCATGGCATAGGGCTCCCGTGCACCTTTTAGCGCGAGATGGCCATTGCTCCCTGGCACCAACGGCTTGTGAACACCTTGCTCCGGTCTCTGGTCCTCGTTCCAAGACCATGTTAACTCTTCCACAACACTCAGTGTACGGCTGGAAGCTTTAAAGAAATAATTTCCACTGGCACAAACACCATGTTGGCCCCTGTGTGAGCTTGGTGCTGGCTGCACCCAAGGCACACGCAGGACCCTGAGATGAGGACACCCCAACATAGCAGTCCTGCCCTGAGAGCTCTCCTAGCCCCAGTGCAGCTCGAGATTGCGACCAGCAGCTCTGACAGCCAGCCAGACACAGGGTAAAAAGCTCTCCACTGGATGAAATAAAGAAGCCAAAGACTTGAATCTTTACCTTTTTTAATCAAAAACATACTCTGTTACAGAATTTCAGGAAAGTTAACTACAGTGTATTATCCACAAACTAGGTCTAATGAAAAACATACAGTAAGCTACAAAGGAACTACTGGGAATTCTGTTGACCGCTTATCAAAAGGCAATGGCTGAAAGAAATGCTTAACTAGGCTTTCGTGCTCCAAAAACCCCCTTCTACGGCGAGTTTTGGGTTACGAGGGCTTCGCAGCTCTCATTCCAGCTGAACCACAACTTAGTAGCGCTACCAAACTTCAGCAAAAAGACACAGGAAAAAGGTACTGGGAGCAAGAAAGCGCTAGGTGATCTCTTTTTGTGAGCTTGAAAGAACTGAAGTCCTATGAATTTAGGAGTGAAGTGTCACTCACAAGGCACAACAGCAGCCAGCAGCACCAAGACCTCTGGAAACTTTGAAAAAAGTTATGCTTTCCACCAGGTCTTGCCAAGTGAAACTTCCACAGCACTGAGAAGTCAAGTCAATTCTTGGAGACCTTGGCAGCATCCAAGCTCTGACTTGGCACGGTTGCGCCTCCCAGATCGTTATCAGAAAGACAGGAGAAGAGCATTTTGGGGTAGAAGCAACCAGCTCGGTGCTCGTGAAGAACACAAATGCCCTGCAATGGGCACCTTGCAAATCTCGGCCCCAAGAACAGCGCCGAGGTCCTCAAAGACCTGTTACCGGTCACGGAAACAGTGCTGCAAGAGTGGGACTGGATAAGACCATCGCTTTGAATGTTTTTTTTAAAACAAAAGTAACCAACTTCTCAAAAATTGTGTCCTTAGCAACACCCAACAACTAAGCATCTCGTGATTTTATGGAGCAGATGTTAAGTAGCATGGGGCCTGGCAGGAGAAGGGGAGGAGGAAAGAGGATTTCTTAAAGTCTGAATCCCACTTAGCAGAAGACCCATCTGGCTGTCTTTAATTGGTTGCATTAAAGAAGGAACCAGTGATCCCGGTCACTCTGTGTAGCAGAGTAAAAATGCAAATAGAGACAGCCCTTTCTAAAGCGCTTACTCCTCAAAGAAGAGATTAAAGATGTCTCAATGAAGACCACCATCACGATGTAAACAACATTCAAAGGACTCTGAGGCAGAACCCCCCCCCTCTGTTTGCTGGCACAGGAATTTTATCATGGTTCCTAGAACTGAGGCAGTCGTTCCTGAGCTATGCGGAGAGGACGTTCTTGTCTTTAGAAGTGTTGCAAGAAGGAAGATGGTCTCAAAGGTAAGGCACGGGAGTTGGACACAGGTTCAAGGACTACTGCAGACCTGGTTTGTGACCGGGGCAGACCGTTGTCCCCTTCGCACTTGAGGTCTCTCCCAGTAACGCAGCCAGAGTGCTTCGCAGGTCTTCGGCACGCTAAAGCCACTTGTGAAGCGATGCTGCAGCTGGGGAGCCAGCACCCGTGGCACACCACTGCCATCAAGCTCAGGAACGCAATGGAAGGAAGAACCGTTTCCAACCAGCACTGCTCAGCGGTTGTGGCTCCTTCCAAGGGATTCCCCTCAGAATTGTGTTTTGAAACCATTCCAGCAAAAAGGTTTCCTCTGCTACCTCTCTTTAAATGCCCTCACCTTCAAAATTAACATGGCTAAAGCCATCTAAACCTTCCGGTGCTAATCCCAGCTCTCCAGTACATGAAGTAACTACAAATTACTCCAGCACAATGCTTTTTTTGAGGAGCGCGTAACTGAGGGAGAGAAACACAGGGCTAATTACTTAATCGAAAGAACTGAGCAGACATGGGAACAGGAGCGCAAGACATTGCTAGCAGGAAAAAATACTTGTTGAATTCACTGAACTTGAGACATTTGGAGGTGAAGAGAGGCGATCCTGGCGTTCCTGACATCCCTGCCTACAGCACGTATGGGGATTGTCACAGCTGTCAAATAGCTGCAGCTCTCTTTTGAACCTCAGAAAAATGCAAGACTGCCAAAGGTTCAACATGCCGCTGCCGAAGGGTTTCCAAGCCATTATGCGCTGCCTTTTATGCCTTGTCGCAAGAGATTGAAGTACAAGAGTTGAGTTAAAGGCATATTAAAAACCGAGACTCCCTCTTTGCCCTCTAACAGTTATGATCACTAACTTGCCTGGTGGAGAAGACAAATGCCATCTGAGCAATTTTACTGCCTCATACAATGTTCAGACTTCTCCTACTGTGGAGCCTGTGATTTCTGGGTCCTGATAAAGTCATCTGATGTTGTTTTCTTGTTCTGTTCTGAATGGTTTTGGCCATCTAAATACTCCACTGCAGGTACCACCCACTGGAGGTAGAGACTTAGAGACTTGCAAAACATCTGCAAAGAGCCCCAGTCTCAACAGCTGAACTCTTCCATGCTGTAGTACAGCCAAGAACGCCAACGCCAACGGGTGGAAGCCACCTTCTACTGTTTTAGCAAAGTTTGGCACAACCAAAAGGGAAGGAACTGGTACAGAGCGTTCTCTGTGAACGTGCAGTCAGGCTTTTCATTTCTTCCCCCAAATCAAGTTTTCTGCTGTGGACCAGGCATAACTGAGCTGCTGGTTAGTAAGATTTGAAGATTGAGTCTGAAGCCTCTACTGAAAGTGTTCCTCAAGAATCTGAAGCAGCTTGCTTTTCAGATCGTTAGGAGAGAAAAGAAAACACTAGTTTTTCCAGACATCAAGATGTTGACACATACCGAGGGGGCGGGTGGTGGTGGGGAGTGATCTCGTTAGAAGTTAGTCTGCAGAAGGCCACGCTGTTAACGAAAACACAGAGAATTCCTCCATTTCTGGCCATCACTCCAAAGTCACCTGGCAGAGACAGTGACCACTGACTTCTCTCCTGAGAATTTCAGTGTATGGGGGAAGCAATACCTAAACACTGTGTGTCATAGCCCTCTACAGATTCCTGGAAGTATGCAAGAAACTTGGCAAAAAGCTGCCGAATCATCTCTTCCACGACTTCTACTTCTGTTCACTGCTACAACTGTGCTGCCAGGTCAGCTCAGTGCAGCATGGCAGCACTTGGAGGACTTCGGTTGGAGCCTGCTTGCTTCTGAGCCTGCTTAATTAAGCTCCAACTTCCTACACAAGTGCTGAAAAATCAGGAATTCCTGCTCCCTCTTCGTACCCCGTCCAACAGCCAAAAGAGATATCCTCAGGTCACACTTCTACAGAGAAGCAGTAGAAGTAAAAAACACTGGACTTGCTTCCTGGCCAGTTTATACCAACAAAAATTCCTGCTGCTACTGGCGGCTGCTGCTGGTCTTGCAAAGGAAAGTCATCCATCACTCAAGATCAATGGTTTCACGGTGCAGAATTACATAACAGAATCAAACTAAATTTATAAAAATCAGGGTTTTCATAATTTTATTTATGCTATTAACTAGAGAGAAAGCATACATATTGTATCTGTTGTACAGTCAATACATCTGCATTTTTGTCTACTATAAAGTCTCTATACAAAGTCATTGCCAATTGATACGGTCACTGATGGCACAGGGCTTAAAATAACCAAGAGGTATAAAAACAAGTTTGCCATCTTGCCCTGAGTGGAAATGGTGAACAGATACAAAAACCGGGTCCTAAATACTGATGTGATCTTCTACATGATTTCATGGTATATGCAAGTAAAAAGAGTCACCCCAACTGTTTAAAATACCTGCCAAGTTTTACTCGAGTAAAATCATAGAAGTCAGTAGTAGTTATGAAAATATGTTCCTGCCATTAGGTACTCATGATGCAATTTCAGTGGCAACTTTGCAGACTGGATATTTCATGTTCTCTTTAAATTGAGTGCCAGCACTGAAAGTATCCGTTTCCTTTAGTGTTTTAAAACTCATGTGTCTATATAAATAAAAAAATTCAAGATCTCTTTTTTAAAAACTAGTGAAGGAAAAGCCACATTTCTTTTCCTCGCTATTTTTCCTCAATGCCAACAACGTATGTCTCATCCCTCAGTTTTTGGCAGCTTCTACATTTTAGTCTGGAAAAAATCATAGTATGATAGTCAACAAAATAAAGAAGTCTTCTGTCAACTATTGTTCCCTAAAAAGAACATCACAAATCAGCTGGAATTTTAAAGTTGCTATAAGGTAAAGGTTTATAACTATTAGAAGGAATTTTCAGATATAAATATATATATAATATATATTCTGCATACAAAAGGCTCCTGTGAGGCTTATCACCAAGATGCCATGATAGAGCAGGAAAGTTTCAAAGGGAACAAACCCAATACTGTGAAGTCTCTGTAAGGCGTTTACCTTTCACTGTAAGCCCTGAGCCATGTATTATGACAATTAAGTTCTGAAAATAACTGAAATCCAAATTCTGCATGTTCAGTTTCTTTCTGCTAAGAGCAAGGCGGCAAACACATTTTTAAAACCCGGTTTTAGAAGATTAAGCAGAACAAAAGTAAAATATATCTTCAGGTTATAAACAGAATTGTATTTTACAATCCACCATCCTCACAATATAATGGCCCACAGCAGTGCAGCAGAGGGATCTCAGTCTAAAGGCTGTGGGTCTGCAATAGGCATGGTATGAAGTACTTCATCGAGAAGCTGGAGGGCACGGTGCAAGTGAATTTCAATCCAGCACGGTGTCTCTTTGATGCTCTGTCTCGGGTAATCAGGTCCCCAACCTTTTACAAAACTCATCCTGAGTATGCATAAGCGGCGAAGGTCATCTACGCCAATTCCAGCGGCAGCTGACAAACCTAAATAGGAGAGTGTCCACGTAAGTGTTCACAAACATGCTCTTTTATCATCTCTTTGTTTAGCCATTCCTGTTTGCTTGGCTCTTTCTTCGTGTACAGATCCCTCTCACCACAGCCAAGGCCAATCTGTATTTCTCTAGATCTCTGCTATAACACATGCAGCAATTATTTTGCATTTCTTCCAATTAATTTTTTTCTCATCTTTCTGCGATCTTGACAGGGTGTTGAACTATTAAAACTCCTTACAATCAAGCAGACATGATGAAACCTAATGTCTTCTGTGATACAATGCATGTAAACCTTAGGAAATATGGTAAAAAAATACCTTATTCTTGACATTTGCCAAACGCTGCATTTTCAGCATAAGAACTCAAGATCAATCACCTGCAGGAAGCTGGGCTCACAAACTACACTACCTGCTTACATCTAATAAAATAAAAAGACGAATAGAGCTGGCAAACTACAAATCACAAGTATGGCGAAGACAGAAGTTAAATACATCCCCCCAGCTGCCTTCAGCAATCTACAGGATGGCTGGAAAGAGCCACACGGCAATACAAGGAATCCCGAAAACACTACGGCACGTAAAGCAGCCTGAGACACGTAAGTACTCACACTTCTTTTAAAAGTACTTTGGTATAATTTCAAGGATCTAGAATTTAGCAACTAAGAACATTCTACCCCAGAATAACTTTAAAAAGAAAGAGAAAAACACCCTCACACTCTCTTCTTCCTCTTCTCAAGAATTTTTCATTTTTTTTCAAAACCTGGTCAAGGACTTTGTCGCTCAGTAGCCCCCCTTGTTTTGAGTAACATTTTTATGAGCCTAGAACTCAAAGACAATTTTTCAGGCTTGGGTCTAGCAGCAAAAAGTACCTCTGTTTAAAGTACCAGGGTTATGCTATCGGATTTTGTATGTAAATGTTTTCTGCTGTACTGCGTACCAAACATCCCCAGCAGACTACAGAGTGAAAACTGGTGTGTGGAGCAGGTACCAAGCGAATGAATGCAGAGCTACCACCATGCCAGGCCAGCCCCACCTCACCCCAATCCTGCCACCTCCTTCCCAGTTCACCGGCACTGTCACAGGGGCAGTGGGTGGGTGAGGATGCTGCTATGAGGGAGGGTCGTGGTTTTTGTTTTCAGGTAAGGAGCAAAGAAGACCAAGCAGTTAAGGTACTTACTAATGGCTGGGGCTATTCCACCTACTGATCCTGGTCCAGGGATGTTCCCGGCTACTGCTGCAGCTTGAGCAGCGGCGGCAGCTTGGGCAGTGGCAGCCTGCTGTTGCATCTGACGATGACACTGGCGTAAATCAAACACCTTTTAAAAAAAAGAAGTAATAAATATAAAACTATGTAGACTTACTGAAATCAATGAAAAAAGAAAACCCCTCAACTCCCATCCCCAACAATCTGGACCTCTCTGCTCTCCCAAAACACCTTCTACAGTCTCACCGTACACTTGCGTAAAAGCAAACCCTCCCTGACTGGTTTAATTTCTAACACAAATAATCCATTAAAGCTGACTCTGAGAGACTCTCCTCACACGGCATTACCACCGCTGGCAATACCAGAACCTGGTCGAGCTGAGCAGGCTAAAACAGTACGCTGTGCGGAACTGACTGTGGGATCAACGTCTGAAGCATGCCACAGGCTGCTCAAATCCCCACTTCTTAGTTAAATCCCAGGACTTCCAGAAAATAGGCATATAAATAAAAAGGGAAGCCAACAGGTGCTGCTTATCTTTGTCAGACTTTATTTTTTTACTGCTTTACTGAAATGTGTTAGCCTATTTAAAAGAAATACCAATAACTGATAGGCCTGAAGCTTCAGGTGCTAGGTTTCAGGTTGGTGGCGTTTTATACCTTTGTCATCAAGGCTTAGGATTAATGTGTGTAGGAACTCTGTTCTCACACTAGAAAGCTTGTACATACAGGCTGGTGGGGTTTCTTTCACCTTCATTACACAACCTGCTTGCAAAACTGAGGATTAAAAAAAATAAATTTCACTGTTTATCCCCAATTCTGATCTTTCACAAGTGTGACTTGTCCTAAATAAATTTTCAGCTCCAGCAGAGCCTTGTCCGAGTAAGAATCTCCTGAAAATAATTTGTTTCCATGCAACTTTCTGCGACCTCCTGATCACTTCTCATGTTTGTAACACTTTAACACACACTTTACACTTCTACTTTATTTATACATACTTTCAAAATGTTTCTTGTTTTGGAGAGAGAGTAAAGAAACAGATAACCTATGCTAAAAATTTTAGTAGCAGTTCATTTAAAACTCTGAGGCTAAAAATAGAAAAAGCTTGCTATTTTAGGACAAAATATAAAATCAGTTACTTTCGTAGTATCTAGATGATACTTTCAGTTTAGTGTCATTTTAAAAAAGTCACCTGAAGTGACCTGTCAAATGGAAATTATTAGATTTTTTGAAAGGATAACCAAAAGCAAAGTTACTTTTATTTCAGTGTCTCACAGCTTCCTGACCATTTACAGGAACCAAATGTACGCTATTTCCCCTCCACCCCGAGTTTTCACCTAGGAACATCAAACCAACCTTTATATATGCACTTGGGTAAATCTTGTGCACAGCATCCCCTGGTGCACGCCCTGCTTCTCTATCCAGGTAGTAACTCTGCACGAAGACCGCGTGGTCGCTCAGGCATCTGACCCACACGTCACCTTCGCCTTTGCACTCCAGCTGCACCCCTTTACCTATATGCAACCTTGAAAAAAAAAACAGTTCCAATGCATCTGTGTAGACATACTATAAATCAGACCTTTGCTAAATAAACCATAAACAATTCTCCAGCTCTCGGTCATCTCTGATATTTTAATTTACACTCCACTCATACAAGGACTAGAAATTGTAGATATTATCTTAGGTATAAGTTAGTATTTAGTTACACAAAATCTGTGAAGTAAAAAGCCATCTGTAATACCATGTAAAGACCTATGGCAAACCCAGAATGATATTCAAGCAGCAACTCGCTGACAACACAGAGCTGGGACACCAAACACATTCAGTTCCGTTCAGGAGAGTAAAATCCCACAAGTATTCTACTACAGAAAGGCACTCAAGTGCATACCCAAAGCCACCTGTTCATGCAGAACTGTACGTTTGTTCGGATCACATTACAGCGACCTGGCCATTTCGACTGTCATAATGCAACATTTCTGAAGACATGGAAACGTTTTCTTCCTTTTTTGTTTCAAAGAAAAAAAAAAAAAGTGGCAAGATTGCTTCGGTTCTCTAGGCTTCCACATCAAAGCCTAGCGCATGCATGGTGAGAATGAACGCAAATCCCACCAGCGCTCCATCACCCTTCATTTGCTCCTTTGACAAATCCATATACTGCAGCTATTCTCACATCACTCGGTGGAGTGGAGAGCTAATATTCAGCTCGCATACAGAATGGCACGAGTTGCTAATTTTATCCTTGAAGGCACAGCCTTTGAAAGCAATGAAAGGCAACGCGCTATCGCAAAGCACCGAAGGTCTTTGTCACACAGCTGACATTCTGAACATATTACAGTAGTGGCCTAGAAAGACAGACTCAACTCCGTTAAAAGAAACCTACCACGCTTGTCATTTCAAGAGGGAGGCGTACACTGAAGGCAAAACAAAATATTATCAAATACCACAGACAGCTGGAGCTTTTGGGATCTGCAGGATACCTTGCTCTCTCAATGGCTTCTGTTCTATGCACGTTGGAGAGCTGGCCCAGGCAAAACCGGTCTCCTCCAGAAGGATCCACGTATCCATCAACAGTCACAATGGGACAGCTTGAAGGGACCTTGAATGTTTCCCCAACTTGCACGTCCATTTCAAAATATGCGATTGAACACCAATATTCTGGAGCTGAAGAATACAGACAGTTAACCGACTGCAAGGCACAAACCACCCCTATAAACCGGTTCCAGACAATCACTTAAGCCTTCTGCAACGGCATTTGTCATTCAGAGTGCACATACACATAAGCAAGTTCAAACAGACAAAGACACGTCTGCTAGCACAGAAAAATACTACATACTACAACGAACACGGGCTTGCCATTTTTATTTGAGCACACATCAATGCTAGGGTTCTCTGTAGTTAAGATCTTGCAAGTCTTTGTACAGTTGATAATTCCAGTTAGATTTTGTAAACCATCTGCATTCCTGCACCTTGTGACTATAGCTTGACATTGTCCTCCTTTAACATAAAGAAGTAATACATATAAGTCTATTTATGGCTAGGCTGACAGAAACTAACTCTCAAACACATCCAGCTTAAGATGTAAGAGTAGCTACCACCTAGGTGAAGTCAGTTTTCTCTGTCCTCCCTGCAAAGCAAACCAGATTTGGAAAGCAGGGCAACAGGGGAAGAACATCAAAGATCACATACTGATCCTGTCTGCACACAAGAAAGTCAGGAACGGGATAAAACAAGGGAGTATTCAGTAAGGGAGCAGAACAAAACTGCATGTTTTAATAGCAAAGAGGTGCCTTTTAATTCCTACTATTTTACAAAGAAAAACAGGTTACAAAGGAAAGATGGTACTTGGAAGAAGCTACCATGTGAGGAAAGGAAACCCCGACTCCCTAGCGGACACTGCCGAAACCCAAACGCTCAAGCAAGCGAGGAAACCCGACGAAGCACCAAAGCGATTCTGTGCATGTGTATCTGTGGCCTGTGTGCCGCCGCGGCGCAGCCGGCTTGTCAAGCCTTCGCAGAGATTGCTGTGCGTGCTTTCAGCGTTAAGGAGTTTCTCTCTTCAGATACATTCAAACCTGAAGCTGCCGTAAGCTCGAGTCACTGGGGATTTCGGGGACTCATCCCCTTCGCTGACGGTAAGGGCCTATTTCCAGCAAAGGGTAATGCAGCTGGCTGGCGCTTATGCAGCTTGTTGGGTAGGGCAAAGAAAATCAGCATCACAGCGTACTCAATGTAGGGGAAGCAGAACAGCTAAAGTGACCGGACCCAAACACGGCAGTCTGATAAGCCACCAGGAGAGAGAGCTCTCCCAGCACCCTAAGCGGTATTCGCTCATTACAAACTGCAGCAGCCAACAGCACACCTACTTATCTTCAGGAACTGTTGTTCTGTTTTTATTAGAAAATAATCAACCAAGGTGCCTGAATTCCTTTAAGGTTTTTTTTTTATTTTCAAATCGTCCTGTCTCTGAGGACTGAATACAGTGAAGTCAATAGGGTGAAAAAGCCATACCAAATAATATGAAAAACAATTTACCTACAGTTAAGTTCAGCCAGCAATTACCAAGTTTTATTTCTGGTACTGATTTAGTCACTGGCCAGTGAATAAACGAGTAAAATTTTTCAGCTTTTCAACTATGCAGCTCTCCCTGTGCAGGCAACAGCTTTGCTGTTGTTAAAAACGGAATACTGCTTCGGACCTGCAACAGAGCTAGCCTGTACCACAAGACGAGTTTTGTTCTTTGGTGCCATGAACTGCCACTGTTAAAGAAGACTCTTGAAAAGACCAAGCCTGCATGCAAAGGTCCAAAGAGGAACTTTGGCATCAAATGCTACGAAAGGCAACAATTATCTTTCAGGGTATCTGGCTGTGATGACAGACCTCTAGATCATGGATCCAAGAGGGCTTCGGCATGACCTCAAGCCTGTGATGTTTCTATGCAGGCAAAAAGTACAACTTCAGGCACCCTGCAAAGTTTAGGATCGAGGACATTCAGAGTTCACCCATCTCCAGGGGTAGGCACCAGCTCAGCGTGGGTTTGAGGATTGCAATTTTTGACCTAGGCATCTAAACTCCATTCAGTTCACCGCCTATGTTACTTTCAAAACAGAGGCCTGAATGCAAACGAAGACATCACAAAACGGCTGCTGCTCTCCTTCTTTCTTCTCCTTTTGAACATTTATCTCACAAATCTCAGTGTACTTAACACACAAAAAAAATCAGACTCCAACCAGAAAGTTATTATCTTCCACAACATTAGCATTACGTGTTAGATTTTACTCACCAGGATGATTTGATATAGGAGGCTGGAATGCAAGTTCGTTGTGAACTGGCCCTTTAAAAGAAAACATGCAATTTGTTTTACATGAGGAAAAACAAGGTCTTCTTTCTTAACTTGTTTCCCTATGAAAAAAGACTTGTGAGTATGCCAGATGTTATAAATCCCAGTAATTTCTGAATCAGCTGGTCAAATCTGACAGGGAAGAAAAATGCCCACAGAAGAATTACACTCTCAGAGATTTCCTAAAAATTCAGAAGCCCAGTAGAGCAGAAAGCTCCATTAGTATCCCAGGAGGAAAGGCTGCATGCTGCTCAAGCCAGATCCAGCTCCAGGAGAGAGCAGAAAACAGATGCAGCATGGAGATGTAACAGCAACAGGACTTAGGCTTCACATCTGCCCCCCAAGTTGGGCAAGGAGAGAATCATTGTATAGAGGCATGCGATATAAATCGGTCAGACACCACATTTCATTAGTTTCATCAATCACAGAACAAGTCGCCCAGCACGCTGTGGGCTTGACCATAAGAAACACTTCCTGAAGACGGAAAAAAGCCCAAGAAAGCTCATTTTCTAAAGAAAAAAAATACTGAGTATAGTCCTGGTATTGGTCAGTTCATTCTCTCCACCTTTATAAGCTAACTAGGTCCCTTACAGGCAGCAGAGAACAAGGAGGAAAGACTTAAACATCGTATTCTAAGTAACAGCGGTTTTTGCAACAAGATATCAAAACAGGCACAACGCTGGTAGGTGTCAGAACATGCGACTTTCTGAAGTGAGAAGAGGCAGCAGCCAAGAAAAGCTCTATGTGGTATCACCAGCCAGTTACAAATATTAATTATGGAAAGCTACGTGCACCGAGAAACATTTATAGAGTATCTACAGCACCACTGAAGTTTTTACATCGTGGTGTTTCTGACAAATAAGATGATAAATGAAATGGGATCCTAACAGAACAAAATAATGAAACCTAATAACTGCATCTAACCCATAATTTTCTTGATAGAAAGAAGCTGAGAAATCATTCTAACTGACACAACATTCTCCCCTCTACTAACAACGACTGCTGCAAACAGGTGATCCGGTGAAGTATTATATTAGGAAATAAAGAACTGTTCAAGGTTTTTGCCACAAAATTTAGAAAAATTTTAATTTGGGTGGGGTTTTTTTGCACTAGACTCTTCTGATGCATATACTGTGCTAGACACTTACTCTAGAAGTTTGACCACTTCTTCTTTTTCCTTCCCATCTCCGCTACCTCAAAACAAGAGGCTGTGATTCTACATTGTAGGTGAGACAGATTTTCACGTTTGTGTGCCAAATGCACTCACGAATCAGGCTGTGGCAAGACCACTTCACTGACAAGTCCGTTACTGCACGAGCTTTCACAAAGTTCCTTTGAACCAGCCTATGTACACAGACACATCTTCCAAAGCTTGATGTAGATTGTTACATCATTAAGACATGACTTCAAAATTTCTAGAAAATCAAAAAAAGCCAAGAACTTCCAAGCTTTGGAAGAAAAATATCCAAACATTCTGAACTAACTTCCTTTTCTGCAAAGGAAATATTTACTACAAGATCGCAAAGCTTTCAAAACAGAGATTTAGAAAGGAAATGCTAGTTTTGTGAGGTATAGTAAGGTATCTATAAAACAGATCGTATCACTACAGCTATCTGAATTTCAAATCTCTGCTGCTTTAATGGAGATGAGTCCATCAAGGTCTTATATTTAACTGTCAGAATATACTAAACACAGTAATGGTAGATCTACAATGAAAAAAAAAAGGACTTGAGGGTAAAGAATATTCTCAACCGAGCCCCCACCATTTAACAAAATTGCAGACAAAGTGACCTGAAAATCTGCACTGCTTACAGTAATGTCCAGGATGCATAGGTGGATGATGCTGAAGATGGCCATTCTGGTGGTGAGGTATGGTAGGTGTGTAGGCTGCCGTCCGACTTCCAGTCCAGGTTGTAGTACTGTCTAGAAAAAGAAAGGAGTGGTTGGTTTTTAAGGGAGTTTTGCCACATCTCAATTCTAGTCCTCTATTTCTCCTGAACATTGGGAAACTGTTTTTAGCAAACTAAGAAGAGTGCACGTATGTATATACTCACTGTGATGGTAAGTAGCTGGCTGAGCTGTAAACCCATTCTGCTGAGTTCCTGGCTGAGGCCCTGAAGCAATCTGTAAGAGTCCATCACTATGGCTACCTGTCAATATACTGGTAGGTTGACCTGGTAAAAGAACACACTACCTATTCATGAGCGTTCCAAAATTTTAATGAAGAAGAGCTCAGCACTACTGGGTAGGAAAATACACCCAACTAAGGGCACTGCAATATACAGTTCCTACAAGTTTGGTTTCAGTATTTTTTTCCACCCACCAGAGTGTCTTAGGAAACCTGAAGCAAGATGCTCTGCATCAGCTGATTTTGACCCTGACACCCTTAATATTTTAGGAGTAGAAGTATGCAGAGAACTCTGTTTATCAGCGCATCTTTGTTTTGTTTACCTCTCATTTCTCAGTTTGAAAGGGAAGAAGAGATGTCACAAGTTTTGTTGAATAACGCAGCTGGAGTACATTTGGTATGAATCCAGACAGGCCAGCAGCAGGTCCAAGAAGTTGCTTATTTTCAGCATGTTATAACTACTGTTCCCAAGGAGGACACTCACTTAAATTTACGTTCCTCCAAAACATACTGAACAGTATTTTCTTTTTAAAAATAGAGCTGCAGTAGAGCTGCATACATCACTGGACTCCTTCCTGAGAATGTTGCTGGGTTTTTTTTCTCCCAAATAAATATTTCAGAAATTGTCTAAGCTTGAAAGTATAACTACAGATATTTCAGAACAGGTTAATAGTATTTGATTTTAAAAGGCTTCAGCTCAGCCATTAACACTAAACTGACCAGCAGCTTCACAAGTACACTTGCACTCTCCAACTAGTATGGCTAGCAGAATTTAACACATTGAAAACTTGAACTAAAACCTAAAAACGGACTTTTTTTCCTGTCCACTTGGCTCCAACAATTACAGCACTGACGAGAAAAACTTCCTGATGACAAACTGTTGTGCAAAGGCACTACAATTAAACTGCCTAATCTTTGTGTCTGCCGGAGACAAACACAGACACCGTATCTCAACTTGGCAAAAACATCATTAGTTTCAGCAAAAAAGTTGTTGGCTAAAATTAAAAAACATTATCAAAACACCATACCACCGTAACTCAAATCTGACAATATGAAATCCATTCTATTCACACATCTTTGATACTAAAGTGATGAAGAGTATGTGAAACCCCTCTGAACTTCACGGTTTCCCTACGCGAGGGCTGCAGGACACCGCATCCCTAACTGCTTTATTGTCCTGCTGGAGTCAAGCATGAGGTTTGATGTTGGTAAAAAATACACACAGAAAAGCAAGAAAAACTCAACACAGCGCTCCAACAGACTCATGAAAATATTAACTGGGGCTGTCACTTTGGTAGTGCAATGGGCCATTATAAAAATAATCAAGTTAAAACTGGAAGACTCATTTTGTCAGCTGTGGAACACTAAAGAATTGTCTGAAAACCTATCGATACTGCCACCTTACAGTAGATCCGTTTGTTGTCCTGCTTACTGTTCTAATAAAACAATAAAATTCTTCCATTCCTACAGCAATTATTCCAATAACAGCCATAATGTTTCACCAGTGATGACCTGTTCTAACATCGTGTCACTGAACCTCTGGCATATCCAAAACAGGCTTGTAACACTCCCGTAGTGTCAGTTTCACTGCAAAAAGCCTGGGGTCACCAGGAAAAGTTACTCAAATTATGCTCCAAGTTAAAGCCTTATAGGAGACTGCCCAGATCACACTGCCACACACTTCACCAGTGTAGTGTGGCAGTAGCACAGTTCCAGTGCCAGATCTACTCCAGCAAAAATCAGCTGTGGTCTTTGAGCTTTCGCATTTCCACAGTTTAGTATTTCACATCATCTCGATGGTCTTACTTGTTGAAGCCACAGGAATGTTGGGAAAATTAGTGGTGCTGGTAGTGCTAGCCTCAGTAGGAGCTAACATGGCTGGGGTGCTGTAAGGCTCTGTAGACGCCCTGTTGCTCGGCGGATGCTGGATGGTTTGGACTGAATGGCCTTCGGCAGAAGACAATGACGGCTGCCCCTCGTAGTCATGAACGTACTCGTCTTTCACCAGCATGCTTGACGGAGCTGTGAAGAAGCAAATGGTTAAATATGCAAAGCAAAGCTATTTTCAGGATTTAACTACCGATTGCGCTACAACTTTCAAGCAATAACAGTGCTATTAAAACTACTGGGGGGAGGATTTAACCTATATAAACATTGCTAAAGCACTCCTCTAAATTACAAATAAACACTTCAAGCCAGCAGCAGGAATTTTTGAAGCACAGCTGGATGGAAAAGCCAACTGTTTATTTTGCTTACTGCTATCAAACAAGCAGTTTAGTCCCACAGCAGTAGACTCCAATAGCATGTTGTTTTCTAGTCCATCACTGTGTGATTGGACATGGTTAACGAAAGGGAAAAACACGCCTGCTGTTAAGCACCTGAATATATGTCAATGCAGTAACGAACAAACCAACGCCTTGTACACAAGTACGAACATACACACAGCTCCTAGGAAAAAAGTAATTCTTGAACACAGAAAAACTTAATGGATCCCCAAAGTAGTTTTAAGCAACTCCCATCAAAATCGACTAGAAACATCAAATTGCCATTCCAAAACAATATAACACTACTCTATATTTAACAATGTAGCCACAAATTCCCAATATTCCACACACAGCCTAAGGGAACTACTACCATGGCCATTACAAGAATATATTTCTATGTATCCTCTTGAGCAGGCTCAAGTAAAACTCTTAACGCTACATTAGCTCCATTGCTCATTCTTCAAGCAGCCTTAAACATATTAAAACCTGACAGTAATTTTCAGTTTCCTGCTGCAAAAACAAGGAAACACTTCTGTGTTTAACTGCAGGCTAGTAAGCTTTGATTGGACACAAAAGGCTCCTTTCTCAGCAGACACAGGTAACAATGTAAATTAGCAGAGACGAGCGCACAAGTTAAAGCTTGCGAAGTTAACAGTTTGTTGGATGGTCTGCGATTTTTTTAAGTCATTTTTGCTTGAGTACTTCTAATGCTGTGCTAAAAACACTGGATTACCCAAGTTCCCTTCTCTATAAATTTCTTCTGGAAGGAAAAAAAAAAAAAATCAGTTTTAAAATACAGCAGTTACCAGCTGCAGAATCTCAGATTTCTGAAAAATGTTCACTGTACCTTAAAAGTCCAATTTCTCTCAAGTTTCAGGGAGAGCAAGAATATTAGACTGCTTCGTTCAATTGCATATTAATTAGATAACTTCTATTATTTTCTCATTAAACAGTTTATTAAATCATAAGCATCTATTAATTCCAATTCAATTAATTAGTATATCATACAGGTGCACACATTTTTGTGTGCTTGGGGTTGTTTTTTTTTTTTTTAATTAGCAGCATTCAACAGTGAGGTTTTTCTTTTGCTTTTTTGTTGGGCTTTCTAAGTTGCAGGCAATGAAAACAGAACATACCCAAAAGCTGAGCTGAAGCCTCAATTTAAAGAATTTATCAGTGCTTGCCTCTCTCATGCTATTTAGCTGGTTTTCCAAAACCAGCCAGACAAATGACATTTCCATCTGCTCTCTACCCTCCCTCCTGAGGAGATGGGATACACAGGAATAAACTGTGTACACACTGGAGAGTTTAACAGTTTGTGCCCAGAAAAATGCAGTAGTAAACAGAACTACTCACCAGAACTCTGTAGTGTCAGTCCTGAGAGATCTTTAAAAAGAAGAAAAAGAAAAGGGGTTGTGGAGGATTATATAACAGAGATCTTCAACAGTGTTTGAAAATGAAGTTTTATAAGCCTTTAAATTAGTACTACAGACTCTACATAATGTACCCCCTTCATCACAACACAGTCTCAATGCTAAGCTACTCCTGCAATGCACATTAACTGTAAGAACGGTGTGCAAAGCCAACAGAAAGGCTTGAACAAAAGCCACAAACTGTTATTTCAATTTTGGAATAAAGGTAAAAGAATAATTCCATTAAGAAGATGGACAAGAGCATATGAGAGTAATTTATAATTAGATCATTAAAAGTTAATGTTTCTAATTTAGGCCTGTATTTTCTACACTCCAAAGGAAAACATTTTACATTTTATTCCCACTGTCCCATTTTAAATCAAGAGTCTACTTACCGATGCCAGGCGATACTACACGCTCATAATGGTAAGGGTTTACACAGACACTGTCACATTTTAAGTCAAAAGCATACTGACAATATTTAACATGCTTGAGTTCATTTTTATGAAGATCAGGCCACCTCCAAAGACGAGCGTAAATCACATGAGGGAATCCCTTGCGACCAGCCACCTAAAAAGTTAGACACAAAAGTTGATTGGGAAAGTAGCAAGACACTGCGCTTTACTTAGTGAGGAGCAAAGCTGGAAGAGGACAAACAACAACACAACCTCTCTCCATCATCAAAATATAAAAGAAAAAAAAAAAAAGGTGGTGTACAGTTTACCCCAAGTTCTGTACTCAACACAAATAAATTTCTGTTAGGGTTTTTGCTACGGTTAAGTCAACACTGTGATTTCTTACGAAAAAATACTGGATACAAAATGGCAGAAGCAGAATTTGTGCTTAATGTAGTATGCATGGTCACCTTCCCCACCGTGGATGATGAAGGAGCTTTGCCCCAGAAGAAGAGGAACGAGGCACTAAGCTACACTGTAAGGAATTTACAAGGAGAAGAATGCCAATCCATTCTACTGAAAAAAAAAATATTCATGCTTCTAGGGTAGACAGCAAGCTAGCCAGCAAACATGACATCTGTCCTGGAACAAGGAAATCGCAGCCCAAGCTATACAGGTACTGAGTACTGACGACATAAGGCTAACATCAATCCTCAGTGCAGACTCCTTGGAGTACCTTAGCAAGGGATCATAGGTCTTTCTTCACACTGCTGACCAACACAGAGCTAACAGAAGCTTGTAGTGAAAATACCAGGATAAAACAGTCGAATTTGTTACGTGACCCTGCTTTTTACTGCCACACACACACTCGTTTAGAACGGCTGATCCAACGCCTTCTGCTCCTTTTGAAAAAAATCATCAACTACTGCAGCAGTCCAGAGCTCCAGCCACAAAACATGCCTACAAACAGGGGCGAGGGGGGATGCAAGAGAAGAGCTACTCTTCCTCAACACTCTAGGATCCTGCGTCACTCACTTTTACTGCAGCTTCGCTAGGAGGAAAACATCTGATTTTCACTTGTACTAACCTGAAGCCTCCCATCCAGCGTTCTCTGTATTGTAACACACTTGCTAGGATGAGCTCCATTTGTGGTTATAGCTGTAATCAAAGAATCCAATTCATCTTTTTTCTCCTTTAGCTTTTTAACTAAACTTTCAATTGCGCGTTTGGCAAAAGTTTCACTCTCTCCACCTTGTCGATGGCACATCAAGCTGTGAACAATGCTCAGACAAGCATCATTACTTGTTGGCGTGTTAGTAATAGACATATTGTCCATTTGTCACAGCTTTTTCTTTCAGATCAAATGTCAGTTTTGGGGGCTGTTATGATTTTCAAGCTGATGAACAAGAGATGATCCAAGTTAAGTGTTAGATGTACTGTCTCTTGGTAAAACCTAGGAGGAAAAAATATCTACATTAGAATTGTTTTTAACAAATTGCAGATAATGTTTCTAAGGAAGTCTGTGGCTTTTTTGCTTCTTTTATTTTCAAGCTAAGTGCAGGATATTAAAAGCACATGAAAAAACTGCATTGCTTGTCCCATGATAAAAAAGCTAAAACATGCTTAAGACACTGCTTGCACAGTTTTAGATATAAGATTTTTTTTTCCCCTAGTAACAATATTTAAATAAAGATTATAGTTTATATACATGTACACATAGTATGTACATATAGAAAGGTAGGGATTATTAGATGAACAGGCTCTGAATCAGGAAGAGAAGAACAGTGACAATGATCTCCTACATTTTGTACTGGTAGGATGAAACCAAGTGAAAATACTGACTGGGAATCAAGGGGCATTGATTTAAACAAAATTTGAATAATGAAGAAGCATGAATGCACACCAGAATCTTCTGTCATCTTTCTTTAATAATCCTGTTCAAATAGTTCAGCTATGTCCTGACCTCAGACTAACTGTTTCTCTTCACTAATCAGACAGGCAAAAATTGTACCTGGCCATTAGCTTAATACACATTTATGGAAATTAGTATTGCATGTATCTTTATATATGAAAACCCCAGCTGGCACACTTGTCTTTACTTGTTTGGATCCAGCTTCTTCTGGATCAAGACAAATCAACCAAAGTCACTAAAAATGGCACTTCTAAAATGTCTCAAACAGAACTGCCTTAATTACACTAAGTATAAGATAAGGAATCAGTCCGTCCTAACACATTTGGCCTTTAAACTCCACTTGTTAAGAACCTGCAGCAGTTTCTGGTCATGAAGTCACTCTTCTCAAAGCCAGCAGACATCACCCTTTTGAAGTTTCTTTTAGTTCAAAATTAGAAGAAGAGCTGGCCTCATTTTCTCAGTTCTGGATGAGCTAATTACTATGCTTTATCTTACTTTATCCAGAAACGTAGGACAGCAGGTTTTGTGCACTCACAGAAAAGGAGTCTAATGTTGTCACAAAGCTGCTCGGGTTCTTCAAGCACCTCTGGCTTCAGGTCGTCACCCACTAACACCGTTCTACCAATGATGTGGTCTGACTATAAGACACTGGCAGCAAATACACGTAAGGGATTTCACTACATTTACATTGTTTGTGTAAGCTTAAAATATAAGCCCTTCTGAAACTAACTTGTTGTTCCCAGCAAGGTAAATAAAATATATTTCATTTCAGTAGTTAAGGAAAAAAGTTGGTTCACATTATCTCAGGAACACACCCAGTTAAAGACCTGTTACTGCACTGGAATTTTCCATGTTATTAGCAGCTATTTATTGGAAACAAATGTGCTGCACAAAAATCAGAGTAGGATGTTAATTTCGAAAGCTAATGCATCACACAAAGTACAGTGTGAATGCATAGTTTCCCTTCCGGTAAAGGGAATATTGTAACACAAATCCAGGACAACTATAAAAGGAAACAAAGTCTTCCCTACTTAATATTTTCTCCAATTTCAACTTGCATACAGCATGCTTTGGTACACGTGGAAAAAACAAATCACAAATCATCCCATGTAAACCCCCCCCTCCATTTTCAATAGTTTTCTTCTTTTGTAAGGATGATTCCGGACCTACTTTCTCCCAAAGGAAAAGAATTACCTAAAAGTTTTGAGTAAGATCATTTTACCTAGCTATTAAAGTTTCTCCCTCACTGCTGTTTTTTTTTGCGCTTCTACTCAATAAGCCTCTTTCAAAAGTCAAGCTTAACCTGCCAGTCATTCTCCATGGCAACCCGCACTCACATAAATCCGTAAAAGCTTGCCAGCTAAAACAGAATAGAACATCATTTTCCTTAAATATAAAACAGCATCCCAGATAGATATGCATAAGTAATCATAAATAAGTGACTTGATAAAGCTATTAGCCAAAAGAGCTTTAAATAAAAGAGATGCTTAAAGTTAGACATGCAGCTCTGTCTTCTTTCTACACCCCTAAAACCATGAATGAGAATTTTGCTTGCTGACTTTCAGAAGACTAAGATCGACCAAATAAATCCTTATTTAAATGGAATGATCTTCAGAAATGTTGAGTCACCCCTCAGCTGCCACAGCGCTCAGTAGGAGCTTCTGACTGTTCAGCACTTTTGAAAGCCGGGCCACTTGTTTAGGATTTTGAATACTGCTACACACTGCTGGCGCGTAATTCCATGGTAATTCAGAAGCCTTCCTTTAGAAGTCCCCTCTAGAGAAATCCTGTATTTAGTCTTCCAATTTTGATCCCCAGAAAAGGGGGGTGAGGTCAGTGACTACCAACCTGGCACGTATTGATAAATGCTGTGACATATTTCTCCTGAAGCACCAGAAGCGTTGGTATATTTTGCAGACGAGCCAAGTTTTTACGTTCCACAAATTTAGTTTCTCACAACACAGCTCTACAAGCCTATCTTTGACTGAGTCACACATTCAAGAGGTGCTTTAACACCTTCTTACTATCCTACTTTCATGTGTGCAAATAAAAGCAAAATGCAATCTTAATGCGTTATATTTTTAGAAGATAGCCTTTGAAGATAAGGTTCCAGCATGCCCTCAGCCATGGAGCGCTAGATGTTCTGCAAAACAACAGCATGCTTGTGTGATTTAACGTTTGATGTGAACACGGAACTTCAAATTCCTTCCTTCGCACGCCCTCCGCCCCAGTAGGTGATCCCACACTACAGCTCAAGCTTAGATTTACAGTGGAATAGGGAGGGCCAAATATATCAAGCAAAGGACCATCTTACTTCCCTCCACCCAGGAATTTCATGGAAACAGCAATGGGCGAGAGTGTGGTTTTGGGGAAAAGGGGCAGAGAGAAAATACAGGGAACACAAGAAAAGCAGCAGGAGGAGACAGCATGGTAGCGAAGCTCTGAGCTTCGCCGACCAAGGAACACAAAGGTGTTTCTTTCCCTTTTGCTACAGCGTGATGCGAGCAGAACACAGAAGAAAAGAGAATGGGACAAGCTAACCCCAAATGCTAACAAGTTACACAGCTGTAGAGAAGTACCTCACTGGGTTATAGAAATCAATTTACTTCAACAGCTAAGTAAGTATTAACGGGTATGTTACAAAGCAAGTGAACAACAACTGGTGTCCTGTGATAGTCTAAGCATTGGACCAAGAGTAAGATCCTCTGGAGAGGAGATCAATCTGAAAGACAAAAGCAGTTTAAGATTGCCAGGTGATGAAGAACACCTTTGATGATCTGTAGCAAACAAGCTACTACCACAGAGAACTGATAAGCAACCTTTAACTGAAACTCTTTCTTCAAGACTGCTGCAGACGTGAGCAAATACCGTAATTCTGTCGTACAGCCTACTTCCCCACGGCTGCCTTGCTGAGGGGTGACAGATCTTTTTAGCCTGTGCAATGAAATGCAAAACATGAAGCAGCTGTCTAAAATTAAAAATGCAACGCTGGTGCCACATGCCTCATTTTCACGCCTGTGGATAATTCTGCCAGAAATGGTTACCTGCACAATATATAGAGTCTAAAAACATAGGCACCTATAATAGTATGCTACCTCATATAACTAAAATCAAATATATTGACTTATCTGCGTGGAAGTAACATTACTGAGCTCTGACACTTGTGCCTTCATTGCACTTACATTTATCTTCTGGGCAGGAAAGCAAAAGAAGCACCATACTGACTCAAACTATTGGGCTGTTCTCAGACCAACTGCTACATTCTCTCCCTCAAAACAGCGACGATTTTACCAGCGTGACTAGAAAACAGAGACTGGGTTTAATGTTCAGCATCTTCAGCTCAGAGCTCCAGCAGAGCATTCCAGTTTGCGGAAGCAAGGCACTCTCGATCAACCAGACAAAATGGAGCAAAGTACAAAAAGCAGACGAGATCTCACCCGAAGGGATAATCAATGCACTTATGGAACAGAAAATTAATATTCCACCTTGCCTTCCAGTATCTCTTCAGCTGCACCAGCAAGATAATATTATAAGCTAGCATGGCTTAAGAACCAGTGCTTTCACATGCCAAAAACCAAGGGAAACAAAAACAAGCATGAGCCATGACTTCCAAATATTTGCAACCACTCTTCAGGCAGCACACTGGGTATTTAAGAGATACGATCACTTGGAAGGCCTCACGCGAGGCCCGAGAGTTGCCGGGGTATATTTCAGTTTGAAATTCTTCATCAAAAAAGCATGCAGACACATACAGGCGTAGGCAGCCACGCACGCACGGTCTGAAGAAGGAACAAGGGTTTTAGAAAAACTTTTTCTGCTTTTCATGGTTAGGGGAAAAAAAACAACCACGTGGACTTGATTTCCTTGCTTTTACAGAGGTATTACTACAGTCATACAGAAGCCCAACCGAGATACACAGGCCAGAGGCTGCTAAAAAAATACAGAGATTTTACCTAAACCCCCGTCAATGGGTCCTAACCTTTCAGCCAAGCAAATTTTGAAACGTCTTTGGAGAATCCCTGCCTCCAAATAATACCTGTTTCCAATTCCCTAACACGACTGAAATACGCTGAGAAGTTACAGTTTCAGATTTCTTAGAAAGAACTCACATTCTTTTCTACATCTTACGAACAACCTTCAACGAACACTTTTTACACTCCCAAGTCACTTATCTTACCCCTCTCCTCCCACAAAAGCCACACTTGGCAATCTGGGGAGAATGATCAACCCCAAACAAGAAAAGGAAATAATACGCTTACGCAGACAAACCAGGCGGTTATGGATGGAGCTGGAAGTCAGGGACATAACCCAAAGGAATATGATCCAGGCCATCAGCAAACCAACAGCTTGGGCAAGACGGTTAATCCCGGCCCGATGCTGACACGATACACTACCCTATTCATTTACAGTAGGGTTTAAGCCAATCGCAGCTGCAGAGGGATCAAATTCACCAAGAAACTCAGTCTAAAAATGTGACAGTCCAAATGCCACTGGATAATTACTTTAAGACACGGGCAAAAGGCCAAAACCCCCTCTGTGTCACCTTCTTAGCATATATTATATTCCTTAAGTTTCTACAGCAAACCAGATATTTTCCAAACAAGAGACAACTTGGGACTCTTGGAGACTTCACTGCTTGCAGGACAATTTACATGAGAAGTAGTGGCATTAGCAGTGATCAAGTAACGCTTTGTTTTAAAAACTAAGATGCTAAGAATCATGAAGTGCTGGATGTAAAGAAAAAGATAGTTTAAAAAAACCCCATAGTTGAGCCTTGGCACAACTGGAAAAAAAGTTCCTGCAGGTGTCAGGGCAGCAATGGCCCTTTGAAAAGCTTTTGATGGAGAAAGGGAAGCAGTCTGGCAGATCAGCCCAGGAAAGAGGTTCCAGACCCAGACACGGTGCTGAAGGTCCAGAGATGCTGGTGGGGAAGGCTGAGAAACGGGGGAGGCAGGGAAAGGTGCAGCAAACACTGACACATCAGAAGCGAGTGAAGAATGCAAGATGGATTTGCAACCGCATGCACAAGAAGCCTGAAATAAACACTTGCGATGGAAATCCAACCAGTCTGCAAAGTTAAAATGAATGAAAAAAAAAGATTTTACACGTGCTAAGCATCAGATGACATATTCGGGGCTCAAGAAGCCTTTAAACAGCAAAACGGAGAGAGCTTTGCCATCTTTTTGTACAAATTGATCAGACAACAGTCCTGTGCCACCTTCGAGCATTTCAAACGAACTATTCTATTCTAAATAATATGAACACGGATTTTAGAGGCAGTTGTGCAAAAATGTCTTACGATGTACATAAATATTTGAGCCGGGGAATTCTTAGTACTGGTATATCTGTGTATATGCTGGTGTATCCCTGTACAAACATGTACAGGGATGCTAAAGACGGTAACATAAGGCAAGCAAGCATATCTAATGGCATTCACCAGGTACAACACAGGATTTCTATCTGCACTATGAATCTTAAAATAAGTTGGCCATTATCCATTGCAAGATATTGTAGAAGGCTCTAAGCAAGGCAGCAGAATTGCAGACAGAATATCCTCCGAGATGAGCCCCGACTTAAATGAGTATTACTACTATGGTCTTCAAAAAAAAAAAAAGCTCATACCATCTGAGCTTGCAAGGAGAAAAGAAAATAAAAACACGTGCAGTGCAGTAACAAAGAGACCACGGCCCGACCAAGGCCTGTGGTGCCGTACGATGGCGAAGGCCAAGATGTACAGCCTGCCATTCTGGGGAGTCCTACACTGCGGGAGGAGGGAAAGGAATTCATGCAAAAAAATAACTTAAGGACCAAAAACGTATTTCCAAGTTGCAAATACGAAGATAATTTTGGGAAAAATATATCAAAGAAAAATTAAGAACTGCTTGAAGCTGTCAGGTCTGGGAGCACGATTTACCAGGAACAGCCATTCCAGCCACAGATTTGCAGAGTTTTGATACCAGGCAGTAATGCAATGCTAACGAACTGGCTAATTAGAACAGCATACAAACTGACATCTTGCTAGAACATTTCACATGAATAAAGGACAAGGAAGGCTCTTGCATAAGCTGCTGCCTCCAAAATTAGACAAACACCAAGATGCCAGAAAAGCAGCATACACGTTTGATAGCTTTTAACCACCAAAACATTACTACAGGAGTTTTGCTGTTTAATAATGCAGTGGTAAAAGTTTTATGACAAACATGATAAAGAAAAATCCATAAACCAATAAAACAAAAAGGCAGCTGGTGATTTGATGAAGATATGAATAAGTGATTAAACTGCAGATACTTTCCAGCACATTAGACTATTATCTACTTGCCCAAAGGGTGAACAGGAACAAAATGTTTGTAGACATAAGAACAATTAGCATTAAAGAGCAGGAGAAAGAGTACTAAGAAGGTACTACACTCTTGCTGTTCTGTACAGCAAGAGCTAACATTCCCCAGAATACTATTTTTGTGCGGGTATCTGAATCATCGGTATCAATTCTGCTCATCTCACTGTCAGTAGCTACAAAAATTTTAGACACATGACAGCATAAAAGGAACTGGAGAAGAGCTTAAAGACAACTTTGAGTGGCAACTCCTTCATCTTTACATAAATCCACGGTTAAAAAAGCACGAGCAGCCATTTCTTTGGGGAAGGAACTGATCTGAAGCAGCTGCCCAGCTGCAGCTCTGGGCATCTTTCCTCCCCTCAGCTTCCACCTGTGCACCTCGACGGCTTTCAAAAGCACTTTACAAATGCAACCAAGTGATCCTGTAAATGGAGCGAATGTTTCTGCTGCACAAGGTTCCAGGGTTTTTTAATCTCGTTTGAGAAACTAATACAACAGTAAAAAAAACACACCCCAACACTTATCTTGTCTTCGGGTCTGAACGCATGGGGGGCAGGACACGCTGAAAAAGGTAGCCCTACTACGCTGATTCAACTACATGAGCATATGTTTTAAAGCTGCATTTTTTGTCTTGGTTCCCCTTCCCTCTCTCTGCTTTTTATTTTTGAGAAAGCATACAGCTGGAAAAAAACTCCTCTTTTCAATACAGGCTTCTGTATGGTCAGAGAAGGAAGACCGCTGCACCTTACACCACGAAGAGTGGGAAGGGCAGTAAACTCCTCTACAAGTGGATCTATTTCCACAACACAGATTGGGGCATGGAGACTCGCACCGAACAAGCGGTCATCCCCCCCTCACCCTAGCAGCCGGGGGGGTAAGGAGGGGATGAAAACCTGGCAACGGCGGGACAGACCACGTTCAGAAAGCAGAAGGTGGCAGAAGTCTTCGCCATAGAACGACAGAGCAAACCTGAACGGAACTCTTCCTCAGAGCATCCTGCAAGACCCATCTTCTTGCAGAAGGCTTCCCCCAACAAGGACAAACAGTAATTTGTCAAACCCTCACAAACAGAGGAAACAATCGCGGCTGCGCCAAGCAATAAGAGTCAAACCTTGCTCAGGCAGAAGTAGTGTGATTTTTCACTTGGACGGAATGTTTCGATACCCTAGCAATAGGTGTATTAGATAACATCTGTTCTTTATTGTAATCTGCACAGGGATAATGTTCTCTGCATTTGTTCAAGCTTTTTTTTTTTTTTTTTTTTTTTTAAAAAAAAATCACCTCTGGGCAAAGCAAGCATGGAAAATTCCAGCCCCAACCAAAAGTAGAGTTTTACACAAGGTTAACAACATCGGAAAACAGAGTCCTAAAATTCCAGCAGGACCTCAGCACCAGCACAGCAAAGACTGCTCCTCACCGGGATGGACCGATCTGCTCTCAGCACCTTCGTTCTCCACCGAATCTGTTGTTACCTCTCAAAACTCACATCCCTGTTGCGCTAGCCGGGCTTGAATGCATTATGTAAAGAGCCATCTACTTAAAAAAGGAATTCTAATCAGTTTGAGACACTTACTGCTTCTCTTTAGGCTTCAGCTCTTTGAAATAAAGTTTCTATATCAATATTAAACACGCATGCTTATGCAACAAGCAAATCAAAAGAGGTTCATGAATGCAAAGAGAGAAGAAACTCCTTATCTTTGCTGGATTGCTACTGGAAGAGGAGGGCCAGAAGAACAAGTCGCCTACTTATCGTGACACTGGAGTACGAAAATGCGTTTCGTTTTATAGGGCAGTATAGCTACCTCAGCACCCTTGCCTGGAATCACCTACGGCACTGAACAAAGTAACAACGGCCCAAGAGTCTCCCAGTTTCAAAGACGACAGCTATCGAAGCGTCTGAAATCACTCCTGCCTGTTGACAGCGGCACACCATTCTTAACCAAGACAATTTGAGAAGTGGTGGCAAAAGACACCGCGATCCTCCTCTGACCGAATGTGTCTGACAACACTTGGTTTGCAGCAGTACAATTTGGGCTCTCAGTAATAACACATCTAACCCACAACCAGATTACCCCATAAATTAACCGGCCTCCCGCGGTAAAACCTGTAAGACTCAACCACGCAGCGAGTCACAAACCTCCCCAGCAACCCAGCAACCCCCAGCAGCGAGGACGGGAAGGAAAAACGGCAGAGGTGGAAGAAGCTCTGATCCCCGATAAAAACAACCCTGCTCCGAAGCACGGTCCCCCGTCCCCGCAGAGAAGATAGCAGGGTTCGGCGGAGCGAAGGCGCGGAGGCTCAAGCCAAACCCACCCAGGGCATTGCCAGGGTGCTGCAGGGAGCACGGAGGGACCGCTCCGCACCCGCGGCCAAGTTTAAGCGGGGCCGGGCCGGCGGGAGAGCCCTCAGAGCGGGCACCGAGACTCGGAGAATATAATAATCATAATAATAATAATAATGAAAGTTTGGAGGCGGGGGGAAGGAGGGGGATGGTGTTTTTTCCTCACTCGGGGAAAGCGGGGGAGGTGGGGAAGGAGCGGGGGGGAAGGGTCGCGCTGCGGGCGGCCTGGGCGGGCGGGCGGGAGCCGAGAGCGGATGTTACCTGGGCCGCGGGCGGCGGCGGAGCGGCCGCTCTCCGGGCGCGGCCTGCGGCTGCGGTGAGGGGCGGCGGCGGCGCTGGCGGAGGGAGGGGGGGGGGGGCCCTTCCCTCGCCTCAGCCGGCCCCGGTGCGGCGGAGCGGGCCAGGCCTCCGCCCCCCCGCCCTCCCCTCCCCGGGCTGCGGCCGGGCCGGCGCTCACAGGCCCGCGGCTCGGGGGAGGGGGGGACCCGGCCGCCGCCGCCGCCGCCGCCTTCTTGCTCCCGGTTGTTGTTGTTGTTGTTGTTGCCGCGGCTCCGGCCGCTCGCGCTCCGCGGCCGCCGCCGACACGTCCAGCCGCCACCGCGCATGCGCGACATCCGGGTAACACCGCACCCCCCTCCCCGCTGCCGCCGCGGCCGAGCTCCCCCGCGCCGCCACTGCGCCTGCGCGCCCGCCGCGCACCGCCGGCAGCCGGAGAGCCGTGCGGGCGGGCGCGTTCGGGGTTTGTTTTTGTGGTTGGCGTGCGGCGGCGGCGCAACGGGCGGGGCGGGGCGGGGCAGGCAGCGCTCCTGGGACCGCAAGAAGGCACCGCTCCCAAACTGCAACCCCAACAAACGCGCAGGTCCGCGAACGCAACGCCTGCCACTGCAAAAACCCGAAAATACCATTCCCCGTAAGCGCAAAGCCCCACAAATGCAAGTCCCGTAAGTGGGAAACCCCGCAAATGCGACTCCCAACAGTTGAAAGCCCTGCACACGCAACCCCAAGGAACGCATGGGGCCGCAAAGGCAACCCCCGTAGACGCACAGCCCCGCAACTGCAACCCCCATAAACCTATGGCCCTGGAAACAGAACCCCCGTAAGCTCAAAGCCCTGCAAACGCGACCCCAACAGATGCGCACTCCCGCGAGTGCAACCCCCACCAGCACTACACCCCGTGAATGCAACCCCAACCAGGGCACAGCCCCACAAAGGCAACCCCCGACAAGCGCAAAACCCCGCGAATGCAACCCCTGGAAACTGAAAGCCCTGCAACTGCAACCCTCATAAACCTATGGCCGTGGAAACAGAACCCCCGTCAGCTCAAAGCCCTGCAAACGCAACCCCTACAAACGCCTGGCCCCGCGAAATGCGACCTCTGAAAGCACCGAGCCCCACGAATCCCACCCCGACAAACGCTCCGGGCCACAAATGCGACCGCTGTTCCCATTCCTCATCGCCCCGTCCAGCGGAAGCAAACTCACCAAAGGCATCCAGCTGAAAAGGAAAAGATTAAATGTTTTATAAACTAGAAGGTTACATCTTCCTACCTTTGTGGTGCTGGACCGCTGTCAAAATACAAAACACAAAAGAAAAGGTGCACAAAACATCATATCCAATATCAAAAAGCAATATATTTTTGCTGCGTAAGTGGGGTGTTTGGCAAGGTGCTGGTGTGCTACCACAGCTATTCTGGTAAGAACAGAGAATGATGGAAATTTTAAAAAATTGTTATATTACCATATCAAAATTTCCTGCTCACACTACTAAGTCATTTATAGTCACTTCCACACACTTAAGAACATCTTAGCAGTGAAAAGCAACATAAAATGCTGCTATATTTGTCATCTTTTCCTGGGTAGATGTAGCTGAAGGTTCCTCACACCAGGATTTGCTCACTGCCTTGCAAATTATCTATTTCTAGAGTCTTGGAAGCGTTACGGATGGGAGATGAGAGCTTCAGTTCAGCGGGGAGCACGTCCCATGCCGGGCTTGTGGGCCACGGCGCGGCAGATCCACGCGCTCACAGGCTGCCCACACCAGCCCCTGTGCTGGCAACTTACGCACCAGCGCTTCCCCTCCCTGTGTCTAAGAGACAGCATTTAAAAAAAACTTAAATCATTCAATAATTTGCAATTTGTAAGCAGGGTCTCTTCCCCCTTGTGCTTGCAGAACCAGCTGCAGCCCCTCATCTGGGGAGACGATTTGTTCCAATACAGGGATGAAAGCTGCAAAATGTTAATGCTGAGGACCAAGCAGTATCATTTTCAGATTTCCCATTGGCTGTATGCTGGCAAAGAGTAAGTCTAAATATAATATGTTCAATCCCATCCCATTTGCAATGGCCCTAGTTCGCCTCCAAGGTGTACCTTGGACCACATCCCACCGGGATGCAGCGAGCTGCCTGTATGGACGCCGTGTATTAAACATCTTTTCAACAGTCAGCCACCTCCATAGCCAAAAATTTTTGTTCTAGGAGTGGAGACGAAAGGGTGTTGGGAAACGCAGCGCAATCTTTCACTATATTTCCAAGCGGGTGTGAACAAGTTGCAGATTCAACAAGCAAATCCCCAACAGTGACACCAAAGCTGGGTTATGGGGTAACGTGATTAATTCATTTCTATAGCATGTATTAAATCTGAAAAGATCTGAATTAGATACCTTAAAAGTACTGTGCGTGTCGTGCTAACTCTCTGTGTTTATATATATGCCCATTTCAAGGTTCTTAAAGCAATCATTGCGATGTCCTGCTCTGAAGGCTGGTGGAATGTGGGATTTTGGCGTGCACAAGCTGTTGAGCCAGTGCCACCATCAGTCACAGAATCACACAGAAGGTTAGGGATCGGAAGGGACCTCTGTGGGTCACCCAGTCCAAACCCCTGCCCAAGCAGGGTCACCCAGAGCAGGCTGCACAGCACCCCGTCCAGGCGGGGCTGGAATATCTCCAGAGAAGGAGACTCCACAGCCTCCCTGGGCAGCCTGGGCCAGGGCTCCGTCACCCTCAGAGGGAAGAAGTTCTTCCTCATCTTCAGCTGGAACTTCCCCTGCTTCAGTTTGTGCCCGTTGCCCCTTGTCTTGTCGCTGGGCACCGCTGGAAAGAGTCTGGCCCCATCCTCCTGACACCCACCCTGCAGATATTTAGAGGGATTTCTAAGGTCCCCCTCTCAGCCTTCTCTTCTCCAGGCTGAACAAGCCCGGCTCCCTCAGCCTCTCCTCGTAGGAGAGATGCTCCAGTCCCCTCATCGTCCTCGTAGCCTTCTGCTGGACTCTCTCCAGTAGCTCCTCATCTTTCTTGAATTGGGGAGCCCAGAACTGGACACAGCACTCCAGATGAGGCCTCACCAGGGCAGAGTAGAGGGGAAGGAGAACCTCCCTCGACCTGGCCACACTCTGCTTAAAGCATCCCGGGATCCCATTGGCCTTCTTGGCAGCCAGGGCACACTGCTGGCTCATGGTCAACCTGTCATCCACCAGGACACCTCGGTGTGTGGTGGCTGTTGGGGACACAATGCGGTGAATGCCACTGCAGCCGGCACCGGCAGACGAGGAAAGGACTGCCGTGGAGCTGCAATGGGACCGGGGTGATCACCCGGTGTGTGCTTCACCAGGGAAGACGCTGAGCTGCTGCCTTGTGTTTATCCAAACCCAAACACCTCCAGCAACAATTAATCCTGGGAAGGACCTTTGCAGGCCATTAAGGTGATTTTGAAAGGCTGCAGGGATACCGTGTCCAACAAAATGGTGCTCTTCCCAACAGCTTTAACTCCTTTGAACGCAAACATTTTTCAAATATCAGATGCTGGTACTAGCAGGATTGATTTAACATGCTGTGGTTTAGCATCCGTCCCCGCCCCCCTCCCCAAAACATTACCCCAATCACATTTCTGCAACTTGTTCTACCTCAAGATCCCAATCAATATGTTTTTATTATTAATAAATAATACATACATTAAGTTGTTCTAGTGACTATGTGCCAAACCACCAATTTCAGTGAGACCTAGATCAGTCCTACCACCTTGCCAGAAATCAAATTTCTAGAAAGAAGCTATCCAAAGTAAATAATTAATATCCTTTTCCTTATAAATGAACATTATTCAGTAAGAGCAAATTATTTTAAAAGTCTGTTTAAGAAAAAAATATGGATGCTCCCAAAAGAAGATCGTGTTGCTTCCGCACTGACAGATGAAAAGTCCCACCGTGGGCCATGGGGAGTGGCTGATACCAAAGGCTGAACCACCTCTAGCATCAGGGATCCCTTTCCCAGCTGGATTTAGAGCCTAGACATGATCTCAAGCTCTCCAGCCTCACCACACTTGGAGCCGCTAACTGTTTTTTGTGCTGTAGGTAACTTATTTCTCAACCTTTTTTGCAAGTTCAGGAAGATTTACCCTCACTCCCTTTGATCAGTGCTCGTCCATTCGGTTCGCAGCTACACATAAAAGGCAGGGACACCTCTGCTGTTACAAAACTCTTCACATCTTATTTCGTCCTTCCTCCTCTTTCCCGCAACATAAAAAGCTTCTTTCGCAGTTGATCAAGTCCCTCTGCTAGTACCAGCTAAAAACAGGAACCAAACTTAGAGGAACTCTTGCAGGAAAGCAGAAGAATTTTCAAAATAAGTTATTCAAAGCTAGAAAAGAAAAAAAAAATCTTCATTTACATACCCAGAACTTGTTAAAACACCCTCCCGGTCCCCACGGGACCAGACCAGAGTCCTTCACCTGCTGTCAGACAAAATACTCTCAGGCAAATATATTTTAATGCAAAGGAATTTTGTTCTCTGGTAATTAACAAATGGTTAATGGAAAGATAAACTGATTGAGAAAACAGACAATTTATGGTCCAAATTCTTCTGTCCTTCCTGGCGCACATGCTCCCATTAATTTAATTCAAGTCTCACTAGTGGTCAGATTTATGAAGTAATTTAGTATCCAGACTTAAGAGAGAGGAGTAGACCACGGTAAGCAAAGACACATGGGTCTGCTAAGAAAGAGACAACTACAATTCGATTACAAATAGTAAAATATATTAAATGAAAGATAAAGGAATTTCACATAACTCCAGCACTAAGTGTACCCTCTTTCACCAACATACCAAAAAAGAAACGAGTTTTAAAAATGACAGACGGCAGTTCATCCAGCCTTCAACACAGACCAGGCAACTTGCAGCTCTTCTTCTCAGCTTAGATGAACCGAGCACTTGCTCCCTTGACTGTCCGTACGGAATAAATCACTGCTAAAAATGCACTAACACATCAACTCTGTGTGACAAAGTCCCCAGACCTAATACCTGAAGAGGACCTGGCCTGCTGCTTCAATTTGATATGCTCTTCCCCTTGCTGTTCTTTATCCAAATCGACCCATTCTTATTTAGGATTTAGATCCTAAAACGTATTTAGGATGCAGCTATGTGGTAGGACTGCCCCAGTCTATCAGCTCAGTACTGCTAAAAAAGGGGGGCCCCAAGCAGCTCCCCATTTCTGGCCAAGCACTTGTGCACCCTCCATTGTTCAACCCTTGTATAAGTCGTGCAGCAAGGCAGCTCGCTCACCAACCCGGTAACCCAGCCGAAAATGAGCCCAGAGGCCATTTGCTTGCAGGCTAACGAGAAGCCGTGGTCGCTTAGCAAGGCGAGCGCTGGACTGGCACGCCGGGAGCCTGCGATTCATCTCACCCGTCTACCCACACCCTCCACCATTTCAATGGGAACCGAAGACATTCCTGAATTCACAGCAATTAACTAACCACACGAATGCAAAAAAAAAATGTATTTACTGCTGGGATGGATAACCCAGTTCTAAGCAGCGCGATCCAGCAGCGTGGGGAGATGAGCTGCAGTGGTGGGTGCACACAGTTCAGATTGCAGAGGCTTTTGGGTTGTCCCTTGTTATTATTTCCATCCTCCTGTTTTGCCATTTGCAGGCAGTATCCAGTGAATTCCCGCAAAGCCTTGAAGTTGTTCCCTAAACTTTGTGTCACAAATGCGAATTGCTTAGAAATTGGGATTTTTAGTTTTTCCAGTGTGGAAGCAGACGTAGCAGAGCAGGTCAGGACAACGAAGAAAGTTCTTCTTCCACTGTATGAAAGACAGAACAGCTGGAGTCCGCTCAGCTTTTTACTACGTAAAGCACAGTGGGATATTCAGATCTCTGCACCTTGCCATTAATTTTTATCTTACAAGAGAGAAACAATTTATGGAGGGGAAGAACATGCCACTGCATGATCTGTAGGCTCGGTGAGCTTTGCACCATTTTTAATAGAGAAGTCGTAGAGATCAGCGAGTTTCTGCTCCAGCAGTCGCGTTCTTCAGGTTCGTAACTCTTCCCAATATTTTTTTTTTAAAGAAACCAAAGACTTCACTTCCTCTACATTTGAAGAACATTTGAAGCAGGGAATATTAATGTTGGTGTAATTCCATTTGGTGTTACCGCAACTGCAGGTAAGACAGAGTCTGTCTGAAAGGTGAGGACCAGACATCCACTTCGATTCAACCAGCATAGTCAAACACCAGCAAATCGCACTTCTTTTTCTTTGAAGACTGTTGCTTAATTGCAGCCAAGTATGATCTTAGTGATGAAAACTTGGGACAGTGTAAAAAATTCTCTGCATGATTTAACATCCTCACCTCACCAGCTTGGTCTGGGGAAGGCCTGTCACCATATAGAAGTAGATATGCTTGTATATAGACCGTATACCACTAACACGGGAGGGATCTTTAAAGAGTGTTTTCATTCGCTGGAGCTTTGCTATTCTGCCTTTAAAGTAGGGAGGGAAACTGTGTTAAAACTGATCCATTTTCCATCTGTATCGCCATCAACTCAACAAAAGTACAAGCACAAACTCCAGCAGCTGTACTCAAACCTGCCCGAGTTCTCGGTGTTTATTAGGAAGCTACGAAGCATTTCAGCTTTCAAGAATGTGTGCTAGGGGAGACATATTTAGGGGTAGATTTTTCAAAACCACAGATTTCAATTTTGGCCAGAAAAATTGAGCTAAAATCTGGGGAAGTCCAACTTCTAGCTTGTTTTGAGGTGGGAAGAAAAGGACATAAAGTTGCTCTGCATGTCCCTTAACCGTAAGAGCAAAGTCATTGCAGAAACAGACTGAGCTATACAGCTATATTCCTCCCGTAGGAGTACTTCTACAAAGAGAAATACGAAGAAATACACTTTTATCAGGGTAATTTGTCTTTGCAAATGCACTTGGAGGAACATTTTAGGAAAGACTACTTGTCATCTGCCTAAAGACTTCCAGAGCATACATCCAAAGTTTTACCGATGCAGGAAACAGGTACGCAAACTTCAGGGGTCACGCTCCAGAGCTTTACATGAATCAAACTGTTACAAGCGATTCACTTCTGACACGAAACCTAACCTGTATTTATTCATGAGGAAACTTCATGTGCAAAGGGAGAATGAGAAGAGCTCCTCAACTTCAGCATAGCAACACCCCCCGTTACAAACACGTGGCAGAGTTACACACACTTTATTAGTTTCAGTAATAGTCCTCTTGCACAGAAATCGGATAACAGTTACAAAACACCATACACAAGTTTTGATGTTATTCAAAAGCTTGCAACAGGTGAGGTATCTTCAGTTCTGCTGCAGAACACAAACCTTCCCAAGGGCTGTATTCAGCCAAGCGATCCAGCGCTTTGCTCTAGGAATCTGCAGTCCAAGGAAAACCCCCAGGCTGTGACGGCTGGCGCCAGCCTACGCGTTCGGTTTCTGGGGAGGCTAGGTGTCCGAAACCACCGCTTACAAATTCATTCCACGTTCCAGATGTTTGAGCATCTTTTTTTCTTGCTTTACAGAAGCAATGCTAACTGTACCTGGTACTCTTCCCCACTTTGCAACGGTTCTCTGCGTGTCACAGAAGAGAACTAATTTGGATATCAGAAACCCTACCACCATTTTTAAGTGCTACCTAACACCCTCCTCCCTGATGTCTTCATACAGAGCTCGCTAACATTATCATTTTCACTTTTTCATTGGAATTTCTATTGTCATAAAATCCTCGGCTAGTATTACTTCTTGACCATCTAACGCTGACTCTGCCTGCCTCTTCAGTTCGGTGACATCTGTATCTCCCTCACCTCTCTCAGCAGCTGGTTTATACCGCTGACTGAAGTGAGTCAAAACCAGCTTCTTAACTTTGCACAATTTTGCAAGGTCTGATGCCATTTTTGGAGTGCTATGACCATGCTCTCTGGCCTTTTCCTCTTGGGTATCGTCCAGCGTGGCTTCATGTATCAGCACATCTGCTTCACAGCAAAGCTTCACGGCCGCATCTCCAACCACTCCTGAACAATCCCCCAAAACGCAAATTTTTCTCCCGGGAATAGGGTCTTCTAAGACATCTGCAGGAGAAATCGTTACTCCGTTTTCTAGCACGATTGCTGTTCCGTTCTTCAGTTTCCCATATAACGGACCCGGCTGAACTCCTGGTAAATAAAGGCAAAAGACGGTAAGCGTCAGGTTTATAAAAAAAAATCACCTAAGAAGAGACAGGCTATATATAGAGCTGTCTCACTGAAAAAATACAACCTGAATATAAATAGCAATTGGTATTTCACATACTTCATGTAAATAAAGAGCTTGTAACATTAGCAGGAAGTGTTTGAAGAAAAGCTATATCCTTCATATAAAAGTCAATAAAGTCAAGCAAACACACTGGCCATACATTTCCCCAAAGGCCACGTTGTGCTTTTTAAACTTGTTCTGAACTTGTTTGCTCTTCCCGGTATCAGAATGGTCTGCAATATTAATCGGCACTGGTGTTACACCAATTCAGACTGCTGCATTGGTATGAGTATGACAATGCCTTTAATAGAAAATGGAAAATTGAATTAAAATAGATTACGGAGAGATACAGCAGCTCTACTTTGCTAGAAGCCCTAGAAAGGCGGTCGTAAAAAGCCTGTAACTGCCTGTGAACCCAATTTTGTTACATATGCTGAAAATCGGAGTCGCTACTCAGCTTGAACACATGCATCGAGGCGTCTTAAAAAAATTAAAAAGAGGAAAAATATGTCAAAATAGTTACCAAGGTCTTTCAGTTTCTGCACATTGAGTTTCCCAGTCCGGGGCTTCTCTTCCACCACAAAGCCAAAGGAAGGAACGCGGTGAAACAGGCGAAACGCTTTCAGAACCACTTGCTCATCCTCCACCAGCAAGTAGGAGTTTTCCACGGGATCCAGGTGGAGAACCCTTCCTTGCGCTTCCTGCGGAGACACCTCATCCCCGTCCAAGGAGGAAAACTCTCTAAATTCTTCCGCGGGGCACTGGTCCCGTGTAGGCACCAGTTCGTGAACAGCGTAGGGAAAGAGAAGCTGTGAGTGGGAGAGCTCCATGCTCCTCCGTATGAAGTTCCGCAGCCCTACCGGTCCGTAAATGTCGACGGGTGGTTTGGTCGGGTCAGGGCTGCTTTGGAGGCTGAGCGTACACAGCAGGCCAGGAAGGCCAAAGAAATGGTCACCGTGAAGATGAGTTATGAAAATCTTGGTAATTCTGCCTATTGATTAGAACAACAGGGAAAGAAAAACAAAACAGGGAAAGACAGGAAAATAAGCGAACACCTTACCGACTCAGAAATCATCACTTTTTGGCATGAAGTAGGAAATAAGGCAGGAGGGAAATTAAAATAAAACCAGTGTTTAAGAAATAAATCCCAAACCACAAGTATTTTTATTCTCCACGGTAGCGATAAGTTTCCACACAAGGTTTATTTTGGCTTGATTTATCCAGGAAAGACTGCCGAGACAGAAGTTTTACTCCCCTCTAAGCAAAAGGTGCTACAGGCACGGAAGAGAATCGACTGGTGACACCTGCCGTGTTAGAACGCGAGGAAGTGCTGGAAAGTGGTTGTGCTTTCATACGCTACGTGAAAACTGCAGACTAACGAGAAACATGAAGTGGAATTTGTGTTGTTCCTAGTTTTCAATATAGCAAATTAAATGAACATAATTAAAATAAAATAAAATAAAATAAAAAATCCAGCCTTTTGATTTCAGAGGTTTTTTTAAAAGGCAAGAACCCCACAGTTCCTCACCAGTTTGTTTTGAAGAGACAAGAAATTGCACTTCAGGATTTGGGCTTTTGTTTCGCGCTTGAGTTTGTCTCACTCCAGCTCCCCGGCTCTGGACCCTGCCCTTGCCAGCTTAAAAAAGCCCAGAATTTTCTCTCATTACAGACACGTGTACTTTAATCAGGCTGCCTCAGTCACCTCTGCGAGCCAAGTTCCCGCTTCCTTGTGGTAAGGCATTTTCTCCAGCATCTGTTCGGACCAAGCAATAAGGACAGAACCTCTGTTTTAAGAACAACTTAGTAAAAATAATTAAATTTAGTAAAAATTTGCCATTCACTTGGCCATTAAATCCCCTGATAGCTTCAGATTTGGGGGGAGCAGAAGGTTGGTTTCCTATTTGTAACTGGTAATTCCATATTTATAACTTGAGAGTCAGAACCCTGCTCCTGCCACAGCAGACTGCAAAAGCACAGCAACTGAAAGGAAGTCCAGTTTCTACTTCATTCACCAAAATGTAAAAGTTACCACGAATACAAGCATAGTATTTACTGACAGGAAGGCTCACAGCAGTTATTGTCCAGAGCTGTCTTCAGACAAACGCAAACCATGCCGGTTTAAAGCCGGTCTGTGGCCCACGTTTCACAGAATCACACAATGGTCGGGGTTGGCAGGGACCTCTGTGGGTCACCCAGCCCAACCCCCTGCCCAAGCAGGGTCACCCAGAGCAGGCTGCACAGCACCGCGTCCAGGCGGGTCTTGAATATCTCCAGAGAAGGAGACTCCACAGCCTCCCTGGGCAGCCTGGGCCAGGGCTCCGTCACCCTCAGAGGGAAGAAGTTCTTCCTCATCTTCAGCTGGAGCTTCCTCTGCTTCAGTTTGTGCCCGTTGCCCCTTGTCCTGTCGCTGGGCACCACTGGAAAGAGTCTGGCCCCGTCCTCCTGACACCCACCCTGCAGATATTTGTAAGCATTTCTAAGGTCCCCTCTCAGCCTTCTCTTCTTCAGGCTGAACAAGCCCAGCTCCCTCAGCCTCTCCTCGCAGGAGAGATGCTCCAGTCCCCTCGAAATTTTTTTTGAAATTACAAAGCCCAAGAAATTAATTCAGCAGAGTCTGGTTCTCAGACACAGTTCTTTACCAAAGGGCAATCAGGGACTACCGCACACAAGGTCCAGCACCTGCCACCCACACGCAGCACCTTCCGATGCTCAGGCATGGTTAGTGTGTATTCAAACACCACGAGGATGAAGTCTTTTGGTTAGATTTTACAAACGTGCTCCCCTTCTCTCCTCACGATACCTCTCAACAGCACAAACCTGCTTTGAGACGGCTCTTCATGAACTGGGTTTGAGTGCCCTCGCCGCAGTCGAAGAGCCAGCACTCTCCTTCCCGGCGCAGCACCAACGCCGACGCGCCTCTTGTTGGAGAGGGATACGCTGAGCCTGTGCCGAGAAAAGTTATATCCAGCGACATTCTCCGTATGTCGGTGCGCTGCCTGAAAGAGAGATTTCAAGCCGCTGAGCATGCGTGTTTATGCTGGGAAAGAGAGAAACTGTTTTGCTTTAAATGAAGGCATCCTCCGTACTTTAGCGCAAGGATCCAATTCCCCTTCCTTTATAAAATAAAACCTCCCTGGAGGAGGAGATAACTTCCAGACAACACAATATTTACAAGCAGATTTCCTTTCTGTGTCAGCGGAAAGTTGCGAACACGCAGCCCATACTGAAGACCTTTGCCCTTTATCTAAGAAATAGCCCTACCCAGCTGGACACGAATCTTTCAACCTGCTGTTAATCCTTTCTTCAGAGACCGCAAGAGGCAGAAGCGACCCGATTTTCTTCACCTTTGCAACGGGCATCCTTGAAAGCAATGGATGGTTGACTTCTCGCCAGTGTTAGGGGAAAAAATTAAGCCACTATCAAACCTTCACGCAGCCTTCAGGCTGCGTGACTGACCATGGACACCTACGGCGGCAGAAGGACCGATATCATCGGCTGCCGTACCCTGTCGCTCAGATCTGTGCTGTTGGGATGAGGAGCCCGGCCGGTCTGCCGGAGCCGTCGGGCAGTGGCGTGAGGAGCGGAACGTGAGGAACCTCGCCTCACGGGCCATGCCCCCTCCAGCTCCGGGCATCGTCCCTGCCTCAGATGTGTTTCCACCTCATTCCAAGCTCCTCGTGCCTCGGCAGCTTCAGGTCACCTTTTTGAGGTAAAAACTTGCCATTTCTCAGGTTCAGGTGGTGTTAGGGGGGCCCTCCCGAGGAGAGCGCTCCCCTCCCGGGGTGAGCCAGCAGCCGCCTCCCAAGCACCCCGAGGCGCAGCACGGAGTTACCTCACCTCGGGAGGGGGCCGGAGAAACGCCCGCCGCACCCCCAGAGGGCACCGATAAACGCTTCGCTCCCTTCTCCTCCGCCTAAACGCTGATCCACGGCCGGACGGCCCGCGGGGCCTAAGGCCGCGGCCTACCGAGGCGCGACCTCTCCCGGCCGCCTCCCGGGCCTCGCCCGCCCGCCTCCGCCGCTCCCCGGCGGGGTTCGGTAGGAGAAGGCGGAGCGCGCAGGCCCGGCCCCGCTCGCTGGGCGGAGGCAGGCGGGGCCCGCGGTGCGGCCTTGTAGGCCGGGAGGGGCGCCCCGGGCTGGCGTGGCCCCGCAGGCCGCGCGGGCGGCGCCGGGCCTGGGGAGCCGGGGTCGGGAGCGGACCCGGGGGAGCGGGCGGGCCGGGGCGGGAGCGGCCTTGCTAGGCCGAGGGTTGCCGCCAGACCCCCCGGCTCGGGTTTTCCCATTGATCTGGAGCCCGGAGTCCCTTTCGAAGGGGGGCTCGGGAGAGCGGTTGCCAAAGAGGCAGGTGGTGTAGAAAACACCTTTTTTGAGATGGAATTTTCATTGCTTTATCTGCAGCCCAAGTGCCCGTTTTGCTTGCTGATCATTTGCGAGGGGCAGAAAGGAAAAAAAAAAAATCACGCCGGTGATGCAGACCGAGCATTACTTTTTCAGAATAAATAAAATCAAATGTCATTTAGGTAAAGGGAATGCATTTTACTAAGAAAATAGAAGACCAGAACACACATTTCAATAGAGTTACAACATTATACAGGAGAAAAAAAAAACCCAACCAGTTCACATTTAAATACAAATTTCGTTTCAGCTGAGCAATGACCCTCTCCAGTAAAGCCAACCCTGGACGGACGAGGCCAGAACTTGCTCTCACAAGCACCCCAGCAGAATTTGTTAATTTGCATAAGGTAGAGATGGTTAAGATAAAAATAAATGTAAGTTATTTTGCCATTTCATTTCTCCACAAAACTGGCCGTCTTACTATGCTTGTGTAGTCCTAAAAGTATTTTTACTTCCATTAGAAAGGAACTGCTTAAAGGATGGATGAGTCCCAGGTACTCGGGGAGCTCAGTTCGTCCAGTGCCCACTTCGTGAGCGGGGAATATAAACACACACCCCGGGGCTCCGGCACCGCGACCCCAACGTCTGATGCAAGAGAGCTTTTCACGTGAGCTGTAGCCGCGGTCCACCGTGCCACCAGGTACCGGATTCCCCACGTTTAACGTAGCTGCTAGCACGTGTTCCTCCGGAGCAGGCTGCGTCCTCGCCGCATGCTGCAATTCGGGAAGCGACGGCAGGGAGCAGAGGTCTAGAGCGCGCTGAATTTTCCTCGCCGTTCAGCCAGAACACCTGCAGGTTTCTCAATACCACGGTCATGTGTATTTTGGGAGTAGGTAGGTAGGGCAAGGTAGATCTGTACAGAATTAGATGTCCCTTCACCAGCGGCAACTGAATTACAGTGCTCAAACTCAGCTGTCAAGCGGGTGCAATTAGAGCTTTGCTCCAGATTTTCTCCTTGCTCCGGTATTCAGTGTAACACCAGTCCCTGCCCGTTACGTACGGCTGTTATGAAATGGGATAGCAGTACGCGTCATCGTAAAAGAAGTCCAAAAACATCAGTAGTTTTCTTAAACTCAGGAACAGTGCTTCGAGCTGAGACAGAGCAGAGTCCCAACAGTACTGTTCTTACAGTCCGATCCGAGGGGCCCGTCGGTACCTGTACCCCAGTGACACAGGTGCTCACATCCGCACCTTGGAAGTCAAGGACACCCGGAGCAAGTGAAAGAAGACAGCTTGGATTTACTCAGGCCCAGCTGAAGTAAAATTCACAGTTGTGGCTATACAATAGTGATCCCCATTCTCCTACAGGAGTAGTCACTAAACAGGGCAGCTAACGAGAAACTAAAAGGTGTATCATTTATCCTTACAGTTACTACTTTATCCCCTCCTGCAAAACAGCGTGCTGGGAAAAAACAGTACAAAGACACGCACCTACCACAGGAAACCTGTTAAAACACCGATCTGCATGTGAAGTGTGGTTTCATTTTGGGCTTGGAAAACAAACACAACACCATGAAACATCACTGTCCACAAACATAACCAAGACCTTAGGTGAGGAGTCACCTCTGAGTTTTAAAAAATCTATCAGACACAACATTTTAATAGTCTTCCTCTACAGGTCAATTGTTGGCACGCGGGCATACGCTTCAGGAACACACAAACCTTTGTAACATCTTTGAACAAGAACACACGTATTTAACAAAAAAAGGCTGCGCTCCCTCTGCTACCTTTCTTCTACTGCCCCAGACATTTCTAGACATTGCTGTCACGAGGCTCAGTCCTGCTCCTGTTGACTTTAAGGAAGCAAGCCTTGGACCGGTCCTGGAAAAGACTGAGCTACGACCTCAGTGGGAGGTTCTGATCCTCTCAGAAGTGTTCTGCACATCCAGAACATCATCCACACAGGAGAGACACGAGAGACAGGCTTCTATACCATTCGGAGGGCAAAAGTCCCCAGGGCTGTGGGAAGAGCTACACCACCGGTCGCCCTTCAGGCGACAACAGTTTTTTAAAGAACATCATAAACTTAACGCTATGTAGCATTACAAAACGCATCCTGGCAACAAGTTTTTCCCTTTGCACGCTGCATAAGAGAATGTTCTGCATAGACAAAGATCGGTAAATGCTTTTGAATAAGCCAGCAAATAGAAAAACATCCGGTTAAGTTGAATATGGAAAAGGATACTGTGGTTCCTTACTAAGCGGCAAGATTAGCAGTTGTAATTAATTCAAAGATTAATTAGATCTGAAGAATACACAAAACCGAAGATAATTATCTATTTTATATATATTAAAAAAAAATCTGAAAAAGATGAAAGGGAGAGTGAAATGCACTTAAAACTTTGTGAGCTGACACGTTACCTGTTGCTAATGGAAAACAATGGCTATACATTAAAGGTAAAATTCCACCATGTCTATACTGCAAGCTACAGATGATCTACAGAACCTAATTAAACAACGTCTGCGGGTACATATGCATAGATGAAGTCTAACTGGTACCACTTAGCTGCTGTAACTGGGACAGGTTACAGAGAGACAGCCAGGCCTGCTCTGCTCTAGGGCTGCGACACGTCTGCAGCCCCATCAGGGAAGGGCTGTATCGTCACTGGAGCCTCTGAGCTGCCTAAAGACTGATTTTGCCTCACCTGTCCAGCGGGATTTGCAGAAAAATTATGAGGGAACATTTCTACTTGGGGAAAATCCCACCGCTAGCCAGGTCCGAACAACCTCTCTCGGCATCTGCTTTAAAGACAGCAGGGAGCCTGCGCCAGGAAGCGAAAGGACTGCACTTCACAAACCGGGCATCTTCCCTCAGCTTGACAGCAGCCACTGCGAATTTCCTGCGCGGGAGCTAGCTCCCTCTGGGAACCGAAAACACTCCTGCCCGGAGCAAGACTCCTGCTGCGCCCAGGGAACGCTATCTTCCCAGGCGCCAGGTTTTCCTGAGTACTATCAACGCCCACTGATTATGAACCATGACTGCACTTCTGGCCTGAAAAAAAAAGTAATAATCAGACTGAACAGATGGATGCAGATCTTTATTTCGTAAGACGGAGTTGTATTTACGGACCGACTGCCCTGCCTCTGTGATCATTCTCAGCCGGGACACAAGATCAGTGCATGGGATGTTGTGGTTACTCGTCTGCCTAATTAGTACGTTGGCAGAAGCGAGGAAGTGTGCGTGCCCAATATACTTGAATCCAATGATGCAGAACTCCACTGACACACTACAACAGGCTTCAGCTAGAGCTGAATTTTCGGAAGGTAAAAATAATTTGTACACTAAATAAATAATTTCTCAGTAAGATCACAAATTTAAATACAATAAAAACCAGGCATAGCAAAAATAGATGAAAAAAGCCTTCTTTGTAAAAACATCATATGTGCGTGTTGGTCTTTTTTTGTACATCTACTTACATACACAGGTTGCAAACCACGCACGTCGCCCAACTTGGCGATGTAGCATTTCGAGCCCCACCAGACAGCACTTTACCATGGTTTGAATACGCAGTCTTTTCCCCACATAGCTATTTTCTGCGTTTATATAAACAGTCTTCTTTCCTCACTTCAGTAAAGCCTCACCCAAGTTCACTCTTCTTTTTCTCTAATACACAAACTTCACTTTAAAATCAGAGACCAGGCAGTAAGCGACAGAGACCACGTCCAAGGGGGTTCAGAGACTATTTTCCCTGTTCTGTTTTGGCCCCGTTCTGTGAAGACTGCATTTTCCAATATAAACGATATGAGAGAGGTGCTTGCTGAGCAAGCTTTACTTCATCTCTTTGGATTCTGGCTTCAAGTTTGCCAGTATAGCCCTTTTACATCTAGCTATCTATTTATTTTTGTCCTTTTGTTGCCTTGATGCAGCAAACTGTGGAACAGCACATAATATTTACTTCTGTTCCTGACATACCGTTGGTTTTTGTTACACAGAGCAGATTTAGAGAAGTCATAGACTGTGACTATCACTGCATGTCCTTGCCTGCTGATGGAAAGTCACGGAGGGCGCTCAAACCTGATATGAAGGAAATGAAAAAGGAATGCACATCGTGGGATCTGTATCAAATGTGCAGTGCTGTTCATTGCAAGGAAAAAATTCAACTCACAATTTTTGTTCTCAAATAAAAATCCTGACAAACCTGTCAAGGGAGCAAGGGAGATGAAGCGATCAGCTTAGAGATTTTAAGCATTAGATCTTTCAAACCCTGTATTCAAACTGAACTGAATATACTGTACTGAGACCACAAGAAACACTCAAACTTCTGGAAATGTGCGTGTCAACAGCTGCCGGTACAACTTTCCGTTTCAGCTCCATCAGCTGCGCTGGGGGGGGCTTTGTTCAAAGTGGCAAGTGAGTCCGCTTAGGAGTCTCTGAGTCAGCGATGTCATGAAAACATCACACACAAGTCTTTTTGTGAGAACAAGGGTATGCAAAGGAGAAAACAATTTAGCTTACAAGAAGCACAACCTTGGAAAAAAATTAACAGATGAAATAAAAATCCTTTGGTACATCACCTTGGAGCCCACTGCAGAAAATCTCCTTGTAAAAATCCCCAAAAGATTTCTGCAGATTACTTCAGATCCTGCCTTTACCTGATATAATTCATTATGCAAAAGCGTAGCCTTCTTTTTAAAAGCTATTAAGTGATTAATATTATTTTCAGGCTTTTCAAGGACAATTTTAACCGGTTCACATTTTTCCTGATCATTTCACACAACAATGAAAACACGAAATACAAACATGGCTGCAGATTCCCCACGTGCTCACTTCGTTGCTCCTCAAAGCACGTGCAAAGAAACAGAGCAGCCAGTGCCACAAGGAACGGGCATCTTTAAACATCAGACAAAACAGAAAGCCCATCAGACTGTGAAATTTGTTTTAAGCTGTCCTTTTTTTTTTTTGACAAATGCTCTCTGGTGATGTCACAGACAATGCAGTGTGATAACACCAGGACAACCAGAAGACTGATTATTAAAAGCAGAAATAAATCATTCTGGAAATCGGCAGTGATGAGAGAGCTATAGTTCATCATCAAACACACGTAGCTAAAATATCGTTACTGGAATTCTTTAGTGTGGTGCGGGCTCTAAGCTAGAAATGCAATGTCATTATTTAAATTCATTTTGGAGAGGGCTCTCATTCCTGTGACGGATGCCATCATCCATATAGTTCACCATGTACTTGAGAGAGTGGGGAGAAATCTACGTCAAGTGAACAACAGGGTAGAAGGGGAAAAAAAGACAACAAAATTAGCAAAAATAAATTACAGGACTCAAAGATCATGACTTAAATTGGTCTGAAAAAGGGATCCCTGCAGAGTAGAAGATACTGCCTGAGGAGCGCGACCTTCTGATGCATCAGTGAACCTTAGATTCAGGCCAGTCATACACATCTGGCATGAAGGATTCGTATTCGTAGGTCCAAACCTTTGATCGAATGTAACGGTTCTTGTCTGCAGGTTCAGGGTAATGGAAAGCCATGTTGTTTGCGTACAAAAATTCCATAACCTGGAAAGTTAAATCACCATGCAGTTTGTACCTTTCACTACAGTCACACAACATCCACGCTTCTCCTACAATATGTTTAGGACTCACAAAGACCAAAGTCCTTTTACAATTCCCGAATGCCTTACCACGGATCTGAAAATCTAATTTCAGAAATCAAAGGACCGTAATTTTGGCCTGTCATCAATGCAAAACTGAAGCACCCAACAAACCCAAGATTTCTGTAAGTGTCTCTTACTAAAGGCACAAAGAGCTGGGTATTTTGCGCCCAAGCACCTAGTGTTTGAGGGTGCTGCTGTGCAATTCAGCAGGTTAATGCACACATAAACCACTTCTAGTACAGGCCACTTTTATGCTTCATACTCACCTTGACAGCAATATAAATAGAAACTTCCCTGATATTAGACAGTGGAGGATAAAGCCTTCCTTGTGCAAGTTCTTCATCAGTCAACTGTTCTGCCAATGCCTGAGGTAGAAAAAAACTCTAAGTTCTATGTCCTGCATCCCGAATGGGATCAGTAACATGCTAAAACACCCGAGAGAAACATGTTGCAGTGTTCTTACTACTAGAGTGCTCCCAAAGCACTAGAATAAGGCACTCCAAATCTCAAAATCCTCACAGATCAACTCTTCAGTCTGTGCTCACGTCAGCAAATTCTGCTTGTAAGCATTTCGCAAAGTAAGATCGTCTTTTTTTGGAGGCTGAACTACCCACAACCACGGAAGTTAAAAGAGCGCAACACGCCTGCAGGACTGCAGTTTGTGTTGGGCCAGCTGATTCACTGGCTACTCCGACGTGGTAGGTGCTCCTGCTCCGGTGTGGAGAGGCATGAGAAGACGGGAGCCTGGGGGCCACGTGCATCCCCGACCGCAGCATCAGCGGTGGAACACGGAGCGGGGTGGGAGGAGGTGGCAGGCCTCCTGCCACACCTACGAGGCTGGGAGGCAGCTTACACGTGGACACATTTCCTATTTGGGTGTTTGCTTTCTGGATGGAAAAATAAATTTGCAATGAAAGCCGGCATTTTTCACAATTTTCTTTGATCCAAATCCATTTTTTTTCCATTGGGGAGGGATAAAACCAACAGAAATCAAACAGGAAATCATAGAATTTGAACAAGATTTGAGAAATTGCCCATCATGTCATCTCATCCACTGTCATGTCAGAAGCCACAGCCTACTCTGCTTCCACACTTACCTTAGCAGCTTCTAGGAAAACCTTATCACTAATATGCCGAACACTGCTGAGGATCACAGCGAGAGCCACGCCTACAATAAAATTATTGCCAATTAGGGCCACATCATTTTAATATATGCAGCCTGCTGCCGAGAAGCTGCGAGTCATCTAGAACGTTATTTTTCAAAAACCTTCCCATAGCTTTCTACGCACATTCGCAAAACTATTACCATGTGTGCTAGTCGTTTACCATAATAGGTGGCTTTTGACAAGGGGCTGCAGCTTAGCAGCTCACCGAGGAAAGGGAGAGAAAGGGGAAGGCAGAGAAATATCCCTAGTGCTTCTCCTGTACCCTCACTTGTGCAGACGTAACTTCACGAGCACCATACTTATACTTATTTTCTCCTTCCCTCCCAAAACAAGCAGAAGAACCTATAATGCAGCAGCTTTCAAAGCCTTTAATAACACCCTTCTGTTTGCTTAGAAATATCCAGTCGGGTGAGCTCGTTGTGTGCACGTTGCCTATGTAGCTGCACATGCCTAACGTCCGTCCTTAACTGATTTTCTTTCATTCATTCATTCTTCTGACCAAATCCTCAGCTTTAAATGCCGGTAACAGCTCTGCATGCTGCTTCCCTAACTGCGCCTAGTGTAGCAAGGGAACCCCAGAAGAGGTGCTAACGGCCTAGTCTTAAAGACCAAAAGAAGCCAATTTCATTTGTTACCTGGAAAAATGTAAGCATTGTTTCCTTGGCCTGGTTTGAAGGTTCTTCCATCTTTCAGAGTCACCAGCTCGAAGGGACTGCCACTGGCAAACAAGCAACGGCCCTGTGAAACAGAGGAATATTCAGTCAGGCAGCGTCTAAGGAGCCAACAGTGCGGAGCAATACAGTCACTATGAAATACAGGGACACCAGAGTCCTACAGCTCCCGGTCAGCTCCGGGACTGAGTCAGGAAGGTACGTGAGCACACAGCCAAATGCAAAAAGGCAAACGGCCCTACTGAATGCAACGGGATTCAAGACCATACTTAAATCCCTTGCTGACTCGATTTCTACAATCCCAGAATGACACCCACCAAAACTCACCCTTTCCAGGAGAGCTTGGAAGAGATACAAGCACCAGTAAGGACCTGCATGTTTCTGCAGCTGCAGAACACGCAATGTTTCTGCAAACATCTGGAAAGCAAAAGGGGCAAGCACGCATGCTGAATTACACCATCAGGCTGTGCTGCGGTTCAGCAAGACCTGGACAGGCTGGAGAGTTGGGCAGAGAGGAACCTGATGAGGTTCAACAAGGGCAAGGGCAGGGTCCTGCACCTGGAGAGGAACAAGCCCATACATAAGTACAGGCTGGGGTGGACCTGCTGAAGAGCAGCTCTGCAGAGAGGGAGTGAGAGCGCTGGGGGACAACAGGTTGACCATGAGCCAGCACTGTGCCCTGGCTGCCAAGAAGAGCAGTGAGATCCTGGGGTGCATTAGGAGGAGCGTGGGCAGCAGGTCGAGGGAGGTTCTCCTTCCCCTCCACTCTGCCCTAGTGAGGCCTCATCTGCAGTGCTGTGTCCAGTTCTGGGCTCCCCAGTTCAAGAAAGATGAGGAGCTACTGGAGAGAGTCCAGCGGAGGGCTACGAGGATGAGGAGGGGACTGGAGCATCTCTCCTATGAGGAAAGGCTGAGGGAGCTGGGCTTGTTCAGCCTGAAGAAGAGAAGGCTGAGAGGGGACCTTAGAAATGCCTCTAAATATCTGCAGGGTGGGTGTCAGGAGGACGGGGCCAGACTCTTTCCAGTGGTGCCCAGCGACAGGACAAGGGGCAACGGGCACAAACTGAAGCAGAGGAAGTTCCAGCTGAAGATGAGGAAGAACTTCTTCCCTCTGAGGGTGACGGAGCCCTGGCCCAGGCTGCCCAGGGAGGCTGTGGAGTCTCCTTCTCTGGAGATATTCAAGCCCCGCCTGGACGCGGTGCTGTGCAGCCTGCTCTGGGTGACCCTTCTTGGGCAGGGGGTTGGACTGGGTGACCCACAGAGGTCCCTTCCAACCCCTGCCATTCTGTGATTCTTTGATTGTGCAGCTTTCTAAGGAATGGAAGCAATCTAGTTGCTTTATCATTCATTGTTCTTTAAGACAACAATGACTTAGAGGAACTACTCCCACACAAAATAAAGTACTTGTGTGTTAACCATTATTATAACCATAACCATGTATGAGGAACCATGGCCACAAGCCAGGACCCACCACTGCAGGGACTGTACCAAGACAGCTGAATAATGGCCGCTTCCAAAAGAAGACAGAAATAGAAGTACAGTAACAGAAGCTCACTTGTTTGCGGATGGGTGGGAGGATGAAGGGAGGGACTGCTGTATCACACTTCTGTTGCCGAGAGCTCTGAGAGGAGTGCATAATGCAGCGTGCTTATTCTTCCTTGGAGAAGAATTTTAATCACCATGAAATATTAAAACAAATCCAGAGTTTGGAGCGTGAAATATACCCTCCAGCTAAATGACCCTTTCCTCAAGCAGTAAAACCCCTGTAAACAACAAGTCTTCACTTTCTTTTGAGTAACAGTTTTAATTACATTACCCTAAAATACTGAAGTCTTGCCAGGACCACTACATTTGAAAAGAAATTACCAAAGAAGCTGAAGACTCAGGAACTATGTTTGAATGTTAGGGCACACCCATGACAACAGCCTTTTTGTGGAGGGAGCAAAACACACAGATGCATTTGAGGACAGGACCAACAGACAACGCACATTAAAACACAACAGCCCACGCAGTACAGAGGGGCAGAGAGCACTGAAGCATCATCAGGCTTTTACAGGTGCCATCTAGTGGAAAAAGAATAGGGAACAGAAGGTTAGTGGTGGTATCTTTGGTTCCTTGCTGACTCCCTAGTGTAGCCTAAGATTTCACACCAGCTAGGATTAGGCTGACAGCCTGAGGCCAGGGGACACATGGGGCTGACAGCTCTGATCCCTAAAAGTCTGACAAACTTTGTTAATTAAGTGACAAAGTAAGTGAAGTCAGAGAGGATTTTCTAGGTAGTTGCTGTATCTTGAAGGGAAGAATATTATACATTTTGAAGGGCAAACTACGGGCAAACCAAGTACGTTTCAGAGAACTAAAGAGTATTATGAAAACAAACATTAGATAAGGAGAAAAGTCTAAAGAGCCAGAAACATTACTAAATTTATTAATATGGACTGGAACAAAATTACACCCATTCATTTACTGAGCAGTAATATTTTATTGTCCAAATAACCCATGTCTATAAATAATAACTTACGGAAAATCACTAATAAAAATGACATACGGCTCCAATACAGGGGAAAAAAACAAAGATCCTCTCTCCATTTGGCACAGACCTTGTGCACTAAGCTCACACAGCTGCTTCAGCAAAGACACGTTACCACACCTGAATCTAACCAGCACCATCTTGCTTCTGCCTCTGATAGCGACAACTACCCTGAGGTCCAACTCCTTGGGATTCAACACACAGCCATGGGGAACAAGCGAGCCTCTTCCCCTAAGACATCCACTGCTTGTTGATATTCTATAAAAAGTGCAAGCAAAAATCAGGCTAATTCTCCCTCTAACAGTGCTGCTGGCCTCCTTCAGCCATCAGAGATGCCAGTAGTTTTTGCATTTATTTATGCCAGCTAAAGGCTTGGCTGTATAGCTATTGTTTACTTTCTGTCCAAGATACTGGAATTTAATTTTGTATATTGAAACACGGCCTAACTCACTATTCTGGCTAATGCAGGGTATCTAAGAGATGTCAAACCATCTTCATTTAAACGTGTTCTTGTTGACTGTTAAAAGCTAAGGTCTAGATTTTGTCCAGAGGCCGTTATTCCTGCCTAGGGCTCACCCTGGACCTGCAAATCTCTGTAGCAAGAGCTCCCTCCAAGCTGACAGGCCCAGTAACACAGAAGAGAATCTGGGTGCCAAGTGGAGACGATGGAGTTCTACCCTTCCTGGTGTGAAGCCAACACCACTGAGGTTGCAATGCTGGAAACTGAGCCACACTGACAGTGGAAGGAAAGGGTTCACAGTTCTGCATCAAGAAACAAGGAAAGATCTCCACCCACTCCTTTTCACATATGAGTTGCTTGATTGGGACTGTATCAAAAAAAAAAAGAAAGGGAAAAAAGAAGTCTCTTCACCAGTCCCCCCCCTGAAGTCCGCAGGCAGGCCCTGATCACAGCGAGCTGGAGTCTACAGCATCAAGGACAGGCATTACCAGCCAGTTCCAAGTGTTAAAGCTCACGCTCTGTCTGCCTGATGCTCTCTTGCAGATGACATGGGTTTTACATAAAAAGTTGTGCAGAAGGATAAAAGATTTACTTCGTTAAAGGTAAAACCAAGGTCTGGATGCGCTGGCGATAGCGTTATCAAAAAAAGACACCCCAACATCCAACCCCGCTGAGCACCCCACAGTGTAGTGCCTTTGAGGTAAGAGTGCTGGACAAGGTGTGTTTCCTCTTGGTTCGCTCCATTTGAGGTTTGGTGGTGCCAGCGTATGACACATGGACATTGAAAGAGGGGAACGCGAGGACAGACGGTCACCTCAGACTGCTGTACTGGAGGCACAGGTCTTCACGGGTCACTGTGAACGATACGAGTTCTGACCTGCAGGCACTGGGAAACGACCGAGTGCAACGCAGAACTCCTGGACTGATGGAAGGTATATTGCCTGCCTCAAGGACCTTACTCAGCCATTACATTTTAAAGGTTGCACCTAAGTCCCTGTTTTGATGTTAAAATGCTTCTTTAAAACCAAAAATAATTAGAAAGTGTGGTGGGAAACAGTTAACTGACCAAAGCTATGAAACAGTACCTAGTGGCCACTCTTTTAAAAAGTAGTAACAAGATTTAGGCTATTTTAGGCTTTGCAAAATGTCATTATTCAAAAATCCAGACTTCTTTTCAAATCACCTCCATTTACTTTTGCCACAAGACAAGAACGAACCGTATCATTATGTCAAGAAATCCAAGTTACAATAAAATCATTTGAGTTCTTGCATTCTTGCAGCCAGTAAAGAGTTCTACCAAAGTGCCATTAGGTCGACATTTCTAAACATCACATACCTCTGTTAATGTATACGCTTCCTCTGCTGTGCATTCAGCTTTCACTGTAGGGTTACTTAGTGCAAATATTATGGGCCGCTCATTGATAGCGGCCATTGCTTTGATCACATCCTGAGAGAAGAGCCGCCCAGCTCCTGCAACTCCTGAGGTAAACGGAAGCACAGGAAAATAGAATCAATACTTGACTGCCTCAGGGCAGATGACAGCAACTGTACATTAAGTTCACATCACCCCCGAAGGAGATGGGAGACCAGGCACTGCTCTGTTAATGGCTGGTTAAAATTCTCATTTTCACAGGAACATCTAATTACCAGGCTCCAAAAGCCTATTCTACGTGATTTTTTGTATTGATCTGTGTAAAGAACACTTATTGCTGCCCTGGATAAGCAAGTGCGAACTCCAGGCTCGCCACAGATGATTCATCCGAGCTGGGTGTTAACTGTGCCATGCACATTCCTTTGATATTGGCATTTCTGGCTACAACCAGACACGTAGGTACAAATACATAAAAACGGTACATTTGTACACCAGCTACAAACTTCAGGGTAGCTACTCAGCCAAAAACACTTATATTTTCCAAATAAATCACGTGCAAAGGAAATTGCAGAGTTGTACCAGGAAAATCCAGTCTGAACTCTGCAGACAGCCACGGTTATAAATCAATACCTATGTATGTCAGTGACCTAATAGGTATTGGTGATCTGCAGTAAAAAACAGCTCCTTCGAGCCATGCTGCTGGCAGATTCTGGCCAGAGAAGCTAACTGGGGGAAGGAAGATCAGAAAAAAAGTAATTTACTCAAGTTAGGGAACTCCTGTAGAGCAGAAAATGCAGTGGTGGTGACTGCTCTCTGCCTTGCTGCTGGTGTAGGGAACGGGTCTGGGAAAAACGTGTTTTTTTCTTCCGGCCTCTTAGAGCCCTCCACTACAGTTTCAGTTCACTGTGGCCACGCAGTCCCTTAGAATATGCTCAGAGTTTTCTAAGAAAGGTCCAACACCAGATGAACCAGGACTAGGGGAAGCAGTTACCGAGGTCACAGGATGCAGGAGCACCACAGCTGCAATGAAGGATGCACCGAGAGCTAACCTGCAGCTCAGTACAGTTGCAAGCAGAAAACTGACCTCACATTTTCATCTTATTTACACCAACAGAAATGCAGATCGCTGTCACCAACCTCCCTGGAGCCACATCAGCAAATTAAATGCAGCATGACAGAGAGACAGAAACAAAAATAACCTTACTTACCAACGATAGCTGAAGGCCGAAGTACATTCACTGCCTCTACAAACGTCTTTGGTATCTGCTCTGGAGCCTGATGCGTAAATGGTTCTTGATTGGAATCTACCTTTTGTTCTCGGCCCTATAGATAAAAAGTTAATTCTTTTTGTGAGAAGGACACAGAAAGCCCTGGCCATCCACACTGTGGTATTTCAAGGCATTTGGTGCACCCCTACCTGAACCAGTAAACCGTATTTGTCAAACATCCATATCCTCCGGTAGGCTTCCTCAGCAGAAACCCCGCTTTCCATCATAGCCATAACAATGAGGTTTGCAATTCCCAGGGCGGCCTTGTGGATAAAAGGACTTTGATTTTTAACAAGTCACAAAAGAGGTCAGTCATCACGAACACCACCCTGTTCAAGATGCCCACAAAAATCATTTGGTCAGTCAGCTCTGACACACAAGCAGTGTTTGCCTAGACAGAGACAGACTCCTGGGATCCACAGTGTCACATCTTCAAGCAAAAGAGAGAGGCAGCTCTTTGGGGTGCTGTGTGCCCATATCTGTACCGGTTCAGCAGCCACACTAAGGCAGTCCAACCAGACAATAACAACAAGCTAGTGCTGCAGCCCTCCTTGTCAAGAAAACACGGTCTAGCGTTTCGTGCCCCACTGCTTTCCAAAACGCTCTCAGCTCCCACTGCATCTGATAAAGGCCTTGCAAGCAGAGGGCAGAAAGTGGATGCCAGCAGTGCTTCCCTCCACGTTCCTTCTCTTGGCTTGCTGCACGTGCTGCTAACTTTGGCAGGAGAAATAAGGTAGAGGAAGTGCAGAGCAGGGCTCAGGCAACAGCACAGCATTAGCCAATTACTGCAATCAGGACCTTCCCCAGCTGGAGAAATTTTCAGCTAATTAAGTTATTTTGTCAGCACCATAGAAGCAATTTTGCTGATATACCAAGCAGCATAGTGCTGGTCCTGACCCTGCTGTCCCAGCAGCTTACTAGTGTCAGCTGCAAACAGCCACTGACATAATTTCCCCCCTTTCTTTGTAAATCATAATTTTACAGTATGTTCCCCTTCGACTATGCACCAGTCCCTGATGCTTTTTTTAAGTCCATGTGAGAAAGTGAAAAACTTGAGTCCTTGCAAATGTTGAACACCTTTCAAATAATCATCTTTAAGAAGGCAGTCTCTTCTGTTCATGTATTTCAGCTGGCCTTCCGTATAAACTCCTGCAATTCATAGAATGTGTATCTCCACAAGCCCTACAGAACCAGAAAATATGCAGTTAAATCTCTTGTTGCTCTACAGGCCTGAAGAGAACCCACCTCTCCTGCTCCAAGGAACAGCACTTTCTGCTCTACAAGTGGTTTACCAGTGGCTTTCTGTGCTGCCAGCAGTCCTGCCAAAGCCACCGAAGCTGTCCCTGTAAAAGCAGTACAAATCTAAAGTGAGCTGAACAGATCCACATGGCATATACATTTCTGCATATACATTAAGGAACATAAGCAAAGGATATACCTTGAATGTCGTCATTGAAGGTACAATATTTCTCTCTGTATTTTCTTAAAAAGCGAAAAGCGTTGTGGTTTCCGAAGTCTTCAAATTGGATAAGTGTGTTCTGGCCATACCTACAGAACATGGCAAATATTCCTATCACCAGACAAATAAAGAAATGCAGTTGTTTTAAAACAAATCCTGCACGTAATCAATTATCTTTGGAAAGAAGATGTCCTCAGGCCTTTCACTGCTTAAAACAGTTCCATCTCCGTTCTGTGCATATTTAACAGATAACTACAAGCAGCATGTTCCAGGTCACAGAGGAAACCACTACAGAGCCAGAAATACAGCCATGTCTCTTGACTTAGTCCTATCCTTACTCCGTAGATGACTGTTTCAAGGACAGTGTGTAACCGGGGTTTTTTTGGCAGCAGTCTTGGCCATACTTCCGTGCAGGGTATTCAGTGTCATACCTGTCTGTAATGGCTTCCATAAATTCATCAATTAGGTCATCATAGACCTGTGAGCGATCCCTTTTTTGGTACAGGCCCATGTAAAACGGATCTTTTAGGAGTGTCTGAAAAAGAATAAATCAAAGACAGCAGCAGGATGAATCACTTCCTCAATATACACTTTCCAGAGTTCACAGTAACACATTTCACACCAAAGAGACTGTGTTGATACAGCCACTGTAACTGCCTCCAGTCTATATCAATGTTCAGTAATTTCAGCTGGCACTTGAGGTTGGTGATGGCTGCTTTTAAAATGGAACAAATCAATACTGTGAACAATAAACTGCTTTAATAAATGTGACTCACATTTCCAGCTGCTTAAAGTCAGGTCAACCTGACCATTATTTTACAGTGTTCCAGCTATCGAACTACTTCCAAACATAGCATTTCACTGACAAATTAACTGGCCTTTCTCAATCACTTATATGTAACTGTCTAGTGAATTCCAAATCACCCTTACATAAAATATTTGGTTTCATCTTAAAGTGCTCAAATTCAAATCTTCTCTTCAGGTACTAAACAGTCCTAAATAAATAATTTCCATAGGGATAACTTATGGCAGGCAAATTTCAGTCAAACTCACTGTATTATCAGTTCCAACGTCGATGCACACAGGCAAGCATTTATCTGGATGTATTCCTGCACAGGCTGTATACAAACACAGTTTTCCTACTGGAATTCCCATGCCGTACACACCAAGGTCTCCAAGACCCAATATTCTTTCTCCATCAGTGACGACAACAGCCTGAAAACAAAAGCAGGTAAATGAGGTACAGTTACTGGCACTGATAAAGTTTAGAGCAACACCAGCTGTGTTTTTTCCAGGCAAATATTCAGGTTATGTTTGTACAGTTAAACGAAGAAGAGATTACAAGGAATTTTACTTCAAGCACTAATGCTTAATGTTAGAATCTGCTATGCTCCTTTTCCTTTGCTGAAAGCCACTGCCCACATCCCTGAAAGCTAAGTGGGAAGGATCCAAGCCGCTGTGTGGAACAGCAGCTTGTAACTTGGGTCTATGATTTCCACTTGTAAATCCAGACATCAAGAATTTCAGGTAAGTGTCATTCACCTCACCTCCCTTTGTTGTTCTTGACCCAGCTGGGTCATACAGGTTTTAATGGCAAAATTTGGGCCTCCCAACTACCACTTCTGCATCCTAATTTGAGGACAAGATCACCTCTCCTACTACTGTGTAACACAGTAAGTAAGACCCAGAGGTGCACCCCCTAAAAAGCGGAATAACGAATAAAATAAACATTTTGGTAAGTCTAGTTCTCATCATCACTGTTTACTCAAACCACGAACCTCATATTTAGGATAAACCACTGCTCTTCAAGCCACGCATTATCTTCATTAGCTCCACTTTGCCATCATACTATTTAGATTACCATGAAATACTAAGAAATCTTAAGGTCAAGCGAGATTGGAGAATAACTAGAAAAAAAAACTGTACAGTGGCAGTACCTTAACGTCGTTCTCTGGCCAGTTGTTCACAATTGACCTGATATGGCCTCTGTCTGAGATAGAAATAAATAACCCTCTGAAAGAAAAAAAAACAAGGCAGATATATTTTATAGGTAGCAATTTGAAATTTCACCTGGCTTTGTAAAACTAAATGCCAAAGAGTACAATTTTCTTAAAACTGAAAGCATTGCAATCGCTGACATAAATTACTCAAAGGACAATTTCTAATGCACAAGTCTATTCGGCTACTTTGATGCTCTAAAATAAGGATACAGAAAAAATGCTTTTCATGATGCTACCTTCATTTTACACTACTATGGACATTCACCTTTAGTACTCCTCTAGGGCAAAACACCTCTGGTGCTAGCATCAGACACGACAGGATCTACGCTCCCCTGTGAGGACACGAGAAGGGAACATGATCTGAAGCCTGGCTTTACCTTAGTAAATCTCCATTCATGACATTACACGAGGTGAGGGGAAGGAAAAGAAAGGAAAGAGAAAGACAGGGACTGAGCACACTGTCTTCTCCAAGACCAGCATTCCCACTGCTGACTGCTCCTCTGTGGGAACACGGGAGGGGAGGCAAAGGAGCTGAGGGGAAGAGCAGAAATACCCGTGTTTCTTCTGCTCAGGCAAGCCCTCGGTGGTTAGGAGAAAAGGGGGCATGAAAAGCTCAGCAGAGGGGGTAAAAGGTAAGTTACCAACACTTGGGAAGTGCTGATTCTGGGAAAGAAAAGGGCACATCCTGAGTTCCTACCCATGCTGCTGCTTACTGCACGGACAACTACTAGAGGCGCAGGGTTTTCAAGCTGGTCTGTAATATGTAGAAAGAAGAAGAGGAGGAAAGGAAGTATGTGAGAACTAGGAGCACATCTTTCACATCCCCTGCTCCAGATCAGGAGCAAAACCATGAGTTCCTTACTGTCTTTATCACAGCAGCTGCACTACACAGCCAAGTCCTCACGGCAGCGATGGATCGGCCCTTCCTCCGCACAGCACCAAAGCCCTCCAGCGAGAGAAGGCTCTAGAAACAGACTTTGAATTGCAGTGAGAGCGGCACGGAAACGAGCTGAAATTACTGCCAGTCTGAACCGGGACTATCTGCACTCCACGGACTCTGCTGAGCTATCCTCAGTCAAGCCTCTCCCTGCTTTGCCAACGTCTCTCCTTGCACGCTGCTCCTGCACCCACGATGTCACGCTGTGCTGCTCTGCAGAGCATCGCCAGCATCTCTGCAGCACTGGGACCCTTTGCCACCGGCAGGAACGTGTCAGTCACGGCTTTGATGGAGCTGGCACCGTGGTTCGCCTGAGCTTCCTCCAGCAAACCCGGCGCAGGGGTGTGTGTGCACTCGCTGAATCCAAATGGAAATGAAATAAAACATTTCCAAACCTCAGGCAAGTGTACAGAGAGAATGATAATAAAAGTAGCAGCAGTACATATCTATTATTCTTACTTTGGTCTCCTGAAGATGTGTCCATACTGGGTGCAGGCAAGGCCGACTGTTGGTGTGTATACAATTGGCATTAACCGCTCAATATCATCTTGTAATACCCTATAGAATAATTTTTCATTTCTCTCTTGGATTCCCATTATGTAGATATACCTGAAATCAAGCAAAAGAAAAAAAATGAAAAAAACAAACCACTTGTTTCACGTTTACGCTTATTTAAAAAAAGAAAAATGTCAAAGCAAAACAAAAACTTGCTTCATATTATTTCTTCACGAAATTCCTACTTCCTCTCAGGCTGGGCTTTGAGCACTAAACAAAAGTTGGAAAAGAGAGAGTAGCAGTACTAAAAAGCCGAAATAAAAACACTGGCTAAGACATACCATGCATGCTAAGAAGTTAATAAGCAAATATGCACTGTGACAAAAGATAACCCATGAATTTATTACAGGATGCAGCTGGGAGTCTCATTATTGTTAGAAAAAAAATATCAGTGAAAGAATTTTTCATTCAAAAAAAGCAAGGTCCTGACAGCGAGGTCTTGTTAATCCTAACATTAACACAGTTGTAAAACAAATTAACTCCAAACGAAAAGCTCGTTTTGAAGGACTTAGCTCGGTGCATAACATTAAGCCTGCATTTTTGCAAATTTCCCTACCAATCTACTGTGTATAAATTCATTTTCAGTCTTGCTGACCCGACAACATAAAGATAATGAATTAGTGATTTGTCTTGGGCAACCGGGCGCTTTGCCAATACAGACGACATGACTGCTTCCCATTAGCAAGTGACACGATGTGGATTTAAAAGTCATCTTTTGGTTTTCAGGAAAACAAAAGAGTTTTGATGTGGTCCAGTGAGCCTCCAACCATTCCAGTGCTCCTCTTGCCTTCGGGAGACCGCGTATTTTCACATGCAGATATACATAGGCTTATATGAAAACAGTAACAGGATGCTAAACACATGCCATTCTAAAAAAAAAAAAAATTCGAAATCCTTCACACTTTTTGACCAAACCAGTGGGTTAAACAAAAGATTGCTATAAAAAAAAATTATGTATTATGAACTCACAATTCTAACCCTGTAGGCCCAATGGTCTCCTGGGGTGCATTAGGAGGAGTGTGGCCAGCAGGTCAAGGGAGGTTCTCCTCCCCCTCTACTCTGCCCTAGTGAGGCCCCATCTGGAGTCCTGTGTCCAGTTCTGGGCTCCCCAGTTCAAGAAAGATGAGGAGCTACTGGAGAGAGTCCAGTGGAGGGCTACGAGGATGGTGAGGGTGCTGGAGCATCTCTCCTATGAGGAGAGGCTGAGGGAGCTGGGCTTGTTCAGCCTGGAGAAGAGAAGGCTGAGAGGGGACCTTAGAAATGCTTACAAATATCTGCAGGGTGGGGGTCAGGAAGACGGGGCCAGACGCTTTCCAGTGGTGCCCAGCGACAGGACAAGGGGCAACGGGCACAAACTGAAGCAGAGGAAGCTCCACCTGAACATGAGGAAGAACTTCTTCTCTCTGAGGGTGACGGAGCCCTGACCCAGGCTGCCCAGGGAGGCTGTGGAGTCTCCTTCTCTGGAGATATTCAAGCCCTGCCTGGACGCGGTGCTGTGCAGCCTGCTCTGGGTGACCCTGCTTGGGCAGGGGGTTGGGCTGGGTGACCCACAGAGGTGCCTGCCAACCCCTACCATTCTGTGATTCTGACAATTCCTTTCTAGCAGTAAGGACTGTATACGATAAACACTGGTTTTCACACCTAATTATCAAACCCTCAGTTTACCTTCATTCTCACGTATTTGTCTTGTCTGCGCTAGCTGCCCCTCTTCCCCCTCAATCGTTCTGGGCTCTAGAAACCTGACACCCACATCTTACATATTACAGAAATACATATTAGATATTACATATTACAGCAAGGTTTGCAGCTTTGTTACCGGCTAATTTGTGCAATTCTTTTTGGTTACCTTATCACTACGGAATATAAACAAAAAGCTCCCCAACCTCATTTAGCCACACAATGAATGCGCGATTGATGAAAGCAGTTTTCTGTGCAAAAGTGAAAATAACCTCCAACAACTGAAAAGCCCAGCAGAGGCACAGAAACCTTGTTTCGTTATCCCCATGCAATAGCTTACAGCAATTTCCATTTACTTGCATGACAAAACAAGGCCAGAGGAGTGCTTACTTTTCCAAGGGGTCGGTCATTTTTGCCAAATTCTTGTGGAAGCGTAAGGCTTGGATGTCTTGTGTCTCGATTTTGGGAGGTAGGAGTCCCTGCAAGCCAAGCATCTGTCGTTCATGTAACGTAAAGGCCATACCCTGAAAACAAAGAGAGGTAAGAAATAATTAGCAGTTCTTCCTCTAGCATTTCTATTTATCATGTCTTTCTATTTGCCGTTTCAGACTATCCACTGCATTCTTTTCTCAGGGCAGGTGCCACAGCAGGCAGGGTTTGGATATATTTGCCTCTGCCAGGGTTCTCCTCGTCCTTTGTGGGTATCCCTTTTGACCACAGCTTTTCCACATCTCTCAGACCTCATGCCCTTTGCCGGATTTCACCTTTCTCTGTGAAACTGGAAAACAAGTAAGAGATCCCACTGAAGACAGGCTTAGGTTTAAAAGTAAAATAACCGCTGCTTCTCAAATTGTTTCATAGGAACATAAGGTTGACCAAGAATATGTGGGTTACCCAGTCTCGTCCCTCCAACCACAGATATTTAGTCCGCAGAGGTTTATCTGAATTGCTCCGTTTCCTGCTTTTTTCTACATAATTTTGGTAATCCAGACAGATCCTGAAGTTACTGAATTGCCCTAAGGCTTCCATTGAGATCACAATTCAACCCAAACCCTTCACTTTTACTTAGGGCTAGGACTTAACTCATCTTGAGCTGTAGTGGTCTACTACCAAAAAGGCTCCTTTGTAACAAATTAAGTTTCAGAAGAGTTAAACCACAAAAATATCCCAGCACTTCCATTCTTCTCTGCTTCAAGGTGGATGAAGAGTTTGATTTATTACTATCTAAATACCAATCTGAATTACTTGAAGCCAGATTCAGTAAAACACCTAACATCCTGCTGTGAGTTACCGGCTAGTAGAGACAGACAGGCATCTTCACCGGGCAGTTAACTCCTAAGTGTAACTCTGCAAAACGTTAACTGACCCGAGCCCGGATTCACAGCCAACCCGGCTCAAAGCGCTGACCCCATTTCCGACGGCAGCTGACCCCGCTTGAAGTTTGCCACTTGCGAAAGCGCAAGGATAAATTTCCCTGAGTTCAGTTCATCCAACTGGGTCAGTGCAGCGAATGAGTAAATCGGTATTTGCGAACGCAGGAGCTGCAAACCCAGGGAAGCCTTTGCTGCGCCAAGGCTGCGCGCCCATCCGTGAGCAAAAGCAGAATCTGGAAGGGAAAGGTCTGCTACTTGCAATGTTTCGAAAGAGACGGAAGCAAGAAACACCGGCTCCGCTCACCAACAACCCTTCCTTTGTTTACTAAAGCAGCTAGGTTAAAAAACAAGAGCACATTTTCTCAGACGTCTCCACGCTGAAAGCGGATTCTTACTGCCAAGTTAAAAAAAAAAAAAGGTTTTAAAAAGATAAGGTTTGTTTTATGCCTTGCAATTACACTCCAAATTCCTCCTGTAATCAGAAAAATCACAAGAAAAAAAGAGTATTTTCCCACTTTTAGAATAAAAGACAAAATCAGATTATAATGTATAGACTTCCACCTCTGCTTGTGTTTGAATAGGCTTTCACAGTTATTTGTAGAAAGCATGCCCATTAACAAAAAACCCTCTAATTCAGAGTCTATACTTAGTGTAATTCAGCACACTTGAATGGTTTATAAACAATATAACTACCCCTTATGAAAAAACATATTTACAAATAATATTTTGACATATTTTTTCTCTTTGCTTAATCACATTTAACATCAGATGTGTTGACTACCTTGATTTAAGCAAGTCCACTTGCTTTTCTGTACTAATTCTATACTATGTTCCAAAGTAATGAAATAATTGAAGAGTTAGAAAGCGAGAAAAAAAAAGAACTGAACCAAAAAAACTAGAGCGTTTTGGAAAAAACATTTGCAAATACTTTCTTGCAAAAAAAACATAAGCATTTAACCCTAAACTAGACCAATGCTTTCTATTTCTGACAACCTTCCATGTAATAAATTTGACATCAAATACTGAGCTCTATTTATCCTTTTTCCTACTATCTGCGAGCCATTCGCAAACCATCATTTTCTTTCCTCGTGTAACGTTATGCTCAAGTGTTTTTCCAATCTTGCCTGTAAATAAATTTCAGATGAGGGCTTATTCCTGAACTTTTTACCCTTGCTGCTGGTCTTTTGCTGGGCGTAACAGTCACTTTAGCCACGTGGTAGTTTTTTTCTGGAAACCGATTTGAATAATCCAAAACTTCCCCCTGAGAACACAGACATGTCAGCAGCGCTGGCTTGAGAAAAAAGACGAGGAACACACACTGAACGCTGTATTTCTTTTTTCCTGTATTGCAAAGGATCTACTTCAGTTTCACTTCTGCATACTTCACAAGAAATACTGAAAAATTCTCTGGGAATGTTAACACCGCTTCCAAAGTCTCATGGAAGCGAACCACGCAAACACAACATCTCCGCTATCTTCCCCATATCCTTAACCACCCCCTAAATTTGTGACCATCAGCAGTTTATGCCTTTTTAAAGCAATCGTTTCTCAAGACAAACTGTACTTGGAGCTCAAATGATTTATAATACAAAGCTTAGTACAGCTGGTGAACATCTGGAATATTTTGACTGTTACTTTAGGCGCTACAAAAACAAAAATGATGCCAAAAGATTTATGATATTAATTAAAAAAAAAAAAAGTCTCTTTCCAGAAGATTTATAAACACTGGGCAGTAAAGCCACTACTGTCACTAGTTTAAGGCATGTCAAAGGCCAGAATCCCTTCCAGCGGTACCATACTGGCTACACTGACATTTACTCTGAACTAGCTGAAATATCTCACTAGCAAAACCAACATCCTCCCCACCAGAATCTCTCAGGTCCTTTCAAAATGAAGTCTGTCTAATTTCTAATTCCCACTATTATTGTGACACTGGGACATGGTGTTTCCTTAACCTTCCTGTACAGTGAAACCAGTGACCTTAAACTATCTGTGTCCTTAATAATATCAAACAAGCCCAGAGCAGCCACCCACCTTTATTCAGTTTATTCACATTTTTTCCAGTCTACAGGCAACCTGTTTTTTCAGTGTATCTGGAATTACAATAACATTAAACACAGTGAAGTCTTTCAGTGGTACTAAGTACTTCCAGCTGTTTATCTAAGCAACAACAAGATCTTGCCACATTAAAAGATGCTTTAATTTTTGCTCAGGAGCCTGAACGCCATCAGCCTCTGTACAGAAATTTTATCCTCGTTCTAAGTAGAACAGAATAAACTCAGTCCAGAGCAGCACGATAAAAAACCCAGAGCCCTTCCAACACTTGCTGTATTCCCGTTCCTTGTATTGGTCCATGACCACCAGCTGCCTCTTGCTTCCGATTTGGGATTGCGGCTTGTTCCCCACGCAGCACCTCACAGGACACAGGTTTCCCTTCAACTACCGTGCCTAGCAGCTGCCGTATTACAAATTCCCCAGCTTTTCCCCTCATTTTATAAACCCCAGTACAGTTTGGCAGAACCAGCGATCAGCTCCCAGTGAACGAGGAGGCACTCAGCAATTCGCAGCACGGGGACTGGTGCCCTCAAAGGCGCCTAAGATCCCAGCACCTACTTCAGGGCCAAATTCCCTCCGGTTTCCACTGGGATTAAATGCCTAAATATTGCAATGATTTGGGCTCAAGTCACAGGGATCCCTTTTTGGCTTCCTCTGACCCACAGTGCCAGGTGTCCTTTCTCCGAGTGTTATCCCCTGACTTTCACTTAGATGAGTTTCCTTAATCCTCTTTACAGCTCAGGAAAAGCAGGTGTCCTTTCTAAGCTAGCACAGACGAAGCAGGGAGCGCACCTAGGAGAAAACCCAGCACACTTCAGAGACCACCAAGGAATTCATTAATACGCACGGACAAATTTATCGCCACAAAACCAACGCGCTGCCGTGGGAAAAAAAACAAAAAAAAGGAGAAGTAAAATGCACTGTCGACAGCTTTTTTAGTTAAGACAAGCTCACACTGAGTCACCACGTAATGGGCCTTTAATCCACAAACTATCTGGCGCCGGGACCTCTCTTCAGCCCAACAACTGGGCTCTGCTACACAAAGCCAGTGCTGCTATACATACCGGCATATAAAAACTCCAGTTGCCTACTTTGCATGAAGGTGAACAGGAGACCTGAACCCTGCGAACGTGCTTTTTATAGCACTGCTGAGTAAGTAACGCTGAGAGGTTTCTAAGCGGAGAAGTACTAGTGATGGTAGCTTTTTCCCCACCTGCAAGGTCTTGCAGGCATATACAGAGGAGGGGATACTTTTACCTGATACCTTACTCTCCAGCATTCTGAAAGCCGGCACAGTTCCTAACAAATAACCCATTCAAAGCCCCTGATAAAGACCTAAATGCAGAATATATCCAAACATGTCACTCTTTGGAAAATGAGAGTTAGCAGATCTCCCAGGGAAGATGTAATCAAATGGTTTTCACGGAACTTCTAATCATTATAACATACCCTCAACACTACACCGTAGGCTTTGAAGTAGCATCATAAGCATGTTTAAAATTCAGTAGATTTTATATGGGCTTGTGGGCTGCTTCTTCTCTTAACTCTTCTTCCTTTTGCTAAATCACAAAGTTCACTATGGCACAGCATGTCTCCACTGCAAATTAATAAAGTTCACTCACATGAATCAAAGGTGTATTTGCTATCTCAACCATAGATTCAAAGTTTCTCTGTGTTTATGAGAACAGTGCAGAATATGGAAATCTCCTTTGATTTCTTTCCTCCTTCACATTCTAAACGCAATTTTGTATCTTTATTCTTCCAGAAACAGCATAGTTTATATACTGCAGGGTACAGCTGACACAGCACAGCGATTTACTCCCTGCTGAACTGCGAAATGACCCAGACCTTCCCCAGGTTATTAAGCCTTTTAAGTCCTTAGTTTCTCTGCAGGCAAAGACGCCATCAGTTCTTGTACCGCCTCTGTATGTGTGGAACAAGATGTAAATCACTTTGGCTGCTGAACCACGCTTAGCTAACCCGCAGTAGCTCTCATTTACGATGATGTGGCTTCAACTAAAAGCATCCCTCTGCAGAAAATGGGAAAAAGTCACAAACAGAAAGCCTTCACACACCAGCAAGCAAGTCATCCAGCCTCGCTAGGGTTTGTTTCCAAGCACCAATGGTTACAGTAAAGCTGTACATTGCAAATCATGAGCACGATGATTGAAATGCTTCATCTACACCATACAGCATCACTGAACGCCTCAGAGACGTTGCATTAAGCTGCTGTGCTTCTAACTGAACAGACGCCGTCGCTTTTGTTCTCCTTTAATGGCATTAATCCAACAACAACAAAAGAAACCACAAAATTTCAAAAACACGACAGCTTCCTGCTTTTCTTCCCCCCGCCGTCCCAGCAGCTCACGAGTCCTGAGCAGAATAGCTGATCCAAGTTAAACGAGGTGCAACACAATCTACCACCTTTGGCACTTATAGCACCTCTCCAGACAGACGATAAAAGTTGGTTACAGATTAAACGGTTCCATCTTTCCGCATTTAATTCCCTTTAAAAGCACGCAGACTTCAAAGAAGCTGATAAAAGCTGCAGAAGCTGCAGATGCACGGCCGCGCAACCCCCATCCAACAATCCCTCCATCTCCAAACCAGTTGGGCAGGACGTAAAACTTGTGGTGGGACTTTTGGGGTGGATGTGTGCACGCACGGAAACTAGCAGTTTCTATCAGTTTCCTGCCTTCTAGGATCTTCCTTCACGACTGAGCAGAAACAGCTGGTAGTATTTCAAGCACTGCATTTCTTAGCGACATGAGAATTACCATCCGCAGTACATCTCCACACCCTGTTTATCCTGGTTCTCCCCAGGAAGGCAGACGGGCATTGCGTATTCCACACCCTGGGTGGCCAACTCAACTGATAGAGTCTAAGAAGTATTAAAATGAAAGAAATTGAATGCATCAAAAACCAGCATGCTGAGAAAGGGCGGTGGAAGGGGAAGGGAGCATCTGCTTTTTGATCTTGGCTTTAGAATTAGCTGGATGGTCGCACTCAAAGAGTTGCAGTCAGCGGCTCTATGTCCAGGTGGAGACCCATGAGGAGTGGTGTTCCTCAGAGGTCAGTGCTAGGACTGGTGCTGTTTAACATCTTTGCCAGTGACATGGACAGTAGGATCGCATGCACACTCAGCAAGTTTGCTGATAGCACCAAGCTGTGTGGTGCGGTCACCACGCTGGAGGGAAGGGATGACACCCAGAGGGACCTGGACAGGCCTGGGAGGTGGGACCATGTGAACCTCATGAAGATCAACAAGGCCAAGTGCAAGGTCATGCACGTGGGTCGGGGCAATCGCAAGCACAAACTCAGGCTGGGGGATGAAGGGATTGAGAGCAGCCCTGAGGAGAAGGACTTAGGGGTGCTGGTTGACGAGAAGCTCAACATGACCCGGCAATGTGCGTTCACAGCCCAGCAGGCCAACCATGCCCTGGGCTGCATCCCCAGCAGCGTGGGCACAGGGCAAGGGAGGGGGTTCTGCCCCTCTGCTCCACTCTACTGAGACCCCCCCGGGAGTCCTGCGTCCAGCTCTGGAGCCCTCAGCACAGGACAGAGCTGGAGCTGTTGGAGCGGGGCCAGAGGAGGCCCCAGCAATGATGCGAGGGCTGGAACCCTTCTGTTGTGAGGAAAGGCTGGGAGAGCTGGGGCTGGTCAGCCTGGGGAAGAGAAGGCTCCGGGGAGACCCAAGAGCAGCTGCCAGTGCCTGGAGGGGCCTGCAAGAGAGCTGGAGAGGGACTTTTTACAAGTGCCTGCAGGGACAGGACAAAGAGTGATGGCTTTAAACTAAAAGAGTGGAGATATAGATTAGATATTAGGAAGAAATTCTTCACCATGAGGGTGGTGAAACCCTGGCCCAGGTTGCCCAGAGAAGCTGTGGCTGCCCCCTCCCTGGCAGGGTTCAAGGCCAGGTTGGATGGAGCTCTGAGCACCCTGGGCTGGTGGAAGATGTCCCTGCTGATGGCAGGGGGGTTGGAACCAGGTGATCTTGAAGGTCCCTTCCAACTCAAACCATTCTGTGATTCTATGATCTTCAAGTTCATACAATCTTTCTTCACATTCTCTTGTTCTATCCTATTTATTTTGTCCAGCTAGCTTTAACTTTGGGTTGGGGTTTTTTTGTTTGTTTGTTTGTTTTTTTATCCTGAACTGGAAACACACTGTTTGGATATTTGCCAGAAGTCAGTGAAGTCACCTACATATTTGTTAAGAGAACTGGTTCTTTAAACAAAGGTAATCTATCAGAATTTCTGCAAGTATTCAGTAAGGCACAGATGAAAACAAATTGGGCTGAAAAACCTGGGAATGAATACAGATGAAACTGTGATTAATGGTCCGGCTAAATACAAGCTATGAGAAGATGACCACCCATGCAGAAGCTAGACACTGGGACAGTTCCTCAAGAATTGGTCTGGGATTAAACTGCCACTTGTGACACATCGGTGAATTCCTTTTTAAAATTCATCATGTATTCCCACACACATGTGCCCAAGCACACACACACATATAAATACGTGTGCAAATATATGCGTGTTTAATGCAACGTCCTGAAGATATCTGCCAAAGCTTAACATTTGGGAGGCATTGTCAGTACAGGAGAACAATATTAAAGAATGAAATCACCAAATAACGTTGAGGAACAGAGTAACAGAATAAGGGGTAATGGAACCAACTATACAAAACACACTCATGCACTTAGAGACTAACAAGAAGAACTGATGCCACAAGGTGGAAAAATCGCCAATTAAAATACAGAAAGTGTCACAGATTATTCAGTCACAAATTTCCTGCAAGCACTAAGAAACTAAGCATACGAACAATGTTACAGGTCACATTTCTCCAGTGAAGATAAAGACATACTGATGCCACACTACATGGCAGAACGCACACTGCCAAGGTCAAGGTTCATCTACTCAAGCATTGTCTGTTCGACGCTGGAAGAAGAAATCCTGGCCCTTGAGTGAGAATCTGAAGCATTACCACAATATAAATAACAATTTAGTTGCCAGTACTAAACAAATGAGATGGTCCTAGCAGCGTTCTAAGCGCCCAACAAGCTTAAAATGCTGCCTTGGCATCGCAGGGATCTCCAGCAGAATAAACGCCCCTGAAGCGAACTAACTGTAATTTGAATCCCTGTCACCGAGCAGAAATCCAACATCACGGAAGACCGTAAATACACACGTATGCCAGCAACGCAGTTACAGTATGTTCTGCAATTGTTTGGCTGCAGCAGCAAGGGCATTACTGATATAGCTCATGACCTTTTCTGCACCGCCATGACAATAAACGCTTGAAAGCCGGCCTTCAGACATACAAACCCAAGTCAGCTGACGTAGGTGTAGTAGGTACCTGCAAAAGACAGGGAAGGATGGGAAAGAAAGGCAAAAAAAACCACCAAATGGCAAGAGAAAAACCTACTCCGACGGCAAAAGAACAGGAGCAGACTAATTCACGCAGGGGAAGGGGCGGTTCTCCGATAGCGATGCTGCCATCTCGCGCTTCTTGTTTTAGGGTCCACATACGTTAGAGGAGACCAAACGTTCTGTAGAGTTGACAGGGGCTGTCAAAGCTAAACATCAGCAACTAAAACACGAGTCATAAAATGACGATCTCAACAAGCTGCCAGCAAGAGATAAAGCCCTTTATCTGTGCCTGTATGTATATGATACATATGTGTACATGAGACACTACGGGCAAGAAAAGCACAAAGGGTAAAGTACTTCCCACATTCAGTCAATCATTTATTTCTCTGCTGAATTTCCAAAATACACTTGTATACAGAGAATGCATCCAGTATCGAGCAGTATCACTTCACTAGCTTACAGATCCATTCAAACAGGTGTTGGCCTTTACGACAGACTGGTATAACAGAGCTCAATAAATGTAGAAAGTTTATTTTCTCTCCAAGTCATTTCTTGGAGACCTTAAAAAGTAAAAATAAAAATCAACTGCTATTAAGAAGTTCTCTGTTCTTCCCTCCTCAGAAAAACCACAAAAAACCCCAAACCAAAACCTGCATTGTTCTCAGCCCACCAGAGAATTCCAGACTTTAAAAAAAAAAATTAGAAAGATATTACCACTAGGAAAACAGTAAGAAATGACCTATTGTTTTTGTTTCTGAATCCTGTTGCATAATCAGTACTTTGAAAAGCTTACAGGGCTTGAAATAATTTCCACTGGCACACCAAAGTGTTTATAGCTCAGGAAAGTCTCGAGATAATCTGATCATGACAAATTACACCAATCTATTCTTTTCTCCTTCCCCAACATGGTAATCCCAATTTTATTTTTGCAGTCACATTGTCTCTAACTTCCACAGCTCTCTACATGTGCAGCCAGCATTCCTGCAGTATCAAGGCATCTCGCACTACACTACATCGTGCAAGAAATCGTAAGAAACACAACTACAGGTCTGCAGCGAGGCTTTTTCCTTTCTTTTCAGGACACTCGGGAATCGCTTTTGCCAAAAGAAACATGAATAATTCCCCCTGTAGTTATGGGCAGGACACAAGGAGATGCAGATGCAGTTCCTAGCTTAATATCCTCCCCAGGTATTTCGAGCCCACCGCCAACTTCTAATTCTGACAAAAAGAGAGGGACAAAGAAAAGAGAAGGGGGAAAAAAAAAAAGATTTTGCTGTGCAGAGGAAAGAGCCAGCCTATTCCTGCTGCTGAGAGAAAGGCTGGGGGTTATGTGTCTGGCTTGCCAGCTGGCCAGCTCACAGCAGCACGTGCTTCTTTGCGTCTAAGCAAAAGGGACACGGACAGGAGCTAAGAATACAGCGGGAGAGAAGGAGTCAGGGCCCGGGGCAGAAAAGGAAGGAAAGGAAATTTACAGTGAAGGGGAAACGTAAGGCATTACAGGAGGGGGGAAAAATAAAACCAGAGAATGAGGAAGAGGAGAAAAGCCAGACATTAAAAAGATAGGACAAAATTTTGGAAGTCCAGCGTCCGCAGCTCCATAGCTCATGAAATACCCTGTCAGAGGCAGCTAGATTTGTCACCTTTCTTGGCCATTTTAGACACCCTGGATGAGCTACCAAAAGCCCTCATCTCATTTCTTACTAGTTTTACTTTACACGTTTATTGTTGCAGTATTCCCAAAGGCTACTACTACTCCGGGAAATAAAAGAGATTGAGGATAGGGTTGTGCAAACAGGAAAATTTTTGTGAAGGGGAAAAAAAGCTACTTTTTTAGGAGAAGTTCCTCCCGATGTGTGGTGTTAACATGACGCTCTACCTCCCAGCTAGCTCTACGCAAGGCTTATTTTTAGATGCTCTCTGTCTGACTCTGCACGGGGATGTTTCTTACCTATATGGCTCAGTCCCAATTTACAGTCTTGCAGGAAAAAGCCATGATTAGGACAAAGAAGCCAAGACTTTCTATCACTAGCAAGGCTGAATTCAGAAATAACTTTTGCAAACTACGAAATAAGACTTTTCATCTGCTAAAGCTTTACTTCAACTCAACCAACCCAAAAAACTACGCCAGTAATCAGCAAGAACCAGCGACCCTTCGTTTGGCACAAGGAAGCAGCAGTGCTGATGGTGTAAAGCGCAGCAAGCCAGGGGAAGTGCAGGTGGACAGAAGCAGAAGGTGTCACTGGAAGCCCTCGTACTGTTGGTGTCCAGGCAGTAAACTTCAAACGGTCACTGACTCCTCCATCTTCTGCACCCTTTTTTGGCTGTGGCCCAGTACACCTCCTGGAGGTGGTTTAATCCTGGAACAAGGTCCGTTGTACGATTACCGGATAAAGATAAGATATTTGATAATCGCACACTACCAACCTTGTTTGTCCGTGGGTTTAACATCAGGGGCTTCCCTTTTTCTTTCGTATGTGCGCTGCGACATGCCATCGTACAGGGAGCGGCGGCTGCTCTTAATCGGGAAAACATTGTTTTTATTTTTTATACCGCACCTGGGAAAAGGAAAAGAAAATCATTCAGATACAGAGGGAGTGGAACTAACGCTCATATTTGAAGGCCATCTGTTGTAAAAGAAACAGGTACATGCTAGATAAGACACTTGGCTCTAACACTGTGATAATAACCCAAAATTGCCTTGTGGCAGCCAGAAGGAAGAAAAAGGAGGAAGGCTCTATGACCACAAGAGTCCATAAATGAGTGGAGAGAACATACTGGAATACTAACGTGAGCTAGCACTATGCCGTGGGCTGCAGTCAGCCAGCATTCACTAGGTACAAACCCAGAGCAGAACTGCCATTAGCAAATATTAACCTTCTGCGGTGACCCGTGCAACTGGCACCAGTGCAAATACCAGGGAGGACAGAATGACTTGGGCTACTGCAGCAAGAAAATTTAAGCTGAGTTTCTCCAACAGCTTTCTGACAATGAAATCTTGTGGCCTGGGCAAGAGAAAGGAAAGAAACTATGTCTATTAGCATATTAAAACCAGGTTAGGACAAAACGTAGAAATTAAAATGGTCAAAAATTCACCGAACTCTGGATTCAATGCTTAGATTTTTTAAATTCCAAATCTAAAAAAAAAAAAAAAAAAAAGGTTGTTTTCAGAGAGAATATATCCTTTTCAATAAAGGATATGTTTCCCTAATAAAATAAAAAATCTGTCAGTACCACTCAAAATCTTAGCTCTTAATCTCGCCCGGTGATAACCACTCTCAAACCCATTTCATTCAGCTATTAATTGCAAACTCTTCGGAGAAGAAATTATCATGTATTACATTATTACACATACATGTACACAAGCATTTATATGCTCGTATAATGCAATACCACAAAGGTGTACTGGTCTCATCTCTAAACATTATTTCACCAAGACAGGGAGACAACAGCAATTGCAGCGAGACCTTACACAGGACCATGGCCTGCATGCAGACGTACACAGCTCAGATGCAATGTCGTGCAGAATCCTGACATGGGGAGAGGAAAAAAAAATAGATCCCTTTAACACTAGGCCTATACAGTCCATGGAGGAGGGCAGAGAGCCCGGGTCAGCGTGGCAGGGAACCCTTCTCCCCCTCTGTCACAGCTGGCGGTCCATCATCCCCTGGCCCAGCTGTATATTCACATCTGAGACGCACGCAAGGAGAGCACAGCAGGTATGAGACGTTTTTAAGGAATGAAATGATGCATGGCTTGGATTTTTAATTTCTTCCAGATGGAAGCCAAAATTAGATTAAGGAACAAAACTTCATTATCTTAAATATAGCCTGAATACTTTAGAAGACCTTTCTATAATCAGATCTACACATAATCAACTTTCAAGAAGGCAGACTGATCTTCTAAGTTACAACCTAAGGATTTTCTACAAAATCTTTCCAAGCATTAAAAGAACATGCAAACATTTCATCTTTTTCATCGTCAGTCATGTCCAAGTTTCTCTTCCACCCGTTATAAAGCATAGAGGGAAGCAGCACTGACATTCAGCAGGATCTCTTTCTCTCCTCCTTTATTTGTTTGTTTAGGCCTTGCAATTCAAAAAAGTCCCACTCAAACCCCATGTGTTTAGTTGTTTTGCGGTAAAGAACATAAATTTACTGTGTGGAGACAGGAGGAATGGAAGCCTTGCCAGCGCTACAAACAAATGTTGCTTTTAACACGATAATTCCTCCCCAAACCAGCTCGCGGTGGACTAAACACAGCCGGTCTGCCAGAACCCAGGGCAGCTGAAAATCAGGATCAGAGAAGCAAAATCAAATTTGCGCCACGAAGCAGGCAGCCTTTCGGAACGGCAAATTCAGTCTTCACTGTTTCTAACACCGATTGCTCACTTGGCATCGTTACACAGCTGTGAGTCCACCTCCTGACGCACGTGAGGGTAAAAGCCATCGGTGATTCCAGGGTCGCCGCAGACCTCAGCCCGCATCCCATCAGCCTGGCGTCAGCGCGGCTTCAGTCTGTCGCGAGCAAACACCTCAAACACGGAATTAAAAACCAGGCCAAACACCACACCTTATCTCACTCCAATTAAATTTCAATTACTCCATTGCAATTAATGAGCACTTAAGAACCGAACAAGATTGTGGCCGAGATTTCTCCTAACTAGATCAATTAACTCTCTAATCAACGAGAGATAGAGAGAGGGAGAGAGAGAGCACGCACGAGAGAAAGAGACTTTTCAGGGGTGTGATTCAAATCTTACAAATCTTAACTTTCTCCTCTCCTCTGAGGTGCCACACTGCCACAATGATTCTCTCGGTGGAGGCATCTCAGATGCAAGCCGGAGGAATCTGGCTTCGTTTTCCACTCAGTCCCTCTGTTTAGATCCGGGAGATACGATCCCAGTTAATTTATATCCAGCACAAAACCTGACTGGTTACTCAACCCTGAGCTCTCCTTCCCCTGCTCTTCTAATTATTTCCTATCTCTGTTTCATCTTCTATCTCGCACATCTCTAACTCCTTTTGTCACAGACTTTAAAACCCTGTTTAGCAAGAATCTGTCTCTGGAACTCAACATGACCTACCCTGAAGCCACAAAGCCAGCATCCTTCCCCATCCCCTGTCCATGCTCCTCTGTAGGAGTTCTGTGCTTTGCTGGCATGGCCGTGGCCCTCCATCATAGAATCATTAAGGTTGGAAAAGAACTCTAAGATCATCAGGTCCAACCATCAGACCATCACCACCATGCCTCCTAAACCATGTCCTGAAGTGCCGTATCATTTTGAACACCTCCATGACTCACCTACCTTCTCCTCCCATCTCTGCTGGCCACCAACCTGGCAACAACAAGCCACCCATCTATCCAGGTCCTTCTGCTTTAGAAGTCCTAATTCCTCCTCAAGAATACATGCACAGGACAATCCAGTAACCCTGAGGATTAATCTCGATTCAGCAGCTGAATTACAGCAAGCTGCATGGACAGGTCTGGAAGAAAGGTCCCCAAACCGATACCTGGTTTCAAGGAGATGAACGGGTTGGGTCCTGCTGCTTTGCGGGAAGGTTTTTAAATGGTTTATGATGGGTTTTGTAGAAGAGAAGGCAGGCTTGAGATGGTGGTACTTCAACCAGAAGAAAAAGGAGAGATGATTGTGACAGTAGAGGCTGATAGAGAATGGGGCAGAATGTCAACTGAGGGTGTCCTGGGTTTGGCCAGGACAGGGTTAATTTTCACCGGACTCCAGGAAGGGGCACAGCCGGGGGTGGGGGCTGACCCCACCTGGCCAAACAGAGCCCGGTGTTCCATACCCTGTGCCGTCACGCGGGGTTCTGGTGGGGGGGGGGGCGGCGCTGCGGGAACTCTCTCGCGGCTCGGGAGCGTGCGGCGCCGGTGCGGTCCGAGAGAGCGGGTCTGTTTTTGTCGTGTTTTCTCCTTATCTGTATCGTTGTTGTTCTTGTTTCCCTCTGTTTGCTGTTCTGTTAAACTGCCCTTATCCCGACCCACCGGTTTCTGCCTCTTTCTTTCCATTCTTGTCCGCACGCCGGCGGGTGGAGGGGTGGCCGCGTGGCACTTTTGTTGCCGGCGGCAGCCGAAACCAAAACAGAGGGAAAGACAGGGAGAGGGGAGGTTGCAGCGGTGTGAAAACATACACGGAGGACTGAGGTTGTGCAACGTCCTGTAAGGAGGAATTAGGAAGAGAGCAGAGGAATTGAAAGAGGAATAAAATTCCTGCTAAAACACGTGTCAGCATAACCAGAACAAGGATATCTTCTCTTCTTTCAGTACTTGGCAATGGCAAGGACTAAGCAAGACCGCGGTGCGCCACCAGACTTAATCCAATACAACTGGTAATTGTTGACTTATTACCACATACATGCTGTGTCACAATTTGAGAGGATTAAATTCTGCAGCATAGCAGATGACAGCTCTCTTCTGTGCCTTATCAGGAGGCATCTGGCCAGGTCAAACTAATTACCAACACTGCACAAGTGCCCTTATCTAGGAGCAAATGTTTTGCTGCTGCAATTATGGATTTGTTAAATTGCAAAAGCTACTTTTAAGGGAAAGGTTCATCATACTTTCAAAAGGTACAGTGACATTGCTCAGAGAGCCAGGAAGCTCCGTGTCCATTAAAGCAAGGTCTGCTTCAATTACTGCACAAGCTACCCAACTTGTGGATTACACCTCCAGACTAGGGAGTATCTCTCAGCGGACAGAACTTCTGCTTGATGACTTTGCAGTCACCTTTCAGTTCCAAGGATGGCTAAACATAAATATATTGCAAGTATTCCTGAAATCCTGCGTAAATGAACAGTTCTGGTCTCTCACGTACAGAAATTACCAAGACCTGTGTGCTAAGAGAAACTTGGTTTCAATAACACAAGCCGCAATTATTAATTCAAGGCCTCAAAGAGTTTCCAGTCTTTCTGGCCTGAAATAGTTTTGTTTTTTTAAGAACCACTCCTCTAGGGCCAGCAAACATTTCCTCTTCCACACCCACAGCAATCTGTCCTGCGAGTCTGCTCTATCCCGAGCCCAGTGTAGATCCACCATTGCGCTCTGGTTTCTTTTTTTTTCCCCCCCTAAATAAACAGACAAGCCTTGCCTACCCAAGCATGACACAAACCAGGCGCACACTAGCCGGCTTCATCACTTCAGTAATGATAAAGCAGTCTAAAATTATTACATTAGGCAAGTACCAACTACAAATGTGTCTCCTGATTAGACTTTCACTTAAAGAAAGCAAGCTTTCCCCGCATCATCCCTGCAGCGGGTGCTCTGCAGCTCAAGGGGGAAGGGGGCATTTCCATTTCACACCAGGAACACCCCAGGAGCAGAGAGACGCGGCTGGGCGACGCAGTTCTGCACGGCACCTCCGACACTCAGGTGCTGTCAGGGCAAGCGAGCAGAAAATGGTAATACTACTACTTCAGGTTCCTTCCAGCAAAGTCCTGGGCTGTCGTTTTAAATTACATTTCTAAAGGTACCTCAAGCTCTGCAAATTAAAAGGAACAATCACGTGGGGGGGTGGGGGGTGTGTGTTACTAATAAAACATTCGGCAGCAGTGAGTAGGTCATTTTGGAAGCAGATCTTGAAACCACTTTTCTTCCCTCTTATTCTGAGGCAACCAGTTCAACAAGGAGAAAAGTTAGATGCTGACTACTTCAACAGAGTAAGTAAGTTCACCATTCGAGGCTTGAAACTTTCAGCAAACAAAGCCCACTTAGGTGAATTCAAATGAGAATAATTTCAGAACACCTTTGTAAAAAGAGCCTACGTTACTTTAACTTACAATACCAGCCAACTTCTCGCAGCACAACTAGGAAGTAGGACTGAATTGTTTGGTGTTGGAGTTTCGGTTCATAAAAGCTCTCACTTATCACACAACATCAGAGAGCTATTTTCTTACACATTAATGTTACTGACCTAAATATTTCTCTTAAGCAGCAGCAGTCCATTATCTTGTACTGTGGGAACTGCAGCAGCTGCAATTTTGGCTTACTCCGATATGATATATTCACGTTCTTGATTTTATTCCATTTGTCTTATTGGGAGGGCTAACGGTGGTGAAGGTGAGCGCACCTACGTATGTGAGACAAAGGCTTTATCCTGCAGAATCGTCAGAGGGGCTGCAGAAACAGCCAGCCAGCCATCATTGCTTTACTCTGGAGAAACGGTACACAGCTTAGAGCTGTTTTCTTCAGTTCAAAGATTTTTTTAGCTACAAGTTGAGAGAGAAACAAGGATGTTCTCAACAACAGCCACGCACTTACAAAAGGGAATTCCTCCCGGGAGAACAGCTCAGCAGTCAGCACGGAGAAAGCAAGCTGCTGGCTAACTCAGAATTATGGAGATCACACAAAGCATAAGCCTGTCAGCTACTTATAAACCTCGGTGTGCATGAAAGTTTGGACTTCTGAAAAAAAAATCTCCCGCTTAAATCACAGAAGAATCTGAAAACTATCCATATGCCACTAGTTACCAGCCGCAGCAACAGCAAAGTGTTCCTTCTGTTGCAATAAAGGTGCTGCCACCAGTAGTAAAGATGAACATTCAACTAGTACTCACTCCAGCATGGCACACCACCACGCATTTTGACAGCTTCTTTCGTCGCCTGCAGGAGTAAAAGCTTCAAATCTCATCCACACTCACGCTGCCAACGTGCAGGATTGTCAGAAGTTTTGTCCTGGGACTTGCAACACGCACTTTCTCTTAAAATACATGCTCAGAGTAAATTTGTATAGACCTGATGACATTTAAAGAGCCAACATCATGCTGGACACTGCTGGCTGCACCCACACATGGATTATTTGAGGAGTTTCATATTCTGCCCGGCTCCTTGTATTACCCATGTGTTTATACACATATATAGAAAATTTCCCTTCGCTGCTCACTTCTAACTTTTTGGAATTCAGAACACAAAAAGATACCAAATAATTAACAGCTTGCCTGGCTGCAAAATCAGGCTCTTTCATCAGCCCTTTATCAACGCTGCTGTATGTTTTTTCAGGTTTCTTCAGGCCGCTGGGAGATTCATGCCGTGACACAACCCACCCAGCCGCTCAGAGGCCAGCATCTCATACCACTTCACGGTAAGGTGTGGCGAGGTCTTGTACCACTTCACGGTGTGGCGAGGTCTCAGAATCACAGAATGGTCGGGTTGGAAGGGACCTCTGTGGGTCACCCAGTCCAACCCCCTGCCAAAGCAGGGTCACCTACAGCAGACTGCACAGGACCTTGTCCAGCCGGGGCCTGAGTATCTCCAGAGAAGGAGACTCCACAGCCTCTGGGCAGCCTGGGCCAGGGCTCCGTCACCCTCAGAGGGAAGAAGTTCTTCCTCATGTTCAGCTGGAACTTTCTCTGCTTCAGTTTGTGCCCGTTGCCCCTTGTCCTGTCGCTGGGCACCACTGGAAAGAGTCTGGCCCCGTCCTCCTGACACCCACCCTGCAGATATTTAGAGGCATTTCTAAGGTCCCCTCTCAGCCTTCTCTTCTCCAGGCTGAACAAGCCCAGCTCCCTCAGCCTGTCCTCATAGGAGAGATGTTCCAGTCCCCTCCTCATCCTCATAGCCCTGAGCTGGACTCTCTCCAGTAGCTCCTCAGCTTTCTTGAACTGGGGAGCCCAGAACTGGACACAAGACTCCATATGGGGCCTCACCAGGGCAGAGTAGAGGGGAAGGAGAACCTCCCTCGACCTGCTGGCCACACTCCTCCTAATGCACCCCAGGATCCCATTGGCTTTCTTGGCAGCCAGGGCACGCTGCTGGCTCATGGTCACCCTGTCGTCCCCCAGCACACCCAGGTCCCTCTCCACAGAGCTGCTCTCCAGCAGGTCCGCCCCAGCCTGTACTGGTGCCTGGGGTTGTTCCTCCCCAGGTGCAGGACCCTGCCCTTGCCCTTGTTGAACCTCATCAGGTTCCTCTCTGCCCAACTCTCCAGCCTGTCCAGGTCACGCTGAATGGCAGTACCACTTCACGGTACGGTGCGGCAAGGTCTTGTACCACTTAACATTATGGTGTGGCAAGGAGCGCGGCACCGGCGACGGCGGCATCCCTAACTGCCGCTTCTTCAACCAAACCAGCCGAGAGGCACAGAAACCCCAGGGGACCGCAGAGGCAAGCTCGAACACCGCGGCATTTCCTCTTCCAACAGCCGCCCGGCCGCCCCCCAGCCTGGGCCCTCTTCGCTTGTAGGTCCCCGCCATGAAAGTTCGCCGGGGGTCGGAGCCAGCGAGGGGAGCCCCGGCAGCAGCTGCGCCCTGAATTCGGGGAGTTTGGGGGAGCGTCCTCCGAAGGCCGCTACAAACCCAGGGTTTGCTGTCGGAGGGGGAATTTGTCACCCGTTTTGACAGCTGGTAAACACGCCCGGCCAGCGCACGGCCTCTTCCCGCCCAAGCGCGGCAGCCGCCCTCGGGGTTTTCCACCTGCCGCGGGGCCGAGGGCTGCGGGACCTCCCCGGGGTGGGGGTCCCCGCAGAAGGCCGAGCCCCCCGGGGGTTCCCGACATCAGCCGACCCCGGGGACGCGGAGCTCCCTCCGTCCCCCTCCCCGCTGCCGGGGCGGGCCTCGCGTCCCCTCACGGCGGGAGCGGGCTGGCCCCGCGCCCGGGCCTTCCCGGCCCCGCTCCGCAGCGTCTCCGGCTACGGCTCCGTGGCCGGGAAGCGAAGGCCCCTTCTCCTCGCCCCGGCGACGCGCGGGGGGGTGGTTTCGGGGGGGGGGGGGTGGGGGTAGGCGGAGGAGGAAAGGCGGCAGGGGTCGGGGGTCTGGAGTAAAACGCCCCCAAGACACGGGTTTGGCAAGAGACCGGAGGCCCTTCGTTGCGCCATCGCAATTGTAAAATTGTTACCAGAACGGGATCTACCTCGTCCTTCCTGCGGCTGCTGCCCCTCTGAGCGATGCTGGCCGAGGACCTGTTTCTATTGTGCAACAGCTCCGGCTCCCATCCGCCGGAGCTCCGTCCGCCTCGGAGCCTACCACTGAATGGAGCAAACAATGAGGCGCCGGGGAGGGACACCCCGGAGGGCGGGGCGTTCCCCATGACTGACAACACTACGCAGCCAATGAGAAGGAAGCCGACTCGCCGGTTGCTAGCCGCTCTCAGCCAATGAGCGTTCTCCCCCGCGGCTCCCCGCCCTAACAGAGGGGAAACCGGGCCAGGCGCGGCCGGGCGCTGCCTGTTTTATGTTAATTCGGCCAGGCACAACGGCGAATCAGCGTGAAGGGGCGGGGCGGGGAGTCCGGTCGGCGAGGGGGCGGGAGGAGGGGGCGGGGGAGGGGTTGTGTGAGGGGACGGGGGAGCGTGAGGGGACCGGGGTCGTGAGGGCGGGCGGCGCCGTGAGGGCGGGCGGGTGGCCCCCGGGGTGTCAGAGCCCCCGGCTGGGGAGAGGGGACGAGGCAGGAGGGGCAAAGCAGGAGGAAGGTAGCAGAGAGCGGACCTTTTAGTGCGGGACGGGAAATGGGGGTGCCCCCCCCCCCCCTCCCCCGGGGTACCCGGAGCAAGATGGCGGCCGCTGCCCGACGGCGACAGTGCCGGTCCCTGACACCCATTAGGGCTCCGTAAAACACCTCTGGGGCGTTAAGCTCTGGGTTGCCAGACAGAGCTCGGAGGGCTGGAACACCGTTAATGTACAGCACGCTGGATTTAAACAGAAGACTTGGCAGAGGACGGTGAGGCAGCTAACGCTGCAGGTCAGCACTAACCAGGCCCAGAAAGGAACCATGGTCTGAAAAAGTGTCGCTTTTCCCAACAACACAAGGCTGCTCTCCAGCCCAATCTGCCAGCGTTGCGAATTGTGAGGCTGCTCGTTCCCTGCTGGCGCTTCAGGTGATGTAAATTGTTAGATCCACGAAGGAGCGCTGTGCAGTTAAAAGAAGCGGAGTTGCTGTAGTAACTGTAACAATAAATACACAAACCCATTTAATCAAAACCTCCTCTTCTAATTGTGATTTTGAGGCCTGTCATGAAGTCCATATTCTGCTGCTTCCCCCTCCCCCCCAAGCATGATTGTCGTGGCTTTGGAACATTTCTGATTAATCTTGTGCTGCATCTACAAACAAAGGAGGTTGCTAAAATAACATGCAAGGTCATGACTTTGTGCCTGGCTAAAAATAGCCCAGATTAAGGGCATTTAAAAACACCAGACTTCATACCTGAATAGCATAAATCGATACTGCTGTAAACCCATGTCATTTTAGACTGGTTATGGATCCTGCCCAGTATATCTAACAGTCAATGCCTTGCTGAAATACATCCTTTCTCGGGAAAGAGTGGCTGTCTTGAAAACTCTGTCGTAATCAGTCCCAGAAGAGAAAAACCTCCACCCCAGGGAATGGGATTTGGCAGGGCTGCAGGGTCCGAAACTCCCAGCAACAATTTTTAACGGGAGGGAGAGCTTTCACTTCTAGACAGCACACCCTCGATGTTCGCGCTGGCCTTTTCTCCCACCAGCTCTTTGGTAAATCCATTTGCAAATCCAGACTCCAATCCAGCAAAGTTTTTTCAAGCAACGAGTTGTGGAGAGGAGGTCTGGACCACGCTTTGCGCCTTGACGCGACCCCAGGCTCGTGCAGGTGGGCAGCAGCATCCTGGGGTGATGCCTACTACCTGATAACCCAAAGTTGGCTTGTCCTACGACAACAGGGGTGATTTATGTCTGGTCTATACGGACAGCAACCCCACACAGCATGGGACCCTGCTTTCTCACGCCTGTTCTTCATCTCATGCTACTACGTAGCCACCAAGTGACTGTTACATTTATAGCTAATTCATGCAACCGCCTGTGCTGTAGAACAGCAGAAGCAGCCGTTTCTTCCTCCTCCCAAGGACTTTTATCACCATATTTGGTGCTCAACACAGAAGAGTTTCTTTTGGCACACATGATGTTGTTGCTTCGCTGTTGCCAAGAGAGCAACTGGGAGCCGTTGGCATTCCTCAAGCCCTTAAAGCCAACTGTCACGGCTCTGCTGTCTCTCCTGGCTGTACAGGAACAGCCCTGGGCAGTTTCACAGCTCACTCGCTACAGGGCACGAATTCATTCAGAAATTTTTCACACAACAGGAGACTATTTGATTATCATAGCAGGTTTCCCACACATACAGGCCACTGCATTTTCAGAGGAAGCCAGCAGTTTGTGCCGAAGTGAAATGCACCTCTCTAAAGTCACCCGACTGCAGTTTGAAGGTAGACTCAAGGTGATTTTCTTCAATCAGTTCTACTCTCCTAAAACCGTTCTGCATTTCTCATTTGACTTGTCCTGCACTTCTGATCATTCGTGGCTGGTTCTGTCTCCCTCGACTAAATCACAGCCAGACACTTCCTGTTTCATTTTTTCATGATCAACCTTACAGAGCGTACCGAGCCTGTCTGGTAAATCAAACAGAAGATTTTTGTTTTCCATCCTTGAGATAATTTTGTCTCTCCTTTCTGTAACATTTCCAGTTTTTCAAATGCCCTATTTAAAGCAACACCACCAGAGCTGGACCCAATGTTCTTTTTTTTACATCACTGATTCTTAATGTGAATTAAAAAAAAAAAAAAATCACTTTTCTGTTCTCCTCACCTAGATCCAGGCCTCTTTTCCTTCCCTCTGTAGTGCTGCCTCAACACCCACACTGTCACTCCCATAAATATATGGATAGCCAAACTCTTTCTAGTGGTGCCCAGTGACAGGACAAGGGGCAATGGGCACAAACGGAAGCAGAGGAAGCTCCAGCTGAACACAAGGAAGAACTTCTTCCCTCTGAGGGTGACGGAGCCCTGGCCCAGGCTGCCCAGGGAGGCTGTGGAGTCTCCTTCTCTGGAGATATTCCAGACCCATCCGGATGCGGTGCTGTGCAGCCTGCTCTGGGTGACCCTGCTTTGGCAGGGGGTTGGACTGGGTGACCCACAGAGGTCCCTTCCAACCCCAACCATTCTGTGATTCTGTGATACATACACAGCTGCTGAACAAATAATTATTTAAGCAGTTGTGTTAGTTTTTATCTACCTCCAGTCTTGGAAATTTTGACAGTGTAGATGCACAGACAAGTCATCTCTCAGGAAGAAAGTTTCTGCAGCTTGATAAAAACTGGCATCTTCACCTTCCACTCTTTATTTCTGTTAAAAAGTGCCGAGGGTTAACTGTATAGTTAGAGTAATCTTCGTATGGAGACATGATCCTACTGACTCTTCTCATTTACATTATGAAACTACAGCAGGAACTAAGCAGTAAAGATGATCGTTTACCTTGAGGCAAGGTTTGTGAACAAAAATAGTATCTTTTATTACACCGATTCTGCCGAAAGATATTACTTCTCTCCACAAACCTTACCTCTTTTACATCTTTCGAGCAGGAACACTGCTAATTACCTTCACACCGTTCCCATTATTTTGATTCTACTTCTGCCTAGTAATTTTGTTCTGTCTTTTATTGTACTTAAAATTCCTCATGTAGCGTTTTTGCAACGAAATGTGTCCAGTGTATTCTCTGGCTCAGAGACCAGCTCGCATGGGAACGGCCCACATCCACGCTATTGAACCGTTTCACCGTCCAAACCAACATTCACATGCAGACTGTGCTTTGGTAATTGTGTGCTAATTCCCACACTGTCTCCAGCAATTGTTTGGGAAAATGCTAGCTGGCCTGATCCAGAACTATGCCTGGAATTGTGCTAACAATTTAACAGTGGAGATGACAAAGCTCCGGCTCCTGGGGACATTTTGTGGCACTGTTAAATCTGCCTTGATTAGGGATGATATTGCTTAAACATATATCCATACGTGTCTGTACATCTTCCCGGTTAGGGAGCTTTGGCATGCGTGGACACAGGTCCCTCCCCTCCCTGGTGCTGATGAATTCCTTTGTCAGTGACTCATGTAACTGTCACTGTAGGTTAATGAGTCTGGCATTTGCTGCTTTTTAATTGATGTTTTACTTTCTCTGCTTTTGATCGGCAGCCTCTTTTTAGGGTGGTGATCCATTTGATCTCAGATCATCAGTTGCCTCTACTCTGCTGAGCTCCTGAGCAGCCAGGGACGTGGTGACAAAACCTCAAATAGTCTAACCAAGTGGTGGTTCATCCTGCTTTCCTGGCTCTTCCCCTCCTTCCTTCAATTTTCAGTTTCTGCAGTCCACCTTCAACACTGTCTCACACTACTTACCCTGACCAATGACTATCTCCTCCCCCCTCATTTTTGCTCTGTTAACACAGCCACACAGCAAGTAGAAGACACGGTTGCAGTTTGCACAGATTTACCTGTCCTGGAGCTGATCCGGCCACCATGGTGGGGCCAGACGTACGTGCACTATAAAGACGAGGCTGCCCAGCCTTTTCCCTACCATTTTTTTTCCCCTACATTTTCCTACACCATCCTCATAACTGGGAGCTCTCTTCCAGATATCGCCCGCAGCACCCTGCCTCTGCCCTCTGAATCATCTTCCTCAACACCACGTTTCTTATATTACAGAATCACAGAATCACAGAATGGTCGGGGTTGGCAGGGACCTCTGTGGGTCATCCAGCCCAACCCCCTGCCGAAGCAGGGTCACCCAGAGCAGGCTGCACAGCACCGCGGCCAGGCCGGTCTTGAATATCTCCAGAGAAGGAGACTCCACAGCCTCCCTGGGCAGCCTGGGCCAGGGCTCCGTCACCCTCAGAGGGAAGAAGTTCTTCCTCATCTTCAGACGGAACTTCCTCTGCTTCAGTTTGTGCCCATTGCCCCTTGTCCTGTCACTGGGCACCACTGAAAAGAGCTTGGCCCCATCCTCCTGACACCCACCCTGCAGATATTTATGAACATTTATTAGGTCCCCTCGCAGCCTTCTCTTCTCCAGGCTGAACAAGCCCAGCTCCCTCAGCCTCTCCTCATAGTAGAGGTGTTCCAGTCCCCTCATCATCCTCGTAGCCCTCCGCTGGACTCTCTCCAGTAGCTCCTCATCTTTCTTGAAGTGGGGAGCCCAGCACTGGACACAGTACTCCAGATGAGGCCTCACTAGGGCAGAGAAGAGGGGTAGGAGAACCTCCCTCAACCTGCTGGCCACACTCCTCCTAATGCATTCCAGGATCTCATTGGCCTTCTTGGCAGCCAGGGCACACTGCTGGCTCATGGTTAACCTGTCGTCCACCAGGACACCCAGGTCCCTCTCCACAGAGCTGCTCTCCAGCAAGTCCACCCCAAGCCTGTACTGGTGCATGGGGTTGTTCCTGCCCAGGTGCAGGACCCTGCATTTGTCTTTGTTGATCCTCATCAGGTTCCTCTCTGCCCAGCTTTCCAGCCTATCCAGGTCACGCTGAATGGCAGCACAGCCTGCCGGTGTGTCTACCACACCTCCCAGTTTGGTGTCATCAGCAAACTTGCTGAGGGTACATTCTAACTCTTCATCCATGTCGTTGATGAAGAAGTTAAACAAGACTGGGCCCAGTACTGACCCCTGAGGGACACCACTAGTTACCAGCCTCCAACTAGACTGAGCGCCGCTGATGACAACCCTCTGAGTTCTGCCATTCAGCCAATTCTCAATCCACTTCACCGACCACTCATCCAGCCCACACTTCCTGAGCTTCCCTAGGAGGATATCATGGGAGACTGTGTCGAAAGCCTTGCTGAAGTCAAGGTAGACAACATCCATGGCTCTCCCTTCGTCTACCCAGCCAGTCATGTCATCGTAGAAAGCTATCAGATTGGTCAGGCATGATTTCCCCTTGGTGAATCCATGCTGACTACTCCTGATAACCTTCTTTTCTTCCACTTGCTTGATGATGGCCTCCAGGATAAGCTGCTCCATCACCTTTCCCGGGATGGAGGTGAGGCTGACCGGCCTGTAGTTCCCTGGGTCCTCCTTCTTGCCCTTTTTGAAGATTGGAGTGACATTGGCCTTTCTCCAGTCCTCGGGCACCTCTCTTGTCCTCCAGGACCTCTCAAAGATGATGGAGAGTGGCTCAGCAATGACATCCGCCAGCTCCCTCAGCACTCGTGGGTGCATTCCATCAGGGCCCATGGATTTGTGGATGTCCAGATCGCTTAAGCGATCCCTCACACGGTCCTCTTCAACCAAGGGAAAGTCGTCCTCTTTGTGGGCTTCTTCTCTTACCTCCGGGGTCTGGGATTCCTGAGGGCCAGTCTTAGCACTGAAGACTGAGGCAAAGAAGGCATTCAGTAGCTCTGCCTTCTCCGCATCCTCCGTCACCAGGACACCCGCCTCATTCAGCAGCGGCCCCACGTTGTCCCTGGTCTTCCTTTTGCTGCTGATGTAGTTGAAGAAGCCCTTCTTGTTGTTTTTGACATCCCTTGCCAGATTCAATTCCAGGTGGGCCTTGGCCTTCCTCGTTGCATCCCTGCATGCTCTCACCACATTTCTGTACTCTTCCCAAGGGGCCTGCCCCTCTTTCCACATTCTATGGACCTTTCTCTTCTGCCTGATCTCCGCTAGAAGCTCCTTGTTTAACCATGCAGGTCTCCTGCCTCCTTTGCTCGATTTCTTTCTCAGGGGGATGCATTGCTCCTGTGCATGGAGGAAGTGTCGTTTAAAGAGCGGCCAGCACTCATGGACCCCCCTGTCTTCGAGAGCCCTGGCCCACGGGATTCCTCCGAGTAGCTCCTTGAAGAGGCCAAAGTTAGCCCTCCTGAGGTCCAAGGTTTTGATCCTGCTTATCGCCCTGCTTCCTCCATGCAGGATCCTGAACTCCAGCATTTCATGGTCACTGCAGCATGGTCTTCTCAAGTGGCTGAGCTCCTTCGCTGTCCTGATGGAAGGACAGAAGGACACAGGGCCTGAATGGAGGCTGAAAATTTAGGCTCACGAGAGAAACCTTGTGCCTTTAATGTGCCTCCTTTAATCGCAGAAGTAACCAGTTAATTTTCACCATGGGGCTTGAATGGTTTCTCAATGTCTCCCTTTTCTCTGATTACCTAGGCGGAGGCTGAGGACCAACATAATCCTCACGGATACTCCACACTTGCAGCTCTGCTGTGAAAACAGCAAGTAAGCTGAAAGTGTGGCCTTGCTGATAGACTTGTGCTGGCGGTGGGCTCTGCTCCAGTGCAGCGATGTCTTTCAGGGATTGCATCTATCCCCATCCTGGACCACTGTAACCAGATCAGCAGAAGCTTGCAGAATCCACTGGTGGCCTTGAGACTTAATTCAAGCATGAAGTAGAGCAAGTACAGAGGGGAAGGACTGCCCTCTTCTGCTCGCTCAGTGTATAGCAAGTTGGGATTGCCCTGCCTGTATTTGACTAAAGTGGGTAGAAAAAGTACCAAAAACTTGACACTAAAATCACAATGGGTTTAGAAGTCTGAAAGTCCCACTGACTTCTGTTAAACTATAAGAGGTGTTACTCAGACACCTCAGGGGAGAGTCTGGCCCCACCAGTAAGGGTTTGGTGACATTGCACCCGGGTTTACGGTCTTGAAATCAGCACACAGCACTGCCCTGTCTCTCTCGCTCACCTAATGCGGGTGGGTGTCTACTGCAGAATGAGAATGGACCCCACAGGGACTGAGCAGAGCCAGTGGTGAGACCTGAAAGGAAGGAGTTAAAGGCCCTCTGCAGACACACGCTCCATGATTGCTGCTTCTGCTTTAAACTAATGCACACCACGCTCTCAGCTTGGGATCCCAGGCAATGACACAGGCGTCTCAGACCTGAGACTCTCTCGAATAAGAACAGTCTGCTTTTGTCTCTATGTGGCAGTGACAGTCAAAAATAATGGCAAGATTTAAAAAAAAATATCTGTTAACCTTCGTAGCTCTCCAAATTGTACCGGCTTAAGAGGCCAAAAAGTGAATTTTCTGTATTTGTTAGGCCAACATCATCATCTCCACCCTGACTTCTCTACAAGACTAGCAAAGGATAGCATCCTAACCAGTGCAAATCAACTTTGTTTCCTGCAAAAGATGTGAGAAAAGAGACCATGAGCTGATAAGCAGAGCACCAGCTTGGCTACAGAGAAAGAGCTTTTGCTGTCGGAGGTACCATTTGCCTGCTGAACGTTGCTGAAGGCAAAGCAATCCATGGGACTCTGCTAAAGCAGTGATGTAGTTGCTGAGCCACGATGTTACCTCTGTGTCTGCTTGGACTCTTCTGCGTTTCAAGTCATCCGACACGCACACAGACTGGCCACATATTGCTAGCTGAATGGTGAAACCTAACTCCCACTGCAGAGAAGGCTGATATTAGAAATGTGATCAAGGAGAAGCAATTATATGATAAGATTTTATGTCTCAAATAAAGAAGAAAAGCCATAAATCCTTTACAGCAATTGTGCATCGTATCGCTTTCTAGAATGCGCAGACATCTGGATTTGGAACAGTGTCAGACGTCTTCATTATGAGATATTCGGATAGAGAGTTGTGAGCCAGCTACAAAACCTCTGCTATAAAGCAAGCTTTGGCACTTATTCAGAAGTTCTTCTGTAGTTTAAATTACAGAGAACCTAACTCTGTCAAGATTTCGTCAACACTGCTGTGAATGGAAGTCGCCGAATCTTGACATCTTCCACGAATAAGATTTTTCAGAGACCGAGGGAACTGGAGTCACTTGAAAATTCAGACCTATGTAGCCAGCAAGTGGTTTTTTTCCAGCTTAGGCTTATTTTCCTCAGTCTGAGGATCAGGTAGGCCAAGGCTGAATGAAGCCACTGCTGAAAGGCACTGGAGGATAAAAGATGGCAGGGCACCGAGCTGCAGAAGCCACAGATCCTACCTCTGTTCCAAGTCTGCTGACCAGAGGTCTAAAGGCAGTGTGCTGAAAGAAGAAATCCATCGGGCCGCCATCACAGGAAGAATTTACCTTCGGTAAATCTATGCCGGTTGTTCCTGACCACCTTTATCCACTCCAGGCACTCGAAAATGGCTTCCAGGAGGATTTGCACCCTTTTCTTTGCAGGACCTGAGCTTAGGCTGCCTGACCTGCAGGCTCACGCAGTCCCTTCTGTCCTGAGGAGGGGTTTGGGGTCCCTTCGCACCTCTGGTGTTATTTAATGCCCTCATTTAATGCACTCTCAGGGCTGCTCCTCCACTGCTCCAGGAGTCAGTCGAAGACAAAAGGTGCTGGCAGTCCCTAATCGGGAAACTGCCAGCAGAAGCTCTTTGAAGCTGTCAGCAGCAAAAACCTCCAGATGCCAACTCTCACCGCAGCGGTCCCCCCGGGTCCCCAGGGAAAGCCTGTGGCCAGGCCTGGAACCGGGCACGCAGGACCGCAGCCAGTGTGTGTTTTCCGCATGGTTGAGCCCAGGAGAGTCGGTTCATTACTCTGCCTCAGTCTGAGCCATTCCCCAAAGCTCCCGCAGGCTGCAAATTGCAGCCATCAGAGAATACATGTTGCTTTTTGGATACTTTACTTTCCAGGCTTGAACAACAAGACATTGTACTTTTTCAGCTGCTGATAAACTGGTGTGAATGTGAGCTGGACATTATCCCTGTCCCAAATATCTGGGAGGGCACGGAGTTAATGAGCAAACTGGTGGCAGCACCAAGTTACTGTTCAGAAGGATTTGGACTGCTTACTTTCAGCTCCCCCTTGCAGATCCCTTGCTTCTCTCTAGGAGAGAAAAAGCAGTCTCCAACAGAATTTTTAAAATATTGCTACAAAGCATGAGCTTCTTGGGGTTTTAAAAGCCACCTAATTTAGCAGGCACACCTATCAGTTCAGTCCCACATGAAGAGGTTACTCCCTGCCTCCTTTGTCAGGGGGTGCAGTGAATGTACCCTCCAAGCTGAAGATGGGAATTTATATTTTTTAGACACATTGATACAATCCGGGTGGCCTGCGCAGTGTGGACTCAGGTCACCAGAAACAGCATAATTTCACAGCATAAATTCCTTTTCTGTTCTAACCTCTGTTACTTAAATACCAACCCAGGTGGACAGAGTGCTTAGCCACACGCATGCACGCAACGAAGCACAAGAGCCATCCCCCTTGACTTCAATGACCCTGCTGACCTGCTTGGTGATGACGTGCTTAAATACTTTGCTGGAGAAAACCCACCAGATGCTGTTCAGCAAGACAAAGCACCTCCTAGCTTCATTCAGCGCTCGCCACCCTGCAAGTCCAGACCTGCAGCCGCTCCTCATGGCTCACACGTATCCCAGACAGGTGTGATCCCTTTATTTCTCCCTGCAGGGGCAAAAGCTTGATGTCAAATGGCCAGCTGCTCCAGCATCCTCACCCTGCAGCTCTTCTGCACATCACAGGTACTAAAAATGGGAGTCTGCTGGAGGATGTAGGGTCATGGCTGGGCTCTCTGCCTGGGTGTTACCACCGGTTTGAGACCCCTGTGGTGTTGATCTCTAAGGGTGTAACCCAGGCAGTGAATTAGAAAGGCCAGGAACCCCACTTTTATGAGCTCCCCTGCAGAGGGCGGTCCGTGCTCGGCAAAGCAGCTCACCGCTCCAAGAGCTGCACAACTCACAAGTCCAACAGTTGACTTTTGACCAGGAAGTACAGCTCTTCCCACATGCCCAAAAGAGCTGCCCTCCAGAGCGACAGCCCTAGCTTGGGGCCAACCTCCCGAAGAACACCTTTGTCTGGCTGCAGTTCTGCACCCCAGATACTCCAGATGCAAAAAGGACCTGGTGGGAGTCCCTGAAGCCACTGCTCAGCCACACATCTTCCATCTGCCTGCTCAGGTCCATACCCCCTCGGCTGCCTCTCTCCCACGGTTTCTCCCTCCAGCCCTTCTTTTCTCTGTCCATCTCCTCAAAGAGCAGATCCTGGCTTTTTCACGGCCTCTGCTGAGCAAACAGCTCAGCAGGTACCGCAGCCAGAAAAGGAGTCACAGTGGCTGGGGCATGTGGGCTCGGTGTCTGCCCTTCCCCTGGTTGAGCTGGTGCAGGAGGTGGGCTCTCTGCACGCTGCCACTCAGCCCGTCCAGGATAACTTCACTGCCCTAAGCTACATGATCCTTAAAGGTGTCTTCCAACCCAAAACATTCTATTCTTCTGTAAGATCTTAACAACCGGAGAAGAAAACCAGAGGATACCTCACTCTTTTCATCTATCTGACTAAAATAAGTTTTTTTTTGCATCCTCACGTTTTAGAGAGGAGGTTGAACACAGACACACAGAGCTGGGGTCATTTGATCCCAGGGCACTGGGCAGACCAGGGAGGAGCAGGCTGCAGAGCGAGTCCCAGTGCAGCGCTCTGCCTTGCTTCCAACCCCCAAATCAGAAAAGAAGGATTGGCTAGTGGAAACCGAGTACACGCACGGTGACGCTCATCTGACGAGGCAGCAGCACAGAGAGACCGCACAGCTCCTGGGGGAACAGCTCGAAGCGGCAGGTGAGAGGAAGGAAGATCTTAGCATTTACTGGCAACTGCTGTGTTCGCGAGTTTGAGGAACATCATTTAGAGCAACCAAGTGCCTGCTGCGGGAACGGACCCTCACCCGGTGGAGAGATGACGAACAGGTCTCGCCCACGTCTGGTTTTTAATAAGCCAGTTCATTCGGTGCAAAACGTCAGTCGGTGTCTGTGGAGACAGAGAAGTCACAGCCAAAAGAAGAAACTAAGGCTGCTGCTGTTCAGCCCCTCTGTAAATGGCTCTGTGATTAAGTATTTCGGTCAGTTGCTCAGCAGCTCACGGGCTGACATTTTTGCCACCATTGCTTTCGGTTTCCCATTTGTTTTTCCATCAGAGACTGAGCGAAGGCGCAGCCCGGCTGAGGATTAAGGGGCAACACACAAATAAACTGTCACTGCCAGCTCTCTGCGGATGCACCACTCCACGTGCCACCACTGTCTCTGTTCCCAGCCAAACCTGTCCCTCTGCCCTGGGAGCATGGAGAACCTCACCCAGACCAGGCAAAGCCCGTCCAACTCCGGCAGCACTGGGAAGGTGGTGGGGTGCAGCTCCAGAAGCAGGCAGCAGGATGAGCTGTGCAGCAGCCAAGGGCAAGAGGCAGAATGGACCATGCACGGCTGGCATGAGCCCCTGATTTGCTGCAAACGTTGGCCTGAAAAGCTAATTTCTCTGCATCCTTTTGTAAGGAGAGAATAATGAGTTATCTCAGTTGGTGGGACCACAGAGGGCTCCAGCTGCTCAGCATGCTGAATTAGCAGCAGAAGCGCTCCAATGACAGTGACAGCCTTTTCAGCCTACGATGAATAACCATCATATACTGTCTTCTCCGGGGAGAGAGGCTTTTCTTCTTCCTTCCTTTCACAGCTGACAGTTGCATGGGATTACACTAGGAAAATCTGGACGCCCCTCCAAATCGTTTTTAGCTGTTTCCAGGAGGGTTGTCTCTTGTTCTAGACCTCCCTGGAGGCTGTTTATCTACACTGGACAGAAGGCAGCAGACCACACATCCCTCTTGCCTTGCCTAGCTTTTCTTACACCCAGTTGTGCCAAGCAATTGACTCCTGAGCCTAAGGAGACCTTCTCAGCTAAAGGTCTCCTCCTCCCCAGCAGTGACTGCTTTGGGGACTGCTGAGTCTTCCTCAGCAGGATGCGCATGCTGCCCATTCACAAACATAGTTAGGCTCATCAAACTCCTAAAAATGTGGGCTACTCACTCAGGGATGAAATAACTCAAATATCAGTGACCTCCAGCAAGCTGAAAAAGCAGATGAGTCGTATGCAGACAGCTCGGATCCTCTGTGCGTTTGCTTTGTGGTATCCTGGGCTCCTGGTGTTTTTATTCCTACAACAGTGCCAAGAAGCTCTCATCACAGAGAAGGAATTCACATCTCCAGAGGCGAAGGAGGCTGAGGAAATGTGGCTGAGCTGTGTGAGGAGAGGGAAAGATGGATCTATAAGGAGGGAAATGAAGCTTTCCAATCCAGAGGCCTGATCCAGAGGCTTCCCCAGGCATTCAGCACATTAATCACGTGCATTTCTATATGCACACCCGTGCACAGATGATCTGCTGTGCCTGGCTGAGCCCAGTTCATGCACACTGTGTGTTGTGTTTCCTTCCACCCTCCACCTCCTGCAAGCTGTTGAGTTTTTCAGAGAAGGACTTACCTGGACGAGCAGCAGCTTCCTGGCACCCAGCCACTCACCAGCACAGGTGCCTTGCAGGAGAGCAAAAATGCTTTGGGCTGAAGCCATTTTCTTCCCTTTCTGCGTGTTACTGCTCGGCAGGCGAGTTTCATCACCTCTGTATGTTCACATGCTCTTTCCACCATCCGATCTTCTATCAGCGCTGTCCTCCTTCTCAGACGGGGAGATGCAGCACTGAACTTCTGTAGGGAAAGAGGCTTTTCACTGTGTGCTGAGCACTCCTGCTGGCACTGAAGCAGTTAACAGGTGCCCAGCAGGATTTGAGGGCAGACAGCACATATTTTTAAAGGGAATCTTTCTTTATTAACTTGTCATTTCAAAACCTATTTCACCCTATCTATCTGACATCAACCCACCCTGTTCTTGCTCCAAGAGCAGCGCGGTGACTGCACGGAAACACGATGGTGCTGCCTGTCCCATCACCCAGACCCGTCCACAGCCAGATGGTTACTCATCCTCGAGCTCAACCTCCCTTTAAAATTGGACTTGGCTGAGTTCAAACTGTTCCATTGATCTTCACTTCCCTCCTGAAGTGCCAGCGGGACTGAGAGAGGTGCCCCAGGATTCTGAAATAATTACTGCAATAACCATGGAGAAGCAGCCAGACCGGCCCTCCCTGCTCCATCCCGGAGCTGCACAGCTCACCACTGCTGCGGGAGACACGGCATTCCCAGGGTGTTCGCTAAGCCAGCATTGCCTTTCTTCCACTGAAATGTCAACGTGCAGCAGAGGAGAAACGGCAGGGGGAAAAAAAATGTGAGCACGGTCGGCATTGTGACCGCGGTCAGCATTGCACCCGCACTTGTTGAGTCAAAAACCAAACTGGTTTGCATAGAGTTAGAAGTGCAGACCAGCTCCTTTTAAGTAGTTGTGAGAATTTCCTGGCGGTGCCTTGCTGGTTTTTGGCGGCAGTTACGGAAGGAACTGCCATAACAGGCAGCGAGGGATGGGAAAGTACCGGCCATGGCAGTGAGACCGGGCATCAGCACGAGCTCATTCCCCCCTGCTCCCTGCGCACCCCTGGCAGAGCCGGCAGGCGCTAATGGGTGGCTGCAGCACTCCGGACGAGGCACTGGCAGCTCCAGGTCCCCAAGCAGCCCAGGCCAATGGGGGATGGGAGACAGGAGTGAAGGCTCTGCAGAGCTTGGAGATTTTGCAGTTTTAGCAGCTGGTTTGTGACGGGGGTTTTAGCCAAGCTGCGAGGTTCAGGCTGCTCTGCTGTGGACTGTTTGTGTTAGACTTGGCACTAGACTTAGGCTGTTCCAATCAGTTTTATAAAGTGTGCTTCTAGTTCAGAGCTGTATAAAAATAGGATATAATGAGAAACTCCTTACTCTTTAAAACAAACAAACAAACAAATCAATCACAGTTCTTCCCTCTGCTATCCCTGATCACAGAGCCAGTCCCACCACACACTGGTTATTCATACCTGCTCCATTCTGTAGACTGGACTATCAAAGTTTTGTTTAATTACCCTAGATTTTGCCCCAGGTATTTATACCACCACCAAGATGACCTACGTAGGAACTCCCACAAACATGAGGCTAGAGCTAGTGCCCAAGCACTAAGCGGTCATCAGACATGCAGTGACACCAAAGCACAGAGAGTAAGCAGACAGTTCAAAACACCTTGAAGCACCTTTACCTACATCTATTGCCATTTTCTGGGAGCAATATTATATATTGCTTAAACATAAAACAATATACCGTCTGTGTGTAGGCACACTCCATGCAACAGTGACATGTCACAGGAATTCATTATATTTTGATAATATATTATATTCATTATATTTTTATAATATAATGAATAATATAATTCTGTCCTGTCAAAGAGGTACTTGGGTACATTCTCGCCAAAGCTTAACAAAAATTTATACAGACTCCCTAAACCACCTTCTTTTCACTGCAACATTAATCAAAGCAACGCTTTCGAGATCCTTTTGTTGCAGTCTATTCTGCTGCAACCCAAGAGCCGACAGAATAAGCCCCTGTGAGAAAAGGTAATCTTTTTAACACAGACTCTCTCCTTTTTTTGATAAATAAAATCCTACTCTTTGAATTTAGCAATGTGATTGTTATAAACTGGCTCTGACAGTGGCCAGATGGCAGTTCAAAATAGCGTGGTGAGCATGGTCTTCAAGTGAAGATGCACTTTGAGAGGACTACATTCACCCAAGTATCGTACTACTTCAGAATCAAGCTCTGCCTTTGAAAATGTCAGAGGCAACTATTCATGAGCAAACACCATATGGTATATTTGTCCTCTTCAGTTCCTCTTATAATCAATAGAAGAAAAAGAGCATTTCAGACTTGAAATGACCGCATGCCACGCTATACAGCGTTCTCACTGCAAGCTCTCTGAAATGTTAGAAGGCGGCATGAAATCCCTCAAATTTGTTGGATCAAAAGGCACCGAAATGATCATCACCAGTCCAGTCTCCGACAGCTCCACTTGTAATATTCATTGTCACTATGTTGTGGTGTCACTCTGGGATCCAGGTGCGATTTGCATAGGAAACACATCCAAGGATGTCCCTAAAACCATATTTAAAAGTAAGCTGAAGTTGATTTTTTCAGTACTCTAATGGTAAAGCTCTGAAGATCTGCTTAAAGCAGCTCTGTGATCGTGGAACAGCTGCTGAATCCCAACATGATTAAAAATAAACTAACTGCAGCAAAAACAGTCACGTATTTGTGACTGGGGAAGAACAATCACCGAGCCAGCAACTCGACTGTCGGAGGCACCATTCTGGCATTTAAAAGTGTTTTTAAGAGCAGCTGAGCAGGCAGCTGCACCCTGGTCTCCCTGATGGCTTCCCAGTCCCCAGCTTGTGGACAGTGGGCGGCCGTAGTGGCAGGACAGACCCCAAACCCCGGCATGGAGGCCACCACGAGCAGCTTCCACAAGTTCAGGGCAGGGGGGATGCTGCTCTCTCCATTCTTCTTCAAATAAAACCACGTAAAAGGCTGGCCACAATGGCTGGGACCGAAGAGGGCGCTTACGTGTCTTATCACTGGCTTAAACTCCAGCCTCTGAACTTGAAGTCCTCCTCAGCTTAGAGACATCTGCAGTCCCTCTGCTTCTGTCAGAGAAGTCACCTGCACTGTCATTGGGGTGCTTCTCCACGTCACCAAGCAGGGCCACATCGCTCACTCCCAAGCTTCAGAGAGCACAATGAGCACCCTCTGTCCCTCCTGCCTCTGCCCAGCACATCTCTAAATCCAGGATGTCCACCCATCCCACCATCCGTATTATTCATGATAGCAATGCTCTTGGTTTCTCTTAAAATAAGTAACACATACAAATTTATTGAAATGCCTGATGGTTGATCTTGGACTGAAACAATTCTTCAAACAACTGCAAGAAGCAGCAGTTTGCAGACGTCACTGTGTGGGGGACGAGGTCTGAACTCCCTCCCCGTGACCCTGAGCGCTCGGACGGACTGCTCCAGCCCAAGCAAAGCTCGCTGAAAAGCCACCCAACCCCAAACAACCCCAGAATGCAAATATTCACATGATGCAGGCACTAATTCAGGTGTTCGTGATCATTTGCAGAAGGAACCTGGACACGAGTACTGGAATAAACATTTCAAGTCTCATAATAAGCAAAATAATTACACACTACCAAGTAAGGAAGGCTCAGGCCTTAAATTTTATTGTTGTAGATGAGAAATAAATCTGGCTTGTGATCGGCTGAGCACACTCAGGTAACAAATTAAAGCCACCTCTCTCGTTCCCCCCCCTTTCCCAGCATGTGACACCGAGGTTTTGGAACAACGTTAGGTAACAGCTCATGAACCGAGATGGAAAATCCGGAGCAGCAGCAATAAGCTCCATTTACTTCTTGTGAAGTTAATATTAGACTTTAACTGTGGGCCCCCAAGCTCCCACTTCTCCTTAGCAGATAATATTGAAAAGCAAAACTGTTACTTTCATGGCCATAATAAATAGTCCCGTACGTCTCTAGTGAAGACATTCAGGCCGAATGTAACAGCCCACGGAAAATGGCTTCTGGTTTCAGAGGACGTGGCGACTGATGCCCACCGAGGAAAACGCTGGCGTGGTTTGATCGCTGCTGATTTCACACGTCAGCGCCTCTCCGTGCTTAACCCAACGGTAGCAAATATTGGCTGAATCTGTCAGAAGAGAGTTTTAAAAGTCAGCTCTCATGTTGCTGATCTTATCCTTCAGGGTTTCAACTCTGTCAGCTCCCAAACATCTAATTTTCAGCCACGGCGGCTGTGCCTCTCCTGTCAGAGGCTGGGTGTTATCTGCTCCTCTCAGGGCGGCACCAAGGAGCGATGGGACGCAAGTGTGGCTGCTGCCGCCTCCTCCTCTCTGGGCACACACTCCAGGACTGGCAACCCCCTTCCCAGCCTTTGCTGGCCGCTGTCGGGTGCACAGCAAAGCCGAGGAGGACCACGGGCAGTGAGTCATGGGCTGCTGGGGCCGGATTCGGATCCGCTGCACCGCAGGGGCGGCCACTTCTTCGGCGTCTGAATTTCTCCCACCACGAGTAAAAGTGCTGAGCTTTAGTTGAGGTATATCAATAATCTGCAACACACTGGAAACCAACCCGCTTTTTCTCCTTTGTTTCCCCTTTCTAAACCACTGTGGCGGACGTCCAGATACTCAAAGCAAAGACAGGAGCCCAACAGCTTTGCCTTCCAGATGCCTTCTCCAATGGCTTTGACTTCCAGATGCCTTCTCCGATGGCTTTGCCTTCCAGGTGCCTTCTCCACCCCTGCCCCAGGACTTCCACCCTACCCCATCCACGCAGCCGGCAGCCATCACATCTATGCTGCTAATCAGCTGGAGTAACAGCATTTCAATCATCCTAAGGAGAGATCTTCACAATAAGAGCAAGTTTTGGGGCTTGTCAATGCCTAGTACAAGCTCTCCTACAGCTAAACCTGTACCTGATCCCACCAAGGACAGAAACCAGGGTTAATACAGTAAAGGCTGCTGTTAGTTATCATCCAAGTCTCAGAGGAGTTTTCTTCACGTCTCAGAACATTTAGTAGATTGCTTGTTGAAAGGGTAGAAACAATTCGTATAGGAACAACAGTTAAATATGGACCTTGGAGTTGCTAAGTACAGTAGTTTCTCTTTTACAAATGAAAGTAGCGCCGCCGTGCTGGAGAGCACAGTGACACGATGGCAAGGAAAGCGGAGATTGGCTTTTATGACACTATTTACAGGTTTTCCACTTAAAAAACTGCCGAGTTTGATTAAATATAAGTATAGAACATTTCTTCCATATACAAACTCTTGTTAGCTGATTAATTCTTAAGGTGCTCAGAAGTGTGGATGAGAAGAGAAGTTACAGTAGATCAGTTGTGTCTGTGTCTATTTACAAACCGTGCTCAGTTGCCTGCTGACACCAGCATCTTCCAAAGAAGCTGGAAGCAAAGTGCCTCGGAGAAATGTAATTTTTTATACATGCCCATGGCCAGTTACGGATCTAATGCCACAGGAACTGTTGTTTTCTTCACAACATCTTTGTCAAAAAGTAAAATGGTAGTACTTTCGTTCCTTTTTCACTAACAAAGGTGGGTGCCCTTGCTGAGTCTGTGTGGCTGGTGGTGCCAGGCAGCATCGCACCGTGACACCTTGTTTTTAGCTCTTGACACCTGTCCAGCCCTTACCACCAGAATTTGGTGGTCTGCTGGGCAGCTGTCTGAGACAGGACATGCAGCACCAGGTTGTTACACTGAAATGCATTGCATGGGGCCTCCTAAGTACTCGGAGAGCTCAGACCTACCCCGTACAACAGAGGGAGAATTTATGTGTGAGAAACCACACAAGGACAATGCGCTTAGCAAAAAAAATCTATCTTCCAATCAGAAAAAAATATCATAAAATCCCAAGTGGCCTATATTTTGTAGGTCAAATTGCTTCCCCATTAACAATTCTCGAAGAGTTATTTTCTGTCTGATGGCCAAACTGTACCTCTAATTCCATTCCCTGCTGACTGATGGCTGACCACGGACACTGCCTGGCATCGCTTCTCTCCATACCGCCTGTACTCACATGGGTACCTCAGAGGAGCTCAAAGTTTGGCGTTTTGGGAACCCATCAAACCAGGAGGCTGTATCTATCTGAGCATAATGAAAATGCTGATTTTGTCCTCGTCATTTTAAGACGCTATAGAAAAAGAAAGGAAAAGAAGTTGATTTGACTTCTGTTTGTAAACTTATCATGTACTGTCCTCTTTCCCTCGTACATTTAAGTTTCAAACAGGTCCCAGAGATTGCAAGGCAACCGTGTTAAGGCAGTATAAGAAACTCAGTATTTCATTCACACCTCTTGATTCCCTTAAAGGTATTTCTAAGGCATCAAAAGGGGCATGTGGTTTGTGCGTGCCTTTTCAGAAAAAGGCATTCAGAATAGTGTAAAAAACGGATGCTCAATGACAGACAGAAGCCACTCGGCCCCAGGCAATGGCCACACCATCAGAGAGGAGCAGGGAGATACAGCGGCGTTTCCCTGGTGTGGGGTCCTCACCATCGCTCTTTCTGGTACACCTCTGTTTGTACAATCTCACCAGGGTGCTCAGATATGCAGGCTCCGTTGATGTCATTGAGCTTGTTGTCTGGAAGATCCTCGGGTTTTGTGCAAAGTTTCAGCGCCCTGGAGATGAAGACGTCCAAGTCAAACTCAGGGTTTGTTTCACTGTTCACCTCCGTGGGTTCTTTGTGGAGATGGTGAGGAGAAGATGGCAGGCTCCGTTCCTGAATCTCCGGGAGAGGACTGGGACACTCAAGACCCACCTGCGTACTCTTCACCCACTGAGCAATCTCCAGGAAGAGGTTGGATGGTTCTTCTTTCAGAGACAGCTCAGCTGCGGGTGCTATGGTCGCTCTTTTCCAGTGGGATAAATCTAAAATCAGCTTGGGCTCTGAGTAATGATGGGGCTTATTGTCTCTCCACAGCAATTTGTCCAAGTAGGAAGGTGACCCCACTTTGTAATCACACGATTTCCCACAATCCGCATCAAATACGCGGTCCATGGATGAGTGGGATAGCTCCAAGAACCTCTCCGAGCTGCTTTGTGAGTATTTCCGTGGATCAACTTGTGCTTCCTCAGCGATGGATTCAGATGCCGCCCGGGGGTCCCGCTGAACCTCATCCATGTCGTGGTGTTTGTCGTGTCTCCATTCCAAATCAGAGCAGAGGCTCACGTGATACCTGCGAAAGACACGCTGCTATTAGACACGTGGATGATGGCTTTGTTAGAAACAGCGGTGCTCAAACAGACCCACAAGCTGCTGCTGCTGTTTTTACCTTTTTCTTGCTAATATGCTGCTTACCTACAGATCTGTAAGTTCTTGTTAATATTAGAGGCCTTTTGCTGGTGTGTTAAGAAAATCTGGGGGGGGCTGAGTGATTTATGAGGAGTCTGAGGCATGCTCAGGCTGCATGGACAGAAACAGTAGTGGGAATAAAAGCCCAGCAACCAACTGGCCCCTAAATTTAGCCGATCATCACCTGCTCTCCACTTGAGATTAAAATATGATTAACAATATTAATAATCAAACTGGCCTTCAGCCCAGAGACCAGCACCCGCAGTGTGAGTGCTCCTTGTTTGTGACCATAAGAGCCAAAGAGATGAGCTTAAATCAACGCTGAGATTGGATGTCACCAGTTTACTCTGACGTCGTGGACCAAGAGCCTCCCTGAAGGGTCGCCTTGCTAAGCGGTAACTTCTCAAGCCAGTCAGACTCCCTTGATTGCAATTACCCGATGACATGGTTTTCAAAGTGACATCTCATTTACTGGCTCCTAACTGAGCTGCCTTTAAAAGATGTGTTATCCCAGGTATTGGGGCTCTGTGTCCTGGCAATGAAACGCTCTTCAGGTGTCCCACACCACACAGGTAAACTCATTTCCCTTTTTGAAAGCACTTGGCTTGTGTTGAAAAATTTAAAGCACTAAAGCAGATGTCCCCAGCTGGGTGGCAAGACCAGCAGTCTAGGTCCTGCTTTCTTGTGTCACACCAAGAAAGCCAAGAAATAAAAAGGTGACCAGGTGACCTCCAGCAACTGATTTGCTGCTTCAGGGACTATAACTGACAGGGATGCCAGAGCTCTGGGGACACACTGAAGACAGATACCCTGAGAAAAGCTTCCAGCTTTGCTCTTTACCTCATTTGCACGGTTGTCCCCCCCAGCCTCCACCCTGCTACTTGCTCGCCCAGGCAAAAAGATTAATAACAGTGAAGGCAAGGGATTTCTTTAGATTATTTTTTCAATGCTGGTGAAATATAGTGGATTAAGAAGGCGAGGAGATTTAATTGAGAAACAATGCTGCAGACATCCTCAGCCAGCTCACCCCACTCAGCTGGAAGGAGCTCTATAGGAAAGTGAACCTAGTTAATTCTTAGCTGCTTATTTTGTCCTACCTGCTCCAGTACTGGGACTGGTCTAGTAACTGGGGTAATCATCTAGGACATGAGAGACCTCAGCTCAAGGCTTTGATCTGCTCTAAACTTCCTGTAGGACTTTCAGCAAACCATTTAAAACTCAGCACAATTAAGGATATTTTTTTTTTTAAACACCCCAGATCTATGGCCTCTGGGGCTTAGGCACCTTGAAAAGTAATAAATATAGAGCTCCAAATCAGGACCGGTCCCCATAAGGTAGTAAATCACATTATTTTATACCTTGTATTACAGGGACAGAGGAAAGAACCGTAGCATTACTTAAACAGATGTACCTCAAACGAAGACAACATAGGCTGTGAATAGAACAAAAAGCATAAAGATATTCAGTAACTGGAATGTGCAGGCTCAACATCTGCTCCCTGTGGAAATCAAAGACGAACCTCTCGTTGGCTTCAGCAAGGTGCCAGCTTGGGCTAGAATTACAATATAGCATACAGAAGGAAAAGCAGGTGACTTTCGTGGGTCTAGAACATGTCTGACTGAACCCAATCAAGAGCAAGTCTGAGACTCACCAGTCAAGTTCTGCCTAAAGAATTTAAGCCAGTATCTGGTTTCTGGCCCAGCCCTGGGTACCGTACCTGTCCCAGTTAGACATCTGGCTCTGGTTGGCTTCCATCAGTAAAATATCATCAATCTCATCCTCAATCCGGAATGGATGCTGAGACACCGGTTCATCCTCGGGGCAGGAATATGGACTCATGTAAGGATGCTGCAGACCCATCTCAGCCGTTAATCGATCCATGGGGTTAAATGTCAGTATTTTCTCCAGAAAATCAATAGCTGTGAAGCAGAGAGAAACAAGCTCACTAGTTCTTTAAAAGCAACACCATCTTCCTCTCCAGGACAAGCCACACGAATCCCCTATAACAAATCCCCATGAAGTAAAGGTCATGTCCCCTGTGCATCTAAAATGGGCGCTTCTGTCCTTGACGCATCCATCTTCTCTGCCACGGGAGCTGTGTGCCTGCCGTGGAGCAATCCTGCAGCCCGCAGGTGTCACTTCACCTAGCAAGGCAGGAGAAATGATCTCCACAGGACAGCATGTACATGTTATAGCTGGTGCTGCTATCCCGGGCCGGAATGCTAAGCTCGTACCCCAGAAAAACCTTGGGACGGTGTTGGTATTTGATTCCACGCTCTCAGACCCATTTGACAAGCACAGTGCGTTTCAGGTAATTTCACATCTTTCTGTGCGACTCAAGTGGGATTAGATTTAAAGTGCAATTTTTAAAAGGCTTTGACATGACCAACACTATGAAATTATTTCGTCCATCAATATTTAAAGAATTCTGAGTGCCTAAAATTATTTTAGAAAGACTGTGGAGCATGAACTGTTTCCACGACGACGAAGGAGGAAATTAAGCACAACTAAAGTGACTAGAATTAACTCTAAATGTTTAGGGCTTCTTGTGATTTCTTTCATGATTCCTTTTACTGAGGTTATGTGAAAAGATCAAATCCTGTCATTAAAGATGTTGCTTATTCAGTTGACTCTTGGTGCATGGAAGAGTGCCTTAGAGTTCAGATAATAAAAATAGGAATAAGCCTTTCTTCAGCTGCAACTTTTGCATTGCACCTTCCAAAATATCCCCATTAAAGATGTAATTGTGTGAAGGGGATAGTTTTTTTAGGGGCAAAATTGCTCAGCAGAAAGGGCAGGCCATACCTATTGCCTCAGTGCTTAAACATTAACCAATATCCGATTGTCTCCCTCGAGATTATTTCGTTGCTTGGACTAATTAAGCAGGAATCAATAGCTTCATAAGGTCACTGACTGCGGGCAAGAAACATGGCGAAATGATATATTAGGAGTTATATATTACGATATTTTATGGGTCAGAGAGGAAGGAAAATGTCAATGAATTATGTAAGGGATGCAGGTGACCTTTCTTCTTGCAGTAACGATGGAATAAATCCACTCCTGCTTGCCAGAGGCTGACACGGTCCTTGGCTAACCCGGGCTGACGGGCATTGCATTGCCAAGCCCCTGTAGCGGACGTCTTACCATGACGTTACGCCAGCGAACACAAGCTGGGCTTGGTCTTGACGTCTTCCCAAAGGCAGGTGGCCAGGTCCACCAGCCCAGTTTAAGCCTTGGAAGGAGCTCAGAAGAGCTGACGTGCCCTGGTCCACACTGCTCAACTCTGGCTGCCACCCTGCCAGCTCTCACTGCCTACAAAGCTGATCCAGGCAGGAGTTCAGGTCCAAACGCCTGTGGTTTGCAGCCCCCTCGCAACAGCAAGCTGCTCATTTCTTTTTTAAGCTTTAGCCAGATCAGGGAAGCGGCTGAAGTGGTCTTTGATCATTGCAGGCTCCGACAGCCCAACCCAAGCAATGTCCAAGCCTCAGAGCGCTTGAGCAACGTTTCTGCCTGTAGCAACCGTCTCATGGAGTTCAGATATTTACAGAGGAAAAGCATTTATTTTCTTGTACTATACAATTGCGGTCATGCAAAAAGCAGAGCAAGAAAATGAACAGGGCTTGAAAACAACCTCTCGGCAGAACCCTCATTTACAGCTCAAGAAGAGGCACGGGAAAGCAGGGATGCACCTTGAAAGTCTTCTGGAATAGTCTTGGAAGACAATTTCACCCTTATTTCTGTATGAGCTACCTCCGAGAAAGCTACTGCATCATGAGCGCTGTCCTGCAGCCCACGCCTTCCCTGGTGTGACAGTGAGCAGGACCCGGGGGCACAGCGGTGGGGATGCGTGAGCTCCAGGTGGGACCATGCGCTGCAGACCCCCAGACATCTGAATCCCGTTCACTTGGCCTTAGAGGATGATTCCTGTGACCCCCCCCTGGAAAAATAGGTCTGAAAACACCGCAGCCTGGCAAACTCCCAGGAGAAGGACATTGCTGAAGCCAGCGGGCACTACGGTACCTTCACTGTCCACTTCGGGGAGCAGCTTGCGCAGCGGCTTCCTCACTTCCCAGGTGCTGTTGATGAACGTGGGCATCACTTTGAGCAGCTCCTCTTTGTCTTCCTCATGGATAACAGGGATTGTCTCCAGTATAAGCTGCATCTGTTCCAGCTCGTGACCCCCTAAACGGGCAGAAAAGAGGCAGCAAGATGAGACCCAGAAGTTGAATGAGGGAGGTTTGGTATTATCGGCCACCATCCTGCATGGCCACGCCTCTGAAATGAACCACGTCCCTGCAGCGCCGCGTCTCCTGCTAACCCCTCCACACTGGTGCCTCCTCACATTAGCCACCACCCTTTGCTCCAAGCAAAACATGGTTGGACTCCCAGCAAGGTCACCTCTTTTTCAGGGTGAAAGAGTTAACCTAGACAATTTGCTCTCCTGGTGTAATCACCCTGAGGCTGTCTGCGCATCTTTTCAACTAACCTAGCCACCTATTTAACATAGCTATGAAGCAGAAACCGTACCTGACTGAAATCATGGGGCATGGGAGCTACTATCCATCGGTGGGGTCCATCCTGCATGATGGAAGGAGTCAGATATTGGCTCTAACGGCCTCAAAACTGACGGCCTTCTTATAGCAATACTGTATCTGGGCTCGTTCATAACCCCAGATGAAGCATCCTGGCTCACACGGCTGCGGCCAGGCAGGGCAGTGCCTGATGCCATCACCACGTGTCCCTGCCACGCGCTGTGTTGCACCAAGCAGCAAAGCCCTCCCGTGCAGCAGCAACAAAAAGTGCTGCCACAACCTCAGCAGTAACATGAAGATCATGAACCCAGCTCCAGGGGTCCCAAAGCTTCATCTTGAAATGAATGCAAGTGCCCGACCTCTGCGCTCTCCCCACAGGAAAGAGGTTTTCTGACCAGGTCCTACCTGGCTGCTGGGCACCAAGCCAAGGCTCTGATGGTGACGATGCCCACAACTGCTATGAGCAATCATATATTTTAAAATCCTTTTCCTTCAGGACATATTTATCCACGCATTCCCTAAGCCCTCGCTCAGGACTGGCTACCAGTCAGTGAGAGGAGAGCAGTGGCAGTGCCCGTGGAGCGGAGCCAACCGCCTCATTAATGAACGTTAATCCCACTCTTTAGCACACTATTGGATGCAACCAAGAGCTCCACGGCTGATTTCCAGCTTCCTACGTGTACAAAGAAGCAGCCTGGCAGAAATACCGAGTTGCACTATTGATTTTCTGTCTGCCAGAAACACTGGTTATAAATATTCTGTCATTAGAGGCAGGATAATCCATTAAGACAGTGAGCTGGCTGGAGCAGACAAACCAACGGGGATTTTTGGGTTACCAAGTCCCTGCTGTCCAAGTCATGGATTTCAGGCTGCTTCACCAGCAAGCAGTGCCCGGCAGATCCACGGCAAGAGGAGTGAACCTTGTTTATGACACAGCACTCCTGATCAGCCTGCAGGGAGGGTGGAGAGGCCAGCTCGTAGGGGATGGTGGAGACCATCACTGGCTTCACGCCCTCAAGCACCCCTGTCCTTTTGGAGGTCCCTAGCACCTTGCAGAGGCTGCCTTTCCCAGCCCAGAGCTCCCCGTGGGTCTGCAGGAGGTTTCCAGACTCACGTCCATGGAGCTGACCTCAAACACACCCACTGTGGGCAGCGGTAGGTCCAAACATCGAGGTTGGGAAAGGGTCTCCATCCATCATGGCCTCATCACTCCAACAAGGTTTGGTTCAATGCAGTCGTGGCCACTTTCACCCCGAATTGCAGAGTTCTGAGCCAGGACAGGGCAATGAACTCAGACAACCCCAAACCAACACTGACATTAGCATGGCTGGCCACCATCACACCACACATCCGCTCAGAACAAAGCCTCAGAAGAAGACAGAGCAATAGGAAAAGCAAAAGAGTCAGCAGGGCACCCCAGTCCTCGGCAAATGAATTCACTTTCCTACAGAAAACCTAATTTTAGGTTGTCTAGAGGTTTGCAGCATGGCTCCAGGAGAAACTAAAGATGACCATCAGGAAACAAACACCTTGCTCGTCAGGCTAATTGCCAAACTGTGATCAAAATTACAGGGCAGTGAAAGTCACAAAGGCTTCGTGGCTGTTGTCCTCTCAGTGCAGCTCCAGCCTCTGCTTACTGAAGGTACCTGGCAGCCGAAAGGCACCGTGTTTAGTCACACCAAGAAGCTGCTAATGCAAGGCTGGAAGTGTTGAGTTATGGCTCTCTGGAACCCAGTTCTCCACCATTATCTTCTATCTATATAATTCCTAGGGACCTTCTGGAGACATTAATCCCTGAAAAGAAAAACACGAACTACAGACAGAATAAACGCAACATGTTGCCACTGCCCGAGGAGAGAACGAGGAGCTCTGCATCATGTCCTGGGAAAGGAAACCCTTCCCTGGGCTTGCAAACAAGTCCTGGCCGAGAACCCAAGCCCTGCCAGCGAGTCCTCTGGGAGCAAGCACCGATCCCACAGGAAAAGCCACCACACCACCTCCCAGCACTCGGGCATGTCCCCACTGGCGATCCCCACGGAGATCTGCGAGGACAGGCTGCTTTTTTTCTTTCTCCTGTTTTCTCCTGCTTCCACTGGCGATGCTTTTGGACACACTTCAGCAACAGAGGGTGGAGAAGTCACTGGAGGGAGCTGCAGCCGCTCCATTACGGATGCTCTTCCCTGTTTTCCCCGCTGCTGCTCGTGGTGGGGAGCTCTCTAAAGGTCTGTGAACTGGATTTTAGCTGCTGGAGATGTGCTACGCTCCTGTGAGCTTCGGGTTAGCCAAATTTCTTGTGCCTTCCCAGGGCTCTGCCAAACCCGAAGCTGCTCCTGCCACCGCATCGCCCAGAGAAGGGGCTGCGGGGAGGGCATGGGGGCTGGGGGTCCCTCTCCGCTGGGTGCTCGTTAACTTGTCTCGGAGAGTGAAAGCAGCGAGTGACATCTATTCCTAATAACCGATCACCTTAATTTATCTGTGTTGCTTAAGCACCCCAGACAGACTACTGAGTTAATTATATTGACTTATGCTAAGCACCCAATTTAAATTGTGCCGCTGACGCATACTCAAAAAACAATTTAGCCAGCGTAAGGCAATTACCAGAGGTCTGCAACCTTCTGGGAAGTACATCGCTGTTATTTCCCACGGGGTGTTTGCTGGTGACCCAGGACTCGGCCAAAGTCTCGTCAGGCAGCCACAGAGCACGGCTGCACCTTGCCGGGGGCAAACTCCTCCTCCCAAGTAAAGAGAAGAAAAGCAAAAGCAAAGATGAATCCTCACTGTCATGCAAGTGTTTGCCAGTTTTAGCTCTTCTGAGTGACTGGGTTTTTATTCTCCTCCTTTTTGGACACCAGTATATGAAAGATGGTACGTGGGCACCGCTGCCAGGCTGCCACCCAGGCTCTTCTTTACTTATTGGTACAGGAGGAGGCCAGGAAGACGGGGCACGGGGCCAGGACCTTCCTGTAAAAACTCTACAGACTATTTTTCAAGCAACCCAAAAGGAACAACCCCATGCATCAGTACAGGCTTGGGGCAGACCTGCTGGAAAGCAGCTCTGTGGAGAGGGATCTGGGTGTCCTGGTGGACGACAGGGTGACCATGAGCCAGCAGTGTGCCCTAGCTGCCAAGAAGGCCAATGGGATCCTGGGGTGCATTAGGAGAAGTGTGGCCAGCAGGACAAGGGAGGTTCTCCTTCCCCTCTACACTGCCCTGGTGAGGCCTCATGTGGAGTCCTGTGTCCAGTTCTGGGCTCCCCACCTCAAGAAAGATGAGAAGCTGCTGGAGAGAGTCCAGTGGAGGGCTACGAGGATGAGGAGGGGACTGGAGCATCTCTCCTAGGAGGAGAGGCTGAGGGAGCTGGGCTTGTTCAGCCTGGAGAAGAGAAGGTTGAGAGGGGACCTTAGAAATGCCTCTAAATACCTGCAGGGTGAGTGTCAGGAGGACGGGGCCAGACTCTTTCCAGTGGTGCCCAGCGACAGGACAAGGGGCAACGGGCACAAACTGAAGCAGAGGAAGCTCCAGCTGAAGATGAGGAAGAACTTCTTCCCTCTGAGGGTGACAGAGACCTGGCCCAGGCTGCCCAGGGAGGTTGTGGAGTCTCCTTCTCTGGAGATATTCCAGCCCCGCCTGGACGCGGTCCTGTGCAGCCTGCTGTGGGTGACCCTGCTTTGGCAGGGGGTGGGACTGGGTGACCCACAGAGGTCCCTTCCAACCCCGAACATTCTGTGATTCTGGTTCTGTGATTCTGTGAATATGTATTTTGGGCTTTGGTTTTGATCCCCATCCATTAACTAAGCATCCTGCCATTATCTGTGGGCTTATTAAGTGATTGCACAGGGCTGGAGAGCGGAGAAGCAGGGATGCTCGCCGCACGTGTCCAGCTGAGCCCAGCCTGTGATCTGCCAAATCCCACCTTCTGATCTCTAACCTGCTCAGGACTCTCAGGAACCAACCTGCAAAGATGCTGCATCTTGCCTGGGCAGCCAGGACAGGACTGACCTCACCTGCAGCCATGTGCAACACCAGCATGGGCACTTCAGCTTGTTCTCCAGATGCTCTTTATGAGCAGTATTGGAAAAATAAATATTTCTAAGGCATAGTCAACCTCATCTAAGGCAGACAGATAGCAGAGGCCAGATAAATCACATCCCAGAGCTGCCTTTGCCTCTGCTTTGACCATGAAGGGAGCTTTAAGGACCAGCTCGAACACTGAGGTGGTAGATAGTTGGTGTCAGCCAATGTAGCTTCTACCCCGTGGTCCACAAACAGCAGAAAAACCAAGCTGGGGCTGAGACAGGGGTCAAGAACAGTGTGAAAACCCAGGATAAAGACGAGCATTTGGGTACTATGGTGGGGACGGTCCGAGAAGAACCTGGACAAGCCAGTCTTGTTTCACTGTTTGACATGAGGAACTACAGGAGAACAGAGATTCACTTAAGAGTCCAAAAGGATTTCCCTGTTGGTTCCAGCTACCGCAAGTTTAATATGAGGTGAGTTGCTTGAGGGCAACTCCTGCAAGTCCAGGACCTTGCCATCTGCACCGGGGTTTGTTTCTACTGGTCTGGTTTAGCTGGAGCTAGTTTAGCTAGTTTAGCTAAACTAACTGGCCTGACAGAGCCTTAGCTTTGCCCTGGAAAGGCATCGGCCAGTTCGCTTCCACCCAAAAAGCTCGGAGACTCTTCCACGGTGCAAACCACAGCTCGGCAAGGGGAGATGGCTGGCAGAGCTGCCTCGGGAGCTCACTCACGTGCAGCATCTCCCAGCAAGACCAGAAAATGCCCCGCGCTGCAGGGACAAGGAGACATCCCTGTTCCTGGAATATCTCCCAAGGAAGCAGCAGGAGCAGCTGGGTCTGATACATAATTTTCAGAGCTGAAGTCCCTGGATTTGAAAACTCTGGGGAGGGAAGACCCAGGACAAGAGGAAGAAAAGAGAGGGAGGCAATTTTAATGATCTCTTCGAAATGCTACTGACTGCTTAATTTTCAGCTTTCACAAAAGAAACATGGAAGCTGCAAGTGGGAGCGGCGAGGGAGCGACAGAGCAGCTGCAATCAAGCACTGGCTGCAGAGCTCTGAGGTGCACTGAAATATTGGTGAAGAAAACGTCCTTCTCCATTATTAATGGGTCTAATTATTTATTTACACAGCTCTGTGAACAGCTGCTCACGGAACGCGTTAAACCTTGTCATTCAAAACACTAATGGGTGACGGTAAGAGACAACCAAGGAGGAGCATCGCTGCAGACCTAGGGCAGGAAAGCAGCCGGAGCGCAGCTGCTTCATTCCTGAACGAACGCTGCCGCGTCCCAGCCTGGGAAGCACAGCTTTGCACCCGACGGCAGCATTTTTGGAATCGTATTAAATAAAGATTTGTTTCTCAAGAATGTCAGAGTTGAGCTTCAAATGCTGCCCTGATAATTACGCACTCCTTGCCGATGTTTTTGTTGTCTTCTTTTCCTTGTGCTCCACCTTTACAACTCCCATACTTGCTTATAGGAAAAACCTGGGACTTGGCGAATTTGCAGGCAGCTGTGGTAGAAGCTGGGAAGGACAACGCAAACCACGGCTGCAAGACTGGTGGAACATCCACACCCCTGCAACGCTCAAGAGGAGAAGCAGGGCTGCAGCCACGTGTGCCCAGCCAGGCAGCCCCCGAGCGGGAGTGATGCCTCTCTGGCTCTGAATTTGCTCACAGAAAATACAACAAAGCACATATGTGGGCCTCTGCAGAATATACTTAATTTTACAAGAGCATTTTAGACTAATTCTTTTGGTTTTTTGTACTATAGGTTTCACAGCGATCGCTGACAGACCTGCAGGACGACACAGGGCTGCAGTGGGGCTCCTTGCACAGATCAGCTCAGGCTGAACTCCTTATTGCTGCCTACGGGAAGCGGCATTCAAATGTTCTCCCTCAAGGAAACAAAATATCTTGAAGATACCAATCACAATTAAAATCCACAGCACAGAGCACAAACCTCTTGGGACAGGGCTAAATAATCTCATGTCCTTATATTCCACCCTACGACATTTTTTTAATATCCTTCCTCTCAACAAGAAGCTCTTATTTTCTGTTAGAAACCCAGAAACAGAAAAAGATTTTGTTATTTCATCACAATTCTTTTGTTTGGGGTTTTGCTTTCGGCAGCAGACCGTCCCTGCCCGCCAAAGCTTGGCACAGAGGCACCATCGACCCCAGCCAGCCTCGGGCACCCCACCGGCCGGTGGCTTCCCGCCGGCTGCCATCACACCCGTACCACCACATGCCCTTCCCAGGCAAGCGCAATAAGGCAGAGTGAAAATCAAGATGCTAACTCCTCTCTGGCCCCAAGGGCCTGCCTGTACCAGGGAAGTCTGCACCAGCCAAGGGACCCTTTAATAGTACAGGCTGTGCAAGCGATGTTTGCTCTGGAGACACCTCTCACATCTAATAACCAGCACAGGGGCCCCGTAGCGATGCTACAGGCGCTGCCTTAGCTGGCAAAGAGAGGGAAATTCCCTCTGCCATGCTAAAAAGCCTTTGAATTGGGTAGCAAGGACGGAGGGAGGGAGGAAAAATAAAAAAATCAATCAATGGGAGCCAGAAACCTACCAGCGAAGAGCATCCTTCCCGTCAGCATCTCGGCCAGGATGCAGCCAGCCGCCCACATGTCGATGGCTTTGGTGTAGTTGTTTGGCGAGAGGAGGAGGCGAGGGGAGCGATACCATTTTGTTACTAAGCCTTCAGATAGGTAACCCTGAAAAAGCAGAGACAGAGATGTCAGCAACCTTGCAAGAGAGCTCCTCTGCTCCTCCCTGGTCGGCCCTCGCTGCCCACCGTGGCCCCACCATCGGATCCTGCAGAGAAACCTGCCCAGCACGCTTGGGCCGCGGTTGTATATCTTGCTGGAAGCAAAGAGGTGAGACATACACCACTGGAAACAGAGATGCTTCGATGCTCCAGGAGGCAAAGCACTCGCTGCTCCCCAAAAACTTATTTGCTATTTGCCATCGTGATGTTGAAGCACCTTCTGGAAAGGACAGCTGGCTTTAATAGCACAGAGTTGCAGATCATACCTGCAAAAGTTATTTCAGGTCACCGTTAGAGGACTTAGATGCATTATATAAATCCCAATTTGACCATCTGAGACATTTTGAGGTTAAGCACGTTACTAAAGCACTTTGCTGGGTCCCAGCTATAACCCATCAGTGTGTGAAGGAAGCCTTTCCCAGCTCAGTACCCCAAGCACAGTGCTCAGATTTCCAGATGTTACCAGTCTGCAAACATTTGCCGATTCCATCTCTAGTTAATCCTGTACCTATAGGCCCTCCACAGCTACCTAAACCGCTGGCAACAGTATTCCCATGGCTCCAACTCCCAGCACTGATGCTGAAAACGAACTTTTGAAGGGCAGGAGCTCCCAGGGGACCCGTGTGTCAGCCCTGGCTGGGCACAAACCCCCAGCGAGCACCAGGGGACAGACAGGACCGGAGCAGGAGTGGCACGGGGAGCACGCAGCGCCCAGAGCATGCTCTCAGCAGGATCCGGCCTCGCACAGAAGCCAAGCGAGCTCTCCCCACCTGCATCGTCGGGATGCTGCCATGGCGAACCCCGCCTTGGGCCGGGGCATGTGCTGGGAACTGCAGACCAGCCCATGCAGCGTCCACGGGTGAGACGTGGGACCTCGTAACAGACAGGAGAACAAGGGGATGGGCAGAAAAACAGATTTATGGAGGACAATCAGTACTGCCTGAAAGGAAAGGCTCCTGGACCAGTGGATGTCTTAAAGCATCGCCGAGCGGGTAACACAGCCCTGCAAGGGCTCCTAGCCAAGACTCTTGAAAATAAGACGCTGTGGAGTAAGTGGGAAAGCCCTTTCGGGGATTAGCTAGCTGATGAAGAGCTAGGAAACCCTGCCCTTTCTGCACAGAGCCCAAGTCCTGCCGAATAAATCGCCTCCCTCCCTCTCTGCCCGGCCGTTGGGGCCCCGGCAACGCTGCCGGCGGGTGGGTGACGTGGGGCAGGTCCCCATCCTCCGTCCTACTTTGCTTACAGTGAGGATGGTCGGTTGGGATGCTTGACCTGGTTTTAAAGGAGCACCCCACGGGACAAAGACCGGGTGCCGTCGTCTCTTTGGACCACAGCCCTCCCATTCCTGAACTCACCCGGGAGACCTAAAGCAAGTGCCAAGCGCTCAGCAGCTCCCGCTGAAATCAGGGGGATGCGTTCAAGCCTGTAAATAACGCTGGCATCGTAAGGGATGTCCCAGCGCCCACGGCCGCGCTCGCCGGCCAAGCTCCGGATGCGTGGGTGCCGCGCCGGGGCTGGACACGAACGGTTATTTCATGAGGATAATGTCGGAATATTTGCAAGTGGTATTTTCTGTATTAAATATAACGCTGGATAACAGAACGTTGCATACTGAAACACAGTAGAACAGACAAAGTAAAATGAAATTATAAAGCTGAATTGCATTTAAATGCCATGAAGCATTTGAGAGTATCAAAATGCAATGATAGCATGAATATAGTCCATGTAAAAACTCAGTTAAAAACTCCGTCCTCACCGATGCACCTTCATTCAGACGCAGTTACGCTATATGACATCTCCCAGGATGATACAGGATACACCTCTCAGCCTAAACGCGAGACCAGCGCAACATCACAAACACTGCGAAGTTTTTAACACTCCTCTTCCCCCACTGCAGCTTCTTGTTCCACTTTCTGAACGTTTAAGTCGTCAAGCTTTTAATTGTAAAGTGTTTGCTTTTAAAAGAACGTTTGAATTTTGGTCTCCTTAAGACAAGTTGTAATGGAGACTGATTAGCTGTGAAGTTTCATTTAATGCTGTTCTATTTTCGCTAATGCTGCTGAATCAGAACGGGCGCAGAAGCCCCCAGGCGTGATCCGATCACACGACCGCTTTTCAGCTATTGCACTTGTCCCCCACAATGGAGACATTGGTATTTACTGGAAAAATCCTCAGAAAAGTAACTTTGGGGATAGTGATCCAGGGCAATTCCTGGCCGGAGCAACTTCCTCCCTTTCCCAGCAAAGAAATGCCACTCTCCTTCTCTCCTTACACATTTAATGCTTGGTTCATACGTTTCTCCTCTCTGACAGCAAGGCAGATTTGAGTTCACCCCATGCATCAGTACAGGCTTGGGGTGGACCTGCTGGAGAGCAGCTCTGTGGAGAGGGACCTGGGTGTCCTGGTGGACGACAGGTTGATCATGAGCCAGCAGTGTGCCCTGGCTGCCAAGAAGGCCAGTGGGATCCTGGGGTGCATTAGGAGGAGTGTGGCCAGCAGGTCGAGGGAGGTTCTCCTACCCCTCTACTCTGCCCTAGTGAGGCCCCATCTGCAGTACTGTGTCCAGTTCTGGGCTCCCCACTTCAAGAAAGATGAGGAGCTACTGGAGAGAGTCCAGCGGAGGGCTACAAGGATGGTGAGGGGACTGGAACATCTCTCCTACGAGGAAAGGCTGAGGGAGCTGGGCTTGTTCAGCCTGGAGAAGAGAAGGCTGAGAGGGGACCTAATAAATGCTTATAAATATCTCAAGGGTGGGTGTCAGGAGGATGGGGCCAGACTCTTTCCAGTGGTGCCCAGCCACAGGACAAGGGGCAATGGGCACAAACTGAGGCACAGGAAGTTCCGTCTGAACATGAGGAAGAACTTCTTCCCTCTGAGGGTGACAGAGCCCTGGCCCAGGCTGCCCAGGGAGGCTGTGGAGTCTCCTTCTCTGGAGATATTCCAGACCCGCCTGGACGCGGTGCTGTGCAGCCTGCTGTGGGTGACCCTGCTTGGGCAGGAGGGTTGGACTGGGTGACCCACAGAGGTCCCTTCCAACCCCAACCATTCTGTGATTCTGTGATTCTGTGATTCTCAAGGGTGTGCGCACCATGCAAAATGTATGAGCAATATACTGTAAATATCTCTATGTTGCAACAAACCAAACCTTTTCCTCCCCAGGCATCTCTTATGCATTGGAGAAAAATTCCCTGCAAAATTCCCATGTATTTGACTGTCATCTCCCTGCTTTCACCCGCTGAATAACCCAGACTGCTGCATTTCACCTTCGTACCCACCACCAAGCCCAAGAAGGACCAGTGGAGAAGAGCAATCTACAGCTTCTCTCCACCCCACCCACTTGTGGACCCTACCGCTGGCCCTCCCTTGCTTCCCATGGTGTTTCGCTGCTGGGCTCTGGGTTATCCCTCCTCTTCCTCAGGGAGAAAATACTGGGAAGGGCTGATGGGAGGCTTGAAAAATTAAGACTTTTCCAGCCTCTGGTGGGAGTGGCTGTGGGTGCTCTCCAGCCAGGCACCAACAACTACATCTGCTCTGCCTCCATGGTGGCTTACAACATGGGCTGCAGTCACCATGAAATGGTCGAGTTCAGGATCCTGCGTGGAGGAAGCAGGGCGATAAGCAGGATCAAAACCTTGGACCTCAGGAGGGCTGACTTTGCCCTCTTCAAGGAGCTACTGGGAGGAATCCCGTGGGCCAGGGCTCTCGAAGGCAGGGGGGTCCATGAGTGCTGGTCGCTCTTTAAACAACACTTCTTCCATGCTCAGGAGCAATGCATCCCCCTGGGAAAGAAATCGAGCAAAGGAGGCAGGAGACCTGCATGGTTAAACAAGGAGCTTCTAGCAGAGATCAGGCAGAAGAGAAAAGTCCATGGAATGTGGAAAGAGGGGCAGCCCACTTGGGAAGGGTACAGGAACGTGGTGAGAGCATGCAGGGATGCGACGAGGAAGGCCAAGGCTCACCTGGAATTGAACCTGGCAAGGGATGTCAAAAACAACAAGAAGGGCTTCTTCAACTACATCAGCAGCAAAAGGAAGGCCAGGGACAACGTGGGGCCGCTGCTGAATGAGGCGGGTGTCCTGGTGACGGAGGATGCGGAGAAGGCAGAACTACTGAATGCCTTCTTTGCCTCAGTCTTCAGTGCTAAGACTGGCCCTCAGGAATCCCAGGCCCCGGAGGTAAGAGAAGAAGCCCACAAACAGGACGACTTTCCCTTGGTTGAAGAGGACCGTGTGAGGGATCGCTTAAGCGATCTGGACATCCACAAATCCATGGGCCCCGATGGAATGCACCCACGAGTGCTGAGGGAGCTGGCGGATGTCATTGCTGAGCCACTCTCCATCATCTTTGAGAGGTCCTGGAGGACAAGAGAGGTGCCCGAGGACTGGAGAAAGGCCAATGTCACTCCAATCTTCAAAAAGGGCAAGAAGGAGGACCCAGGGAACTACAGGCCGGTCAGCCTCACCTCCATCCCGGGAAAGGTGATGGAGCAGCTTATCCTGGAGGCCATCATCAAGCAAGTGGAAGAAAAGAAGGTTATCAGGAGTAGTCAGCATGGATTCACCAAGGGGAAATCATGCCTGACCAATCTGATAGCTTTCTACGATGACATGACTGGCTGGGTAGACAAAGGGACAGCCATGGATGTTGTCTACCTTGACTTCAGCAAGGCTTTCGACACAGTCTCCCATGATATCCTCCTAGGGAAGCTCAGGAAGTGTGGGCTGGATGAGTGGTCGGTGAAGTGGATTGAGAATTGGCTGAATGGCAGAACTCAGAGGGTTGTCATCAGCGGCGCTCAGTCTAGTTGGAGGCTGGTAACTAGTGGTGTCCCTCAGGGGTCAGTACTGGGCCCAGTCTTGTTTAACTTCTTCATCAACGACATGGATGAAGAGTTAGAATGTACCCTCAGCAAGTTTGCTGATGACACCAAACTGGGAGGTGTGGTAGACACACCGGCAGGCTGTGCTGCCATTCAGCGTGACCTGGATAGGCTGGAAAGTTGGGCAGAGAGGAACCTGATGAGGTTCAACAAGGGCAAATGCATGGTCCTGCACCTGGGGAGGAACAACCCCATGCACCAGTACAGGCTTGGGGTGGACCTGCTGGAGAGCAGCTCTGTGGAGAGGGACCTGGGTGTCCTGGTGGACGACAGGTTCACCATGAGCCAGCAGTGTGCCCTGGCTGCCAAGAAGGCCAATGGAATCGTGGGGTGCATCAAGAAGAGTGTGGCCAGCAGGACGAGGGAGGTTCTCCTTCCCCTCTACACTGCCCTGGTGAGGCCCCATCTGGAGTCCTGTGTCCAGTTCTGGGCTCCCCACTTCAAGAAAGATGAAGAGCTACTGGAGAGAGTCCAGCGGAGGGCTACAAGGATGATGAGGGGACTGGAACATCTCCCCTACGAGGAGAGGCTGAGGGAGCTGGGCTTGTTCAGCCTGAAGAAGAGAAGGCTGCGAGGGGACCTAATAAATGCTTATAAATATCTGCAGGGTGGGTGTCAGGTGGATGGGGGCCAAGCTCTTTTCAGTGGTGCCCAGTGACATGACAAGGGGCAATGGGCACAAACTGAGGCACAGCAAGTTCCGTCTGAACACGAGGAAGAACTTCTTCCCTCTGAGGGTGACGGAGCACTGGAACAGGCTGCCCAGGGAGGTTGTGGAGTCTCCTTCTCTGGAGATATTCCAGCCCCGCCTGGACGTGGTCCTGTGCAGCCTGCTCTGGGTGACCCTGCTTGGGCAGGGGGTTGGACTGGGTGACCCACAGAGGTCCCTTCCAACCCCTACCATTCTGTGATTCTGTGGGCTAGATCTTTATTTCTATAAAATACATAAGATATGGGCCTGTCCTACCACCTGGAGGAAGTAACTACAGTCCTGTGGGCTATCAAGGACTACAAATCCTACGGAGAAATACCATCACAGCTCTGGGCGCCGGGATCATGCAGTTGCCGGCACAGCCACAGGACGCTCGAGTAAGGAGGCACCTAAACCCAGGTCCAGGACGGGCTCAGCTCTCACCCATGGTGCCAAGACTTACCCGAGGGCAGCAGCTGTGCCAACATAGAGTGCCCGAGCGCTTCCAGCCATCAGCTATGCAAGGCAGGGGCTTTAGCACGAGAATTTCACCATTTATACAGAGTCAAACAGACAGAAAGACTAAGAGCAGAAGCATATTCATTAGTTCTAATTAAGATGGAACATACATCTTCGTGACAATATTCTGTGGATTCAGCACAGCCCTTTCTGAACTGAAGAACCACTGGAATCTCTTTAAAAACCAATACAACGGAGTTAATTTGAAAACTGAAGTAGTTTCAAGTCCAAGGCTTGCTCTCAAGCCCTCCCATGCTTATTTTTTTTTCTATTTTCAAGTATCATTTTCTCGTTTCTCCTCTGCTCCTGTGGCATGCGCAGGAACGGCTCAGGCAATCTATAAAGGTGATGAATTCACTACAGGTAGGATAAGCACCAAGTCATACCAAACAGCACAGCAAGGAAACTGAAAAGCAAAGAAATATGAACGCTTTTTCTAACCTCTACACAACATGGATTTTCTGTGTTGCTTGTCAAGCAAGGAGAAGTTATTTTTGGAGGGCTGTGGGTGCTGCTGCATCCCAGCATCGCAGTGGTCACGGCATGCTGGGCTGCCTGCATCCCAAGTGCGCCAAGGAAAGCCAGCACGGCAAGCAGCATGTGGGGAGCACAGCAAGACCCACCAGCGCTCCCAAAGAACGGTCACCCAAGCCTGGAGCTCCTCCTTGGAGCTGGAGCGACCAAGAGCATGTCTCCTTGAGGCAGATGCTGAAATTCAGGATCCCACCTACTGCACACCAAGCAGCCCCCAATGCCGCCACACAAAGCCTCTCCCGAGCGTATTTCACACCAAAATCCATCTTTCTGCAGTCAAAAAGCCACAGAGGTGCGGAGCAGGTGACTGTGAACTGGAAATCCAGCAGGACCCAGCCACAGCCTGTGTATCTGTGCCTCCATCTGTGGCCACCAACAGGATTCCTGCTGCTGCACCCACAGGAGCCGCGTCGGCTCCTGGTGCAGATGGCTGCAGCGCCGAGCGGAGGGACTCAAAATAGCAACAACCCCAAGCTTTCGGAATAATCCCGGTGCAGCAGCAGGCTGCTGCCTCTTCACAGCATGGTTTTTAAGCTGATCTTTTCAAAGGCAAGTAGGGCAGTTCTAGGACAGGCTGGGAAAGACACCAGGCTTGCAGGAACGTTGCTCCATAATAAAATAATAAAACCGTCGTTGTGCGTGGCTCCAGCAACGTGACGTGTGTTCTCATTGTTTCGGGATGACAGAGTGCTTTTATTTCGGGACCACAGACTATTGCGTGCTTCATCAGAGGACAGAGGAGGAGAACAACCGAGTCGGGGTCACAGCGGGGAGGCTCGGTGCTGGCTGCACGGGGCCCCGGGCAGCTGTCCGAGGGCTGAACGCGGAGGGTGGTCTCCTCTGGGGCGAGTACGGAGCAACGTCCCACGTCCTCATCTCCTCTGAAGACCTCACGATGACCCACCTGGGAACTGCATTATTTTACTTGATGAACTGGAAGCTATTATGTTTGCACTGATCAGCAAGTACAAAACAAAGGGAGGACTTCGAAGCTTTCATGATGTTCTGGAAACTATTTGCCACGAGAGCATCCCCTAAAAGGGCTGCTGTGCCCTCCTTAGCGTGGAATTTCTGCCAGTTCTAATGCTGTAATTAATGCTGCCAATAGGTAAAGGGAGAGAAGGTCCCCTGGCAGCCCCATGGAGATGCCCCCAGGTGCTTTGGGGCACCAAGCAGAGCCCCCAGACCCCCAGAAGAGGTGATCTTTTACCACATTGGCAGGCTAAGGAGCATCCAGCTCACCGTCTCATCACCCAAGAGATTCGGCAAGTCTCCATATCCCCATATTGCAGGTATTTCTGTTGTCTTCTCCAGGTGGGATCACCCAACCCAACAGCTCCTCTCTGACCAGTGCTGGGCGACACACCACACGGGATGTTCAGCCAGGGCTGAGTCTGCCCTCTGAAACATTTGTTATTTTTAAGTCTAGACAGTAATTTATCCCAATTTTTAATGTTTGGCTTTGTTGTCTCCCCGTTCTCCCATCCTTCCTGCCCACCACGAGCTGAGGGTGCTCAATGGAGGACAGCATCTCACTTGTCCACCCCTTTTGCCCCAAAACTTAGGGCAGATCACACCTGGTCTCTCATTTGGAGCCAAAGATATTTATTATATATATCAATATATATATTAGAGTGGGGACAGATGGGTAGATGGGCAGCGCCACGCACCCAGGCAGCCTCTGAAGAAACGCAGGCAGGGGCTGGGCCATGGGAGGAAGGCAGCGAGGCGTGGGGCCGGCAGGATCCCGAGGCTGCAGATGGAAGGGGCACTGCAGAGTGCTCCGATGGTGAAAGCGGGATGCTTGCATTCGATAAGAAAAGGGAAATGCCCGGCTTTGACTGTTCTGTGTAAGGATAAGGACCTCGTGGAGGCTGGAGCTGAACCGCATCTTCATCTCCAACACTCCTCTGCTCACCACCTGGGCACAGTTGCACAGCAAAGCATCCAGACCACAAATGGTGGCGACGGAGGAAAAAGGGATTAATGTGGAGATGTTCTAGGGGGATAAACAGCAGGATTAGTGACTCCTGGGGATAAAGAGAACTAGGAAGGAAGAGAAAGGAGCCTGCATGGCTGGATGGCGACAGCATCGGGGAACAGACAGGGTGACAGAGACAGGGGGATGCACAGGATCATCTCCTGAGGGTCCTCTCCTGCTAGACCTGATATTCTGTGCCCTAAAGAGATGTTTGCACGTACTTGAGCACCCAGGGAGCTTAGAAGCATGTTTACCTGAGACAGGGCTAAAATTTAAGCCATTAGGTCTAAGCAGCCTGTGAAGGTGCGGACCCATATCTGGACGTGACCTTGACAGCTTGAAATTCATCTCGTTTGTTATGGGAAAGTTTCAAACGAACAGACGACCCCGTGCTGCTCTTACCACGCAGAGAAAGGGATCTGAGCAGCAAACGCTGGCCAAACGGTGGGAGAAACTCAGGTGAAGCTGCTCTGCTTCAAAGCTGGTGAAGGCCAGCACTGCGCTGTGGTCCAGGGCATCTTCCAGAGATGGAAAGCTCTCCCTTTCCCACTAAACCATCCTAATTAAACAGCTGCCTGCTGCAAGTCGTGCAGACAGAACGCATTGCCAAGTAAGGGCTATTATTTAGGTGATATATATATTTCTAAACTGCGTTTCAAACTCTGCTCACAATCTACCACGGTTATTATTTGCCATTTAAACACTCAGCAGGACGGTTTGGGATTTGAGAAACACCAGGTCAGAAGAGCTGAGACCTTTTAGACGAATAACAACGCACAGCCTGTAATTTTTCATGTTAGAAGAACCCAGCCATCTCTCTAAGCATATTCCACCTACAAAACATCGTAAGGGAAAAAAAATCCAGGTGCTTAAGATGACCCTTCCTCACCACACAGGCTTGCAAGAAAACATTACGCTAGAGGCGTAGATCTGCACTGCCTTCAGAGGTTTGGCTCTGCTGGGTCTTTAGAGCAATTAACTACCCAGGGAGCAGGATTTCATCTGCTTTTGGGCAGCTTTGCATCAGCACCTGCTGGCAGCACCGAAATTTGGGGTGTAAGAACCCCTGTTGTGCTCAATACCGGCTGGCAGCGGGGTGGAGGCTCAGCAGCTTTGGACATTGATGCTCCGGTCGTCTCCTCCTTGCTGATGCTTTCTGCAAGAGCACAGACCAAGGAGCTTATAAATCCGTAGGAGCCCTTGAGGAAAGCGGAGGTTGAAAGAGAAACACAGAAAGGAATTGACTTTTCTGAGCCATCTGAGAAGAGCTGGAAATCAAAGGCGGGACTGACCCAAGTCCCACCCGAGCCCTCCTATTGTACCTCTGGAGAGCACAGGAGAGCGCCGGGACAGCCGGTCCCAGCTGCCGTGGGATGGTGGGTCCCTCCCTAGCCCCCTGCCCCAAGAGGGCACAACACATCCTGGATGATTCCACCGGAAAAGTTTTATTTCAAGAGACTGCCACGCCGAATTACATTTGCTCAAGGAAAAATGCAGTTCTTTCAATAGCTGTATTTTTGCCCGAGTATAGAACTGGTTTCAGTACCTTAAATTATTCCGCAGGCTTTGGGAATGCGACCCTTTGCGGAGCAGCCCACAGTCCGTGGCTCCCTAAATGCTTGTTAGAAATTGCCACTCTGGGGGGGAGTTTCAGCCTTCCTTGGGCAGACAGAGAGCAGCTGGCAACAGCAGGAGGAGAGGAAAACTGAGCCTGTCCCAAAGACCCCCCAAGGAGGGGACAATTTCCCCTATTCAAGGGCAGGTATTTGTTTTTCTGCATTTTTCTTCATCCCTCTTTTCCCTCCTTCTCCACTCTGGCCAGAACGCCGCAAGAAGGCGTGCGTGGACCGATGGACAGGATCGCAGGGGATGCCCAGGCAGGGGGTCCCGGGGGGCTCTGGGCATCCCCTGCCCCGAGCAGGGCAGCGGTGGGGCACGCCAGGCTGCCCTGGGCTGCACCCAGCCACCCACAATTATTATTGCATTACAACACAGCACATAAGTACCAAAGAGCAAACAATTTTATACATTACTTGCATCTTGACCTAGAATAAAAGAATATGACCGTGTCTCAAAGACCCATTCCTCTTTCCCTACAATTAAATAAGTGCAATTCAGACAGAGCTGGGTTTTTAAAACACTGGTTAGCGCAGAAGTGAGGACGAAGACAAGCAGAGTGGCTGCAGATGAGCCAGGCGCCCTTTCCACCCATTTCTGGTGCCGGGAAGAACAGCAGCTCATGTTTTATAAAAGCAGCAAAGCAAGAAACAGAAAGTTTAGTCATTTAAGTAAAGCGAGCAAATGCACGCCTCCCCACAGCTTACTGCTGGGATGGAATAAAATACATATTTGATATATATGATATAAAGCAATGAAAGACACCCGAATGGCACTTGAACCTTCCCATACCCTGCTCGGTGCTTTGCAGCCCTGGAAAGCCCCAGGGTGCACTTGGCAGAGCTCAACCCACAAGCTTTGCCCAGGAAACGCGTCCTGGCTTGGGGCAGGGAGGGCAACCACCACCAGTGACCACCCCAGCAGCGCTTACAGCTGCCCCAACAGCCTCAAGGACTGGTTTCCCCCGAGACGATCTACCACGGTCCAACCGCTTCACCCTACAGGCGTTCAATGGCTCCGCGTGCCGGCCGGCATCCCGCGGCATCGCCTACCTTGTGCGAGTAATGCTGATCCACAATCCTGGCCAGCCCGAAGTCGCCGATCTTCAGCACCAGGTCCTCCGTGCTGATGAAAATATTGGCCGGCTTGAGGTCGCGGTGGAGGACGTTGGCCGAGTGGATGTACTTCAGCCCCCGCAGCAGCTGGTACATGAAGAGCTTGGCGTGCTCCTCGGCGAGCTTCCCCTGCTCCAGCAGCCGTGCCAGGTCCGTCTCCATGTACTCCTGGACGACGTACACCATGTTAAACTTGAAAAAATCCCCACGTAGGTTGGTCCCCTTGGGCCCCAACACCTCGTACACCTTCACGATGTTATCGTGGTCCAGGCGGCGGATGATTTTGATCTCCCGGAAAGCGTGCTTCATGCTCCGCGCGTCGCCGATGGTGATCTTCTTCACCGCCACTTTGCGGCAGCTCTTGCTGTCGAGGGCTGACAGCACCAGCCCGTTGGCTCCAAAGCCCAAGGGGCGAAAATTAAGGAAGCGACAGCCCAGGTCGTACCCGTACATGCTGGCGATACAGTCGCACTTCTCTGCCATCGCGGGCTCCGTCCTCTTTCGGCCTTTTCCTCTTTGTCACTTGAAAAGCTGGGAGAGTCGAAGGGCTTCCAGATCACAAACGTGGTTTGGAATCAAGTGCCTCATTATTACTCTGAGATGCCCATCGCTTCAAGACGACACGCAGACCCAGTGAAAATAGATGGAAGCACACAAAATGTTTTAAACTGGGTAAAAAACCAAGGGGTAGAAGGGACTCTCCAAGCAGTGTGAATAAATGCACTCCAGAGATCTCTAGCAAAACCAAATAGTTATTTTTCTTGAGACTAAAAGATCAGCGCTGCTACATTTTTGAGCCCCTTTCTCATTTTCCTTCTCCGATACCCCGAGACGATGCCAAAGCGTGGGGCTGGCGGCGCAGCCGGACACCTGGCCCTGTGACCCCGGCGTCTCAGTGTTGGGGCAGCCAGCCGGCCCCGCCATGTAGCAGAGCCCAGAGCAGCCCCATGGCCCCTCCACTTCCCCAAACCCTCCCTGCCCGCAAGTTTTGACAGCGTTTTCCCCACCAGCGAAGCGCATCCAGGCACTGGCCGGGCTCCCCAGCGGTCAACAAAGCTTCGCCTTTCTCGTTGCTCCCTTTTCGGTACGGGCAGACCCCATCTTCCCAATCAGCAGACAGAAATCTTGACAGTAGCAAGTATTTTGCAGACCAAAATTTGCTTTATTGGCTGCATTCAGCGCAGGGAGTTTCTACGTTTGCAGTTCCAGTACCTTCCCCCTGCACGTCTTTCGCTGGCGAAGCCAAGAGCCATCAGAACTTTACAGCTGGCTGGAGGAGTTCCCCGCGCTGCGCTGCCTGGTTATCTCTCAGCAGCTCTCAGTCCCGCTCCTGGAAGAAAAGAGGAGAAGAATTCACTTGCTACCAGCACCACCTGCGCCCTGCCTATGTAACGGCTTGCTGAAGGTTAGCCATGAGCAAAGCTGTGACCTTTTGGGGACTTGTCAGTTATTTCCTCCAAAGGCGTGCAGCATTACCAGCATTTTTCAGATGGTTAATTTTTCCTTTTCAGTTTGCAATACAGAGAAAACTCTTCCTTTCCCCTTTATTTATTTTTTTTTTATTTTAATCTCCCTGAAAATGTTACAGAGTGATTCACAGCAGGCAAAGGTTCAACGGCACACTATGTCTCCGACCGCCCATTTCAACCCTAATGCAAGGAAAGCACGGGCTGAACCCTCCCCGCTGAGCAGCTGTGATGGCCACCGTGTTTTTCATCTTATAATGACCAAAACTCCTTGGCCAGCTATGCAAATAGCCTTCAAAACCGCCTGCGAGGGTGGGATACCCCCCAAATTCGGGGTCGCACAGCAAACCTCGGCAGCAGCCTGCAGCAAACCACACCATTCCGGTGCCTCTATAACGACACACGCTCCGGCGTTGCTCAGCCTGGAGCACACCAGCAGCCAACGACAGGGCTCGTTTCTCCTCCGGCGTGCCGGGGGAAGGAGGAGAGCATCCTCATCAAGCCGCGTCGTTAGCTGCGGGGATTTGCCATCCACCAGCTCCGCCAAGAGCCGCTCGGCACGGGAAGCCATCCCCCTGCTTCTCCAGCAGCTTTGCCGGTGATGAACTGATAGAGGGGATTGTAAGAAACGTGAAACTATAACAAAAAAGCCTTAATATTTTCCAGTTTTTAGTAGTCTTTAGTACTGTAACTCGTATTCCTGCACGCACAGTGATCTAACGGTGTAACTGTTGCACTGATCCCCATTTTCTCACTAAGGAATGTAGTAGAAGGACATGGACACAAGCTATCACTGAGTCGTCAGACAAAATAATTAAGTGAAACAAAAGTGGGCTTGGTTTCCAGCAAATAATTGGGATAATTGTGGGATAAAAGAGACTCCTAAATAATTCTACTCCAGACAGCTCAGCCTTGGGAGGTCAGATGCACCGAGCTCCAGAGATAAGGAGGCACCAAGAGAGCAACCAGACCAGAGCCAAACAACCTGCAGGACACGATGGACGTGATCCTAGAGCTGAGTCTGCACAGAAACAAAGGTCAATCAGTGAACAGCGTGATGAAGAGGATGGGCCTTCATCTTGGGATCCCCGAAGACCACCCAAAGATGCTAACCGACATGCGTGAAAGATATTTACATATGCTAATTAGTTCCTAGAAATAGAATGAATATTTACATGTGTGATTGTATTTAACCTGAAGTAACAGGGTGTCTGGTGCGCACGTTTGGAGGAGAAATCCCCCGTGTGCCCGGCGCCGCAATGAAGAATCCCTGCTCAACAGTGTACATTGTGCTGTTAGGTTTTTCCTACCGGATCTTCGAATCAGAACGCAGGGGTGGGACAACCTGGTGGGAAAGCAGGAGCTGACTTTATCTCTCACCGTGTCCTTCCTAAGGATGCACTCGGCACCCAGATGCCGCAAAACCACTTCCCCCATCTGCCCAAGTCCAGCAGCTACTCCGACAAGAGGCATGAGCCAGCTTGCAGCCTCCCAGCTTTGCTCTTCTCCTCCAGGAGGTCGTGGTTTCACAGACGCAAGGACTTCTCCACGCAAAAACATGCTACAAGATAGGCACAGGGTCCTATGGACCTCTTTGAAAGTACAGCTGACTAGATAAATATATATATATATAAAAAATATACGAATGATAAAATTTAAGTTGTGGTTTTTTTGCCCCCTATTAGCATGAAAAGACTTAATGACACCCTAGGCATGAAGAAGCTGGAACAAATGAACGTGGACCCAACACAGGCACGGTGAGCCACAGCAGCGAGTTGCGGCGGCTGAGGAGCATGACCCCGTATTTCACAGCCTCTCTGTGCTAACACGTGCTCCTCCGAGCGATGGAGGAATCTCTTAACATGATGCCCTGGCTTTTAAAGAAAACGAAAGCAGCAGAGGAACCTTCCAGCACAACAGCAGATCTCCCTCTCGCTGCTGGCAATGGTGTAACGGGCAAATACCGCCGGCTGCTGGGGACCAGGATGCAGATTTAGCCAGAGGATCCCACTACTTTGGGGATTTTTCTGACAAAATGTCATTTTCCGGTGGCAGGTGACCTCTCACAGGTGCTCCAGTTGGGAAAAGATGGTTCAAAGCCCTCAGAGCACTCCCAAGTTTTCTAGATAAAACACTGCCATTTCCCCCCCACCAATTAATTCATTTAGAAACAGAATTGAACAAAAGGCACAAAGCGTTAGGAAACGGCTGGGGCTTTTTTTTCCAGATGATCAGCCCTTTGCAGCTTTCGACCTACCACGTCTCCCTGCCGACGCGGATGAATCTGAGGAGTGAGGACACCCTCTCCTGCCCAGCCCCTGCCCCGCTCCCGAACACCACCCAACGCCTCGTTTCTCGGCACCCCCTCTTTGCCACGAGAGCGGCGTGCAGCCCGATGCCCTGTGCCACCCGCCGAGGGGACCACCGGGTCCTTTGGGAGACCCGCAGGGACCACCCAACCGCACGACAAGGGCTGTGACCTTGCACGGGGATGTCCCAGCTTACCAACCACTCCCAGTGCTGCTCAGAGAGGAAAAATAAAATAAAATTATGGTGGATCTGCTCCCGTTGTGTTCTCCGTGCCAGATTAATGCCTCTGTTATAGCCCTTAATTGCCAGAGCTGCTCTATTAACCCAGCAGCGGGTCCTTTGCCCTGCAACCCCCAAGCATCGGGCATCGCCGGCGGGACCCTCCTGCTCTCTGACAGAAGTTACCCAGAGCAACGAGAGGGAAAACATCAAACGCCGAGCTCCGTTTCGGTTTGCAGCCATCCATCGTTCAAGGTAGAGGAGAACCGTAATGCTTCAGGCCAGCACGGAGCAGCTGCTCGACGAGGGAACCAGTTAACGGTTAAAATAAAGACGGATGGACCATACGAGGGCAGGGAGGGATGAAGGCAGGGCAGGGGTACCCTCCGAAGAGCATCTGCCAGCAGTCACCAAGCAGTTTGGCAAAGGCTGCTTCCTCCTGTAGTTGGAAGCAAAGATAATTACAGCCTCTTTTCAATCCAGCAATTATCTAACGCTGGATTTGCACGCACGGATTGAAGGGAGAAAGCCGCTCTTGCTGTTAGGAAGCGGGGCAAGGCAGAGTGGTGTCTTGGTCTGCAGTCACAGGAGGGCAAAAAAGGAGGAGAAACAAGGAGTGAAGGGCAAAAGGAAGGTAAATAAATCCCGAGGTTCTGCTCAGGAATGAGCACCCTGTGAGGGAAGGTGAACCCTGCCTTGCAACCCAGCTGCATGGCTGTGGGAAGGGAGCTCATGCAGCTTAAACCCCAAGACGGTGGTGGTGGTGGGTCTGAGGACCACAGGAAGGTTTAAGCGTAGGCTGGGACCCGATGAGCAACAAGGGAGCTGCAAGAGCTACGTCTGGCTGCCGCACAACCGAAGCTTTTTCACTTGTGGTGACTAACCTGAGCTTCCTAAGCCTACGCTGAAGACCTCAGTCTCTGCACGGGTCTCCTGGATGTCCGAGGAGGAAAAATACACCAAAAAAAACCAAGAAAAGCAGCAAAAATTTCCTACTGGCAAAGGGAACTCTGTGAAACAGCTTGGGTCAATACGCTTCAACAAGGTGCCACGTCGGGTTTGAGCTCCATCTCTGTATCTCACCTCTAAGCACCCCCACCCAGAACCCACCACGCTCCTCAGCTTTTCAGCACGACGAGCCCAACTCCACAGGGCCTTGCTGAGACCACGCAGGGCTGGGTGGGACATGGTGCTAGCTCCCACGCCAAACTTCTTGGCTTACTCTAGATGCAATGGAAGGAAGCCACGTTTTGGCTCGTCAGCTTAATTATTAATAATTAGTATAGTTCTCAAAGCACTGAAAGGGAAAATGCGCTGCGTAAAGGGAAGAAAGAGCCCTGTTTTGTCTCACGAGCAGAGTGCTGGTCTTCACGGTGCTCCTGGCTGTGTCTCAGTCCCTGGCTGAGTGCTGACCCTGCAGCACCTTCTGCAATCAGAGGGGCCGAGGCAGAATCACCCCTAAAAGCCCGGCCCCGGAGGATGCCAAGCCGTGCTTCTGTCCTCGCTCCTGCAGCTGGGTCCCTCGTACTGAGAGGGGCTGCTGGTGAATGCCTGGAGACGCACGGTGACCTAGGGACCACCAGGCAACACGCTCCCGTGGGACTGACCGCCCTCTCCGTTTGTCCTTCTTCTCTCTGCCTCCTCCGACCGAGACGACCGCAAACCCCAAGGAGCAGGCTGACCAGCTTTCCCTGAAAAGCTACGGGAGATACTTTTCCAGCGCTCTCCACGATCCACACCAGACATCGCTTCACAGAATCACAGAATGGTAGGGGTTGGAAGGGACCTCTGTGGGTCATCTAGTCCCTTCCAAGCACCAAAGAAATGAAACACAGCCTGGGTGCTGCTCCCGAGCTCTCCGAGCAGCTGATGCCTGGAAACTGCAGTGGGAGAACAACCCTCTGACCATCCAAATGCGCATTTCCAGCGAAGGGCTGGACCATGGGGGAGTACTGCAGCTCACCAAGGGGGGTTTCGGGGTGCCATCCTCATCCTCCGCAATCCCGGTTCTCCCTCTCCTCTCGGTTCCCCAAGCCTGTTGTAATGAATGAGTATTATTTCAGTGGCCCAACGACAGCAGCTGCTGAGACCAAGAGCAGTCACACAACCAGCAGCGATGCTATCTGGCTGCAGATGACGGAAAATGCGGTCTATTTTCACGAAATTACGAACCAGAGCCCCAAGGGTTTTTAAAGCTGCTGAGACCACGATCTGCCACCCACTTGAAAACCCGAATTCAACAGGAGCTGCAGGGCAAACTGCAGCAGAACATAGCTGCAAACAGGTCCCAAAGCACAGAGGGTCGGGAGCAGAGGGTGATAAAACTTGCTGTTCCACCAAAATGACATGCAGGGAGAACACACCTGACTTGTTTATACCGGTGGGGTCACCCCAGCCTTTTGCTCGTGTGCTTGACAGAGGGTTTTGCTGGGGTGCTGGAAGATGGTGAAACACAAAGGGACAACAGTTAGAAGGGATCTGAGTGACAGTTTCATTCCCATCCCCTTTCCCACCTCCTTTCTGTCCTAGTTTAAAGTTAGGAATGCGCTGGGGTACTTTCAGAAAACATATAACAAACATTTTCTCCACTGGAAAATTCTCCTGGTCTGCAGACCGTAAATCCCATCGATTTAATAAATATGTGTGAGGTCAAAGCCATCGTTTAAACCTGCAGCATGGCCAGAGGGAAGGATCAGGAGCTCCCGTGATGCCCCACCAGCCCGCACGGCCGGGCGCGGAGGGACGACCGAGGAAGGGATGCGATCGCTTTCACGGAGAATCACACAACCAAATTCCCAAGAAATATCGTGCATATGAGAATAATAGGGGAAAAGTAGAGCCGTGTTCCCTCTTTATGAATATTGAGCATATTTTACAGTTTCAATTTACCTCTCACTCGCTTTCTCACTGAGGGCAGCTGCAGCAGTGCCTCTGCACAGATGCAAACGGGTTTTATGATCGGGACCCCCCGTGCCATAAAATACAAGGACGGAGGAATTCAGAAAGTTTCTTTTATTCTTCCTTCCTCTCCCTCTCTCCCACACCACTCTGTGCACGGAAAGCATCTGCCCTCGCGTTGCTGCTGGGATTTGTGCTGACCCTTCTGCTCCCTCCGCTCCCCCGAGGGCTCGGGGTGCCCTCGCACGCTGCCGTCTCCCAGCGAGCTCCCAACATTTCCCAGCACAAGCCCCGACTGCGAGGCTGTGACGAGCTTTCCCTCTTCACGGACCCCGCTCCGAGCGGCGGCGATCTCTCTGGCTGGAAGAGTTCATTAAAGCTCAAGTGCCGTAAGAAGACGCCTGTTATTAACAGAGCACCACAGGTGCTAATTAAAGGAGGATAACGGCGATCTCATGCTCGAACACCTTGTCGAGGGCTGGATCTAGCAGTGTGCCCTGGCTGCCAAGAAGGCCAATGGGATCCTGGGGTGCATCAAGAAGAGTGTGGCCAGCAGGACGAGGGAGGTTCTCCTTCCCCTCTACTCTGCCCTGGTGAGGCCTCATCTAGAGTACTCTGTCCAGTTCTGGGCTCCCCAGTTCAAGAAAGATGAAGAGCTACTGGAGAGAGTCCAGCGGAGGGCTACGAGGATGATGAGGGGACTGGAACATCTCCCCTACGAGGAGAGGCTGAGGGAGCTGGGCTTGTTCAGCCTGGAGAAGAGAAGGCTGCGAGAGGACCTTATAAATGCTTACAAATATCTGCAGGGTGGGGGTCAGGAGGACGGGGCCAAGCTCTTTTCAGTGGCGCCCAGTGACAGGACAAGGGGCAATGGGCACAAACTGAGGCACAGGAAGTTCCGTCTGAACACGAGGAAGAACTTCTTCCCTCTGAGGGTGACGGAGCCCTGGCCCAGGCTGCCCAGGGAGGCTGTGGAGTCTCCTTCTCTGGAGATATTCAAGACCTGCCTGGACGCGGTGCTGTGCAGCTTGCTGTAGGTGACCCTGCTTCAGCAGGAGGGTTGGACTGGGTGATCCACAGAGGTCCCTTCCAACCCCTACTATTCTGTGATTCTGTGATTCTGTGATCCTGCAAACCATTACATCTCGACAGCTTTTTCGACCGGGCCCAAGATTAAACACCGCGCTGCAAAGCAGGAGGGATCGAGCAGGGGCTGCGCTCGTCGCACGGCCTTAGCTTATTGATTCCTGTATCGGGTAGATCTGTCAGGAGCGCGAGGAGATTTATTTTGGTGTTCCCTCTCTTCACCCCAGCATCCCTCCCACCCCAGCAAACGCCTTTCAGACGCCCTTCATCTCCGCCGCGCCGGTCCCCGCGCCGCAGCAGCAGCATCCCCGCCGCACACGGCGGGGGCCATCTCCGACCCGGAGGAGCCGAGCAGCAGAGACCCCACGGCGGAGGGTGCAGCGGACCGAGACCGGGCAGTTCGGTGCCCACCGCTCCCGTGATGGACTCCCATGGCTTTAGGACATCTCTCCAAGCTTCAGTCACAGGAACGGAGCTACTGAAGCCGAGGGAAATACAGGCAAGTCTCCTGTAGCTCTGAGCTCCCAGGCCAGCGACCGCTTCCAGGCTGAAATTTAATTAATCCTTCCCATCAATAAACACGGGCTCCTGGTGCTCGGTTCTGCAGGAACCTCCCGCAGAGAGCCACGGGGAGAGTCGCTCCTCGGGGCTGAACGCAGGTAAAGGCAATGCTTCTGCTCTCGTCTTGGCAAACAGCCTCTTCCCTTCCCTCCTGCAGCTCAAGCTACGACCCACAGGATCTGGTTCCCTGCTTTGCATCATCCAGGAGTGCGAGGTTTCTATCACAGCGTTGGGGATCTCCATGCCCTGCTCCTCTCTGAGACCCTCCACACACCCCGATGCCTACGGGCTGGGCTCCATACCATCCCCCCGGGAGAAAAAGCACATCAGAAGACCAGAGCCGGCAGATGGGATACCAGGGAAGCAGGAAATCGGGCGGCAAGCACCCACCCCAACAAAACCGGGCCGATCTCAGGGGAACGAGCTGCTCCCCAAACCTCACGATGGATACGGCCAGCGACAGGACCCGCTCAGCCTCCGAAGGATGCTGGAGAACAAGCGATGTCCTCAGCGACCTCGGTGCTGGGGTCTCCGGTCTTCGTACCCCAGAAAGCATCGCAAGCCTGTGTGCAGACACTGGCAAGCACTTGGACCTGTCGAAAAGCAGGCTGCAAAGTCGGAGGACTGCTGTTGCGAGCTCCTCTGAGTGAAGCTCTTGCTAATTACCACCGGCAGAGTCCTTTCCCCGGGCAGAATCAGACCCTCTTATGCCAGAGCTGCTTACAGCAGAGAGTCACAGGTTACTGTGGTCAAATCGATGAGCGCACTCCAGGTTTCTGAACCTGGGTTTTATCCTCCCAGCTTCACTCGAGCTGCCGATGTACAGCACATTGGGTACCCTGAGGGATCTAAGTAACCTGTTTTCACGATGAGTTTTCTCCCCCCTGAGATCCATCATGCCCTGACAACCTGGCTGTACCAAACAACAGCCACGCAACATGCTCAGGAGTGGATCATACACCTATTCCTCCAAAAATTGTGTTTATCAGACACCTTTAATCCCAGGATCCAGATGGAAAGCCACTGAGGAGACTGGCAGAGCTGCCACCAGCAAACGGCCAGAAGGCACCAAGTAGCCAGAAGGAAGGCGAAATCTCCGCCAGCCTGTGGGAAAAGCTGGAGGGAGAAGGGAAAACCAAAGGGAAGCAGCGTAAAAATGATCCCAGAGTCCTGGCTTGAACGGCAGTGAAACACACACAGTTTTGCCATGCATAGCACTGCATCGTGAGCGAGGGGAGCAGCATCGCTCAGCACTGCAAAGCCACCTCTGCCGCCCAAACCTGTCGCAGGAAAAAAAAGGAATTTTCCTCCTTCATGGCTAGGGCACTTGTGGCCAGACTAAATTACACTCAGGGGAAGAAAAAAGAAAGAAAAGAAAAATCAGACAGCGCTCATTAGTTCACGGAAAGAACAGAAAACAATGAAGAACTTGCTGACACTCGCAGAGGTTTTAAGCAGTGGGGGAAAGCCAGCCGCCCGCCCGCGGCCAGAGAGCCAGTTTGGGTAAATCAGCCGTGGCAGGGGGCTGCGAGCGGCCGGGCAAGGCGAGACGTGGGGAAAGGGCTCGTTTCCCAGCGGGACCCGGCACACGAAGCCGCTCCGGGCTGGGCGGTCTGCAGCCAGACGGCGAGCAGACAGTGCCCTGAACAAACACGGATCAGGACACGCGCCCCGCAGACACCGCACCCTCTCCCACCCGCCTGGACGCATTCGTCCGACGCGGCGTTCAGCTGGAAAAGCCCAGCTCCGTCTCTACGAAGGCACCCACCTGCGCCAAGCTGCCCGGGATAGACAGACGTGCATCGTAGCCGGTGTATTTTGCTGCACCTGTAGCCTCCATCCTGCTCCCTCTTCAGCCCTAGCCCTGCCAGCCGCGGTTTTCCAGCCGCACAGGCTGTTAATGGCTGACAACACATTGATTTACAACCAGCAGAATTATTTCCGTTACCTAAATAAAGCAGTTCCTAGAACGGATGACTCAGAAGCCTCTCCCCCAGCCATAAATCAGAGCAGAAACACAATACCTCATCGGTGCAAATCACTTTGCCCTTTCGGTTTGGCACCTACGATCTTTTCTTCTGAAAAAAGGATGAGAAGATCCTCTCTCTGCCGGGACTTTGTCGGAGAGCCGGCCCTTTGCTCCCCGGGATGCTGTGGGTCAGGACTTGGCCTGTGTTATCACTGGAGGGGCTGAACCAAGATAAGCAAAAGCAGGTTATTAAAAAAAAAAAATTAAAAACAAATATACAGAAACAGCTCTAGAAGTATTTCGTTGTGCCTGAGGAGCCCGCGCCAGGAATTTGCCCCAGAGGAGGTATGTGCAGCACGCGCCAGGAGGCAGAGAGCTGTCGAAGCGACTCCTTCGCCTCGCCCTTACCTTCCACGGGGCCCCACGAGGTACCCTGTCCCCTCAAAACACGGCACCGGGATCTCAGAATCACAGAATAGTAGGGGTTGGAAGGGACCTCTGTGGGTCACCCAGCCCAACCCCCTGCCCAAGCAGGGTCACCCAGAGCAGGCTGCACAGCACCACGTCCAGGCGGGGCTTGAATATCTCCAGAGAAGGAGACTCCACAACCTCCCTGGGCAGCCTGGGCCAGGGCTCCGTCACCCTCAGAGGGAAGAAGTTCTTCCTCATGTTCAGCTGGAGCTTCCTCTGCTTCAGTTTGTGCCCGTTGCCCCTTGTCCTGTCACTGAGCACCACTGAAAAAAATCTCGCAAAAGCGCTTGCGCTCATGTCTCTCGGAGATTAACCTCCCTCTTCATCCCTCGGCTCGCCAACTAATCTCGTCCAGTTTATTCTGTGGGACGGGGCTGGACCGCTTGCAGATCTGCACTCTCAGCTCGGGAAAGCAATGCAGACAGGCTTTAGGGAGAGGGGATAAAAAAAACAAACCTGTGTTTGCCTGCAGAAACCACTTTGTAAAAGGTTTCCACCCCCACTCCTCCCACCGCAGTCCCGCAGCGGTGGTCCCATGCCGCCGCAGCCCCAGCGCAGCGAGAAGGATGCTCTCCCGGTGAATGAGAGAGGAAAGGGGGTAAAACCATGCCGCGTGGAGCCCTGCCCAGGGGAGCTGCACCTCCAGCCGTGTCCCCTTGTCCCCACCGGCCTCGAGAGGAGCGCGCGGTCGGAGACATCCGCCGGCGAACAACCCTCTGGGAGGACGATGGCAGCCGTCGCCGAAGCGATGCTCCCCCGAGGCGCCGGAGCAAGCACGGCACGAGCAGGTACGCGGAGAGCATCACCTGCAACCCGTCATCAACGGCACGGGCTGTGCAAACCTCCGGGAGAATTAATCGTACGTGCAGGAGACCTGTCCAGACACCGTATTTCACCACGAGCTCTGCGGTATTTGGCCGCCTTGGCCCAAGGGGTCTAGGCAGCAAGGTCTTCTGGGAGATGTTCCTCTTCGAGGGCAGGCTGGAGCCACGTCTCGAGCCCAAACTGCTTCACCGCTCCAACAGACACAAGCCCTCGCTCATGGTCGGGTCTCCGTGGAGCACACGTCTGCCCCGCGTTATCTCGCAGCTCAGCCCCCCACGTCCCACCTGCCTGAGGAGCACGGCAGCTCCTTCCCAACGACGGCGACTCCGCACCCCAAACTTCAGCCCTTTCCTTGGCCTGACTCCCCGAAGAGCAAGGCCACAAGGTCCCACACCTGCAAAGAGACCCCGGAGACCAGGAACCCCACACGAACAACTCCACGTGGCAAAGCTCCCCCCTCTTCCACTCCGGGAAAAAGCTCTCGGCTGTTTTAACGCTTCCCGGTGATGCCGGGAGACCGCGGTGCGTGGCGACGGGATGCCAGCAGCCAGCAACGCTGAAAGCCAGCGGAAGAAATGTACCGGCAGCGTCAAAAATAACGCGGGAGATTTTCTAGAGAATTAAAACAAAAATGTCCTAAGTCCTGGTCTTAAAATAGCCCGAGCAAAACCAAAACACGCTGCCGGTGACTTTTAGCCATCCAGATAATAGATGGGGAATAAAAGGCTTTGCTGGACCACTGCTGAAGCTTGCTCTGAGTATAATTACCTACTACGCTAACGAGATTACGTGGATTAGCTGTATTTTAAGGGAACCTCAGTAAACTGGACAGCCTTTCTAGGCAGGCTTTTGGCGCTACACAGAATAATACCGGAAAGACACCAAACCAGGAGGCTATTTTTAGAAAGCATTCCGCTAAATAACCTAGGTGGAGAGAGATCGCATGGCAACAGAGGTGCGTTAACGCGGGCAGTAGCTGAACGAACGAACGTTGCAGAGAAAAATGGCTTCATCCCCGGTTTCTCTCGGCTGAGCTGCACAAGAAATTAATTCAGCCGGGCGCGAGGTTGTGTTCCGTCGATGCCGTGTTGTGAAAAGGACTCGGACGTCGGAGGGGATGAGCGACACAGGACGCGCTCTGCGAGGAGAGGACAAACGTGAGGCCAGGATGATGCGGGATGAAGGCGCCGGGGTTTGCGCCCGGTGCCCTCGAGGGTGCTCCCCCAGCCCGACGGAGGGGACGAGCCCCGGGTCCCCTCCCCAGCCGCAGACAGGGCACGTGCCTGGGAAGGTGTCCCCCGACCGTGTCTGAAATCAGATCTCATCATCGTCACGGTGTCCTTCACCAGGTGGGATGCAGCAGCTACGTCCCACGCAGAGCGCGCGGTGGCAGGTCACCGAGGCGCGGACAGACTCGGGCTCGGGTCTGTTTTACGGTCATTGCGCTCTTGCTCAGAAAACCCAACGCTCATGTGCTCACTCGTATTTTCTTCCAACTATCCTCAGGATTTAAGAGGAACTCTCAGAAAATACGGCTGTTTTCATTGCTTTTTGTCCTTGGAGCTCCTGCAAAATACCCAGCAACTTCCAAATAAACCAGACACCACGCTGCCCAAAGCACTTTACTCTTCTTTTCCAGGACGGATCAAAGTTGGACCCTGGACATTTTAATCCCAGTGTTCTATCCAGCCGCATCTCCACACCTCCTCTCTCGTTGTGACTCGTCAGTAAAACCCAGTTAGGGATTAAACATCAGAGCAGCACAGCAAAAGGACGGCCCCTACCCCAGGCAGCTCACAGCCTGGCATCTTTACCTCCCACCCCAGTGAAGCGACCAAAATAACTCATCAAAAAGTCATTTTAATTGCCTTGCCAGTGGTTCGCACAAACTCCAGCTAATGCTTGAGGTTAAAAAATGAACTGAGCCTTAAACAGCAAATTCTCCTCCATTCCTCCCACTTCTACCCTTAAATTTCAATGGGGCCGTGGCAACGGGGGGGAACAGATCCAGCCAGTCGTCCAGCTCTCGTACCCGGCTCCTCTGCGACAAGGAGCGAGCTCAACGCTGCTGGGCTTGCTCCGCCGCGGGCTCTCGTTACAGGCACAGGTCTGTTCTGGGACACACCACCCTAGATCCAGCTAAGACGGTTATGAAGTCAATATTCTTCATGCCAGACATGGTCTTAACCAGGATGAGAAAATGGAGAGGGTGCAACCGTGCACCTCGGTCCTCCAGAGCCGCGGGAAGACGCGCTCCATCCCACGGAGCAGACCCAGGGGGCTGCTGAAGGTTTGGGCTGGTCGCTCTGTTTTCCAATCCAATGCTTTAAACGCGGGTCCAGAGCGTCAGCCCACCCTATGCTTTGTTGGGAGCAACGTAATTAAGGTTCTCTGCACCAGCGTGGGCTCGAGACCACCAGCGGCCAGCGTTTAGCCAAGTACTGCTCCCAAACACCCCATCTGCTCTGCACAGGGCCACAAACTAGCGATCAGGATGGAGAAATTTCACAGCCTTCATCCATCTCTTGACTTCTGGCTCCAGCGGGCGGCAAGATACCCATTTCGCAAAAGGAATCACGCCAAGAAGGCCCGGCTGAGTGGTTTGGGTTGCAAGACTCGAGTCTCAGACACCCACTTTTTTTTTTTCCCCCCTTTCAATATCTATTGCTCGAAAAAATGCCTCTGTTTCCAAAGCATTTCGCAGATCTTACAGTGCTTCACTGGGATAAAGGAAAGCTGGCAAAAATATTACAGCAATAAAGATTATTTTTTCTGCCTGAGCAGTAGCAGGCACATGAGATTTATTCAGATAAAAGAGGCCAGCACAGGAGATGAGCTCATATTTCAGGATGTTAACCTAAATCACGAGGAGATTTGGAGACTCCACAGGGAATGGGCATCCTGCATCCCCCTCGGGGGAAGCCCCGCGCTGAAAGCGGCATCCCCGTACCCTTCCCAGCGTCTGCAGGGCTTTCTGCCCTCCTCAGCCTCGCAGCAACGCCGGAACGAAACCGGGAGCGCCGTGCAAAAGTACGAACCCGCACTCCTCCGTAGGGGAAAAGGAGAAGTTTTCCAGACTTCGCCATCACAGTTTCTCCCTAGTTTGTTCAGCTACTGAGTTAATCCTGCGACTGCTACCGGGATCACAGAATCACACAGGATCCCAGCACAGTCAGGGTTGGCAGGGCCCTCTGTGGGTCACCCAGTCCAACCCCCTGCCCAAGCAGGGTCACCCAGAGCAGGCTGCACAGCACCGCGTCCAGGCGGGGCTTGAATATCTCCAGAGAAGGAGACTCCACAGCCTCCCTGGGCAGCCTGGGCCAGGGCTCCGTCACCCTCAGAGGGAAGAAGTTCTTCCTCAGGTTCAGCTGGAACTTCCTCTGCTTCAGTTTGTGCCCGTTGCCCCTTGTCCTGTCGCTGGGCACCACTGGAAAGAGTCTGGCCCCATCCTCCTGACACCCACCCTTGAGACATTTAGAGGCATTTCTAAGGTCCCCCCTCAGCCTTCTCTTCTCCAGGCTGAACAAGCCCAGCTCCCTCAGCCTCTCCTCGTAGGAGAGATGCTCCAGTCCCCTCCTCATCCTCGTAGCCCTCCGCTGGACTCTCTCCAGCAGCTCCTCATCTTTCTTGAACTGGGGAACGGACATCTGCCGTGCCTAAAATCGAGCGGGTATTTCAGGAGCCAGCGCGGCCGTCTCATTACCCTCCAAATTTTTGTTTTCTTTATGGACAAGCAGAATGAGCCCCTGTCTAATAACCAGAGCAGATAAGACCCAGGTGAAGCTGGAATGCGAGACAAGCTGAGAAGTCGGTACTACCAACCGCTGGTATCGTTTGGCAAACGTAAAGCCCACCAGGACGCCCTCCGAGGTTTCCCTGCCCCTTCTTCAAGCGAGAAAGGAGATGGCTCAGCGATGACACTGCGCACAGCCACAACTTTGAGCTTTATTTTCCTAAAAGACTCTCACCAAATTTCGCATTTCCTTGTTCGCCTCTGTGACCAAAGGACCCCAAACTGACCTCAGGTGTAAAGCAAACACAGGGGGAAAAAAGATAATAAAAAAAGAAGAGAAACGTGTGTAAGAATTGTGGGCTTTGCACTAAAACTGATCTCATTGATGTTCAGCGGCACGGGCGTGCGGGAGTGAGGAACACCGCTGCCGGCACAGCTGCGCACACATCTGGCCCCGTCCTGCAGCATCCCCTTCAACCCAGCAGTGACCCCGGGAGCAAGGAGAGCGGCCCCCTCTCCACCCCGCAAGCATTTTCTCCCGCTTCTCAAGGGTTTTCTTTTTTGCCTCCCCCATAAACCCGCTTCCCCACCAGCTCCCTGGCCATTCCCCGCTCCCAGCTTTCCTCAGCAAGGCGATGAGCCTCGCCTGCCATCACGGACACGGCAGCAGCCTGCTCCGTGCTTACGGCCTTCCTAAAAGCACGGAATTAGTTCTAATTTATGGGATTTCTGACCACACTCAGCCTGGGAGATACGTGGAAGGGAACTCTGTCTGGCCTGCTCATTGCAGGCTCTGGGGAAAGGCTTTCTCAAACTGATGCAACCTCAATTAAAAAAAAAAAATCAAAAAGAGGGAGAAAACAGAATTCCCAGAGAGGAGAAAAACTGTAATTCTTATAAGAAATCATCTGCAATAGTCTCCCGGGTCAGATTCATTGCTTATAGAAGAGACGCCAAGCAGTCCCGATGTTTCAACCTGCAATACTGACAGAAACGCAAAGAAAGAACTTCTCCTTCTCCTTGATCTCATTTTCACTGGAACCGGTCCCAGCTCAATCGCATCCCGATAAGCCCAGCGTCTCCCCTCTGTCATTGAGGTCATTTTAAGCTGGGACCTATTTCCACACTCGCCTTTCCAGCCCTGCCTCCTCCCAGCAGGCAAGGGTTTCATTTCCCTTTACCCAAAGGCGCTTTCTAACAGCTCAAGACCTTCCGTATTTCAGGGGACGGGGCAGGGGGAGTTAACAGCGCACGTGGCCCCGCTGATACCCCACCTTGCTCGCAAGCGGGATCCAGCCTGAGTTTCCTCCCAATTCCTCTCCTCCATAAATTCCCGGACCAGGAGCACGTGCTTGAGGAGCTACTGGAGAGAGTCCAGAGGAGGGCTACGAGGATGATGAGGGGACTGGAGCATCTCTCCTACGAGGAGAGGCTGAGGGAGCTGGGCTTGTTCAGCCTGGAGAAGAGAAGGCTGAGAGGGGACCTTAGAAATGCCTCTAAATATCTGCAGGGTGGGTGTCAGGAGGATGGGGCCAGACTCTTTTCAGTGGTGCCCAGAGACAGGACAAGGGGCAATGGGCACAAACTGAAGCAGAGGAAGCTCCAGCTGAACATGAGGAAGAACTTCTTCCCTCTGAGGGTGACGGAGCCCCGGCACAGGCTGCCCAGGGAGGCTGTGGAGTCTCCTTCTCTGGAGATATTCAATACCCACCTGGACGCGGTGCTGTGCAGCCTGCTCTGGGTGACCCTGCTTGGGCAGGGGGTTGGGCTGGGTGACCCACAGAGGTCCCTTCCAACCCCAACCATTCTGTGATTCTGTGACTCTGTGATACCCCTGTCTCCTTCCAGAGGGACTGGCGGCATCATGGCCATGAAAGGGAGAGCTGGGGAAGGGGGAACAACGCCTTGCAGCAAGGCTCGTGCCCCCGCAGCCGCCGGTACGCTGCCTTTCCCCCGCCCCGCCGCGCTTGCACGCAGGGACAAGCCTCTCCCAGGGTCTGGAGATGATCTGCAGAGTTTCCTTTAGGAAGGGATTTCAGAGTCCTCCAGAGGGAAGCAGCTTGTAGTAGGAAACATGAAATTTGATTAGGCTTTTTATCTTCATTTACAGAGCTAATTGTTGCAGGTGTATCAGTTACCGCGTAATTAACACTGTTGTAAAATCCCATGTAGCCAAGAACCGACTCGTGCAAACAATCCGAGCAGCTGGGACAGGCGGACACCAACAGGTACCACCCAGGGGGCTGTTTGCCCTTCCCTGAATCCCAGAGGGATCCGAACGTGAAGCTGAGACACAGCCGAGCCGCTTCCCTGGGAAGCCGTACGGACCCGGGAAGTCTCCCATCACTCAGCCTGGGGGTAAGACAGCAGCTCGGAGCAGTCCCGGGCTGGGAGCGCTCTCCCCATCGCAGCGCAGCCCGGAAAACCAGCGGAGCATCCCTGCCAGCGACCCGACGGACGAGCGCACACCCGGCACCGCTTCTCACGCCGCCACGGATGCTCGCGGCAGTGCCCCGGGAAGCTTTTCCCTCGAGTTCCCTCGCTCCTTCCGAGGATCAGCACGCCGAGAGCCGTGCAGTGCTGGGCTGCTGCGGCGGCGTGGGCTGGCCAGCCTCCTACAGAGATGACTGTTGTGTGTAATATAGAAACCGAGCCGCTTGTTCCGAGCGCGACCACGCCGGCTGCTTTTTAAAGACAGGCTGAGCTCGGATGCAAAGCGCCGCAGCAACAAGCAGGGCTCATTCCCCCCGCAGCCTCCAAGCCAGGGGAAGTTTTCAGGAGGGAGATACTTGGGAGCTCGTCCTGCTCCTCCTGACCAGCAACGTCACGCTGGCACCTTTCAGCGGGGCTGAAATCGGCTCCTGCGAATCCTCGCACGCAATTCCGTCCCTGGAAAGCCCTCGGAGCAGATTTAACCTCGCCCTGGCACGGATCACGGGAAACGCACGGAGGCTTCCCGGGGCCAAGCTTGCAGCGGTCGGTTAGGAGGGGAGCAGGAAGGTGTCGGGGCACAAAAGCAGAGATTAGGTGCTTAAACCTGCAAAAATAATTCAGACTGTCTGAAGTATGTGATTTTTTCCTGTGGCGGTGTCAAAAACACTCAAAGACCGTTTGCTGGCCGTTCGCGGGCCGTAAGCGCTGAATTTCACTCTCTGCTACGCGTTCAGCTGCACCGGTAGAAGGCAGGTAACATCTTGCTGCTATTCATCACGTACCTGGAAAGGCAAATAAAAACCCTGCAACGCAAATGACTCGTGAATAATCAACACCAAACCCAGGGAACACACCGGCCCGTCTTTCGGATGAAGAGCTGCTGCTGGCACGTGGAGTAGCTCACGTCCCGGCGCGAACTGCCCACGGAGCAGCAGGAGATCTACGTGGCGAGGGGGAAGCCAAAACGAGCTGCCATGTCGAATGCAAGTCCTCTTCCATCGTAGCTTCTTTCCGGGCTGCTCACATACCCTACAAGCCCAAAATCACGGCAGCGGTGCCTGAATTTAAAAAGGGCAATTTTTACAAAGCCAAAAGTAGTCATTGGCATCCCTGAGAGTATGGGGTTCACTTAAAACATCTACCAAAGATCCCAAAAGTTAAAAAAACAGCCAAGCAGCAAGAGTTAAATCAGAGAAAAGCCATCCTGGCAGAAAAAAGGGATGTGGAAAATGCGTGGAAACACGATCTCCCTAAAGGCACAGGAAAGGAAGAGGAAAAAGGAACGTCCAGGGTCAGTGACTGATGAGGACCTCTCAAGGAATCCGTTAAATCCCAACAGCCAACAGAAACAACTGTAAAGTACGGCAGCTTTTGAGCGTGCTGGGAACGGAGAATGAGACAGCTGCCAGATTCACTCTTAGGGACCGCTGGTAAAATCAGAAGTGAGCACCTGCGCTGCCGGCGGGATACAACAGTCACCAGAGAGGACGGGCGAAACTCAGTCCACAGATTGACCCCGCGCACCCCGTTGTGCACAAGCAAGGTCCTTGCCGACAAGCTCCTGTATAACCTGCCTTCAAACCCCTCCACGACAGGGACGCCGGTATTGCCGAACACCCGCTGAAATAAAGCCTTTCAGAAACAACCGGGGAAACTCAGGGCGCCTGCGCGGTCGCAGCATTTTAAGGAAGGCTGAAAGGCGAAGGGCAGGAGCAGCCGGCAACCCGGGGTCCGCTCCGGCTAGAACAGCGGGACAGAAATTTCAGGTCAACACACGAACTGGAGACTAAAAATAGAATTCAATCAGCCAGCCGAGTTTCCTGGAATTAGGTCTATGCCTTGATGCGGCGTTTGCCCAAATTTCTCCAAAAGCACGTAATATTTTGAGGCTAAATCTCACACCGGGTGTCACCGCTCAGTCTCCTCTGTGTTTCCTTCTGTGGGGTTATATTAAATATAAACCCATAACACAGCAAAAAGCAGTAACTAACGGATGGCTGCTTGATGACACAGTCACGTGGAGACCCACATCGCCTCGGTGGAGGTCACAGTCCGACAGACCACGCCGTCACGCGGCGAAGTAATACCCGAGGCCAGAAAAGGGATCTCTGCCCGAGGCGGAAAAGGATTTGGGATGAGCGTGGGGCACCTCTCCCGCACACGCCGTCAGACCAAAGCCAGGGCAAAAGGAGGTGGTCCCTGCAGGCGCAATGGGAAACACGTCCATGAGAAGATGGAAAGCAAGCTCCCGCCAACGCATTGCCAAGGTCACGGCTGCACCCAGACCCGCACCCGGGCAACACGGTGACACCAGCGAAGCCCCAAGGCTGGCCACAAAAACCGCACGCGACGGAGCCGGAGCCTCTCAGCGCGGGGTTACGGGACCTTCAGCCTCCCGAGAAGCGGGTGAAGAGGTGACCCCACCACTGCGGGCGAGGAGCTGCGAGGGACGAGTCCCCTCTGCGACAAGGGCACAGCAACATCCCCCCTCTGCAAGCCACAGCCAGCTAAGTTCAACCTTGAAACGAGATAGCATCTCCCCAGGGTGAGAGCAATTAAACGTTGGCACGAGGTAGGGGAGGGAGGGAGAGGGGAGGGCTCACCATGGCTTAGAGCCGTTAAATCAGAATCAACGGGCTGGTTTTTAACCCGGCCTTCCGTGTCTGCAGGAGGATGAGCTGCAAAGGAACAGGCTGCCCAGGGAGGCTGTGGAGTCTCCTTCTCTGGAGATGTTCAAGCCCCACCTGGACAAGGTCCTGTGCAGCCTGCTCTGGGTGACCCTGCTTGGGCAGGGGGTTGGGCTGGGTGACCCACAGAGGGCCCTGCCAACCCCGAACATTCTGTGGGAGCTGCCCATAACCCCAGTTTGGCGGGGAGTAGCTCAGAGCGGAGACTTTCGGATGCCCAGGCGAGGGCAAACTAATCGCGTCCACCCAAACAGCTTCACCTGCAAGCAAGCGAGCTGCCTCACGCCACCTGGAAAATCCAGAGGCAATTTCATCTCTTAACGCAAATTCCGGCGATTTTACCTCATCCAGTTGCCCAGCACCTTCCCACCTCCATTCTAGGCATAAAGAAGAGATAAACGGAGACCACTCGCACGAAGCGCTCAAGCTGGAGAGCTTGAGGTTGTCCGAGACGCTCACAGCTCCACGTCCTTTCTGAACACAGGCTGCTGGATCGGGATTTCAGCCCTCATCGCTCCTCGCTGCCGGGCTGGGCTCGGTGGGAGGAGGGTGGAGGGCTGCGGTGAGCCCGACCTCTCCCTGCCTTGGCTCCAAGGCCAGGCAGAAGCTCGCAGCGGTGGCTCTCCCAAGCCCCGGGGAATCGATGGGACGTGGGTTACCACATCCCTTCACCCTCTCCTCTTCTGCAGGGAGCGGGAACGCTGACGCTCACTTGCTGGGGGTGAGATTTAGCTTCAAAATATCCCGTGCAACTCCAGCCCCGGCTCCTGCGGGATCCTCGCTACGATCCTGGGCTCCCTTTCCCTGCAGCCCTTCGCACGCGCACCTCCACGGGGCTTCCGCGTGCTTCAGCCCGACGGACGGCTGTCCGTGCGGAAGGAGGGACGCGCACTGCGAATCCGAGCCTCAGCTGCGTCCCTCCGTCGTGACCGAGGCGGTGAAAAAGATGTCAGCGTCCCCAGGCCTTGTGCCACCAGAGGCTGGGCTCCTGCTGCAGACCGGGAGCAGCGCTCGGCGCTTCCTGGGAAGTTCCCAGCACCAGGTAGGATTCGCCGTGCTTAATTAACAGCGAGAAGCAGACAATAGAGAGCCGAGCGCGGGGACCAAGCCCCCCACAGCAGCAGCCAAGCGTTGTCTGTCCAAAGCCAAGCCAGCTGCTTCATCGGGAGAAACCCTCGATGCCGCACATCCCCCTCCCCGGCCACGAGAGGCTCGAGGGACGGGCGGCAGAGGTATCCCAACACCTCCGACACCCCGAAAAGGCTGAGCTGCGGATGCTCGCCGGACCCGGGGGACCCCTCTCCCCTAACCCACCTCACTCCTCAGGGCTGGGGGACGTGGCCGTGGGGGGACAGCCTGTCAGAGCCCTTTTTCCCCAGCTTTTTCGGTACGCACGCTACACCGGCCCGGGATGGATCCTCGTTCACCATGCACCCAGCGCGCCCGATGCCGTCAAAGCCCGGACCATCGCCGCCTGCCATCTCAGCCCCGAGGGTCTGCTGCGGGTGAGGGGTACAGAAATACAACCAAGAGCAAACACAGCCCGCCTCGGAAGGGGGAAAGAGGGAGAGGAGCAGGCTTCCCCTCTGCGGACACAGGGCAGGGGGCCAGGGACCTGCCGGGCACACCGCCGCCAGCTTGGTCGTGTGCGGATTGAGCTGTGCAAGCCCACAAGTCTGTAGGTATATACACATACAGCACGTATATGAAAATAAAAAGCACGTATATACTTAAAGGCAGCACATATATATCCACAAAAAGCACGTATATGCACATAAGAAGCACGTATATATCCATAAAAAGCATGTATATACTTAAAGGCAGCACATACATATCCACAAAAAGCACGTACATACCGATAAGAAGCACGTATATACCCATAAAAAGCATGTATATACTTAAAGGCAGCACATATATATCCACAAAAAGCACATACATACCGATAAGAAGCACGTATATACCCATAAAAAGCACGTATATACACACAAAAGCACGTATATACCCATAAAAGGTATGTATATACTTAAGAAGCACATATATACTCACAAAAAGCACATATATGCACATGAGAACGTATATACCCACACGAAGAATGTATATACACACAAGAAGCACATATATACTTAAAAGAAGCACGTATATACTTAAAAGAAGTATGTATATACCCACAAAAAGCATGTATATAACCACAAAAAGCACGTATATACCCATAAGAAGCACATACATACCCATAAGAAGCACGTGCATACCCACAAGAAGCATGTATATACCCATAAAAAGCATATACATGCACATAAGCGCGTATATATACATATAAGAAGCACATATATATCCACAAAAAGCATGTATCACGTATTTACCCATAAGAAGCACGTATATACCCACAAGAAGCACATATATATCCATAAAAAGCACATATATACCCACAAGCATGTATATACCCACAAGAAGCACATAGATACACATAAAAAGCACATATATACATATAAAAAGCACATATATACCCATAAGAAGCACGTATATACCCACAAGAAGCACATAGATACATGTAAAAAGCAGGTATATGCCCATAAACAGCAGGCAGGTACCCATACAAAGCAGGTATATACACACAAAAAGCACACAGACACATATAAGCAGCAGACAGACAGACAGACAGACGCAGCGCACCTAGGGACACAAAAAGCCGGTCTGTGCCGATGCCGCCCGCAGCACGGCGGGGAGCAGCAGGTGCCGGTGCCTTCGCCCGCCCCTCGGGCAGCGAGCCGGGGCTGCCGAGCCCGCCGCTCCGGGAGGAGGAGGAGGAGGAGGAGGAGGGGGGGGGGGGGGTCTCCGACGGGCAGAGACCCGGGGAAGGGCGAGGCGACCCCGGCGGCACCGGTTGCGGGGACCGGGACGGGTGCGTGCCCCCTCCCCGCTCCCGCACCGGCCTCCCCCCGCACAGCCCCCCGGCCCCGGGCAGAAGGTGGGGGGGGGGGGGGGGGTCGGGGATGCGCGGCGCTTACCGGGGCCGCTCCGCCATGGCCCGGCTCGGCTCGGCTCCGCGCACCGGCACCGCGCGCCCGCCCCCGCCGCTGACGTCACCCGCCGGCCGCCGCGCGGGGGCCACCTGCGGGGGGAGGGGCGGGGAGGGGAGGAGCCGCCCGGGGGGGTCCGGTACCCCGAGGGGACCCGGTGCCCCCTCACCGTCCCCGGGAGGAGATGCCCGGGGGGTCCGGTACCCCGAGAGGGGATCCGGTACCCTCGGCCGTCCCCACTGTCCCTGGGAGGAGATGCCCAAGGGGATCCACTGTCCCCAGTAGAAGCCACCTGGGAGAGATCCAGTACCCCGAGAGGGGATCTGGTGCCCCTGGCCATCCCCACTGTCCCAGGGAGGAGATGCCCAAGGGGATCCAGTTCCCCCAGCCATCTCCACCATCCCCGGGAGGAGATGCCCAAGGAGATCTGGTACGCCGGCTGTCCCAGGGAGGAGACACCCAAGGGGATCCGGTACCCCGAGGGGATCCAGTACCCTCAGCCAACCCAGCTGTCTCCAGTAGGAGCCACCTGGGAGGGATCCGCTACCCCGAGAGGGGATCCAGTACCCCTGGCTGTCCCCACCATCCCCAGGAGGAGTCACCCGGGGGGGATCCGGTACCCCTGTAACCACTTTCCCTGGGGGGAGATGCCCAAGGGGATCCAGTACCCCCGGCCATCTCCACCATCCCCAGGAGGAGCTGCCCAAGGGGATCTGGTACCCCGAGATGGGATCCAGTACCCCCAGCCATCCCCACTGTCCCCAGTAGAATCCACCTGGGGGAGATCCAGTACCCCGAGAGGGGGTCTGGTACCCCTGGCCATCCCCACTGTCCCTGGGAGGAGATGTCCGAGGGGATCCAGTACCCCCGGCCACCCCCACCATCCCAGGGTGGAGCCACGTGGGGGGGGATCCAGTACCCCGAGAGGGGATCTGGTACCCCTGGCCATCCCCACTGTCCCTGGGAGGAGATGCCCAAGAGGATCTGGTTCCCCTGGCTGTCCCAGGGAGGAGATGCCCGAGGGGATCCGGTACCCCCGGCTGTCCCCACCATCCACGCCATCATCCCACCAGCCTGCGAGCTCACCCTGGGGCCAGCTTTGGCCCCCAGGAGCCCACTGCGTCCCGGTGTCTGTCCCCCCAAAGTCTGACCCCGCTGAAGCCCCAGGCCTTTCCCAAGAACGGTGTCACGGGTTTGGGGCAGAGCCCCAAGGGCTGCTAGGGTTGAGGCAGCTGAGGCATCTCCCCCCCAGTGACAGGACCCGCTGCCTGAAGGGGAAAAAAAATCACTCTATGCTGTATTTACAGCGTGAAAGAGCAATTAAAGGAAGCTGCTTCAACAGTCGAAGTGGAGGAAGCGCGACGGTTTGATGGTTATTGATCCCCTCCAGACAAGCGTGCTGCTTCCTAAGAGCTGGAGGCACCGAGCCTCCTTCGTTAGGGCTGGAGGCACCAGGCTTCCCTCGTCTTCTGCGGGGGAAACGGCGAGAAAAATTAATAAAAGAGAAAACAGTCCGGTAAATTAAACAGCCAGAGAATGACACAGGGGGAAATGAAAGTGTACAAATAATTTTTGGTGGTACAGAGATCTGTGAGAAGACCACTCTCCCGCTGTCTAAAATTAAAATGAATGTTGCCATCCCGTTACCCCTTGAGCAGGAAGGCACTGAGGTGGTGCCCGGCAGCGCCACGGGGAAAAATCAGAGGGAGGAAAGAGGAATACCAACAGCTTTTGTCAAAACCTCGCGAGGGAACTGATTTTTTGCGCCCGGCATCGCTGCGAGCTCAGGCGCCGCGGTTGGTACGGGTTGGGTTTGGGTGTGGAGGCTGGATGGAAACAGCGCTTTGGAAAACCCAGGCAGCTCTCAGCATCTTGCAGGAGCTCGGCAGCCATCCCCGGAGCGAAGAGCAAGCAAAACCAACCGAAAGACTCTGGCAGTGCCGCGGACGGCGTCGCGGAGCAGCTCGCACACCGACCTCGCAACAAGCACCGTGGCGTGACAGGATCGGGCGCAAACGCTGACGAGATTAAGGTGCCTCCGTCCAAACGGGGTGATTGCACGGCAGTAACTCCGGGCCGGTGCAGCTCGTCGTCATCGTGACGCTGCCAGCGGATGGAAACGCCGTGTTTACGGCACGCGTTGTCGGTGCGACGCGCGCTGTACGCCACGAATTGCAGGTCTGGGCGCTTGCGGCTGTGTCATGGTGTCGTGGCGCAGACAGACAGACGGACGTCGTCGGAGATCCGCTGCTCTCCGGCACGAGGTGGGTGCGAGGAGGCGTCTTTCCAAGCAGGATGAAGAGAGACGGGCTGATAACACGATAAGCGACTTAATTAACCCCTGTGGCATCGTCACGCGCCAGGAGTTGCGTCCCTCTCGCACAGCGCGGAGAAGCCAAGCCCTCCAAAACCCGCCTGAGTGCTTACATTAATTACCCGGTGATTGGCGAGGAGGGACGCGGCGCGCTTGATCAGCGCAGCCAGCGCCGCGGCCCGAAGCACGCGCCAAGAACGGGAGTGGTAAGAACCTCTCTTTGCCCACCCTGCCATAAACCGGGGTTTTAATCCTCTCTCCCTTCCCCGCGTGAGACGGTCGAAAGCCCCAGTACGGAAAACGCAGAACGGCGCAGCGTTAGTCCAGCCTAAAACCCGGCAACTCGGCCGTCCCGCTGCGGGCTGGGGATAGCGGGTGCCTCCAGGAGGAGGGTGCTTCATTACTCTGTCTCCACTTACAGGACTCATCCAACAGATGAAGTTAAATCGTTGGCCACCGAAACGAATGGGACGCTAGCGCCGCAGCACGGAGGAGCTCCAGAAATCCCCTGCCAGGTCCGAACGCGGCCATGGCAGTGAAGCGGTACGAGTCGGCCCGGTGCTTCCCGCCAGATGCAGGACATTCAGCACATCCTCGCTGACACGTGTAACGCCGCCTTTTCCGGACGCGTCCCCGTTATTTTATCAGCCCCTGGAACCAGGCGCGGAACGTCGGTGGTTGCCCTTGGCTGTTGGCGACCTGCAGCAGCACGCCCTGGGATGAATTACCTTAGAAATGCCTCTAACTATCTGAAGGGTGGGTGTCAGGAGGATGGGGCCAGACTCTTTCCAGTGGTGCCCAGCGACAGGACAAGGGGCAATGGGCACAAACTGAAGCAGAGGAAGCTCCAGCTGAAGATGAGGAAGAACTTCTTCCCTCTGAGGGTGACGGAGCCCTGGCCCAGGCTGCCCAGGGAGGTGGTGGAGTCTCCTTCTCTGGAGATATTCAAGCCCCGCCTGGACGCGGTGCTGTGCAGCCTGCTCTGGGTGACCCTGCTTGGGCAGGGGGTTGGACTGGGTGACCCACAGAGGTCCCTTCCAACCCTGACCATTCTGTGATTCTGTGAATCATTAACGCTTTCACAGGTCCACACACAACAGCTAGAGAATAAAGACTTCTTTCCCTACTAAAATTCAGAAAATGAAGAACTTGTTTCAAAGTTGCCACGTTTCCAGGGGTGCTAAGCTGGGCTGCTGGTTTTGGCGGCTTCTCAGGACCTGTGAAAAAATCAGTCCTGCTTTTATTCATCATCAACACGTTGTCAGTTGCCTTCTCTCCAGGTAGCTGGGGAATACTCTTAGGAATTGCTCCACGTTGTAAGAATTTCCCATCTTACAACTGCTTCCACCCGCTTGTGGGGAGCCGCGGGATGACTTCTGTGGGAAGGGAACTCCGGAGTCAGTGAGCCCAGCCCCTCGCCGCTCGGATCGGGTTCCTCGCAGGGTTTTCTGGTCGAGTTTCCAACATCTCCAAGGGCAGAAGGTTGTACGGCGGGGCAGGGTGAAGGGGATTTAACAGAACCGGGGTTCGTGTGTGAGGCACCCAAAAACAGCGTTCCTTGCTCGGCAGCCTCCTCCCCTCCCCAGGCTGCGGGGACGCACACGCTGCTCACCGAATTTTAGCTTTCCTCAGCACTTCGAGCTCACAGCCCAATTTCGTTCCGTCAGCCGTATTATTAATCAGCAGGCTGCAAATTATGTTGCTATAACCCACGTACTTCTCGTATTTCAAACCGAAAATGAAATAAATTGGAGCTTAGTAAACAAATCCCAGCTTTCCGGGAGAAAAGCGAGCACACGGGCGCTGCGGAGCCAGGGCAGTCAGGAGCGCACGAAGAACGGCCCCGTCCCAGCCAGACCCCCTGTCAGCAGATGGAGCTTGGTCAGACGGGTTCTGTACAGATCGCGGGCAGGCAAACGTCTCCCTCCTGCTTCTCACCCAAGGTGCCACTGGTTCTGCTCAAGCGGGGCGGTGAACCCAAACCTCTCAGGTTTCAGCCCAACCAAGCAGCCATGCACAATCAGAGAATCATTAAGGTTGGAGAAGACCTCTAAGAGCATCAAGTCCAGCCGTCAACCCCCACACCACCATGCCTGCTAAACCATGTCCCCAAGTGCCACATCTACACGGTTTTTGAACCCCTCCAGGGATGGGGACTCCACCACTGCCCCGGGCAGCCTGGTCCAATGCCTGACCGCTCTTTTGGTAAAGAAATTTTTCCTAATATCCAATCTAAACCCCCGCTGACACAACTTGAGGCCATTTCTTCTCATCCTATCGCTGGTTACTTCGGAGAAGAGACCAACACCCACCTCACTACAACCTGCTTTCAGGTAAAACCGGAGAGCTGGGTACGGCACTCGCCTTAGCCATCGCCTCAATCCCAACCTGTACTAAGTGAATAGCTCTCTAAACAGAGGCTGAAAAAAGAAAAGGACGATATAAAATATTTAAAAAGCTCTTTGGCTTCCTAACCTTTCAGCAGAAAAAGGACATACGAAAGTGCCAAAGGAGGAGAGGCTGATTAATGATTGGGCCAGAGCTGTTCTCCCATCTCCACGTTTCCTACTAAAACCAAGACTGCCTGAGTAAAGGTCAGTTTATATTTCTAGCACACATTAGTTGGGCTGGGGGGAGGAAAAAAAAAGCCATTTAATAATGTATATGCTTTTTTCCCCCCTCCTGCTACTAAGAGGTGCATTGCTCAGCAGAGCTCTGGTGCAGCTTCGGTGATGATGGGAACACCGGTGTAAGGCACAAGCTCGAGCGCGGTCCGGCTGCGTTAGCAGTGGCAGCTCTGCTGGAATTACTCCGCATTTGCACCGATGCCGTCAGGAAAAGATGAATTACCCAGGGGGGTGCGACAGTAATGTGTGATCAGTTGCCCCGGAGTAGTATTAATGTACAAAAATAAGGTGGAAATGAAAACCAGCAGGACAGGAAAGCGTTGCGAGCGTCAAGCTGGGGAAATTAAACCACTCTAACTCACCGTGCGTGCCGTTCGCTCCTCTATGTGCCCTCCTCTTTCTCCCCAAAGTGTTATAAATCAAGCAGATATTTAAATGCTGATGTCCACAAAGCAGCGGGGCAGGTGAGTCCTGGCTGGCGGGGACACGTCGGAGGAGCAAAGATGCCTGCACCCGTCACGCTGGGATGCTCCAGCGCCATCAGCATGCCCAGTGCCCTTCCCCTTCCCACTGTGCCTGCGGACAGCAAAACCCAACACAAGCTCCTTGGCACAGGCACCGCGCCTCTTGCTTTTTTCGCTGCCTTTACAACAGGTCAAGGGTTTGAGCTTCTGTCTCTTAGAAGAGCCGCTGCTGAAGCCCTGGCTTGGATTTATTCTCACTGCACACTGAACTGCCTGTACGCCCACCTCGCCCTGCCCGCAGCGACGGCGAAACCCCGGCTTTGAGCACAGAGTGGTGCTGGGCACCAGAATATCAGCCAAGACACACAGCAACTGCTCGTAACAGAGTCTGCCTCTTCAAAACAGGAAGGCTTCGAAGGAGGGAAAGTCAGAGCAAGGAATCTATCAGGCACGAAGGAAGTACCACCCCCAGCCCCTGCCAGCTCCTCCAGCGCTCTGTGAGGAGCGAAGAATTCAGTGGAGGAGGAAAGGTCTCAGACACTTTGGAGCCATGCCGAATCCAGGGCTGGATAATGTGGCAGAGGACAGCACGGAGCGGCGGTTTCAGAGAATAATCGAGCGGCTGAGCAGAAGTGACAGCCAGACGTCGAGCTCCTGGGGACGAGCCCATGCAATGAAAACGGTGTCAGCAGAGGAAACAGTCTCAAGTTGTGTCAGGGGAGGTTTAGGTTGGATATTGGGAAAAATTTCTTTACTGAAAGAGCGGTCAGGCATTGGAGCAGGCTGCCTAGGGCAGTGGTGGAGTCCCCATCCCTGGAGGGATTCAAAAAACGTGTAGATGTGACACTTGGGGACATGGTTTAGCAGGCATGGTGGTGTTGGGGTGACGGTTGGACTTGATGCTCTTAGAGGTCTTTTCCAACCTTCATGATTCTATTTATTGCAAATGCTTGTTCGCCTCCTCGTGCCCGCAGAGCTTGTCCCTGCCGCTCTCCCTCCCTGTCCCCACCCCGCCACAGCTGCACCCAGGCCTCAGCACCCTCCTTCGCATCCTGAAATAAAGCTGTTTATTCACTTGTTCCTCCACCTCCCCACATCACGCTGGATTTAACACGGGTGTCGGAGCACCCACCCACCAAACCGGGGCGCGAGCAGCGACCTGGCTGCGAGGGATCCCCGCCTGCTCCTTCCACCTCACTGGTAACAAAACTAGTCAACAGCAAAGCTTTCGATTTCCCAAACCGTCACCAATTTAGCATCAACTTCCTTGAAGGTTTCCTTTTTCCTTCTGGCTTATTAAACTGACCTAAAACTGCCAAAGCAGAGAAAAAATATGAAGCCTCTCTCACGTCGGAGGCAGCCACCTTTGTAAAACCTCAGGAACGTTCTTGTCACAGCTCCGCGATACCAGGGGGATGCTGTTAGAGCCATCATTCTCTGCACACACACATTTTCCACCGTTTTCTGCCTCCTGCTACTATTTTTCACGTATGCTACGACCAGCCTTTCCCAATCATGAACCTCGCCCCCGGGAGCGGGGGAGCCTGCTGGAGCGACGGCAGCAGGAGACCCCCGAGGAGGTGGCCCCGCTCCCAGCTGCCTGTGCTGGGGGGCTCCAGGGACGGCCTCCGAGAGCCCAGATTTTGCCACGGCGCTTCCCAGTTTCTGTCCCACCCCAGAGTCCGTTTGTCATGAGCAGTTAGCGCCCGTACCAGCACGCCCGGGCAGGAGGAGTTCCCACCCAGCATCCTTCTCCGCTTACCTGCTAACCGCACAAGCCATTTATCCTGGCATCGGGATCATTAATAAAGGTTCTAATTAAAAGCACTGTCTCTGCCCACTCACAAGCCCCGATGCCGCTGGTTTCACGAAGCCACAGTGGGCGAGAGGAGCCCAGGCGCGGGGGGAGGGACCGCGCGGGGTCTGCGGCGCTGCAAGGCCATTTTGAACACCGGTACCCCGTTCAGCTGCGCTCCCGTTTGCCCCAAGCATTTTGCACCCACAGCAGAAATCCAGCCACAAGAAAGAAACACAAAAGAATTCTTTCAAAACTTGTGTTTTTCTTTCTAAAATCACAGAATCACAGAATGGTCGGGGTTGGAAGGCACCTCTGTGGGTCACCCAGCCCAGCCCCCTGCCCAAGCAGGGTCACCCAGAGCAGGCTGCACAGCACCGCGTCCAGGTGGGGCTGGAATATCTCCAGAGAAGGAGACTCCACAGCCTCCCTGGGCAGCCTGGGCCAGGGCTCCGTCACCCTCAGAGGGAAGAAGTTCTTCCTCATCTTCAGCTGGAGCTTCCTCTGCTTCAGTTTGTGCCCATTGCCCCTTGTCCTGTCACTGGGCACCACTGGAAAGAGTCTGGCCCCATCCTCCTGACACCCACCCTTGAGATATTTGTAGGCATTTCTAAGGTCCCCTCGCAGCCTTCTCTTCTCCAGGCTGAACAAGCCCAACTCCCTCAGCCTCTCCTCGTAGCAGAGATGTTCCAGTCCCCTCATCATCCTCGTAGCCCTCCGCTGGACTCTCTCCAGTAGCTCTTCATCTTTCTTGAAGTGGGGAGCCCAGCACTGGGCGGAGTACTGCAGATGGGGCCTCACTAGGGCAGTGTAGAGGGGAAGGAGATGTCTTTCTTTCACTGCTGCTATCCCCAGCAATCCAAATCGAGACGATGCCCAGATTAAACAGCATCACCTCAAAACTGCCATTTCTCCACCCTTCGGGGCAAACCCCTTGCAGTGCTTGGATCCAGGCTTGGCTTTAAGCAAAGGAGCTACCCCAGGAACAACTCACCCGCTCACGCGGGTGTTTGAAGTGTTTTACCACCTCCCAGTGTTTGCATTCCTGCTCGCTTGCAGGACCGAGCCTGCAGAAAACAAGCATCCAGGTTATCTCCTGCACGGACCTTCACAAAGCGTCGCTCTAAATTACTGGGGAGAAGCACGGGAAGAGGAAGGGAAATAAAAACGGGAGTTCATCAAGGTCTTCCTCCTCGTAGATGATTTTATCCATTAATTAAAGCAGAGCAGGCTTCAGGATGGGACCGGCCTCCCTGAGGTCCCAGTTAAGCGGGATGGCTCTGCACCAGCCGCAGCGGTAGCCGAGGACGCAGGGATTGACGGGTGATAATGAAGGAGCTGTTTGAACGCGTCCAAGTGAAGGTCTCCAATGACCTCCAGCAGGCTGGTTTGGGCAAGCTGTGCTGTCTGTGCCGGGAGATGCTATCTGCTCCGAGAGCAGCCCAGCTGAGGCATCATCTGGCCCTTTGTGCCTTACATCCAGCGTCTGGGGAACAGTTCACCGTGAGAAATAACAAACACCAAGTGCACAGCAAGAGAATTTCTTTTTTTTTCCCCCCCCCCAATTACTGGCCATTTCTCTGCATTGCTGTTATAATTGTAAATAGTGGTTTTAAGCTTAAAAAGGTGTTTTGGAAGCTGTGCAAACTGTCCAACCTCTCAGATCCTACAACATACCGAAGCCAAGCAGTATTTAGCTGACTTAGCCTTTTAATTGTGGGTCAACTTGAATTTACAGCTCAGCCCCAAACCCTCCAAAGCTGGGAATGTAAAGGGGTCAAGGAGCAGACGCTGACAGCAACCCCCCCGTGGAAGTCTCCTGGCCCAGCACGTGGCTGGGAGCAGCAGCTGGATGTTGCATGGGGAGGACATTTGAGACCATGCCCAGGGTAGTTTGGGAAATAAGCTTTTGATTAATACCGCTGTGCCTTTTCTTGAGGCTTTTAGCTGGGAGTTCAGCAGGGCAATGAGCAGTGACGCTGAGCTGCTCGCTGCCATCCCAAGATGAGAAGATGTAAAGCACTCCGTGTCCGATGTGCTCCTGATGGCAGCATGGCTGTTCGGGGAAGAATAGCTCAAAAGACGCTTGTTTAGCCCAAGATTGCCTAAACCCTCCCTCTGATGGCACCCGTGTTATCGCACGCCGGCTGCGATGCTGGTGAGGTGCTAACGATGACAGAGCTGCAAGCCTGCTCCTCCCGCCAGCTGGGTCTCCCCTGGCCATACGGTGCTGGACAAGTCTGGCAAGGCCCAGACGTCACTGGAGGTGTGGGGACAGGGCTTGAGCCCCAAAATCAGGCATGGTACACAGGGCAGGGCAGGATAAGTGGCGGATGGGAACTGGTGGAGTCCCCATCCCTGGAGCAGTTCAAAAAACGTGTAGAAGCTGAACTTCGGGAAATGGTTTAACAGGCCTGGTGGTGTTGGGTAGACGGTTGGACTTGATGATCTTAGAGGTCCTTTCCAACATTAATGATTCTATGACAGCTGAGGGTCCCCAGCTGTCCCCATCACCTCCTTCCTCCTACGTCCCCGGGGCTAGATTTTCCTGGAGGAGTTGTCCAAAAGGGGTGAGGAGGCCGTTGTTCGCTCCCCCTGCACGCATCACCCTGCTGCCTTCTCCCGGTGGGCTCCCACCGCTGCTTCCCTGCCTGGAATTAGCCAGCAAGCCTTGCGTGTCCTCATTGACCAGGGGGTCATCCCCAGAATGGCACCGCTGGTGGGACATCAGTGGTTGTCGGTGCAGACACACGGACCATCTTTCCCATCCTCTCCTTTCTTGGGTGGCCATAGGCAAAGGTTTCATGGTTCCAGGACGGAAAGCAGAGCTTAGGACTCTACCCCCAGCCGGCGGCTCCCACACCCACAATTTTCCTCTCGGTGGCCCCTACAAAAAGGCAAGGACTATGTGATTTCACCAGGGCATCTGTTTCATGATGCACACCATGGTTCGTCACCAGAAAAGCCAGGGCTGCTTTATGTGAGTCGAAGGAAGCGTCAGCCCCAGCGCACACGGCCGTGCAGAGCCCTGAAGGATTTTCCAGTGCTGGTTTGACCTCCCCAGTCCTCCCAAGCTTGCAAGATGGTGAAGACATTCCCAGCTGAAGAACAAAACCAGAATAACCAGCTGGGCCAGCAGTGTCTTCGGACTGGAGAAGGCTCCAGCTGCCAGACAGCTTCTATGGAAGCATGTCCTTTGATGGCAAGTGGAGCCTGGGCAGGGTAGCGGCAGCAGATGATGCTCAACCTCTGCCAGGCCAGAGGCAAAACCTGCTCTGGGCTGAGTCATGGTGGCCCCGAGGAGGATTCGTGGGGCTCCCTTGTAGAGTAATTCCCCAACAGATGGCTGTATAGAGAAAGATCAACATCATCCTCTATTAGCGCTGGGTGAAAAACCCCCAGCATTTCTTGTTGTAAAAATGGAGACAATTTTCTAGGAGGATTTCTCTTCCTAGAGAAGGCGTGGGGTGAAGTGCGGCAGTGTGCATGCAGCTCCTCGCGCCCAGCCTCCACCCCAGCTCCAGCAGCAGCTCTGGAAGCCTGTCCTCTGGCATTGACCAGCCCTGCTCCTCACACCTGCCTTGAGGACTTTGACTCCGGCTTCCATTCTGCAACCACTGGTGCGAGCTCAGAGGAGCGGGTTTTGCTCAGACCCAGGGAAGCTCTGGGTCAGCTGCCCCATCCACCTGCTGGCCTCTACTCGAGGTCCCATCTCAGGAAGGCTGAGGTGGCCCCAGCTCCATCCACACTTTCAGAGCTGCACCTCAACCCAAGTCCATGACCTGCCACTCCTGCAGCCCCTGCAAGCCCCGAAGCAAGACACAGGTGTTTTGTTTTTTTTTCATGATACGGACTGAAAACTCCCACCTGAATGCCATTCACGACCGGCACGCAGAGCCAAGCCAGCTCATCCTCACTCCTTCCCTTCACCGCAGAGCTGGTTGGCATCACCCAGACATTTTCTGGAAACCTGCCTGGTCGTGGCACAGACACGGGCTGGGGAGGGAGGTCAGGACAGTGCAGGAAAGGCGACGCTGAAGGTCACGTTGCAACAGATTTTCAGGCAGGGCAACCTGTAGAAGGCACAGAAGACACCGAGCATCAAACCTCAGCATTGCTGTCACTAAAGACCACCAGTGTCAATGACCAGGCATGAGGAGAAGGAGGAGGAAGGTGCTGCAGGATTTCAGACCTCTGCGATACGTGCAACAGATTAATCTGTAATTTGATGGTTTTAGCCAGGGAAATTGTGTTTATCTCATCATCTGAGGAACTCCGTGACCTACTGTACATTGCCTAGGTGTTTGTGGGGTGTGTGCTCCCACCTAACAGCTGAGACAAAAGCTTGGCCTGGCTGTAGAAGAGAACAAAAGACTATAAATGCTCCCATGGAAAAAGATGATTTGAACAGGCTGAGGAGCTTTGTGCCTGGTCATTAATCAAGCTAATGCAGATAAGTGAGCCATTCAAGTGATATTAGGCCCAGCAAGAAGAGCCAGAGCAAAATAATCAAGGCTTTAGAAGAATGAAGAAGCCTCTTGAAAATACAGACCGGATTTCTGATGGCTGCTGCAGGCAAGCGTACGGAGCCAAAGAACCAGAGGGGACGAGGGCCTGGAAGCCCAGGACATGCTTTGGAGTCCGAGCATGGAGGATTTGGTGGCCACACCAAGCAAGAAAGACCTTTCAGCGGCTGGACCTGGGTAAAGTTTGGTGCAATGTCACATCCCACCAGCCCAGTTAAGAGAAATGGTTGGGCTGCAGACTTCTAAGTACTGATTTTCTGGTCGTCGGGGATTCACTTGCCCGCATTGGCGTTCAGAAAACAGGAATAAGTTACAATTCACCATCTTTGAAGCATCTTTGCAAAAAACACCCCTGCCACCACTGCCTGGGTGCCCTTCTAGCCTTTGTCCCCCAGACATGGGTGCAGAGAGGAACCAGCATCTCGCTTGTGCTTTTCAGTTGAGAAGTTTGGTGGAGCTTTTGTTTCACCCTACACCAGAGTTAGATGATAGGAGGTAAAACCAGCAGAAAGCAAAGGATAAGAGGTGCTGCTCAAGCCACCTTATGGTCCCTCTGTCACCTCTCTCCATGTTCTTTGTGTGCTGAAGTGGTACTTTGTAGAGCTGGAAGAAATAGAAAGTATCTTCCCCAGCCAGCAAGGGAAGATCTCCCCGCATGGGCTCTCCCATCTTCCACGCAAGGCAGCCCGGCTTCTCCCTGCTCTGCCGAAAAGCTGGGCCCTCAGCTTTGACTGGATGAAAATATCTCAGTCGAAGGCAGATAAAAGAAATATTGAAACCGGCATCAAAAAAGCTGCGCTACCATCACAGTGGTGACAAGCTGAGCATAGCCTTCAAAAACCTGTGTTTTAATCCTGATCTGCTCCAAAAGTCGGCTCTGCAAAGCCCCGCAGCTTTACATTCCCTGCCAACTCCGTGCAGCGTGCTTCCAGCTTTCAATGAAAGGGTGTTTTACTGCGTTTTCTGATGCTTCTGATACTACTTTGCAGAGAATCTCCGTTTCCAGGTGAGCTTCCCAAGGTTAATAAATAACACAGTCACGAGGCTGAAAAAAAACATTTGAGGGAGCAGATCTGAAGTGCAGGTGGGAGAAACACAGACGCACGTGGCTTCACAGCGGGAAGGGCTCCTGCAGCATCGACTGCAAAGGATTCGGAGGCGGGGAGCCACGGAGACGATCCACTGCAAAAGCAGCATTTCCCATCTCTTCCCTGCTTCTGGGCACAGATGCCTCGAAGCCCCAGTCAACCATAACCAGGAGAAGTGCCCCATCATTGAGAAAAACTCAGAAACACAGAAAATGCACAGCCCACGTGCTCAGAGAAGGACCAAAATTCAAAGATGCAAACCATTGCTAACCGAGCAACGTGGGTGGAAGAGACATGGCTGAAGCCTGATGCCCTGCAGGCCTATGACCATGAGTTTAGGCTGTAATGTTTGACCCTAGTGGTGTCACCAAACCCTGTGGAGCAAAGGGGGAGGCAGATTCCTGCCAGTGTCTGGCAGCAGCATCCCCGGCCAAGGAGGTGTCAGGCAGGGATGGAGAGTGGGACTGGCTTGGAGACAAGGGTGAAATGCATGGCCAGAGCTTGCACCAAGCAGCTCCCAAGGCCAGGCACAAGGACAAGAGGTTTTTCTCAGCCGCGGCTGGATTTAAGCTGGATATCGGGAGAGATTTCTTTCCGTTAGGGCAAAAAGATCTGGACTTCCCAAATCGAAGGGGCAAAGGTGAAGCCAAGTAGGTTTAACATGGAGCTTGGCAAGTCAACAAGAAAAAAGCATTGCTCCTCAGGAAGGATTTGCAAGGCGAGAACTTGGGGCGGCGGTGGCCAGGAATGAAGCACTTTGCACTGCCACCTCCACCTTCAGCTCATGGTGCAGCCTTGGGAAGTGCTTTAATGCTCCGATGCCCATTTTCCTTTTGTACAATAGGGATAATAATACTAATCTACACTTCGGAACCACTCCAGACATTAACATTCAGGCATAATCACAAGAGAACCCCTCCTGATTCACCTTGCAGCACAAAATATTAGTAACTTCAGGTCATTTGTGACAATTTTTTGGTGTAGGAAATGCTGAGGATCTCGTACAGGCTCTTGACAGAGAGCTCAGCCTGTCCCAAAGCAGGAGGAAGCCCATTGCCAAAGGATCTCCAAACCTCTAAACTCCTCCAGGAGGGAGGGACGAGAAGCCGTGGGGCCGGGGAGGGATGGAGGAGCCTCCTTGCCAGGCACCCACCAGCACAGAGACATCCCTTCGCTGCTCTTTTGCTTTACTAATAAACCAGAGGTCCTGCTGCATGGGCTCAGCTCGCTCTCCGCATCAGAGGCTTTTTAAATTTTAATTGGCATGTAAGTATACATTCATACGCAACCAGTTCCTGGCTGAGATGTTGCCATGGCATCTCCCAGCCCCAGGCCCAAAGCTCTGGCGTTTGGCTGCTGGATTATTCACACTCGGTGCTGCTGAGCTAGAGATTCACAGCCGGGCTGCACCAGGGCGGGGAAAAATGGGCTGTTTTTACATTCACAGGGTTTTGAAGACTCAGTGAAATTGCCACCGCCCTGCCTAATTGCCCACTCCTTTAGCAATGGGGAAAGCAATGCTGAAACTCCAGCAATTTCCAAGTTTCCCAGTTGCTGGGAGGGGAGAAGAAAGGGGCTTGGTGGGGCTAGGACACCAGGAACCAGCGCCAGGTTCAGGATGCACCCTCGCCACGAGACCCTGCAATGACTCAGCTGGAGGGCCAGCACCTCCCCAGCTGCTCCTATACATACCCCATATATCCCCTATATACATACCCCTTCTATCCCCTATATACATACCCCGTACACCCATGCAGCCCATGTGTGGGGTCCCGGGGCCATTTCCCAGCGGGGAGCAATCCTGAGCCTCTCTCTTTAAGCCACCAAGTGACAACCAGCAGGAAACGCTACTGAGAAGGATAAACACAAAAATCAACATATTTCCAGCTTGTAACAGTCAGTGCCTTATTTAATTAAAAAACCCTATTAAGATCAGTGTGATTTCCCAGAGGGAAAACCGTATTTAAATTACTTAAGCAGCTGATGCTTGCTGCAGTTAGTGTCAGGCAAGGAGGCAGCTCTGCCCCAGACACCCACCGCACCCGAGAGCAGTGAGAGGAAGGGTATTTTTAACGCTAATTCCCAGGTTACGGAGCCACCTTCACTTCGTTGAGTCTTCCCGGGAGGCTGAGAATTTACAGTCTATTTAATTGGAGACATTTAAATGAGGAGCCTTTCCATGCTGTGTAAGATTTGGGGGGGGTTTAAAAGCCTTCTGACTGCGAGGATATTGCAGGAATACATTACCAGGCATTGCTAAAGAGCTAGAAAATGTCATTTTGATTTGAGCTCATCTGGAGACAAATAACTGTGTTGCCTAGAAGAGCAATTTTCCTTACAAGGCACCTTGAGGACACAGTCCCAAATTATGGATTCATCTGAAGGCAAACCTGGGTTATCCACAGCAGGTGTCATCAGAAGTTATCTTGGGCAAAGCATTATTTAGAAATTGGAAGCTCACATGGCAGCAGCAGGGAACGAAAGCTCCCATTAGTGTTTTAATTTAATTTATTTCCTTACTTCTTTGCATGGGTGCAGAATCAGGCCGTCAGACCTTCGATCCAGGCTGCTGAGACGACTGACACAACCCTGCTCCTTCCAGATGGAAGCAGATAAGAGACTAGCGCTAAACCCACTCTTAATTAAACATTTGTCTTGCAATTCCATACTTCTGAGTAATTATCACCATCAAGACAAACACCAACTGGATTACACAGAGAAGAGACAGACGGTAAAGGCTAACGGGGCTGCTTCTCCCTTCGCAACGATTCTCGAGATCTCGCAGAGTTCCCTCCGGAGAGCCGCTGCCGCTACGAGGGAGGAACAAGCCTTTCGAAGAAGAATTACCCTCAGCCAGCAGCCTTTGAAATTACACAGCTGAGAGGATGGAGGATGATTTCGTCGAGGTCTCGGTCCAGGCTTGGTGCAACGTAGACCATGGCCAACAGCCTCCAGTGGTTGTGTGTCACCCTTCCATAGCACCTCCCCATGTTTTATTGTCCTCAAGCCCCACGAGGGTGAGCCTGAGCCCACGGCCAAGGGCTCTCAGCTTCGCTGCAAGGTTTTGGGTTTTGCAAACACCGAAGCTGGAAACCGCCAGGGGTGGCTTTGTTTTATTCTTCTCGTCCGTCTTCCCATCCCAGCCCATCGATCCGTAACAGCTCCTTCAAACACAACATTTTCTCCCCTTGAATCATCTCTTTCTGCATTAAGTAACCCAAATTCCTCTCTTTTCCCTTACATCAAACCTTTCTAGCCATCGTCTCTTCCATCTTCTGGCTCCTCTTTAATTTGCCCTAAGACGCAACCAGGACCTCATAGAGAAAGGCCCCAAGCCAGGTCCCCACTCTTAATTGCGACGCTGAGTGGCTGCTTTCCATTTGGTAAACCCAGTTACGTACTTATATATTTTTTAATTGGCTTGCTTTGCAACAGCCACACGTAAATGATTCCTCCTATAATCTGTGCTCTGCTGTGAATCATCAGGTCTCCTACGACATGCTGCTGCTGGCCGGCATGTTCCCAGCCTGCCCCCAGTTTCTCCTTCCCCTGGGTATCTCTGTCCATCATCATCCCAGGACGTGGTGCGAGGAGAAGGCGAGGCAATGTTACACTCACGAGCTAGGGAAGCAGGTTTGCCTGCAAACTGGATTTTGACAAAATTCACCAACCCAGCAGCTTGGACTTCTGGCTAATTCATTGCATCCGGCTGTAGAAAGGGATGCCCAGAGATGAGGTCCCCCTGGAGAGACGCAAGCAATGAGAAACTGGACAGGGGTTGAACACTCGTCGGCTCCCATCGCAGGCATCACGCAATTGCAGCAACTCTGCAAGTCTTCCCGCTCAAGGCGGAGGTGTTCTGGCACGGCTGAAAGCATCACATAAACCCCCCAGACTATTAAATAGGAAAATGGGGACTACTATTAAAAATCAAACATTCGAACAGTTTGAATAAATCTCAGGCTCGCACAACTTGAAAAGTCACGCTTACTCATGGCCATCTGCCCCAAACGAACCACCCAGAAGCAAGCTGCAGGTCTCACCCCTGCTTCGAGTGAATCATTGTTCTGCTCTGAGAACCAAAGCTGCAGAGAAAAGCAACCTCGGTGCGTTCCCAAAGGTTAACCTGATTTGCTGAGCCGGAGCTGAATTATTAACGATTAGCGCCACGGTGCCCATTAAGGAACGAGCACACAGGTAGCAACCATTACGCCAGCAAATCTTTTAAGCCAGTACAGCTCACGTCCGTCAAGGAGCTCATCCAACTCCTGGCTTGCTCAGGCCATGGGGGAATTTAATTATTTAGATTTCTCTGCTGCTGCATAAATATCAAACATGAAATGTTTGTTCATAATTGGAATGTTGGTGCTCAGCACAGGGCAAGAGAAGCTGCGTTAGCAGAGAGGAGTGAGACAAGGCTGGGCAGCGCGAAGAGATGTGTGGGGCTGAGCTGTTCCCATGAGCAAATTCCTCTTGAAATTAAGGAAAAGAAAGAAAAAGGCAAGCTTCAGAACAGACCAATCCACAAAGCTTCTACTGAACCTGAAATAGCCATAAAATATATTGCCAGGACAGATCAAGCAACTCCAGTTCGCAAAAGGACTTCAGGCCTGGACTTGTCATCACTTATTAATCTCACATCAATTAATTAAGAAGCACTACCAAACTGGGATAGAAAAATCATTTTAAAGCCATTGCGTTGCTGTTCACCACTATGATATTCCCTGACTTTCTTTGCACTCAGTAAATCCACGTAGAACTGAGGAGATGGGAAACCCAATTTTCCTAGCGCCGTTCTCAATGCGAGGAAGCAGAGGCCACGACCCAACACATCAAGGCACAAATACGCTTCATCGGTTTCGATTGTAGCTTTCCAAAATACTTGTTTTTACTCAGCTTCAAAAGCAACGCATGTAGGAGTAAACTCGTTCCATGTTTTTGTCTATACATACAAAACACTTCAGTGATTCTGCCTGTACAGAAACACCAGCATGTTTAAAGTGGTTTTGTTTAAACAAGTTTTTCTGCGTTTTAACTGCCTCCCAATTCCCAGGAAATTCCGTGTGACACAAGTTAGATTAAAATAAATAAATAGAAACCACTTAATAAGAAATCACCATTTAGGTTTTGTACTCTGCTGTGGAAAACGGTAAGCTTAATTATGAACATGTTAAGCTTTGTAGCTGCTTAAATAGATATTCATCTGGTTATCACCTGCCCGGGTTCCAGATTTCGCCCAGCCCTCGTCTTTGGTTGCAGCCGACATGTCTTAATGGGTCTCGTCCAGTAAGGATGAAGTACCTAAGGGAAAAAAAAAAAAAAAAAGTAAAACTGGATTTAGAATAATTATTTAAATCAAGATTTTCTGCTTTTCCACGCTGTTCCTCAGCACAGGATTTGGCCATAAATCGTGGAATGGTTTTGTAGCTTGCCTGAAGCACAGAGCCGTGCCGTCCTCTGACGAGGGCAAGCTCAGACGCACGCTTGTATGGGGCAGGCAAGCGGATTTGTGATTGCAATCACAACAGCACCTCCGGATTATTTAGTCCCACGGAAAGCACCACCTTAGAGAAAAGTTGTTAAAATTACAAAATTTTTTAAATTAAGAGAACAATTCACAGGGTCACTTGATAAAGCCATGCAAGGGAGAGGCACCTTTCTCAACTCCCAGATTCTAAGTCCTTGATTTACCCTGCATCCCCCCTTGTGCAGCCATTTACCAGCTTTGTGCAGCGTTAACTCCCTGGAAGCGCAGATCCGGCGCGAATGACACGAAACGCTCGCTTCCCGTTCCTCCTCGTGGGCACTACGCAGGGGAGCACATGCTCGCGCAGATGGAAATCGCTGCCTCCTGCAGCAACACGCAGCTGAGCGCCGCGCTCAGCGCTCACGGGAAAGAGCGCTCTGAGCACTGACTTCAGCAGATATTTCCATCCGTGCCTCTGCAAAAAGAGGAGTTAAGGAGACAAAAAGCTGCATTTTTTTAACCAAGAAGACAGCAAATTAACAGGAATAAAGAGCATTTTAGCTGCGTGCTTGGGTCCCCGGCAGGCACAGACCCCAGCTCCCCGGGGACCCTGCGCATCGCTGCCTTTCCTCTTCCCAGCAGCACGGTCGCGCAGTTCCTCAGCCCTGTTCACACCGGGCTCGTGCCACGTTGCTTTCTTGCTGTTGACGGCATCTTCCCCGTCCTCCAACCCCGCCACTGCGCACAGGGCGACAGGATTCAGTTCGATTTCTGACCGTCAGGGCCAAATTCAGCAGACGTTTCTTTCCACCTCCGCCCAAGACATTTACCACATCGTATCAGACTATTGCAAACATTAAGTTCTGTATTTTGTCTAGACCGGGCTGAGGTGGTAACTTTGCTCACCGAATACGTATTTGTGAACCGCTTCTCCCATTCCTTACGGCTCCCGCTGTGTCCGGGGGTAGAGAGGAACGGGTGTGAAAGCACAGACCGGGCCAGTCCCGAGGAGAACAGATTACGGCTGCGGGAAGAGTGCGATTCCTTTCTCATGTATCAGGTCATTAAATTTGTGTTACCTCCATTTTGTTTCCTTGTTTGCAGAAGCTGAAATACCAGAGAAGCCGACTTTTGGAAGAGTGCAAGTTCGCACTGGAAAGCTGCACATGAACTGTATTTTAGAGAAGCACTACACGAAACCATCTGGCAGGACTGTCAGAATCACTTGGCGAGATCTTGCGCTGTCGCCAACCCTACGCTGACGAAAGGTACAGGCAGCACCAGCCTGAGAGAAATCGGTGAACAGAGAGCAGAAGATAGTCGTCTTCGGAGGCAACTCCCGGAGACAAACGTTTTATCCCCAAAACACTTTGGAAACACCAAAGACTCTTTCAAGAGAGGAGACAGGAATGCCCTGAGCACATGGGATGCCAGGGAATTACGATTTTCCAGCTGTCAAGTCAGTTTTCGTTGCTCTAGCTCTGCTCCAGCCTTTAAATCTGCTCGTGAGGATTCTGTGCCTGGCCAGAAGGTCCCATAGAGCTGCCACAGCTGCCTGTTTCCTGACCCGACTTTCACAATCCAAAGTCCTGCTAATTTGAAGTAAGGAATCATACATTTTGAAGTTTTAAAGAATCGCTAAGATAGGGTCTCTCGTCCTTCCTTGATTATAACAATAGTTGAAACACTAGACACCTGTGCCTCAGTCTTGTTTGCCCATCAAGTCCCTTCTTAAGCCTGCCATAACTGTCCTGTGTAGTTCAACCTCTCCTGACAGCAAGGCATTCACTTGGACATGGCTCTTCTGGGTCCCTTTCAGGCTCTTTTTGCTTCATCCCCACACTTTTAAAATTAAAGCCGTGTAACGGCAAAGCAAATCGCAGAGGAAGAAGACTCAATCTGCTGTAAATACTGCATAGCCCCATGATCAACGGACCAACCTCCCTCCAGGGATGCCCACGCAAGGGGATCTCGCCTGGTGTGGGCTGGAGAGCTGAGGAGTCGGACGGTCAGAGCAGAGCAGGAGAAACCAGAAGTTAGGCTGCTGGACACTCTGGAGCAAGACACCGGGAAATGTCAAAACCAAACATGAAATAAAGGGCAAGGCAGTGTAACTGCTTTATGAAGAGATTTCTTTTTGTTTAATAGAAAGTTGCAAGTCCTGAATCTTGAAAAACTCTTCAGAGTACATGAAGCTAGGCCAAAAAAGAAAAAAATGACCTGATGATCCATGGACTCAAGCCTCTACACTTTATTTAACTTCAAATAAGCTTCGCAAGAAACAGATGGACTCATCTGACACCTATGGAAATTGATTTCGCACATCCTCCTATGCTGTGTGTTTACCTGTACACAAAATAATTTCCATACGATGCAGAGTAGAGACCTCGGCTTGGATCACAACATCCCAGAGAAAAAGACCAAAACCTCCCCCCAAAACAACCACACATACAAAAGAGAATCGAGGTTTATAAAGCACTCACCAGGACCTCTTTATTGAGAAGTTCAAAGTTCATTCAGGGCCTTTTGCTCATTAAACTGTCACCTTAACACTGACAAGGTACAAGAGGAGGTATTTTACATTAGGCATTAGGATAACAGCAGGTACAGGCTCGCAGAAGAAAACCACCGTAACTCCTCTTTTCAAAACTGTTTTGATTACTTGCAGAGTTGATATTTTCCAGAGTAGAATTATTATGATACTTACTACACTAATAAGACATTTGAAAGCAATCTTCTATAATAAAAACCATGACGAGTTTAACCAGCATTTTCAAAGTGAAAGTCAATATTTTCACGCAAAAAAAACCCTGCTGCTCTACTCTTTCAGTCTAATGGGTTCTCTAAGGGAAAAATCTGGCTGCATGATAAAATATGAAAACCACATGGCTAACAGAACTACCAATCAGCAATCTGAAAGTGTTTAAACCACCTCTGATCTTCCTGTTCAAGCGATGCAGAAAACTCCAAAACATACAATTAGGAGAAGAAAAAGATTAAGCAAAGGAAATCTGGAAATTGGTTTGAGGGGTTTAAAAAAAGAATCAAATGCTTCCTTTGAGTAGCTACAGTCTTAAACACAGCCTCCAACTCATAAACACAAAAGGAACTTTATTAACATGCAGAGAATTTAACTTTCAAGTGCTGACCTGAAAATGTGGTTAAAACTGCCTGTGACCACAGGTGCGCCAATTGCCTATCTGCTTCGCATTTGTAATTTACCAGAAGACAGTAGCTCCTTTCAAGCTTTCAAAACAAAACTCGAATACTTCAAGGCCGTTCGATATTGCCACTCCTAGTTTAGGACAGAGGTCTGAAAACACACTTCTTGCTCCCCACTACTGCCTTTTAGAAAACAAGAGAGCTGGATAGGAACGCCCACACGTAAAACCTCTCTGCAGACAACAAAACCTCTCTGCGTCTCAAAATACTTCTGCCCTCTGTATCTTGGGTAAGCAGAATCCAGAGAGCTCATTAGCAGATGATGTATCGGACAAGTTTTGAGGCACGAACTTCTCTCACTCTCTGGCAGTGGCGCAGGATATTGAGGATGCTATGGAAGCGCTTATCCATTTTCAGTTGGGTGAACTCTTTAATGTCAGCCTCCACAATAAAAAATTCACCTGGAAAACAAATAAAGACTTTGCTATAGAAATTTTTATGTTGTAGGATATGCTTAACATTTCACAAGTGACAATACAACCTCTTCTTAACAATTCCCCACACTGATGAAAAAATACGATTGGCAGTAGGAAGGCCTCACACTGATTCAGGAACTTCGTTCCACTTTCTAAATTTGTCACCAGAAAGAAGAACTGCCAGCCTTCCCATTAAGTTCAACTTGCCTGCATCGCCCACAGGCCCCCTGCAGCGAGCTCCGTCTGCTGCCAGCTGCGCCTGCTAACATCTCACAAACAATTCACACTCCTCTATCCGGGTATCAAGTCTGCAGCAGTCCCAAACACCACCAAGGGCCAGACACCAGACGTTCCACAGATGTGCCAGAAGATGGGGATAGCAGAGAGTCAACTGACAGCACGGCTTGAAGTGCCATGATGCCTAGCAGTAAACTTCTCTTTGAGGCCTGGCTTATGGGCGTTCTGCTGTTAGTGACACCCAAAGCACTCACCCGACCAAAACCAAAGAGATGCTCAGCGTCTGCTTAAAGATCACACCACAGTTTCACAAAGAAAGGCATCGTGCTTCAGCGTTTCCATCACAGAACACGGTTGAGCAGCAGTGCAATTTGAATCCCAAGTAACTGCTTTGTGACGTCCGAAATCAGCTGTGGCCTGATGACGTTCTCTCAGCAGGCACTGAAGTTCTTGAACTGGCCCTCCACAAACAAAAGCAAGTAGCCCTGCATACACCAGGAGCTATGCAGCCCCACCATTCCCTTGCCTGCCATCAGATTTGGAAAAAAATAATTCTTTGTTAATTAAGAAACTACAAGAAGATGACTAACCACTTGGAAAAGCATCCTTCCCGTGTCTCTCTAAGAAAATGGCATGGGCAAGTCCTGCACCAGAGCTGGCAGCCCATCCCTTATTGTAGTTGATGCTTCTAAAAGGAAACTCTCATTATCAAGTGCTTATAAGAAACCAAGGCCTTGACTGGAGTTAAAGCATTTATAATGCCTGCAACAGAACCCCAAGAGAAAGTACCCACAAGCTGATAGCAGATGCGAGGAAGGAAGGAAGGAGTTATTCTAAGCACTCCATAGCTACATTCGCTAGCTGTGATTTCATATTTAGTCTTTATGCACTGCTCAGATAGGAGATAATTATAGATCTAGTAAAATGATTGTACCTTGAATACTTCCTGTAACATGGCATAAGGTTTTAGCTATGCATCTTCACAAAACCTTAAGGATGAAAAGCAATCTGGAGCCAGGAACATGCTAATTAAGGTATAAGAAAGAAAAGTCCAATTATCTTTAAGGAGACTAAGCGGAAGGAAAAATATATTCTTCTGTAGTACCATGCTTCCAAGTCTTATGAGAAAGAAGTCGCAGGGCTAGGGGTCTTATAGCTTGGAAAAAGACGATAGCATTCTCCCTCCTCCTTTTACCCTTAAAGTAAGGCAGAAGCAGCATCATCTTAAATAAGACGGAGCACCCCTTCTTTCTATTAAGTTATTGGAGAATCCTTCCAGTTTAACTGAGAAGAAAGCAGCTGATGCTAGCTGGAAAGCCAAAGCTGCCAGGAAAGCTTTTATTTGTTTATTAAACAAGTACAATGTAGCTTTACACAGGCAAATCTGTGTTTTTATATAAACTTTTCACCTTTAAATTTCACCTTATGAGTGATCTAACAGGACACACACGCCAAGGACATGACAGCCATTAGAATTGAAGTCCCAGAGCGCCACTTATAAGTGTAGCATTCCCCAAAATACTGCTCAAAGCTGAAGAATGACAGGCCATGTTTTCTCACAGACTGGGCCATTTTGAGAGTTGGTAACACAGGTGCCTAACTGAAAGTAGAATCTTCCAGAGACAACTGTCAAAAGCTGGAAGTCTTCCCCCAAACAGGGACTATACTGGAATCTGAACAGAGCTCGCATCATTGCCACATTCACCCATAGATGAGAAGTGGAAAGTTTGTTTACTAGGAAAAGGAAAAACCCACAGAACTGCTTAAAATACAACTACAGTTGGCTAGAGACCATTTGCAATTTCCACTGATAGGGCAATTAGGAACCCAGGGATAATCCGCAGACCGGTTTCGCAGTCTGTTATATCCAGGGGAGCATCAGAATGTCCCGAATCCGTGCAGAATATTATTTCTTCTTATATTTGCCCAGAATTCAGAGCAGCAACATTCAGCACAGCAGGATCTTGTTTACGCAGAACCAGAGCTGGCTAAAGGGCAGTGGTTTGGTTGGAAACAGTAGGTTCCTCCACTAAATAACTAGCTAAACTAACAGAATCACCCTTCTGGCTGGGAAATTACCCTGATAAACCAGGCAGCATCTTTTCTCAGTCTGGAAATCAGAGGAAGAGGTCAGCTGGCAATCAGCCCAGTCTGAGAAACGGTGGGAATCCTAAGCAGAGAGACACTCACAGCAGAAATTTAAGCAAACAAATCAATGAATGCAGAACCTCATCCTGAAAAACGCAATGGATAAAGACATTTAATCATTTTGTGCTGGCCAGATAAGAACCACCTGACAGCCTGCCAGACCTTTTCTCTAGACTTTCTAGATGAGTAGCCACAACAAACAAAAACAAAACAAAACAAACCTACCATACACAGACTCTCTCTGATGCTAAGTGTCCTAGTTTCCTAACTGAACTTTCCAACATAAACAGGAAAATAAAGACTGTCTCTCAGATACCTTGAAGGAATTAAAAGCCTTAATTTTTCAGACTTTAAAGAAAATACTTTCTGGCAGAAAATTCTCTGAGACTAGTTGTAGTTTCTCAAATTGCTAGAATTCCGAGGCTGCTGTGGATCACAGTGCAGACTGAGCAGCATCCCAGGACTAGAAGGGCTGTTCTAGTATTTAGCCTCTTCTCTACAGCCATGGGCTCAAATTCCTTACCATCGTCCTGAGGACAGCAACAATTAAACCAAAATCTACTCTAAGTTAAAAATGATGAAGCAAGAATTTTAAGAAATCCCATATTAGTGTAAGCCATTGTTAGACCGAAGCAGAGCTTGTCTAGAAGAAACCCAAACTATCTGAGCCCAAAGCAGAAGCCAGTCACATGAAGTAGTCTGGCTGTGTGCCTTTAGCATGCTTTTATCGAAGTCCTTTACAACGCAGACTTTCATACAAGTTTATCCTATAGGTCTCAAAATAAAAAAATGCCAGGCACGTCCATCATATCAGAATTCCTTCCCTACACAAGAGCTGCATTTAGAATCTAGAAGTTGGTGATGTTATCACCCTATCATAAATACTGAGAGTCTTGATCAGCGACAAATCCGAAGGAAGGAAGGAAGAGTTGTAGTTTGTCATAAGGTGACCCCTGAGTACCCAGCGAATGCTTGGGGCAGAATGTTCTTGCATTTTGTCCAGGGCAGAAATCAAGAGGCAGGTGCCAAGGTGGTGTCAGAAAAATCACTTTCTTTCTGTGAGACAGAAGAGTTTGCTCTGTGCTTTATGTCTGAACTTGGAAACACGAGGGCATCCTAAGGACATCGCCAAGCTTGATATGTGCAGTGCAGCCCTCCAGGAATAATTACACACTTGTTCTCAAAAGGAAAGGAATGTTAAATAGGAGATTTTAATATTAGAGATTTACTGTGCCACATATCTTTGAAAAAACTAACCTGTAAGTACAGCTTGCTTTTAAATTGAGACACAGACATTTTGGTGCATTTTCACTCCCTCTATGCTTCTAGGAGGAGAAAACTTCTTAAGGTTATCACACAGCCCTGCCTCTTCCACAACGCCACCACAGCATGACTGATTAACCAGGTTTCCTAACTTCAGAACAGATTTTAAATAGTTCATGCCCATTCTAGCTTTAAAACCTGAAAACGCAGTTTATGCAGCTTGGTTATCAAACTAGGAGTTTCCAGAACTTGTAGTGATTCCAAATTAAACCCTTGCACACTCAATGTTTTTGCTACAACACACCATGAAAGTGACATGTTTTCAGTGAAAACATATAAAAAGTAACCAAATCAGTTATGGGAAAACTCTTCAGTCGCAACAATAACCCTTGTTGCTAAGCTATAGGAGTTTATCCAGAAGAGGTGACTGGATTTTACACTGACTATATCCAGAAGAGGTGACTGGATTTTACACTGACTACCCCATTCTGTAGAGTAATATGACATTTATATTCCTTATGGCCAAGCATCCGATCCGGAGATGAATCTGGTTTCTGTTCTCCTCTCCTTACATCAAGGGAGAGCCAGAACTTTCATTGCTCCAGGCTGTTCAAGCGTTGTTCGCCCCCCAAAGCGGACAGGAATTCTTCAAGGCCAAATCTGATTTAGGCTATGGCACCCCGTGCTGGGAAGGAAGGGAAAGCCCTGCTCAGTCTACAGATTATTAATTTTTTCCGGTTCCCCATCTGAGAATAAGCCATAGCAGGTTTTCTAAATTTTTTCAGGACTGATGGTTTTATAATACTCCCACAGGTCAGGCCATTCATTCCACCAACTATCAGAGTGGCTAGACAGACTATTTTCTGAGAATAAGATGCTGTACGTTACACTGTAACATGAAAGGCACGTACTGTCATTAGTGATTCAATATCTCGTCCAGTATTTTTGTACTTATATTACAATATCCAAGTCTTATGAGTTTGGTACTAACAAAGGAAAAAACAAAATACCTTTTGTATCCTTAGTTTCTTGTTCCAGGAACTGGTAGTAGAGATTTCTGACTGCTACATTCATAGACTTCAAAGGCTGATGCAAGATCTTGTACTTGCTCACCACAGCCTTGTTCATTTGTTGAACAACTGCATTAACCTGATCACATGTTAAACGGCCTCTCATATACCTACAAATAAAAATCAGTAACCAGAAAGTCAAAAACAAAGTTCTGTGCTTTCATCAGGCTTAATTGAACATGCTATTCCTAGTCAGAGGCAGTTTCTTCTGCTTTGTGTTAATGAATAAACATAGTAGTTAATTTTATTCATTTCCTTGCCTGTTTAATAATCTCAAAGGTAAAAAAGCCATGATAAATCCTAAACCAGAAAGATGAAACATTAGAAAGCTAAATCAAGCGGTAAAAAATATCCAGCGCTTAAGCTGCAGGGAGCCTTTAAAATGGAATAAAGGTTGCTTTTACAGCATACCACTTAAACTACAAACACCAAAAAACCAAGCAACTTGGCAGAAAACAACACAAGTCAAAACTGAAATTAAATGTTTCTGCTTAAGTGCAATTTGGTTTATATTATAAACATAAATAACCTGTGTGTGATCTTACAGCCATTCATTTGGGTTTTTTTAAGTACCACCAGTTTTGTGTTGTTTTCTCTATTTTATTGTGCAGCCTACTGAGCTATACAGACACAGTTCTGTACTGCCAACATCCTCTTCTGAACTTTCAGAGCATTCCATAAAACTAGTACTAAAATAATAAGATCTCTTGATAAAAGCCTGGAGGTACAGGAAGCACAGAAGACAAAAACTAAGTGATGTGGAAATATTAGAACAGTGGAATATCTGCAAGTAAGGCTATTCAGTATTTATAGATGTAAAGGCATGCATTCAAGGGAAAGGAAAGAGGCTACAAACTGAAAAGCCATTATATAAAAATGAAATCTGAAACTCATATGACAAGCAGTAAGCCAAATACATAACAAAACCATGAAAAAACACGGCAGTAAAATCCAGAGTAACCTTGCAACTTGGATTATCCTGTGATCACCATTCAGCCGCTACAACAAACCAAACCTGGCTGTTTGGTTCAGTATCAGTTGGCAGACGTGGGGAACAGAGAAAAGTGATACAATTCATTTTAAGAGCGAACGAGGTTCTTTAGGTCAGGACGTCAGGCGGCCAAAAGCTGTAGGACAGTAAAGACTGAAAAGATCAATGAATAGGAAATTCTTCCCTCATGTTAACCTGAATGGAAAAACTCAATCTTTGGAAAACACACAAAGAATTTAAAGCACAAGTAGCTAATCAATTACAAATTCGATATTCCAAACCAGAATGTCGGCAGGCAATCTACAACCTCCAACTAAAAACAAGTGCTCGCTGTACATTTTAATAACAGCCAGCCCCTGCCAGGGAAACAGGTCTACAGGGGGTGTGTAAATATTCCTGAAATCAAAGCAATTCCTCTAATTTCATACCTAATTCCCACCAAGTTACTTGTAGCCAGTTTTCAGCTTCATTGATATTTTTGATCAATCCAGATTCAAAGTTGGAGGTGCAGTCATTTTCATGAAAACGCTCTACTTGGCACCCATGACATCTTTTCAAACAAAAGCAGCACTACCACCCCTGAAACGCAGTTGCACTCAGCATAAACAAGTAACACAGCCTACAACCACAGAAGGGCTTTGCCTGTGTACATTAACTGCTATTTATTGCTCTATCTGCATCCCTTAGCCTATTTATAAAGTCACAAGAGAACGTGCAGAGCTATGAAGATTAAGGCCAGAGGTACAAAATACCTGTATTTAAGTCTCTATGCTCCTGCTGTCAGCAGAGATGCGGTGAATACACTTAATAAAGCCAAGAGAACACCTCAGCTCATCCTGACGCAGAAACAGAGAAGCGGGATTCGGTCACCTAAACCTCAGAATCGAGCGGTCTTTGAGAGGCCCTCGGGCATCCAAGACGCTCACGCGGGGCTAGCAGATGTGCTGGGGTTTACAGAAGATGCAGTAAGAGCTGGCAGTACATGCTAAAGCATCTCCTACTTAGACAACTGAAATAACACCATTAGCAGATGCAGGAGAGCTGTTTTCTGGTTTCACCAACCGTACTGACTAGACGTTCAGTGACAAGAGTGGGAGTGGGGGCACTCGGTGAGCATGGAGACACCTGCGTCAGCCACTTCAATGTAGGTGCCTTAATCTGAAACTAAAGTCTGTCAAAAGCAACTGGAATTTTTCTTCTGTGCACAACTGTAAGGATCATAAAAAACTCCAGCTGTTCCACAGTCTTCTCATGTTTCCATCCAGCCATGGCTAGAAAACCTATAAATGCTGACATTTATTTCAGTCCATACACTAATATAAAAATACGAAGCTGAGAAGTTCCATGCGAATCCATTTAATTTAGATTTAAAATAACTTTAAAATCTGCTTCCCTACACCAAAAGCAAAAACATTCAGGACTGAAAAAAACCCACGAGTGATGCAATTTCTCTTTTTAATCCACAGAAGCCCTTTTCAAAACAGTTTTTTCCATAGGTACGAAAACTAATGCACAGTGTTATGTTCTTCAAAGAAAATAACAACATCAATATATCACATCCATTCCACTGGAGAAGTGATAAACCTCCTCATGGCCAACTCTGCTCCCTCAAAATTGATTAGGGGAAAAGAAACATATATTCCCCGAAGTTACCACCTTCTGAGACTTTTGAGTTATAACGAACGTGCAGATTCTAAAAATATCTTAAGCGGTAAGAATTTCAGAGATAGGCTAAAGCAAGTATTTTCCTTTGCCTTGAATTCAAAGTTAACTGAGACATCTATTGCACAATTTCCTTTTTCTTTCTCCAAAAAGTGTCTTTTTGCAACAGATTTGAAGGCTAAGATAATTTGCAAGTTTCTTACTGTGCGAGAGCATTCTATTTGATCAAGGTGCTCCATATCTGCACCTTAACACAGCATGTGCCTTTTTTTAAATACCTGCTGCAGAGTTCTAAAAACATGCAGTCACTGAAGACTGCACATCCCTTTCAGCGCCCTAATGATGTTAGGGATAGATTCTCCTCCATGTTCAGCACAAAGAGGGTAAAAACCACCCAGATTTTTCAGTCTGCCGCAGCTGCAGTCGCAAGGGAGAGAAGAATGAGGCTCTTGGCAGATGCAAAACCCATGACACCCAGCTGGTACAGCATTTAGACATTTATGTGATGCATATGCACAGTTGTGCTTTATTAGGTCGCTCAGACAGGCTTGGCATAGGCGCAGTCCTGCGCTAGCACAGGCACGCTGTATTCCTTGTTACTATTAAGCATCAGTAGCATCCCTTGTTACTATGGCCAGCACGTATAAAGAGATCCCACATCAGAACCAGCGCTGACCTGGAGAACTGTGATATGAACCTAATGCTCATTTTTCTGAGAGACTAGGTTAGGTGTGAGAAAATTCGGGTCACAGACATTTGCTGCTTAGATTTGACTAAACAGTATGTGAAATAGCAAGCCTAGCGGGCTCACCCAATCTTGTATTACAACACTGCCAGGCAACAGGGAAAAAAAAAAGCCCCAGCAGATTAATAGATCTATTTAAATTCATGTAAATCTTCCTCCACAGAACAAGCATGCCTTTCCCATCTCAGCAGAAATATTTCTACAGCCCCACAAGCACAGCCTAAGACACAACCTTTCCATAAACCAGCAATTAACGTAAGAGAATCCAGCTGGCCTCTGTCCCCACAAACAGCAGGGCAAAACCTTCCACTTCCAAGGATAATGAAACACTTTAAGGGGCTATCAGGGAAGATCATAGCTTTAACTGGAGCTTAAAAGAACGTTTGGCTAGAATGGTCTATGTCTACTTCTCTTGCCTTAGCAGAGATAAAAACCAAAAAATTCCTGTGCTCCCGCTTTTACCTTTCCAAAATTTTATCAGAAGTACCCGAGGGAGTAAATCCACCAAATACTAGAAACCACCTGCAGAATAAAAATCCCAGGTGCATGCACTTTTAAGAAGTAACCAAGAGTTCTTTATCATTAGCTCAACATTATTTTTTTTTGATTGAGCAATTTGGTGGAAGAAAATGGACACTGCTCACCTGAAAATTTTGAAAGCAATAGGAAAGATGATTTGAAAGCCTCAAGTAAAACACAGACGAAACAAACCAAAAATTCATATCGAAACAAGTGTTGTCAGGGAACACACTGCATCTAGAGTCTAGATAACAATTTAGCTTTAGGCATCAACAGAATTTTCACGTTTTTGCAGAAATATTTGTCATTGTCCCCAAAATGTCATTTAAGAAAGTTATTCCTACATGACAGACTTCAGACAAGGATATCTATTAATCATGTCCTGATGGTAGGGGAAGAAACCCACACCTTTCTATTCCAGAAATTTGGGATATTTCAGTGGGAGCTGTTTTTTGCTTTTAACAAGTCCTATTTCTTTTCCTGTATCAAAACAGATTGATAAGTCAAGACTTGAAGTTTTCAGAAACCAATAGACAGGGCAATAAAAACAGCACTACTAACCATTATTTTTCCTTTAAGCGTAACCATACCTTTCATCTTGTGAGATGATGGCTCTTTTTGTTTTTTTAAATGTCAGTTCTCAATACAAGAAAAGAACCCACCTATTAGCTAATATATTTCTGTTCATACAATTAAAGTGACTTTAGAGATAAGAGGTTTGGGTTTCAACTGATCAGTTCTGATCTTCCCAACATATACATAAAAAAAGAACCTAATTAGCTCTATTCATTTCATTTGCAGGTTTGCTGGCATTGCATAGAAACTATTTGGAGCCATCATCACAACGTTTCATCCTGTGGAACATTTAAAATTTCAAAATATCTGTCAGTCTCAGTCCTGCAACAGCTCACCTTCCCACACCTACGTTCGCCACCCATGGCAGGATCTAAGAAAAGCCATGCTTACTTACCTAGGAACACTTTCAAATTCTTCTGCAGTTATTAAGGGTGCTTCCTTAATAGGTCTCAGCTCTTTTGTAGGTTTCTTTGCATGTTTGGGTTCTACAACTTCTGTTTGCTCTTCACATTTCACAGTTTGCTTGGTGACACTGGAAATTGAATGAATATTAAGTATATAAATAGCAGGTAAGTAGTAAGGAGAATACTGTATTACCAAGTCTGCTTACTCACAGACCTAAGTTGCAACACATCTGTTAGGCTGGATGAACACAATTCATGATCTTGCCCAAACGAAAAATAAATAAAGAAAGCCTGCTCCATTTCAAATTGCATATTTTAGCTGACTTCATTACAGCTCTTCATTTCTCTGTGAGAGAGGCTGCTAGCAGGTGAATTGGAAGCAGTCCAAAGGCAGCACAGAGCAGTTCAGAATTCAGTGTACCATTACATTTCACAGAACATGAGGCCTCGCTTTTTATCAGATGAACCAAAGCACAGATCTGCAGCCTAACAAGCAGATTTGAAATACTTCACAGCTCTTTGAAACAAGTTCAAATCTTGGGAAGGCTGACTCATCCATTAATCTTTTGAAGCAAAGAAATTGAACACCATCCAGCATGCTGGGATTTTTTTAAATATATATTTTATTTTAGACCAGATCCCAAAAGCTGAGGAATTTCCTGCTTTGAGTGATTATTACAGCATTATTTTTATAAATTCACCCTTCCTCCAAACCCTCAGCTTAGATGCTCAAACATGAAGGTATTTGCCAGCGACCCACCTAGCTGCTCTCTGACTCCTCGGCAGGAGGACAAAGAGGACGCATCTGGCCAAATTCACCGTCATTGGAATACAAGAACATTACGGGGCTGTGACACGCAACAGGAATAACTACCGCAGCACTGAGCTGATCTAACCTTCCCACAAAAGAGATCTTTCTTTGACGTGGGGCCCCACAGCAGTGCCCTGTTGACCTGAGGGCTGGGATTTGACGCGTCACTTGATGTGACACCCCCAAACCTAGCATCCCATTTTCCAGGGAAGACGGCTGCAGCGCGGAGGACAGCGAGTGCCACCTGCAGGACTCCCAAACAGCCTGGTCTATGACACAGCGACAGGGGAAGCTCTGCTCCCTGCCATGCCACAATGCAGAGCCCTTCTGAAATGCTGGACACCAATAGCTAAACTAATTCAGATGTAAACATCTGAAAAACAAGGTGAGGCCCTGCATAAAACTACTCCTAGCACTCTAGCTAGCACTAGTTGCATGGAATGTCAGCGAGGAAGAGGGAAAAGGAAGGGTGGGGATTTTTGGTTGGTGTTGGAGGGGGGTTTGGAATAGAAGGATAAACATAAGGACCGAAAGAGGCGAGTTTGCATCCTAAAACTTCCCTCCTCCTGCACACTCCATTCTCCTGCCATCCTCCTCACTGCAACAAATCTCTAATCTTTTCTAGATCATTCCCCACCTGCAGGTACTTCTGCCTTGGGTTCCCACCCAGTACCTTGCCTGCACGTCGCTGCAGTGAGATGGTACACATACAGCGCTCTGCTCACCTGGACCATGAAAAGTGAGAACTGTAGCTCATATTAAAAATCTGGCTTTAGCATAGCAAGAAACTGCTCTCTCCGTGAACACCTGGAACACACAGGGCTTAGGCACATTGAATTTGCTTTTTATTTTGGTGCGATTCCTCTGGTAGATAAGAACATCAAACCCATGCACGCAGGAGAAAAACAACAGCTAAAGCCACGAGTTGTTCAATCTGTCTGCGTGGGTGTTCTCATTCTCTCAGATTTGAAGGCCTGTCTCACCGGTGTTCAAGTGCTCACTCTGCTTTCTGCATTACTTCTCTCGTGATATTCACTCAACAGACAGTTAGTACTCAGCTCCCCAAGCATTTTGGAACAGGGGAACAGAAACAGAGAAGGTCAATGGAGAAAGGGTTGCGGAAGAAGAAGACCCATTGACAGTGATACAGATGGATTCTGACCAGTTACAGTCTGTCTGGTGCTTGCGTGATCCTCCACTGCACAACACAGTGAATACTGAGAAGTGACAACATGGGGACAACGGAGAAGTGGTGCTTCGACAAACAGCATTAACATACAGCGTATTACTCCTCTGGAAACACCCACACACAAACTGACACTGACAGAACAGCAGTTGTAAGCTGACAGCATAATCTGTAGAAAATCATTATTATTCTAACGCTAAGTTTTAACATGCGTGGTTCTGTCTAGCAAGGGAAGGACCAGCTAAACTTGTATCACAATTAACTTCTTAATCAAAAGCAGGACAAGATCAGAAGGGAAACCAGCATCCCAAAGAATCTCTTTGACATCAGAGGCGACACAATCACTAAACAAGCCTCATTTGCATCTAAACAATTTCCAGGAGCTACCATAAACTTAAGCCAAAGTTGTTCCTCAATTAATGACGTTATGAAAGGAAGGCTGAACAACAGTGATAATTTCTGAAGAACTTCCATTCTTTCACACTCAAAAATAATTCTGCAACTTCCAAATCGAAAAAGAAATTGAAAAAGAACAAGACATCCCTAAACACATTTTAGGAGGCCATTTCCTAAACGGAAGGTTCGTGTCTGAAGGATAGCATTTAGAAAAAAGCTTCTGCAGAAGTTATCTCTTTACCAGCTAAGACTAGTCCAAGTTTCAATACAAGCAGTACCTACACAGATAAGAATATTGCTACACGCAATCTAAAATTACAGTACATTCTCTTCTGTAACTTTGTTTCAACATCCTTAACCTTTTACTTTGCTGGAATACGCCCGTAATATTTTCAGCCTGAGGCTTGTCTGCCATTAGGAGCAAGACCAGGTAAAGCTGATAGATTCAGGGCATATATCGGAAGCACTGAATTCAAATAGACTGACGCGTTGCCTTCTGACAAGCTACGAGGGTGGAAAACAAGTTCTGGGATCTCCAGATATCAGACACCAGAAGAGACCCCCATCTGGCATACCCTAACATCGCTCAAAATCAAAAAGCAATTCCAACAGGCCAGAGAAAGAGCTGACCACTCTGAGAAACCTAGTCAGAGTTATGATGTCTTAGAAGCCTTTTGAATAGTAGCAAATGTTTCACATACTTGTGTCTCATTCTCTCACTTGAGCTACTTTATTACGAACAGCTTCTTAGTACAGCCCTCTCACAGGCAGGTGGGTGTCATCGCTAGCTAAAATAAATGCCAGGCTGCTGAAGGGAAAGGAGCATAAAAAAATACCACAATCCTCCTTCAAATCCCCACAGAAAGATGATCGAGTTACAGGATTTTGTTTTTGAACTATATTTGGAAGGACAGTGTTGAACTTTGGTTCTAGTGACCCAGCATTTGGATCATCAACCCACCCTTCAGTCCTTGGGCACTGCAGCTATCACATCAGTGTGTTTGCAATTCTAAAGGAAGGAATGCTCAGATTTATCGAAGAACTAGCTTTCTACTATAACGTCACACCGGCCACTGTAAGCTTCCATCTGAACAGCTTGGTACTTTATAGGCTTTACCTGGGGATTTTTGAGGGTGCTAGCACAAGCCTGGTGGTGATCAGGCAAGAGCAAAACTCCAGAATCCATACATGTAACAACCTTGGCTCCTAAACTACACGGTAAAAGGGGTGGAGATGCAGTACTGCAGCTGGACACTACCACGAGCAGCTCAACACTTCCACGCTTGTGTACCACGTACCAGCTCTGAGTTGGTTTAGGCAGATGCGGAGGAATGTTTTCACGGAGGTCTTGTGCTTCATTTTGATCTCTCTCAGCAGACTTTTGGAGCTCCTGAAATTAACGTTAGACTTCATCAGAAATCTGAATCTTAATGTTAAGCTAGTAAAACTAGTTTGCTATGAGGGCAATGCTAAAATAATTTTTTAACTTATGAGGTGTTCTTTGCTCTTACCCCACCATTTTACATCTTTACCCTCTGATTTCCCCAAAAGCAACTAGCAAAGGTCAGAAAAACAAAGCTAAGAGTGAGAAAACATAAGCTTGTCTGTCGTTGCCCTCAAAGCATCAGGGAAATTTGAGTGGGCAAGAAGTAAACCTGTAACAGAATCACAGAATAGTAGGGGTTGGAAGGGACCACTGTGGGTCATCTAGTCCAACCCTCCTGCTGAAGCAGGGTCACCTACAGCAGGCTGCACGGGACCTTGTCCAGGCGGGTCTTGAATATCTCCAGAGAAGGAGACTCCACAACCTCCCTGGACAGCCTGGGCCAGGGCTCCGTCACCCTCAGAGGGAAGAAGTTCTTCCTCGTGTTCAGACGGAACTTCCTGTGCCTCAGTTTGTGCCCGTTGTCCCTTGTCCTGTTGCTGGGCACAACAATATACCCTAGTAGGTCTGGGTGGTGGCGATGAAGAGACGCTACAGGAAACCCGTTTACATTCCCCAAACAACACTTTCACAAATCACTTGACACACAAAAGCACTGCAAACACAGGCTAAAAGAACAGATATACTCTAATGGAATAGTTTTCATAGCTATTGCAAGGATATAAAAACAGAACTGCTCTTTGGATCACAGTATCTATTATGATAAAGACATTCTTTCAACGTATAAACCTTGAAAAATAATTTTTTTAATGTTCACTATACTGGAGAGCTGCTTAATAAACAACCAGTTAGCCTGTTCTGAGTCTCAGGTTCACATATAAGCACATGCATCCAAACATATCACTTGGGATCTATAAGCACATGCATCCAAATATATCACTTGGGATCTAGAAAAGAACAACTATGCACTTCTTAAAGATTCCTTTGACTCTTTCAATATTTTATGAAAAGAAAAAAAAGATTACTTTTAGCAAATTCTTCAGTTTTTCTTGCTGTTCAATTTCCGCTTCCATTTTATTGAGGAGGTCATGCACGAGAACAATCTCATATCTTATCTTACACAGCATAGAGTTGTAGGATAGTTCTTGACCTGTCAAAGAAAGAACGTTAAGCCCAAAAAACCTCCACAACAAAACCAAAAATCCCATTTGCCTCCCTGCCGCAAGCAGTGATTATCTGCTAACTCTGTGCTCCCCAACCACCCCATCTTGCCAGGAGAAGCAGCAATATTTGCTAGTCAAACAGTCGATCTCCTACTCCATGCAGCCAACAGAGTTCAAAGCTGCTGAGGCATAAAGGCCCCTCTCCAGCACGAGGCTGGAAAGCGCTAAGCTGTACCCACCACTGCTGCAGCTTGCAGGTGGAGGACACAGCTTTTAAACGCAGCCTGGCTTTCACAACCGCTTGGCTGGAGCACTCTGTTCTGCTTTGCGATCTCCCCCCGTTTAGGGTTATCATTCCTCTTCAAACAGGAGGTTAGCCTAGATGACCAGACGAACCTCCCAACCAACATTTCTATGATCCTACGCAATGTCTATTTGTGCCTAGCAAACAGTAAGAGATAAACGTAAAACATTCAGATCAATTTCAGTATCTCAGTTTAATTAATGCCCACTGCGTGTGTACACCACAGTCAGGCGCCCCTGGAATGCCAGGACAAGGCACCTGTATAAGCCTCCATCTGTGCCTTCACACACTTTGTTAATCAGGCTTAACATACTCACCAAGATATTTTTCCTTCTCTCATCTGGAGCTTTCCCCACCAAGTATACAGAATATAGGGTGCATTAAGCACCAGTCTCCAAGTCCCTCAGAGCAGCATACTTCACGTAGCTCATGCTCTCTGCTTGGCACCTGGTTCCCTGGTAAAGCTCCCATTTTGCCATTCTCACTCGCTTTTTATGTTATTGTTCTCTACATTTTATTTAATTTCCATTTCATGTTACGTTCCTCATCTAATTAGAGCACTCCCATTTTCTGCAAGGCGGTGCAAACCAAAACCCACTCTTAATTTCTTTTACCTATGCTTCTTAATTGAAGAGTCCTTTTAATAGTTGAAATCTTCTTATTGATGTGAAAGCATAAATCTTCCAGGTCCGAGGATGCCATGTTCCTCTATTGTCATACTGAGAAGAAAACAAAAAATGAATACAGTAATTTAAGCAAGACCTAAGCTGCAAACACTAAGCACGCAAGTAGAATTTTTAAACGGACCCTGACGGGTCAAAGCAGCAAAGGGAGCTTAAACGAAGCAGTAAATGTAATAACTACCTTTTGTTTTAGGATATTGGAAACAGGAGAGAAAGTACAAAATGACTGGCATAAGGCAAGACAAAGCAGTTTCCCTGAACTCTGGAGATAAACACAGCGTATCAGTACAATTATTCCTCATCAGACTGGGTAAATCTTTATTATACCATATATATATTTATTATATATATAAGTGTATTATTATTATAAATATATATTTTTTATATATTTGTATATTATGTATTAATATAAATATATAATTATCTTATATACATCTGTGTATTATGTCTTAATATAAATACATATTATATTGCATATTTATATATGTATATTTATTATATTGTATATTTATTATATATAATAAATATATTATGTTTTAGATATGTTATATATCTTTTATATTTATTATATTATAGCTATATATTAATGTCTTCTCTACTAAAGGAGCTGGAAACTTACCGCAATAAACAAGAAACATCTGGTTTATGTGAAGAACTGCTATCAGGCTCCCTCAGGGAGACTGGATCAGATGCTCAACACTGAAAGAGTTCTTTTAAAAATATCAGTGATTAAACAGCAGAAAAGGCACGCTTGCTCGCTAGCAGAGTAGGGAGGCACAAAAAGCAGCGTTATCTACCGGTTACTCCTGCGTAAGTACACTTACTAGCTCTATAACAGAAAATAACCGGTAAGAGGCGGCTGCCGAGAGGCCCCCGCCCGGCACAGGGCACCGGCCCTCCGCCCCTCGCCCTGCCCGCCCGCCCGCCCCTGTGCCCGCAGCTCCCTCAGGCGTGTCCTCCCCCCTCGCCAAACGCAGCTTTTCGCCTAAAGCCACCACCAACCAGCACACTGCTGAATTCGTTATTCGAGATTTGCCCGTTCCCCCACCTTCCCCGCCCCGATACAAACCGTTGCTGCCCGCGGCAGCCCCTGCCCTACCGGTTTCGCCTCACGTCCAGGCCCGGCGCGGGCGGCGAGTGGCGCGGGAAAACCCCGCCCGGCTCCCGGCGGCGCCGCTTTCGAACCCGCCGCGCCCGGACGGCGCTCGGAGTGCGCAGGCGCGGCGCACGCGCGGCAGGGAAGGCGGGAAGCGCTGAGGGGAGGGAGGGCTCCCCCCAGGGACCCGGCTGCCAGCAACAAACACCTCACAGCATGATGTGTTAATTGGTTATATAAATTAAGTTTATTTCGGCGTTCAACAGAAGACAAAGCTCTCAATAAAAATTAAGTCGCTTTTCAACATATACACACCCATACTGGTATGTCCCCTACAGAACATCGTCATAGGCCATTACTTTTTTTCTCAGGGGAAGGGAAATGATAAAAAGCTTACATTTTCCCCAAATTCCTTTTCTTCTAATTAACTACAGATATAAAGGTTGATTGCTAAGGATAGAATGCTTATCCCTCCAAATGACAGAAGGGATTGTAAGAAACATGAAACTATAACAAAAAAGCCTTATATTTTCTAGTTTTTAGTAGTCTTTAGTACTGTAACTCGTATTCCTGCATGCACAATTATCTAACGGTGTAACTGTTACACTGATCCCCGTTTTCTCACTAAGGAATGTAGTGGAAGGACATGGACACAAGCTATCACTTAGTCATTAGACAAAATAATCAAGTGAAACAAAAGTGGTCTTGGTTCCCAGCAAATAATTGGGATAATTGTGGGATAAAAGAGACTCCTAAATAATTCTACTCCAGACAGTTCGGCCTTGGGAGGGCAAAGGCGCCAAGCTACAGAGATAAGGAGGCACCAAAAGAGCAACCAGACCAGAGCCAAACAACCTGAAGGACACGATGGACGTGATCCTGGAACTGAGTCTGCACAGAAACAAAGGTCAATGAGCAAACAGCGTGATGAAGAGGATGGGCCTTCATCTTGGGATCCCCGAAGACCACCCAAAGATGCTAACAGACATGTGTGAAAGATATTTACATATGCTAATTAGTTCCTAGAAATAGAATGAATATTTACATGTGTAACTGTATTTAACCTGAAGCAACAGGGTGTCTGGTGCGCACGTTTGGAGGAGAGATCCCCTGTGTGCCCGGCGCTGCAATAAAGAATAGCTGCTTAACAGTGTACATTGTGCTGTTAGGTTTTCGAATCACAAAGAAAAAATAAGCAAATACACTGTTGCTTTTCCACAATTCCCTAATAAAGAATGGCTCGTGACTGCCTCCCTCCCCAACTCTAAAAGCAACAACAAAAAACCCCCTAAAGAACTGGAAAACACACAAATGAACTAAAGGAGGACCATTTTTAAAGCAGTGATGCAATCCAAGCAGTGACGGCAGCCAGCAGACCTTTCAGGAGACAGGAAAACGAGCAAACACGGAGCTGCGTGACGCTGCCAGACAACGGGTTATTGTTATTATTGTGACAAGAAAGCATCACCTTCGCATTTTTTGTGGTGAAAAGCGGTCAGTGTGGCAGCGGCGCAGGGACGGCCGCACTGACCCCTCCAGCAGCCCTGTCTACACAACCATGCCGAGCCAGCATGCCCTGCAGCTCCTGTCTCCCTCTCAACAGCTTTTGCAACTTCTACGTTGAACGGAGACGTATAGTCTGTTAGACAAACCGTAAAAGCATCGGCAAAAGGAGAAAAGAAATACTCAAAAGCCCTGCTTCATAAGCAAGTTTTAATGCCTAATAATAAAAAGAGACCAAAAAAAACAAGGCAGAGAGATATCCTGAGCCCAAAAGCTCGGAGCACACATCTCCTCCTAACCCGGGATTGTTCACATTTGCTCGCTGCTTCAAGAAAAAACTCAAATATCTGTTCTAGACTTTAAACACAGGGTTGTCTTGCACTAACAACCCCTGCAGTGAACTGAATTACAACATATGACTATAAGAAGGAGAGGTAAAAAAAAATTAGAAACGCCAGCAGATATAGACAAAAGGTATGCTAACTCCCCATGCTTATGAAGAATATTTGAACCTGACATTCAAAAGTTTGTTTTGCTGTTTAACCACGCTATGGGAATGATCTGAGCTTTGTGCAGACAACTGAAACCCATCCTGCAGTCTAAATCAGTTTAGTGATTAAAAAATAAGGTTTCTTCTGCACGTCCTAAGGGTAGAGGAAAGAAGTGCAGAAGAGAGATTCTTCCTGGAGTCACCGTTACACCATCTGGTGCTATCTGAAGTCACAAATCCGAATCTACAATAACCTTACAGAAAGCTGTGGTGCGCAAGATGAGGGTACGTTACTGTAGGGCACTGAATATTGAAACTGCAATTTCACGTCCCCTGCAAAAGACTTTCCCAAATCAATACACAATGCTCCTTCTGTTTCGTGTACATAAAATATTTAGCAAGAAGGTCATAAATTGTCCTTTAACGTTCATCTTTCCAAGTCTATTTTATCAGCAGGAAGCCAAAAAAGTGATCTTTGCATTTTATTAAGCAAACACCCCCGAGTAAAGAGGCTGATATCCACTGTCTTCTCTCTTGCACGTAAGCACGCAGACACTCAGCATGCCAAAGAACTGAAAAAAAAAAAAAAAAAGAGAGATTTACTTCTGCTGTATTTTGTTTCAGTCATCAGACCCAACAACTATATGTTAATTAAACCTTTTCACCATAGCAGGGACATTCTTTTTGTATTAAAAACACTTAGAAGAGACATCTGCAGAAAGTGATGATTTTTTTTTTTTTTGCACATCGATTTCCAATAATAGTTCCAGCTCCACTTTTCTCTCTTTGGTTTCTCCCATTAATTGACAAATCCGTATTAATTCCTAGTGATCTTATTGTGGGAAAATTTTCAGTGAAAGCGCGGGATTATTCTGGATTTAAAATGAGTTATGTGAAATATTTAAGCATATAAAATATGCAAATAAAGATAGAGAATATGCTAAGGCAATCTTTAGAGATGATCACAGGAGAGATCGTGATGGGATGGTTCATCATAAACAGAAACGGGACATGAAATGGGAGTGTAGAACTCATAGAGGGAAGGGAAATGATGGAAATGATGTCACCAAGCCATTTAAGCCAAGACCCGCCTGGACGCGGTCCTGTGCAGCCCGCTCTGGGTGACCCTGCTTTGGCAGGGAGTTGGACTAGATGACCCACAGAGGTCCCTTCGAACCCCTACCATTCTGTGATTCTGTGAGAACGGGTACAGGGAACAATGACAAACCACCAAGCTAAAATTTATGGGTCAAATCTTCGAAGAAATGCCTGTGCAACTTTATGATGTGCCTATTGCGAGGAGTTGGTTTTTGTTTTGTTGTTTGGTTTTGTTTTTTACTTTTTGCACCAGGGCTTTTCAAATCTAGTTTTCACCCACAAGATGATCTGGCTTCACATTTCATTTAATTCAATCTTGTAAGTCTATAAATAGCCCTGCTGGTTTCATTCCTAGTTATATTTCTAGTCTACCTTGACTCCAGGTCTCTAAGCACAAGACTATTCATTGGGTTATATCTAAAAAGAAACTTTGATGAGCAATTTTTAAAGTTCCAGTTAAATATAAAAAAGCTGGTTGTTTTAATAAAGAATTATAGATCTAAGCCTTTTAGCACACCCAGTTTTTTGTACTTCCTACCAAACAACCAAGATGGATTCTCCGTTGACTTGCCATCCCAAACGCCATACTCACTTTTTGGATTCCTCCTCTTATTGTCAGGCAGATGAAATCGAGAAAGTTGGAAGAGAACAAGCAAGGGACAGAGGACTGCATCTATCTCAGAGCCAGGAAAAGGCTGTAGTTTAACAGAACCCGGCAGAAGAAAAAGCCCCGGGATCAAAGGATAAACAGTATTATTTTCTATGAGGGAAGAGATAAAACATTTACCTTTACGATGGCAAACCCCAGGATTACAAGCATAGCGTAGCTGATAACGCTCTGCAGCCCAGACTCCAGCTCCTCTGCACAGCCCTGTCATGAAAGAGATGGATGACAACAAATCAAAATATGTAATTTAGCTGGATGTTTTTTGGCTTTTTTTTACCTCCCTGACACTTAAAAGGAAGCAGGACCTTGTAAGGCCTGTCTAACCAACCACTGCAGACCCGAGGGCTTCCACTCTTGCCTACCAGACTCAACACCTTGCCCTTCACCTCTTGCCTGGGGAGAGACACTGACATTTGCTGCTTCTCAGAATCTCCTCTGGCTCAGGTCACTTAAAGAAGTGCCCAAACCTCAGAACCAGGAAGACCAGCAGTGGTATCTACTAAAATTCAACTGAAGGGCTTGTGCCCCAGACTGAAAGACCTGATATGCAATTCTCCAGATTCATGGTCAATCCTAGAAGGGTCTCTTCACCCACCCCAGATCTGTTTGAACAACTACGTGTCCATAGCTAGCGCTCTGGCCTTGTCACGTTGCTTCTGTAGAAACACGAAATGGAGGACTGTTACTAGCAGACAGACAAGACCAAGCATCCACACTGGTGCCCCTCCTTCATCATCTAGGAGCTTTTATAGAAGAATAGAAGAAGGAAGTCAGCTAGAGGAAAATCACGGGGAGAAAAGGGTTTGGGGGACAAATTGCTAAGAAGAATTGGATGAAGTTACCCTTAAACCCTGGCTGAAGTGCTTTCCTCATTGGTCCTGGCTGAGAATGATCATGCTCTGGCTATGAAACTGTGCCCTGTATGCTCACCCGTGTATCGAGTTCCTGCGGCTGATCCACACGCCCCGTGCAGTTCTTCATATCTTGCCTACAGCAGCTCAGAGGGACACTGTTGTTACCGGTGGCATTAAACCACGGTGTGGTTGTCCAGTCACTGTAGTTCTTCACCCCGCAACAATGAAGCTGCCAAACACAGGACAGTTACAGGGACATATGAATATATGTGAACCTGGATGTTAATGTTGAGTTAAACCTCTCTTAGGCATACTGGGCAAGAGCTGCCCACAGCATGCAAGAGATTTAGATACAATAGATCAACTTCCCTTCATACACTATTGCCTTCTTACTAGTTCACCCTTCATGAAAGCTCTAATTTTAAAGTAATAGGTTGCAGGATAGAGTCTTCTGTCATCTTTCTATTTTATGGTACAGGAGTCTCAGCAGCAGTTATTCATATGTACTCATTTGGTCACTCATGGCCACTCATGTCAACAAGACCACTCATTTACACACACTTCACACCTCGAGCCTGAAAATGCCAACTCTACAACATGGGGAGTACCCTCAGTTGCCTTGGAGAATCAGACACTAAACAATGCTGCAGAGTTGAGTTCCAGGATACGACCATACTGACCCTCTGTCCTTCCCAGCCCAAATTCCTTGATTAGGACCCAATTCTTGCTTTCTAAATATTTCTCAGGGCAATTTAAATGTTTTCTTACCTGTTCTTGCAAGTAATCCACAACAGTAGACTCTGGACTTTTCCCATCATACTTCTCAAAGACTGAGCGCATCGTGCCTTGCACGTCAGTTTTTACCTATTTAGAGAGGAAAGAAAAAAATACATATTGTTTTAACATGACAGCTAAGTATTTTATCTAGTGGAAACTGCAAAAGATCTGTATCCCAACTAAGTCAGGGGAAAAACAAACCAACCAACAGAAAAATCAAGCTATGTTTTAGATGAAATGCTGGTAGCACTTAACCAGAATGACGTTCCTGGATAGAAGCTCGCCTCCTCTGATGGAAGAGCCCTCCTTTGCGAGCATTAAGAACTGTTCAGTCCAACTTGGAGATTGTTGCAATGCCTGCCAGGTACTTTATGTATTCACCATGTTCCCGACAAAGAGTGATCTGCATACTGGAGGGTGACATCCCCATTGCCGCTTGCCCTGCAGATTGCAGGTTAGGGGTTGAAGTACAAGAAAACTGAATGTAGTGGAATGCTCCGACAACACAACATCTATTTTTTACTTTTAGGTTACTACAGAGCTGGCAATTCTTTGCTTACCTTCTCCCTGTAAACAAATCCCAGGACAAAAGCGGATACTTCTGCAATAAAGATAACCAGGATAATGGCCAAGAACTGAAATTAAAAGAGAGATCGTAAGGAATAATCCCACAGCATTTGAATTCAATTGCACGTTACCCATCACATTTATAGAGACAAGTTACTGTTATCTGTTGTTGCCTCCCCAATCCAAATAGTTTCCAGCAAATAATTTAAAATAGAAGATTATTGTGCGTGGCCCAGACTATGACTGCAGTTCCACAGTGTCTGTGCCCCACGTGGGCAGTCTCATGAACACTGCCACGGTGTGATCTGCGTGAAGAGCCTATGAAACACTTCACGAGGTGGCTGTCGAGCAGGAGACTGCACCGATAAGCCAGCAGCTGAGTTAGGTACATTGGGCACTGCTTGTTGAGCTCACGTCGCCTTCAAGGCATGAGCTGGGGGCCTGAAGTTATTCAATGTGAACGTTTCTGTTTATTTTAAAAATCATTCGCTATCAATCAGTGCCCCACAGCAGCACGTAACTCCCACAAAGGAGCAGTGCTTCAGCCATGTGTTTCAGAATAACCTTTTACTTTCTGTTCTGGGCATCCCGAGAAGGTCTAATGTAGCACCTCCCACACCAAGCAACAGGGTGAAGCAGAGGACAGGCAAGAATGTGCAACACTCACCAGCCCTAGGCCGACTCGAGACTCGCGGAAGGTGGCACAGCAGCCGATCAACCCAATGATGAACATTACCACAGCAACGCAAATAATGATCACGGCTGGTAACAGAGCGTACTTGTCCTGCAGAAAGTTGTCGTAGCTCTTGTAGGTGTTAATGACATATCCCCCAACATAGCTGAGACCTGCTGCTGCTGCCTGAAAGGCAATAAAGAAAGTTATTAGCAGTTATTTATTAAGCTTCTGCCCAGGATAGTAAATATGGACCTTTTTTTTAACAGTGCAACTAACATTTCAACTTCAGAAGAAATGACTACGGTATGCAAAGATCTAGAAGAAAAAAATGCTACCCATTCAAACTTTACCACAGAGAAAATGAAATTCACTTCCCATGAATCACTCCTCTACTAATCCCTCCTCTACCAATGAAGCATGACTTCAGCCGAGCTGAAACACTGTTAGTCTGCTAACATGCACCAGCCAGTGTCTCTGCAGAAGGCAAAGCTCACGCTGCCTACCCAAGATCACCTGCATCCTACCCAACGCTGCATTTACAAGAATCAACTTTTAAGATGATCACTTGTCCTGGTTTTGGTTGGGGTAGAGTTAATTTCCCTCCCGGTAGCTGCTGTGTTTTGGATTTAGTACCAGAACCATGTTGATAACACTGATGTTTTTAACTTTTGCTAAGAAATTAAGGACTTTTTCCAGTTTCCCATGCTCAGCAGATGCGCAGGCGGTGCAGGAGCTGGGAGGGAGCACAGCCAGGCTGCTAGCCCAAGCTGGCCAAAGGAAATATTCCATGCCATAGACATCATATGCTCAGTATCTAAATGAGGGTGGCCGGGGGGCAGGAATCTCTTTTTCCATGGGTTTGAACTTATCCGTGAGTTCATGTTTTCCCTGCCCTGTGAGTTCTGTGAAATTCGTGAGTTCAGGAAGCTCTGGGAAATCCACGGGTTCCGCGATCGCTGCTCGAGGACCGGCTGTGCAATTGTCCATCAGACAGTGAGGAAAACTGTATTGTGTATCTCATTTTGCATATTCATTATTATTATCATTATTTTCTTTGTTGTCTTACTAAACTGTCTATCTCAGCCCATGAGTCTTCCTTTTTATCCATACTCCTCCCCATCCCACTGCAGGGAGAGGGAGTGAGCGGCTGCGTGGTCCTAATTGCCAGCTGCCAGGTTAAACCACATCATCATCACAGGTTCTTTGGGGGGTTGTTGGTTTTGGGCTTTTTTAAAAGCAAAATTCATCCTTTCCACTCTCACAACAGCATTAACCACTAAGGCACAAACGTTCCTAATCTCAGCAAAACACAGTCCCTCCTTTTCCTGGAGGAAACAGATTTCTGCATCCTCTAAAATAAACTCTCCTCCAAAAGGATGTTTTGCCAGTTGAGGCCAACATCCAGTGCACCAGTGACAGCTGCCCAACGAGCCGCCCTGGAGACTGAAGGCTTTTATCTGCGGAACTGGGTACAGCCCTGGAAATAACACCAAAAGACTCAGCAATGCCCTGCCAATGCCTCACCAACAGCATAAAAAAAATTTCTGGAGAGTTACAACAGCTTATCCGCTCCCTATAATCCTGCAGCACAAGACGATGCCTGTAAAAATTAAGCACTGTCTGTACTCAGGTTCTGGAAACTCGAGGGAAACCGGCCTGTTTGTTTTCAAGAGGCCACAGCTGGATTTCATCATGCAGCTTACAAGCAGTTCATTACTTCCCCCAGCGCTGTACATTTTAATTAAATCAAACAGTGCTCACACTGGAGCTAGGAGTTGCTAATTCCTTTACCTTGTTTGGCTCCTTCCCCTCCAGCCAGGTCTGGTGCCTGCCCTTCAATTACCTCCAAGAACAGGGGACATCATTTCAGACAGCTCTCATCCCACACCACTCTCGCATTCCTAGACGCTGCCTGTACCTCAAAACTACTGGGATCAGATGCACCACGTGATGAAACCAGGCTCAAACTAACCCTTTGGGACATTTAGCACACGCCACGCAAGATCCTGCTGTGCTGGGGCTCAGATACTTCAGGTCCTCTACCAGGAAAAGGAACAGAATCACCACTTCTCAAGAGGTTTCTTTTCTTCTCCACATGGACTAGGTTTTCAGGGAGTGCTAATGATTAAAGTAGTTCCGAAAACTTCCTGTAACTTTTCTTCTCACTGAGGAAAATCTCTTTCCCATTTCCCTGTCTGCAGGTGCACAGTGACCAGGGGCTTCTTCCTCCCACCTCTTTTAAGGATGCAGGGAAAGGACAAGACCACTTTAGTGCAAAGGGCACCATTGCCTTCTCACTTCACCACCGTGAGCAAACTCACCTCTTCTTCCTCCAGCACTATGCTCTTGTACTGAAAGTGGGACAGGAAAAGTCCCTGGAGTGACAGCAGCACTAAAGGTTGGGCTGGGGACATTGCACCTCCGTCCTGCCTTGCCTTCAGTTGCACGAAGGGCAAGGTGTACCACTCAAAAAGCGCATCCTGTACTTCTAGCATGGAGAGCTGGATCCACGTGCAACTGTCCACCTATTCTCTGTTCTGCAACGGCATCATCTGGGCAAGGGCAGCCGTGGAGAAGGACGCAGCGCTCCTTGGGTGACCATCCACCATCACGGAGAAAATGTGATGATGGGATTTGCCCAATATATCCTTTATTTCTAACCTTTTCTAGGACTATCAAGCACTGTGATTGGCCGCGTTGGCCCCAAACGCAGTGAAAACAATGCGGATTCAAGACAGGGGATGCAGGGGCTTTTACTAACCACGGAAGTGCTCTGCTCAGCTGGGCCAGCACCAGCTTGGAAAGCAGCTCACACAGTTCCTAAAACGGTTTCGGCCCCTGCTCCCATGGAAGCCGTGGGAAACATCCAAGTGACTGCAGCAGGAACAGCATGATGCTCTGGGTTGACTTAAAAAACTGCTCCCTACTTTTGCATGTCAAAAAATACTACATGAATAATGTCAGAGTTACTGTCATAGTCGTCCCATCTTCCCCTGACTGCATTTGTTGCTGGGTTTTGAAGCTTTCCTAGCAAACACAAGTATGGCTGCAGAGTAATGGTATTCTGGTTTCTCAGTTTTCTGGGAAATTTCAGGCAGGTACACCATGACTCCCCAGCATACCCCGAGTCATAATCCTCTCCCACAAACACAGACACAACACGGCGATGCTCCCAGCCTCCGCGCTCGCACCCCAGATCACCTCATCCTTGGTCTCTCTGCTGCTGCCATCACTGCAAACCTAAAGCCGAGCTGAGCTGTGGCTTTACAAATTCCAGGCTAGAGAAAGCACCCCCGGCTAGTCACCCCAACCCAGAGGTGGAGCCGGCCACCAGCAGCACGAAGCCTCCCGCACATGCACTTTTAAACCAGACGCTCGCATCTGGGTGCAGCCACTAATACAAACGTTTTTCCTGAGGCCACCAGCCTTCAGTGCAACTCAGCACCCAGGCTGGGATGTCCCACCGCAGTTGTCATCAACTGCTGAGTGCCCACAGCCCCAGGAGAAAATCAGAAGGACCCCGAGGCCCTCAGAAAGGCTGGCAGTGGAGGAAGGCAGTTGCCAGGGAAAGGGAGCAGGGGTGCCTTTAACGCACGAAGGGCAGCACAGACTGCATAGCCAGGGTACAAAAAGGGGCATAAACCATGGTTTTGGCAAGTAAACGAGCCATCTGCAGTCAGCAGCGACGTCACCTGAAAACATGCACAATGAAAACAGCCGTGTGACTTAGTTAGCGTGTAAAAATTAACGTGCAAAGTTAATCATTTGTCATCTTCAGAGAATGTAAAGCCCTGCTCTTACGCGTAACTCTAGTCCCAGCCTTTGCAAGTAGTTCTGTACTTCTGAAGAGTCTGCTTCATAATTTAATCTTTCTATAGGACATTTTACACATAAGAATCTTCCAATATTTCCATTATACTTCCGCAAGTGATTTAGGCAACAGACACATTCTTCATCTCTCCTCTCTACTTCACACCTGGTTTTTTACCTATTTTCAGCACGACAATGCAAAGAAAGCACACACAGGAGATGCCAAAGAGGGAGCAACTGTGGGAAACGAAGAAAAACCTTATTGCTAGTAAAGGGCTACCACAAATTCCAAACCACACCGTGAAGCCAATTCACAGAAGTCCTGTAAAGCCAGGAGCAGCAAACCTCCATGGCAGTGAGCCAACATCAGAGGGTCCAGCGTTGAGTTCAAGGAGAATCTTGCCCAAACTTTATCAACACAAATACAGACTGGTGCTATCACAGCAGATTTTATTGCAACAGTCAGGGTTGTCTGGGTTCTGGACAGAGACGAAACACAGCCAGCAAGAGGTCTATTGTAATTTCTGAACTTCTGCTTCCAAGCAGAAAAAGGAAGCGTAATGAGGTAAAAATAAAAGACTTCGGGCAAAAGATCTAGCTTAAAGGAAGTTCACATTTTTTCCCCACAAACTGAGAAACAGCCACGGCTTCACCCATGGTTTTTAATTCAAAGTGAAGATTTTGAAGCCTGAGGAGCGGGGTCACTCAGGAGTGGAAGGCATTTCACGTAACGATCTGTTCCCTGTTTTATTGTTGCAGATGAGTCCCAGAGCCAAACTTTGAAAGGGAAGGTGAAAAATATTTCAGAACATAAATCTGAGCTTTCCTCTTCAGCCTTCCCCATACTCAAGGCAAGTACAAAATCCGGTGCAGTGAGTTTCACCCAACATTGCAAAACCTTCAGCCCATTCCTAGATCTATGATGAAACTTCTCTAGAGAAGTACAACAAGAAACTTCCTTTGCATTGCTGAAGACAGACCTTAAGTCAAGAGCACAAAGTGTAAAGTATGTCTAATTAAACAGATTTCTGTTGGAACTCAAAAAAAAAAAATCTTTCACAAAGGCCAGTTTAAGCAATTACTCTTGGGGAGGAAGAGATCAAATTATTCCTTCTTCATGATTAGTCAAACACCTTCTCAAACACATCTAAAATTATATACTGAGTAGCCAGGATTATTCTGAGAAATTAATACTAGAAATCGTTACTGTTCTTCACAATTTTGTTCGTCTCCTCCTTGGAAATTTACTTTCAGAAAACTTCAGTGCAGAACAGGATCACGCGACGCACAGAGAGGCCTGGACCAATGCAGCTGGCACCAACGCCAGCGCAGGCAGGCAAGGAGCGACGCGAGGCTGATACGGGAGAACCAGTTCATCTGGTCCGTGGGGCTGCATCGCTGCCATCCGCCAGCAAGCGCTGCACTGCTGGCAAGCAGAGCATCCTAACCTTACCCCTTCCTCCCCAAACATCCCCGGGTGACTCACCAGGGCTCCAGGAAATGCTGCTGGTATTTCTTTACGTCGCTGATGGCACCCATAATACAAGCTGAAGAGATGAGGTAAATGGAAATTTTGCAGGAAAGCCCCTTTTCCCAGCTGAGCAACAAAGCTGTGACCGTCTCTGCTGTCTCATCCACCACCGCTCCTGTCGGTCAAGGACCTAATGCCACAATTAGTTCCTTTTTCACACCCTGTGCCTCCGACAGAAAGCGGAGATCTTAAATTGTTTGAGCATGAACAATAAAGTCCTTGTTGGGCTTGAGTGAAAAAAAAAAGCAAAGCCATAGCAACCGGGTTTTCCTAGGCTGCTTTTTGGGCAGGACCTGGGCAGGGTTACTCACCGAGTTGACTTCACCCACCTCTTCCACACGTAGCCCAGCCGGCTGGGCCAGAGAGGCAGGTATCGAGTAGTGCTCTGCTGCAGGAACGTACGTAACAAGCTGGAACTGTCTCCAGCCACGTAATGCACACACAGCACCGTGGATGGTAAATCCTGCCCGTGAAACAGAAGGGGATAGGACTGGATGGCCACGAGGAGCCTGAGCTATCAGGAGAGCCGTTGGAAAATAGTAGATTTTATATATATATATATATAAAAAAATTTTATATATATATATATATAATTTTTTTTTTCTTTTTTTTTTAAGTACAACAAGATTTTTACCTTGTGTCCCGCTGTCAGAAGGGGAATTTTTTTCTTTTTGTATGCTGGTGACCACAACCCCCTGCCCTTCTATAGAGACTTCTGGCCACACAAACACTTCACGACACTTTAATCAGTGTCACAGCCATAGAAGGGGCCCCTTGAACTTCCCTCTATACAATCGGTCTGAAAAAGGAAATAAAATACAAAATTTGTATCTATCAGTCATGCAGAACAGATACTTTTCCGCCTTCCCTTGTTTGTTTTAATAAGTTGACCTTACATGATGGCTAGGAACAGAAGTTTGTGTTCACTTGGACTTATCAGCATAGGCTTCTTTCCTCCTCCCACCAAACCTAAACACAATACAGCAAAGGAGCCAAACTACCAGCTATGAAATGAAAAGACAGTGTTTGTTGGTTTGAGGTTTTGTGGGGTTTTTTTGAAGGTTTCTTCCAGCATCCTCCAATTTCAGAGTGTTGATTTGATCATTTAGGCTGTTAATGCTGACCAGCATCGGGTTTTCTTTTCTAAAAAGCTGGTGAGATAAATATGGAGTAACAAAGCTACAGTGTTAAAAGCGAAAGCTGTAAAAACTGGGGAAACTGTAAATTCACCAAACAAGTGTGTTCAGCAAGATGCATCCTCTATGCAGCAAAACAGCTGAGATAATGAGACTTAAAAAAGGCATTTCTCCCTCATGTGCTTTCAGATAAGGTTTTCCCAGGGCCAGCACTAACATCTGCCACAGCACAGAACTTGGACTGACTTGACTTTGTCCCACATTTTTAACTTCTTATGGAAAAAGAAAGATATGGTAAATAATACTGTTTATCTTTAAAGACCAATAGTGTTTGTTTTCTGCAGCAAACTACTACAAATACATACTGGAAGAACTATAAATATCCACACAAACATTTTTTGAACCATTCCCTTCTAGTTCTTCATTAGACAATCAGCTCATGGAGGTGATTTAGTTAATTTTAAGGCTTGACAGACACTTTTTTTCCACAAGTATCTTTGCCCAGCAGTGATTTAAGTCAGAGCACCTCACTCAATACAATACCTGATGCTAATGTTTTGCCTTCACTTCCAACAACTACATTTACTGGGATGCTATCAGCTTTTCAGCAATTTTAATTTACCAGAGGACAGATTAGGATACAATTTTCAACTATTAGTTTGCCAAGTGTTTGCCACTACAGTGCTGTCCCCATGCCTCCCATACCCAGAACCAAGCCCCAGCAACATCAGTCTCATTTACAGCTGCACACCCCCTCCTTAACACAGCAGACACTCCTGGTCTTTGGGATTTTTGTGTACGAAAAGAGGTTTTGATTTACCCTGACAGGTAAATCCTCTGCTCTAAAGGGTTTGCACAGCATTTCCTCCACAGATAATTCATTTTATTAACAAACAGCCAGCATGCATGGCAAAGGGAATTCTTCTTTCCAGTTCCCTCGCTGCTTTACCATACTACAAGTTTTATTCTTCCCATTCCCCAACAGATTTTCAAGTCCTCCCGAGCTGCTGTGTTACTCCATTTCCATGGAGACAACAGGTTTTCTAGTGACTTCAGGGGAAAAAGGCACTGAGTTTTCAAGAAAGCCTTGTTCATTTTGGGCTCGCCCGAATGACTTTACAGCTCCTGTTTCAAACTCCACTTAGCCCACACGGACCAGGCAGCTCCCCAGACCTGACAGCCTCCCTGGGCCCGAGGCACAGCTGGTTTTTTCCCCAGTAATTAGGGCAATCCTAGCTCAGCACTTCCCATCCCACTCACACAGATTCCTCTCCTTTTTTCCTGTCACAGGTTTAAAACTCTGACAGCTGGGAGGGACCTCCTGGCTTCAGCTACGGTTTCCTACCACGCTTACAGTATTCATTTCTCCGAATGATAAATCAATTAATGCCACACTTGTGTGATGTGGCTTCATCCAGGACAGCGTGTGACCCTCTACCTGTGGCACAGCAGAGGAGGCAGGCTCCACATGCCCATCACACGGCCACGCAGGCAACAACAGCTACAGAGGGGATGTACCCACCATGTGCTGCAGCTCCCGGCCGTGCATAGCTCCCAGCCACTGCCAGACAGGCTGGCCACGCACCGCTGCAGTACGAGGTCACATAACCACAGAAGGGTTGGGGAGAAACCTCTGGAGGTCACCCGGTCCAAACCCCTGCTCAAGCAGGGCCACCTAGAGCTGCTTGCCCAGGACCATGTCCAGGTGGCTTCTGAATATCTCCAAGGCTGGAGACTGCAACGCCTTTCTGGGCGGCCCGTGCCAGTACTCGGTCACCCTCACAATGAAAAAGTGTTCCTTGGTGTTCAGAGGTAGGTTCCCGAGTTTCAGTTTGTGCCCTTTGACTTTGGTCCTGTCACTGGGCACCACTGAGAAGAGCCTGGCGCCGTCCTCTTGGCAGCCTCCCTTCAGACATTTATATATGTCGGTAAAATGGATGGATGTGTTGGACATGGATGTGTTGGAGTGGGTCCAGAGGAGGGCCACGAAGATGATCCAAGGGCTGGAGTACCTCTCCTCCTCGGACAGGCTGAGGGAGCTGGGGCTGTTCAGCTTGGAGAAGAGAAGGCTCCAGGGTGACCTTAGAGCAGCTGCCAGTGCCTGAAGGGGCCAACAAGAAGGGTGGAGAGGGGCTTTTCACAAGGGTGTGTAGTGATAGGACAAGGGGGAACGGCTCTAAGCTAAAAGAGGGCAGATTGAGATGAGATATTAGGAAGAAATTCTTCCCCATGAGGGTGGTGAAACCCTGGCCCAGGTTGCCCAGAGAAGCTGTGGCTGCCCCCTCCCTGGCAGGGTTCAAGGCCAGGTTGGATGGAGCTCTGAGCACCCTGGGCTGGTGGAAGATGTCCCTGCTGATGGCAGGGGGTTTGGAACCAGATGATCTTTAAAGTCCCTTCCAACTCTTACCATTCTATGATTCTAGGAACACCCCCCCAGAGCCTTCTCTGCTCCAGGACGAACAGTCCCAGCACCCTCAGCCTTTCCCCACAGGAGAAATGCTCCAGTCCCTTCATCACCTTCACTGCTCTCTCCATGGGTTTCTTCCACCGGTGAGCCCAGCTCCAGACCCCAGCACTCCAGACGTGGCCCCCCCAGCACTGAGCGGAGGGAAGGACCACCTACCTCCACCCACTGCCAACCCTCCTGCTGATGCGGCCCAGGGTACCCTCAGCCTTCTTGCAGCAAGGGCACATCGCTGGCTCATGGTCAGCTTGGTGCCCAGCAGGACCCTCAGAGCATTTTCTGCCAAGCTGCTTTCCAGCACTCGCACTGCTCTGGTCCCCACTGTCCTACAGCTCTTCCAGTTTCTGAGACTTTCTGGGACCTTTGCAGCCCATAGCTTCACAGCTTTCCCCACTTTTTTCTGCTGGAAAAAAAACCAATTTAAAAACTTAGTACATACACTTTCTGTGTTCCCTCAGACTCTCAAGTTGTGAAAACACTGATCTGTGAAGTAATACAAAATACTGAACTCAGCATGTTGGCTTTGGATTGGAGCAAAAAGCACCAAAGTTGTGAGCTCCTACCAAGCTGTCCTCGATCACCAGCAGCACCATCAGGCCCAGGGAGAGACTTACCACTGATCTCGTGCCAGTTGTCAGCCTCAGTTTCTAAACCCTTAAACCACAGTTTCGTCATGTGAAGTACAGAGGTGGGACTCCAGCAACAGAACTGTGCTGAGCCTGCTTATACGAAGTCACGGGAGACTCTTCAAAGCACTTTATATATCTAAATGCTCAGCCGTGATGAACAGCGAAGGTGCGTGTTTCAGCTTGCCTTCACAACACACCACAGGGCTGCTCGGCAGGTACAGTGGGAAGCGCCTGCTTTTTCCTTTTCTTCCTCAAATGAAAACAAAGAGCAACAGCCTGAAGGCTCTGAAAAAACGTGGCTCTCTTTCAGGGGAAAAAAAACCCAAAAGCAAACCAACATCTCCTTGTAGTTTTTACATGCTGCAAACCCACGTGCTCAAGAGGGGATTCTGGTTTTAATGGGTGTGTTTTCAAGTTATGTTAAATAAATGTAGTTTTTACATGCTGCAAACCCACGTGCTCAAGAGGGGATTCTGGTTTTAATGGGTGTGTTTTCAAGTTATGTTAAATAAATGTTCCCTTAGCGTTGTCCTAGCATGTCTTCTTCTGTTCCCTGAGCCTGAATCTGGGGTTTTTCCTCCTTCCTAAAAGCCAGCACTTATACTACGAAGCGTTAGAAGTGGGACATCCTCATGGAGACACAGCACACCAGGCTTTGCAGAGCAAAGGAAGGAATCCTACCCCAAGCCCTCTGACTCCAATGCCGAAACCTCCCCCTTGGGCTCAGTGTGCTGCTGCTAACCAACATCACGGAGCATCAACGCACCTCTGAGGACAACAGGACGACTGTTGGGAGAAAGCAGCACCACCCTTTTCACTCTTATTCTCCCCAGATACAGACACAGACTGCAGGGCAAGAGCCTGCTGCGAGTATAACTCGAGCTGAGCATGGGTAGACTTATCAGCTGCTGCCAAGCCATTTTTGATCTGAACAGCGGTTCAGACACAAAACACCCTCCAGGTCAACATTTGCCTTCAGAACCACCCTAGTTCTTTAACAAGCTGTTCCTGGCTCAGCCATCAGATCCTGTGACTTCCACCAACTCCCGAGCTACACGGCAAACAGCAAAGAAGTGCACCTAAACCACGGTGGAGCTAATCCTAACGCCTGCAGAAACTTCTCAGAGCGGGTAGCGGGGCAGATGCCTCTATAATCCGTCCTGAAACACTGCTTGTCACCAGCTGCCAGGGAGAGCCAGGGCGGCGGGGCCGTGTGTGCCTCTGCCCTTAAGGAAAAGCGCAGGCTGGGATTCTCCTGCCACGAAGGGATCCTGCCAGCTCCACGGCAAAGCAAACGCAGCTTGGCAGTGCCACGCTTTTGGGGAAAACGAAGAAAATATCCTGTTCATACGCCAACGACAAGAAAGAGATGCTTTCTATTCTCCCTAGATAAAGGGTCCTCAAGCTCTGAAGTTCTTCCAGAGGGGTAACAAAACGGGACCTCTCGAGCAGCTGCAGTTATCAGAGGCACTTCTACAACATCAGACCTCTGGTTCTGGAGAGCTGCAAACAATGAGACTCGCGAAGAGACCAAAGTGCGTTTAGGGACGGATCCGTAGCCCGGCCATCCAACAGGAGCCTTTTCCCAGCCTCAGGGACCGCTGGGGACAGCCAGACTAAGCTTGTTTGCCAGAAGCACATGGGAAAGGGTAAAGCTGCTCACACTGTATCTGCATCACCAACTGAACACTTCCCCTTTTCTGACCACACAGCACCGACATCTTAGTGTTAATTTTGTCCGCAAGGCCCCTATGCACACAACAAAGCGCATTTTCCTGAAAGTCAGTTAAGTTCTGCTTCCTGATTTTGGGCAGAGCGGTTTGAAATAAGGAGAAACTTTGTCCTTTCAAGCCACGCTCAAGTGGATCACGCCAAAGTGCCCAGATCTGGTACTAAGCCCTGGCATCAGCCCTGTCCAGTGACCTCTCTGGCTAGCAAGGCTGGATTTCGCCCCATGGTTCACTCACAAGTTCACAGCAGAGCTAGAAACGAACTCCCACTTTCTGCTTCCCACCCAACGCTCCTCACGCCGGGTTGAGATGTCCCCCAGCCCTCCCCAGCTCATCGGTCAGGCGGTCCCAGGGAACCCCCGCCAGTACCACGGCTCCATCAGAGGGACAGAAACGAGGAGCCTGGAGGGAAGCCTGTCCCAAGCCCTTTCAGAAGTCAACGAATGATCACAGCTTTACTCGCTGGATGTGCTAAAAAAAAAAAAAAAAAAAAAAAAGCTCTTGGTTAAGCAGCTTTTTCCACCACGGATGCTGCTGTGAGTCAGACACCCCATGGCCCATCAGCATCATTTCCCTGACCGAGAGCAGAGAGGAGAGCTTCCACAGCTCTTCCATCTTCCTATCAAGTATCACACACAGCCTTAAAACCTGGCAGAGCTGTCATGCACAGCAGGTAGGATTAAGGATTTGCTTAAGAACAGATGGAGGAAAGGTGAGCAACAGGTTACAGGGCTGCTGACACCCAAACCTGCAATGACTTTCAAGAATACCTCTGTCCTTAAATATGTTTCCATCACCAATAGTCTCCATCATCACCTTTGCTATTAACTACATTTTCAATTCCATCTAGGGATTAAAAAATCTCCTCCTCACTGAGGTTTTTCATTTAGTTTTTAATATCCATCTGATTTTCTCTCTGACTGAGGCTTCAGCGTGAGCATTCCAAACCGCCCATCACCAGCGTGAGTGATTTCAAACCACCACCAAACACAGGAACTATTGTACAAATACTTTTATCCCACCCAATTACAAAAAATTATGTAAAAGGGATACCACGGCAATTTTGTGATTGCTTGAGCTTCCAGTACACCCCTCTTGCATCCAGACCAAACAGGCAAATACTCCTGGATGGCCAGACCAGCCTGAGCATCTCCTCAAAGCAAAGATGACACTACTACCCCAATACACATTTGATTCTTGCTCCTTGGAAACCTGTGGGTCACAAATCCAAAGATATTTAAAAAACCCACCTGATGTAGGGTGGAGAAGAGAGACGGGGGACAGCTGTGAGCTTTGCAGTGCTGGGGTATTCCCAACAGGGACCAGGTGGGAAGGCAAAGCCTCTCTCTGTTCTCCAGTCAGCAGATGACTCTTGCAAGCATCTGGAGTTAAATCCCAACCCAGAAACTGCAGCTCACCCTCCTGCCAGCAAAGCTACAGAACCCAACTGTGTTTTCTGAAGGGTCAATAAAGCTGCTGAATAACCTGCCATCGGCTCAAACGCAGCCCGAGCATGTGCAGGCACAGAGGGAGCCAAGAATCAGCTGGGGAAATCCGAGTCTGGCTTCATCTCACCCTGCCAGGGACCCCTCTCCTGGCCTTCTCCTTCCACTGTCTCATTGCTGTCAACAGATCAAATTCTGCTCTCTTCAATCCACCGGTCCTGCTAAAACCACTCAGGCACTAACTTATCTTTATCCTCCTCCCTGCTGTCGGGCAAGCGAAGAGGCTGGGGATGTGCCCACCTCTGGTAAAAAGTGAGTGGCAAACCTGGGCAAACCTGCAGCAGCATGTAAGGTGGCCTTTTGGTGATGAAGTCCACAGGACTCTTAGTGGATACCAAACCCTCTCTGGAAGCAGAGATACCCTTAGTGACAAGCCAAGTCCCCTCACAAGACATTGTCAAGAACACCAGAGTCTCCTCTGACCTTTCCTCTCCCTTTTAGGTCACCTGAGTTAAACCCCATCTTCACCTAGAACAGGGCAACACCCATTTACCAAAATGATCACACACTTGGACCTAATTAGCAGGTGCTAAAAAGGAAAATTGGAGGTGGGCAGATCTCCCACCCTTGGTGACTGTGTAGTTAAAACAGCTTCAATCACTGCCTTGTTTGTGGGGGTTATGCACACCTACAGCCCCCCAGTCTCACCCCCCACAGATACGATGCTGAGCCTGGTAGGTAACAGAGAAGTTGCTTTTTCACCTTATCCAGGAAGCCCCAATTTGTCATTCTGGAAAATCTGTCTTTCTTCACTCCTGCACAACGATAACAATCAGAGATCCAAAAGAGGATTTATTGCCTTTTTAGGACATTTCTAAGCGATAAACTGTGTCAAAGCACCATAACTGCACCGGCTGCTGAATATGCAGGTGATGAATTATTTTCCATAATCATTTCCAAGCTGGGCAAGATTTGCAGCATGAATTACTCCTTAGAGAAGAAGTCTAACGCTCTTTGCAAATCTTGTGTTTTGATAATGATATGGAGCCTTCTACTTGGTAGAGCCCCAACTGTTCGAAGTGTTCTGAAAGAGCCTAAGAGACAGTGTCTCCTTCCCCACCCTCCTAAAACCCGAATTCCAGGTTCTGCAGTTCTGCTGCAGGAATGCGATTACCACATGTAATGGTGGCAGCGGTGTCTAAACGCCCCAGGCTTCGGGGCTGCATCGCTCTTCCCAGGGTGAAAATCAAAGGGTTGGTCTGGGTCACTCCAAATTCAGAGGCTACAGACAGGGAGAAGGATAATTACTGATTGTCTGTGGATCCAGATGACCTGGTAGCCTCAATCAGGATTAGAGAGTTCCCCTACAGCAGAGGAAGAGCTACCAGAGACACTTCTAGGAGGTCATAAGGCTGTTGTTTGTTTTTGAAAAGCCAAGCAATGATGCTAACCTGAGGCATGCCTGAGCCAAAGCTCAGGGGATTTCCACATCCAAACAGTGGGATGCTCCAATGTTTCTCTGCAGCTACTTCAAAAAAAACCTCCACACAACAAACGTACCCGGTGAGATCGCGTTACCCAACGCGCAGCAGTAAACGGGGCCTCCTGCACTGTTCAGGTTAGCGATACCAGGGTTAGCTGGAACACACGCAGCCAGAAATTGTCCTGAGCCCCCAAATTGTCCTGAGCCCCCACAAAGGAGGCACAGGACTGGAGCCGGGCGAGCTCCTCGCTACAACCAGCAGCAAGTCCCGTATTTACAAAACAGGGCACAACACCCCATGAGACTTCAGGGTTTAACTCAAACAGTATTTCCTTTTTTTAATTTTATTTTTCCCCATGGAGCTTCTCTCTTTGGGAGACCTCTGGTTCTTTTCTTTAATTCTTCCTTGCTTTAAAAAAGTCCTCTGCCTTCCCCGTTACCCAGCCCCGCTCAGCCGGGCGATGGGGGAAGAGCAAAGCAGGGGGGTACCGCTGTGCTGAGCCCTATCCCCAGCTGTCAGCGGCACGTTGAAAGCATCTTTGTGTAAAACACTGTTTTGCAAATACTTGAGCACTACAAAGCAGACATGAATGCCAAAATCACGTTGCTGATACACACGAGGTTTAAGTGAGCCCCTTCTCTGAGAGCGGCACGCAAGTCCCTGGCCCATGACGGGGGGGATTACACAAACTTCCCCACGCAGGGGAAAAGCCCGAGACCGGCGAGCAGAACAACCACCGCTTCTTCCGAGCGGCCACCTACCCCAGGCCCCGCCGTCGCTGTCACGAGGCGGCCGTGCCACGAGCCTCCGATGCCAAGCCCCCCACCCCAACAGGCGTTCGGCTGAAAAGTACACAACCTCACCCTCATTTCGTTTGATTGCTTGGCAGTAATCGTTGAGGAAGTGGTTTGGAAGGGCATAATCGTAGCAAAACACAGTCGGAACAAAGTTCTCGGCCATTTTCCTCCTCCAAACACTCCTTGCCCCTGCGTAATGCCCTCACCCCACTGCAGCCACACAGCTCCACTTGTTTGCAACCACGGAATTAGCTTGCTTGAATAACACAATTTTAAAAACACTAGTAAAACACCCGCTATATTAAAAACACCATACAAAAAAAACTGAACTGCAAGACCAGTTTTTTTTGCAGAAACTTAAAAAAACAAATCTTGTTCTTTAAAAATATACACGTAAGGTTTCCTACAGGAATTAACGTGTCACCTGCACACCAGTAAACCGAAATCCCGATTATCTGTGGAAACCCCGGCTGCCAGCAGAGGGTCCCTCTGCCGCAGCCATCCCCCGGGACCGTGTGTCCCCCCCCCCCCGCCGCGTCCCAGCACCCCGTGGGGGTACCCAGAAGGCGAGGCTCAGCAGCAGCAGCACGGTCTTGGAGGTGATCACGCCGCAGTCCATGCCGTGGGGCCGAGGGAGCTGCTCTGGGGCGGGCAGGGAAGGGAAGGGGCCCCGGTCCTGCGTGGGGCCGCCCCCGGGCCCGCCCCGTCCCTTCCCCCCCACGGGGCAGCCCTTCCCCAGCCGCCCAAGCCAGGGGGTTGGGAACAAATGTCAAAGCAGAGTGGTGTTGGCTTCAGCGTGGGCTGGTTTGGGGTTTGTTTTTTTTCCTCTCACTTCTGCAACTTTCCAGCTGAGTTAAACTGAGCTTTTGGGAAAAGCTCGCGCTGCGGTTGAAAGGTTTCCCTCAAATCTGCCTTCAGGGATTACCAGCCCGCAGCTGAGCGTCTCCCTGCGTCCACTGCCTCTCCACCATTCTGGTTTGGCACCCCGTCATGCCCATCTTCCTAGTCACAGCATCACAGAAAGCTTTGGGTGGGAAGGGTCCTTTAGAGGCCGTCTGGTCCAACCCCCCTGCAACGAGCAGGGACATCTTCACCCAGATCAGGTTGCTCAGAGCCCCGTCCAACCTGGCCTGCGATGTTTCCAGGGATGGGACATCTCCAACCTCTCTGGGCAACCTCTGCCAGTGCCTCACCACTCTCATCTTAAAAAATTTCTTCCGTATATCCAGCCTAAATCTCCCTTCTTTTAGTTTAAAACCATCACCCCTTGTCCTATTGCAACAAGCCCCGCTGAAAATATTTTCCCCATCTTTCTTATAGGTCCCCTTCAGATACCAGCAGGCCGCTCGAAGGTCTCCCCGCAGCCTTCTCCTCTCCAGGTGGAACAGCCCCAGCTCTCCCAGCCTTTCCTCCCAGCAGAGGTGGAATACACAGCTCCAGCGGAGGTTTGGACACTCAACCACATGGCCTAAACACTGAAACACAAAGCTGAGCAGCCCCAGGGAGAAGGATCTGAATCTGGGAACTGCAGAGGGCTGCAAGTGTCGCTTTATTTCCACCAGCTGAGCCTCGTGCTTTTAAAAACAAGCCGAAGGTATAGGGCTGGCAGCCAGGGGTTTGTTTCGGGAAGCAGACCTCTGGCAGCCTGAACTGGGCTGAACCCAACTCTCCGCCGGGCCGCATGATGCAGCAAGTTTCCCATCTTTGCCCCTTCCCGGCAAAAATCGATGTGATCCAGTTTCCTTCGGGGAATATGGATTTCAGAGGGGTTGTGCTGAACTAGTTCTCCAGTCAGAAATCATGGAAAGGGAGATCACAGACAGTCTCTGCCCACAGCCCGTGAATTTAAGCCGCAGCTGCTTTGAAAAGCAGCAGAAGAGACTGCGCTGGCTGCCAGAATCACAGAAATCCCCACACAGAAAGCCGATCTCCAAAATTTAATTCATTTAAGAGTAAAGCTCAGCACAAAGTCAGACCTTGAATACTGCTGACAGAGCTCCTCCTGCCAGCAAGTCTGTCTTTGCCACGATAATTTCTATTACAGCAATAAATATTTACAGAGTGTATAATTGTGGAGAATTTTTTAATTTTAAAAAATTCAGCATTTTCACTTTTCCTTGCAGCATGGCCGGCTGAGGTGTTAATAAGGAAAGGAAATCACCTGGAAACCATTTATCTTCATAATGTTGGGGGAATGACTGGTAATCTGGGGGAAATACTTTGAATTAGAATGAAAGGGCAAATTCTGAAGTTTCATTTGAAATGAAATCTAAAGGAATTAAAAAAAAAAAACACCAAAGAAACTACCTTGCCAACCAAACCCCATCTTTCTTTAATATCAAAATATTGCTTCCATTTCTGTCACTTGTTAGTTCTCTATTTTATTTAAAAATAAAACAAAGGTAGTTTCACAATGAGAACAAAATGTTGTTAATCAAAATGTTACCACCTGTATGCTGTTTCTTTCAAAGCAAAATGTTACTAAAATCAAGGATAGTTGATTTTTTATTAAAGGTGGCCTAGAAAGTAACTTGCCAGAATAAGGATGTGCCTGTGGAGACATATCCCAGCTGTCTCGGACAGCCCCAGTAACGATTTTCCCCACTATACTCCGCCAATTTAAGTCTTAAAATCAAGAGATTCCTGTGGAACACGAGATTTTAAAAAAGCAGTAAACTGGAAATTTCACAGTCAGCTTCGGAAAGGAGTGGGGGGAAAAAAGGGAAATTAAAAGTATCTAACATGATAACAGAAAGGAGGCTTGGTTTGCAGAGCCGCTCTCTGCCTTGGGACCTTTTGCCCTGGATCAACTGGGTGGGTTGGTTTGGTTTAAGTCTGAAACTGGTTTAGGAAATGTGTTAGGAAAACAACAGGTTTCCCACTGATTGATTTATTGCATGTTTTGCAACATGTAAGTTCAACATTTTGCTCTGGAAGCTGTAACGTTTGGTAGGAAAAGGATATTTACTTTCTGCCTTATCCACCAGGCATTGACCACATAAAGACAAAAATTCCCTTCTGCACATCAGACCGTGTATCTGAAAATATCTCTTTTTAGTTTTCCTCCCACTAGACGGAACAACTTGCCAGCTCAGGTGCTTTCCACGTCTGATTCTCTCCCATCGTGCCCCTTTTTTTCTTGAAGTGCCTAAAAACGGGGAGCACGCTCCCCAAGGATTTAGTCGTGCCAAAGAGGACACTGGAACCCTCTGGCTTCTTCTGCAGCACCGTGATGTTGCTGACTCACTTCCAGCTTGTGACCATCTATCGCTCCAGATCTATTTCTGCCGAAGGAACCGCTTCCGAGCCAGCTGCTCCCCATCCACTTCTCCCGATTATTCTTGCCCCGGTGGGCGACTCTGCCCCTGCCCTTCCTGTGCCACATCTGAATTTTCAGTCATCGTTTGGAAACTCTGTTCCTGCCTCAGTCCTAGCCATCACCACCTCCACGTGCTCCCCGGATTTAAATTCTCTATTCTCTCGTACAGGTTATTACCAAAATTAAAACCTACAAGAGGCGGGTGCAGAGCCCAGGTGACAGGAAACCACAGGTGACTGTCCCTGGGCCAGGGATCGCTCCCAATGGGCAGCAGAGATGAAGCTGCTGTGGGGTGTGGGGAGCTGTTAAAGGCCTTATCATATGATATTTATTGCTTCTTTCCCCACAAGGCTGGTACCTGTCACAGAAGGAAATGAGATTAAAGTGAAACCGTTTGTCCTTGGCAAATCTACGGTGGCTGGTCTTCATCTCCATATTTTCTTCTTACTTGCTTACAAATGATTTCCCAATTATTTATTCCATGGTCTCTCTGATGTTGTTTTTCAGAAATTACGTTAACTGGCTTGTAACATCCAAGCCCCTTGTTGTTTTTTTTTTTTTAAATAGAGATTATATTCCCCCTTTCTCAGCCTGCCAGTACCTTGCCTCCCTCCCAATATCCTCACTGCAAACAGCTCTGAGATGGCTGAAAACACTTTTAAAGTTCTCTAAGATGAAGCCCATCACACAAGGTTCATTTGAGAACCATCAGTTAAGAAGATATAAACAATATAAAACCTCTGTGTAACCTGTCCTTTCCTCATACTCCCATTGACTCTAACCCTTTATCCCTGCTTTCTGCTCTGCCAGCGGCCGATTGTGCCAGAGATTTTGGTGACCCGTTGTGCAACGGGGACAGAAAATCGGTCTCCTGTGGCTGGCATGTGAGGATGACGCACAAGCGCCTTTCATAGTACATGATCTTATTTCTCAGAATTGTTCGGATCGCTGGAAAATACTCCTGCAAAAATAATCCGAAGGAAAGTTTATAGTCAGCAGAGATAGCTTTTTAGCTAAAAACAGTGAAATAATCTTATATGGAGATCACAAAATCAGCAAAAAGTGAAGTCTGAAAAACTCGAAACTCAAACACTTTCCATTCCTCTTTAAATACTCCAGCTGAGTCACACTCAGTTCTTGTCCCAGTCGAGAAAAAAAGTGTTTCCCAGCAACAAATATTCACGCTTTCTCATTTTTACACTGGGTAAATTGTTCCTGCCCGGAGTTTAATCAGGAAGGCAAGGACTCTACGTGGCTCTCCATCCCCCGCTGCGGCAGCTGTGTTCAACGGAGCATTCACATGCAACATTTTGCAGTTTAGACCTTGCCACAGCGCTAGACATAGAATTTTGATTTCTACCACGCTTCGGTACTCTGCTGAGCAGGTACTATAGATAACCCTGCACCCACCCCGAAGCTGTCACTGCAGTGATTTCAAGCCTCGTGCTCTGCTATGCTCCATCAACCCCGATTTGCTGGGCGGGGAATTTTGACCACACCACCGGTTTTAGCCCACTTGCCGATGTGGTGACTGAGGACAGCCAGGTAGGACGCAGGCAATGAAACCCTGAAAGATGCGTGGTTAGCTTTTCTGTGATATCTCGTTGCAGTTACAAGATACAGCTAACGCAACTCAAAGATGTTCTGGTCTCTGGATCCCAGTGGCAGCAGTGAAAGGTTGGCACCTAAAACCACATGAGGCTCGGGGGCTGTGTGCAGCACAGGACTTAAACCAGTAGCTCTAGAGGGACAGGAATACTGGCAGCGCTGGGTACCGGCAAGCCCAGGCAGCAGGACAGAGTCTTCTCCCAGTGAAACCTGGAGCATGCAGGGGGAAGGAGAAGTTTTCTGAGGAGAGAGCTTGAGGCAGGGAGATAGGGCAGGACCACAGCATCACAGCATCACAGAATCACAGAATAGTAGGGGTTGGAAGGGACCTCTGTGGGTCATCTAGTCCAACCCCCCTGCCGAAGCAGGGTCACCCAGAGCAGGCTGCACAGGATCTTGTCCAGGCGGGGCTTGAATATCTCCAGAGAAGGAGACTCCACAAACTCCCTGGGCAGCCTGGGCCAGTGCTCCGTCACCCTCAGAGGGAAGAAGTTCCTCCTCATGTTCAGACGGAACTTCCTGTGCCTCAGTTTGTGCCCGTTGCCCCTTGTCCTGTCGCTGGGCACCACTGGAAAGAGCTTGGCCCCATCCTCCTGACACCCACCCTTCAGATATTTGTAGGCATTTCTAAGGTCCCCTCGCAGCCTTCTCTTCTTCAGGCTGAACAAGCCCAGTTCCCTCAACCTCTCCTCGTAGGGGAGATGCTCCAGTCCCCTCACCATCCTCGTAGCCCTCCGCTGGACTCTCTCCAGTAGCTCCTCATCTTTCTTGAACTGGGGAGCCCAGAACTGGACACAGTACTCCAGATGAGGCCTCACCAGGGCAGTGTAGAGGGGAAGGAGAACCTCCCTCGTCCTGCTGGCCACACTCTTCTTGATGCACCCCAGGATCCCACTGGCTTTCTTGGCAGCCAGGGCACACTGCTGGCTCATAGTTAACCTGTCGTCCACTAGGACACCCAGGTCCCTCTCCACAGAGCTGCTCTCCAGCAGGTCCACCCCAAGCCTGTACTGGTGCATGAGGTTGTTCCTCCCCAGGTGCAGGACCCTGCACTTGCCCTTGTTGAACCTCATCAGGTTCCTCTCTGCCCAGCTTTCCAGCCTATCCAGGTCACGCTGAATGGCAGCACAGCCTTCTGGTGTATCTACCACACCTCCCAGTTTGGTGTCGTCAGCAAACCTGCTGAGGGTACATTCTAACTCTTCATCCAGCAGTTTTCCAGAAATAACTGCAGTTTTAATGGCTGGATCCACCAAACTGTGTAAATCTGCTTCCGGGTCAGCCCAGAGATACACTGTCATGTTCATGATGATCTCAGTGGACGACAGGTTAACCATGAGCCAGCAGTGTGCCCTGGCTGCCAAGAAGGCCAATGGGATTCTGGGGTGCATTAGGAGGAGTGTGGCCAGCAGGTCGAGGGAGGTTCTCCTTCCCCTCTACTCTGCCCTAGTGAGGCCCCATCTGCAGTACTCTGTCCAGTTCTGGGCTCCCCAGTTCAAGAAAGATGAGGAGCTACTGGAGAGAGTCCAGCAGAGGGCTACGAGGATGGTGAGAGGACTGGAGCATCTCTCCTACGAGGAGAGGCTGAGGGAGCTGGGCTTGTTCAGCCTGGAGAAGAGAAGGCTGAGAGGGGACCTAATATATACTTACAAATATCTGCAGGGTGGGTGTCAGGAGGATGGGGCCAGACTCTTTCCAGTGGTGCCCAGCAACAGCACAAGGGGCAATGGGCACAAACTGAAGCACAGGAAGTTCCATCTGAACATGAGGAAGAACTTCTTCCCTCTGAGGGTGACGGAGCCCTGGCCCAGGCTGCCCAGGGAGGTTGTGGAGTCTCCTTCTCTGGAGATATCCAAGCCCCGCCTGGACGCGGTGCTGTGCAGCCTGCTCTGGGTGACCCTGCTTGGGCAGGGGGTTGGGCTGGGTGACCCACAGAGGTCCCTGCCAACCCCGAACATTCTGCGATTCTGTGATCTTCTCACGCTGGGATTATTCAACCTTCCTTCATGCTTTGCTCCCTTTTTGTGGTTAGTCTTTGCTCTTTCAAGGCTGAGAGAAAGAAAGGAGAATAACATCTTCTCTACTTACCCATGGGCGTGGAGAGAGGAGAGCAGCTGATCTTCTCTTCCCATTCCCTCCGCTGTGCGGGTCAGGGGTATAAAAGAGCATTTGTCTGATGGCGCCTGGCTCAGACGTGCTCAGGGAAGAACTCTGATCTTTGCACTTCTACACTTAAACCACAATGACCAAGCATGACCCGTGCACACCAAACGTAGACCTGTCCCATCAGCTGCCTCCTTTATTCACTCAGAAAGTTCACAGATCTCTTTTCAGCTCCTAATATTTGAAAGCTGACCAGCGACTCCTGGGCTCCAACTCCAAATTCCTCAGCCCGCACACGAAGCTCAGGGTTGATTAAACATGAAGAATTACTGATCTCCAAACGATGCACCAACACTAGCAGCTTGTCTCTTGCTGCCATGCAGTTCCTTGGGGAGACGCACGGCTGCAACAGAAACACGAGCTTTATTATAGATAACCCCAGAGAATGCCAATAGTCAATGCTGCTTACAGCTGGGCGATGAAACATCTGCAGGACTCTGGCTTCAGAACGTACCAGCAGCACAAATTCAAATTAATCACGAAGGTGAGAGATGAGAGCCAAGATGTGAGGCTGCTTTGTCCAGGGAAACCACGCATTCCTGCCGCAGCTGGGGCTGCGTGGCTCTGCACCAAGACATGTGGTGCCGGCTGGCAGGTACTGGCTGTGACACACAGCTTAAGGAAAGGCTTTAACTTGTATTTTTAACGTATGTTAGTCTAAGTTCTGAGCTCTGCTACTTATGTCACTGGAGACATGTTTGTGTGACTCTCCTACCCTTATTCCTGACTCAGCCAGTCATGTGTTCATGAGCAAACAGAAAATCCTTTCAAAAAATGAATAAAAATACCCCAAAGACATAAAAAACAGGAGTTATGATTTTCCTAAGCAAGTATTTTGAAGACTGCCTGAAGGTGCTGGTAGAAGGATTAGAAGGGAGCATGACCGGAGGAACATGAGACGGTCTGGAGTGTGACCGGTGAAGAAATCCCAGGGGAATTCAGAACCAGAGAGGAACAGGCAACGTCTCAGAGCCCCAGCCTGGGAAGCCCAGGGCCATCTGCAGGGGAAGGAGGACTTTTGGTCCTGTACAAGGAAAGGACCTGGAGTGCCCCAGTGCTGGCTCATGCAGCCACCACAATCCCACACAAAAGGAACAGGCAGCCACTGTAGGGAAGGTTTTGTCTTTTATGAGGGGCGGGGATGACTTTGGTTCCCTTAAATCGAGTTAATTTTTCTTCTAGAGGAAGAAGTAAAAGGCTTCTTTTGTACAAAGGGGGAATTGTTGCATCAGTTGATGTCAATCAACTTCTTACGCTTCCCTGAAGAGCAGAAAGGCCCTACTGTCCTTCACGGATTTTCCCATGACAGATTTTCTTCTTCAAAAACGGCTCTGGTTTGCCGAGCTGCTCTAACGCATCACGTGGTGCCGTCCTTCCCTCCACTTGTGCCAACGTTAGCGTTCTTGCAGCTGAGCCCCGGCAGACCAAGCCTGAGGAACCACATCATCCCGTTACTGGGGTTTAGCTACACGAGCCGCATCTTTGTGCTGATCTGTCTGAGCGGCGAGACGAAGGAGGGGCGACTCCATCCCTTTTTGGGGCTGGCTGCATTCTGCTTCAAGCGGTTGAAAACCTCGGCCCGCATCTAAAGCTCTGGCTTTCGTGCAGTTGTTGACACATGAGTGTCAAACAGGGCTTTTTCCTGGAAAGTTCTGTGGCTGTTCCTTACAGAGAGGCTCTAGGCAGGAGAATCCAAGCCAGCAAACCCAGGCCAGACCACATGCTATATATATCCTACATATATCTCCCCTGTGAGGAAACCCTGGAGAACAACGCAGCACCCAGGATCCCCTTGGGCACGTAAGTTAAGGAAAATCTGTTTTTTTCATCTAACATTAATGTAAAACAAGCTCAAAGTCACAAGACATCCATCATGCCTTTGGACTAAAATTAGCTTTTTCAGGAGGAAATATTTTCAAAGCTGGTGGAGTGACTTCACAAAAAAAAAACACATTAATAGGGAGACTGGAGGATCCACATACTCCTGTGTTTTTTTTAGATTTCAAACACATGGAAGTGCTGCACATTTGTACACTGTCTATATTTATTTATTACACATCAAACTGCTCCGTGGTTTTCTGTAAATGTTAAGACTAAGGCAATATTTCCCATTAAACACTCCATAAAATACAGGCAAAACCATCCTACACCAAGAAATTCAGCCCTCCCAACATCTAAATACGAGAGTTTTCAGGGAGGAAAGCCACAGTTCCCTGCTTCAAAGCTGTTTCCCTCCCCTGAATGTCTCAAAGACTAAGTCGCAATAGGATGACAGGGTAAGTCGCGACTGAAATCAGCTCAAGAGATTCCAGTGCAAGCACGACCGTGGTGGCAGAACACACGCTCCAGTGTGTAAATTCTGTGTTTTATACAGCTTGATCGTGCAAGGATCCCATCACTGATACCTGCCGTAACCGCACTGCAGATTGCAACGGAATGAGGACAAGCTTAACGGTCAACTTTAAACACTGACCTTTCTTCCTTTGGGTATTTTTTCAACTTATCAGCCAAGTCCTGATTATCTGCAGGAAAGCAAAGTTCTTGGCAGTACCTGTGTTTCTTGGCGTCAGCGCTTCACCAACAGCTCTCTCCCGTGACTTCTCTGTGGGCGATGAACTTGAAGCAAGCGCTGATCTGCAGCCAAGGTTTTTTTTATTTCCCGTTTCCCTCGGCCGCGGGCAGCCCCGGAGCCTGCCCATCGCAGGACACGCACCTCAGGAGGCCTCTACCAGCGGCCTGCCCGCCCTCACCCGGGAGCTGCGGGGTTCACGCAGCCGCCCTCCCCCTGCGGGCGCAGGGAACCCCTTCCCGCCATTGGAACTCGGCTCTTCCCTTCGGGCGCTTTGCTCAACTCGAAACCTTTTCGCTCCTGCACCCACCCGCGCTCCCGCTATAGACGTCCCTCACGGCGAGGGAACGGCAGGCTAAACGAGCGGCACCGCGGATGCGCGGCAGGGCCCCCCCGTGCTCGGTCACCCTCGGAGGGCCCACACGGCTTCCCCGCGGTGGCTGCGGCCCGGCAGCGCAGGAGTAGGAGGCCGTGGCCGCCTCAGGCCGCCATGACAGCCCCCCCCTGCCCCCTCAGCCCGCCCGGCAGGCTGCGCCCGGCGTCGTGAGGTCACTTCCGGCGCTGCGCGTTGCTATAGCGACGGGAGGCGCGTCCGGCCTGGGCCATGGAGGAGAGGTGGCGGCGGCGGCACCGGGAGGTGACCGGGCCCTTCCCGCACTCCCTGGCGCTGGTGAGGGGCCCTTGGGCGGGGCAGGGCCCGCTGGGAGGCGGCGGAGCGGTGCGGGGCTGCCGGGGGGGACCGGGACCGTGAGGGCCGCAAGCTGGTCGGTAGGCGGGCAAGGCTGCTCCGGATTTACCTCTGGTTACCCTGAGCCCTCATCATTTGGTGTTATGGGCTTATCTGGTCATGTGTCCAACTAAATAAAACCCAGCGATGCCGTGAAAAGCCGGAGTTGAAGACTCAGTAGTCAGCAGACTATTGAGCAGGGATTCTTCATTGCGGCGCTGGGCACACGGGGGATCTCTCCTCCAAACGTGCGCGCCAGACACCCTGTCATTTCAGCTTAAATACAATCACAATACACAATATTTATTGTATTTCCACGAAATGCTTAGCATATTCATGACTCTTCCAATAAATAATTAGCATATGCTAATATCTTCCACGCATGTCTGGTGGTCTTTGGGGGTCTCAAGATGAAGGCTTATACTCCTCGTCACAGTGTCCACTGGTTGACCTTTGTTTCTGCACAAACTCAGTTCTAAGATCACGCGTACCGTGTCCTTCCAGGTTGTTTTGCTCTGGTCTTGTTGCCCTCGTGGTGCCTCTTTATCTCTGTAGCTCAGTGCATCTGCCCTCCCAAGGCCGAGCTGTCCTAATAACGTTATTTAGGAGTCTCTCTATCTTAGAGCTTTCTTATCCCTCCCCAAAACAGCAAGTGAAGTTTGTCTAAGTAGCGTTATTGAGGAGCCTCTTTATCTTGGCACTTTCCTGTCTTCTCAAAACAGCAAGGATCTCCTTTAGTTTAATTAGAATCACTCTAGTAAGTGGAAATTTTACGTTTACGGGTATCACCAGAGTAACTGATTGTGTTTTCACCACTGATACGCTTTCTCTTACAGAGAGCCAAGCCTGCGAAAGAGCAAACAAGTGAGAACTTTCTCTTGTCCTGCAGACGGAAAGAGAAGGAACTCCTTGAGCATGCTGATTCCTTAAAGCTCTACAAACGGCACCGCAGCATCCACGAGTGGCAGCAGCGCAACGAGCAGAGATGGCTGCACGGCGCTGTGCAGAGAAAGGTGGAGGCGACAATGCAGGAGTATCTGGCATGGACTCATGAGAGGCGAGAGAGGTAGCAGACAAGCAGCGAATACCAATATCTGCCCTCCTATTTTCAACTTAACTGTGTACTTAGAGGAGTGACTACAGGGAGGAACTCTCAGTAGAGCTCAGCATTGTGTGTTACACTGTGCGTTGGGGCATGGTATTCGTTATTCATCATGACAGAAAGAATAGGTGTGCTTAACTAGCAGTCAGGCAGCACCGTAGAGCAGACAGTAGCTATTGGGCTCTCGTTACTGGTACTGGTCATGGAGCCAATCACTATTCAAACACAGTAACTGGTTTAGGTGGCATTTAGAGCCTTGTCTGCCAAATGCCATGATAAAAGTATAAGATAGCGCTTTTGTTGCTGGAGAAGGACATTTTAAAGAGGATGAAGAGTACTTTAGTCGAAGTGTCAGAAGCTCTGATTGTTCGGTGTAACTGAGGGATGGTCGCTACCTCATTAAGTTAATGTTTAGGTCCTACACGTAATACTTTGCAACACAGGCAGTTGAAAGAAGTGAAAATTTGTCAGAAGTCTGTCCGAAATAATAAAGGTGAGGCATATTCCTGGCTTGTAAACAACAGAATGGTGCTGTGCTGATCTTGGAAAAAAGCTGTATGGTTGAATTTTTTCAGTTACTCTTTCATGTTAAGTGACTTTGGAGCTGTGAAGGTCATCAGTTTGGCATCCTGGTCCGATGTGTCTTCGTAGGAATTGTACACCAATTGCACAGAATCACTGTTGTTGGAAGGAACCTCCTGATGCCACCTAGTTCAAGCCCCTTGCCCAAGCGCAGTCATCTAGAGCAGGTTGCCCAGGACTCTGTCAAGTTTAGCTTATCTCCCCACATGGAGACTCCACCACCTTTGTGGGCAACCTGTTTTAGTATTTCACCATCCTCAGAGTGGGGAGAAAAAAGTGTTTTCTTGTGTTCAGGTGGAATTTCACATGGTTTAATTTGTGCCTGTTGCCCTTCGTCTTGTCACTGGGCACTGCTGAGGAGAAGCTGTCTCCCTTTTCTGCATTCCCTCCCTTCAGGTGTTTCTATACGTTGGTAAGATCCCCCTGAACCTTCTCTTCTCCAGGCTGAGCAGTCTCAGCTCTCTCAGGAGAAAGAGATCTTTAGGAGAGATGCTCCAGTCCCTTAATCGTCTTAGTGACCCTTTTCTGGGCTCGCTCCACAAAGTCTGTACGTTTCTTGTGCTGGGGAGCCCAGAACTGGTCCCAGCACTGCAGATAAGCTCTGATCAGTGCTGAGCGGAAGGATCACCTCACTGATCTGCCAGCAGTGCTCCTCGTGCAGCCCAAGATGCTGCTGGGCTGCTTTGCCGCAAGGGCGCGTTGTTGGCTTGTTGTCTGCCAGAAACCCCAGGTCCCTTTCTGCAGAGCCACTTCCCACCCAGGCAGCCGGCAGCGTGTGCCGATACGTGGGCTTCTTCCTCCCCAGGTGCGGGATTTTTGTTGGACTTCATGGGGTTTGCTTTTATTCAGCTGCGTAAGATCCCCGTGGTGTCTTTGCAGGGAGATTGGGCTCGGTACGTGGTGAAGAGAGTGCAATCCAGTTTCCAGAATTAGCAGGTCTTTGGCTTTGCTGCTGTTAACTCCCACCGGCAGTGCCAGCGTAGGTCCATGGCACTGTTGCTCACGCAGTATCAGGGGCGTCCCGTTGTGTAAAAGTGAGAGCGATTATCCAGAGGCTGCTGTGGCATTCGGGCTGGAATTAGTGAGTTTCTGGATTCCTTAGCCCCAGGTTTCTTACTGCTAGGATAACTAAAAAGGTAAATTGTGGCATGTACAAAAATTGGTGATTTGACACAATTTTCTCATCAAAGATCTTTCAGGATTAAGTGGTTTATGGAGTGATGCTAAAATAACAGAAGGTAGCTTGAGAGGAGATACAATTATAGATGCTTAGGGAAGGGTGGTAAATACCAGGGAGGGATTATGCTGAAGGATAACATTAGTATAAGATGAAATTGATATGAACCGGCAACAAATGGAGTCTGGAAATTAGAAGAATTTGTTTAATGGGGGATTAAAGTTGTAAAGTAGTGTTGGAAATGGGTTTGTAAGGTAAACAGCTTAAATTCTGCCAGGACACAGTCTCTCATGTTGTGCTGTAAGAGCCCCTCCATGGGTGCAACAGGAGCGATCCCCGAGTTAAAATCTGATGTTCCCTTCTTTGGCATTTGCAAGAAGTGTTGAAAAGGAGCCCACTGCCCGTTTTACGCTCACAACAAATAAACTAGAACTTTATAATTCAACAGAAGGATTGTTTTAGTTTTTATTTGAATGTTTTCATTACAGGCTGCGTGAGCTTCTGGAGGCAGAGGAAAGTAGGTACTTCGCTGAGATGGAGGCACTTGAAGAAACGGTACTGGGGAAAAAAGAGAGAATGAGGGAGCAAGCAAAATTACTGAGAGAGAAGAGAGAGAAAGAAAGACAACAACTGGTGGCTGAAAAACGAGAGCAGCAATTCAGGTACCGCCATAAAAATAGCTTGTAAAAGAGAATTTGCATTAAGTAAATACAAAGAGGTGATTTAACAAGAAGGTGACGATAATAAACTGAGGAAGGAAAGATGAATGTGATTGAAATGATAAAACAAAAAGAAATAAGGTGGTTTGGATAGAGGTGTGTGAGCTTTGCCAGAAGTTGAAAGGCCTCAGCTATGCTGCATGCAGTGGAGCAGAGTGTAGTCTTTTTTCTGACTTCCGATGAAGGGGTGCAGCCTCTAAATACCACGGATCCAACTTTGCAATGCTGTGATGATGTTCAGCAAAGCGTGTGAGAAAAAATTTTCACTGATCGAGGTGAAGGCAACAGGTACAGAGAACTGTCCTGTCTCCATTATTTGACTAAAGTGTGGAGATACCATGAAAACATTGTGTAGTGCTAAACTCCTCATCCTGCATGAGCATCCCTGCGCTTTCATCTGCCGAGCCAGCTGTTTTGGTAATTCTTTGCTCTGGCATATAGTTCTATTTCAGCTTTCTATTACGAGAGTGAAAAGCATTCATGGAAGGTTAATTTGGCCTAAATGATACTTATTTAGCTAATACATCGAAGGTGCTTGGAAAGTGAAGGTTGTCCAGAAAGACAGTGTTTTTATTTATTGCATACTTTTCCAAGAGTACCAGCCGAAGCTAAGGTTTTGATGCAGCCTGAAGTTCTGTGCCGAGTCTTCCTGGATGCTGAGCTTGGCAGCATCTTTTGAAGTCATTCAGATTTGCAGGTGCTTATCAGGCCCTGAGGCCCTGGCATGAAATCTGACTTGTTCAACTCTTGGAAATCTGGTTTTCTGAGGAACGGATGAAAATAATGTTAATGTAATTTAATTGTAATCATTTGAAGTGTCTCTTGCCAGTCTCCCACAGTGCTATGGAAATCCACAGTGCTTGTTTCTCAGTGTGCAGAGGCTGGGGATAAAAATCAACACTTCATTTCACTTGTGCATAAGCTCTAATTAACTAATTTCACACATAAATGTTGATGTCTTCAGTGTGGTGTTTATTGACGGAGACGGGTGTTGAGGCAGTGTCCGGACCTCTAAATTCACATGCTAGCTTTCAAATATGGCCCTGGCCATTTACAGTTCCTAGTTTGTTCTCTACCTATCACACAAAGCAGTTGAAATTAATTTTTAAAATTGTTTAGAAGAGATGCTTCGGTGTGCCTTTTACTTCGTACTTGTAGCTTGTCTTGCATACCGAGGAGAAGGGATTCAGCTTGCGATTTGGACACCTAAAGGCTTATCTTGATATTCGCTGGGAGTCTGAAATTCTGTTCTGCTTAGATCTTCACTGACATCAGGACAGTTAAAGGAAACTAATGCCCTCCTGAAGTAGGTATGTACTGTTCTGCCAGCTGAACTGCACTATAGCCTCCACTGACTGCATTGATTAGGTTCCTGTTGACTAGAATGGGAATTTAGCTCGCGCATAGATTTCAGTTTCAGATGTCTAATTTTAGATATTTTAATTACAAAATGAATTCTACCAGTGAATCTCATCATCTGGTGATACATACTTGGACTTTGATGCTGCAGTTGCCTGTCTAATGTCTCAGGTCCTCTTTCTTCCCCGTACAACTCTATTGATATGTGATAGATATATATATATATATATATAGTTCGCTCACTATCATGGGATCACTCCCATCATCCTTCTGCGTTTCCCAGTCTGCTCTAGGCAATATTTGTACCACATAGTATCCCATTAAAAAGTGTTACTGGAGCTTTACTGGTGGCATTCTGCTGGCTGCAGTATTTAAGAGAATTAAGAGGCAGTGAAATCATCTTCACAGCTGTTGTGAGTGGCAATCTCTGAGTATCTTTGCAAATGAATCTTCATCCTACAGTGCGCAGAACCCTTGTCTTTGACTGTCCTCATGTAATGGAAATATATTATCATAGTCAGTTCCTCACTCCATTACTGTAGCTCTGTCTCTTTCTGCTTTTGAATTCAGGACCCTATTGAAAAAAACAACTTTAATAACAGCAGATGGCAGCAGTTCAACTGTCTGTTGCTCTCTCCTTCACAAGCCAGACAGCTTTTTTCATGTATATGCTTAATGATATTTCAAAATCCTTTCTTCTCTGTCCTTTTCCAATGAGAAAGGAAGTTTCTACTGTGGTGATCAATTCTGATGAATTAGTAACTTCTAATATCTGAATCTGCATGTATTTGTCTTCTGTCAATAGCTCCAAATCTGTGTTTCCCCCACTGTTAGCTGTTACTCTACCTCCTAAACCATCCTGGTCCATGCAGAGATCTGGGAGAAGGCTTTGCTGCTCCAGAGACCAACACTTACTGAAGTTCCACAGCCAGAAATCTGTAATCATGTTACAAGCTGTGCTCTAGGGCAGCCGTCTCCAAACCTCCTTGACTGCGCACCCCTATCAGTAAAAAAAACTTCTTGGCACTCACCCCCAATATGTATACTTATAAATAATATACTTATACTACTGTATTAGTATATTGAGTACATTATAAAACACATACAAAAACAGAAATTAAGAAGGTGAGGTAAAGATGAAGTAAACACTGTTTTTATTTGTAATGTTATTAATTAATGGTAAAAGACATATTTTCTTCCCGCACCCCAATGGATTGTCTTGCACACCTCACTTTGGAGACCGTTGCTCGAGGGAGGTCATTTTGGTAACAGGTGGATATCCATATGATTGCCTGTTTCTCTTTGTCTGTGAACTTGCAACTATTCTGAATATATTTCTGAAACCTAATACGGACCTCTTGATATTTCCTTTAACTTTAAGCAAGGCTTACACCTCCCTTGCAGGTGTAGATTCTCAAACCAGAGGCTTGTTTAGCCTGAAGAAGAGAAGGCTGAGAGGGGACCTTAGAAATGCCTCTAAATATCTGCAGGGTGGGTGTCAGGAGGATGGGGCCAAGCTCTTCTCAGTGGTGCCCAGCGACAGGACAAGGGGCAACGGGCACAAACTGAAGCAGAGGAAGTTCCGTCTGAAGATGAGGAAGAACTTCTTCCCTCTGAAGGTGACGGAGCCCTGGCCCAGGCTGCCCAGGGAGGCTGTGGAGTCTCCTTCTCTGGAGATATTCAAGCCCCACCTGGACGCGGTGCTGTGCAGCCTGCTGTGGGTGACCCTGCTTGGGCAGGGGGTTGGGCTGGGTGACCCACAGAGGTCCCTTCCAACCCCGAACATTCTGTAATTTGGTATAGGAGCACCTCCATCATACAGCACTCCAGTCCATTATTCCAGAGTAGTAAAAGGCAGCTATTTTATCAGCCACGTGGGCTGGGTTTGGAGCTGAAGTCTGAGCTTCTTGGCAGTGATGCTAGCCAGGAAGGGTCCTTTGTCTCTTGTGATAGAGGGCACAGTCCTTGGACCACCAATGTCCTGCTGGAATTCATTTTCAGTATTGTGAAGGGCTACAACTTGTATGAAAACATATTCAGGCAGTTTTAGCCTGAAGGCATGTTCATCATTGGTATCTTTAAAGAAAATTGCAGCGTCTTAAAATTTGCATAAAACACACATTGCGTCCTCTTTCTTGTGATAACATCAGAAGCATCCGCACAGAGAATGTTGTTATCACAGCAACTTTGTACTGCAGCCATAAAAAGAATAAATAACTGGGGGGTTGGGGGGGAAACAAAAGCAGTTTATGCCTTTGGGAAGTGGCTACATACAGGCACAATTTTAAAGTTAAGAAGCTTAAGATAGCAAAGTGAGGAAGAAAAACAGCCATCTGGGGGAGCAGATGTTTATAGGTTGCTGTAAAAGCTGCTTTGAAGGAATTATTTTGATGAAATCAAGCAATTACAGGGTTATTTTATATTAAAATTCTAACCAAACCGAACATTTATTTAATGTCTCTTCCCCTCTGAGAATTCAATTACATGCAGATTAATTTATAATAATGAAAAAGAATAACTAATTCTTTATTCATTCACTGCTGAGAGAACTTTGAACCCATTGTGTTAAGGTAATACTGTTGTTTATAATGGTGTAAGATTTCAAGTCGTAATAATGGCAAGTTTCCCTCAGCACATTTGAGAAATATTTTTTTCATGAATACCAATTAGTGCTGTAGTCTGTAACCACCACTAGCTCCTACCCAGGAACTGGAAGATAGAGCCCAGCGTTAGGATGTGAGGAAACCAGCAGTGCCGTAGTGCCTTTGTTGACCTGCTTGAAGGCAGGGGCACCTCTCGGAGTGTGCCGTGGCTCGCAGCGTGCACGTGGCTGCGCTGCTCTCCGCTTTCCTTGGCGGGACAACCAGAGAATGAGTGGTCAGAAGGTTCTGCTCTCATACAGGAAGGTAAAACAGCCATCCCTTCTCACTAGCCTGTGCTGCCATCTGCTCCTTTGTTTCTACATTTCCTCACCCTTGCTTTCTGAAGCTGAGCTAAGGATGGTTCCTCACTCTGGGGACAGTTTCTCCTTTAGAAGATACAAGCCCAGCTCTCAGGCAAAAGCCCAACGTTTGGCTAGAGGATGTAGCATGTCCTAGGACTGGGGGAGAAAAGTGCAAAGTGTGGGAAGTTTTATCTTGCAGAGACTTGACATTGGTGGAAAGGGCAGATTACTGTTGTTTCTTCTCAGTCAGGAACAGTTCAGAGGTTAGAAATGCCTTCTGGATATCAAGCAGAATGAGAATTTTGTTTTCATGGTGTTCTCCCTTTTACTGTTTGTATATAGTGCTTAGCACCTTCTGATGCTGCCTCCATGGCATTAGGTGTTTAAACAGAGGATGAAGAGAGTAGATGCCCCCAGCGCCAGAAGCTTACAGCTGAAATGTGAGGCAGCAAACAGTGAACGCCAACAGGAAGAAAATGTGGCGACACCTCTGCTTCTGTGTGAAATTACAGGTCAAGCATGGTGTTCTTTGGCTGTGTCTCACTGCTGCAGCACCAAGGGAGAGCGAGGTGGAGCAATCCTTCCCCTCCACTGTCACAGCTCTGTTTTCGCACCGCTCCGCTGCGGTTTGGCTGGTTGGATGGCTCTGGCTGTGGCACTGAGAGCAGGGTCAGGCTGGCTTTCGGCACTGTCACTCTTTCTGTCGGTCAGCAGCTTGTTCAGCCAGTTCTGAACCAGAGGAGGGCTATTTGGGGAAGTGCTCTTTGTGGTTTGTAAGCCCTAAGTAACTTTTATTAGGCTGAGTTACCATGGAGTTCTGTTGGTGAAGCTTTGGCAGATCTGGTAAGCCAACGTATAATTGTTACACGCTGGTAGTTGCCTCAACCACATCTTAATGATACCAGGAGCTGTGCTCATTCTGTGCTTGTTAGCAGGACATGAACGGGACGTGATGAAGGAGCAGCATCAAGTAAAGAAGCAGTATTCTGTAGCATAATCTTGCTCGTTTTAGGACAGAAATGAGTTACAGCACACCAGTCGCATCCTGTGTTGCTAAACTCTTTCCCTGTTTGCCTCATTGCCAGTGGATGTAGCAACGGACCTCAGGGAGAGGCCAAATTTGCATTGTTTCTGTAGCTTCCATGGAGGTGTGAACCCATGGCCCCAGACAGAGAATAGCACTCCTATTCATTCTGTACCCGAAACCCAGGTCAGGGGATGTAGATGTGGGGTTAGATGGAGAGAGCAGTTATACTGGACTTTGGAATCATTTAGAAAAGTGAAGACTTGCGAAGACAGATGCTTAGCAGAACCACAGAGCAGGAGAAAGCAAACCACTAAATGTCTGTCTTTAGTGCTGGCAAACTTAATTTTGCTTATAAGTAAAAAAACCCCCAAACAAAAAAATACCAACAAAAAAAAATCCCAAAAAACTTAGGCACTGGAATTAATTCAGATTTTGTTTCACTGCTGTAGTTATGAACATTAAATAACTATCCTGATGTGGAGAATGATAGCTCTATGAGATAGTTTCTTGATGAATGTTTAATAGTTCTGCTACACAGGATTGTCAGCTAAACATTGTATAAAAGAGTAGTATTTCACATTGTACAGGTAACTACTGCCATCATGCAGTGGCTCGAGATTCAGTCAATGATATCTCATGATGTCTGCTCTGAATTCCAAGATAGGATTGCAGTAACCTGTAGAACATGGTTTCATTCAGCATGAAATTGTGAGATACCTTTTTACTTCACATTCATGTATGTCTATCACACGTCCATAGAGCTTACAGATCCTTAACGCTTGTAGATCTTCAGCACTGCCTGCTAGTTTCACATTTTGGTTTTATGAAAATCTATACCCTGGTTAGAGAACAGAATTAAAGTGCTTGTTCAAATTCAATTGTATTTGATAGCAGATGTTGATCTCAGTGCTTGCTTTGTAAAAATAAAAGCAGAGTCTCTAAATAATTGCGTGTTCTTCAACTGAAGGTAAGTATTTGCTTACATGCAATTCAATTGCAGTGAGTAAATGGCAAGTGAAAGCTGTATTACTTGTTTGACTGTCTAGCTGCTCCAGACCTTTATTGCAACTTTTCTGAATTATCCCACAAAACTTTATTTAAAAAATTAATAAATTTCAAGTGGTTCCTGTTTGACTGTGTAACCTAAACTTCCGCTCTCAGAGTATTTTCTGAATATGAATGAGCTTTCAAGTGACTAGTAAACCTATTCTAAGTCTTCATTTGAATAGAGCAACCTACGTGTTTGAGCAAGCGTAGGGTGCATGTGTTTTGTATGCTTGAAAAAAGTGTATATATACAAAGTCCACACAACGCATGTTCCAACTACATATATACATTTTACATAAAATACACCTTCTGTATATATAAATATTGTGCGTGTGTATATAGATTTTTTTTTTACTAATGCAAATACAGGACCTGTTCTTTGACTCATCAGTGTCAAAATCTCCATCAAGTCAGGCCCTCTGTGATTGCTTAGGCCTCACAAGGCATCAGTGCCAGACCAGGTGTAGAACTTGGCATCCTGAGCTGTAGCCCTTCGAGTACTTATGAGTGAGGAGCCTCCATCCATCACACACCTCCAGACTTGCTTATTGTTTTGAGACTTTTTTAGCTTTCATGCTGTCTTTCAGAGAACAATGTGAGGAGCTTCGTATACAGCAGATGAAGAAGCATCAGAAGGAATTGTGTGAAGACCGGCTGGCCCAGCTAGCCCTCAAGGAGGAACTGAAGAAGCAACAGAAGAAGGAAGAGCAGATGTTTGCAGAGCTTTGGAAAGAGGACAGGTTGGCTAAGGAAAAGCGAGAGGCGGTGGAGAAGCAGAAATCGGCCGAACAGAATCGGGAAATGCTGAATGTGCTCAGTGCCCAGGTAGCGGTGCTCAGCGCTCGCAAAGAGGAGGCGAAGCGGCTGAAAGAAGAAGAGGCTCGACTGCTGGTAATTTCCATGTCATTCTCAGTTCAGGGCGCTCTATAAGGCCTTCCTAATGATAGGCTTACTAGACATTTAGATTAATCCACTCCTTATTTGTATCTTCACTGATTCCATTAGTATCTGAGACTGTCCTATTATGCTAAGCCTCTTTTCCAGAGCTGTGGCAAATGCATTCCTGTTTACAGAGGGAAATACATCTTTTGAAACTTAGCATGTAAAGGGTTTTGGCATTCAAAGTCTCTCAGAGCCTTTGTGGGAAATGGAAATGTTTTTAAGCTTTTGCTGGACAGCTTTGCAATTTTCTGACTTCCAGTTTCCTGTGGGATAGCTAGTGAGTCCTGTGCCCCAGCTGTAATGCACAGCACCAGATCTCAGCCCACGATACGTGTTTCACCATCACGGTAAGTGCACTGGGAGGAAGCAGCTACAGTGCGCTGGTCCCAGAAGGGAAGGCGAGCCAGGAGCCGAAGGTGACAGCAGGGCAGGCAAGTACGCTGTCCCCCCCGACCAGAGTCCCACAGCACCCGAAGGAACGGAGCAGAGCAGGTCTGCTGACGGTGACCGAGGTTATCTCACAGTCCAAACGCTCGGCAGGTCTGCAGTGATGAAGTCCAAGGTGAGGCCAGCAAGTCAAGTCAGCAGGTCTGGATCAGGATCGTCCTCAGGCACAGGCGTACATGCAGCGTAGCTCACGTAGGCTCTGAGGGCGAGAGGCTGAGCCTAACCGCAGCTCCCAGGCGAGTCCTCTCGGCCCTTTCTCGCACCGCTCCTTCCCAGCTCTGATCCAAAGCTCGTGTCGGGGCTGGCTGCGACCACAGGCAGCCAGGCCCCTGCAGGGAGCTTGCAGAGCCCGTTGGTGCACTCGGGACCCTGACGCATAGATGAGGAGACACATCCCTCTGAAAAATCCCAACTGCTTATGCCCCAGCTGACTGAATTTCAGAATCAATGTCCTTTTTTTAATTTTTTTAACAAATTAGCAAGCAGAGCCTAAAGTCTCTCACTTATTAGTGCTGGCTGCTGTTGGGCATCACATCACAGGAGGCATTTGGCTACCTTGACCCAACTGTTTGGCCACTACCCTTTTTTTTTTATCATTTCTCACCAGTGCAGGCTTGCTGTAGTTGTGCTGGCTTTAGGGGGGCTTGCTAGTTCACAGCATTCTGTGTTGACTTTGTGAGTTATGGGAGACTGTTTAGTTCATATTATTTGGAAGACTCGGTCTTCATTTTGCAGCTATTTACGTGTAGCAACTGAATGATCACTTGGGGTACTCTCTTAGGCACTGGAAGCTGATGTTGGCAAGATATATATTCCACTGCTTTTTAAAAATAATGGCAATAATAAATCTAAAACTCTGAAAATCCTGGCTGTAAAACAGTGGAGTCCTTATTCCTAGCTAGACCGTAATGTTTCACTTATTTAAAAACACGCAGCATAAAATTGTTTTCTTGTAATAACTTTTAAGGCACTGCCAAACCTCTCGGGCAAAGAACACTTCTACTTAACTGGCCTTTTCAGAAAAATGTGATTAGAATAGAAGACTTTGTAGCTTCCCCTGAAGACAGCTGCCTTGGACTTTCTCAAGGAGATAGATAAACTTCTGGTAAAGTGGTTTAGTCTCTGGAAAATAAAGACCTTTCTTGGAAGGGTCCATAAAGGAGAGTTTCTGTACTGAAAATGGGATGTAATCCTTTTTCAGCAGAAGAGCGGTGTGACAGATGGCTTCATTACAAGTTTCTTAGTGCAGAGTTGGTAGTCTCTAACAGTCAGGGGTTTCATCTGGGTGAAGGACACACTACGGACAGCTAAGCATCTCTGTGTATAATGGTTTCTTCTGGTTGTTGCAATGGAAGTATGTTATTTGGTGAAGCAAAACTTGCACCCGTGCCATGATAGACCGTATGTGTGCATCAAGACATCTCAGGCTGGGTGACAAAACAGACAGCAATTTTTGCATTGCCTACATTACCTACCCTAGCTGCCTTCCTCCCTCTCTGTCTTTTCTCTCCGTTAGAGAAGCGTGATTTCTTGAGAAGGTGATTGAAATCACGGCTGTAGTCTCACAAGCGCTAAACGAGTTTCTGCCGTAGCCCTTTGGTCCTGGCTTGTGGATGGATGGTTGATAACCATTTCTTTGTGCCTTTGCAATGTCGTGTTACCGTGTCATATAAACTGCCCTAGAATAAGCGCCATGGATCCCACCTTGGATACTCTCCTACAACTTCACTGTCATCACAACTCAGCCTAAGGCATGTGCCAGCTTGCCCCGTGGGCTGCTAACTATTTCCACTTTCTTTCTGTCTTTACAAAGGTTTTTGGAGTACTTATTCTTTGGCTCAAATAATATATATACTGCATTTCAAAGCTGGTTTACCAGCTGCTGAAAGTGAATTTGACCATTTGGGCAGCTAGCACAGTCAGCTTTGGCTTTGAAACACTGCAAGAATCGGTGGGTGCTTTGTCTGGAGTAAGAAGTTATGTTCCTTAGGAAGTGCAGCTTGTACTTCCGTACGGGGAAGATTAGACATGCTGTTTATGACAAACCTGCTGATGCATTTGAGAAGAGTTACTCACATTACAAAAGAGACGTTTAATTTAAAAACAGGTTAACAAAAAACTGTGTACCTTCAAGGCAGCTGAAGCATTTTTTCTGAGACCTGTAGATAAGTTAATGGTGGTCACATACTGTTTTATGACTATGCTGGAGTGCAATTGTTCTTGTAAACTTATTCAAATGCAGGATGGTCACGAATTACACGAAGTTACTTTATTTAGGATTTATTTTTTTTCTAGATAATCTTGAATATGCATATACCTGTTTGATCTTGAAGATACACATTTGCTATTTTTCATTGTTTCTTAAGAACTCAGCTTTTCTGTCCAGTTTTCTGTTCTTCCCAATACAAAGTGGAATGGTTTGAAGCCGTGAAAATTCAGTAACTGCCCATCAGAATATAAAGATCCAATTACTTACTTTGTGCAGCGTTATGTCCAGTAGAGATGCAGCACTCTGAACATCCAGCCCAGACACAGGACAGTTAATATGTGCAGAAACAGGAGGAACACGTGGCTCTGTTATCGGTTAGTGGGTATGGCTGTGGGTGAAGGTTTGGGTGTAGCTCACACGTACTGCAATGATACCGATTGCTCTGAAGAGATGACTCTGTCTGTCCACTTCAACTATTTGGAGAACACCAGGCATTTCAGCGTTTTGGTATTGAAGCGCGTATGATAATTAAGGAGAAAAATTCTGAATTGTAATGAATGATACGCAAAAATGTTAATGTTTTAACAGGTCTAATGGATGATGCCAATTCTCTAATGTCAGCAAGAAAGGTTTTAAATACTTGTCTTTGCTCTTCAATATTCCAATTAAACTAATTCTAGCCATCACTTTGTTGTGAGCCCAGGACAACTTATGTTGAAAGCAATGATTTTGCAAGCTGGCTGTTTTTACCCTTGTAGGAAGAACAGCAGCAACTGCTTAAGCTAGAAAACGAACAACTGCAGATGAAGAAACTACAGAAACAGAAGGAATGCAGGGATATGTTGCTCAGCGCAGCTCAGGACAAGAAGAATCGTCTTAATGAAGAAAAACAGGATGAACTTGCCCTAGACATGAAGATCTTAGAAAAATCTCTTCAGGAACCCTGGGAGCACACCGAGGAGAAAACAGAAAGAAAAGTAAGGGCTAGAAGTGTTCCTTGTGAAGACGCGGGGCAATACCTCATCTAGACTGATTTTGTGGCCCTTAGTGAACCGCGCAGTATGAATGAGCTCAGATGCAAACCCTTTTCTCTGAACAAGTGGATTCTTTTGTTGCCTAGTCTGTTGCTTCTGCTCCTGCCAGTGCTCTACTTCTCTGAACAAGCCCATTAGTTGCTAAAAACCACAGCGAGCACTGTAAAGCGTGCTTTGCAATCAGTGAGGCTACCAGGCGAGACAAAAGAAGGGGGCTCTCAGGAAATCCTGGAATCTTGTCCCTCCCTGTTGATTTCGTTGCGTATAAATCACCTGAGTTTTTTCATCCTTATACTGTGCGGGCGTAATGGAGGTTAGAAAAATATATTGTGTTTCATGGCCCTCATTTATTAAACATTTGTAACTGCAGAGGAAAGTAAATATTTAACTTATTTTAATTCATTAATACTACAAAAGGGTTTTAAATCTTTGATAGATGGATCTATAGATGCAAAACCTCACGTTGAATATCTTGGAGGTGCCATGAAATGTGTCTGTCACTTCCTAAACTTAAAACAAGTAGATTGTCCAACTTCAGGGTGAAAATATGTCTCAAGGTAACTTTAAAACAGAGCAGGGAGCTGCATTCATTACTCTGCTCAAGGTATTTAGATGCTTACGTAGGTTAGGAAAGTTGTAAAAACTCACTGTTAGACCTTGGCACAAAATCAGAGGAGGTGATATTTAGTATTATTTATTATTATATTTATAGATCTCAAGGCTTCTAATGCAGGTGAGGGTGAAGTAACTTGGTCAGCTGTGGAAAGTCTTTGTAAAATGTTGGTGTTGTAGGCAGCTGAGCTGCCAGAGGGGAAGGGATCACTCTACATTTGTTCTGCTCTTACACACTGTCGACTGGCCGGGGAGAAGATTCTGTACAGCTCTTTCCCGTGACAGGGTCTGGGATGGAGCTCTAGGCTCCCGGTTCTCACACTGTCAGCAAACCACCACTTCGTGTTTTGAAAGGCTTTTTTGAAGTTGTTTACTCAGCTCTGCAAATATCCATGTGTTTGCAGCAAGAGCTGCTCAAGGAGCAACAGGCTTACCTGGCACACCTGGCTCAGCAGCTGGAGGAGGAGAAACAGCGAGAAAAACACATGGACAAGCTCCTCGATGACGAAATAGCGAAGGTTTGGGCCAAGAAGGCTGAGCAGATGCGATTAGAAAAGGAGGCGAGAAAGCAGCTACTGAAAGACGTCCTGGAGACAAGACAACTGCAGCTAGAGGAGAAGTGTAAGTATCAACAGCTCGCTGCCCGTGTGCCGAACCTACCGCACGAATGCGAGCCTTGGCAAAGGCGGAGGGAGCGCAGCACTCCTGGGAAGACCGTCTGGCCCAGCGCGCCCAGGCTGTATGGTGGAGGGGACAACACCACCACTGTCTCTGAATCTGCTGCTGAAACTCCACTCCTGCAGGCTTTCCGTGCACTCATTGCCCATTGCTATTGTTAGAACAAAGCCTAGTAAAGTAAGCGTTGTGTGAGCAAGCAATCATTATTATTAATTATATTATTGTTATTATTAAGTTCTGAATGCGGTATCTTTTCTGAGTGGATGAAAAAAATAATAAGCCGAGAATACACTTGCCATTGGTTGTGTGCCTCTTCAGAAGCAACAAAACTCAGGCTTGCTGTTTAGACTACTTGGCTTGAATACAGTCTCACTGTGCCTTCAAGCTTAGCATCGCTATTATCTTCTCAAAGTTGTGTTGTTTTGTTTTTTGCAGCGCAGAGAAATGCAAAGGAGCAGGAAGAACTTGCTCAAGAGAGGAAGTCATTAGCTGAAGCAATCACAGAACTCCAACATATCGAAGAAGAAAAACATGCAAGGTATTTTTCTTTCGTGCCATCAGTTCATTTCATTGCAGATCAATATTTTAAACGTGCGAGTAGGCTGCTTCTCATTTTCAGACAACTCTCAGAGCACAGGGTGGGCTTTCTTCTGTTCAGAGAGGCTCTGCTCAATAGCAGCCCTGTTACATTGCAATTGCTATTAAATCGCTAACTCTGATCTCATCAAACAAATAATGGTGTTCCGTTACATATCCTAGGTTTGGTCTTTTTGGACCATCATGTGACTTACATCGATCATGTTTACTAAAGACATCCCCTCCTACTCTGAGCTGTTATTACGAGTGGCAGAGCTTTGGGGAGGAGGGTTAATGAAAGGTTAGTTCGTTACTTACCTCGGAGAACCAGTGCGGTCAGGCTGACTGCTGAACTCCACCCCCACACATCCCTTAAACAACCGTATAGTCAGCCACCACAACACCAGACTACTGCACGTAACCGGGGTGCTCCGTGCCCTACGGTTCCTCAGGGTGAGAACACAGAACATCTACGCAGTAGCTGAGATGTTCCTCTGGGTGTCATGCAAAGCCTAGGGCAAAGGGCCTTATTTCACTTACTCAGTTTCCCTTTTGTACTCCTGCCTTTTCTCCACACTTGTCCATGGGAGGTGAGCGAGTAGCTCCTTCCAGAGCCCGTTCCTGTTGCGTTCTCCCGTAGCTTCATCAGTGGCAATCTCCTGGCTGTGGCAGGAATCTCACCCTTCTGATGGAAGCATGCCGGGCTTCATTTTGGGTGCGCTTCATTTAGCAAAAAAGGTGGCATTCAGTGGTGCCAGCAAGCGTTTGTGGTTCAGCTGTGTTGCGGCAGCGCCCAAGTGGTGACAAGACTGTTGGCATTTTAAGTGGCTGTGTGAGCCTGCGTGACTCCTGCTCCCGAAGTGCCTGCACGCGTAGGTGGACTTCCACTGCTGCCTCTCCAGAGGGTAGTGGAAGTAACAGTGCGTCTCGAGAACCATCTCTCGCGACAGACATTTCCTAGAATATCAGCACAACGCCGCAGCAGGAGCCCGTGCCCTGCCCTCCCCGTGTGCAGCAACTCGTTACCTTCAGAATGAGCGAGCGGAGATGGGCTGTACGGCGGCTGCAGCAACGAGCCTGGGCTAGGAGAGGGCTGAGACCTGGCACGCTCATTCTCTGGCCTCTCCCCGCCGCTGTGAGGGGCAGGGGAGGCACGCTGATGACAAGGAGTTGGTCTTGCTCTTCCTTTTGTTAAACGTTGATTTTTGCAATCTGCTTTAGAAGATACAACAGAATGCAATTAATTCTCCGAAGAACATACGGTTAGCATGTAGCATTCGGTCACTAGTGATAGTTATTCTGAACACCTAAAAGGAGTTTTTAATGGTTCTTTAGTCTAAGGTTGAATGCTAATAGATTAAATAATAATAATATTAAAATTGTCTATTTTTTCACCCACACTTCATAAATAAACTATTCATATGTCATTTCCAGAAAAGTAAAGGAAGCGAAAGAATATCAAGAGCAACTCAGGGCTCAAATGGCCTATCAACAACAGGCCCGTGATGCTGAGGAAGAAGAGAAGCAGCGAGAATATGAATCGGCTCTAGCAGCAGAGAGAGCGTACCAAGAAAGGGTACGAGACATTCTGTCAAGGCCTCGTGAGGAACTAGCAAAAACCCACCCTTTGAGAAGGAAACTAATGTCTAACTCTCAAGAAGATAATTTACGATGACTTTTTAGCTCACTTGGTTGCCTTAAAACACATTTTCTAAGGGTGTTTATAACTGACTTGAGCTGGTGGGCTCCTCTCCGCTGTGAGGGACAAAAGAATTAACTGGCAAATACGAGACACGTGGTATTTTTAAAGGCTATTTTTTCCCTATTGGATGTTCTTTGACAAAATGACCGATCCAAATCAAAACGATTGACATTTTAATACAAGAATACTCTATGTTCTCTGCAGTATAATAATATTATTATGACATGAGTGGTATGTAGGCATTCTTTAAAATCTGCATAAAGGAAATCTGTAGAAGACTTTCAGCAAACTTTTATTAAAGTGCCTTTCAAACTGTAAATATTCGCAACCCCCTTTTTTTTTTCTATTTAGACAAAAAGTACTTGGTGACTCATCTTTATTTTCCTTATTAAATATAAAACTATGAATCTATTTTACTATGGGCCGGACAGTAAAGAGCTGCACTTGCTTTGGATGTATTCCAATAGCTGTCGAATGGTCTGTGGAATATCAGAGTCCCAAAGCTACTCTGAGAGACTTCTGCTTGGAAAATTTGCTGTACAGGGCCTGTTGCGACAGGACAAGGGGTGATGGCTTTAAACTAAAAGAAGGAAGATTTAGACTGGATATGAGGAAGAAATTCTTTACGCTGAGGGTGGTGAGGCACTGGCAGAGGTTGCCCGTAGGGGTGGGAGATGTCCCATCCCTGGGAACATTCCAGACCAGGCTGGATGGGACTCTGAGCAACCTGATCTGGGTGAAGCTGTCCCTGCTCATGGCAGGGAGGTTGGACTGGATGGCCTTCAAAGCTCCCTTCCCACCCAAAGCATTCTGTGATTCTAAGTCATCCTTTTCTTGCGAAAAGGGTTATTACTGATCATTCTGATGACAATTCTGCCTCTTGGGACTGGCTCAGATTGCCACCAATACCATGGCCTGAATGTGCAGAATGGCAGGGCCAGAGCACCAACATTTTAAGACAGAGCCACACAGAAAATGGCATGTTGTCAACAGAAAGGTCTCAGAAAGGTTTTGGCAGTGGGGAGAAGGGAAACCTCCTCACTGGCTGCTCAGCTCCCCACGTTAATGGCCAGATTGCCCTTTCGGCAGGAGGAGCAGTGGGTGATCCAAGGAGGACAGGTAGGAGCAATCCAGCTTCTCCCCACAGCGTTGCCCTCGACCAGCTCCAGTCCTTAAGTTTTTCCTCTGTCTTTTTCAGAGGAGAGAAGCGATGAATCGATTTAGAACCTCATATCCTTTCTTGCTTGTACACTGTGGCATTCAGAATTGTTTTATCTCCTTTCTCACGTTTTTCCATCTGAGCCTTTGCCGCTGCTTATCTGCAGATGTTTCTCTCTCCTCCTTCAGCTTTTCAGCTTCTACCGTCTTTCCTCCAACCCCTGATTTTCCACCCTGTTCTTCTCCAGCTTCCATCCCTCACTTAGCACTTTCTCTACCTTCTTCCTCCTCTCTACCTTCTTCCTCCTCCCTTACCTTCCCTTTTCGGTGCTTGGCTCCCTGTTGGCGTGTACCAGGACTCTTGTGGCTTTTGTTGTGCGGGAGCGCGAACAGATGCACAGAGAAGCTGATAAATGGCAGAAATGAGAGCCCAGGAGCCTCTAGCAACAAATCGGGAACAAACTGCCAGCGCAGTTGCCTCGTCTTCTTGGTTTAAAGCAGACACCAAGCTACCGTCCAGATGGGTGATGAGACAGAGCAGAGCCCAGCCTCTTCATCTCTTGTTCCTCGAATCGCTTGAATCTAAACAGGATCTGTCTCCTACAGGCATCGAGAAAGGAAACATTCATGTGAAACATCGAGGTTCTCCTCCCTCTCTGCTGAGCCCTGGTGAGGCCCCATCTGCAGTGCTGTGTCCAGTTCTGGGCTCCCCACTTCAAGAAAGATGAGGAGCTACTGGAGAGAGTCCAGCGGAGGGCTACGAGGATGGTGAGGGGATTGGAGCATCTCTCCTACGAGGAGAGGCTGAGGGAGCTGGGCTTGTTCAGCCTGGAGAAGAGAAGGCTGAGAGGGGACCTTAGAAATGCCTACAAATATCTGCAGGGTGGGTGTCAGGAGGACGGGGCCAGACTCTTTCCAGTGGTGCCCAGCGACAGGACAAGGGGCAACGGGCACAAACTGAAGCAGAGAAAGCTCCAGCTGAAGATGAGGAAGAACTTCTTCCCTCTGAGGGTGACAGAGCCCTGGCCCAGGCTGCCCAGGGAGGTTGTGGAGTTTCCTTCTCTGGAGATATTCAAGACCTGCCTGGACGCGGTGCTGTGCAGCCTGCTCTGGGTGACCCTGCTTCAGCAGGTGGGTTGAGCTGGGTGACCCACAGAGGTCCCTTCCAACCCCGACCATTCTGTGGTTCTGTGAAACCAGGAGAGGTGGGTGGCTGGTTGGGGTGTCTAACCCTCGCACCATGCTTTTCAGCAGCCATCTCCAAAGCCATGCAGAAGACTTCAGAGCCGCTCCTCCTCCCTGGCAGGTGGGAAAGGCCATCCCAGGTAATGGAAACCGTTTTGTCAGTCCGGACAGCTCAGGTAGTCATAGGTCTCTGCTCTCACCGCGGGGTCAGACAAAAAAAATGATTAACAGATTAATTTCCTGGTCTGCCACAGACTCCTGGCATGGCCCTGCGCATGCAATGTAGATTTTTCTTTACTGCTGTGACCCCTCTTTGAAAAATGAACACAATAGCACATTCAGAATTCCAGGATTAATTAAAACGTGTTATTAAAGGCTGTGACACTGTCGTTGGGTACACCTAGTATAAGAGATTAAAAATACCACACTGGTGATCTTGGTGAATTTGAGCCATCCAGAACCATAATAAATCTTTTTTTTTGTAATAAAATAATAACTTGGAAGAGGTGGTCAGAGCTATCAAGCATTTATAAAGCGTCTGAGTTCCTGCTCCTGGAGGCAAAATTCCTCTGCAGTGAACGTGAAGTCTGCACAAAAATAAAAGCTCAGCCCGGAGGCGGTTCGCCTTCAGCAGAAATGAATTCCCACGGGATAATGAGTAACCAAACTCTTCCAAGAGAAAGCTTGTCGCTGATGAACGTGTTGCTGGGGCTGACCCCTTCGCTGCTGAGTGCTTTGGAGACGTCAGGTGGGTGTAGAGGAACAGACAGGGCTCGCTGCCGAGCAGCTGGGTGGGTCGGCAGACGCCTTCAGAAGCGTCCTCTCCATGCTCTGAAGTAAAAACCATTTTCTGTGTCGAGATTGAAGAGTTTCCTTAATCGTGGTATTTCCCTGGAGCGTTTGAGGGATCCTGGAGCCAAACCATCTGTTAAATCAGGAGGGCAGGGACACCCATGAGGAGTGAAGCAGCCTTGTCGGTGGCTGGGTGACCTCTCCCTGCACCAGAGGTGTGAGCAGCCCAGAGACCAAACCGCTGGCACGTAAAAACCAGGCCGTTACAGCCTCTTCATTTACACAGGTACTAGAGCTTTGCAAAACATGCTTTCTTGTATTTTTATATTACATTGTAATCCCAGACACAAGTACAGGCTGGGCGGAGAGTGGCTCGAGAGCAGCCCTGAGGAGAAGGACTTGGGGGTACTGGTGGATGAGAAGCTCAACATGAGCCAGCAAAGTGCGCTGGCAGCCCAGAAAGCCAACCATGTCCTGGGCTGCATCAAGAGCAGCGTGGCCAGCAGGGCGAGGGAAGGGGATTCTGCCCCTTTACTCTGCTCTCCTGTGACCCCACCTGGAGTCCTGTGTCCAGCTCTGGAGCCCCCAACACAAGAAGGACATGGATGTGTTGGAGCGGGACCAGAGGAAGCCACGAAGATGATCCGGGGGCTGGAGCACCTCTCGTACGAGGACAGGCTGAGGGAGCTGGGGCTGTTCAGCTCCGGGGTGACCTTAGAGCAGCTGCCAGTGCCTGGAGGGGCCAACAGGAAGGATGGAGAGGGGCTTTTCACAAGGGTGTGTAGTGATAGGACACGGCGGAACGGCTCTAAACTCAAAGAGGGCAGCTTGAGATTCGAGATTAGGAAGAAATTCTTCCCCATGAGGGTGGTGAGGCCCTGGCCCAGGTTGCCCAGAGAAGCTGTGGCTGTCCCCTCCCTGGCAGGGTTCAAGGCCAGGTTGGATGGAGCTCTGAGCAACCTGGGCTGGTGGAAGATGTCCCTGCTGATGGCAGGGGGGTTGGAACCAGATGATCTTGAAGGTCCCTTCCAACCCAAACCGTTCTACGATTCTATGATTTTTCACATTGAACAGAGGAAGAGCTGAGGTGTGGAGCATGCAGTGACTTTCCCACAGCGGAGCCCGGAATGCCTGTCCCCGACCGCATCATCCCAGACCTACTCCCAGGTTTGAACCCCCAGCACTTGCCAAGGCTTTTCTGCACCCACCCGTCTGCTCGGAAGGGCTTTCACACTGAGCCCAGGGCTCTCCACGATGATGCTTTTGGGCATGCAGAAGGCGCTGAGCTGGGGAGCGGTTCCTGGTTCCCTGCGGCACGGTGCTGGCTTGGTCCCCGCTCCCCGGGGCTGTGGGAGCATTTTCGGGGCTGGAGGCTCGCTGCAAAGCTACAGCCAGCCTCGGACAGAATCAGTCTTGTTTGCAGGAAAATCCTTCTTTGTTAATTACTCATCGCTTTAACACTTTGATTAATTATTCACGACTTTAACACTGGTAGGAACACTTGCTGCAGAAACGGCCAGCGCAGCTGACACCAGTAACCCCATCCCGAAATCTTCCGTGGAAATCCTTCGCAGCAGGATCCACCACCGAGAGCTGAGCCAACCTTAGTCCTCAAAATTAAGGGGCAATATCTGCACGGTTTAAAGTAGTTTAAACTCCCTCTGTGCGTATTCAGGTTTGCAGGGAAAGGTTTGTGCCTTCGCTGGTTGTCTCTTGTATGGGGCACGGTGGCAGGTAATGCAAAGCTACGGAGCATCAGTTCTGACAGCTCCGAATGCCATCAGGACAGAGCTGACCGTCGCTAAATACAGCCCCAGGCCTTGAATTTCTGCCTGCAGCGTCATCCCAAAGACCTTGAAGCTGGACTTCCCTTGTCCTGGGCCGTGCAGGTCCTCCCACCGAGACAGTGCCGCTCTGTGCTGGGCTCGGGGGCAAAAGGAGAAGATGCCAAAGCGGAGGGGGGGGGAGTTTCACCCCCCAAGGGACGAGGAGCAGACGGGGAGATGCTACCAGCATCACTTTAAAGAAAGGCTGTGGGTGCCCCGCGAGCCCGAAACCACAGGAGGAGCGATCCCCGCTTACGGACTACACAACCGTGGCAAAGAATAAGCACGTTTTCTGCCTTCTTAGTTAATATGCAAAATACTCTTAGCGATAACGACTAGCAACAGTGATTAATTAGGAATATTTTGCATTTGCCTCACCCTTCTCAGGCTCAAAAAGCGCCTTATGAGCATAAATTGGAGCATGGGGTGCTCCGACGGGATGGAGGGAGGCTGCTTGGTCACGGACCGACACGCTGGGGCCAATTTTTGACCGTTTCTGCCCGAGAAACGACTCCTGGCAGCGGCATAGGGATGGAGAGGTAGGGAAGCGGTGCCCACCGCGCTGCTGGCGGGAACCCGAACCCACGAGACGGAGCAGAACCCACCCCTGGTGCGATCCTCGAGTGGATTTCCAGCGGGGTTACCAGCGGGATCGTGCGGGCAGCGCCGCTTCTCCCGGGCGGCGAAGGATGCCCCGATAAAGCCACTCATCGCTCGCACCCCCGCATCTGGGGGATCCCCCGGGGCTGGCGGGCTCAGCTGCTCTTCTGCCGGCGGAAAGGAAGAAGAACAGAGGAATAAAAAGGAAAAAGAAAGAGAAAATACCAAACCCAGCACGGGGTGTTCCAACCCAGCATGGTGTGCTTCAGCCCCCCTGGCCAGAGATGGAGGAAGGAGCCAGGAGCCAGGCGGGCTCTGGGGACCCCCGGAAAGTGGCTGGGACTGGGAGGGGAAGGAAAAATACGTATAAAAAAGGCTTTTTTTTAAAAAAAAATAATGATAAGAGCCGACGCAGGCGGTGAGGTAAAGTGCTGCTCGCTGGCAGTGAGAGGAGCTGAACAGAGCCGAGCCCGAACCCGAACCGAACCGAGCCCGAACCCGAACCGAGGCCGAACGCAGCCGAGCGGAGCCGAGCCCGAACCCAGCCGAACCGAGGCCGAACGCAGCCGAGCGGAGCCGAGCCCGAACCGAGGCCGAACCCAGCCGAGCCCGAACCGAGGCCGAACGCAGCCGAGCGGAGCCGAGCCCGAACCGAGGCCGAACCCAGCCGAACCGAGGCCGAACGCAGCCGAGCGGAGCCGAGCGCGCCCGCCCCGCCCCATACCTGAGCGGGGCGCGGCGGAGGCGGAGCGGCGGTGCCTCCTCCTCTCCCCCTTCCCCGCCCCGCCGCGCCGCTCCCTTCCCTTCCCCGCGCCCCGGCCGGCGGCGGCGGGTGTAAAGGTCGGTCGGTCTGTCTGTTTGTCTGTCTGTCTGTCGGTCGGTCGGTCCGGCGGCGCCGCTCGCTGCCTGCCGGCCCCATGCCCCGGCCATGTCCGCCGCACAGCTTTACACTAAGGTGAGCGGGACGGGGGGCGTGTGAGGGGTGGCGGGGGGGGGGGGGGGGGGGGGGGGTTCGCTTACCTGAGGCGTTTTCTGAGGGGAAAGGCGAACTTCACCCGCGGGTCGGTGGCCTCGTCCGTCGCCGGGTCCGTCGCCTCAGCGGCCGGACGCGCTCGGCTTCCTCAAATCTTCACAGGAGAATTTTTTTCCCCTCGTGTTCCTAAAGCGCCGAGGTGGGGGGAGAGGAAGAACCCGCCCTCGCAGTGACTGACCGGGCTGCCCGCTTTGCAGTTTCCCCCTCGCTCCGCCGGGTCCCGTCCCTCAGCGCCCGCTTCCTCATGGCAGCCGGGGAAGGTGACATGGCCGGTGGCCTCGGCGTCCCTCCCCGGGGACAGACCCAGCTTCCCTCCGGAGAAACTGCTCGTTTGCCGTAACAGCACTCAGGTTTCTGATTTCTGAGCCCGGCTTGGGATCTAGACAAGACACCGCTTTGGTTTTCTTCTTTTTTTCTTTTTGATTTACTGTTCTGTGGCTGTGGGATATCCAGGCAGGGTGCCTGGGTGTTCCCGCTCCTCGGCCGAAGCGGGCTGGGGATGCTCCCCGCGCTTTCTGCCCGCTTCCCAGCGAGAGGTTGGTGTCCGGAGGGATCTTTGCCTGATGGAAGAGCTCCTGGCACGCAGCAGGCGATCGCTCCGACACGGAGCGGTGACGGAAGGGGAGAGAGCGCTCTCCCTGCGCTCCCCGTCTTCCCCGGGGTACCCGGCAGTGCTGCGGATCCAGGGAATACGCTTAGTGAAAACCAATCAATAACGCTAGGCAGGGGCTCATCGAGAGAAGTGCTTGGCTTCGGAACAGTTTTTGCTGAAAGTTTATAAAGTGCCAGCATCATCTATTGTGATAATGAGCGTTTCAGTGCTTCAGATTCTTCCCGTGACCATGGTCAGTGTGGAGATGCTGCCAGATTGGCACCAGCCCTTGCAAAGAGCCACTTTTTGTCTCCTGAGCTTAACTTTGCTGCAGATTTCTGCTTCTGTAACTCATTTTGTGGAGAGCTTTTATGTAATACTGGGGGTTGCCACTTAATGTTTTTTTGGCCATCGATACCAGACGGCTGCAGGATGAAGTGTGACTCCGACAGCCCCTCCTTTGAACCTGTGGGAATTTAAGAAGCTCCACTGGATTGAGCGGGTCTGTCCGTGAGCGGGCTGACCCCCGTCCTTCTCGGGAGCGCTACAAAAGCAAAGCCTCAGGTTCGGAAAACCTTTTTCCCTTGGGAAATCTGAAGGGGAAGCACAAGTAAAGCCGTGGCTAAACTGCTCCGACATGCCTACTGCAGCATGTCATCGGATGAGCGCATGGATGCGATGGCAAGCATCCCTGTGGAGGAGGGAGGCTGAGTTATCCCTATCTATGGGCTGGTTGTAACAACCAGGTTAATTGATCCTGAAATTGGTGATGAGGTAATTAACCTCTGTAGTGTTTTTATGCTAACTTGGTTAGGTTTGTACTCCGGCTCATCTGCTGAATGAGTGTAAGATGCCTGCTGGGGCATGGCTTGCCATCGTGTTGCTGTGTAGGCACCTGGGAAGTGATGGAGATTTGGTGACAATCTGTGCATCTTGTTAATTTTTAATTTATTTTTGATAACAACAAAAGATTCGTGATGAGAGCTGGTGTTTCAGTGGTGGCCTGTCTGCTGGTGTCTGTCCATCTCGCAGGGAAGTTTTGGGGACACAGCTGGTGTGGTAGGTGTTGGGGCCATGGATGGTGCCTTGAACACGTGTGGGTCATCCATGGGGCTGAGCGCTGGAATTGCAGTGAAATTTAGGGCTGTCTGATGTGTTGTCTTCTGTGTTGGGCCTCTGGGCTTTGGAGCAGCAGGAAAAAGTTTCCTGTGACTTTGAGTCTAAGAAAAAAAAAAGGCAAAGAAGGCTTTGAACAGCACAACAAACCCAAGAGCCTTAAGATGCTGAGCTGGAGGGTGTGAGCTGCTGATGGAGGTCCCCAAGACAAAGCAGATGTGTTGCTCTCCAGCCTGCTCTTGGGAAGCACTGGGGAAGGTCCCGGTGCTCACTTGGACATCACCTCTGTGCGGATGCAGGTGTTTGGCCCCGTGGCTCTGCTGGGTGCTTGTAGCTCATACATGGTAGAGGCCTCCAAGAGCGTGGTGGGGAGGAGACAACCCTTGCAGAGTAACCGGGTGTGGGGGGGAACAGAGGAAAGGAGAGGGGAAGAGTGGAAGAGCTTCAGTGGGGTGGTACAGTTCCGGACATGACTCTCCAAGCGCAGAGGTGGGGCCCCCTGGATCGCCTTGTCGGCAGGGTGGGGATGAAGGTGCAGAGGGAGGGAAGGTGGACAATCCGGCTCGCTGGAATCAATACAGCTGTCATGCTAAAAGCCTATCGATCCGATGCGCGGTGTTGCGTCAGTGCAGCCACAATGGTACCTCCCTTGGAGTCCTTCCTTCTCCTGCTTGAACCAGGATGAAAGAAACTGCTGGGGAGCTGCTTCGGAGCAGCTGAGTGTGACTTCTCAGATCCTCCCACCTCCCTACTGGGCTGTGATGGGAACTGCTGTGTGTTGTGTGGAGAGCCCTTAACTTCCACTTGATGCTTGCAGAAGGTCTCCTGGGACCTGGCGGGACATGTAGTGTTTTCTTAGTGCTTAAGTTCATCCTTGTTAAGCTGTGCTGGTGAATTTGCTGTGTTAGATTCAGGGGCATTTAAACTGGAGAGGAACTGGAAACAGCAGCAGCTGTGAGTTGCTGGTGGAGGCCCTCTCTGTGCATGCCTCATCTATGCCTGTTTAAGAGCAGGGAGGACTGGTGCTTAATAGCCCCCATCAAACAAGATAATTAGCAGCTGTGCCTAATTATGTGTGTGAGCAGTTCAAAAACTGCAGCAGCCTTCAAGCACGTAAGTCTCTACTTGGGTAAATAGTTACGAGGAGACCATGGTAATGCTCTCCTTGCTCCCAGTGCAGTACCTGCGGACTTTGGGACTGTCGGGCCATGGATTTTATTTTGTTGCAGAAGCAAACAGGGATTTAGTGCAACTTGTGTCCCAGCAGAAGAGGAGCTGTGTGGTAAAAGGGGCAGACCTGGTCCTGGAGCTCCTGGCACCAGCGTGTGCAAGAGGAGTAGGGGACGTAGTGGCATCGAGGACTCCCACTTGCAAAAGTCTGTTCCAGGTGGAGAACTGGTGGGGCTTTTCCTAAGCTGTGTATTACCCGGTTACCCTGTGCAAGTGTCTTTCTAAGGCTGCTTGGGGATGGTCCTGCTCCTGCCACGTCCCTGGGGTCCTTGCTGGGATGTGCCCAGCCAAACTGGTTGCAACTGGGCAGGGGAGTTGCTCCAACCCTATTTAGCTGAAGCAGGAGGCAAAAGCAGCTCCCTCTACGCAAGGCGCTCTCCTTCTTCTCCAGCCAGAGCTCTCAGAAGCTACCAGTTGCTGGTGCAACCAAGGTAACTGCGGTCCAGTCCTCGCAAGCCTGTGCAGATGCCAGCATTTCACTGTAATGAGATAACGGGGATGCTCTGCTCCTCTGGGCAGGGTGGAGGGAGGACCTCACCGCTGGAAGATGCCATCTCCAGTGACAGTTGGATTTGTGGCGTTAAACTGGAGATTAGGCTTGTTTGCATGGCTAGCCTTCCTTATTGTGAGGTGAAGCTCTTCATAACACTAAAACAAATGTAATTGCTTTGGCTCCTGGATGTTCTGCTCTCTTAAAGGTACTTCTTAAGGTATGTTAATTGTTAATTTAGGCATAGCCTCTGGACCTAATGCAAAATAGTGCTTCTGCCAGGCCAGGGAATAAGCTGTGCCTTTCTGCTTCTGGGATGTTGTGCAGCCTGAGATGCGTTCTGCAGAAGGTTTACAAGCTCTGCGTGAGTGAGAAACCAGGGTATTTATTTCTCTTTTTTTTTTCCCATTGTGCTAAGTGACTGTTATTTGCCAAATTATTTTTTAATAGAGGGCAGAACTTTAGCCATTAAAAACCCTCTTCTGATGGCTAGTGTTGAGTGTAGAAAACTCTCTGGTTTTCACTTGAAGTTGTTGTATTAAATAAAGTAGCTGGAATGAATTGGTGGTTTCCGCCCCTGGGGAGAAACTTTTCAGAAGCGAATAAATATTGCCAGTGTGATCCCGTGCTGATGGAGTCAATGAATTGGCATAAACCTGCTGGCGTAAAACCCTTCTGAAAATGATTTATCCTTCAAGGCTAGGGGAGGATTCATCCTCAGTGGGTGCCTGTGTGCTGGTTTAGAGTTAAGGAGCATCTGGGAAGGAGAGAGAATATTTTGTGTATTATGTAGTGAAAATTTCTGGGAATAAGTGCGGGGGACAGGGGAAGTTTGGGGTTTGGTCCTGGGACATTTGTGGGACCTCTGCTGCAGAGCTCCTGGACTCCTGCCTCTGCCATTTGAAGCTGCTCTTAGGAAAAGCAGATTATACTTGAAGGTTCTGGGTTTTTTTTCTCCATTATTTTACGTTCTGAGAGCATGTCTGGGTTATGCCAAAAAGGGCAGGGACAGCTCGGAGGCCACATTGGGTTTTTTGTTTAAAGATGGGGCTGTCTCACTGAAGGAGCTGGATCCGTCAGCATCCCGGGCCTCTCCTGATCCTGCCTCGTTATTAGCTGCAGTCATGGAGAGAAAATAATTGAAATGTAAAATATGGTTGCTCCAGCCAGGTCTCTGTAGTTGGGATCTGTGCTGAGGGCACGGCAGCCCCGCAGCGGCTCGGGGACGTCCTCAGATTCCCTGGGGTGGCACGGAGGGGATAAAAGCAGAGCCAAACTTCTTGGAGGTTTAAATACTGTTCAGTTCACTGGTTATATGGCCTTGCTAGGTGCGAGGGAGGTGAGAGCTGGGTGCTGGTGGCTTGGTGGGCTTTTCCCTCCCTTGATGGGCAGGAGATGGCTGGAGCTTGCCCTGTGCTGTCCTGGCACTGTGTGGATGCATGTCCTGCTGCAGGGTTTGCACTGCCAAAATAACCATGATTTCATTTCCGTTTATGCAATTGTTTATCAATTGTGGATTTAGCAGCATCTGTGCCGGGGTTAGGTGAGAGCCATGGAGCTGAGGAGCATGGAGCTCGGTGCAGGTGCTGGGATATGGCCCTGGGAGTGACTCCAGCAGGGCTTGATTAGCTTGATTCCTGCTTTATGGCCTCTTTCTGGTTGGGATTAGTCAGCTTGCCTCTTAAAATTTATTTTTGAGAATTCCTGCCCTGGTAGTGTTTTAAGGCTGTGAAGCTGTGGGAGGGAAATCCCAACGCACACATGCCCGAGTTGCAGCGGTTTGCTGGGTTAACTCCAGGGTGAAGGATGGAAACCTGGGGACAGCAGCGGGTCCAGAGCCCGAGGCAACACATGGCTGGTGCTGGTTCTCGTGGAATGGGATGAGTCCATCCAACCCTTTTTTGCCCCAAGGATGGAGTTTAACCAAGGGTGTTTGTCACAGACAGCCTGGCTGCTGTTGAGGAATGTACTTGCAATGGAGGATTTTTGCTTCATTATTCTTCTCTGCTGCTGATAACCAGTAAAAGATGACCCTGAATGTGAACATCCCTGCTGATGACCCAGAAAGAAGGCTATGTAAGTTTGTGTTTGTGTATATATACATATGTGTTTGAAGCTGATCTCAGTTTGCTATAGTGCAATGCAGCTCTAGACATAATGGACTGTTACTTTACTAATTAGTTTGTATCTCTGGCCAAAAAAAGGAGTAGTGTGCCCTTGCTGGGATAGTTGTCTGGGAAGGAAGCCATGGGGGTAGTCTAACTTTAGCGTGAAGGTAGACTTTGGACCTTCTGAGTTGGTTGGTGGTGTAATAAATAGCAGGTAGTGTAGGTGAAGCCCTGAGTCGAGGGGTTTTTTTGAGGTGTTATTGTCTGCTCTTTGACCCATTGTGCAAACAGAGGCATTTCATGGTGGTTAAATGAGTATCAGCACAAAGTACAATTCAGGTTGGGAAAATGATTGCTTTTATTGCAGCAAGGCCCCAAGCTTTGGCAGACGCCTGAAATGTTTGCAAAACATTTTAGCGAGGAATTTGCTATTTAGCAAACTGAAAAAAAATTCGCCGTGAGCTTTCTGTGTCTTAAGTTGGTTGTGTAAAGCGATTGCCCTAATATGCATCTGGCTCACTGCAGGACACGTCTTGTGGAGTTGGGTTGAGTTTTGGCTTAGCCTGATTCTCCAGAAATGAGCAAAGAACTGTTCAGAGATGGTGGCAGGGCTGGGGAGGACCAGGGGCTGGTGGGTGATGGGTTTCATGTGGCCTTCCTCGTCTGAATGCTCTTGAACATGATGGTCATAGTAAACTCCTAAGTTTTACTAGTGAGGCTGTGAAGGACTTGGTAGTTCTGCTCTTTGCCTTTCCTGCGGTATCCGGAGGGTCTGGAGAGGATCAACCCTACAGGGAAGAGCCTGCAGCCTGGAAATGTGACTTCTTCTCCAGCTTTTGGCTTCCCTTTGTCCATGCTCGGTCTTCTCCAGCTGACTGAAACCTGTGAGTCATGGGAATGGGTTAAACGTTTCAAAGGCTGTGCTAAAGGACTATGGGAACTAAAGCAACACGTGTCTCTAAAGACTTACTCTAAGGAATATAAGCCCTTAATTACAGGGCATGGCCCCGAACCCGCGGCTTGGTGCAGGGTAGTAGGATGATGGTGCAGCTCCTCCAGTAGTGTTGCTCCCGACCCACTGTGCTGCCATCCTTCACCACTTTTAACCAAATCCCTGTTGATGTAAAAAAAAAAAATTATTTATTTTCTCCTCCACGAGCAGTTATTTTTAATGCTGGCTTTTAGTCCCCTGTGCTACTCCGTATGAAGCTGGTGGTGCTATTAGGACATTCAGACCCTGGTCTGGCAACGACAGCAGATCACCAGTGATACTGTGGAACATGTCTTGCTTCACTCCCCGACTCTCATCTGTGGTGCGGGGCAGGCTGTAGGGTATCCTGGCCATGTCCTCCTAAATGCATGGCCATTGCCACCTCCTTCATTCCATGTTCCCATATAGGCACTGGTGGTGCTACCAGTGGGGTGGTTTTGTGTTCCCTGGGTGCTCAGTGTTGATGTGCTCCAGGTGTTTGGTGCTAATGTGGCTTGGCTCCTCAACAGGACATGTGTGCTGTGTCCACCTGTCCATCCTGCCTTTTGGATTTTCCTGAGTCTGTGTTTGCCCCATGCTTCCAGCTTAGCTCTTCCTTGGGAACATGTCTTCTCCCATGCTTGAGGTTGACCAACCCTTTCGGTTCATGACCCCTTTCCATCCTGCTGAACCACAGGCAGCCCTGTGGGGCTGGTGGGCTCCATGAAGGGATATGTTTCACTTGGTGGCTCCACTGAGACGTGGAGCCAGTGCTTAAAGCCAGCTAATCCATGCCTTTACCCTTCCGGTGAGTCATTGCCCAAGCTCCCTTGTGATAGTCGCACCGAGGTGTGAGGTGCTGGTAGGATGTGCTAACCACCATTTACAGGGCTGTTGGGAGCAGGATGTTGTGGATGAATCACAGCTGCTACATGGCAAAATGACATGTTACATCTTGGGGGTGTGTCCTGGTGAGTCATGGCTCTTCAAAGAAAAAAAGACCCGTGACATGTTTAAAGATGGCCTTTAAAAATTGTGGGGGACAGTGATGGGAATGTCCAGTTTCTTTTGACAGCCCCATGGGGCTGATTTTGGGTGGCTTGGGCAAACCTCCAGCTGCCATATCCTTGACCAGGCTGGATGTGAACAGGCAGCTGGGGCTGCTGATGTGAGTCTTAGCAAATGAGTGTGGAAAACTGTTTTTTTAAAAAACAAAAATTAAAGAAGCTCAATCCCCATGCCTGCTGTGAAGCTGGTCCTTGGTGCTACATCCCAAAAGAGCAGAAAGTTGGGGTAAGCGTATCTCAAGGCAGCAAGTGAATGCAGAGATACCAAGATGATGGAAGCTATAATTTTCAAGCTAATTAAGCTGAGTAACTCCTTTGTGGATATATGCTGCTTAATTACTTTGAGCTCTGATAACATGGGTGCTGTGGGTATTGCTGTTTTTTGGGCAGCGAATGTGATGTCCAGCTGGGGTGGTGGAGCAGTACCCACCGACTGCTTTGGAGATGGGGTTGGTCTCAGTCAAGGGCACTTAATCTTCTGGTGGGGAGCGGATGGGGAGCTGGAGGTGTCTTTCACGTGGCAGTACTGGACTACTGTGGTCTTGGATCCATCCCACGTCTCCTGGTAGGACCATGTGACCCATTTTGGAGACAAGGTGGAGGTGCAAGAGGAGAAGGTCCTGCTCCAGACCCACACAGACCTTGGCAGGAGGTAGATGTGAGAATACTGGTGTGGCTCTTGCCTTCCCCACAGTTGTGGAGTGCCTATTTCTTCCTTGGATGATGCCTGCTTTCACCACCATGTTCAGTGATGAGAAATAAAGTACTGAAGGAAGTGAAAAACTGAGTGCCATTCATCCAGCGCTTGGTCGGTGTCTTGTGTAACACTGTGCTGTTCCCTTCCTTTCCCGTCTCTGCCTGGCCTTGTAAGAAATAGCTTCTCTGCTGGGACTGACCCTGAATACCTGCACTACTGTCTGGTGATTAATGGTAACAACAAGGCCCGTTTTGGCTAAAGTAAGATCGTTAACATCTCTGAAAAGCTCTGCTGGAAGCCGTGTCTGCATGGCTCCCGATATTGGGGTTTTCTCCCCCGGGCTCTGGTGTTACAGAGATGCAGTTTGCTTTTCCTCTCCCGCCTGGCTGTGACACGCTGAAGTGCAGCTGGGGACACGCTTGTGGCTGGACAGATTTCCAGGGGCTGATGTCCCTGGGTGAGCTAGACCTGCCCTTGGCTCTCCCGCAGCACGTGTTTTATGGCCCTGGGCATTGTAAAGACACTGGCCAGAGAGATACGAAGGTCATGGCTCACTTCTGGAAATACCAGGTTTGAAATCTCTTGTTCTGCTTTCCTTCTGCTTATTTTCTTTTTGCTTTTCCTTTCTGAAGCCTTCGGTTTTGTTTGGATCCTGCCCCAGCATGGTGTAACTCATTCCTCCCTGTGCAGAGTGGTGAGATGAATGCTTACGCTTCATCTGCCCTGCTGTGGAGAATGGAGAGGAGGAGAAAAAAAGAAATTATCTGAATTCCAGAACATATTGATGCTCAAGGTGAAAGAGCTGGTTCTTTGGGTACAACTGCTGGATTCCAGCCTCGCAGCGCTGCTGCCCCGGGGGTGATTTCTACCGCCCGGCCCCTTGCCTGCTCGCCGGGAGCTGCTCTGAAGCCTCACATGCTCTTGCTGTGCCAAAATAAACCCAGAGTCGAGGCTGTCGGAGCTAATCTTCATCCCTCCACACTTCGCCCTCCCTGCAGCTGCCTCGGTGAGCGGTGGCTGTGCTCACACCCGCTTATTTAGGGAAATCCCTTGCTGGTATTGGAACACGTGGACCATCCCCACGATGCTGGATCAACATGAGCAGTGCTGCCCAGCTTTGAGGAACCTGAAACAGCCCTTTGCTCAACCCCCGGGGTGTGTTTAAACCATCTTTAGGAGCAAAGTTTGCTTGATTTTGCCTTTCAGTACCTGACATTCTGTGCTGGAGAAGATGGGATGGCTGAGGCTGTTTCAGGCTGTGCCGCTCCTCGCAGTCCCCAAAGAGCAAGCTGAGAGCAGGCTTCTCGAGTGCTGCTGCACCGGCGTTTGCATCCCAAAGTCCAGTGTCAGGCAGAAAAACCACTGATCTCACCCAAATACAGCCTCCCCAGGGCGCTTCTTTTTGTCCAAAGAACAGTGTGGTGAAGAAATCCATTTTCAGGGGGGAAAAAAAAAAATATATTTTATGTTCTGTTCTAAGAAATAGAATATTCTATTTGACAATGCCAAAATGTCTATGGACTCTCCGAGATGTCATTGTTTTCTTTTTTTATATTATTTTTAATTTTTTATTTTTTGACTGAAAAAGGTGCTGTCTCCTGGCAGTCTTTGCTCCAGTACAAAGTTTCAGCACTGGCAGATCACGTGAAGTAAATCAGCAGAATGCAAACCCTGCTGTTGCTTGCTAAACATTGCCTGGATCTCATCTAATTGCTGACCTGAGAAGCGCTTAGGAGCTCCCGCTCTGTTCCTGTGAGGAGGGAGCTTGGCCCCAGCTCCCTTCCCTGGGGCAGCACTTGTGTAGGCTGAGCATCCTGCCGGGGTCCTGGCATTTTTTGCTCTAAAGGATGATATTTTTTGAATGCTTTGGACATAATTGTGCTTGAGCAATTACTTCCTGTTATATCCCAATTTTAAAAGGTATTTTCTTCTTTGAGCAGCAGATTTACATTTTTTTTTTCTCCGTTTCCATTTTAGTCTCAGATGACTCTGCTTGAATATCTGCTCTTTTGCAAGGTATTACCCGCATTTAGGCTGTCACTAGTCTCCAGCATGATGTTTTTTGGTGTCCCTGTGTGAAGAGCAGACTGGATGTTGTGGCTGATAAAAAATCCCCAGGACCTTGGTGTGCAGAAGTGTTTTTAACTATCGGACTGTGCAGTTCATGAGTTAGTGAGGTTTCATCCTTTTAGCAACTCTGAAGGAAGTGTCTTGTCTCTCTACATTACTAAAGGCTGGATGTTTCTAAAGGAAAAACCTTCCAACAAAACAATTTGATTTTCCTCGGTAATATTCTGGGGACAATCTGTTGGGGACTATTTTATCCGGCGTGCCATCTCTCACCTTAAAACCCTCTTTGATGTGGCTCATTCAGGGAAAAAATGGCATTAGACTCTACCTCAATCACTCAGATGTCAGAGAGGATATCGCCTTTGACTAATCAGGGGAAATTCTGGAAGATTTAGTAATGCCAGGAGACATGACCCACTTCCAGATAAACGCTTTTCAGGCAGTAGAGGTTGCACTGCCTGGTGGGGGAGGGAGAAACATTCACAGGGTAGAAATAATTGATAATTACTAATAATTTTAACATTTTATTGTTCTGACCCTTTCACAGGTTCAGGATGGGTTTGCTTTCTTTTTCTGTTTTCTTTAGGAAAAGCAAATGCTGGCACTAGCTGGTTTTCAGCAAGTCTGTGTTATCTGTGGATGCCCGGTGCCTTTGGGATGCTGCCTCAGGTGCCAGGGTAGCTGATGGGTGTTGCGACAGCGGGTGCTGGGAGCTGTGCTGCAGCGTGATGTGGCTGTGGTCCAGCTGTTGGTGACCAGGGTGGGGTGGGGAACCTGGTGTGGGAGACTGCCTAGAGTGTTCCAGCTCAAGAAGGTGTCCGCCTGATGAAGCACATCTTAAGTACATAAAGACAGAAGAATATTAATCCGTAAAGCCGGGTTTCTGTATTTTCTTTGTACTGCAAACCTTGTATGTGGTTCATCCCTGTTCCTGTGTTATTGAGAAGTCCTGGCCAAAACAGCAACAGAAGTAGCAGAGGTGTAGCACTATGATGCTGTGAAGCTGTGAGAAAGTCAAACCTGATGATTTAATTTGTAGTATATAAACTTTTTCTTCAAAGACAACAAAAGAGAGCATTCTTTAACTGGTGACTACATAATTTTCAGCGCTGCATGTTCTGTCAAGCAACTTGTGGCTGTTCCTTTGTTTGAGGTTTTATCCTAGCAGCCATATGAGCAGAGCAAAAACAACTTAGTCTGCTTGAAACTTACTATAACCACTTATTAAAAATAGCTTTGTAATTCTTCCAGACTATAGCAGCAATGCTTCTGTCTTAATTTTGTATTGTAGCTAAACTCTGGCAGTATCTTGCAGTTTGCTGTGCTGGTGTGAATGTCCAATGTGATGGAGCAACATCAGAGCCCACCTGAAAACGGGAAGATGCGGTGTGCTGCGTGGACGGTGTCTGGGGGAGAAACTCCACCCTAAGGGTGTGCTGGGCCCGCTGCTGGTTTCTGGAAGGGAGTCCAAGTTTTTAAACAATATTTTTATTTTTGAAAAAGGCCTTTTGACTGATCATTTAGCTGTAGGTGGTTTTTAATGCTGTTTTTTTGCTTGCAGCCACGTACTGGTAAACAAAGCCCTGTTGTTTTCTAAGCAATTCATAGATTGTGTTCTTTTAAGAACCGCATTACCATAATAAGCTTCAAGCCTCTTCACCAAGCAGGTTAGCACCTTCCCCAGGTTAAAGTCATGCTTCTTCTGCCTTTAAACTCTGAAATCAGTAGACTAACAGTTTTTTTGGATGCATCTCTGTTGGTAAACACTGCTCTTACATGCTATTACAGCGATTGCTGGAAGGTACGCAGCTCTGGCACTTGTCTAGATAAATGAATTTCCTCTTCACATACCTCCGGGTGCTTGGTGAATTGGTCACTGGGGTATTCGCGAGTGCTCTGAACTCCAAATTATGATTGTGGCCTGTGAAATACTGAAGTGGAGTTTCTGAAGCATTAACAGTGGATGTTAAGCCCATGTGTGATGCTGAGAGCTTGTGTGATTGTTGGGTGACTCAGGAGTAATGATACCCAGTTGGGCAGGAAGGTGGTCTTGCTGCTGCTGTAAGCACCAGTGATGCTGATGCCTGTCTGCTCGCTCTCATGTGCCTGGGAAGTAGCTGGAAAATTGAGAAGGGCTAAATATATCTGGGATTTGGACAAACCTGTCCTGCAGTCAGGCTAAACTTCAATATAGTTAGTTTGTCTGGGAAGGAAGAGGGTGTTTTGGAAGGATTTGGCTCCGCTACTTCTGCTCACAGAAAATTTAGCAAGTCAGGGCAGAGCAAAATGCAGTGGCCAAGGCCTGAAGGAGCCAGCCCAGCAGCTGGACGTCCCAGGGATGAATGTAGATCTGAACCATGACTCACAATTTGAAAGCCGAATAGCTTTTGAAACACCCCAAGAGATGGGAGAGGCCCTGGCTGCATCTGCCTGACCTGCTTTAACCCTATAAACAGCACTGACCCTTGTTTCTTGCAGGTTTAGTGCACGATTTGTGTCTGCTTTAAAAGTTGGCTGCTGCGTTAACGTGGTTGTCCAGCGCCCAGGCTTGGAGGAGTCTTTTGGGAGTCACAGCACTCATCCAAGTGATTCATGTTAGATGGTTGAGTTGGATTATATGAAGGATGTTTAAGGTCAGGCTGGATGGGGCTCTGAGCAACCTGATCTGGGTGAAGATGTCCCTGCTCACTGCAGAGGAGTTGGGCTAGATGACCTCTAAAGGTCCCTTCCAACCCAAAGCATTCTATTATTCAAAGTTGTTTTATGGAAGCAGGCCAGTTAAAAATGGAGGCTTAGCTTTTTTCATCCTTAATTTCCAGGCAGAGCTTAAGAAAAGCTGGAGCCACCAGAGAATCATGTGTGGGTTTTGTGCTCCGGTAATAAACCTGCAGCAAGGGAGGGCATGGGACGTCCTTCACCCCATAAACATTTTCTTGATTGCACGGAGTGTGGGCAGCCAAGGCAGGCGTGAAAATGTTGTAGTGGCCTTCAGCCAGCCTTGAATATTTGTGGGGCTGAAGTGACATGTGAAGTCTTGATGTGTCTCTTTAGGTTTCGAGTGTCCCTTCAATAACCAGATACTGCTGGGGGTGAGGACATGCTGGAGCAGTGTCCCCTTTCCCAATATGAGCCTCGCAGAGGGCTTCTCCTGTCCCTGAGGATGCTGTGAGCCTCCTGAGCTAGAGCCCTGAGCATCCCTGTATAGGATTAATGGTTGCTGACCTCTCTACTTCTGTTGCACACCCCTTCCACGTGTTCACGAAACTTCCCGCTTTGGGGGATTTAAACAGTTGCTGGGGATGTCCCTTACATTTGGTTTCTGCAGATTGAGTGTATGACGCTGGGGATAAATTTACTGTAGCGATAAAGCACACATTAGGACTAATAATAACATTTAACTGCAGCAGTCTAGCTGCTGGAGCAGCCCCCAGCCTTTCATGTCTTGTGCTGGGGGGAGATTTGTGACTTGTTTTCCCCAGTGTCTATGCAAAATGAGGTGTGGGCTTTCTCCTGGGCATGCACATCCTGGAGGGAGTTCAGAAGTGTTGGGGGAACAGGGAAATCCCAGCTCATGAGCTTTCCCAGCCGGCGTTTCTGGCTGGAAGCAGGCAGTGGGGATGCTGAGGTTTGCTGGTTTCCTTTAAAGCAAAGCCCAGCCTTTTGATAGTGCTTTGCTGGTAGCCGACAGAGGGGAAACCTCGTCTGAGAACAGGCTAAAATACCCTTTAAACAGGTTAAACTGCTTTCCTATGAAAAGAGCTGTTGTGAAAACTGGTCCCTTGGGGTTTTTCACCGGGACATCAGTGCTGGCAGCTGAAACGAGCTTGGTTCATGGCCATGCTGTGCCTATCGGTGACAGCCACATTGTCCTCCGCTCCCGCATTGCTGTGGCCATCGGTGCTATCTTTGCAGACCTTGCGAAGGCTTGGGCAGCATCGTGCTTCGACTGAGGTGGCTTCTCCGAAATGCATTAGCCTGGAGCTCAGATCTGCATTCCCATGGCTGGAAATGCCGACGACAGAGGGAGGGTGGAAATAAGGGGGGCTTGTGCACCAGCTCCGTAGGGGAATGGCTGAAAGCATCAAGGAAAAGCTACGGGAGGTGGCCAACAGGTCCTTTGGGCACTGGGCTAGTTTTGCTGTGCAGGGTGGCTTGGCGTGCACCTTTCCAGCGTGGTGTGGTTAATGCTGGGGACATCCCTCAGCTTTGCAAACCGGGGTTGCTTCTAGATGCAAATGCGTTACAGGGAGGACAGGGCAGAGGAGGGAAATCAAATATTTGCATTTCTGCTGCTGAATCCATCTCGCTGGTGCTCCGATAGGACCTGCTCCCCTCTCATTCGAGTCTCTTGTTTCTAAAGTATTTCTGAATGTGTCACTTGTTTGCTGAAAGTGGGTCTTATCTCCGCTGCAGCTGGGAATAGGGAGGCCGTGCTTTGGCAGTAGCTTTAATGGCGCTCTGATAAGAGCTTATGGCTGTCCTTGCTGGGAGAGCCGGCTTATCGGGGAGCAGCAGGGCGAGAAGTGCCGCGGGCAGGAGGAGAGCTGAAGTGGTGGCAGAGACTGGCTGGTGTGGGGCAGTCTGCTTGGCTGGGGGTGGAGGGGGCAAGGAAGGTGGGCACGGTCTGAAGTTTGGAGAACACATCTGCAGTGCTCATCACCCAGGATATGGAGGAAAAGTGGCGAGGAAATGACATCTTTAGATCAAGGTTGAATCTTGGTGACTATTGTATTTATCAAGTCATTGGTGTAAGGTTATTTTATTCCTTAAACATCCCGTACCTGAGGTTACTGTGCTTTATTTTAGTAAATTGTATTCCAGTAATTATGGCAACTTGACTTCCATCTGATATTCTGAAACTTCTGGAGAAATGGCAATTGGTGACACCTTGGTGGCTTTAGGAGAGAGAGGGAGTTTGACCTGAGGGGAGAAGTTTGGGATGCGATGGAAACCCGCTTTCATCTGTTAGCTGAGCTTTGGGTAGCTGTGTGGTTGGGTTCCTGGTGCTGCCTTCAGTGAGGCCAGCATCCGCGGTGATTGTCCCCAAGCTCTGCCTGCACTCCTAAGGTGGTCTGAAAAGCTGAAAGCTTGAATTATGGCTCTTCTGACCTGGTAAGCTGATGAAAAATACACTCCGAATTCCAATTCCTAGTCTTGTGGCTTCATTTTGTAAATTATATATACACATAAAAAAATAAAAAAGCCCTTTTTCTCAGAATTTCTACTCGAAGATTTCCCTGAGTTTATCAGAAGTTCCATGTTAAAGAACTATGGCGTGAGTAAAGGCTTTTAACTTTGCTCAAATGTAGGCACACCATGCTGCGAAAGGCAGTAGGATTTCAAAGACTAATTGCGCTGGAATCTGAAACGAGTCTTATGAAGCATCTATTGTCGAGGTGGGGATGCTAAAGACATTGGAAATGGTCAAGAAAATACATATTTGGACTGGTCGCATGCCAGCTCTTAGGCAGACAAGTCTCTGGTGATCTGCATGTGAGGTCTGAGAAGGCTGGAGGGGGTTTCGGAGGCCATGGCGGTGAGGAGGAGCACACCTTGCCCCCCACAACTGCCTGACTTCCCAAATGTGTGGTTGGGCATTCCTCGGTACTGACATGTTGATACGGGCTTCACGGGTTGGGTGGCCATAAATGATGGCCAGACATGGTGATCCAGATACGGATTTTAATTTTTTTTTCTCAAGAAAGCACCTAAAAATACTTTTTTGCAAGTTTGCAGCAGAGTGCAATTTCTCTGTAGTGTGGGATGGGGGAAAAGACCTTCCAGCCCAAGGGGCAGATGGAAGGGCGGATGGCTGGAAGAGCGAGCAGCTATGAAGGGACATGCGTTGTTTCAGCATCTCTCTGCTTTTTGTACATCCCATCCCCTTCTGAGCAGGGTCCTAAATCACTGCTGCGTGCCTGGATGCACACAAGTGCCAATTCCCCCTTTGGAGGTCCCACAGGACAAAGCCATAATGTGAGCGATGCTGTAGGTTATCTGGGGCATCACGTGTGCTGGTTTGCCCATGGTGGTGGCCAAAGGTGGCCGCACTAGTCCAGGTGTCCCCATCTAGCTACTGGCCCCTGGGGTTTGCAGCAGCTCGGGTCTTGGGACTGAATATTTTGTCAGAAAAGGCAGAAACTTTTGGGCTTGTGCTTTATGAGCTGGGAACTGGCAGCACAGTTTGCAAAAGCTTCACTTTCGCAGCAAAATAAACTGGGATGACATAATGATTCTTCAATTTAATTTTTTTCCTTTTGTTTTATTCATCTACCTAGCGAAGCATCTCCTTCTGTAGAGGAGATAAAAAAGTCGCAATACAATGTTTGGTAGAGACGGATTTGAGTTACGGTTTTGCTGCAACTCGAGCGAGCCACTCTCCGTCTCTCAGGAGCTGTCTTCACGCACTCTTAAACCATTATAACTTTGGGGTATATTTTTGTTTGTTTTGCTGCTTTTGCAATTAATAATCCTTTTTTATCCCCACTTCTGGTGGTCAGAGTGGGTTTATCTAGTTTTGCCTGAAGCAGGTTGTAGTCCTTAAGCTGCGCTGGTGTGACTGGGTGGCTTCAAGGCAAGTGACATCAGCCAAAGTGTGACCATAAATGCTTGCCCTTCCCGAAGGGAAGTGCATCCCGCGGATGAGAACTGGGTTTCCTGGTTTTGGAGCAAAACCCCTTGGGCCTGAGCTGAGGAGTGTGTAGCAGGATGGAAATCCTATAGCTGGGATGTCCCTGGGGTGATGCGATGCTGCTGGTGATAGTGGGAAGAGCCGGAGCTGAGCTGTGCCTGCAGTGAATCTCCACTCCTGCTGCCTGTGCCCAGTAGTGTGTGACTGCTTGGGAGGAATAAAGAAATGCTCCTATAACACAGGGAGGGATGCTGAAATGAGTAAATACATCTCCTGTTGGGATATGGATGTTGTCCTGAGCGTCGTTGTGGGAGACATGCAGCAGAGCAGCTTTGTTGTGGGGATGGGGAGGGAAGAAGCAGCACCCAGTGGCTGCAATAGCACTTTTTCTTAAAATTTGTTTTTATTTTCTCCTTCTTTTTGGGGTGTTTTGCTATGCAAACACTTCACTCTTTCCTGAGAGTCGTGTTTTATCTGTGTGGCTGCTGGATCATCCACCCTTCCGAGGGGAAGAGATAACCTTGGATTTGCCTAACACACGGGGGACGTTGCCAAGTCAGCAGAGAAATTCAAACCAGAAGGTGAAGGCTAGAAAAGATGCGTTTGCTGGTGCGAGTTTTGCTTTTGGTTTTGTATTATTTTTATTTTAGGTGGATGGAGTTGCCCGTTTTGCAACCTTTTTTCCAGTTGGGCAGTCCTCTGTGTTTTGATCTCCTTCGTTGAACCCTTCCTGCAGAACACAACACTCGTTTGCTATCGGCATCACCTCCAAAATCTCCTGCATTTTGAAATTCAGGGGTTATTGGGGGTGATGGTGTCCTCCATCCTTCCTGATTTAAGCTTTTGCCTCCCTTACATTGATTAGAGGAAATTGTATGTGGGATTTAGGGGATGGTTTTCCAGGGAGGTGCTGTGTGATAGAAATAAGAGGCTGCAGGATATCAGTGCTGGAGGATCAGCGAAAGCCAAGATTTCAGTATTTTAGCTGGTCAGCTGAAGTTATAAGGAAATAAGGAGGAAAACATAGCTGCCTGCCTACCTGTGCTGTACTGCCCACTTTATATATTAGAAAGGAAGCTATCCTCAGTGTGAGTTTCCTCAGAGATGTGTTTTGAACCTATTTAAGCATAGTGATTGCAAAATCTTGCTTATAGTCTTTGTCTCACTGGGGAGAAGAGGCAAAGTATGTATGTTAATATAGGGTAACTCATCATACAGGTGCGCATCTGAAGTCTGGCATGTGGATGTCCTGGGAAAAGTGAAGCTGGGTGTAAGTCACGTTCCCAAAGACCTGGAAACTATTACAATGAAATGAAAATGCAAGAGCAATCCTTTCCTGCAGGAAGACCTTTTCTCTGCCCCACCATTGCTAGGCACATGGAGGTGTATTAATATCTGTTCACCACTTAAAGTATTTTAATTACTTATTTATGCCAGCTTTGCCTCTTGACCACTGGTGCCATTCTTCCAGTGTCTCCTTCCTAACAAACTTTATTGCTGGATTTTTTTTTTTAATTATAACTGGTAAAATGTCTCTTACTTGAATCCTTGGTAATCAATTTGTTTTCCCTCAGTTACTTAGCACTGAAAAAGATGCAGAGGTGGCCCGGAGGCCTTTCCAGCACACACCTGTGGTTAGAAAGGGCTGAAGAAATGCCCCATAAATACAAAAATGGGTCAAACCCCTGTTGAATTAAGTGTGTGTGAAGTGGTGCTCCAAGAGGGTTTTTAACGTGTGAGTTCTGGAGAGGTGAGGGATAACTGTACAGGTTGATTAATCCAATTACTTCTTTCTAATAAGGTTGAAAATCCAGTCTGGTGGTGAGGTTGTGCTGTAATTAAAGGAAGATTGTGGTGGTGCTGTTTGGGCATGTGAGTACCTGGTGGGGAGATCAGCTGAGCGAGGTGGTGTGTACCTTGAATTGTGGAAGATCCTGATGACACTGTGAATGCCACATGTGTTACTGCAATTACTAGTAGCAGCTGCTGTTTTTAACTTTTCCAGCTGAAATTCCTAGTGTCCTGTGAGCAGGACTGCCCTGCCCTGTGCTGCTAAGCCTGGCTCCTTCCAGGGTCCTTTTGGTATAAAATAATTTGATGGAGGGTGGTCACTGCAGTGCGGAGTGAACATTCTTATGAGTTTCCCTAAAGCATTGAGAGACTGTTATAGATAGGAGACTGTGAAAACCTGGTGTGAAAGGCCATTTTTAACTACTTAATTGAAAACCAAAGACCATTTTTAAACTACTTTATTAATAATCAAATGTATATGGTGTATATTGAGCATTTATTGGATCCAGCCTGTGATTGTCAAAGTTCTTAAGGGGAGTTCAGGTGTGGAACGGGACTGTGAAGACAATATTACACCCCACCACTGCTCAAGGTTTTGATTAATTGAGAATTAGGTGAGAGAAAGTTAATTAATGCCAATCAACAGGGATTTGCAGAAATTAGCCTGGAATGGTTTAACTTTTGCAGTATGACAGGCTGTCTGGTAAAAGTCGTGCTGTTGAGACACTTGACTGCTGCCTGAGGTTTTTGATTAAAAGAATTGAGAAAACAAGTCTGTAAAACCCAAGTAGCCCTTACTGGAATAAAAAAACTGGCTGCATGGTGGAGTTAGGACTGTGGGTCTCATCCTCATTCCCCTTAGACACTGGGTCAAGGATTTTTTTTTTTTCCTTGGTCCTGTGCAATGTGGCAATTTTTAATCAATGACTTGAAGAGGTAACGAGCACTGGAGGAGCTGGGTCGGGTGGGGGCTGCTGGAGTGTGGGTGTGAGCATCATCCCATGCGTGCTGGACCCAGGGGAGATGCCTGGGAAGGGGGTGTCGAGCCCCCTTGCTCCAAACCGCTGCTGCCCTGGTGCCTGCAGCTCTTCCAGGAGGAGCTGCAAGTCAAGTGCGTGATTACATGAGTTGGCTTTGGCACCAGGGTTAGCATGCTTCCCCAGGGACTCTGTGGTGAACTGAGGCTGAATCCCTCTTTCTGGCCGTATGGCAGAGACTGCATGGCGATGGCAAGTGGCTTGTAGAGCAAATGGCGAGCATCTTGTAGAACTGAGCCAGGCCTGATGGACGAGAAATTCAGCGCTTGCTCTAGCTGGTTGGGATGGTGATCCCCCACTTTGGGTGCTCGATGGGACAGGACCTGAAGAAAGGTGTCCCATGCAGCAGACCGGTGCCTGGCATCTCTTGGTGTGGCTCTCTGACAGCCCAAGGAGAAGGGCTCCTGTGCTCAGCCTGACGCGAGGCTGGGAAGGCACTGCTGTGGGAGAGGACGGGCAGTGAGACCCCGAGTGCTGCCAGCTCCAATTAAACAGGCATGATGGTTCATCAGTGGCAATGTAGGTGATAACGCATGTTCCCCGTGGGTGAAGTCTTGACAGACTTGGCAGAGAGGTTTGGTTTTCTTGTTTCTTCAAGAGTAGAGGAGCAAAGTGAAAATACAAGGGTTGTTGCACTGCCCAGAGTAAATCCTGGTCTCGCAGCCTACAAGGGGATTACTCCCCAGCCCAGGAGGGACTGCTTTTCCCCCCAAAATTAAGGCAGAGTGGTTGGTTTGCGCTGTCCCAAAGCATCTGGGGCTCTGCCCCTGGTTTTACAGCATCTAATGACTTACTGCAAGAGGCATTTTGCATTTCAACCCATTGCTGTGGTGAGAGTAGGGCTATGTGTGCACCTGAGACCTTGGTGCTGAACCCTTCAGTCTTAATTAAGCCTGCAGTAACGAGTGCCGCTGAGACACAGTGGAAGAAACGGTAGGGGAGAGGATGGGAAGACACGAGTTGGCTGTTAGGTACGTGTGAGACAATTCATTAGTCCTGGAAATCATATTTAATTAAAGCAAAGCCTTCAGGATAGAAGTACTGGGGGTGTGCTTGGTGTTGGGGCTCACCTGCAGCCCCACTCGGTGCCAGTTTTACCTCTGCTGTTGGTGAGATGAGGCTGGTGTGATGATGAACCAAAGCCTTTTAAATCCACCTTCATTAGAAATGCTGCTAACAAGCCCATGGATAAATGCTGCAGATGCTGCTTGTCTGAGCAGCTGAGTACTGCTCAGCTGCTGTGACACTCTATGCAAATGACCATCTGAGTTAATTTGGGCAGGGCAATAACATTCAGCAAAGAGAGACAGAACAGATTTAGTGCTGGTGGGAGACATGGGGCCGTCTATCAGCATGACAGCTCTTCGGGGAGGAGGAAAATGTCCCCGTACCTAGGAGGCATCAGCAAAGCATGTGCTTTGCTAACTCAAATCCAGCGACTCCTGTAGCGCTCTGGGATGAACGGAGATGCTCCCTGATATTTAGGAAGCCCTGCCTTGGCAGGGACATGGTCCAGGTGTGCGTTTGTGTGCTTTCCCTGGGTCTGTCTCTGTGCTGATAGCACGAGGAGGATGGGGAGTATGAGGCAAGGTGTAGATCATGCTCATCTGCTTTGGCCCCGGCTGTTTGGGTTTGTGTGCTTTTATCCGCTCTGGGAAAAGCATAAATTGTTTGTTCGCATGTGGAGTAATTAAAGATGCTTCTGCAGTGTGCCACTGTTTTGCCCTTTGCATTTAACACTCAACCAATTTAACATTTGCGTTGTGTAGCTCAAAATAATTTTTTTTTTTGTAGTTTTTTAACAAGTAAAACACAATTGCTTTTTTCCCTACCCCTTGAACATCATGTCAGGGTTGTGTGTGTCCCTTGCTGTGTGTTGAAATGTTGATTTGCCAGTCACAGCCTCTGCTTTTAGCCTTTTTGGGTTTTTACGGTGTGGAAGGAGTGAGTGTCTTCCTATTAGAGGTCCTTGCTGTGGGTGGATGCTCTCTGGCTGTGCTGGGGACACTGGGCTCGTGCATGGTATCCTGACATCAGGTACCGACCCTGCAGCAATGGGGCAGTGGAAGGGTGTGTGACACCAGAGCATCCCTGCCTGCTCTGTTCCGATCAGCGAGACCCTCTCCCATCCCCTCTTGACCCTTGTGAGAGTTTCCCAGCCACTGGTGTACCCAGTAGCAACTGGAGAAGCCAGCCTGGGGTGGGATGCAGGGGTCAGTGGGTCCCGGAGTAACGGCACAGCTTGGGAAGCTCTGACCTAAATATGGGCTTTGCTTGTCTGTCAGGCAGAGGAGAAATCTCTCCTGGGACGAAAAATCTCATTTGGAGGATGGGAGAGGGAGGATTACAGTTTGCCATCTGCCCTGATGTTCAAGTTGTAAATAATAATCAAAAAATTAATGATCCGCAAGTCCCTTAACAGCAAGGTTTTTTGCCTGGCTGCTGAAGCACCTCGCCTGTGCCTTGCTGCGTCACGGGCGAAGCGGATTTTTCTCCTGAGTCACTGCCAAGTGGGACAGAAGGGATTTTTAAGGCTGCAGGCACCCAGGAGAGCCCTGGAGCTGGTGCCTTTCCATGCCCTCCTGCTGGCAGCACCCATCGAGCGGCTCTTCCCAGCACCGATGCGCGCAGTGGTTTGCACCGGCACATTTAGCACAGCTAAATAACTCTGTGAATAACCACCTGTTAATCACCAGGACATGGGATCCTGCTGTGGTAGGCATAATGCCAGGGGGTGGGCAAAAATACAGTGGTGACCCCAGTTCAATCCACTGCAAATTAATGAAGAGAAGTTGATTTGCTTTAGTACAGAGCTGGGAGGGGTTGCTGTTAGCATCCATGCACAATGGCTGCAAGGAGAGTCTTCTGCTTTTTGCTGGAAAAGCCTCTTTAAATTATCTCTGTGGAGTTATCTTTAATAGCAGCTTTAAAAGAAAATAATGGGGGAAAAGAAAAAATGACATCCAAACTCCGAATTGTGCTGTCTGATATGACCCGTTTTAAGGTAGAGTTAGTGTTTTACTCTTTTTTGTTTTTCACTTGGGAAAAGCAAAGTTTTGGGAAAACTTTAATTTTGCTAATAGATGGCTTGTGAGAGCTGAAGAGTAGTTAATGGACTGTTTCACAGTAAGCTGCTTAACCATTCACCTGCTGTATGTATAAATGTAAATATTCTTGGGGAAGCCAGGACTGAAGCTTGTGCTGTTTCCTCTTTCACATGTGTTTTTGTCCTCTCCAAGAGCATCCAGTAATACTAGACCACGTTATTTCTTTGAACAGCATAGAATGAGGTTAGCAATAAGCCCATTGCAAAGAGAGGGAAAAGCAGAAGTGTGTTTGCCTTACAAAATGTGATATACCGGTATTTGTCCCAATGTCCACCTCGTTCTTAGTCGACATCTGTGTGTTCACCTTTGATTTTTCGAAGGTGCACATCACTGTCTCTGGTTTCTGCTAAAGTCTTTTCATAAGTTTTCCTTAACCTGTGTGGAAGAACCTTGGTTGTGAGATAATGTATCTTCATCTTCATTACTGAATTCCTAATTGCTAGCGGTCGGTGCCGTTGTATTGCCAGTATTGGGGGTTTTCTGCTGTGCCCTCCCTCTGCCTACAGTCCTGTTGGAAGGATGCCCCTGGAAAATTGCCCTCGATCCAGGAGCAATGAAAACTTCCTGGGGTTGGCTGTGAGTATTGTCATTCCTGAAATAACTCGGGGGATTAAGATCAATAATAATAACGGTGGATTTGCTGACTTCCAGCTTGCCACGAAGACTGTTGCAACCACCAAACAGCTCAGACTAAACTGAGATAGCTAATTGTTAAACATTTTTTTCCTTAATTTAATGGAAGCTTACACTTTGTCCAGGCTGTTGGTGTAACTCTTTGCACAGACCAGCATCCTTCGCCGCTGCACTGGAGCATCCATCGAGCACATCGCCCGGAGTTTGCTGGGAGTGCCTTTGGCTGGCACCGAGGGCTTTCAAACAGCAAAACAAAACCAGCCTCTTCTAATTGAACCTTGGTTTTAATCTGCATCCGCAGCAGCAGCCTGCTAAAATCTAAATCAAATCAGGAGGTGGGGATTGAGTTTATTAAGCTTCTGCTTAATCTTGGTGAAATAATGTAAGAGGCTACGAGAACACTGAATCGTTTTGGTTTTATTTGGGATCTGATTCAAAAAAAAAACCCCAACAAACAAACCAAGAAAAACAAACTTGAAAAAAACCCCAGAAAAACCCCCAAAACAAAACAGATTTTTTTTTTAATCTTGAGAGGCTGGGCATGTGGAGCTATTTCTTGTTAATACTAATACATAATTCAAAGGCATCCTCAAGGACTAAAGAAGTGCTTTTCTTTCTGCCTTCCTGGCCGGTGAGACTGGAGTGTCAGGAGGTTAAGTGATCTGCCCAGGGTTGTGTCTCCTGAGCCTGAAGTCAAGTTAATCCTCTGGTCCCTGTACTTTGAGATGGACCCACCTGCGCTTTCCCTTCGTAACAAGCTCCTCCAGAAGATCAAGAGGTTGTTAAAGCTAACGAAGCCAGGACATGTTATATGAACTGAAATAATATGGTGGAAATAGAGGTTTGCAGAGATGCTCTCCCCTTGCCCAGGTGGGTACCTGCCTGGGGGCATGGTTTTGGTGACCTGCTGGCTCTCATCTGTATGAATTTAATCGGCAAATGTAGGGCGTATGAAGCTGCTTTGGAGGGAGAAAGTTGCAGGGAAAGCAGACGACGTGAGCGTGGTGCTCCAGCCTGCCCCCACCATGGGCTGCCTCCAAGCCTCCGCAGGTTTTAATTAAAGCTCGCCTTGTAAAGATCGAAGAATGACAAAGTGTTTTTATTTCAATGCTGTACGGTTTGACGTACTTGGGATTTATGGGTGGAAGGGAAGGGTTGGATGCAGGTTCGTGTAGCGGCCTGCCCTGCCTGGAGGGTTTGCATCTCTCCTGGAGCGCAGCAAGGATGGGAGGACGGTGAAAATGCACAGCAAAAAAAGTGGTGATCCCCTTTTTGGACGTGTTTGTGCATACATGCACGAGAGGACAGCATTAGGGATACTTGGGGAAATGCATTCATAGCAGCCTATTGTAACTGCCTGCAGCTATTTAGCAGGACGGGAAGCGCTTGGTGCAGGGAGTGCTTGTGCCGGAGCAGCGATCGGATTTGGCATCTTCCAGCCAGGAAACAAGTTGCCCCCAGGGCTCCCGAGACCTTGCAAACACCCGTGTCTTACTGCCTTCGGTACTGCGTGATGCCTTGCATGTGTGTGTATACACAGTCTTGGAAAATCAGTTTTATTGTTAAAATTCTGTGGTTTTGTGGTCAGAGTGGCTGATGGGACATGAAGGCTTCCGCCACCAGGTTGTAAGTCCACCCCTGTGTGGTGGATGCTGAGAGCTGCTACCTTCCACCTGTGGCTAGGCGGTGCAGGCCCTTGCATCTTGCCTGGGTGTTGGGTGGCTCCTGGCCATGGTTGGTGATGAATTGCCGAGAGGGGCTGACGTGACCGCTTACTGCTGCTGGAGGTGGACCCAGATTTCATTCATCAAAGCACATGCAAGCACTGCCATGGTTTTTTGGGTTGCTTTGGGGTCAGAGTGCCCCTCTCTGCATCTGCATGTCCAGGCAGGTCTGTGGCTCAGCTCAGCCCCGTGCGCAGGTGAAGAATTTGCAGGACTCCAGGCAAGACCAGCAACGTCTGGTTTCTGAGTCTGCTGTGAGCCGGGTACATCCTGATCCTCAGCTGTTTCAGATATTTCCAGAGCATGTTTGATCTCTCTTCTGCCAGGAGAGAGCTGTCACTGGATGAAACCGCGGTGATGGGGATGAAAAGGCAGGCAAGGTGCTTTGCAGGAGGGGCGAGAGCTGCAGCAATGGTCCAGAAAGCCCTTCCCATAGTGTCGGAGCCTGGAGAAACTGGGGCAAGCTGCAGGGGGTGAGGAAAGCTGGGTGATGCATGGTCAGGTGCACCTACTCCTTGTTTCATGGTGTGCCCAAAGATGGGGCTCCTGGCCACGCTGCAGGGATGTTATCTCTCTTGCAATGCTGCTGGCTGGAGGGGAGATGGGGCTGGGGGTCCCGAACCCACCCCTTCCGCACAGCAGTGTCCCTTCCTCGTGGCGGGGAAAGCACCAAAGGCTCATGAGGTTCTAGAGGTGATATGCTGAAAAAGTCTATTTATTTATTTTATTTTTTTTCCCCCTCCCTGATTAAAACTGCTGTTCTGGCAATATATTTGTTTAGCTCCATTAACATCTGAAGGTTCCTGCTGCTGTCGTTATTGAGCAACTCTAAAAATAATTACACGATGCGTATAAAAAAATCTATGGCTCCTCAGCTGCAGAGCAGGAGGTTAGACAGCTGATGCTGCTTTAACTCTTGGGTCACTCTGAGTGTTACTTGGCCACTGTATGTGGGGGGCTTTGCCTTAAGGGACAAAGCCATCTTGGGTGCTGCAGTGCTCGTGTGGCTTGGATTTGCTCTGGTTTCCTCCAACACCTTGTGTTTCATGTAAGAATAAGTTTATATAGCTCTTATTTCACTCAACAGGAAGAGTTGGACGAAGATGTGCCCCTCAAAATGCCAATAAATAAGCGATCATTGAAGGGTTCCTGTTGGCTCTGTGTTGGCTGGGCTGAGTCCAGCATCAGGCTGGCTTTATACAACAAAAGCCTGTCTCGAGGTGACTCCTAGCAGAGATGGAGCAATTTTGGGTTCGTTGTTCTTGGGACCTTGCCCTGGCAGCTCTGCGAGCAGGGAGACTGGTACCTGCTCTGGCAAAACGAAAGGTGGGTGGAGAGGGTGAGGGAAACCTGTGCGTGGAGGTTGCAGCGTTACTTCTGGGTCTGCAATGTCCCAACTCCTGAGAGCAAGTACTGGAGGTCTTGGCGCAACAATGGTTACTTGCTTGGTACGGGGGCATGCTTTTGTGCAGCCTGAGCAGAGCATTTATCTCTGCATCATAAAAGCAAGTTAAATCTTATTAGCAGGAGGTGGTGTGGCTCCGAGTAAAGCCATAATGTCGTTACGCGTGAGTGGTGCTGCTCGCTTTTGGATTTTGTCCCTTCATGGATGCTTTGGCTGGGCTGTGTGGGTCCACCTTCGGGATCTCCTCTCGGAGGCAGAAGGATGGCCTGAACTTTGGAGATGCCAAAGAGGTTAAAAGTTGCAGCTAAGCATTTTTCTGCAGCCTTGAAGGCCCTTTAGAGATTTGCCTCCAACCAAGAAAGTTGACTTTGGTGTCTTCTGTTCCATGCTTACCACCATGGCGGTGGGTTTGGGTTAGGGCTTGCTCCATGGGGAGCAACCTGTTGTTGCTTTGTGCAAAAGAAATATGGTCTGCTGGGGGGTGGGAACAGTGTTATTTCATAAGAGCTTCTAGAAGGCTTTTTTTTTTTTTCCCCAGGAACATTAAATTTCACATTTACCTTGAGTCTGTACCCTGCTTCATTAGATTGATAACACGCTGGTGTACACCTTGTCCAGGAGAAGCCTGATTGAAAGTCTGATTGAAAATCAGACTTCTGGTCTATAATTTACCCCCAAACCTAAAATTAGAATTTTTTTTCAGACTGAAATAAATGCTTTAGCTGCACTGACTTTACAATGAGTGTGGGATTGTATCCATGGTGAATTAATTTATTTATGATTTAATTTCCTGAGGTTTCCTTGTGTTTAAACTTTTTCTTTCTTTTTTGTTTTTTCCCCCCTCCTCTCCAGTACACTAGGGTTTGGATTCCTGACCCTGATGAAGTTTGGAGATCAGCAGAAATTATCAAGGATTACAAAGAGGGAGATAAAAGCCTCCATCTAAAACTTGAAGATGAAACTGTAAGCTTTTGAAAGTCGTTATTTCAGTGATTTAAAGCTTTAAATGAATGTGTGAAGAAGCCTGAGTCATCTCGTATTTTGTAGGAAGTATTTTAAAATGTGTTTTATGACCTTAGCACTTCCAGCTTTTCCCTGCCCGCTCCCTCCCCAGATACTTGTGTTAAAGTAGGTTGCAAGAAAAGCCCTTGACCTCTCTCATCTCTCTTCATCCCCTGGCAAAATTGTAATAGTCTGTGATATCAGAATGATTTTTTTATTATTATTATTTATAGCGGTGGTATGTTAGAAATATCAGTTTATGCTTTTTGCTGCTGAACAAATTGGAAAGAGCGTGGCTGGTGGCATCTACTCAAACTTAGTTACCGACGGAAAAATCACGTAGAGCACAGGAGTGACTGCTGTGCAACAGCTTTCTCCGTGCCTTAGTTTTTCTCTTGAAGTATAATCTTACATAAACCCCTTTTTTCTCCATTTAAAAAAACCATATATATCTAAAAGACAAAAATAAGAAACTCCTTTAAATGTAGTTGTTATTTAGCAATTACTGCTTTCAAATGCATGAACAGCCTGGTGTGCAGCCAGTGATAAATCATTCCCAAACCAGGACAGAGGCTGGGGAAGAGCAGCTGCTTTGTCCCGCACAAAAATCCCATGGGTTGGGACATCAGATGACAGTGGGGGATTGCGGATGAAGTTAACCGTGGCATTTGCTTCAGATGCAAAATCTGGGTGGTTTATGGGAAGGGAGCAGCCATGCTTCGTGCCCACCACGAGGTGCCTTTCCCACGTGTGGTGCCTGGTGTAGCAGGAGGAATAATATATTTTTCATTAAGAATTCCCCTTAAACCAGCTTTCTTCACTGAGCAGGTAGGGTTTCCTTAATTATCTAGAGCAATCTGCTCTGTTGCTTAAAAGAGTTAATAGAGGCCACTTTCTCCAAATTGAAAATGCTTCGAGGAGGGTGAGTAATTCATCTCCCCTGCCAGCTGACCATTTCCATACTGCGGGGAATATTTTCGCCCTATTACTTAATGGGAAGATGGAGAGCAGGAATGAGACACGCCTGATTAGGCTGTTCATCAGAACAATTCCTCTTTCAGAGCAGCGCAGGCGCGAGCTGTTTGCAGCATGTGGATGTGCCAGGTTTGCAAAGAAAGTCATTCACGTTGAAATCTGCACCCAGCGCACGGTTGTGTTGGCGCTTCCTGGGTCAGCCCCGGCTGCGCTGCTTGTCCTCCCCAATTTGCTCTTCCAGCATAGTGCAGCTTTCTGAGGAGGGTAAAGGTTGGGTGATGGTCCTCTTAGAGATGTTTTTTGTTTTTTTTCTTCCCCCTCCATGGTGATAAATCTGGATGAGGAGATGCGTGGATGGCACCTTGCTGTACCTTGGAAGCACCAGGCTTGTAGGACCATGAGTTACTGCCTGTTGCTTCTTGGTGGTCTCCCTGCCCAGTAGCCCTGTGGCTGGACCTCCTGAAATCACCATCCTGTGTCTCTCGATCCCTGTTCCAAGCCATGTCAATCATTGTTTAAGCATATCTTTTTCTCTAATGACATGAGGCTTCGTGCGCACGATGCTCATGACAGGTATGTCTCCACCATTCCAGTCATTCCACGCAGTGCCTTGTCCCAGGGATAATCTTCATTGCAGGCTTCTTGTGTGGTTTTATTCTTGCTCCTGAGGCAAGAAGATAGAAACCTTGGAGAAACCAAGCAGCAATGCTCAAGCCTTTGTGAGGGACCTGTGCTGGGTGTGAAGAGCCCTACAGGTTTCATGAGCAGCACTAATGGGTGCCTGGCTGCAGGTGGGCACCCATCTCACCCACAGCAGCTCCTTCCTGCCCTGTTGTTGTGCTCAGGCTGCTAAAGTGTGTCTGCACGTATTGCTGAGCGCTTCAACCTCCATCCTTCTCTTCTGGTTGAGATCTTCAGCAGCTTTAGTACGGGGCGGGGGGGAGATTAATTTTTGTTGCTCTTTTATCTGGATATTTCACTAGAAACCAAAGTGACTAAGAAGTCCTGTAAGGCCTAACCTTTTTGTACATCTGAGTTTAGGGTCAGCAACATTACAGTACAAGGAGATTAAAGGATTACCAGGTGTTGTAGATGGTAGCTTAATAAGTGTGTCGCTGTCACGGTGAAACACAGAAACATCTGATTTTGGGGTTGTGCAAGAGACTGCCACTTACTCTGGGTCTTCCCAGAGACCCCTCTTAAATCTTCTGTATAAAGCCCTGCCTGGACCCAAATCACGTCGGGCTGAAAAGCTTTAGTGAAGGGGCACAGCGCACGTGTGCATCAGACGGAGATACCGAGCATACATGTCTTCAGGGGATTCGAAGCTGTTGAAAGCCTTTTGTTCCTGACAGCCAACATGCATTACCCAGCTCTTTAGTGCTTCTCTTTTGTCCTTGTGCTTAAAGTGAGTTTTCATGGATTTTGCGGTTTCTGGCTGTGCTCTGTGTGCAAGAGTACTCCTTCTGAATGAAGAGCTGATTTTTTTAAATATCACTAGGGATCCCTGGCGTGTTTGCCATTAAGATGTGAGACTGAGTGCAAACTCCTGAAAATTGGCATTGGCAACTTAGAACTGGAGTATAAAACAAGCCTGAGGTTGTCAGACGTGCTCTGTGAGCCTGTCCTTGTGCACTGGGTCAGCTTTTCTTGTGCTGTTTGCGATCCGGTGCCAATGCAATGGTAGCGGCGCCATTTTGCTTGCAAACTGGGATTCCTCCCTTCTGCTGGGAGCTGAGCATCGAGACCCTTCCTGAAACACCCCATGGGAAGCAACATCACAGGGAATTTTTCTTACTCCACTGTAAAGAGGAAAAAAAAATTACACTTTTTCTGTAGTTGGTGGCTCCGCTGTTCATTTGGGGATGAATGAAAAATAGTTAGCGTATGGGCAGCCGTAAGCTTTGACAGCATTACCGGGCTCTCCAGATACTGAAGCAGCAGGGACTGTGTCCTGTTGTGCCTGAAGGGGTGTAAGGTTTTGAGTGCAGAGGAACTTGAATTAAAAATGAGTTGAGACATCACTCTGATAGGAAGAATATGGTGTATTTTGAAACGAGGCTGACTTTGGTACTTGTGGACCACCAGTGTCCACCAGGACCATCTGTTGGCCAGCTCCAAGCCAGTTACCAAGGGGATGACCTGTCACCTGGTAGTGTCATCCAGGTCCCTATAGCATTTAGCGTAAAGGGGCTTTCATTTAACTTAGAGCAGGATGTGCAAGTATTTTGTAGTATCAGGACGGAGTTATGCTTGGATAAGTGAAAGATGTTAAAGAAGCTGTTAGTTTTTGTGTTCTCACGTTCCTCATGTGTGTCTCTTCAGCTCTACGAATATCCTGTTGATCTCCAAGGAAATGAGCTACCTTTCTTGCGCAATCCAGATATCCTGGTGGGAGAGAATGACCTGACAGCTCTGAGCTACCTGCATGAGCCCGCGGTCCTCCACAACCTCAAAGTCAGATTCCTTGAGTCCAACCACATCTACACCTACTGTGGTGAGTATCCAGGCTACATGCTCAAGCTCCTGGAAAGCAGTGGGTTAGAGCGTGTCTACACAGAAACCTCTTGAGATCACAAGCCAGAGGCTGTGGCATGAGGAAGGTCCAAGGGTTGTGAATTTGGGCTGGGTAGAAGATGTGAGTGTGTGCCAACAAGCGTTCAGTTGCTTTTCAGTTCTTCTACACAGAAACCTCTTGAGATCACAAGCCAGAGGCTGTGGCATGAGGAAGGTCCAAGGGCTGTGAATTTGGGGTGGGTAGAAGATGTGAGTGTGTGCCAACAAGCTTTCAGTTGCAAAACCAGGGGTGGTTTTTGAGGGTTGGCACACTGTGAACTTCCTGAGCTCAGGGTCCATGTATGTAGCTCTTGGCCCATGTATGTAGCTCGGTGGGAATGTCTTGTCGGGTGAGTCTGAGACCAACCTTGTGTGTGCTTGGCAGTCTGTGGGGGGAGGCAAAAAAGGACCTAGCAAACCACTGGAGAACAGTGTGCCGGAAAGATGTGATCCAAGCTAGAAATGTCCATAGCGGGTTTTCCTCCCGAAAGACTGCAGAAAAACCTTGCCGCACTGTTATTTCCTCCCTTTTTCTGATGACTCTGGGGGTCATCAAAATCTTAAATTGAAAACAGAAGGAGGGGAGGTGTGAACTCAAGTTTGTCATTCCTGGGAAGGGCAGAAGAAGGCAATTCAGTCCTTTTTATTCAGTTACATTGGAGAATATTGGATATTGAATACTGAACCCTGTTGCTGACACCCAAGATAACCTTGCTGACAGTGGTGCAGGCTAACTATCCTCTAAGTGATGAGTTGCAAGATTTCAGCGTGATGTGTGGGACTATTTGCGTGGCAGGCCTAAGGCTCTGATTAAGCGTTGCAGCTTCTGCCAAGGAAACACTTGGTAGGAGGAGATGACTCTTGAAAGTAGCACCCTTGAAATACGTGGCCTCAGTGGCTGGTGATAGTGGTGACTTTCCCTTAAATATTTAATGATGTGTAATGTTAGACTGCTGACATAACTTGCCGCCTTGTGTAGCTGCAAGCCTGCTTTCATCCAAAAATCCATGAGGTTTTGTTAGTGCATTGCCTTGTGAAGGTTGATGATGATGTTGAGCACAGCATCGCGCTGGTGAAGATGCTTGGGTTTAGGCTTGGCTGTTTGGAGGTCTAGCTGCAAAGCTCTGCGTGGGTGCAATGTACTGTGTGCTCTGGTTAGGAAGCGGTTTAGGAGGGAAGAAAAGTGCTTAGCTGGCAGCGAGTGCTGAGGCAACTACTGTCCTTTGGCTTGGTGCGTGTCGTGGCTGCTGACGTGTTTTGGTGACTAACGGAAGGAGATATGTGACCCTAACAGAACCAAGAAGCGGACAGAGAAGAGCAGGGCACGGTGAGGTGAAGCAGTTGGGTTAATGTCCCATGGAGGCAGGTAGCCTGACTTGGTTGACCTTTGCCTTTCGTTGCGGGTTAAGTCCCGTATCCCGGTGTTTGCTGCAGGCTGAGAGTTCCTGGGCTTTGCTGTCCTTCAAGCGTGCCCAAGCCTGGAATCGGCCAGGCTGGGAGCACAGCACCCACTCCCACCAGCCACGTGGTCTCTGGAGCTCCTTACGACAGCAATTTAAACCTGCAAAACCTGAAGGTACTTTGGAGGTGGAACTTGTCAGTGCTTCAGTTTTGCAGGGTGCGGACCAGTTCCCTTGAGCACACGGGTAGTGCCACACTTGGCCTTGCCTCTCATTAATTCCTGGGCTCAGTGCCTCCTCCAAGCAGGCAACAGCTTTCCAGGAGCTGGAGGGGAAAGAGACTTTAAAGCTTTAATGCAGGCTCTGGCATTCCCTTCATGTGATTTATACATTTCATTTTGATTTGAGTACATTCTTTGTTACGAGCTTTTACTCAGAATTTAAGCCAGGTGAAAATCCGGAATATTTGTTTGGGTCTAGCAGAGCTTTGGTTGCATTGGAATTGCATTTCTGAAGTGACGGCTCAGGCACTGTTTAGCCCTTCTGCTCACTCCTTCTGCAAAGTCTGGCTTCACACAATGAAGATTATTATATATTTGCTCTTCTCACCAGTTTCATATGCTTCCTCTGTAGCTGTACTAGAGCTTACAGCCTTGCCATCAAAGCATAACACTTTGAAGGAGATGCTGAGATAAGAATTAGGAGTCCTTCTTTATTCCCTTCTTATACTTTTTTTCCTTCTCCAAGCATCATATTTAAATAAATGGATTGAAACAACTAATGCAAGCCCTGAAAAGCCTGAAATATTAACTCTGTCCTTGGTTTGTTACATATTTGTCTATTTATCCGTTCTAAGGTATTGTCCTTGTTGCCATCAATCCATATGAACAGCTGCCAATCTACGAACAAGATGTCATCTACGCGTACAGCGGCCAAAACATGGGGGATATGGATCCGCACATCTTTGCAGTGGCGGAGGAAGCCTATAAGCAGATGGCCAGGTGAGTGGGCGCTCAGTCAACGGGGTCGGATCGAACTGTCAGATCAAAAATGGGCAAATATGCAATTAAATATTGCAAGCACGTGGTTGAAGCTGCGGGGAGAAATGTGTGAAACTTCCAGGTTTTCATCTCTCCTGAGAATATGGGATCTTCTATCATGCCTTTATATCCCCGAGCTGGTATGTTATCTCCCCATTTTGGTGGCCATCTTCACCCGTGCATGCTGTACCTCTGTCCCTCTTGTGCGAGATGCAAGTCTTGGTTCCTGCGGCAGCCTCCCTTGCACGGTGCACAACTGCTTCACGCTGAAATCTCTCTGAGGTCAGACACTTCTAATTAATTCTGTTTGCCAACTTGACCCCTTTATATCAGCCGGCGAGGCTGTAGGGCAGGCTGGGCTGTTGGGGATCTCTGGTCCTCAGGAGCTCCTGGGTTTGGTGGGGCCGTGGTTCAGATGTGGATCCTTCTCCTGTTGCTGCTTGGATGAGTTTCCTGGAAGAAATGCAAAGCACTCTGCAAATGTCATGTTTAATAGCTTGGAGGAAACCGCATTTCAGATAATTTGGTGAGATAATCAGGCTAAGCCCAGGAGCAAACATTAGGTGTTTTTATGGAGACACGGTGATTTTGAGTTAGGAGGTGACTGGCAGATGTTTGGAGATATTTATGTGTCCTTCAGTGCTGCTCTTCAGCACATGTGTGGTGTGAGTTTTATATTATTTATTTCTGTGTTTGTTGTGTTACTGAGGACAGATGCAGGGTTTCATTCTTACAGGATAAGACAGGATCTAAAAGAGAATCTGAGAGGAAGTGGAAAGTTGTTGCACCAGGGACTGTTTTACTGTAGTTGTCTGGACTCGCACAGTGTGTTTAGGTTTGCTTGTGGATTAGCCGTGTATTTTTATACAGCCCTGGCTTTTAATAGCAAGAGTAGTCACTGAACCGTTTACCAAGGGTTTCAGCTGGTTTTCTGCTGTGTCTTGGCTGTAACTGGCTAGTTAGGATGCGTTTCTGATCAAATATGAGCCAGCGTTCAATCCTGCATGCATCTGGAGGAGTACTGCCGTGGGCAGAGATCAGATGGAGTGTACCCAAACTGACTCCAGCCTGCAATTCAGACCTCTTGCAAGTGCTCGTACTTTGCACAAAAATGCTTTGGGAAGAATTTAAAAGTTTGAGAAGCTCCCCAGAGAGAGAGGAGGGCTTAGGACTTGTGTGAATTCAGGCTAAGCAGCAAGGTGCACGGTTCTTTGTAGCAGATGCAAGGGTTTGGTGACCAACATGGATGGAATGCGTGGATTTTTCTGGGCACGTGTCTGAAGTAAAAGGCAACTGCTTGCTTCTCTGCTGAAGTCTGCTAGGCAAGACTTGGTGGTTTCCCACATCCCTGCGTGTTCCGCAGGCAGTGGGCTAACCGACAGCTTTAGCCAGAGGTACTTGACTCTGCTCTCCTCCTTATCAGACTAAATCTACTTTTGAGAGTGGCCTGTAACTGCTTACTGCTGGCTCTGGGTGGTTGGGAGTGCTCTGTTTGCAAGGGAACATGGAAATAACCACCTTTAAAGCTCTGAAACGAGATGCTGGCTGTTCAGCGCTGCGCTGGTGCTTTCTGTCTCGGGCTGGTATTACGGTGATTGCAGGCTTGGGTACAAAAGAGGGGTTCGAATGGGGCCGAGAAGAGATTGGAACGTGGGTTATAGGATTCTGTCTGGTTATTTGAAATGTGCCTTAAAATGTATCACACTGTTTTAAATCTAAAAGCTACTGCATGGACATTGTGTTCTCTGTGGTTTGATCCAGGCTTTTCCTTCCTCAGCGCTGCAGGGAGAGCGGTGGAGCTGCTTGAGCAGGGCGCGTGGATGGCATGTCACGTGGGTGATAGATGTAGTGCGTTGTACAGGGCTTATTTTTGACTTTTTTAAACTGAATTACAGACTCGGCGAGATGCCTCCAGTCTGAAGCTCCACTTTAGGCAATGGGGGTGCGTGTGAGCATGGTGGGATGCTGGTACTCGGGCAGCTCAGCCGTCAGGATGGAGGTCTGTGAGCACGTTAAAGTGAAATGGGTGCAAAACCATCGCTTGTTTTGCAGTGTCTTAGCTTTTAAACAGTTATGGTATGTCTGGTGCATCCTGTAGACAGGGAATGAAACTCAAATCTGCAATCTCCGAAGGTCAAATTTGCAGTGTGATATCTATATAAGTACACGCCTGTGTAAGCTTACATATTTTTTTTAAAAATGGAATTGTTCATTCTCAAACAAAACTAAATGCAAATCACGTCATAGAAAAGTGAGAATAATAATGCAGATGTGCATTTTGTTTGAATTTCTTTGGCTTTCTTTCAATGAGAGTCTTCAATGTGAGTAAGAAAATCAAATTGGTAAAACAAGCTTTCTCCATGGAAAATTGCTTGGAAACAACTGATGCTACTTGCAGCATCACTGAACAAAACAGTGCTGAGTATATAACTTGCTGGAGCCACCGAGCAGTCAGTTCTCCATGAGCTTGTCCGGTGTTTTGTGGTGTGTCATCTCCAAGTTTTGCACCGAGTGGCTTCATTTTCATGCTTTTATATATGTCCATGGGATAATATTCCAGCAGTTTGTGTGGCAGAGCAGAATTTGATTAGCTGACACTCAGTAAACTGCTTCTTGGAGGTCAGACACTGCACTGGGGTAATAAACCCTTCAAATCAAGCATTGCTGAAATAGTGCTTGAGACTTTTTTTTGGGGCCACAGGCAAACAGTGCGGCCTTGGAGCAAGTGTGTGAGCAGGCTGGTGGTGCCAGCTTCTCCCTTGCTGTGGGGTTTCAAGTTGTGACGGTCCTCCGAGGTCAAGGCCTTCATCCGTTTCATGAAGACCTGGATAAGGAAGGCTGCAAGGTGCATCATATTCTTGCAGGACAAACAGAGCAAGGACGTAATCTGGAAATGTTAAGTCACCTTGAATAGCTCTTCTCCAGTGCAGAAGGCAAGGTCACATAAATATATATAGATAAAAATATAATAAATATACACACATCTATAGTACATATATTAAGCTTTTTTATATTTTAGATAATATATGCAATAAATACATATAAAGCATATTTTAGCTTTATTATTGGACCAGAGCACACAGGGACGACACAGTGGAGATGACTGAGTGGGATTGAGTGGATGGCCAGGAAGAAGGACACAAAATCTAAGGTTCTCTGATAAATGAGATAAGTTGGAGGCAATTAGATTTTTAATGCTCTGGGCTTCTTGTATACCATTGCTGTGTAGAGACAGGGTGCTGGGGCAGAATTTAAAGACATTTACTGGTGTAGAAGTGTTAGTGAAGTTGTCCTGTGCTTTCTTGCCTGCCTTGAGCTGGTAACGTCCATGAGATGGGACTGGAGGCATCTCCACAGGTGGCTGCAAAGCTCTGTTGGATCCTGTGTGTGGTGGTGCCCTGTCATCAGGAAATGCCAATTTAAAAGGAAGAAAGCAGGTGGGCTGAGCAAGGGGCTGCAGAGGGTGTATAGTCTGATGCCTTTTTTTGGGACAAAGTAGTTTACAAAGTATCTAAATGCTTATCATGAGGGCACCTGTTATAACTCACTTTTAAATTAAAGCTTTTCCCGAAGAGGATGCTTTGCAGTGAGTTGCTTTGCAGCGCTTGCATGTAAAACAGCTTAAAAAAAGGCAAGTGATTAAAATTCTTATGTGACAGCCTCTAATTTTTCCGGTGACCAGCTCTTTAGAAACTCCCTGCATACCCAGCGTGAGACTAAGCGCGCTCAGTTCATGGAAACAATATTGTTTTAGGCAAAATACACAGCGTGGAGTTAATTTGCTCCAAGTGCTGCTACCGGAGGCAGTGGAGTCAAGTGTCGGGGTAGTGGAAGGACGAAACATTTAGTGATTGCTAATGGCTGTGGGGTTCGAAACAATTTGTGCTTTGGGACACATATTGTCTGCAGGGTGACGTGACCCTGTCTTCTTCTGGTCTTGGTCCCCATCCTCCTGATGCTACCTGGTGAGGTGCATTGGGTGTAGATGCCTTTTACACCCTTGGGTGCTGCAGAAGGTGTTTGCACTCCTGAAAGCAGGCTAAAAGCTTTGGAGGAACATCCAGGATTGCCCGGAGGGGCAGCCCAGCCGCCAGTGCCCTGGCTGATCGTTTGTTGCTTTTATTGTAGAGCAAGAAAAGATCTCTTGTGTGCCCGAATCACAGTGGTGGCTCTGATTTCCTTGTGTGTCATCACTCTGGACAGGAGCCTGGAGTCTGGCAAAAATTCCCCTTGAAACTTTATTTCTGCTGAGGTCAGCCTGACCAGCAGCTTTCCACGCATGGGCAGGGACTGTTTCTCACTTCTCGCCCAGACCCATGGTCCTCTCAATGAACATGCCCCATTAGTTGTTGCCAGCTCCATGGAGGCGACTAAAGTTTGCACAGTGACAGTGCAACGCCAGCTTCCCATTCCCAGCCTTCAGGGGCTTTAGTTAAAGGTCAGATGTTCCCCTTCATGTCTGCAGTCCCACTTTTCTTCTCCCTGGCTATCCTTCGCCACCTCGGCTTGACAGTTTGGTCACCGTGTTGTGTTCAGGTGCCGAGCTGAGTCTGTTAGGAAAATCACTGCAGTGTGCTGAAGTTGTGAATATATTTATGTGACTTTTCTGTCTTTGGTCCCTATCTCTTCTGTTTGTACTGGGTTGGGTTCGCTCTGGGCACAGGCCAGGACTTGCTAGTCCAAGTAAGGCTTCTTAATGCCTCTTTTTTTTTTAAAAAAAACCCCCATGTGCTACAGTTAATAAAATGCAACATTGAACAGTACTAGGTGATGGAGGTATGTGGTGTGAATAGCATTGCTGTGGGCGATGGGGCGGGAGAACGGGCCCTCCAAAGGTTGCCAAATGTCTTTCAAAAACAGGGAGCGGGTAGCGAAGGTGGTCTTTGTTGAAGTCATAAATGGTGAAAGCATCATAAACCCCTGTATGTTGCTGTATATTCTGTGTGCTTTCCAGTTCGCACATCTGGATCTTGCCATGATAGCAACATTGTCACATACCGGGGTCCTCTTCGTTAGCATGATGAGGTAGCAGTCCACATCAGCTAATAAACACAGAAGAAGTGCAATGTTTAAATCGTACTGTGAAAAAGATCTCAGGTAATACAGGACGTGCAAAAGCCTCCTAAGAAGCCTGTAGACTGGGTGATAAAGTGTGTGCAGTGCTTTTTTAGTTGTGTGTGCATTGGGCTGGTGCTTTAAGAGATGCACAATGTGTGCAAAGATATTGCATGTGGTCAGACAAAAATATCTTGATTGGATTCATGTATAACTCTGCTAAATTGGAAATGCAGAATGTTTAAATGTTCTCCTGGCAAGAGCACGAGAGGGCTCTGCAGACCTTAACTGACCCTTGCGACATTGGTGGGAAAACAAGTGTTCTGGTAAGTTGTTGGTTAGACTGGAGTTTCATCTTCCCCAGCGTGAGGATCTCCTAGCAGTGGTGTTGGCAGTCATAGAATCATAGAATCATAGAAAGTTTTGGGTTGGAAGGGACCCCTAGAGGTCATCTAGTCCAACCCCCCTGCAGCGAGCAGGGACACCACTAACTAGATCAGGTTGCTCAGAGCCCTGTCCAACCTGGCCTTGAATGTTTCCAGGGATGGGGCCTCCACCACCTCTCTGGGCAACCCGTTCCAGGGTTTCACAACCCTCATTGTAAAGAATTTCTTCCTTATATCCAGCCTAAACCTACCCTGTTTTAGTTTAAAACCATTACCCCTCATCCTGTCACTGCTGTCTCTACTAAAAAGATTGTCCTTTAGTTTAAAACCATTACCCCTCATCCTGTCACTGCTGTCTCTACTAAAAAGATTGTCCCCATCTTTCCTATAGGCTCCCTTTAAGTACTGAAAGGCTGCAATCAGGTCACCCCGGAGCCTTCTCTTCTCCAGGCTGAACAAGCCCAACTCTCTCAGCCTGTCCTCATAGGAGAGGTGCTCCAGCCCTCGGATCATTTTTGTAGCCCTCCTTTGGACCCGCTCCAACAGTTCCATGTCCTTCTTGTGCTGAGGGCTCCAGAGCTGAACGCAGGACTCCAGGTGAGGTCTCACCAGAGCAGAGTAGAGGGGCAGAATCACCTCTCTGGACCTGCTGGCCACGCTTCTCCTGATGCAGCCCAGGACACGGTTGGCCCTCTGGGCTGCCAGCGCACATTGCCGGCTCATGTCCAGCCTTTTGTCTATCAGTACCCCCAAGTCCCTCTCAGCAGAGCTGCTCTCGATCCTTTCATCCCCCAGCCTGTATTGATACCGGGGATTACCCTGACCCAGGTGTAGGACCTTGCACTTGGCCGTGTTGAACCTCATGAGGTTCCCCCAGGCCCACCTCTCCAGCTTGTCCAGGTCCCTCTGGATGGCATCCCGTCCTTCTGGTGTCTCGACCGTACCACTCAGCTTGGTGTCATCTGCAAACTTGCTGAGGGTACACTCGATGTCACTGCCCATGTCATTGATGAATATATTGAACAGCACTGGTCCCAGTACGGACCCCTGAGGGACTCCACTCGTCACTGGTCTCCATCTGGACATTGAGCCGTTGACCACTACCCTTTGGCTGCGACCATCCAACCAATTCCTTATCCACCGAACGGTCCACCCATCAAATCCATGGCTCCCCAATTTAGAGAGAAGGATGTTGTGGGGGACCGTGTCAAAGGCTTTACAAAAATCCAGAGAGATGACATCCATAGGTTTTCCCTTGTCCACCCTTGTTGTTACACCATCATAGTCCTTGCAGGAGAAAGAAGAAATGCAGGAGTGATTTGATGGATGAGTTCACCTTCTGTGTATCTGCATGGTCTCATGTGGCTTGGTCGATGCCAGATAACCCCTGGTGTCTGCGATTGACACCAGGGTCGGCATCTACTGTGTGGTTCCTAAATTATAAGTTACATGGCAATAGCGTGTCTTCCCTCTTCAGCCCCGCTGCTGGCGATGCTGTTTCTGGCACTAAATACCCAAACACCTGGACTGTGGACGGGGAACTCTATTCAGTAGCGGCTTTCCACTTTTGTTGAAGTTGGTGCACCGAATTCTTGTGTTGCACTGTCAAAAGCGTAGGTCAAAGTGTGAAAACCACTGCTTGCCTACGCCGACAGGCAACATGGATGATGTGTGTCTTGTAGAGATGCGGGTGCTGCTGGGGCTGTGCGTGGCCACGACCGCTCTCTTTTCTGTTGTTGGGTGCAATGCTGGAGCTGGAAAAGAGCAGAAATTGCACATCGACCCTGCCCACAACCTAGCAGAGGCTGGGATGGGTATGGGTACGGTGGGGGATGTCCTTTGATAACACTTCAAGTTTCAAGCTTTACAAGAGGATTTAAAACCATACAATGAGAGAGTGGGTAGGAGTGAAGAGAGATTAACCCCCGACAGAGATGCAGAAGGAGTCAGACTGGCACGATAAATAAGGCTGAACGCTGTGTTATATTAAAGGCAGGGAAGGGTTTATGTCCCCTGGTGCACAAGGCTGGGTCGGGGGGGTTGCAGCGAGCTGCGGGGCCAGTCTGTGCTGCTGCTTAGCAGGGCTTTGTATCAGGTACAGGCTCAAAACTAAAGCTCTGGCCTAAAATAAGGGGTCAGAAGGGAACAACTCTCAATAGCTTTCAATTTAGGAAGGGGAGAAACTGAGGGGGGTCTCTTCTGTTTAGAGTTAATGATGGGATGGGGAGGAGGTTTGGAATATCTATCGCATAAACACGCTGGTGTTAGACCTCAGGGTTTGCAAAAGCGGTTGGAAGCAACTTCTTCAGAGGTGCTATAAAGGAAAAAAAAAAAAAGGGAGAGGTTCCAGCTAATGTTTCCCAAGGACTGGAGGAGACACTTTCCAGTCTTACTTGCCCTGCTATGGCAGAAGACACAGAGGATAAGTGACCAGCTAAATGATCCTTTTGTGGTTTTTCATTTTTAGTTTCTTTTTCATTCACCAAGGGGAAATCATGCCTGACCAATCTGATAGCTTTCTACGATGACATGACTGGCTGGGTAGATGAAGGGAGAGCCGTGGATGTTGTCTACCTTGACTTCAGCAAGGCTTTCGACACAGTCTCCCATGGTATCCTCCTAGGGAAGCTGAGGAAGTGTGGGCTGGATGAGTGGTCGGTGAAGTGGACTGAGAACTGGCTGAATGGCAGAACTCAGAGGGATGTCATCAGCGGCGCTGAGTCTAGTTGGAGGCCGGTAACTAGTGGTGTCCCCCAGGGCCCAGTACTGGGCCCAGCCTTGTTTAACTTCTTCATCAACGACCTGGATGAAGAGTTAGAATGTACCCTCAGCAAGTTTGCTGATGACACCAAACTGGGAGGTGTGGTAGACACACCAGAAGGCTGTGCTGCCATTCAGCGTGACCTGGATAGGCTGGAAAGTTGGGCAGAGAGGAACCTGATGAGCTTCAACAAAGGCAAATGCAGGGTCCTGCACCTGGGGAGGAACAACCCCATGCACCAGTACAGGCTTGGGGTGGACCTGCTGGAGAGCAGCTCTGCGGAGAGGGACCTGGGTGTCCTGGTGGATGACAGGTTGATCATGAGCCAGCAGTGTGCCCTGGCTGCCAAGAAAGCCAGTGGGATCCTGCATCAAGAGGAGTGTGGCCAGCAGGTCGAGGGAGGTTCTCCTTCCCCTCTACACTGCAGATGGGGCCTCACCAGGGCAGTCCTGTGTCCAGTTCTGGGCTCCCCACTTCAAGAAATATGAGGAGCTACTGGAGAGAGTCCAGCGGAGGGCTACAAGGATGGTGAGGGGATTGGAACACCTCTGCTATGAGGAGAGGCTGAGGGAGCTGGGCTTGTTCAGCCTGAAGAAGAGAAGGCTGCGAGGGGACCTAATAAATGCTTATAAATATCTGCAGGGTGGGTGTCAGGAGGATGGGGCCAGACTCTTTTCAGTGATGCCCAGCGACAGGACAAGGGGCAATGGGCACAAACTGAGGCACAGGAAGTTCCGGCTGAAGATGAGGAAGAACTTCTTCCCTCTGAGGGTGACGGAGCCCTGGCCCAGGCTGCCCAGGGAGTTTGTGGAGTCTCCTTCTCTGGAGATATTCAAGATCCGCCTGGACAAGGTCCTGTGCAGCCTGCTGTAGGTGACCCTGCTTCGACAGGAGGGTTGGACTGGGTGACCCACAGAGGTCCCTTCCAACCCCTGCTATTCTGTGATTCTGATTCTTCTTTTTGGCAATTTTGGATGAGAGCAATGCTATTTGCTAGCAGCTTTAATCATGAACGAGACATTCCTTAGAGAAAAATCATAAATACTCATAATGGGACAGCACTGGCATGGGAGAGCTTAAGGTACGGAAAGGTCAGTGCCTGATGAAGAGTGATGATTGAGTGTGTGAAATATCGCTGGCTTGGAAGGAGTCGTAATAGGCTACATCAGGCACGTAATCACTGCTGTGATGCAGGAGAACTGTTTGAGCTCTGAGGTGTGAAAGCTGTAACACCAAATATCATTAAACATTCAAAACGGTGTTTACGAGCATCGTAATTACATCTGAGCACAAAGACTTGCGATTGCCCTTGCCTGTCTCCCAGCCACTGTTTGCTGCTGCACGTCCTCCATGAAGTTTTAGAGACCTCGGGATGGAGAACCCAGAGTGCACACCCAAAAGTCAGTGGTTTCATTGATTTCTGAAAATCTCTTTCTGGAATTTTCCAAATGTATATCAACTGTGATAAATTAGATGGTAGTGGAGAAGTTTTACAAGCGTTGGTGGCTGATGACAGTCGAGGTGATGAAGGACCTTCTTTCTGGGGCTGCCATGGATTGGAAGAACAACTGATGTGTCCTCCTGGTGCCTGCAGAGGTGAGCTGCAGGGTTAAAGTGAGGAATTTCTTTCTTATATCCACTCTAAACCTTCCCTCTTTCAGTCTAACACCATTACCCCTTGTCCTGTCCCTACAGGCCCTTGTCAAAGTCCCTCTCCAGCTCTCTTGCAGGCCCCTTCAGGCACTGGAAGGCCACAGTAAGGTCTTCCCGCAGCCTTCTCTTCTCCAGGCTGAGCAGCCCCAGCTCTCCCAGCCTTTCCTCCCAGCAGAGGGGCTCCAGCCCTCGGATCATTGCTGGGGCCTCCTCTGGCCCCGCTCCCACAGCTCCAGGTCTGTCCTGTGCTGAAGGCTCCAGAGCTGGATGCAGGACTCCTGGGGGGAGGTCTCAGCAGAGCGGGGCAGAGGGGCAGAATCCCCTCCCTCACCCTGCTGGCCACGCTGCTGGGGATGCAGCTCAGGGTGTGGTTGGCCTGCTGGGCTGCCAGTGCACATTGCCTGTTCCTGTCCAGCTTTTCATTCATCAGCACTCCCCAAGTCCTTCTCTTCAGTGCTGCTCTCCATCCCTTCATGCCCCAGCCTGGATTTATGCTTGGGATTGCCCTGACCCAGGTGCAGGACCTTGCACCTGGCCCTGTTGAACTTGATGAGGTTCTTGATGAGGGAGGACGCTGTAGGAGCCTCCTCCATCTGCAGGGCTGCAGTGCTCTGCGGGGGCCAGCTGCTGCTTGTGGGTGGCTTTGGTTGGAGCCAGGGATGCTCTGTGGTGCGGTCCCAGTGCAGAAAAGAGCATCAGGGTTCCAGAGAGATGACAGAATTGGCCGGGTGCGTGTTCTGCTCTCATTAGAAACAGCGCACAAAAGGATGGCTGACCTCGTTTTAGTGTGGCCAAGGAGCTGTGGTATTCTCCAACAGGGTATGCGAAGCATAAGTCCTGGGGGAAGGTCATCCATCCTTCATGCCCTCAGGAACTGGGAGAAAGACTGGAGCCAGCTCAGCATTTTGCAGAAGCTTTGATTACGCAGGATCTTCATTGCAATTGAAGGTGCATTTCCAGCTGGCTGCGCAAAGCAGTCTGGGAATAAAGTACTTTAATGAGCTGGGACCAGTGGGACTCCCACCGCTCTCCCGGGAGGAGTAACTGGTTTGCTGGAGCATTGCGTAAAAGCGCTCTCACCTCTGCAAAGACATCTTCATTGCAATGTGGTATTTGATCTCAGAGTTAGAAATGTCCAATTGATATGCTTGTTATAACGTCTGTCGTACGGAGGGAGGGTAACGTTTGTGCTGCTTGCAACCACTGCAGATAAGGTTAATTCGCATGTTACCTGTGCTTTGAGCATCGTGCTGCGTGCTCATCCTTTCTCATTCAGGGCCAAACTGGTACTTTCAGGCTTTTTCCCAGCAACTGATTCAAGTCCGTATTTTCTCTCTTGCTTCTTTGCTGAAACCCAGGTCTGTATGACCAAATCTGCACAGGACGGAGCCCAGGGGATGCATTCCTCGGCATAGGACAGACCTGGAGCTGTTGGAGAGGGACCAGAGGAGGCCCCAGCACTGATCTGAGGGCTGGAATCCCTCTGCTGTGAGGAAAGGCTCGGAGAGCTGGGGCTGTTCAGCCTGGAGAGGAGAAGGCTGTGGGGAGACCTTAGAGCAGCTGCCAGTACCTGAAGGGGGCTTAGAAGAAAGATGAGGACAGGCTTTTTAGCAGGGCCTGTAGCGATAAGATGAGGGTTGATGGCTTTACACTAAAAGAGGGGAGATTCAGACTGGTTATGAGGAAGAAATTTTTCATGCTGAGGGTGGTGAAACCCTGGCAGAGGTTGCCCTGATTGATGGTCGATGCCCCATCCCTGGAGACATTCCAGGCCAGGTTGGACGGGGCTCTGAGCAACCTGCTCTGGGTGAAGCTGTCCCTGCTCATGGCAGGGGGGTTGGACTAGATGGCCTTCAAAGGTGCCTTCCAACACAAACTCTTCCATGATTCTACATCATCCCCAGTGCATCTTCTAGAGTAAGACCCTGGATGGGCTGTATGTGATCTAACATCCCCTGGGGACACCCACAATGGCTGAGTGATGTTATGCCAGGCTGTGGTATTGCTTAATTGAGATATTGCAGGTTTGTTTCTCCAGTTGGTTGCATTAAGGTGCAGTGTTATCTTTATAGTTGCAATGGTACCGGGGTGGGGAAGGGCTACAGCAGCTCTGGGGCTGTTCTGCCCAAAAAGTGTATTTTGGAGCTGTGATGTGGGCCGTGTAGGTTGTTGGTGGAAAAAATTCTTTCTTCCTCATCAGTATAAGCTACTGTATGAAGAGTTGTCTACCTCAAAAAAAAAAAAAAAAAAAAAAAGTTGTTTAGGGTAATCCATGCTATTTATGAAAGATCCAGTGTCAAAAAAAAAAAAAGACCCAGAGGAATATATAGCACTTGGAAAGCCATCCTTATGTTGCTGCTGGCTTCAGCAGCTGCAGCATAAAACGTGAATTTGCAGCAGACGTTTGATAATGCGAACAGAAAGCATGTCTTTAAACACTCTTGTTCAGCGGGACGCTAAATAATATCATCTTAGGTTTCTCCGAGGGAGAGGTCTGACTACTCCAAAGTTGTGTTTTCATGTTTGTATTGACCGATGATGCCAGGCGTGGTATTCTTAGAACCCAAATTAAAGCCAATGAGTAAAACGAGCTACCGCTGCTCTCGGCAGCGATGTTGCTCCAAGTTCCAGTTATCCCATGGAAACAGGAACGATTCCTGGCTTCTGACGTGCGGAATCAAACTTCACAACTCAGAGTTATCAAGCGGGTCTGTTTATTGCGGTGCCAGGTGCAAGGGGTTTCGCTCCTCCTAACTTGCACGCCGAGTCACGAAGCGTGCACCTATTTATTACAAAGCTTATCTAAGTAGGCTGGACTATTGTAATTATTTCTAGGAATTCATTATCATACTCCACCCTCCTTTAGCATTTGCGCAGTGTCGTCTGGTGGTCGTCTGTGGGGGTCTTCTGAATGAAGGCTCGTAGTCTTCCTCGCTGTGTGCTTTCACCTTTGGCTCAAAAATTCCTGAGTTGTCTGTGTTGGCTGAGTCCCAAACCATAGAAACAGTTTCAGCTGGAGAGTTGCTTCTTACAGACAACAAAGTTCTGGTTATCAGTCCTTGTTTCTCTTCGTCTGTCTCGCAAGCAGTCCTTGTTAGCTACATTTGAGCCACAACAGTCCTTGTTAGCAACATTACAAAGAACAAAACTAAACTGAATAACAGTGTTTAACTCTTACTTTAACATAGATGCAAAGTTATATAACAAAATTAAACTAAAGCTATAGCAAAATCTAACTACTTTTCAATTCCCCACATCACTTCGGAGGCTGTTTCAGAGGCGGCTCTTCTCAGCAGTAGAACGCTTCAACGCTCTGAATTTTATCTTCACGGTGTGCAACTTCTGTCTGTTCACTTGAAGGCAGAGTTGGACAGTCTCAGTTTTTGATTGCTACCTTTAGCATTAGGGGGGATGCAATCTAATGCTAATTGAATTATTGCATTTTTATATACTGCTAACAATGCAATAGCTAAGCTCATTTTTAGCCTGCACAGCACTGTCAATATGGAAGCATATTAGAGCCTGATGTGCATCAGGGCTTTATGGATGCGTGTTCTCATTGTGGTCAGAGTAAATTCAAACTACAGTACTTAAAGCGTTTTTAATCTTCAGATTGCTTTATGAACACTAATCTTCTGAGCATCCTGAAAGAAAAAAGTAGGTTAAATATGACTTCCACGGTGGAAATGCACAGAGACTCATTGACTTGTTCTGCGACGCAGGGAATTAATGGCGGATCCAGGATTAGAGCTGGAGTGACCCCTGATGATTATTCACGGGGTCTGGCTCTTCCCTCATTTGCTTTAGATATTTTTTCCTCACTGAGGATATGTTTTTTTAGTGCAACTGGTTTTGCTCTCACTGCTGAGGTCAAGATGAAGTAGTGCAGCAATTTGCTCGAGCTACTGGTGCTGGTGGTGGTTTTCTGAAGAGATGCCCATAAAAACAAGTCCTGTAAGTTCTAGGTCTCTTCTCAAGGCTTGAGATTCACTGCTTTAAAGAAAGCTGACGCTGGAAAAGTTCTTACTATGATTTAGGTATGGAGAATTTTTGGGGTCTATTTGTCTTCAAATGCTCTTGCTTTCAAGCGGTGTTGGTGAAGGCTGAGGATCTTGGATGTAGGTATATGCGCTGAGATGTCCCCTATCTCTTCTTGACAGAGGGGTGGTGGGAACTGGTGATGGGAGCCATCATTGTCCTTGGGTTCAACCCCTTTGCTATTGCCGTGGCTTGACCATCCCCTTCCCTGCAGTGAGGAGTTGCCAGGGTCATTCAGCCCTGACTTAACCAGGTCAGCTGGTGGGAAGTAACATATTACAATGACTAATGATGTTCCTAGGCTGAGGACTGCATGCGGAAACGCTGACCAGTGCCTTAGCTCTGATTGCTCAAATGCAACCAAAATGGATGCAGCTTTTGGTACAGGCCTGTGTCCAGCTGGGTAGGTCTGAAGCTTGGGCATTCTCACACACTTTTCCCGGACTGTTTGGAGGCACCTCCAAGGGTAGCGGTATTCTCTGCATTGCCGCAAGCAAAGGACTGACCGCTTAAACATGTGGGGAAATCCATTTCCTCGATGCAGAGGCTGGCAATTAGCAGCTAGTCCTAATCAGCGCGGGTATCTGTTTGAAGTACTTTTTCTTTGCATAGACAACTGACTTTTTTTTTTTTTTTTCTGCCTTGGGCAGCACTTTTAGATGTTTCCTTAATAAAAAAAAAAGCGTTACTATCTACTAGATCAAAGGAAGAAATTTTTTCATGCTGAGGGTGGTTGGAACCCTGGCACAGGTTGCCCAGAGAGGTGGTCGGTGCCCCATCCCTGGAAACATCCCACGCCAGGTTGGACGGGCCTCTGAGCAACCTGCTCTGGGTGAAGACGTCCCTGCTTATGGCAGGGGGGCTGGACTAGATGGCCTTCAAGAGTCCCTTCCCACCAAAACCATTCTGTGATATTTTTCACCTGTTGTGAAGACTCCAGTGACTGCCGTATTCATTTTGCTGGGCTGGATACCTCGTCCATCTCTTGCTGTGTGTGTGGCCAAGGGTGAGAGTCTCGATGGGTGTTGCTCACAGCATGACAAATGTCTACAAAAAACAGATGTTACCTGAACAGCAGCTTATGAACAGGTATTACTGCTTGAAGAGGGTGTGTTGAAGTAGCAAAGTGAAGCAAAACATTCAGACTGCGCACAGACGGCAGTCCATGGGCTGTGTCAGATGCCACCAAAGCTTGTAGCCCTCAAATTTGGAGGTGCGGTTGCCCCTCGCATTGAAGGAATAATCCTGGACTTTGTTCTGGTTGGAATTCTGCACCTTGGTGGTTCTGTAAGTGCCTCTGATGGAGGGAGGAGTAGCTGAGATCGTGGTGGTAGTTTTCCAGGCTGTGGGTCATCCTGGAACGCTGCCCTAAGCCAGGGAACAAAACCACTGCAGACCCGTGGGGGTGAAGGTTGGGGAGTTGCATCTTTTAAGTCCTTCACACCTCGTTTGGAGCTGTGGCAGTGGCACGTGCCGGGGACAGCATCTCCGGCCATCGTTGAAGCCTGTTCCCCCTTGCACGCCTTGCGTTGCTCGACGAGCGTGGGCGTGTTGTGTGCCCGTGTGTGTGCATCGCGTGAGCTGTTTGCAGCGGGGAGAAGAGCACCAATGCACTTCGTAGCAGCGTAACAAGCCACAGTGGCAGCCCTGAGGTGTGCAGGAGCCACGTAAGCCCCAGGAGGAGATGTGACAGCACTACCATGCTGCAGCAGAACCGGTATTCATCTGTAACACTTCATTATATCCAGGCTTTATTTCCATAATCATTTTCTTCTGTGCTGATGCTGCCAAAATTGACTCTATTTCACACAGCCGTGGTGCATACTGCACCTGCACAATGGCCAAACATTTCAGTGTTTTTTATTTCATGCTGAATACAAACAAGTCCTGCCTAGTTTTAACCATTTCTGCTCATTGAGCAGCCTGTTTGCTGCCAGCCACTCTGTGGAGTTCATCTGTCTTTCCCTGATGGCACCAGCAGCTAGTTAACTTGTACACTAAAGTAGGGAAAGTCTCTGGAGCCTTTATTCCTGAAGGCTTTTATTCCTGAAGTTGGAAAAGAAATGTCTGACCGTGCATTTGCCACCAAAAGAAACAACAGCAGCAGAGAGAGGTTACTGCAAACACAGGAGCTGGAGTGGCCTTGCTGCCTTGCTTGGAAGCCAGCAGCTTATGCCAAGTAATGCATAATTCCTCTCTTTTCAGCTTCATTGGCTTCATTCAACTGAAAAGTCTCTCCCAGTCTGGTGTAGTTTTCATCTTCTGGCTGAAAGAAGTAAACAGGGAGGGGAAATATTTCCTCAAATGTGCTGCTGGGGCGGTAGCCGTCACACTGAAACGGGGAAGAAGCAGTAATTCTCAAGTAGTTTTTACACCGGTGCAGCTCTAAGCCAAGCCACCTTTGCATATGCAGAGCTCTTTTCGTAGGGTCAGAGCTTGCTGGCAGAGATCTTGGCTGTTGCCTCTTTCTTCTGCTTCTCCCTCACCTTCCATGAAGGACAGTCCATTCATCCACACCTGCAGCCTGCGCCAAAGCCCCTGTCTGCCCCTTCCCTTGTAGCTGACATGACTTTTATGCGTTGCATCCTACTGATGGCCAACATGGAACGTTCACTGCTGGAACTTGGCAAGCAGTTGTACACGAAGATGATCGAAGCAGCAATGAAACTTCTCACCTGCTTTTGACCAGAGATAAACCACGATAAATCACTGCTGTCACCTGTCCTGGGAACTGCTGCTATGGGTTCATCCAGCATACTTCTGGTTTTGGTGCTGAGTCTTCTTTCACTTTGAAGCTGGCATTGTTTTTTCTCCATGGGGTTCATGTGTTTGGTGGCTTGTGCTACAGAAAGTGCTTTATCGCACACTCATGGAAGCCTAAAGGTGCGATACTGGTGCATTGGCAGCCCCGTGCCCGCATCCTGCCAGCTGGCTGCCTGCTGGAGTGCCTCGATGGCTTTGCCAAGACGTGTGGAGGGCACTCAGCTGTGACTTAGCAAGTCCTGGGTGAGATGTCCAGGCTGTCCCGCATGGGAAGAGCCACCAGCAGCACCAGCTCCGGCTTTTCGGCTGCCTGTGTGAGGTTGTTGAGTGGTTGGAGGTTCCTCTTGCCTTCCTCGTGGGTGCCCAGGAGGGTGGTGGAGCTGGCCGGGGGTGGATAAAGATGTACTTTGTGAGTTGATCCCTGAAAAATATAAACATGGCTGGAAATTAGCTCACCAGTCCTCTGCTGCTGAAGTGTCAGAATGTTGTGGTTTGCACCAAAATGTTACGTGTTTGACTTGGCTGAGGTATTTTTTCCAGACCAATTATCTTGAGTCCAGAAAGGATTAAGAGGTTCATGCTTGACAGTGGAGGAGAGTAATGGTGTTTGTGTTGCAGCGTGTTTGTATTTTTATTGAGAGTTTAAGGGTGCTATATGGCAATCATTTAGCCTCTGTTCTCATCTCTCACTGGTATAAACGTGAACTGAGCATCTTAAATTGAAATGCATTTTTGTGGTGTTTCCTGATGTCAAGAGAACTGCAAGGTGTAAATTTATTGTTGCGCTCGTATATAGGATTTTGTGTGCCTGCGTTCAGCCGTGATTCATGAAAGTCAGACAGGCTCCAGGAAGCTTAATTTGATCTTATTTAAAAAACACACTCCATTACATACTTACAGCTTACCCCAATAGCTCTCATATTTTGGGAGTTGGTAGCAAATCCTGCAGTGAAAACTCTTTCCTTCCCCAAGTCTGTGGCCAACGGGCAGCGGTGCTGGGTTTGCTGTATGCCGATGGTGCCCCAGGGAGCAGATCCCAGTGCTGGCAGATCTTCTCCTGAAGACAGAATCACAGGGGTTAGAAGGGACCTCTGTGGGTCACCCAGTCCAACCCCTCTGCCCAAGCAGGGTCACCCACAGCAGGCTGCACAGCACCGCGTCCAGGCGGGTCTGGAATATCTCCAGAGAAGGAGACTCCACAACCTCCCTGGGCAGCCTGGGCCAGGGCTCCGTCACCCTCAGAGGGAAGAAGTTCTTCCTCCTGTTCAGCTGGAACTTCCTGTGCTTCAGTTTGTGCCCGTTGCCCCTTGTCCTGTCACTGGGCACCACTGAGAAGAGTCTGGATGAGCTTCTTTTATTGCCTTGGTCCTTCCTCTGCCTTGCAGCTCAAGCACATTAAATCAATTAATTACTGGGATGTATCTAATGGCTACCATGTTATGCACCCGTGGTGTGAAGGACTGGGTGTTTTAATATAGCTGTGGTGACTTGTGCAAGATTTTTTTTGTGTGTGTGAATGATTAATTTGGCAAGCAGAAAAAGGGGTTTAGATGAGCCTTGTGCTCTGTGCATGGCTCAAAAGCTGGGTGAAGTGATGCACCCTTGACTTCCCCATGCAGAGTCCCGTGCCCTGCGGGTATCTAGTGCTCTGTGCTGGCTCTGCTGGCGTCAGAGCTGCTCCTGTGACCCAACACCAGCCTGGGCAAAGGGCAGCAGGGCCTGCTCCCATCGCGCCTGGAGAGGGGTTTGCATCTGCCCCTCGGTGCTGGAATCATCCTTCCTACTCCTGCAGAGCACTTCCATACGTGCAGATAAAAAGGTCCGGTGTGTATTTGCTTGAATTTTGTTATCCTGGTGCTGGTACACCTGTATCCTTTTGTAAGCAAATTCGGTGTGTGCTTGGAGAGGGTGAGGCTGCCTGAGCCTTCTGGTGATGGGCAAGTCCTTCTTAAAAACTACTTTGTTTTGCAAAGCTTCAGGAACTGAGCAAACTTCAATTGGTAATGTCTACCAGGGATTGCTTTTAAAGTCTTTATCCTCTTTTTTTTAACCCCCTTGGTCACAGAAGTACCTCTGCGCTTTGGACCGGTGACGTACGATTTGGCGGGGTCTGGGGACAAGTAGATGGTGTGAGTCTGATGTCAGAGACGTGCTTTGCGTTATTGTTGTCAAAGCTTTAACCAGATGTTGGGATAGGTGTGAAAATGCTGACGTTTGTATAATTGCATTAAGGAATCAAGTGAATTCTGCTATTTCCTAACTTTAGGCTGATCTGTTTCACAGTTTCAGTATTTTTAATGTATTTTGAGCGTAGAGAAACCTTTCTGGGTATCTATGTTTTAATAGCTCAGCAGTTGGCTACCTGAGCAAGTTTCACAACTAACTGCATGTGTTTTGTTGAGCAAAATCTCAAACGCTGGAGTGAAGGCATTAGAGGGGAAAAATTAAATATGTAATACTAGAAGCTGGTATTCAGCTAATGCCTGTTAATAGTTCTCTAGACAAATGTCAAGCAGCAGAGGTTAGGTATTGCAGCATTACGAGGAACAGGCTTCCCAATGCTGGCCTTATGTGCTCTGCAGGGGAAGAAAGCAGCAGGGGTTCATCTGCTGCTGTCTCTGCAAGCCCTTGGAGATGTTCAGAGTGTCTTATGTTTCAGCTGAGAAGTATCCCAAATGCATATTATTCATCACCATTACTTTGGTAGAGTCCAGAATAAATGCAGTGTTCATAATGTGAGTGGTAATAAAGTGAGAGAGATGGAGGCACGTGAAGATGGAAGATCATTACACAACGTGAACAAACTATTAACAAGAAAACGGATGAACTTGCAAAAACTTTTCTTCTCTGCCACAACAGGGATGAGAAGAACCAGTCCATCATTGTGAGCGGGGAGTCGGGTGCTGGGAAGACGGTCTCTGCCAAATATGCCATGCGCTTCTTTGCAACCGTCGGTGGCTCTGCCAGCGAGACCAACATCGAAGCCAAAGTCCTCGCATCGAGCCCAATTATGGAGGTAAAAGCTGCCTAACTTCCTTTTTCCTGCTTGCAGTGATCACCGGGTCTCTGCAGAAGTCACAAAACCATTGAGAGGTGTAGGGGATAGTGAGCCTGACATGATTTGCAGCCTCGCAGCAGCCCCGAGCTGGAATGAAAAAATGCAAAAATACACTGATAGTCTCTGTTTAGCCCACCCCTATTGCTCCTCTGTTTGGTGGTCTTGAAGCTGAGCCTGTGCATCCCCAGCACGGCTCCAGGAGCTGGGCTTTGACAGGGCTCCAGAGCGGAGGGAGCGGTGCTGCTGGCACTATTAGTATTTTATCTTCTTCACCTTCCTCCTCCTTTTGCCACTGCATGCTACCTGCTAATCTTCTTTAATTGTACAAACATGAAATAGAAAAGAAAGGAATTAGTCTAGATGAGATTTTTCAATACAGGTTTTTTAATTGTTTTTCCATTGTTATCAATCATATAGGGGAATAACAAGTCCCATTACAGGGAAATCCCTTCTCTGAAGGAAAAAAATTCGTTTTATAAATATAAAAGAAAGGGTAGAAGTGGCTTTGTTTTGTTGCACTGTGACCAGATGGTGAAAATAACTGCCTGAGTGTCTCAATCCCATTTTCCAAACAGATTTTGGAGTCAGAGTGCCTTCGTTTGCAAAATATCCCAGGCAGCCTGAAGACAAGATCTGGACTCCAAAGTTGATTAAGCGCTTCAGACTTGTGTGGCCTGCTTTTAAAGGCAGGAGCTAGCAGTGCCGCCGTAGTGGAGCGTAGCGTTGTCCTGCGCTTAATCTGTCCTTCTCTTAACCTTAGTCTTAGCTTAACTTGCAGGGAGGCTTCCCACCACAGTGCCTGGTGGCCGAATGGTCTAAGAGGCATGGAGGTGGTGGCTGATCCAGGGTGAAAACCAGGCCCACCCCAGCCCGAGAGGTAGCACGCATGGTGTAGTATCATACTGCCTGACGTGGGGTGCAAGCTGGAACGGTGAAACAAGGGATGGTGCAGATGAGCAGTAACAAAATGCGGGCAGAGGATGCGTGGTGACCTGTTGAAGCGCGGGCTTCACGCTGGTTTACTTCTTTCCTCGCCCATCTCCTGTGCTTCCATAAAATGTAGCTGCAGTACCTGGGGACACTTGAAAGCAAATGAATTAAAATTCATAGTGCATGCTGGTCTTCTGTAGGATGCCATGATTTCTTTGCTCCAGTTTTCTTGTCTGCGTTCAGTTCTGGATAAGTTCTAAGTGCCGGGGCCAAGGAACCTGTCTGTCATTACTGGAAAGAGCTGAGGACGTTGCCCGCACAAAAACCATAAAAAAGAACTGCCTAGTTTGCAAAAAAAACCAAAACCCAAAGTTAAAGTGTGATGATGGGAGTAGAGGGATGGGTGTGTGCTGAAATAACCCTTAGCAATGAGGTGCACAGAGTTTGTATGGGATGTATGTCCCTGCTGGGAGATGGAGCAGGTATGTCTGCTTTATAGACAAGGATTTGGAGCACATGAGATAAGGTGGTGATGGTAATTCTGGATGCTCAGTTCAGCATGCGCAGTATCTAGTGATGGTGTTTATTGTAACCATTTGAACTCCTTATTTTCTGTGGGATGGATGTTGGACTCTGCAGAAATGGAGAGGCACGGGCAGTCAGGCTTGTGTGCTCTGCCTCTGCCCTGCTGCTTTTACGTATGGTCTGGGATGTGTGCTCATCATCTCAGGAAGGGGAAATAGTAGCAGAAAGTAAGGCTGGTGTAGCCATGAAGGGGAATATTGTCTTTCTCTGGCCCTCTTGCATCACCACAAGTTGCTCCTTTGGCTGCTGGATGCATTCCCACATTTGCAGTGCTGCACCCCCGATGTTTGCAGGTGGGCTGGGTTCTCTCCTCTCCCTTCTGCCACTGCATGTGGCAGTGTTACCTGCCTGGGAGTTAGAGAGGCACAGAGGGGCTCTGGCCTTGTCGCCAAATCCATGGACTGAAGTTCGAACATCTGGAGATGGGTTGCAGCTGGTTCCCTTCCTCTCATGGGGCATCATTGCCCATGTCCCCTCCAGGAAAGCTGCCAACATTGACTGTTTGTGAACAAAGGTGGGGACATGCTGTAAGAGAAAACAAAAGTGCTCTGGCTGTTGGGATGTAGATGCTGTAATTATTCTACAAATACTCATTGCTGTTAATGCATTTTTCTTCCATAAAAGTTCGGGAGGCACCACATTTTCGGTGAAGAGTTGTCTCCAAAGTCACGTCGTTGCCTTGCCTTCTAGATCTGGGAAGGGGTTTTCCTCAAATTCTCCCATGACTGTTTGTAACACTGAGTACAAATTTAAAAGTTTAAAAAAATTTCAAAAATAAAAATGAGTGTTTAATTTTGTTCTATGCAGGCAATTGGAAATGCTAAAACAACCAGGAATGACAACAGCAGCCGCTTTGGGAAATACATTCAGATCGGCTTTGATAAAAGATACCACATCATTGGTGCCAACATGAGGACGTATCTGTTGGAAAAATCACGAGTTGTATTCCAGGTGAGGAGCTGTGCTTTCCTCCTTCTTTTCTTCCTCTTGGGTACCATACTCCAGGAATTTAATAGTCTGGATCTTCTCTATGGGTTAAAAAAAGGCTTTAAAAGTAGCTTTCCTCGTGGACACGGCTTCCAGATGTGTCTTTTGGGTGCAGTCTGTTGCCGTTGTTCTTGATGGTGCCAACGTGGTGACCTTGTTCTGGAGGAGTATGTACCTGGGAGACTTGTTGGTCTCTGGTTGTTTCCTCCATCTGCCCGAGTCTGGAGCCCCATAGAGGGACTGCAGCTCCTGCCCTGGCTGCTGGGCAGGGATGGAAAGCCTGCTGAGATTTTTACTGCACCCCATAAAAAGCCAGGAAGAGCAAACTGCAGGCAACAGTAGTGGTTTTTTGAATGTTGGAGGAGAGGCGGGAGAAGGGCTGAGGAGGCAGCTGTCTCTGCTGTCACACATCCAATGGGTTTCTTATGCGAGGCTCAGGACAAGCTTTCTTGGTTTGTGCTGGAGATCTAGCTCAGAAGTACCTGGAAAACTTTTGTCATTACACAAAAAAAACCCACAACTACAAGAATCCTAAAACTAAATGACCTTGGGAAGCCAGGAGTGTAGGCCACCTCTTGACGTTGCTATTGGTTTGCAATACAGTGTTTGTTAGCCAACTTTTCTTAGGGATAAGGTGTGGAAGGTAAAGTTATTTATTTCCTTTTCAAGATGGGCCATGTACTTTGGTTAGGGCAGGACTTGGCACCTCCTTTTTCCAAGGTGGCACAAGGTCCTTGTCCTCTTGGTGGCACTGAGGAGGTCTTGATGGTGGGAAGCAGGGGATGGGCTCAGGGTTGGCCCCAGGACCAGTGGGTGCTGGACAAAGGCTGACAGCCCTGCTGTAACCTCTTCTTGCTTCTGTTAACTCAGTGTTTTCCCCCGTAGGCGGAGGATGAGCGGAACTACCACATCTTCTATCAGCTTTGTGCCTCAGCAAGTCTTCCAGAGTTCAAAGACCTTGGACTAAGTAAGTACTTCTACCTCTCTGCTTGCCAGTGATGTCTGCCTGGGTGTGATGGCAACAAGACGACATTGTGGGGTTAGAAATACAGGTCATCAATGAGTTTGTGCCTGATCAGTGGGAGGAGGTAAAGGGAGATGATCTCCAAGGGCTGCTTCTCCCCAGTGGGGCGCAGGTTAGCTCACGCCATCTCCAGGGATGTGGTGCCTTGGATGAGATGCCAGCCCTCATCACCTCTGCTGTGCAGGGACTTGCTGCATGGTGTGCATGGTCGGTGCACGAGTTGCCCTGGTTGGTGCTGTTTGGCTTCTGCAAGCGCGGCTGGTGGGTAAGAGCTCTTGCTGGAGGTTAGGGATGGTGGAAGAAGCCTGTGTATTTTGTAGAAACTGCCTGCAGAACCACAGTGAACCACATGCCGTGGTAGATGCCAACTGGTGCTGGGTCAATATTGTAGGAAACTTACATAATGATGTATATTTTGAATGAAGTGTGAGTATGGGTTCATAGTAAGTATTTAAAGTGGTGAGCAAGGCAGGCTGTGATCCCAGCGCAGAGCATTGTGCCGCTGCAGAGTCTTGCAGAACTTTCCGTTGTGGCTACAGGGAAATGGTAGGTTGAGAGAGACGCTTTCGGTTTCTGGGTCATTCTGGGCTTGCATTGACAACTTTTTGGGTCACCATAGGCACGTTGACTGCACTTACGAAGTGCTGGTGCTGAAATGGAACCACTCCAGTTCTCGCCCCGTTGTCACCAGTAAGCCTCGGTGCATTACCCAGCGGTAGTCTGTACTCTGCCCAGTGACACCAAACCAGACAATGGCATCCATGAGTTTGCTAAGGCGTAGGAACATGTCTGAGACTGTCTAGGCGTAACCTTTAATGTCTGTCCCAGGACACCTGGGTGGGAGGTGGAGGCTTTGTGTGGTTCACTCTGCACCAGCTGTAGTGGGAAACCTGGCTCCGTAGGTCAGGGCTTCTGGTGGATCTGGGGCTCCCTTTGGTCTATAAGGGTCCCAAAATTATGTTCCTTTGACAGCGGCTTCCCAGCTACTGTCAGAAAACCCATCTTTGGTCCTGTTGCATGCTCATGAGACCGCAGAGCACATACCTTCAAGAGTTTCTGCCGTTGGGTTAGGTGCTTCATTTTAGCAAAGATACTCTGAGTAAAGATGTTGTACACTGGCATCTTAAATTTCAGAAATAAATTATTTCAATCCAGTTCAGGGAACAAGTTGATACTGGAAAGCTCTGGCCGTGAAACCACCTTTCTCTTCTTGGGAACGTGTGGATCGAAGGAAATCTCAGGCTTTGTTAACACAGGTCTCTAAAAGCATTGTCTGTATTTGTGGTGACTGGTGATACTGAAGGCAGAGAGGTCCCTGCTCTCCTGGTGCATCATCCAGGGCATTTTCATGCTTTTGTGACTGTGTCTCTCGACTTCAGTGTCTCGAGGGAGCCTTCTTGGCTCATTTCTAATTAAAATTTCATGTTGTCGGTGCTTGTCAGTCTCTAGCTGTGCTTTTCCATGGTGCTTGGGCGTTTGCTATATCCCAGGATGCGTGGGTGTCCGTGCAGCCTCTGCATTCGTGTGAAATGCAATGGGAAAAGAAGTGATTTTCTCCAAAATTCAAGGTGTACCTCTGGTATGTCATGCACTTGGCACCTTGCAATAGCTTAAAAAATACCTCCCCAAAATGTTTGGGGCAGCTGGCAGCTGCGGCACCGCTCATGCACGGGGATGGCTTCTGGGGTATCATAGAATCACTAAGGTTGGAGAAGACCTCTAAGATCATCAAGTCCAACCAGGCTCTGCCATGACTTGTTGAATTACTAGTGGGGGGCAGTCTTCTGTGAGTGCAGGTGTGCACAATTCACTTATTTTTCTTTCTTTCGAGGGATTTTTTTCATTGCCAACTTTGCATCAGATATACTAGCCTGTATTTTGAGATGGCTAGTTAGCCTCCAAATTTATTTCCTAATGTAGGCTATACCTTACCTACCTCTCCACCTCTTGTTCCCAAGGCTTATACAAAACAAGGAGTATCTTAATGTAAAAATCCACCTTTTATTAGACAGAGTAGGGCGTATATCTTTCCATATCAAAAGTAGGAGCTGTTGTTTCTTCTCTGGGTCTTGCACATGCAAAGAATTGTTGTTACTCTCTGTAATATTGCAAAATACTGGAAAACAAAGAGTCTCTAAATTTATGTGAGCCCAACAAAGCAAACCAGTAAAGTGTTGGCTCTTCAGCCAGAGTGATCCGAAAGGCTTGATTTTAAACTAGAAAGTAAATATTTGACTTAAAATGCAGGAGTTGGTGTGCAACGCAGTGCCTTTCAGTGTGGTGTCTAACTCAATGATACTTGGGCAGTGGTGCGAAGCAGCAATAGGTTTTATTTGTTTGCAGTGAATTGAATGGTTTCTGTGGTTATTGCACACGTATTGAAATACAAATATTGGAGTCAGTTATAGCAGAGATGACTTCAGGCAGAAACAGATCCTGATGTGGATGGTTAAAATTGTGACCGGGATATCAGCCTCCATCGACTGCTTGCCAGCCCTGGATGTGTCTTGCAGGGTGACACACAGCAACATCAAGCTGTTAACGCGATGTGCTCCTTCACGGGGCTGGGTGAGCTCCCGCTGTGCTGCGGGGACTGGGATGGCCATCGACTCCCTGACCCCAGTCAGCATTTTCTGCCCCTTGTTCCCGATGCTCCGGCAACGAGTGGAGTTACTGAAACCTCCGGGTCCCAGGGCTTTGTATGCCAAAAATAATTAAATGTTTTTCTTACAGCCTGAAAGTACAGCTAATGCAAAAGCCTACGGGAGGGCTGGGGACCTTCTGGTGGCAATGTGAGTCAAAAAAAGTGCAGATTGCAGTGATTTTAAAGGTTACCAGCAGGCAGATGCAGAACGCACAGTATGCTGTTTTTCTCCTTATTTTTTCATGATACTCAGGAAATGTTTGAGTGTTAACAATCTTTCTGAGCATTTCTTGGCAAGTCACTTCTACCTGGTTTGAAATGGGTTGGAGCTGGTGCTGCGAGCCAGTTCTGGGTGGGAAGGGGAGGCTGTCCACCTCCTGCGCTCCACCAGTCTCCACCAGGCCAAGCCTGGCAGCCTTGGGCATGTATCTTTATGGTTTCAGCCTCAAATAAGCCCTTGTTTTAAGGAAGGGTGGTTGCATGGGAAGCTTTTTAAAGTGGATATAAATCCTGTGATCTCTTCTTGTATCAGCATTTGAAATGCCTCTTGGTCCCCATCGGATTTAGCTTTGTGTCGTTCCAATATAACTTTACTAACGCATGGATGCTTAAATGGTGGAATGCTGGCACCGCGAGCGTTTCTCCAGTCCCTTTGCTCCCTCAGTTTAAGGCTTTATGTGGGAAAGGTGTTAAAATGTCTGAATTGGTCACGGGTATGTAAAACAGAATAAAAAAAGTTGAAAGGAGTAACCTCAGTATTTAAAGTAAGCTGCAACAGAGCAGTTATTCAAATCCCAAATACACACCACAGCTCTGCCCTTTGCGTGGGGAAGGGGTTTCGTCACTGCAAGAAGTCGTTGCAGTCACTTAGCAAGATTATACTTCATCGCTTTCGAAGTAAACTGTGGTTCAAGGGAGATGGCTGCCCTTCAGGGATGGGTTGGGGACAGGGACCATCCCAGCACACGCTCTGGGGAGCAGCTGCAGCAGGCGAGCGCTGCTTGCTGATGTATTTCTGCTCTTTCTTTTCTCCTAGCGTGTGCCGAAGACTTTTTCTACGCTTCTCAGGGAGGTGACACGTCCATCGATGGTGTGGATGATGCTGATGACTTTGAGAAAACCAGACATGCCTTCAGCCTGCTCGGTAAGGGGTTGCTCAGCTTGGAGCCTTCCCAGCAGAAGTCTCTTGCCAAGGTTTTCAGTTTTTTGCCTGAATTATATGGCTCTCCTGTAACACTGAGAGGTATAAATTCATGTTCCTATTGACCTGGCTGGCTTTACCTTGTTCTTAAGTATGAGTAGCAGCAGTGTTTCTTGCAGCTAACTGCGAAGCGGCAGTGAAAGGGAGGAGGACACTGAATTTAAGAGAAACCTAAAGAAAACCATTCTGGAGTCGAAGCTGTGCTGCAGCTTTGTCTCGCTATTTTTTAACCCTGTTTACAAGCAGGAAAAGAGCTATTACTCTGCAGTTCAATCTGTATTTGGGTTGAAGTGATGTCACTTCTTGGCCCATCACAGTATTCTACTGAGTAGCTAAATACTGGGAATAATGAGCGGAGTACATCCCTGCTGTGCAGAGTCCATGTCTGCATGGCCAGCTGCAAAATCTGCTGCTGCAACAACCACCTGTGCATGCTGCAGTGCCGTAGCCTGCCTGCAGCAGCGACTTGCATCAGTACAGGCTCAGGGTGGGCCTGCTGCAGAGCAGCTCTGCAGAGAGGGACTGGGAGTGCTGGTGGATGACAGGCTGACCATGAGCCAGCAGTGTGCCCTGGCTGCCAAGAAAGCCAATGGGATCCTGGGATGCATTAAGCAGAGTGTGGCCAGCAGGTTGAGGGAGGTTTTCCTCCCCCTCTACTCTGCCCTAGTGAGGCCCCATCTGGAGTCCTGTGTCCAGTTCTGGGCTCCCCAGTTCAAGAAAGATGAGGAGCTACTGGAGAGAGTCCAGCGGAGGGCTACAAGGATGGTGAGGGGACTGGAGCATCTTTCCTGTGAGGAGAGGCTGAGGGAGCTGGGCTTGTTCAGCCTGGAGAAGAGAAGGCTGAGAGGGGACCTTAGAAATGCTTATAAAGATCTGCAGGGTGGGTGTCAGGAGGATGGGGCCAGACTCTTTTCAGTGGTGCCCAGCGACAGGACAAGGGGCAACGGGCACAAACTGAAGCAGAGGAGGTTCCAGCTGAACATGAGGAAGAACTTCTTCCCTCTGAGGGTGACGGAGCCCTGGCCCAGGCTGCCCAGGGAGGCTGTGGAGTCTCCTTCTCTGGAGATATTCCAGCCCCGCCTGGACACGGTCCTGTGCAGCCTGCTGTGGGTGACCCTGCTTCGGCAGAGGCTTGGACCGGGTGACCCACAGAGGTCCCTTCCAACCCTGAACATTCTGTGTGATTCTGTGTTTGAAAGGAAAAACAGTTTTTGCGGGGGAAATCTTTCCCAGAGTTTCTTAATATTTACCTGAAGCCAAAGCTTTAAATCCCAGTAGATTTCGGTGCCTCTCCATTGAGTTACGTCTGTTGGGAGAGGAGCTCATGATGTTTGCAGCCAGCTGTGAAATCCCCTTGAGCAACTGTATCGCAGCCTCTGTGCTGTGCTGGCAGCGAGTGTGGGCACTCACTTCAAGTGTTATATCTGCAAACCTTCCCCCCTTTACCCTCCTCTTTTCTAGATTGTTAACAGTTAGAAGTCACACTACTCAAAAAAATATGGCTCTGCTGGTTGCTCCAGACTTGCCCACAGGTCCGTAAGCCCCAGGGAACTCTCTCCCCATCCCTTTGCCACGTGAAGTCCTCTCTGCTCCCCTTCTCTGCCTTCCCAAGCAGACCCTGTGTCTCCTTGCTGCTCCCTATGAAGCACTGTGTGAACATCTTCCTCTGCTGCCAATTTTGTGATGTTTTCTGGCTCTGCACATGCTGGCTCTGCTTTTCCTCATTTTCCTTCAGTGTTTCCCGGCTCTGTCTGCTTCTGTTCAGGGCCTGGTGAAATTGTTACTACACTTTCTAGTCTTGCCTTTTTATGTGTAACAAGAAGTCAGATGTACCTGCAGATCCCCACCCCAGGCAGGCTTAATGCCAATTAATAATGCCAAGTACCAGCAGAGCATGGCTCCTTTTTAGTAACCTTGAAACATTTCTCACTCTGCTGATAACAGATAAGTCCCGAGAGAGAAAGAGAAGCCCTTGATAATTCAAAAGCCAGCAGGTGATGTCTCAGACCTTGGGTAAATAATTAGGACACCAGCACTGAACACAAAAGGGGCACAGAAAACCCAGTTGGGATGTAAAAATGCAAGAACTGGCAAGAAAGCTGTGTGCAAGCTGCTGCTGGGCAAAGCTCCTGCTGAGAATGCCTGCTAAAGCCTGCTAGAAAAATACGTAAAGCAAGGGCATCTTACACTCCCAGCGAAGCCCCACAACACGTAGCTCCTGTTGAGACACTGGGGACTGTAAGGCAGAGCTTCACATCACCTCCCTGGTGACTTGCTGTAGTCTGGAGGCGTCGTGCATCATGTGCACGGCTTTAATTTTCTCTTCTGTTTGTGGGATGCCGGCAAGAAGTTGTAATTTCTGTGCTTCAGTTGTCAGCGAGATCTCACCGTTGGACTGCAATCGCAGAGAAGGAACTCCTTGTTCTGTAACAGCCACAGAGCCCCCATAGCTCTGAACCTGTTTGATCATTATGGAGTAGCATCCTTGGTTTCCTGCGCACTCACAGTAGTATTAAACCCATCTGTGATAAAATTGCTTTGATGCAGTCGTTAGGGGTTAAGAAATACCAGGAGGAGCTCCTCTCGCGGTCTCCGCTTGTCGTTTTTGAGCAATGACTTTATTGAGAGTTTATGATGAGCTTATTGGGAGAGGCCTGATAATTCTGAAAACCAGCACCCTGGGAAGGAAATCAAACACTGCAAGCCTTTTGAAATAAACTGAAAACTGCAGTTTATTTTCTGTTGTGACTAATCAGCTATCAGTTGTTCCCGCAGGAGTGAAGGAGTCTCATCAGACGACCATTTTTAGGATAATTGCTGCCATTCTGCACCTAGGGAACTTGGAAATCCAAGCAGAACGAGACGGTGATGCCTGTAGCGTATCGGTAGGTCACTAGCAAGAGCAGGGTGCGTGGGGAGGTTTGTATGCTCATAAATCGGGCCATGTTGGATCTGTTGAGCTTCACAGCAGTCTCCTTTGGTAGAAGGCCCTTTTCCTCCTGGTTTGCTTTGCCTTTTTTGGACACATATCATAATTTCCTGGTCGCTTTCTTTTTCCTGAAAGGTAGTGCATTATTTCTCCTCTCTAGCCAGCCCGCAAGTGAGATGATCCAAAGGTCGCTTACCACCCTAAGTCCCAACCTATCTTTAACTCTCCTTTCTTGAAAGACTTGATGGGATGAGTACTGGGGGCACGGTGAGTCCCACCAGCAGAAGGTGTGATGTGCTGCAGGAAAAGCGATGAGCCTGCTGCTTGTAATGTGGCCATCCAGTATTCAAAGCAGCACTGAGCAGTTAATTAGCAAGAATAAAAAAGACTAAAGATGCCTGAGTGGTGGTTTTCTTGTTTCTGTGTTTGTTCAGGGGGGGAAAAAAAAACCAGTGATTATATTAAAAAATGCTGTCCTGTCAATTATCATTGCATCCCAGACTGGTTGTTTGGTCCTCCTTAAAATATTAAGATGGGTTCTGCACACAGTTTAGTGGTACCCTTGAGATAATTTGGTGTGCAATTAGTTGGATGCTGGGGATAATTTGCTTGATATTTGGCAACATGGATATGTAAAAGTGGTCTGCTCCGACAGCGTTGAGTTCTGTAATGGAATTCATGTTGTTTAATTACCTTGAGATGGAATTGCATGGTTTTAAACCAATCCTGTTATGATTTTGAATACATGGTTAAAAAGGTATCAGAGCAAAAAAGCGTCCTCGAGGTCTCTCAAAATGCATTTTTCTCTCCGTCCCCAAACCCATCCAGCTTCTACACAAGCACATATCTATCTGGAAACAATTTACTTCCTTTAGATATGTGTTATTACACTGAGGAAAGGGAAATTGATTTCTTGTAGTCCAAAAATCAAATGCTGTCTGAACATAATAGAGACTGAGAACTGCCAGAAACACAATGCGCTAGAGCAGATAAAGCTCACATTTTGTTTTATTGATTACGCAAAACACAGCCCCTTCTGGTGATGTGCATTTTGCAACTTTGTCGTTCAGACTGGTGTTAGTTTACAAAAGGCATGGTGTAACGGCCTACCCTAAGCTTTAACTTGAGGCTTAATCAAGGTAGCTCTGAGGGAGCATGTAGGTGCAGCTTGAGGAGGAGTGAAGTGGAAAGTTCGCTGTGGAAACCTGCACTTTATGAAGCTCAAGGCTTTAAGGATAGCCAGAGCAGGGGAAAACCATGGGGTGTTCTGCCATTCAGAGCTCCTTGTGAGCCGTTCCATCCACCTTCATGATGACTAGTGCAACTGGATGAGTCCTCATTGCTTTTCTGTTTCCTATCAACCACAGAGAAAAGCGGTGTTTCTCTATATAGGCATGAAATGCTGCTAATTTCTTGCACTGGTCTGGGAACCCGGTGTTAAAACTTCAGTTTTGAAGCATCGCCTATCCACTGACTTTGCTTCTCATTACCCTCAGAGCGAGGACGAGCACTTGAACAACTTCTGCAGCTTGCTGGGCGTGGAGCACAGCCAGATGCAGCACTGGCTTTGCCATCGCAAGCTCGTCACCACGGCCGAGACCTATGTGAAGAACATGTCCGTGCAGCAAGTGGTGAACGCCAGGAACGCCCTGGCCAAGCACATCTACGCCCAGCTCTTCAACTGGATCGTGCAGCACATCAACAAGGCCCTGCACACCACCGTCAAGCAGCACTCCTTCATCGGCGTGCTCGATATCTATGGGTAGGCACGTTTTCTGCTTTTAAGACTGTTTAGTTAGTCCTTTCTGATTTGTCTTGCCCTTCTGGCAATGCACGCTTGACCTTGGCGTTGTGGCAGGTGATGGGAATAAAAGAAAGGGTTGCAAAAAGTGTGGTCATGGTAAGTGGTTTGCAGTCTCGATCATCCCTTAGGTTTTGCAGCCCTGACTCCGAAACAGCGGGTGGAGATCTGCTTGAGCGCTGGCTTTTGGGATTTACCTCTCATGCTGCTCCAATTTGGGATTTCTGTCCCCCATGCTGTTTAAAGCATCAGGCTTAAAGATGAGCTAGGAGTAAAGGTGCAGATGTGGAGACCAAAACCTGTGCTTGGCTCTGCTTGAGTTGTTCTGGGGTTTGAGGAAACCCCAGAGCTTCTTCAGCTGTGAAACTGCTGCTGTAGGGCCCTTGTGCAGCGAGAGCTTTTGGAGGACTTTGGGAACCTGCGGTGAGGGGATAAGGTGCAAAAAGCCCTGGCATAACTGAGGGCAGGGCTCGCAGCCTGCAACTTAAGGCTAAGAGTTTTAGTGGCTCCAGGAACTGATCGCTGACCCAGTACAGTCGCTGTGCCTGCTCGATCCCAAACCTCGTGTAATGGCAGGCTCCTCGTAAGGTCTGTCCGGTCTAGGTCAACCTGAAGTTCAGAGTGAAACCCTGCCGAAGCTGTCCTGGGTCAGCTGCAGAGAGCTTTTATGGCTGTTAATACCTACTTAGTGACTGGAATTGGATCTTGTGTATAAAACCTCTCGTGGGGTTTCTACAGCTTCTGGTGTTTGGGATGTTGATTTGAACATCCACGCAACAGCCATGGCAGCAGAAAGAATGCCAGAAGTCAGTGCTGGAATGTTCATGTAGCCGACTGCCTGCTTATCTCCAGCAACTGATGCCGTATGGCAAGGTTTACAGGAGCACTTGTATCAGGTCTGAGAAGAATACAGTCCTCCTTGGTCTGGGGTTTTAGTGGGGTGGTTTGAGATGATGAAGTTGGTCTCAGAGGTCTGTGAGTGTCTGGGCTCTCCTCGGTAGGTAGCATAGGACCTGGAAGATTTTAAATAACTAGATGGGATCGGCACAGTTTGCTTTGAAGGCTGCGTGAGATGGAAAAGCTGTTTCCCATCAGTGTCCCTACAAATAGGGATTGCTGCAAGCTGGGATATGATAAATAAAGCTATGAGATGGAGCCGTGTGGCCGATGGTGGGTCAATGCAGAAAATTGGGTGTCTGAGTTAGAAAACCTGATGCTGTCTTCCGGAAATCTGAATAAAAGGAGCCTTGAGGATAACTCTCATAAAAGATTAAGCTGGGCCTGAAAACCTGTTAGTGTGGAAGAAGCAGCTCCCTGAGCTGCAGGTCTGCTGTGCAGTGCGTGGGCCAGCTGACGTTTTCACAGTCCTGGTGTCACCGCAGAGCACAGCAGGGTTTTTTTTCTGCATGGAGCTGCAGGTCCCATCAAAAGAGGCAGGTTTGCAGGGGGAGGGGGTCCATGCTCTGGGTCGTAACACTTGTGCATGAGTTCAGTCATCTAAAGAGACCGTCAAACCCTTTCGGAAGGGGGGGTATCGCTGCCTAAGTGCTGAGTAGTTAACAACGCAGGGACTTTGGGTGCCGACAGCCTGACTGTGCAGTCCTTGAAAGTAGTTTGGTTCCCCGAACTCAGGTCGTCTGGAAGCTTTAATGTGTTCTGCCAAATATTGTTTGGTTTTTTTTTTCCAGATATCTATTGTTTTTCCTTGGGGAGAGGGATTAAGATGGAAAGGCAGGGAGCCTGCAAGTAGCCTCCACTCCACATCCCTGACATCTTGAGAGCACCTCTGTCCCGACACTCCTGGGGGAGGACTGTCCCCATGGGTGGGATTTCTAGGGACACAGTCCAAACCAAGGGTGCAGGGGCTGTGGGGTTTGTCTCCTGCTTCTCTAATGCTCGACCCTGCGTCCTGAACTCTCTGCTAGTATTGGGGTGAGAGGGTGCAGCATTAAAAGCCTTTATGTATTTATTGAAAGTGCGTCATTTGCTTTAGTAGCAGTACCGCAATCCATCCGGAGACTGCGGATGTTCAGGGACTTGATGGGGACGGCTTGTTTTTCCTCCGTTTGCCATGTGAAGGGAAGTGCGAGCACCCAGGCGGCCAGCTGTATGCTGGACTTATTTATGAACTTTAAATATTTTAGTATAAACCCCAGTGCTGCAGCGGATTTAGGAGATACTAGTTGCACAGCAGAATAGGGAACAGGAGAAAAGCCAAAATGCAGCGCTTGGCCCCCTGACATCTGTTCACGAGAGCTGTCCCCAAGCCGGGATGTGCCTTCGCAGGAGCAACGGTGATGGGTTGGAGTGGTGAATATGTTTATTTTTTGCAATGAAATGAACAGAAACCACATGACCATTGGTTTGGTTTTTCCGATGGTTTGGAAAAAACATTCCAAAGGATGTTGTCTTGGCGCAGTCATTTTGTGCAGGTAGGACCTCCTGGTGAGGGCATGTGTGGAGCTGGTGACCAAACTGCTCTGTCACTTAATAAATCGCGCTGGCAGGGTCCACTTAATTAGCAACTTCATGAAATCTCCCTTGGAGTTGATGTTGTCCAGCTCCTCTGCCCCTGGCCGGCGCTCACTGGAAGGGTTCAGAAATCACCTCTCCTGTCTCTGAAGTGGAAGAAGTTTCTATTCCACTGTCTTTTCCTCTTGTACCCCTGTTCTTGTGTTTTTCCACCTGGTTCACCGTGCCTCTCAATCTCCATATTAATTAAATCTTTTCTTGCCTCATTGCTCTGATCATGAACCTGCAGGAGTTGGCATTTCCAAGGAGTCCTGGGGAAGTCACATCCCTTTAGTTGCAAGAGATGGCGGTGCTGATCTGCTCGGTGCGACAGCTACGCAACCGAGATCAAGCCCATCAGGAGCTCTTCAAGGACCTGTTCATTACTCTGTGGCTCTGGCCACATGTTTAATAAAAAATATTTTGGTCTCAGGCACCAGATTTTGTTGCATTAAAGACTGCAAAGCTCGGTTTCTGGGTTAGGGAGGGACTGAGCATCTTCTGCTCAGCACGGGCTGATCAGCTCCAGGGTCAATTCCACCCCCTGGGGCAGATGGAGAGCGGGTGGTCCCGGGTTTCCTTGAGGGCTGTGGGGCTGATAAAAGCACAAAAGCGGCTCCTTTCTCCCATTCCCTCTTTTCCTTTTGCATTTTTGCATTGCCTTTCCCCGAGGGCTCAGGCATTTTGTATGGTGAGGGCATTATCGCCTGGCAATACCTGGGGAGTAACTGCATCATGTGGATAACAGCCAGGTAGTCCTCAGAACGTACTAGAATTACTGATTTTGGGGGCAAAAATGGCTTAATTTGTTTAGTGCTTTAAGACTGTTCTGCCAGGTCCTACAGCACCTGTTACCCAAGCAATTATTTCGCTGCGCATTTATCATTACAGCTTATTCGTTAAGCACAGGGAGCCTTGCCACTTCTTCCCTTAGTTTAATCCGTAGTCATATGTCAAAGACTTCTTTTCCTCCCCTTTCCAACTATGCCTTAAAAATAGAAATATAAATAACATAATTCCCTGTGGTAGCTGAAAAATGTCCTTTTTTTTTTTTAAGAGCAAGCCTGGTTCCCTGTGTCTGTCCCTGGGCATCGCGTGCTTCAACCTTGACCGCCCCAGGGGCTCTGCTGGTGCTCTGCTGCTTGCCTGAGCTTTGGGTTATCAAAATTGTGGTTTTTTTCTTTTCTAATTGTGACTAGGAAGCTAGTTTTGAGCTTGGTTTGGGGTTGGCTGGTGGCCTGTGGAGGGGTAGGACAGTGTTTTGGCCAGGAGAGCTTTTGAAGCGCTGGTGAGGAGGGGGATCACCGAGACCAACACCAAATTCCCTCTGAGGAAAGTGTTGGAATTGGAGCTGAAAGCACCATTTTTCCCTCTGCTTTCCAGAAGTCGCTTGCTCATGTGTATCTAATTTTGTTGCTATCAGAGATACGATGCAGAGGCTATAATTATGAATTTAATGCCTTCTTTTTCTGCTCTATTGAATGACATTAAAAATAGTTTGTTGGGTCTTTTAAGACAGCAGCTACAGTTTCTCTGTCACCTTTGCAGTGAATATATTTGAACTTAATATTTCATAATATTTTTCCCCGAGAGAGGCTGTTACATTTCTGGTCTCAGACAGCAATACTGGCTGATGGGCAGGAAGCTACAGTTGTACTGAATATCTCATTCATGCATAGCAGAAGAGATGTCTCGAATCCCTTGAGTTGTGGCAAGGAAAGACACAAGTTTCGGAGAATGAGGAATAAAGTGTAGATCTGGGATAAGAGGAATGCAAAGAGACGGTTCAATAACTGGTGTTCCCCATCACACAGATGATACCATTGCAGAAAAGTAGATTTTGAGATGACGCACGGCTTAATGTCGATTTATTCATTGCTTTTCAGGTTTGAAACATTTGAAGTGAACAGCTTTGAACAGTTTTGTATCAACTACGCCAACGAAAAGCTCCAGCAGCAGTTCAACTCGGTAAGGTCAGCTTGGAAATGTTCCATGAAACTTATCAGAAAATGTATCAAGGCTGGATTATTGTACGTCTGGCTTCTGCTTAATGGCACCTACCTGCAGCCTAGACGGATCGCGTGGCCAGCATGGATGTAGCCCTTGGGATATGATCTCTCCCGGGCAATAGTTGTGCTTTGCAATTGCACTAAATATTCATATCAAGTTGAAAATGTTGCTTGATAAGCTTGGTGCTGGAAGCAGGCTTGCAAATGGTTTATGCAAAGGTCTGTTCATGTAGATAGTTTGCCAGTTTTCTTTTGCGTAGTTTTAGTCTGAAACTGAGCTCAGCCTGGATGGTCTAGTGCCAAGTCCTGTTTTCTGATGTGCGACAGAGCATGGGTGGAGATCTGCCCATGAAGTGTGCCTTAAACCTCTGTATTAAATAGCAAGATTGGACACACACCTCCTTTTTCACTTGAACATGCCTCACAAAAACCTGGGATTCTTCTCTTTTGAGAGACAAGTGCTTACCTGCACTGGAAATTAAACCAGAAAGGGGTCATCTTCTGCTTTTGTTGTAAGCAGGGAAAAGTTTGCTATTAGTTTCAGAATACGAGGGAAAAATCTTGTTAAATTAGAGCAGTTAAGTACTGCAGAGTAGCTTGGCACTTTGAAACAGTATCATATGCATGGACATGGGCATTTGCGGTATATCTAATGCATCACATCGCTGCTGCTAAAAATGAAAAATAAATTATGGATTGTATTCATATCTTAGTATGTCCAACTATCACTTCTGAAGCTTATAAATTCAAACTCTGAGATGACATGTTTGAAGAGGTTTTAAAAAGCTATCTTTGAAGAAAAAAGGGCATTTGAAAAACCATTTTTTAATGTGCTTAGAGTATCTCAGAAATAGCCAGAGACAATTTATCTGCATGGGTAGAGGTCTGAGATATTTCAGCCATGCAAAGATTTTTTTTTTTTTTTTTTTAAGTAAGAATCTACAATTGAAATGTTCTGGAGTGGGTTAGGGGTGGCTGCTACTATCCCTTCTTGGACGATGGGTGCTCTTTGTGAAACTCTGCTGATGGCTGGGGGCACACGCGCTCAGCCCTGGCTGGGCTCCCAGCTCGTGAACCTGCTGTGGATCACTAGTTTAATCAGCAGAGCACTAGAGGAGAAGAGGGATTTTTCCTCAGCCCAAGAGATATGTGTGTCATTGACATTTCAACATATGGCTCCCACCTAGATGCTGTGACAGCTTCAGTCATGTTCTAGTGAAAGTGATTTAAGGTCTTTTTTTCCCTTCCTGCCCTGTGGTTTCCTAGTGTAATGCTCGTATTTCCCTTGCTAGGAGCTAGATGGTAGAACCTGTACAAAGCTATATGTGAGGGAACCTGAAGCTGCTATGGCTTCTGTACGTGCTGAGGGAATACTCTAGTGGGAAGGAATGGGTGAACGGGAGAGGGGCTGGTGCTGTGCTGGCTGGGGTCACGGTCAGTAACTCTCTTGCTTTTCCACTCTCAGCACGTGTTTAAGCTGGAACAAGAAGAGTACATGAAGGAGGGAATCCCTTGGACTCTCATAGACTTCTACGATAACCAGCCCTGCATAGACCTCATAGAGGCGAAACTTGGTATCTTGGACCTGCTGGATGAAGAGTGCAAGGTAAAGAGGACCACCCGCCTTTTTGCTGGCATTTTGATGTTTATAAAAGGTTAAAGAATGGGCTTTAATCTGCGGTAGCTTGCAAGAGGGTAAACATCTGCTTTCACATCCATTGCTGGGGTGCTCGTGGCTAGGGTAGGCTGTTGGCATTTGCTTTGCTTTAGGACCATTCAGAACCTCCTTGGCAGATGTTTGCAACCAACTTGGGTGCCTGCTCTCACCGTGTATTGCCAGAGCTCATGTTTCTGACCTGGCTACATGAAGAGATTGTCATTGCTTGTGACTTTTCCTTCAGTGTCATCCAGGAGCTGGAGTTCCCCCCTGTCTCAAGCCTTATTTCGTCACGAGGGAATCCTGAGTCCTCTCACGATAGCTATTTGGGGTGAAGTCAATTGCATTTAGTGTACAGACTTCAGATGCTGGAATTTGTGCTTCAGTGGCACATGGTATATTAAAAAAAATGTCTGGGAGGGTTTTCTGTTTGGTTAATGTTGCAGTGTCAAGGGATATCAGCCACATAACGAGGGTTTGCTGAAGTCGGTGCCAACCTCTGGCCGACTTCAGACAGGCCTGGAGTTCACACAGCTTTTGCGGAAGACTGAAATTGCCTGGCCCTTCGCCTTTGAGGTAGAGCCAGGGATGACCTGTAGAAGCATCTTCAGTTGTGCAGGCTTCTTGTTTAGCCATTCCTCCAGCATTCTTCTGTTGGTGTTTGGAGTTGTCGTCTTTCAGCTTTTCTGAGCTTTGGGTTTGTGGTTGGTTGGTCTGGTTTGGTTTTTTTTTCTCTTTTTAAACCAAGCTTGCAATGTTGGGAGAGTAGTCTGCTGTCTTTTATCATCTGTGTCTCATAACAGTCTAAATTAAATCTTGCTCGGAAGTTGAGTAGAAATGTTGGAACAGCAATCCTTCAGGAGGGTCCATAAGAAAGGCTGGAATGCTTGTTCAGTCATGAGTTATCAAACACATCTAGGAAAAAGAAATGGAAGATGAGAGATTTTTCTGAGAAGTTGTGATGCCTGTTTTGGCGGTCTTTGTGAAGAATAGGTGAAAAGTCCAGAGTCTTCAGGTACAGTCATCTCGGTAGGAGAGCTCAGTGTGATGCTGTGATGAGAAGGGCTCCTACACTGGGCAGAGCAGCTGGTATCTCTTCCAGTTCTGTTGTCCACACAGCAGTCACGATGAGGAAATACTGGAGAGAGTGTTACCAGATCAGGGCTGTAAAACACTGCAATATTGAGCATAAAGAAACTTGAGTGCTGCACGTAAGTGGTTGTAAGTGACAGCGGGAGAGCTTTTGGACCCTTTGACAGAAAACCACCCTAGCATGCCATGGCTAGAAGTTTAACAGATTCAACCATGAAATAAGGCTTTTTAAAGCTGAGAACAGCCTATCAGAAGGGGATGATGGCTGCCTTCCTGCTGGATGTGGCTGTCTTGTGGAGCCTCAGACTGGTTCTGCTGTGGTGTGGTCAATGAGTTGTCTGTGGGAAGAGCTTCTGTTGAGAGTTGGATCTGTTCAGTGCCAGGAAATGTCTTGCTGATTGTGGAAGGGCTTTGAGGGTTTTTGTTCGAGGGCAGGGAAGAGTGAGGCAAGGGGTGGTGGGAGAGGTGAAGCAGGGAAGGGCCCAAGGTGATGAGTAGGACATGATGAATCCTTGTTCGCTCTGTGGGTCCATCGGCATGGGACAGATGCAGCAGCCAAGGGCGGGAGTGTGACGTTGCATCAGAGGGAAAAGGTTTTGGATCCATTATTTAGGCTAGTGTCCCTGCTGGGATTTCAGGAGATGTAAGACCTGTCCTTGTCTGGGAGGGAGTTGACCTGTCAAGTGGCTCCTCTCCGTGCGAGGGGGCTGTCCCAACCTGGACGTCCCACGAGCTCAGCCCTCATCTGGGGTACAGACCCTCCAACTATCTCTTTGCAGTGAGCTGGACTTGGGGCTTTGCCCTTTTCGTTTTCAGTCTCAGGAAGACTCCTTAAAAATGAGAACAAATTAAACTTAATTCAGTGCCCTTAAAATAGCATCTTAGGCAGTGCTGGCTCAGAAGGAGGTCAGATTATTTGCTTGATATTCAGCACCATTTCATTTGGTCTCTGCCCTGTTAAGCCTGTTAAATTCTTCAGCCTCGAACCAGCTGCTGGACGTTGTGAGTACCACGAGGGAAGTTTCCCTCATCCCATATTGGTTGATAATGCCCTTTGCTCCTCTCTGGAGCACCTGGTACTGGTTGCTGCTGGTGACATTGCATTAAACTGAGCAACTTCTGTGCACCAGCAGTTATACTGGCAACTTTGCTGTAGATCTGCCTGGTACCACTTTATCCATCCGTGCTTTTTTTGACCGAAAAACTGAAACACGAGATCTGTTCCCCCCCACATCAAATGCCACTTGTCTGGGTATTTACCTGTCAGTGGGGAATGCTGTCATTAGTCACAGGCCCTTATTATGGGCCCTGTAATCGGCTCTTTTATAATAACCTGCAAGCGTTCTCCAGCTTTATGAAAATGTCAGCGAAGCCTGTCAACTGAAAGCACCGGTTTACAGATAGAAACTTTCACCCCTGCATCACCAGCAGCAGCGTTTCACTTCTCGGGGAGAGTCAGGCGCGGGACCACAATAGGGTAATTGCAAGTCATCTCGTTAGCACGTACAATGGCAAATAAATGTACTCTGGGACTTGACATGGCATCGAGGGGGTCCTGGCAACATAATGAAACATAAGTGCAAATGCGGAGGGTTTGTCGCTAGCGTTCTCGCTTCACAGTATGGATTTTTTAAAAAATCTTTAGTGTGAGGTTGGGGAGGAGGTGGTTGGTACATGCTGCAGCAGTTCAGCTAACGAAGGTCATAGACCTTTGACGTGTAGTGAAAGTCTTGTCATCGTTTAGAGAAGAACAGGACCAGACAGGGTTGAATTGGGAATCGGTAATGAAAGAGAGGGCACTCGGATCGAGACTGGGGTTTTAAGGACTAAACCTGTCTCATGAAGGCAAGTGACAAACCCCCTACGTTTGGGGGTTTTAAAACAGCTTTGAGGTCTTAAGAGGTGGAAGCTCTTGTAGAATTCTGAAGGTTGGAGGGGGCTTCTGGAGGTCATTTTGTGCAACCGCCAGTTACATCTCTGATCTGCCCAGGAAGCCTTGTAAGCTCCATGGGACTGTGACTTTATGCCTTCTGCTAAGTGACCTTGGAGTCCTGCAAGTGCCTCTTCCCTGTTCCCTGCACTGCAGTGTCACCTGCTTTTAGGATGTCTTGCTTTGGCTTAAAAAGATGACAGAGGGAACAGCAAGAGTTCATGTGCCATGCGCAGAAATGGCCTTGGCCAGAAACCAAGGCCACCGTGACAAGCACAATGTGGAAGCGCTGTAGGACAAACTGATGAGCCTGAAGAGGAGGGAAAGAGGAGAAGGGCATCCAGGAGAACCTCTCTGTCCATGAGCTGTGAAGTGTGGATGGAGTCACTGTGGGACCAAACGGTTGTGGTGGGATATAGTCTGGGATAAGAGCAGAGCCCTTGAGGAGAGCGAGGAGACCAACATAGAGCCTGTTGGAAGAGATGGGCATTGAGGAGGGAGACTGTCTTCTGAAAATCCAGTTGTGGGAAGTTGTGAGGGCACATGGAAGATTGCTTGGATGTCTGGGATGGCTTTAGGGTATGGTTGGCCTTACTGTGGAAGGAATGACTTCAGTGGAATGGACAGCAGGCTTCCTAGGAAGGCGTTGGAGGGGACACATAAAGTGTAACTTCGGTGCTCTAGAGAGGAGGAGCTGGCTGGGGCTGATTTTTCAAGAGACTTAAATTATCCTCAGAGGAAATTGAAAACTCTCTAAGAAACACATTCAAGTCTCTGTCAAAGCTGGATGAGATCTCCTGCTTTTCAGGCTGAAACTGCTTGCTCTGTGGGAGTGCCGCGTGTCTTCCATACGCTTCCCAAATGCCGCTTGTGAGTATAGTTGGAAAGTGCTGTGGATGTCCAGGTTTCTCTTTAAGGTGTCCTGCTGCCTGGTTGCTTGCTTGCTTTTGCTTGTGCTGTGGGAGTGGGAATCGAAGAATTAATGAACAAAAAAATTTCCATTAGCATGAAATTCATCTAAAAGGGTTTGATCAAGAACGGGCTGGTTGGAAGGGTTGATCTGTCGATCATGGCATTGCTGTCCAAGATTTATTATGGATCTTAGTGAAATTCTTTCCGCTGAGGAGCAACGTGACCCTGAGGCTGCCAAAGGGGGATGTGTCCAACTAAACCCACGAGCTCCCTCATGGTCTCTTGTGGCTCTGTTTTGTGTTTTATGGCATGTTGCCATCATGTTATGCTGTTAGTGTGCCGAATGCATTTTCTAACGCTGTTCAAAAGATGCTCTTTAACCTTTCCTGAGTCCTCCTGTCAAGTGCTGGAAACACTGAAGTCTGCTTCTAGCAGACCTGTTTTCAATCCCACTTGTTTCTGTGCATCTCTGAACTTGGGTGTCTGCGTAAATGTGTTTTGCTTGTCTGGACTGGTTAGTTTTTTGAACATCAGAAATCAGCACGTCACCTTCCTGTGTTGCGCAGTCCTGTCCGGGGGGATTTGTGCTCCACGAGCAGATACACGGAGGCTGGACCTCTGGGCTCTCCTTTCGGGCAGGTCACCTAATCTGACGGCAGAATAACGTCGCCTGCGTCATCCTGTCAGCTTCTATGACTTTAAAGTCAGGCAGATAGCTTGCAGTGGAACGTGTCTCTGGGGCACGGAGAAAGCCCAGGCTCTTTTCAGGAGTGATGAGGAGAAAAGAAATAAAAATTTAAAAAGGTGCTACTGTGTTTTCAGAGGGTTGACTTTTAGATCACTAGGTTTGAGTGGACCTTTTGTTGCTTTTGTCCAGTGAATTGTCCTTCTGTTGGAGGTGATGGTGCAGCGAACCTCACCCTTTAGTCCTAAACATCTTCTTGACTGTCTGGTGGTCATGGTGGGTTCTTGACCCTGGGACGCTTCAATACAAAAGCTCTGGACTCGTGCTTGGGTGCTGACCCTGAGTCGGGTTTGGTTTTGGCTGCAGTAGCTCCTTGCAGCTCAGAGGACAGGGTATGGAGGTGATGGGAGGTGATGCTGGCCAGGATTATGCTGCCTGACTGATTTTATGGAGAGTGGGTGGAGGGATGATGAGGACAGATGAGCAGAAGTAGTGACCTTGTGAAATTACTGGTCTGAGCTTTCTCCTGTTTAGAGATTTCCGTAGAATACTTGCAAGCCAGTCAGTTTCCCTCTTCCCCATCCCCTAAAAAAGTCTTGCACTGATGAGATAGACTCTAAATAACTTTCTCAGTGGCTCCAAACTTTCAAGCCAAAAGCTGTTATAACAGTACGGATAATGGCCCCGTTAGTTTTTTATCTCCGGGACTTGGTCCCTATCAGGTGCTTCTCAGGCAACTAAAAATACCTGGGCTGCACAACGGTGAGCAGAGAGCGGCGCGGGTACGGCGAAACCCTCTTTCTGGGAGGCAGGAGCGATGCCTTTGAGGTTCAGCTCTGAGATAAGCAGTTTTTTTCAGCAAAGCGGATGACCTGAAAGAGAGCTGGTTCAGGAGATATCTGCTCCCTGCAGTGTCGGGTGGCTCAGGTGTCTGCAATGCTTCTGCTCTGCACCTGCAGCTCGGTCCTGAGCAGAAGAGACCTAATGATCACTCCAGAGAGGGTGCTTTTTACATATAAATATGAAATGTAATTGATGAAAAGAAACCCATCTGCATTTATATAACTCCATAGTTTAAACATGCGTGTCTATCTTGCATAAATTACAGATGTCTACAAATGCCTCTTAATATTTATATATAATCCGTATTTTTTCTGTGTGTATCCATACATGGCTGTGCTTACAACTGGAAAATATAAAATATTCCTGGGAATATCCTGCACTGAATTTAGCATCTTCTTCCATCTAACAGGGGTGGGCAGGAGCTGCTAGTCCCTCTGTCCGGAACCCTTCTGCTGTCTTTTAGCTTGCTGTCACAAAATCAAAGCTTTGGAAATCAGGGCAGTGTAAAGAAACATTCCTCATCTGCCTCAAGTTTTCCTTCTATGGTTTGCTGCCGCTGTTTCCTCTGTCATTTTTCCTATAAAGGTCTATGCAAAGACCTGGTGGATGATCCACAGCTTTCCTTGATACTGCACAATTGTTCTGTCATTTCTAGGCATCGAATTTTAAATATCACCTAACACTTTTCTTCTGACTCTTTTCTTTTTCGAACCTAAATAATCCAGTCAGACAATTTTTGTTAAAAATTGTTTGTGCGTGTGTGTATGTGCAACCATTGGTGTCCTGTTGGCAGTGATGGAGGGTCCACCAGCCCATGTCTTTCCCATCCCTGCTGGACAAACCCCATCAGCCATGGTCCTCAGCCCTGAAGTATAACAGTTTCACCCCTTGTTTTCCTTTGGTTTTCAAGAATTTTGCTTTGTTTTGCTGGAAAAGTACAAAATAACAGCTATTTACACCTCTTTTGGGAAGCTTTGAGGGTTTTTAGGTGATTAGTAGAGAGGGACCTAACATCCAAAAAAAATGACTCTTTATGGAAATGGTGATCATGAGATTATCAGAAGTTACAATATTTTGTCATATGCTGCTATACAGCTGTATGGGCTTACAAAATAATAAATTTTTATTTTTTCCTCCTGATTTTGGCATTATATTGGTAAAACTACAGGTGTTGGTTAGGAAGGTAAGCCCAAGCTCTCTTTGTAGTTGCTGATTTATGAGAACTCTCCCATTCCCTTGCTGCACAGGCAGCGCTGTGAGGTGGTTTTTTTTCAGTCATTGCAGTTATTTAGGATTCTAAATCTTTTTTAGAATTTTCTGCCCCAGCCTACCAAAGCAGTATCTTGGGCAGCCCCTGATATCTTGGTGTGCCATGGCCGAATCCTTTCAAGGGCACGCCCATGTTGGGCTTGTGCCCTGATTTTGGTGTAAATAGGATGCAGAAGGAGGGTTTGGCGTTCAGGAGATTGATGGCACAGGGGGTTGGATGCGTGGGAGAGGGAGACAGGTATCGTTTGGCTGCGGTAGGATGGGTGTGTGGGTCTGAAGTCCCAACCCTGCGTGCAGTTGGGGTTAATCCATCCTGTGTTTGGGATCCAAGCAACACCACCCCAAGCCCGCTGAGAGGCAGAGGTTTCTTAAGAATTATCATTTTATTATTATTTTAATATTTTAAAATTATTATTTTATTATCATGATTAAAATTTTAAAAAACTTAGAACCTTTTGCTTGTTGTCTCAGGTGGCAATTTATGAAACTATTTGGTCACCAAAACCTGCATTAAAAAAGTAATGTTGGTGCCTGAGCAATTCATGTAATTTAAGTGCAAAAATAATTCTTGAATTAATTTTTTTCCTGCAAGACCTGTTCTGGCTGTTGGAGCAGAACCGACATTCAGGTGTTTTTCACTGGAAAGAATATTTTAGTGTGTTTATCAAAAATATACATGCAAATAAAATAACATGTGTTCCTAGAACTGGCGGGTGGACTTTTTCTCAAATATTCCTGTAGCCCATGCGGACTACAAGAAGCCCACAAGGAGGGTTCCTCTGAAGGCTCCCTGCACCTCCTCGCATGCCTGACCGTGACTTTTTGGTCCGTTTTCTCACTGTCCAGGTTCCCAAAGGCACCGACCAGAACTGGGCGCAGAAGCTGTACGACCGCCACGCCGGCAGCCAGCACTTCCAGAAGCCCCGCATGTCCAACACCTCCTTCATCGTCCTGCACTTCGCCGATAAGGTAACCAGGCACCCATTGCATGCGCTGGGACTTGAATGCAGAAATGGGAAATGCATGGAGGGAAAAGAAGAGCCGCTCGAAGGAGAATTAGTTTATAGCACCAGGGAGCCGCTTTTTGGTGATAGGATCCCTGGTTAGCAGTAATCTTGGTTGGGTGCTCTGATCTAGATCAGGTTGGAGAACTTCAGCCTCTGAACTATCGCGCTAAGCTTTAAATAGCCGTGCTTCCTAGAGCAGAGAAAAATCCTCTTTCTCAAAGCTGCAGCAAAATGAATTTCTATAAAGGCAGCTTGACTGAAACTATATTGGAAAAGGGACTTATTTTTGAGGAGGCAGGAGCTGGGAGTGTCACTGAGTCATGGTGGGGAGGAGCATGTGGGAGGTGACCCTGGGCTGGTCTCACCATTCTGATGGAGAAGATGCCAACTGTGGGACTCTTTAAGTCCTAGCGTTTGGTGCTGTAGGGTCTCCTCCACAGGCTCAAGCTTTGTTGAAACCCTTGTTAAAAAGGAAAATGTAGGGCTGATCTGGGGACATCTCCAAGGAGCCAGATGACACACGGGTGCTGCGATCCTGCTCAGGCACTTCTCCTGACCGGGTTTGCCCTGGATGCAAGCGGCCTTTTTCATGGCAAAGATTGATACTTGCCTTTCCTTAGGCTTGTGATTACCATAGAATCATTAAGGTTGGAAAAGACCTCTAAGATCATCAAGTCCAACCGTCACCCCCACACCACCATGCATGTGTATCCCTCACAAATTATATTCCTTTGCAAGCTTTCCCTTTTGTGGTCATTTTTTTCAGCCATCATCAGATGGAAAAGATAAAATGAGATTTTCATCTCTTCTCTCAAAAGTCTTCCTTTGTGCCTCGACCCTGTGCAGCAAGAGACCTACAAGACAAGAGACCTACAAAAGACATGGTCAGGAGATCTTTTGAGGTTTATTGATTAACTTTTCAAGGATTTCAGGAGTGAACAAACGAGCGTGTGGAGGGACTGATGATCCTTGAATTTCTACCCCTGATTTCCATGGAAGTGCGTCTGGGTCCCATGCGGAGCAGCTTAATGACTATGAAACACTTTGTGTTTGTGTTAAGAATTTTGCTTTCATTCAGATTCGCTTTCTTTGATAAAAAAGTGGTCTTTAAATTCCAGTTGGTCCCCTCTTTCTCCCTCTCAGGCTTTTCAGGTGAGCTCCAACAGTTGGAGTGTGGTGGGACACAGCACCTTGTCCCTGTGCAGTTAGGCTTTACACTCTGGGCTTCTTCCTTTGTCTCTTGCTAGGTGGAATACCAGAGCGAGGGATTTCTGGAGAAGAACAGGGACACCGTGTACGAGGAACAGATCAACATCCTGAAAGCCAGCAAGGTAAAAGCAGCGAGCTGGGGAGTGTGAGCTTCGTGCTTGTGTTACTGTGCTGTGTCGCAGCAGGTCATGTATGTGAAAGGGGTTGGAGGCAACTACGTGAACAGCAGCAAAAAAGGGAAATAAATGGGGTGTGGAGGAGGAAATAAGCAGGGAGAGGAGGGATGAGGCTGCTGAGGGCTATGGTTGCACCCAGGTGTGGATGTGCATGGTCCTCTGTTCTCCTCCACCCTGGTGTCAGTGTCCCGTTGAGGTGCATCAGAAAAATCCTTCTCAGACCTGTTGATCCTTTTGGGTTTTTTGTCGTCGAGAGCCAAAATCGGGAACAGCCAGTTATGGGGCAGTGTGAATCCTGCTTAACTCGTGCTTGGAGCTCCCCACCCATCACCTGGCACCGCAGGTGTTCTCAAAAGCATGTGGAGCCATAGGTGATCCTGGGATTAAAAGCGCTGTAGTTCAAGTGCTGTGGGTAGTGTTGCTGACCCTACCACCATTCTGTATGAAAATGGCTGTTCCCCTTAGCTGTAGCCATTGTACTTGGTCCTGCAACTTTTAATGACTTTAATAATTAGCATGCAAAAAATAGGGTTAGTATACAATGCTGGAGATCTAACGTGAACTCTGAGCTATTTCAGCTGCTGTAGAGCTATTTTACACTGCTGCCAATACGTAACATTGACAAATTAACCCATGTTGATGATCAAGCTTCCTTTTGCTCCTGTATTACAGGATATGTGCCATGTACCTTTCTTCTCCTGAGTATTGCAAAACCAATTTGTCAGCACCTTGTTGCATCAGTGCCAAGAGATGTGTCAACTCATTTTGAATACCAGGTCTCCTGGTAAAGAGCTTTTTGGCACCTGGTGTTTAAAGTTTCTGTTAGTCCCGAGGGCTGTGAACTCGCTGGGCTGTTGGAAGCAGAAAAGCAGTAGCTGTGGGGCTCTGCAGGCTTTGGCATGGGTCGTGCCTGCAGTAAACGAGTGCTTGGTGAGTGGGCTTCAAGGTGGAGACTTCCCACTTATGTGTGTGAACTGAGCTGAATTTATACCAGCTCTTCTTCTCCATGAGCATCCATCTGCACTCCGGTGCATTGGGTTAAAAGTGTCAATGATGCAGACTTCTCGGACATTTCAAGTTCTTGTTTAAAACCAAAGCAAAAATGGCCCCCGCAACCCTGAGTCTTTCATTGTCAATTAATGAGTTGAGACTTTTCCTTGACCCTTCCAGGGACAGCTCTCTTATTAAGAAGGTAGCAGGAAAATCCAGCCTTGCAAAGTCTAACAGGCCATCCAGCAGCCAAAATCCAGACTGTGTGACTCTGGGACACCTTTGTTTCCAGCAGATCTCGTGTGTGGTGTAGGAAAGGAGTATATCTGCTTTTCTTCAAACCATTTCAAAGCCTCCCTCAGCACGGGCCAGCTTGTTAACATGCATTTATTTTTTTTGCTTGCAAATTTTGATTACCCACTGGATGTTGCAAGGAGATGTGTCACGTATCCAGATTTCTCCTCTTTGTGCCACCCTCCCTTGGGTTTATGACTGGATGTGACCTTCCAAATGCCACCCTAAATAAGGAACATGATGAGGAGAGAGGGAGGAAGTATTATTATTTTTAGGAGTATTTTAAGTAGGACTTGGTTCCTGGCAAAGTAAGAGATGAGAATGGGAAATCAATTGAGCGTTGTCAGTGGCTTGCCTTGCGTCTCAGCAAGGAATCCGTACAAAGATGGCGAAATGTGTGATATTCTCATTTATGGAGGTAGTTGCGAGGCTAGTAACTGTGAAGCTGAGCTTTAATAATGCCTAAATCAAGATCTCTGTGTGTTTGGGAAGCTCAGATCTTTCCCAGGGTAAAACCAGGGCATGTTTAGAGCTTATTAGAAATGCCAGGTAACCTGAAGGAATAATTGATGCAGTGTGATGAATTATTTAGCCCGTGCTGAAGCTGCTGTTGGAGGTAGTGCTGCAGAACTGGCAGTGTCTGATGGGGAGTTCTGACTGACTTCTCCCCGTAGGTGCAGAGGAGAGCTGTAACTCACTGGACTGGTGTGTTGTACAGCAGTGGGGATGGTGCCACCTGCAACTCATTCCTTAAAAAAAGAAATTAGAGTGGTGAAATGGGTTTATTAGCAGCATCGCATCCTCTTCTCCCTTTCCTATATAGGGATTGTAATATAATATCATAACAGGCTGGGCTTCGGTTTAATAGCAAAGAAGCAAACCCTGATCCTTGCAAGTGGTTTGCCTGGCCTAAACCATGGAGTTTATTAAGCCATTAATGTGTATGCCTCGGGACCAAAGATCTGGGCTTACCTGGCCTGCAAACTAACCTAATGCTCCTTGAGATCAGGCATCAAGACCTTGTGAATTCACTTTGGTGGCTCTCCAGGTGACCCCAACATCTGTGTGTTTGATCCAGCTTAAAACACTTGCAGGTGTGGTTGGCTCTGAGAATCTTTGGGTGATAGTTTGATCAGCTTCTGCCTTCAAGCTGTTTCTGTAGTGCCGTGGGAGCGGTGGCTGTTGTCAGGCTGTGACGATGACGTGCTGACCCGGGAGGAAGAGCAGCACTTCCTTCAGCGGGAACATCCTCATCCTCCTCCTGCAAAGCCTCCAGGTCCTGATCTTCTCCTCCTGCGTTCACTAATCCCGTTGGCCGGCAGGTTCAGTTATTCTGATCATTTTTTTTACCTCTCACTTGCCATGTGCCCTCTGTGGGTACAAACAAATGATATTTTTTTTCTTTTGCTGTGAGAAGCAACCCGGTTTCTCTAGACCAAGAAGAGCAGCAGTGGCAGTGCTGAGTCTGCTGCTCAGTTGTGCTAATCTGACTAAAACTTAAATTTGTGCTGCAAAAGGCTGTGCCGTGAGGACTCTGTCCTGTACTCGGGATCAGCACTGTGTTACAGTATTCACTGCATTTCTCTTTGTGTTCCCACTTAGGCAATACGCAGGGCAAGGGGGAACGCTGTCAATTTAGCAAGGCAAGGACTTGAAACACCTCTCTGTCAGCAAGTGCATCGCTGATGAAGTGCTCCCACCAAGGCAGAATTGCCTTCTGCTAATTAGAATGCAGTTATTGCTGTCAACAAGATGGTGAAAGAGACTTTTTAAAGCAGCTAATTAGTTTTGTTAGCACTGGTCAGCTAAAACAGTTGTGAGTTGATGCCCTTTGAGTTAAGGGAACAGATCTGAATACTAATTAAAAGCACATGGGCGTGCTGTTAGGATATTATATTCCAGTCCTCTAATTATGAATTATACACCAGTGGTTTTGACTCTGCCGGTTAGGGAGGAGGGATCTGTCCTTCTCGCTCAGCCCCCAGCATCCATGGACTAGATCCTGGGCTGCTACAGATGGTCCCAGTTACACCCAGTTTTGCTTTAAGCAAGCTGAAAGCTCACCTCTGATGTTCTTGTTAAGCATTTGTGCAGGAGCAAGCACTTGTGTAATTAATAGCAAGCAGACAGAGGGGTTGATGGCACTTGCAGCTATGTGTTGAGAAGATATTTTGAAACCTGAAATTACAGCCAGGGGTTTCACCGCATTGTCAAGCGCGAGGTGGTGAAGTGGAGCCTGTGCTGGATGTCTTCCAGCGTCGAGCACGTGCCACCCAAACATCCTGCGTTTGCAGGAGTCAAAGCACCCAAGCCTCATGTCAGCAGAGCACAACAGCTGTCAGGATGCCTTTTTTTGGGGTAGAGGGTCAGGCAAAGAAGGTGCGAGCTGTTATTCTGGTAGGAGTTGAGTGAGATGAAAAGCTGTGTGAGTATGAAGCAGATCCTTAGCAGGTGCTGTCCTGGAGCCTGTGAGCCATTTGCTAGCGTATTGCAAACAGTTTCCTTTCCACGGTGGTATTTAGGCTTCTGTGCTAGCAAGCTGAGCGAACTGCCTGCGGGACCGGGGCTGGAAATATCCCTGTCTCAGCCCAGGGATGTGGCAGAGTGCCAGGCAGCCCGTTAATGTCTATCAACCCGTAAATCCCTGCACTCTTCTCAGGATCTTAATGGGAATGCAACAAAGCTCAGCTTTCGGAGGAGCCTGGCATGGAGGGAAGAGCCCTGTGCAGAGCACCGCTGCCTCATGTCGGTGTTCTCGCGTGGAGGTGTGGGGCTCGGCGTGCCATGGACGAGGAGAGCGTGATGCTGGTGCCCTTGCCCACGGATGCTTTAGGACAGGCGCTGCTGGAGGTGTGCTTGTGGGGTGGTGTCTCCCAGGCTTCAGCAGTGTCACCGGGCTGGAGCCCGGCTCAGCTTGGTGATGAGTGAAATGCCATCTAGTGACAGTGGATTTTCTTCAGCTGAACAATTTACTGTTTGAATGGAAGCGCTGCTGTAGTGGGAAGCTGTGTGGGTGCACAGCTGGAGTAGAGACGTGAAAATTTAACAGCCCTGTTAAACAGACCAGACTTTTTGTGACTTCCTCAGCATTCAAGTTCCCCAGCTTAAAGCAGATTTGAAGATCCTGCCCCTTAAAAAAAAAAAAAAGCATTAGCTGCATTTGCCAGCTCGCCTGTTCTCCCATTTATGAAGCAGAGATGTTATTGCTGGCTTACTAGAAACCCCAGACTTCAGGGATCTGAGGAGTTAAATGTGGTGCTTTCAGGGCTGCAGAATGTCAGCCCTGCTGTTGCCTTGCTCGTTCACGCTGAAGTGCAGGTAATTAGTGAGGAAACACTGGTGTCCCTTAATTGTTCGGAAAAGCAGGGGTGCCTCTGGGGCCGTGGTGGGAGTGAGCTGCTGCGTGTCCTCGTGTGGAGACCTCGTTCCTGGGGCATGCGCTGTGCCAATGGCATCTTTGCTACCGTCAGGACTGGAAGAGTACCTTGAAACAAAGCCTGGGAACACAAGTCACCTCACGTTCGGGAGGTTTTATATCTTGGATGACACATCAGTGATGCAACCTTGCATCTAGCCGTCCTCTTTTTTTCGCTTGTGTGATTTAATATGCACATTTCGAGGTCTGATGAACTACAAAACAGAACGGCCAATGGTCCTGCTGACGTGGTTTATGTAGGCAACACACACTGATTTCTTTTTATCGCCTGTGTTTTCCGTTCCTGGTTTAAGATGGGTAAAAAATGACCAGAGCAATGCAACTTGCATGGGTTCATTCAGCAAAGAGGCCAGAGGTGCTCAGGCATTGTCTTTCGTTTCAGTATCAAATGGTAGCAGACTTGTTCCAAGATGAGAAGGATGCTGCGCCCACCACTTCCATGGGAAAGGGAACATCCAAAATCAGCGTCCGTTCTGCCAGACCAGTGATCAAAGCTGCCAATAAGGAGCACAAGAAAACAGTGGGGCACCAGGTAACATATGATATGAGTGGGTCAATCAATGGCAGAGGAGCAGGGCAGGTGAATCCTGATAGATTTTTAGTTAAGATCTCATTTCTTCAGTTTGAAGCAGAGATGAATAAAAAGCTGTTGGGATGGGGCAAGTGAGGAGACCTTCCCATGGCCTGTGATGAGGATGGGAAGAGTTTGGCTGTTGCATTTTGGACACCTTCTAGTAGTGTCTCTGGAAGAGCAGGCTCGAGTGGTCATGAGTGGAAGGAGCTGAGACATGGTCTAGGGAGGGTGGAGGCCACTCTGGGATCCACTGAAATGTATGCCAATGTACTATGGTGTTCATAAATTGAAACAACTTCAGAAAAAGAGCAGGTTTCTCTCCCTGTGTGGGCAGTCAAGCAGTGCAACAGGGGCCCAGAGAGCTTGCGCTCTCTCAACCCTTGGAGATTTTTCAACACCCAACTGGGTAGAAGTCCTGAGCAAACGTTTTTTGCTCTTGTACCTCAACCCACCAGTGTCTTCTCTGAATTGCCTCTGCATGTGCTGGGCTGATGGGGAGGTTCAGGCTGTGTCACATCCAGAGGCTGGCACCGCAGGTGGCTTCTTGCAGCGCCTGCCAACTTGGGTAACACAGCACAGCAGCTTCGCCCCTCCTCAAAACGAGTGGTTTTGTCTTTCAGTTCCGCAACTCGCTGCATTTGCTCATGGAGACTCTGAACGCCACCACCCCGCACTACGTGCGTTGCATCAAGCCGAATGACGAGAAACTCGCCTTTAAGTAAGTGGGCTTTTGGAGAAGCAAATGTATTCAGCGTTACAGCCAAAGAGCATGCTTTGGACTGTTCCTCGTGCTAAAGGCATCGCCCCTCTTGCGATGCTGTTGCCATGACTGGAAGGCTCCCTGTAGTTTGCTGGAGTCGCTTCTCTTGGGTTTCGTTATGTGGTTTTTGTGCCCCTGAAATGAAGACTAATGCAGGTCCTACTAATTCATAGACATGCTCTGCTAACACTGAGCATCCTTGCTTTGTGATAGTAGGGTCTTTGTACAATTTCATCTTAGAATTGCTTTGATTTAAATAGTACGAAACAGTGAAAAGTAGCAGAAAAAGAATTGAGGAAGTGGAGATTAGCGTGCGTGTAAAATTAATAAAAATGTCTTGGCACTTCCAAAATAAACATGGAAAAAGTAAAGCCATGACTTGTATCAACTTCAGGCAGGTTTCCAGGTGAGTGAACAGCTGAAGGAGAAAGCCAGTCTTGATCTTCCTCTGTGGTTCAGAGGTGTACGCAGGCTGTGAACGCTGCAAGCAAAGAGGTGTTAGCCTTGTTTGACCTCTTAGATAATGTGTTTGTACCTGGTATGGATCCCTGTAACTCCAAAAAAGCTTGACCGTTAGTGTGCAGGGACCTCATAGACCTTGTGATGTCTTCTAAAGGCCCTTGCATGAACTGCAGGTGGTGACATTTTAGAAAGCAGGGTTAGAACAGTGACCCCTAAGCGGGGAGGCATTGCCCTCCAGCAGATCCAGTGCTGTCTGAGTGCTCCTGGTGAGCATGGTGCTGCTTCAGAGAGCAGAGTTGGCTCCGACAGCATCTTGCAAAGGTGGACGAAGCATCCGTAAGTAGGCTCACCCTTGGTCATGGTATGCTGGTGGCTATGTGCGTGCCAGAAGGCTTCACCAGCTTGGCTCTTCATCCCATGCAAACGGCAAAATGAAGGGTGTTAATGGTCAGAAGACATTCAGGAACTGGCTTATATTTAGCTTATTCATTAGATGATTCGTTAACAGTTCTGGAGAAGGCTGTGTTGACTGTCTGCGCTGGGACAGCAGTTTCTGTGGTCTGTTGTATCTATTTTATGCACCATTTTGTAGGTACTGGAGATGCTCAGGACCTAAATCTCTTGTTACCTGTTGCAGAGGCTGTCCATTGAAATGAAATTCAGGATTACACTTTTTTGTTTGACTGCTTTCTTTAGATAAAGCACAAAAGGATCTTCGAACTTTCTGTAGTGGAAGTGTGGTAGATGCTCTGCGTGGTGAAATAGCTTCACCTTTCCAAAGGGCATTTCCAAGACTCCATGTCCCTACTTGGCTCTATTTTCAGCCCATCCATCTTCACCTCTTTGCCTTTAACTTTGCAATTCAGGTTTTTTTGTGGTGCTGAGAATGCAGTTAAAGTGGTCTTCTAAATGTGCAAGCTCCTGGTTGTCAAGGCACAGTAATTATCTAAATTAACTCAGTTGTGTGTCTAAGATGTGATCCTCCTAAATACCAGGAGGATAATTCTGCTTGTGTCTGCTCACAGTCTGAGTGGTGACTTGGTCCGATGCGATGCTCCGCATCTGATGAATGTCAAAGATGTTAAAGCTTAGGATTCTGGGCACAAGCCAAAACAGACAGAAGAATGGTTCTGGAGGAGCAGCATGCAGGTGTCTGTCTGTCTGTCGGCAGCACTGCAGGAGTCACCATGGGCTGGAAACAACAGGAGGGTGCCTTGGGTTGGAGCGGTGGCGTTGCATCCCCATCTAAAGCCAGAAAGCACTGGTTCAAGGATCTTATACTGGGGGTTCTTCTGCAACAGAGTGTCTCCCTCCTTACCTGTCGTGGGTTGCTTAATTGAAATTGTGGCCTGGGCATCTTGGTCAATGCTGATCTTGCTGCCACCAGCTTGAGGAATTTGTATCCTTAGCATGGCTTGAATAAAGTCTGTTTGCTGATACGTAAGTCTCAGGTCTGGACAAAGCTGGAGAATCCTGGGATGGCTGTAAAGGAGTCTGCATTTCAGAGGCACTTGTGTTGAAAAATAGATGGTGCCAGGAGGCGTTAGTGAAAGGAGACATCAGTGGCACTGCCCCGGGTTAGCGATGTGTCTTGTAACATGGAGAACACTTAGTGTTATATTTGTTGTTCAGTGAAAAAACACAGACCTTCTTCTGTTCCTAAAACATAACGTTTTTCAGCTCACAAGAACATTACGCTTTTGCTTGAAGGAGATGTTTAGCCTGGAGGAGAGAAGGGACCTAATAGCAGCCTTCCAGTACTTCCAGCAGCTACCAAGAGGACTAAGCCATGCTCTTCACAGCGCTGTGTGGTGGGAGCACGGGAGTCAGTGGCCACAAATCGAAGCAAGAGTTTCAGACTGGAGATAAGGAAACGTTTGTGGTTTTTTTTTTCTCCATAAGGACAGTCTGTCAGTGGAGCTGGCTGCCCAGAGAGACTGTGCAACCTCCATCTTTGGAAGTTTTCAGCCCTCTATGGGTCTGCCTCTATATCTGCCTTGTCTTTTGAACATAGAAAGTTGGACTAGAGACCTCCTGAGGTCTCTTGCACCCCGTGTTACTCCCATTCCTACTTCACACCTCAGTGCAAATGTAAGTTTTGTTTCTTAGGAAGGTGAGGGATGTGGGACTTCCAGCCTGGAGGAAGCATTGGCACCATGCAGTGAGACTTGCTCCATCTGACTGCAGGCTGCGTCTGAGGTTGATCCCTCGTGGAGAAGACTTCAAAGAGAGAGGTGTGAGGGGAATGCCTGACTTCTGCTTGTACCTTTGACAGTTTTACTTCCAGATTCTGTTTCAGGCAGGGTTTGTGATCTCTTACTTGGGTTTCCAGGCCAAAGGCAAACCTGCTGGGTGGTTCTTCTTGCCACAGCAAGAAAAAGGAGTTCGTAATATGTGTTGTCCCACTTTTAAGCTCTTTATTTCAGCCTCAGCCCATAGCTGGAGTTGTTGCTAGAGAGGGTCCTGGCTTTCCACGCAGATAAATGGCTTCATTTCTGGTTACTGCATTTCACCCTCACCGAGCAGGACTCAGCCGCGTTGCAGAAAGTTCCCCTCGTGTACAACGTAGATTGCCCTGGGATCTTCTAGGGTTGAAGCTTCCCCGTCCATCTGCTGGTCCTGTTTATTATTTATTGTTATGGAAATTGTACCCTTGTGGATTCTTCCTTGAAGCGAGTGACAGCTAAGACTGATTTTCCACCCTGCATCGTGTTTGCAGTGTTGTAGTGAATAATGTGCTGTAGGCTTGACGGGTCCAGGGAATTTAAAAATGCACAAAGTAGCAGGGGAATATTTCTTGTGATGCTTTTGCGCAGCTGAGGCCAAGCAGAATTATTCATGCACTCTTGATCAGAAATACTTGGGACTTTCAGGAAGGGACAGGCAGGTACCCAAGAAGCTTTTGTTTCTCACTCTTGTTCTGGAAACCTAACACAGCTATGGACATCTGCATCTATGGACATCTGCATCTGCTGAGTCCATGCTTGATCCAACGACCTCTTCAGGGCCCAGTGTCTTGAGCTGGAGTCTGGGAAGTCTCTGTGCATTCAGTGTCGAGGTGGAAGGAGGGAGAAGCCGTGGGGGATGCTGGTACCTGGACTCACTCTGTGCAAAGGTGAAAGTGGGTTCATGCCAGGAACCAGAGAGAGTAAAGCCTGAGTATTCATCTGAAAGTTGATATGAAGTTTTTTGGCACAAATTGCTGATGGAAGTGAGATGCCAGTGGTAAGGAGTAATGCCAGCTAAAAAGAGGAGGGCAGACAGCTGAGAGCAGAACTACCTTGAATTTCCATGTGACACCTACCAAAACTCTTACTTTGAAACATGAGCACCACTGTTCTTGGTAAACTTAGCGGCCTGCAAACCCATGGGACCTATTAATTACTCAGTTTTGGTATGGAATTTAATAAATCAGATTTATTTTGCTGTTGACTTGGATTTCTTTCTGGAAATAGGTTGTTGCCCTTCTAGCAGCAGGAATAATACTGGCAGCTTGTGGTGGGGGTAACCTGTTCCCACTTCATTGTAATTGTGTTGCTTTACATAGCTGCGTAGGTTATGGCTGTGGGTACTAATTGCAACAGATGGTCATCTTGTCCCCAGAGTACCGCTTGGCATTGGTAGTAGGGCCATGGTGAGGTCCATTGCACTTGAAAAGCACAATGTCTTGTGACAGGGAGAGAAGATGTGTGACTTCCGTGCAGCCTGTTCCCTGAGGCAGGGTGTGGGATTTGTGCTTATTTGGGGTTATCCCGAGGTTTGCAAGGGAATGGCTATGGAGAAAAGCTGTCTGTGGATGTATGGGTTTCTTCAGCCCCCGTACTAATGATGGGAGCAGAGCTTTTTCCCACAAATCAGAAGCTAATTCCTGTCCCCAAAAGGCACTATGAAGCTGTTCCAGGCAATGCTACATTTTTCTTGCACCATCGTGTACTGATGGGTGTAAAGGACTGAGTTCCCTACCATGCACTGTGTGTATCAGCAGGTTCAAAATTAGAGATATGGCAAAGGAAAATTAGAGAGATTGCAAAGGATGCCACATAAACGTTCTCCTGGATGCTTTAAATTGATGATGTGGGTTCCTTCTCACCGTGTTAATATCTATCCTAAATATAATTGCAGATTTGATCCGAAGAGAGCGGTGCAGCAGCTGAGAGCTTGCGGAGTGCTGGAGACCATCCGCATCAGTGCAGCTGGCTTCCCGTCCAGGTACTGTGCTGGCAATTGGCCGTGGCGTTGTGCTGCTGGCATGTGTTACTCAGCGCGTTCATTAGCTGGGGCGAGGGAGGGAGAGAAAACACCAGTGTTTTCAGGACAAACAGGATTTATTTAGGTTGGTTTACATCCAGGATATATTTTACCCTTTTTATTATGATCTTTTTTTTCATTTTTGAAAATTCCCGTTGGTTCCTGCTTTCCTCAAATCTGAGATTCGTTATCAAGCAATGAGCTGCAAAGCGAGGCTGTCGGAGAGTGCCTTGTGTTGTGTCCAAGCACTTCAGCTGGTCCTTTCAGTTTGGTCTTGAGAAATAATTTGATGTGACGAAGTCTCTGAAAGTGCTGGTGCGTGGCAGTTCAATGAATCCAGCTTTGATCCCATACGGAGGTGGACAAAATAACGGCTCTGTATCCTCTGCATCCAGCTTGCCTGGGAGCAAGCGTTGCCCTAGAGGACTTCTTGCCTGAAGCTCCCCATACTGAAGCTCCTTGCACTGTACAGTTTGCTATCCTTTTTTTTTTTTTTTCCCCTGTCTTTGGACACCTGCTGCAATAGTAATTTCAGCCAAAAGGTTTTTGATTAGACTTGCAGAGAAAGAAAATAAGGGTTGTAAATTATTACTGCGGACTTTCACGCCACCCATGCAAAGCATACTGGGCTTCGAACTTGTGCATCTTAAAAAGGAAAGGTTATGAGTGGTGTGGCTCTTGCTGATTGCACTGAAAAAAATTCAAAAGAGGTTTTTAGGCCCTAATAAATCAGAAAACATAAACTATAAATAGGCCCTGAAGATGACAAGGGCAAATAATTCTAAAAATGCATCAATTGTGTTTTAGTGCCAAGCAGCTTTGCGTTAATGTCAGCATAGCCATCAGCCTTTTTGTATGGAACAAAGGGGTTATAAATACGCTCAGTGAGGAGTCGACTAAGCGTGATGCTGAACGCCATGCAAAACTCCCTGTCCCGGTTTTTGGGGAGGAGCGTGCTTCCTCGCCAGTTACTCTAATCTTCTGCAAAGCTGCAAAGAGCCTCTGACAACTGATGGCGAGTTCTGCGCGTTGGCTTGAGGTGGCTTTGCTGCACCTAACCCATGTGAAACCTCCATGGACGGGGAAAAGCTGGTGATGGGGGTCTTCCTGGCTGGCTGAGCTCAACTCCTTAAGTAGGAAAAAAGGGAAAAAAAGAAAAAAAGGTGCATGGAAAGCAATTTCTTTCTCTCCTCTGCCAGCGTGGGAGGGTGGCAGAGAGGTGGGTGGAGATTGAGGTCCTCCTGCTGGGGGTCTGGGCCTGTTAGAAGACCCAGCATCACCTTTGGCTCCCATCTCTCAAGCCTTCAAGGCCTTTGTGGAAGTAGCTAATAAAAAGTTGCTCCTAAATTACAGGATTGCTAAACCACAGGGGAAAATTAAAAACTAGCCCACGGGCTGGGTCTTTCATGATCTTTTTGGTTAAAGTAGCTCCAGGGCCAAATCCCCCTGTCTGTCCTCTTGCAGTGAAAGCCCTGCAGCAGTGAAACAGCCATGGTTTCATATGGAAAAGGCCACAGAAAGGCAGTTTTATGCTCACTAAGCAAGTAGTCGTGTTCCCGAATCTGCAGCTGGGTCTTGGGGGAGGTTTCGGGAGCTCTGACTTGTAGGTTGTCCATGGGTTTTGCTACTGGTCTTAGCATAGCTGCAGGGATACCCTGTTCCTCGCCGTTCATAATCTTCCTAAAAACTTGTACCATTTTTACATCTCTGCTCACTTAATTCTGCAGTTTAGACCCTACAGCACTAAAATCGATGAATAACTGGTAAATGGGGAGGGGGAACAGAGAGCAGATACTATGGCAGCACCTGGAGACCAGCCAAGATCTATTTACGGCAAATAATTGACTGGTGTGAAGACCATTCCATCCTGAAAAACCTCAAAAGCGATGCTTTCAGCTCTGCTTGTGTGCTTTTGGCTATGAGGTCTTTTTTCCCAGGACACTAAGAATACAAAACTCTTCCATCGCTGCAGCTTATCAGCTCTTGTTCTTCCTCCGGGGGAGGCAGGGGGGGGAAGGGTGCAAATAGCTGTTTCAGCCTTTCAGAATGACTTTCTCTAGTTCAGCGTTTGGGATGCTTCAAGGACAGATTTTTGTTTATTTTAGTGTTTCTAGAAGATATTTGTATACAGCAGCAAGTCTGCATGAAATAGGAGACTTGCTTTGGGTTTTTGGTAATTCTTCACCCTCCTTGGTTAGAAAATTCTAATCTTGAAAAGCCAGACCTGGGAATTGGGCAACATCGCTGAAAGATTGTGAATAATTTGTGTATCTGAACTGGCTTTAGAAGCCAGCTTGGCAAAAGCTGCTTCCGCGTGATCTTATTTTGTGGGAAACATTATAGAAGTTTTATTTCCTTCTGAGTTTTTACGTGCATGAGGTCAGTCTCAGTTTTTATCACAGCATCATCGTATTTCTTTATATTTTGAGAGAATTCGGTTTGTAATGGTTGATTAAGGAACATATAAAAAGGAGAATTGTCACTGTAGGTTTAAACCTTCTCTGAAGGCTATAAATTTAAACCACTTAAAGGAATAATGGAATACTTGATCTTTGAGTTTTGTTTCACTTGAGTGTAAGCAATTTACTGTTGGAGCAAGAGGGGATTTTCAAAATGTTTTTTCTCTCTTTCTCTGTTTTATACAGAAACAGGAAATTTTTTTTTTTTAATCCTGTCGTATTTAGATCTGAGTATTTTCTAGCATATTGTTGCAAGAGTGACTTCTGTGAGTGTGGCTTTGGGTCAGAGATTTGTGGGTGAATCCACCTTCTGCTGTTATTTCATGCTGCTCCATTGTGGTTACTTTATAGGTTGAGGAATTGAATGCTTTAAGGCTTCGATAATTTCTATACCTACTTCCTTTAAGAAAAAAATAAAGAAGTTTTAATATATTTTTTAGTGTTCTTAAGCCCATGTAAGACATGATATATTCCCAGCCTTGTGCTCCCTGCTTTGGGTGTGCTTGGTTTTATTTTATCATTGCCATGGCACGCTGCACTCTGCAGCTATTTCAAGTAAATTGAAAATGTATCATTTGGTTTGAAACGTTACACAGCAGTTAAGAAATGCGTTTGTTAGTATGTATGTAAATGACTGTGATGAATGGACTGTCTTGGATGTGTAGATAGTAAATCTATCATCAGCTTCCATGGGTAAAGCGTGGAAGATGCGTCTGTACTATAAAACCATTTGTCTTTTTTATAGAAACTGCCTACATAGAGATTAGTCTGTAGAGAATTAATTGGTGCAGATCTCCATTAATAACAAAATACTCTTTGAAACAAGTTTTAAAATTGCATTTTGTCAAAACTCTACAACTTTCTTCATGCTGGTTTTCATGGATTCCAGTCAGAGGTACAATGACCGTGGTCTCTCATCGTGCCATCACTCTGAATAACGTTGTCATTGCAGTCTCTGAAATACTCTTATGTTAGTTATGTATGAAATTTTAAGTATTTTTGGCATCTGGCTGCTGCCTCTGGTTGCTGGACCTGACTGTCCGATGCAGCATCTTTGTATCAATTCAGTATAAAATCACAGCTGCTAAACTCTATAAACATTAAACATTCATAATTGAAATGTATCGTGGGCATCCTTGGATGGAAAATATCTTTTTTTTTTTTTATAATGTGCCTTTAGCTGTCTTGCTGTCATTTCATGGAAACCAAATCTATAAATGACTTTGGCTACCAGCAGTTCTGTTTGCCCACTCCCCCTGCTCCCAACAAAGGTGTACTACGTAAACAGAGGGTTTATTTCCCCTCATTCTGCTCTTTGAGGATATTCCAGGTAATTTCAAGCTATGCCAGCCTGCATGTTTTAGAGCTAATTGAAAGGCAAATTTCTTCTGCAGCAGTAAACGAGGCAAGAGAAATTTTCTTCCTGAGCTGCAGTTTCTCAATTAATTTCATGTCCAGTCTTGGCTCAAATATACAACCTGTGTGCCCCCAAACAGACTTTGGCTCTTATAGAAAGATCGATACAGTCCAGCTCCTTACTTCTTAAAATATTTGATCCCCTCAGAAGCCGGTAACGCATGGGGCTGGCAGGATTTCTCACACGAAGCCGGGCGTGCTCAGCGCACGGTCACTGCGGTGGTGTTGGGTGATGGAGAGGGGATGAATTTATTTACCCTTAATGGAAAGATTTTGCATTCAGTAATTTTAGGCCCCCGAAATAAACCATTTTATGGTCAAGTCATAAAAGATTCAAGCTCTTATACTCCTTCTTTTCAGCTCTTCATTCAGTGCCGCTGAAATAATATTGCTGTAATCACCCTGAAACAATAGGTTGGAGATATTTTGGGCGGTTGCTGACTGCTTGGAGAGATGCTTTTCAGAGGCTTGCTCAAGAGTCGGAATTTCACCCCCAGTTTCTCACATGAGCCCTCCCTTTAATTGCGAGGTTGTGATAAATCCAGCTGGCTCTTGGATTCATCGCCTCGTGATTTCGGGTAGGAACAGCCCCTTTGCTTTGCGGTTGGTTGTAGTTTTGTGTAAAGCATCCAAATCTTGTTTTTTAAACCACAGATACAAAGCTTAAGCTGTGGCATGTGTTTTGGCTTATTCCCTCTGTCTAATTCCTGTAGGTAACCAAGAAATTGCTGGGTTGACCAAGTCTCCTGCTACTGGCCAAGCCCTCGAGCATCCTCCTTGCTGCTCAAGCCTGAGGAGGTTTTTTTGATCAGCATAAGTTATTTTCCTGTGCCCTTCGATTCCTTTTATTGTCTTTTCCCTTTAATGACTTGTACTGACTTCAAAGCAAAATTTTGATGTTCGAGGTTGGTGGAGCCTGATCTCAGCCCTGAGATAATAGTTTTGGGTTTTTTTTCCTTGGGAAAGTTTGAGTAATATCTGTCAAATACTTCTGCTTCCTTCTTCATCCTTCTTAGCTGTGCTGGTACAAAAATCCTCCTAGTTTCAGCTCTTCGCCTACACCACCTGTCTGGATTTTACAATATGGAACTGTATTTATTTAGCAGTCCTTGGTGGTTTCCAGCTCCTATCAATGAGGTGTGCCCGTGCTGTGCATTGTGTGGCAGCATCCCAAAAACCCTGAGGTCTGCTTTTAATTTCATACCTTGTGAACAAGTTGAACCTTCCCATAATCAATCTTGACCTGATAGGCTGCAGGGTAAGGTGGCACATCTTCCATCTCATGCCGGGAATCGCTTTGCAGTCTAGCAGGAGGGAAGTAAGTCTTCTCTTTTCTGCTGAAGATGCAGATGTTAAACCAAAAAAAAAAAGACACGTGTGCAGAAGAATGGAGAAAAAAAAAAATGTGTGTACACCAAAGCACTGAGCTTCAGCATTTCTCCCTTGTGGGACTGGGGGATCATAGAATCATAGAATAGAATCGAAGAATGGTAGGGGTTGGAAGGGACCTTCAAGATCATCTGGTTCCAACCACCCTGCCATCAGCAGGGACATCTTCCACCAGCCCAGGGTGCTCAGAACTCCATCCAACCTGGCCTTGAACCCTGCCAGGAAGGGGGCAGCCACAGCTTCTCTGGGCAACCTGGGCCAGGGCCTCAGCACCCTCATGGGGAAGAATTTCTTCCTAATATCTAATCTCAATCTGCCCTCTTTGAGTTTAGAGCCGTTCAACAAGGCCAAGTGCAGGGTCATGCACATGGGTCAGGGCAATCCCACACACAAGTACAGGCTGGGTGGAGAGTGGCTCGAGAGCAGCCCTGAGGAGAAGGACTTGGGTGTACTGGTGGATGAGAAGCTCAACATGAGCTGGCAATGTGCACTGGCAGCCCAGAAAGCCAACCATGTCCTGGGCTGCATCAAGAGCAGCGTGGGCAGCAGGGCGAGGGAGGGGATTCTGCCCCTTGACTCCGCTCTCCTGAGACCCCACCTGGAGTCCTGCATCCAGCTCTGGAGCCCCCAACACAAGAAGGACATGGATGTGTTGGAGTGGGGCCTGAGGACGCCATGAAGATGATCTGAGGGCTGGAGCACCTCTCCTACGAGGGCAGGCTGAGGGAGCTGGGGCTGTTCAGCCTGGAGAAGAGAAGGCTCCGGGGTGACCTTAAAGCAGCTGCCAGTGCCTGAAGGGGCCGACAGGAAGGATGGAGAGGGGCTTTTCACAAGGGATCACGTTGTTTATCTCAAAGCATGTAGTTGTAAGGTAATTTTATACTGCTTTGGACCTGAAGTGGTTTAACTGGGCATGTTACATTAAACCCAAGTGCTTGAATTGTTCCTTTCTCTTGGGAGAATCGTGTTGCAGCACCTATGAACCCCTGCAGCTTTCTTTTACTCCTTAACTGGGACTGCAAATATTGTGATGGAGCTCCTGATGAATCAGCTGAGCCCCAGCGCGGCAGAGCTTTTGTCTTCATATTCTGTGGACAACAATACAAGGAATTGTGATCCCAGGGCTGTCACCTCCTGTTAAACCAGCAAGGGTGGGGGGAGTGGCCTCGCTGCAGTGAGGATGAGCTCATGGTTTGCTGTGGAGGTGCTTTTGGCCGTGAACCTCCAGGAGATGTGGTTAGAGGGCTACAGATGCTACCAGCCCAGCGAAACACCCCGGCAGCAATCAGCGAGCGTATTCCCTGCCACTTCCAATGACTCTTGTGACACCTAATCCCAAAATGTGAGTTAAGCTGTTTATGGTGAAGCCGGACTGAGGTGGAAACAAGTAGAAAATTTGGTTTTTACCACCAACAGGCTCTGAAGATAGCTCCTTTCTACGGTGATTTATGGACTATTTTTAAGTAATTTCTGCAGGTATCTGACTCTTGATCTGCGGGATTTCTGTCTCGGTGCGGGAAGATGATGGATTTTGCTGCTTTCTGCCCAGCTTGGACCTGCGCCTGTGGTTACACGTGTCACCTCTTTGCCGTCTGCTCTTTGCTGATGGAGCCTGGGTGGCACCTGCAGAGAATGATTTCTCCCTCCAAACAGCAGCAGTTAATAATATCAGCCCCTAAAGGGACTCTGGCAGGTTAATGGGAATGTTCCCTCCTTCTCTTTTCCCCCACCAAGGTCTCCTTGGCCTGAGCAATGCCTGAGCCAGGCAGGAGGTCCCCAGCATCGCGTGCTTGGCTGCATGCCTGGGGCACTGCCTGTTTGGCCTCTCCTATTGCGTTTGATTTGGAGCCTCGTAAAGCCGCAGATGTGCTTAAAATGAGAACGGGTTTTATTTACGTGAAGCAAAAGGATTAAGGTGCAGGTACAAAACAGGAAGTGGAATTAAAAATGAAGATTTCTGGAAAGCAGAGAGAAAGCAAGTTTAAGCTTAAACCCTGCATGACACAAACCCGTAGTCTTGCATAATCCTGCTGTTCAGTTGTGCTGTACTTCAGCCCGGAGAGAGCTCCCTGTAGCAGGTATTTTATTTTATTTTTTTTTTAGTGATAATCCAGTAATTTTAGTCATTTGAGGAGGGCAGTCTTGGCCCTACTAGGCCAAGGTAGATAAGGATGAAATAATCACTAAACCTGGATACTCCGGAGCTACTCTGAGCAATCTGAGCACAGGAAATCTTCTGATCACAGTTTCCTTCTTGCTTCTGTCTCCAGGAGCCCTCCATTCTACATTTTGCTTCAGATGCAGTGCTGAGGATTCTCTCTAGTTTGTGCCATTCCCATATTCTTTGCGAAAGGTGTCCTGGGTGCAGTGTGGCCATGCAGGAATAGCGTGGCACTTCCCAGTCCTTAGCAGTCTCTCTTTTTTTTTTTTTTTTTTTTTTGCTTTGTCTCCCTTCATTCTCATTGTAAACATTTTCTTCTGCCATACTCTTTTAATTAGAGTGTTGCTTTTAATCAAACTGGCATTCCTCCCCTGCTGCATTTGTCTGGACTGATGTGAAACTGTTGGTCATGTATTTTGAAATATGTACTTTATGGCATGCATATCTTCACAAATATCGCAGCTTCCAACCTTCAAGAAATTTCATTAGAGCTTAAGTATTTCACAGAGACTGCGGTCCTTGAAAACGGGAGGTGCTCGGCTGGTGTGATGTCTCGCCCAGCCCCACCACTGCAAACCAGCCAAGTGTAAAGACCCATCACGAGCATCACTCTGGCCCTTTGCAATTTATTTGGCCTTTCCTGCCCCTTCTCTGAATCTCTAGAAGTAGAAAAATAAGAAGAATTGGGTGTAATAACACAAAAATAAAGGCATGCATGGGGCTGCTGGGCAGAGGAGGAGATGTTTCTGTATGGCTGCTCTTCATATTCTCATCTTGGCTGCCAGAGCATCCATGTGGGTGAGGATCAGGCTTGCAGATGGTTTTTTTGAGTGAGGGCAGAAATCAAAACTTCTGCAGCTCTCTCCCATCTTCCTTTGACATTCATTATGTGTATTTTTTGAAATAACGATGGCTGTACTCAACATTGCTGGAAAGGTTTAATTAAATACTCAGGTTTTGAGAGGTCTATAACTCACTGTGTTAATTTGGAGAAGGCTGAAGCTTGGCAGATGTTGAACCAATTTCGGGATCCAGTCTGCAGGCTCTACATCCAACAGTGGTGGCAGGAGGTGGTATTTCCTAGCAGTCAGACACAGTACTGTAATTTCTTCAGTCAGCGTTGTGCGTTTGGAAACTTCGCTGCTGGTGACAATGAAGCATCTTCCAAGTGGCTGCTTTCTCTTTTCAGAGCCCACAGATTTTGTGGGTTTTTTAAGGGTCTCGGCTACAGACCTCAACATGGAGTGGTTAATGAATTAATTGATTCAAATTCATGTTGAACAGAGTTTGAAAAGCAAAATAAGGAGGAGCTTGTGTGTGATTCATGCTCTACCATCTTATCAAAATTTTTGACTGCATCAGGAGATCCACGATCTCTTCAAAATTAGTATGTAATTTCTAAAGGGAATAGCGTTGTTGCATTTATTTGGCTGGTAAAATGCAGCCGTTTGGGAAGCACAGCAGGAGGAGTGAAAACAAGGCGATCCCTGGCCTTTCTGTTCCAGGCTCAAACTGCCTTGATAAGGTCATTTGGTGGCAGGGGAGGGCTGAGGCTGGGGGTCAGGTTTGGGGTGACCTAGCTCCTTTCAGGTGGCTTTGATCCATGTGGAGGGTGGTGGTGAGAGATCCCAAGGTGTGAGTTTCGTATTTTGGCTCATGTATGACTCCAAATGCTTTATTTTAAGGAAGTAATGCCCAGCATGCCAACTAATCCTGTGTGTGCTTTGCTTTCAGATGGTCATACCATGACTTTTTCAATAGATACCGTGTTCTTATGAAAAAGAGAGACCTCTCTAAGAACGACAAGAAGCAAATTTGTCAGACCCTGTTAGAAGACCTCATTAAGGTGAGCTGGGACCGAATCTTTGGCAGTGATTGTTACAGCATGGGAGCTCGTGGCTTTGGTTTGATCAGAGTTGCTCTCCTTGCTCCTACTTCAGCTGCCGCTCGTGCAGGTGCTTATTCAGCCTAGGCAGCCTGGGCCTTTTTCCAAAATGAGTCTTGCGGGGAGGTAGTGAGGGCAAATGTGACCTGGGATCTCTTGACTGCAGTCAAACTGAACATACCATTTCAGTGCTGCTGAAGTCCAGAGTTTCTTATCACTGATTTTACATGAACAGCTGGCCATCTCCAGAAAACTCACCCCTCCTGCATATTTTGGCTAGCCGTAGCTGGAGCACATTTTAGAGGTCCAGCTTTGGATACTGTGTACAATGTCATGAGCCTTAGAGTCAGTTCTGTCACCCCATCGTTAAATGTCTCTTTGCAGAAATGAGTCAAACGCAAGGGTTGCCCTATCTTGATGTGTGGGAGACATTTCAATGGCCACAAAAATGTAGCAAGTCCCTCTAGATTGGGACTTTTCCCTTTTATATGTCTAAGCAAACAAGAATTCTTTGCCACCCCCCCTTACCAAAACCATACTACTCACGCATGTGAATTATTTTTAAATTGCAAATGCGCATGCAGAGGTTTCTTCCTGTCATCTTGCTGTTGAGCAGCCCAGAGCGTGCGCAACATCTTAGCCAGGTTTTAATTTTTGATTCTTGTTTTCCTCATGGGATTTTGAGGGATTTACTCAGTCGGATTCCTCTGTGCAAAAGCCGTTCTCCTTATGCACCAAGTGTTTGTCATGGCTTCAGAGCCGCTTGCAGTGCATGTATGACATCGCAGGTGTAAGCCTTAATCTTTTCGAGACAGAATTCTTTTCTTGAAGTCCTCTAGGATTGCATTGCTCTATTTTACTTTAAAAAAAAAAGAAAAAAACCAAAATAAAACCACCAAAAAACCAACTAAAAACCCAAAACAACCAAAAAACCTCAACCAACCGAAAAATATTCAGAATTTGTATAAATATATGGAACTTAAGACTGAATCCTCGTGTTGCATTCCTCAGGGGGTATGTAGAAACTCAAGTAGTTTGGAGTCTAATAATACCTTTATCACCCCGTTAAAAAGAGATGTGAGCTGAGCTGATAAGTTTGAGTGGGTTTTTTTAAAAATTTTATCTACTGAGCAACATAGACTGAAAAAAAAAATGTTTGCCTTAATTAAATTTAGTTTCCTTTATGCTTTTGAAAAGGATCCAGACAAGTTCCAGTTTGGACGTACCAAGATCTTTTTCCGTGCAGGCCAGGTGGCATATCTGGAGAAACTGCGAGCAGATAAATTCAGAGCTGCCACAATCATGATTCAGAAGACTGTGCGGGGCTGGCTGCAGAGGGTCAAGTACCAAAGGCTGAGACAAGCTGCCATTGTCATCCAGCGCTACACGCGTGGGCACCTGGCGCGGAGGTGGGTCCTAGGAAGCGCTCCGAGGAAGGGCTGCCTGGGAGGTTGAGCGGAAAACTGCTTTTGGGGCACTTGTATTTTCAATCTGTTCCATCTTGGAGACCTTAAACTTGGGGGTTTCATAGGGGAAACATCAAAAAGGCTCTGCATGGGGTGTTGCCTTTCAGCCCTGTGAACACAAGACCTACGTTGGGCACATAGGTACCACTGTGGTGAATGTTTCTGCGCTGAAGTCAGAACTTATTCCTGATCCCTCTCTCCAGCTTTATTCAGGGGCAAGAGATGAAAAATCTTTGCCTCAAACTGATTTTGTATCTAGATTAGTTTAATTTCAAGGTGCTGGGCAGGGCTATAGCATAGGCAGCTAGGTTATAATCAGATGACTGAAATACTCTGAGATATTTAGGCGAAAGTCTTTCACAGAACTGATATTCTTCTGGGACTACCTCTGGCAAAGGGCGTTTGGATCAGCCGGTGAGCACTTTGCTAGTTGAGATGTACTCTTCTTCTGCAGAGACCAGGTTTGTGCCTCCTTGGGCTCCAAGGGGAGTACTCAGAATTAATTTACTGTATCCTTTGTAATGAGAAGAGTCTCTCCAAATTGCTGACAATGGGGCTGTTTACAGTACAGAATAACAGAGCTCAATGTTTAACTCTCTGTGTGCAGGAACCTCAAGCTTCCTCGTGTCAGTGGCTTGCTGGGGCTTCTGCAGATAGTGCTTCACTGAAGAGCAGGCTGCTGGTAGCAGAGGTGGGGTGGGTGTGAGGGAGCAGTGAAGCAATGTTATAGCATCCCAACCCACAGGTCACTTTGCATCTTGTGCGCCTTATTCATGTCAAACACCGCTGTTCTCCTGCATCTAGCCAAGCTGGCTTCAGGCACTTCGCGGGTAGGAACAAGGAGTAGATCTGGGTCCTTTTAGCTTTGGTTCCCTTCTTGTTTTCCGCTTAGAGAAGCTATGTTGCTTGGTTTTGAGCAGCAATGTTCTCCCTGGCTCTGCGTTAGCATCTGCCCATCAGCAGTGCTGCTAGCTAATCTGCAGCCTGATTAACTCTGCTTGCACTTGGGCAATGTGAGATGCTGCCTGTCTTCTACAAGGCTCCTGCACAGTCACTTCTCTACTGATTGCTGGTTGAGTGTTGATTTCTATCAATTATTGGAGCAAAAGAAGGTGAAGAAGCTCCGTGTTCCTTCTAAGGATTTCCTCTGAATTACACTGTATTTTGAAAGAAGGTCAGAGATCGGATTTTGGAAGAACATCAGAGATGCTGACTGAATTTGTGGTGGTATTTGCACTTGTGAAAGGGATTGGCATCATGGAGAATCCAGGGATGAGAAGGTCTCACATAAGCAAAGCTGGGCATTTTGGTGACTTTTATTTAAACCTGAGCCCAGATTTTTCTTGTCCTCAGAGGTCCGTGTACTTCTCTAGGCTCGTGGCTGCAGGTCCCTCTGGGCAGTCTTACAGCTCACTTGAAGACAAGGCAAACGAGTCTTGAGCAAACAGAGGAAAGTTAAGAAAAAGAGGGAGTTGGTGATTAACTTGAGCCTCTGTGGTGGGTCCTTCGTGCACATTTACAGACTTGGACTCTGTATTTGACTTGGCATCAGCCAACCATCCCTCTACAGAGGGGAGGAGGAATCCCTGGTGATGTCAAAGTGACAGGGTGTGAGCTAAAAGAGAGGCTGGAAGCAGCAGAAAAACCACCAGCTGCAGTGTTGCTTCACCGTGATTTTTCGGTTTGCCTCTTTACGCTGGTTTCATAGGGATGGATGTCATCTGAATGACTACTTTCTCTTCTCTTTAGAAACGGACCATCCCTTGTCCTCTTTAATAAGCTCTAGTTCAGTGGGTCCTAGCGAGAAACTGTTGGCCTTGACGAAGAGACTATATAAGCCAATCCAATGTGGCTTTTTTAGTTTTGATATGCTTTTCACAAAATAAACAAATGGATCAACTATCTATATAATACTTCAGGCTGAGAGCAATAAATGAATCATAAATTCAGCAAAATAAGTGAATTATCAGATTAAATGGAGGTTTTATGGGCATTTATTAACCTGCATACCAGCAAATTGAATGTAAATTCAGTTGGAGAATGGGAGTAACATGGCATGGGGTTGACCACATCCCTCCTTATTTGCTCTCTGTGAATTGCCTGGGGCTCTGCTCATAAATGTTGCCAAACCAGTGCACACCAGTTTAAATGTCAAAGCAATTTTCTGCCGTTTTCATGGAGCTGGTAGATAACCTGTGCGACGTTTGCTTTTTATAGTTAGGGAAGTTGTCCTGGGTTTGGCCAGGACAGGGTTAATTTTCACCGGACTCCAGGAAGGGGCACAGCCGGGGGGTGGGGGCTGACCCCACCTGGCCAAACAGAGCCCGGTATTCCATACCATGTCCATCACGCTGGGTTCTGGTGGGGGGGGGGGCGGTGCGGCGGGAACTCTCTCACAGCTGGGGAGCGCGCGGCGCCGGTCCTGTCCGGGATAGCGGCTGTCTGGGTCGTGCGGTTCGGCGGGGACTCACTCGCGTCTTGGGAGCGAGCGGCACCGGTCCTGTTGGGGAGAGCGGCTGTCTGGGTCGTGTGGTTCGTTGTTGTGTTTTCTCCTTATTTGTATCGTTGTTGTTCCTGTTCCCTCTGTTTGCTGTTCTGTTAAACTGCCCTTATCCCGACCCACCGGTTTCTGCCTCTTTCTTTCCATTCTTCTCCGTACGCCGGTGGGTGGAGGGGTGGCCGTGTGGCGCTTTTGTTGCTGGCGGCAGCCGAAACCAAAACATTAATTTGGCGCCCAACGTGGGGCGGGGATAACGGCAGGGCTGAGCAGCGGGTGTTAAAACTGCTTTCTTAGATTTTGTTAAATTTTGTTATAGGCATTTTTCTGTGTTAGTTAAATAGTCGCCGGTAAAAATGTTGCTGACTTTGATCAGATGGCTGTGGTTTTTGAATCCTTATTTGCAGTATGTGTTTACTGCCATGCTGTTCATCATCACTGGAAAAAGGATTAGGATGATGATTTTGCTGTACTGTACGATATCGACTTATGACATAACATCACTATGCATGAAATTAGGATTGTATTTGCATGCGACACTGCGATAATTTCCATACCTCGGATCCTATGTCTTAGAATTTGTGAATAATCAAACCCAATCTGTGGGGAAAACCGAAGGGGATACCTCCCCCCACTCTTTCGCGCCCCCCCACCCCCGGGCTGGTCCTAATGGCTTTTGAGAATTTCGAGTACCCATGGGATGCTCAGGCCAGCACTCTCCTATTGTTCTGCCTCCTGAATGGGTTGCAGGTTTTGCTTAGGGTTAAGCAAGCAGTTAAGAACATCGTGCAGAGACCTGCCCTGGGGCTGGATAGCTGTGAGTGGCTGGGTGTGTGGGACAGCATGGGCAAGTACCTAGGGCAGTGGGCACCACCAGTGTTTTTTAAACTCACCCCTGAACAAGAACAGTCTCCAGACAGTCTAGTAAAATATCTGCAAAAAGTGTGTTGCCACCCTGGGAACTCCAGAGACACACAGATCACGGCAACGTGCTGGGGTCTGGCCCACGCCTACTGAGCTGCCCTGTTTAACACTGTTCAGTGCCCTAAAGGGGAAAGAGGGGGAAACGAAGCAACTGGCGCTGCCCCCCCAGCCGGCCCTGCAGCCCCTCCAGCCCAGCAGGCAGTCACAGCCCCCCCAGCCAGCACCACTGCTGCTGCCACAGCTGCAGGGTCTGCCTCGGTTTCCCCAGCGAGCATGGCAGCTGCTCCAGCCCCAGCTCTGGCTGCAGGCATCGCAGCTGAGCCCAATGACCAACCTGTGCCGGTAGCAGTCGCCCCCGTAAAACTAAAGAAAGATGCAAAGAGAGCAGATTGCTCCGGGAGGGATGACGATGAGCCAGGGTCATTGCGGGAGATAGAGACAGAGATCATCACCCGGTCCCTGTCCCTGGGCGAGCTGCGAGACATGCGGAAAGATTTCAGCCGCCACCCAGGCAGGCACATTGTCACCTGGCTGCTGCAGTGCTGGGATAACGGGGCCAGCAGCTTGGAATTAGAGGGCAAGGAAGCCAAGCAGCTGGGATCCCTGGCCAGGGATGGGGGCATTGACAAGGCCATTAGGAGGAAGGAACAAGTCCTCAGCCTCTGGAGGAGACTTCTGTCAGGCGTGAGGGAGAGGTACCCCTTCAGTGACGATTTTGTATGCTATCCTGGCAAGTGGACCAATATGGAGAGGGGTATTCAATACTTGAGGGAATTAGCTGTGTGGGAGCTGGTTTATAATGAACCAGACGATGACCAGTTACCCACAGACCCAGATGAAGTCCAGTGCACAGCATCTATGTGGAGGAAGTTTGTGCGGAGCGCACCCTCCTCATATGCCAACTCACTGGCAGTAGTAAACTGGAAAGGTAAAGAGGCACCAACAGTGGATGAGGTGGCTGTCAGACTCCGGCAATATGAGGAAAGTCTCTCTTCCTCCCTTGTCTCAGCTGTGAATAAATTGTCCCAGAAGGTCCAGCGACTCGAACAGAGTATGTCGTACTCCCCACCTGTACGGGCCAGTGTCTCAGCTATTAGGGGCAAGCGCTTCTCTGCTCAGGAGAGGGAATACAGAGGCTACACACCACGGGGCACCCTGTGGTTTTACCTGCGTGACCACGGAGAGGACATGAGGAAGTGGGATGGAAAACCCACCTCAACCCTAGAGGCAAGAGTGCGTGAGTTGCGAGGTAAAACAATCACCAAAGGGGATTCTGTTAGGAAAAATGCTGCTCCAGTTTCCAAAAGCCAGCTCTCCAGACCAGGTAGACAGTTTGACCTTGATTCCGATCCTCTGGAGGGGACCTCCAAGTCATTTTTACAGCAGGTGAGCAGCAGATTCTCTGACCAAGATTAGAGGGGCCCTGCCTCCAGCCAGGTGGAGGAAAGGGACAACCATGTTTATTGGACGGTGTGGATTCGGTGGCCTGGCATGTCAGATCCACAAGAGTATAAAGCTCTAGTGGACTCTGGTGCACAGTGTACTTTAATGCCATCAGAGTTCAAAGGGTCAGAGTCCATTTGTATTTCTGGAGTGACAGGGGGGTCCCAAGAGCTGAGTGTACTGGAGGCTGAAGTGAGCCTCACTGGGCAGGAGTGGCAGAAGCACCCCATTGTAACTGGCCCCGAGGCTCCGTGCATCCTTGGGATAGACTATCTTAGGAGAGGGTATTTCAAGGACCCAAAGGGGTATTGGTGGGCTTTTGGCATAGCTGCTGTGGAGACTGAAGAAATTAAACAGCTGTCCATTTTGCCTGGTCTCTCGGAGGATCCTTCCGTTGTGGGGTTGCTGAGGGTTGAAGAACAACAGGTGCCAATCGCAACCACAACGGTGCACCAGCGACAGTATCGTACCAACCGAGACTCCCTTCTCCCCATTCATCAGCTGATCCGCCAGCTGGAGAGTCAAGGAGTGATCAGCAAAACTCGCTCACCCTTTAATAGTCCCATATGGCCAGTGAGAAAATCTACTGGAGAGTGGAGACTGACAACAGACTACCGTGGCCTGAATGAAGTCACACCACCGCTGAGTGCTGCCGTGCCAGACATGCTAGAACTTCAATATCAGCTGGAGTCAAAGGCAGCCAAGTGGTATGCTACAATTGACATCACTAATGCATTCTTCTCCATCCCTTTGGCAGCAGAGTGCAGGCTACAGTTTGCTTTCACCTGGAGGGGCATCCAGTACACCTGGAATCGACTGCCCCAGGGGTGGAAACACAGTCCCACCATTTGCCATGGACTAATCCAGACTGCACTGGAAAAGGGTGAAGCTCCAGAACATCTGCAGTACATCAACGACATCATTGTATGGGGTGACACAGCGGAGGAAGTTTTTGAGAAAGGGGAGAAAATAGTTCAGATCCTTCTGAAAGCCGGTTTTGCCATTAAGCGAAGTAAAGTCAAGGGACCTGCGCAAGAGATCCAGTTTTTCGGAATAAAATGGCAGGATGGGCGCCGTCAAATCCCAATGGATGTCATCAACAAAATAGCAGCTATGTCTCGACCAACCAGCAAAAAGGAAGCACAGGCCTTCTTAGGTGTTGTGGGTTTTTGGAGGATGCACATCCCAAATTACAGCCAAATTGTAAGTCCTCTGTACCACGTGACCCGGAAGAAGAATGATTTTGAATGGGGCCCTGAGCAACGACAGGCGTTGAACAGATTAAACGGGAGATCGTTCATGCCGTAGCCCTTGGTCCAGTCCAGTCAGGGCAAGGTGTTAAAAACGTGCTCTACACCGCAGTCGGGGAGAATGGCCCAACCTGGAGTCTCTGGCAGAAAGCACCAGGGGAGACTCGAGGTCGACCCCTGGGGTTCTGGAGCCGGGGATACAAAGGATCCGAGGCCCGCTATACTCCCACTGAAAAAGAGATTCTGGCAGCATATGAAGGCGTTCGAGCTGCTTCAGAAGTGGTCGGCACTGAAGCACAGCTCCTCCTAGCACCACGGTTGCCGGTCCTGGGCTGGATGTTCAAAGAGAGGGTCCCCTCTACGCATCATGCCACCGATGCTACGTGGAGTAAGTGAGTCGTGCTGATCACCCAGCGTGCCCGAATGGGAAACTCCAGTCGCCCAGGAATTCTGGAGGTAATCATGGACTGGCCAGAAGGCAAAGATTTTGGAGCATCGCCAGAGGAGGAGGTGACACGTGCTGAAGAGGCCCCACTGTATAACCAGCTGCCAGAAGATAAGAAACAGTATGCCCTGTTCAAGGATGGGTCCTGTCGCATTGTGGGGAAGCAGCGGAGGTGGAAGGCTGCCATATGGAGCCCTACACGACAAGTCGCAGAAACTGCCGAGGGAGAAGGTGAGTCCAGCCAGTTTGCAGAGGTGAAAGCCATCCAGCTGGCTTTAGACATCGCCAGTCAAAAGAAGTGGCCGGTGCTCTATCTTTACACCGACTCCTGGATGGTGGCCAATGCCTTGTGGGGGTGGCTGCAGCAATGGAAGAAGAACAACTGGCAGGGCAGAGGCAAACCTGTGTGAAGGTTGGAGGTAGACTCGGCTGCAGTGACCATGAAATGGTCGAGTTCAGGATCCTGCGTGGAGGAAGCAGGGCGATAAGCAGGATCAAAACCCTGGACCTCAGGAGGGCTGACTTTGCCCTCTTCAAGGAGCTACTGGGAGGAATCCCATGGGCCAGGGCTCTCGAAGGCAGGGGGGTCCATGAGTGCTGGTCGCTCTTTAAACAACACTTCTTCCATGCTCAGGAGCAATGCATCCCCTTGAGAAAGAAATTTAGCAAAGGAGGCAGGAGACCTACATGGTTAAACAAGGAGCTTCTAGCGGAGATCAGGCAGAAGAGAAAGGTCCATGGAATGTGGAAAGAGGGACAGGCCACTTGGGAAGAGTACAGAAACGTGGTGAGAGCATGCAGGGATGCGACGAGGAAGGCCAAGGCTCACCTGGAATTGAAGCTGGCAAGGGATGTCAAAAACAACAAGAAGGGCTTCTTCAACTACATCAGCAGCAAAAGGAAGGCTAGGGACAACGTGGGGCCGCTGCTGAATGAGGCGGGTGTCCTGGTGACGGAGGATGTGGAGAAGGCAGAGCTACTGAATGCCTTCTTTGCTTCAGTCTTCAGTGCTAAGACTGGCCCTCAGGAATCCCAGGACCCGGAGGTAAGAGAAGAAGCCTACAAAGAGGACAACTTTCCCTTGGTCGAGGAGGACTGTGTGAGGGATCGCTTAAGCGATCTGAATGTCCACAAATCCATGGGCCCTGATGGAATGCACCCACGAGTGCTGAGGGAGCTGGCGGATGTCATTGCTGAGCCACTCTCCATCATCTTTGAGAGGTCCTGGAGGACAGGAGAGGTGCCCAAGGACTGGAGAAAGGCCAGTGTCACTCCAATCTTCAAAAAGGGCAAGAAGGAGGACCCAGGGAACTACAGGCCGGTCAGCCTCACCTCCATCCCGGGTAAGGTGATGGAGCAGCTTATCCTGGAGGCCATCATGAAGCAAGTGGAAGAAAAGAAGGTTATCAGGAGTAGTCAGCATGGATTCACCAAGGGGAAATCATGCCTGACCAATCTGATAGCTTTCTACGATGACATGACTGGCTGGGTAGATGAAGGGAGAGCCGTGGATGTTGTCTACCTTGACTTCAGCAAAGCTTTCGACACAGTCTCCCATGATGTCCTCCTGGGGAAGCTGAGGAAGTGTGGGCTGGATGAGTGGTCGGTGAAGTGGATTGAGAACTGGCTGAATGGCAGAACTCAGAGGGTTGTCATCAGCGGCGCTGAGTCTAGTTGGAGGCTGGTGACAAGTGGTGTCCCTCAGCGGTCAGTACTGGGCCCAGTCTTGTTTAACTTCTTCCTCAACGACCTGGATGAAGAGTTAGAATGTACCCTCAGCAAGTTTACTGACGACACCAAACTGGGAGGTGTGGTAGATACACCAGAAGGCTGTGCTGCCATTCAGCGTGACCTGGACAGGCTGGAAAGCTGGGCAGAGAGGAACCTGATGAGGTTCAACAAGGGCAAGGGCAGGGTCCTGCACCTGGGGAGGAACAACCTCATGCACCAGTACAGGCTTGGGGTGGACCTGCTGGAGAGCAGCTCTGCGGAGAGGGACCTGGGTGTCCTGGTGGACGACAGGTTAACCATGAGCCAGCAGTGTGCCCTGGCTGCCAAGAAAGCCAATGGGATCCTGGGGTGCATCAAGAAGAGTGTGGCCAGCAGGACGAGAGAGGTTCTCCTTCCCCTCTACACTGCCCTGGTGAGGCCTCATCTGGAGTACTGTGTCCAGTTCTGGGCTCCCCAGTTCAAGAAGGATGAAGAGCTACTGGAGAGAGTCCAGCGGAGGGCTACGAGGATGGTGAGAGGACTGGAGCATCTCCCCTACAAGGAGAGGTTGAGGGAACTGGGCTTGTTCAGCCTGAAGAAGAGAAGGCTGCGAGGGGACCTTATAAATGCCTACAAATATCTGAAGGGTGGGTGTCAGGAGGATGGGGCCAAGCTCTTTTCAGTGGTGCCCAGTGACAGGACAAGGGGCAATGGGCACAAACTGAGGCACAGGAAGTTCCGTCTGAACATGAGGAAGAACTTCTTCCCTCTGAGGGTGACGGAGCCCTGGCCCAGGCTGCCCAGGGAGGCTGTGGAGTCTCCTTCTCTGGAGATATTCAAGACCCGCCTGGACAAGATCCTGTGCAGCCTACTGTAGGTGACCCTGCTTCGGCAGGGGGGTTGGACTAGATGACCCACAGAGGTCCCTTCCAACCCCTACTATTCTGTGATTCTGTGAAACCTATCTGGGCTGCCCCACTGTGGCAAGATATTGCTGCCCGCCTAGAGCAGTTGGTTGTAAAAGTGCGTCTCGTGGACGCCCACATCCCTAAGAGTCGGGCCACAGAAGAACATCAAAAAAACTACCAGGTAGATCAGGCTGCTAAGACTGAAGTGGCTCAGGTGGATCTGGATTGGCAACATAAGGGTGAACTCTTTATAGCTCGGTGGGCCCATGACACCTCGGGCCACCAAGGAAGAGACGCGACATACCGAGGGGTGGACTTGACCATGGACACCATCGCACAGGTTATCCATGAATGTGAGACATGCACTGCAATCAAGCAAACCAAGCGGGTAAAGCCTCAGTGGTATGGAGGACGATGGCTAAAATATAAATACGGGCAGGCTTGGCAGATTGACTACATCACACTGCCACAAACCCGCCAAGGCAAGCGCTATGTGCTCACAATGGTGGAGGCCACCACTGGATGGCTGGAAACCTACCCTGTGCCCCATGCTACCACCCGGAATACCATCCTGGGCCTGGAAAAACAAGTCCTGTGGCGACATGGCACTCTTGAAAGAATTGAGTTGGACAACGGGACTCACTTTCGTAACAGCCTCCTAGACACCTTAGCCAAAGAACACGGTATCGAGTGGGTGTGTCACATCCCCTACCATGCACCAGCCTCTGGAGAGATCGAGCGGTACAATGGGCTGCTAGAAACCACTTTGAGGGCAATGAGGGGTGGGACTTTCAAAAACTGGGATACTCATTTAGCAAAGGCCACCTGGTTGGTTAACACCAGAGGGTCCACCAACCGGGCTGGTCCTGCCCAGTTAAAACCTCAGCACCCCGTAGAAGGGGATAAAGTCCCTGTAGCGCACATGCGGAACATGTTAGGGAAGACGGTTTGGGTTAGTCCTGCCTCGGGCAAAGGCAAGCCCGTCCGGGGGATTGCTTTTGCTCAAGGACCTGGGTGTACCTGGTGGGTGATGCGGAAGGATGGGGAAGTCCGATGTGTACCTCATGGGGATTTGATTTTGGGTGAGAATAGTCCATAAATAAATTGTATAAAGTTAATTGTTGAATAACCCTGTCACTGTCTGTTATCAGTGTTATAATTGTTCTATTTCGTACCAGTAGTAGCATAGTAAGAATCGTCCAGATGAAAGAAGGATGGACTTTTTTTGATGAAAACCTAGCAGAGCACAGCGATGATGGAACTGGACCTGGTTTTCAACAACTGGCATCCAGCAACTTCATCAAGATCAACATCTCCTGCAGACTGTGGGCATGGGCCGCACCAGATACATCAGCTGTGAGCTCCGGATGCAGCAAGTGACCGCCCATCACCACACATGACCTCTCCTGCTACGGAAGACCATTACGACAGATGGAGCCTGAAGTCATGGATTAAATGAACTCAAGGGACACTTTAGAGTGACGATCCATAGACTAAGGGAATGATGTCTGGAGACAGGAGAAGTGGTGGTGATAACTGGACGATGGGGGACCTGGGCACGACGTAGATGGTATGGAATAAGGGGTGGATAATGTCCTGGGTTTGGCCGGGACAGGGTTAATTTTCACCGGACTCCAGGAAGGGGCACAGCCGGGGGGTGGGGGCTGACCCCACCTGGCCAAACAGAGCCCGGTATTCCATACCATGTCCATCACACTGGGTTCTGGTGGGGGGGGGGGGTGGTGCGGCGGGAACTCTCTCGTGGCTGGGGAGCGCGCGGCGCCGGTCCTGTCCGGGATAGCGGCTGTCTGGGTCGTGCGGTTCGGCGGGGACTCACTCGCGGCTTGGGAGCGTGCGGTGCCGGTCCTGTTGGGGAGAGCGGCTGTCTGGGTCGTGCGGTTCGTGGTTGTGTTTTCTCCTTATTTGTATCGTTATTGTTCCTGTTTCTCTCTGTTTGCTGTTCTGTTAAACTGCCCTTATCCCGACCCACCGGTTTCTGCCTCTTTCTTTCCATTCTTGTCCGTACGCCGGTGGGTGGAGGGGCGACCGCGTGGCGCTTTTGTTGCTGGCGGCAGCCGAAACCAAAACAGAAGTGATGGAGCCAACCTGGATGATGGTGCGCTCAAGTAGGCAAGGCAGAGAGTTCGAATCAAGGGAAAATCTGGGAAGTAAAATCTGGGAAGTACTTGGTTTTAATGCTGTTTAGGAATAATGCTGTTTAGGAATAATGAGGTGTGTTGATTTCTGGTTCCAGTGCTGCTGGTTGCCATGGACACTGTGTGATTGCATAGGTGCTCCCATTATTCTAATGGGGACATGCCAGCAGCTGCTCTGTTCTTAGCCCTACTGCTGTCATGGTCTTTCTTGAATACCTTCAGGCTGCTTTTGGACAAAAGGCTTTTCTCTCTGTTAAGTTTAAAACTTATTAGGACAGAACAAAGTGGGGTTTAGTTTTACTGCTAAACTTTTCCCTGTGCTTTGCAGACTCATGGAGCACCTGAGGAGGACAAGAGCCGCAATCATCTTCCAGAAGCAGTACCGAATGCTGCGGATCCTCCGAGCTTTCCAGAGGGTCCGCAACACAACCGTCACCATTCAGGCTTTTGCTCGGGGCATGTTTGTCAGGAGGATTTATCGCAAGGTATGATTCCACGGAGTGTCTTTGCATTAGGAAAGAGTAGGAAGAGCCTTTCTATTTACCTCCGCTGGCATAGCATGACAATGTATTTCTTGTGGCTGACTGCCTCTGGTGTTTCTGGAGAGCGCACGGTGACGGCAAGCGTTGCCATTTAAAGCTGTGCAAGCAGAATTGATTTTGGCAGCAGCACCTCAGCAGAGCAGCTAAATGAATGTAGTCATTGGGATGCCGGAAGGTATTGCGGAAATCTGGAAATGTCACTTGACCTAACCCATGCTCTGCAGAAACCTCCGTGGCAAACCGAATTTGTGTCTGAGCCATGCTGCAGATGCCGTTTCCAACATGGGAGGAAGATCAGTAGGGTCTGTCGTGGAAGGCATCAGGTTGTTTATTAGTATAGATCCCTCTTTAATTAGTTCTCTCCATTAGCTTTCTGTGTCAAAGCAGGAGCTGAAAGCAAGGAAGTAAAGGTTTGATGACAGCAAGTGATACAGTGAGAAATGGTCTGTCAGGAAAGAGAACAGCTTTGGGGAATCTTCTGTCCACTGCTCAGATCCAGCCCTACTTTGGTAGTCAACTACATTTCTGCCTGATTGTGGTCACGGGGGTACTCAAACAAGTCAGAGACACGATGAGCCATGAGGGTAGAGCCTGCTCCTGGAGATGATGGAGGTTACTTGGACCAGCAAGATGAAGGATATCGTCTGAACCAGAGCAGCTGGATGCTGATGTTGTGCTGCTTTTTCAGCATCTGTTTTTTCAGTTGGAAGCCTCTGCAGGGGAGGCAGCTGGTCCAGCATTTAAATTCTGTGTGATGCAAGAGAACCCAAAATGTTAAGCGGGTATAAAAGTGGCTGAAGGTCAGGCCTCTCAAATCTGAACATCCTTAATGTCTGGAGCACCTGGCTATAGGTGTTGGATATAGGTGTGAGTTCATGCTCAGCAACAGATGCAGAGCTGCAGGTGATGCTCCATGGGGTCAGGGCATGCCCAGTGCCCACCAAGACTTCGCTGTAAGGCTGGAATAGGTCCCCAAGGCAATGCAGTAGGGTTTCTTCTTGCTCTTTGGGCACCCCAGCCATCTCTGTCTGTGAGAATGCCAAGTCTGGAGACATACAAAGCTCATTTGAGAGTAACTCGTACTGCATCCTAAGTTCACACAAGCACTTTATTCTGAATTAGAATTTGCAAATGCTGAGAAAGCCTTAGGGTGCAACAAAAGATTTGTAAGAGAAGCTGATGTAGTACCGTTTCTGATAAAACTTATCCCAGATTAATAACAGCAAAGTGTCTTGTAATCTTCAAATTCTCCTGGTATTTCTTTCCTCATAATACTGCAGCATAGATCAACAAAAGTAAGTTATTAACAACGTGCTGGTGGTATCTCTAATGCGTCAGCCTTCAGTTTTAGAGGAAGGAAATGAATTGCCACCTACTGAAAAGATTGCTGAAAGTTTTGGGGGGAAAAATCCAATGCAGAAGTGCCAGAAGTTTCACAGAACCACATACCAGTTTGTAGAAATTGAATCATGCAAGAGAACTGGCTGCAGACTGTAGTGAAAGGACTCCAGGGTTTTGTTTGAAGGTTACCTATGTGATAAGAAATTTCACCGGGGCAATGTTTATCTGCAGTATAAATTATGAGGGGGAAAAAAAAAATCTACAAGCCTGTTCTGGTGTGAGTTATATCTGATGCTGAAGGGACAGTGAGTTTCCGAGCCAAAACTAGGACAGTAAGTGCTGGTGTGTCTGTTAATGGCTATTTATTCTGTTAGCTGTGGATCTGAGTACAGTTTCGAGGTGGTCCATGAAGTCTCACTTGAGCCGAGATGTCCCTTATCCCCATTGAGTCCTCTTCTCTCCAGCCAGGGTCATATCCCCTGAGGAAAAATTTCTTTACTGAAAGAGCAGTCAGGCATTGGAACAGGCTGCCCAGGGCAGTGGTGGAGTCCCCGTCCCTGGAGGTGCTCAAAAACCGTGTAGATGTGGCACTTCAGAACATGGTTTAGTAGGCATGGTGATGCTGGGGTGATGTTTAGACGTAATGATCTTAGAGGTCTTTTCCAACCTTAATGAGTCTGTAATGCTATGATTTCGCTGGCCAAGCAGGTCTTGACTGTTTTTAGAGAGCAGTGTGGTTGCTAAGAGAGGGCAGGATGTGTCCTGCCTGCATCAGTTGAGTGCAGTGACTGGAGAAACCACCTGGGAGAGGGGGACTGAAGTACCCCTTCCTGTCTATGAAAGAGGATGCAGAATAACAGCCTCCATCAGGACACTTCTGCTGGGAGGAGGAGCCCTTTTCAAGGCAGATTGGGAATTGTTGAGTGCCGTGTTGCAGCCAAACCAGTGCTGCTGCTACAGGTCACTTCTCCCTTCATTGTCCCATTTCTGCCCATGTTTTGTAGGTCCGCATGGAGCACAAAGCCATCATCCTGCAGAAGTATGCCCGTGGCTGGCTGGCCCGCACTCGGTTCCACCGGGTCAGGGATGCCACCATCACCCTGCAGTGCTACTACCGACGTATGAAAGCCAGGCAGGAGCTGAAGGCGCTGAAGATTGAGGCCCGCTCAGCACAGCACCTGAAGAAGCTCAACATTGGCATGGAGAACAAGGTAGTCCAACTTCAAAGGAAGATCGATGAGCAGGTACGTCCCCCAGCTGTGCTGGGCCAAGTGTGGTCCTGCTTCTGCTCTACCTTTCCTCTGTTCTCCTTCCTGGGAAGGATTTTATCTTACTGTGATGTCTGGGAAGGACGTCATGGTGGTGGCAGCCTTCTGCTGCTGCTGGCCAGACAGTCGTAAGGGTGGGACACCACCATCGAAGTGCAGATGCACTTGGATCTTGGGTCTCCACCTTGCTGTCTGAAGAGCTTGCTCAGTAAACTGCAAAAGCTGCATTGTAATTGTTGTGAGAACTGCCCAGAAGGCTGCAGAGAGGAAGATAAGATGGCAATTTTGAAAGCTGTTTCTTGAAAACCCAAGCCAGCGCCGCGTGAGGTCCGTGTGTTGAACAGGCTTTGGGCTGGGTTGTCCCCTTACGCTTTCTGCTTTGCAAGGACTGAGGATGCAGAGCGTCTGCCACGGTGTGTTGTACTGAACCATATATCTTGTGAGTCACGTTACCTGGAAGGTAAAAGGTAATTGGGCAAATACTCACTTTGCAGAGTAGTTTGAGCACAGTTGTGTTCCTGGATGTAAGAACTGTTCAGAAGTAAGAGCCATGATGAGGTGTCAGATGGCACGATGGAAGTGATGGATGCCTGTGGGGATGTCTTGATGGTCTTGCTGTGTCCGCTTGATCACAGAGAGGTCGTTAATGAGCTACAGAATAATAGTCGGATTGCACGCTTAGGAGAAGGGTTTTCTCACCTACTGACATGAGTGTGTAAGTTACTCTGGTAGATGCCCTCTGTTGCTTCCAGGCCTCTGCAAGGACTTCAGGGATGAGTGTAAAAAACGCTGAGTAGAGCCCAGTGTGCCCGCTGGTATTAATGGAGAAATTAATATCCACCCATATCCTTAAAATGCCCTTTTACAGGCAGGGGAAATGTTCTCTGAGTCAGGATACCTACTTTTTCCTAGTACCAGTTATCAGTTATTGCAGTTTATCACACTGTTTGGGATGTGTGAGGGACCCTCATGCATCACACACCGTCTCCTTGCAGCCTTAAGTCTCTCCCATCACTGTACGCCGTAAGAGCTCTTGTGATGAAGGTGATGGGAAATGACTGGGTATCCTGCGCTGCATCAAGAGCAGTGTGGCCAGCGGGTCGAGGGAGGGGATTCTGCCCCTTTACTCTGCTCTCATGAGACCCCACCTGGAGTCCTGTGTCCAGCTCTGGGGCCCCCAACACAAGAAGGACATGGATGTGTTGGAGTGGGTCCAGAGGAGGGCCATGGAGATGATCCGAGGCCTGGAGCACTTCTCAGAGAAGGCTCCAGGGTGACCTTAGAGCAGCTGCCAGTGCCTGGAGGGGCCGACAGGAAGGATGGAGAGGGGCTTTTCACAAGGGTGTGTAGTGATAGGAGAAGGGGGAATGGCTCTAAGCTAAAAGAGGGCAGATTTAGATTAGATATTAGGAAGAAATTCTTCCCCATGAGGGTGGTGAGGCCCTGGCGCAGGTTGCCCAGAGAAGCTGTGGCTGCTCCCTCCCTGGTGGGGTTCAAGGCCAGTTTGGATGGAGCTCTGAGCAGCCTGGGCTGGTGGAAGATGTCCCTGCTGATGGCAGGGGGGTTGGAACCAGGTGATCTTGAAGGTCCCTTCCAACCCAAACCATGCTATGATTCTGTGACTCTGCGTTGGCTCAGATACTACAGAGTCAAGACTCCTGGGGATTTGCATTACTGCCAGCCGCTTTCGTTGCTGTATGAATTGGCTGCAAAGCGTGCACCGCAGTGGACTCTGACTTTTATACCGGTGTGTTAAATTTTAAAAAGCCAGCTTGCATACTTTGATTTTGCAGACAAACTGTGGCTTTGGAATGGAAAACCGTAGGCAGAAGGTTATATATAATCAGTATATCAAACCTGTTTGCTGTGACCCTTCATCTGGAGGGTATTTGGTGGAATTAATTAGGATGAGTTGTTTCAGGCCCACATATTTGGGCTGGACTTGTGCAATGACCGTGAATATCTGCGTTAGGTCTGCTGAGCCGCTGGACTTGGCGATGGAGCAGCTATATTTATTTTTTTTTTAATCACTTGCCATTTACTGCTGGCAAAAGTGCGAGGGTGGAACAATAAAGAAAAAACAGTCCGTGTTTAACATTGACTTTCCTGTCACGGTTTATGCAAGCGGCAGAAAGGTCTGCTTTAGGGAAGGAGACACGGAGAGCTTCTAAGCAGGCAGAAATAATGGGCTGGAGCTCATCTTGATCTCCCTCGGTCTCTGCGCAGCCCGTTTTGAAGGAGTTGCTTTGATGCTTTCTGCGTAACTTTGGCAGGGAAGAGTTGCTGCTCTGTATTACTCGTGGGAGTCTGTCCGGTGAGCTAATTTTAGCCATCACTTCAGGACTGACAGGTTTCCCTGGGATGCCTTGGATGTGCCAATGAGCACCGTTCCAGTGGACTTTCTTTTCAGTGCACTGGATTTTTTTCCTGGCAGCAGTGAGTTCGTTGCATCATATTTTCCCTGAAGTATCTTGATTTCAGTCGTTGCTAGTCTATAAACATGACCTTTTAAAATGCCAGTTAACTTTTTAAGAAAAAGAGATTAGCAGGTAACGTGGAGAGCTGCAGTTGAATGGTTTTTCTGACTACCCATGGAAAAAAAGATTCCTGTTTCTGATACTTTAGCTCATGCGTGAATAGAGATGCAATACTCGGTGTGCCCCTGAGGAAGAGAAGATCTTTCTTTGTAAACACTGAAACCTATTATTGTATGGCAGCCTCGGCTTGCGTGCTCCAGCATCCGTAACTGGGCCTATTTAACTCTGTTTCTAAATCAGGTGAGGGATTTTTTGCACACACAAGAAAGGCTTATATCTGTTTTTCTGCAAAATATCAGCGCTGAACCACTTTTTTCTATCCACATTGGAGACTGCCTGGCTTTTTTGGTTCTTTTCAGTGAAGTGAGTTTTTTAAAATGTGTATGCTGTAGCTGCCTGAAACACTTCTAAAGCTGTTACCTGATTTAGTGTTACGTGTTCACATGTCAATATTTCGACTCTGAGTGAGCTCCCTGCACTCTCTCTGCAAGCGGCAGGGTCTCTGTGAGCATTTATTGTGAAGAAAACTACTTTGAGTACCGGTAGTGATGAAGTTGTTACATCTGCCATTGGCAGCAAAATAAACTCTGAGTTGGTTTCTGGAGCCTCAGTTGAAACCAGGAGTGTCCCAGCTCTGCTGGGCTGGATAATGATTTAAAATAAAGCAAGTTCAAGTTTAATGAGGTCTCTTGAACATTCTCCAATTGTAGTAGGGACCGGCCATTTCACAGAATCAGAGAATGGCAGACATTGGAAGGGACCTCTGTGGGTCACCCAGTCCAACCCCCCTGACAAAGCAGGATCACCCATAGCAGACTGCACAGGACCTTGTCCAGGCGGGGCTTGAATATCTCCAGAGCAGACTCCACAGCCTCCCTGGGCAGCCTGGTCCAGGGCTCCGTCACCCTCAGAGGGAAGAAGTTCATCCTCATCTTCAGCTGGAACTTCCTCTGCTTCAGTTTGTGCCTGTTTCCCCCTGTCCTGTCACTGGGCACCACTGGAAAGAGTCTGGCCCCGTCCTCCTGACACCCATCCTGCAGATATTTAGAGGCATTTCTAAGGTCCCCTGTCAGCCTTCTCTTCTCCAGGCTGAACAAGCCCAGCTCCCTCAGCCTTTCCTCGTAGCAGAGATGCTCCAGTCCCCTCACCATCCTCGTAGCCCTCCGCTGGACTCTCTCCAGTAGCTCCTCATCTTTCTTGAAGTGGGGAGCCCAGAACTGGACACAGGACTCCAGATGGGGCCTCACCAGGGCAGAGTAGAGGGGGAGGAGAAATTTCGGTGTGCGACAGTAAATGCTCTGTCATGTCTCTCGTAGCTAACAAGAAAAAGCATTCCTGTGCATGTATCTTAGGTCTGGACTGAGATCTCAGTTGGCAGGTGTGTAAAATGATATACATAAACCTTGGGACACAAAGCCATGAAACGTGTGTCGGAGAGCGATCAGAGACTGGGGGAAGCAGCAGGGATTTGTGAACTGGAGTGATTATTGCTGGTCTCTGCAAAGCTTTTCTCTTGCAATGGATCTCTTCTGTAAATGGCTTTGGTCATGCAGAAATGTTAATTCCTTAATACCACATGAACGCTGGATTTTGGTGTTCATTGGTAATTCCTTAAAAGGGAACGAAGGAAAAGATGTTGATGACCCTCGTTTACTTGTGATCATCTATGGTGATAGAAGAAACGATCCTACAAGCCACGCTGGGGATCTAAAAGAGACTGATCCTAAGTGTGGGTGGGAATTTCAGTATCTGCCAACTCCCCATGCATCTGCACAGGGGTCAGCCTGGTCTGGAAAAACCTGTGTTAGACCTAGAAGATAAAATTCTCTACTTTCAGGGGTGGTTCTTTTCTTTTTCAGGCTGTAAAGTTCTTTGAAAACTGTTAAATGGGAGCTAGCAGGAGCCTGTAACTCTTGCAGAGATAGACCATACTTTATTTACATTGGATTTTTTTTTTTTTCTTGCTTACTTGACTCTGGTGAACATCTTGGAGGAAGAAGTTGCATCTCAGGATCTGTGACTTTGCACCTTTGCTGCTTATCTTGACCAATCAAAAGTGTATCAGGACTTCCCTAGTCCATTGACTTTTTGAAATCATACATTTGTGTCTCTTAAGACTTTTGTCTCCTGGCTGCTTCCCCTCAAGCTTTTCTTAGCCTCCATGGGAACTAAAAGCTTCTGGATGGAAGGAGCAGCTTCTCCCAAGATGGTGTGATTCTGTTTGGTGACTAAAGCTCTGAGAAACAGCAAAAGACTAAGTTGCAGATTACCAGGACGCTCATCTGGTCTGGACAGCAATTTCTTGCCAAATATTTTCCAGCAAGAGCAGGAAAGACCAGAACTGGTATTTCTGATGCTCGAGTGAAATATCCACCGAAGTCCTGTTTAAGAAAGGAAAGCCTTTTGGATTTCTTGTCCAGTGAGTGATATGAGCCGAGATCTTTAAAGCTGTATTGAAAGCTTTCAAAAAAGAAACTTTAAAAAGCAGACTACATTTTAAATTTCAAAACGGTTCCTTTGCTCTCGTGGTTATCTACCTGCCATTAGCAAAGCTACTTAGTTGTCTCTTCACTGAAGCTCTTGGTCTGTTGTAAACTCGTTGTTTCTGGGGCTGTCTAGTAATGACGATGTTTTATTGGTCACCATGTAGTTCCCATTGACTTTGATTTGAACCACAAAAATCAAAGCTGCTGATTTTTCAGGTCTCAAGGCTTGGGAGAAAATCATTGCTAAATGCTTTAAAAGAGAGAATCTGAGCAAATTAAAGAGACTGTGTCTTAAGGCTGGGGTTTAGGGAGCTCTGTGTGCTCAAGGCTGCAATTACACTACAGTGCATTGTCGCCCCATGTTCCTGCGAGCATAGGAGTCAGGAATAAAAGGATAAGCTGCAAACCCCATAATACAGACCAAAAAAGAATTGCAAACCAGTTGCATTAAATGACATTGTTTGGAAGCTGTAATAAGTGTTGGGTTTTCGGTCTGGTTGCCAGTGTTGTCAAGCGTTATTTGCCCTTACTTCAAGTGTAACATCAATTTAACAAATGCTTTTATAATGGTTACCAAAATATTCTTGAGCTTTTGTCACAGTTCTGGAATTTCTAGCTTTATGAGCTTTATTAGCATACTTAGGGAAATGTTTGTTATGGGAAGTTTGTTACCCACCATGCTCAAGGATTTTTGATGGTCGCTTTTGTAGGGCATCAGTGCATGCATCCATCTTGCTTATGGTCTTGTTTTCTTCTTTTTGGGATGTTGGCTGCAGAACAAGGAATACAAACTTCTGAATGAGCAGCTCTCTGCGCTCACATCTGCCCACTCCTCCGAGGTGGAAAAACTGAAGAAGGAGCTGGTGCAATATCAGCAGAGCCACCGGGGTGACGGCAACCAGCTTGTCAGCTTGCAAGAAGAGACAGAGCGCCTCCGGCTGGAGCTTGAAAAAGCTCATGGTGAGAGGAAGGTGGTGGAAGACAGTTACGTTAAGGAGAAAGACCTACTGAGAAAGGTATGGGTATTTGTCACGTCTCCTGTTGCGTAGGTGGTCACACTGGTTAAAGCTTGCCCTTCACAAATCTGAAGGGGAAAGACTTCATTTCTATTCTTTAGTTTTGGGTTTTTTTTGTCACTGAATGCCCCTAAAATTTGCTTTTTAACCATGTCATGGGGCAACAAGGGCAGGTGGACATCCCTGCAGGAGCACCGACTGCCTCGTGTCAGGAGGATGCCCAGTCTTGGTGCCTTTTGTGCTGCCAACCACAAAGAATCTCCGCAAACCCAGACCCATCTGAAATAAGGGCACTGAATAACCATGATTTTGCCAGAGCTTCATGTATGTACAGTGATTCCTTGTGGCGTGTAATGCAGAACACTGGAGAAGGCTGTCTTAGATGCTGTAAATATTAGGAAGATGTCCTTCCTCAGCCCATCTGCCATGTGGTCTGTGGCCATTGCAGCTGGTCGTAGTGGCTGGTGGTGTAGCTATGTGCAGAGTATGACCTGCGTGGGGACCAGCTCGTCCTTTCCAAGCAGAGGCACAGCCCCAACAGCAGCTAGGCTGGTGGTAACAACCCTTTTTTAAGGTTTGGAGCTGTGATGTGGACTTAACTTCCCCCCCCCACCACTGCATACATACTCCTAAGCTTTCTGGATCTCTTGAGATGAATGTGGCCCAACGCTGCCGCCATCGTACAAGAAAGCTTTCTAGTGGCAGAAAGAGGCTTCAGAGCGTAGAGGGTTTTTGCAAATAGTGAAAATTAACCTTTTACCCTGAATTTCTTTGCTGGTCAGGTTCATTCTGAATAACCTTCACACCCATTCTCATAAGCTAAGGCACTAAGGTATGGGTTCAGCTTCCTGCTGCGAACGCTTGTGGCTGCTCAGGTTAAATCTGTGATGTTTCTTCTTCTGCTCTAACAACTGAAGGTGGTTTCTTTGATGCTGAGATTGGAAAAAAAACTTAGGGCTTTTCTACTCAATACTTGCATAGAAAAAGTTGGTTTGCAGCTGTTACTCTAGAATAGTGCTTTTTGTGTGACAACCTGAAGAGGGGTTTCTTTTGAAGATTTAAAAAAAAAATAACACGTCTGGGGTTAGCTGGGTATTTTATGGTGGAATAGTGCCCAGACGAGGCTTTTCTAGGGCGCTTTGCCCAGCAGCACCCGCCCCAGCCAACAGCCCCTTGTGGGTAAGCCCTGGGATGGTGGGTTCAAGCGAGAAGCTGCAGGGACTGCGTGGTCAAGAAAGCTTCAGCTGTGCTAGGTGCTCAGATGAAATGTGGTTTTGGGGTATGCTTCTCAAAAGGACGCTCAGTCTGTAAGCGTGTTGGCTCTCAGCTGCACCAAGAGTCGGAAAAGCGGTTACTCTTGGCATGTGTATTGCACCTGCACAGGGACGTATGGAGTCAGCAATTTTCTTTTCTCCAGCACCAAATCAGAAGATGCTTTTTTGGCACAGGGCTCAGTTCAGTAGCTGGCTGCAGCACAAGCTTTTAGAGGCTGAAAGGATGCTTTATTTCGAAGGTGGTGCAGCTGGGGAAAACCTCCTTCTCTTTGTTCTTGATTGCAAATCCCCTTCGAGTGCTCAGAGGAAAGGGTGATTTAATGACCAAAGAAATGCTTTTGAAAAGCCTGGAAACAAAGCAAAAGCTTTCCCTTGTCGTAGAAGTGCCTGCAGCAAATAATATGTACTTTACCATGACAATAAATGGTTTCATTATAAATATTTTCCACTGAGCAGTGCAGGCTCCCTTTTCTGACATTAGCTTTCAATTGCTCCCCGTGGTTCCTTATCAGAGGGAAGATGGAGAAGACCAGTTTCCTTCTGGACATGTTCAGTTAACCAAAAATCACTTTACACAAAAAAAATCTGATAAAGATATTTGAGTAGTTCTGATAACAACCAACAGCATGGGGAGTGTTGTGAGACTGAACTCAGGCGCAAGAAACACTTTCCACCTTCACTAGCAAGACCGCACTGTGGTTGTGGTGGGATGCCCTCGCTCTGGAAATGATACCCAAAGACATCAGATGCTTCAGAGTGAGACCAAGGTGACAGCTTTATCAACTTGAGCTGGGGCTGCAGTTTCTGCAAATCCATCTTAGTTATGATTTTGTTACTGAAAAAACATCCTTTAATCTCTTCCTTATGGCTTTTGTCTCTGACTTCTTAATTTTAGAGTAGCCCTTCTTATTCCATTTTGCGATAGAGTTTAAAACATCAGATCTGGGTGAGTACCAACAGCTCTTCCCAGGGCTTTTGGTAGCACCTAATCTCCTCAGCTGATGAGCTAGGATGACTCAAAGCCTGGCCAACTCCTTCAAAGCCTGGAAAATCCTAAATGCCATCATCTTCTCCTTGTAAGATTAGGGGAGGATTGGAGCAAGATATCATAAGCAGCTGGTTCCAGCGTGACACTTAAATAAGGGCTGAAGCCATGGTGAGTGCTTCCTACTGAACATCTTCCCCAGAGATCCTTCAAAGCAGATACTGTTATAGCTGAAGCACCTTCAAAGGTGTTTCCTGAAGAGAGATGAGCAAGGGATGCAAGAAGTACCAGTGTAGGCACCAGAGATGGAGGTTGTGCTGCTTGGCCGTTGCATAACCTGCTCCGCTTGCCTCTACCTGTGTTTCATGGGCTGTTTTCATTCTCACTGGGTTTCTGTAAACACAGATGTTGAATTCCAGCTTGTTTCTATTTCGTTTGGAAACAGGAATGTAACAAACAAGCTCAGTCACTTAAAATCACATGTTAAAAATATCTATATCCTATCTGGATTAGAGATTTTTAAACCTGGGAATAACTGTTGTGGATTCTAGCGAGTCTTTCCATTCTAAAATATCCCCCCAGCACAGTTGAAAATACTCCAATTTTTTATTCTAGTTTTGTTTTCCAGCCATCACAACTCTGTCCTCTGGGCAGAAGAGTTCATTATCAGCAACCTTTAAAGAGCACTAGTAAAATAATCCCGTTACCTTGAGTCTTTTCCCTGATGGGATAAACGAGTTGAGTTCCTCGCTGTTGGATTGCAGCGCAGATTTTCCTTCCCTTCTATCACTCTTGTAGCTCTTCTCCAGTTTTTTAAGAGTTTTTCCTAGCTTGAAGACACTAGTGCTGGCCTAATGGCTGCACATCTATTATAATGTGTATTTGATCACATAGAATCACAGAATGGTCGGGGTTGGCAGGGCCCTCTGTGGGTCACCTAGTCCAACCCCCTGCCGAAGCAGGGTCACCCAGAGCAGGCTGCACAGCACCGCGTCCAGGCGGGGCTGGAATATCTCCAGAGAAGGAGACTCCACAGCCTCCCTGGGCAGCCTGGGCCAGTGCTCCGTCACCCTCAGAGGGAAGAAGTTCTTCCTCATCTTCAGACGGAACTTCCTCTGCTTCAGTTTGTGCCCGTTGCCCCTTGTCCTGTCACTGAGCACCACTGAAAAGAGTCTGGCCCCGTCCTCCTGACACCCACCCTACAGATCTGTATAGGCATTTCTAAGGTCCCCTCAGCCTTCCCTTCTCCAGGCTGAACAAGCCCAACTCCCTCAGCCTCTCCTCGTAGGAGAGATGCTCCAGTCCCCTCCTCATCCTCGTAGCCCTCTGCTGGACTCTTTCCAGTAGCTCCTCATCTTTCTTGAAGTGGGGAGCCCAGAACTGGACGCAGTACTCCAGATGGGGCCTCACCAGGGCAGAGTAGAGGGGGAGGAGAACCTCCCTCGAACTGCTGGCCACACTCCTCTTGATGCACCCCAGGATCCCATTGGCTTTCCTGGCAGTCAGGGCACACTGCTGGCTCATGGTCAACCTGTTGTCCACCAGGACACCCAGGTCCCTCTCCACAGAGCTGTTCTCCAGCAGGTCAGCCCCGAGCCTGTACTGGTGCATGGGGTTGTTCCTGCCCAGGTGCAGGACCCTGCCCTTGCCCTTGTTGAAGTTCATCAGGTTCCTCTCTGCCCAGCTCTCCAGCCTGTCCAGGTCTCGCTGAATGGCAGCACAGCCTGCCGGTGTATCCACCACTCCTCCCAGTTTGGTGTCATCAGCAAACTTGCAGAGGGTACATTCTAACTCTTCATCCAGGTCACTGATGAAGAAGTTGAACAAGACTGGGCCCAGTAGTGACCGCTGAGGGACACCACTAGTTACCAGCCTCCAACCAGACTCAGCGCTGCTGATGACAACCCTCTGAGTTCTGCCATTCAGCCAGTTCTCAGTTTGATGTGCAAAGGAAGGAATGGAGTTGGTTTTGGTACAGAATATTAAAATCATGGCCCAGTTCAGGGCATTTAAAATCCCAGTAGCTCTGCATACTTTAAATTGTGTTTTCTTTACTTTCTAGTTGTATTCGCAGAGTCCAACTTTCCTACTATGTATATAGAGAAGCAGGAGGTGGTAGTCTCATGCAGACAGCTGGAGGAAATGAACGGGTCGGAGGGTGAGGGGTGGTGGAATCTTCCAGTTTCTGTGCATGGGCTGTGACTGCTTCAGTTGTGACTTACAGTAAAATATTCATTGTGCTTTTATCTTCACCATTAGTATGTATCGGCATATGCAGTGTTGGATAAAATACCTTGAGATGAGGGTGCTTCTGTGGAAGGTTGAAGTCTGTGCTAGGAATGTGTGCCAGCTGGGCTACCTATAAACTTAATCTCATGGTGACAGCAAAATTATTATTCTCTGGCAGTGAAAACGTCTATTATGGTGTTTACAGTGCTGTTTATTGTTGGCATCTTGAGATCCTTCTGCTGTGTGTGGCTGTTTTCGAAGCATGGCTAGAGGATGTGATGGAGCAGGCATGGGGAATGGTGTTACACCGGGATGATGTGTCAGTTTGTTCTCCTACCTGACAGCAGCAGAGTCATCCCGCTTAACTGTAGCCGCATATTTCACTTGATAATGTGATTTTTTTGTGTGTGTGTTTTGAGATAACGCTGTTGAACGCATCAGAATTCCTGAGGATGAAGAAAATTATGGGATAGGTTGCTGTCAGCGTCAGTCCAGCCTTATTGTTGTGCCAAGTGGCTGTGCTTCCATTTTAATCAAGTAGTAGTTTTTAAAAAAACCCACCTGTTTCGCAGGATTTAGTTTCTGTTTTCATTAACTGCTAGATGTGCCGTTACCAAAGGCCCCAGTACACACTGTGCATCACTGTGCTAGAGGTTCTGCAGCAGTGTGCGAAGCATTGAAGTGACTAATGATATTACACAAATGGGTACAATACACATGAAGTTAGAAAAGCCTGAACTATTTAGAGTTAGCACTCAGGCTCACTGTGTCCCTCTGGTGCCGTGAAGAGCCGTAACTGAAGACCCAGTAGTCAGCAGACTATTGAGCAGGGATTCTTCATTGCGGCGCTGGGCACACAGGGGATCTCTCCTCCAAACGTGCACGCCAGACACCCTGTCATTTCAGCTTAAATACAATCACAATACGCATATTTATTATATTTCCAAGAAATGCTTAGCATATTCGTGACTTTTGCTAGAACTAATTAGCATACGTTAATGGATTTCACGCATGTCTGTTGGCGTCCTCGGGTGGTCTTTGGGGGTCTCAAGATGAAGGCTTATACTCCTCGTCACAGTGTCCGCTGGTTGACCTTTGTTTCTGCACAAACTCAGTTCTAAGATCACGCGTACCGTGTCCTTCCAGGTTGTTTTGCTCTGGTCTTGTTGCCCTCGTGGTGCCTCTTTATCTCTGTAGCTCGGTGCATCTGCCCTCCCAAGGCTGAGCTGTCCTAATAACGTTATTTAGGAGTCTCTCTATCTTAGAGCTTTCTTATCCCTCCCCAAAACAGCAAGTCAAGTTTGTCTAAGTAGCGTTATTGAGGAGCCTCTTTATCTTGGCGCTTTCCTGTCTTCTCAAAACAGCAAGGATCTCCTTTAGTTTAAGTAGAATCACTCTGGTAAGTGGAAATTTTACATTTACGGGTATCACCTCCTAACTACTAAAGTACTCATTGCTTGAAACAGATGTATTTCCCCCCCGCCCAGCACCAGTCAGTGCTGTGACTTGAAGACAGCCATGAAGCTCACTGAGCTGTGGAAATAAACCTCTGATTTGATGACCTGATGGCTTGTAGGAGTTTTACTCCTGCAGGTCGCGGTCGCCGATTCTGGCTGCTCAGTATTTTGTAAGATTCTGCTGCAAACGTTAATTAAGGGAGAAATGCGCTCGGGAAGAGAAAAGTTCGTCTCTGTTGTTGCAGTGCAGTTCTCCTGCACTTCAAGCCCTGACATACAAAGGATAACTGGCAAAGCACAAGGGGACAGATCTTTTAAACAGCAAAGGAAGCCCAAACAAAGCTTCCTGTCTCCAGCTGGGTGAAATGTAATCTCTCTGCCGAGGCTCCGACCTGCAGCAAGCAGTAATTCTTTCCCTTGTTTCCTAGCGCATATCTGACTTGGAAGAAGAAAATGCTCTCCTGAAGCAGCAAAAAGAGGAGCTCAACAGCAGGATACTGTGTCAATCTGAAGGTAATAGCTTATAGCTTATAGCATTGCCTCCACTGAGTGAGGATCTGAACTGTTCTCCCCTGAAATTTGTTTTTCTGGCGTATTTTGCTATTAGCCCCTATCTTGAAAAGAGCTAATCTTCCCTGCCCCCTTTCCTGGCGGGTTTTGTCATGGTTTTGTTGTGTGGGTAGTTCTGTTGGTGCTGTCCTGCTGGTGGATGGCAAGGCAGAGGCTGGTTTAATTGGTGAAATATGGAATAAAGTACCCAAAAGGGCGTTTCAGTTCAGTTGCGTTGCAGCGTTTATTCCGGGTGATGTGGGAGGCAGCGAGGCTGCTGGGGGTGGAGGGTGGAGAATAACAACGTCCCACGATCGAAGAGTAAAGGATCCAAGAAACAGCACTGTTAAGGATACTGAGCTGTGACCAAGGGTTTCTCCAATGTGACAGAGGTCTGTGAGTGTTTTTTAAAGCAGAGACTTAGAGGAAAGCAGTCTGGGAAAATCCCAAACCATGAAGGAAACTCTGATGCATGTATTGAGCTTTTTTCATTTTTTAGCATCCTTTTCAGCTTGGATTTGGTTGCAGGGTTTACAAAGAGCATCATGCATTGTTCTGTGGATGTAGCTATCACTGTTCCGTGGTACTCGTGAAGTACCCCTTGCTCTCAGCCCGATGCAAAATAAAGGAATGAAAATAACGTGTTAAAAAGAAACTTGCTGTAAATATTTCTTCATCTTTTACGGGATGCTTTTGGAGCATGATGCTCGGGAAAAGCAAGTGGAGGGGGTTTGTTTGGTGCTCACCCGTTTAAAAGGACACAGGAACTCTATTTGCCCAGTTTCTCAAAAAGGGGAGGGACCAGATTCGCTTGCAAAAGGGAGTTTTTAACAAAGAAATGAATTTATTTGGATATAAAATACTTTCAACCCCTGCAGTCTTACCACCGTAAATGGTTGATGATGACATGAGAAAGGGATGCTGCTGTTGATTTGCTCCTGTGCCAAATGTGGAGGTGGGAAGCAGGCATAGAAGTCTTTAAATGCAGCGAGTACCACTTCTTAAAAACAAATGTATTTCCATGCTGCACTGCTTATTTCTTGAGTGGGTTTATGACTGGCCCATGGGAGCTGGCACTGGCACAGCTGAGTTAAGCAGAATAGATGTGAAGGTTCGGAGGTGCTGGGGATTTTTCTTCAACTCAAATGGCAGAGGACTGTGCTCTGCGAGCAGAAAAAGTCAAGGTGTTCCAAATGGCGAGGAGACAGACCTAGGCTATAACAGTCTCTAAATATTAGAGAACGCTTAGGTGTGTTCTAAAGGTTCTTGGCAGAGAGCATTTTGTTAGGGAGTCATCGTTATTGGACCTATTTACAAGGAGTTCATTTCAGAGAGGATGATCATATATTCTTTTCTCTTTTTTTGTCTTATTTTAAAGATGAATTTGCACAAAACACAGTTGAGGAAAATACCCAGATGAAGAAAGAGCTGGAAGAAGAGAGGTCTCGTTATCAGAACCTGGTAAAAGAGTATTCGAGGCTGGAGCAGAGATACGACAACTTGCGGGATGAAATGACTATTATAAAGGTAATGAAACTGAAATTAGCCCTGTTCTGCTGTGTCCTGGACCTGATGGAGGTGCCTGGATAACATGGCTCGCTCATTCCCAAAACACTTAATAGAACTGACGTTATCATGGTGTTTCTACGACTGAACTTCCACACTGGAGCCGAAGCATATGTGTGCCTTGAATGGAGCCTGAGCTTTCACGCTGCTCTGGTAACTGCATAGAGATATCTGTCAGTCTCGGAAAAAGCTGGTTCAGGCCTCTTGTTCTGCTTGTTGTTTTGGTGATGTTCGTGTGTAGGTGCTGGGTTCAAACAAAGAACACAAAAAAAACCCAACTCAACAACATGACTTCAGAGTTTCAAAAGTTTTTGTGTTCAGCTCTGCTAAAGTGTTAGAAGAACTGTTGAAAATTAGATAAGAGAGTGCTGCTGGATTAGGTGGAAGGTTGAGTGTTTAAAGGGAGCCCCGAAGGGTGCTGTGGACAGCACAATCTTGAGCTCAAATTTGCATGTTTGCACTTGCTAGGTCTGGTATCATGAAGAGCCTTTAATTCATGCAGAATTTTTCAGCTGAGCTTCGGTATTGCTTCACATTTTAAACTATTCCCTTGTGTTAATGTGAATGTTACAGTAGGGCGTAAGAACTAGAAAATAGAATTCACTATAAGGTGACAGTGCTTTTGTAAAGGTAACCTTGATAGAGACAAATATTTGCTCTAAGAAACAATGCTTTGCAAAGAATCCTTCCTTAAGCACTGAATGCTTTATGGATCTACACCTCTCCTCGGCAGCAAGCACCGGGGCACAGAAGAAACCCATCCAACCAGAGCAGTTTGGAGTCTGATTCCAATTACCCATCCATATCAACCTCTGAGATAGGAGACACCGAGGATGTCGTACAGCAAGTGGAGGTACAGTCAAGCGGGCAGGCTCGGGGGGAGGAGGATGCTCCAAACATACCAGAGTTCTTTACCCCCTTGCCCTGAGAATTTTCATTCCAGTGCATCTTCACGATTGCTTCGCTGGCAAGCACAGCCCCTGCAATCAGCTGTCTCCTAATGCAGAAAAGAGCAGCATCAATTATTCCGTGGCGATCAAGAATTGCATGGAAAAGGCAAATGTGTTTTGCTTAGGTTTGCTAGAATAGGCTGCTTTTTAAACTCCCCTTTCATGACTCGAGAGCCTGCGTGGATGACGGATGTTCCTAGGATCTGCCACCCCACTGGCAGGACCATATTTTGTGTCCCATGTACGATGCCTGCAGAAGCCCTTGCTTCCCTTTGCTGGCTGCTGTGTTATGTTGCTTTAATATTTCTAAACTGCTCTGAGAGCCTTTGGTGAAGCCACAATTATCACTGTTGGCAATTCTCCAATGTAAAACGTTCTGGGTAAAGCCAATTAAAAAGCAGCTAATAAATACTCGGCTAGAAGGGACTGCAGAGGGCATTTTAATGTTCTTAGCTGTGGCCCCAGGCAACCCGCCTATCTGTTGGGCTGTTAAACATTCCATGATTTATTGAAGCAGGTCAACTGTTTGTTGACCTTAAAAAAAAAGGTGCTTAAAATAGGGGGTTGGTCTTTGAAAGCATGTGTCTTTCCTGGGATGCTCCTGTTACCAGCTGGGGTCAGAGCTGATGTACCCTCAGGGCTTACCTGGCACTGTACAGCATTAGAAAACTTGACTGAGGTCTTCTGGTTTTTTCTACTCCCCTGTTCTCCTCCAGGAGGTCGGGATGGAGAAAGCCGCCATGGACATGACCCTCTTCCTAAAGCTGCAGAAACGCGTGAGGGAGCTCGAGCAGGAGAGAAAGAAGCTGCAAACCCAGCTGGAGAACAAGGAGCAAGAGAGCAAGAAATCCCAGGTAAGTGATGGCTTTCCATTGATGCCAGTATTTCATGCTGGTAAGTGGCTTTCCTTGATTGCCTGAGGACACACGATGTCGGAACTGAGGTTTGAAAGTGGCAAGTTCAAGTTAGGAGGCAGCAAAGCCAGCTGGGAAATGGAGAGAAACTTTTTTGGCAGCTAAAGACAATTGGACAGAAATTTTATATATATATATATATATATATATATATATATATATATATGTATATATAAACTGGTTATAACAGGTTTAGGACAGCATCTTGAGTATCTTGAAAGCAATGAAATGTAGAGTCAATTGTGGCACGTTTTATTCTGCCTGCGCTGATCCCGTTTCCTTCTCTTTTGAGAAATTTGAAGCGCGGCCTGAGTTTTGTCAGCCGAGGTCAGAACGAGGAAGGGGAGCGTGAGTATTTGGAAGGTTGCAGATGGACGTGATGCCGCAGCCTTACGGACACGGGTACCGCTTTTTGGCTGGGTCCAGCCTAGAGGCGTGTCTGTGCTCAGGAGCCGTGAGGAGAAAGGCCCTGATACCCCATGTCTCCAGCAACACTTCCAATCAATTTGGGTTATCCGAGCGTTTCTGTGAAGGCCTGGGTTCTCTCCATCCAGCAGCGCGTGGCGTGAGCTGATAAGCACTTCACAGATGCGTGAGGCTTGTGTCCTCAGTTTGGCATCGTTATAATCTATATGTGGGGCGCTTTTTATTTTTTTTGTTATACGAATATAGCATTAAAAATGGTATAATAAATCAGAAATAGCAAGATAGCTGCTAGCGTTCTTCCTTTTCTCTGTATTGCAGGGCGGGGATATTCCTTTGATGTGTTCTTTCCTTCTTGTGAAAAAATATCTACCTGCAGTTGGAAGTTATTTACAAAAATAAGAGCAAGATTACTGACAGCCCAGGGGTGACTTAAGAGACAGGAGTCGGTCCTGGCTGGCACTGTGATCTGAAAATACAACTGTCTTTAGGCGCCCGTGAGCTGATGTTTGGCGTGGGGAGGCTTTTCATAGCAGATCTCCTGGATACTTTTTACCCTGCCATCCGTAACCGGGGTTGTGGTGCTTGTTGAGGGGCTGGAGTGGGGGAGACGATGCATGCCACGAACCAGCAGTGCTGTCTGCGGTGGTGTGAAGCAGTAAAGATGCTCTTATAGAAAATGCTGAGCAAATGCCATCGCTCTTGGTTTCCTAATTGAAATTTCTGGGGCTGTTGTTGCTTTGGGAATTATTTGGTTTATTTCTCTCCAGTGTGTGATCTATGTGTCTGTTGAGAAATGCAAGAAGAGACTCAACAAGATCATCAACCTTAATTACTTACTTGCCTCACCAGTTGTTCTTACTGATCACCTCTAGCAGTTTGCAGGAAACACATGAAATAGGAAACTTCCCTAACTGCTCATCCTTGCACCAGAGGCAGATTAAAAACCTGCTTCCTAACCGCTGTGTTGAAGATTTTGCCTGTAATGCCATTGTTTGAAAGCTGCAGTGAGCCACAGTGGTCAAGATATTAATGAAAGATTAAACCATTTTCTCCTGAAGTGGCCTCTGCCCTGCTACGTGTTGCTGGAACTCTGTTTAAGGACAATTAGTAAAATTATTATGGTTGAGTTGGCCAGCAGCGATGCTGTTGATGGAGGCATGCCTAGCTGTCATGTGCTGGTTCCTCTGGCTGCTTTTAAGTATTAATTTATCTCTCTAATCCACACAGGTAATTGAAATGAAGACTGAAGTGACTTCAGACCACGAAGATTTTGCATATAACAGTCTGAAGGTGAGTGAAAGCTCCTACTTAGTGCTGTAACATATTGCATGGCAACAAGAGCCCAATCACATTCTCTGAACGTGGTAATAACCCAAAACCTCCTGTAATCAGTTCTGGCAGTTAGAAATAGCAGTTTGAAAGCCGTAGCTCTCCATCAGCTGCTTGGCCTGGGATGGGCTTCCCAGTTATTGCCCTACCCTGCAATTCATCTCCTTCAGCTCTAAATCCTTTCGGTTCTGCCTCCATCGTTTTCTCCCTCCAATACACAGAGTGACCAAAACCTGCTAGGCTCCTGTGGCAGCTTGTGTGGGTTGTGTCCTCCTGCTTTAACTGCACCCAAATACTTCTGGTCTTGACTGTTAGGCCAATTCTTTTGTCCTCCTCATCCTTGGAAAGCCAGTTTCTGGGATAGGCTTTGTAAGGAGGAGGGTTTGTTGGTTTGGTTTTTTTTTTGGTAGTGCTGACCTACGTTACAGATGCTCCTTCTTTCTCTGTCACCTTGACAAACGTTGCAATACAACTGAGAAATCCAGAGGAACATGTGTTGCCCAGGGTAACTTCATACTAAACCATCTGACAGTAGTAATGCCTATTTTTGCTGTCTGCGTCATCTCCTCAGAAGGATGCAGAAAAGCAGAAATTAGAGATGGAAAGGATGTATGTTCAACCCTCACCAAGAGCATACCTCTAGCAGTAGCTTTTTCTGGCGCTAGGTCCATCCAGTTTTTAGTCTCTAAGCCTGATACTGTTGTTGCGTGTGCTAGACAAGCTGTTTGTGACTGAGGGAAGCCCTGAGGAGTTTCATTAGTACCTCTGTGCAGCCCGTTGGAGAAGAAGAGTGGTAGAGCTTTAAAATCATTGCTCAAGTGTCTTCAATTGATTAAACGTGGCTATGGAAACTGTAAGTTTCTTGGCCTTGTAAAGCAAAGTGAAGCTGCAGTTTGGAAGGGGAAAACCCAGCAGATGAGAACCGCCGCCTGCTTAAATGGCTCCTCAAGTTCTGACTTCTATGTGAGTTCACAGATTGTGTTTTCTTCAGGTTTTAACCCAGGAAGTTCAGAAGGTGAATACTAATTGTGAGTTTTCCTACTTTCTGCATTCTTAACATGCTAACATACGTGGTCCTACGTATCTAACAAACCTTTATAACTCTCCAGTAATACTGTTTCATGGGAATAGGTAGCACATGTTATAACAAAGCAGGGTTCTTCAACCTTTAGCCTAAAGCAGGTAGAAGAGGAACTTGCAAGGAAACATATCTCAGGGTTAGTTTTTAGTGGTGTTGCACCGCAAGTGTTTCTCTTCAAGCATCCTCCAGCACAAGGTTCTCGCTGGAGTTGCAGGAAAATAAGCGGATGGTTGCAACAAGGCAAAACTAGGTCTAAGAGCTTGCTTTAATGCGGTGCAGACCTTCATGACCAGCTGTAACACGTGATATTTTGGATAATGGCACTTCTCAATGTGGGACGCTGCCTGAAGTCTCCGTCTGCAATGAGAGTGACTTACTGCTGACTTGGAGTGCTGCTTTTCCCTCCTTTCCCCATGACAGCTGCTACTGTGACTATAACAAAGCTCTTCCTCTCTTCTCCCTATTTCTCTTGAATATTTTTATCTCCAATATTTTTACTCTTGCTGACTCCTTCAAGAGTCTTGCATAATTAGATTTATTTTTCCTTTTTGCCAGCTTAAATAGTCTTTATCTTGGGGAACTAGGCTGAGGTGTCTAAAAGCTTACACGTAGCAAACTCTTCCTATGGATGCTGTTGAGATACCACCTGATGGAGGAGGAAGGGATCTTGGCTTTGATGCACCACTGATGGACTATCTTTTTGGAAACTGAGACTCCTTAGCTAGTTTGGAAAGGTTTTAGAAAGGTGGCTGCAGTGTCTTTTCAGAAACCAGTCTGTTTCCCTGGCCTGAGTTTTGACCTAGGTGAGGTGTGAAGGCTGTTACTGATGCGGCTGAGCAACTCATCGTGGAGCTGGAGTCTTGCACTGGATGGGAAGAAGTGCTTGGATAAGGTCATGGACAACCAAGTGTTTGGTTTGGGTGCATATGTTCAAATACAATAAACAGTGCGAATGTAAATGTATTTATTACTATGCATTTTAGAATGATACTTACAAATATCAGTTTGGGTAAACATAATAAATATGGTTATTGCTGAAGAGCAGGTTTTATTGGGAATTAAGGACGTTCCTGCGTCTCGCTCAGTACTTCATGACCTGAGTCTTCACTGCCTTCTGTTCACTTTTGGGTCCTATTCAAGATATTTTTGTCCTGTACTGTCACGGCACAGGGGAGCTTGTGCTTGGTGCAGATTTTGGTGGAGGAAAGGCACAGTCCTTGCTTAGAGAAGCTCATTTGGGTAAGTGCTGGTGGTTTCATTTTGTAGTGCCGCTGAGGAATGTGAGAAACTTGGGCTAACGCTGGTATGTTTACAGCAGACATAAATTATGTGTCCTTTTTAATGGGCAAGTAAGAGTTTTCAGTAGGTGCTGTCCCAAAATATGCCCAGCCAGGTGTTTGGTTAGCCACGATGCAGGGCTGGAGGGATGTGAAACTCCTCATTATTCTGCTGGTGGGAGATGCGTCCCTGAGTTACGCCTGTAAAACAAAAAGTTCCCCAGTGAAAAGTGTATTTTCTGGCTTGTTTGTTCAGGCTGGGAAAGTGGGAGTGAAAGCACTGAGAAGTCCTTGCCCTGACTCTGTGTTCATAGCAGGAGCAAAATGCATAATTCAGTTTCTCACTCTTCGCATAGCTGGGATATTTGTTGCATCCCTGAGACTTGGAAGCTCATCACCAAATGACCTTCTAGAGGATTTTATTTTCTTTTCCTATCGAATACCAGAAATAGAAGAGAGGACAAATTCCTGGCATGGCAGTGCTAACCTCTGATTTACACCGCCTCGTACTTGACCCGGCACTGCTCGGTGATCCCCTCCCTTGAAGAGTGAGGCTGTTTCCACCGCTGTTGGGGCTTGGGTACCGCTTTCACATCTCCATAATCCCGTACCTGCTGGGACAAGTGCGAGTTTGAGTTCAGGATGTTCTGGCTGTGTAACTTGTCAGATAAATCAGCGCTGTTGGACTATGCAGAAGAACGAGCATTTCTCACAGCACAAGTAGAAATTTCCCTTTCCACATTCAAAGCATTTTATTTTAGCTTCTGTTCTGCCATTGCTGATGCTGGTGGAAAAAGAGTGTACAGGCAGGGGACAACAGGCATCTCGCCCATGTCTACAGAGATTTTAACATTGCTTCATGAAAGCCACCAAGAAGAGAGTTTGGTATCCACTTCCCATGGTGCACATGCTTCTTCAAACTCTTGTTTTAAATAACAGTTACAGAAAAGCCAGCGTCTCATACGCTCCCTCTGCTGAGCTGTGGTTAATGTGGATGCGGAGGAATTGCAGGATCAAATGCATTTATCTTTTTTATTATCTTTTTTTTAAATGACAGATGGTATAAAGTACCTGAATGTGCTCCATTACTGATGGTGTTTGTTGAGCTAGGAGTGTGTCCAGATGCCAGATCAGCTATTCCGTTCGCATCTCGGCTCGAAGGCATGCTATTTACAATTTGTAAGGATTTATAATTGTAACACCCGTTTCCTATGGAAACGAGGTTTACACAGCTGTGATAGCTACACACTGTATAAATTGTATAAATTGCCCCCATCCTCCCCAGCCATTTTTGGATCTGTTAGCTCACCTAGCCAAAGCTGATAAGGAAGCGGATATCCCATAGCTAAGAGGGATCGTGCAGGAAACCTGTAGAAAGTGTGAAAAGGCAGCAAGGAGAGGAAGCACCTGGATCTCAGCAGGGAAAGAGCTTGTGCTGTTGTAGACATTAGAGAATCCACATGGCTGGGGGTCAGTCCCTGGGAAAGTGCTGACCCAAATCAGTTGGACACCGGACTTTGTCAGCTCGCTGGCAGGTGTCTCGGTTTCTGCCATGTTGGAGATGGATTCTGTTGGGTTTTGGCATTGTCCAAGAGGCCTGGGGACAAGAAGGAGCGGTCCTGGGTGACACCACACAGATCTGGTGCAGAGAGAAGGTCGGTTGTTGGGATTGGGCCATGGGCAGGACCCGGGGGGCCAGGTTCGAATCCCCAGCTGTGACCCATAGCCGTAGCTCACCTAACAGGATGCCTCCTATGATGAAGGGTCCTGTAAGTCGGTGTCTTCCACCTTATTTAATGAATATTAAAGATGAGTTAAACATTGTGGGGTTTGTGGTGATTTCTCAATTGAGAAGGAAAAGGGGTGGAGAAGAAACAAATGTGTTTGGCTTCTCTAACAGGTTGCGTTTGTGCTTTTTTAAAAATAGTGTCCACAAATAAGAAAAAATCTCCCCTGTGTCACCCTGTAGTGCTGTTATTAAATAGCAGCAGGCTGCTGATGACAGCGAAAATCTTTTCTGAGCCACACATGGCTGGACTGGCAGCAAAACCCTGATCCTGGCATGAATTGATCGTTCAGTCGGCTGTGATTGTTGGTGATCATGTTACCTTAGGGCGTCTCAGAAAAGGACGAGGCACTGCAGGACAGTTTATCCAATTGGTCAATGGCTTGGTATTTTTCAGAGGCAAGAGCTGGAGTCGGAGAACAAGAAGCTGAAAAATGAACTTAATGAGCTGAGGAAGGCTATCGCAGACCGAGCAACCCAGAGCAACTCGTCCAACGATATTCAGGACAGTTACAACCTCTTACTGAATCAGCTGAAGTCGGCCAATGAAGAGTTGGAAGTGCGGAAGGAAGAGGTGCTCATCCTGAGGACGCAGATTATGAAGGCAGCCCAACAAAAAGAGATGTGCAAAAACATGGTAATTGTGAGGGTGATGGACTTTCTTTTCCTTTTCCCGTTCTGTTGCTGCAAATTCACTGCTTGCCATTTTGGTTTTGGTAGGCTCTGGGTGTTGAGATGACTCGGGGAGGGGACGGTTGTAGGATGCTCTGCGTATGGATAAGAAACAGTCTGTGATGTTATTTCAGACAGCCCATGACTGTGTGTCCCGTGGTGGTCTGTACTGCTTGACCACACCAAGGAACAACTTGTCCAGCCCTGCGCTGAGGGGTGGTGGTCCGAGATGTTCCTGGTGGTGTTTTGTGGAAACTGGCTTATTCTGCAAGCAAATGGGATGAAAAAATTTGCTTCTGGAGCAGATTCTGCTCTCATGATGCTGGTGCAGCTGTAGTGTGTTTGTACGGGCGTGTAGGCAAGAAGTGAGCCTGTCCCATCCCAGTGGTTTGAGGGCTTCTTGTTTAGGGCCTGTTCTTATGGAAGACTACATTTTCTGAAAACTTTCACTTGGGCTTTTTAATTCACTGCCTTATCATTCCTCGAGGTTTTGGTATGTTTTGTATTTCAGACCACACAAACCCCCAGGTTCACTGCATCCTCCTTCCATCTCTGAATCTCTGCTGCTCTCTGTTTGCATGCGTATGAATTCATAGAAACTCTCTTGTCTGATGGATGCCTGAGGAAGCTCTCTTCGGGTTGGTTGGGAGTTGTTTGGTATCAGGAGCTTTGAAAGACAGGAGGAGGTGCGTGGGATGTCATGCTGCTGTGTTTTCTATGTTGAATTAAGGAAAGCATCACCACCAGTGCCACCTGGCCGAACAGTGACAAGCACATTGATCAGGAGGACGTGATTGAAGCCTACCAGGGGATGTGTGAGACGAACCGGTAAGTGTGACCCAAAATTTTCCAGCAGCGGGAAGGGCTGACCAAAGCATGAGAGAGAGATCCAGACCAAAATTAACGAAACGTTTTGGAGAGTTACCAGCTTCTGGACTGTGTTTTGGACCTTGGATCAAGGATGGGCTATAAAGATGGGACCAAAGATGCAGGTCTTGTAACAGCTGAGGAGCCCTCATCATTGGAGTAGTGTGTCCCTAAGGGGATTTTTTCCTAAATAATCTGCCTTCAGCAAGGTAGAAGACCCAACCATTGTGGATTAATGGCTTTTAGTAACACAGTATACATTGACACATTGTAAAGTGGTTGCAGAAGCAGTCGGAGCTGGGAAAGGCTTAATTTAGGATTTTATTCGTACCTGTATGAATATGAGCAAAGGCACGCCATCTTTGCATGCAATATGAAAAATTGTGAAGAGTTGCTTAATGCTTTTGGAACCAGATGGCCAAGAAGGTGCAATGGGAAATCCATATGCATGGACAGATGTGCAAAAATTCAATGTATATATCGCTGAGCTGTCAACTTTGGTCATCATGACTGTGCTGCACGTCCCCCAGATTCCTGCCATAGTGTGGTCTGGATTTTCTGACTTTGCATCTATTTTATTTCTTGGGAAAGCCCTAGGAGAACCTGCGGAGATCTGCTAGTGCGTAAGGACAGAGAAGGGCTTGCTGGAAGGGCTGGGTTCCACGTGCGTTGTGTTTAAACTTAGCTTAAAACCCCCAGGGCTGGGCTAAGGCTCTGCCCACGCTAGTGCTGCCAGCTTTCACTTCGGCCCAGGGACCTGGAGGAGTGGGGATTCTGGGTGTCTGGGACTCTGGTGACGCTGGCTTCTCACCTCAGCATCATGTCTGGCTGGATCAGGACCAGTGTTTGTTGTTTGGGGGTTTTTTGTTTCAATTTGTTACCATTGAATATTTGCTTTCCTGAAGTGAACTTGCTGATGAAATTTCTGCCCCTCCTGCAGTGTAGAGGTGATGAGATTGATTTAAACATCACCTTTTTGTCAATAAATCAGTGGAGCTGCGTGTGCTTCCTACTGCAAGGTGTGGGTTTTTGCCACTTAATGAATTCTGTGGATTTCCTCTTATTTCCTTCCAACTTTCTCCTGGGCACTAGTATGGGATGTGAAATCCCGTTGTCAGGCACAGGGTTAATTGCTCCCTAACTTGCGTTTTCCGGTGTGCATGTGTAGGGATGGTTAGTTTGTGTCCAGCTGTTGGTGAAGGAGTTGGAGTCAAAATAAGGATAGTAGTAATTGATATTTGGCCATCCTAGAGCACGGGTTGTCTGCTTTCACCCAGCCTGCCGGGAGATTCTGGTCCTTCTGGAGCTGTTCTCGTTTCCAGACTTAACAACTTCCCCAGGGAGGTTTGAATTGAACACAGAAATCATCCAAACTGCTGCAACGATTTCATTTTCCACAAGAGTGCAAATCACTTTCCTTGCAGTTGCCCAGGTGAGCGGCAGTTGAAGAAGTTTGTGTGATGGGGCCTTGGTAGTTTTTTGGCCTCTTGAGATTTGGGAGGGGAAATGTGCAGTCTCCAGGCTCAGCTTCCTGTTACCTCTCTGTCTGCCCCTCGTATGAAGCTGGGCTGGAGCTTGGCTCTTGTAATACAGTAGCAGTAGCAATGTGTACTCTCGCCCTCAATTTCTGCGGTGATTTAGCCAGTGGCTCGTTAATCACCACCAGCTTCCCCGTTATATCGTTCCCTGTGCATTTGTTTGTATATTGGGTTGGTTTAGAAATGGTAGGCTGGAGTCTGGCAATAAAACAGATGAAAACAACTGCTCAGGGAGCATGGATTATTATATTTGTGGATATAAATTAACAGTCCCTCCCCCCAGCACAAATTTGCATTCGTACTTACTCAGCTCCATACCCAAGTGTGTCAGCATGAGAAAGAAAACTGCTTTCTCTTTCTAATCTTGATCAATAAAGATTTGAATGGAAAGCTTTTCTGCTGAGATTGCAATTCTGAAGGGGAATTAATAAGCAAGAGCCACTTTTTTCTCCCACCTGCGCTGCAGGGAGCACTCCTGTTTCCCTTTCCCCTGACACCTCTCATTCTGTTGGCTGTAAATACCCTGCTGTTGGCTGAAGTAACCGAGGCGATGCTCTTCCATCGGTGCAGTCTGATGCGGTAAAGCCATGGTCCACCCATGGGTCACTCCTAGCTTGAAGTCATCATGTCTTAGCTGTTTATACCGGGGATGGAGCATGGCTTTATTTGGGTGGGAGATAGACCTTTTATTCATTCTATGTCTATATAATCCAGAATTTTTGAATACAGCAGCATTAAAACAGGAAAAACTGCCAGGTGCCGCTAACCCTGCCTACGTAGTGGTTCTCTTTCTCCACACTGTTCTCAAGGGAAAGCCCTTTGATGCCATGTCAAGGGGAAGTTTAAATTAGGAGCAGCCCCTTATAAATGCAGCCAACTCAGCTTTTTTCCTTTTTTTTTTTTTCCCCTCCTGACTTTCAGCTGCTAAAGGGAAAAGCTTCAAGTTAGTTTCCAGCTAATTTTCTGCTTCAATAGCTGAATGTAAAGCTAAGCAGGCTCTTTGTTCCCCATTTCAGTTCTTGGGATCTTTCTTTCAAGCTTTTTTGATCTTGATGGAAACGCAGAGCCAACAAAAGACCAGGTGGTGATGTTAGAGATAGTAACCTGGCAGCTCAAAGCAGGTCAGGATTAGCCTTCGAAATTAACTGCTGTGATAACTTCCAAGAAATTTCTGTAGGGTACATGGCTTTTTTTTTTTTCTGGGTAAATCCCACCTGCAGCTGCCAGTGCAAAGTGAAGGGCTGATGCTGGCTTCATGTGGAGGATGCTTTTGTGAGTGGAAGAGGCCATTACAGAATCTCAGAATGGTCGGGGTTGGAAGGGACCTCTGTGGGTCACCCAGTCCAACCGCCTGCCGAAGCAGGGTCACCCAGAGCAGGCTGCACAGCACCGCGTCCAGGCGGGTCTTGAACATCTCCAGAGAAGGAGACTCCACAGCCTCCCTGGGCAGCCTGGGCCAGGGCTCCGTCACCCTCAGAGGGAAGAAGTTCCTCCTCATGTTCAGCTGGAACTTCCTCTGCTTCAGTTTGTACCCGTTGCTCCTTGTCCTGTCACTGGGCACCACTGAGAAGAGTCTGGCCCCATCCTCCTGACACCCACCCCGCAGATATTTAGAGGCATTTAGAAGGTCCCCTGTCAGCCTTCTCTCCTCCAGGCTGAGCAAGCCCAGCTCCCTCAGCCTCTCCTCGTAGGAGAGATGCTCCAGTCTCCTCCTCATCCTCGTAGCCCTCCGCTGGACTCTCTCCAGTAGCTGCTCATCTTTCTTGAAGTGGGGAGCCCAGAACTGGACACAGGACTCCAGATGGGGCCTCACCAGGGCAGAGTAGAGGGGGAGGAGAAGGGTTCTTCGTAAGGGAAGGGTTCATATCTCTCCTTGCTACTCTCCAGTGCATCTTGTCTTATCGCTGCTTCCCACTCCGTCGTATGTCTAATCTGTGGTGTGCGTTTGTCTGCCATTTAATTAAAAAATGTCAGATCTGTGTTTGAAAATGAAATGCCCCTTCCTTATTGAGAGGTGATAATTATCTAAAGATGCTAAAATTAACATCTCTGGGGTTTGGTATACGTGCATCTCCTTTAAGCTGCTCGGAGGAGGGGAAGGAGGCGTTTGGGCAGGAATTTCTCTCCCTTTCCCGAAGGCAGTTTGCCAAATGCAGGTCGCCAGCTGCTGCCCCAGACCCATACCTCCAGGAGAAGGATAAAGGAGAAGTCAGGCGCTGTGAATCATTTCCTTTCAGCCTTACGCAAGAGAAGGATTTACCCAGCATTTTAGGAAATTGATTTAATTAGCGAAAAAGGACCCCGTTGACTTTTAATGTATTGATCAAGATGAACTTCTGGGGGAAGGAGGTCTTAATGATTTCCAAGTCAGTGCCGTGCTGGTGGCCGCGGACTGAACGCTTGTTTCCCAGGACAGTTTTATCTTAGTGTAATGGCACGCCCTCGAGCTGCTTTCCTCATTTACCACAATGTATATGATTAAAAAAGGAAGGAAAGCTATTTTTTAAAGGAGATGATCCAGGAAGGTGCATCTCTCCAAACTGCTGCTCATGCTGTGAGATTTCCCAGGCTACTGACATGTAGTAAATAGCGAGGATCCTTCCTGGGCTGTGTTTTTTGTTGTGTTTTCAGTGCCTAAATACACATTCTGTGAAAATTATCTGAACCAAAAGAATACCTTACTAACAAATTGACCCAAATCAGACCAACAAACCTGCTCCCTGTACCTGCCAGCCTAGAGACCCTTTTGGAAACCTGCTATGTACGAGTAAAAGTAAGACTTTAATCTGAATTTGTACATCTGGCTTTAACGGATGAATTTTCCAAGTGTTAATGCCTGAAATGTTTGCCAGTTTGGAGAACTGCCATGCTCATATGTCCCAGGATGGAAGGGACGTGCCAGCTGTCTGCAGCGGTGAGCCACCCCTCAAGTCCTTGCATGGTAGTGCTGCACCGCCACAGCTCTCACTGCTTTCCTCCTGTGAGACTTTGTTATAAAAAAATTGTACTTTTCCACTTTAATATGCAGAGCTTTCCTTGCCAGGGAATGGCATCTGCTACACCTCTTCTCAAAATAGAAGGCACCTATTGGCTCCATTCTTTTTTTTTGTCCAAAAGCTTAATGATATATTAAGTGATTTTTCTGTTTGTTTATTTTTTATTGTTAATTCCAAAAAGAAAAATTATTTTGAAACTCATGTCGAAGCAAAGTAAAATCTCACTGCAGCAAGTGTTTCTGGTCAAGTTGACCAGCTCCCTTCACTCATTTGTAATGTGTTCAACACCTCATTAAAGAAGATAAATTAGTTTCCTGCCTTTTATAACTTAAAAAAAAACAAACCCAAACCCTACCTGTTAGTAGGCAACTCGTAGTATTAAAATGAGATGAGACTTTTCTGGGCATTTTTCTGCCTGGATGGGTACGGAGGAGATTGGAATCCAAGGGGTGTTTGGACCCCAGATTGCTCTGAGGAAAGACTGATGTGTTTGAATCGATGATTGAGGAGACCCTCGACTGAAGTAAAAGGAGGAGAATGTATTTTAGACCAGTAGAAGTTGTTGCAGAAGGGAGGAAGTGGAGAAACTTGTCTTCAAAATGTCTTATTAGGGAGATGTGCTGGAGGGCAGAAGGTCTGGAAGATGAGTGAGGTGTTCCAAGCTTTCAGTATGCAATAAAATATGGGGTTGGGTTATGTTTGCAGTGTGGGTTGGAAGGGCGTGTGGGCTGTTCCAGCTCACAAATAGTTTATTTTTTGAGGTGGGAAGCAAGGAAGCCTGTTGGGAGCTGCTAGGGTAAAATGAAAAGCACAGTGATCCTTATCTGTGTTCGGGCACCGCTTCCTTATCCCTCGTGCTGACTTTGGGTCCCTCATTTATCCCTCTTGGTCCTTGTTTCTCCTCCCTGATGTTTAAGCATAGGGTTTTGAGGAGGATTTCGGCTAGCTGGTGTGATATGGGCTTGCCAGCTTTTCCTTGCAATCAGATGGGAAACAGAAACAACTCAGGCTCTGACTTCCAGGAGCTGGGCTTTACATCTCGGGAATGATGATAACCTGCCGGGAGGTTGGGTTGGGTGATCTCCAGTGGTCCCTCCTGACCTGGACAATTTTAGGTTGCTATATCGGCTGCGGTGGGTCGGGGAGGAACGGCGACATGTTTCATGGCTGGGGAGGGAGGAGAAACTCCACCAGCCAAGGGTGTCGTACAGGGCACGACCAGGGCACGGTTCTCATTTACCATGGTGGAAAAGGAGATACAATGTCATGAAAGTGTGCTTTAAAAAGAAGAAAAAATAATTAATAAGAGGTCTTCACCTTTTCCCCTTCTATTGCAATTGACCTTTTGTCTTTCTCTGTCCTCCTGTTTCCTTTTTCTGTCCTTTATTTCTAGCAAGACTGAGGACTGGGGGTATCTCAATGAAGATGGAGAGCTCGGCTTGGCTTATCAAGGCTTAAAGCAAGTTGCCAGGTCAAACACTTTCTTTCTTCCCCACCCTTCCTCTCCTCTCTCCCTTTTTTGCTTGCCCTTTTATTTCTTTCTTTTCTTCTGCTGTTGTTGTCTGTAGGACCTGTTGTCCTCCATGGGAGCAGCTGGAGGTGGGATATCCAACTGGAGGAACTGAGACCCTCCTCTAATTTTCAGAGGAGTAGCTGTGATTCTAACTGGGCATTGCTGATGCTGGCCGTTATCACTAATGCCTGAGCTGTGATTCAGTGAGAATTATGTTACGTTAATGAGAAATTGTGCGATAAAGGCTTTGGGAAGCTACAATCTCCAGGAGGCCCTAAAAACGCATTTTAGATGTTTTTTCCCAAAAGGTGCTGAGATACAGAACCTCCCCAAAGTGTTTTCTCCCCTCCTTGGCACATCAGCAGTGGAGTCGTTGTTGCTTGTATTGCCGTGCTGTCTGCTTTGCATGCTCCCCAGGGGTTGTACGCTCCCATCCATGCGTTGTCTACATAAGGAGGAAGGTATGTGGTGGACCCAGTGCCATCCTTCTGCAGCTGTCCTGCTGTGGTGGGCAGATATCCCAGCAGGGACACACGGGACACGACCTGCTGCCTCCGTATCTCCTGCGGATGCCGATGATTCTGTAGTGATCTCTTATCTCCAAGCTAGTGATCGTTTAGAAACACAGATGGAAATTAAAGCAAGGCAGAAGGACTCCAGGATTCTTCTCCTGGTTCAACCTGGTGCTTGGAAGAGCTGATAATGAAGTGTTAATCAGTCTGTGCTCTCCTGCAGGGTGGTTATGAGGAAGATATGAAATGAGCCAATTAAGGACACTATACAGAGGAAAAGTTAGAATAAACTTTTGTATAAAGTAGTCTAAAGTGGTCACATCTAGAGGGATCAGAGTAAAACCAGACGATAACAGGAGAAACACCAGGGAGGATTGCTTTGGTTTTCAAAGCAATGTAGGAACCCAAGTTTGTAGGAGAAGTGTCTCTTTCTGAGGGTGGCTCACGGTTAATCCAAACCCACACAAAGAAATAAAAATGAAAATTATGTACTAAATGCTTATTTCATGGTGGGCCTGTATTTTCCAAGCCTATTAAGAACATAACTCCTGACAACATGATTATGAGGCTGGGTGCATTATTACCCATGTCTCTGTAGCTGGAAAATATCCTCTTCTATCTTTTGCTGGAAAATGGGAGCAGAGATTGGGTTGTTTAGATCTTCTAAAAACAACAACAACCACCCACGAACTGGAGAATGATTAATACTTTTCATCCAGAAATCTTCCATTGAAAGCATGTGTTCTTTGATAGAATCCTTTACAAAAAAAAAATAAAAATGAAACAACCAAAAAACCCACCCCATGCTTAATTGTTCCTGCAGAGAAACAGTTCGCAGGCGTGAATCTCCATGAATTTCCCAGCGGACCCAAATGAGTTGTAGCTTTTTTCCGCACCGGCACAGCTCCGTGTCTGTGCGTGTCCTGGGTAAATGCTGAGCTACCAACACCGGAGCCTTCCTCACCTTTGAGGCTTGCCATTTGAATCTGATACTAGAGGAGCCGAAGCCCCTGAGCCATGTGTGTGACTGTCTGTAGCTCTGCCCAAGGAGAGCACGTCCAGGAGCTACAGCGAGGACACGGGTTTGGCTGTCCATCTGGGTGCTTCCTCCTCTTTGCCACCGTCGCCCTGTGTAGTCTGGAACTAATACTTTGCAGTTTCTGTCTCGATGCACCTTGCTCAGAGTCCTCATCCCTTCTGGAGTCACAGAATCATAGAATGGTTTGGGTTGGAAGGGACCTGAAAGATCATCTGGTCCCAACCACCCTGCCATCAGCAGGGACATCTTCCACCACACCAGGGTGCTCAGAGCTCCATCCAACCTGGCCTTGAACCCTGCCAGGGAGGGGGCAGGCACAGCTTCTCTGGGCAACCTGGGCCAGGGCCTCACCACCCTCATGGGCAAGAATTTCTTCCTAATATCTAATCTAAATCTGCCCTCTTTCAGTGTAGAGCCATTCCCCCTTGTCCTATCACTACACACACTTGTGAAAAGCCCCTCTCCATCCTTCGTGTCGGCCCCTTCAGGCACTGGCAGCTGCTCTAAGGTCACCCCGGAGCCTTCTCTTCTCCAAGCTGAACAGCCCCAACTCCCTCAGCCTGTCCTCGTAGGAGAGGTGCTCCAGTCCTCGGATCATCTTCATGGCCTCCTCTGGCCCCGCTCCAACACATCCATGTCCTTCTTGTGTTCGGAGGGCTCCAGAGCTGGACGCAGGACTCCAGGTGGGGTCTCAGGAGAGCGGAGTAAAGGGGCAGAATCACCTCCCTTGACAAGTCATTTATTTTGGTCTTCTTGAAAGAGCTGGTGTCTACCGAGGAGATTTGCGTTTAGCAGAGTGTAGGGGATACCCTTAAAAAGATCAATTACTGTGTCACTCCCAGGTTTGCCAGCAGCCCCATCAGCATGGGTGCAGACAGTTATCATCTCGGTGATACATCATTCTTCCACTGGATTCAGAAGGCATTCTGGTTTAGCAAATGGCTGGATAGTGCACTAAATAGATGTCTTACCCTTTAGTTTGGCATTTCCCCTCCCGGGGTTGTCCTTGTGCTCAGGGCAGGGCTGGAGGGAGACCTGGTGTAGAGAAAGGTGGATAGGAGAGAGCTGCAGGACAAATTATTAGAGAAAAAGTTGAGTATCCACCTAAAACTGGGAGAAGGGCTGGTTTTGGTGACTTGTCAGCTATGTGTCATGGCATTAGTATTTGCATGGGATGGAGTACAAGGAAACAAGCCTTTTTTTCCCCTGCTGAAGAGTCCTGGTGAAGTTGGCAGCAACAGTGAAAGCAGGAACTGCTCAAGAGGACAGAAAGTTGCCTGGTGCATAGTTTTCTGCAGGTAGTTTAGGAATGAAAATTGAGATATACGTGAATGTACTTCTTTTTACGCGAAGATAAACAGCAGCTCTACAACCAGCTAGAAGGAATGAAGGGTTTCGGCTTCTGTCTTGAAGCTCCCAGCATAGCAAACAAAGCTTGTGGCAGTCCAGCCGAGCGGAGCCACTGCAAGATACACAGTTCGGTTTTCAAGAGCAAGAACCGATGTTTGGAACGGGGTGAACACAAGAAGAAATGCCCTGCAAGCTGAGCTTTTGAAAAACCCGCAGGTGTTGATCTGTGTTGCTTTCTTGATGTGCATTTGCTTTTTGCTAGTGGGAACACTAAAGGAACCCAAATTTGTGATATGGTTGCAGAAAAAAGGGAGCTCTTGGATTTCTCTCCCCCCTTTATGTACAAAAACCCCAAGACTTTTGATCTTGTATCTCAAATTTCAGAAGTATTTACTCTGCAGTATAGCAAATGACAGGCTAATGAGGCAGTAATAGCTGTAGCAGCCCTTTGTGCGTGTCAGTTTTATAGGGAGGTTGCCCAAGAACATATCCCAAGTTGGCTGATTTTGAAGGATCTGAACTCAAACAGTGGTTACTGCTGCGATGCTGAAATCACAGGTTGATGGACGTGGTTCTTTTCTCAGGTTGCTGGAAGCACAGCTCCAGGATCAGAGAAGAGAGCATGAGGAAGAGGTAGAGGCCCTGAAAAACCAGGTGGATGTGATGAAAGAGGAGATGGAGGAACAGCAGCAGGCTTTCCTGCAGACCCTGCAGCTGTCTCCGGAGGCCCAGGTGGAGTTTGGACTTCAGCAAGAAATTACACGTCTCACCAATGAAAATCTGGTAAGAGGCTGTAGTGAAAGCACAGCCTAAGGAAGAGGGGAAAAGAAAGAAATTGAGAGAAAGGAGATGGGAAAGGCGAAGGGGAGGGGAAGGCACTGGGATCTCTCCTACCCCTCGTAAACTCTGCAGCATCCTTCAGCATCTCCCACTGGTGCCTTTGGTAGCGTTGGTGCTTGGCCTTGAGCTGCTGTTCAGTGGCTGTATGGATCCTGTTGACTTCCTAGGTACTTTATTTTTTATTTCTGTTTTTTTATAAGCCTGCCTGCTTTGTGGCACTGCCTGCCAAACAAAATTGCTGAAGTTGCTGAGGACCGCTGTTCTCTTTCATTATGCACAATGACAACACAGTCCTTTCTTTTTACTTGCATTTATCGGGGGGGGGGGGGGGGCAGTTATCACTCTGAAAAGTAACCCTGACTGATCGTAAATTTTCCCTTTCTCGCCTCCTCTATCTAAGTGTGAGGTCTGGAGTGAGCATTGGCCCCTCTGCAGTTCAGGTGAGGGCTGCTTGCTGTGCCCATCAACTCTAGTATCTAAATAGCGTTGGAACTGTTTAAATACGATTATCGGCCAGGAGTAAAAATGCTTTGGGTGGAAGTAACATAGCTCCTCTTCTACCAGGATGCTCACACCATGCAGTAGTGGTGCATAGACCAGGCTGCCCAGCAACTCCAGCCTCAGACTCATCCCAAATGAGTTGTTCTTGGGCTTATTTTTATTTTCAATCCAATGCATCGTCTGTTTTTCAGGATCTCAAAGAATTACTAGAGAAGTTGGAAAAGAATGAAAAGAAGTTAAAGAAGCAGCTGAAGATTTACATGAAGAAGGTCCAAGATTTTGAAGGTGAGTTGGCTGTTGGTAGAGAATCGGGGTGGGGGAGCAGCACGCTGGTTTTGCTTCTTTGGCCAGCCCTGGAGAGCTGCAGGTTTTTCTCTGTTTCCTTCTATTAAAGTAAGACTTTGCTCGTTCTGGCACGCTGAACTAGTGCTGAGCTCATCGTTGGCGTGACCGCAGGGAGACAAAAGTCCACATGAAGTTCCAGGGTCATGCTTAGGAGCCTTTGAGCAAGTGCAGCTGCTCTGGTGTAGCTTTAGCTTGTTAATATGGTTGGACTTGGTAAACTTGGAAGAGTGTCCACGAAGGGCTGGAGGGCAAGTTCTTGCTGGAGGTGTCGGTCTGACGTGTGGTGTACCAGGGTCCAGAGGGTATTTAAGAAACCCATTTTGCTTTCCTTGCTGTCAGTTCTCTGACCCAAGCAGAGATATGGAGAGGACACCAGTGGCTAGCAGGCAGCTGCTCCGATCTGGCAATTTTTGGGGGGGGATTAAAAGCACTTAGGCTTAAAATATTTATGTGTATTCTGCTTGATCAGAAAACACCTCAAGTGGGGCATCTGTGTTGCATAGAAGCAGCTTCCCATTCTCTGGAGATGCTGTGATTAATCACATAACCTTCTTCTCATGAGCTCATTTTTGAAAACTAGGCATGAAGTGAAATTAGGCTGAATAACTGGAGGGTTTCCACGGCTAGCGCAGCTGGTCTCTGTCAGTGTCATCTGCATGCAGCAGGCTGCTCTTTACTGCAGCACTTGCAGGCTGGTCTCTCCTCTTTTATCAAACTTGTATGGAAGCACAGCGCTCAATGGTGTGCCACCATGGTTCTTCAGCTTTACAGCCAGCCAGAAGATGTGATGCTTAGGTATTTTCTTATTATGTGGCCATTTTCCCCCCTCCTCTGTGAAAATAATACAGTAAAAACATTCCCGTAGGGTTACTGCCTTCTAGCCTGTGGTACATTGGAAAATAAAAAATTACTTCATCTTTTCCTCTGTAGGTCCAAATTTTGCACTCTTTCTTTCATTCAGGGTGAGAACTACCGCTGAGCGGTAATTCAGCAGCTGGCTCTTTATATTTTTATAAATCTGTCAGAGGTGATGACATTATTGGAAGCTTGATATATAACTTTTGGACCTGATATCTGCTCTAAAGCCAGTGGAGGACATGACTAGTTCTTGGTCTCCAGGTACCACCCTTCATGCTCTTTTCTCTTCCCAGCACCCCAAGCCGTGGTACCGGCGGAGAGGAGGTGGCACGAGCGTAACATGCAGGTTGCTGTCCAGAGGAAGGAGAAAGATTTTCAGGGCATGTTGGAATATTATAAAGAAGATGAGCCCCTCCTCATACGAAACCTCATTACAGGTGAGGAACTTGCTCTGTTAGTGTGTGGCTGCTTCTCTTGCCTGGGAGATCTCGAGATAGGCAAATACATCTTCTCCAGTTGATCCCTCCTGGGGCAGTATGTTTATGGTGACAGCAGTTCTCATAGGTAAAGCAGCGCAGCACTAAGCAGATAGACCAGCGTAGATATAATCCTTAGGGACAGAGGAAAATGGAAAATGCAAAAAGGAGGCTGCTGGTTTTAGAGCAGGCAGTAACTTGAAGAGCTTGATACACTGTGGTAATAGATGGGGAGGGGGAATAGGAAGGGGTAAACCCCGGGGGTTTTGTGCGGCGATAGAACAAAGGTAGTTTGGTTTATGAGATAAGAACAGATAACGGGTAATAAACATGTGAGCTCTTTTACACTTGAAGGTCTGATCAGAATTGCTTCCAGCATCCCCTCGTTCAATGCTGTTAGAGCAAGTCCTGCTTCCCTGGCTAAGTGTTAGTATTTACCATCACTCTCTAACCATAGCAGAGTCTAGTGGGGATCTAAAAAGTGTTCAAAGAGCGGTGCTAGCCCATTGCTGTGGTCTTTGAAGTTCCCCTAATCAGACAGGCTCTTCCTTTAGAGGCTGCAAATTCCCCCAGCTACCATTAGGATTCAGTATCTTGAGGGACAGAGTGATTTAACTGACTCCTGAGTTCAGAGGGGGGTTTTATAGCCTGTGGGAAGTTTTCCTGAAAGCTTCAGGGAGCTTTTCTAAGGTTATTTGTGTGCTGCTTGGATAGGTTTTTACATGGTGAAGATGATCTAGTGCCACCTGTGCATCCCTAGAGAGTAGTGTCACAGTGTCACAAAGTTCAGTGCAGACTGTGCTGCCCTCCTGAGCCCTGGGACCGTGGCTCTTCTGCTTTGGCCGGCTCCAGCAGGTCCGTCTGTCTGGCAGCCAGACCTCTGGTTCTGTGTCGGCACTGCCAAGAGGAATGCAAGTTGCGGAGCTGAAATCTCATCTTCCCCAGGGCTGGGGGGAGAGAGGGGTTTGCCTGGGTACATTTCTAGGTGTGGTGTTCCCTGCTTCACCTGGCAGTTGGTGAATTTTAAGAGGATTTTTAATAAAAAAACACCAAAACTATCCATATAGATCTCAAGCCCCAGGCAGTGTCTGCTACTGTTCCCTGCCTTCCCGCCTACATCCTCTACATGTGCATCAGACACGCGGATTACATCAACGATGACCAGAAAGTGCACTCCTTGCTCACCTCCACCATCAACGGCATTAAGAAAGTGCTGAAGGTGGGTGTCTGTTTTCTTGTCTTGGGGTTGAGGTGTGGTAAGATGGCTATAATCACGTCAAAGTGCATGATACTCAGCTCTGATAGTGATTTTCAAACCCACTCACTCTTACAGCTTCTTTTTCAGAAGAACAAGGAGAATTATGGTCTTAACAATACAGTTGTTTGCATTTACAGATTAAAAAAAGAATGTTTGCAGGGAACAAATGGCTAATACTGTGCATGTGCAGAGGGAGAGCTTCCTGATCTACGTGGGGAAACTCAAAATCACTTTGTCTTGCTATGCCAGCATCCCTCACCGAAGCAGGGGGGTCTCACATGTTCTAATTCTGCTCCTCCAGAAACACAGCGATGATTTTCAGATGACGTCATTCTGGCTGGCGAATACATGTCGCCTCCTGCACTGTTTGAAGCAGTACAGCGGAGACGCGGTAAGAAACTCGTCGCTGATCTCGAGTATCCTGGCATTCCTCCGGAAAGGGTCTTCAGGTCTCCTGGGTCTGGTGGCTTCCCTGTGGCTACGATTTGGGGTCATCTCGGACTCTCCTCCTTTGTTTATTTGGATATAACACGAGGCAGCTCCTAGAATCATAGAATCATGGAATGGTCTGGGTGGGAAGGGACCTTTGAAGGCCGTCTAGTCCAACCCCCCTGCCATAAGCAGGGACATCTTCAACTGGATCAGGTTGCTCAGAGCCCCGTCCAACGTGGCCTGGAATGTTTCCAGGGATGGGGCATCGACCACCTCTCTGGGCAACCTCTGCCAGGGTTTCACCACCTTCAGTGTAAAAAATTTCTTCCTTATATCCAGTCTGAACTAGACCAGAGTTTCATGGGGCGTTGCACCCAGACAAGACATTTGCGAGCTGAAACCAGGACCCTTACAACACAACATGCAATAGAATTTTTTTAATTTCATAGGCAACCATGCACTCTGATTTGCCTGAGCAGGGGGTTTCCAGTTTTGGAGGCTGTTCCGCTTCCCCTGGTTTTAGTAGGTCCCACAGCTTTGCCTTAACCAAGGTTTTTAGGCAAAGGAGAGCTGTTCCAAATCTTGCAATTTTATTCTCAATGTTTCTACTGATTTCTTTTTTTCCCTGTTCTGTTCAACTAGTTCAAAATAACCATACTTTGAGAGAGCAAAAATGCATAATCATAACGTAAGATTTGGGAAGGAAATCCTCTCATTTCTTGCCACCTCAGTAATATTTCGTAAGTTGAAATAAGTTTTATTATAGCTGGTCCCTTCCAACGAAATCAGATCATCAGTCCTCTCAGTAGATTACACGCTGCCATCCTTATGGCCATATGTGCTGGGTATTAAAACTTTCAAAATGATGCCCTTTCTCATTTAGTCGTGATTCGTGTGAGACATATTGAGCAGTCAAGCTTTAAGAACAAATAAAAAAGTTTTCCTGGAAGCAAATTAACTGTTCAGGGCATTCACAAGGTAATGACTGGTGTGTAAAACCTCAGTGCTAGACTTCCAGGATTTCTATTAAAAAGGAAACTAATGTAGATAATACTTGTAGTTACGCTCCTGTTTGCCCTCTTCTGTCTGGATAACAGCATTACATTTAAAGAAAATCCTCCCCAGAAAACCAGCAGGATAAAGACAAAACAAAACAAAACAAAAAAACAACAAAAACCCCTGAAATTTCACCTTCTTTGCCGTGATTTACTGTGTTAAATGAACCAGCTGTTTGCAAATTCATCTGAGAAGCGTGCGTAAAAACAGAGGGGAAAAAAATCATTCTGAGCAGTTTCTGAAATCCTGTTATCTTTAGTTTGTCATCGAACCTGTTTTTAAGAAAACAGGTTTAGAAGAGAATCCTGAACTCCAGGCAAGCTTGCAGTGCAAAAAGCCCAATGCTTTTTCAGTAGGAAAAATGAGAAATTCTGAAGCCACCTCAAATTGTACGTTGTATGTTTGCATTTTGCTAGTCAGCAAACAGTAAGAAAAGTCGCATGGTTCTCATTTTGCCACCAAATGGAGAAGATCATATGAACAGGCGATTAAAGCGTTGGTGTTAATTACAAAATTAAGTTAGATCACAGATATTTCTGCCAGCAAAACTGGCGTTACTGTCTGAGCCCAGAACTCAGCGCTACAGCATCCATTTGGAGGATCAGAGATCTTTTGCCACTTCAGCAAGAGGCAGGGGATAAATTCAACAACTTGGAGAGATTTCTGAACTTCAGAGCAGTTTAAAATGTTGTAAAAAATGTAGTGTGTGGTTATTGTATCTTTTTTTCGTTTTCTAATATTTTAGTGTCACAATGTTTGATTTCCTGTAAATAATTGCAACTCGCAGGGATAAATAAAATAAGTTTCTTAGGGACTGAAATGTCATTTTCTAGTTCTCATACATATATATATGTATTGCAATTACTATAAATGTTGCTCCTTCCTAAAGCTAAAATGAAAAACTTATTAATGATGCTTTTCTTCTAAAAGCAGGCCGCTAGTAAGAATTTATGAACAAAGGGCTGAGTAAATCAAAGATTTACGAGTCTTGATCTTTTCTAGAATAGAGTTAAAATGTGCTTTAGTAACATATATAGATATATTGTACTCTAAAGTGGTTTTTTTTAAAAAAACAGTGATTTTACTGGCCTATAAATAGGTGGAATAATGAAACCAGGTGTTCTAATCTGCTCCTGTTCAGGGTTTCATGACACAAAACACGCCCAAGCAGAACGAGCACTGCCTGAAGAACTTTGACCTGACCGAGTACCGCCAGGTGCTGAGCCACCTCTCCATCCAGATCTACCAGCAGCTCATTAAGACAGCGGAGGGCGTACTCCAACCCATGATTGGTATGGTCACAGAACGTTAGCTTTTAGGAAGATTTTTTTTCTTTATTCTGTAATTATCTACTCCTGAGTGTTTTCCAGACCTTTGTACAGTGCTAGCATGACTTCTCCCCCAAGGAAAAGCCTGCGGTTGGCAGAGGGGCATAGGTTACAAAAAAAGCCTTGCTTTGGAGCAGGTCCTCGTGTTAGCAGTGACCTGGAGTTAGGGAGGCAGACCTGGAGGAGTTTTTCTTTTCCCTCATGACAGAAACTAGTAGAGATCAGGTTTTTTTTCCCCCGTGATAGAAGATACGTCCTTCCTTTCCACTGGGGAGGTAGTGACAGAAGTGGTGCCAGCAGGTCCGTAGGAACAGCATTCCCCTCCAGCTCAGGTGCATGATTAAGTTTGTTATGGGTGGAAATGCGCGTTACGAGAAAGGAGGGAATTGGGAAGAGAAAGAAGAGACGAATACAGACCTTGTTTTGCAAGAGTGAGTTGGTATGAGAAGAGTTACCTCCTCAGCTAAATCTGTCGTCCTCCTTGCTCAGCTAATTAAGGGGCTCTTCTCAGTGCTTTATATTTTCTAGCTGCTGGTATTTTCCTTGAGCTCACAGCCTGGACTTTTCTGTATCCAGGACTCTTTCCCTTTGCCCTCGAACCGTCATTGCACAAATTCTGGCTGTATCCGACCAGCATCACCTCCTACCATTGCTGCATGTGCCTCCTGCTCCTTGCAGAAAGTTGTCCTGTTCCTCTGTCCATTAGTCAGGCTGTAAGAATTTCATTGCTTTTAATCTGTCTTCATTTCTCCCAATCCTTTGTGCCAATTAATCACTGTAACTGCAGAATTTAAGACTCTGTGGTGGGTATAGAAGGAGAGTTGATTACAGGACAAACAGAGGTGTTACCAGTTCTGCAGCATGGTGAGTGATTTCTCTGTAGTAATGCCAAGTGGAAAAAAAGAAGTGTGATCTGACAGATATTCTGTATGCTTCAGCTACTTAATATTGTTGCAATAAACTAGAAATTCATGGATCTGTCGTCCTTTCAGGCTCCTCAGCGTCCATTGTGTTGCCTCTACTTTGACACTGCTGCATGTTTATGACTGCCCATGAAGGAAGGTTTCTTACCTCCAGTGACTAACAGGTGGATGCAGGCTTTTTTAGCTCTTTTTTTCCCCCCTTTTTCAGTGTCTGCGGTGCTGGAAAATGAGAGTATCCAGGGGCTTTCTGGTGTCAAACCGATGGGCTACAGGAATCGCTCCTCCAGCATGGCAGATGGTGACAGCTCCTACAGCTTGGATGCGATCATTCGCCAGCTGAACACGTTCCACAGCATCATGTGTGACCAGGGCCTGGACCCAGAGATCATCCAGCAGGTCTTCAAGCAGCTCTTCTACATGATCAACGCGGTCGCCCTCAACAACCTCCTGCTGAGGAAGGATGTCTGCTCCTGGAGCACGGGCATGCAGCTCAGGTGGGACTCGGGCCTGGGACGGGGTTCCACCTGCTTTAAGGAAATTTTCTTAATTTTATAAGGTGGTGGAAAATAGGAAAATAAAATGCAATGGTGTAAGTAAGGGGAGCAACTGGATTCAGCAGGAGACCGGTGCCGTGGCAGTTAAATCTAGCCCCCTTTGTGTAATGCCTGTGCAATGCAGTTTGCTGTGCCGCTTGTGAATTAAGTGCATGTCACAGTAATTAGCTCTGGGATGGGCTTCTCCCAGTCTTGCCTCACCACATCTGAGTGGGAAAGCTGCACAGCCTGAAGACTACACCAGGTGATGGAGAATGGATTGCCCATTGGGATGGAGAAGTCTCCATGGTTCCTTCCCGCTGCTGCGTCCGCTGGTTTTAACGCAACAAGTGTTGCGGTGTCGAGGGCTCCGATTCTGCGAACAGATCTCCAAGGAAAACCCCTGTTGCTGTGTGCGGTGCCTCTGGCCTCTCGTGGGCTGCAGGCAAGCGGCAGCACGGGCGTGTGCCGGGCTGGGGGCAGGGGCCCGGGTGCCTCATCGCTGTCGTGGAGATCCTTGTAATAAGGATTGAAAGGTGAAAGGACAGCTGCTGCAAACTTGCCAGAAAGGGGGCACGAATATTTGTCAGCCCTGGCGTCATTCTATCAACTTACTTCTCGGTGTAGATGATTAAACCTTCCTTTTGCTACCCTCTCCCCTTCCCACGGTGGATCTTTTGCACATTCCCCTTGAGTCTGGGAGAGGGCACAGGCAAAGGCACTTTTTTGTGTAGATCTTTTCAAAGGTGCTTGGGTACCTGTGGGATTTTGTTAGCATTTAAAAGCTTGTCAAAAGCTTAATTGTAACTGACTTTTGAAACCTGAACGTAGCTGAATGCTGTAGAAAAGCACATCCCTAGTGCTGTTCAGCTGTCAAATGGCTCATCTGTTTCTGAGGTATACAGAGTATACATTTTGCTTTGAATTGTGGAGTATTAAGCTTTGTTCTGGTTGTCTCTTGCCGTGCGTATCAGAAATAGGCATCAAGAAAGCCACGTATGCTAGCACTGCAACATACCTTGAGTCTCACAGAGGATTTCAGAGATGCTACATCATGTCTTGGCTTTTGGCTCACGTCTTGCCTCGGTCTCTTACCCAGGTTTAACATAAGCCAGCTGGAGGAGTGGCTGCGTGGGAAGAATCTGCAGCAGAGCGGAGCGGCCCAAACTTTGGAGCCCTTGATTCAGGCAGCACAGCTTCTGCAGCTGAAAAAGAAAACCTCGGAAGATGCTGAGGCCATCTGCTCCTTGTGCACATCGCTCACGACCCAGCAGGTAGGGAGCAGGGCACAGATTTACACCAGAGGGTTTTTTATATATATGTATTTTTTTTTTTATTTTTTTTTTTTTACTGCCCAGGCTTGGCGTGCCATTCCAACCATGGGGACAACTTGTCCTTTTCAGGACTGACACTTGGTGTTGACCCTTGTCAGAGGTGGTTGTCGCGGCAGCTCCTCTCTTACAGTGCTGCTGACAGGGCTCGAGCTCCAGCAGAAATGTTCAAAGATGAAACCCAGCCCTGAGGAGTTCATGGAATAAATCAGACACTTGGGGATTTTAAACCCACCTGTTGTCTTTTGCCAGGGTCTAACCTGGCTACGTCTGCCCGGTAATGACTCATGTTTGGGGCAGGAGGTTGAGAATTGCCCACTTACTGTCTAGATCCAACCTTCAACTTTGTGACTCACCTCCTGAAGGATACAAACTCACGTTCCTTGCTGCTGGATTGCCTGGCCTTTATTTGATAATGTCGTAGGAAGGGAGAAGGGAGAGGTATGAGCTGATCTCTGGTGGTTCTTGGAGATCCTGTCTCCTGTGTCTCCATCTCCCCATCTTGAACGTGGGTTCTTGAGAAAAGCTGAGGGGTGCCAGGGGAGAAGCAGGAGTGAGGGAGCATCAGGAGAAGCGTTGTGGAGGTGACATCAGAAGTACTGGGAGGTGGCCACCTATTCTGAACCTTCCCACGTCACCATGTGCCAGCCGGCTGAAGTCCCTGTATAACTGTTCACTTCTACTCCCAATTTACAAACGTTGCCGTAAGAAGTGACTTGCAGAGGTCCACAGATGCTTACCAGGCAAAGGAACACCAGGATGATACCTGAGCTACTTCTGCTTCTCAGTGGTGTCGTGGGAGACTTGTTACGGCCACATCAGGACAGAACATTAGTGGTGCTTTGCATTCTGGCAGAGTTTGGCTTCTGATGACTGTCTGTCATCCTATTTTGTTTTCAACAGATTGTAAAGATACTTAATCTCTACACTCCTGTGAATGAGTTTGAAGAACGTGTGACAGTTGCTTTCATCCGAGACGTACAGGTAAAGGAAAGGGCTGTAAAGTGGAGGGGGTAGTAACGATTTAATACAGATGTCGTCAGCACAGACTCGGGCATTTTGTAACAGGCGTGCTGCTGCACGTTGCCCTGAATTTAGTGCTCTGTGTGTGCAGACGCTCCCTTGCAACATACAGCTGCAGGGATAACCAGGCTGTTAATTACACAGAGCAGTAAGCAGCACGACTCAGAAGTAAGGCTGTAGGAGTCAGCGAAGGATCGGTGAAATGGAGTTACTTCTGAGATACAAGGCAGAAATTGGCAGCTAAAGGAAGCATAAATAAATGAAAGGCAAACATCTCTTGATGCTCGCAAGGAGAGGCAGGAAATGAAGATAGAAATGTGCTTAACTACTTTTAGAACACATCTCCATCGCTGAGCGGCTGAATGAAAAGCGATCCGCTGGTATCACGCGGTGCTGCTTTTGCTGTGCAAGGGGGTCATGTTGTTTCCAAGTCTTGTGTCTTGCCTTGTGGTCATGTAGAAAACGTATCCAGGTTCTTTGGAGCACTGCTTCCTGTAGTCGGTGTAGAAGCTCCTGTAAATATTTGCTCAGAGGAAGGCTGCTGCGATAGAGAACGAAACAGTTCTGGGTTTTGCAATATCTCTAAAATTGTGTACATTCTCAAATCTTTAACGTTAAGCGTGACAAATGCAAAGAAAAGGCCTTAACTGATACTAAATTTGTTCTTCCACACCTCACAGACGCACTTGCAAGAGCGAAATGACCCTCCGCAGCTGCTGTTAGACTTCAAGCACATGTTCCCAGTTTTGTTTCCGTTCAACCCATCCTCCATAACCATGGACTCGATTCACATCCCTGCTTCTCTCAACTTGGAGTTTCTCAATAAAGTCTGAAGAAAGTATGATTAAGCCCACCTCTGCTACCCAGAGACCTGCAGCAAAGAAAGAAAAATCACAAAAGCAATTTAAGGACCTCTTTAAACACGAACCAAACAGGTTTATGGAAGAGCCAGTGCAGTGTAATAAAGGGATGCCAAACTTGTATAGTAAAAAAGGGACTGATCTGAATGTGATTTTTTTTTTTGGTAATTTGCAGCTCAGAATAAGGATACTTGAAGTGTAGATTTACTTTTTACCGCTTGATTTTATGTTGACAGAGCTCAAAGCCCATAATCATCTCCAAAAGCCACTAACGAAAACAGAATGGTGACTGGATGACAGCTTACTTTGATCTTCATAGGTGTCTATGAAGAAATGGCAGTTAAAACCAAAATCTGAGACACTTACGCTGCTTGAAGACATGTGTTTTGTGTAATAGCCAGGTGGGTTTGTACATATTAATAACAGGACGTGCAATTCTGCCTCTTGCGTCACGACGGCGAGTTGAGAAAGGGAATTGCAGAAGGTGCAGGTACATACTTATCACGTCGGGTGGGGTAAAGGGCTTGGACGCTGCTGATTTTGGCTGACGTGGAATTTGTCACAGAGTCTGTGTTTGAGAAATGCTGTTGCTCCTCCTAACTACATCCAGTGCATCTGCTGCATTGCGAATTCAGATAAATTGGCAGTTTGGCTTTTCTTCCATTATCGAATTTACATTAGTGACTTGCAAAGGTTTTGTCCTAGGGAAATAATCTCGAGACAAGGGATTGCCTTAGGCCTCCTGCTTCTAGTGTAGGTGAGCGTCATCCCGATCCCTGCTGTTGGCTTTCCCTGTGCTTTTAGAAGTCAAAAACTTGTATCCAGTGGCTGTCAAGCTTCTTGGACCTCTGACGTGGCCTGTGTCGGGATCTCACGCATAGGTGGGACACGCTTAGGCAGCCCAGTTTAATATTTGGTTCTCTGGTCCTACTGATGTTCGGTGGGGTAGTCCTAGCCATAGCAGTCAGTGGAAGAATTCTAACCAGTTCAATAGCCATCTGCAATTTTAGCAGTCGTGCAAATACAGGGCTTTGGTAAATAAAGAATACTAAAAAAAAAAAAAAAAAAAAAAAGGTTTAAAACAGAAGGGAATGGATAAGCAATGAAAACACAAAAATGTCAGATAGTGTGTTAGTAACATAAGCCATTTCTTTGAAGAGTGAACACAAACTCTTTGTCTACAACAACCTTAAACAAATAACTGCAATCAATTCAAATTCTGCTAGTTTTTGGTGTTTTTTTTTACTGAACTCATAAATTCAAACAAACCAACCCTCTGACCTCAGGAGGCAGGCGTGGAAAGGGGCCAGCTGTTCACAAAAGCAGTCGCTGACTTTTCTCAGCGCTTACCACGACACGTTTCTCCTTGCTGAGAGAGAGAAAAGGGGGGTGTCCCGATGGTGCGTGACGATCCTGATGGCGATCAGTCCGCAGACTGTTCCGAGGGGCGATGCTTCTGCCGCAGCTCTACGTGCCAAAACGCGGCCAGGGCGTTTGGCAGCGGCGAAAGCCCCGCTTACCCCGGCACCGTGAGCCTTTTGCCCTTTCCGCTTCCGTAACGGTCTTGTCTGAGCAGACCTTCACTCACCTGCGTTTGCAGTTCCTGAAGTCTCAGCAATTCCACGATGATTAAGAGCTTTCGGGGGGGAAAAAAACCTCGCTGCAGCTGACTGCTTTGAGTTGGTGTAAATCCGATGCGAACAGCAACGTTACGGCCAGGTAAGCTGCCTGCTCAGGGGATTAACTGGAACGTGAAGCCTCTCAGAGAAACACTACATCCAGCCATGCTGGAGTCACCTTTTTAGGTAAGGAGTGTGTTTTGGTTTGACCATCGTGTATATAATCTATGTATATACAAACTGTAATAGGCCTGTATGTACTATATATGTATATTACTATCCAAAAAGCACATTTTTAAAGAAAAAGTGGAGTGCTGTGAAGAATGACATTGGTCTGTGTCGGTGGGTGAATACCTGGTCTCAGATGGGTGGTGGTTTAGTGCGGCTGGCGCCAGGGAAGGACAGGCTTACGGCCATTCCCTAGGGAGGAGTTTAGCTTTTCCCCTATCCATCACCCAGCTAATTCCAGAAGAAAATTGGTTGCTTGTATGGTACCAGCACTACCTCCAAACGACAGTCCTTGAGCACTTGCATCTGCTGCGTTTACTCAGTAGTGCCTTCATCTCCCCTTCAGGTACCACAAGGAGAACGCCACCGTTTTGCTGCCTGTGCCCAGCAAGCCCACGCTCTGCTGTCACATCTACAATATTCTTATTTATTTGTACCTGCCTCTTCTCACGTTTTGCAAATGAACGTTTTTGCAGTGCTCTGAATTTAATTTTTTTTAATTGTATCTTTATCCCTTTTTCCCACACCACAGTAGTTGTCATGGTTTAAAAATGAAAAAATAAAGCAGAATTTGGTCTTTCTGTAAGGCGTTTTGAACATAGAGCTGTTTCTGAGAGCTGATCTTAGGCCAGCGGTTTCCTCTCGGGCTCTTTGGGTCTCTACCTCTCTCTGATGTAAATTATTGAGAGTACAACTCCCAACAAACTGGGTGAACTAATGCTTAGCATTTAGACTAAATGACAGGTTGCCGCAGAACCCTCTTCCGCAACGATTTTGTTGCTGATCAGAATTACAAAATGGGGATAATGGTCTTTCGCTGGCATTTTCAGGATCATAATTTATACGTACAACAAAGAGGCTTTCTTAAAAACTCCTGGTACGTGTAGATGGGACCTGGGATTTGATGTCTTGATCCGTGATGATGTAGTTTATCCATTAACATCCATCTCGAGGAGGACTCGGTATGACGTATCTTTAATATATGTTATTTTTTCTGTTAGCAGTTTTAAAACTTTGTTTTTAAATGTTAATTTTGTTCAATTGCTATGTTCAAGCATGCCTGCCTTTCCTCAGATTGGCACTTCTTTATTTAGAGAGCAAATCTAACACAAAGCATGGCTTTGAGAAAGTTGGCTGTTGTCCAGTTCTGTCTTTATTTTTAAATATTGATTATGAAGTTGAGCATTTTCCCACTGTGTGCCTTTAGCTGTTACTAAGGTAACTGACTTCTCAACCGCCGTTTCTCCGAAACGAGTGTTACAATGTGGGAATATTTTTATTGTTCTGTCGTTAAAAAAAAAGTTTTCTGTGGATTTTAAGTCTGCTTTTAAATTCTGACTCTGAGGAGCTCTGCAAAACCACTTTGAAGTTCCTAGGATAGACGCAATATTGACCCATACTGAGTTACTGAGTTTTGCATGTACAGTGTATCTTAGAAAAGCACTATTGGGAATTGAAACCAAACAAATAATAAGAAAAAATAATAAAAAATAATAAGAAAAAAGAACACCCCCCCCAACCCAAATCACACAAACCACCGCCACCACGCAAGCACCGCTTCAAAAGCCAGTCTGACCTACGAAAAGCATCCCGAGTGATGCACACGCTTCATTTCCAGCAACACCTCGCTTCGCTTTATTGGTTTTCTTCTTTTATTGGCACTTTATAGGTGAGGTTGCTTATCTTTCAGCTGCTAAAGCTGTTGTAGTTGCCTGGAGAAAAGAGCGGTAGACCTCAAGGCTGAATTTATGCACCATAAACATTTTTTTTGCTCATGCAGCTTCTTCCGCTGTAGCTTCAAGGACTTCTTTGAGTGAAACGCTAACAAAATGTGGGCGTTGCGGCGTTTGCGCACCCATAGTGGCTGCCGTTGCTGATACTGCAGCTTTGAAACCCCGAAATCACAGCGCTCCCTGAAGTCCTGCGAGATACGTGTGACAGATGCACAAGAAACAGGTTGTTTCTCTCGATTTTTCAGCATTAAATGAACCAAGCTGTGCAAACTTACTCTTTCAGGCCAGATTTAACTGAAAAATTGGCATTTTGCCATTGCATATATAAATATAAACTAATTAAAATGAATTTGCATGGACTGCCATGAGCCTTTTTCTTCCAACTTCATTGATCCACATATATTACAGTCATAAATTGATTTATTTCCCCCCCAAAAATGAAGTTCTAGGAATGCAGATGAAAGTAAAAGAATCCAGAGAAGATATTCCCCAATGAATATACCATTTATTTCAAAATGTAAATGCCAGTGGACAGAAACTTTCAAATTAAGTTGAAATTAGACGAAAAATTCTAAAAAAAAATGTGCTGCTCCAGTGTGATGTCTATTTTTTGTTTGTTTGGGGGTTTTTGGGGGGTTGTGAAGCCTCCTTACCTCACCAAGCAGAAGGCAGAGCTGCTCTCAAAGAAGCTGGGTGATACAGAAGAGTGAACACTATAGATGAAATACTACTGCTTATAAAATATTTTTCCGTTTTGAACAAATCTGTAAACTACGCCTTTGTTTATAGGAAAATGCTTGTAACAGTCACTGTAATATTCAGCTGTGGATAAAAAGAAATTTGTGAAATAAACACTTTTGAAGAAATGGTGACTTCTGGTCAAAAATGGGGACGTAAAAGATCCACCTTTCAATATTTACTTCTACTTGCTGGAAATGTTTCTATTTTAGAATTAGGAAGTACTTTACAAATACCACCAGTCTGAAAGCTTTTTCCCTAGGACTTTGAAAGGTTTGGAACTTACAACTTCATTTCAGAGGTGCTTAAATATTGTGAGCGAATTGGAAACCAATTGAGCGTGGAATCTTAGGGCCTTGAAGGCCGTTGCAAACGGATGGAGAAGAGGGGCTGCAGTGCCAGCCCTCGTGTGTGTGCTTACACGAGAGATGGGTCAATGGCAGCGAGAGAAAACACAGTAAAACCCTCTGCTTTTTTTAAAGGTGCACTCACTCGTCTCTAGAGTTGTGAAATTATTGGAGTTAGGTAGGGGAAGCAGTTGAAAGATCTTTTTTTGATTAGAAGTGGGATTGTTCACAGGAAGAACCAAACTTGCAAAACTCCAGTTGCGTCAGTGCTGATGGCCGTGCTGATCCCCCCTCTCCCGCGCGGCGTGGGGCCACTGGAGGCTTCCCAGGGGGAAGGGGGGCTTGGAACCAGGCGCTCTACAAAGCCCCTTCTGACCCAAACCATCCTGATGTGCGGAAACAAACTCCACAACTCGGGGAGAGTTATAAAGCAGGTACGTTTCTTATGGCACCGGGTGCGAGGGGGATCGCTCCTCCTAACTTGCGCACCAAGTCATAAAGCCTGCGCCTACTTATTACAAAATTTATCTGAGTAGGCGGGATTATTATAATTATTTCTGAGGATTCATTATCATACTCTGTCCCTCTTTAGTGCCTGCACAGTGTCGTCTGTGAGGGTCTTCTGGATGAAGGCTCGTCGTCCTCCTCGCAAAGGCTCGTAGTCTTCCTCGCTGGATGCTTTTTACCTTTGGCTCAAAATTTCTGTTCTGTGGCCGAGCCCCAAACCGCAGAACCAGTTTCAGCTGGAGGGATGCTTCTTAGAGACAACCAATTTCTGGTTATCAGTCCTTCTCTGTCCCTGTTTCCCTACCTCTATCTTGTAGCAGTCTCTGTGATTTACGTCTGAGCTCCCTGAAGTCCTTGTCAGCAAACCCTCTGGCAGTGGTTAATCATCGAATGGTTTGGGTTGGAAGGGACCTTGAACATCATCAGGTTCCAACCCCCCTGCCATCAGCAGGGACATCTTAACCCTTGCCTCGACACGGTGGCAAAGCTGTATCACAAAATAAAGCTAAAACTATAGCAAAACAACGAACTAAATGCCCACTAACCACCTCAATCCTAGAGAAGGGTTTTTCACCCACCAGCCCCTTTGTGAGCGGGGTTGTTGCGGCCGCCCTACGCGGAGGCCGCAGGGGACGGGGAGAAGACCAGGGCCCGAGTCCTGCTCTGCCCCATCCCAGCCCAAAAGGCTGCAGCTTGGAAATCGGGGCGGGGCTGGGCCCGCGAACCCCCATTACCACCCGCGGGGAGGCGGCTTCGCGGAGCTGCCCCCGGGGCCGGCCCTGCCCGCCGCCCCGGGCCCTGAGGCACCCTCCCCCTTACCAGCTCCCTCAGCGGCCCCGCGGAACCCGGCGTGCGGGGCGGCGGCTCCTCACGCAGCGCGGCCCTTCCTCCGGGGCCCGCCCGCGCCGCGCCCGCCGTTGCCAGGGTAACGCCCGCCCGCCATTTCCCCCCGCCGCCGATTCGCCAAAGCGCGGCACCGCCCTTGCCAAGCTCGGGATAAGGAGGGGGAAAATTTAAACGAAATCGAAGCGAAAGAAAAAGGTTAAATTTTAAAAGGGATTAAAAAGAGCAGCCTGCGCCTTCCTCCCCGACTCAGCCCCCGGCGTAGCGAATGTGCGGCGCGCCGGGCGCAGCGGCGCGGAGCTGAGCGGCGCGGAGGGGCCATGGCGCTGCTGCGGGGTGAGGCTGCCGGCAGCCCCGGGGCGGGGGATGGCGGGGCCCTGGCTCTCCGCTTTGCCCCGAGGGGGAGCGGGACCCCGGGCTGGCGCCGTGAGGGCGGGCGGGGAGGCCGGGTCTGAGGCGCGGGCGGGCGGCGGCGGGAGCGGGCCTGACCGCGGCGGGCGGCCCTGTTGGAGGGGCTCGCCAGCCTCCTTGTCCCTGAGGAAAATGCAGAGCGGAGCCGCCTGAGGGACCGTCCGCGGCCCCGCAGGGGGGCGTGGGGGCATTTTCCTCCACGTCTGAGAGAGGAACGGCTGGGAACGGGCGCGACCTCTCGATGGGCACCACACGGAGACCCCTGAGGAGGCGTCTTCGTGTGTGGGGGCACAGAGTATCTACGCCTTTGGCTTTCTGCAGTCGTTGTGGTAGGAGCAAACCTGTAGCAGAGGGTGCGTATGTGCGTCCGGTGACGGGCCGGGTCTGCGTGCGGTGAGTAGAAGCGAGGCGTGAGGCGGCCATGGCCGAAAGCTGCTTTTCCTGCACCCAGCCCCGGCTGGTGTTGGCAGTGACGGTGCGGGGTAACTTCTGTTTGCAGGCGCCAACAGTTCCTAAAAGTCTTGGCGTAAAGAACCTCTGCGTGGTTTAAAGTTTGTGCCTCTTAAAAACGAGATAAAGATGCCCTTTAGCAGCCGGTCTTCTTTAAAACCAAAATGGCAATGGGGCTTTCTGCCTCTTCGACAGTGCCCTGTTACCCGGCAGAGCGTACCTAAGTAGTAACGTGCGTGTGAGTCGCGGTCGGCGGTTTCAGCGCGGGAAGCCGGTCCGGTCAGCGTGGCGGTCATTGGATATCGCTCCGCTGAACCGGATAATGCAGAGAGCAGCTTTGCCCGTGCTTGTTGGATGTTGGCTTTCGGTGCCTGTGTCGGGATCTTCTCTCATCTCTTGCCCCATGGTGTTTTTCATACACTGTTCTTGCTCCCGGATTGTTTTATTTTGAGGTTAATGATTGTTTTTTAGGCCTTCATGATGGGATCTGATGAAGAACTGTTTTCTTACCAAGTGCACTTGAGAAGTGTTGGAGACTTGGAGAATCTGTTTCAGATCTACAATAGCAGATCCCCATCTGAAAACAAAAATGGATTAAAAGAGGTCTTGAATTGAGTGTTTGATGAGGATTCAGAATGATTTTGCCTTTCTAGCCCCAGAATTCTCTCTATCCGTGTGCGTTTGGTAGTGTTCTTCTCTCATCCAGTGGTTATCACCTTGGAAAACTGCGGAGACTCTGGAAGTCTTGTCATGGTGGTGCAGAACATTAATGGGGACTTGGGAAGAGCTGACAAAGGCCACAGAGCCCTTTCTCAGGACTTCACCCGCCCCTTGTTGCCCCTCTTGAGTTTCTGCGGATGGAATAGGGTTTGTAGATGTCTCTCCAATCAAGCAAAATTAGGCAGGCTCTGGAGCAGTCCACCCTTAGGGGAATGGCTCTGTGGTCACTTTAATTCGGCGTAACCCAAGACGGGTTGCGCTGCTGCTACTGCTTCCCTTGCTGTTACAGTGCAGCCTTCGCTCTTAGTCTGGAATTGCTGTTTTAGGGAGCAGCCCGAAGCTGAACGTGGGCCCGGAACTGTTCCAAATGAGAATCAGCCCCTCACTTTCTGCTGGGTTAATCTTCAGCTGCCCTTGGTTACGTGATCTGCTCCGGTTTACACTTTGGCCCCACGGCGCTGCTGGGACGCGGTGGGCAGCAGCAAGCAGCCCCGGTGACACAGAGGGAGAGAGTGGTGTTGTGAAAGGAAGGCTTCAGGGCAAAGTTCCGTCCTTGTCCCCCGACAGTTTGTTTGGAAGGCAACCCGGTGTATGTGATTCAGCAAATAACGTGGGTAACCAACAACCTGGCCAAAAGGCAGGAGAAGAAGTTTTTTTAGTGTGGTCTATTTTTGTACAAGCATTGTTGCCATTTAATAATTTAAATTTAATGAAGACTGAGACTTGACATTCAATGAATTATTGTCAATACAGTGCATTTTGGATAGTTAAATGAAAGCAGCTGGTGTAAATTTCAATCTCTCACCTGACTATTTAGAGAGTCCAGGGACTGATTCTGCAGTGACTGCATTGAGCACACCCATTTTCCATGAACAGAAATGGGTGAAAGCATCCTCACTTTAGTTAAAAAAAACTTGTAGGGGTTCACACCTTGTGTCTGTTAATAGTTTTCAGCTTTTTTTGTAAAAAATATGTAGAGCCAGAGTAAAAAATGTTCAGTCAATGGGTGTAGAGTTGTTTTGGATTAAGTTGTATTACTTGCTGCTATGGATGGAATGATGATGAAGTGAGGAGTGAAAAACAATGATGGATGTAGCATGTACACTGTGTGTGTGTACAAGGGGCCAGTTCCGAGCCTGGGGACAGGGCTGTTTGGATGTGTCATGGTTAGCAGCTATTTCTTCCTTTTGAGGAAATGAATTCTGCTTCTCGCAGTTTTTGAGTAGTTACCGTGTCAGGGCTCCATTTTCAGGGAGCGGCAGTAGTGTGCTTGGCAAAGGCTTCTTTTGAAGGTCTTCTGGGTAGCCCAGAGGGAAGCCCATGGGCAGCATGAGGCTGTGAGGGTGTTACTCCGTTTTGCGATCTTGGTGGCTTGGAAAGCCGTGTTGGTTTTAGCTTTCATCCCTGTCCTTGTGGCTGTGATTCCTGCTTGGTCTGTTTCAGGGTATTTCCCAGATGAGGATCTGAGTATACTCGTTGCCTGTTTCAGGTCACAGCATTGGGTTCAGGTCCTGCTCAGCAGAGCCAGCTCGACCTTCACCGGTTTAGAAAGTCCTTTTCTGTATATGGCGTAGTCTGGGATCCACACAGGTGAGAGGCAGAGCAGCACCCTCCCTCTGACAACCCAGCCAGACAGGATGGGTCGCACAGGCTCTGACAGAGGGCCCGAAAACGGCGTTTGTGAGCAGCTTAATGAACAGGCATTTTCTTTTGCCTTCCTTCTATCTGTGTCACAGAATGGTCAGGGTTGGAAGGGACCTCTGTGGGTCACCCAGTCCAACCCCCTGCCCAAGCAGGGTCACCCAGAGCAGGCTGCACAGCACCGCGTCCAGGCGGGGCTGGAATATCTCCAGAGAAGGAGACTCCACAGCCTCCCCGGGCAGCCTGGTCCAGGGCTCCGTCACCCTCAGAGGAGAGAAGTTCTTCCTCGTGTTCAGCTGGAACTTCCTGTGCCTCAGTTTGTGCCCGTTGCCCCTTGTCCTGTCGCTGGGCACCACTGGAAAGAGTCTGGCCCCGTCCTCCTGACACCCACCCTGCAGATATTTGTAGGCATTTCTAAGGTCCCCTCTCAGCCTTCTCTTCTCCAGGCTGAACAAGCCCAGCTCCCTCAGCCTCTCCACGTAGGAGAGATGCTCCAGTCCCCTCATCATCCTCGTAGCGCCTCCGCTGGACTCTCTCCAGTAGCTCTTCATTTTTCTTGAACTGGGGAGCCCAGAACTGGACCCAGCACTGTAGATGGGGCCTCACTAGGGCAGAGTAGAGGGGAAGGAGAACCTCCCTCGACCTGCTGGCCACACTCCTCTTGATGCACCCCAGGATCCCATTGGCCTTCTTGGCAGCCAGAGCACACTGCTGGCTCATGGTCACCCTGTCGTCCCCCAGCACTCCCAGTCCCTCTCCACAGAGCTGCTCTCCAGCAGGTCAGCCCCAGCCTGTACTGGTGCCTGGGGTTGTTCTTCCCCAGGTGCAGGACCCTGCCCTTGCCCTCGTTGAACCTCATCAGGTTCCTCTCTGCCCAACTCTCCAGCCTGTCCAGGTCTCACTGAATGGCAGCACAGCCTGCCAGTGTATATATCCTTTCAGTGTTACTTTAAATAGCTGTGGGTGCCTCGTGGCAGCTGTAGGGAAGGAGTGAGAGCTCTGGTGTTCAACTGGGGGAAAGTTCACGGGCTGCCTCCTGCTTGCTTCTGCGCGCTGAAGCGGAGAGCCGCTGTGCCAGGCCGGCAGCAGATGGTCGGTTTGGTTCCGAGGCAGCTTCGCCCCAGTTGAAAGGCGTGTAGACTGCTGCTGGCCCAGGCGTTGGTACGCACGCGCGTTGGCACACGTGCTCCTGTCTGTTGAAAAATTGAATTTTCTTCTCAGAACCTGGAAGACTGATGCTGGTGCGGTTTAGATGACCTGTAGAATTCTGGAAGTACCAAGAATTTTTTGATTAGGGGATGTTTTTCCTCTTAAGTGAAAGGGATCCAAGTTCAAATGCATACTAAAATGTTTTTTGTTTTGCTTTTTTTTTTAATTCTTTGTGAAAACCGTTTCAGAGTAGAAGCCAAAAATCTGCTGATTTTGCTAGGATGAGGGAGTGCCCTCTCTCTGTTTTTTGAAAGAGCTGGTCCTGATCTGACAGTTTCCCAGAGGTCTACTATGAAATTTAATTCCATAGGCGTTGCTTTCATGCTTTTGGTACCCTGGCACTGGTGTCTGATGTGGTGTGGGCAGCCTCCGTTGTCCGCCTGGTGTCCAAACTACCTGGTTGTTTTATTTTCAAACCTGTTTGTGGATAAGAGGTATTTCTGGAATCTCCCCAGCTTTTCTTTCTGATCGTTCATTCTGCATACCTTCCTTGTCTGAAGCATTGCTGTACCTTGTTTCTCTTGCACTGCGTGGCTTCACGTTTTCTATCTTTATTTACAAAGTCTCTTGGGGATTTAGGATGTCACCCAGGTGGGGCCGACTCAGTGATTTTCCCTCAGATTCTGCACATCTGGATAATTCTCGCTTCCGTTGCAGGTGTATTCATTGTTGCAGCGAAGCGAACCCCTTTCGGGGCCTACGGAGGTTTGCTGAAGGACTTCTCGGCCATCGATCTGACAGAACACGCTGCTCGAGCTGCGTTGGCTGCTGGCAAGGTCTCTCCGGAGATCGTCGACAGTGTCGTGGTCGGCAATGTCATGCAGGTTGGTGGGACGGAAGAGTTGCTGGTCATGGAGTGTTTCGGTCGTCTCCTTTGGTCCTGTAGTTAGTTACCTCTGCTTTGCAGCCAAGAATAATGCTTAGGTATATATAATAATAATAAATACATATATAATATTTATTATATATATATATAAATATAATAAATATATAATATATATAAAATAAAGGGGTGAGTAGCCTTTGTAGTGTAGCGTTTCCTGTTCATGTTTAAGGGACGTACCCTGCATGATTTGTGATGTTACTGGGAGCAAGGCTTAACTTTGTTTTTTTTAGTACTAAAGATAGTTTAAACTAGGACGAGCTGATCTTCTGATAAATGTGGATTCATTAAATGGCTAGTTGCCAATCCCTGTTTTTTTTTCCTATTTTAATGACTTGAGCTGCGTAGCTTGATGATCAGTGAGTTTTCACTGGATTGGATAAATCCCTTTCCGGGGACTGTAGCTGGTTTGAGTCCATTTCCCCTGAGTTTTCAATAGAATTTTGAGTGAATACAGGTTTATTTGGAGCTGGAAGGATCCATGCCTTGACTGGCAGAGGCATTGGGACAGTCATATTTTTTCTGAAGAGCTTGTGAGGTAGATGCTACGGTGTGCAGGGTTCCAGCATGGCAAAACTGCAGTTATCCACGTTTCTAGATGAGGGTCTTTGGTTTGTATTCTGGCGTCACCGTTGCTAAAGGGGTAGGCACTCTTACCTTGCACTGAGTGTTTTAAGGGTGCCAAAGCAACAAATACCTGATAATTTTCATGAAAAGTGGACAAACATGCAGTATTCGCTAGGGATTTTCAGCCAAAAGAGTAGCATTTGATTATTCTGTCTACTACAGCTACGATCACAGTTTCTTATATTCAGCTTTTTAGGTTTTGTAAGAACTGTTTGTGGCCTAGGAAAAAAAAATTGCTGCGTCCAAAGCTCTTGCAATGCTTTCACATCAAAAATAGCATTCTCTTAATTAAAAAAAACGGGCTTTTCACGTTGAAATTACGTTTATTTTCCCTTGCATCATACTTTCCCATCCCAATAGTTTTTCTTTTTTTTAGTCCTGGGTTCCTCGTAAGTGTTATTTGATAAAGTTGAAATAACTATGAATGTATGACCATTTTAAACTCCCCTTCTTCAGCTCAAGTGGCTCGTTTAATTTTTTTTTCCCCTGAACTTGTGTTGGCCAGCAGCACTGCACAGAACTATGTCTTTATAATACACATTAACTTAGGGCATGGTCCCCAAGAGCAGAATTGTTCTCTCTATTTGGAAGAGATCCATTACAAACGTATGGCAGCGCTGGTAGAATTCTTTGTTCCGTACCTGTGCTTGCCATCATCTGCTGACTCGGTAGTCGAAATGCAGAAGCCTAATCTTTTTTGTTTCATCTCGTATTGGTGCCTGGTTCATTCAAGGAGTGGGTTCTGAAGCACACCGCTCTGTGTGCAGTACTTTGCTTTTCGAATAGGATAGAACCATCTTTGAAAAGCTTTGGAGGAATGAGGTTTCGTTGTTCGAACAGGCCAGTGTCCTGTCAGAACGTCACAGTTCTGAGATTTCACAAAATGGGTATAAAGCAGCAATGGCATCTCCGCATTTTCCACACTGTTTTTTGGGGGCTTTGCCCTGATAGTCTGAGCAGTTTTAATTTGCCTGGAAATAACTGCTTGCCAGTCAGGATCTGGTCTTAGGCCAGTCTGGTGTGTCTATGGTGGTTTGCAACTGAGGGATGAGGGAAAAGATCAGACCATGAAGTTGCTGACTTCAGTCTTAAGATCTGTAGTCCCATTTTTGGCCTGATGTGTAGCTTTTACGACACACAGTTTGTTTAAAGAGCATGTTAAGACATTGGCCCTTTTTGATGCTATAACATGGTGTCTTTTTGAAGTGAATCAAAGTGCAGCCCATGACTAGCAGGATTTCTGTTGAACATGGGCGATCTCCTGTCAGTGATGCAATTAAACCATTCTGACTTTTCATGAAGGCTTTTAGCTTCCAAAGAAATTAGAGTGTGACAAAACCTCCCTTTGTTCTGCCTGCAGACCTCCGCAGATGCGATATTTATTGCGAGACATGTTGGTTTACGCGTGGGAGTTCCTGTCGCGGTCCCAGCCCTCACGGTCAACAGACTTTGTGGCTCTGGTTTCCAGTCCATTGCCACTGGATGTCAGGTACAAGGTTCTTTTTTTCTGTATTAGTTGTAACCTTTATCAAACTGTTAACAGGAGAGAAGAGACGGGTGTAGAAAAGTGTGCTTGATGTTTGGGGTGAGGCTTTGGGATGGTGTGGTTAACACGCTGGAGGGAATGGATGCCATTCAGAGGGACCTTGACAGGCTGGAGAGATGGGCCTGCGTGAACCGCATGAAGTTCAGCAAGGCCAAGTGCAAGGTCCTGCATGTGGGGGTCGGGGTAGTCCCAGACACAAGTACAGGCTGGGCGGAGAGTGGCTTGAGAGCAGCTCTGAGGAGAAGGACGTGGGGGTCCTGGTGGATGAGAAGCTCAACATGAGCCGGCAACGTGCGCTTGCAGCCCAGAGGGCCAACCGTGTCCTGGGCTGCGTCAAGAGAAGCGTGGCCAGCAGGGCGAGAGAGGAGATTCTGCCCCTTGACTCCGCTCTTGTGAGACCCCACCTGGAGTCCTGCGTCCAGCTCTGGAGCCCCCAACAGGAGAAGGACACGGACCTGTTGGAGCAGGGCCGGAGGAGGCCACAAAGATGATCCAAGGGCTGGAGCACCTCTCCTATGAGGACAGGCTGAGGGAGCTGGGACTGTTCAGCCTGGAGAAGAGAAGGCTCCGGGGTGACCTTAGAGCAGCTGCCAGTGCCTGAAGGGGCCGACAGGAAGGATGAAGAGGGACATTTCAGAAGGGTGTGTAGTGACAGGACAAGGGAGAACGGCTCTAAACTACAAGAGGACAGATTTAGATGAGATGTTAGGAAGAAATTCTTCCCCATGAGGGTGGTGAAACCCTGGTGCAGGTTGCCCAGAGAAGCTGTGCCTGCCCCCCTCCCTGGCAGGGTTCAAGGCCGGGTTGGATGGAGCTCTGAGCACCCTGGTGTGGTGGAAGATGTCCCTGCTGATGGCAGGGGGGTTGGAACCAGATGATCTTTCAGGTCCCTTCCAAGCCTGACCATTCTCTGATTCTATAAACATGGATTTTTAGCGTCCGCTGGTAGAGACTTCCTATCGTCCCGCATGGTTTTGTGCAGGAGTTCATCCGGCACAGTGCCATATTTTGTAGTTGGTTTTAAAAATCATCATTCTAGCTGTTCTGAGTTAAATCTAAGGAAGGCAACAAGTGTTAGCCAGCGAAATAGAGCTCAGCTGTGCATTAGTTGCATGCTGTGATCCTGTTTGTATGCACTGGAGTTACTGGGCATCGGAACCACTGCAGGAGGCTTTCGTCTTGTTTGATCATTGTTTATATTCTTACCTGGCTAGCTGCGTAAGCAGCAACCTGTGCTTTTTAAGCGTGTTTTTGTTGAAAGATGAAAACCCTCTCAGGGGTTAGATCACTGATAGCATCACTTCTTTTAAAATAGAAGAAAACCAACTTCTCTTTCAGCAGTTGGCCAGAACCACAGAGTAAGATGGTGCAGTGGTACAGTGATTTTTATTTCATTTGTTCCTACAGACCAACTGTCTACCACTAAGAGTGGTCTAGACTTTACAAAATTAAACGGTATTTTATAAATATTTGAGCACCCACATGGTTGTTTTTTGTTGTTTGTGGTTTTTTTTGAAGTTCCCATTGTCTAGAGAATTATTTCAGTCTGATCCTCTAGAGGAAGAAATGTGGAAGACACTGTAGAGCTGAGGTTATGTGTTTACAACAAGATCCATCTGACTGTTTGGTCTGGGGTTTTTTTAGTGCCTGCTGTAAAGGCCACACACGTTAGTCTACACTGGAAAAATCTGTTGGAGAATTGGCCACTTATGTCAAAAGTATAGCTGTGAGGTCTTTTCCAACGATGTCATTCCATCAATGCAGCTGATGCTTCTGTATTTCTCTGGCACACAACAAAGCTGCAGATTCCGTTGTGAGCTGCTTAAATGTGCACAAAGCTCTTGGTAGCTGTAGGAAGCATATATCACTGCAAATTAGTCATGCTAATTATTAACTAGCCATCTCAAACACATGTCAAGGTAATTTCATCTGCTTCCATACCAGTAATAACCTTAACTGTCCAATGGAGTGAATCATTTGGAGGAAGCAGAATTTCTTAGTGGTCCCCTGGTGAGTTTAGGAATTAGGGCTTTCAGGTTCTGTGCGCTTTGCGAGTGATGAATGAGTGCAGTTTGGGGGTCTCTTTTGGCAGCTTACCTGGGTAAGGTTTTCTAAAATGATGTGCTGTTTTTTTATGAATTGTAAGGTCCAGTTTCAGGCTTTGAAGTTTAATTTGTGTTCATTTTGAGAACAGTAGGAGCTCGAAAAAAAGAAAACTGTATATGAACCTAACCACACGAGCATGGGGATGCTTGCTGGCTTTGTTCATCAGTCCTGTCGTATGTGTGTGCCCCTGTTCTCTTCCTCCCTCATTGAGACAATCATTCCTTGCTAAAAGGGGGAAGAAGGAACACGTAATGAAAGAGACAGACCCCAATCTTAATAGAACGGTAGACCCTGCATAGACACACACGTGGCTGAGCTTGAATTCATTCTGTGTGTGTGGCTTTGTAGGTGACAAGGTCTTTTTCTAAACCGGTTGTTATTGTCTTACAAAAGCAGCAGACTAAATCCCAGATCTGTTTTGTTTTCTGTCCACAGGAAATTTGCCTGAATGACTCAGAAGTTGTTCTGTGTGGTGGAGGTGAAAGTATGAGCCAGGCTCCTTATGCAGTTCGAAACGTTCGATTTGGAACCAGATTAGGAGCAGAACTCAAGGTCTGGTACTTTTTTTTACCTTTTTTTTTGTTTAATTTCTGCAAATAAAGTCATGATTACAGAGCAACGTGAAGTATTGGGCCTGTTGACACTACACCCTGCGGAGAGGGACCTGGGAGTGCTGGTGGACGACAGGTTGACCATGAGCCAGCAGTGTGCTCTGGCTGCCAAGAAGGCCAATGGGATCCTGGGGTGCATTAAGAGGAGTGTGGCCAAGCAGGTCGAGGGAGGTTCTCCTTCCCCTCTACTCTGCCCTAGTGAGGCCCCATCTGCAGTACTGTGTCCAGTGCTGGGCTCCCCACTTCAAGAAAGATGAGGAGATACTGGAGAGAGTCCAGCGGAGGGCTATGAGGATGATGAGGGGACTGGAGCATCTCTCCTACGAGGAGAGGCTGAGGGAGCTGGGCTTGTTCAGCCTGGAGAAGGGAAGGCTGAGAGGGGACCTTAGAAATGCCTCTAAATATCTGCAGGGTGGGTGTCAGGAGGATGGGGCCAGACTCTTTTCAGTGGTGCCCAGCGACAGGACAAGGGGCAACGGGCACAAACTGAAGCAGAGGAAGCTCCAGCTGAAGATGAGGAAGAATTTCTTCCCTCTGAGGGTGACGGAGCACTGGACCAGGCTGCCCAGGGAGGCTGTGGAGTCTCCTTCTCTGGAGACATTCAAGACCTGCCTGGACGCGGTCCTGTGCAGCCTGCTCTGGGTGACCCTGCTTCAGCAGGGGGTTGGGCTGGGTGACCCACAGAGGTCCCTTCCAACCCCGAACATTCTGTGATTCTGTGAAATGAAATAATTAGAGATTAGGTCCAGGTTTAGTTGTTCATTTATCCAGTATTCTCACATTATCAAAACGGTAGGTTCAGGCAGTTTTGTTAAGCATGCCAGTTTTCTAACTTTTCCAAGACCAGCTTTGAACTTCTGTTCCATGTTAAACATCTCCATAAACTCTTAGACACAAAATTTAATTCACTTGCTACATCCCATCAAAGTACGGTATGAAAAATAAAAAAATTTCTGATGTCAGAGGCTGTGAAAGAAAGGCATACACAGTTTAGGCAAAGCTGGTAAGGCTAGCGGTGGGTGGAGAGACTGGTAAAGAACGTGTGTACTTGCAAGCTGTAAGCGTCTCTCAATTTTAAAAATAGTAAACTGAACTTAAATCCATTGACGGAGAAATTATTTTCACGTTATCTTCTGAAGACATATCCTTAGGGAATACTGTGGGAAATTTGCAGCAGGACCCAGTTCTGCTCTGATAATTGCCGTTTATTCAGTGGGTCGTAATCGCCATCAAAATGCTAAATTAGGATAGTTCAGTGTTTGAGCACTTTGGGTTTTTTTCTACGCTGTTTTTCCACGATGACGGTGGTGAGTATGAAGTATGCTCGACTCTGTTCTGTGAGTCTCATGTGGCAGTGTGACTCGGCCTCAGTTCCCGCAGAGAACACCCTCCCGAGGTAGCTGATAACGCTGAGTCTCCGTAGGTGCCGCTGGGTTCTTACTGTGAAGATAATGGAATTATACACTTGCGGGTGAAGAAGTGATTTATCTTGCAGAACTTTACTGGTGACAGAGAGGTGGCAAAACCCCTCTGGACTGACTGGGCTTGCCTTTATCAGGTTAAGTGAAGCTAGACTTGGGTATTTTCTCACCCAAGATGTTTTAGCCACAGAAACCTTGGACTCAAGTAAGGCGATTTTACCTGACAGTAGAGAGCGAGCCAGGGAGTCAGTAGTCTGCTGTGCCTTTTCACAGTTCCTCACCTTTCCTTCTTGGTAACCAGGAATTCAGGTGCGTCCTCTCATATGTCTCGAATAAATGATTCATGCAGCAGTGAAATACGCTGAAATGCGAAGAATCACAGGCTTTTCCCAGTGTCTCAGGGCCACACGTGAGTGGAAAGAACCACACTGGAGCACTATGCAGATTAACTAAAAGAACACACAAGAACTTGCATACTGTTTTGCAGTGCGTTTGTTCTGTTGTAAATTAAAGAAAGTATCTGTAAGTAACCTGAGTTAATTTTACGGAGACATTACATTCCAAGAGGCTGCTGACTAAGTAGAAGCTGTCAATAATAAATGTTAATATTGCTGTGCTTTATGATTTTCTTTTCGTCATGTTCCATGCAGTTGGAAGATACATTGTGGGAAGGTCTAATGGATACGCATGTTAAAATCCCTATGGCAATTACGGCGGAGAATCTGGCTGCAAAATACAACATCACGCGAGAAGAATGTGACCGATACGCCCTCAAAACACAACAGAGATACAAAGCTGGTTAGTGAATTTAGGAATGGAAGTGTTTATGTGATACAAGTTACAAATCTAGTCAGTTGTTAGCATCGATATAAAGTATTTTTGAATTTTCTATAACTTGTGCATCTTGGTGTAATTTGTCTATTTGCAGGTACTGTAATTCATGGTGTTTTTTCGTTTTTTTTTTCCTCTGTGATAGAAGTAGCCCGCTCGTAGGGGGTTTGGCTTTGGATGCACTGAGCCAAGTGGTGTGCCTGTCAGCAGGTTGAGTCCCAAGCCCCTTTCCACCGTCTTGCTGCGTCTCTTCCTGGCAGACATTCGGTGGCTGTTGAGGCAGCAAATGCCGTTGGCCTGTCACGTGTCACCTCCTGCCTGAGCAGGATTCGTGTGCGTGAACATAGCTTGTCGGTGCGCCTTTGGTGCGATGCCTTGCCCTTGGCTTCCCTGCAGCAGAGCAGCGTTGTCCCGGGCGTACCTGACTCTTTGCTTTCCGCTTCCCTGCGGAACAGTCCTCTCCCACAGCGACCCACATCCTTCTTGCATGCCAGCGTGTGCTATAATTGATCTAAAGCCTTTTTTCTTTCTTTTGTAATTCATATGCTCTGCTACAACCCTTGAACAGTTAGAGCAGATGGAATCTGAGGAGGGGATTTTTGTTCAGGACGTGTGTTTAGACTGTTCTCTGGGTGGTTTTTGTGGCCAAAGCCAGAAGTCGGAGGCGTGGGATTACTGTGGAACTGATGGATAGCGTAAACAGGATGGTAGTCCAAAAAAACAAAAGAATGGCTAGTGGTTGCCCTGGGACTTCACCATCCATTGCAACCCAACGATGAACAGAAGAAGCAAAGATCTACTTTTAGAATCCAGTGCTTTTTAACAGCTGCTTCTCTTGAAGGAAGATTTGGTGTTTTTTTCAATGGGTGTAGCAGTGCTTTTTGTAACTTTTCTTAGTCGTGCGTTACCTTCCCTGCTAACTCCTGCCATTCCTGGAGCCTCTGCTAGAAACTGTGCCCTTGAGGAGGCTTTTGCTTCTTTCGTGTTTTCTAGGATTTTGCCTTGCTGTTTTTATTGCTGCTTGTTATGATCAGTTCACCTGATTCCACACAGAGAGTCCTGTGGCTAATCAGGAAAGAAAAAGATTGTGTAGAATTTGCTGAGAAAATTCAGAGCTAGCTAAGCAACATCAGATGCGGCAATTTCAGTGCCTTAGTTTTTAATCCCTTAGAGCTGCATTTGGGGAATGATTTGAAATGGGTGGGAGTCTTGGTTCAGTTTTGGGAGATAGCAGTTGTTTTGGTTTTAAATCTGTGTGTTCACATCAACATTGGGCACCCAAAAGGTAGTGTTTAGTTGCCTGAATATTGGTGTCTAATGTCGTCTTAGGTGATGTGGCCAGATGCTCTTATGGGCATCTTAGATCCGTACAATGCCTGGAATGGTCTCAGGTTGTTTAGGCAGCTGAATCCTGTTCTAAGATCGCGACTTGACTGTGAGATGCTGTGGAGGAGGAGCTTGGACAGGATTTGAATTTGATATACAAGAGCTTTTGCTGGTTATCAACAGAGAAAATGTGGCTCGGGATTTTTTTCCACATTCCTCTCTGTGTGAGGTTTACAGCTTCTTGGCCATCTGATAAGTGACAGAGCTGTAGAATACAGCAACAACACAGGGGCCTGTGTACCAAAAAATAAATCTAATAATTAAAATAAAAAATCAGTTATTTGCAGCTGAAATAGCACTTTAATATTTGAGACTTTCTTTGGAGAAGTTTGAGAATGTATTTGTAGAGTTTTTGCCCAGTTTCTGGAAAACCAAACAAACAATAAAACACCAACCAGCCTATTTAAGCAAAATAAAGCATAAACAGCACTGTCCCTGAACTCGTGGTTAAAACAGAGCAAAGGTTGTGTGCGCATGAAAAAAGGACTGGTGGTTGTGCTGCGCAATCCTCTGGATCTTTTTATCAGAGTCCTTTTATTTTCCTTTTTGTGGTTGCAGCTCATGAGGCTGGTTACTTCAATGCTGAGATGGCACCAATTGAAGTGAAGACAAAAAAGGGGAAGGAAAGCATGCAAAAGGACGAGCACCCAAAACCCCAGAGCACTCTGGAACAACTGGCAAAACTCCCACCTGTCTTTAAAAAGGATGGAACGGTGACTGCTGGGAATGCTTCAGTGAGTATGTCACAGCCTTTGGTTGCAAAAGGGTCGCCGCTTAAGGTTCTCCAAATTTATTGTCGCTGTATTTACGTCTCACTGAGCCGCCTTTGGCTGTCAGCGGTGTCTCCTGATGAAAATGATTTCTAATTCTGCAATTGAATGCCCGTGGCTGACTGTTCCGGCCCCAAGATGGCAGGGGGTCCTTGAGTCTGCTCCTCTGTCCTAAAACTTGGTTCTGTGGATTGTCAGTGTCCTTTTAGTGAGGCATTGACACTTCCTCATCAGCCTTGAATTAAGCAGTTGGTACCGGCACTGGCTATGTGGAATTAGCCGTTCTACTTTCTTTTGGGGGCAATGATTACTGAACATTTGCTTTACAAATTGTGCGTTGTATCAGTGGGCGTGCTGCTGCTGCTGATCTTGGTGCCACAATTAGTATCCTCTGTAGTGCAAACGACATTTTGCTCTTACCCGGAGCAGGCTGGGCGCTTAGCAGCATGTCATTACAGACTGTTCCTCTTGCAGTCATTATCTTAATCAATTAATTAATGTTCTTTGGGCCGGAAGGACCAGTGTGATCAGGTAATCTGAATTCCTGCCTAAAATAGATCGTAGGCACAGTAAGTAGGGGTGTCTGTAAAGTGTCTTTTATAATTAATAGTACATGCGCTATCTAATATTAATAGTGTCCTTGCAAGTCTACAGAATGATACTTCCAGTGTAAGGGAGACTTTAAGCGGCAAAAACGTATTTTACTTTGCTAAAACATTGAAATTAATTAAACCTCTATATTTGACTTTCTTTCACCGTCCACCGAATAGTGAAAGATTGTGGTTTGTTGTTTTGAGTAAACACTAATACGTGTTAAATGTTAATAATAGTGTTATGGACGCCAGGTTTTTTTGAGGGGCTTATTTAGTTGAATATGGGGGGTTTAACATGGTATGTGTGGGGTTTTTTTGTCTGTCTGTATTTTCTCCGCTAAGAAGGCTTTTCTCTCTTATTGCAAGGGGGTGTGTGATGGAGGTGGTGCAGTCATTATTGCCAGTGAATCAGCACTGAAAAAACACGCTCTTACTCCTCTGGCAAGAATAGTAGCCTATCACTCAGCCGGCTGTGACCCTTCCATAATGGGCATAGGTAAGTTGCAGTGAAGCACCTTATTTTACAGCATCAAGCAGCATTAAAATACTCTTGTGCTGAACATTCTGAAGAAAAGGAGGCTGCAGGAGTGCGGTAGCTGTGAAGGTGTTTGTGTGGCTTAGGGCAGAGAGATTTGTCCATTCCACTGCGTCGGTCTGTCCCTGTGACGCGGAGGGACAGAGTTACTCCTTGGCCGGGCCGAAAGGGTGTGTGCGGTGCCTGCCCTATGGCGTTAGCACTGAACTCTGGTACCCCAGCCACCTGTTTTTTTTCTCCTTTTTTACTCACTCTGTTAGTAAGTCAAGAAAATAGGCACTCTCTCCATTTTTTTAAAACCAGTTTCCTCCTGAAATTCACTTCAGTTTCCTGTAAGCTTTGAGTCCTAATGTTAGATGTGTAACTATGAGTTGTCTTCCTCACGTCTTGCTGAAGGAGTGTGGGCTGTGTGTAGCCCTTTCAGCAGTTACTCAGTTGCTCAAGCTGAGGTTGGATTCCAGGATACACACCTGTCCAGGTATTATTTTTGGCAAACCAACAGCTTCTCTGTTTTTTGTTGGTCTGTGTTTTATGCTTCCAAATCAAGTAGCTGGTAACGCAAACAACCCTTGAAGCCGATCCAGACACCCCAGGATTTTTCCCTTCTGTTCAGTTTGGAGACAGCATTGTATCCCAGCATGGCTTTTCCTTTCCGCCGCTCTGTTCAGAGAAGTCATTGTTGGCTGGTTCCAAGTGTCAGTAGAAATGCAAATGAAGCATTGTCAGATTTGTTTTCTTGATCAGGCTATCCGACCAACACGGCCTTCAAAGCAAATGTAGAGGGAGGGTCTCTTTCGCTAGACTTTATGCTGTCATTGTGCTTTCGAAACTAGCCCATTCTGTCTAGGTCAGGCAACTCTTTTAGCTTGTTTAAAAACTTCATAAATCATATGGAGAAACAGTTAGTATCCTCACTCCTTAACACCATAGCTTGTCCCCAGCAACTCCAAAAGACCAGATGAGATTCATCAGCAGGACGGCAACAGATCAGAGAACAGGAGCTCAGACTGAGCAACTGCCCTTTCACATACTGATGGTGACAGGGAGTCCTGCCTCACAATGTCTAGTAAGAGAATTCATTATTTCAAAAAAAACCACAAAACAACAGAGAGAGGAAAAACTAGTGTACTTGGCTGTCATTGATGGTCTTTGTGTTGTCCACAGGAGACCCTCCCATGACTCTCGGGCGTAACGGGCATACTGAAATCGTCCGTAATGAGATGCATTTAGAGTCTCGTATTAAGCCGCCTGAGGCTTTCTAATAATCCACTGAGCTTTGAACTGGGCCCTTTCTTCTTTTAGTTTTTCGGTCACTTACTTATTTTTGGGTTTTATTCTTTGAGCTAGGACTTTTCAACACCGTTTTGTGGTAGTGAGACAGCATTTAGGATTGCTGACGTTCTAGGATTGGTTTGATGGGGAGTTCTTTTGTCTAATGATGAGCTGCCATCTAACATCTCGCTGCGTTTGTCCTACAAACACATACCTAATTAGCCCTTTCCAGTTCTCTTTGAGCGTCTCTTTCCTTAGGTAGCTGTGCTTTGAGATGAATCTCCTCTAGTGGATTATACTAGGTGGTAGATGTCAGCTTTCTTCCAGAGAAGAGTTTTATTGCAAAACTCTGTAATATGCTCAGAAAAAAAATCTTCCTGCCTGCAGTTGGCTGGGACCTGGGTCCAAGGGAACATTTTCTGGTGATTTGTTTTGAGTAGAAGATTTTCAGATAAATTATGTTAAGAACACCAAAACAAGAAGACCATAACTAAACACATAACCAGCAAACTCTAGTACAGCCTGCGTTTTTCTTTTTTGTGTACCTGGAGGCGGCAAGTCTTGAGGAAAGAATAAGTTGAACCGAGAGTACCGGGAAGAGAATGCCTCAAAACTGTCGTGAAGTTGTTTTATTTGGGTGGGGACTGGAAGTTCTACTGACTTGAAAGCTGTGCGTGTGTTTGCCAGCATAGCTGTGCAGCATTTGTGACGCTCCTAACTTTTCTCTGGCAGTGTACTGAGAGGGCTGCCAAATAGTTTTGAGATTTAGGAGTTCTCCTATCACCTCCTAAAGCAGGTGAGTGGCATATCCAGAATTCACTGGCTGCACAGAGGCTCATGGGAGGGAGTCTGGTGAGGATTTATGAAGCCATCCTATGTATAAGATGTTTATAAGCATTTATTTCTTGATGTTTTATTGAACTAACTGCGCATACAATTTGCAAATAGGCCCTGTACCTGCAATTACCGAGGTTCTGAAGAAAGCAGGACTGAGCCTGAAGGACATGGATTTGGTAGAGGTAAGGAGTCTTAACGTGAACGGTGAGGTCACTCCTGTTCTTTTTAGTAGAAACATTCCACTCGTACGTGTAGCCCGTCATCACAAGGTGGGTGTTTCTGCATGTCTGGAGCTCACTGGTCCTGCCTGACCTCTGTCCATCTAGTTTCTGCCAGACAGTTGCACCGTCATTACAAAAATCTCAGGCACGTGGAAACTGAAAATGGTGTGATAGCATTCCATGGAAAAAAATACCTTCGTGTGGCGTGGGGATTATACTCTGTTGCTGGACTGTTTTAAGTTAGTCACACTTCTCCGTTTGTGAACAAGGCTGGTTTTTGTCAGAGCAATACGGTCTTCATGAACACATCGCGTCAGAATATACCACAACTTTTTTTTTTTTAATAAAATTTACTACATACTTGGTGTGTATCACATGTGCCAGAAGGATTTGAGTTTACTTTGGGTTGGCCTGACAGTTTGTATATTGTCTGAATACGCTTTTGTAAACACAATGTTTAATATTTTTCTCCATCAAAATGACCTGGAAAATAAGCGCGCCTCGTTTAATCTTGCGTGCACGCACGCTGCGGAAAGCTTGCGTGGGCGAGTCAGACACGAACAGTGGTGTTGTTTCTCGGTTGTTTTAGGTGAACGAGGCATTTGCACCTCAGTATCTGGCTGTGGAAAAAGTTCTGGGCCTTGACCCGGAAAAATCCAATGTCAACGGAGGTGCCATCGCTGTAGGTCATCCTTTGGGTGCTTCAGGAGCACGGATCACAGCTCATCTGGTTCATGAATTAAGGTATGTACGTAGCTGGTAGTTGCCAGTGGGTCTGATCCAAGCCCAGAGCAGTCAGTGGGAAGGCTTCCTGTATTGAAATGGCCTTTGAGCAAAGTCTGTGCTTAACAGGGTGCATTTTAAAAGGCTTGCTCGTCACCTTCTTTCTCCTTTAGTGCGGTGTCACAAATTTTGACTCTTTTGGCTTGCTTGATATGCTTAGCACCATTTTAATCTGAATTTTCCTCCTTTTTTTTTCCCTTCAGGGCAAAGATCACTGTTTCTTTTTGCTTGTACTTGCAACACTGTATTAGTGTTCAACCGTACAGCCTCAATTAATTTGCACCTTGCAGAAGACTGTTTCTTGCAGTGTGCTGTACAAAACACAGCTTTTAAAAACTGTCTTGGCGGTAAACTTATATTTTACTTACACCATTTTTATTATGTGTTGAAACCACAAGCATCCCGTCATGTCATTCCTTGCCGTTTTGTCTTCCAAAGAACGATATAACGTACCATCTTTTCAATGGTAAAAGACTCAGACCTGCAACTCCTTGTTTTTCTACAGAAATATTTCACCATCAGTTGGGGCTTCATGGTGTTTTTATAGAAAAAGAAGAACATAGACATGCTAAAATGTCATCTTTAGTAGTACCTTGCTGATGACAGAATCACAGAATGGACAGCTAGTTTCCTTTTGTAAAATCAGGACAGCAGGTACTACGATGTTATCAATGTAAATAATTTTCACTGTTACTTTTTCTGTACAGGCGTCGTGGTGGGAAATACGCGGTTGGCTCAGCTTGCATCGGCGGCGGCCAAGGTATTGCTGTTCTCATCGAGAACACAGCCTGAGAGATTCTGGAGACTGCAGCGTTGCCCGAATTGCTGATTTCCTGAGAAAGCTCTGCCTTGTCTGACAGTAATGCGTCACTGCCTGCCTTCATGTTGTGCCATTCCTCCAAGGTAAAGGAATAGCTGAGAAGTCTGAATTCTGAACAAGGAGATTCACTAGTGTCTTTTCTAACTAAAGGAAATGTAACATCAATATAATTTCACACCGATGAAGTAAAAGTTTCTTTTCAATCAAAGTTAATGTATTTCTGAAGGCAAAATTCTTTTAATTTCCTGAGGAAATTGCCTGTCAAACGTTCACCAAACCTGCCTTAAAATAGCAGTCAGTGAAGCTTTTTAAGCAAGTATTGCTTAAACTACTCTGATTTCAGCTATTGCTGCTGTCTGGCATCTTTTCTCATCAGGAAATGTGAAAATTTAATTGGAGACCTGCTGAAGTATGCACTGATTGTAGATTGATGGCTATAACCTGTACCCTGCTGATTTGCAAGGGAAAAAAAAATGAGCGAAAGCTGAAATTTCCATTGTGCCTCCCAAAAGAACAATAAATAAAACGGGAAAAAAAAAGGGCTTGGTGGTCCTCTGTTTGTTTGTTTATTTTAAAAGTAAATCCCTGTGAGAATTGTTAGTTTTGGTAAATCATTGTTTGGTTTTGGAGAGGCTGTTTTTCCTGGCCTAGAACTAACTGGTGCTTGCTAGGTAGTTTCTAGAGAACTCCAGCAAATCTGCCGGCCTGCCAAGAAGGGGGGTCGTTGGATTTAACTGCGTTGCCGCGTGGTAACTGTGTGCACACAGCAACCTATTTCTGAAGTTCCTCTGATAGTATGATCAACTTGGGTCGCTTCACGCGGGGCTGTTCTTAGCTAATTTGAGAAGTGCCCATCTGAGCAGGCTGTCTTGCCTCTCCCAGGCAGCTGAGCTCAAGTTATGAGTGATTTGACATAATGTAGGTTGCGTTTGGATGACACGAGATCTCCGTTGACTGTGCTCCTTGAAGTCCTCTAGGCTCGCTGTACCGTCAAGAGCAACTTGCAGCTTGCACTGATGTAGATGTCTGCAATAGGTACTCGCAGTTAGTTGGAGAGGTCCCATGTCAGAGACAGCGCGTGCTTCTCCAGAGCCAGTATGGTGCTACACAGAGTAAAATTAGGAGAGACTTCTGCCTTTTATGCTTTCTCATCCTCTGCTTCTGCCTTACTGCTTTCTCATCCTCTGTCCACTGTCAAAATACTGCTTATCTGCAACTTTTTCTTGCCACTCCACTGGCATGAGCTGTGATGGTTGTGAAAGATGGGAGGGCCTTCAGAACCTGACTGCCTAGCCTAGCAAGAAATTCAGGTCAAGGCAAGTGTTGTTTCAACTGGTGGATAACAGTTGAAGTATGCTGATCACTGCTCCTGGAGTTTTTATGGATGCAATGTCTTTAATGACTGTAGAAATATGTAGTGCCATTTATATGGATTTAAAAAAACTCAGCTGCCCTAAGGCAGCAAAGCAGAGGTTCCTCTAACACGGCATCTGTTTTCCTCTTTCTACTGTATCTTAGCAAGGTGGGGTTACTGGGGTTTCACTGTGCAAGATACAGATGCCACGTGGATTTGATAAAGCGGGATGTTTTCTATCCTTAGTTCCTTCCATAATAACCAATAACTAATTCCCTCTTCTTTCTTGACTGTGAATAATTGTTGAACTCTTATTTTCAGAGAACTGGCCGTAGTTTTTCCAGGATATCGTCCCTGTGTAGTAACAGTTGTTTCGGAGCTCATCGCTGTGTAGGTATAGTAACGAGTAATCCCCTTCATGCACTTTATTTTGTGCATAATGTTTCATTTCCCCCTTCTATCCATCAGATTTTTGAGATCCGCGTGTAATCCTAGCTGTGAGAGTTGAATTTGGTCATCTTGAATAATTGTGCGTTTTCTGCAAAATGCATCATGATGTCCACCTCATTTTCCAGATGACTTATGAACGTGCTATCAGCACAGGTGATTGTACATCCTGCTAGTAACCTTTCTTTGCTCTGTAAGCCAGCTGCTTATTCCCGTATCATTCCGTTTTCATTCTGTTCATTTCCTCTAAGAGCCTCTGATGAGGGGCTTGGTCATACCAAAGTGAAACAGTGAAATCCTTTCCCATGAAGTTACTGGGATGTAACGTATTGCACTTCTAACAGACGCAACTTCTCCCACAACTTCCAGGTCTGAAGATTCGGCATCTGCTGTCAAGCGCAGTGAGGGAAAATGCCCTGCTTTTGGGGGGAAATTGAATTGATTTCTTTTTGCCTGTCTGCGGGCTCAGTTTTGCAGTGCCTGGTGGTGTAAACACTCCCTCTAAAGGTTGACGAGTTTGGTTAGGGAGAATGCAATTCCTTCCTGAGGTTTAAAACCAACCTAGGTGTTCCAGTTAGGGGGAGTTCTGTGTGGATTGTCTAAGCATGTGCTTCTGCTCTCTGCTGCCCGTTTGGAATGTGGGTGCTTTGTTAGATTGCTGCCAAAAGGGGTCTGTGGCGTCAACTAAACCGTTGAAGGGTTGAGACCGTTGGCAATTGCTCTGTGTAGACTGCGAGTCCTCCAGCGAGTTGTCAGCAGCTTTGTATCCAGGGAGAAATCCTTCTTCTGAAAGATGCTTCGGGTTTAGGGGGGATATTTTGCGTTCCTCTTCTGTAGTTCCTGATTAACTTTTAAGACTCGAGTGGGGTATTACCCGAAGCACAAAACCCGGTCCTGTGCCAAGTCGTGCACGAACACAGTTTGGTTTGCGTCAGAATATTGGCTTTTTCTTACCGTGTTATTATTGAAGGTGAGCACGGCACTGGCATTTGATTCCCGAGCCAATCTCCCACAACATGTAGGGGTGCCTAGCCTTGAGGATCTGGTCTGAGCCTGTCTTTACGAGCAAGTCCAATCATTTATTACAGAATAACAGCAGTAATATCTGATCTTTGTACCTCCTTCCGAAGTACATTCTCCAGTTTCCCAGATAGAACAAAGGTAGAACTGTGTTTCTGCCTTTGGGAAATGAAGGCATCTCTGCTGAGAGCAGTCAGGATTAGGGCAATTTAATAGTGTCTTGGAAGGAGCAGAAGATAAGGAGGAAATGTGTTAGATTTTAGAGAGATAATTACATACATTGATTGTACCAAGTGCATATGTGTTTTTTCTTTTTAGGCTCAGGTGCATTCTTTGGGTTTGTGTGAGTAGTCTCTTACTATACAGTATAATGAAAACGTTGATTTTGTCTTTCTTGTAATGTGCGAGGAAAGAAAGCACTAGCGGAAAGTATTCACTGCGACGGAAGGCTGTGTGGTATTTACTCATCAGAGTAGATGTGGCTTCCTACCACGGGGTGGTGCATTTTAAACGCCCTGCAGATCTCGCTGCGTTACAGAGGCGTTTGCCCTCCGCATAGTGGCGCAGCTTTTCTCCCAAGTGCACATGAGGTTAACCTTGAAACTGAATCACCCAAAATTCCAGGTCCTCTACCTCCTTTTGTGGGCTTTAAACAGGCAGGTGCCGTGATACCAACGCATCTTTACTGCTGTATGGCCCGCAGTCTATGGCACCGCTTTGTTGAAGTGAGTTAGAAAGCAGTTGTTCTACAGAGTGTGTTCCAACTGCAATCTGAGACAACTTGTTCGACAAGGTGATGGCTGGAGTACTGTATCTGGCAGAAGATGAAGCATAGAATAGATTATATGATTCCTTTTTCCAGACAAAAGCTGTTAAGCCTTAACCCTGAGCAAGTGTATGCTAGAGAGAGAGGGAGAAGGTGCAGAGGCCTGGTGGAGATGGACTTACCTGTTGCAGTCCTTTCTGCATTATCTAGAAGCAGTTCTGTTACGCATCTGGTGGAGCTCCAGTAGTTAAGGTGGGACGTTGTGTAGCATTCTATTAAAAAAAAAAAGTAATTAAATCTTGAAGCTGCTAAAGTGCACGATTTCAGGCAAGCCTCACCTCTTGTGAGAGTATTTCCAATAAGCTTTTCCTCAATCTGTAAATCCAGACATTTTCCATCCAGCCCCATTAAGCTGGGCAGGGCTCTGTCTCGCCTCTCCACCTAGCAGAGTCTGTGTTGTCCGGCTGGATCAGCTGCACAGGGATGTGCAGGGGGATCAGAGGGGAAATTAATCCTCCGGAGAGTTCACAGGCTAAGGGGTTAGTAACGGGGTGCAGGTTCCCTCTTTTGAAAACAGCTACGAGGAACTGGTGCTAGTGATGTGTTTGCTGGCTTAGGTACATTGATATGGACAATTAAATTGAAATGAAGAGGTAGGTCGGAGCACGAGTTAAGTCTGAATTACACACGTGGTATTGTTGGTTTTAGTTTTCTAATGGAGAAGTATTTCTCATGGAAGGTGAGTTAAGATAAAAAGGGAACATTTTTTGAACTGATTCAAGGCTGCTGTTTGCTAACAAATCCAGCTGTAGGGCTGCTGATGCCAAGTGAAAATGCTGTAGCCATAGGAATTGCAGGGCAGGTCAGGTGTGAACTCAGGCTGCTAATCCACAGCTATTTGAAACTGTCAGCATGGTAAATCCATCCTGGCAGGTATTAAGCCAGAGCCACTTTTGTTTTCCCACTGGTGGTCATGCTCTTACTCTGATTCAGCAGAAGCAGGGCTGTGTGTTCACACCCTGCCTGGGCTGAATCTGTTTTCTGAGACATCAGGAACTGCCCAAATGTGGCTTTAATGATTGTGAAACCGCAGCTTGAATCTCTTTGAAAAATCAGCGAGACAGCTTTTGCACAGAAGCTTAAGGCAGCAAGCTCAGGACAGCTAACGTGCCAGTCCAGGGAGAGGTTGTAGTACCTGATCTGACTACATCCCAAAGGAAAACTCGCCCGAGTTTTTCTTTGCGAAATCTGAACATTGGCAGCGAGCTGGAGCTCAGAATTTTTACGCAGTTAGATTCTTCGGCAAGTTCCTTGCAGTACTGTATCCAAACATGTTTCTTCAGTGTTGACTGAAAGTCTTTTATTTTGCACATTTTCTCTAGCAGTGTATGTATTACAGCTGTTGCCAGGGAGGAAAAAAAAAAGTATCTTAATCCTTCTTTATAAACATTTAGCTCTAGCAGAAGAGACACATGATAAAATCATTGGGCTTTTTGTTTTACTTGTAAGAATATTTTGCACTACATGTTTTTCTCCTCTGCCGTGGTTATTTATAAATAGAGATTGTTCAGGTCTTGAAAAGGGATTTGCAAAATCTAGGAAGAGTGTGAAGCAGAAGACAACCTAATTTAAACACAGAAGGGAGAACTTAAGAGATGGCAAAGCGCTGAGAAATTGTAGTTAGTCAATGTCTGAGCATCGAATTGACTGTTAAACAACTCATTTTCAGGAGTTTTTTCTCATGCTCACAAGGCTGTAGTTTCTCACCTACACAAAACTAAAGTTTTGTTCTTTTTAAGAAAAACTACTCGCCAGACTCCAGAAACATCTAAGTCGTATTTTAAGAGTAAGAATAAAACTGCGAGGTTCAGGGAATCTGCAGTTGGTGAAATGGTAGCAACTTGTCTAATTTGGAGAAAAGCACGTAAGGCTGTGGCGAATAAAAAGCAGAACTCGGAATTTGACTGTTACTCCAACAGTGCAAGTGTCAGTCTTCAAATACTGGAGATTCAGGGAAGGTAATGAGGAAGCAGAGTGTGGAGTGGGCTGAGTATGGAGTAGAGTATGGAGCAGATTGAAGATTGAGGAGAGGGCAAGCATGGCTATGAACCAAGAACTCAGTGGCAGGTGTTGAACACAGGATAAAACTACCCTACACAAACACCAGTATTTACTCTTTACTCCTATTTCTAAGAAAAAGGTGAGGTGCAGGGGCCGGGGATGTCTTCTCTCTGGTGTACCTATAGCGTTATGTCCTGGAGATCAGGACCCCCAAGCCCTGCTGCTCTGTGCAGAGGTGTGTGTGTGTGTTAGGCTTTTTGCTCCAAGGGAGAGCTGTCATCAGCCACGTACCCGAGCGTAAGCCTGGTTTCAGTGTGTTGTTAGTCCCGTTGAATCCAGTACGATTGCTTGCCTACTTACAGCTGGGTGTGACTTTAGAAGATCAGCGAACGCAGGTTGATGTGACTGCAGAATGAACAGCCGTCCTTGTGCTGCACAGTCCCCTCCAGTACCTTCTCCCTTACCAGCACACAGGGTGCGAGTTCCTCTAGGAACCTCTTCCTAAGGTCACAGTAACCTGGTGACCACTCGCTAAAGCCGTCAGGAGTCAGGTTCTCAAGAACTTCACGTTGCTCAATGCTTTGTGTTGCGTGAGCTGATGCTCTCTTGAAAAGGCGTCCGGCTATCTCAGTGGTGGACCTATGACTCTTTACTTCAAAGCAGGTCTGCTCCTTGCTGAAGTCTGTTTGTGTTTCCCGTGCTGGAGGGTTGGTCTCTGTCTTTAGCCAACAGTGGCTGCCTTTTTTTGCTCTGCCCAGTACTGGGGTGGGAGGCAGGGTGATTGAGCACCATGGAAAAATGCGGTTGAGGGCCTAAAAATAGATGCCCTGAGAATCATTTTAGAGCCAGTCAAACCCAAAGAATTTGCAGTATCTCCCTACGACCCCTGTTATTCCAGCCTCAATCACTGGCTTCTGAGGCAGGCAGGATTCCTCTGTGACTCTCCTGGGAAGGAAGGAGGGAGTGTCCGTGACTCCCGGCGGTGCCTGTGTGACGGAGGAGAAGTAGCTTGGAGCTCTTGCCATGTAGGGACGTTCCCTTTTTCCTCTCTTTCTTCCTTCACTTCCCTGTTCTGCCTTTGTTCACCGTCCTTGTTGCTCAGACGCTGGTGCGATTAGGTGGTACACCTTCTGGGAGGCAGCTAGAGCGGTAGCTAGCTGTGTCGCTGCTGGCGTGGGCCTCTCCAGGAGATCATTACAAGCGTGGTGAACTTAGGGCTGCCAGTAGAAGCAAGGGTTTTTTGTGTTGGGAGATTCTCCAGTTCAGTTTGGTGTTGCAGATGGGCTCCTATAATTCTTTCCTGTCTCCCATCCATGGATCTCAAGAACATACTGGATAAGAAATACGTCCAAGGGATGTTTGGAAGCCAGATGCGGAACTGCCGAGCGCAGCACAGGCTCCCGAAGGCTGCGTTCCCCAGCTCCCACCATCCTTGCTCCCTCTTCTACCCACTGCTTTCATCCACATGTTCCCTCGTGCAAAGGTTGAGCTGAAGTCGGTAGGTTGCAGCCTTTGGGCTTCGGGTCAAGCCCTGGATGGAATTCAGGAGGTCAGCTCTTGGCTAAAAGTTGAACAGTAGAAAATTACTTTTCTGTGAAGTAAAGTCTGTTCAAGTTCTGAAATGGCTCCCTGTGCGAGATGGCTCGTTAAACTGTTTTATCCCACTGACAGTGCCAGGATAGACGCTGTAGCACATTGCCTAAAATGGATGTCAGAATCCGGCATATTTTAAATAATCAGTCAAAACCCGACTTTCAAATTCACTGCTCCGATCTTGTTTTCCGTTCCAACCCTTAGGCTTATCCTGGCACCAGCGTTGCCAGATGGCCGTTTCCCAGAGTGGGCCCGAGCACCTGAGGTCTGCTGTTGGCGTTGGCCGATACCAGGTTGCAGGTGGGGAGCTCCTGATCCAACACCTGGTGCTCACATCAGTCTCACGTAGCATGGCCAGCTGAAGCAGCTCCTGATCTGCTGCCGATAAAGGGTTCCTGGCCACCACAGGAGGTATTTAATCCTCAGGATCCTCGGCTCCCAAAAATGGGGGACGTGGCTGTTGCAATGCGGATTTAAGCGCGCGCGTAGGTCCTTAACTGGTTTGTGCAACTGGGTGATTCATCCTGACCTGGCGCTGGAGCCTTACCGTGCTTCTTCGCGTAGCGCGGTGAGCACGCGGCCTGAATCCCAGGTGAGGTAAGGTAAGGTTGTGCCGGTGTGTGCCGCGCTCAGAAAATCTGATTAAGAAATGAGCCTTCTCAGCAGCTGCTGAACAAATGCGTTTGTACAGTCGGTTTGTCCTAGGGGAAGTTTTATTTCTTACATAAATTCATGGTTTGTGAGCCCTGCTGAGGCCAGTACAGGGGTCGGTCTGGCATGTTTTGAAGTGGCTGTCAGCATGTATTTGATATAAAGAAAATCCTTTAGGTCAGCAACCACCATAAATATGCTGAAGTTTATCAAGGTGTCTGTTAAACTGCTAGAGAACTTGCAACTGGAGCTTCCCCTGCCCCTTTCTAGTTGTGAGAGTTTGTGATTGAAAAGCAAAGGGAGGATCCTCCCAGGGAAAACGACGTTCTACTGATGGCGACTCCGTTTTTAAGAATTTTTAGAATGTGTTTTACAGAGCTGCTTGTTGCATGTGTGCGTATGCTGCTGATGGATGGTTTGATGGCCGCGCAGCCCGTCAGCTGAGGCATTGCTGGCTTTTGCAGGCTGCTTGGTACTGTTCTCCAAGCTCTCCTTGTGCCGAGGACTGAAGGAGATGGCTCTTCTCCCGTTTCGGGTCTGGCTGGATGATGGCAGCACAATTATGCACGTGTAGGAATGTCCTCGCTAACCATGGTGGGACTCATCCAGTCTCGACCCTAAGGTTACATGGTAGGAGTAAACACTAAACTGTGGCTAGAATAAGGAAAACTATGTATGATTTTAAAGGACATTTCAAACAGCAGCCTGTCGCCTTCCCTGTCCTCCAGGGAGATGCCGGAGGTGGTGGCTGCACGGCTTGCGGCGTGCCTGAGGATGCAAGCCCTGCCAGCCCGCTGTCGCCCTGGGCTAGGGATAAACCTGCTCGTCTGGCCATGGGACAGCCAAAAAACCATGAGGACTAAAGCTTGTACCTTTCCTGAGGAACAGGGAAGGAAAGGCTTGCTTCTCTCTTGCTTGTGAGACGCAGAATTACGCGGCTGTCTGTCCCCAGAGCTGGGTCTGTGGGAGTCCCCTCTCAGCCGTGTGTGAATGCTCAAGACAGTCAGAGCAAACAGGAGTCGGGATCGGTCTGTAGTGTGCGGCACCGCCATTCTCCTGGGTTTGACCTCTTTATTCCATTTTCTAGATGTGCTTGGAACCCGTGAGTACTCACCCTGCAGAAGGCAGAGGTGCCTGTCGAGACGGTGTTACTCTGTGGCCACACACTTCAGGTTTCAACAGCGTGACCTGGACAAACTGTTCCTCGGAGAAGTGGCTTCTCCTGTTGCTTGTCTTGGACCGTATTTGGGCTTGGTCTTTGGCCTCAGTCAGCGGCAAGCTCTTGGTAGGTGGTGGGCGCTGATTGTACCTACTCTGTCACCACCTGCAGCTGCTTTACCTGTCAGCTGGCGTGAGGTCTTCTGCAGGGTGGACGGTGGTGGGATGCTCAGCGGACGGACTGCTCCGGGACCGTCGCCTTTGGCCAAGCAGAGTGGCGAGGGGAGATCAGGACGTGCTGTGGTGTTTCCACAGGCAGCAGAGGCTCTTTGGGATGAGCTGGAAGAGGCGAGACCTCAGGTTTATCCCTCAAGGTGCCCTGAATTACCTCTGTAGCTGCTCTGACAGGACTCTTCGTGTGGACTACACTGCTTCTAGCCATCGTTTGTCCTCATTAGTACTCTGAAATGGCCCAGCTGGTATTTACAGAGGAGGTATCTCAGGTGTCCTTTGTGCCCAGGAACGTGTTGTATCTTACATGACCGGGCTATGATAATGCTTAGCACCCTTGAAACCTGTGTGTCCCTGCAGTCACATCACATGGCTGATCACAGGCAGATACGATCGCCTGAGACCCCGCTTTGGAGGGCTCCAGCGTCTCCTCCTACAGCGAGGTGGCTCGGTGTCGGGCTGAGCTTTGCCGAAGGCCTCGCTGGTACCGGCCGGCAGCGAGCAGCGGGGCTCTGCTTGGGGACAGCCGGGTGCCACGCGGAGAGCCAGCCTGGGATGAGGCCATCCACCACCTCAAGGCAGGGGATAGGGATACCTGGAAAATACAGTTTATGAGCCGTCGCTTCGCAGTGTTCAGCAGCGCTTGCTATCTGGAGTTGATGGGGTTTTCACCCCCCGCCTCATTTCGGTGGGATTGGGGTCAGCTTTTTGGAGGAGTGGACGCCTGTGGGGATTTCAGGGTTCTTAGAAGTTTGTTGTCGTCCAGGAGGTGTGTTTGTGCTCAGCCATGGGTTGGTTACACAGCCAGTTCTGCGAATTTCCACTCATCGGAGGTCTCGCGAAGTGGAAGCGAGGGCGACAGGCGGGTTTGGAGCTGTTGGGAGCTCGAAGACCGCGCGGCAGTGTTGCAAGCAACGGTCGTGAGGGGTTTGGTGCAAAATACGGCGATGAAGGATTTTTACTCCTTGAAAAACTGTATCGTGCAAAACTGTTTTAAATTTTTTCAGGAATTTTGGGACGTGAATTTGGAACAGGTAGTGCTTCTAACCGCCCTTATGATGGCATTTATTTTCATATTCCTGTTATTTATGTTAGTCCTTGCTTGTAGCTAAGGCACGGTCTCGGCGTGGGGGGGAGGAGGCAAAATGTGGCTATACCAAAACCAGAGAAATTTAAAACTTAAAGCATTTTATAGATCTTCCCAATGCCACGAAGTTTCTCTACTAAATCATGCTTAATGCTTTAGGCATCAAGGGAAAACATGCTGCAGCCGGCTCCCTCCCACCGGCTCACCGTGCTTGGGCAGTGACACATCCAACCCAGAGCGGGACTTTCTGTGGGTTACACCGCTCGGAAGACTCAGCCGTGGTATTGGGATCTGGCTGGGGTTTGCTCCATCCAGGGAAGGCGTGCCTGAGTCGTGGGTTCAGCTCCGGCTCCTTGCAACAGGCTTGCTGTGAGCGCGTTGCTCCTGGTGTGACTTCGGTTTAACCAGTTTTCTGCTGGGACACTGGCTTGCAGGAAGGATTTCCCTTTGCACTGCTGGTTGTATTGCACCGAGCCCAACCTGGGGTTGGGAAATTCAACGCCGGCCTTGTAAAACGGCTTCCACTTGCCTCCAATTACAGCAGAAGATCAACCACGCGGCAACAGGAAACACAAAAACTCTTGTAAGTGGGTGAAGAAAAGCAAAACCAAGTACAAGCCACCGAGAAGTGTAAAAAACATAGAGAAGGGATTTGCAGCTGGCCGCCGTCCCCAGAATGCGCAGGAGCAGCGGGCAGCGGTGCCGCGCGTCCGGTGCAGCTGAGGTCAGGCACTCCGGCAGCGTGCTCTGCCGTGCGGGACGCGCGCCCGCCTCGCCTCCCTCCGGCACCGTCTGCAGCTCTCCGAGCGAGATTGGCCACGGCGCGGTCAGCCCATATCTCGCTCCGGGGAAACTTGAGACCTGCCAAGCCCGAATGTCGGATGCCGCTTGGTCGGATGAATAGCAGCACTCACCAGCGGCCAGCCCGGCCTCTCGCCACGTTTCATCAGCGCTGGCGTTTTGCCTCTAAGCTTTGTTTCTCAATGGAACGTGGAGAGGAAAAAGAAAAAAAGAAAAAAGCTTGCGTGGAGCTGGCAGCGTGCGTGGAAAACCGGCATCTGCCATGTTGTTTTTTTTTTAAAAAAAAAAAACAAAAACCCACAAGCAGAGGAGCTGCTTCTCCTCCCTGCTTGCGCTCTGCTCCTCGTGCACCTTCCCCTGACAGCTGGATGCTAAACACGCGACTGATAAGGGGCAAAACTCTCGCTTATTGGATTTTGAAGTGCAAGGCTTTAGCGATAAAAATGAGGACTCCTCCTTTCCAGGGCTTCTCCTTCCCGGGCATTACCCCTGCAGCCCCCCACAGATCTCTGAACATCTCCCCGTCACACCGGCTCGTCTGGGAAAGCTTTTTGGGGGGGCTCGCACTGCTGCTCACCTGTTCCCCGGAGCACCCTGTGCACTCCTGCGCTACCGCAGCGTCCCTTCGGGGCGATGCTGGCGGGACACGCTTGGCTTCGGGCACCCAGGTGAAAGCGCAGGGTGGTGCAGGGCGCTGCTGTCGGGAGGAGAACCCATTGGACCTTATTTTGGATTTAACCATAATGCATTTGAACTTTGGAGGTGCTCGTCAGAGTGCCGGGATCTTTCTGGGGACTCCGGCACGCTTTGGATTCGGGCCATACATTCAGGAGTTGTGCTGAGGGGGGGATACTCCTGATTTAATTTCAGCCCCCTCTTTAAATTCACCGCTCAAGTGCTTTCTACGACCTCTGGGGAGAGAGAAAGGGAGACCTGCGCATAGCAACTATTTTAATCTGTGTTAAAAAAGAAGCCAAGATGACTATCAGCCATTTAATTCTTAGACGGCGAATGCTGGAGGAAATGAATCCCTTCCTTTGCGTCTGCCACTTGCACAATATAGATGCGAAAATCTGCTAAATACCTTCGTCTCCTCCTCTGTCCTTCGTAGGGGGGAATGCAGGGCGAGCTGTTTTGTGAAGGGTGAAATTTGAGAGTGAAAAATGAGCTTTCTGGAAGTTTTTCTGGTATCATGTCTCATTTCAGTAGGGATGTATACTTTGGGTTTTTTTTTCGTCCCTGGGAACTTGGGCTCCCCAGTTCAAGAAAGATGAGGAGCTACTGGAGAGAGTCCAGCGGAGGGCTACGAGGATGATGAGGGGACTGGAGCATCTCTCCTACGAGGAGAGGCTGAGGGAGCTGGGCTTGTTCAGCCTGAAGAAGAGAAGGCTGAGAGGGGACCTAATATATACTTACAAATATCTTCAGGGTGGGTGTCAGGAGGATGGGGCCAGACTCTTCTCAGTGGTGCCCAGCGACAGGACAAGGGGCAACGGGCACAAACTGAAGCAGAGGAAGCTCCAGCTGAAGATGAGGAAGAACTTCTTCCCTCTGAGGGTGACGGAGCCCTGGCCCAGGCTGCCCAGGGAGGCTGTGGAGTCTCCTTCTCTGGAGATATTCAAGCCCACCTGGACATGGTCCTGTTCAGCCTGCTGTAGGTGACCCTGCTTCTGCAGGGGATTGGGCTGGGTGACCCACAGAGGTCCCTTCCAACCCCAACCATGCTGTGATTCTGTGTTACGTATTATTCCAATGGGGTTAATTTATTGCAAGCTCTTGTTTTCTTTCTAAAACCTTGTAAATGTGGAATACCAACTCTTAATTCTGCAGTCACGTGGCATCTCCTATTTCATGATGTCTGGCTTGCTTTAAGAAAAATGAGTGTGGGTGTTTGCGGACTCCGGCAAGTGTTGCCAGCGATAAGGTCTCCCTGCAGCTGGCAGTATGGGGTCTGTGCGTTTTGGTATTCGAGCATCGGCATCCGATTATTACGATTTACCTTCCCTACTATTACTTAACGTTTGGCCAACTCTCTTATCCAACCATCTCCTTGGAGAAGCCCAAAACACTTCCGAAGGGCAAAAAAACCCCATCAGCGAGCAATGCGTCTTCTCCAAGTTGAGGGCTAATCAGCTCATCACCCCCTGGAAAAATATCATATTCCAAGAGAGAGGTATTTTGTGCGTCAGCCCTGATGAGAAGCTGAAATTTTGGGGCCGCAGCACGAAATCCCAGCAAGTTCATCAGCAGCGAGCATGGTACCTGTATTGAGCCTCCAGCTCTAAGGGCAGCAGGGCTATTTATCTGCCCGGCAGTCACTTCTTGCCTTTATCAGCTGTTTATTCAAAAAACAAAAAGAGACAATGCCTGGTAAAATCTAAGGGGGCTTTTACATGGAAAACAGTGTTGCAACTGGCAATGTAAATAACACGCTGTGTTTCTGGAAATTCAGGTACAAACTGCTTGCATGGAGCTGCCAAGTGATGTGTGGAGCCTCCTTGTTTCAAGAAATCCAGAGGAAGGAAGAATATTTTTGGTTTATTGGAAGAAAAAAAAAATTAAATTGTGATAGAAGAGGTTGCAAAAAAGTCCAGCTCTATTTTCTTTAAAAGTGAGGCATTTTATATGTGTTAAGTACAGAAGTGGAGTTGCATTCACAACTTTTTTAGGATAGAAATACCCTCTGCGTCTCCTCGTGGAGGTGACGGATCTGTTGGCAGTGACTTTATGAGCAGGTTCGGAAATTTGGAGAGAGCTTTCCAAACTGTGCAGACTGCTGTAGGTGACCCTGCTTCAGCAGGGGGGGTTGGACTGGGTGACCCACAGAGTTCCCTTCCAACGCCCACCATTCTGTGATTCTGTGATTCCTCCCAAAAGCTTTTTAATTCTTAAGTAAGTAGCATGATATCTTTTTTTTTTTTTTTAACTGGGATTCATTTACTCAGGGCGAGGTTTTTTGAATGGTTTCTGAAATCTGATTAGTTCTGCTGATGGTAGAAGAAGTGGCTTTCAAGAAATAATGGAATAATTTAAAGAATTTAAAAAGAAAAAGAAGTTAAATACTGTTCTTGAACTCACTTCTTGGAAGATGGGGAGAATTATTTTTGATTAAAATAATGCAGATACAACCTATTTGATGCTGTGATCCCAGGAAACGTCCAGGCTTGTGTGTTTTGAGTGAGGGTTTTGCATACAGCAAGCGTAGCTTCTGCCGAGACGGGAAGCACCGGGGAGTATCGAACGCGGATAAACAGGAACACACGAAGGGAAAAAGAAGTTGGTCCTTTTCCATAGGTGCTCCAGCAGGAAATCTGCAGGTTTCTTGGCATCGCTGCCATCCAGTGCTTGTCCCTGTGGTTCGGCTTCCTCCAGTGTCTCAGCTACCATGAGGTGCGGAGCGCAACGCTGATGGGAAAGGGAGAACCTTGTGTGGCTTGGACCGGTGCTAGTGGGAGAGGAGCGATGAAGTCTGAGGTGGTACTAAGAAATTCGATTTTAGATTGGGAGGGAGGATATAGGAAAACAGCTCTGCTGACTGAGACCCAAGGGAGGGTGAGTTGAGCCCAAGAGCAAGAAGCCAAGCAACTGGGCATGTGGCCTTCTGGAGTAGGAGCTCTTGGAGATGATAGGGACAGTGACCAACAAAGAGGAGAGAAGGAAAATGCCTCGGATTGTTAGAAGCGAAATGGAGAAGCAATGACTGTTTTTCAGTATCGAGTGCCCTTGCTAGGAGCGTCACAAGTGTTAGTCTGCAATGGAGAAATCTCCAGCAGCCCCAGCGAGTGAGGGGGAGCGGAGCTGGGAGACGCTGAATGCGAAAATGGGGTGTGGAGCCTTTCGTTCATGTGTTGCAGGGGTGCGGCACATGAGCGAAAAAGCCTGAGTCAGCAACTTTATCACAGGGACTTTTTCATAACACCACGATGAAGAAGAGCCTGGCAGTGGAGTCTAGAATAAGCGCAAGAACGCTGAGCTGATCCCAGATGCCTTGTGCTTAGGTGTGTGTCCCCAGAGCTGCATTTTCATGTGAAGGAAACGATTAGAGAGTTACAGCCAGAGGGAAATGATATAAAGACCCATAGCAAAATGAAAACTGAAATCACAGATAAATAGGGAGTTAGTGTGAGTGCCAATCTCTGAAGCTCAGTCTGGAAACCGAGAGTCATTCTGGGCTCTTTCCCGTTCGCTCATTAACCATCCCACGGATGGGTCTTGATTGCTGCTTCCGGCGAGGTGTGAACCTCACAGGCCCGTGAATAACACAGGAATGAAAATTAGCGCCGATTCCTCCTCGCAGGCACCGTTACGCATTGCAGTTGTATCTTTGAAGTAAGAAGTTGCTGTTTGTACCGAGACATCTTTCTCTAATTCTATCCAAATTTTAGCACATGGGCTTGCTCTAACATCGGGGCAGAGCTGAACCTCATTAGTTTCAGCAAGTGCTTAGAGACAGCCGAAACCAGGGCTGCATTCATGGCTTTCTTGGTTCTGGATCCGGATCTAAAGTGGTTCCTTCTTGCTGTCTCTAACCCACCCCGTACAGTGTGCATCAGAGTCTTTGAGATAGACTCTATTCATGCAGGAAAGTAGGGAAGAAGTATGTAAATATGTATGTAACCTAGGAAATATTATGTAAAAATACCCAAACTGGGAGAACCTCATGGCTAGCTGAGGCCAGCCCCCATGTGTGGTGGGCTGGAGTCTCATATACCTGTGTTGATGGACCTAGCCAGCTGCCTGCTAGCAGTAGTTACAGGCTAACTCTTGCTGGATCTACTGACCACTCTTAAGATATGCTTGGTCTTGCCAAAGCCTTCTGAGGGCTTGGTGGTATCGCGGGATGGCAGGGTATGTGAAGTAAGCCCAGGCATGGGCTGCGACTTGCACCCATCATACCTTAGACCAGCTGAACCTGCTCATGCAGCCCTCCTGCCCGGGGCCGGTCGGTGGCCGGTGGAGACACATTCCCACATAAGGCAGCGCTGGAGCGTTGTTACTGCGATGGAGGAGCTCCAGGCTGCGTCAGGGATCGGTGGCCGAAAATACCGAGGTTACTTTCTGGGTGACAGCTGATTTCCTAGTATAAATTTAGGGATTGAGGTCACTGCAGAAAACGAGTCGATTTTTTAGGTTTTTTTTTTAATGCAGCTGCAGGGAAAGAGGCTGTGCTCTGCACTTTCCCTAGAGAACTTTACTTTGCAGAGGTGTTTTTAAATAATGTGGGGTTTATTCTGGAGTCCGCCGAAACTGTTAGTTCTTCAGGTGTTAATGAGTGTTGATAAGACGAGGAATCCCAAGGGTGAGATCAGTCAGCGCTCTCTGACTACGAGCTTTCTGCGACTCACTTGCCATCAATCGATACCTTCCAGTTCGTGAGCATTGCAGCTCAGGGAGCTGAGGGAGAAGCTCTGCCCGGGGATGCTGTGCAGCCTCCATCCTCAGAGACTTTTCTGACTCAGCTGGACAAAGCCCTGAGCAACCTGGTGCGACTTCATAGCTGACCTTGCTTTGGGCAGGGGTTTGGGCTGGAGACCTCCTGAGGCCCATTCCAAGCTGAATCAGCCTATGAGCCTGATGTTGAGGTTGCTACACGAGCTTGATAATTAGCTCTGAGTCTGTCCCCTGGTGAACAGCTGCTCATTTCAAATTTGTGTGGGTTGGAAACCAGCTTTCTGTTCCTTGTATGTTATCCAAAAGGGAGGAAGAACCCACGTTCCTGTGAGCATTGCAGCTAGGAAACCTGATTCCTTCGTGTCTTGAGGTTGATTGACTTTGGCGTTTAGGAAATTGTGAACTCTGAAAGCTGTCTGATGGTCAAGGCATTTTAATGGGTCTCTGGTGTGTCTATTTCTCCTGTATTTAGTAGGATATGGACCCATAGATTGATTCTTACTCTGAGCAGAGATGCTTACAGGGTCTTTCTCTCTCTGTTCTCTCCGTTCTCCCCAGCCTCATAGAAACCTCATTGAGAAACCTCGTAGAAAAGGTAATTCTTTGAGATCACTCCTTCTTTGCCTAATCTGCTTAAAGACTTGCTGACCTGAGGCATGGTGAAGGGAGAGGGATGCTAAACTGCTCGCCTACATTCACGCGGAGTGCAAAGCTGCAGGCAAACCCTAGATCTTTTGAGCCCTCCGATGACTTCAGTTTAGGAGATCGTAGACACCAACCTCTTTGAAAATGTGACCCTTATTCAGGTTTGTACATGAGAGCTGATATCTGCAAATATCTGGTGTTGTATTTCTTTCGGTCAAGAAAACAAGTCAAAATATGGCCTGTGACTGTACAAAAGTGGGATGGACCTTCTTGATCAAGGACCAGATCAAAAAGACAGCAAAGTGCTTTGTATGAGGCTCGGGGTGCCCTTTAGCCTCTGATCCTCCTCCCGCTCTGTCTCCTCCACTTCCTTCTTTCTTTCCTTTGCTTTCTTTGTTGTCTTTTAGAACAAAATCCCACCCTGGTTTTCCTTTTGGTGGCTCAACTCAACTGCTTTCTGCCATGGGATAGTGTTGCAATAGACTCTTAGTCACTAAAACAGCATGGCGTGAAAGCCTGTGATCTGTCTTGGAGGTCCCTTCGGGCGCGTATGAAGGATTTCTGTGTCCCTCAGTCCAACCTTGATTTTTGTTTTTATTGATTAGGTTGACCAAAACATGGGACAAGTCCTGAGCTTCAAAGTGATAGTCCTGCAAATGGGGGTCTGAATTCCCTGCTCTGTGAAGCCCCAGCATGAACCTGAGAGTAGCAGTCAGTGTCTGGAAGAAGTATTTTACAATTCATAGGGAAGATATGGTAGATGAGGCTTCTCTGACCCTTTTCTCCCATCTCCGATGCCAGGAGGTATCTAACTGTCAGCATAGTGCCCCAAAGTGTGATGAGATAATGAAGTCCCATGAGTAGTGCTACCTTAGAATCACAAAGGTTGGAGAAGACCTCTAAAATCACTGAGTCCAACCGTCAACCCAGCACCACCATACCTGCTAAACCGTGTCCCCAAGTGCCACATCTACACGTTTTTTGAATGCCTCAAGGGATGGGGACTCCACCACTGCCCTGGGCAGCCTGTTACCTGCTTGTGAAGGTTTCCAGTCCCTTGACAACTAGCGTCACCACACTGTGTAAAGTTAACGGACAACAAGGGCAAGGAGCAAGAAGGTCTGTCGGGGTCTGGAGGTACTGCCAGCTCGCTCTGAGGGGTGTTGTGCCATGTTCAAGATCCCAAAGCTGGCTGAGTGACAGTAATCCGGCAGCAAGAAGAGAAGGCATGAAAACCCTGGACCTCCTAGAGAGGATAAAGGGCATTCTTGCCCTGCAAAGTATCGCGTGTCTGATTGCTTTATTTTAGGCAGTCGGCTTTCTCTGCTGGGAGGGCTGGGATGGAGGAATGCAGCTTGCGTTTCACACAGAAACATGGGCTTGGTTACGCTCTGGCTTCTGCCACTCAAGGAAGGTCCATACCTGCTGATGGGTGTAAGAGTCTGAACAGTAACCTGCCCCATTTACATATATTAAAATAAGGATTTTAACAAAGGACGCTGTGTTCTGGCTAATTCTCCATACAGTGCCCTGGTCAGCTCTGAAATGCCATCAAGGAGAAGATCGGCCTTGCCAGGGAGAGGTCACGACTACAAAGACGCAGAGGCACGGGAGAAGGAGCAAGTGCCATGGGCTTTTTCCGAGTGCTGTAGATCAATGGGTTGGTCCCTCCGAGCTTCCCACGCTCTTTGTGCTGCATTCCCAAAAGAAATATGGTGCGGGAGGGTGGTGCGAGCCGAGCGACGTGGCCTGAAGCAGCAGTGCTGTGAGCAGGACTCCTGTGGCTTGGCTTCACCTCCCGCAAACCAGCAGAGAAAGCCCTCAGCGGACCAGAGAAAGCCACATTTAATAAGGGGAATTGTTATAATTACATTGCGGTGGTAGCTGGGTCTCACAAATGGTGTTAGTTTCGGAGGCCTCAAAGCACTGCTAGGTAAGTGCTGCCGGGCTCCTGTAGCAGGTAGGGAAACTGAGACACGCAGCTTTGGTCCTCACTTGAAGTGAGGAAATGGCTCAGTGCTAGACATAGAGACAGATTTTGCTGCTTTTGTGCTGATCAGCCCTAGGAAGAAGCCCAGGTGCTGAGAGAGCCACAGCAGTGGTCCCACTCTGGAGTGTGACCCACCACAAAGCTCAGGTGCCTAAGATGGGATTTAGGTGAAGTTCAGACCTGAACTTTAAAATTTTAAAACCCCCTGAACCCGCTGCCTAGCGCTGTCTGCTGGGTCCTTGCCGTCCATCCCACCTCACTCCAAGCAGGGGCCCTGCCCAAGTGCACGGGGATTCCTGGAACCCCTTCAGACGTGTTCCAAATCCAGGCCATGACAAAGCTCTGTCTCCAGACTGGCTTTGCAGGAAGCTTTCTGTGCCTGGCAGCAAGCCAGGGCTGAGATCTGAGTGCCTCCGAGCTAAGCCCGGTGTAACTTGTGCTTCTTCCTGGGCTGAACTCGTACTCAAGCTGGATTTTTTCCCTTGGTTTTATGGGCTTGCTCGAATTTTACTGGGAACGTAATGACTGGAAAGTGGCAGACACCAAAGTCTCTTGGAGCACATAGGGGCCACACCTGCAGAGCAAATACACATATGGGTGGCAGAACAAGGTGATGGGGGAGATAAAAGCGCCCATTTGGCATCTCCTACCTGGGGTGGGTTTGGCCCTTCCAGCCTGAATCCCATCCAAGTTTGCGAAGGTTTCTCCAAGGAAAACGGATGACCGGTCTGAGTCAACAGGGAGACCTGAGGCCAGACGGCGCGGGTCCTGGAGCCTCTGAGCTGGAAGATCTGTACCTGCTGCTGTCCTGACAAAGAAACCATCTGTCCATCTGGCTGCTAGCTCCATCGCTGCTTCTAAATTTGATCCCGGTGCATGGAAAAACTCGTCATCTCATAAAGCAGCCGGCTGGAGAAGCTAGTTGGCAGGCTGCAGCGGGGAGCGGTGTCCAGCGCGCGTTGTGTTTTGGCATGTCCGTCTCTTTCTAGCCGCCTTGGAAGATTTCCCAAGATATTAGCTCTTTATGAAAAAAAAAACCAAAATACCCCAGTGCCTCTATCGCAGCACGTTGCTCCCTAACCATCTCCCTGCAGTTAACTGGAGTGGGGAGCCGGAGAGGCAAACAGCTGCACCTCGTGGTAACACAGCCTGCTCGCTCTGGATTTCATCCAGTGATGATTATCCCTCTCTGTCTCCTGTGAACAGCCTGAAATAGGGATGATCTGACAACAAAATTACTGGAGCAAGGCTTCTAGGAACGTCTGCCACGCACGCTGCCTTGGGGAGCCCCGGAGGCTTGCAGGACAGGCATCCTCGAGCGCTGGAAAGCCTGACCTCAACCAAGGTCTCGATGTGCTTCAGGTTTTCCAAAAAGCATATAGCGACGTGTTTTTCTACCCTATAGCTGATGCAGCTCATTGAACAGTTTATCTCGCAGGTGAATTACAGCAAATCAAAGCCACGACATGATTCGGTGAAACCAGATGTTGGTGCTGGCAGTCACTGATTAACTTTGGGGTTTTTGGAGGCTTGTGTGGCAGCTGGAGGCTGGGGACTTGTTGTCAGGTTGGCTTTGCACCGATTTTGCTCTTGTATCGGCTTCTAAGAAAGGAGATGGCGAGTTTCAGGAGCTGCCCCGCTGCATGTCCCGCACGACGGCCACTGGGGGACATCGGCTGGGGTTGAAGGCGCTGAAACGTGTGATGGACGCGGCATGGTGATGTCTCCCAGCGTTGCCCAACTGCACGCCGATGACTGCGGTCACAACAATTTGTAGGCAGGTTTGATTGCTGTAAGGTCGGGTGACAAAGAGCTTGTCAGGAGATCGAGACTGACCTCAGTGCCACGATGACCAAAATGTTTGTTTCTATTTAAGGCTGAGGTTTTTCTGGTCCTTTAATGGATGAGTTCCGCTAATCTGTGGTGAATAAGGATTTTTCTCTAGTTCGTGAGTACACTGGGAAAATATCCGTGTGCATATTATTTAGCTCCGCTGACATCTCAAATAATTTAATGTGTTTCTTAATGCTGTTTGTTGAATCAAGCGGGTGTTTGCAGAAGATGTCAACACTGGGTTGGAGTCTGCCAACGCTGACGTGGTCACAGCTCACTGGGAAGCCGAATATATTGTGTAAATGGAAAAAATGGTGATGTGAGTCACCTTTCCTATGTGATAGGAAGTCTATAATGTCCTGCGAGTGGGCTGTCGTGTCCAAAGCAGATAGCTGGAGAGGAGATGTCCTTTCATTCTCCATCCATCCATCGTTGGGACTTTCCACTCCTCTTTGACCCCTACTACCAACTTCCTTGCAGAGAATGGAGGGGAAAATAGTAAAGATGGTTGTTCTGGGAAAAAATATTTTGGTAACAAGTAATCAGCATGATGCAGCGGGGTACTGAAGGGTTTTGAGAAGCGTGTAAAACAAAAATTGTGCTTTTACAGGAAGATTTTAGCATGCTTCAGGGTACAACAGTGCTTGTAATTCAGCTTTCTGGTATGTCTGGAATAAATTGGGTGCAGGGGGGTAAGGGAAGAAGTGTCTATCAGAAAAAGGAGGTTTACCGAATATAATCTACCATAGTCTTATTTAGGGAACACCCTGGGGATGTGTAACTGGAAGGTAAAATAGCTGTGTGTATAATGTCATGGTAGGCTGTCAGCAAGTGGCTGTGTTCCACGCAGACATCCAAGATGTCGTCTTTAATGCGCGAGCCAATGCTCCGTCTGGGGAGGACACGCCGTGGTGAGGTTAGCATTTTATTATGTCCCGTTCCTGCAGAGAAACCAGCACCTTGGAGAAGCAGTTTCTGAATGCGTTTACTTCTTGCTTGCCTGCTTCGCTCTGAATTTACTAAATAAGGCAGTTTAACTGGTGTCAATGTGTCACTGAAATGAGTTGGTCCAGATTTGGGGGCTGATCTCTGCTCCGCTGGGAGGGTGACCTGGGAGGTTACCTGAGGAGCAGCCCTGGTCCTGGCGGGAGACGCTCCATGCAGCGCTACGAACGCAGATGTACAAAGACACACGGAGAAAGGAGATCCCCCTCTAGGTTCATGTACGTGGGGCACCTGAAAAGCAGATGCTCGTTAAGGAGGTCAAATCTATACGTCTCTGTATGCCCCCCCTCCGTGAATAGTTTCTTCTCCAGCAGCTGAGCCCATCACCCATGTTCAGGACTTGGGTTGGACACCTCTGCCGAGTTTGACAGTTCCTGGCTGTCTTTGACCAGGAAATGTCTCCTTACTTTTTTTTCTGGGCTAGGAGAGAGATGTAATGATATACTTGAGCCTTTAAGCCCCTCCTGCCTGTGAGCCTGACCTGGGATCCTCTGTCCATCTGCGGCTCTGGGAGAGGCAGGAGAGCAGGACCTCGGGAGGACTTTGTACAGTGCAGCAATTCCAGGAGTTTTAATATTTCAGGAACCTCAGCTCATGTTAAATCGTCAGGGCTGAACCGTATAGCATCCATCTGTATCACAGAATCACAGAATGACAGAATGGTCGGGGTTAGAAGGGACCTCTGTGGGTCATCTGGTCCCCCTGCCGAAGCAGGGTCACCTACAGCTGGGCTTGTTCAGCCTGGAGAAGAGAAGGCTGAGAGGGGACCTTAGAAATGCCTCTAAATATCTGCAGGGTGGGTGTCGGGAGGACGGGGCCAGACTCTTCTCAGTGGTGCCCAGCGACAGGACAAGGGGAAACGGGCACAAACTGAAGCAGAGGAAGTTCCAGCTGAACATGAGGAGGAACTTCTTCCCTCTGAGGGTGACGGAGCCCTGGCACAGGCTGCCCAGGGAGGCTGTGGAGTCTCCTTCTCTGGAGATATTTAAGACCCGCCTGGATGCGGTCCTGTGTATCAGCTTTCTTCTTTATGAATCACTTGCAAAGCCCTGATTTGTCTCTAGAAATGTTTCTAAAATTCATTCATCTCGAGTTTTGCTGCCTTTATCGCCTGGTCGGACACCAGCTCTAAAGTGGGATCTGATGCTGATTCAACACAGATGGAGGCTTTTTGTCAAAATGCTTTTCTTTTAGTGCACCATGGCAGATCTGGATGTTTCATACATCTGAGGAGAAAACCAGCTTTTTTTTTCTTGCAGATAGTCTTACTCTGTAAAAACGTGCTGGCTGCGAAAGTCGGAAGCGTGGCTGTAGAAGGGGGAATTTCTGTGAGGGTTTCTGCTGAAGGGGCCGGTATTTATTGTCAGCCCGCTCAAGGAGGAATGAATGAGCATATAATCGTGTGATCCCGGTGCCTGGGGTTACTCCGAGTCAGTGAACTTCAATTGCAGCATAGGTAACACCTCAGGCCCTCTCTTCCAATCGGAAAGGGACTTTTACGGGGCGAAATCAGGAGAGTTTGTCGACCAATGAACGCTGGCTCTGGGGGTGAGTCACATCCATAAAGAGTTTCAAGTTCGTGGTCTGGCAGATCCCAAGAGATGATGAAACCCACATAAAAGACCTTTATTAATACTAGTTTCTATAGTTCTGCGCCCGCGGTGGTTCGTGCAGATGGGGCAGGGGAAGAGGTATGGGGGGGGGGGGGGGGGGGAAGAGGGGGGGAAGATTTACTTCACCGTGCTGGGAGCGTGAGTCACGGCTGTGCTGAGTGAAATGCAATCATGTACATGCTCCGCATACCTGCTGGCGCTCGTATCCCGAAATTCCTATCTGGGACAAAGACGGAGCCTTTGGGGGTTGTGGAGCAGTAGGCCCGGAGGATTTTTAGCCGTGGTGTTTATCCGAGGTTTCTCCGGAGCAGGTTTCCATCTCCCGCTCCAGGCTGCTCCCCAGTGTGCTGCCCGCCATCCCCAGCAGTGATCCCGGATCCCGTTGCTATCCGGCACTGGGGTGAAACAGAGGGACAGGCCAGCCCCCCACAGCTTAGCCAGGGTTCTCCGGGAGCGGTACCCACCTCTGCGTGGCCTCCTGACAAGATGCTTGCTGTCTTTCCCTTTCCACTGCTGAGACCAATTCACAGCTTTATCACAGAATCCCAGAATGGTCGGGGTTGGCAGGGACCTCTGTGGGTCACCCAGTCCAACTCCCTGCCGAAGCAGGGTCACCCAGAGCAGGCTGCACAGCACCACGTCCAGGCGGGACAATTTTTGTCTGGGGCTGGAATAATTTGTCTTGATTTTTAACATGAAGATGGCTTCTTAATGTTTCTATCCCTGGAAGTCTACTGTTAGAGAAAATGTTTCTCGTTATCAGCTACGAGTTTGCCAGGTCTGGGAAATATTTCTGGTTTATATTACTCTCTGTGCTCCTCCTGGTGCGCCTGAGACATCCTAGAACCAGCAATGATGAGATCCCTGTTTTATCCGCAGGAAAAAGACATCACAGGGCACAGAGGGCTGCAGCCCCATCCATGGTACCCCCACCAAAATGCCAGAGCCCTGGCTCTGCCATCAGACCTTCATCCCCCTCAGACAGCAAGCGTGAGGATGCCTGCGGATGCCTGTCCCCGCAGCCGCTGCCCTGCCACCCTCCTGCCCTACAAACCTCATTGCTGGTGAGAAACGGGCACAAGCCTGACACACCTTTGCGACCGTGGCAGCAGCTGCCAGGGAAACCGTGAGAGTAACGATGGGGAGGATGGGAAGAGGGGCAAATTAAGGAGCGGCAACCTCCTGATAGCAGCTCAGGAGCAGCTTCATGGGAAAAGAAAGGAGAGAGGGACCCAGACGGTGTTTGGCTGGAGCAGGTGACTGTTGGGGGTGGGAGTTGCCTCCCTTGTCTTGGGAAAACTGCTCGAGACAGTTTCCCAACGGAATTCAATCAAAAACTTTGCCGGGGAGTGAAAGCATTCAGCAAGGCTCCTCCTGGTCTCTCTGTGTGTTTAGGGGGCTGCGACACAGAACTGGTCAACAGTTAGGCCTTCAGATGGACTCTTCTGCACCTCATGCAGATACCCAGAAGACAGGAGAAGTCTAAATACACTCCTGTTAGAGCTGCAAGTTGTCGGTGATTTTTCTCTTCCATAGCCTTCGACCTTCTAAAAACCCTGGCCTTTGCCTGGAATGTCTTTCCCCTAATTACCCCATGACTCTACCACCCATCCCACCGCAGGCTGAGAAGCACAGGGGGATGGCACAGGACACCAGGCCCCCACATGCGTGGGGGAACTGTGAGCCCCACTACCTCCATCTTCATCTTCTCGCCCTGCTTGGGGGCTCTGCGAGGAGATGCAGTAGCTTTCACATTGCATCCTCCTCCGGGGCAGGAGGGAAAAGGACTTCTTGGTCCCCTGGTCCCACAGGCTGCTGCACCAGGCCAGTTGTTTGACCGGTGACGGGATCAGATCCCGGCTGAGGTCACGCTATTCCTACCTGATTCCGCCCTGTGATTTTCTGCCTAGGTAAATAATCCCACACCGGCTTCAGGAAGGGCAGTCCCAGACAGAACTAAATATTTCTACAAGCAAATACTGTTCTAGTATTTTTGGAATGAGACTTAAAAAAAAAAAAAAAATTAAAAAAAATTGCTGTTCCTCAGGACCCCGTCCACCTCTCTTCTGCTGCTGTGCCAGGCTGGATGTTATCCTGAGCTTTACCCACACCAAACAAAGTCATTTCTGATCCAATATGTATGTCAGGAAGGCTGTTCTCATCCCTTTGGCTTCCTGCTGAAGAAACAAAGTGCAGCTGGTCTCAGCCATACCGACTGGTTCATTCACATTTTTAGGGCTTTTCGTATGAAAAGGAGCTATAAAATTATTTTATCAGATCTGCTGTAAAGAGAGAGCTGGTAGCAAAGTTTGCTCGTGCCTCTGCTCCAAAGAACGGTACAATCCTGCTCATCTCATGTCCAAGGGGAGCTCCGAGCTGGTACCCATCAAGGTACATGATGTCCTCTCTGGGTTAGGGGTCTCCTGGATAAATAGCTCTTCAGATAGGGCCAAACTGGTTGACCTAGTTCAGCATCGAAGCAAAGGATGCAGCCAGCTCCGCTGCATACCGCACGGATGGAGAAAGCCTTCTCTAATTACAGTTTGTGAATAAGAAGAGCAAGATTTGGGACGAGCGTGTTCAGCTTTGAAGGTATCGTTGCGGCCAGGGCAGCTTTGGCTCGTGTGCCGAGACGAGCCAAAATGGAACTCCACTCGTGACAGCTTCCCTGGATGGCTGGGGGAGCTGGGAGCACGGATCTGGATGTGGTTCGGCCAACAGATTTAGCTAATGTCCCCGTTGTTACCTCTTCCCGTTATTTATCAGTCTGTAGCCATGGCATGTGTTTCACATTAGCTGGTAAAGGCTTGGGGCAGGGGCTCAAAGGACGTGGCTTTTACTTGCAGGGGTGGTGGGAAGGAGCCTCAGATGGAAATGACAGCCAGGCACATCACTGTCAGGATCTCTCTGATGAAAGCCTCAGCCTATGATCTACGACAAATAACTCCCCGTGGCCAAAAATCACCATGTACGTGTGCTGCCCATCTTCAAGGGAAGAAACAGGTTGCCCAGAGAGGTGGGAGATGTCCCATCCCTGGAGACATTGAAGGCCAGGTTGGACGGGGCTCTGAGCAACCTGATCTGGGTGAAGAAGTCCCTGCTTAGGTAGGGGGGGTGGACTAGATGGCCTTCAAAGGTCCCTTCCCACCCAAATCATTCCATGATTCTATAAATGAGGGTGGCTGTTGGGAGACCACACCATGCCCCATGGGGTGGGAAGGGTCCTAGCGAGACCATGAACCAAACTTGCCCCTTGAGAGCCAGGAACGGGCTGTCCCTAAGTCAGGTCGAGCTGTGTTTTACCCAACATGTTGTTGCCATTTGCATAAGATGTTACGGGAATGGTCCAGCCTATAAAAGCAGCAGGTGCCATTAAAGCATCCGGCCCTGCAAGCTGGGAGGGGTTGGTGGGGTCCCCGCTCAAGTATACCCTATCATCGCACAAGTATTTCAAAGAAAACCCAGCTACAAAGGCTTTCCCTAAGTAAATTCTGCGAAGCCTTGGCAAATTTATGCTTCCGGCGGACAGAAATCTCTCGGTACAGAGAAATTCGCGGGGTTTCACTTTCTGAGAAAGTTTCAGAGCCCTTACTCGAGAGGGGGATTTTTGCAGCGTTAATTCAGCAGATACTCTCATGCTACGCGGTGACAGAAGAGGCTTTCAACACAGGCTTCTCAGTTCCTTGAAATTTTAGCTGGGGAATTTGGTTTGCTGCCATCGGCTGCTGCTCGTCAAAGAAACCCCCCCAGTGCAATCTCATAGCGAAAAAAAAAAATCTCTGCCGAGCCCTAGTCCCATGCCTGGATGGTTTGCTGTGAGCCTGGGGGGTATGACTTTGGGGAGAATAAAATATATCAGTTCTACATGCGAGCATCCATAGAAGACATTTTAAAAAACCCATTAATGAGTGTCAGTAAATTTTGCTGATTGAAGCTTATTAATACTTATTAAAACTTTCGTTTTGCCATTCTGCAGAAATCCACGTCCTGAATCGGGATTTTTCCCCTTTTTTTTTCTTTCCCCTCAAACTAATCTCAATAGATGGGCTGTGTTCCTAGGTAGATGTTTTTTGCTTTTCGCCGGTAGCGGAATGTTTTGGAGGTAAATGCTATAATCTGACAATAACAACATTGTCCCTTCTACTGATCTATCTTGAAATTATTCCATTGTCTGATTTTTGCATCTCTGTAGCCCGATCTTCAAATAACGCAGTGTCGGGAGCTAAAATTTTTTGCTGAAATAGACATTCTCCAACTTTTTTTTTTTTTTTAATTTTGAATTTGCAGCGTCACCATTCGTGGGTGCTGGTGCCATTAGTTTCTCCTTTTTTTTTTTTTTTTTTGTCGGGATTTAGACTTAAAAAAAGAAAAAATCCCTGAAAAAATGTTCTGTTGACCCCAACTTGATGGCCAGTTATTTCCTGGGGAAGTAGCTGTTGCATGGTAGAGTTCGAAAGAGAAGCGGAACGCTTTGCTTCCCAATAGTTCCTTCTGGTTTTGTATGATTACATGATGAGAAAATATAGTAGGCATAGTGCTGGGAGATCTTGAACTTGACCAGGAGCCTGTTCCCAGAGGTGAAGGCATCTCGTGAAACAGTCCCTCCTCACCTCTGTCTTACAGAGGCGTTGGAATTCAGTGGCAGCTTTAGCTCTTACCCTCTTACTTATTATATTAACTAAATAATCCCTTCCCTATCTCTTCTTCCCAACACAGAAAATTGCTTGAAATCTCAGTGGCTTGTTTGAAATCACGTATTCAGTGAGGTTTGTTTATCTTTTAATTTTTGAGCTGTTTGATCACTGGTTTTCCAGCATCCACAAGAAACAGTTTTTGGTTTTATGTTGGCGACAGCCAAATTTTTCCTGTAAGTGCAGAAGCCCAGGAGCAAAGATTTTAAAGAAACCACTAAACACCACTCAGGGGTTGGTATGAGTGGAGAATAGAGAGGCAGCTCTGATTTAATTTAATTTATTATCACATCGTGAAAGATACCAGCCTGCTCTGGGCACGCAAGGCTCAGCTTGCGAGTAATTCCACCAGTTGGCTATGCTTTGAGTTTGGAAAGAAGACGTACAATGGAAACAGAGATGTCTTTTCTGCCATTTGATGCCTGCTAAATGGTTGTGAAGGTTCTTTGGGCGTGTTTCCAACTCTGCGAAGGGATACGATGGGGCTGATGATTTTGAGTACACGAAGCTGTAACGTGTGGTTTCCATGTGGAACTGAAAGCTTGTGCGAACATCCTTCCCAGGACGGGATAACTTCAGCCCCACGCAGAGCAGCTATTCAGTAGTCTTGTACCACTTTTGTTCAACAAAAATGGAAGCGTTTTGGTTTTCAGTACATTTGATTCATTTCTGAAGTGCCCCAGTCTATTATTTAGCTATAATTTGACTTGAAGAGAATACCAAAATGTAAAATCACCTTTTTACCCGTTCAAGACTCAAAGAATAATTTTATTCTTTAACAACTCACTGATTCATGCAGCCTCAACCCAACTATTGAAAAAGGAGATAGCAAGGCATGAAGATACGTGGTGGGAGGTGGCTTATTTCTTATGACGCTCTGCAGAACACGGAGCAATTTGGAAATGCACTGTTGACATCTCACTATTCTCAGCCCCATTTTGCGTTCTTGAGCCCAACTGATAAACAGAAATGATGAGAGGTAGGTTGCTGCCCTCAGCTACAGCCGTTGAAGACTAAGGGGTGTCTCTGGGTGGCGAATAAGGAATAGACCCATCGGGTGATTTCCTAAGAGCGTGCTGCTTCACAAAGTTGCATTTGCAAATGCAAAGCATGAGGGCTTTTTTACTACATGATGAATTAGTGGTTTATGCAGGAAGGTGCCTGTTGTGGCTTGGTGGAGCTGAAAAGCCTCATGTGCGGTAGATGGCTCACATTGAGACAGATGGCACTGGGGGAGGTAAAACAAAAATAGGATTTAAAAGCTGAAGAAAAGTTCTGAACAGCATCAGCTGGTGTCACACAATGTAGGCCGTTATTAGACTTAGACATAACTGTTTCAGTGAGGTACCTGGCCCAAGGAGCATGCCAAGGCATAGGTAAGCTATGAAGTTCCTGCTGAGAAATATTCATATATTATGTGGAAAGCATTGCAGATTTCTTAGGGACCATGAGCTCACACACGTGTTCAACTATCTTGCTGTAGGTCAGAGACCTTTCTTGAGTTTTTTGGCCACTGGAGACACTTTTTTCCATCCCAAACCTGACCGTTAGCAGCTCATGACCCAAGCAGTGTCTGGCCCGAAGCAAACCAGTGGAAGCAGTGCTTAGGGGAGGTAGTGCTGCGGGATCACATCCCTGTATCCCAGTTTGAAGAGTTGCCAACCCCAGGGGAGGAGAATACCTTGTTATGTCTCAGCTTGCACTCACCCAGCTGTACCACGAGACAAGACAGACAGATGAAAGGGTAGATGAGGCTAAAAACATAGATTTGGAGTAAAGGAACAAAGATAAAACAAGATAAAACAAGAAAATACCTTCTTAAGGTTGTGTTTAATTACAGAGATGGTGCTTAGGTGGCTTAGAACTTTGGCTGGCACATGCTGCTCTTTCTCCTGGAAAGGAGCAGCTGGAATCATCCTCTTTCTCCTCCAGTGACTAAGACAGATCCCACACCTTTGTTTCCTCTCCTCTGAAAGAGGAAGAGGTCCAGAAGCTGAAGTATCCCTAGTTGTGTGTATCTGCTCAAGAAAGCTCCATGGCTTGTTCTCCGTGACTGTGTTAGGATACCATGTGGACTTGGGAGAGGTGAAATTGTGTCCTCCTGAAGCCTCCTGTGAATGTTTGCATCTTGGTTAGCACTTCACTGGCCTCTGGCTGCTTTCTCCCTGTTCGGCTGTTTAAGGATGTATCAGTAAAACTCTTTATTCCTTGAGAATATCCTGACTTTGCTGGATGAGTTTGAACTCTTTTTTTCCTAGAAGCACTCTGTGATGAAGTCCACGAGTACATTGTTGGGGGGTCTGTGCAAGGTAGCCAAGAAAAGGAAGCGTGCTGGCAGTAGGTGTTCACATACACAAGGCCAAACCTTCCATGGGAAAAAAGTCAGATTTGAAAACGCTGGCCATAGGGTGCAGGCCCGTTATGTTAAAAATTAACAGAGACGCGTGAAAACCTCGACCCACATCTGTGGCTTAGAAGTGAAGGTTCACAGATGAACAAATTAGTGCTGAAGTCTATTGACTCATTGAATTCACTGGACTTCTGGTAGGTCTTTTGAGGGCTGTGTTTGGCTTTTCAGCACGTCTCCAAATTATGTGAGACAAGTAACAACATCAGTGTTCTGTGGAAATCCTCTCTTCATGGCTTGCAGAACATACGGTGCGGCCAGCCAGAGAGCTAAGTCATGCCCTGTGAGTGTAAGCTCCTTTTATTAAAGAGTAATGAGGTTTAAGATGGAGAACAAGTGCTGGTTATGTGGGTAAATACCAGCACCGAAAGAGAAGTGCCTAGGATAACCTCCTGATAATTACTGCCTGCATCTGCCGGTGTTTACTTTGCATCCAAAAGCAAGCGAGCACTCGGTGGCTGCGTGCTAAACGCCGCGTGTTCCCAGGAGATGGCTGCTCAGCTGTCAGGTGGAGATGCTGTGAAAAAATACAAGCTTGTTTATAAGGCCTCATTTGAAGATTTGCCAGCAGAGTAAATGAAGACATGGTGTCCTCAGAACTCTTGACCCAGGCGTCTCCAAGGGCTGTGCCTTTGGGATGGCTGAACTGAAGACCCCGGTGCAACAAGAGGCAGCGACAGGGCTGATTTGGGAGGACCGTGGCACTAGAACTCATTTTTTCCAGATGAGATGGAGTGTTTCACCCTGCCGACTTTTTGGTTGTTAATCTGAAGAGGAACTTGTTCATACCACCTGCATTTCTAGGAAATTCCCAAAAGCATTTCAGTTTGCTGGAATCTGCTCAGCAGCCAGAGCTGTTCTCGGGTCGTCCTAGCTTCATTCTTTCCTCCTGCCATCCATTATCCCGTACGTGCCTCGCTGCCTTCATGCTTTGCCTCCCAACATCATTTACATAAGAGTAAAATTAGCAGCTTGAGTAATTATGAATAAGTCACATTAGACAAAAGAGGCCTTAGGCTGAATGAAGGAAGCCAAAATGTCTGGCATCTTCAACACACCGAAGAGCAGGAAAAGGATCCTTTCTCACTCTTTTGGAGTTTCCCAGCAATGCCAAGGGGTTTAGGAACCCAAGTCCCATTGATGGTCAGCGGGAGACTGGTGCAGACACAGGGGATGCTCAGCATGCACATGTTCAAGGCTCCCAAGCTGTGGTCTTTGGTCTGGCTCAGCTTTGTAGACCTCATCTCCGTAGGTTGGCCACGTGCGGTGCCCAGCCGTGAGCATCGCTCCACATCTGCATCCCCCCCCCAGGTCACTGTGCCGACGCGATGCTGTGGTGCCAGACATCACCGAGCTGTTTCTGAGAGCAAGGGGCCAGACTTGGGCCCTGCTCATCCCTGGGCAAGCAAAGCTGCACCTGATTTAAAAGAAAAAAAGGAAAAAGATCAGAGTTTGGGTTGGTGGTTTCCAGATTGAAGGGCTTACCAGCCACATCTAATGAGGAGAGCGGGTGCTGCTGAGCTAAGTCCAGGGCAACAGCTGTTGCTAGTAAAAATAATGGTTGTTTTTACTAGGAAAAAACTACTCACTGACAGCAGAAAAAGAGTTTTACTTGAGTAGAAACTGCAGGGCCTGTCTCCCCATAGCAATATGTAACAAAAAACCTTAAAAGGACAGCTTGTGAAGAGCTAGTGGTGGCGTCTCCAAGGCACGAGGAAAAGCAAGCAATCCATTTCAATTTTTGCATATATTTGCACACTTATTTGCATAAAAATCAGATTTCTTTTGTTTAAAAATATTAAAATACATGTAAAAACCATCAGGCTTATGGTCAGTTTTCTGAAGGGTACCAGCACAGTCGCCCCAGGAGTAACCATACCCACACCAGGGCAAACCTCGGTGCCGAAACCCGCCCCGTGACGGAGCTAAGGTGGTTTTTGAGGTTTGAGTGACACACTGGAGGTTCACTTTGGAAATGCCAAAACCCAGAGATCACATCAGGACACGCACGCTGGCCCGTACAGAGTCACTGTCAGGGGTCTCAGTGGAGCCAGGCTGATACGAGCGTGCGTCTGACCATCAGATTTTAATTGCAGCCAAAGGTAGTCACAGGTTTTTTGTTGTTTTTTTTTTTTAATACCATAAAAAGAACGGAGTGCTTCTCCCATCATTTATGTATGGAAAAGGTCTGGTTCTGAAGTCGCGTGCTTCCCACTCGGAAACAGATGACTGTTTTACAGCTCGCTGGTTTTCAGCATTACTCCCCCAAAACGTGTCATGAGGTGACACATTTCAAGAGCCTGATTTTTTTTTGCCTGCACTGCAAGACCCATTTGCGTTTCATTTTTTCGGTTCTGGCCCCTGAACGTTTCCTAGTGTCTCAAAGTTTGTTTTTTTTGGTTGTGGTTTTTTTTTTTTTCCTGTTACCGTTTTGTATCGTTTTGATGTATTTGCTCTGCCAGGGTTTCAGTTTTATTCCAGCTGTCGTATTTCTTCGGGATTTCGGTCAGCCTGGCTGGCTACGACATGCAGAGCCTTGTTTGGCAGAGGGGTTGAATAGCTTCTCTACAAGCACAGTTTACTGTACACAAAGACATCAGGGAGGAGAAATTTCCTTCTGTCTTTCTCTTTTTTTCTAATTCAGCCGCCTCTTCCTTTAGCTCTGGTATCCCAGTGCTGCTGCTTGATGTGAATTTGCTTAAAGATTCATTTTACCATTGCTAATCTGCTGATTCTCCCAACCTTTCACGGGCTTGCTTCCTAACAAAAGGGGGTTTGAAACTTTTTTCCTGAGTTTTTTTTTATTGTTGCTAAGAAAGCGGAGGGGGTGGTCACGGTCTTTCATCCCCATCGCTTCATTTTTAATGGCTATTTGAGAGGAGATCACAGGGCAGGGCGTTCCCCAGGTATGCTTCTCGTTGTACGAAGTCACCGCTGAACCCTTTGACCTGGATGAAGAGTTAGAATGTACCCTCAGCAAGTTTGCTGATGACACAAAACTGGGAGGAGTGGTGGATACACCGGCAGGCTGTGCTGCCATTCGGCGAGACCTGGACAGGCTGGAGAGCTGGGCAGAGAGGAACCTGATGAGGTTCAACAAGGGCAAGGGCAGGGTCCTGCACCTGGGGAGGAACAACCCCATGCACCAGTACAGGCTGGGGCTGACCTGCTGGAGAGCAGCTCTGTGGAGAGGGACCTGGGTGTCCTGGTGGATGACAGGGTGACCATGAGCCAGCAGTGTGCCCTGGCTGCCAAGAAAGCCAATGGGATCCTGGGATGGATCAAGAGGAGTGTGGCCAGCAGGTCGAGGGAGGTTCTCCTTCCCCTCTACACTGCCCTGGTGAGGCCCCATCTGGAGTCCTGTGTCCAGTTCTGGGCTCCCCAGTTCAAGAAAGATGAGGAGCTACTGGAGAGAGTCCAGCAGAGGGCTGCGAGGATGAGGAGGGGACTGGAGCATCTCTCCTGTGAGGAGAGGCTGAGGGAGCTGGGCTTGTTCAGCCTGGAGAAGAGAAGGCTGAGAGGGGACCTTAGAAATGCCTACAAATATCTGCAGGGTGGGTGTCAGGAGGACGGGGCCAGACTCTTTCCAGTGGTGCCCAGCGACAGGACAAGGGGCAACGGGCACAAACTGAAGCAGAGGAAACTCCAGCTGAAGATGAGGAAGAACTTCTTCACTGTGAGAGGGACGGAGCCCTGGCCCAGGCTGCCCAGGGAGGCTGTGGAGTCTCCTTCTCTGGAGATATTCAAGCCCCGCCTGGACGCGGTCCTGTGCAGCCTGCTCTGGGTGACCCTGCTTGGGCAGGGGGTTGGACTGGGTGACCCACAGAGGGCCCTGCCAACCCCGAGCATCCTGTGACTCTGTGATTCTGTGACCCAGTTTGAGTCTTTGATATTCCCGTTTCATCACTGTGCATTTTTCCTAGCCTCAGTACCAGCTTCGTAAAGACACCAGAAATCTCTTCTTATAATATTTTGGCTTCTTAAGAAGTTGTCGTTTGTCTGCTAGAAATCCTTTGGTATCTTTGACATTGTTTTCCCTGCAAAGTTAATTTTAAGCAAAGTTGCAGCATTGCAGATACTGAAAGGTCATGGGAACCTCTTGCTAAGATTAGTCCAACTTCTTCCTATCAATAGCTACAAGTGGTGTTGGCATTTTAAAAAGAGTACTGTGGGAGCATTAAAAGACATTTTTTTCCCCCCAAGTACACACTGAAAAGCACTTTTATCCCATGTCTAGGGCTGGGCGCTAACTGAAGCTTTATCACTATGGGCTGATGTTTTCTATTCAGGGGCTCACAGAGAACGCATTGTTCGAAGCAAAGCCGAGCTGCAGAGGTTGGGACAATTTCATAAGCATAAAATTATTGCAGAGTGTCTATGAGGAGCCTTCAGATGGAAGGGAAACCCTACGGTGCAGGCTGTTAAGCAAATGAGCTTTGCACTGTACAACTCTAGAGATGGAAAAAATAAAAAAAAACCCCAAAGTTGGTCCTTCCCTTCATTTTGCACAGTTTATCGTTACTAGGAGCTGGAGAGAAAACATCACATGGTACATAGAACAGAGATTGTCCTGAATCTCTCCAAGGATTTCCTAACAAGCAAACACCTTCCAGCATGGAGCATCCCTCTCCGTTGACCACGGCGGTGACACCGTAAGGACACGGACGCGTGTTTTTCTAAACCCTGAAAGATACGGCTCTGATTTGAGCGCCCTATATGGATTTAATTTCTCTGATGGCTGCTTCCCTTTTTAATTTGCAGCGTCTGGAGTCTCTACAGGGGGAGGGTTATAGGCTGGGAGCCCTCATCTCCAGGGGCTGCACCCCTTGTCTTGAGGAGCAGCTGGAGGTCACCTTTTTAGAAGTGCCGTGGGTTGTCCTTGGCTCGGAGACTCCCTGCCGATCAGCCTGAGCCCTGCCTAGCACCGCTGGCAGATTAGTCCACCTAAATGCATTTCTACCAATATTGAGGGCTAAATGTGTTGCTCAGTGGCTTTTCTGCTCCCTCTGGGTCTTTGTTGGCGTGCTCAGGCCGCAGGCTGCTCTTATGCTTCCTCAGCCCGTGGCAAGAGGAGGAGAAATCGGCTTGGAAGGACACCAACTTCTGCAGGGGAAGGATTAAAACATCGGGCAAGGACTGAAAACTCTCCTGTGCAGTGACGACAAGTATGCCGACGCAACTGGAGAAAGACAAAGCCGTCCCCCGAGTAAGATCAGGGTTGGCTAGCACAGCAGGAAGAACAAGATGTGATTTCTTTGAGGTTTTTCTCTCTCTGAAAAGGAGAGACCATGCTTCAGAGAATCTTTCTTGGATTGCTTACGGAGTGGTGCTTCCCACTGAAAGGCTGATTCATGGTGCCAAAGGCTTCTTCAGCGAAGGAAAATTATCCAGTACCTCCTTGTCTTACCCCTATTATTCACAATAACTCATATTTGGCTAAAGCATGCTAGTGAGAAAGGCGCTGTCTGGAGCTGAAGAGATCAAGAAATGCAGATCTGTCATCTCCCATGACAGTTATCCCATGCAGTTAATCAAACACTCTCCAAAAAGGCACTTTATTCTTAATTTGCAGTTGTCTGGCTTCAGCTGCTGGGGGTCTGTGAGTACCCATTTACTTTTTTCCCAGTCCAGGCTCTCATACGCAGTGATCGAGACACCCTTCAACTCTCCTTTAGCTAAACCAGAGAGGAAGGTGCCCTTGGACCCCCAGGCTGACAGAGTCTTCTGTGAGACCTTCCAGAGGGCGAGGATCTCAGCCTGCAAATGCCCATAGCTCAGTGCAATATCTAAAAGTCCTACCAGCTCAGGTGTTAATTTAATAATTGTTTTCTTAGCTAGCAGGTTAGCCTGGAGCAAACCAGTTAGTTTAGAGGGCATGCTCAGCTATCCTGCTTCAACTCAGAGCAGTCTTGACTGCAGGCAGTGCGGGAGAGACCTTCACCCCGCTCTCCCCAGATGGCAGGTTGTGGGGGGGAGCTGGGGTCTGCCTGCGCCCGTGCATGCACTCATGTGCCACGCTGTGAGGGTGGTGAGGCCCTGGCCCAGGTTGCCCAGAGAAGCTGTGGCTGCCCCCTCCCTGGCAGGGTTCAAGGCCAGGTTGGATGGAGCTCTGAGCAACCTGGGCTGGTGGAAGGGGTCCCTGCCCATGGCAGGGGGTTGGAACCAGGTGATCTATAAGGTCCCTTCCAACCCAGACCATTCTATGATTGTATGATTTTGGCGAGGAGTCTTCTGTGCTTCAGCAGCCGCAGCTCACCCTGCTGTGCTCTGGAGCCAGCTATGTCCCAACCCCTCTGCTGTAGGGACAACGCAGCCCCAACCAGAGCTGCGAACTCCTCACCAAGGTGGATGAATATGCAGCTGCATTTGCTTTTTGTCCTTCCTTTTGGTGCAGAGACCTGAAAATATTTCTGCTATCTTCAACTAATTTCTCTAATCTTTTTTTTTCCATTGCTACCAGCTTTTTCAATATCATTGCAATGCATCGTCAATGTGATATCATTGCATCTGCATCTTTTCCAGCTGAAAACTTCCAGGACACGTTTTTTTCTGCCATGTCGATAACTACAACTGCAACTTTCTGTACAGCTCAGTGAAAATGGGATTTGTCTGAATATGTTTGGCTGGCTGAAGGATTTCTGTCAACCTGTGTGGAACTGCCCTGCCCTCCGTGATAGCTGCCCTCCTGCCAATGCTAATATTACCCGCAGATTTTATCAGCAGTGTTGTGTAGGTGTATTTCAGGATCATTGATTAAAAAGGTCAATTAGCATTGCAATATTTCCCACCTAAAAAAAAAAAAAAAAATCAGAATGGATTCCAAATTCTGAGATTCCAAAGCTGTGACAGTTTTTCTTTAAAAGGAGTGGAGAAATGACGCTGCATGAAGAAAATTCCCTCTCGAGTTGGGAATTTTTATCATTTCTGCCCACCCTGGTATCTACAGGTATATTCCCTCCCAACATGATACTTATGGGGTAGACGTCACTGGGGATCAGGATGTTTCAGTTGTGGTCTTTCTTTTCTGTAGGATTTTTGTTTTTTTCTGGGAAAAACCAGCCTCTGTAAGTGCTCCTCAGTGGGAGTTCAACAGCCTCGTTGGTTGTCAAAGGGCAAGAACAGACAAACTCCTGCCGTAACACAAATACAAAAACTCCGGGAAATTCAAGGGCGGGTAGGTCTGAGGTTCTGCCTTGGGTCCATTCCTAAATGGAAAGAGTCACTGCTGCTCTTTGGAAAGTCTTCTGCTCCATCACCTCAAAGCGTGCGTGGAAGGCTTGGGTGCTCTCACAGGGGTTGTGCTGTCGGTATATTTTCGACCCTAAGAGTCCAGTCTTGACAGTGGGATCTCTTTTGGCTGAGGCTGAAGTGAAGTAACAAACCAGAGCAAATGTTTTATTTATATTTAATACACACCCTCAGTGAAACTGATGTGGGGTGTGTGACTACTCAACACACACAGCCTGAATTTCACTCTTAATTAATCCTGTGCAAAGAGATTGGGAAAGCATTTGCAGTATGATGTGTGCGTCAAAAACACGACCCACAGCAGAGTGGGTATAGAGCAGTATTCTGCAATGCTCGAGTTTTTTTCCTTCGCGTTAGACAATGTTTTATCTGTCTCATCAGGAACCACTGAAGAAACACCACTGGAACTGGTCTGGAGAATTTCTCATAAGTATTTCTTCAATAGGTACCAACAGGTTAAATCAATTCACTCGTAGTTATCAATAAAATAACTTACACGGCAGGAGGAATGAGCAATCTGATTTTGCCTTCAGCTTTTATGCAGTTCCTTTTGGAGACTGGTGAGAGGGCAAGGTCATTCCTATGAGAAACATACTGGGGGGAATGGGATGAACCGGAACTCTCTTTGTATGAAGGGTAGGATACAGAAATTATTTGATTGCTTTTAATAAGGAGAGGTTTTGCTGATGTACTGTTTGGTTTTCTTTGCTTGTCTAGAGTAGATGAGAGTACTATGGTAAAATTTAGAGATTTTTCTGGCTGTTGTGGCAAATTGGCAGTTCTTGGTCAAGAGGTGGATATTATAAATCAATGGTCATGCTTAACCTGTTAAAGTTATCCTAGGAGAATCTCTCTTGAGCATCTTCTCCCTGCCCTAGAGGAATGTATAGAGGAGGGTAGCAAAAGGCCAGCTCCAAGACACAAGAGTAGCCCAGCTTGTTGAAACAGCAGCTCCGGGATAGCTCCCAGTCTTTGCTGGCAGCTTGGCTGGTTCAGGAGCTACAAATCCCAACAAACCCTGCAACAGTGGCGCAAATTCTGGTTTGGTTGAGGGGCACCCGAATCTTTTCATTCCTGGTGTGGCTGTGGCCTTTTGGGTTAACAATGCAACCTTTTGTTTCAGCCTGGCTTTTGAAGTCTAAGGGCAGCATTCCCCAGATCCTAAAGCTACATTTGCTTTTAATGGGGCTTAAAGGGGCAAACAGGGTCCTTGGAGCTCCCACGCAGCTGTGCAACATCGTTCCTGAACACTCTAAGCTGAACCCAGGGCTTCGTTTCTGTCCCAAGGAGTCTCGCAAACACCAAGCAGCCATCAACGCTTAAGGCTTTGGCATAGCCAAGGGATGAGAAATATGCTGATCCTCACCAAACAAAAAAGCCAACTAGCAGAGAGTTTGGCTTTTAACTTCTCCCAAATACATCCTGTTATTTTGTGGCCGTGCAGGTCTTGCAATCTAAATATTACGTGGCTGAATGCTTTGGGGATGTAGAGGCTGGGTCCACGTTTGCAAGGTCAGAGCACTTCTTCCGTGCCCCTTCCAGTTGGGTTTGAGCTGGATGGCACCAGGTTCATCCATCCAGAGCCTGATCCTGTTTGGGAACCAAACCAAGGGAGCGAGGACCTTTCAGACATTGCCCGCAAATGCACGCTCCCGAGTCAAAACGAAGCTCTGATGTGGACCAAGGGCCAAGCTTTGATTTCTGGACGCAGATCAAACGTGGGTGCTCTGGTTGCCCCCCCCCAGGTACTCGTCCTCCCCCTCGCCTGGGATCCCCATCTCTGCTGCACGGGTGGTTAAGCTCCCATGGAGCAGCTGCTCAACAGCTGCAGGTTCCACTTCACATATGAAAGAAACCCCAAATCTGTGTGAAATTTCCAGTGGTTGAACAGCTGTTGCTTGAGCCAGGCTGTCTGTATCACATATATGGGGACACTGGAGGGGAGAGAGGCAGGACGGACAGCTGGGAGCAGTAATTTCCCCAGCCACTTAGTTTTAATCTGCCTTTGCTCATGTCAGAGCCTTTTGAGTAAAAATTGGAGAATGCAGAAGCCTTTGGATTTATTTTCCTCCCTTTTCTCACCCTCTGCCCTGCGGTTGCAGTGAGTTTAGCGAGCGCCAGACTCTGTCATTGAGGGATTTATTTCTAGGGGGACTTTTTGGTGGGATTAATTGCGACTTCTTTTAAATGTCTCAGCAAGTCCAATGCTCATTCTTGTGAATGGAGAGGAGCAGCATGGAGGAACGGTCAGTTCAGCTGAATTAGCTACTGGTTTTAGAGAAAGGCAGTTTGCTTTCTGAAGACAAGAGTCTTCTCTGACTCGAAAGTTCCGTTTTCAGGCTGCAGAACTGGTGATAATTCCCAGCATGTGCTGGATCTCCTGAGAAGGGAAAGGTGTTCCGGAGAGACAAGAAATTTTTGAAGGAGAAGTGCCACTAAAAATCAGGAAATTAGCTGTGTGCTTTGAAAAACCCATGCAGAGCAATTTGCCAAAGGATCTGGATGGTGTTTAAAATATCTGCGTATTAATGGGCTGTGGTGTGACCAACTAACTAACCCTGTTTGCCTGTGGAGAGGGAAGGGTTTACGCCCAGGACATAGCAGGGAAAAGTCTGGGTCACCAGAAGGGCTCCATTTACCTCAGTCAACAATAAAGTGCAGGTTAAAATCTGTGGTATCGCTGGGATTGATTCTAAAAACACCTGGTGCAAACATTTATTTTTATTTCCTGACGTTTTGCAGTCTCTCTGCATTTATAAAAACAAAACGACCCATTAACTCCTAATCAAAACCAGTTCTTAACTCGTTTTTTTACTGAAATTGCATTCATGCCAGGAATCCCTCATTTGCTTTTCAAATGTGAATTCAGGTTAACCAAAAAGCGAAGTGACTTTTAGCTGTGGGAAGTACTGCTGTCAGCAGAGGTGATGCTGCAAGGTTAAAGCCTGCGAGCACACGCCGAGGAGGTTGTGTCTTCCCAACGCGGCTCAGCTGTGTTTTGGCTGGTGTTTCCCTGCGTCGTTGCTTGGCTGAGGAGTCTCCTGTAAAGTAACATCAGTCTCTGTTCGGGTAATAACTTCATCAGGGGATTGCATCTGGCTGGAAGAGAGTCTCCGGCAAGGAGAGAGAGGACAGGTCATTTCTCTCTTGCTCTTGGTTGCTCTGGTTGAACTTGTGACTCGAGATGCGGTTTGAGTGCGAGATCAAAATCCATGTGGGTCTCTGTGTCCCAGAAAACCTCAGCCATGCAGGGTGCCATTCCTGCACCCCAACCCTCCCTGCAGGTCTAATGGCTCCACGGGGATGGGACTGTAAGGAGAGGGACGGAAAGGCTGAAAGGAGACCTTGAGCTGAATGTGTGATGCTGAGAGGGAGGCCCTGCTTCTTCCATGGCTTCCCCAACAGCTTGAACGCAGCTTTAGTAACCCTCAAATTCTCCGTGAGCATCACAAACTGGAGTTTTCTGTCTGTGCCTGTGGGCTGCAAGCTGCGGGGCTCAAGCCCAGGGGTGACTGCAGGGCACCAGGACATCTGGAGGCCCCCAAACTGGTGACAGCTGGGCTAGTCCCCAGTGGCTGCTGGGGTGAGACGATAGACACGCTCCCCGTGGAAACGAGAGGAGAAACCAGCGATGGTCTTGCCAGATTGGGGCAAAGGTGGGAGGGTGCATGGTTTTCCCACCTCCAAGGAGCTTGGCACGCCAAAAGCCTCTCCTTGGTGCAATGGTGTAGAAGACTCCCGTGTTGTCCCCTGCTCCCATGGCACAGTCACCTTCGCTGCCCCACCAGGGAGCTTCAGGGGGACAGGACACCCCATCTCGGAGATGGGTCTCATTCAGGGACACGAGGTGCGATGCCGCAGGGGATGGCAGGGGACAAGGCGAGGTGACCCTTCCCTTCGCCGTCACTGGGTTGTCCCTGCCATGGACGCCATCAGAAAATTCAAAGCAGAAAAATGCCAGGGCTGGATGGGCAATGGTTTGGTTTTGTTGTCTTGTTTTAAACAGCCCCTGTGAGCAACTGTTGTGCGCGAGGGGCGGGAAAGGGGGGGGGTTGCCATGGCAAGATGGGATTTGCTGGGAATGAATAGCTTTCTTTTTCTCCCCTGACATGAATGGGTTTCTAAGACCTCCCTGCAGATGAAGACTGTAGGTGCTGCGCTCGGTGGAAGAGACGGCGAACAATATCCTCCCCCCCCCCCCCCAGCTTTACGTTATCCACAGGCCTCTTAATACAACTCAATCTTATTACACCAAAAAAAGTGCGATCTCGAGTGTAGATTGAGAGAGACAAAATGTTCCCAGTGGGATCTGTCCGCGCCTCTTCCCCGGTCCCCTCCAACAACGGGGATTAGCGGCAATGTTTGCACTGACTGTAACTGGGACATAAAGACCATGGTTCATTTCTTCCCATTCAGCTAATTCTTTACATCGCAGACACTACAGGATCCATTTATGGTTGTGGGTTTTTTTGTTGGTTTTTTTTTTTTCTTTTGTGAAAGTAGGTTGGGGTGGGAGGGGGTGAGGGGGGAGAAAGCCGCTGAGGAAACTGTTGGCGTCTCCAAAGAAAAGTATCTTTTCAAACCTTAGCCTGCAGCCTGCAGCCCTCCTCTGCCAGGGCAGAAAGAAGCTGCAGTCCACATCTGAGGCAATGGCATTCACAGGCAACATCACTTTTAGAGGAAGGCTGTGATATATGCACCAAGAATACCAAAATTTAAAAAATTAAGTGATTTACTGGCAGATTTGGCTTCCCATATCAAGCTCCAGGGCTTTCTTCCAGCAAACGGGAGTGCTCGCTCTCAGCCACCTCTCATTCCTGACACGTCCCCACCTCTAAAGCAAACTACAGCACCAGCTTTAGGTGTGTTTTGTTCTGGGAGAGCTTTGGGTTCTGGGAGAGCTTTGGGAGGCAGGACGTGACCACGTGGGAAGGGTTTGGCCAGGACCTCAGGGTAAATATTCGCAACAGCCATGCGATCCCTAATACACCCCAATTGACAATGTGCGTTTTTTTTCCTCCCATTTGGAAGAAAAATTCTCCAGCAGCTGAAAACAGGGTGGTGGCACACAGGATTTGTGCAAAGGGGCTGGAAGACACTCTTGGTTTTGTGCAGCGCAGTCCTCAGCCTGTCTGGGGAGGATCAGTAAGGCAATGAATGCCATCTGGAGCATTCTTGTGCAGGTCCTGAACTCAATCCATCCCTCTTCTGGGGCACAGGAGTAAGAGAAGAGATGGTTAATATCACCAAAAAAGCCTTCTGGGTGTCCCAGGAACGGGTTTTATCTACTCCAAAGCCGTACATCAATCTTGCCTTAGCAGACAAGTCCTGCTGACTCACAGCGAGTTCAGGGGAGGTTACAGGGTGAAAACGAAGGATTATGAGATGAAGGAGGAGCTCATAAATCTTTCTGAGGTGGAAGGCAGGCAAAGCTGCGTTGTCACAGGCAGTACTAGGGCATGGTGACCCATCTCTGCCTCATGGTCTCTCATTCCTCACCACTAAAGCCAAATAGTGTAGAAATAAGAGCCACAGAGCAGACTTTGGAGCTTCACAATATCAGTTGTGGTGGTTCATTTCCTTATTGAATTGCAAACTTCCAAGCTCAGAGAGGAAAAGTGCACAGTGCGGACACACCTCATGTCTGAAATCTGGCCATCACAGTTGCAGGCTGTAATCCACGTGAGGATTAACCCAGATTTGTGCACAGAAAAGAGAGGAAAAATGACCTAAAATTGCACTGTGCATCCTGGGTGACCCTCGCTAATGTGCCCCAAGTGTATCTGATGATACATCCACTACCTATCACCTCCGTTCCTGGCACTCGGAGAGAGAGCAGATGAATGTGAGCTGTCCTTTGGGGGAGCACAGGCTTGCCAAGGGCTTCAGCAGACACTTTGGAGAACGACAGTGCATGTGCTGGAAGTGGAGGATGATGCCTGAGTACCTTTTTCTGGAGCACTAAGAAATATCGTAGGAATGGGCGAGTGCTGATACACATTACGTCATCTTGGGCTCCTTCCAGCAAAGGGAAAGTCACCTTTCTGCCATCTCAGCTCTTCTGAGCTCTTTATCTGTGTGGTTGGTGTCTGAGTTCCCAGCAGCTGGCGAGGGAGGTTCTCTTCCCCCTCTACTCTGCCCTAGTGAGGCCCCATCTGGAGTACTGCGTCCAGTTCTGGGCTCCCCAGTTCAAGAAAGATGAGGAGCTACTGGAGAGAGTCCAGTGGAGGGCTACGAGGATGGTGAGGGGACTGGAGCATCTCTCCTACGAGGAAAGGCTGAGGGAGCTGGGCTTGTTCAGCCTGGAGAAGAGAAGGCTGAGAGGGGGCCTTCGAAATGCCTACAAATATCTGCAGGGTGGGTGTCAGGAGGATGGGGCCAGACTCTTCTCAGTGGTGCCCAGCGACAGGACAAGGCGCAACAGGCACAAACTGAAGCAGAGAAAGCTCCAGCTGAAGATGAGGAAGAACTTCTTCCCTCTGAGGGTGACGGAGCCCTGGCCCAGGCTGCCCAGGGAGGCTGTGGAGTCTCCTTCTCTGGAGATATTCAAGCCCCACCTGGACACGGTCCTGTGCAGCCTGCTGTAGGTGACCCTGCTTTAGCATGGAGGTTGGACTGGGTGACCCACAGAGGTCCCTTCCAAACCCTACCATTCTGTGATTCTGTGATTCCCTAATCCATGTGGTCAGGCAACCAGAGAATGACCCATGACGGATTTGGGGTGACCAGAGTTCTCTCCAGCCTTCGTCACCTGCATCGATGGGATCTCAGACGACTCTGGTGGGAGCTCAGATGTTTAGCACGTATACAGACCCCTCAGTTCAGGTCTCTCTCATCTTGGGTTGAGTCTTGTTGCTACTCACGCTGATACCTTTTGTTCTGCTGACCATTATTCACCGAAAATACACAGGACACTTGGTCTGATCATCCCAGGAACAGTTATGGGGACTGCTCACCAAAGCCACATGAGGTGAATATAGTGGCTGTCCTGATGAGTTTTCCTGCCAGGGAGAGGTGTGGTTTTGGTAGGTCAAAGGACACTATTTTTCAAAATGAATGTATATTGGAGATTTTGGAGAACATGTGCTCATACTGACATATTTTTCTGATGTTAATTAATAAGGACAGGGGAAATGCGTTGCCAGATTCAGAGCTGTGCGCTAGGTCACCCCTCGCTGTCCTGTGCTGGATGAGTGATTTATAGCTTTAAACCTAAAGAATTTGGAAACAGAGTTGCGCTTTCTTCCCTTGGGATTACCACCGACTCCACTTGTTCAAGCTTTTCTAAACTCTGAAACAAAGATGGTTTTAGATCATTACTGTCAAATGTGAATGATGCTCTGCTTTGCAAAACGCAACATACTTCTAAAATTGGCGTCATCCTGTTTCACCTTCTTCCCAGTCACTTCGTGTGAGCGAAGAGATCAAACCTTCGTGCTTCCCCAGAACAGAAATCATTCGTATTTGAATGAATTTAAAGTGAAGTCAGTGTGTATCCACACTCACACAGTAAGCGTGGACTGACATGTGTTTAAAAATCAGGTGGGAAGAAGAGCGTACTTTGATATTAGGAAATGTTCCGAACTCCCAAGTGCTCTTCAAAGATGCATTGGAGATAAAAAAAAATCTCTCAGATTTTCTCTTGCAAAAGCAGTGAACATCAGACCATGTTGCGTAAAGGAAAAAGTTAAATATGCAGGAGACAAGGTAACCTTTTTAATCCTTGCAGTCATCATGAGACTTTACCTGGGAGAGACCTGAAGCAAGGGCTTGATGTACTACCTGATCTGGTTTTGGCCGGAGGGATGGACTCAAAAATCCATCCTACCCTATTTTCAATTTTTTTTTTATGGAGATTCTTTATTTTTTTTAATGAAAATCACCTAATAACCCCAGGAAGCCAGCTAACAGTTAGTTCCAGGTGGATTACTTCAGTTATCAATTAACTCAGAGGAGTGAGTCAGAGTTTTTTGCTTTCACCTAGAAGCTAAATTTCCTCATCATCCAATTTATGCGATGACGAAGCTGCTGCAGGTGCCTGCAAAAGCTTGGAGCACTTAATTACCTGTGCCTTTCCTCCCGTGGCAGGAGGAACACCAATTGCTTGAACTCTTTTGACTGACACGAATCTGGACAGTCTCAACAGCCCATAAATAACTGCTGGTTCACTTCCCACACGGCCATGAAAGTCAGTCTTATCTCAGTCTGAAGTATCTCCCCTCTCCCTGCAGCGCAGTCAGTCTGCAGGTGTCCTTTGTCGCTGAGAACATCTTCAGAATTAGCACCAGAAGATGCAACTCACCTGCGAGGATGGATTCTGGTGGGTTGTTTCTGAGCACATCTGCAATTAATAACCAGAAATCTGCCAAGGGAGGGGTGTCTCTGTCAGCGGGGGACGTGCAGCTTTGTTTCAGAAATTCAAATGCAATCAGAAAAAAGCCTCACTGAAGATGTCGCAAGTCCACCTCCTCACGCACGCCTGCAGACAGGAACGTCCCTGAGCTCACCAAGGTCAGAGCGATGTATTCATCCGGAGTTCAGGTGCACAGGTGGAAAATGGGAGCTAGAGACAACCCTGTAGTAAAACCACTGCCCAAATTCAACAGCTTGGTTTCTGCACAGATGGTTGCTCAGGAGCCCTTGGCCACAAGGACATGCGCTCTTGCTGCTGGCAGAGAATGCAATCACCCCTGCTGCTAATTACCGCATCAGCAAAGACAGGCAATAAGTTAGGTTGGCCTCCCTCTCCTAACATTGTGTGGAGCTGGGCAGTGAGGCTGGAGCAGTACTGGGATGGTAGGAGAAGGATGGGTGGTAGAGCAGGAGTGTCCTTAAATTGTGCAGTGGCTTAGAGGGTGGTCTGTTGCCTTTATTTCCAGACATTTGCTTCAAAAAAAGTAAGTGGTTTTTTTCTATTGATTTTCTTCAGGAGTGCTTGCTGTGGCTGGTAGGTGGTGTTGTTTTGAAGGGGCAGGGAGGAGGATGTGTGTCCAGCTCTGGAGCCCTCAGCACAGGACAGAGCTGAAGCTGTTGGAGCGGGGCCGGAGGAGGCCCCAGCAATGATTTGAGGGCTGGAACCCCTCTGCTGGGAGGAAAGGCTGGGAGAGCTGGGGCTGGTCAGCCTGGAGAGGAGAAGGCTCCAGGGAGACCTTGGGGCAGCCTGCCAGTGTGTAAAGGGGGCTTAGAAGAAAGCTGGAGAGGGACTTTTTAGCAGGGCTTGTGGTGATAAGACAAGGGGTGATGGCTGTAAACTGAAAGAGGGGAGACTTAGATTAGATATGAGGAAGGAGTGTTTTATGCTGAGGGTGGTGAGGTCCTGGCCCAGGTTGCCCAGAGAAGCTGTGGCTGCCCCCTCCCTGGCAGGGTTCAAGGCCAGGTTGGATGGAGCTCTGAGCAACCTGGTCTGGTGGAAGATGTCCCTGCTGATGGCAGGGGGGTTGGAACCAGATGATCTCTAAGGTCTCTTCCAACCTAGACCAGTCTATGGCATACTGGTGTGGACAGACGTGTAAGCAGCCATGTGGACATTTGCTCATTTAGCTACGGCAGAGTGTTCTCCTGTTCCCTTCATACAAGTGGGCTGTTGAATGTTAGCTCTGTGTAGCTGAGGATATGGTATCTCCAGCTCTGGTAATTGGGGTCTCTTGCATTGCATCTGCTTCCACAGACTGCGACTGCAACCTGGAGAACAAAGATTGCTGCGGTTTTTTCCCACTCTTTAAGGGATTTTGGAGTGGTTTACATTGACAAATGAAATGGGGGATTTTTCTTCTTGGAGATGTTACTTGACTCGGTTACTAGACTTGTTTGAGACGTGTTTCCTGGCTAAAGGTCTGATATAACTATTGGAAGGCTAATGGAGTTGGAAAGTATAATGTTTGGAAGACAAGCTACCGTGAATTATTCATATCCCGGTTTTCTTTTTTTGTTTGTTCACCTAGTCTATTATAATACCTTTTTTTATGTATCTACATGTTGCTGTTCTCAGAAAGTACAGTATAAGTGTATACCTCATATGGAATTTAGAAGAACTACTTTGAAATAAAAGGGACAGATCTTAAATTATTTTTTTCCCAAAAATTTATTTTCATTAATGTAGCATGAACACTTTGAATTTTTGAGTGCATGGTTTATTTGTCAAAGTTTCTTTTTATCACTCAGAACATACTTTTGTCAGTTTAAATATATTCAGAACATACAATGAAAATAGATATTAAATTTTTCTATCGGTCCTTGAAATTATGTACATGTACTGTTAAAATTAACATCCATTTGAAGCTTAGTTTTAATAGAATCATTTAGATAGATGAAGTCCATCAAACTATATATTTACAAAACCAGAATCCCCTTCTTGCTGGGGTAGGGAATGAAGACAACAAATTCCTGAAGTTTTACAGAAGTGAAGAGCTGGGTTTTTTGAAGATAGAAAGATGAGATCACTTCTTTCTTTGGGGTCCCAGAAGCACTGGATGTTCCTGAATATCTCAACATGCAGTGCGCTGTGTACAAATAATCCTTCCCTGGGTATTTGGGGAGTTAAGGCACACCCTTGCATGAAATCTTTCGCGTGTTTTTCCTGTTTCACAGCATTGTGTTATTAGATACAAATTCTATTTACAATAAAATAATCTTTGATCCCTTCTTTATTGTGAAGGTGAGCTGTGTCTCACTGTCTCACTTGGCTGCTGAAGGAGGAAAGTTAGTCATAGAATCACAGAATGGTTTGGGTTGGAAGGGATCTTAAAGACAACATGGTTCCAACCCCTCTGCCCTGGGCAGGGACCCCTTCCACCAGCCCACGTTGCTCAGAGCTCCATCCAACCTGGCCTTGAACCCTGCCAGGGAGGGGGCAGCCACAGGTTCTCTGGGCAACCTGGGCCAGGGCCTCACCACCCTCATGGTGAAGAATTTCTTCCTAATATCTAATATCAATCTGCCCTCTTTTAGTTTACAGCCGTTCCCCCTTGTCCTATCCCTACAGGCCATTGTGAAATGTCCCTCTCCAGCTTTCTTGCAGGCCCCTCCAGGTACTGGCAGGCTGCACTAAGGTCATCACCCCACCTCTCTACATAGCTGCTGGAGAGAGACAACTTCATGAAGCAATCAGCCCAACTGTGCTGGGTTTTTTGTTATTGCTTTAGGGTGTTTTTTGTTTTATGCTGGGACAAGACTTCTCAAGGTCATTTGCCCATTTGTCTTCTTACACATTGCTTATCATGCTGAGATCATCCCTCTTCTGGGAGTGCTCCTCTCCTCCTGGCTGTAGATGAGATGCTTCCTATGGCAATGGCTGGAGGGAGAGAAAACACCACTTTCCATTGGTGTCCTCTCCAGACTGCAGAGTTGACACCAGAAGCTCCACATATGGAGCTGCTGTGATTTCTTGGATTAGGATGTCCCTGTCCTGTGTTTCCCTGGAGGGAGAGAAGAGGTGGTCCTGAGGGAGAGGGCAGCATGTCTGGGGAGAAGGGGAGTGCCGTGATGAAACTGAGTAGAAGGCAGAGAGCCAGGAGGGCTGTCAAGGGATGATCTCTTCATCATGCCTTCTTGGCACTTGGATTGGTGCTTACCTGTTGTTATATTTTAATCTAATTGGGCCTTTTATGCACAAATCTGGGCTGAGCTGAGCAGTACCTTTGGGGCAAAGAATTGCTGGCTGTGGAGCTGGATGTGGGTCAGGTGTCCTCCAGCACGTTTGCCTGATCATGCAAAGATTCCCATGGGGAGGGAGGGTGGTGTGACCTGTGACAAATGAGATGGGGGGGGGGAAAGCAAGGAGGACAGACCCAAACCCCTGTGATTTTCTCCGTTAGGCTCTATATGAAGAGGTGTGTTCTGCCACAGCTCCTGCCCCTGTGTTTGGGCAGAAGTAGGAATTTTCTACTTCTGGTTCCTTCTTTCAGTGTTTGGAAAGTCCTTCTTTGAGGACTTTTTGGGCTTGGGAGGGGAGGCTGGCTTGTTTGTTGGCTTTCAATCTCCAATGTGAAATCAAACTTTCCTCACAAAAATGTTTTCCCTTAGCGTCTTTGCGCGTGTGGCTGGCGTAGACCAAGAGCCAAGGAGAGGAAGGAAGGATGGATGGACATGGAGTACCAGGGATGGGTTGGGAGCAGGGCATGGGAGCAGTGAAGCCCCTTCACTGGTGGGTGTGCACTGACTTCCTGGGGGCACGAGGGAGACTTCAGAACTCCCAGGCCTCCTCCTGGGGCAATTCATCCAAATTCCCATGGGATGAAGGTCTCTGGGATGTTTCTTCTCTCCAGTCTATTAGCAAGACTGCTTGGAGAGGAGTTTTGGCTGCAGGGAAGGGTTGCCAACAACAGCAAAATAAGAAGAATTCTTTGCCATGAGCAGAATTACTAACTGGGTACTGATGATCGGAAAAGCAGGGTGGAATCTTGGGCCATGGTGGTAAACAGAAAACAGCCAGGAATGAGAGTGTCAGGACAGCCTGTCACAGAAAGCGCAGCTCAGTAAGTTTTGGGGTTCTGTATTGGTTTTTTTAACAGCTTAGCTTACTATGGGTGAAACCACTTGTGGTTTCCTGTTTTCATTGTTTGAGTGACTTTATTGTATGGCAAGGATGTTTTTTAAAGCAGTGTCAAGTCTCCAGCAGGTTTGATGCTACCATGCAGGCAGCATGGGCATGCTGGGGCTCTGCTGAATGGGTTTGCACCCCATTAAAAACAGAGGAGCTTTGCATGGCAAAGAGGGCCAAGAAACCCGGTGCGAAGCTCATCGTGTCCCAGAGTCGAGTAAAACCTGGCTGTGTGTCTGCTTTGGTTGTTGATCCCCCAAGCTCCGTAGCTGGAGACCGTCACTGATTTATAACGCCTCATAAAGCCCTGAGGACTGGAGCAGACAAAACAGGAAGGAAAAGAGCTTTACAAATACACCAAGTACTAAGAAATTACTAAAAGCTGGCAAGTCTTACAGAATGATGGTGCTTTCCTAACGGGGTAGAAGTAAAAAAAAAAAAAAAAATAGCAGCATGCACTAGGCCACCTCTTTGGCTGCTTTTTGTAAACGTGACTCTGCAGGGAGAACTCAATCCTGTGATTTCCCCCCCCCCGCCATGTTCTACCTGGTATTGATACAACCATGCAGAATATGATGGGTATTTGCATCTCCTCTCGCTTGTGTTTGATGAAATTTCCTAGAATTAGCAGTTATCAAGTGCATGAGGGAGAGGGCGTTGCTCTTAATGGGCCATCTGTACAAACTTTGAAAGAGCTGAGAGGAGAAACATGATGTTGCGGTGCGTTCTTGGCTCCAGAGTTCGTTTCGCAGCAGCGTTATCTCTGTCCAAGATTTGAGAAATGTGATTGTGGGGGAAGAGGCAGGCAAAAAGAGCCTCTGCTCCTGCAGCCGAAAATACGGGTGGTTGATGAAGTCTTAGAAATGGAGTAATATCTGTCCCTGCCCCATTGGGTTCAGCAAGAGTTTCACCACGGTTTCAGGCTGATGCTGGATCCTTAGAGCCTACAAAGGCCAAGAAGGACAGGAATGTGTTCATCTCCTGCTCTCTTCCCCGCCCATCACCTGTCAAACTCTTCCCAAAACACCTTCTTGCATTGCAATGACATCACGATGTGCTGTAAGAAACCTTCTTCCTTCAACCTTTGGAGATAAACGTAGCTTTTTAGTTCCTTTCACTAGCGTGGCAAACTTCTCCTTTTTCTGGGCTATGTGACTGAACCCTGGAGGTCAGCGCTGATTAGTGGATTTTTTTCATGTTTCCTGGAAAGTTTCTTAATTTATAGCACATGATTTCTTTTAGGAAAGACAAAAATGTCCATGTTGTATAAACCTTTGGGAAGCCCTTGTTGCTCTAAGTGCTGATAGAGCTGCATCGGACTGGTTTACATTCTGCAGATGGCAGATTTATGGTGGTGGCAAGTTGGTGAGGGGGTTTTTCCCCCCTTCTTGGATGCAATGTAATTTCCTGAGCAAGCCTGAGATTGAGTATCTGTCAGGTGTATCCTGCAAGAAACAATTTTATTTGAGGATATATCCAAAATGAGAATTGGATGACCTACCTGTATGTGGTCGGTACAAAGTGATGTTTGCAGCGAGCAGAAACTCTCCCCAGGCTGTGGAGGGGATGAAGCTGCTGGGGAGACAGGGTGGCTCCCTCCCAGTTCCTGCTGAGCAAGGGACTGGTATCACAGAAATGCTTCACCAAAAAAATAACAGCCTTAATTAAGGGCCTCAAACGATTATTTAGCTCCTAACAAAAAGCTGCTCCTGTGGAAGCAGAAGTGTGCGAGCAGCACTGGATGAGAAAAGCCCCTGATGTTTGGTCTGTAAAGGTTTTATGAACGCCCAGTGCAGTCCCCTGTAGCAGCACACAGCTGAACGCACTTGAGAATACTTTTATTTATCTGTCCTACTGCTCAGCAGCAGTAAACACTGCCTCTTCTTCACTACAAATGGCTCGTCCATGTTTATATCCATTTCTGGCACAAACGTTTCCTGGGAATTTCATCTGCTTGGAGTGCCACGAGAGGAAGAAGAGGATCTGGGGATCCATTTGAAGGTTGAGCAGCCCTTCCTTCCAAACACTCAGCGTCCCCGGGGTGAAGCAATGAGGGGTGGCTGTGGGTCTGCTTGCTGGGAGCTGCGGGTGTTTGCAAGTGGCCTCCAGGTTTTCATGCCAGTCCCCCCCCCTAAAAATAATTAGGAAAAAAAACCCAATAGAAACAGCTCAGCTTTTCGTATTAGGGGATCATTAAACAGAGGTTTTCTTTTTTCAGTGCTATCCTGTTCTGTGGTTCCTTTCCCTGCTCCTGCTTCCCCTCTTTCAACATACATCAGATGGCTTAGCTGGATTTAAATGTCCACCTGGCTGATGATGCTCAATAATTAGTTGGTGACACTTTGTGGCTGTGCACAGGCCACTGCACATCTCTAAGCAGAAGCTCTATGAGTATTTTCAGCAGTTCTAAGAAACTGAATGTAAAAAGCTCTCTGTCACTATCAGCAAATGACAACCAGGAACACTTGAGAGGTAGGAAGGAGAAAGAAAATGCGGTTTCTCTTTCACAGAAAGGCAAATTCGGGGAAGTGCAAGAACAACAACAAAAAATTTGACTGCAAATTAAAGACTCCAAGTAGCTTCCCCAGAACAGGCTTCTAAGCTGCTCCCTCTCCATCCAAAATGTGATGTAGTTTTTTTTTTTTTTAAACAACAAACCCTACACATCTCCACCAGTGGCAGGGAGAATATTCCCATCCAGCTTTCCGGTAACATGCGTTATTTTGGCTTCTCGGAGGTATGAGCTGCAGCGTGCGGGTCACAGGGACAACTGCCTACAAGCAGTTGATACTGCGACTGAAGCTGGTAAAAACTGGAAGCCTGCCTAGTCTGCAGCTTCAGAGCCATAGTGCTGCAGATGTGCCCTGCTGGAAAACACAGGGAGAACCCCAAGCTCCTGGCCAGCTTTACTTGAAAAACAACAAAAAAAAACCCAAGCTACCACCACCAAAACCCAAAGTCCTTCCCTGGGTGCAGCTGGTGACACTTCACTTGCCCCTTAACTCATGGGTGCGTGATGCTTAAAGACATACTGCTGATGTGACCAGTCCAAGGACCGTGCTGAAAGCTGTTTTGGGAACATCCTGAAAATGAAATGCTCTGGAAAGCCTTAATTCTTCCAACATTGTTGATGTTGAGTGGGGAAACAAACGAGGCTATGAAAAATGCAAATGTTAATGTAGATAAAAGTGACTCCTTGGACAAGACACGTCTGGAGATGGAGTAGCTTCACGGTGGGCTCCACTTATGTGGTTGTGGAGAACTTCTCTGCAGGCAGTGGAGCCACAGGGCCTACTCAGGAGTGTCTATCCCTCCCTAAGAAAAAGGATAAATGGGATAAATCATCTTCTAAAGTGCCTGTTATCTCTGTTGACTGTAAGAAACCTCTTGCTGAGATGTGAATGTCAAACTTTGAGCAGACCAAGATTAAGTGAGGTGACTCTGACTTGGTGACCTGTGAAATATTTCTTTTGGCTCTCTTGTGGTGGACCACAGCGGTGTCCCCATCCTGGTGTGTCAGCCCTTGTCCTGCCAGAGAGGTTCAGACCCCTGTCATGGCAGCGTCACCCAGCCTGGTGGCATGATGGTTTTTGTGACATCCCAGGAGTTTCTTTCCCAAGGATTCCACATGGTGGGTTTCAGGAATGGTGCTGAGATTCCTGGGTTCAGTTTAAAATGATGTCTGCTCGTCACTGTGGCAGGGGAATTCTGCAAAATATGAAGCAACCATGCCCCAGGCATTTAAAACATCACAACAGAATCATTTCTGTCTTCTAATTCTGTGATGTTGCAGAGGGTCTGTGACTCATCCTTCTTGAATGCTTGGGATTAGCAAGTCCTGTTCCTGAGCTAGGGGTGGGTTTTTTCTTTCATTTATTCAGCTTTGAATGTTGACACTGCATACGTGATGGCACAGAAACAACATCGAGACAGTCAAGGACATTCAGAGCTGCTTCTTAAATCCCGTCTTTCACAGGAGCCTTGCGTGCCTGGGCTGGATGGTCCAGCTGTCCTTCCTGTCTCTGTGCTTCTCTAAGCCTATGGAGATGTCTTCATTCTTCTTCCTTTGATTGCACCCGAGAAAGTTGGGTGATTGCAGACCCTTTGGAGGCTCTGCCAGGAGAGCCTTTGCTGTAGTGGCTGCCTGGATACGTCGGTGGCTCAGATTTCAAGCCCTTTGTCTGCTCTGAATTGTATTGTTCTTTTATTTGTGCCCTCTTGCTCGTAAGAGACATCCTCGTTGGCTTTTGGCAGTGCATCTTGTGGGCACTCTGACTTGTTTGATGTTTTCTGTGTTGTTTTAACTCCTGCCGCCCAGAGGCTGGAAGCCTTTGGTCAGCTGGAGCAGGGTGGCGTGGGCTCCGCGTGCTTTAAGGATGAGCCTGCAAGTGATGTGTGGTGTCAGACCTATGGGTTCAGAGTAATCGGAGTCTGTGAATTACCATGTCAGGTTGGGAAGACAGAAAGGGGAGAGGTCAGTTTAATTTTACTATGTGAATGGGAGTTATGTTGTAATCTTCCTGCCGCAACTAGGCTGAATCTGGATAGAGCCTATTAATTCAGATTTTGCAAGCATGAGAAGAACAGGTCCCTGAATGCCTTCTAGCCATTTATCCTGAGCAAATAACTTCATTTATCTTGAGTGCTTTCCAGCTTCTCTTCTCTCTGAGGAATTTCTGTGGTGTTTTACAGGAGAATCTGAGCAGCATCTGCTGCTTCACGCTGAGATGTGCTCAAAGATCTCCTCTGCAAGCAGGAACCTCATGTTGCTTAGTCATGTGGCCAGTCTTTGTATCATCGTTTTGTCTTCTAAACACCATAATTATGTTAACTGATCAGCCTGAATCTTGGCTAGCTGAATGCTGGTCCCTTGTCGTCACAGCAAAAGATGGTCATGCTGGTTGTGTGCTTGGGTGGGAGCAGAGGACACTTCTTTCTGACTCAGCCTTGCTCCGGATGTCGCTGGGACACTTTTGTGGTGGAACTATTCTTGTCAAAGCACAGCAGGAACTCGTAATCTACCCTATGTGGCCAACTGAGTGATTCGGTTAAACAGTCCAGAAGTTCCTCCTGCTGTTTTGGCTGGAATATGGGAATTTCCTGCCCCTGCCCCCTGTGAAACAGGTGCTTCGTGTCATCTGGAAATAGCTGCATTTCAGCACAGGGATCAAGCGGATTTCACGGAGAGGCTGGGAATTGCTTTCAAGCTTGGCTCGTGTGACGTGAAAAGCCGCCTCTACATGTAATAAACACTAATATTATTAAAGCGCGTTTCAGGGTGGGCACCCTGACAGGAAAAATACCACTTTATCACAAATGCAAAAGAGAAGGGTGGGTTTTTTCAGTTTTGGAGGGAGAATTTTAAGTCTTTTATTACTGTTCCAAACCACTGTGCGTCTGACCTAACCCACAGTAATAAAAAAAATAGATTCTCATGGATGGAGCGGGCCAGTAAGCTCATAACCGCTCTCTGCTGATAACAGAGAACAAACACCCTTTGCATCTCAGTGTGTCGGAGGAGCAGGCTGCGCTCCCTCCCTCACTCGGGATCAAGACAAAGCAGGAATCTTGGCTGCACGTGTGAAAATGGGAGGCCAAGAGATTTTTTTGTTAGGTTTTTTTTTTTAGTTTGGTTTATGACTCCTCCTGCAAAATATTCACAAACTGACATCTAATTTTTTTTTCCCAGGGCTGCCCTGATTCAGTGAAACAGGTTTGTGATTCCCAAGAAAGCGGGAGGTGTGGCATGCTCACCCTTTTTTTGTGAAAAAGATGGGGGGAAGTAAAAGCCTACTCGGGCTAAAGGTAGTTTCTTAAAGCATGCCTGTTCTCAGTGATGCCGGGGAGAAGGATCTTAAATGACAAGACAGTTAATTTGTCCATTTAGCCCTTGTTTTCTTTCCCTTTCGTCGGCTTGGCTGTGCCGGCATCCCTTGGAGCCTCAAGGAGCGCGTTGCTCCCAGCATTACGTGGGCTCGTGGCACATCTCTCCTGACATCACGCAATGAGAGCAACAAATCCTTCATCTCCTATCTATCACACCAGCGTGTTCAAAGGTTATAATTAACTATGAAGGTAGTAAATTTTTACGGAAGAAGATTTGAAGGCATTTGACGCTTTCTCTGATGCTGTGGTTTCCCAAACGCACCTTCCCATGTTTTGTAATCGTGGTCTTTGAAAGCTCCCCAGAGACTACAGAAACTGGGCACAGGCGCCAAACCAGCAGGATCGGGGAATCCTCTTTTCCTCTCTCGGCTGCTGAGATTTTTCCTTTCTCTCGGCACTGTTACTTTCTAGAAAACCAAAATGCTTCTTGAAGCTGAGGTCAGCTGTGCTGTATTTTTTTTGCAACAATCCAAAAAGGACTGTAAAAGGCTGCTGGTATCACGTGGATGCAGGAGCACATTTTCAAATGCAAGTAACTGGCTTGCTCAGAGGTTGACATGTTGGACACAACCAAGCAAGAGAAAATGTCTTTAGAAGTAAGCCTCTACATACCCTCCATGCTTTTAACCACTGTTTTTTTGTGACTCGAGCAATAGCCTTCACCTAATTTGCTCTGAAGATGTTTTATGCTGTATGAGATGCTGTTGCTGTGATATCTGTAACGAGGAAATGAGTACGCAAGAAGGTAGCACACTGTAACGGAGGCATCCGTGCGTGGAGGCTTGTGAGGATGGTCCACGATAAATAAGGAGCTAAATGCACTCATGGACTTGGGGACGGGAGGAGCAGGGTACCACATCCTCACAGGGGGAGGATTGGACCCCCAGGAAAGAGCCCAGGAGGTTGGGGGAGTGCTGGAGCTACAGGAGCATCCTCCCAAGTGTGGCTGGAGTTTGGCCCTCCTGGGATAAAGCAGGGTTTCTCTTCATTTTGGGAGATGGAACTGAGGCAGGGTGGTGAGGGTTTGTTTGTTTTTTTTTTTTAATGAAAACTGAGCAAAGCAGGGCCTGTCACAGATTGAGTAGTCTAATGGAGAGACTACTCACCTGAGATAGCAAAGAGCATTGAGCTGCAATCTCTTTTTCAAACTATACACCATTACTTCTATAAATGAGAACTGTTTCAACGGGAGATACTGGCTGAGGGCAGAGGAACCAACCTCAAACCTAGACAAGAAGGATTTGAACCTGGTGCTCCATCACCCTACTTAAAATATTCCAGTGTCTGAGTCAAAAGTTATATTGCTTCCCTGGCTGGGCTGGGGTGTGGTTTGGGAGCTTGGAGATGTGTTCTGCAGCAGCTTGGCCGGGGCTTTGGGAGTTTCTCCATAAGTGTCGCGAGGGAGTACGAGTGCCTGTGGGTGCAAACCTTGCTGAGCCCAGCCTTGGGTGCTGGGAGCCCAGCGAGGCTCAATCCTATTACAGAATCACAGAATAGTAGGGGTTGGAAGGGACCTCTGTGGGTCACCTAGTCCAACCCTCCTGCCGAAGCAGGGTCACCTACAGCAGGCTGCACAGGACCTTGTCCAGGCAGGTCTTGAATATCTCCAGAGAAGGAGACTCCACAACCTCCCTGGGCAGCCTGTTCCAGTGCTCCGTCACCCTCAGAGTGAAGAAGTTCTTCCTCATGTTCAGCTGGAACTTCCTGTGCCTCAGTTTGTGCCCATTGCCCCTTGTCCTGTCACTGGGCACCACTGAAAAGAGCTTGGCCCCATCCTCCTGACACACACCCTGCAGATATTTATAAGCATTTATTAGGTCCCCTCGCAGCCTTCTCTTCTCCAGGCTGAACAGGCCCAGCTCCCTCAGCCTCTCCTCGTAGGGGAGATGTTCCAGTCCCCTCACCATCCTTGTAGCCCTCCGCTGGACTCTCTCCAGTAGCTCTTCGTCTTTCTTGAACTGGGGAGCCCAGAATTGGACACAGTACTCCAGATGAGGCCTCACCAGGGCAGTGTAGAGGGGAAGGAGAACCTCCCTCGTCCTGCTGGCCACACTCTTCTTGATGCACCCCAGGATTCCATTGGCTTTCTTGGCAGCCAGGGCATGCTGCTGGCTCATGATCAACCTGTCGTCCACCAGGACACCCAGGTCCTTCTCCGCAGAGCTGCTCTCCAGCAGGTCCACTCCAAGCCTGTACTGGTGTATGAGGTTGTTCCTCCCCAGGTGCAGGACCCTGCATTTGCCTTTGTTGAACCTCATCAGGTTCCTCTCTGCCCACCTTTCCAGCCTATCCAGGTCACGCTGAATGGCAGCACAGCCTTCCGGTGTATCTACCACACTTCCCAGTTTGGTGTCATCAGCAAACTTGCTGAGGGTACATTCTAACTCTTCATCCAGGTCGTTGATGAAGAAGTTAAACAAGACTGGGCCCAGTACTGACCCCTGGGGGACACCACTTGTTACCAGCCTCCAACTAGACTCAGCGCCGCTGATGACAACCCTCTGAGTTCTGCCATTGAGCCAGTTCTCTATCCACTTCACCAACCATTCATCCAGCCCACACTTCCTGAGCTTCCCTAGGAGGATATCATGGGAGACTGTGTCGAAAGCCTTGCTGAAGTCAAGGTAGACAACATCCATGGCTGTCCCTTCGTCTACCCAGCCAGTCATGTCATCGTAGAAAGCTATCAGATTGGTCAGGCATGATTTCCCCTTGGTGAATCCATGCTGACTACTCCTGATAACCTTCTTTTCTTCCACTTGCTTGATGATGGCCTCCAGGACAAGCTGCTCCATCACCTTTCCTGGGATGGAGGTGAGGCTGACCGGCCTGTAGTTCCCTGGGAACTGTAGTTCCCTGCTCCCTTTGGGAACATGGTGTGAGCTATCCTCCGTGTGATCATTGAATGCTTTGGGTTGGAAGGGACCTTCAGAGGTCATCTAACCCAACCCATGATGCCCAAATCATGTTTGAGGTCATGTTAGCTTGGAAAAAAAGAAAGTGTTAGTAAAGATGCAGACGACTTGGTAGTACAGATACAGTTGGTTCGGTGCTTGAACTTACTCCCTGGCTGTTTTATTTAAGAATATGTAGATGCAGCTTTTGTGGCTCTTGTTTTTTAGTGCCCAGGTGAGAGCATACCATCTATTTATGTGGATGCCCCCTCCCTGGCAGTGCTCAAGGCCAGGTTGGATGGAGCTCTGAACACCCTGGTCTGGTGGAAGATGTCCCTGCTGATGGCAGGGGGGTTGGAACCAGATGATCTTTCAGGTCCCTTCCAACCCAAACCATTCTATGATTCTATTTACTAGGACACAGGGGACTGTGGAGCCGGGAGTTCTAAATGCAGAGCCCACATGAGCTCCTCCTTAGCAGATACAGGCAACCAGTGTTGCTTTTGGGGGTAGGGAGGGGGGAACGGGTACCCTACTGATCTCAAAGGCCCTTTTTTCATCCTTCCTGGAGTTCTTTAAGCCCAGCAAGTTGATTTCCCTGCAAAGGCTCTATTCTTTCTCTTTAAAATGAATGCTTACTTCCAGTAAAATCCTTTCCAGGCTGCAAATACTGATTTTTCTCCACTTGTGATACTGCACTCGGCATCAAAACAGAATGAAAATTCACTCCTCCCGGATTTTGGGGGAAGGCAGTCTTTTCTGGCAGTTAAGCGAATTGCTCTGTCGCTTATCATGTGCAACAGGAGCGCTGCAGAACTGTCCTTGAGCATGAAATCCCAGTTAAAGTTACTTGAAGCAGGCAGGGTTTTTCGTTTCCCAAAACAAAGAGTTGGGACTTAGACAAAACAACCTGATGTGAGATATCGGCTCGGTGGTTTAGGCTCACCGGGCTTCTCGGAGGGACGGCAGCTATGGGAACAGATATGAGGCCAGTTTAAATAACGTATTGAATATTCAGATAGCTGTAATGAGAAAGCGGTTCCTAGCAATGATTTTTCAGAGTTGAAGGGAGCAGGGCCACTGAGATAAAACTCCCCGAAATGTCGTTTTACCCCTTGGGGCCCAGCTTCGCTCTGCTCTAGGCAAAAGAGTGATTAACATATTTTATTGTTTCTATTTCCCTGCTTTGCATCGGGCTTCCCAGCCCATGTCAGGGAGAGTGCTGGAGAGGAGACGTGTTCCCCCTGAAAAGGCCTTTTTAAGCCTGTGATTTGGCACTTTTACGTAGGATTTCCACCCAGATAAACAGCGAGGCAGCAGCTGTTAACAGCGGGGAAGGCGGCTGGGAGGGCAGAGTGTGCAGCAAACAGCTGGGATTGACGTTGTCTCCGTCCAGTTTGCAACCGCTGCGTTTAATAAGCTGAGCGGTTGCGTTATCGGTGCGAATGGATGTGCTGAGACACAGCAGACGCTCCAGGAAAGCATAAAAAAGGACAAGGCCATAGCAGTAATTCTGCAGCTATACCCTCCTGCAGGCTGCACCGTTGGGACCACACAGGCTGAGTGGTGCGGTTGCCATGCTGGAGGGAAGGGAAGGCAACCACGGGGACCTGTACAGGCTTGAGAGGTGGATCTGTGTACCTCATGAGGTTCAACAAGGGCAAGTGCAAGGTCCTGTACATGGGTCGGGGCAATCAGGCTGGGCCATGAGTGGATTGAGAGCAGCCTTGAGGAGAAGGACTTGCGGGGTGCTGGTTGACCAGAAGCTCAACATGACCTGGCAATGTGCGCTCGCAGCCCAGAAGGCCAACCATGCCCTGGGCTGTGTGGGCAGCAGGGTGAGGGAGGGAGTTCTGCCCCTTTGCTCTGCTCTGGTGAGACCCCTCCGGGAGTCCTGTGTCCAGCTCTGGAGCCCTGAGCACGGGGCAGACCTGGAGCTGTTGGAGCAGGGCCAGAGGAGGCCCCAGCGATGATCCAAAAGAGGGTAGATTAAGATTAGATCTAAGGAAGAAATTCTTCATTCTGAGGGTGGTGAGGCCCTGGCCCAGGCTGCCCAGCAAAGCTGTGGCTGCCCCCTCCCTGGCAGTGTTCATGGCCAGGTTGGATGGGGCTTGCACCAACCTGCTCTGGGTGAAGCTGTCCCTGCTCATTCCAGGCGGGTTGGACTGGATGGCCTTTAAAGGTCCCTTCCCACCCAAACCATTCTCTGATTCTATGACTTCTTGAGCCAGAGATGGCATCTGCACCTTGGATGGACTCTGCTGCCTGAAGTGTTTAATCCTGCTTTCAACTCATTGTTGCTGAGACCAAGGCCATTATGTCCATGGTTTTTCCCCAGTTTCATTAGGCACTGGGTGAAAAAGAAGCTTCCTGATGCTTTTTTTTGAAGCTTCTACCTGGTAATTTAATTTGTTACCCTCCTGTACTTAGGTTGTAAGAGTGTGGATGCAAAATAGGCAGCTTGGGCATCAAAATAGCATCTGCACTGATCTTTTTAATACTGCACAAAAACATGCACTTGCATCTGAGCTTTTGCAGATGCATCCACTAATTACATGTACATACTAAGTATCTATGAACTTTTCCTTCTGGGCATAGTTACACCACCTTTCCTTTTTTTTCCAAGGTATTTTCCTTGTTTTCCCTAGGCTGCCAGCAGCTACAAAACCCTGCATGCAGCCAGACCATCCCAATGTTCTTCTAAAGCTGGTGTCCACATTGGAGGCATATCTTTCCATGCCAAGTAATCTTCATTTTGAGTGTCCAAATGGAGTACCTCAAGCAGGTACAAAGCTTTCTTACGTCCCAAGACAAGCAGCAACCACGGAAAGCTAAGTCTGCAGCTTTGAGGTAGGACCATAGTGATCACTGTTGGAACTCAAATCCAGTGTGAGCAGGCGTAATGTGGCCACATTACAAAGGTCTGTAGCAGTTTATATCAGCAGAGAGGTTTGGCAAAAGCCATGAGATGTTAAGAGGCAGAATGGATTTAGTTTAGCTGATTTGCATGAAACTGAATGGGAATTGAAGTCACAAGTACCAACAAGAACCTCCTCAAAGGGGTATTTGCTGCTTGCTGACTCATGCTGCTTTGGACAAGCAAGGCATAGTCAGGATTTTGGGTTACTCTGTTCCTTAGTTGTGCTGTATCTTTCCTGGGAGACAAACGTCTGAGATGAAAAATTACTTTTGTAGAGGAAAAGGGTCAAGACAGTTATTAAATAGCTGTGTGGTGCATGTGGGCTACCAGCTTCACAGCATATGTCATACAATACTTCTTAATATTCCCTTTATATGCCAAAGAAAGGCTATTAAAACCTTGATGAGAAAGTATAAAAGTGGAGGAGGATGAACATGTGAAGGATGAGGGGGCAGAAGGTCCCTCAACACTGGGACTATGGCAAGCTCATCGGGAGGAGTGGTGAGAGGTTGGACAGTTTTCCAAGTTTATTCCTGCTTTGTAAGACATCTGAGCCCAAAGTAATGGCCAAATCAGTGGGGAATGCAAATTGTTGTGGCTTATTTGGTGGGGTTTTTTTTGTTCTTTGGGTTGCTTTTTTCCCCGAAATACTTTTTTTTAATCTCTATTTTCCCATAGGCCTTTTGTTTCTTAGACATTCATACTCAAGACAACTATAACTAGAAAGATATTTGGTTACTCTAAAACAGAGTAAGAAGGAAAGAAATTCATCTGTTTTCTATAACATTCCACACAACAAAAAAAGTGGTCAAGAACCCCCAAGTTTTCTATGAATAGGTTTTTAAAAAAATTAAACCATTATAATTATAAGACCAAAGGGATATGGAGACTTCTTAAACTCGAAAAATGTTTGGGCTAGCCTGAGTTTTACTTTGGCTAACTTCAATAATCTGGAGTTTCCCTGCAGAATTTTTTGGGTGTCACACACTGAAGCTCTTTATGGCCCTGAATGTGCTCCACAACCCTCAGATCTGCAGGAGGAAAAGTGATGTTTCTAGAAGATAACCAATAATATTGCACAGGGCATGGTTCAGTAAATCACAACCCATTTATCTTCAAGTCACCCATTTATATTTTCAGTTTAAGTAAGTCTGTATGGGTACTTAAATACAGGGAAACGCCTAACTTTGGGAATTTCTTGGCCATGAAGGACTCAGTTGCTAAGTCAGTGCTAAGCTACTGCATTTAATTCCTTTGGGCTCTTATGGGGTGAGGGTGAAAGGCGAAAAGGATGGTATTTAGGAGTTTTGCTGCACAGCTAGCTGGCCTAGTGTTGTGTTTGAAGTTGGTTCTCCAGCACGGTATTTCTTACTACATGCGCTTTCTGAAGTCCTGGTTTCCAAATCCCCAAATTCCTGTATGTAATTGTAGTGTCGCCAGGTCATGGGTTTCTTTCGAAGTCTTGCAATTTGCTGTGATGCTTTTCTAAAGCCCAATTTCTTGTGTTTGTGAGAAACTTGGCTTTCATTAAATAAATAAACAAAGCTCTTGGCCATCTTGACTGTAAGAAATAAAAAAAGTCTTGAAAAACATGACCGGAGTATAACCCGGTGGTGGGGGTGGGTCCTCTGTCCCGGGAAGGCAGTGGCATCTCCAGGTTTGCAGAGACGATGTGCATCACTGCAAGGGGGAGCTGGACCCATTGCTCAGATGTTGGGGATCACTCTTTGCAAGTGATGGATTGCCTTGAGGTGCAACAACTCCTGGAGGAGCTGTTTCTGGGTTTTCTGGATTGCCTTGAGTTGCAACTGCTCCTGGAGGAGATATGGTTCCTTGGGTCTGCTCCAAAGAGGGGTCTCTTATAGCCTTCCTGGCAAAGCTATCCGTAGGGATTGAGGGAGGTATGGCTCGGCTGTAACGGGTAACATGCAGAACTTACCCATAGCCCGCAGAGGGGAAAGCTGCTGGCTTGCTGAGGTCCTTTCTACTGTCTGTCTGTAGCTGATAGGCAGGAGACATTCAATGTGTTGAAACATTGATGCCTTGGAGCCAAAGATGCCTTTTTTTAACCTCTATTGGTAGCTGCAAAGATGTTATGGAGATGTAGGCAGGGCAAAAATCTTGGTAGTCTCCGGTCTTTGTAGAATCCAGATGCTCTCACTGAAGCAAGAGATCAAGACTCATGTGTTGTTTCGTGACAGCAGCTGTGCTTTAGGGAAAACTCATTTCATGTGAAGACTGGTAACTCCTTAGGAACCGAGAGGGGCTTGGTGCTCTTCCTTACCCAGCCCTTTTACCTGCAAGTACTGCTAGCGTTAATTCACAAAATATGTGGGAAATCCATTGTTACTCATAGCTAGAGCATGATGGATCATGGAGTCCCGCCAAACCTAAGGTGTGTGCAGTCTGGCAAGGAATCTCTGTAGTGCAAAAAGGAATGTGCAAGATTTTCCAGGTAACGTTTAGGGAGCAATCGTGCAGGAGGTTTGAGGCTGCAGGCACCTCAGGTCCTACTGCACCCGCTCAGTGTGAGTCACCCCAGCTTCACAGACTCGGAAGCATGTCACCAAATTCCTTCTTCAGCTGCACTCACCCCCTACAGTGAGCCTTTTATCCTGGATAAATGGGAAACAAATCTCCATATTATGTCTGAATTCTGAAATCAAAAAAAGTACTGACTTGTTTTTTGTCTGACCTTGGCGCTTCTACTCTAAAATATTTCTAGACTTACGGTTGGACTTGATGATCTTAGAGGTCTTTTCCAACCTTCATGATTCTATGACTTTTTGATTAATTTTGGTCTCATATTGAATAAGAAAACTACTGTACTTTAATATTATGAATACTTGTTTTTGGTATTGTTTGTCTGGAGGCCATTTCAAAATTGGGAGCTTATTGCACTCGATGCTGTGCAAACACATGGGGAAGCGCGGCCTTCCTCGTTGAAGAACTAACTGATTTAATGATCTGGCACAACTAGTGTCCCAGAGGTGACTGAAATGGCCTGGTGGATGATAATTACAGAAATGCCTGTGTACAGTGGACAGCCACATCCATTGCACAACTGTTGACTTGGTGCTCCGCTTGGTCAGATGCTGTGATGGGAATGGGACCCTCTGGCTTATCGTGGACCATCGTGTCCACCTGCCAAATGCACATATATCCATTCTGGGTGATAAAGAGGCTGAAACTTAAAGGAAGGATATTTAAGAAAGTTTTAGACCTCAAAGTGATTAAAAACAACAAATAATCGCTATGTTTCTGTTGGCATGAAACTGGTACTGTGGTGAGGATGAAGAAGTTTATCAGTCCAGCAGCGATTCTCCATTCCTTCTGTTCTTTGATCCCAGCCTTAATGCATTTGAGGGTTATGCTTTGGGCAAATGTAAAGTTTTGGCCCCAGTAAAAGGGTGACTTGATGGATGGAGCCTTACAGAGCAGCCTCTAAACTGTGCGCGCTTCAGCCTCGTGTTTGGATGTCATCCACTGCAGAAGATAGAGCCACCCACAGAGATTTGATCTAATTTTAAACTTTCTGGGAGCGTTCAGAGGCTTTGACGGAGGTTCTCAGTTGGGGGTTGCAGTAGAGGGGTAGAGTATACACAGGAGCTCCATGGCCAGATAAATAGGATACTAGTAGAGAAGGCCCATCATGACATAAACACATATGGTCCTTAACAATTAGATATCCACCGGGGCTATTTATGTCTGTCTGATCATTTCTGCAATCCCTAACACTCTGAAAAAACAAAGGCAGTGAAGCAGGGTAAAGCAGAGGTGCCTGGCTACCCTGGCTCAAAATTACCTGCAGCAGTCTCAGAAAGCTGAGGAGAAGTTGGTGAAGGGCCCATTGGAAACAGGCTTTCAGAAGGACCCTGTGATGGGGGCTGGATGGAGAAAGATCTGTTGCAGTTGGTTTCTCATAAACAGAAGTTAGTGTTCCTGTTGATGTATGTATTTCATGTGCGTGCTTTAAATCCATATAACTCACTATGAGTTAAACCTTTGGCAGGAAAGAAGGAGCGTCTTGACTGTTTCTAGACTGTCAAAACTCAGTTCCTCAGGGTTGAGCCGGGTTTATTGTTGTTGTTGCCTGTAGAACACTGAGTCATGCTGGGCCAAGCCCTCCATACAGACCTCAGAAAGAGAATCTCTATCCCAAACAGACTGTGGTCTGAGTACAAGAAAAAGAAAACGGATGGATTGGGAGCACCAAAAAAAAAAAAAAATGAAGATTGTCTTCTAGGCACAGTAACAGCGAGCAATCAGCATCTGCCAGCTGCAGTGCTCCCCTCAGCAAGGGCTTCTGCTCAGCAACTGTATCACAGAATCACAGAATGTTTGGGGTTGGCAGGGACCTCTGTGAGTCATCTGGTCCAACTGCCCTGCCAAAGCAGGGTCTCCTACAGCAGGCTGCACAGGACCTTGTCCAGGCGGGTCTTGAATATCTTCAGAGAAGGAGACTCCACAGCCTCCCTGGGCAGCCTGGGCCAGGGCTCCGTCACCCTCAGAGGGAAGAAGTTCTTCCTCATGTTCAGCTGGAACTTCCTCTGCTTCAGTTTGTGCCCGTTGCCCCTTGTCCTGTCGCTGGGCACCACTGAAAAGAGTCTGGCCCCATCCTCCTGACACCCACCCTTGAGATATTTATAAGCATTTCTAAGGTCCCCTCTCAGCCTTCTCTTCTCCAGGCTGAACAAGCCCAGCTCCCTCAGCCTCTCCTTGTAGGAGAGATGCTCCAGTCCCCTCATCATCCTTGTAGCCCTCCGCTGGACTCTCTCCAGTAGCTCCTCATCTTTCTTGAACTGGGGAGCCCAGCACTGGACACAGGACTCCAGATGGGTCCTCACTAGGGCAGAGTAGAGGGGGAGGAGAACCTCCCTCGACTTGCTGGCCACACTCCTCTTGATGCACCCCAGGATCCCATTGGCCAATCTGAAAAGTTTTTATCAATCTGGATTATCATCATCCCTTCCTCCCATGCAATCAATATAATTTTGTCTTTTTCCCCTCCTCACTCTTGCTGAATTATGTCTCCTTCTGGTTTGATATTTAGTATTTTGGTTATTCCCCTTTATCTCCCCAGTCTATATAATGATATTTTTTTTTCCACTGCTTTCTGAGTACCCAGATTCCAGCTGCTTAAAATACACAGGTGGCCAGATGAAAAGCCCAGCTCCCACCATGAATTCCCCAGAGTCTGGCGTAACCTGAGTCCCCAGTGCAGATCCTGGACGACAAACTCCGGGGTGGTGCCGCCGGACTGGTGCAGAGCCCGGGTCGCCGTAGCGAGCCCTTTAGGTGCCCTGTACCTAACAGCAGCACAGGCGTTGGATAAAATCATGTTAATAAATGGAGGTACAAATATCCCAGCTCATGTTTACTAAGCCCATGCAACTATACTGAGACTGTGTTTTGCAGGATGGGCCAGTTCCAAGGAATACTGGAGAACACCGGTGACGCAGGGAGTGAGACTCTTGCCCAGTTGTGAGGGTTCGTGGCATTTGGAGCTTTGGGGCTTGCCGATGCCTATCTAACCCTTGCGACACCCTTACTCTGGGGTGCATTTCCAAGCATTCAGGCAACATTTTTCAGTTGCTGAGGGTATACAACGAGGGCAAGGTTTAGTAAAAGCTCAGCTTGCATTTAGGCATTTGGATAAACGTAAGCAGCTCTCTTTAAGATGTCCCAGTTGCACAACTGGATGCTCCACCAAGCGTATTTGTTTTGCTAAGGTTTGAGCTACCGCAGGGTTATGGCTCCTGATATATTGTCCCAGCCAGAGCAGTGCTGACCTGAAAGAAGGAGCTAGATGTGGGAAACCTGTGTCTCTGTGCCGGGAGGAACAGATGGATATTAAACAACCAGACTCCCCCGAACAGATGTAACTGGTAATACTCCAAATTAATGTACCAGGTAGAAAGTCTACAAGCAAACAGAGCATTTTATTAATTTTTTTTAAGCTCAGGAGAGTGGTTTCTGTGCATCAGCATGCTGCTGACCAGGCTCTGGGACTGGATGTTATCAGGTTTCTGCCTGTTCTATTTGCACGTGGCTTTGGGTTTGGGAGGAAAAGCCCTCCCTCCTGTGACACGGCCCCAGCCTGTGCTGGATTTTCAGCTGCCCCAATACTGCCAGTTGGACTGGATTTTGGAAAGTGCAGGTCCCATTTGGACCGCTAAGGAAAGGCAACTTCTGTTTTGATCCTTGCAGCCAGCTTTTGTGCGCTCTTTGGTGTTTTTGTATTGCCTTCAAGATCCCGGGCCCTACTTTGGTCTCTAAATAAGTATTTTTGCAGCTGAATTTGATATCACTGGTCAGTTTTATGCATGCCTGGGCATCTGATGAATGAAGGACTCTTCTTCCCCGGTATCTATCTCTTATTTCAGTCATTTGTCATCCAAAACAACTGCTTTATATTTCCACGTATTGAGTGTTCACCCTCTTGAACTGACCTTTTCAGCTGTTGGACTGTGCATGATTTGTTTCCATCACACAGGAGACTGGTGCGAGGACAGATCTGAGTCAGCATAAATGTATTTAGGAAGCTGATAAATCTTTATTTTGAAACCCTCTCACTCACTCCCTTGTTGCATTCCTTGTTATTGTTGGGGTTTTTCATGCGCGTCCACCGCATCCAGCTTCCACCCTCGTCCTCGATCAACCTCTCGTTTCTGGTAACCTCAGGGCCGCGTCTCCCTGGGACTGCTTGCCTTACTTCATCTTTTTTTTTCTCTGCTTAGCTCCTGCTGGCTGAGACTGGTGATATTTCTGTGCCAAGACTCAAAACATTTTGGTTCCTAGCAGATGCTTTCTTCCTTTTGCATTGATTTTTTTGACTTTTACATTTGTCCCAGCCTTTCTGGGTTATCTTTTTGGCAGGCAGTTTAACTCCCCTTTTTTTTAGAGTATGTCACTTTGCCTCTTCTGCTCCACTTCGGCTTCTCCAAGATTTGCTTTTTCTTATCTTCACCAAGTGAATGAGGCCACCAGTCCCAGCTCAACAAGCTGCTAAGGTCCAAATCAAGTTTTTTGGGTTTTTCCTCCTTTTTGGCTCATGCCTAGCATGTTTTAGTGCTGTGTTTTTGCCACAAACAGTATGACCTTTGAAAATTAACTAAATTTCCCTGGAGGTATTTAAAAGATGTGTAGACGTGGTGCTTACAGATATGGTTTAGTGGTGAACTTGGCAGTGTTAGGTCAATGGTTGGATTCGATGATCTTAAGGGTTTTTTCCAGCCTAAAGGATTCTATGATTAGAGGAGCTTTCTTATAGGCACCTTTTGGATGGGGTACCAAAATCCCCATCCTTACCCAGATGATGTCAGCCAGTAGTCAATGCGTTGGTGGGAGGTCTTGTCCTGAACAGCCCTATCCCTGTAGGGGAAGACATTTAACCACCAGCTTCTCTGTAAGTGCAAAATGTTTCTTTACAGTAGGAGGCCTGAAGTTTGTAAACACAGAAATGACAAGCCTAAAAATACACGGCTAAAGTAATCACCCATTTTCAGCTGCTTTTCAGTTACTGTCTGAAATCGAATCGTTGGTAGCTGGTTTTTCTACTAGAGATGGTGTTTGTCTTGGTGTTTTATTTTTTTAAGGTTGGGGATTTTGTAAAAACTTTCGGGAAGTTAGCTGGTGACCTGGACGATATCCTGTAGATCCAAAACTGGTTTTGTGACAACCCCTCTTACACATGCGCACCTTATCCATAAATTTCTTGTATCTTCAAGATTTTGGTGCCTTGTGTGGACAAATACGGTGACTAGGAATTTGGGCATGCAAGTTGCTGAGATGCTAATGCTGATATTCCTCTGCCCACAAAAACTATGCAGCACTGAGTATAGTTAAAATATCTTTAGAGAGGACATCTTCTATACTGGCAGGACAAGAATATCGTGGCGGCCACCTATTGCATAGATTGCATCCAAGATTACAAGCCAAACGACAGTGATCTTTCCAATACCTGTTCCAGCTTTCAAAACTGGCTAATCTAAAGAGGATTTTACAGTTGTTCCTGGAGTGGGAGCTCTCTGGTGCAGGGGCTTGACTTTTTAACTTTCTGAAAGCACTTGCTACCTGGAAGCTGCAGAGTGAGTGAGTATAAGTCCCACCTAGGTTGTTATTTGGTCAATGTGACCTTCTGGCCAAATGAGTAGAAGAAATACTTTAATTCTGCATGCGTATCACACACTTTTTGTCTTAATTGTGCTTGGCACAACCACACAGAAATTGAGAAACTGTGACTCTGTTTTGGGTAATATAGCTAATGCTAAAAGATCAAGGTCAGACCTGAGAACTTCGTGCTGACTGAGAAGCAACTGATCTTCCAGTGACATGTAGCACAACCTCCTTCCAGCAGCACAAGAGCCAGAGGAGTTCACACCCAGCTGCCCATACTTAAAGATGAGCAAGTTCCTGTATAAATAATATATTTACTTTTGACAGAGTGGTATCTTGAAAATGATTAAGGAGAACCGCAACGTTACTTCAGGTCTTCAGAGCATCAGTTATAGAGGAGATGACTGGGCTAAGGAGCTGACACCCCCGTGCAAACCTGCAGCCACCCTGTTTCTATGTGGTCTCTGAAAATACGAGGCGGCTCATGGGGCTGAGGTCCTCAGAGCTGCTGGTGAATACAGACCCATCAGCGTGTGCCAAGTCCGGCGGTAAATAAAACTGAACTGCCCCTCTGCTAAGCCATGCATCAAGTAAACCTCCTGGGAATGGGATCAGTGCCTCGCTTCAAATGCAAATCACTGTTCATCCCTGGCAGACGCACGGATTCGCGTGCGCGCACCACCATTCTTCCAGCCCTGAAAGCCAGACAAGACTTAAATGAGTAATAAAATACCTAATTGGACTTTGACCTCCGGCTGCAACGGGCCAGTGTGTGAGTGTGAATGTGTACGTGTTTGTGTTCTGCCCTCCTTGGCTGGGTTCTTCCCTGGGGTAGCTGCTGCTGTCAAAGTGGTGTGGGTCTGCCCGTCATGGTCTGCTGCCTCTTGGCCAGGTTCCACCTTGGCAGCCTTTCATCTAAGCCCTTCAAACAAAATAGTTCTTTTGTAGAATCTTTCTTACTTTCTCTGAGGCTAGGAGTAGCTGGAGAGGACGCTGGGGCCATGGTGCTCTGGCAGCAGTGAGAGCGGGAGAGGTTTGCACCGTTGCCCACCATGTGTCATGAGTGTGGGTCTGTCTCATTCCACTTCTCTGCCCCCAGTGTGGCCATTGTCGTGAGAAAAAGGCGCCTGAAGCTTTAGTGAATTTCACAGGGAATGTTTTGGAGAAGAAATTCTGTGATTCATCTAGGCAGGGAAAGAATTTGGGTTAGAGATGGTGCCATTGTTGGGTTTTTTCTTTTTTAAGGTAAGAATCCCTGAGCGTGCTCGATGTCTGTATTTCCCCTAAAATCCTTGAAGATGTGGGGAAAACTCCTGGCAAAGGAGGCTCCTCCTGGTATCCATCAGTGGACGCACCGGGGAGAGCTCTGAAAGAAGAGTGGCACCATTTCCGTTCCTCCAGTTGAGAGCCTTAGCAGATGTTTCACCTCTGCAGACCCACAAAACAAACCCGGTTGTCATCAGAGCAGCATGAAGAAGCGTGTGCTTCACGCACCGCGTTTATTCTTACAGCTCCGCAGCAAATGCGGCGAACCCTACACGCCATCGAGGTGCTGAGCTTTTGGTTGACCTGGTGCTTCAAACTGGAAAGCGCTTTTTCCTAATGATTTTCTGAAAGACTTTGGTGTTTCGGGCACATTGGGTATTATGGTACTGTTATATGGGATCTTCGTTCACGAACAGACCTGAAGTGCTGGAGATGGCCAGGAGGGAGGAGGCAGTGCTTTCCTGGGGAGATAATTTAACCTGTGCTTGTGTGTGTAGGTATTCAGTAGATGTGGCAGGGGACTGGGAGCTGTTGATGGGTTTTTTGACCTGGCCAATTCGCCTCACTTTATACATTAATTTCCCTTCCCCCACTTGATATTGCTCTTTATGCAATGTGATCCCTGGGGAAGTGACCCTTTATTTAGCGGGTACCTGTACAGCACCTAGAAAAATGGGATTTTGGTATGTTTTGAGGCCTCCAAGATCCACTATCTTTCCTATAGCGATTAAATCCCCCTGGAAGAAATTCTGCTCTATTATGCAAGGTGCTCTACAGCCTTCTCTTTATCTTCTCTTTATGTTGAGCAGCAGGAATAGGCAGGAATAAAAAAATCAGAGAGAAAACAAATTGGCCCTGCCTGATCCAAATGGGCTTCATATGGAGCTAATACTTGTTTTGCTGTTGCACGCACTGCAGAGATTTTTGCCCTCCTTTAATTCACCTCTCTCCTGACCAGCACAGGCTTGCACCGATGCGGCTGAAAGTGGAATGAGGCCCATGGTCCATAAACACTTCAGCCAAGATTAAAGGTACTCCATAAACGCAGAGTATGTTGTTGTAAGGTGTTTCCAGATGAAAGAAAAATGGATTATCCTTCAACTCTGCTCATGTTGCAGAGCCAGATTCTGGAAACCTGGCTTGAAACAAAACACAACTGGCTTCAGAAAGACAAAGAAAAACACATTACCTTGTTCTCCTTGGTAGCAAATAGAGTTCAGATGCTACAGTGTCTGAGAATTTCAAGACTTCTCTTTTTTTTTTTTTACCCTGTAGCAGTGATGATTTTACTAGCTAATTCCCTGTTTGCTCTTCACCTGTTTTAAATATTGAAACCCAGTAGTTTTGCTCCCACTCTCAGTCTTCTGCCAATGCAGACCAATTCACTGTCTTAGCAGAGAAGTGGTCATACCTGCAGCTGACAACTAGCAAACAGCAGCGGGTGAACTGGGTGAGTAAAGAGAAAAGCATTTTTTTCTTGTGATGCTGAAGCAAGCTCGGTCATGACCAAGCCATTGGGGAAGTTTTTTGTGTTAAAAACACAGGGTGAGGATTTGGTGCTGTCAGTGCTGGGCTCCCCACTGCCGGACGGCAGATTTTTGTCTAAACAACCCTATTCATTCCTCTAAGGAGATGATGGTCTTGGCAGATAAAGGCAATATATCAAAGATGCTGACTTTGGAAAAGTCTTTTTGTGCTACGTGGAAATCGATAAAACTTCCAGTGCTTTTCCCAGTATCCATGAAGAAGATTGGAAGCGGGCTGCAGTTTGGGTAGAGACGGAGGAGCCTTGATTTAAAGTCAGCTATTACATCCTCATCTTTGGTGTTTAACTTGGATCTGAAATTCCACCTTTGGCATTGTTGGATCTAAAATTTTGCAGTTAGATCTAAAATTTTGCTGTCGTAAGAGCCGAGTTGGCTGTGATTTTTCTTTTTTTTTTGAGAAAAAAGGCACAAAGACCCAATATAGAAACTGCAGAGTCATGGGGGTAACTGCTTTTTTATCATTGTATGTAGCGATAGCTCAATGCATATTTCAACTCCACAGACCACACAGGATGTCAATAATTTAGTCAAGGCGCATCACTTTCTACCATGCTGGGAGCTGAGCATGCAGCCACATGCTCCAAAACTCATCCCAAAGGGTGCTCCTGTTTCTCTTTTATTCTTCTAGCCTGGTTTCCATACCTGTTGGTGAGGTCTAAGGGCAAAAAAGCAAGAATATGTGCTTCTTGCAGTAATTGTTGGATGTTTGGTGAGCTCCCTTGGGTTTTTATGCTGTGTCCGATAAACAGAGAGCTCTGGCCAAGGGCAGGATGCCTTCGTGGTGGGAAGTTGACAAGAACATAGTAGGAGGCACTCCCCACCTTGTGAGGCTTCTGGAACTCAAAGCATCTTTTTGATAACCTGAATTCACTGATTTTCACATCAAAGATAGGGGTTACAGCAGTTTGCGATCTGCTCCAATGTCCTCTTCCTTCACTTGGGCTGGTTTTTCCAGGAGGTACAAAAAAGAAGTCATGGGGGGGTTGACATAAAGTCCAGGCCCTGTGCAGCAGGTGAGTATAGACTTTAGAAGGGGATGTATCTACAGATCTAGAAATCTGGGGTGCTCCAAGACTGAAATTCCTGCATATGTAGAAATTCCTGGGCAAAACCTGTGTTTCTAGTCTCTCGACAAGTGAAAACATCAACCACAAAGTCCATAAAACGCCAAGTTCTGGCAGGAGCACTTGCAAACATGCTGGAGAACTGGTCTGGAGCCTCAGGTTTAGGTACGGTTACGGCCTTCTCTGCTGTAGGGAAGGGCTTTTTTGCAGGGAGTGTTGCCACCTTAGACTTGGTTTCTGGGTATTTTGAAGAATAAAGGACACAATAGCAGCAGAAGATGACTACAAAGGGGAGATCATCAAGGGATAGGCAGGGGGGCCATGTACTCTGCCTGGCTGGGTGCATCCTTTGAAGCTAGCCCTTCAGAAGAGCCCACTCTGTTCCCACCTGCTTTCTTTGGCACCGGAACACCTTAGAAGGACCCAGCTGGGTTATTTTAGGACCATGAGATGGACCATAAAGGTCAATAGGGATAGGACCAGACATGCTGTCATGAGCATCCAGTGCTGGGCTCCCCAGTTCAAGAAGGATGAGGAGCTACTGGAGAGAGTCCAGCAGAGGGCTGTGAGGATGATGAGGGGACTGGAGCATCTCTCCTACGAGGAGAGGCTGAGGGAGCTGGGCTTGTTTAGCCTGAAGAAGGGAAGGCTGAGAGGGGACCTTAGAAATGCCTCTAAATATCTTCAGGGTGGGTGTCAGGAGGACGGGGCCAGACTATTTTCAGTGGTGCCCAGTGACAGGACAAGGGGCAACGGGCACAAACTGAAGCAGAGGAAGTTCCAGCTGAACCTGAGGAAGAACTTCTTCCCTCTGAGGGTGACGGAGCACTGGAACAGGCTGCCCAGGGAGGTTGTGGAGTCTCCTTCTCTGAAGATATTCAAGACCTGCCTGGACAAGGTCCTGTGCAGCCTGCTCTGGGTGACTCTGCTTGGGCCGGGGGGTTAGGCTGGGTGACCCACAGAGGTCCCTTCCAACCCCGAACATTCTGTGTGATTCTGCATGTGACTTCTTTTGCAGACTTCAGTGAGGTAGGAGCTCAGATAACATTCTCCCACTGTTGCAAAAGGCTGTTACTGCCAAAATAAGCGTGTCCTTTTTTCACCCTTGGTCAATGCTGGTCCTTGACATCACTCATGGGGTTGCAAGGGACTGTGCCTTTCTGCTTATTCTAACCTGTGCCTACACACAGCTGTGTGCAGGGTTGCCACACAGATAGTTAGGGTCATGCTTGGCACGTTGTAAGATGTCCCTTGGTAGCCTTCGTATGCTCTGCAACCTTGTCATGCGTTTGCTGTGGATCTGCAATGTAACTGTCTTCAGCCACCAGACTTTCAGCTCGAAGAAAGAAACCACAAGCTCAAGATGGGGCCAGCATAAATATTTGTCTTTAAATAGATTTTACCCTTGAAAATCACCTTTGACCAGGCTGGGCTGCTGGTTTCATTCTTCCCCACCTCCCAAGCCTCAACAAGCAGCTCCTGTCCGGACCTGGAGCAGTTTCACCTGTAATTGTGGACAGTAGGTGCAGCGAGAACAGTGAGTTACGGGCATGCCATTGAGGGATTTCTGGGCTCAGGACCTGAATACCTGGGTAGGCTTCAAGGATCCTGCAGGAACAGAGACCAGCAGCCTCAGAGTCCGGTTTCGGCAGTTTGCCGAGGGGTTTATAGCAGATGTGGTATGTCTGGGCTAGTCTGTGACCTTAAGGTTGTCCTCAAGTATCAGTGTTGACGACCAGCCTTGCATCTACTGTGCTGTTCTGTGCCGTAACCAGAGACCCTTTTTGTGGTCAGCCAGCCAGTCAAAATATCATATCTGTGATTGCTTCAGCGTCATCTCCAGAGACTCTGGATGGTCAACAGGAGTCCAGCAGCCAGGAGGGGAGATGCTTGGTGTGTGTTTTGCAATAGGTCAGCTCTAATTGCAATGGGTACAGAGACCATCTGCAGTCTAACAGGCACCGTGAGAGCTTTTTGTTGGCTCCTGCGACCTTCTCTGGACTTTTCTGCCATGGGGCAGTGGATCCTGAACTAGTTAGTGGTGTCCCTGTTCGCTGCAGGGGGGTTGGACTAGATGACCTCTAGGGGTCCCTTCCAACCCAAAACTTTCTATGATTCTATGATTCTATCCTTCACAGCAAAATTCAAGTTAACAGCTGCTAAAATCCACAACCTGCTGGGCCCCAACTGCTCCGTGTTAACAATTATTAATTTTTCTTCCCCAAAACAGGTTGGAAAAGGTACATCAGTACATGGCCAAGGCCAGCCTCAGTCCTTTGCTTGGTTTCTGGAGCTCAGTCGCTTTGAAGCTATGGGATGGGACGCTCTAGGCAGAGTGGTCTGGTTCAGCTGGCACAAACAGCCTCTTGGCTGGTTGGAGCAACGAAATGTGTTGAAGCTGCATAAGGAGGTAACTCAGTGGGATTAGAAAAACAGATTTTGAAGCCCTTTTTTATAAAATGCAAGTTAAAGGCTGATTCAGCAAAACTGGGAGAAAACAGCACAGCAGGAATTAAAAAAAAAAGTTTGTCAGCCACAGGGTAGAACAATGTGCATCTTTGTTCAAAGTACAGATTATGAAGGAATAAAATAATAAATAAAAGGGCTGCTGAATGGGCCTGACACAGTGTGCTTTCCGAAGGATACTGAAATAAGAAGAGGAATAAATCATGCTTGGTTTACAAACAACCACTTGCCCGTGTGCCCATCTCCCAAGGTGTAAATCACCGCACTTGACAGCAAGCAGCTGCTTCAGTTCTCCAGGCGGGGCCTGGAGCTGGTGTGGCTTTGTCCTGGTTGAAAAACCAACTTGATAGAGTGAGCAGAGAGCAAAGCTCTGCTGTTGTACAACCACCACCGATCCCCCCCAAGCACGACAAGGAGCCTGGCTGGGGGAGGACGCAGTCCTTCATCTCCAGTTCCCAAACTGGCTGCAAATTTAGGTGAGGGTGAGATATGACTGGCAGCTGAGGACAGCTTAGAAGCACACAGGAGGAGAGGTCTCATCCCTCACACCCTTCCCAAGTTGCTGATACAACAGCAGAGCGCAGGAGCCAGCACTGCAACCCCAGCTGATCTCGGGGACTTCCCAGGAAAGGCTGCTCTTGCTGTATGAGTAGTAGATGTTTCTTCTGGACTCTCAAGCCAGGATCTGTAAAGATACCGAGGAGTGAGCCCTGTGATGTTTGGGATGTGCTGTTTGGTTCCTATAGCATCTTTCAGTGGGGTGGGGCTGGTACTTGGCAAACAGGCTGGACCTTTGGTGGCCTCCATCTTGGCTGGGTGCACCATGCCTGCTGCTGTTATCCCAGCTCCTGGTGGGTACTTCCACACCAGCTGGAAGGTGTTTATTGCATTGGCTTTACAAGGTGGCCAGCAGCAGCATGACCCAGCCGAGAGGGATGGGGCCCACCTCTCTGTGGAATTTTAGCAGAGAGGTTTGCCTTTATAAGATGCAGGTGAGGAGGGGGTCCTAGCTGTGCTTCTCCTGAGAAGTCCCAGGAGAGGATGTGGATTGAGAAGACAGAGCTCCAAGTGCCTATGCACAAGCAGATCTTGGGGCTGCATCTCTTTCAGCATTTCTAGTGCCCAAAGGGTTATAGCAGGGAGCAGATGGTGGCCTGGCTGGAGCAAGCTCTCCTCCATCAATGCTTATGGGCAAACAAAATCCCTTCCCTGATCTTGGCCGCTTTGATGCGTGGCTCTGCAGGTGCAGGGACATGGAAACCCATGTACACAGTGTCCACTCACTAAGGCAATGTCATTGCTCATCTTGCCCTGGGTGTTACTGGGGCCATGAGTGGCTCCAGGGTGGGAGCAGGTCACCCCCAGGTGCTTCAAAGTTTGCCCTGGATACTCTTGTATACCTAGCTGTTGCTCAGCTAAGGAGATGCAGAGTGCTCAAAGTCTTCCAGGAGTTACATCTGGGGGAGCTGGGCACACAGGAAGAAAGTGAGGAGGAGCTCAGGATGTTGGCTGAGCTTTGGAGAGAGTTGAAACGTAGGTTGTCCTTGGCTGAGGTTGCTTCTTGGCAGTGGTGGTGGGAAGAACCTCCTGGCTAATGACATGTCAGTGGATGGGTTGGGAGTGGTGAGGTTGGGCCAAATGGATAGAGCATAACTTCATGGCAGAGGAGTTAATAGTGGGTGAGTCACAGGAAACAAGGCTGAAGGAAAAGACTGAGAAAGGTGGGCTTCGATGTGGGGGTTGGGGAGGGGGGAGCTGTGCCCAGATACAGCACTGCTGGTGGGACTGGACCGGCAGCCACTGGGGTTTTTGGTTCTCCAGCTAATATTCAGGTGCAGATATTGAGCATTTGGAGGACAATCGTAGGCAGGGGTGGAAGGGGCCAGTTCTTCTAAAGCCTGGCAGAAAAAGCAATGAGGAAGATGGATATGGATCTACTGGGGAGAGGCAGTGGCTCACGGGTGGGAGCCAAACCCAGGATGCGGCCACAGGGTGCAGGTTGACTTCCACAAGCTGCAAGGTGAGAGGAGTTGTGATTATGCAGAATTAACTGAAAAAGTTGTCTTCTCTGTTGTTTCTGGAAACTAATGATGAACAGCAGAGCTTGGCTTTGGCTCCAGTGGGCTGTACAGGATGCGATTTGAATAACACGGTCTTCATCAAAATCGTTGGTTTCTTTTTTTGACACACAATTTTGTTACAAGTGGAAGAGCCGAAATTTTTTTCTCGCTACTTTCTCCTGTCCCAGTTATTTCCAGTATTAGTGATTATTATCTTTAGGAGATAGTACCTATTTAAATATCATAAGTCTATTAGATTTTGTCCTCACCTCCCCCCACTACTTAATAACTTGTGGTAGGATTAAAAGAAAAGGAAACCCTGATGTGTTCGTGGGGTTTTTTACTGTTTCTTTTTTCCCCATATTTTTTTTCTTGAGCATTTGACAGCATTTTGTTTATACAGTCAACTTCATTGCTTCTCCCACGTAGTTGGCAGGTTTTCTCCACTTATTTCTCATGGTCTTCCAGTTGGGAAGGGGAAACAACTTTAAAAACATGAAAATCCTTTTACAGAGTGGCAAAAGTTAATTGAGGAACTTTGGTTCAAATCGAAAAACCGGAGCTTCTTTTGGCTCAGCTTTGTAAAGATGCACTAGATATCAAATTCATCGTGTCCTGTTAAGTAGCTGTTGGCCAGAATGCAGCATCGGCCTAGGTCAGGGCTTTGATGTTGTTACTGGAGATGGCTTGGAGGCAGCGTGTGGCTTGGACTTCAGACAGGAATTTAGGTCAGTAACTGAGGGCGGTGGGAAGAAGAAATGGAGAAAAAATGTGTATGAAGCTTAATTTTTGTAAATTTACGCCTTTTATAACCAGTCTTGTGAAGTGCAGAGTGCGCTCCTCACCGAGGCATTTCAGCAACAGGTTGGCTTCTGTCACCTGCCTGGACCAGCATCTCTCCACGGGTTAAAACCCACCAAACCTATGCTGAAGTCCAAGGAAAAACTCCTGCAGATTTCAAAGGGAACCCAGCTGGAAGGCTCGTGCACGTGCTGAGCTGCATTTGGTGTGCATGTCCTACCGAGCAGTGCCCCAGCCCATGAACCTTAACTTGTGTGGCCAGTCAGAGCTCTTGGGACAACGATTCTGGAGCCAACCACCTTCTCAGCCAGGAGGAAGCTTCGCAGACACAACTCGCAGAAAAGCTAACTTGTCCTTGCTTTTGCAGCTTTGCTTACTGAAATCATTAAGTCAAATATGTACAGTGTGTATGTGTGCTGCTTCTTTCCTGAGAACAGATGTTCTACCGTAACAGTCATTAGGAGTGTCCTTCTTTCCTTTTTAATTTTCAGTTTCATTCACCTTTTGGCATATTACATGGGAATAGGGGCGTAGACCATGTTAGACCGGGCTGAACAAGTAGAAGAAAGCTTCGGTAAGCAAAAGAATCTTTTCAACTGTGTTTCTGTGCATGAAAACTGCCAGGAAGAGAAGACCGTGCACCTTTCTGGTGTGCGTGCTGAGCAGTTATTCAAGGTCAAGGCATAGAATCATAGAATGGTTTGGGTTGGAAGGGACCTTAAGGATCATCTGGTTCCAAACTCCCTGCTATCAGCAGGGACATCTTCCACCAGCCCAGGTTGCTCAGAGCTCCATCCATCCTGGCCTTGAGCCCTGCCAGGGAGGGGGCAGCCACAGCTTTTCTGGGCAACCTGGGCCAGGGCCTCACCATCCTCATGGGGAAGAATTTCTTCCTAATATCTCATCTCAATCTGCCCTCTTGTAGTTTAGAGCTGTTCCCCCTTGTCCTGTCACTACACCGCCTTGTGAAAAGCCCCTCTCCATCCTTCCTGTCGGCCCCTCCAGGCACTGGCAGCTGCTCTAAGGTCGCCCCGGACCCTTCTCTTCTCCAGGCTGAACCGCCCCAACTCTCTCAGCCTGTCCTCGTAGGAGAGGTGCTCCAGCCCTCGGATCATCTTCGTGGCCCTCCTCTGGACCCACATCTGGGGTTTGTGTCTATCACCGACTTGTGGAGCAGTCTTAAGACAAAGCTGTTAATCTTGTGCTATCTGTTGATTTTTTTGTGTTTGAACTGAGTTATTTGTATGTTAACACATCGAGGATTGCAGCTTCGCCTGGTCATGGAGAGGAGAGTGGTGCGGCTCTCGGTCCCAGGCTTCCTTGGTTTGTGCTCCAACATTATTCACAGCGGTGCAGGTTAGTGACAGCTATCGCATGGGTTCGTGTTCCTCAGCAATAAAGTCAATGCTGCTAAACTGAATAGAAAGCAGCAAGCTTTCTGAACAACCTTCGTCACTTGCAAACCAGCTGGATCCATCCTTCTGAAATTTAGAGAGAGATTTCCCACTTTATTATCCAGATGATATTTGGAGATCTATCATTGGAAGTTCTTTCCATGCCAGTGCATGAATAATATATAATCCAGCTTTTCCATGGGTGTTTCTTTATCGGGTTTTTCAAAGAAGCAACAGATTTGGCTGTTTCAAAGCTATGCAGAGCAAGGATCATCTTCTTGTTAACATCTGCAGCATTTATGGCACAGGAGTAAGATTGTTTTGGTATACTTAGCTCCAGCTAAGATGAACGTAGCCTTTCTCTTCGTAATTTGGTAGGATACATCTGTTTCCAGCCAAAACAGAGATATGGAAAGGAGGAAAACCAAATCAACCAGTTTGATAAGAGCAAGCCTTAAGGTTTGGTTCAAGTCTCGTGTCACTTCTTACTTCATCGGAGGTGGTTTGCCTGCTTGCAATAATTAGGACAGCTGACTAGGAGAGGTGGAACAGCATGGCCTGGAAAGCCTTATTTTATTGGTCCCTTTTCCTCGTTTTTCAATCTTATTACAAGTCAGGTCAGAAAAAAAGGATGCTGAACGTTTGCACTTTGCGTCTTCTTTATACGGTTTGCCATAAACATCCAAAAACTTTGTGAAACAGCTGCGAAACAGCCTAGAACAGGAAGGACAGGGATAGGAAAAACCCAATAATGAAGCAATAAAAAGCGATCTGATTTTTTGTTTTAAACTTGGGTCAGCTGTGGGTCAAGCTTCTTTACCCATCCCTCCGGGCAGCAGGAGCTCTCCCGGTACTTTTGCGTGGATTTGTAAAAGTTGCCGGATTCTCTGTGTTTGTGGCCGGGAAGGCAATGAGCTGTGTAATTTATGTTGGAATGTCGGCATCTGAACAGGCATAAAATTACAACTCGTTATCACGGGCCGAGGAGCAAGAGCTTGGGTTTCTTGGACAGTCGCGATCATCTTTCGGTGAGGCTGCTTTAGGGGACGGCTGAAAAAGCTTCACCGGGTGGAGCGGAGCTGCAGCGTTATTTCAGCATGGCAAGCCAGCAAAGAAAAATGTGCTGTCCTTGTTCCCGAAAGGACTGGCTGGGTCTTTCACTTCCCAAACACAGCTGTTGTGGTGAATTTATTCTGCTTGGATTTTTAATAGCTTGGAAATTGTCTGCGTGAGACAGCCGGTACCCGTGTCAGGGACTTTTGCTGACCAAGGCACGGTCTTACAGCACCAGCAGAAGGAAGGGGTGCTGTTACACTGGGAAACAGGGGAGAAGAAAACTCCAAGCAGACTTTGCGTTCAGCTTACCTTCAGAGGCAGGGATCACAGGATCACAGACTGGTAGGGGTTGGAAGGGACCTCTGTGGGTCACCCAGTCCAACCCCCCTTACCAAAGCAGGGTCACCCAGAGCAGGCTGCACAGGACCGCATCCAAGCGGGTCTGGAATATCTCCAGAGAAGGAGACTCCACAACCTCCCTGGGCAGCCTGGGCCAGGGCTCCGTCACCCTCAGAAGGAAGAAGTTCTTCCTCATCTTCAGCTGGAACTTCCTCTGCTTCGGTTTGTGCCCATTGCCCCTTGTCCTGTCGCTGGGCAACACTGGAAAGAGTCTGGCCCCGTCCTCCTGACACCCACCCTTGAGATATTTATAGGCATTTCTAAGGTCCCCTCTCAGCCTTCTCTTCTCCAGGCTGAACAAGCCCAGCTCCCTCAGCCTCTCCTCGTAGGAGAGATGCTCCAGTCCCCTCCTCATCCTCGTAGCCCTCCGCTGGACTCTCTCCAGTAGGATGCTGGGGTGTACTTGGTGAAACCGCCCGACGGCTGCTGCTTGTGGGAGCTGGTGCTTGCGCTGGGATGCCGGAGCTGGGGCAGCCCCAGCTGGGAGCGAGGAGGGCTGTGGAGCATTCCCCACGCGGGGCGTATTGTTCCTCCAGAGACACTGCCTGACCTTTGGTGGGACCTGAATGGAGTGGCTGTGAAAAAGCGATCCCAAATAAATCAGGGGAAGGGATGCCAGGTGGCTGAGAGCACAGGGATCAGCCCCATGGCAGGTCCAGCCTTTAGCCTCAGCCATGCCCGCAATGGATTTGGGCGGTGCCCACAGTACAGATCCTAAATTCCTTAGAGAATTCAGAAAAACAGCCCCTTGTCTTTGTTTTTTCACTTGTCTAATGCAGAAGCAAACTCATGACTGTGGAGAACTGCGCAGGGACGCGAGTTGATGTGCCAGAAGGTGCAACGTTCGCCTCGATCTCTGGCGCAGTGGCAGCGATGCTTTTGGGAGCCCACGTTTGCTGTGTGAAGGGCATGGAGGGGATGCCTATGGATGCACAAGAGCTGCAGCCCTTTCCTCCTCTCCTGTGAGCTTATATTTTTCACCCTTTTCCTTGCAGAGAGCAGTTAGATGTGGAAGGGGCCAGCACCAGCTCGTCCTTGCCGGAGAACGACCCTGCAAGAGGCACCAGCTCTTGCTCTGCAGCTATATCCGAGGGGTAGCATGCAAAAATAAAGGAGTCCCCGACGTCTGGAATGTGATTAGCGTCCCCTCCATTTTTGCACAGGATGGAACACATCAGGAAAAATCCTTCAGCTCTGGGGTGAGGAATAATTTGGGGCACTACAAGCGCCAAACAGCCTCCCCGTTGCTCCACCGGATCTACAAAGGTGGTTTTCCTTGCGGTCCAGCCATTGCTGGGCTTTTCACAGGAGCACGTTAACTAATTCCATGTAAATCTTCCACAGCTTGGAGGTATCTGCTGTGTTTGCAAAGTCCTTCTGTTGCTGCTGGCTTTGTGCCACCAGTTTGTGTCAGGGGTAGGCAAAGCACGAGGAGAGGTTTCCTTCAGCTTGATGGTGTGGCTGCTGGGAGAAGCCAGGAAAAACCTCCGTGAGTGATGAGATTTGGGTAAGTTTTCTTAAAAGTGCTCACCAGGGGGCTAGCTATTGAACTCGCACATCGGTGAAGAGTTGCAGGGTAAAAAAAAAAGACGTTCAATGGAGGAAAAAAGCACTAACGCAGGAAATCAACAGGGAGGAAGGAGACTGTCCTAACTTGTCCTGGATTAGCCTGGCCAGGTCTTTCCAGAGTCCACCGGGTTCACTGCAATAGTCAGAGAGAGCAAGTAACACAAAATCTTCCCTCCTCCCCACCAAGAGCAGCAGTGATATTGCTATGGCTGGAAGAAAATGGGGTGGGAAGGAAAATGTGGGCTCGCAAGTGAGGAGTGGTGTTCCTCTGGGGTCGGTGCTGGGAGCGGTGTTGTTTAACATCTTTGCCGGCGACATGGACAGTGGGATCACATGCACACTCAGCAAGTTTGCTGATAGCACCAAGCTGGTGCTGTTGCCACACTGGAGGGAAGGGATGCCATCCAGAGGGACCTGGACAGGCTTGAGAGGTGGGACCATGTGAACCTCATGAAGGTTAACAAGGCCAAGTGCAAGGTCCTGTACATGGGTTGGGGCAATCAGCCTGGACCACAAGTGGATTGAGAGCAGCCCTGAGGAGAAGGACTTGGGGGTGCTGGTTGATGAGAAGCTCAGCATGACCTGGCAATGTGCGCTGGCAGCCCAGCAGGCCAACCGTGTCCTGGGCTGCATCAAGAGCAGCGTGGGCACAGGGCGAGGGAGGGGATTCTGCCCCTCTGCCCCGCTCTGCTGAGATCCCCTGGGAGTCCTGCATCCAGCTCTGGAGCCCTCAGCACAGGACAGACCTGGAGCTGCTAGAGAGGGGCCAGAGGAGGCCCCAGCAATGATCCAAGGGGCTGGAACCCCTCTGCTGGGAGGAAAGGCTGGGAGAGCTGGGGCTGTTCAGCCTGGAGAAGGCTCCGGGGAGACCTCAGAGCAGCTGCCAGTGCCTGGAGGGGTGTTAGAAGAGAGCTGGAGAGGGACTTTTTACAAGGGCATGTGGTGATAGGACAAGGGGTAACAGTTTTGGCTAAAAGAGGGGAGATTCAGACTAAATATAAGGAAGAAATTTTTTAAGGTGAGGGTGGTGAGGCCCTGGCCCAGGTTGCCCAGAGAAGCTGTGGCTGCCCCCTCCCTGGCAGGGTCCAAGGCCAGGTTGGATGGAGCTCTGAGCAACCTGGTCTGGTGGAAGATGTCCCTGCCCATGGCAGGGGGGTTGGAACCAGATGATCTTTGAGGTCCCTTCTAACCCAAATCATTCTGTGCATCTATGAAAAGTTAATGCGTTTGGTACTCCCCCCTGCTGAAGATGTCTTACAGCCATTGTGGGGAAGGGGCAGACAGAAAACCCCTGTACTCCTCCCCAGGCAGGGATCTTTATTTTGTAATACTCTGACAAAAAAAGAGAAGATCCCTTGACCACCATTTGAAATCACGTTCTTAGTGCTAGGCTAAAGCTAGAAGTAAACCTGTAGTGTTGTACAATGAGCACCTCAGGAGCTACAATGCAAGAGTAGACGTAGAGTGACTTCGCTCTGTTCGTGAATGGAGGGAACAAGCCCACCTTGGCGACACAGCCTGGAGAGGGCATGGAAGGAGGGTGCTGGGGAAGGGCACCTACCCACCAGCACTTACCTGGGTGCCGCTCTGCCTGCATGTCCTCTTTCTGCTGGTCTCAGGGGCCTGCAGGAGAGAGATGAGGTGGCCACACGCTGTTGTTCTGGCCAGGCATGTCAAAGCTTGTGGCTTATCAATCACAAGACTTCACTGATTTTTAAAAAGCCCTTTATTTTTGTCTTAAGGCTTATAAAAACTGTTACTCGAAACCAAAATGTTTAAAACTTCACATATGTACAATACAAGAAATAAATTATATTTTAAGTCATACAAAAACCACAATATACAAACAGGGCTTTGGAACCACTCTAAGTATGGCACGGTGACAAGTCACAGATACTTAGCAAAGGCTTCAGTTATTAAAGCCTTTGCATAAAACCATGGAAACAAAAAAAAAAAAAAAAAAAAAAAAAGAAAAATATCCCCAAATGTGCTTGCTTTGGTTGGATTGAAGCTCTACAAAAACTCTGAGAATTGCAGGCCTCGGAAGGACTCACGAAGTCTTCAGCACTCAGTGCCCCATCTGGCAAGGCTGTTTTTTGAGGTTGCCTTTCTGCATGCCAAAAGTTCAAGAGCTGTTACGTGTTAAGTCTCCCTCCAAAAAAGAAAAAAAAAAAAAATCTAGTTCACCTCTGAGGAGGTCTGCTCTGCTGCAGCCAACAGGACAGCTGTAAAGAGTCTGTTGAGCTCGGAGCAAAGCCGACTTCACCAGGGAATCCAACTGGGACGTTGTGGCAATGAGGGTAGGATGTCGTTTGTTTGGCTCATTTAAATACTTCGGACAAAAACAAGGTCTTAATCACACACTGGTACGACAAGAGCACCTGAACAGAGGCGAATGCATTCTCAGTAGTTAGGAGGGCTGGTGCAGAGCTCTCCTGAAGCGGTACGGTTCGTTGCCTTCCTCCTCCCTGGCGGTCAGTAGAAGGGCAGGGGCTGTTTGACTCTTGCGGAGAGACGAGCGCACGGGAGCGGGCAGCCTCGCCGCAGACGTGGACTGCGGAGCAGGGAGTAGCTGCCAGACCCATCCCCTGCCGTCTGCACCGCGCTCTGCCCTAGGTTTGGGGAGGACGGAGTGCTACCTTCTTCTAAGGTAATATATAGAGATTTCGCCATCAGCCAGACACGGAACGGATCATTTTTAAGGCAAGCAAAGGACAACTTGAAGATAAGTGGCATTGTGCTTATTCCCACCCCTCCCCTGAACACCCTCACACAGCTGACCTGTGCCGGTCTCCTCTTCCCACAGCCCATAGTGCTATCGAGCCCACAGTAACTCCTACGCTAGATGCTAATTTGTTCTTGGCAGCTCAGTCACAAACAAGCTGATGGGCAGTTAGCGTGGTTATCTTCTCAGCTCCCCTGGAAGGCAGACCAGAAGATCATTGCTGAGGTCTAGATCGGTGAAGATCTCATCCGTAGTCCCTGGTTAATGGGAGCAGGGAGGAAAGCAGCGTGCAACAGGTCAAGGTAAGGTTAAACGCACCAACCAGGCTCCTTAGGGAAGGGAGAATGTAGTTCTAGTTATTCTAAGTCTAGGACCACAGTCCATCAACGGCTCCTCGGTTTCTTGCATCTGACCCACAATGTTTTGTCCTGAAGAGCTAGTTGCTTCAAGTGCTACCAAGCCAGGTTTTTGCCAGGGCATCTTGCCACCTGTGTGGTCTTCACACATCTAGGTTGCTCAGTGGTGAGTCTTTAGAGAAATCTTCAGAGCAAATTGGAGACAGATCTGGGAAGAGCAGAGAGGAAGAAAAAAATCTAGTTAAACGGAGAAGTTAAGAGGAGTAATAAATAATTCCTAAGAAACTCTGGGACACTAGGAACAGGTTCAGACAGTACAGGTTGGTGTTTTATTCTGTCAAAGCAGTGCTTTGCCCTGTAGCTGCTCGATGAGAGCCTGAAGCAGACATTATGCACACAAGCAGGCTGCAGACAGAAATTGCAGCTCTCAACGCCAGACCCTACTCGTTGAGATCCAGTCAGGGTGGGCGGACGTTTGCAGACTCAGTCTCCGAGCAGGGAACCGTAATCTTCCAGTGACTCGGCAGCAATGGAGTGCTGAACGGCGAGGAATGGCTCATGATCTCCGGGAGGGGAAGACCGTTTCCTAGAAACCATCACGCGTCGGAGCTCAGATCTGCTCCTCTGCCTCTTGCAAAAGCTCCACTCCATGAGTAAGCAGGAAGGGCACATCTGCCAGCAATTGTGTTTTATGGGGGTTACTGAGCAGCAGATCAAAACAGCCTTTTATTGTACCTGCAGGAATAGTTACTTGGTCTTTCAAGACTTGTAGCAGAGCATCAAGTTTTTGCACAGGGCTTTCATCCACAGAGTTGTTTGCTACTGTACGTAGCACGGCTCGCCCGTTTCTGCCAAACCTGGAATGGTCCCAGTTCGTGCTTCTGAGCTGCCCAAGAAGGCTGTGCAAAGCGCGACTTCCACAGGGCTCTGCTAGCCCTAACAGGCGCTTTGTTCCCGGGTCAGAAGCGACAAAGCTCTAAGTTTACAAACTGGAATTTAAGAGAGGGCGAAAGGCTGGGCTCCATACGACAGAGACTATCATTTAGTCAGACGAACCGGGATTCATCCAAAACATAACCAGAGGCAGTCGGAAGCAATCCAGCTGTCGCTGCTGGGACCAGATTTACTGGAAGTCATGCTCTGAGGACTGATCCCAGGTGTCTGGGAAGTCCCCCAGAGGTTAAGCGGGGCTCAGATGCGCTGGCAATGCCCGAGCTTGCACTCTTCTGAACCAGAAGAGATTAGCATAGCCGGAGATGAAGCGGTCGGAGTCAGTACTGGAACACCATGGCAAGTCCTCTGCTGTGCCTGGCTTGTGCAGTTGAGCTCAGACTTTAATCAAGACATTTCTTGGCAGCTCAAGGTCTTCTACCAGGCTGAAACAATCTTTGAGGCAACTCACTGCACTCCCAGCTTTCCTGCCTTTACAGGGCAGTTAATAGATGCCTCTAATTAGCTCTCTGCTATTGCAAGGATCTTTGGGATTGGCAGCCCCTCAGTTTTTAGCATCTAACATGATAGCAAGCAGACAGGTTCTTGAGGCCCAGGGATCACGTTATGCCGATCTGGTAGCAAGCATGTAAAGGTACAAGGCGTCAAACCAAGCTCAGGAGTCAGGATAATATCACCTACTTCGTGATAGTTAAGGCACACGTGAAAATGAAGTCTAATAGCTGGGAATCTTGGGCTAGAATTTAGTAACGTCTTTTAAAAGAAAAAGAGGTTCCAGGAGTCTAAACAAAAAAACCTGGCTCCACTCATCCCATCCCAGCCACATGCATCAGACAGGATCTCTCTTAGCTGATTTTCCTTACCTTTTTCGCCATTCCTCTGTGCACTTCACAAACCAGAGCTCTTTACCAGGAGATATACTGGTTAGCTGGGAATCCTCCACACAGAAAGCAAACCTAGGAGTGGGAATCAGAAGTCAAGAGAAGGTACCTGTTGTCTCCACGATTCACAAATAACACATAATGTGGACTGCAGCTAATTCTAGGACAAGGTGTTTGCGTTGATATCCTTCCCCTGGAGCATCTTGATAGACCGTTCGCCTGTTGCAGGGCTGTTTTATTTCCTACTTTAATATTTTATTTGGGGATCTTTGCTTCTGCTACCCCTGTGTTAAATAGATAGTAAAAACTAGGATGCAGAATACCTTACGGGTGATAGGCGATGCTTCTTTAAAGCTCTGAGGAATGTGGGAAACTGTCAATATCAACTGCTGCTCTTCAACAGATCTGGGTTACCTTCAGAACAACATTAACACGAGATCTGGGAGCGCAGCACTACGCGCTTGGCAGCTTTCCTCCTTGTTGGTTTCTCAGGTAGCTTTCCAATTACAGAGATCTCAGAAGAAGCAATGTAGTGCTTAAGGAGTTGGTGTCACCATGTTACCGGTTGCAGTCTTAGGTCTGGCTTGTGCCAAATCAGCACATTATGCACATAAATAAGAGCCATGCCCATCTATGTTTCGGTATTTTTGGCACTGTCAGTACTTTAACCCTTCAGGTATTGATCTAAACCACCTTGAAGCAGGCTAATTTAGTCCCCAAGCGCAGGCAGACAGTGTCACAGTATCGAAATAAAGCAAAAGAACATCTCAGATCTGATCTGCGGTGACTAGTTTTGGTTAAAGCCCAGTGCAACCTCATGCTGGCAAGTATCCCGCTCTCCTACACCAGGACGGAGCATTAGCTGATAACACCAAAGATGAAGGACAGTTCAAGGTACCAGCTAAGTTCAAACCCCCAACTTTTCTTGCTAGATTCTGAATATTTCTCCTTTTGACTGCAGTTTCAAGCCAGCTCACGTGCAGCCTAACGCAATTATTACCTCTGTTGCGTTTCCCCAGATTTCACACGTATACGTCTGATATGCAGTTCCTGGGAAGACTTCGCAGGCCGGTACCAGTAGCTCTTCAGCTCTTTCCACAGATCGTACCATGACTGAGATGTTCCCTCCCAGGTGAGCTTGATTTTTAAAAGTTCACCCATGTCCTCTTCAGTATAGACCAGGAAGGTGTTGGTAGCATTTAAGCCAATTTGATCAAGCCTGAAAGACAAGCAGAGACTCAACATCTCTTCCTTATGGAAGCGTGCCAGCTGCTCATTCATTCCATGCCAGAAGTTAAACCGAGCCTTTCGCAGCTTACCAAGTGCTCCGCGTTCAACTGTCACCAGCTAATTGCTGATTACACTAAAGAAAGCGAGCCTGGATAGCTGGTTCAATACAATGCATCATTTACTCTGCTCATCCATCTTTCCATAGCTTAAAGGTGAACTTCATCCCTTGTGTTTCTTCTCAGAGAGGCTAAAGGAGGTCAACAAAGCCTCCAGAGAAATGGGTGCTTTCAGACTATATCCAAATGGTAGAGGCGAAAAGCAAAACAAAGGACGTCAACAATGAGCCGTGAAGGCTAACATGTAGAGGACTGGGCACATCAAATTGCTTTCTCAGCAATAAATTGTAATTAAGCTACTGGATGAAAAGTGTTTTGCATGGTGATGAAGTGAGGCTGCTAGGCTCAGGTGCAATGCCAGTGTTATCAGAGGAAAAAGAGTAATGCCACCTTGTCTAGTCCCAGTGGCCTTCTCAGCCTGGCGGGCACAGCAGGCCAGCTTACTTACATTTCTAAAGAGAGGGGTTCGGACTCTCCGTTGGTGCCATGAAGGGTGACGGAGAAAGTGGGGTCAGCCTCTCCCAAGCTCTTGTAGCTGAAGACATGCATTTTCATCTGATAATGGTAGACTGGAGAGAAACAAGGAGAGCATAGATGGAACCAACTTTGTTGAGAGACAACATTGCTCAGCATCGCTCTTTGTGAAATACCGTTGGCAAAGGCCAGACCCTGTATTTATCACTTTTTCCCACCCCTACTCATTACAAAGTTGACATTCACACAACAGCAGCAGGCCCACTCTGGGGAGGGCTCCCTGAACCTTACACTGCTCTAAGCTTGGGGTGGTCTCACAAGTAAGACCTGTGTAAGCTGTAGTCCTGCTCAAAAGGCAGAGTGTTCTTATGGCCAGAGCCCTGCTGGTTTTACGCAGAGGAAGGAGCACAGAACAGAAATGCAGCCAAGCAACAGAGAAAGACTAATGCCTGGTGCTGTGCTGCTTGGAGACGATGCTGCTCTTCCACCTCTACATCTTTCCCAACGTAGACTTTGGGAGTCTGCTCTTAAAAAGAGCATAATCTTGTCTCTAAGAGGGAAAGCGTACCTTTGAACGGCATGTCAGCTCTTGTTTTTAAGTACATCTTGCTGTTTCGTTTGTTCCGTGTTTTCCTGGCGTTGTAGCCAATGCCGTTGCAGCGGTTCTTCCGGCAGCTCAGGCAGATGCCCTTCTTGAAGCGACTGGAATCGGTACATTGAAACGCAAAGCTTTGTTTGTCCTGGTTCACGAGGGAGTCCACAAAGAGGTGCACAGACCGCTCATGTTCACATTTAACAACTTCACCGATTGCTAGAGAAGCAGAGTTTCAAGGGATACATTTAGTTTAAGCATCTGTCAATCCAGCAGCTCATAAGATACAGTCAGCGATATCTTTTTGTAGCCCAACATGAGTTGAGCATGGCCAAACTTGAACATTTTTTGAACAGTAGCAATTCAAGAGGCTAGCACAAGACACTTGAAGAGGACTTGTCATTTAGTGTCTACCATGAAAAGAGATTTAAAGAGGATTCTAGACCTAGCATAAGAAGACGATATCTTATGATCAGGTGATAGAGCGAGAACGTGCTGCTTCAGAATTAAGAGCAGGTCCAGTTTCTAGCAACTGTCTCGAGTAGTACAGGCAGTTTAGAAGGAAAGAATAGTTTTCTCTGCTCTTTTAAATCAGATCATCCCCCAGCATCAAACCAAGTCTATTTGTGAGGAGTCTACACTGACCAGAGGCAAAATAAGTAACGAGAACTTACTCCCATAGGCAATTGCTCCCAAGACATCGCTTAATCCGCAGCCAGGCTGGAAGTCTCCCCCGTTGGGGTAGATGTCAACGTGGCCTACAGGCATCTGGATCCCGATGCTAACGCCCAGCGTTTCCCTTGTGTAGGTGTGAAGGACATCCACAAAGTTAGCATCATCAGGGGAGAGGCGCTTGCTAGGGTCCACTCCTTCAAACATAGGGCCAGCTGGATCCAAGCCTGGTTTCAGAGACAGTAGGCAAGATGCCAGGGAAGAAATTGAGTTATTTCATACAGAATACAACCAGGAGCCCGCTGCTAGCAGCCCTGATAACCAAGTGCTACACAGTCCCTACCCCGTTGCAGATACTGTCCCCCAAGATCTCTTCACCACGTGCTCACCGAGGGGACAAATGAAAATGTCCCGTACCACTTTTGGTGCAATACAACCCAGTAGTAGCACCAGTCTGCTCTACGGCCACGGTTTCAGGTTGCCTGCTGGAAGCAATGAGTCTTTGCTAGGTCACAGTGAAGAGATACTTCCAGAGGCAGCAGATGACTGAACACCAGAGGAGGTCTAGCACCCCACGGAGACCACTGGTAGCCAAAGCTGCCTTGGCTGCGTTTAATCTATTTTCAGACTGGGCATATGGAGGGACTGAGACAAGTTTAAGCAGCAGCCAAGGTAATTCCTGCATCTGAGATCCCATGATGGGTTTGGGACATTCTGCTAACCTCTGAGCCTCACCCCCAGCCTGAAGCTGTGCTCCTGAGCCATTCCCCAGCTTGACTGGTAGGTGATATTTTCCTGCTTAACCAAATCTAGATATTTATCATCAGGCTCTGAGGAATTGTCACTGCCAGTGTCACATTTAAATGCTCAGTGCAACCCCTTGTACCGTGCCTTAAGGTCTCACATGCTGAAATCAGCATTCCTCGGGATTCAGAAGTGCTCTCTCCAAGATATTTTCAGAATGAAGGGGTTTGGTTTGGGGTTTTTTTTTTGACCAAACATCTCATGGTACCCAGTAGCCCTCACACCCATTAGTTTATGAGCTGTAATTACAGAAACAGTATCACTCAGGGGCTTAGGATTTGGATACTAACAGCTGGACTTGTTTTGAACCCACACTCAACTTCAAATACACTCAAGATCAAGTTGTCCTCTGAAAGGGTTTTCATTGAACCTCCCCAATGTTTGGGGTTCAAAATTAAGATACTTTCTCATGTCAAGAGACCCATACTCCCTAGTGTCGCCGCAGGTAGGAAACTCGTCATCTCTGACTAAGCAAGCCCAAAACAACATTGCAGCAACACAGGAAACAAGCCTCTTCAGGGAAACTCGTTGCCGCTGAGGAAAGGTAAGAGACTGCTCAAGAAGCCACTTGCCTGTAATTCTGCCTATTGTCCCATGGACATGGTTACCAGCAAAGCCGGCGACGTGGGCGCCCAGGCTGTACCCAATCAGGTGAACGTTCTCCAGCTGGAAGAGAGGGTTCTCCTGCAAGGAAAAAAAAGATATGATCATTTGCCCTCCTGTCTTTCAGGACATCTGGCACCACTCCTGTCTGCAGGACTCTAGAGTCCAATTCTGAAATAGATTGGAAGGAGGGGGCAAACACGCATGCTTCATTCTTTATTTCGTCAAATGAAAGCTGAAGGGTTTGGGTGGCACTTGTGGCATGCCCCCACCTGCAGGACCCATCTTCCAACCCCAATTACAATGTTCTTCATTTAAGCAGCATCAGGAGCAGCCTTCCCCCAGGGAGCTGCCAGCAGACGTCAGTACCAGCCGTGGACTCAAGTGCCACGTGTAGCACCATAGGCCTTTTCCTTCTCCTTTTCCACCCTCTTGAACGCCCAACTCCTGGGTTCACGTTGCTCAGACAGGAGGAAGGACTCCTAAATTTCAAGTCCACTTCAACTCCAAGCACCACCTCCCAGGAAAGCACCGCAGCACTTGCTCACCCGAAGGCTGAGCACGGCACCTTAGCCACAAGCGATCGCCCCACCGAGCCTCAGGGTCTGGATTACACCAGTGACTTCCCTGCTCGTGAGCACTGGAGCTGGTGACTGCTCCGTTCCCTTGTGCAATAGCTCCTCGTGGAGCGTTACAGCAGAGAACGTTCTCAACTCGCGTTACCTGTAACCAGTCAAGCAGCCTCGCGATGCTTTTTCCAACGATCCGCGTGTTGTTCACCGCATCGGTATAGAGCTGGTGGGCAAGCGAAAGCCAGTCCACCACGACCACGTTGGCATCCTTCTCCCTCTCCCGAAGAGCAGATACCAAGCTGCCCAGCCAGGTTTCGAACATGCCACTCATCTAGAAAGAGATTCAGGTGGTAGTTTCCAGCTCACAGGACCCAGATGACACATTCCCGGCTAAGTTATTTGTATATCATTTACCTATTCTGCTCCAGCTGTGTGCTGCTCCTCTGCGAGCCCCACTACTTCTCAGCACTGCACTAATGATGTGAGGAAAACAGGTTTTGAGAGACTCCGGCTGTAATTAGCCGCCTTGCCTTTTAAGGCAGGAGGGAGAGGCATGCGTTACACGCCACCTTATCGCTCTTTTTCTCACGAGTTTCAGAAATTCTGACGGATTGCAAAATTGTTTGCCAGCCCTGGCACCGCCGTTTGCATAAGCCTTGGTAGAGGTGATAAGTCCCCGAGTCCCGCGCGCTCAGCCGCATCCAGCGCAGAAGAAGAAAGCTGGATAAAGTCTGTCTGCCCTCTGTTTCTTTATCGAGGAGACCACGCAGCAGCAGGCAGGGCTGCGGACAGAGCTACGCTGACAGAAGGTCTGAGCATCTGTCGAGCCAAGTGCCACCTTCCTAGCGGTCAGCAAGTTGGATTTTAGGGAAAAATCTCAAGGTCCCTTTACCACATTCACGTTACATGGACATAAAATCATTTGGGTTGGAAAAGACCCTTAAGATCACCGAGTCTGTGGAGACGAAGCGATCTTGGGCAGCTGTGAACGAGTTGGGTGGTTTCACAGGGTGAAGCACAACCCACATCGCTTTGCTCCAGAGACCCCGGGTGCCGCTACAAAGCCACGGTCCGCCAGACGTGACAAGTCGTCCCAACTCCCGCGCGTTCGAGAGACGCAGACCACCTGCAGGGCGCTTTGCTCTCTCCAAGCGGCCAGCCCGAGAGCCGAGCATCGCTTAGAGCCGCGCGGGACCCTCCCCACTCACCGTCCAGCCGTGGATGATGAAGAAGGTTCTCGCCGTCGCGTTGAACTTGCAGTGCTCCAGACACTCGCGCTGGCCGATGGTGAGAGCGCAACCGTCCTCTTCGGCGTCCGGCGCGGAGCGGAGGTTGAACTTCACCTGCGGCTTCGGTGCCGGCACGCGCTCCCGCTCGTCCTCCAGCGGCTCGGCGACGGCGGCATCTGCAAACCCACGGAGGGGAGGGGAGGAAGGGTCAGCCAAGCGGCTCCCAACCCACCGCCGGGCATCAGCCTCCCGCCCGCGGGAGAGGGGAAACCCGCGTGGGGCCGGCGCTCGCCCACCTCCCCGCAGCAGAGCGGGCTCGGCCGCCCGCGGGGCGGCTCCCGCCGGGGCGCGACAGGTCACGGCGGTGCAGAGCAGGAGGACCAGGCTCCGCATGGCTGGGACGGGCGGACGGAGGGACAGACGGGCGGACGGAGGGACGGGCGGGCGCTTTAAGGGACCGAGAGGGGCGGTGCTCGTGGCCCGATGGGGCCGGCCCGCCGCGCCGCTCCTATTGGTCACGCCCTCGCTGACGTCGCCCAAAGCTTGAATGGAAGGCGCGGGCGGGGGGGGCGGGGCGAGGCGCTCACGCGTGGGGGCCGGCCCGGCGGGAAGGGTGCCGGGGGGGGCGGGGGGGGGGGCTTTCCTGGGGTTTTTATTTCATTTTTCGTTTCGCGTCCAGCTCTGGAGCCCTCAGGGCAGGACAGGCCCGGAGCCGTTGGAGCGGGGCCGGAGGAGGCCCCAGCAATGATCACAGAACCGATGATAGAATCCTGGGGTGGGAAGGACCTCTAAGATCATGAAGTCCAACCGATGGCCCGAGGGCTGGAGCCCCTCTGCTGTGGGGAAAGGCTGGGAGAGCTGGGGCTGGTCAGCCTGGAGAGGAGAAGGCTGCGGGGAGACCTCAGAGCAGCTGCCAGTGCCTGAAGGAGGCTCAGAAGAAAGATGGGGACAGGCTTTTTAGCAGGGACTGCTGTGACAGGACAAGAGGTGATGGATTTAGACTAAAAGAGGGGAGATTCAGGCTAGAAATAAGGAAGAAATTCTTTACACTGAGGGTGGTGAAACCCTGGCAGAGGTTGCCCAGAGAGGCAGTCGATGCCACATCCGTGGAAACATTCCAGGCCAGGTTATATCTGCAGGGTGGGTGTCAGGAGGATGGGGCCAGACTCTTCTCAGTGGTGCCCAGCGACAGGACAAGGGGCAACGGGCACAAACTGAAGCAGAGGAAGTTCCAGCTGAACGTGAGGAAGAACTTCTTCCCTCTGAGGGTCACGGAGCACTGGCCCAGGCTGCCCAGGGAGGTTGTGGAGTCTCCTTCTTTGGAGATATTCAAGACCCGCCTGGACGCGGTCCATGTGCAGCCTGCTCTGGGTGACCCTGCTTGGGCAGGGGGTTGGACTGGGTGACCCACAGAGGTCCCTTCCAACTCCTAACGTTCTGTGATTCTGTAGACGGGGCTCTGAGGAACCTTGTCTAGCTGAAGACATCCCTGCTCATGGCAGGGGGGTTGGACTAGATGGCCCTCAAAGGTCCCTTCCCACCCAAACCGTTCCATGATTCTGTAATAGAATTTTCTTCCCCTTCTGTGGCTCCTTCGCTTTCCCTCCAAACTCACAGCAGAAAGCAAGGAGAGGACACCAGGGTCTGTGGTGCATAAAAATGACAGGGGAGAAGGCAAGAAAAAGGTACAGGCAGAGGAGGAAAAGCTGGAGGCCTAAAACCAGTCACCAGCAAGGGAAATAATGGGAAATCAGGTATGCCCATGGCTTTAGCCCTCACTAGTAGATACTGATGGAGAGCATTAATATGACTTTCCAGCAGCGCTTTCCCAAAGTGCTGGGTTTGTACCCCGTGTCCCTATGAGCCTTGCTCAAGCCAGCCACCTCCTGACTCCACCTGGGTTAGCAGCTGGATGAGATGATCGTTGTAGCTCCCTTCCAACTGAAATATTCTATTCTATTCTATTCTATTCTATTCTATTCTATTCTATTCTATTCTATTCTATTCTATTCTATTCTATTCTATTCTATTCTATTCCTGTTCTACTCTATCCCTGTTCTATTCTACTCTATTCCTATTCTATTCTACTCTACTCTATTCTACTCTCTTCTGTTCTGTTTCTAAAAGATTTTCTCATAGCTCCGTGCAAGCAGCAGGTTGTGGCTGGGACCGCTGCTCTTCTCCTCTTGGGTATCGTTTCCAGAGCCTCTTCATTTCGGACCCTGCAGAATGAATACGTGTCCCGGGAGGTATTCGAGCACCTCCTGCTTCAGGAGGCTGGAGATGACGCTAACTGCTTCTCCCCAGGGAGCATGGGTTTGCATGGAGCGTCCTGGGGACACAGCCTCTCTCGCAGCTGCGTGGTCCCTCTCGAGGCACAGCATCCTGACAGCAGCGGCCTGAAAAGGAAAGGACGGAGGTTTCTCAGCTGCTAGTCCACGACCGGACTTACTCCTGCAGGAAGTGAATCAGCCAAGCCTCATCACCAAATGCTTCATCATTTAAAAAAAAAATCCCTGGTGCCAACAAACCCCTGCCAGACCGTCGGCCGCTGCGACATCTTCTCATTCTTCCTCCCATGCCTTTGCATTCAGCTGTTGCCTCTCGGCATTGTAAAGCTGCGCCGGGTGGGGACGTGCCCTCCTTTTGTCTGTGCAACGCCAGGCTCTGGGGAGGTCCTGCTCTTCGCCTCTGGCTTCCAAGAATGACAGTAGCAGTGAGGATAGCTTAGCAACAGCGAGGAAGAAGCGCATCCAAATAATCCCTGGCTGCTTCGGCCAAGAGCTGACGATCGTGCGGGGAGATGCGCTGGAACTGTCATGATGGGCATCGTATCAATGCAGGGAGTGCGGCTCTGCACTGACCTCTCCGTAACCCTAATGGCCCGGGAGAAAGAAGGCTCCCACCCAGAGATGCTGGGAGAATAACAGTTCGTTAAGCGAAATAATTTTAAGGAGAAATTCCTAGTTTTGATTAGTTTTTCGCTGGGAAAGATTTCATGGCTCCCAGATGGAATTTCTGGATATTGTAATAAGTAATAAACCAGGGTAAAATGAATAATAATCCGCCTTAAAAGAGCTGGAAGCTCAGTATTTACAGCAGTTGTAGGAGCTCTGGAAGCTTTATCCCAGCAGCTGGTGCGAGCGGGGCAATGCCCGGGGAGATAACGGCAGTTCTTGGACGCGTCTTTCGGGCTCTCCTACTCTCCATCCCCACCGTGATTTCCTAAGGATCTCAGCTCAGTCCAAGAGGAGAACAGGAACGTTTCTGAAATTGCAAGCGTTTTTATACGAAATAGAAAAATGTTCCCACTCAGCTGCAGTCACCAGCTCTTTGCAGGTGGGTGCTGGGTGGCTGAGGCCGGTTTCTTCTTCAGCACCAGACGTGGTGAGTCAGAGCGGAGGCAGAAAGGACGCGAGAGGACCTAAGCCTCTTTCTTTGTAGCAAAAAGCTAAAATCAGTATGATGTGTAAATGAATATGCCAAAATATTTAAAGGTCTGGAGACTGCTGATGATCTCGGGGAAGGATTAGACAGGTTTTTCGTTAGCAGCAATTAATTTGAGAGGTTTCCATGCCTGTGCATCCAGCAATGAGACCTTTCAATGCCGCTTCCATATGAGCAGAACATCTCAGACTGGGTTAGAGACAGTATCTCTTGCAGGAGCTGGGCAGAAGGAAACTGAAATTGGGAGCCTTCTGCAAAGTAATTGTCTTTAATGCTTCTATTTCCCTGTCTTTAAAATTAGCATACTGCTATCTCCTTTCCTTGCAGAAATTACAGCAAGAAGTGTAAACGAGCTGCACCTTTGAAGAGCTGAGCATTAAGGGAAAAGGGAAAGGCCTTCAGCTTCACACAGCCTCTTTAAAGACCTGCAGAGGTAGAGTAATTCTGGCGTGAGCGGCTCTGGAGATCACAAGGATAATAAAAAGCATCACAGTGCACAAACAGCGCTGCCGACATCGCATCCCGCATTCTCCCAGGGACGACCCGCTGTGGAAAGAGCAGCAGAGAGAGTGTTTTGCTGCCCGGGACAGGGTGCTGCTGTCTCGGTGAGTGGCTGCAGGATGGATTTGCGCAGTATCCCACGGCTAAGGTTGCATCCCGTCGCATCCACATCGCTAGCAAGGCACAAATGGAGAACTTGGCCCGAGTGAGCCCTCCTGATGGGGAAGAATTGTGGCTTTTGGGGTCGTGGGGTGCTTGTTACTGAAAGCAAAGGCACAGTGAGAGTCAAAGATGCTCCTATTAAGGATTGCTCCTTTGCACGAGTCAAAGATCGATTTCATTGCTTTAGGTCAGCTCTGCAGTGTCAGGGAGTGATTATCGCTATTCTGCAAATTTTTAATTCCACATATTGAAACCTGAGAGTGTTTTACACACCCTCCATTCTTCCTGCCTGTTTTTTCTCTATTTTCATTCCTTTTCTCCAATGAAAGAGGGAGTAGGATTTGCAGGAGAGAAGGAGGAGGAGGAGGGGAGAGAGAGGAATTGTGCTCTTTTTTTTTTTTAAGTTATAAAACAGTTTTTCTTTTCAATTACAAAACGCAGCCCAGGCAGTAGAATTTAATGGGATTGGTGTTAGTTTCCCTCTTGGCTCCTTCTGCCTAATTTGTTTCTGAGACGATGGGGGAGGAGGGGTAGAGACGGGGCCGGAGAACAAACCGAGAGAGAGAAGGGCTGTTCAGACGGCAGCGACCTCAGTGTGCGCTGAGCTGGGGCGAAGGCCGTGGGAGGACCCTCCCATCGGATGGTGTGCAGAGTTGGCTGCACCCCAAGGGGTCTGCGGTCCTGGAGAGGCAGCTCTGCAGTGAAACAACATCCCAGGTTAATCCTGGCATCACCCTGCGCCTGCTCAAGCCCAGGACCGCTTGGTTTGTCGTACGTCCCCATCGTGCCACCAATTATTTGATACTTTGCGCTTACTGCAGAGAGGGGAGAGACTACTTTCGTGGCACAGTTTCTGCCCTGGATATTTTTGCTCTGTGAGCATCGAACTGGGGGGGAAAACAGGCCGCGGTGTGTTTGTTTCGCTGTTGTTCCTAACCCCGCAAAGTCTCTCCTCCCCTCCTCAGCCTTTCAAACACAGCCCCTCTATGAACCTAGGACCCATACTTCACATCCCTCGATAGCTTTGCTCTCTTACAGAAGGGGCTAATCTCCAGCAGGTTATGAAATCAGCTCACATGCTTCAGTGGCATTACCCACTATTGATATCCACGGTCGATCCCCGTTGAGCTGTCTTTGTTGGAGGTAACCCCTTCTCCTACTTCTAAGCTGATTTCTTAGGCCACATCATTCAAGTCCCACATCCCCATGGTATTTAGATGTAGTAAAAATGACTAGGGGGGAAAATAAATGGCAGTCAGAGAGCCAGCTAAACTGTCTGACTATTAATGGTCCTGTTAGTTGCAAATTTACTTTACCACAAAGCCCCCAGCATGTAATCCTTAGATGAATGCCTTTGATTGTGAGGGAATATTTACAGCTGACCCTGCCAGCAGTCTGCAAACCTGCAATGGGCCTCCTGTCCCACATTAAATCCGCTGGCATCTGTTCCTGGGTTCTTATCAAGCACATGCTCTGTCCGTGCAGCGTTTGGGCTGTAGCACTCGCGGATACGGTGGGCCCTGAAGAATAAATCCCCGCATTCCTGCGAAATACTAATTCTTCTGAACGTTGTCACACAGGGAGGAACGTTACAGTTTGTACCTGCCTCCAGGCATCGCCATCCACAGTTGAGGGTTCCAGCAGGCTTTGATCCCCACCAGCCGCCCCCCTCCCACTGCAGGTCTCCGGTCCTGCCGCTGGACCACCCTTCACCAAGGACAAACTTCTTCTTGGCCTCTCTTTGTTGTGCCGTTTTTCCAGATGTGCCTGAGTGACACAAAGTGATTTTTGTGATGGTGTTTTTATCTCTTTTCACCCCGGCCCATGCCTTGCATTAGTCCCCAGGTTGCTCTCATGGAGCGTGCTGTTCTTGCAGAGACTTTCAAATGATCTTACCCCATCTCTAGCCACAGCAGAGCTGTGCAGGAGCACAGGCTGAAAGCCGGTAAGAGCTCAGCGTGTCCTGACACCTATTCCCTGTGTCCAAGTGGACAAGTGCAATTCAGCGGCTTGTCATTCCCAGCACGTCGCGTGGTACCTGAGATGGATCCAAACCACCTGGCTGCTTTGTGTCAGACAGAAGACCCCGTGGTGGGCCTGCTCCATCCACTCTGCAGACAGGGATGTCTGTAGGGCTGTGCCGAGGAATGACGTATGTTTTCTCTCTTCTTACACCTTTACCCAAAGCCCACGCTTTTCCATCCAAGCTGTATGAATGCTGAGCATGTCTGGGCTTGAACGTGGACTTGGAGACAAGCCCGTTGGCAGTGCAGAGGTGTCGTGGGTGGTCAGGGGGGTGTTTGCTTCTGCTCCTTTCTGAGGTCCTGTTTTGGGGGGGGATTGGAGAAATGTCTCAGTTTGTGATCGCTTGACCCTTCAGATGGTGGATGGTGAGCCCCCAGCCGGCGCTTCTGCCTTAACTCTCCTGCATCCAGCAAAGGGAAAAGATTAAAAAAAATCCATTACTAACACTACTCCCCTGACTTTTTAGTAAGTGGAGCCTGAGGGTGCTCGAGAGGCCAGAGAGGAGTTTGGAGGACGGTTGCTTGGTTTAGGGATTGCTTTAGTGTGCATATCCTTATCCACGTGCTTTTTCTTCATATCTGCAGGGATATTTGGCCCAAGTCTGGAGTGGATGAGGTAGCACCATCAGTGAGAGGTACTCAACACGCAGCTGGACCGCAGCTCGAGAGGAGACCCTAAGAACCAGCAGAGCAGGCAGCAGTTCTCCTGCCTGCTTAGAGGGGTTGTCAGGCCGGGCCACGGCTCTGTCTTTGGGCTCATTTCTGGTAACTAGCAGCTAAAAGCTCTTGCAAGTTGGTATTTTGGCAGAATAATTCGAAAGTTGACAGCTTCTCCGTCTCCGCAAACCTCCCAAACCAGCCATCTAGAGCTCGATTTTCAGCACTCCTAAAGCCACTTTAAATTGATCTCAGTGGTGCTCAGGCTTTCAGAGCTGATTCTGCAAATCCGAATGGACACCAAAACGAGGAAGCTCTGAGTGTGCCACTCAACTTGCCAGTGCCCACAGGAAAGGAGATATTTATTAAAAGCAAGTAATTTGCTGCTTGCTGTAGCAAAGCCCTATAAAAGCATATAATGGTAGTTCTCACCATCATTGCTAATTTGCACCCAGGCTTTACGGCTGCAAATCCCAGATAACTCTTTCTTCCTGGGCTGCGTTGGGTCAGACAGCTCGTGCACGTTCTCCCTCTCCTTGCAGTCCTGATTGCTGATTTGGCTGTGTTTTAGCAGATCCTTTGGCAATGTTTTGCTGTGATTCACATTAAAGTGGAATGGTATTTTAAACCACAAACACAGGCTTTATGCGATATCTTCTGTTTTTCAGTAAAAGGGTGACCAACAGTTTGGGGCACGGAAATAAGCAGCGGAAGATGGTGCTGTGTATCATCACGGCCAGGGTATCGTTTGTTCTCCAGCATCCTGCTTTTCGTTTACCTTCTCTTCTGAACCTTTTGCTTCTCAAATCTGAGCTGGGCTTAGTGCTGGGATCTGCCTGAGACAGGGTAAAGCCTCAGGCCACCCTCGGGAGATACGTGGAGCCTCCCGCTCTCCTCAGATGTTGGCTTTACCTATACCGACAATATTACTTGTTTCATTTTTGTTTCATTATTGGTTTTCATTCACTTGCACATTTTACTTTTTGAGAACCCATCAGTTATCCCATCCCTGAATCCAGCCTCACTCCTCGGTGTCCCTGTGAAAAGCTAAGGACATCTATCACATGCGGTCACAGCGCGTGCAATGTGAAGATGGGAAAGAATGTGGTGTCCCTGAGGATGCTGGTCCCCCACCGGCCTCTGCTTCACCCTCTGGCCATTTGTTCCCAGTTGCCTAACTTCTCCCATTTCTTGTGTTTGTTGAGCGTGTGGATCTTATTAGGAAGAGTCAGCGGCTCTGTAATTAATTAAGAAAAGCTTGGGGCATTTCTTAGTACTCTGTACTCGTGTTCCTGCCTGTGATGTACAGACACTGCCGATGTTCATCCCGGGAACTCCCAGTCCAAGGACAGGCAGACAGACTAAGGTCAGGGCACAGACAAAACAAGAGGGCTTTTCCGTACAGGTCGGTGTTACGCTTCACAGAGCAAGGGTGATATTTCCCAAGCAGAGCACAACACAGGAGGTGCGAGCAGAGATCTGCCGGCTGGGCAGGCCAGGGGAGCAGCGGCCGCAGACCTGCCTGGTCTGGGACACGGTGCAGGATTCGCGTTTGCAGTGCAGCTCCACGGCCCCTGCCTCCCGTGCCGTGCCAGTGCCATCAGTGTCGCGTCCCCGCAGGCTGCTGGTCAGGCACCTGGCCGCGTCACGGGGCAGCCAGTGGCCGTGGGATGGGGTGGGAGATGGAGGTGTCCCACCGAACAGGGTCCTGCCACAGCCTTGCCCGGCGGTCCCTGCCCATCATATGACCCTCCCGAGCACCGGCATGTGACTGGGCCATGTGTGCTGGGAAAGACCATGCAGAGTGGAGAGGAGAGGTTGGAGAGGGGGAGGGCGGCTCGGCTAGACAGGATTAGTGAGCGTGGACAGATAGGGAAGGTTTTGAAAGAGGAGGCTTGTGTCAGAGTTGTTGCAATGGTGAAGGGGGAGGTAGCTGGGTGATTGGAAGAGGGAGGGAGGGAGTGAGGCAGGAGGGAGGGCTGACCTCAGAGGTGACATTTGGGATCAAAGTGGGGAAGTCTGCAGCTTGTGGAGAGGAAGATGCTGCGAAAGTCAGAGCAGGAGAGAGCAGCAACTTGGGGAAAATCTCTGACAGTAAGAATAGGAAGGAATGAAGACAGGAACCACGTGCTGGGATGATAAGGGAAGATGCCGGAAGGGTCGCTACGGACATAAAGTTTGGAAGAAGGGAAGAGATGCTCAGGGCTGTAGCTTCTCACCATGCCACGAACAGAACCCTGTCTGCTGGCTGAAGCTTTTGCGCAGATTGTGTTAACAGGCATCGTCCCACCTCATCTCCCAGGCTCTGAGCAGGTCTCCACCTTGGTTCAGAACAGAGAGGGCTGCGGTGGTGACAAAGACGGGTCCTGGCTACAAGGACCATTCCTGCCTTGGGTCCCTCCGTGCGGTGTCTCTCAGCGGGGAGATGGCGGTGCAGAAGCCCCTGGAAGAGAAGAACAGGTCTGATTGTGGTCAACAGCTGATCCAGAGGAGCTCTCAAACAGGGCAGCCGCAAAAAGAAAGGGCAGATAATAAGAGGAGGAGATGTCTTTGATCCATGTGGGTTAGGAGATGTAATGCAACAAATGGATGGAGTTTGAGGCTGTGTTTCCTAGCACAGGGCGCCCTTGGCTTTAGAAATATTGACAGGATTCACACAGATTGAGAGATGTTGAGGTTGGAAGGGGCCAGTGGAGATTGTATAGAGCAAGCACCCTGCAGCTCAAAGCAGGGTCAGCCAGAGCTGGTTGCCCAAGAGATTGTCCAGTTGTTTTTTTAATACTTCCAAGGATGGAGACTCCACGGCCTCTCTGAGTGACCCGTTCCAGGTTCAACCATCTTCACAGTATTAAAAAAAAGGGTTTTCTCTTATGTTTAAACAGAAGTCCCCATATTTTCATTTGTGCCTAAGTTGAGGATGTAAATTGCAGGCAATATGCCTGACTCTGGGGATATTTGGTTTCATTGACCGAAAACACATTTAAAGCAGTACTTCATAGTTATAAGCCAGACAGGTTGGAGCAAATGTAAGCCACGGATTTAATTTATCCGAAATAGTGTTTATGATCAGGCACTTAACATGGTGTCTTTACTTACTGCCTTAATCATCAAGGCAATTGGCTGCTCCATTTCTGGCAATTAAACCCATGAACGAGCAGTCACAGCCCTGCACAACCTGCGTAAATGGTTTGCTGGCAAGAAAGACACCGAGCAAACACAAACTTCAGCTACAAGGTTATTTAATCACATAGGAGGTTTGTTTTACCAGTGATTCCCTCCTAGCTGGGCGTGCAGGGGGTGGATGAACCCCTTGCTCCAGGACAACATGCCAAAAAACATAGAGTGTTAAGAAAATCTCACCGATTGCTGTGGGGTTTTTTTTGGTTTGTTTTGACGGTGCTCCTGGCTGGCTGGTCACCAGCAGCGAGGGGAAGGTGCTGTGCCTGCTGCGTCACACTTCAGCGGTGGTCACGGTAGGGACAGATCCTCAGCTGTCCTGACGCCAAGCTCCCTTGGCTGTTTCCTCACCCCTGGGCTGGGCACAGGACAGAACAAAATAGGCTGCGTAACCAACCTCTTCTTGTAAAGAATTGCCTGTGTTTTAGGAGGACCTGCAAGAAAATAGAAGCATTCCAGCTGTTCACATGTTTTTGGCGATACACTTATGAAGGTTTATACATGTACACATATATGCAGATATATAAGCATAAATATATATATATAAATAACTTTATATCTGCTTAAGTAGGGAATTTTTGCCCCCCTGTGGAGGCATCTCTTCTTAAAAATCACAGGCAGGAATGTAACATAATGGAGCTCTTCAAGCGACCAAGACAGAGTCACCGATGCAGAGTAAGCCCTATAGCGTTTATGACAACGGTCAGTCCACGTTGTGGAGATGCATTTCCTCCTTTTCTGGGCCCACAGATCTTGCGCCTGGGGCTCACTGCCTGGGTCAACAGATTTTAAGATGTGGTTGTGGCGAGCGGCTTAGCCGGAGAACTCACTTACCATGTGTCCAAATGCGGCTGCCGTGCTGACCGCGGGAGGAAAATGCAAACAACGTGAGCGAGCTGTGCCTCTGGAGGAGGGAGTGCAAGAGTCCGTGGGCTGGTCAAGGAAAGAGGGAGTTCAGGGAGAGAAGGTGCAGGTAGCCCTCTGAAGGCTAGAAAGCTTCCGTGTTTCCAGTGTTCAAGCTGGTTTCAATTTAAAATGTCTGTCTTCAAGGTTTGCTGCTTAACGGTTAGGGCAAGCAAGCCATTTGTATGTAATTTTGTGAATGACAGTTAATATCCCCACATAACCCCTGGACTCCAAAAGCTGGGTCTCTAGGATAAATGCCAAAAAATCTGCAAAACATTTTGAGGAATTGGCTTCCGTTCCTGTGCAAAGAACAGGTCAAAACCCCCTCCTGCAGCACGGTGGATGTGCGGTGAGTTTTAGTGAGCCCGAGATAAGCTTGGCCAGGTCAGCCCCAGTGGGCCTGTCCATCACGAGGATTTTAGCCCAGACCCTCCTGTTGCTCCACCTGCCCCTCTGTTAGCAGTTGTGGCCCTCGGGAAGGTGGCAGAGGCAGAGGCGTGCCTGAGCCGACAGCCGGAGCTGCGACGGAGTAGGGGCTGAAGGTAATGCCTCGGCCTCTGAACCGGCTGGCGGAGGACGGGCATGGGTCTGCTTGTCACATCAGCTGGAAGGTGAGCAGGGGGGGTCCTACGGAGGGACGTGATCTCTCTTTTTGGTTCCAGAGCTGCTGTGAAAATGTAGCTGCGGCCAGTCTCGGAGCTCACCTCTCCCTCTGGCCAGGAGGGACGGTGGCTATCCAGGGCGTTGACTGCTTGTCGCTTAGGATGACATTTGGCTTGGCAATTCCAGGAGCACTGATAAGGCCACGTGTTTATTCACAGCTAAATCCACAAAAGCACTTATGTGATACAATGTTCCTGTACCCATACACTCCCCACTGCCTGCTGGGCTTTTCCAGGGCAGGTTGATGGGTGCAGCCCCGTTCTGTCGCCAGAAGCACGTCCAGAGGAGAGGTGTGAAGCCAACGTATCGCGGGCTGCTTGGCAGAAACCCTGCAGCAGGAAGGGTGGGAACATCTTTGCCCCAGAACAGCCTCTGGCCTCCAGGTTAGGATGCGATTTTGAAACTTCTCAAGGGAAGAAAATTGGAAGTGGGTCTCCCGCGTCCTGGGAGCGTGCTGTGGCCACCACACCGCTGGGTTTAAGATGGGTGCTGTCGCTTTCTGCAGGTTTCTTCCTCGGGAGATGGTAGAAACCTTTGTGATGAGCCCTTCACGGGAGGATGCTACCAGGAGGAACTCCCAGAGCACAGAGTAGAGGAATGGTTCAGGTCTGAACACAGCTGGATCTTTGCTTTTAGTGCCTGCTGAGAAAGTGAGGTCTTCCTGGGCATGCACAGCACAGTCCCCCAGGGCTGGGTGTTACGGACAGGGGAGCTAAGAGGGATGGCACCAGGGGAGTTGAAGGTAAAATCCTATGGAGCTGAGATTCCAGTAGGACTAGGAGGTGGCTGCCTCCTATGCAGGAGTTTTCAGGAACATGATTTTGGATTTAGGTGCCTAAAATTTCCGCTTAGGATCCAAAAGCTCTTTTCGAGTCAGCTCATGCAAGCTAAATATCCAAGGCAGCTGGTGCACTGGGGGAATAAGGTGGGTAAATCTCAATGAGGGCACATGCTCAGCTACCTCAGCCCTGATCTCAGCCCCAGATACGCGCTAGGCTGCCTCTGAGAGCAGTTGTTCACCTCGCAACAAAGATGAAAACATGCATCTCATTTCCAGACACCATCCGCAGAAGCTCCTACCTCTACACTTCCACCACCGCAAGCCCTCAGCAGCTGATCGTAAGCAGTTCCACGTGTCGCGGAAACAGAAAACGTAAGTAACAGAAAGCGTGCCCTGTTTGTTTTGGATTCGGTTGATGAACTCAATGACCATGTGATAATTCCCACCATGTGTCAAATCCTTATGTTTCACATCTCTTGCAGCTTGCTCTGAATGTCCTGTTGCTTCTGTGCTCTGCTGCTAAGACGAAGCTGCGCGTAGAGGTGCTTCCCAGGGAAAGGCCGGTTTCCCCACCAGCACTGGAGGCAGGTGCAGAGGGGAGGGCAGAAATGGCCGAGGAGGAGAAGGAGGGAGGGCTGTGAGCGGAGATTCCCACAATATGGTGGGGAAGGCCATAGAAGCGTTTGAGGACCTCAGCTTTTGCTAGTTTTAATTTACTGAGTCTGGAAACGTAACGCTCTTGGAAATACTATGGTTCTTGTTCCATAGGAAGGTGAACTGAAACACTAGTAAAGTGTTGGAAGTCATCACTGGGATCTCTTTTTACATATTTATTGTTCCCTCGAAGTTATGAGACCCCAGAGAGGACACTTTTTTCTTGTCTGTTTATTTGGCTTAGAAGGGCTGTCGTGCGTGTGTTTTGGAGGTGCTGATCCTTCTTCACGTGACCACTGTTCGGAAACGGCTGTGTGTGCTGAGGGGCTGCTGATCCTATGGACAACGGTGGAAGTGCTAATGGGTGAAAACCCATCTCTTCTCAAAACAAGCATCTGCGACTGAAAGCTAGTGTGTTTTCTTGTGAGTATGGGCTCCCAACTCTTTTTTTGCACAGGAATTTTGTATATAAAAAGATGAAATGATATTTGCCTGCATCCCAGCAGGTTTCCCTGCTTTGAGATGGGAGATTAGAAGTTACTTGGAGTATTTGCAGAAAGCTTCTCCTTGAAAGCAAAGCAAAAGGCACCTTTTAAGGCACGTAAATGGAGAGCTGCAGTCAAAATAGGTGCTCTACAGCTTCCAGCCATGTAAATATTTGTGATAATTCCAATATTTTCCCCTTCTCATCTGGGTGAAATGCTAGTTTCAAAGCTTTGGGCTTTTTTTAGCGCTAAACGAGAGATCCGTGGTCCGAGCATTTACATGGGCAGTAATTTCTTGCTCTGCTCTGCTCATTTCTGAACTTATTTCTGGGTGTGCTGGTGGACGACAGGTTGACCATGAGCCAGCAGTGTGCCTTGGCTGCCAAGAAGGCCAATGGGATCCGGGGATGCATTAGGAAGAGTGTGGGCAGCAGGTCGAGGGAGGTTCTCCTGCCCCTCTCCTCTGCCCTGGTGAGGCCCCATCTGGAGTCCTGTGTCCAGTTCTGGGCTCCCCAGTTCAAGAAAGATGAGGAGCTACTGGAGAGAGTCCAGCAGAGGGCTATGAGGATGAGGAGGGGACTGGAGCATCTCTCCTACGAGGAGAGGCTGAGGGAGCTGGGCTTGTTCAGCCTGGAGAAGAGAAGGCTGAGAGGGGACCTTAGAAATGCCTCTAAATATCTGCAGGGTGGGTGTCAGGAGGATGGGGCCAGACCCTTTTCAGTGGTGTCCAGTGACAGGACAAGGGGCAATGGGCACAAACTGAAGCAGCAGAAGTTTCGTCTGAAGATGAGGAAGAACTTCTTCCCTCTGAGGGTGCCGGAGCCCTGGACCAGGCTGCCCAGGGAGGTTGTGGAGTCTCCTTCTCTGGAGACATTCAAGCCCCACCTGGACGCAGGTCCTGTGCAGCCTGCTCTGGGTGACCCTGCTTCAGCAGGGGGTTGGGCTGGGTGACCCACAGAGGCCCCTTCCAACCCCAAACATTCTGTGATTCTGTGAACGCAGAGCTGCACCCGGGCTCTCCCACACCAGGGAGGTGCCCGCACAGCCGTCTGCTGGCCGCTCGTCAAGATGTTTCTCTTTTTTCCCCTGTTCTGTTAAAACTTTTCTCCATGAAGCTTTGGCTGGAGCTGGGTACCAATTTCTGGAAATGTTTTGGTTTTATTGAACCGCTGCTTTCTCGGATTTCCCAAGCAGTTGGAGTTGCAAACGCAGCCTAAAATGGGGGGGGGGGAAATCTTTTAACAAGTAAGCGTTTGAGTTTTGAGGGGTTTTTTTAAATAATGGTGCACTAAATACCAGTTGCAATTCATAAGCGTGAGTCTCTCTGATGGAACAGGTTGCCCAGAGAAGCTGTGGCTGCCCCCTCCCTGGCAGGGTTCAAGGCCAGGTTGGATGGAGCTCTGAGGAGCCTGGTGTGGTGGAAGATGTCCCTGCTGATGGCAGGGGGGTTGGAACCGGATGATCTTTCAGGTCCCTTCCAACCCAAACCGTTCCATGATTCACCGCTCGGGTGTCTCTGTGAAGCCGTGTGCCCCTCTCTATCCCCATCCTGAGCCGCCATCTAGCTGCAGCCCTTGGGTTTGCTCCTTGCTCGAGTTCCGACCGATTTCTGGCCTGCGAACAACACTGGCCTTGAGCTGGGGTGTAATAAAACGACGTCTCGGCTCCAGAGTCGGGTTTTCCCGGCTAAACCAGCCGTCCTCCCTGCGCAAGGCGCTGATGCCCCTCAGGGCGGCGGGCCCGCCGCCATCTTGCGCCGGGAGACCCTGGGTTGTGGGGAGCCCCCAGGCTGCGGGGAGCCCCCGGGCTGTGGGGAGCCCCGCTGAGGAGCGCGGCCGGGCCCGCGCAGCCGCGTTTGGCCGGTGCACACGCACGTTTTATTTGTCACGTCGTGGGCTCCCACTCGGGACCGTGCCGCCCTGCCCGGCCCTCCCCCCGCCACCACTTTCTCGACGGTCCCTTCAGAGCCCTTCGCACCGCACCGAGCCGCGCCCGCACCTCCGAGACGCTCCCCGGAGCCGAGCTCTCGCGAGAGCGCGCGGCTCTCCCAGCTCCCGGCATGCCCCGCTCTTCCTCTTCCCCGCCGCCGCCCTGAGGTGAGGGAGCCATGGCGGTCAGGGAGCCGGCGCAATCCGCTCCCATCCGGCCCAGGGCGGCCCGGGGAGGCGATGATGGGGCGAGGGCTCGGTCCGTCCCGCCGGACGCCCTCGGTATTTGCGGGGCTGGCGCGGGGGAGGGACGGGGATGGGGGAGCTCGGGGACGGGGAGCGGGCCCTGGCGAGAGGCCCTGGCTGCGGTGATGACTTCTCTTAGGACACCTTTGGATTTAACTGTGAAAAAAAAAAAGCGTGATTTCTGAGCAGCTCCTCCCGTTCACTGCAAGACGAACGATGCGGGTTGTGCATGTCTGTATTAGAAGCGTAATGTGGGGGGGTTTATTTGCCCCTTATTAATTGCTTTTTTTGCAGTTGAGCTGGCAAGATGGTGCGCTACTCTCTGGACCCAGAGAACCCCACGAAATGTGAGTTGAGCTCATTCGTGAACGTTGGCGGAGGATTTCAGACAAGCCGTTGAAAGCTTTAATTCTCAAACTCGATCTTTTCTTTCCGCAGCGTGCAAGTCGCGGGGATCCAACCTGCGAGTCCATTTCAAGGTACGCGGCGTCGGCGTAGTGGGAAACTCGAATTCACTCCGGTTTTGGGGGTGTTTATTTTGAAGGAAGTGTCTTTTCTCCTCTGTTGCTACATAGTCACTTAGGAGTGGTAGTGTGAGTTATGCCTTGTGGTGGTTTTTGCTGCTTGTAATGGTTTTTATCCACAAGATCAGTAGCCACGTGGTGGGTCCTAAAGAGCTTATTGTCTTAACGTAGAGTTTTCCAACCGTGTTGTATTACTAATTGCCTTTTTGGTTTGTTTGGAACGAACACGCTGTTCATCTGAGCATGCTGCTGGTCGGGAAGTGTGGCAGAGGAGGGCTGTGGTGTTGGGCGTGAGGACGGAGGGTCCTCTGGAGAAGGTTTAAGTGCGGCAGTGAGTTAGGGATACATTCAAGTTACCCATAAAAGCAGAGCTGAGCAGGTGCTTTTCTGCTCGGTGTTGCGTAGTGTGAGTGAAAAGAGGTTTCAGGTATTTTGCTGTGCTCTTTTATTGTGACCAGGTAGGATCTACTCCCAAGTAACTAGCAATGGAATGAGAGAAAACGGCCTAAAGTTGTGTCGGGGGGGGGGGTTTAGATTAGAGATGAGGAAAAATGTCTTTACTGAAAGAGCGGTCAGGCATTGGACCAGGCTGCCCAGGCAGTGGTGGAGTCCCCATCCCTGGAGGGGTTCAAAGTGTAGATGTGGCACTTGGGGACATGGTTTAGCAGGCATGGTGGTGTTGGGGTGACGGTTGGACTTGATGCTCTTAGAGGTCTTTTCCAACCTTAATGATTCCATGATTCTATGATTGTAGTTAACATTCTTAATTCTTGCTTTTTATATGCTGTCTTAAGCACTGATATTTTATTCTTGATTTTTCTTTCTGAGCCTTTTTCTCTCTCCCGTTTAAGATTCCCTTACATAGATAATGAGATTGTAGCTTGTTTGTGTAGCTCGTTATCTCCTTGCTTCCTCTCTGAGGTGCCACATTTGACATTTTAGTAGGAAATTGTCTTTGGGGCTCCTGATTTTTTTAATTTTTTTTTTAATAATGGCCAAAGAGGAGCTATGAGAAGTATACATACTCAAATTTTATTTTTGCTGGTTGGAAAAATCTAGCTATTAGGTGGAAAAACAATAAGGATGTGCAAAAGCTGCAAATTCGGTAATTGAAGTTATACTAAGGGTTGGAAGAGTAGGTAGCTGGAAAAAGAAAGCACTTGTATTTATTCTTTAATTTTATTTTTTGTGTGAGTGCTTCTAAACTGACTTTGTGGCAAAAAGAATAGGACCCAGGAGGGAGCAAGGAGCGCTTCTGCTCACGTTGCGGCTTGGAAAGTGCCATTAAGAGGGACTCTGCTGTGCTCTGTGTTGCCAGAACACCCGTGAGACCGCCCAGGCCATCAAGGGGATGCACATCCGCAAGGCCACCAAGTACCTGAAGGACGTCACGCTGAAGAAGCAGTGCGTTCCTTTCCGCCGCTACAACGGGGGGGTCGGCCGCTGTGCCCAGGTGAGGCCCGAGCGTGGGGAGGACGCTGTGGCTGGGCAGAGGGGACAGAAAAGACGATGTTGAGACAGCGTAGGAGCAGTCTGTTAATACATAGCATCAGCCTAAGAGAGAGGAAAAAGTTAATTGCAGCACAGCAAGTATTGCATCTACTTGAAGTGCCAAGTTATTGATCAAATGTAAGTATTTTTGTACGCAGCCTTAATAAGAGGGGGTGTAATGGCAAATCACCGGCGTGTAAAGGGCGGGGTGTGTTGTACCAGGATAAACCTGGAGCTCTCCTCTCCTTCCAGGCCAAGCAGTGGGGCTGGACGCAGGGACGCTGGCCGAAGAAAAGCGCCGAGTTCCTGCTCCACATGCTGAAAAACGCAGAGAGCAACGCGGAGCTCAAGGTGGGCCGCGTGGGCGTCGCGAAGCGCAGCGTGTTGGTGTCGCGCTGCCCGTCGGCACTCCCCAGCTCGGCGGCAGGGGGACGCCTGCGGTGCGGATGGAACCGAGCTGTGTAGAGGCTGTTGGCGTCCTGCTCATCTGAGTTGGGCTGCACACATTCTTCGAGCTAAAATGGGAGTGAGGGTTTTTCACAGGTAGCTCGTTTGTCAGCTGTATAAATGTAGGTTAGAGCTCTGAAAATCTACAAAACCTGTGGGCAGTTGGTCAAGTGTCTATCTTTGTCATCTGCTCAGCGCTTAATTCTCTACAACTACCTGAAAGGGTGTTGTAGCGAGGTGAGTGTTGGTCTCTTCTCCCAAGTAACCAGTGATAGGACGAGAGGAACCAGCCTCAAGTTGTGTCAGGGGAGATTTAGATTGGGTATTAGGAAAAATGTCTTTACTGAAAGAGCGGTCAGGCATTGGACCAGGCTGCCCAAGCAGTGGTGGAGTCCCCATCCCTGGAGGGGTTCAAAACCCATGTAGATGTGGCACTTGGGGACATGGTTTAGCAGGCATGGTGGTGTTGGGGTGACGGTTGGACTTGATCTTAGAGGTCTTTTCCAGCCTTAACGATTCTGTGATTTGGTAGCCGATGGCAGTGATGACTATCTTAGGACACCTTTGGAACAGCCATGAAATAATAAATCCCTCATTCTGAGCCATCGGCACCGCATTAAAAACCCGCTGTGATGCAGAGAAGGGCGGTCAGTGTTCTTGTGCTTTCGGCTGGTCCTTGCTGGGCAAACGGTCGGTTCAGTGACGCTGCCAAGCTCCGCCGTTTTATTTGTTGGTGGTGATCATTCACGTTTTCGCCGCAGAGATGGTTTATTTGAAGAGCAAACCAGGTCGCGGGTTTTCTTCCCCAGGGTCTGGACGTGGACTCTCTGGTCATCGAGCACATCCAGGTGAACAAGGCTCCCAAGATGCGCCGGCGCACCTACAGAGCCCACGGCCGGATCAACCCCTACATGAGCTCCCCGTGCCACATCGAGATGATCCTCACCGAGAAGGAGCAGATCGTCCCCAAGCCGGAGGAGGAGGTGGCCCAGAAGAAGAAGGTACCCAGCGCCGCGCCCTTAGTCCCCTCTCACCTCGCCGTCGCGAAGCCCGGGCGTTGAGGCGACGGGTTCTCCTGTTTGCTGTGATGACCATCTTGGCACACCTTTGGAACACCCGTGAAAAAAATAAGTTATTTCTGAGCAACCTGCCTATTTCCTGTCAGTGTGGCGCCAGGGACGTGGGAGGGTTGGCGCAGGCGCTCGGGTGGGCCGGGTCACGGAGGGGCGCAGGAGCCCCCCCGCCGCCCTCACGCTGCCTTTTCCGTTCCAGATATCCCAGAAGAAGCTGAAGAAGCAGAAGCTGATGGCCCGGGAGTGAGGCAGCTGCTCGCAAACGCAAAACGCGTTAATAAATGTACATAAATAAAACCGAACCGGTCACGCTCGGCGTCTGCTGCTCTACTCCCGCAGCCTGGTGCCGGGGGGCGGGGGGGGCTGGGGGCGGGTTACCGCCGGCGTTCCGTGCTGCCGCCGGGCGCGGTGCCCGCCGCGCCGGGGGCCCTGCCCGCCCGGAGCTCGGCGGGGGGGCGGGGCGCCGGCCACGTGACGCGCACGCCACCTCCTCCCATTGGCCGCCGGGCGCCTCAGCCGGAAGCGCGGGGCCTGCTTCCGGTGCGGCGGACGGAGGAGGCAGCGGCCGGCGGGGGAGGTGAGTGCGGCGCCAGGGCCGCTCCCCGGGGGTCCCTTCGTCCTCTGCAGCTGCTCCGGCGTTCGAGCGGAACCTCACCGGCTCGCAGCGGCCTTGGCGCCGGTACCGGCAGCGGGGGGGGGGCGGAGGGCTCGGCCCGGCCGCCGCGAACGCTGGGCCAGGGAAGCGTCCTCTGTGAGGGGAAAAAGGCGCCCTGTTGTCGGCGTGGCCTTCTTTCCCCGGTTTCCCCCGTAACGGCTGAGTAACGAGCGAGCCAGCTGAGCTCACGCACTTCAGCGTGCCGTGTCGCGTTCTCCCCGCTGACCCTGATGCGCGGCGGCTCACAAAGACAGGAGCTCGCCATTTAAAACGGACCATTTCCCCTTATTTTTTGTCTTCCTAAAAATTCATTCCCTGCGAACCGGGCGACAGAGCATCGTCAAGTCACAGAAGAAACGGGTGGAGAATATTTAAGCTGCCTTGCGCAGCTTTGGCGGTGTTTTGGTGCGGAGTCTGGAGGCCAGGAGGCTGCCTGCACAGGCGGGGCCTTCCCTCCAGCCTCGTCTGGCAGCCAACGGACAAAGCCCCTGGAAGTTCAGGAGTGAGGAAGTTCTGGCGGAGAGAGTACATGAATTGTCCTTTTGAGGGGGTTTAATGGGTCGCCTCAGTCACATTATCTCAATTTAAGGTTCCTGTCTGATTTCGGAGACGGCAGATCCTGGGAAATTACATCTGAAGTAGCCAAAACTGCACTTGGGAGTCATCAGCTGGAAATCGGTGTTTGTTCTGCCACAGGGCATGGGGTACAGATCTTTAGGATAGCTTAAAAAGTGAAACTCTGGTCCCATCTGCCTCTTCGTTCTCCGTCTCGGAAAGCTTTCGTTTTGCTTTGTGAGGGAAGAATTGAGCCTAGAAGGGAGGAATGCGAAGGGCAGAGCTGCGCTGCGCAGCAGAGCGTGTCTGATAACATCACTCGTCAGCACCAAAAGGGACAGCAGCTCTTGTCCTGCGTCCTCTCCTGGTCGCACCTTTCTGCCCCGGCGCTTTGGTTTTCTGCTGCTTTCGTCACGGAGTTCAGGCTGCCGTTCCTGAAGAATCCTTCCCGGGGTGGGGAGAGGGGGAAGGATTCACTTTGTAACGGTTTGGTGGGATCGAGCGATTCCAGAACCTGCGTCAGAGGAGGGAAGTAACCCATATTCTCCTCTTCTCAAATCCCGACTCGGATTTTCTTCCTTCCTCTCGCTGACCTGCCCTTCAGCAATAGATGCATTAGTGCCCTGCCATTTAATTTCACCTTAAATAAAAAGGGAATGAGAAAAACAAACCTTTGGGACCTTCTGTTGCAATACAGTAAAAACTGGGCTAATACCTGCAGCTCGCCACTTAAACTTTTTTTGGGATGGTTTAAACAAAAACTTTTCTGAATGTGTTTTTTCTAAGTTTTTTCTAAGTTCCAGCTGTAGGACTGAGGAACTAATAGCAGACTCTACTCCTTTCCTGTTAAACTGTCAAGAACATTTCCCTTGTTGAGGGCTTTATAAGGTTGGAACGTACAGCATTTTTGAAACTCGGACGGTTAATCTATTATCTTTCATGTTTGAATATCAGCTACAATCTTTATTCATTATTTAAAACTGTTTTCTTAGCTCGAGGCATAGAAACACCGTCATCTTAAGTTGTTGGGTTTTTTTTTCTCCCCCCCTCACCAGCTTTGTCACAGAACAAGAGGAAGCCATGGTGTGCATTCCTTGCATTGTCATTCCTGTTCTCCTCTGGGTCTACAAGAAGTTCCTCGAACCCTACGTCTATCCCGTTATTGCGCCCTTCATCAAGCGTGTATGGCCCAAGAAAGCTGTGCAAGAACCGACAGCCGCAAAACAAGGTCAAGGAGGCAGCGCTGGAAATCCACGGGCACCTTCTGCCACGAAAAGAGATCAGGAGGATGAGTCTGGAACGTATAAAGTAAGATTAATGCATTTAGCTAACTGGGGAAATGCCGGATAAAGCACCCAGCAATAGTTCAGGGTGGGCACCACAAAAAAGTAGAGAGTTGGGTGTTTTTATGGAAGTTTCCGTGGCTGTTTTCTTATGAATGAAAGGGAGTGACCAGGACTGAGCCAGCTGGAAGCAGAAGTTACTCCAAGACAGCTTCTGGTAGGTCTTGGAAGGATAGGAATTGCACCTGTTTTCTGAAACACCTTAAGTTAATTTTATTTCTTTATTTTTTTAATGACTGGGTATTCTTTCAGAGAAGGAAGAAGCCAAATAATTTGCTACACCACACCAAATGCATGAAGCAGAATTAAAAAAACCCACACTCTTCAGCTAGCGCTGCCACTCATAATGGGGGAAAATGTTATTATTTGTCTCTCCTAACAAAATGCAAAGCTTTGTGTGCGCCGTCTCTTGCTCTTATTTCCTCCCTGCTGCGTAATAATTACGTGTAAATCTAAAGAGACACTACCCCTTTGGTTCTCGCTGCAGATGGCTTTATCGATCTTCACCAGCCTGGCTTCTAAAAGCCGTTTTCATCACTGGCTGTTGCTGTTCTGGGTGAGGAGTCGTTTTCGGACACCCCGTTAATGACGCTGCCCTTTATTTTGCAGTTTGAAAGCGATGGCGTTGCAAACGGAATCGCCACAAAGACATCCACAGAGGTTTCGGACAAGAAAACGGATTAAAGGCATTCACTCCTAAGGATTTTATTCCCTTGTGGCCAATATGAACTGGTGATATTTCTCTCACTTTGAGACTTTTTCCTTTGCACATTTTAGCTAAGTAAAACCCCTTATTACTTACAGGAGAGGGTCTCCTTTGCCACTGGAATGGCAGCTAGCACATTTCTTAATTTAAAATGTTTGAAAACCGAAGTTCTTTATTTTCCTTACTAGAACTACTTTTCATCTGTAAGCTATCTGGTGTGATTAGCGTTTAGGTTAAATAACTTATCAATAAATCTAGTTTTGGAAGGTAAATGTATCTTAGCATCTTAATCTCGCTAACTGCTGGTGCAATACGTCAGGATTTCACCTTAAAAGCTGTAGCTATGCTTGACCTTGCTAAAAACCTACGAATTGCATTGTGGCAACGTTAAGCATCATGGTTAAACTATGAAGAACATAGATTTTTTTTTTTCATGTCAAATCTGTAGATGAACTAAAGGAGTTATTCTATTTGCAAAATTTACTTAGCTTACTAAAAGCAACGGCTTGATTTGCTGCTTCTGTTAATAATTTTTTCCTTGAAACTTTGTGCCTTTCTTGCCTGAAGAGGAGCAGCAGGGGCATGACGCAAGAAAATTGTTGCTTCGTATTCTGTTGCGGTGGTTTAAAGCGGTGCAGTCTGTCCTTAAAAAAAAAAAATCCAACTAAAATCTCTTTAACTCGCTTGTGTAATTTGAATTCTAATAAACCAGGATTTTATTTAAAAATAAGTTGCTTGATACAACTGTTCATAGGCTTCTGAGCTATAAATATGTAAAGAGGTAACAAAATCTTTGAAAAACCATAGACAGGCCGCAGGCAGGAGGAGGTTAAAACTACCGACTTCATGATAGAGAAAGTGACCTTGGAAAGCCCAGCGTTGCCTGCTCCAGGGAAGATGCTTTCTGGCTCTGCCTTGCATACCAACATGGTAGCGCAGTGGTGCAGCATTTTAGATGTCCCCACGGGAACAGAAGGGATAATTCCTGCTTTGTCCTCTCCGCCAAACCGGAGCGCTCTTGAAAAGATTCAAACCAAACCCATTTCAGCAATTTGGGATTGCTATTTCGGATTCATCATTTTCCCAGAAGTCCTCTGTAAGGTATGCCTAGAATTGCATACCTTTTTATATACGCAGTCCTTGAACTGTCACCGAAGCCCAGCATTGTTTTGCGACCGTGTTTTCTCCTACCAGATAATTAATTATTCCAAAGACTTGTTTGATGTCTGCCAAATGCCTCTGGTGGGGTGTAGTTTCCTGCCACTGCCTGGTTTTGTCAGCTCTTTTGTGAACTGATTGATCTGCAGTGTTCGCAGGTGGGTATCGGGCCCTTGTTGCTACAGCCCTTACTTCTGTAATGAGTTGAATCGCAGAAAACTCCTTCTAAGACGTACCCTAATACTGTTTACTCTCCCTTAATGAGCTAGTCTGTTAGGAATTGAATCTGGTATTGCTGCTTAATCGGCTTTCACATCATCTTTGGGACATGATCCCTCATCTGATCAGCGTATCACAATTACAGCTTTCTGCTAGACGGGTGAAGTACCTGCCCTTTGTGATGTGAAAACCTGGTTTTATTATTCTGAGCATGCACGCATGGTGTAATTCATACAATAAAGGATAACAATACTAACTGTGCACTGCTGCAACTTCTCACAGATATTGTTGTGTGGATCATGTAATGGAGAGGGTGGGGACTGGGAAGTGGAAGTGAGGGGAAGAGGCTACGCTAGTTTCTGATTGTTTTTGTCCTCCTTTGTCATAATTTTTGTCACCTTTGCATGTTTTGCCAATATTGTTGCAACAAATCATATGCTATCCATCAAAACCTCAGCTGGTAAAAGGTGGGTGTAATCTCTACTGCGGTGGATTGGGTTTTCTAAACCAATCAACCCCCACCTCACTCCAAACAATCAATTCCTCTGCTACCACTACTGTCAAAAGTCCATGATCTAAACCTGAACGCGGGGAACTTCTAAGGGTCTGAAATCACCTTGCAATGAGAAGGGAGTAAACTGCCTGAGAAGGCCACTCCAGAGCTGAGGTCACGCGCAGTCTCTTTCAAATGGCTGTAGAAATGAAGGTGCCTTCCAGGTGCGCAGCTGAACACATGTACGTGTTCTTACATGGTAAGTGTCGCTGAAAAGTTTGTCCCTTCTGCTCTGCTTCCTGTCCCAGGACAGGCAGCCTCAGCCACTGGTTTAAAATGGTTGGGCGTCTCATAAAGAGGGCAAAGTTTTCGAGCAGTATAATTTACCTCTAACAGCTGTGAACACGACAACAAGCAGAGCAAGAGCTGTACTGGGGCTCCTTTAATTTGTAAACGTATGCAGTCAATTTATAAAGTGTACATAATTAATTATTTTGAGTTATTTAGGATATTATACAAGGAAGTGCATCAGGCAGTAACATGGAAAATCAACTGTATATAGTAAATCAGACTGCAGGCTGAACTGGGTTTCTGGCCGTGTGCCGGCACCACATTTAAACACCAAGCCTACTGAAAAGACTGGAAAAAGCAAAACAGGCAGATACGCAAGTAAAATGACCCGGTCTGTGCTTTCTGGAATGGTGTTTCAGTACTTTGATTAGCTGCAGTTAAACACTAATGTGACTAATCCTCATCACAAAGCTTTCTTGAATGAGGTACTTCACTGGAAGTCCTGGCAGATTGGTGTTGCAAAATTTTGCAAGAGTAGGTCAGTAATCCTATTGTGCTGTGACTAGTTAAGCAAAAAATAAAGTCACAAAACAGGAACGGCTTGAGCCTGAGCAGGGGTGCAGGAGATCATCTACTGGGATGCAAAGAAGTGCACAGAGGAAAATAAGTTTGGGAAAGAAGTTGAACGAAAATAAGTAGACAGAAATTAAGGAAATCCTCACATGACAGAACAATATAGATCAAGTAAATTTGATTTAATGGAGGAAATTTCCATATGTTTGTTACTCACTAAAAGCAAGATTTACAAAAGGGCTTAGGCACCTAATGATGGCAGGTGGACATTACCAGAATTTACTACAGCAAGTAACAGCTTCATTTACATTGAGGGCTTCTAGAAAGTTGCAGATTGGGCACATTTAGGGGCCAAAGTACTTCTGCATATCTAAGATTTGTCAGCATTACAGCTGTCTGGGTGTATTTAGATACTATTAAGGAAGAATAAAGAAATCAACCAATATTTGAAAATATTTGGAAAAAATTATAAATAAACTCATTTAAAATATTTTTTCTTTTTGGGAAGGACGAAATGTGACATGGTACCTTCCATGTCTTGGTTTGCACAGGTAGCTGGATGCCAAGGACTTAACTGAAATACACCTTTAGAAAGCTGCATGGATATGCAAAAAGTTCTTAAATAAAAGTCGAGAAAAGTTTTATATTGTCAATTATTTTGATGGGCCTGATTCTGCAAGCAAAGGAAATTCTGGCAGGTTAAACTGAACATGATCAGCCTCTAAGGATGTCTAAACTGAGAATGAATTCTGTGGAAAATGCTCTTTATTCCAATGTGTTCATAGAACACAGTTAAATTCTATCCACAGAACTGATCTCATGACAGTAATACAATGTGCTGTTATTACCCAAATGTAGCAATCGCGCTCCAGGCTTCTGGGAGTAGTTGGACGTGCTGCTAAGGTTCAGTCCTTGGAGTCACTCCTTCTTGATTTCTGCACAATGCAGAACATTATTGCTGGAAGAGCAGTCTTTTCAGAGGCTGCAGGTAAAGGAAATGGAGAGAAATTTAATTTACACTTAGATTAACTAAATTTGCGTTCAATGAGAACTAATCCTGTCTCATTAAACAGAGTAATACATGAAAGAAGGGATTATCTTCCTTGTGCAGTTTTCTGGTTGTTAGAACACGCTGGATGAACCAAATCCCATTTTGGGTTTCGCAGACTGTCATTATTTCTGCTTTTCAGCGAACCTGACTGCAGTGGTTTAACTGAAATGGTCCGGAAGACCATATTTGCCACAGCGTTTCTCTTGGTTGAGAAATATGTTTAGATCATACTGCTGTATCTTTCTTTCATTGTTGTATTTGAAATATGAATTATTTGTGTTGCGGACAGACGTATTGATACTTAGATGCAGCGATCCTTGTGTTTTGCACGAGGATTGTTTTTCGTTTACCTCTTTGATAGCCACTCTGTTGACCAGGAACCATTTTTATAGCCTCAGTGGTCCCATCAAACGCCATATGAACGTGAGGCCTGACCCCATGCCAACGTTTTTGCTTTTACACGGCAACGCAGTGGTTAGACCTCACCTTTGCTCTCATGCTGTTTCCATAAGCCCCATTTGCTTGCGCAGCCCATTCATGGGTACGTGTGAGAGACTGGCTGCGTATTTAGTGCCACACGCTGCAGGAACGAGATGATGCTTGGGATTAATTCCATTGGGAAGGGTTTCCCTTTTGAAGGAAGCATTGGGTACTTACAGATGGCACAAAAACCACCTCAGATATGGCTACTGACTTTGCAGCCCAGAAAGCCAACTGTATCCCGGGCTGCATCAAGAGCAGCGTGGCCAGCAGGGCGAGGGAGGGGATTCTGCCCCTTTACTCTGCTCTCCTGAGACCCCACCTGGAGTCCTGTGTCCAGCTCTGGAGCCCCCCAACACAAGAAGGACATGGATGTGTTGGAGCGGGGCCAGAGGAGGCCACGAAGATGATCCGAGGGCTGGAGCACCTCTCCTACGAGGACAGGCTAAGGGAGCTGGGACTGTTCAGCCTGGAGAAGAGAAGGCTCTGGGGTGACCTTAGAGCAGCTGCCAGTGCCTGAAGGGGCCAACAGGAAGGATGGAGAGGAGCTTTTCACAAGGGGGTGGAGTGATAGGACAAGGGGGAACGGCTCTAAGCTAAAAGAGGGCAGATTGAGATTAGATACTAGGAAGAAATTCTTCCCCATGAGGGTGGTGAGGCCCTGGCCCAGGCTGCCCAGAGAAGCTGTGGCTGCCCCCTCCCTGGCAGTGCTCAAGGCCAGGTTGGATGGAGCTCTGAGCAGCCTGGTCTGGTGGAAGATGTCCCTGCTGATGGCAGGGGGGTTGGAACCAGATGATGTTTAAGGTCCATTCCAACCCAAACCATTCAATGAGTCTATGATTCTATGACGGCTGTTAAGCAGAGGCAAAAATGAAGAATTAAAGCAGCGTGAGGGCAGGACGGTGCCTGGGGAATCCTCCCTCCCCCTTGCTCCAGGTCCCGCTTGCTCCAGTTACCTCACGTCTCCCTGACTAGAAAGACGGGCCGCAGAGGAGAGGCGAGGGGCCGAAGCGGTCAGGGCTGCCGAGCGAAGCCTCCCGCCGCGGGAAGGGTCCGCCGGGGGTGACAACCGGCCCAGCCCGGCCCGTTCCGTCCCATTTCCCTCAGTGACTCGGCCTCCCGCCGCTGGACTACACTTCCCAGCGTGCCCCGCGGGGGACTCCCCTCCACTCCCCTCCCCCTCCGTGCGCATGCGCGGCGGGACGCGCCGGCGACGTGGAAGGAGGGAGGCGGGCGGCAGCGGTGGGTGCGCGCATGCGCGGGCCGGGCCGTCGGGCAGCGCCCCCGCGGCGCGCGGAGGGAGCGGGAAGGCGGCCGGTGAGGGGCGCGGGGCCCGTGAGGGGCCCGAGTCCGGTGAGGGGAGCGCAGCCGCTGAGGGGCCTGCGGCAGCCGTCGCGGCGGCTGGGCCGCGGTTGCCGGCCGCCTTCCTGCCGTCCAGCGTGGCCGGGCGAGCGGACGCGGTAAGCGGGGGCCTCGGCGGTACCTGCGGGCCCGCCCCGTGGCGGAGTCTGGCGGGGAGGCCGAGGGGCGCTGGCAGCGGCCGATGGGCCTCAGCGGCTCTGTCCCCCGGCCCCTTTCGGGGAGGGAGGGGGGGGAGCTGCCGCACGTCCCTAGACGTCCCACTTGTCCCGACGCCCGCCGTAGCTCACCCCATATCGCGATAGGGTTGCGCTTGTGCTGTGACTCTCAGGGGAGAGCTCCCGGGCCCGCCGCCGAGGCCGGGTCTCCGTTCCCGGGGCAGCGGCCCCGCCGTGTGCACTCTCGGGCGGTGGGCGCGGAGGCCTGCGGGGCCCTCCGGGCCGGCCCCGCTCTCCGCGGTCCCTGGCCTCCCGTTGTACGCGGTCAGAACCAGAGCGAGAGCGGTTCGTCCCTGCATTCGTTGGGTTGTGCTCTTCCTGACACTTAGCATGAGGGAAGAGACTATAAAATAGCGTGTTTTCCGTGAGCCGGGCGGTTTTTGAGGTGCTCGGGGGTTGCCCCTGCCATGTAACGGGGCTTCTGGGGCTGGCTCTGCCTCCTGGTTGCTCCTGCCCGCTTATTTTCCTGCGTCTGTGGGGCAGTGTTTATCGAGAATGGGAAATATTTTGGTGTAAAAGAGAATTTTGTATCTTGCCGTAACTGACATCAGGTTTTGTCTTGTGGGTTTTCGTGACAAGTGCTGTTTGTGTATTATTTTTTTAATCTTTTGTGCTGAGCGTTGCGAGTTTGCGAGGCCCTAATCTGATTTCTTTTGCTGTCCATACCGAGGGATAACATGCTGGGCTGCAATTAGAATCATTTGAGGTATTTCGAGAAGTAAGTGGGTTGTCAATATTTCCTGCACTGAGCACTTTTTGAGTGCGGAGGAGTGGAGGGAAGCTCCCAAGTGATTGGGTCCAGTTTCCTAATGCAGGCTGCTGGCTTGTGTAATCCCCCATTTTTGGCAATTCCCAAGTGAAAACCGTTGAAGTTGCTCTGGTTGGGGCGACTTCAGAATTGTCATTGCTCCTTAGGTTGCCGGGAGCTCAGGAAGGCCTTATTCTGCTCTCTCCCCGGGCTCTTTTCTCCTTGGACATTGCTGTTGCTTCAGGAGAAACCCATGGATGGCCCTAGGGATGTCAGACCCTGCTCAGCCCTCTCACCTGGCTGAAGCAACTGTCAGCTCCCCTTCCACCCCTGTTCTACTAGCACAGCATCTACTGCTTAGTAGTTTATGATAAATTCAGTAGAAAAGTATTTGTAGCAAGTTAACACTAAACTTAGATGGCTCTGGTGCTTCCAGTGGTTTTATCAGATGAACAGGAAGATTCCCAGGGTGTTTTTGACATGCCGATGACTGACAGAAGATAATAAAAGTGAGAAAGAAATTAAAAATGAGAAACCCTGTTTCGTGACTGACAGACTGTTGTCAAAGTGGACGGTTGAACATGATAATGATCGTTCTTCCAAGTGTATTCTCTAGAGCAGAAAGCCTGTTGCACCTTAGAGTAATCAGGCGCTTTGGCCAGTGTAATTTCATTTTGCAGTAGACCCTGGAGATAGGCGATATAAATCATGGTGTGTAGTGTAATAGAAAGTCGGGTGTATGTACCAAACAGATATGGCCTTCTGTATAACAAGCATTCTTCTATGCTGTAGCTAGATTTCTAGCTGTGGGAAACATTTAAAGCAGAGACAGATAGCACTGTTGTAAAAATATGCGTAATGCCCAAAGTGGAAAGAGTACAGATGCCAAAATGATTGTATAACCTTTGAAATACAGCAAAATATACCAGCAGTAAATAAGTGCAGACATGTTAATGAACATCTGAGGGTCTTTCTGAAGCTTAAAAGGGAGTTGAATTTTCTTTTTGCAACACCACTTTGGCCGTTAGACAAGTTTTAGTTATGTCGGAGGGTGAAATAGGGAGAAAATCTTCAAGAGGCGTAACAGTAATCTTAATATCCCTTCCATAAAAAGATAACTATAGCAAGCCATTAGCTAGCTGGATTATTAAATCATGCTGGGTTTAGCAGGACTTGTGTGGTATCCAACCCAACTGCCCATTTTAATTATGGTAGTAACTGAAGGAGTTACTACAAATTGATTTTTAGGTAGGTAGCTATTTTGAGTATTAAAAAAAAAGAGTAAGTCAGCAATAATCACAAAACATTTTCATGTCAAACAAAATTTACAGCGCTATAATCTGCCATAGATTATCAGGTAGTTTGTGTAAAATTGTGCTTTTGAAAGCCATTGCTGTATTTGTGGTAATGAAAGTCTCTTTTCGTATCTTGGAAAGAAGGTACGGTCAAACCAGTAATATTTGTACCGATATGCAGTTTATTCTTAAGCTGTAAAGTCAAGTCTCAGTATGGGTTGTGCATATTCTTGATTAGTCTTTTTTTTTTTTTTTAAGCTCCATGTTCCATTGATACTCTGGTTTAAAGTTCAATTTGTTCTTCTCATTTTATAGTTCAAGTACAGCTGTTCTGCAAAGAGCAGGGATCTCGCTGGTGAGGGCAAACAAAACCTTTAAAGAAGCATCTGCCCACTGCAAAGAGCAGAATTACCATTTCAGTTGTCACTTCTTGAAACTTTTGAAAAATGTTTTGTACCTGGAGTGGTTATTTGACAGATGGAGAGAAATTGAGCCTTTTACAGAGAAATACAAGGTGTGCTTGACCCAGCCTCCCTCCCTTGTAAAGATGTTTTGCTAAGCAGATTGAGGAAATTATTTCTGCGCGTATTCTAGACAATGCTTGCTATGTTTGAGTACTGACCTTTACTTGGGATGTAGGAATGTAGGAGTAAGGACAGAGGTAATTTTTTTTTTTAATTGCCCCCCACACCACCTCTCCTTCCCTCGATGATGGGATGTGTTTCTAAAGCTGGTGCTGTCATTCTACCCACAGATTGGTAGACTTGATGCAGTAACTACTTAATACAATGTTATGACTGGAATTACGTAGGAGGTCAGAAAAATGATCTTTATGGTTTTTGTAGGTTTAAATTTTGTTAGTTGATGACAAATTTTAGAGGCTTTTTAACCTTTAGGGAGATTTGGCCACAAGTGTTGTGTTTTATTGTGGGAGTGTAACTAGCAGCATTAAAAATGGACAAAATTAAAGAGCCTCTAACAGACCTTGGGGAATTTTATACTAATGAACTAGAGACATGTTTCGTTGCATCTTTGTAAGTCAGACAAAGAAGTACTTAAATGCTGTAAATGCTTATTTACCTGTAAAAGTGAAGTGGAAGCTCTCTGAAGCGAGATCAGCTTATTAACAGCAAGGTGTTTGTGGGGTTCACATCCCATCAGCAAAAGCTCCTTCAAGAGGCTTAATACCTACCAATTAATGGGTTTCTTACCCCACTTAATGGGTGTGTGCTAATGTAAGGGCCAGTACCTGGTGGATGGAAAGACGATAGTTTGGGGTTTTAGATCTTCAAAACAAGATCATCGTTTGCCACAAGCACAGAGTAGCTTATTGGTGTCCAGTGCCATAATGTAACATTGTCATATTTCTTAGATCATGGTGTGTCAGATGGTTTTGTTCTGAGGCAAGAGGTTGGACCGGTGAGAAGGACTGGCATTTTTATGTCAGGCTGTTTTGGATCTTGTCTAGCTTTAGAGAAAGGCACTTTGAGCAAGGTTTTTCTTTCCCTGTGAGTCAGTAGTTGCACTTCAGGACAAGGCCGTAAGGGTGACTGCTGAAGGTGGCTAGTAGTTCATCTGAAATAGGGCTATTTTGAGATTAGTAAACAGACATCTCCTTAGTGATCAAAATTAGTAGATTTGATCACCACAACAGTAACCTGTTGGTTAGTGATTATATGTTGTTATAAAGAATGAAAGAAAATGCGTGTTAGGTTCCTGAGATGGCACTGAGAAGAAACATCTTAGCCTCATTTGTGGAATTTAGGTTTTCATTTTTCTGTCACCTCCTTTTCAGAACCCTGCACTGAAAATCAGCAAACTATGGGATTACCTCAGGGTCACCTGGCAAAGAGAAAGGTGATTTATAGATAACATCTCTTGTTGAGCAGTTTGGTCAATGACTGCAGTGTCTGGGCTTGCTCACATCCAATATCTTCTACTTGAAATATGCTGCTTAACCAAGAAGGTCTTGAAAAATCGTGTCTTCAGTTGTGAGCAGAACAACTGTCTTGTAGGTGGGATGTGTAGTAAGCAGATTGTGCTCTTCAGAATTAGGCTTTTATTGACGACTGACTCCCACGTGAAGTGCGTATGGAAAAGGATCTGGAGCAGAAAATGCAGTATCGTCACTGTTTTTTTCAGTTGCTGTTTGCCTTCCTTGTGAGGGGCCTTCTTTGCCTGCAGTAAAGCTGTGAAAATTAATCACTTCTGCTACGTGCAAGACTCTTTCGGCTTTGGTGCAACCCGTAAGGACCAGACTAATGTCACTGCAGTGCTGCTTTGTTCAGGCTCTTCCTACAGGAGAGGAAGGTACTAGAACAAGTTACTGGCCAGGAGGACCAGAGAAGATGCTGTGTGAGTTCATCCAGCAGAATAAACAGCGCATAAATCAGATTAAATTATCTTCAGAGCGACCTTCAGATTTTAAAATGTGGTTTTCTTTGGTTTTTTTCTGGTACTTAAGCATGGCGTGTACCACTTCATGATTGTGTTGCACTTCTTAGTGCTGTCCAAAAGTACATCTGTCCTACGGTATGGAGCTTTAAGGAAATGTACTTTGGTACCTGGTGAATAGTTTGTGGGCTGTGCTGCTGCAAAAATATATTAAAGGACTGTAGATACAGCGGAGACTGTCAGACGGTAGGCATCAGACTTGGTAGAGCCTGAAAAATAGTGGGTAGAGGAGAAATGGAGAGTTTGACCAGTATCTAGAAAGCCGTGATAGATGGTATTTGCCCCTAGGGTGCAAAGATAAATCCCTTTGTGGTCACCCATGTTCTCTAAAAGAGCTCATGTGTTGTATTTTTCACAAAACCGGCTTGCCTGTTTCTTTCTGCTTTGCACAAAACCTGTTTTTTTTGTGATTTTTTTTTTGTTGCTTGTAAGTGTCTGAACACTTTTGAGTGTGGAAAATTAAGAGGTGTGGGTAAAAGGAATTGGAGAAAGGAGTGGGCACCAAATACATAGTAGAAAAGGGGAGGAAAACTACATATCGGTGCAGTGAAAAGTAAAATTAGCAGAAACAGTATTTTCTAGGTAACTCATTACCTTAAAACCAGCATGAAACGTTTTTAGTTCATAGTCGTGAAGGATGCATTTATTCTGTTCTGAGAGCTCCCCTGCCGCTTGCTTGGGACTGGTGTATAAGAGAAGGTGGATTCTGAGTAGTGTCTCAATTGTGTTTGATGATTGCCAGGCATGAAGTTATAGTTGAAATATTTTTGACTCGTTAACATGCTTTGAAAGCAAAGATTATTTCAGTGCTTTTTCTCTGAGTAAAAGTGGCAAAATTTGCTAAGTTCTGAGGATTGTAAAGATTTCTTTTTAAAGATCTCTTTTATGGGTATGAATTCTCATTGCCGTATATTTCTGTGTTGTTAGTTTTGTTTAGCAAAATGTTACCAATTTAATTGGTAAAAACAAAATTCTAATGCTTTTGTACTTCGTTTTGGAGTATGTGTGAAGTCTAATGAGTGAGCTCTTGGCATGAGTGAAATATTTGTATAACTGCTTTTGGCCTTTGAAGAAAGCTCAAATCACGTTTCGTGGTTGTGGGTTTTTTTTTTTTTCAGCCTGACTAACAGCACCAAAATTTCGCCAAAACAATTCCCCAAGCAGTACCATTGAATAAACACTATATGGGCCAGGAAAGCTGCAAAACCATCCTTGTTAAGGGAGCTTTGCCACTTTGCTTTTCGGGTGTGTAAGTCCACACTTCGGAGAATGAACTTAACTGTGATTTAAATGACGGGGGCTACTTACTGTTTGTTGCCTTCTTTTCTGGAAGTGGGTAGAAGGCAACCAGAGGCTACGTAGAGAAGAGAAACTAGTGTATCTGCTGAAATCAAAGCTTTTTGTATTTTACAGCATCAACGTTCGTTTCTACGGTTAAGAACTGTTTGTCCTTTTCTGGTGCCTTTGGGTATGTGCAGTACCCAGTTCGCATTCCTCGTGGAAAGTTGTTCCATATGGACACCACAGGTATTCCTAGCAGCAATTAAAGTTAATCAATACAAAGATTCTGATATTGAGATACATTGGGGAACCAGGTGACATTATGTTTTCATTTGGAACATTTCTTTCATGTCCCAGAGTGCTACGTGGTTGTTTGCTGATGGACAGAATAACATCTCTTATGTCATGGAGGTTTTGCAGTCGTGGGGATATGATGAAACCTGGTACAGGCTTAGCAAAGCCGAGATGCGGAGGGGCGAGGATTAAAGCAGTAGAGGCAAGCGCTTGCTGAGATCATCTGGGAGCTGTTTGATCTCCTGTCTTTGGTTTGACTACCTCCCTTGCAGTGGGATGTTCTGGGATACGTTGTGTTGCCTGGCAAACAGGAACATCTCGTATTTGGGAATAAGCTAGGACAGCGTATTGAGACCATGACAGAAATAGGCTAGTGAGTTGCGAAAGCTGATGTGCTGGGAGCAGAAAGTTGAGGATCTTGATGGCCAGAGAAGCAGGGCTTCTGGTTTACTGCAGCTTTCCCTGCTCTAGTAAAGCAGAATGGAATACATTAAATATATATTTTCTGTGAATAAACACAAGGTCTGCCTTAGACCACTGACTCTGATCCTGCACGTGAAAATATACCTACAAGGTGTAGCTTAAGTTTTTTCATACTGTTGTTATCTGTGGATGTGGTGTGGTATCCGTTCGTAAGTTGTGTAGGTAAGCGTGTATGGTACGTGGTCCACAAAGCATATATATATGTATATATACACCTTGGCTATAACTGTTATTGTAATATGGATGGGTAGGCAGAATTCAAATATATTGTGTGGACTGTAACATTCAAATTTTGGAGCTGAACAATACCTACTGTGAGTATATCTGCTGTGTCTTCTGTTGCATGGAGAGTTGTATATATATTGCAGTAGTGTCATAACTGTGTGGAAAGTTTTATGCTAGGGTTTTGTGGGACATTGTACTCTCTCACAGGTGAACAATGGTCTGAAACCTACAGTTCCTGGAAGAAACAGGAATCAGCCAAACACTTCGGTGCGGCAGCTTGACTAATACTTGACTAAGCAGCATTACGCCTCATACGTTCTCATGTTTACAGAGATATTGGCTGTTTTGCTTGAAAGGAACACAGTGTCCATTTTTTTCAGTTCATAAAGCAGCAAACTATGAAGGTAACCAAAGTGCTGTTATATACGAAAATGAAATTTTGTTAGGTTTTCAAATGTATAACAGCATCACTTCTTAATTTGTTTTCATATGGTTGTGATAAAGACCCAGCCTAGAGACCAGATCTCAGATGGCATGGTACAATCATGGGCGTGACAGTCTCAAATTCTTGCACTTTAAAGTACTCATTTAAAAAAAAGTATATATAATATATATTATTCAGACTGTCTGCAGACTCAGCCAGACAATCATGGCAAGGATAGTTTTGGAGGGGGGAGCTGGCTGTACTGGATGGATTAGCAAAAAGTCAACACTGGCAATTAAGATGTGAGACCAGTAGGAGATATAATACTTAATGGGACTGTAATTACTTGTCTAAAATTACTTAAATAGAAGGCTTAGCGTGACAAGAGTTTCTCCCAAGTTCAGCAGTCTGCATAAAGCACCTTGAGTTCCACTTACGAGCTCAGACGCAGCATGTATCTATTGCTGGATTGCTTTTAGCTTGAAGAGGAAAAATGATATTCTTGTAAACATTGTTAATAATTAATATTAAAATCTTTTAGAAGGGACAGTAAACTCGGGATTTATATCTACTCCTAGCTATTGGAGATTGTTTTGCGCATCAGGACTCATTCCAAACTCCCTTGTGCTTGCCCTGAAGCGTCTGCTGCTGCATCATGGAGCCAAGTTCTGGGACTAAACAGATGTTGGGTTTAATATAGAGCATGACACTTGTAGATCAGGCTATGATTATTTGGGGGTGTTTCCAGCTTGTTTAGAAAAAGAAGAGTTCTTAGTGGTGGTGATGATGATACTATATTAAACTAAATTGCTTGCTAAGAAGTTGTGTCTGTATCTTTTTTCAGCAAATAATTAGATTAATTTTTTTCAAGGGAAGACTAATATTTTTTCCCCAGTGAACCATGCATTTATTTAATGTGCATGGAAAAAAAAAATTGTATTTCATTGGTGATTTACTGCTGGGGTTAGGACTGACTTTTCTGGAGTGAAAGGAGATTTCCTGTTATTTGGTGTGTCTTGTGGTTGTCCCACTTCAGCGTGTGAGCAGGCAGAATCTGTTTAACCTTGTCTTCTCAAGTGTCTGGGATCTCCTGGACCTGCCTCTCTGTGCAGTGGGGGCTGTTAGGACAGTCAAGTTTAGGGAAAATCATGGGTGAGAATTTAAAATTTAAAAAATAACAATTTAAAAACATACGGTGTTGTGTTCCAAATACTGACCAACCTTTTATGTCCTCTGAAGATTTGAACCTCTACTGCTTTAACCAGCATGCAGTTAGAGGCACAGCAGTAGTGCCTCTTGATCAAAAGCAATTTGCTAATTTTGCGTGATAATTGCTGCTAACGGCAGCTGTTTCTAAAAGAAACATGTCTGCTGTTTAATAGCGTGTTTGAAAAGGGTTTAGGGTGGTGAATGAAGAATAGCATCTGTCTTGGAGAGGTGTTGGAGATCATGGATAGCATGTAGCCATCAAGGTTAAAGCATTGGGGTTCATCTGTTACCGTTGTTAAGATGCTGGGGAATAGTCTTGATTGTTTTTTAATTTTTAATTATTTTTAGACGTTTTTCCTGCAGTATATTTGTCGACTCCGAAAGAAAGCCTTGTTTCCTCTGTCATCTGGAGTTCCTCAGAAATGTCTTATGTAAAGCTGGGCCTCTGTCTGTGGAGGTTGTAGGAGCTGAAGGTGCTCAGGCTGTATCACAGAATCATCGCAGAGCACTTCAGCGAGTTTTGAGATACTGTAAATTCCTCATGGAAGGAGTTAGCTTTGTTACACCCATTGTATGTTGTTTCTAAGTATGGTGATCTACAATAAGTATCACTAGACCTTGCTGAGATTTTTTTACTTTAGAGGAGTACAGTGAATATAATGTTCTTAGGAGAAGAAAAAGAAAACTTCTGGGACATAACAGAGAGAAAAATCTGCATGTTTATTTGATTGCACCAAGATTTGTTGGCTCACAAGTAAGTAGAAGGCAAAGCTTGCAAAGTCCGCATAGCTACTAACTAGCTCTACAAGTGTTTAGAGCTCAAGCTAGCAATTGGGTTCTTCTGACAGACCTTGATGGCATGAGGTTTCTTTCATTTAGAGGAAAAAATGATAGACTAGTGCCATATTTTTCTGTGACTTTGAGGAAGTGCTGTGGAGTAACAAATACAGTTTGGAAGGAGCCGGGCGGGCGGTAGGGCACAGGGAGAGCTCACAAGCCAGCAGCTCACCCAGTTGCTCTGGAGTATGGCTTTGACCACAGAAGTGGGCGTGTTCTTGGGCAATGTCCATTTGACAATGATACTGAAAATAGGCAATAAATCATTTATTTAAACTTGCTTTGGCAGCACTATATGTTTTGGAGGGTTTGATGTAATGGAATTTAATCTACTGGGATTGATCTGCAGGAAATGTGGAAAGTATGCAGACTCTTCAAGAACTAGCTTGCAAACTGTTACCATCTCTCCCCTATTGCTGGGGAAATGAGTTAAATGGAGAGCTTTGGGAGCTGCAGCAAGCTGTGAGAATAGCTCGTGAAACAGAGAATAAAGTGGAGTTACTCTCCGTAGGAGGATGGGCCAAGGATTTAGGGCACGGTCGAAGCGCTGGCACAGGGAACTCGAGCTGTAGGCTGAGGTGGAGGAATTTGAAGGCAGAGCTCCAGCTACCTCTTGTTTGTCTTTTCCCTTAGGTGTTCATCTTGGAGCAAGCAAGCTGCTCCTTACGTGAGCTGGAAAGCACTAGCAGAGGACAGGAACTTGAAGCAGAGACAGACTTGAACTGTCTGTGCTTCCAAGAAATAACAGTTTAAATGTATGACCTTTAAGTCATTTAAAGGTGCAGGGAAAGGACTTGGGTCAAGATACAGGTCCAGGGTCAAGAGCATTGTTGTTGGCTTTTGCAGGAGTTGGGCACGTGCAGCCCAGGGGCTGCAGAGCTGAGAAGTCCGTGTACAAGCTGAACCTTGATTCTTCTCCTTTGAAGTGATGATCCAGTATTCTCATGTATTATGCAAATGGGCTTCTCTTCTACTATATTCTCTAGCTTTAGTAATCATTGGCTTGATTTCAAAGGTAGTGTGCACTGAGTTTGAGGCTTTTTTCTTTGAAGCAGCAAAATTTGTGTTCAAGTGAGGTGCATTCATCCTGTTCTGTAAGAACTTCAACCAAAGTTCTAGAAATCCTCTTAAACTAATTATGTTTTATAATCCTTTAGTGCTTCTCCACAGAATTCCCTGGCACAAACTTCCATTTTTTACTCCTAGGCCACTTTTAGATTTCTCTTCCTGCAAGTAGTCCCCATGACAAAAATGGCTTCTGCAAATGCTGTAGATAGTGTCTTCAGAGCTTTTTGCTAAATGAGACATAGATGAGGTTATAAGGTTATTGTGTGTGTCTCCGCTTTGGTCAGATGTAAAGGGAGGTGGTAGAACCCAAACTGCCTTGTGAAAATAGAGCTCCCTGGGTGCATGACGGCAGAGTTCCAGTGGTGAAGTTGTAAGAGCAGATGTACTGAGACAATGTAAAGTTTCATCTCGCTGTGTTCTGCTCTGTCTTCTGGAGCAGCGAATAGCGATGGTGGAGGATGGAGTACTAGAATGGAGAGGAGTGTGGAGTGGCATTTTCCCAGCCTATAGTGTCCCCTACCAACAAAATGTAGAAAATAATAAATATTTTTCTTATTTTTGTAGGATCTCACCTTTTAAAGACCTCTTTATTACTTAGTAGTGTCCTGTAGGATGAGAGGCAATTGGCCTCAAGTTGCGTCAGGAGAGGTTTAGATTAGGTATTAGGAAAAATTTCTTTACTGAAGGAGTGGTCAAGCATTGGAGCAGGCTGCCCAGGGCAGTGGTGAAGTCCTCATCTGTGGAGGGGTTTAAAAAACGTGTACATGTGGCACTTGGGGACATGCTTTAGCAGGCATGGGGTTGTTGGGGTAGCGGTTGGACTTGATGATCTTAGAGGTCTTTTCCAGCCTGTGATTCTATATTCTAGTCTCTGTGCTGGCATTTTGTTTTTTTCTGAAATATTTGGGTACTGTGCTTTCGCTCCAAATCTCACATGTAAGTTCTTCAGATAGCTTCCGTGATGGCTGCAAACATTGCAGCTTTTTGTTGCATCTCTTTGTTTCTTTGTAGTAACTTTTCCTCATTTTTATACTGTTCTTTATTAAAAATAACTGCTACTAGAATGGTCTTTTTTGGATGTAACTGCTTCTTCGAAGATGAGGAGTCTAAGAATCAGTACTGGAGTGATTCATAGAATCATAGAATAGAATTATGAATGTTAGAAAAGACCTCAAAGATCATCAAGTGCAACCGTCACCCCAACACCACCACGCCTACTAAACCATGTCCTGAAGTGCCACATCTACATGTTTTTTGAACCCTTTCAGGGGACTCCACCACTGCCCTGGGCAGCCTATTCCAATGCTTCACAACTCTTTCAGTAAAGAAATTTTTCCTAATATAAAATCTAAACCTCCCCTGATGCTGTTTCCTCCTGTCCTGTCGCTGGTTATTTGGGAGAAGAGACCAACACCGGCCTCACTACAACCTCCTTTCAGGTAGTTGTAGAGAGCAATAAGGTCTCCCCTCAGCCTCCTCTTCTCCAGACTAAACAATCCCGGTTCCTTCAGCTGCTTCTCATAAGACTTGTTCTCTAGACCCTTCCTTGAGTTCTTCACGGATTCTTGCAACAGATCCTGTATCTTTGTCAAGACTGAGCGAAGAGTTGCTGCTGGGTAGTAGCTTACACCTTCCAATTTATCTGTTCCTGTTCTGATGTCTTATGATAGCTCTGGAGGGAGTATTTAGGTTACACAGTAATACATTGTACAGTGCTTTTTTTCAAAATATAAACTTTTAAAGCTATTAGTCACAGTTATTTCTTCTCAAAAGATGGGAGATTATTGAAGGTGATGTCATGGAAGACGTAAGATGCTTAGGAGCATCCCTGGCACATAATTAATAGCATCATGGTGGGTTTTCCTTTAATTAAATTGCTGAGAAAGGTGTGAAGCACTGATAAGCAGCCTGGAGAATTGAAATCTTGTTCTTTGCACAGATCAAGTACAACACAGCTAGTAATGACAAGGGGGTTTGTAGTGCGTCTCTACCAACTACTGTGGCGTTGCTTCAGAAAGCAGTTGTGCTTCTGATGTGTCCATTTTTTAGCTTTTTTTCCTCCTTGAAGTAGCTGACTGGAACCAACCACATAATTTTACAAAGATCAGAAGGTTCGTGTGTGGTCAGTAGTACCTTTCTTCACTTTATTCAGGTTAACTGTGCAGCATAGGGCTGTGCTACTTTTGGCGAGGTGGGAGCTTTCAAGGTGTAGTTCACCGATGGCACGCAGGAATTAGCTGCACAGTTGACTGCCTTTCTTGACAATGGGAGTCATTTTCCATCTATGCATATTCTGTTGGAAAATACATTTTTGAATAGCTTCTCAACTCGACGCCCTTGTTTAAATTGTGAATTCCTTGCAGTTTTACCCACTGGTAGCAGCCTTGAGATTGATACAACTGTGACTCTGTGTTCTTGCTGAGTGCAATCTATGAAGATCCAAGTGAGACAATGACTGAAGTATATAGCGCAGTAACTTTTAACTTTGGGTGAAGATGTTATTCTCCTAAGTTGAAAGAAAATCTTCGTAATGTCTTCCTATGAGCCTTTTTTTTTTTTACATTTCGGTAATTGTTCAAGGTAGCAAACTAAAGCTTTACTGATAGCTAATTTAAGATCTGTATATTCCTTATTTGTACACAAAACACTGTAAACGTTTCTCCTTTTTTTTTTTTCTTGAAGAAATGAAAATTTAGAAAGGGATTTGCCAGATAAAGAAGATGGGAGCAAATAGCAGCAGTATCAGCGAGCTTCCAGAAAATGAGTACTTGAAAAAATTATCAGGAGCAGAGCCCATCTCTGAGAATGACCCCTTCTGGAATCAGCTGCTGTCTTTTAGCTTTACCACTCCAACAAACAGGTAAGAGGGTGCTTGCTGAAGAACTGCGCCTTGGTGATGTATTTGTGGAAGTGACAATTCTGAAAGCAAATGAGTGTTTTTTTTATCATTCCTGTTTTAGGTAGGAGAGGAATAAATGCCTGTGTAAAATGGATTCTGTTGTTTCTAATTTTGGAAGCTCTTTCCACCACCTCTTCCATTCCCGTGGGTTCCTTTCTTCTTCATAATAGCTATCCATTCTCCTGGTAGCTGGGAAAGATCAGAAGTAGGGTCTGTAGTGTTGGGGGAGCTTTTTTTTCTTTATAGCTAGCCTCTGGCTTTTCTGGAGTTGCTGAAGACTCCAATGTGTGATGTTTCCACTGAACTTACAGCAAATTGTGCGTCTTCTGTAACTTAATTGTAGATCAGCTGTTGAGTTTTTTAATCTCTGTGTTTCACCCCCCCTTACACATTTTAAAAAGAAGCTTGGCATGGTGTCTCTGTAAAAATGTTTTTCTAAATATCTATATAAAATTCAAGATTTGCATGTCTTTTCTCTGTAGCCAAGTGGTGTAGATATAAATGGAATTAATGTTTTTGAGAGGATCCATAGCACATCTCCAGAAATACAGAACATAAATCCTTGTGACTTCTGTTAATCCAGGTCCACTGCTAAATTTGTTGGCTTATGTGATGATTATCAGTCTTACAAGAACACTCTGGTATTACTTTAATACCTTTCGGTATTACTTAAACTGATTTGCGGTTTACCAAGTGACCTGATACTTTTCTGTCAGGTGAATGTCTTAGCCCTTGTATTATTACCAGTATTTCCTTGCAAAGGACCTAGTTTTTTTGTAAAGGGTCATAACGGGTTACATCTAAACACTTGTGTAACACGTTTAAATAGGCCACAGCGTGTTACTGCTAAACTGGGGAACGCTTTTAATCTTTAATAAATTGGAAATGTGTTTGAGAGTAGTTCTGGCCAATTTTATTGCCACATTCTTTTTTTTTTTCTTGTTAAGACAGAGCTCCTGTCAAAATGAGTGGTCGTCAAAGGTATCTTTTTTTCAGAAGGTGAAAAACTAGCGCAGATTTATGACTACTCTGAGCTCTTGAACCTTGAATATAAATAGTGATTGAATGAGGAATGGAATGTAATTTCTAGTGAGATTCAGTTTCCACGTTACATGACTGACCTCTGTGCTGTCTTGCGCACGGTAGCTTCTGAAAGGCGACGAGCCACGTTTGTGTTCATGACAATAAGGAGCAGATCTGATAGATAGTCTGTGTCTCAGGGTACAGTGCCTGTGAGTAAGTGAAAGTTCAGACAGCTGGGAGGGAAAGTGGTTAAGGTAAACAACTGGGAGGTGTTTACTAAGCATTGTTTGTTGTAAAGAGTGAAGAGGAGGAAGAATATTTTTGTCTTCTGCATGGAGAGGATCGCCAGAGGTTAGCAAGGAGGTACCGTGCTGTGAAGGGTTGTAAAGCATGGTACAGAATTGGCAGTGGGTGAGGGAGCAGTCGTTTTTTCTCTAAGATCCCTGAAAATGCAAGAATTGCTTACAGCGTACCCATGACTAACAAGATGGACAATGTTCTATGAAGTCACATAATACCGCAGTGGGTTTTCTTAGGAGGAAATAGTTATATATAAAGCCCCAGCAATTTCTTGCAGTTGTTCTACTGCTCCTCCCTCCCCCACCAAAGTAAAAGAGTTCTTTTTATAGTTCACTTTGTAGCTTTATTTGTGCCTATTTCATGGAATCAGATCCAGTGCTGAGTAAGTTTGCTTCAAAACAAAACAAAAAAACCCAAACAAACCAGAAACATAATTGAAAAACCAAGCAAACAAAAAAACCTGATCCAAAAATCCGTTTGCAAGTTTAATTAGCTGAACACCAGATGGTGCTCTTGCCTGGCAGCTAGGAGAGAAGTATTTTGAGAGGCATCTTTTGTCCAGCTTAATAATTGGAAGGAAACAGAAATTTCCCATGAAGTTGCATCTACCTGAGAACCATTTGACAAATGATGTCAGATGCTGTTGGCTGCTCAGCACCCTCAGCCATTGTCTAAATCAGATAACCTTGCCTGCAGGAACAGAACAATAGAGGTCAATGTTCATTTCTGAGATGGAAAGCTTGCGAAATATCAAGTTAACTCTGGTTTGTTTTAATGAGGCTGGAGTGTAGGTCATCCTTCTGACAGGAGCAAGATGCTAGGTTTTGACTGTTGTGGAAAGGGGCCAGTTTTCAGCTGTCAGGACACAATTTAAAGTTTTCTTCTCGTTTCAAATTATACTTTTTCTAATTATGTGTTGCAAAATCAGTGTGTTTATAGTAGGCAATGGTTAGCGAGTGTTACTGGGAGCCGTATAAGTGCTGTGTGTGGATTTCATGGAGGTAATTGGTGATACTCTAGAGTAAAAGATTTATCCTACTTCTTGAACTTTTGCAAAGATGGGACTGATACTATCCCCTGGGAGAAGAGGGTCATATTCTCTGGACGCTGCTTTGGACATACTTACCTTCTATGTGTGGCAGTACTATAGGGAGAGAAGAAGAGAAAAACATGAAGAGAGAAGGTAGTAGGAGAATGCGTGGTGGTAGGAAAAGCAAACGGACAAGGTCAGAAAAGCCAATGGAAGACCAGTGACGCGTGGGAGGTGGTGGGGCAGGCGTAGGGTAGATTGCCTCTTCTCGGTGACAGATACTGGACGCGTTCATGCTGTCGTCGGGAAGCCTTGTCCCTAGAAAGGAACCAGCATGTGCAAGGAAGGCAAAGGGTACTTCTGATACATTTAAGGGAAATTTGAATCCCGGTGGATAAGTAAAGTTTGTGGGGTGTTTAACACTTTTCCATGTATGCTTTCTCTCTAATCACAGAATCACAGAATGGTAGGGTTTGGAAGGGACCTCTGTGGGTCACCCAGCCCAACCCCCTGCCCAAGCAGGGTCACCCAGAGCAGGCTGCACAGGACCGCGTCCAGGCGGGTCTTGAATATCTCTAGAGAAGGAGACTCCACAGCCTCCCTGGGCAGCCTGGGCCAGGGCTCCGTCACCCTCAGAGGGAAGAAGTTCTTCCTCCTGTTCAGCTGGAATTTCCTCTGCTTCAGTTTGTGCCCATTGCCCCTTGTCCTGTCGCTGGGCACCACTGAAAAGAGCTTGGCCCCATCCTCCTGACACCCACCCTTCAGATATTTATAAGCATTTATTAGGTCCCCTCGCAGCCTTCTCTTCTTCAGGCTGAACAAGCCCAGCTCCCTCAGCCTCTCCTCATAGGGGACATGTTCCAGTCCCCTCATCATCCTTGTAGCCCTCCGCTGGACTCTCTCCAGTAGCTCTTCATCTTTCTTGAACTGGGGAGCCCAGAACTGGACACAGTACTCCAGATGAGGCCTCACTAGGGCAGTGTAGAGGGGAAGGACAACCTCCCTCGTCCTGCTGGCCACACTCTTCTTGATGCACCCCAGGATTCCATTGGCTTTCTTGGCATCCAGGGCACACTGCTGGCTCATGGTCAACCTGTTGTCCACCAGGACACCCAGGTCCCTCTCCACAGAGCTGCTCTCCAGCAGGTCCACCCCAAGCCTGTACTGGTGCATGAGGTTGTTCCTCCCCAGGTGCAGGACCCTGCATTTGCCTTTGTTGAACCTCATCAGGTTCGTCTCTGCCCACCTTTCCAGCCTATCCAGGTCACGCTGAATGGCAGCACAGCCTTCTGGTGTGTCTACCACACCTCCCAGTTTGGTGTCATCAGCACATTTGCTGAGGGTACATTCTAACTCTTCATCCAGGTCGTTGATGAAGAAGTTAAACAAGACTGGGCCCAGTACTGACCCCTGGGGGACACCACTTGTTACCGGCCTCCAACTAGACTCAGCGCCGCTGATGACAACCCTCTGAGCTCTACCATTCAGCCAGTTCTCTATCCACTTCACCAACCACTCATCCAGCCCACACTTCCTCAGCTTCCCTAGGAGGATATCATGGGAGACTGTGTCGAAAGCCTTGCTGAAGTCAAGGTAGCCAACATCCACGGCTCTCCCTTCGTCTACCCAGCCAGTCATGTCATTGTAGAAAGCTATCAGATTGGTCAGGCATGATTTCCCCTTGGTGAATCCATGCTGACTACTCCTGATAACCTTCTTTTCTTCCACTTGCTTGATGATGGCCTCCAGGTTAAGCTGCTCCATCACCTTTCCCAGGATGGAGGTGAGGCTGACCGGCCTGTAGTTCCCTGGGTCCTCCTTCTTGCCCTTTTTGAAGACTGGAGTGACATTGGCCTTTCTCCAGTCCTCGGGCACCTCTCCTGTCCTCCAGGACCTCTCAGAGATGATGGAGAGTGGCTCAGCAATGACATCTGCCAGCTCCCATAGCACTCGTGGGTGCATTCCATCAGGGCCCATGGATTTGTGGACGTCCAGATCGCTTAAGCGATCCCTCACACGGTCCTCCTCGACCAAGGGAAAGTCGTCCTCCTTGTAGGCTTCTTCTCTTACCTCCGGGGCCTGGGATTCCTGAGGGCCAGTCTTAGCACTGAAGACTGAGGCAAAGAAGGCATTCAGTAGCTCTGCCTTCTCCGCATCCTCCGTCACCAGGACACCCGCCTCATTCAGCAGCGGCCCCACGTTGTCCCTAGCCTTCCTTTTGCTGCTGATGTAGTTGAAGAAGCCCTTCTTGTTGTTTTTGACATCTCTTGCCAGCTTCAATTCCAGGTGGGCCTTGGCCTTCCTCGTCACATCCCTGCATGCTCTCACCACGTTCCTGTACCCTTCCCAAGTGGCCTGCCCCTCTTTCCACATTCCATGGACCTTTCTCTTCTGCCTGATCTCTGCTAGAAGCTCCTTGTTTAACCATGCAGATCTCCTGCCTCCTTTGCTCGATTTCTTTCTCAGGGGGATGCATTGCTCCTGTGCATGGAAGAAGTGTTGTTTAAAGAGCGACCAGCACTCATGGACCCCCCTGCCTTCGATAGCCCAGCCCACGGGATTCCTCCAAGTAGCTCCTTGAAGAGGCTGAAGTTAGCTCTCCTGAGGTCCAAGGTTTTGATCCTGCTTATCGCCCTGCTTCCTCCACGCAGGATCCTGAACTCAACCATTTCATGGTCACTGCAGCCAAGTCTACCTCCGACCTTCACATCCTCCACCAGTCCCTCCTTGTTTGTTAACACAAGGTCCAGCAGCGCGCCTTTCCTTGTTGGTTCCTCCACCACTTGCATCAGAAAGTTATCATCGATGCTCTGTAGGAACCTCCTGGATTGCGCCTGCCTAGCTGTATGGTCTTCCCAGCTGATGTCAGGGTGGTTGAAGTCCCCCATGAGAACCAGGGCCTGTGACTGTGAGGCTGCTTGCAGCTGCCTGTAGAAGGCCTCATCAACCTCCTCCTCCTGGTCAGGTGGCCTGTAGTACACACCCACCGTAATGTCACCCTTATGAGCCTGTCCCTCAATTCTAACCCACAAGCTTTCAACTCGTTCCTCATTTGCCCCCAGGCCAAGCTCAATGCATTCCAGTTGCTCCCTCACATATAGAGCAACTCCCCCACCTCTCCTTGTTGGTCTGTCTTTCCTAAAGAGTCTGTAGCCATCTATGACAGCATGCCAGTCATGCGAGTTGTCCCACCACGTTTCTGTGATGGCGACCAAGTCGTAGCCGTCCTGCTGTATAATGGCTTCCAGCTCCTCCTGTTTATTGCCCATGCTACGTGCGTTGGTGTAAACACACTTGAGCTGGGCTGTCAATCTCACCCCTGGCCTTGGCACGCCAAGCCTAGGCTCATCCCTAGTGAGCTGGGCAATATCCCCTTCCCCCTTCGAACCTAGTTTAAAGCCCTCTCAATGAGCCCCGCCAGCTCGTGGCCAAGAATCCTTTTTCCCCTTTGAGACAGCTGAGTTCCACCTGTTGCCAGCAGGCCCCGAACGTGTGAGTAGTGCTGTGCTTTACAGAAGCTGTTGCGAATTAGTCCAGGTGCTGCTGATCACAGCTGCCAAAGGAAGGTCTTTCGGGCTGCCAAACCAAGCTGGATCTTCTGAGGAACAACTGGCTTCTAATCCCCCAAATCAGAAACCTGGGGCCTTGGCTTGAGAGCTGGTGAAGAGAAAGATGAAGGCGTGATACCGCATCTGATCTGATGGCACTGCTTTCTTTCCTTTGCTGTCTTAATTTTCTTATGCTTTGCTTTTCTTGGCACTTTGTATTCTCTTTCTTCTTTGTCATTGTTTTGCTTTTCTCTCTTTGCCCTTTCGGTTTGGTTGATCTCTTCTATTCATCCATTTCTCATCTTCCTGGTTCCCTCTGTTTTGCTTTCTCTCCTCACCCCTACCTGATTGTGTACGTTAATCTCTTGTGTGGTTCCGTGTACAGTTCTATAGCATTGCTCATTTACACAACCTTGTCATCTTTACTGGGTTTATTTTTTCAGTCCAGTTAACTTCATCTGTTTCTGTGAAGAACACAGCGTAGTTTGTAGGAGGGAATAAAGTTTGCCAAATACCAGTGCTACCGACTGCAAAGTTGCTGTGTCTCTGTCAGCGATACTGATGCGGGATGCTCTTGCCCTTTCATGATCCCTTCCAGTGTTTATTCGGGCCTGCTGTGCGTTTAATCAGGAACTAACCTCTCTGAAAACCAACAAAGCAAAACCAGAAGTGTTTATTTTTCCGGCCAAGTTAATTCCCTAGAGTGATTCATGGCATGGCACCGCAGATCAACTCTGGCACAATGAGGTCGGAATGATTTTTGGGGCGCAGCAGGCTGTTGGACTAAAAGTGGGATTGCTTAAACTTGCTGTGCCATCCGAAAATGAACGTGAAACCATGTGGTCAAAGACGAGCTGGCTGCTGGAAGTGTAATATTCTGCTTTTCTGGGCTGTTTGTTCTTCCTCTCACAATGGTGATTTTCTTAATAGTTAAGCAAGTATTAAGAGGGACTATTAGATGGGAGTAATTCTGATCTGTGCATTCCCAAACCCTGATTATTCATCAGCCTTTAATCAGAAAGGAGCTGATGGTGAATCCCTGCTCGCTGCCTGTGACTCCCCTGGAGCGGGTGATAGTAACAGCCAGAGCCAGTCTCTGGGATTTGGCAGGGAAAGCCACTGGGGCCTTACACAGTTTAGGAGGGGTAGGAGATAAGTAATATTTGGATAAGTGATAGTAAAAGGAAAAGCTACCAGCAATTTAGTTTTAGATTGCCTCGTGCTTTTCACTGCGCAAGGTGTATTGTGATCTCCTCTTCTGTAAAGCAGGTCATGGGTGCTAAGCAGGTAAAATCCACTTGGGCTACAGAAGCGTCCGCTCAGAAACTTCTGGTTTCAGCCTTTAGGAACTGTTTGGTGGTCTAAATTCACACTCCTGCACGTTCATTGTTTTTCTTCATGGATCCTTATTTGTTGCACAGAATGGACTCATGGGAGCTGAATTAAAATAATGTAAAACTTCTGAAATCTGCCGCTTCCTACATTTCAAGTGGCTGACATCAATCTGAATAATATTTGGATATTGAAAAAATAAAATACAGCTTTTCTGGATGACTTTTTTAGTTACGAGCAAGAGCTTTTGGAGTCGTAGCTCTCGGTTTAGGCAGACCTTTGTGTTTGGCTCTCTTATGAGTTGCTACCAAGAATTCAATCTCCTCTTTAGCGGTGGTATTAGTTACAATTCTTTCCTGATGGAAAACTTAAAACAGAGTTAACTGACACAGAACTTGCTGAAAATCATGTGCTGAATATTTACTGTTCCGCTTTGTTCCTTCCCTGGAGTTTTTAATGAGTCGGTGGTTCAAGAATAATGTGCATGAGCCTTTAATGGAGAGACATAAAAATGAGCAACTTTTATGTTACTTTAATATGGTACATTTTTCAAATTGGTACAATAAATTATATGCAGCTTTTTATTCTTTGACGTCTTTCCTCCAACTAGTCCATTAAAGTCAGCATTCCCACAGTATGGATTTACTGAATGGGCTGATTCTTCTGTTTTGTATTCAATAGTAAAAAATAAAGCTGTACTTGGAGGAAAAAGCTGTTGGGAAAGCTGCTCCCTTTTTTTTTTTTTTTCCCCCTCCTCTTTTAGAGGGGGTAGTTGTCTGCTACGCTTTGGGTCTTATTCTTATCATAAGAAGGGTAGGTGTCATGGTATGGGTATGTTTATAATTACGGTTTGTATGCAGAATGCTTTCTCTTGCCGTGTTGAGACATTTCAACAGCAGTCACTGCCACTTCGACACCTCTTGTATTGTGATGCTTTTAAAATAAAGGCAAATAAAGCCACATTCTTCAAAGATGACTGCTGTCAGGAAGCAACTTTCACTGTCTTTTATTAATTATGGTTTTGCTGAAGTCTGTGGGACTGATTTGTTAGTAAATTTAAAGTAAGGCAACTCAATTCAACCACTCTAAAATAACTCCACTGATTTTCTTTTTTCCTTCCCCTTCTTTTTGGAAGTAATTTTTTTTTTTTTTTTTTTTTTTTTTTTTGCAATACATGCCAGAATAGCTGACCGAAGAATCCAGCTATGGTGGTGTGAAGCCAGAAATGAAAATCTGCAGTCAATGAAAACTGTTGATTTTTTCTGAGCAATAGACTTCTTAGTTTCCCATTCTTCCCCACCTCTACTGAAAAGATGCTTTCTTACAGAAAACTAACTTGCTGATGAAGAAACTCCTTGTACTATGATCAGTGACGACAAAGTGATTAAATCCCAACAAAATTAAAACACTTGATGAGATCAATTAGTAAATGATAGAAGAGCAATTTTAGCAAGAAAAAACAGCGTTTGTATTGTCTAAATCCTGTTTCAGTGTTATGTTTTACTTGATCAGTAATCATTGCCTATACATATGATAGGTAACTGATAACTTTCACTCTCTCTTGTGAGATACAAAGAGGCAGTTTTAGCTTGTGTTAGTGTTCCTGTATCTTTGGTGGCTGTGTGTGCATTCCGTTCCCAGGTGCCATTTATATGATAGTACAGGTTTGGGGGACTGAGCTTTTGTATCAGCAAAAGGAGGTGACTTCTAGTATCAGAGGGGCAAGATTTGAACTTGCAAGTTCGAACTCAATTTTGATTTCTTCTTTCCCTTTCCTAGTACGGATTCCTTATTGTGTGACTTAGGTGCAGGGGTTGTGCTGTCCTTTCTCCTGCATAAGGGGATTACCCTTGGTTACCCTTAACTTCTACTGCTGATGTGTGATACCTGCTGTCACACAGATGCTTCCTGTGTGTAGATGGGTTCGTCGTGACAATTTGTATGTGAAATATTCTTACTGCTTGCTGTGTTAAGATGTTACAAGACAATAATGACTGACACTGTAAAACCTCTCATGTTTTGATTTCATCTTAAAATAAAACAAGATAAAATTTTTTTAAAGAAGTCTGTGCTGTCAGGAAGCAAATGTCACTGTTAATTACAGTTTTACTGAAGTCTGTAGGTCTATCCTCTACAGAAAAATACCAAATAAAATAATTTATTGCTTTTATAAAGGACTTTGAAAATACTGGCCACAGGATGAGACAGGAATTCCTGTGAAGCCTGGAATTTTTTCCTAAAGCATGTGGGAAGCAATCCTGCACCTCACACGTTTGCTTGGATCTAAATGAGCTGCTCAGGTCTGTGTGGTTAAGTGTACTTGTCTTTGAATGCTTAGTGGTTTCCCCCTGTGCTCACAACCTATTTGAATGCCCATACCAGATGATACCTTTTGCTTGTGCCTTGGAAAATTGTAGAACTGGTAAATATGACTGGAACACTTACCACTTTCTCAAAATCAAATGATTTAGTTCATGTAGTGCCAGCTGAAATACAGGATTACATGTACAAACTCGCCTGGGTCACTGTGATTATTATATTAAAGATCTGTGGCCTGAAGCTGGTGTTTGCTGCGTGTGCACGTGAACTTCTAGAGTGGTGTCTCCTCGTTGGCAGGGCTTACTGGGTGTTACTGGGGTTCTGGGTTTTCTCCTGGTGATGCTCAGCAGTGCCATCAAGCAGCAGGAAGGGTTTGCTGACCTTGCTACTTGTTTACTGCTAGAAGCTGATAATCTTGCTGAGAATGGACTAACAGTTCTCAGAGACCAGGGGATGTTTTACTCCTCGCTCCCTAATGAATCTCTCTCCTATTTTTAGGTGCTCTAGAAAATACCGTCTTTCAGAAGCTTCTCTGTTCTGAAACAGTGTAATTTCTATTTTCCCAGTTCTTGGTAGATAAAATCACAGAGTAGAAAAATGTGTGGGGTGTTTTCCTTTTCTTTTCCGAAAGGTTGTTTTTTCCTGCGTCCTCCCATAGGTACTTTGTTACAATTAAGCATAATGTGTTGAAGGGGATGAATTTAAATGCATTTTAGACTTTTTTTTGTCCCAAATAGTGAGCTCATAAAATATATATCTGTGTATACACATATATTTGGCAACAAGGCAGTCTGTATTCCTTGGGTGCCCGTTTTCCAAGAGAACTGGAGCTTTTATTTGTGATCAGTGCAGTGACAGAGCTTCACTCTATCAGTACTTGCTCTGGTTGTTAGTGTTGAAAAAGGGTTTGAATACTAGCAGTGCTGCTCTGCGGACTAATGAAAGGACGAATGTTTTAGTGTTAGATTTCCCTTCTTGTATTCGGTCATTAACCAAATGTCATCTCCACAGGGACTGTAGAGCAAAGACAATACCATAGCTGGTTGTAGCATTTCTTTTGTGCTGCCTTATGAATCTTGGCTCTGGCATTTTCTGCCTAAATGTTAATATAACGTTATCTGCTGTCTTCATTTTGGTAGGAATAAGAATGACTCAAGTGTTAGAAGCTTGGCTGAAGATGTGAAGGTCTTGCTTGAGCTGCCACTGTTTTTGATCCTGACAACTTGTAAAAATTGGGCAACTCTATGGAATTTGGAGGGCTTTGTGGTTTTTTTTTAATAATTCAAAGGGAAGGAAAAATTCCCCTGTAAGAATGCTATACTTTAAAGCCTAACTACTTAGAAATTAGGGGGAAAATGAACGATAATTAAAAGCTGAATGTCTACTTTGATGGTTTAAATCCTGGAGCAACTGCAGTAATCACTCGGTCTGTATTACAGAAGTCCCCAGCATCTTTGGATAGTGGGAGGTGGGTCATGGTGTGTTAGATTACGATTAGTCAGCACCTGAGAACTCTCTGCTAGCAGAGTTGGTGTCCGTTATAATATTCACCCTGCCTGTCAGCTCTTAGGAAGGAATACAGCCTGATGACAAGCAGCCAGCTGGAGAAATTTAGAACCTTTTTTTATAAAAAGAGTGCAAAAAGTCCTTGTTTCACATAGACCTAGAAAACGGCGTTGTCTGTAGTTGCTGGCGGGGTGTTCTAGCTTTATGCCATTTGTTTTGAATTACTCTGCAGGTTTTTAGCGCTGAAACAGGAGACCGTCTTTGGGACCAAGTCTAGTGTTTTTCAAGTATATATGAAAGTGTAAGTTTGTTCTTTCTGAAACTTACGTTTCAAAGCCATTTATAAGAGAGGAACTAGTGCTGATATTTGATATAAAAAAAAAAAAACAGTCTGCATAATCTAAAGTTGTCTTAGGGCATTCAGCTGTAGGGGAAGAGCCGTCTCTGCTGTTAGCTCACTACACAGTAAATTGGTCTGATGTACAGGAGAATTCGCAGGCATCTTGAAACTTAATTTGTTTGATGTCGCTATCTTGAAACATTTCCCATTGAAAACTTCTGAAATAGTTCTTTTGGCTGCTGTTTCTGCCAGTGTCCTTACCTCCTCCTCTAGTCCTCAGGAGTTTGAGCGCAGCTCAGACAAACTCAACAGCTTCCGAGAGCTCGGCTCCACATGGGTTTTCCACGTGGGTTTTCAGCAGTAGAGCTGGTTTAGCACAGCACCACAGTTAATCTCGGGTTGATACAGCAGTTCTTAGGACTGTGCTGAAAGCTGGATTACCATTGAAATTTAAATACAGAAAGAAGGGGGACTGTTTCCCCCACCACTGCCTTTTAGAAGATCACTGGTTGCTGAGGTGGGGTTGAGCAGGTGTGACAGAGAGAGTGCGTGCAGTACCGTGCCCTTTTTGTCTTCAGTCTCTGATGTTTTCATGTGAATCGGATTACTCAACAGAAAACTTAATGCTTCGGAAGCAACATTGACTTTGGCAATCCAATTATGGCAGTATTAAGTTTTGTAAAATTTTTATATGAAAGGAGTGGTTGAACGGAGGCCATACCACTGACTTCTATAGGCTTAGTTACTATTCAGGTTTCATTATGTTGTGACTTTCCTATTTACTCTGAGGATGGTGATTTATGTCCCTTTAATTACAAGGAGGTAGCTGCATGAGCTCTGAAATTGTTCAGCCGATGTTACATACTATGTTATGTCTGCAAGCATTGAACTAGGCTTTTTTTTGGCTGGCTTTTTATTTGGGGGATATGAGAAGGCCTGGCATTCCTGTAGGTCAGACTGTGGTGAATTGAGGCTGTATAGAGGCTGTACAGTCTTCTCCAATATCCTGAGCAGTAGAGCCTGTTGTGATAGGACAAGGGGAAATGGTTTTAGTCTAAAAGGGGAGATTCAGACTACATATAAGGAAGAAATTTTTTACGATGCGTGTGGTGAAACACTGGTGCAGGTTGCTCTTGAGGTGTTAATATTGGGACACCTTCATATTGCTTAATGTGGCATTAGACACAATATCTGATTATTATTTGTTTGGGGTTTTTTTTTCCCCCATATGTTAAGGAAAAATATACTTTCCATGTATTCTTTTGTTTTGCTTTCAAGGATAGGTTACTCTGTGCTGATAGGTTTGTAGAGATAGGAGTATACAAATGTCTTTTTGTGTGTTTGATGCAGCTGCTGTTTGCTTTCAGTGGTTGTTGGCAGGTTCTGCTGTAGTGCTTTATTGTTCTTTTCAGCTGATGGTTTTCACTGAGACATACCGACAGGCAATTAATGAAGTTATGAAAAATGTGATGTGTCTGATGATTGTTGCATTAATATAATAACATTAGTTAGAGGGAAGTAGTAGTTAGCTGGAGGTTGAATGTCAGGTTGAGAATTCTTTAATTTATGCTATTTGAAAAGATGTTATTTCATATGATAGTGCTTGTAAAAAAACCAAGTTCTTTCTGTGGGCTGCCCTTCTGTGTGTATTTTCAGTGTCATCCAGCTAAGCATGGCAGCGTTGAAGCTACGAAGGTAGTGGTAACACGAATAATGCAGTGACATTGTTTTGCTGTGACAAACACGTCACTTGTAGTAGTTCCCTGTTTTATTGTCACTGTACTTCAGATGCATGTTGTAGTGCCTGATGCTGGGATGAGCGAGCACTGGAATGGGTTGCCCAGAGAGGTTGTGGGGATACTCAGAAGCCACCTGGACGTAGTCCTGGGCAACTGGCTGTAGGTGGGCCTTCTTCAGCAGGGGGCTTGGACAAGACATTCTGCAGAGGTCCCTTCTCAGCTCAACCACGGCTTCTGGGATATCTACATCAACCAGCTAATGGAATAGTAAAATTAAGTGTTTCGCAGAAAAATTTTACTACTGTTTTCTAATGAATTTTCACTTCAAGTACAGGAACCCAATTGCTTGTGTAACCATTTTTGTTTTCTTTTCCCCCCTCCCCTAGTGCTGACTTAAAGCTCCTGGAAGAAGCCACAATCTCAGTCTGCAAGTCTTTAGGTGAGGAGTTGTGACATCTTAACTCTTTTCCGTATGCTTGATCAGAAAAATTAAGAAGCAGCATTCATATACACATCCATGTCTTCAGTATACTTAATTCTAATTGGCTGTGTTCCACTAGTGAGGTTAGTGTAAAGAGTGTGTTTATATATATCGCAAACTTTTAGAAACTTCTGTCGTGAACTGTTTTGTAGAACTTCAAATGACTGGAAGGTTTAAAACAAGTAACTCCATCCCTCCTACCTCTTTTTCTCTGTGCCCTCTAGGCTGATCAATAAGGGGAAAGAATTAATCAGATGACAAAAGGAAGGGATCATATAAATGCAATCAATGATGTTGCAAGAAGGGAAAAGCGAGTTGTGAAAACCTGCCCAGTTTTCTGACAGGAGGCTGTTGTGCTGTAGACAAATCTTGGAAAGGAAGCAGCGTCAGCTCCACATTTGGGATATTTGAAATCTAGGATGAAAAGTATGTTTGGAGAACAATTACAGAGTAGCAAGGCATGTGCTGGAGAATCTTAAAAGAAGAACAGTAGCTGTACAGAAAAACAGACATACTGTGAAATATTTAAGATACTGAAATTTGGTTTCATTCTATATATTGTTGGAACTAAATAATGTCAACTTACGCATGCAATATAATCGTATCTTATTTTTCCTCATCTAGTTGAGAAGAATCCTCGAACAGGAAACCTTGGGTCGTTGATTAAAGTTTTTCTTTCTAGAACCAAAGAGTTAAAAATTTCAGCAGAATGTCAAAAGTAAGTACCCAGGAAAGAGCGGCATGTGCCATTTCACTTTTGAAATGTTCCTTTTGCCACTAGCTCTAGAGTTTTTTACTTTGCCAGTTAACATAATCACAGACCAAGACTTAGAATTCTCTTAAATTGTTGTTTGAAACAGAACAAGTGTCTAGTACTTTTCCAAACACAGAAGAGTAAGTGTAATAGGTAAATAGATTGCTGGGGAAAAAGACACGTTTGTGTTCATCCTGTGTGAGGTAAGCACGTTCGTGTATGAATGATGTAACTTCTGGTTACTACTGCTTTGGAGCTGTTTGAAAATCACCTGACCTTTGTAGCTAAATCTTAATGTGTGAACCAGTATTTTATCTTGGAAATATTTTGAATTGGATTGGATTTGAACACAACCTTCTGTATAAAGGCATTGCTTACAAATCATATCATGCAACTGCTGTTGGTTTTGCTTGCCCCTTTCAGCAATAGGAAAGAACGCCAAGAGGTTACGTGCACAGCGCTGTGTATTTTTTGCGGGAAGCTTTCTGTAATTGTTCCCCCACACCCGTAAGACAGATGTCCAACTCTCATCACATCTGGGGTTTCAGAAAGGAACATTTTCTTTTTAATGCTCCCCTGCTTTCAGGACTGCCCTCAACCTGTTTGCTTATATCTGAAGGAAGAAGTTATTCCTCCTGGATAGTTCCTGCTGCTTTGATCCAAAAATACCTTGAAACTATAGCTTCAAGCAAGAGCTTGACTATACGCTGTTGTACGGCTTCCCAGCAGCTGCTTACTGGGACTCAAGAAAACATAATGAAGCTATATTCCCCTTGCATTCAGAAAGCTTGGAAGATAGCTCTGTGTGTTGCATAGAAAGATCTTGCTACATTGTGCTCCTGAATTCCGTAAATGCCTGTGGTCATCTGAAGGCTGTTTGTCTGGGAAAAGTGCTAAGGTTCAGGGAGCCAGAGTAACTTTCATATCCACAACTGTTGGAAATTTTTTAATATCTGGGCGGCTTGAGTCCGTAGTACTTAGAAAGTTTTAGAAGTACGCTGAGCCATCTGGTGAGCTCTTTGAAGGGTGGTACTTCTGGCAATCGTGGTGTTTTTAACAATATAAAGGAAATTAGGAGTCAGATTGTAGTCTCTTGGGGGAAGAAAAAACAAAATACTTCTTTTAAATACATTTCAGTTTGTTTGCTGTAGCATCGACTGAAGACACCCTGCTCGAGCACCTTGGCTTTTCCTTGCTTCAGCTGTGGAAACTGCTTTGTCTGCTCTGGCATCTATTTTCTTGTGGTTTTTGATGGATGTTCGCAGGTTAAGCATTACTGATTTGTGTTTCTTTCTGCTTCTTTTCTAGTCACCTCTTTATCTGGCAGGCTCACAATGCACTGTTTATTATTTGCTGTTTGCTGAAAGTGTTCATCAGTCGAATGTCGGAAGAGGAGCTGCAGCTTCATTTTGCGTATGAAGAGCAAGCACCAGGCTTGTATGGTAGGTAGTGAAACTAGCTAGTGCTCACGAAACAAATATCCCGGAAGAAACTGACAAGTTCTGGTGTTTGTAGGCGTGGTGCTTAGGGACATGGTTTAGTGGTGAACTTGGTAGTGTTGGGTTAATGATTGGGCTCGATCTTAAGGGTCTTTTCCAACCGAAATAATTCTACAATTCTATGTTTTGTTTCGACTAAGAATCCCAAATTTTGCTTTAAAACTGGAAATGAAGTACCAGTGAGATCACATACAAAAAGTTTATTGTTCAGGACAACCTGTGAGAGTGAAAGTTTGTAGTCAGTCGTAAAACAGACTGACTTCTTTTGAGGTCTGAAGTAGTTTGGTGTAAACCATCTTCCTTAGTGTCATACGTATGAAAGAGAACATCTTCAAAATGTGGTGAGAGCTCTTAGTAACGCGTTGACTGTCATCTGCTAGAATGAAATGTTTGTGAACAAGCTGTTGGCACATTCAGGGTTCTCATAGCAAAACAGACCTCTTCTAGAGCAGGGGTTAAGTTGTTTGGCTTATTTTTTCTTTAAAGTTTTGTATTAAACTTACAATGGTCATTTATTCATGAACTTCATTTGGCATTTTTTTTGAACAGTGATGGTGTAGACCTTGCCTTAGCTTTCATACAATTTGAAAGGTGGTAACAGTCCTCTTCAGAAGCACAGCGTAGAATTGAGGTGAAGCTGGCCATATACGACTGTAGGAACGGTGGTGTTCCAGTTATTTAGTGTTTCTTTTCACATACGTTGAACCACCATCAGCCTGGGAGCAGGATTAATGCAATTTTTAGGAATCTAGTGAGGGAAGATAACAGTACTGTGGTTAGAACTGATCCATTAAGAAAGCAACTTCTAAAATTCAGTTCGTGGGCAGTAGTTTATACAAGAGTACAGGAAAAGTCAAAGAATTTAGGCAGAATGTTCAAAAATAAGTACAACTCCAGGAAATGGAGCACGTATTATACAAGATGAAAGATGGCAGGGAAGGTGCCCAAATAATCTAGCTGTTCTTTTTGCTGTCCCGTCCTTCTTTTGAATGTGAATAGTGTGAATTACAGCAAAAAAGAAAATCGTAACACTGTCTGCCCCAAATCTTTGTGTAGCGCCGCATCGAGATGCTCTTACAGAACATGTGATGGATGATGCTGGCACAGGAGCCTTGATTTCTGTTGCTTTATTGTAAAGATAACTGTTGAGTTCGTAATTGCAGGTTGTTTATTGCATAAAGCCAAAAGACGGTCTGGCATAAAGGACTGGTATCAGAACGCTACTACAGTGCGGGTGAATTGTGGAAGAACAACCACAAAAGGATGTGACTGGATTTCCCTCAACAGTCAGTCCAGCAAGGACAGAGCTTGTTGAGTGCTGAAAACAGTTCATTAGAATCTGTTTAACTCCTTGGGGCCTGCCGTTGCTCTGGGGAAGTCAGACTTCTGGTGCCAAAAGATTAAGTGCTACACATTGAAATGGTTTAATATATTTAAACGGTGATGAGTAATCTCCGAGAATGAAGTCAGCTAACCGATGCATTAGAAAGTAGCACCTGCTGCTAAGCCACCATCACTGCGGGCTGCCTGTGGGTTTATACTTGGCTTAAAAAAACACCCACCTCTGGCGTTGTGCAGTAAAACGGATGCAAAAGCTGAGACGCTTTGTTAGCTTGGACCCCCGCGATCTTGATTCCTTACACTGGGAGTTCTCGCAGCGTGGTATGGAAAGTGATTCTTGTCACTGGGGTAGATCCGTGTTTATCTCATGTCTAGTAGCACTTGACTGTAATTCACAGTGACATTTATTAGCGATAATTTTGTGCATATTGGTGGCAAATGTACTTAGCAGTTATCTTTGAGCAGATTGTTCGCTGGATGTTCTTGATTAGGAAGGTAATTGCGTGTGGTCTGCTGGCAAGAGGAGGGGATGGAGGCAGGAAGTGAGCTGCTCCTCAGCTCTCCCCACGCAGCCCTGCCTCGAGTCTGCTGCTGCTTTCGGCTCGGATTTCTGACTGGAGATGGCTCTTGGGACCTGCCTCAGGGGACTGGGGTTGGTAACATGCTGTGTTTCCATAGCCATCAGTTTTTACTCCTAACCAATCTTCACACAGGATTTTAAAAATCTATGTAGAGTATGGTAATAAAGTGAATGGCTTCCTATAGCTTTTATACTTAGCTATAGAAAGTGAAGTATCATTAATGGAGTGTAATAAACTGCTGTTGTGTTAGGATCTGTTAAAGTGAGCAGAAAAAAATGAAACGGCTTTTTGTTTATATTTCCATAATCAAGTGGAGTGTAGCTTTCTTGAATATATATTTTTTTTTTAATTCTTTGGAAGCTAGAGCATGCCTTGTTATTCTTGTTATTGTGAAGTTTACACAAATTCATTACTACTTTTACTACAGTTATGCATACTTAACACTGTCTTTGGTGAGCATGCTTTTTAAAAAGTGAAGTTGTTCTTAGTTGTCCTTGCTGTCTTTTCATTTCCCAGCGCTTGATATTATTTTACTATTTTTCAGTTGCGAGCATGATAAAACCAACCTTATACAAAAAATTATTATGTTAGTTATAGACTGTAAATAAAATATGTATATAGATAAAGGCCTCAATATAGTGCCTGAATTTTGAAATATTGTTTGCTTATTTTTATCATAAATAGCTGGTGAGTAGTTACTGCAAAGAGCAGTACAATCAACAACATGAACAACCTGTCTCTCCTCTGATCTATTTACATATGCCTTGCCCAATCTAAAAGGTAACCGTTTTTTTTCATGATCATCTTAAAACTCTTTTGGAAATGAGTGTGTGGTGGTGTTTGTTTCCCTGTTTAAACTACGAGCATTATTTTTTTTTTTTTCTGTTTTTTTCCCTGCTAGTTAGAGAATATGCCCTAGTACCGTGTTCTCCAAGTTTAAATATAGTGCCTGGGAACTCGGAGTGTGTAACTGCAGTGTCAGCGTGTCGGGCTGCTCACGCCGCGGTTGGTCAGAGCATCAGCACCCGCGGTGCCGTATTTGCTGTGTCAGGCAGAGACGTGTAGCATATGGTAGCAGTGATGCACGGAGAACATCCTTGTCGCTGGCTGCTCAGCAATACATCTTGTGTTATGATAGTTTATACAGGACGTAACCCTCATTTTTTGGTTAGTATTTTGTTATAACTGTCTTATCTGGAAGAATTCTCCTCCCAGATTTTGCAATTCATATGCTTTCACTTTTTCTGAATATCCAGTTTGTGCTTTTCCCTGCTAGACTGTGTTTTAAGCTCAGAAGCAAGCTGTGCAATTGTGCTTTGTGTCGTGAAATGTGATTATCGAGGTTCTTCATTGTATGATGCATGGGTATGTTGTAGCCTACCATTAGAAAGTTGTGGTGGATGAATTGCACAGGACCAAGTCCCAGCTGCAACACTGTTTATTGATTTCCTTCCAGAAGAGTCAGACCAGTAACAGAAACTTGCTCCTTTTGGCGGTTTTCAGATGATTCTTCGGCCCAGCAAGGGCAACCTTTGCCTCTTCACCCATAACTGGGAATTTGCATAGAGCTTTAGAGGATGTTGCGCAATCTTGATTATAGGAAAATCCTTATAGAGACTTTAACCATATTCTTTAAGATTCAGCTAGAAAATCCCCCTATTAACAAACCCGAAACTGGACTCGGCATATGCTGATCCGAAGCTGGACTTAGTCTTGATAATACATTCATCTTTCAGTGATGCTTCCACCGCCTGTATCCCATAATTTCTGCACGGTCTTTACCTGTGTTGTGATTCAGAGGTGTAAGAGAGTGTAGGCTGTGCATTGTATTCTAAATCAAACTGTGAATTGATTCCACCTATTCCCTGACCTGTAGTAGGAAACTTGATTCATTCTTTGTAGAGAAGTTTTTATCACAAGGCTACGAAGGACTGTATTTGGTGTATTATAGCAAAGAAGAGGGTATAGGGGAGGGAATAAGTAACAATGCGTTTTCTGCAACCCTGAAATGATTTCGTGGGTGTTCAGCTGTCGTGTGAAGGAAATGAGGGATGGCAGTTCGTTTATGTACTCATTATTAACACTCTTTGGGGAAAGTTGGGAGCTTTTGAGAGTCCTCAGAGCTGAAGATCAAATCACAAAACCCAAAGAAGCTTTAAGCCTGCTGGTTCTGTAATTAATTGAACGGCTGGATCTTTAGGTACTGTTTTAATAGTAGCGAATTACTTTGTTACTGATGTCCAGGTTCTGCCCTGTCAGAAGGAGCAACAGCGTGGAAAACCAAGCAGGATCTAAGGTGAGGCTATAGAATCATAGAATCAGAGAATGGTTTGGGTTGGAAGGGACCTTAAGGATCATCTGGTTCCAACCCCCCTGCCATCAGCAGGGACATCTTCCACCAGACCAGGGTGCTCAGAGCTCCATCCAACCTGGCCTTGAACCCTACCAGGGAGGGAGCAGCCACAGCTTCTCTGGGCAACCTGGGCCAGGGCCTCACCACCCTCATGGGCAAGAATTTCTTCCTACCATCTAATCTAAATCTGCCCTTTTAGTTCAGAGCCATTCCCCCTTGTCCTATCCCTACACACCCTTGTGAAAAGCCCCTCTCCACCCTTCCTTTCAGCCCCTTCAGGCGCTGGCAGCTGCTCTAAGGTCACCCCGGAGCCTTCTCTTCTCCAAGCTGAACAGCCCCAAGCTCCTCAGCCTGTCCTCGTAGGAGAGGTGCTCCAGCCCTCGCATCATCTTCATGGCCTCCTCAGGCCCCACTCCAACACATCCATGTCCTTCTTGTGTTGGGGGGGCTCCAGAGCTGGACGCAGGACTCCAGGTGGGGTCTGAGGAGAGCGGAGCCAAGGGGCAGAATCCCCTCTCTCGCCCTGCTGGCCACGCTGCTCTTGACGCAGCCCAGGACACGGCTGGCTTTCTGGGCTGCCAGCGCACTTTGCTGGCTCATGTTGAGCTTCTCATCCATCAGTACCCCCAAGTCCTTCTCCTCAGGGCTGCTCTCAAGCCACTCTCCGCCCAGCCTGTACTTGTGTCTGGGATTGCCTGAATATCTGTCTCACATTAGGCGTGTCCAGTTGTTGCAGCAGCTCAGATCAGGTTGTGACAGCGTAGTAGTTGGGTTCCTGAGAAGAAAGACTGTTTACTGTCTGTGTTAGACCCTGTATCATGGCCAAGGATGGAGCTGGGCTGGTTTAACTGAAATTGGAGTCTTCTGGCCCGTGTGCTTTCCTCTGGATAATCCATTTTGCCTGTGTAGTGTCTGCTAATCCAGTGTCTGTGGCGTCCATAGCTTTGAAAAGGTTAAATACAAAGCCTTTTTTTTTTTTATGTAACAAACCAAACAAACACACCACCCAAACAGAACAAACTCCACCAAAAAGCCCAAAACCCCACAATGCAAGGAATCCACGTATTTGAGGACTTAAATATGGCTGATGAAAAATGGTGCCGCCGCGTAAGTGGACTTTTTAAGAACCATGTGCGTTTGCAGTTTCTCTGCAGCATGATAGAGTGTAGAAGATGCACCTAGGATTCCTCTCTCTGCAAGTCTGCTTGATCTTATCTGGAGAGATCCACCCTTTACTTTTTTTCCCCAAGGTTTTACATGTGTCTTTGACCCAAGTATGTGATCTATTAATGTGAACGAGTATTGTGTGTATTGTCTTTATCCTGCTATTGAAAAAGGCATTGTTGATGAAAACACGTAGCGTTCCATGTTTATAGCTCGCTCTCACGTTATAGATTTGGCATGCATCCGCCTCATTGTCTAGGCAAGACGAGAATTAAAGAAGAATGTGTGTGCCCCGATGGGGAAAAGGATACATTAATTATTGTAGCTGAATGACATTAATTGCAGCAAATTAAGCTTTTTTTTTTTTTTAAAAAAGAAGACGAAAACTTGTTTGAGCACAGAGCAGGAGAGACTAACATCTTGCATGCTACGTGATTGTGCAAACCCAATATTTTCTTGTTTTGTTTTGAACAGAGTGTGGGGGAAAAGCCCTCTTTCATATTCAAATAATGCAATTTGAATGAGTTGTGTCTATGGCATGGTGGAAGAAATGATATTAAAATGCACTCTTTTCTCTTTTTTTTTTTTATCCTTTTTCCTCTCTCCTCCTCCCTTTCCTCAACTGTGAAGGGAAAAAATTTGGTCCATTTTGAGAACTAAGATCAGTCTTGCTGCATAAGTACTTTCAGACAACTTCAGGCAATTGTCACATTCAGGTTACTTTAGAATACATTGTCGGGGCTTTATCACTGGCTGTGCTTTCTGTCCAAGGTTAAATACTCCTAGCAGTTCTGGGTTTTTACTAAGAGGAGCTACATTGTGTTACTCATGGGGGATGCTATATAAAGGAAACCATGTTTCCGTGATAAAAAAGCTGATTTCCTTTAGAACGTGCAGTTCACTAGGTGACAATTTTTAACGTGTTTTTAATAAACCGATTGTGGAAAGAAACACTTTTGCTTTATTGTGAGTATTCCCTCTGGTGTGCTGCTTAAAATTGAGTCCTGGATTTAAGAACAGACTTGGGTTAAACAGAGTAACACTGCCGTAATCTGGCTATAATGTTGTGTTTATTGCAGGACGTATTTATTTGGAAATACAAAATAAACCAATCATTTGGGTAATCATTGTGCTGCAATGCTGTAAAGTCTGTTGGGTAACGCAGAGGGAAACACTATGCCTGCTCTTAGGCCATTCAGCGCAATAAAGCCGCACGCTTCTTTGTGCTGGAGTTTTCTCTGTATAATATTATTTTGAAAGCAGAAAAAGTCCTGATGAGCCAAGAGATTAATCTTCTATTTTATTTAGCATTATATGACAACTTCAAATTGTTTATTAAGCTTTTTCCTCAGTCTTGCAAGTCTTTTGTTACAGTTGCTGTTAAAAATTGCAGTGCTAATGTAAAATACTATGTTATTGCTTAGAATAGTTGTCTTTCAAAAATCATTTTAAGCATCCCCTGTGTTTTGTCACATTGTGTATGAGTAGAGGATAATTTCTGCTCACTTAAAATGCACTTTGGAAATTTGTGCATCCTTACTTGTCAAGGAAATGTGTAAAACCTCTTCAATCAATAAAGGTATTTGTGAACAAAGAGTGCGTAGATTTGACTGCTAAAGAGCAGCAGTGATGTGTATGGTAGGCTGCATTCATCTGACAGATCACAATTTAGAATATTATTCAGTGTGTGGTAGACAACTGAAACTGTGTTTTCTGTGTGTCTCTGCTTATTCTTTGGGATTAAAGGAGTGGGAAAATAGGCAGTGCAGAGAATTTTGAGAGGAGACCTGAACTGTGGACCAGTGAGAAGTCGCTGGTGATCAGTTCGACTGTTAGCAATAGCACCATTTAATATGAACTTAGCAATTAGTAAAGTAAGGCTGATGTGCTTAATATTAAGTACACTTCCTACAATACCAACATCTCATTGAATTTATCCAATTGTTGTTTGTTTTCTATATAAAAGGTGTAGCATCGTTTTCTCTGGTGATAATCTCAAGTGCTTTCCATTTCAGGATAGAATGCCATCTTCTTAAACGGGTAGAATATATCTTCTGGTGTTTGTTCCTTAATTTAAATATTGATTGTCTGGATCTCTGTGTTTAAATCTTTGCTTTCTTTTGGTATTTGAAAATCCAGAAAACCTTTGGTGTGCTTCTTTGCAGGAACAGAGTGTGAAGACCTCATAGAAGAGTTGCTGTGTTGCCTCATCCAGCTCATTGTTGAAATTCCTCTCTTGTAAGTTGGCTTTTTTCTTTTCTTGTTTTCCAGCCTCCTTGTATAAACCGAGCATTGGAGAGAATATAAAACTTAAAGAGATGGGGTTAGAAGGTTTAAATACTCATATTTGAATGGTCCATGTGATGGTGCAGTACTGATAACGATAACCTGCTGCCAGTACCAGCCCTGAATATGCTGTTGGAAGAAGTACGTGATCAGCATCTCACACCCAGTTCAAACCATCTACAAAAGTTATCCTGTTCTGTTTTGTAGGAGTTTTTGCCATTTGTTTCAAGTGCCTCTGTCAGCAGGCAGACAGTTCCTGCTGAGTTTTGCCTAGAAATAGTTGGGCTAATTGTGCAGGGAAGGGTACGCTGGAGGTGTCGCTTCATCCCTGGGGGCTGCAGCAAGGTGCAAGCAGAAGTTCCACCTCTGCAGTTTTGTGGGTTTTTGAACTGCACGTGCATTAAAGAAGTCATTATTTAATACGGTTTTCTGAAATACCAATGAATTGATGTCTGAAGAAGAGAAAAGAGATGAGAAATGACCAAATGGAATGTTTCTGTAGATCTCCAGGTTTGTTTATGTGGCTTTTTTGATGCATCTGCTGTATCTGAGATGTTGATTCCACATCCGTTTGGGATGTGTGTCACGAAACAGACTTCAGTATTACATGAAGCACAACTCACTTTGTTCTTTGGAAATTAAAGTGAATTTCTGCACCTGTCCTGAAGAAGTTTTAACTTCTTTTTTTCCCAAGCGAAGCTTTACCAAATACAGTGTTAGCAGTATCTTTTCTGTTACAGTGCCTATAGTGTAGTGCCCAAATTAAGGCATCACAACTTTGGAAGAGTTTCAGATTATTATCTATTACAGTGTGGTGTATGGCGCTGCTGATGATTCAGTTTTTGTACTTTGGATTGTTCTTTCAGTTGGAAAGCTGACAAAGATGCAGTAGTTTTTGAAACATTGCTCTCATTAAATACAACCCTGTCAACATGACGTGAGGGTTTGGGTAGGTACCGTGTAGTGAATTAGTGATATGATTTTAGTGTCATGCTGCAAAGCTTGTCCGGGCTTCCTGGAAGAGATACGCTTTTTGTTTGGAGCAGATTAGAGGAAGTACAAAGGGGTGAAAGGACTACGGTATATGGGCAAGTTCATAAATCCTGCAGGGTTTTATTTTTCTTTCTTGGAAGTCCCGGCGTACGTGTGGAGTCCAGTATCGTTTATTCTGTCTTTCTGGCAGGAAAAGTTTTCCAGGCACGATTGGTCTTAACCCCTTTCAACAACTGAGCCTGTCAGCATCTGTATTTCTGTGTGAACGTGGCTGCTGGGGAATGGAAGTGGCTGTTGAAAGCGCTTACTTTACTATGTGATACAATAATGCCTTATTAAAAAAGAAGTTATGAAGCCTGTCCGTAATATTTAATGTTCAGCTATATTGAAAACATGCTCACTTTTCATAAGCAATAGATATGGAGGGTTGTGGTGGTTTTTTTTGTCAAAGAAGTTTTCTTGGCTACATTTTTCCTCAAATAGCAAGCTACTGAATGGTTAGTAAGATACTAACACTTACGAAAGTGTAGATTATTGTCTTGTTTAGCAGTATAATATGTTTAACAATGTGATAATGCCTTTACTAACAGTTTTATGCCTATGTCATGGAAGGGGAAATAGGGTAGGGGAGAGGAGATACGGAAAAACTTGCTTTCTCTAATACAAAATCCAACTCTCTTGTTCATAAAGACGTTATAAGGCTGAGACACTTCTGTTTGGTGTAACATTATTTTTTTTTCCAAGAGAATGATCAGGACTATTTTAGTAGTGAGTTTGCTTTTTATCTCCCTCCCTCTCCCTGATCAGATTAACACTATAAATTTTTCCCTACTTTATATCAAGGGAGTAGTTAATTTCTGTCTTTGGCTGAAATAAATCAAGCAAATTACAAGCATAGTATGTGTGTTTTGGGAAGGAATAGGTTGAATGGAATTCATGAAATATTGAAACTTGTAGTGATTTCTGCAGCAGGACTTAGGATCACTTGCTAGAGGGTAGGCAGGCAGCTCTGGCAGCTTACAGTGGCACTGCGAACAGAGTGTCTGTCTGTGAAGCTGCTGTTAAAGATGAGTTTTTGTTGTGACAGACCATGAAGATCTCCATGCTGAGCCTGTCGTTGAAGCGTCGTTCGGAACAGCAATGTTTTTGTTAGGAGCCTTAACAGAGGATTGTCACAATTAGTGTGTCCCTGGGGTTCTGCAGATGCAGTTTCGTGAAGGAGTGGCTACAGCTGGCAGCTGCTGTCTAAATATATTGCTTCTCTACACCCTGGTTTAAGCTTCTTTTTTATCCTCCTTCACTGAAGTAATAAGATTTTTTTTTGAAGCGTGGAAGACCATCTCTGTGTCCAAAATGCAGGAGCAGGGGTACCTGTGCAACAGTCCTGCACTCTTTGCTTTTGCGTTCTAAATGTCACGTCAGGTGCTTTTTGGTGGAAGCAGTACGCTTCAGAGGTACTATTATTTTTTTCTCTTCTGTATAAATTTCAGATGTCCTGTCTTAATATTTTTTTTTCTTTTGCAATTGTGTTATTGAAGAATGAACAGCATTGCTGGACGATGCTGTGTAGGTATTGTCATGGAGTAGTGAGAAATTTGCGATTACATCATAGATCCTAATTTTCTTCACTGTTGAGTATCACATGGTGAAGATATACAGGTACTGTTGGGAGGAGAACTTAGGATACCTCTGTGTGTTGTATTTTGCAGGCAGGTACGTAATGTTAACCCATGTTCCAGACTGACCAAAAGCAAGAGTAAGAGCTTCGGCTTGGCAGGGGCACGGAGTTCACCAAGGCTTGAGTTTTTTCTGAGCGTGCGCAGCGCTTGCTCTCGCCTCCGGGCTTGCTCTGCCAGAAGCCTTGGCAGAATGAGCTCGTACCTGCCTACAAAATAACCTACAGACGTACTTGGAAAATGCAGATGGGCAGTCTAGCTCAAAGTTCAGGAAGGTGTGAGATGGGGAAGAAGACAAATGGCAAATCTGTAACCCACCTCTCCATATCCCTTGCTATGAAAATGCAACTGAAGAACCAAAATGTGTTGATTTGTGTTGGGAAAGGCGGCAGAGATGTACAGCAAAGGGTGTCTAGGAGTGTCTCAGAATTGTCTGCCATGAATTGAAGAAACGTGTTTCTCAAAGTTTAGTTCATATTGGGAAAGGCAAATATGCTCTAGGGCAGTTACGCTCTGTGTAGCTAAACCAGGTGGTAGTGGGACCATGGGACTCCACAGCATTGTGGCTCCGTCTCTGAGAGTTATTAAAAAGACCTTGAATTACTCTCTTAAAAAACAGGCTCCGCTGCATTGTGGAAAATACCAAGGAAAAAGGTTTCACATATTAACATTTAATTTTAAGAAATTTTATAGAAACTGCAGCATTATTGCTTTTGAAGAATTAGACTTGTGCAGTCCCTTGTAACACTTGCGTTATGTTGATATTTGATTTATGGCTCCCTTGGGTACGTTACGGATACGCTGCTTTTTCTTTGGTTTTGTTAATGTTAACACTCAAGAGTGTACATTAATGATGAAAACTGCATAGTCAGCAAAAAGATGCAACTTCAGTCTTTAATTTTGTGACTTTTATGTAGAAACTATTGCTGAGATTTTGTTACGAGATAGAGCTCCCAAAGCTTTAAATTATAAAGGCTTCTTTCAGCGACTTGTTAAGAGCTAGTATACGTAACTGAACATCTGGTTGTTATCAGTACATTTTCACTTCATTAAAAGCTATAAATGCTTATGGAGGAAAAATGAAATACTATGATCTAGTTACATCCCTGTAAAGTAGCACCCTGTGGTGCCAGTGGAAGCTAATTGATATTTCTATTACATTCCATTATTTTCTATAGTTACAGTTGTTTTGGGTTGCAGTCTTAGTTATTTCCAAACTTAAATACTAACAATGCTTTCACTCATTTAAGGATGATCTACATATTCTGGGAGTTTAAAAGTCTAACGTAGGCAGAAGGAGGGCAATATAGTTGCTTATAAAGCTCTACGGAATCATTGCAGTGTAGGAACGGTGCCGTGTACAGGTGATGAGAAATGTTTAGGCTTTAATTGTGAGTAGCAAAGAGGTTAAGAACTCCTTTCTCTCCTGTTTCAGGAGTGTAAGATTTTCACATTTTTGTTACTTTTGGAACAATAGGTCAGAGTAGTGCTTCTTTAAAAAGGGCTATTCAAGGAACTTTTATCAAGATTGTCGCAGCTCCAGTATTACAAGAGCAATTCGACTTCAGCATTTTTGGCAACTTTGATCATCAAAGGGAAACGTTCATCCATTGAAACCTGGGTTAAAGCTAGGAAAAATATCCACACTGAAAGAGGTTTCTGTTGCTTCACTTTGAAGATCCTCAAAGTTGAAGACGATTGTGCTCTGTGTAGGTGGGATCTGATGAGTATAAAGGGAGTTTTATTCGGTGGTGCAGCAAGTAAAAAAAATGTTTATTTGGAAGATTTTCTTCATCGCTCATATCCTTTTCTCTTTTTTCTGATGGTGGATGTGTGGCCTCTTAAGTGTCTAAGGATCCTAAGCAGAAGAATCTTTATCTGTGTCACATATTCTTCTTTCTGTTCTAATTCTATTCTAATTTAGTTTTTATTTTAGGCTTAGATCAGTGTTTTTCTGTGACCTGTCTTTTCACTAGGCTAGCTTAATTTACATTCAACTTGGAACAAACTTTGTAGTCCCAGAGCATAGTATCAGAGGTCTGTACTGTTTATCATACATCATGCTGTATATGCAAGCTCCTGATACTCTGCTTTCTCTCTTACGGTTTTCAGCCCTGGCTTCACAAGAGAGATTGGACGCATCTTGAAAAACACCCACTTGCTAGGGTTGGGTTTGGTCTCTGGTCTGGGCAGCAAAGGCAGCTAGGCACTGAAGTCAAGCATGGGTTGACTGTCACCTGGGCTGCATCCTCAGCAGCGTGGGCACAGGGTGAGGGAGGGGGTTCTGCCCCTCTGCCCCGCTCTGCTGAGACCCCCCTCCGGGAGTCCTGCATCCAGCTCTGGAGCCCTCAGCACAGGACAGACCTGCAGCTGGTGGAGCGGGGCCAGAGGAGGCCCCAGCAATGATCCGAGGGCTGGAACCCCTCTGCTGTGAGGAAAGGCTGGGAGAGCTGGGGCTGGTCAGCCTGGAGAAGAGAAGGCTGCGGGGAGACCTCAGAGCAGCTGCCAGTGCCTGAAGGGGCCTGCGAGAGAGCTGGAGAGGGACTTTTACAAGGGCCCGGAGGAATAGGACAAGGGGGAATAGCTTTAGGCTGAAAGAGGTGAGAAAAATTCTTCACAGTGAGGGGTGGTGAGGCCCTGGCCCAGGTTGCCCAGAGAAGCTGTGGCTGCCCCTTCCCTGGCAGTGTTCAAGGCCAGGTTGGATGGAGCTCTGAGCACCCTGGTCTGGTGGATGGGGTCCCTGCTGATGGCAGGGAGGTTGGAACCAGATGATCTATAAGGTCCTTTCCGACCCAAACCAGTCTATGATTCTATGATCTCTTTTTGGCACCTTTAGAGTTTGCAGACTGTTTCAGATGAATGACAGCGACCAGGTTGACAGGCACAAGGCTCTTTTCTCCATTGCCTAGACAAGCGTGAGACCCAAGCAGATGATCGCTGCTGCTACATCAAGATGTTGATGCCTTGAAAGCAGCATGTTTGAGAAGTGGTGCTGCAGGGAGCAGGTCTGCCTTGGACGGAGGCTGCACAGCTGGAACACAGGACGTGATTCCTGTGGTCTGGCTCTGCCCAGATCCCTGTGATGGTCTTTGGTAGCTTTTTGAGTACCTGAGTCATCTTCTCGGTGGCTGCTTTTTCCCTGGGGGTTGAAAGCTACACCAGCCCAGCCGCTGGAGCCGTGTGTTTTTTATGGGTATTTGGAGTGCTCTCTTATGTTCTGTTCTTCGAAGGGTAAGCTCTTCAAGAAGAATATGGATTCTCTGTGCAACATTCAAAAGTCCTAGACTTTTTCTAATATTTTTAATTCGTAGAGGTAAGGACTGAATGCCAGCGAGGTGAAAATGGACACAGCCACGTAGTCTCAGATGGTTTAGGAATAGGTCTGGGAATAAAGGGTCTTGAATCTAACTGTCATTTTAATCTTTTAGATACTCCCTTTAGAGCATTTCCATTTTTGGTTGTTTCCTTGCTCTCATCTGTTTCTCAGTCAAGGATACCCAGGGTGGGGGAGATGCAGTAGGAAATGTCAGAGATGCTCTCCGCTTCCACTTGATGTTTCTAGAGTGCCCCTTTGGGACATCTCCTGAAGGTTTGGCGTCGGCTGTAATGGGCATAGCGCGTTATCGGCTGCCACGGTGCGTATGTGCCATCAGTGGGTGTAAAATTAGGAGTGTTTCCAAGAGGAAAGTTTATGTTCACTTGGAGTTGTTGTACTTGTATCCTGAGACTGATAACCAGATATTCTACTTGCTTTTCGGTTTTCAAAACTGATCCTGTTCTCTGTGGTGACTCCTCTTTCACCTTTCTGGTGGGCCCTCAGGAAGCAGGGAAATGAAACCTGGTTCCTGTATGATTTGAGAGTTTTTGTATGAATCAGCCCTTTTGGCAACTCTCCTAAATTAGAAAATGAGTTACCTTTTAACCTTTTAATTCTCGGAGTAGACAGCTCTAGCTGGGTGAAAGTTCAGGAAAATATTTAAACTGGGGGGGGGGCTTGGTCTAGTGGGGCGAGTTGAAATTCAGAGGTTCATTTCATAGTGCTCAGCCTGTTTGCACTGTAGGTGTGAAATAATTTATGAGTGCTCAACCTCTGTTTGCTGAGGTATAGAAATAGCTGCATTTCATGGAGTAATTAAAGTGTTTACAACAGCATGTGCCTTTGGAGCGGTAATTGGAGTTCCTAGCTGAGATTTTCCTATATATTACCTCTGTGCTTCATCCTGGTTCTTTCACAGACCTCTCTCTCATGGGCAGTGGACACAGCTGAACGATGCAGTGAGCCCGGCAAGCAGTCATGAGTGGTGCTGGGCGTTGGAGAGAAGCCAGCAGCAGCAGGATGGTGACACATAGGTAGCTAGTTGGAGTTTTTGGTAGATGACCCTGACAGAAGGTCACCCACGTGGCTTTGAATGGAAAAAGCAGATGCCAGGACACTGCACGGCAGAGGTTTTAACAAGCCCGTAGTTCTTCTGCTGTGGGAGGTGATTGCGTCGTGTGGAAGCTGTGGTTACACTCCTGCTTCTGCCCTTACCAACTTAGATACATAAGCTGCTGGTAGCAACAGGCTTCAGTTGCTTTTACTTCAGTCTGCAGGAGTAGACAAGAGTGTGTGGGGTTTTGGTTTTTGCCCACAGGCTGCGACTGACAGATGACCTAGCTGTTGTGATCTTCATGTTTTGGTCTGCTTTGGGCTCCAGCGTTTTCTTTGTAGCTCAGAAGAAATCTGGCTCGAAACCTAGCGGTGTGGCGTCCGTTTGCTACGTGGTACCATTCAGTGCAAGCACCTCTCTGTGGGTGCGAGCAGGTAATGGCAAGTGTCCCAGCTATTGCAGCTGGAAGAGTTACTGCTCAGGCAGGTTGTCTTAACTGGCTGCTTGGGTGTGCTCTTTGCCCGTTTCTACCACAAAGAAAATCTTTTATTTCTGTTCAAGATTACTATTTTGACCATAGATTTCTTTTTCAGACATTTGGAACTTTTGAAGTGCGGTATCAGCATTGTGATCTGTTGGAAAGAAGTGTCTGTAAAAGGGCAAGGTGGTATCTTGGTCCAGTCCAAGCAGATAAAACCTTGCGAGGGTGTGAGATGCAGACAGCTGGTCAGGTGCCATTCTCCAGCCCCAGACACCTGCAGGTTGATAGCTCTGATGGAATTTCCAAGTCTGCCACCACCATTAATAAAACAAATCAATACAAATGCATGTTCTTGATGGAAGGCCAGAAGAGAGGTGATACCAATTCCAGTTTGTAGCCTGGAAGAATTACTTACTTACCAATTTCTTCTAAGGCAGTTCTTGTTTGAAGTCTAAATGCAGCGCTGCTTTAAAGCAGTACTCCCCGGGCCATAGGGCTCTCGGAGGAGCCCAGGATCTCTGCTATCTACCTGACAAAAGGGATTTAGATGAAAAGTCTCGCTGCCTTATTAGAATTTTTGCCATTTGCTGTCAATGAGTTGTCTAAAATGACTGTACTACACACTGTACGTGGCTATTTAATTTAAAAGCATTTGTTGAAATGATCTGGTGTCATTGCTTTTAGAAGGAATCCATTGACTTATCAGCTGGTTCTTGTGGGAATGTAGGTGCTGAAATGTATGTTAAATACATTAACTCATTTATGTTATGCTGGCATCTAGAAATCTTGCATTTTGGAGCTCAAGTTATCATTCTAAGAGAGTTGGGGCTGTTCAGCCTGGAGAAGAGAAGGCTCCAGGGTGACCTTAGAGCAGCTGCCAGCGCCTGAAGGGGCTGACAGGAAGGATGGAGAGGGGCTTTTCACAAGGGTGTGTAGTGATAGGACAAGGGGGAACGGCTCTAAGCTAAAAGAGGGCAGATTTAGATTAGATATTAGGAAGAAATTCTTCCCCATGAGGGTGGTGAGGCCCTGGCCCAGGTTGCCCAGAGAAGCTGTGGCTGCCCCCTCCCTGGCAGGGTTCAAGGCCAGGTTGGATGGAGCTGTGAGCACCCTGGTCTGGTGGAAGATGATCCTGCTGATGGCAGGGGGGTTGGAACCAGATGATCTTTCAGGTCCCTTCCAACCCGAACCATTCCATGATTCTCTGAGGAATTAATAATTTAAGATAATAAAGGATACACATGATAAGTCTTTGCATTAAAGACTAAATGTATATGTATGGGGTTTGTTGCAAAAAATCAGTTTTAACTTGGGTGTCACATTCCCATTCCATCTGGTTAAAGAAACGGGTGCTTGCTTTGTGTAGTGCGCAAGAAATGGGGTGCCAAGGAGGGCAGCTAATTGTAATAATGAAAGAGCCCAAAAGTGGGAGAGAAATGATTGGTGTGATTTCTACAGTTTGGTCTATGCCAGATTGTTCCCTCCTGGAAGAAGTACGTCTTAAGAGGGTCAAAAGAGTATCTGTTAGCTTGTCTGCCTGGTGTGGGAATATATCCTCCAGTGGGAAGGAGAGAGAGAAAAGGAGGAAAAAATGAGGTGAGAAGAATGATTGAAATATCCAAAAGACAAAATCCAGAAGGAGAAAAGAAAACGACCTGGATCAGCCTTGGTACATTGCTCTGTGAAGGCTGTTCACTTGGGACATGAGTTGTAACTGATTTCTGTGGATTTTCTTGTTTGCTTTATAAGACGCTTGGGAAGGAGGAAATAAAATCCACAGAAGCTCAAAACATCATGCAGTTCTTCTGGTGTTCTGAAAAAAATAGCTAAATAATTTTGACATGTAATTGATACATGAGTTCGTTATTTCTAGTTTCCTTCTTATCTGCAAGCAAACGGTTTTCAGAGGAAGTTGGAGATCAGCATAAGTTCCATGTAAAGTTATTCTATGTGACCGATAGCTTTGAATAAAATAAAAATGAAAAACAACCACCCCTATTCTATAGCTTCTCAATATAAATAAACAGTATTTTCTTTGAAGTTAAAAGAGGTTCCTGGTAGTTTTTGTGACCTTTTAGAATTGCTTGAGTTTCAGAAAACTGTACATTTGACCCTTGGCGGGGAAAATGGTTGTACTCTGAAGCTTTATGCTTGTGCTGATAAATGAAGGGTGACTCTAGCTGAGGGGTTGCGCCAGATATCGGGATGCTGGTTGCGTTTATGTCAGAGCAGATTGAATTTGACCAGATTCTGCAGGTTGAGTGGAGTGTTCCTGCAGTTGAAAGTGCCCTAACTGGCTTCGGAACAGCAAGAAAATTGGAAGAACTCACTAACTGGAGCGGCATGAATTTAGCTTTCTGTTGTTTTTTTTCTTTCAGAGTTATGTAACAGTAATGCAAGCAGATTTAAAAAAAAATGAATACATTACAGTAACCTCTTTGTTTTTTTCTTCACACCAAATCTTGTAAAAATAGAAAAGCATTTTGTAATGTCTCCTCAGATTTGCTATTCCGCTTGTGTGGTTTGTCAGAGAAATGAATGAGTGAAATGGAGGAAAAGTCCAGTGGGCTCTAAACTCTGTTTTCTCTCAGCGAAGTGACCCAGAGAATGTTGTAGTATGTGGTGGAGTCAGCCTTTTCATTCATTAACAGGACTGGAGACATTATTCATGTATTCTCAACCTTGGTAATGATAAGCTGCGGAATGTTTTTTTCTATAGCTAAACAGTAATTTTTCCAAGATGTAGCTTTTGTTGTGGTGGAAAAGCATTTCTTAATTTTTTTTGCTGGTGGCTAAACTTCTAATAATCTGTACGTATGAGTCTCCCATTCTTTGCTTGGGCTGGAGGTGGGTGGGGGGTTGCGGAGCACCAGGGATCTGGAGAGGAAGCGGGAGCTGGTCCAGGCTCAGCCTCGCTGCTGGCCGAGATGGGTTTGCGGTGGAACCAGATCACAGCGTAACCTCTGGCCTGATGTAATTAGCAGCATTTACACTGGCTGACTTCCTCTGTAGTGGGCAAAAAGTCAGGTAACTCGCAAAAACTAGAAGTAATTAGGATGTACTTTATGATTTTTAAGGGAGAATGTTATTCAGGCAGTGTGTCTCTTCCTAACTTAAAATGTTGCTGATTCAAATATTGAAGTAATACGAGCAAAAATAAAATCAGTGAGTTTGCATAACCTTCACTTTCAGAGACATTTCTGTGTCGGAGGTAGCGTGGTTCCGTGCACTGCGGGCTAGGAAGCTGTGATTCCAGTTTGCTGCTGGCTTTGAGCGAGTAACTGGCACGCTCTTCGCTCAAACTCTGGTCTAGAGCTACTGCGGTAGAGCTGAACTCAAGCTGGCTGCACACCATGATGCGCGGAACTCTTCTTCCTCCTGTTTTACAGCAATGCAGGTTATTTACAGCACTTCTAGTGGCACACTTCAGAATATTGAAGTATTTAAATATCAGGCTGATTTCTTCTAATGCAATCCTGTTCATTTTGGTAAGGACCACACCAGTTCTGATCCTGAGACTAATGAGGAGGTTTTGCTCCGGGCAGTCTTTTCTGTGGTCAATTTGTTTGGTCTGCATTGTAATTTTTAAGTTGTCGTTATTTGAAAGAGCCACTTAGTTTTATGTTTACACTTGTTTTAAGCTTAAGAATATGATTTTTGGAAAGTGACATTGTAACAAAGGAAAACTTGGCATCACTGCTTAAACACACATTGGTGTTGATATATATTTTTTTTTTATTTTAGATAGAGATACTAAAAAAATCTTAGAAATAGATTTTGGATTTCCAGTAGGTCTCAGGTCAAAAAATCCAGATAATTGATGCTGGACACCTGTTGTAACTTAATGATTTTGGATTGTGAAGCATACTGTGGAAATTAAATAGTAACAGTGGGGGAAACATTAAAAGTACTTAATAATAATCTTTTTAATGGATTACAGAATTGCATTGAGTGAAGTATCTCCTTTCTGTTGGAGGAGGTACAAGTAGTCTTTTGGTTGAAAGCACGAGTGATACTAGTTCATGTCCAAGTTACTTCATTGTGTTTTGAAAAGTTTCAAGTAGGCTGCAATTTATTACTGCTTAAGGAGGCAAATGCCATTTATCTCTCCCTTTTAAAAACAAGATATGTGATAAGGTATTATAGGCGGAGGTGGGAAAAGAAAGCACAAAATATCCCAAATAGTGTATCCACCTTTCTCATCCATTTTGCCTTTCCTATTTAACATAAACTTAAGGAGCTTTGCTAAACTGTCTGGTGTCAGTGTCTGGTCATTACAGCATGTTCTTTGGGATTGGCTGTAATATCTTTTGCACCAGTAGTATCTGTTGCACCGGTACAGGCTCAGGGTTGACCTGCTGGAGAGCAGCTCTGTGGAGAGGGACCTGGGTATCCTGGTGGGTGACAGGTTGACCATGAGCCAGCAGTGTGCCCTGGCTGCTAAGAAGGCCAGTGGGATCGTGGGGTGCATTAAACAGAGTGTGGCCAGCAGGTCGAGGGAGGTTCTCCTTCCCCTCTACTCTGCCCTGGTGAGGCCCCATCTGGAGTACTGTGTCCAGTTCTGGGCTCCCCAGTTCAAGAAAGATGAAGAGCTACTGGAGAGAGTCCAGCGGAGGGCTATGAGGATGAGGAGGGGACTGGAGCATCTCTCCTACGAGGAGAGGCTGAGGGAGCTGGGCTTGTTCAGCCTGGAGAAGAGAAGGCTGCGAGGGGACCTTAGAAATGCCTACAAATATCTGCAGGGTGGGTGTCAGGAGGACGGGGCCAGGCTCTTTCCAGTGGTGCCCAGCGACAGGACAAGGGGCAACGGGCACAAACTGAAGCAGAGGAAGCTCCAGCTGAACAGGAGGAAGAACTTCTTCCCTCTGAGGGTGACGGAGCCCTGGCCCAGGCTGCCCAGGGAGGCTGTGGAGTCTCCTTCTCTGGAGATATTCAAGCCCCGCCTGGACGCAGTCCTGTGCAGCCTGCTCTGGGTGACCCTGCTTGGGCAGGGGGTTTTTTGACGGTTGTATTTAATAGGACACAGTACACACTTTTGAGACATATTTATTATTTTTAGAGTGAAGTGTAGCCTGAAAATTACAGCTGTAATGTTGTGGGCACTACATCGGTGTTTTTACATTGTTTTGTCTTTTGTCATTAAAAAAAAAAAAAAGCTTATATCTAGGAAAAACAACCCATTGTTCGTATGAAGCGATTCTGAGTTCTTTGGATTTGCTGTTTATGTGTTCCCAACTGAAACTCTCTGTGCTAAACAATGTATAACTTCAGGCGAAGCTAGCAAGAGTTCTTGGAATTTAATTTTTAAACAAACCCAGTAGATTTATATTTATAAATTTTCCTTTTTTCCCTGCAGAGATATTACATACAGCATTTCTTTGGAAGCTGTGACAACTCTCATCGTCTTTCTCTCCTGCCAGTTATTCCACAAAGAAATTCTACGTGAGAACATCATTCACAAATACCTGATGCGTGGTCGATGGTATGTTGTGTTCTGGGGTGGTACCTAATGGCGAAGGAAACGCTTCTGATCGCTTGTTTAGGCTGTTTGTACCTGAAAACATTAGACAGCAAAATGCATTTTAATAGAAAACTGCTTCTGCTCAAAAGAAAACAGAACACACAGGCAAACACTTTTGAAGGCTGTTGGAAGGTGTCAGTTTTAAATCTCACCACCCAGACTGCAGTAAAACCATTTTGGAAGACATTTTCATTTTTTTGAGGGTAATTTCGTTAACTTAAAGCAGCTTTTACTTTTCAGGATGTTTTTTTTGATTCGGCAGTGAGTCTTTTCCTGTAACACTGTGGTCTAGAGAGCTGTGTAGCTCAGAAATGCTGATGAGCCTCCTTGCGCTGCAGATAAATAGCAGCCCCTCCGAAGACTGCAGGTGTGTGCTACACTGAGTTTTAAGCTGCAGTGGTGGAAATACTTGGCAGGTGGTAAACTCAGTTGTATGAGCAGTGCCACTTGTTCTGGCCGGCCAGTGGTTTTGTTTAAATGCTTTGTCGTGGTGGCTTCTACACATTTTGGTCAGGCTGCCATTCAACCCCTTCCACCTTTAAATTCCACTCGGACAGGTTTTTGCTAAATGTATCTATCGTCTGGTTTTTTGAAAGCTCTCCTAGGTGTAAGAGAGAGGTACTGCTCCACGGTGGCGTGCAGGGAGCAGAGGAAGGCACAGCTTGGCCGTGGGTAGAGGGAGCCCAGGGCAAACTTCAGCGTGGAACTGCGGCAGGGTAGAGGCAGAGCTCTGTATGCGCGGGGTATGGTGGTACTTCAGTCTCTGGACTGAAGGAACTGAGGGGTTGGGGCAGGACGGGGAACGCTTGGGAGAAAAGGCAGGATGTGGTCTAAGAGGTCTGAGCTGGGAGTAGCAGGGAGGGGTGGGAGCTTGGTGACTGGGGTGCTCGGGCAGCATCGAGAGTTGGAAGGGTGCTGGGGAGTTCCTTGTAACGCAGCCCCTGCCTCTTCACCTTGGAATCACATGGGGACAGGTGCTGGCTGTTTGGTGGCAGTCCTCCTCTGTTTTGGAAATACCGTAACCTTTTATTTAAATCCAACACATTTTACATGCGTTTGTTAAAATCATTGGGGTCAGATGTTTCATTAGTCATTGCAACTGCACCCACATTCAAAAATATTGGGGAGGTGTGGAGTAATACTGTTGTGACCTGTTCTGTGTAACCAAAGCATGGAGTGAAAACTGAACAAAGACCATCTTTCTTTCCCTTGCATAAATATTTTTCCAGTTTTGTCTTGAGGTAAAAGAATACAATGATTCCAGAAATTAAGTGACTGCTTTAAAAGTAGTATTGGAAAAAAAAGAAAATACACAAAACAAAAAATGGTTTCCATGATCCTGCTGTTGAAGGTGCTCCCACAGAGCCCTGCTGAAGTCGGTGCGGCTTTGCGTGGGCAAGACCTTGGCGTTCTTTCCCTGGGAGAGTTACTGTCTGTGTTTAATGCCAAACGGCAGCCTCTGCACCCTGCCTGGGCTTTGTTGTGCCGATTTTTGCAAGCTGCAAGTCAACTAAAGCTGTCTTCTTCTTTTCAGTCTCCCATATACCAGCAGACTTGTGAAAACTTTACTATATAATTTCATTAGACAAGAAAGAAGCCCTCCTCCAGGGACCCATGTCTTTCAGCAGCAAACTGACGGAGGAGGACTGCTTTATGGAATCGCATCTGGGGTGGCAAGTGAGTCTGATTTTCTAGAAACTATATTTCAAACCTTACAAAGCATTGCCTTCATGTGACCTCCCTGACAAACACACCTGCAGCCCATTTCTGTTTCAGCAAGTGATACTGGTGTGTGTGCTCAGTGTAGAAAAGCTGTCCGCAGGCCTGGGATTGTTACTGTGGAGAGTCCATCTCGAGGTGTGTTAGGATCTGAAGAAATTATATCTGCAGGACAGCACAGGGTAAAAGTAGCACTTAGTCCCTATTTTTGTTTTGTTGAGACATTAAGAAAACCCCCCAAGCAACCAAGTAGTGCCCCATCTGATAAATCACATGCGTCGAGTTACTTAAAATGTTGTCAGAAATACTTTTATGTGCCTGTTTTATTCTTTATGGTTACTCGGTGGCTGTGGTGACCTGCTGTGGGGCTCTACTTGAGCAGAAGGTTGGACTAGGTGGTCTCAAGAGGTCCCTTCCAGTCTCGAGGATTCTGTGATAGAAAGGAGTGGCCCAGAGAGGAATTTTTGCAATGTATTGTGGTGTGTGCCATTCCCAGTAGGTTGACTAATGTTTTTTCCTGAAGAGTATGACTGGATTCTGACCTTTTGTGGGTGGACTGTTTGCTATAGAGAGATATCGCCTGAAGAATATGAAAGATTTGATGCATTTTTTTGTTAAGGAAAGGGGTTCTCATGTTTGTTATGCTACATGCCGTGTTTTGGTTAGTGGTTGCCCCCTTCCCCACACCAGATGTGTTTTACTGGTGTGTAATCTATAAAAATTCTTCCTAAGGGTTTTTTCTTTTCCATATAATGAGAATAAAATAGAATATATTGCTAACAGTAAAGGTATGTGTTGTTTCCTTTTTCCCCGATAAACCAAATAACACTTAGCAAGTCAGTTGCTGTTAAAACTGATGCTGTTTATTTTGCTCTTTTGTGAAATCCATTCACTGGCAGCATCCCTAGGGGATATTAAAGTTCAGACCACAAACGGTCTGCCAGAAAATATTTTACAGTCTGTGACAGTGCGCGTGGATCCCCTCATGGAGGCAGTAAGAGAGCAGGGCTTGGCTACTTGGTGCAGCGGAGCCGAAACACATTGCCGCTGCTGCGCAAGGTGAGGTTGCACGCAGCTTGCTGTGCTGCTGGAACACGCGGTGCCTTTCTGGTTTCCAGTTAACACATCCAGGTTAGGCCACTGTGGTGCTCGGGTTGTTCACATAACGCAAATGCGTCAGCAAACAGTTGTTTAGTTTGCAGTTTATTTAAACAGAGGAGAGAAATGAAGTTGTTCCCTACAACATTTTTATTCAAGAGTCCCAACAGGTACATTCTCCTCCCTCTTTTCAATTGCTAGAGGAAATTAATGTTTTTCTTAATGTTTTTCTGAAGCACTTTTCGGTATGCGGTTTGTACTTTTGCGTGTGACTGAAGAGCGGTTCTCACTGCCTGCTTTGATACTTGTACTTACCCGATGGTTTTATTCTGCTTAGTTCTGATCTCCCTAGTCATGCTTTGGGTGTCTGTCTGCCTTAGTGCTGCTGCAGGCAAAAGAGCTTTTTTCTTCTGCTGGTTCCTTGCTTGATTTGTGAAGTCCATCCAAACTGCCACTGCTCCTGCCTTCCTCTGGTATCATATCCCCCCCCCCCCCAACTTTTTATTTCTTGGATATCGAGTTTGCATTTCTTAATGCAAACTCTGAAGGTTTCAGCCTACGTCTGTTCTTGTTCTTCCTACACTTCCACCCCCTTCACTCCTCTTGAACCGTTCTCTTAACTCACTTGGTGTACTCCTCCGCTTATTCTCTTGCTTCTTTCCATGAGTACCTGAAGTGCCATCTCTTCTCCCAGTGAATTAAGTATCTTTATTTAAAGCTTTAAGTAAAGGAGCCTTTATAAAGAGCTTTCTGATGACCTGCCTGGGAAAGGGGGAATAACGTTAAGTTTCCTGTTGGAAAATAGAAAGATTTTTTCTGTTTGTGCCCAAATAGTTGGTTAATGTTTTTTGTGTCTGTTTGCCTGTATATGATGTTGGACTATGGTTAAAACTTGGACACAGTAAGATTGGTAGAGCAAATAGCGTATCTGGGCATCGGTAATATCTCTGAATTCACCCTTTGCAATCCTTTGTTTTCTGTAGCATCAGGTACATGGGTAGAGTGCAATACAGATTGGAAGAGAGCAACACAAATTGCTAGTCTGTTATGGAACAGAAGCGAGTTTTCAGCAACAAACAGATGCGGAAAACTCAGGCATGATTTCTGTATTGTGTTTTTTTTGTGTATTTTGTAACCTTTACAGGAGAAGAATTGAAATAAGAATGGAAGAATTGAAAATTCACTTTTATGTTGTTCAGTGTCTTTTAAGTACCACGTAATGCTTAAAATAAGTCTACTGAAATAATCTAAATAGATTATATTTAGGGTGAAAGGAGGTAGGAGCCTAGTTTTAAAACTCATTTGTTTTTCACATGAAATTTCGAGGCTGAAATAATTATTGCACTTGTTAATTTGAAATTATTTAACTTGCTACCACAGTCACCTATGTTACCATGTATTACATTGTACGTGTTTTGTAGTCACTTGCACAGCAGCAGTAGATCAACAAACTCTTAGCAGCACTTTATTTTAAATCCACCCCCCCTTTCCTTCCTTGTGATTCAGCAGGAGTGATAATTACACGCGATATGAGCAGAAGTTTACCTTTTCCCACAGTTAACCTTCTCCTGCTTCTCATCCTTTGCAACCTGTTGGGTTTTTTTTCCCCTCTCATGAGCCTGCGTAACTGTGAAACCATACAGGCAACATCGTCACACTAATTACTCCTTGGTTTGGCCTCTGACTGTGTGCAAGTGCCTTTCTCCATCCTGTATACGAAATACCTTGATTAGAATTGTATCGCAAATTATGTTATCCTCCAGTAGTTAAAGAAACAGTTGTGGGTTTGGAATGAGGGGGGAAATAATACTATTTAGCTTTGTAACTTCATAAAGGACGTTCTTCCATACTGAGTAGACTGTGCTTTATCTTTGCGGTCTTTCTGTAGGTGTGCACAATAATTGTAAGGTGCTGCTAGATCTGGTGCAGTGGTGTTGATGTGTTGCGAAGGCATAAATGGCGTCAATATGCATGGCAGCAGAGATTAGACCTCATGTATTAGTAATTTAGAAATTAATTTTTCTTGGTTCACAAGGCGCATTGGACCAACTTAGCTTAAAAAAAAATTTTTTTTTTGGTTGGTTTTAAATCCCCTCCTCTTTTTTTTTTGAGTATTACTAGCATTTGCCAATTCATGTTCCACAGTTAACCAAGCTGAGAGAACTTTTTCTGTGCAAGCAAAATTTTTCAGTTACTCATTTTATTTCTTGGCAAATAAAATTCATGTTACAATGAGGAACTGCTGGACAGATGATACGCTAAGACAGGAAAATGCTAGTGCTGCTCAAGACTATTGAAAAATAAGTCAATTTAAATGGTTCTGTTTGAAGTAATTGATCCAATTTATACTTTGCTATTCAGAAAACCCAAAACATTTTAATGCATCGTGCAGTGCTTGGGGAGTTACTGCGACATTAAGGTCGACTTGACTTTGTGCTGTTTAGGTTATAGATGCAATAGGTACAATATTGTACCTGTAAGAAACTAATGCAAAGGCAGTAGCTGGATTAATCTTCATTAATCATCGTAACTAATCTGGCCCACAAGTGTACTGTTGTAGCATTAATATAAATAGTGATATTCAGCGTGTAGTGGTCAATGATGACTCGTTTTCTCATGTCTGTGCTCTCTGGTTGGAGCTAGACAAACATTCCTGACCGTTAATGACTTTGTTATGTGAGTATATACTTCACTCTGCGTTATGTCATTCAGCATTAGTGTACTTGAAGGCATCTCATGACCTGTGTTGTACATCAGTGACTTAGGTACGCTATAGCTTATTCCTGTTTTTTTGGTGCTACATTCTGGTTAATAAGAGCACTTGCATGGTTATTTTTAACTTTACAAGAAAACTACTTAGTCATTTAGCGTTTTATGTTAATATCTTTTTCCTTTTCAATTTTGTGTAGTCTGATTTGGAATATCTAGATTAAAACATGTCAAAGTGAAGAGACACAAAAAACTACTAATACTGCGTCTGTTACTTCTTACAATTCCACCAAGCTTGATTTCTACTAACTGTTTCAGGCTGGTTGTTTCTACCTTCCAGAGCCTTTTCATGCTGTGTCACAGATCTGGTATGTGATCTGCTCCATAACTACAACCTTGTCTTTCTCCCTGGTGCTTAGTCCATGTTTAATTGCCTGTTAATGCTCACCGTAATGAAAATGTAGTTCTGAGAATTCTTTCCCAGTTCTGTGTGGCCATCTTCCACCTTACTCACACTCTGCAAGTGTCATGCTCTTCTTACTGCAGTCATGACATTTGGACCTGACTGGATCTGAAGATTTAGATAGAGTCCAGTTCTTTAACCTTTTTCTTAGTTTCTTTAAAGGTATGTTTGAACTGGAGTGAGAAGTGTGGCTGCAGCTCAAGCACACGTTCTTTGAGACCAAGTAGTTGGGTATCGGTAGTAGGATACTTCTGACAGACTCAGTCTACAAAAGCTGCCCGGCAAGCTGGGTTCCATAGCAGCTTCGTTCTGTCTGACTTTTGGTCGACTGCCGGCAGAACATGAGCCAGCAGTGTGCCCAGGTGGCCAAGAAGGCCAACAGCATCCTGGCTTGTATCAGGAATGGTGTGGCCAGCAGGAATAGGGAGGTGATCGTGCCCCTGTACTTGGCACTGGTGAGGTGACACCTTGAATACTGTGTTCAGTTTTGGGCCCCTCCCTACAAGAAAGACATTGGGGAGCTGGAGCGTGTCCAGAGAAGAGCAATGAGGCTGGTGAGGGGTCTGGAGAACAAGTCTTAGGAGAAGCGACTGAAGGAACTGGGGCTGTTTAGTCTGGAGAAGAGACGGCTGAGGGGAGACCTTACCACTCTCTACAACTATCTGAAAGGAGGCTGTAGTGAGGCAGGTGTTGGTCTCTTCTCCCAAGTAACTAGCGACAGGACAAGAGGAAAGGGCCTCAAGTTGCATCAGGGGAGGGTTAGATTAGATATTAGGAAAAATTTCTTTCCTGAAGGAGTGTTCAGACATTGGACCAGGCTGCCCAGGGAGGTGGTTGAGTCCCCATCACTGGAGGTGTTTATAAAACGTGTAGATGTGGCACTTGGGGACATGGCTTAGCAGGCATGGTGGTGTTGGGCGGATGGTTGGACTTGATGATCTTAGAGGTCTTTTCCAGCCTATGATTCTGTGACTTCTGTGCTTTGATGCCATGAGTACCACAGGAACTGTGAACTATGGTCAGAGCAATGCCTAAATGTCCCCGTTGAGAGTCTTTTTTGCCTTTTTTTATGAGATAAAACTCGTCTTCTGTCATAAACACAGTAGCACAGAAAAACATTGCCTCTGGCATAAATCCCCGCAGGCCAGAGATATATTCACTATCAAGCTCTTACATGCTTCCTTTGACATACACTGTGTTGTGTTATTTTTTGTTTTTCTTGCAATCTGATCAATCTTTGTGGTTTTGAATGATGCAAGAATATAGATGAGTTGTAAAGCCAGAGTGCTTGTGGTAGCATGCCTACGCCCCAGGTCCACCAAACTCTTCGAACTTTCAGTCCCGAAGATCTTCACAAGAATCATAGTATTTAAGAAAGTCTTGATCTTTCTTGTAGGCTTCATCAACATATTTTTGACCAGTGATTTGGCTTCAGTTTGTGCCCATTGCCCCTTGTCCTGTCGCTGGGCACCACTGGAAAGAGTCTGGCCCCATCCTCCTGGCACCCACCCTTCAGATCTTTATAAACATTTGTAAGGTCCCCTCTCAGCCTTCTCTTCTCCAGGCTGAACAAGCCCAGCTCCCTCAGCCTCTCCTCGTAGGGGAGATGCTCCAGTCCCGTCATCATCCTCGTAGCCCTCCACTGGACTCTCTCCAGTACCTCCTCCTCTCTCTTGAAGTGGGGAGCCCAGAACTGGATGCAGTACTCCAGATGGGGCTCACTAGGGCAGAGTAGAGGAGAAGGAGAACCTCCCTCGACCTGCTGGCCACACTCCTCCTAATGCACCCCAGGATCCCATTGGCCTTCTTGGCAGCCAGGGCACACTGCTGGCTCATGGTCAACTTGTCATCCACCAGGACACCCAGGTCCCTCTCCACAGAGCTGCTCTCCAGCAGGTCCGCCCCAGCCTGTACTGGTGCATGGGGTTGTTCCTCCCCAGGTGCAGGACCCTGCATTTGCCCTTGTTGAACCTCATCAGGTTCCTCTCTGCCCAACTCTCCAGCCTGTCCAGGTCTCGCTGAATGGCAGCACAGCCTGCCGGTGTATCCACCACTCCTACCATTTTTGTGTCATCAGCAAACTTGCAGAGGGTACACTTCATCCCAAACAGTTGCAAGGTTTATGTGTTTTGAATCAAGACTTCTGTAAAGCCTCTTTTGGGTGATGTCTACCTAGGCAGGTGGTGTTCTTGGAGCTCTGCTGCTGTGATGACTGATGCTGCCTCTTCTCTCTCGTCAGCTGCTTGCTGTGTTGATCCATCCTGTCTCTTGCCCTACGTGGAGGCTGCAAGCTGTTTAGTGTAGGGACTGTCCAATATATAGCACAGCGAGGCTGCGGTTCATGACTGGAGCTTCTGATTTCTGCGGTCATACAAATCATAATCGGAACCACATGTTCCGGCTTGTTTACTGTGAGTGCTGCAGCAAGTTTCACGAGGTGTGCTGGTGATTTATCTCTCTGACATTTATCCTGATATTCCAAAACCTGAGTAGCTTCAAATAACTGATTCTAAAAAATAAATGAAGAAAACCTATTGGCTCAGAAATGACTTTTTGTCTTTAATTCTTCAGGGGAAATTGCTTGTTAAAGGAAACCAAGAAGCAAGCTGATACATTGTAACAACAGAAGTTTGAAAACTTTGCATGTTGCAGGGACTAGGGCTAGGAAAAAGGAATTTTATATGGGTGAAAAGGAGGCATTTCATGTTTTCCAAACTCTGCTTAGTTCTAGAATATGACAGATACTGAAATTGAGATGAAGACAATAGTTATAAAACATCAATAATCAGTTATTAAAAAAGAAAACCACAACAACAAAATCTGTTATACTTGAGATTTTCTTCAAGCCCTTTAAATTTCGACTAGGGGATGGTAGAAAATCCATACCTCTTCGCCTTACAATCCAGTGTCAACAAGAGTGTTCATCTCCTACGTAGCGTCTATTTCAGTAATAAATGTGAAAGTGCTGTAAAAAAACCATTGTAAGCACCATTATTTCCACATAATTTTTTAACATTTGGAAATGATGAAGAGGCTTGACCATGTCGTCGAAGAAATGGACCAAGATCTGGGAATTAAGGTCTCCAGGTTCAGCATCTTAGGCCACAGTGCTTCTCATAAATTGTTAACAGATTTTTAACTTTTTGGTGGCCATCCTTCTGGACGGTACGTACAGAGTATGTCGGGTTAATATGTGCCCGAAAGGGTGGGGATTTTTCATACTAATGTGGGATGTTGAAGTAACACCTATGACTTACAACTCCAGAAGTCAGTTACTCTTCATAACTTTGAAAATACTTGCAGTGTACCCCCCAGGATGAGTTCTTCTGCTGCGCATTTTCTGATGAAGGTGTGGTAGTAGTTCAGGAAAAAGGAAGGTCTATGTGGTTTCAGATGCATTGGTACCACATCAGGAATGGGTTTACACTCGATGTCTGATAACCGGCTGGTCCCTTGGAAAGATTGCAAAGTGGAAGGACAGGAGAAGCCCACCTGCATTTCAGGTTGGGGTGAGGAACACTGATAAACCACAATAAATTATTTTTTTTTTGGCCTTATTGCTCTGTATCAAAATTTGTTTTCTCAGGTCTGCTAATGAATTAAATTCATCCAAATCTGCGTTTGTTGCTAAATTACATGTTGACTGGTTTCCCTTCATTCTCCTGCTGATGTCTGTGCCAGCTTTTGTGGTGGCAGATCATTCAGATTAACCATTGCCCAAGTTCAGCGCAGCAAGGGAGTCGCTTTGCCTCCTTGCACTTCTACTGCAGCACCTTTTCGTTGTTAAATTTTGTTTTTCAGTTGTTGGTCACATCTGTAAAGACTAAAGAAATAGCCTGTGCTGTGGACTGCCTGGCTGGAAATAATGATTAGCTAGCTGCGTTCTGTATAGTTTTGCATTTTCTCTGTATAATTTTCTTCTTATTCTTTTTATTTTCTTATTTATACATTACAGGTGGCACGTGGGGAAGCTGAAAGTGTGTCTGCGTGCTTTCTGTTTAGTTCCCTCTTCCCTTTTGCCTTTAGCTTCCTGTTCTTTCCCCAAAATAAGTGATGATGGAGTGTTTTTTCTTTAGTGCATCTGCAATGAAAATCGGTATTTTAACGCCTTCCTCAAATAAATCCTGAAGTCTGGTAGGCTTTTGTAACATGTACAAGGTGAAAGCGGAGGTGGTGCCCAGCGACAGGACAAGGGGCAACGGGCACAAACTGAAGCAGAGGAAGTCCCAGCTGAACACGAGGAAGAACTTCTTCCCTCTGAGGGTGACGGAGCCCTGGCCCAGGCTGCCCAGGGAGGCTGTGGAGTCTCCTTCTCTGGAGATATTCCAGCCCCACCTGGACGCGGTGCTGTGCAGCCTGCTCTGGGTGACCCTGCTTGGGCAGGGGGTTGGACTGGGTGACCCACAGAGGTCCCTTCCAACCCCTGCCATGCTGGGATTCTGTTTATTCATAAGATATCTATTGTATTGGGCATAGAATGAGCTACTGATAGGAGCAGCACAAGTCGGTTATGGAAGCGTTGTGTCATGATCTGATTAGTTTAAGATCTGAAACAGTGTTATTTGCATTAACCATAGTTTTGTCAGGGGAGAGGAGAAATTACTTCAAAGCTTAAATTAGAACAGCCTTTGTCTTGGAAAGGGAGTGGAATTTAAAAATAAAAATCTACGAGTACATTTTCAGAGTTGGATACTTAATCATACGTGTCTGGGAGAAGAGGGAGACTGTCGCTGAAGTGGACGAGAGGAGCAGTGAGTTTGCTTACCTGTTAATTGTATTAAATCCTTAAATCCTTAAATTAATGCTGCAGAACTTCCTAAACATGTATCTTGCAGATACAGCAGAGCTTATGCTTTTCCAGTTCGTAGGAGACATTTAATTGACGTAACAGATCAGATCTAGTATGTGAATTTGGTATGAATATAGCTTGAATCTGTGGTGTCGATTTACTCAGCTGCAGTGTTGAACTGTAAGGAGTAGTTTTCGTAAGGAGCTTGCAGATGAACTCTTGTTTAATTCTGGTACTTCCAAGACAAGATTGTTCCTTGCAGAAGGTGGCAGCTGTCTTGCCAGTGCTTGGAACCTGTCCAGAAGGAGGTGGGTAATGAACTACCTTGTTAACGAAGTCATTAACGAAAGCAGAAAGACGTCATTCTGGTTGTTGCATGTCCATGGTGTGAAGGAATACCGTGCTGTTCGGATATGGCTTGGGGAGGTTTTGCAGGGGCTCCGTGGGGAATGCAGCAAAACATAAGTGTATGACAAAAGCAAAACTCTCTCTGGTGCCAAAAGTCAAAATCAGCTGAGCACCCGAACTGGATGAATCTGTAATGAAAATATTTGTGTGCATGAGGACATCTGTAGCTCCAGATTGCAGTCTTGCAGATTCATGCAGAAACTTCCAACCTTGACTAAGACTAGAATTTTTATTTTCCTTTGCAACATTGTTTTTAATTCAGCTGTGTAGTACATTTTTCCAATTGTTACTCACAATTGAGTTTGCATAGTGCAAGACAAAAATATTTTAGAGGGTAAGCGGGCATACTATGAAAATCTTGGCTGTAACTAATTTCATAGGTAGCACACAACCTTGCTGGAGCCACGCTCCATCTGATGTGGCTCGTAGTGTGTCTTCTCCTGAGCCTTGTTGGGGAAGTGCTTAAAGAGCAAGTATTTACAATATTGCCTACATGGACTGAAGTGTTTGACACTGAGGGTTGATTTTGCGAATAATTTTGTTTCAACAGCTGTAGTTTCTAATGAACAATTTTTGTTTGAGAGGGAAAATTGTTCCTCTTTACATTTGAGCGTCAAAAAGCTTGGAAGTCTTGCCAGCGTTCTTTATTCCTACGGATTATAGCTGTCCTTCCTTGTTTTTGTAGACCCGCGGAGGAGCTAAGCTCTGCAAAGAATGATCTAAGATTTAATGAGGCCTTGGACTAAAATCTTTGTCTTAAACCAACAAAGTCAAACCCTTAATACTATTATAACATAGTTATTTTTTACTTAATGTTCTGGAAGAGCCAGTGGTAATTAAATGTGTTCTGCCAAACTGTAGTTTCCAACACAAGTATGAGATTTTTACATAACCTGATAAATGGCTATTTTTCCTTTTGAACAAGCCATCAAAAACATTTTCCTTCTTTCTGCGAAAGACTTCCCGGCCAAATTAGAGCAAAGCCAAACAGATCATGTGCTTAGCGGTGTATTAGTAGAAACTATTTTAACAGTTGCAGATTTAAATTTTATTTCCTTGTCCTGGAGCCAGTTACTATTGTTGAGTAATTTGGAACTTTTCTGATTGAAGTTGAAGTTATCGGTATGTGGTAGTTGTAGTGTAGAGCAGTGCCCATTAATTTTCATGACAGTTGGATTTGTTTGTCAATTTTTCTCTTTCAAGTGAGTGGCATTTTCCAGAATGACTCAGTTTGAGGAAAGAAAAATACTATTAACAAGAAAAGAATGTGGCACCTAGGAATAGACATCCTGGTGAAAAGAATGGATTTCCATTATTGAAAAAGAAATTTCTCTATTACATGGAAATTCAATTATCCGTATAGGAAAGTGTGAATTTTAACTTGCTTCTCAGTAATCTGATTTTTACTTGGATTTTTGAATTTCCAGAGCAGTGCTGCTGCCCAGCAGTGTCAGTCGGTGTCTGGATGATGGCTGGAGCTGTCACGGATGGAGGGGACATGGCTCGGACCGAAGTGACGTCCTGCTTGTGTGCATGTTGGGCTGCTGGCTGGCAGCACACAGCCACATTAGGACAGGGTTAAAGTCAAAGCTTTGCCCTGATCGTTCTGACCCTCCCTTAATGTGGGCAAAGGGCTGGAACAAATGGGAAGAAATGGGATTTTGCTGGTGTCTGCTGTGCTAAGGGTGCTTTGCTGGTGACGATGTAACGTGGTGGCGTTCCTGAAGGTGTCCACAAATGAGGGTCTTTGAGTCTTACAAGAACAGCTTTAACGTCATCCCAGTGGTATGGTCATGATGGCGTAGGGAGGGGAGGTTTGTAGAGAGAGGCGATATTTTTATTAGACCCATTACCACAGTTGGAATAACACAGGGACATACACGAAGCGTAACACCATACGTGTGCTGCCCAAACCACCTTCTGATGGCACAGCTTCCAAGAACTTAACCTTACGAGAGGGCTTCAAGACTTTGATGTTGGCACCCAAAGGAAGATTTCTCTAGCCATTCTACTGGGATTCTGAAATATAAATTCTGTTACCAGCACCATAGCTGGAGTACAACTTTATTCATTTACTTTCATCAACGAATATTTGAGTCTATTAAAACAGCATTATAAACTTATAGCTGTATCTCCTTCACCGTGGAATGTCAGGGAAGGACTAGAAAGGTGAGAGGCTAGAGAGGAAGGCGCAGAAGCAAATCCCTTATTGCCTGAGTTTCCCATACGATCTTCTGGTCCTTTCCATCTTCTGTTTGTGTCTTGCAAGACAGAAGGACAGGGGATGGCATGGAGCTGGGAAGGTGGGGTAGATATAGGGAGGAGGATGACTCTCTGATGTCTCTTCAACTCAGATATGATTTGGCTGCCTGACGTGAGATGTAAATTACTATTGTCGACATAAAAACATTCCTGATGTGGATGTATATACAAAGAAGTTAATGGTAAACAAACTTCCCTTGTTGGAGCATCATTAAGGGCTTGCCCATGCAAAATGGAGAGCGTGTTGGTCTGACGAGCTCTTGCACATTGGTTTTATTTAGCACGTAAAGCAAATGCTTTCATGTCTGGCCTTTGTAGATCGGTCTCTGGAGGGTATTTCTTCTTTTGTGCCAAGCACGGCCCTCTTTCCCACTAGTTTTGGAGCGTTTTGTGAGGTTTGAAGTAGGCTGTTAGCGGGGGAACTGCTGCAGTTCAATGGCAGGTTTTCCTTGGCTGAGATCCAGACCTTGTCTTCCTGTTGTGGATATTAATAATGACAAGAGTTGAGACCTTGTCACTCTTCTGCTGAGCAGCGTAGGTGGTAAATTCGGAAACTAGGTTTCATAAGAGAATTGTGGTCAGGAACAGGAGAAGGTTTTCTAAATTAAAAAAATCAGAGTGAGTCTTGCTCTGGATTAATTCCTAATAATTGTTAAAAGACTAAATTTCTTAGCATCCCTGCTAATATTCTGGATTTTTGCTCAGCGTTATGAGGATTTGTAGCTGATAAATATACAGACCTGTAGTCTCAGTCTGAAATGAAAATTTTAACTTTCCCATTCGTTTTGTTTTGTACAAATCTCCCACATGAAGCGAAATGATTTTATGCTGCCGCTAGCATTTAAAAATCAATTTAAGTCCATTGGTTTCTGCCATGCACATACATGAGTCTTCTGTATTAGACAGTTGATGTAGGACTTCACATCTGAATATGTCTGGGGCTGCTCAGCCTGGAGAAGAGAAGGCTCCAGGGTGACCTTAGAGCAGCTGCCAGTGCCTGAAGGGGCCGACAGGAAGGGTGGAGAGGGGCTTTTCACAAGGGGATGTAGTGATAGGACAAGGGGGAACGGCTCCAAACTAAAAGAGGGCAGATTTAGATGAGATATTAAGAAGAAATTCTTCCCCATGAGGGTGGTGAGGCCCTGGCCCAGGTTGCTCAGAGAAGCTGTGGCTGCCCCCTCCCTGGCAGGGTTCAAGGCCAGGTTGGATGGAGCTCTGAGGAGCCTGGTGTGGTGGAAGATGTCCCTGCTGATGGCAGGGGGGTTGGAACCAGATGATCTTTAAGGTCCCTTCCAACCCAAACCATTCTGTGATTCTATGACAAGTCTTTAGGGTGTTTGAGGATGAAGGGCTTGTAGCAGTAGGCTGTCTTGGGTCAGCTTCAGCTGGCCCTTGATAGTAAGATTTCAATAAAATGTTTAAGGCTGTCTTCCCAGGTTTACTTTACTCTGTGCAAGATGTGAAGTGCATACCTAAAATGCAGGCGTTCATCAGGAACCCCATTCCTAGAACACACAATGGTTATAACGGGATGCTGTCGAGAGGACGTTCTGCATCAGATCTGCTTTCTTTCCACCACAAGACCCATAATCGCCATCCTGCGTCATTGCTGTCCACAGCAGGCAGAGCCTACACAAGTCAGATGTGGTGGCTGCTCACAGCTAGTGCTGTGGCTGAAGGCTTTTAGGAAGGGGCAGCAGGCACGGCTTATGCAGGGGTTTGCTTTTCATTTTCGTTGGGATTTTTTGTTTTCTTTTCCTCCTTTCTCTTCTTTTAGAGAATTAGGGAGTAGGAAACTGAAGTCTTGCCTTTCTTTTTATGAAATGGAGAAGTTCTCCTCTTACAGTCCTGTTATCTTCCTTCTGCAAAATACACCTGTGCCCATCCTTCTCCCCTTGCTAAGGCTGAGGAGAGGGTGCCTGGGGACTGCCAGGACCCTCAGCCGCTCCATCCGAAGTAACCGAATCTGCTTTGCGCTGCCACTCAAAATACACTGTCAGTATGTAAGTCCTAGTTTTACATGAGAGAAATTCAACCGTTAGAAACCCTGAGGTGTCTGTCGTATAGCTAGGTTTGAGCATTGGGAAAAGGTCGATTTATAAATTCTTTTGAGCCTTTAGAAGCAGCTAGTTTATGGCAGATCCAAATTGGAGCTTAAATGAACTAGGACTTTGCAGGCAAGAAACAGCTCTTTTGCAACTGGTTCTTACTATACCAGTCATGTAATACCTGCCCGAATACATAGCTTTGCAAAGTGAAATTCAGAAAAAATAGTGGGGAGAAGGGATTAGCCCATAGAATGTGAGAAGTGAATCATTTGAGAACTGTCTTAGTTATTTTTCCCTCTGTATTCTCAAGGAAAATCCTGTATTATAGTTATCAGACTTACAGACTTTTATTTTGGACTCACAGAGAAACATGTCATTTCTTTAAACAGAAATTTAACTAGAGGCTGCGTGCCTGAAGGCTTGTCTTTTTCCAGCTGCGTAAGCTGGCTTTACATTACACTCTGAATACTTTGCTTTTGAAGTTTTTATGTAAATATATCAGAAGCTATGCAGGTCTTTCTCGAAAGAGAACAGACCCTGAGGATTGCCATTCAATGTAGATGACGATGGCAGTTTCTAGGATGTGTGGTGTAAAAGCCTTGCTATTGCTCCCCATGGGAAAGGACAGGTATTTCTGGCTTTAAAACTGGGTATGGTGCTGATTCTGGGGTGTGGTTCCGCACAGAGACATCGTGTGCAGCATCCCAGTAGCTTCAGTGGAAATCTTTGGAGATCAGACTCAAAATTTTCAACTCTTTAGTTTTAGCAACGGTACTGAATGCTTGGAGGGAACAAGGGACACTTTTGAAGGATGCTCTGTAATTCATAGTGATGGAGAAAACACAGGAACATTTAATCTTTCCTAGTATACCAGGTGGAATATGGGTTTTTTTTAAACAATTACATTGAAAATGATTAGAAACCCACAATTTAAACAAATGTAAGGTCACAATATTTAAGCATTTGAAGAAGGAAGGTGGTGTCACCTTCCAGTTGCAGACCAGGTACTTTGTGTGGTACAACATATGCGGAACGCCTCGATGCCTGGTGGGATAAAGTGGCTCCAGCTACTTTTGGTCCCGAGGCTGTACAGGATATATTCCACATGGAAGAGCTTAAAGCTAAAGATGCAATTTCAGAACTTCTTGATATCTAGATATTTAAATATTCCAGTGAAGAACTTTTATTTCTGTAGTCAACTGCGAACACGTAGGTCTTCTGTGTGAAGTGCTGTTTCTTACAGAGAAGTGTGGAAAATGGAACAAAATAAATCTAAATAAGTCTAATAATAAGTCCAAAGAAAAGAGTTTTACTAAACAGAGGACATAATTATTTTATTTTCCAAGTCCAATGGTTGGAACTCCATTGGGTTTCTGTAGTGCAAGGTCAAGGAGAATCACAGAGTCACAGAATGGGGTTGGAAGGGACCTCTGTGGGTCATCCAGTCCAACCCCCTGCCGAAGCAGGGTCACCCAGAGCAGGCTGCACAGGACCTTGTCCAGGCGGGGCTTGAATATCTCCAGAGAAGGAGACTCCACAGCCTCCCTGGGCAGCCTGGGCCAGGGCTCCGTCACCCTCAGAGGGAAGAAGTTCTTCCTCGTGTTGAGATGGAACTTCCTCTGCTTCAGTTTGTGCCTGTTGCCCCTTGTCCTGTCACTGGGCACCACTGAGGAGAGTCCGGCCCCGTCCTCCTGACACCCACCCTGCAGATATTTATAAGCATTTATTAGGTCCCCTCTCAGCCTTCTCCAGGTTGAAGAAGCCCAGCTCCCTCAGCCTTTCCTTGTATGACAGATGCTCCAGTCCCCTCATCGTCTTTGTGGCCATGTGACATGATCAAGCAAGATGTGATGCTGTGCGTGACACCTTACCTGTACAGGAAACTGTTCTTTTAGAGTTTCAGCAGTTCTGAGATATAGTAACTGCTAAAAACATGACTGAAAAATAGTATAGTAATAGGCAGTTTTCGAAATGTAATGAGTTTAACAGCGGGAAGGAATTGGATCCAACGTGTGATCTCCATACAGTAAAATAAATTATCTGTACGTTTCCTCAGAGATCCGGTTGTTCAGTCTCAAGAAAACAAATGCACAGCAAGAATTCTGGAGTAATTTTTGTGGAATTCAAAACCCCTCAAGCAAACCGATTCGCTGTGAGAATAATGGCAAGGCTGGGCACTACGCCAGGCAGACATGTTCCCGTACCTGAACGAACAGGGGACTCCATCGCTACCAAGCCTGGCCTTACCTGAGATTATCCATGGGTTTTTTTGTTGCCAGGCGTTTGGTAGAACGAATCAGATGCCTGTAACCAGAAAACGATTGAGGTGACTTTTGTTCACCTTCTTTATATTATCTTGCCTGTGACCAAGAAGGGAGAGGAGGCTAAGTGTTCTTGCATTGACGTTTTCAGAAGAAGCCTTGGTCTTCCATGGTCTTTCTCAAACAGCACCTGGAGCATCTGCTCCCCAAATCATATCTGAGATCGGCACACCGCAACTTCTAGAGATAGGCCTGCTGTTTCAGCTAACCTGAGTAACAGCTTGGCAATCATTGCATGGAGTTTGCCAACCTGCTTAAGCAGAATCTCACTTTGATAGGAAGAAACTTTTACTGATTTCAGGCAATTTTTTTCCTCGTTCACTTCCCCTTCTGTTTTTCAGTCTGGGCATTTTGTGTGCTGTCACTTCTGTTCAAAGTGAAGTGAGGGATTCGTTGCACAACATAGCCTTCAAGGTGGTGTTGGCTGCTTCTAGGTCAGAGCAGCCTGGGAGGTGGGCAGAAGCTGTAGAGCCTCTGATTTTTTGTAACGGCTGTTCTTGGACAGGAATTACGTGTCATCTAGGTTAGAGAACTGCTTATTATGTAAAGGCTTTATGCAACTGGAGGTGCAGCATTTTACATTTCTGCAATTAAGTTGTCCTGAAATAGTCTGAGCCTAGATGGAAAATGTGCTCATTAGCCACGTTCCTATTCTTGCCCAGCATTCTGTTTAATTTTTCTGTAAACTTTTAACTTGCAGTGGCTGCTGTCACTACTTGTTTTTGTTAGAATTGCTGTATGGATTGGAATTGCTTATTAATGAAGATTTATGGAAATTTTCCCCTTTTGGAGATCTGTTTGCTTTCCCTGTCTTGAGTTTGAAAACGCTCTGAAGCTTTGCAGTGGTTGTGCTGTTTCCCAGACAAAACAATTTTTAGCTGCTGTAGCAGTCGCGAAACAAAGTCCTGGTGACAACACTTGGTGCAACAGAGTGATTTAACTGAGGCGTTAAAATGAACAAATGCGGGGAAAACTGGGGAGTGTGGCTGGTCTGAGTGCATTTGCCGTTTACGTTAGTGCTGCTTGATGAATTGAAAAGACATTATGTTTAATATGGGCTCTCCTGGGACCATGTAAATTTACTACAGAAGTGCATCAAATGATGTGAAGAAAACAAATAGTAGGCTGCAAGAGTCTTCTCTCTTCCTCCACTGTTTTTCTGTTCCTTCCTTGCACTCTGTCTACTTGTAAAAGTCTCTCAGAAATGAAGGTTTAGGCAAATTTATTTTGAACAATATATAGAGAATAAAAATCTGATAATTTCTAGCTCAGTTGGCTGAGGTGTTTTAAATGTAATCCCAGGTAGTTTGTCTAGCCAGGTTAGTGATTAGTCACATAATTTGTAGCTACTTGTGGAACTGTTGTGCTTGCTGAATAGAAAATGTTTATCTTTGCCATTTGGCTGCTTAGTATTTTCACTGGAAGAAGAAAAAATAACCTTGTGTGATTTTGCAGTTTGTGTATTGGAAAATTATGTGTTCTCAATCGCTGTACAGTGTTTCTCTTCCTGTCTTCTTAGTAACATCTTTTTTTTTTGCTCCTCTGTGTTTTGCACTCTGTCTCCCCACCACAGCCACCACTAGTCTCTTAAAACTCATGGCATGCTATGATATTTGAAGTAATTTTTCAAGTCATTTCAGCATCTTACCGGTGTGTCAAGAGCTGACATATTTGCACATTGCAGTAGTCAATTCGTAAAGCACATAACGCTGAAGCAAATTTTTGCAGTTTGTTTAGAGCTTTCCAGTTAATTAATTTTAAATTAATGAGATGAGGCGCCATCTGCAGTACTGTGTCCAGTTCTGGGCTCCTCACTTCAAGAAAGATGAGGAGCTACTGGAGAGAGTCCAGCGGAGGGCTACGAGGATGATGAAGGGACTGGAGCATCTCCCCTACGAGGAGAGGCTGAGGGAGCTGGGCTTGTTCAGCCTGGAGAAGAGAAGGCTGAGAGGGGACCTTCTAAATGCCCATAAATATCTGCAGGGTGGGTGTCAGGAAGACGGGGCCAGACTCTCTTCTCAGTGGTGCCCAGCGACAGGACAACGGGCAATGGGCACAAACTGAAGCAGAGGAAGTTCCAGCTGAAGATGAGGAAGAACTTCTTCCCTCTGAGGGTGACGGAGCCCTGGCCCAGGCTGCCCAGGGAGGTTGTGGAGTCTCCTTCTCTGGAGATATTCCAGACCCACCTGGACAGGATCCTGTGCAGCCTGCTGTGGGTGACCCTGCTTCGGCAGGGGGGTTGGACTGGGTGACCCCCAGAGGTTCCTTCCAACCCCGAACATCCTGTGATTCTGTAAATTTTCACTGTGGTTTGGCACATACTTGAAACAAGCACAAGGCAATTGCTAAAGATGGAAACCTGTAATACTTGTAATTATTGCATCTTATGTACAAATTAAACCCTTTGTTGTGTAGAACTGACATTTTCCCTGTCACTTTACCCTCCTTAGGAGGCAGACTTTGCAAAGAAATAATTACTGTATAAATTAACATCTATACTTTTGTCTGGTTCGTGTGGGTGTCATGCTAGACATGATTCGTTGTGAAGTGGGGTGTCCGCTATGGAAATCATCATTGTATTTTCTCAAGCGTAGGAAGGGATTTTATAATCTGCTCGAACGCCAACTGCTTTTAACTGGAACTGAATGTGGTCCACTATCCATAAATTATAATTTATAATGCATGCATGTGGGTGTCTTATCATTAAACTCTTATGTCTGTGTGAGAAGTGTGGGAGGTAAGAAAAGCTTGGGACATAATGGCTGATATGTTGTACATTTTCTTGTTTAAAATTTGTGCTGAATGTGTTTTGGAGTCCTTTAATTCTCGTCTTCCTGAAAGACATTAAGCCTGTGTTTGGTTAAAGGGATATTAATTAAGAAGTGCCGTGTTTTGTTTTGCATTTCTCTCTTGGGCTTGTACCAAATGGTGATTAGAAACTAGTTAATGAGGTCCATAGACTCTGCTTGAGTATGTAAGGCATATTTACGCAACTTCACACTGATTTTGAGTTAGAACCGAGGCTTTTACTGTGATATCGATGTCGGGGCATTCCGTATTGTGGAGGCAGATGTTTCTGTAGCTGCTTATGCTTTTCTTAAAGACTTAAACTCAGGCAGGAGAAGCTTGGCTTAGCCGTAATTATGTCTACAATGAGGATTCCGAGATGTGCAATTAGTATGAACAGTAAAAAGTAAAGATGGGCATCACTTTAGCTGTACAGCTGACGCACTGGAGTCCAGATACAGATAAATGCTGAGACTCAACAGTCGGTGAGGATATTGAGTCTTATGGGATGACACAAAATGCCACATGTCTTAAAAATGAAATTATACAGTTCTGAGTCGTTGTCTGGTGTGCTATTGCAGCTGTGCTAGCCAGCTGTGGAGATGGGGCTGGTTTAGCTGCAGCAGTCGAATGGCTGGAGCAAAAGCAAATTTTGCTTGGCCAACTGGCTTGCCTTTGCAGTAGTAAAATGACAAAGCTTGCGGACGAGGGAAGAGCGGTTGAAGTTGTCTTACCTGGCTTTGCTAAGGCTTTGACAGTCTCCCATAGCGTCTTTGAACAGGATGTTATGTGGGTGAGACACTGGATTGAAGAGCGCGGTGGTTTGTCCTCCCTCCATTATTCTCAGTTACATTTCACTCTCTCACCGTCCGAACATCTAAACGTCTTCCAGTGCTTTCACTTTGACCAGCCTGGGATCAAAGGCATGGCGGGGAGGATGGTTGAACTCACGAGATCTGAAGATCGATCATTTTGTCTTCTGGGTGACTGTAAGGCTTGAGCTGACACTTTCAGGGGACTATCTGTAATGGTTCAGAGATTTCTGTCTGGAATGGAAATAGTTAATTGAGAATCTGCTATGGTGTGTAGCTTAGATTTCTTACCCCACCATGTGTACGTACGTTGTACGTTGCATTTATCACCCTAGCAGTTAGCTGGCATTCCATCGGGTGATTATTCTGTGACTCTTAATTGCTTTAGTTTTGATGATCTGCATTAGGTTTTTGTATCTTCAGATATTAACCCGAGTGCTTCGCTGGTTTCCAAGACAAGTATGGAAAATCAGAGGTGTTAATACCCCAGTTAGATTAGCTGTAGATTATCATATAGCTCACTTCATTATTCAAGCTGACCATTTCTTCCTTTATTTAGTGAAGAGGGAAGGGACTGCTGGTTTTGATGGAAGCTATAGTAAAAACCCTGCTGACGTGCGTTCTGTATTAACGAGATTGCTCTTACTCCTGTTTGACGCCTTCAAACAGTTTCGAAAGGTCTGTGAGTTAAACCGATGTGTAAATGTTAATGGGAAGGGTCAGTGCAATGTTTGGAATAGGTATGATTCTACCCAAGAGCCTGATTTCAGTCTTCTCCAAAAATCAGAGTTTATCCCCGTGTCTCTTGCTTGTAGTCACTGCTCTGCTGATGCAACACCCGCAGTGACGTACGGAGATGTCGTGTCCTGCATCCAAAGGAGCTCTTCACAGGTCGATGTTGCAGTTATGAGCTGATGCTTCTCTATTAACAGACTCCTGCTGTTTGAGGATTTTATAGTAGAACTTCGCGCTACCAGATGAGTCCTCTGGTCTTGATCATTTGTGGTTGTTGGGAATTTCTTCCTGAATCTTCTCCTGACCCTTCAGCTGAAGCCTGTTTCTCCAAAGGCAGCCTCCTGTTGAGCCTTAATCTGATAGAAGGTGCGTGTTGCCAGAGGAGGCCGAGTGGGGACGCCACAGCAACCACTCCTTCCACTGCTGATGGTGGATCTGGAGTGGGTTGGAAAACGCACCCGACATACTTCATTTAGCTCATCCGCTGGTGCCTGACCTTCTCGGGGTGCTCCCTTAATGCCTCCATCGCTTTTTGACCTCTTTGAGAAGCTGTCTACTTCAGGTTGTTCAAAAAAGCTTTTACTGTTAATTTTATGCCTTTAGCAAGCTGTTCCTGAGTTATTTTTGGCTTGACTCGATGTGGTTTAGCACTGAACTTGCCAAAGCTTATGTACCTTTTTTTTTCCTGATTTGGAAAAGACTTAATCTTTTTATATTTTAACAGTCTCCTTCCTCTGCAGTTGAGTCATGGTGCTTTTTTGTTCTGTTCGGGGCCTCTAATATCTGATATACATCCTCTACCAGCCCTTAACACGGTGACGTTACGTTGTCTAAGCGCCATCTACAAGCAATTTGTCAGCTGAGCCTCTTTGCTTACCTGTTTCGTAATCTTTTGGGCAAGTGCTATGTCAACGCTGAGCTTGCTAACTAGGAAGGTGAATTCCACTTTGAGAAGATGCTTGGAAACTGGGAGAATCCTCCGAATGCTTTATAGTTAACGGACTTAAGAATGCTTGTGGAAATACCTCTGTGGGAGGCTGGTGGGGGTTTTGTTTTTTAGGAGAAAAGTCAGCTCGTGACCTGGAGCCAAGATTTTCCTCATCTGCAAGAGAAGGGAAAGTGGAGATATGGGAGATTTCAGCAGAGTTTGCTCTCAGCTGGAAAGAAACTGGGTCAAATTAATTCCACCAAGAATGGGAGATGTTTTTAGGCACTGAGACAGTTGACAGTTGTTTGATACGCACTAGTTCTGTAGGTGTCTGTGTATATGCTAGAAAAAATATAGTGACTATATATAAAATATATAAACATGAATACACTTTATAATATAGATATATATGACCAAGTATACTATATGAATATATATTTAGTGTATATATGCAAATACATATCTTGTAGGTATCAAAATACCCAGAGAGGTGAAAATTAAGATGCATAAAATTTTATATAAGAATAATTTGTTACATAAGTATAAGCAAAGATAATGTTTTTATAAACATATGCAAATATATGGCTATAAGATGTAGATAAGATAAAAATACAAAATTATTGCTAGAAAAAAGGTTTTTACTTGCTTAATTTGAAGTTTGACTTCAGGTTTATCCACGTAGCTTGCTGCTGACTTTTGAATTGAGCTTCAATAGTTTATGGACCTGCTTCTCTCAGCAGTTGGCATTCTGAGAATATCTGTCAATAGAAGATATGTCTTTCTGTATACTTATAAGTGATTGCTATGTATTTATATAACTGTATATAGTTCTGTATATGTGTGTGTATATATGCACAATGAATATATAATCGATTCTGATGTGTATATATAATCTATTCTGACTCTCCTCAATGAGTCAGAGATTTCTTAGGTGATTGGGCTGTTAGCTCGGGATTTCTCGTTGGTCCATCCCTGACTTGCACCCAGCCCGGTGTTGATTTTATTGCTTGAAGCACCTATTAGGGTAGCTGGGTAGTTTACTACTAATGGATATTTGTTCTTTGGTCCGGATTCAGGAGTCGCTTGTAAAGCTAAGGATTGTTTCCAGAAACATTATTTCAGTCCATACCTCTATGGGAAACTGTAATTACGCGAGCAGTTTTGGTAAAGCCAGTGAAATCTTGTGCTCGAGTGCCTTGCTGAGGTGGAATCTCAGTTGAGATGATGAATGGATGTGGTGCAGCGCCTTACCCAGAACAAACAGCCTGTGTTCAGGCCAAGGGCATTGAGAAGTAAATGCCCTTATTAAGTAGAAAATTCTCATTTTTACGGATAGGGGAAACAGAGGAAATAACATGCTTGCAGCTTGACTAAAATTATACAATGAGTTGACATTACAACTAGGAATAAAATTCCAGTGTGCTGATCTTTATCCTCGTGATTTAACTGCTAGGCCTTGCTTCAAGGTTAATAAAACATGCTGTTTGCATGTGATAACTTGTGTAAGATTCCCGCTTAACTAACGATCGCAGATGATTTTATGAGATGTATATACAGTGTAGACGTGTCTCTTTTTGCCTGGTCTTGGCTCATCGTAATTCTTTGTTTTGCGAAGTGGAGTTTAGGACATCGCGTGTTGTTGGTATTCCTGAAGAACCCCCGTACTAAGGTAATTAATGTGAAACACTACCAGATCAACGGTTATTTTGATAGATACAGATACCATTGAATAGTTCAATATAGGAGTATTTAAGTTTGTGGAGCCTGAAATTTTCTGTTAAAGCAACGCTATCATCAACCAACGTCAGTAAGGGTGATTATGGGAGGTGCGAGAGTGACGGCAGAGGAGAAGAGCAGGAAGGGGAGCTTGGTTAGGTGGGGCTTGTGTAGGGCTTGCTTGGTTAGGTAGGGCTTGCCAAATAGTTTCGGCACAAGCGAGTGCTCTGTGAAAATCCAGAGCACTTTTCAAAAGCGAGTGTGGCAGCGCTGGAGGCAGCGGTGCCGACTGTCACCCTTGAGGGCAGTCCTGCTGCTTAGACTGTTTTTTTCTTTAGCATCTGGGTTGGTTTTGGGCACCATGAGAATTGCCTTGTGGGTTAGAATATAAAGTTCTGTTAACTTCTCTTTCTCAAGCATGGGCACAGATCTGTTGTAGATGAAGGCGGTCACGCATATTTTCAGTATTTCACAGTAGTTCTCGGTATTTCCTAATTGCGCTCCCAGAGAGCGAACGCTTTACTCTTTATGGCTTGGCACTATTGCAAAATCATTACGAACAGGAAAAGCCTAAAGGAATCCCTTGTCCTGTGGTAAAACATTTTTGGGTATTGAAGAGGAAACATTTTGGAACTGAACATGCATGACAGAGACAAAATAAAGCACCTCGAAATGTAGCTTCTTGTATGGAGATAAATGCAAATCTTGAGGTAATTCATGCCGTAAAGTGGGTTAATAACTGGCAAATCAGTATTTGGAACCAAAACTTTCTTAATACACTGTATGTAATTTTAGTCTCTAGTAGTAAAGTTGATGAGTGTTAACACATGCTTCTATATTGAGGAGCTACTGGAGAGAGTCCAGTGGAGGGCTACGAGGATGGTGAGGGGACTGGAGCATCTCTCCTACGAGGAGAGGCTGAGGGAGCTGGGCTTGTTCAGCCTGGAGAAGAGAAGGCTGCGAGGGGACCTTAGAAATGCCTCTAAATATCTGCAGGGTGGGTGTCAGGAGGACGGAGCCAGACTCTTTCCAGTGGTGCCCAGCGACAGGACAAGGGGCAACGGGCACAAACTGAAGCAGAGGAAGTTCCAGCTGAAGATGAGGAAGAACTTCTTCCCTCTGAGGGTGACGGAGCCCTGGCCCAGGCTGCCCAGGGAGGCTGTGGAGTCTCCTTCTCTGGAGATATTCCAGCCCCGCCTGGACGCGGTGCTGTGCAGCCTGCTCTGGGTGACCCTGCTTCGGCAGGGGGTTGGACGGGGTGACCCACAGAGGTCCCTTCCAACCGCGAACATTCTGTAATTCTATGGTTCTATATAATTTCAATGTTAACCATCAATTTTTGTTGGAAAAAAGGTCTCTTTATTAAAAAGTGTGTATACACAGACAGAGTCAGTAATCCTTAGTCAGCCTTCTACTGTCCCCATAGCGTTGTATTTTTATAGCCAGCAAATTTGATACACCAAAACCTTTCCTGACACCCTTCCCTCTGAGCTGGCTGTCTACCCAAAAGACAAGCAACTTAATAGGTGTGAGATGCGTAAGAGGACTTCAAATAGGATATCGTGTCTTGGAGCTCTGTTTTGTTGGTTTGAATCCAACCCTGGTCTCTGGTGACAAAAACTTGTTCCTACCCGATGCCTCTGGAGTTGATCCTAGTTCGGAGACCGAAGCCAAAGGGCAGGTGCTAACATAAAACAGCTCGTCAGCGTTGGCAGTGATTTACGTCCTGCACTGAAGAGTGAGCAGGGAGACCGGATTCCTTCAGCTGAGGCGGCATTTTCTGGTCAAGAAAATGAGTAATTTTGCCCCGCTTTGCCTGTGGTACGCTTGTTCTAGGGATAGGGCTTCGTTCTTCAGGACTGCCACTTTTCTCAATGCTTTTTCACTAGAAGTACCATTTTAATAATGATGTTTCTGTGGCTGGAGCTGGTACCGATACATGTAGATAAGCCTTTATAGAGCTTGCTGGAGTGAAAATCCAATTATCAAGTGCTCATAATTTTTTTTTCCCAACTTCAGTTGTTTATGGTGAAACTTTTCATGCTGAGTATCTTCCTTAGGCTGATGTTTTTTCTTTTTTAGCACTGCGTTAATTGAAAACAGTTCTTCAGTTTCTGAGAATGAGGTTAGGGAAAAATGTTATTTAACCAATGCTGAATTCTTAGGTCTGTTTTATTGAGGAGTTTTGGAGCCTTCATGCCTTGGAACAGGCTCTTGAGATTTGGGAAGGGGGGCTTAGTGGAGTGAAACCGTGGACAAAGATGTGCCATTTGTAAGCTCTCTGAAAGTTCGCTAAATCTGGCCCAGTTACAAGGTCCTGAAACTTGCTGTTTGCGTACGTTGAGCAGAAATTTATTGAAAACCTCGCAGCACATTTGTCTGAATGTTGAGTTTTCATGCAGTGTGTTCTCCGGAGCATCGTGCCAGTGAGGCTTGGGCTGCAGCACCCCTCGTGAAGTCTCTGAGCCCGGCCCAGGATGCGGCGGGGGACCGGTTGCTGGTGGACCGGGTTTCAAGCAAGAGAATTAACACTCGGGGACTTTCTCTTTGTGACAGAGCAGGTAGCGTAGAGGAGGGGGTTATCTCACGGCATTACAAAATGTGACGGCTTAGAGCAGAAAGAATGACAGGCTGGGGCGGATTAAAACCTGTCATGCCCATTGCATGTATGCACTGGGGAGAGGTGGCAGGGTCCAAGGAGCGCGAGCAAGTCTCTTCAGAAAGATGGGTGGCAGCTGAATGGTTTAGCACTGAGTTTTCCGACTGTACTTATATTTGCAGTTTTATTTAGTGGCTTTTAATGCTCTGCTGAAGGCTGTGGTAGAGAAGCTGGTTGGAACTGCTTTGGGCACCAGTGCTTCACACGTTTGGAGGAACAAAACCTAAGCCTAGCAGGGAAGCAGCAGGTCTTTTCTGTGCTAGCTATTCCTTCTCAGTTTTGTTTGAGAGAAGAAACAGGAGGCTGAGATATTGTGGCGTACGTGCAGCAGGTTGCATTTATTTCAATAGAAGAAAGGGCATGATTAGACTGGGGGAGATGATGAGGTTTAGCTGTCAAGATGTTGTTCAGTGATGGGATGGAGGGAATGACAAAAACTGGGATCATGCTTGCAGAGCCAGGTCCAGCAGGTTTGCTGGTCAGTCCGGGTGTGACATTATAGCAGCCTTCCAGTGCCTGAAGGAGCCGACAAGAAGGATGGAGAGGGGCTTTTCACAAGGGTGTGTTGTGATAGGACAAGGGGAAATGGCTGTAAACTCAAAGAGGGCAGATTTAGATTAGATATTAGGAAGAAATTCTTCCCCATGAGGGTGGTGAGGCCCTGGCCCAGGCTGCTTAGAGAAGCTGTGGCTGCCCCCTCCCTGGCAGGGCTCAAGGCCAGGTTGGATGGAGCTGTGAGCACCCAGGTCTGGTGGAAGATGTCCCTGCTGATGGCAGGGGGGTTGGAACCAGGTGATCGTTAAGATCCCTTCCAACCCTTACCATGCTGTGATGCTATGATTCGGGCAGTGAATTAACCCTTACCTTGTCCTGCTCCATCACAATTGCTTGGTTCTTGCCTGGTTAAACGGAGATGGAGAGATGTGAAGTTTTGCCGTGGTAAAGCTGACCCTTGTTGTTTCCTGAATACTGGACTTGAGCATAAGTCTGGATTTGGCCTCTTGAGTGATGGCAAGAATGAGCTCTGGAGTTCTCCGGCAAGGAATATGACTTGTTGTGTAGTTGGGATACATCTTGTCATGGAAGCTGAGCTGCATATGTTGAACAAGTAAAGGAACAGAAAGATCATAATTATATTGTGTTTTATGTAAAGGAGTGCGGAAAAAAAATTAGTTCTCCCTTGCCTCTTTGCATGATTTTTTCCTTTATTTTTTTTAGGATTTTAGGCAGATGGTTTCAGAGGGAGACTTGCCTAGGAGCCACTCAGTCATGTCCCTCATGTCTCACTTTGGAAACAGGTTCATTTTGAATTGAGTACCTGTGGTCACAAGTCAACAGGAGCAGTGTGTGATACTTGCTAAGTGATATAAAATTGTAGCTGCTCTGGAGAAGTCGGTTGTTGGATGCTGTGAGCTGTCTAGCAACATTGCAGGTGACTTCTGCTAACGGCAGTCTGGATTTCTTCTTCTTTCCCCATCTACGTAGGGATGATGTTCTTCTGAGGGTACTGCTTCAGAAGCAATAGGTACCATCCATACCCCATAAGCGCTATTTAAAAATAGTACTGGAATCCAAGAAATAAAGATTGGTGGTAAAACAGAGAATCACGGAATGGTTTGGGTTGGAAGGGACCTTCAAAGGTGATCTAGTCCAATGCCCCTGCAGCAAGCAAAATGTGAGTGCTCTCATCTGTGATAGGATCATCTAAGGCACAGAAAAAAGATGGCCATGAGCAAGCGTTGGTATCATCTGTGTAAACAAGAGAGGGGAACTGAGGCACGGCGTGGGCAAGTGTGTTTTTTTCAGTTTTCTAAAATTGGGAACATGTGCATTGCCTATGTATCTCGTAGTTCATGGTTGGAACAGATGGGCATTGCAGCAGGAGAAGAATGAGAGCGTGTTACAAAGTCTGTTACCGCTTCTTTCAGTAACTGACCACCACCTTTTTCCAAGTTAGATCTTCATGTTGTTTTCGAAGTGTAGCGGAGCCCATTTGTGTGGAATACCGGAAAATTGCCCATAGGAGAAGCCCTTGGAGAAAATTTGCGCTTATGCATGCCTTGCAAGTGTGCATTTATGAATGATGACTACTTCATGGTTCTACTGTGTTTATATGCTTATCGTTGATATATAACATATTTGATAATTTTATATGCACTATAAAACATGATTTATGTAATAAATGAAATTTCATGGTTATAGAAAATGTAATTTATATATATCCATATATAAAACTAAAAATACATATATCTACATTAAAAAAAACCCAGAAAACCTAAAACCCATTAAAGTAATATCTGGCCTTTTTGCTGCAGAGAGGAGTTCAGGCTGGCAGCCCTGTTCTTGGATCTGTCAAACCTCCCTGCTGCTAAGTGGGCTTTAAAAGGTTTCTCTTCCGTCGCTCTGAAAGGGAGGTTGAGCAAGGTGCGCATAAATTTGGGATAATGGATATTTGCAATTCTGTGAGTGCACAGGAAACCAAAAAGAATTTGAGGACAAAGTTATCAGGATAAATCCGGAGAGTATTCTGCAGTATCTGGGAGTTATTTAAAAACTTTTGGCTGCGACTCTCCAGTAACTAGCAATCAGACTTCCAGAAATGCCTGGCATTGACAGCTCCAGTTGTTCTTCTGGTTCGTACTTGATGTTCTGCAAAGATCATTCCATGAAGTTCTAAAACCTCTTCTGCAGTGCATAATTGGGAGGTTCTCCTGGAAATACCTGTACGTGGTGTATGGAGCACTTATGGACATGCGACCCTTGAAAGACTTCTCACTTTTCATGCTCTGGATTTTTGTTAAATTCAGAATATAATCTTACCATTATGCCGGCTCCAAACTTACAACACTGGTCACTTCGAGTACACTGTTTTTCTGCCTGCCGTAGACATGGCTGCATAGGAATTGTTGTCCAGGGTCATGTGAGTGTGATCGTGTTGGATTTTTTTTCCCCCAAGAGAAATTGCATGTTACTCTGTCTTTGTTTTGTTAAAATATTCAAGGTATTTATAGCTAGACCGGTATAATAAATTCACCTTGATGGATTACACTATGCATGGCTTAACTATTCTTAACTATTATTAATATACTAAATGTAATTACTGGCTTAATCTGTTTTATTCCCTATGTTTTTCCTTCAGGGCTGATATTTTTCCTTCTATTCTCAGTTATAAACACTTAAAACAGGCGCATGCTTTCTTCACATTCAAATTACAATGCATTGCACAGAGGTAGGTGCAGCTCAGATTGCTGAGAAGTACTTAGCAGCTTCATTACAAGAGAAATAATGACTGGCATGTCAGGAAATCAGTGTCACTACATCTCGCTTTTCTTCATGTAAAATGTATTTTATAATTCTGAAAACTGTTTTGTTGCTTGTCTTCCTTCTCCCTTAATCCTGTTTCGAACATATACAGGATTGGAAAGGGATTTTTCCATTTTAGAAATGAAGAATTAGTTCGAAAAGAAAATAAGATGCTGGGGTGCTGTGGAAACATTTCTGTGTGAGGACAGTCGAGGAGCAGAGCAGGTTGCCCAGGGAGGTTGCACCATCTCCATCCTTGGAAGTTTCCAGGACTCAGCTGGACGAAGCCCTGAGCAACCTGGTGTGATACTGTAGCTGCCCCTACTTGGAGCAGGAGGTTGGGGCAAAGATCTCCTGAGATCCCTTCCAGCCTGTATCATCCTGCGCTCTTACCCTCCCGAGTGTACCCTCTGCAAGTTTGCTGATGACACGAAACTGGGAGGAGTGGTGGATACACCGGCAGGCTGTGCTGCCATTCAGCGAGATCAGGACAGGCTGGAAAGTTGGGCAGAAAGGAACCTGATGAGGTTCAACAAGGGCAAGGGCAGGGTCCTGCATCTGGGGAGGAACAACCCCATGCACCAGTACAGGCTGGGGCGGCCCTGCTGGAGAGCAGCTCTGTGGAGAGGGACGTGGGTGTCCATGAGCCAGCAGTGTGCCCTGGCTGCCAAGAAAGCCAATGGTCTCCTGGGGTGCATTAAGAGGAATGTGGCCAGCAGGTCGAGGGAGGTTCTCCTTCCTCTCTACTCTGCCCTAGTGAGGCCCCATCTGGAGTGCTGTGTCCAGTTCTGGGCTCCCCACTTCAAGAAAGATGAGGAGCTACTGGAGAGAGTCCAGCGGAGGGCTACAAGGATGGTGAGGGGACTGGAGCATCTCTCCTACGAGGAAAGGCTGAGGGAGCTGGGCTTGTTCAGCCTGGAGAAGAGAAGGCTGAGAGGGGACCTTAGAAATGCCTACAAATATCTGCAGGGTGGGTGTCAGGAGGATGGGGCCAGACTCTTTTCAGTGGTGTCCAGCGACAGGACAAGGGGCAACGGGCACAAACTGAAGCAGAGGAAGCTCCAGCTGAAGATAAGGAAGAATTTCTTCCCTGTGAGGGTGACGGAGCCCTGGCCCAGGCTGCCCAGGGAGGCTGTGGAGTCTCCTTCTCTGGAGATATTCAAGCCCCGCCTGGACACGGTGCTGTGCAGCCTGCTCTGGGTGACCCTGCTTCGGCAGGGGGTTGGACTGGGTGACCCACAGAGGTCCCTTCCAACCCCTAACATCCTGTGATTCTGTGAAACTTTATTTTTTCTTTTCTATTCAACTTCTAAGACTTCTCTGTTTTTTCCATCCTCTTCATCTGGTTTCTTTGAGCCATCAGTTTGGTACTGGTAGTGTTTTTCTTCAGTGGACTACCTTGATCATTTTGTTGTCAGAAGCAATGCTGCAAAGAAATGTTGCTCTTCTTTTGCCGAGATATTTTTTGAACATGTTTCTGTGTTTGTATCTGTCCCTGATTTTGTCTGATTGTATTGACAAAGAAATGTTACCGAAAATCCCACTGTCAGTGGGGACTAGACACATATTCCCTGTGGTCCCTCCCACTCCGACCACAACAGTAAAGTACCAGGACAGTGCCTTGGGCAAAAGCCAGAGGAGTTTTCTATTAAAAAAAACCCACAAAAAAAAATCCCCCAAACAAAAAAAAAGACAAAAGTCAATCCCCTTCTCCCCCCCAAAAATCCCCAAACCAAAAAAGCCCTAAAAACCCAATACCCAACAACTCTTTCTTATTTTAACTCCTCACTGTGTGAGTTTGTTGGCTCGGTTTGCTGTACCACGGCTGATAGCTGAGTCAGTTGTCAAATTGAATGCAGCGCCGGGTGGATGGCTGGTTTTCCCACATTTCTTCTACATTTTCCTCCCTCTCACCGTCTTCTTTTCTAGCTTGAACTTACTTTCCCAGGTTTGAAATAGTCCTGATACTGTGGTATTTATTTTTATAGCATAAAAACATTTATATATATATACGTAGTGATGACATTTGCAGCAGCAATTGTACTGGACAGTCTTCAAATGCACAGCAGAAATATTGTTCCATCTCGGAAACGGTATCGCATGCGTCCCAAGGATTGAAATAGGGCTTTGCAGCAACGGGCTGGGAGTGGAGCTAATAAAAATGTGAAAACGGCCTTCCTTGTTTAAGAAGTTCCCTGTCTATAGTTATTATTGAATATATTTCTTGACGTGAATTAATGGTTTATTAGAGTGATTTCCAGCTTTCTTTGGCAACTTTATAGCCTTTTGGTTCAGGAATGTGCTATGTAATTGTGCTATGTAATTGCTTTACTTAATTCTTCAAGGTGTCTGTCACCAGATATATCTGCTACTCAGATTCCTCTTATAGGCACTAAAAATGCCATTCGAGGTTTCCAGCTGACAAAGCTGTCCTCTTCTTCAGCGTCAGAGAGGTAGACCCCATCTAGAAGTGTTGAATGTAGAACTTCAGTGAGACAGTTTCAAGGTGTTGACTTTGTATGTAAATATTTCTGTAGCTTTTCAGATTAAATAGGGGTTTTTTTTTGGTGGCTTTATACACTTCTGATACAGCTGTGGTGTCAAAAGCTTGATGGGAATGCAGCTCTAGCTGAGCTTCAGTCTCCGGTGTAAGGGCGGGCTTCTGCTTTTTTTGAAGTTCAGACCAAGAAAGAGTTAGACAATCTAATGGCGTACGTGGGGTTCCTGCCCTAAAAATAGCCTGTGTTGTTTTAAATTGTCACAGTAAGAATTCCTGAGATCTAGGGATAAAAAAAGAGGATAAATAGTTTAAAATTAAATAAACACTGTTTTTTGGCAGTGAATTGAGGAATATGCTTGTTTCTTGTATTTAACAACTAGCACCCTGGTCTGGTGGAAGATGTCCCTGCTGATGGCAGGGAGGTTGGAACCAGATGATCTTTAAGGTCGCTTCCAACCCAGACCATTCTCTGATTCTATAAATCTATGTAGTTTAGTATTTGTAATCTTTTTCAGCACGGTGATGTTTGAGGGGTGGCGCGTGGTGTTGGAGCTGGGATTAATCGCAGGAAGCAAAGTGGAAAAGACTTTCAAAGAAAGGAAAGAAAAATCTGTGTATAGAATTTGGCCAGGCAACAAAGGAGATGTGGCCGCGCCTTTTATTTAAAGGCTGTAAACACTGAACTGGGGAAGAAAGGTTTTATGGTATTACATAGAACCACTTGGAGGAATAAGCACACCCAGGTTGGACAAAGTAACGCTTAGGCTGAATATTAGGAAAAAAATCTAAAACTTGAGGTTTATTAGATTATGTAACACTCTTCGCAAAGGATGTGGTTCAAGCTCTGTTACTGGTCCCTTAAAATTAGACTGGATAGAATAACAAAATGTACTGGAGGGAACGCTGTCGTGCGGGGAGGGGATGAACATAGTTACCTAATACGTCTTCGCGTTTCGCTTGCTTCCATGATTCATTTCCTGAAAAAGTGCTTCCAGAAAGTGTTAATGACATCATGGCCCTGGCCTCCTCGGGCACCTTGGGGCTGCTGGGCGCAGTGGCTTGCGGTGATTTTATTTGGAGATTTGCTGGGCTGTCTTCATTCCTCCCCCCCTCAGCTCATCTGTTCCCTGCAGCTTTCCCGTGCTGCTGCAGCATTGCTGGGAGCAATGGGAACCGGCAAAAATCCAGTGCCTTGGGGTACGTTTTAAAAAATACAGATATAAACACATGTGGGCTGGGCTGTTCCTGGAGAAGCCGTGCTCAGGAGTGGGGCAGGCAGCGGGATTTGTGTTACTGCGCAGAAATGACTGCCTTCTGCTGTTCTTGGCAAGTAGGATGAAATGCTCGTCTCCTTTAGGATAGTATTATTAGGTGTGAAAAACCTCAAACAACTGCTACTCAGTCGTATAGTTCAACGAGCCAGTCTTAGTGTGATCTGGTGAGAAGAAAGTAACTTAGTTTTAAAACAACTTTTCTAGAATGGTTTTTAAATACATTTTTAAAATGGCATCTAAAGCATGCTTTTAATCTATTGCTAGAAATGCAGTCACTTTTCTGTAGTATTTAGGAATGAAATACTGAAAATTAAGTACAATAATAATAAAGTGGCAGGAATAAAGCCCGTGGCAATCCACTGAGTAAACTGTTGACACATATGTGTCGTTGGCCGTGCACAGCGCTTTGGATCTAGGACTAAGCAGTAGCTTGATAGCATTTTAAGCCTAGACATGCTGTTTCAACTGACAGTGCTTCTACTGCGATATAAATTCCTTTACTCCACTATAAATGCTTTTAGCCTTCCTATATTCCAAACAGTGAATGGAGTCGAGGTGGACTGGGATATAGCTGTTGTCTCAAAATGCTCACAGCACTGGGCACAAGCCTTTAAATTCAGTATTTCCCACGTGTGGATTCTTGCTGCAGCCTGCTGATGACTTAGAAACCAGCTAGCCTACCGATATTTAAAATTCTGCTAGGCTGTGTGTCACCCAGAAGCTATTAATTTGTAGCTGTTTTTAAAACATCTTCCCTTCTTTGTCACAAGGTAGCTTGGGTTAATTCTATTAGTCTAATACCAGACCAAGGAGAGCATGAAAAATATTGCTGAAAATTAAAAATTGTTACTTTTGGCATTTGTATTACCGTGTCAGATATAATGTTGCAAAAATCGATTGTTTATAAGAGCATGTGTCCACTGCAAAAGGTAACTGCAATATTTAGGACAGCCATTTTTACTCAGATTCGGAGTTTTATAATTTCCCTACCTAAAAAATCTACGATGTAATCAGATCCACCTTTTCGGTCAGCGACTGTAGTTCGTGTATACATCAGTGTGTTCATGCTCCTTATGATTTTAATGTTGTTTGAGGATGTAATACTTAACATGCAGGTTCATGAACTGCATAAAAATTATTCCAGATTTCCTATATTTCAGCTTTACTGATTTCTTGCTGTAATGAATCTTACAAAAACGTGTGGTGGGACTTTCCTAAAATTAATGTAGCTGCAGATTTTATAGCCTTTTAAGCGAGCGCACCCAGCGCTCCTCACAAGTAGGAGTTTGAAGGTTTTTGAAGAAAGACCTGAGATGCTAAGGATGTGCTTATAAAGTAGAAGATGACTTGGGCTGGAGACGTTATGTGAGCTGCATCTTGAGAGAGCAGTTGCCTTGCTGATCCAGCCTCTCCCCTTTATGGTTCCATGGACCACTTTTTCCTCTCCCATCCGTTATCCCGTAACATCCCCATGGCAACTTGAGAAATTGCTTACATGGAAAAGTAATCGTAGGAAAGTATTTATGTATTTTTAGCTTCCTTCTAACACAATGTGGCAGCTGGAGACAAGGACAAGAGCCAACACAACGTGAACTGCCAGCTCTCCGTGGGCCACCAGAAAGTGTTCATCAGACCACAATGTGAGAACCATGGAATTGACTTAAGAAATGTGACACACAGAATAAGCATTAAATAAAAAAAAGCCAACCCTCAAGTTCCCAGAGCTGCCGCTTGAATGTAAGAAGAATGAAACAGTAATTGTAATGTTTTTGTATAATGTGGTATTCACTGGTTTTGGTGGAGGAAGTACACAATGGTACCAATTACATGCAATGAAAATCACTTTTGCTTTAGTCCTTCATAATCTGTATTTACTGCTGTCTCAGATGTTGTTGCAGCATTGAAAAATCTTCCGTGTGCGGAACGTTTCATAAATAGGAAAGCAGGGTGTGGAGCTAGGGCTTGCTTCGAACAGATGACTGAAACATAAGTATAGATCTGTTTGGTGGGGGTTTGGGGTTGGGTTTTCTGCCTGGTATTTAATGCTGCTTTTATTTACAGACTTCTCTAGTCTTGTCTACTTGTGTTCTTTCCATTTTTGCAAGAAAGGAGCAGGATTGTCATTTTTGAAGTGTTAAAATGAGAGGATGAGATCAAGATCTGTTGAAGCTCTACATGTCTACCAAAACTCTTGCTTCTTCCATTTCAGTGTCGAAAGCAGCCCCTGGCTGCCCCTCAATCCAGTACACTCTGCAAAATAGTTTCCAAAGAGCTAAAACTCCTTGACAGGGTGCTAACTGATAGGTGATAGGACTTGGGTTATCTGGATGGGGAAATGAGGAAAGGGTCCGCTCTGTTACCAAGCTCTGGTGATGAGAGGAGTGAGCCTACTCAAACGGGCTGCGCCACCATTAACTGAAATCTAATGCCTATGTTTAAGCTTAATGAAGGGTAGGCCGTTCAAAGGAAACCTTGATGAAGTTCAAAATAATTCTCTTTTTCCCAGAAACTTCCTTCGAAAGAACTAACACCAGTTTCCTCTGCTCTTTCAAGGGAGAGAGCTCAGCGGGTTTAACTTCCAAGCCGTTACACTGATGGTTGGAAAGTGAACAGAATCACAGAGTGGTAGGAGTTGGCAGGGCCCTCTGTGGGTCACCCAGTCCCACCCCCTGCTGAAGCAGGGTCACCCAGAGCAGGCTGCACAGCACCGCGTCCAGGCGAGTCTTGAATATCTCCAGAGAAGGAGACTCCACAGCCTCCCTGGGCAGCCTGGGCCAGGGCTCCGTCACCCTCAGAGGGAAGAAGTTCTTCCTCCTGTTCAGCTGGAGCTTCCTCTGCTTCAGTTTGTGCCCATTTCCCCTTGTCCTGTCGCTGGGCACCACTGGATAGAGTCTGCCCCCGTCCTCCTGACACCCACCCTGCAGATATTTGTAGGCATTTCTAAGGTCCCCTCTCAGCCTTCTCTTCTCCAGGCTAAACAAGCCCAGCTTCCTCAGCCCTTCCTCACAGGAGAGATGCTCAAGATACATTTTGTGGAAGAATTACAACTAGTTTAATAAATAGCCTGGGAAAGCTCACAAATCAATTACAGCTCACCGTTGATAGACTAACTTCAAATGATGGTATGCAGTGCTAGAAGTTCAGTTGGCTGTGAATATCGAAGCACCCTCTGCATTCCTACTTGTCTTTTGGTTTTAAAATATCTTTAAAATCAAACTCTTACGCTCTTGCTTAGTCACATGAAAGTAAATAAGCGCATTTAAAAATGAACTTTATTTCTGTCGTTGTCTTGTGTAAGAGGGAGCCTAGCACTGGGCTGAGATTTCTCCAGAATTGTGTTTACATGAAGTAACATCCTGGTGAAAGCAAGCCCTTTTTTGATGAATGTGTCATAACTTCATTTTGCTGTTAAGCGTTCTTCCACAGGCTGTCAAACTAGATTAAAATCCTGGGTTTGTTTTCATGGCTATGAGCAGTGTTTCTGGCCGTCTTGCGGAAGACCTCAGCATCTCTATTGCCAAAGCCCATACCTTGCTCTTAAGCAAGACGCGCTTTGCTGGGCCTTACGTGGAATTGTGTGACTGGGGGGGAAAAGATGCAGTGGTGGGTAGTTTTCGGGAAGAGAAGGAAAAAAATAGATCTGCTTATTCTGTTTTAAAGGTAAAAGCAGGCTGTTCCTTCTCAAGGTATCTGTGTTTTGGCCAAAAATAATTGGCAAATTTTTAATATCTCTCTGGAGGAAATATCTCTCTGACTGGAAGAATTCCAGTCACTTGGTTCCGTGTGGAACGGAGTCAAGAAATAAAGTTATATTAAATAATTACGATTAACAATAGATTCCAGTAATTTTGCAGAGAACAGTAAATTGTATAGCTGAAGTAAGTGATCCAAATACATAAACGTCTAAGAGTGTTTTAGGATTAAGGATTATTAACTCCATCAGGCTTATAATTAGCAGCAGGAAGGTAGCGTTTGGTAATGTGGAGCTTTTTTGGAGAGCTTATGGAGCTTCAGAAGCACTTTGGGTCAGGATGCTATTGCAGGCAATCCGCCCCCCTCATCCTTTTCACAGCTCTGTTGTTTCGGGTTGAGAACTGTGGCACAGCTTTGCTGCTGCCCAGAGGTATAAAAAGCTTTAAGAAAACATCTGTAATTTGCATTTCCCTTGGGATATGTGCTAAAATGACAGGAGAATAGGAGCGAAGGAAACTTCAAGTGAGGTTTAAATGTGAAAGAAATCCAAGTGCTATATATTAAAGTGTCTAGGCAAGTTTTATTCCATGCTTTTAATGATGCCAGGCAGCACTAGTACAGGTACAGCTACCTATGCTATGCTGTTGGCTTACACTGGAATTTTAAATGTGGGATTTTCTTCCTTTTATTCTATTTTTTCTGTGATGTTCCTATGAAGCAGAAGCTGAACTGTGATTCCGAACACTTTTTCTGCATCAGCATTTATTCATCATACATTTAGTTTTCTGTTAACTGTAACTTTAGAGCTGAAAACAAGATGGTGAAGGGAGCTTCTAAGGGTTTGCAGCATTACTGAACAGGCTGGAGAGCTGGGCAAAGAGGAACCTGACGAAGTTAAACAAGGGCAAGTGCAGGGTCCTGCACCTGGGGAGGAACAACCCCATGCACCAGTACAGGCTGGGGCTGACCTGCTGGAGAGCAGCTCTGCGGAGAGGGACTGGGAGTGCTGGGGGACGACAGGTTGAGCATGAGCCAGCAGTGTGCCTTGGCTGCAAAGAAGGCCAATGGGATCCTGGGGTGCATTAGGAGGAGTGTGGCCAGCAGGTCGAGGGAGGTTCTCCTTCTCCTCTACTCTGCCCTAGTGAGGCCCCATCTGGAGTTCTGGGCTCCCCAGTTCAAGGAAGATGAGGAGCTACTGGAGAGAGTCCAGCGGAGGGGCTACGAGGATGGTGAGGGGACTGGAACATCTCTCCTACGAGGACAGGCTGAGGGAGCTGGGCTTGTTCAGCCTGGAGAAGAGAAGGCTGCGAGGGGACCTTCTAAATGCTTATAAATATCTGAAGGGTGGGTGTCAGGAAGACGGGGCCAGACTCTCTTCTCAGTGGTGCCCAGCGACAGGACAAGGGGCAATGGGCACAAACTGAAGCAGAGGAAGTTCCATCTGAAGATGAGGAAGAACTTCTTCCCTCTGAGGGTGACGGAGCCCTGGCCCAGGCTGCCCAGGGAGGCTGTGGAGTCTCCTTCTCTGGAGATATTCAAGCCCCGCCTGGACGCGGTGCTGTGCAGCCTGCTCTGGGTGACCCTGCTTCGGCAGGGGGTTGGGCTGGGTGACCCACAGAGGTCCCTTCCAAGCCCTGGCATTCTGTGATTCTGTGATTACTCTAGTTTTGTTTCATTTGCTAAGTAACTTAAATATAGCTTAATAATTTGGAAATTTATGTAAGTGTAAACCCAGGTGTAGCAAAACACTATTTCAAATCTTGCAAACTTACAGAAATACAGCTAGAAACACTGACTACTTACCTTTCCATACTGCTAAGCTCTTTATCTATTTAGTACTTCAATCTGCTGTCAATGATCAGAAACAAATTTTCCTTAGAAACGCCTCTCGAGTATGCCGGGAGCACCAACCAGTGCCTAGCAGCTAATTTGACTTTGCGTTTTGGAACTACGAGGAGTATTACGAACCCATTCCCATGGGAGTGCTTTTCTGGAGGAATCCGATTGCCAACAACAGACACAACTTGAGGAGGTTGCATGGGTCTGATGTACAGATTTCTTCTTGACGTAATTACCTCATTCTCCCTGGTGGAAGATTCAAATTATTCAGCAGTATTTTGGCCATATCCCTCTTTTCCTAACCATTGAGGAAAGGTGTAGTAATGGCAGATGCCAGCTGCAGAAGGGTGGGGTGGTGGAAAATGAAAAATGCTGACTTAGCTGATGACTGCACTAAACTTTAAGAGAGGAAATGTGCCGAATTTGGATTCGTTTAACAAATATTTTGATTTTTTAAAATGAATTTATTTGCATGTTACCTGTCTGAATAACTCACGTAAGTTTAAAAGCTGATGTCATCGTCAGCATTTTTATTCAGCTTCGTTCTGATTTAAGGACTGTGGATCAAAACCACGATGATAAAGGATTATTAATGTAGTGTGAAATTTTTGCTAAGACGGCTGTAATTATAGTGCTTTTTATTATAAGATCTCCTTCAAGCTGCTTAACACTGAATGGCATTAGTTCCCTTGCCCTTGACATGGCAGTAATTGCCTCGCGATTGTGTTGATGAAGAAAGCGCTCGTTTATTACAGAATCTGACTGTATAATTACATTTTGTAGAAAAATACACTTGGGCTGGCTTGAAATTCTGTGGGGCTGAGAGGACTTTACATTCTTCAAATTGTTTATACTGTGCTTGTGTTTTGCATTCAAGTAGCTTACAGGTTTTTATCCTTCGCACCCTGAATCTCGCAGAGCAGAAGGTTGAAAACTAAGCTGTCTTAAATTTTCCGTCTTCTTTTAAAAAGCGTGTTATAATTAATTCTTAATTTAGGCGTTAACAAAAAAATTTAAGATTATGGGCGTTCTTTTTAAAGTGGAGATTATTTCGTATTTTTGTGCTGTATAATTCAAGACTTTGACCTATTAAATGAATATTTTGATGGAATGCTTAATCTCTGCCATAAAATTTCAAGAGATAAATGAAGTGCTAAGCAGGCATTTGGGGACGAATATAATCCAGTGGGATTGGGAAGGGCTGCTTCTTATCGCCTGGGAGCGTATCAGGAGCCCAGATGTGATAACGGTAGAGGCTATTACTCTCAAGTTGCCATGTGCCACCATAGCGATGGCAGGGGGGACATGTTTTATGCTTTGCCCTGACTTTTTCTGCAGTAATCACAGAGTCACAGAATGCCAGGGCTTGGAAGGGACCTCTGTGGGTCACCCAGTCCAACCCCCTGCCGAAGCAGGGTCACCCACAGCAGGCTGCACAGCACCGCGTCCAGGTGGGGCTGGAATATCTCCAGAGAAGGAGACTCCACAGCCTCCCTGGGCAGCCTGGGCCAGGGCTCCGTCACCCTCAGAGGGAAGAAGTTCTTCCTTATCTTCAGATGGAACTTCCTCTGCTTCAGTTTGTGCCCGTTGCCCCTTGTCCTGTCGCTGGGCACCACTGAGAAGAGAGTCTGGCCCCGTCTTCCTGACACCCACCCTGCAGATATTTATGGGCATTTAGAAGGTCCCCTCTCAGCCTTCTCTTCTCCAGGCTGAACAAGCGCAGCTCCCTCAGCCTTTCCTCGTAGGAGAGATGCTCCAGTCCCCTCATCATCCTCGCAGCCCTCCACTGGACTCTCTCCAGTAGCTCCTCATCTTTCTTGAACTGGGGAGCCCAGAACTGGACACAGGACTCCAGATGGGGCCTCACTAGGGCAGAGTAGAGGGGGAGGAGAACCTCCCTTGACCTGCTGGCCACACTCCTCTTTATGCACCCCAGGATCCCATTGGCCTTCTTGGCAACGAGGGCACACTGCTGGCTCATGGTCAACTTGTCATCCACCAGGACACAATAAAACTGAGTCTGTAGCATCTCTGCTTCAGCTTTTGGTGCTTTTCTTCTCCCGCCCTGGTGTAATAGTCTCCCAAATGCTGGCAAGGAAATAAAGATTTATGAGGGCTGAGGGGAGTCCCCTAATCCCCCCCTGCTACCCCTTTGCCCTTCCAGTCTTCTGTTAATTGGTATTTGGGCATGTAGCTGGTTGACTTGGTTCACCACCACCATTGTAATTAGGAACAGGAATTTGAAATGCAGTAGTATAGTATTGGAGTTTTTTTTTTTTTTTTAATGCTGTAAGGATTATGTATGAAAATGACTCTGTGTTTCAGGCTCAAACCTCAAAGTTTAAAGAGTAGGATAATGAGAATTTTAATAAGCAACCTTCAGGTGGAGCCTTAATCCTGGAGCTGTATACACACCACGTATATACACCTCGATAGAGGGGAGGGTATTCTAATGTGCTTTCTTATTGTAGTTCCCAAGCAATGAACTGAGAGTTGGTGTGGAATGATGAGCTATTTACATTTTTTTGTGCCTAATAAATTTTTGCTGGTCTCAAGTGAATGAAGTTTTGGTGCTTTGTTGCGTGTGTATCTTCAAGGCAGTTGTGAGACAACGGAAACTTGCTTTCCCAAGAGGTATCAACCAGTCTGACTGGGTTTTTTGAACAGTATCAACAGTGGTTTGTTGTTTCAAATTTTATTTCTTTGTAACTAAATTTTTAACTTCAAATTATGGTGAACAGTTTGTACTTCCATACTGTTACATCGTATATGCAAGCTCTTAAAAAGGAGATTCAGAGCAGTGTGGGTTCTTCCAGCTGGTGTGCCTTTTCAAGTTGCTTCATCTTCTGTAGCAATGCAAAAATATGAGGCTGACTTTAATAATACCTTTGAATTTAAATTGCTGATGATCCTGTCTTTTTTCCCCAAGAAGTTTATTGTTTGTTATTATGTTGTCTAACTGCAATAATGAGCAATGGTGATAGTCTCTACAGGACTCTTAATCTGGGGGTTCTAGTTGAAGCAGTACTAGTTTTTGTTACTGTGTTTTGCCTAAAATATGCTGAGTTTATTAAAATTAGAATACATGAGGAAAATGCTGTATGGTGGACCAATCTGGTTTTATTAAAGACAATACACAAACTCATTGTCCTCTCAATATATATGCATTACGAAGATTACCACATGAATCCTTCAGCTAGTATCTGCTCTGTGTTAAGGTTCTCCCCTTCGAACGTGTGCTTTCATTTCACCTCTCCTGATTGCCTTTGTGTATATTTCTATGACTTAATTTTCTTGAATTTCCAGTTATCTTTCATTTCTCACCTCTCCGTGCCTCAGTTTGAGGCATCAAGTAGCCAGACCTGTCATCTCATCGTACGGGGCTGAACTGGTTTTCCCTCTTCTCTTGACGTGTGTGTCAGATGCGATCTTCTCCTCTGAAGGAGCTTTCTTCATTAAAATACGAACACACGTAACATTTGCTTTGCCTTTTCTCTTCAGCTGGCTTGTGGACAGTCTTCACGCTTGGTGGGGTGGGGAGTAAACCAACGCCACAGCTGGAGCCGTGCTCTCCTCTCGCTAGCCAGAGTCTGCTGCTGCTGCTCGTCCTGGCTAATCTGACCGATGCTCCGGATACGCCGAATCCCTACAGGCAAGCTATTATGTCCTTCAGGAACACGCAAGGTTGGTAGCTGTTCTTATTTCTGAGTATGAATTGATGAAAATGAAGTGTTAAATTGCTGAGGCTATTTAGAGGTTTGCTTCCCAAATTTTTTCCCTCCAACCAGCCCATGGAAGAGCAATTGAGTATGTTTTCTTCTGGGAGTTTGGAGGTGGAGTTCCTCAGCTGCAGGAACTTAATTGAAGGGGTGGAGGGAGAAGGATACTCTTTCCTTCAGACTGGAGACATTTTAGAAACCTTCATAATTTCATAATTATGAACTGTTACCCAAGAGTCTGCAGGAGTCCCCTAAAACTTTGTAACACTTGGGGAATTCTGTTTAGCTGGAGTCGTGTCCCATAGCGCTGAGAGAAGTGATTGAAGGGCAAACTGAATTGATTTGCTGGCTGCATTCTTGTATTGCGAACGCAAGGAGAAGGTGGTTAATGTAAACACTTCCATGAGACTTGTACGTACGGAAAGCTTCAGGCTTGTTTCGGTGCTTGCCTGGTTTCGGAAAAGGCTGGTTCCAGTCCGTGTATCAGGTACCTGCAGGCACGATGGTCTGTTCAGCGCCCCGCCACAGAGGGTGTTGCTTGGGACACAGTAACGCCCTAACACAGCTTGGACTGTCTGGATAGCTCAGCTTGCCCGCACCGGGCTTCTTTTCCTATATACTTTATCCATGCACTTAAATCTCTTCAAGTTTTAGCCACTGAGTTTGACCTTTTGTTGGCTTTGTGCAGGTTGACTGCACGCACTGAGCTGCTCGGCACCGCTCAGCTGCAAAGCCACACCAGTACCCCCGAGTTACTCACTGTATTTGGGGGGGAGTTCTGATACTCCTTTAACCATGAAGTCTTCAATGAGTCAAGCTCTAAATTCATTCACCTTTAGCTAGGGAATTTTTTTTTCGTTATTAGGATGGAGGGTTGTTCTCAAGAATTCCTAGTCCTAGCACCCCCTTTGATTTATTGGATACTGTTGATTTTTTGGTTTTTCTTTTTTTTTTTTAAACTGAGACCTTATGAATGCTCTCTTTTGATTGACTCTGTTTAATGTCATCAATAAGTAGTAATGTGTTTCACTGAAAACTGTTATACATGTATCATAAAGTTTTAAAAGAACCTATTCTATGTTAAAAGTAGCATGAAAAGCCATATTTTCTCTAGATGTGTACATTTATAGAATGACTTATTGTTTCCCGTAAACTGGTTTCCACTGGCGATATTTATATAACTGAGCTTAAACTTGATTCCTGTGAACATTCTGAGGGGCTGCTAAAAAGAAAATGAGAAGAAAAAGAAAGGCTGGTTACAGTCCTAATGATCTGTAGTATGCGACTATAAAATGAAAACTGGCTTTTTGTTGAAGTAATTTATTTAATTTAACTGGGGCAGAACTAACCAAATTCAGGATAGTGTTCTTTATTCTACATGGTCTAGAATAGCTTAATTTTTTGGTTGGTTTAACTTTCTGTAGAATAATCCATGATATGCTGCCGTTGCTTGGTGAGTTTCTTTAATACTGTTTAGAATCTTTTTTACAATTTTTTAAAATGTCCTTTAATAAAACAGATAGCAAAGTGCTGTAAATAGAAGTGGCACAGTTGAAACAACTGCAGAAGTGAAGCTTGGAAGTCGAGGGACGCTCCTCAGCTAATGAACCGTGGCATCAGGCTGCTGTGTAATTGAACACGTTGAATTGATCTGATTTTGCTGCCTGTACCCAAATTTTCCCTAGTAAAAAGAAATACTCGCCTGAAGCGGGACGGTTTTAAACCAGTTGGTCCATAATATTTGGGGACCTTAATAATGGGGACCTCCATAATATGGGGACTTTATAAATGCTTATGGGGATCTTATAAATGCCTTAAGGGTGGGTGTCAGGAGGACGGGGGCAGACTCTTTCCAGTGGTGCCCAGCGACAGGACAAGGGGCAACAGGCACAAACTGAAGCAGAGGAAGTCCCAGCTGAACATGAGGAAGAACTTCTTCCCTCTGAGGGTGACGGAGCCCTGGCCCAGGCTGCCCAGAGGGGCTGTGGAGTCTCCTTCTCTGGAGATATTCAAGACCCGCCTGGACGCGGTGCTGTGCAGCCTGCTCTGGGTGACCCTGCTTGGGCAGGGGGTTGGACTGGGTGACCCACAGAGGTCCCTTCCAACCCCGACCATTCTGTGATTCTGTGATCACGCTTGGTGATTGCAGGGGGGTGGGGGCTGAAATGGTAATTCAGAAAAGCCGGGTTTTGGTCTCTCCTCTACCCGTTGGTACATCGTTGTGGGGAGAGGTGATGGGCTGCGTCTCGTCTCTGCGTGCACGACAGAAAGGAGAAGTGTTTGCTCCAGGGCCTCCAGCGGCGTTCGGTGGGGCTCCTGCAGGGCTTCCAAGCAATCATTCCTTCCAAAGAGGATGGAAACGTTGTTCAAAAAAAGTGACAACTACCAGATCCTTCCATGCTGAAAGCTATTTAGAATTTTGCAAAGAATATGGGCTAAAAAGAAAGGAGAAAGCGAGACACCCACACCTCGGTGGGTGTAGGTAGGTTTTGTGTTCCTACCAGTATAGAGATTTCTCCAGAGGAGAGGAGAAGTTTGGCAAGAAACCATGGTAGTACTCATTTAAGAGCCAAATTTGTGTTGGCTCATGGTTGCTGCCCATGGGCACGCGCGTGGTGTTACTGTTCTCGCCATTTTCCATGGGGATGCAGTCTATGACATCTGAGAAATCTTTCGGGATTCAAGAAAAAAGGAAGATTTGGATGCATTGCAGTAGTTGCTGCCTATTATGCCGGCCACCACCATACAGCTGGCTGTAAAATGGCTTGAAAAATTCAGGTTTTGAAATTTGCAGTGGTGTTTTTTTAGTTTATTCTCCTAAGTCTTTTTTTCCTCTCGTTAAAATCCCTTCAGTCCACAGATCACCATGCGTGTTAGTACTGCGAGCGTCAATATTGTCACTCTGTTTTATACAGTAGAGCTTTCCTAACTTAATGCATTTTTAATAAAAAAATAATCTTTTTAGCAAGCTGTAATCTGTTATTGTGGGAACTAAGGAATTTGAGTTAACTTCTTCAACTTTGGACATCTTGGTTATAGTAATACAGAAATTTTGAAGTGCAGACCTTTAGTATACTTGCGTATCCAAATTGCTGCTGTTCCCAGAATATCCCCTTGCCGTGAGATTGCTGTAATTTTTCCGCTTGTTTGTGTGCTCGGAAAAGATAGCCTTTGTATTCAGTAGCCAGGATGCTGAAATAATTCAGCTTAAAAAGGTGAGCTTGTCCTACTTCATCTATTGTCACAGAAGATGCAAGTTTTGGTTGGATGATTTCGAACAGAGGAAAATATTTAATACCAATTTCTGTGAAGCTTTTTGAGAGTTGAGAAACGTACCTGTTTTGCACCGGGACAAAACCTTGTCCTCTCGAAGGGTTGTTTTTTTTTTTTTGTGAAGGAAGCAAAGGCAGAATGATGGATTCGAGGAGGTCTGGAGGCTGAATGAGGACACGGATCTGGCTTTGACACCAGTATGAGCGCATCAACTGTCACGCTTGGTTTTTCCTTTTCCACTGGAAATTCCTAGAAGTTAGAGCCCTGTGCTGATGGACATGTTTGTTAAAACTGATAAAGCTTCTTGTGAAAAGGTTCTGCGAGCAGAAATCTGTTTTATTCTCCCTTCCAGCTCTGGCACGGATTGTACTGTGAACATGAACAAGCTGTGAGTGATATTAGGCTGTATGACACGGTGTTTTAAATCACTTTATTTCTCCCACTAAACTCTCCACGACACACACTTCTTTCAAAGCCCTGGCAACACCTATATTTCGCTGAAAATATGCTGATAGTCTTGACCTACGCGCACCTGCCCGTCATGCCGAGAAGTGGAGAAGAGAGAACTCCACCCTGATGCCAGTGAACTAAACCTGGGAGTTCTGTTTGCACGGGAATCGGTGCGTCGGTTCCTGAGAAGACGCCCCACCCCTCCTTGCAGCGGCTCCTGGGATTTTCTAACTGTGGAAGCCACTGGGAAGGACAAAGTAGCTTGGTGAAAAAAAACGATGGGTGTCTTGTCCTCCTTCATGTGGGAGGACAACTGCAGCCTTTTGGCACAGCTGTAGTGTCATGAGACCCTGTTAAGGTTGCTGACCATGGGTGAGAAGAGTGATGGGTGATTTGTGTTTCCTCCTTACCGTGGTGTCTGTTATGAAGTTAGCAAATCGTTAAATGGTAAACGTATTTGTTAAAGATTGTTTTTTTTGTTTTTTTTTTTATTACAGATAGCACTGCTTTCTCATCCTCAAATCCACACACTTTCCAGATTAATTTTAACAGCTTATACACAGCTTTGTGTGAGCAACAGAAATCCGATCAGGCGACTCTCCTTTTATACATGCTTCTGCATCAGAATGGCAATGTACGGACGTATGTGTTGGCACGGACGGACATAGAAAACCTCGTAAGTGTTGCTCTGCTTGCCTTGTGCTCATCGCGAGGGGTTGGGCCTGGAAGCTTGGCTGTCACCAGCTGCCCGCGTCCCCTTGTTTGCGGTGGGAACAGTAGGTTCTGGCTCACTTATTCACCATTTCTAGCTCACTTCGTGATTTTTATTACTCTCAGAAGTGTGATGCTAACCATGTCACTGCCATAAAAGATAACACTGGTAAAGCTACCAGGCTGTCTTTGATTCCATCTATCTCAGTGCCACAGTCTGATTCTTCACCGTGAGGGTGGTGAAACCCTGGCCCAGGTTGCCCAGAAAAGCTGTGGCTGCCCCCTCCCTGGCAGGTTTCAAAGCCAGGTTGGACGGGGCTTTGAGCACCCTGGTCTGGTGGAAGATGTCCCTGCTGATGGCAGGGGGGTTGGAACCAGATGATCTTTAAGGTTCCTTCCAACCCAAACCATTCTATGATCCAAGTCAAACCTCCTGACCTCTGGGCATTTTGTTATGAAACTGGTAGCAGACATTGTCCTAGTCATTATTTTATTTTTCTTTTTTAGATATTCAGTTACATGACCTTACTGTGTGCATACAGGGATAAGAGTTAACAAAATGAGCTGTAACTTGACTAATATGCCAGATGTCTACAGGGTTGACCTGAGGCTGAAACTCCTCGAGGAGCGGTTGACAGATTTTTTTAGAAATGCAACTATCGTGACTTTTTAGCTGCTTAAGTAGTATTGTGGTTAATGGCCGCGTTAACAGACACCTGGTACAGTTTTTGTAGGTTATAAATTAGCTTATGCTCCCCAGTACGTTTAGTAATGTCACAGACCACTTTAACAAATCTTACTTATTAAAATGCATTCCTTTAATAAGCTAATGGCTGTCTAGGGCAATTGGTAATGGAATGGAGAACCCTTTCCATTTTGATATTTGAACTCGTGCCAGGTGATTAGGTACCTTGCCTGTTTGATGGCAGATATGGAATGGGTTTGGTCTCGGTCCAAGTTCTAGCAGATTTATTGCTAAAATCAGAGTTGATAGACACCACTGTTGGCAAACTCGGGTGAGATGGTTGAACCTGAACTGATGCAAGACAAAACTCCTGTGTAGTCCTTGCAGATAATCTAGGTGTGGGCTGAGTCTTTTTGTATTATTTCTGTGACCAAATGGTTGCATTTAATTTTCTGGACTGTTAGTATGTGATATGACATTGTTCACAGCTGCTAAACATAACAATTTACTTCAGAGAAATAAAGGTTAGGTGTGTGCATTGTTTTATAATTGTGATGTCTGATACGTTGTAAAACTTCCAGAAGAAGCACGGGATGTGTGTGTCCAGAACACCTCCAGATGCAGGTACTTGGATACTCTGCAATGTGGGGGATGTTTTCATACATTATCACCTGTCTTTCCTCCCCCTCAAAAAAAATTAAATCATAAAATCCCAGAAATCGGCAACATCAAACACTTTGTGGGAACAGTTGAGAAAATGCTAAGTTCAACAAGGGCAAGTGCAGCGTCCTGCACCTGGGGAGGAACAACCCCAGGCACCAGTACAGGCTGGGGCTGACCTGCTGGGGAGCAGCTCTGTGGAGAGGGACTGGGAGTGCTGGGGGACGACAGGGTGACCATGAGCCAGCAGTGTGCCCTGGCTGCCAAGAAGGCCAATGGCATCCTGGGATGCATCAAGAGGAGTGTGGCCAGCAGGTCGAGGGAGGTTCTCCTTCCCCTCTACTCTGCCCTAGTGAGGACCCATCTACAGTGCTGGGTCCAGTTCTGGGCTCCCCAGTTCAAGAAAGATGAGGAGCTACTGGAGAGAGTCCAGCGGAGGGCTACGAGGATGATGAGGGGACTGGAGCATCTCTCCTACAAGGAGAGGCTGAGGGAGCTGGGCTTGTTCAGCCTGGAGAAGAGAAGGCTGAGAGGGGACCTTAGAAATGCCTCTAAATATCTTCAGGGTGGGTGTCAGGAGGATGGGGCCAGACTCTTTCCAGTGGTGCCCAGTGATAGGACAAGGGGCAACGGGCACAAACTGAAGCAGAGGAAGTTCCAGCTGAAGATGAGGAAGAACTTCTTCCCTCTGAGGGTGACGGAGCCCTGGCCCAGGCTGCCCAGGGAGGTTGTGGAGTCTCCTTCTCTGGAGATATTCAAGACCCGCCTGGACGCGGTGCTGTTCAGCCTGCTCTGGGTGACCCTGCTTCAGCAGGGGGTTGGACTGGGTGACCCACAGAGGTCCCTTCCAACCCTGACCATTCTGTGATTCTGTGATGGTACAGCAGCGTCTTTTCCTGTGGTATAAATTTGGCTTAAGCAGGTTACTCGCATGGTGTTGTATTTTGTTGTATACTGAAGTCAAGCTATTTTAAACCTCTTTGCTGGTGAAACTGTTCCTGACCTTGGGCTGAATATAGCACCTGCAATTTTCGGTGTCTGTTTTTACCCGCCGCTTTTTTGGGGGATTAAAAGTAACCTTTTTGATGATGGCTGTGTCTTGCCGGTTAGGAGCTGCTCCTGATGGAGGACTGACTGACAGTAGTAGTCTAGTAATGGTAGTTGAATGATTCTGAAGCAAAGGGCCAGCAATACAAAAAGAAGTGGTTATCGTCTGCTCAGTACGTGGCTGGCAATGCCAGTGCAGAAGAAAATAGATATAAAAGTTTGAATGTATGTGTGTAACATGAAAGTGTAGAAACGCATTCTGCTTAAAATGCTAGAGAAAGTTTACTATAATTAAATTTTTATTTTATCTTATATCCCAACTTTTTTATTGAATTGGTGGCTTGTCCAAATATCAGCGATCTGGAGAGCCAAATCACTCTTCAGAGGGAGAGTGATTTCAGCAGCTGCTCTGAAATCTTTGTAGAAGTACTTTCACATACACATTTCGTACAGAAGTGTCTGTAATGTCTCCATGTCGCAATCAAGGTACCCTTTCTAATGTCGTTTGGAGCAATACACTTGTAGGACTTGGAGCACTTAAGGGACACGAATGCAGTTTTTCAGCTAGAGTTTGACCTAATATTACTGTTATTAGAGGAGATACGTCAGGCCGTTCTGAAGGAATACGTGGGTACTAGGGAGATGTCTTTAAACCTCAGAAGCTGTTCCCCTGGTTACCTTCAGAAAGGCTTTTGTTCTTCTCCCTGCAAAGTCAAGTTGTAAGTGCAGTTGTTTGGTAGTTTGGTATTGCTTCCCGCAGCTTATCGTAACGCTCCAACTTTGAAACGACTTTGAGCTTACGCGATGCAGAGCTGTGTAAAGTATAAATATTGGAGATGGAAACAGTTTGAAGGGTTGACTAACGCAGTGACGTTTGTCTCGCTTTTCCCCCATCCAAGGAAAAGGATTAATGTTTTTTGCTATATGTGAAGTAGATATGCCGGGGAAACTTGATCTTTACTCTCAAGACCTTTATTCACAAAACACAAAGACACCAGCTCCAGTTTTAACTGAGAATAGAAGTTTGTGAAGGATCCTTGGAAATGGCAAAGGAAGGATCATAGGGTCGTGGAGTGGTTTGGGTGGGAACCAGTCTATGATTCTGTGATCCTTCCTTTTGAAGGATCCTTTGAAATGGCAAAGGAAGGATCATAGGGTCGTGTAATGGTTTGGGTTGAAACCATTCTATGATTCTGTGATCCTTCCTTTTGAAGGTTCCTTTGAAATGGCAAAGGAAGGATCATACGGTTGTGAAATGGTTTGGGTGGGAACCATTCTATGGTTCTATGATCCTTCCTTTTGATGGATCTTTTGAAATGGTAAAGGAAGGATGCTTGCAATGTATAAATATATGTTTTTAGTTTTCCCCTCCTCTGCTTTTGTTGTGGTATTGTCCTGACCCTGGCCAAATCATCTTGTCAAAAGGTTTTGTGGCCTGCAGCATTTAGATCAATCTCATTGGTTTTAGTAGAACTTGGTCTGTGTTTTTAATACGTTCCAGCTGGGTTGGGACTGGTTGATTGTAAGAGAACATTCTGGTAGCTTCAGAGGCTCGTGAAACACTCGGTGTCCTGGGCGCTTACTAGAATAGGTTTCACATGATTCATCCTGCCACACTCAGCCTGTTTTGAAAAACAGCAAGTCTTTAGGTGTCTAGAAGCTGCTTGGAACAAATTCTGCATCTCATCCGCTATCTTGGAATGGAGAGTTTTCTCCAGTTCCTTATTCCAGGGTATTTCGCGATTTAGGCTTGTTTCTGCAGCCTGGGGAAGCCACGTTGTACTGAGCCAGTGGAAAGCTAATTTTCAGTTGGTAGAGAGACAACGTTTGCATCTGGATTAACTTTAGACTAGCATTCAGGTATGCTTGCTGTTGCAGTGAAATCTCATTTTCATTATTATTGCAAGACTTTGGCTGAAGCTGTTCATCCTGGTGGAAATGTTGCAAGACCTTGGGCTGAACTCTCATTGTAATGTCAGCTGTCTTTGGCTGCAGATTATCTAGAATTGGAAAAACAGGCCTTTTCAAGTCTTAACTTTCAAGTCTTTTTGGGATTATCTCCACACACCAAACTGGGATCTGAGTTTCAGGTCTCACAATGCCTCTGTGCACCTCAGCTCTGATATGCTCAGCTATACTTTATGAGGCAAGTCCCTTCAGACCAGGCTTGTGTTAGCACAAATGGTTAGAATGCTTTTTTTCCTACTTGAGCTGATGATAATCTTGTTTAACAATTTTATTTTCCCATAGTCTAGAGGGGAACGAAAGCTTTTGGAGCCTATGGTAACTGGTATGACTGGAAATTCATTTATTAGGAATTGAAATTCCATGTCTGACCACAAGAAAGGATTTGTTTAGCCTCTAGTGGAGACAGAATAAAACAGATGGAAGGTGTTTGGACACTGTACGTCACTGTTTAGGGGGGGCTATTTCAAGAGGGTGAAACTGTGATGACATTATTAAGAGCAGGGTGATACACGGGAGGTTTAGTGGCTCCTCTCTTTGTTGTCTGAGCAATTTGAGAGACTAAATTAATATACGCGTTTTTCTTCCCTACAGGTTTTGCCAATTCTTGAAATTCTGTACCATGTCGAAGAAAGGAATTCACACCATGTTTACATGGCTCTTATCATCTTGCTGATCCTTACCGAGGATGATGGCTTCAACCGATCCATTCATGAAGTGGTGAGTTGTTGTCTTGCTAAATAATTCTTCAGATCTAAAAATCGTTTGAATATTTCTTTTTAGAAAGATGCATCCATATATCTGTTTCCTCAGCAGAGGCTGTGTTCATCCAAATTTCATGGCATGTGCATATTTCTTTTGTAAGAACTGGTGACCCGAAGTTAGAAGAGTCATTTCAGAACTTTCCTGAGTGAAGTGAATGAATCTGCTCCCTCTTGTAAGGGAGATGCTGCGTATACCTCTTTTTCTGTCTTATTTTTTTGTGTTTTCTGTTGCAAATTAACATAGTAATAGCCAGGCAGGCTGCCTCAGAGATGCTGAGTGTTTCCTGTGGAACAGGAGGGGCTAGAAGAGAGAGAAAACTAGAAAACCTGTATTTCTCATGAAAAACTCTGCTTAACCAGTTTGATGCAGCTGAGAGGAGCTTTGAGTTGGAGTTTTATTTTCCAGACTGAACGTTACTTCCTTCCTTGGCATTTCTTTTTCTCTCTTTCCTCTAGATTAGTGTCTTATTTTATGTTGTCCAGATATTACGATGTAAATTTTGACTAGCTTTGATAGGCATTGACCATCTGTGCTGGAGAACACCCTGGATGATTACGTTCTAGTTTCCTCGCTTCTAAAGCTATGATAGCACAGAAGGCAACTGCACTGATTTTATGCAATTTTTTTTGACTGGGACATGGAAAATCTCTGTTGGGGTTATGTGACATTAATGAAATGCAAAGAGCTTGAAGCAAGCTGCAAGGTGTCTGCACGGAACTCTTCTCCCAGGTAAATTTCCATCCTGTTTTGGAGAGAACTGGGATTTTTTTTCTTGTTGCCAAGCGGTAAAGTCTTAATGTATTTACTCTGAAATTTCAGATTATTTCCTATAGCTCTGTATGTAGAAAGCAAGAAGAGGTGATGTTTAGATGCGATTTCCTGGGAGTACCTTTTAGGGGGAGCACCTATAGCAACCATGCAGATGACTGGAGCAGCATTTTCCTGGAGCTTTCTTCTGCCTCACCTTCATGTGCCTTGAACCTACACGTACGCACTGTATGTGTACGCGTGTGGTGCGTATTTTGGGGTTCCATATCATTAAGTCACTCAGAGAGGGACTCATCATATCTCATCATACACTCTAAGAAATTGAGCTTGTTGAGGGTTAGAGTGCAGCAGACAAGTTTTCACTCATGCTTCAGTCTCTTCCCCCATCATCCTTCATTCATTTTAAAGGCTTTACACATGGCCTTTCACTAAATTCCTGACTGGATAGGTAAAAGTGGAATATTTCCCTAAAATTGTTAATGAGGATCCAGCTGTGGAATGAGAACAGAAATTGAATTTTCTTGTCCGGTTTATTCTTGCCTTTGCAGCTAACCCTGCCGATGTATTTGTAGTATTTTCTGTGCGATGTTGGTATTAGTTTACTACTTCCAAAAACAAAAACGAACCCCACCTGAGTACCCTGCACTGATTTTTTTCAGTCCCGCCTTTGCTCCATAGTGTCTGCTGAGAAGCATCCATTGATTAATAGCATTATGTGGCCAGAGTTTTGCTAGTTTTGCTTTTTAGCTCGGTAGTGAGAGGTGGCTGGGAAGCGGCTGAGCCCTCAGGCCTGTCTACGTGAGCTTCTCCTGTCAACCCTGCTGCAGAAAAAGCTGTGAAAATGGAAATTTTCACCATCAAAAGCCAATGGAGTGCTATGGCACTGCTGAGGGTAGATGTGGGATAACCTTAATTCTTCTTCCTCTGCTCTTCTTTTCCTTAGTATTCTTTCTCTTACCCATTTCTCCATTCTTTGATGGATGGGGGAGCGTTTCATGCTGAAGGAGAGGGCGAACTTGGGGGCTAAGAAGAATGCTTTCCCCCTTTGGGTGCCTGAATTTGGGTGCCTGAATTTGGGTCCTTGAATCTGGGTCCTTGAATGGTTTTTCTTTTTCCATGCTCTTAATCTTGGTGTCAGGTGGCTGGATTGGGTGCAGTGAAGAAGGAGGAGGTCTCCCCTTGTCAAAACGTCAGCTGTGCACTCTGATAGTCACCTAAATAAATGATCATGTAGACAAGAGTTGATGACTGTGATACCAACTCTTCGGTATTCCTTACAGAAAGGATTCTTTATCTGTAGAAAACCCACATTCTGTTATACTTTAAAAATAAAATAAAGTTAGCTTCTTGATCTCCTTTATCTTTGGCATTCCTGAACTTTCTAGAGGGATGTGGATATCAAAGTACAAATGTGAGCATTGCATCCTATCTTGTGAACCACTGGTGAGTGAATGAATGGGTAGGGGGATCCTGCAGATCCCGTGATGGGCAATAGATGTAGTTAGCACCCCACTTTGTGGAAAAAGGATTCAAAAATCTTACGGATACATCACTTCCCCTCACCCATCTTTCTGAATTATTTAGAGGGATGTTTCCAGGTGTGAATGACCAAGTTACCCTAACATTCTGTGATTCTGTGAAACCACAGTCTATAGTAAGAAATTAGTCTCACACTTTCTTAGCTGTGAACTCCACATCTGCTAAAGGCTGGGGGAGGGTATTACAGGGCAGCAAAATGAAGGGAGTCAGGAAAGCTGTAGAGATATTGCTGTAGAATGTGAAGATCTAGTGTCGATTACGTGAATGGAATGAAACTCTTACTCACTGCAAATATTTGTCATGTTTGAGCAATTACAGTAGGATTATTTTTTTTTTCCCCATCACTTGGGTAAAGTGATGGCAAAGGAAGCAAAAAAGGATTTGATGTATTTTAGGTCAACCTGTTTTTCTCTCCACTGCTGTGTATCCTGTGTACTGTTCTTATAAGAAGCGTGACTGTACGGTCCGTTTCTGGGCTATTTTCCTGTGTGGTATTTAACCCACATTTATTTACTGACTTTTTAAGATTAATTTTAGTAAGCACAGTTTTATAAATCTTGTGATTAGACCAACTGGTAAAGAGCTCAGGAAGCCACAGAAACTCTTTTTGACTGCTGAAGCATTCCTTGTTTAGAATGAATGTGCTCTTAACTGCCTGGAAAATATGAATAAAACTATAGGTCTGTTCTTGCAATTGCCTTAATGCAGTTAGGTCCCTGTAACCATGTAGAGCTCAGTTTCTTTCACTTGGAACACCAACAGAGTAAATGAGTAAAATGCAAGAATCCCTGGAAGGGGACAAATATTTGTGATATTTTCTTCTCTGATTTATGAAACTGTAAATAAAATGGCATAGGATGTCAAAATAACAAAATCACATGTCCTGTGAGGAAAGGCTGAGGGAGCTGGGCTTGTTCAGCCTGGAGAAGAGAAGGCTGAGAGGGGACCTTAGAAATGCCTCAAAATATCTGCAGGGAGGGTGTCAGGAGGATGGGGCCAGACTCTTTCCAGTGGTGCCCAGCAACAGGACAAGGGGCAACGGGCACAACTGAAGCAGAGGAAGTTCCAGCTGAAGATGAGGAAGAACTTCTTCCCTCTGAGGGTGACGGAGCCCTGGCCCAGGCTGCCCAGGGAGGTTGTGGAGTCTCCTTCTCTGGAGATATTCAAGCCCCGCCTGGACGCGGTGCTGTGCAGCCTGTGAGGCTGGTAACAAGTGGTGTCCCCCAGCGGTCAGTACTGGGCCCAGTCTTGTTTAACTTCTTCATCAACGACCTGGATGAAGAGTTAGAATGTACCCTCAGCAAATGTGCTGATGACACCAAACTGGGAGGTGTGGTAGACACACCAGAAGGCTGTGCTGCCATTCAGCGTGACCTGGATAGGCTGGAAAGGTGGGCAGAGAGGAACCTGATGAGGTTCAACAAAGGCAAATGCAGGGTCCTGCACCTGGGGAGGAACAACCTCATGCACCAGTACAGGCTTGGGGTGGACCTGCTGGAGAGCAGCTCTGTGGAGAAGGACCTGGGTGTCCTGGTGGACAACAGGTTAACCATGAGCCAGCAGTGTGCCCTGGCTGCCAAGAAAGCCAATGGAATCCTGGGGTGCATCAAGAAGAGTGTGGCCAGCAGGACGAGGGAGGTTCTCCTTCCCCTCTACACTGCCCTGGTGAGGCCTCATCTAGAGTACTCAGTCCAGTTCTGGGCTCCCCAGTTCAAGAAAGATGAAGAGCTACTGGAGAGAGTCCAGCGGAGGGCTACAAGGATGATGAGGGGACTGGAACATGTCCCCTATGAGGAGAGGCTGAGGGAGCTGGGCCTGTTCAGCCTGGAGAAGAGAAGGCTGCGAGGGGACCTAATAAATGCTTATAAATATCTGAAGGGTGGGTGTCAGGAGGATGGGGCCAAGCTCTTTTCAGTGGTGCCCAGTGACAGGACAAGGGGCAATGGGCACAAACTGAGGCACAGGAAGTTCCAGCTGAAGATGAGGAAGAACTTCTTCCCTCTGAGGGTGACGGAGCACTGGAACAGGCTGCCCAGGGAGGCTGTGGAGTCTCCTTCTCTGGAGATATTCAAGACCTGCCTGGACAAGGTCCTGTGCAGCCTGCTGTAGGTGACCCTGCTTCGGCAGGGGGTTGGACTGGGTGACCCACAGAGGTCCCTTCCAACCCCGACCATTCTGGGATTAGCCTCCCCTATAAAGAAATGGGAAGATGCTGGTAAAAAGTCAGGTACTAGTTAGCATGTGATAACAGAGGTACCTTGTAATTTTTTTTTAATTTATTTTCATGATCTGAACTTTTATTTTGTGTCCTCACATATGGTACAGAAATGATTTTTGTATCTCAGCCCGCATCAGCTTACCTGCTAACATAAATTTCCTGAGCCTACCAAGTATGGCTTCAGAGGCTGTATCTTATTTTCACTGCAAAATATCTCATCTGTAGTGATATTTGGGGTGTACCTCTTATTGCATAGGCCTTTGTATGCGTGATTTTCCAAAGCATAAATGGGTAAGAATTCTGTTAGGTTCATCAAAAAACCACCCAAGATCTTTCAGCGTGGGAAAATGCGATCTTCCCTGAAATACTTCATGAAAGAGAGGTGTTCAGGTGTACTAGGAATAAAGTGAGGGAGCAGGGAGCTTGACGAATCCTAATGAAGAAGCTATTTCGGACGTCTCTTGTACTGTGAAAGAGCTTCAAGAGACACAGAGTAAAGGTGAGAAGGAGGGTGGGAGATAAATGAACGAAGTGCGTGTGTGCGTGGAATTTGCAGAGCCTGGAAGGTTAAAGAATGTTTTTAAAAAATCACAAAAACACCCAAAAAGGCATTTTAAAGATAATACTTAGGAAGTTTTACCCTCGTCTAGAATAAGCTTCATAGGATCCTTTTTTTCCCTGCTTGGGTTTTACTTTAGAACTGTTGACTAAGAGTTTTGATAAAAGGTACTTGTAATTCACCTTGACTATTGAGTATTACTAACAGTAGGATCCTACACACTGCTAAGGGAAATACAATATCCCCCAGCGCCTTGTGTTAAAAAATACCCTGATTTTTTCCAGTAATACTCCTGTCACAAATGTTGGGAAAAGCCACGGTAGCCGTTGCAGAGCTTGGCTTGGGCTGCTCGACGGTGGAGTTGCAGTTAATCACATATAGTTCTGTCATGAGTGCAAGTCTTGCTGTAAGAGGAATTGTTGGATGCATTTCTCAAAGGTCTTTGTTGTCATCGTGCTGTGTCTTGGATAGGATAGGTCTTACTTTGCTTTGCATTTGGAGCTGATAAAAGTGCTTTTAAAGGCATAGGTGTGAGCATGGTGTGGAAGGGGAGAAGGACTTGATCCCAGCTGATAACAAAAAGAAACCCTTAAAGCAAAGAGAGCCTGTGACATACGTGTTTGGGATTTAAGGGCAAAAGTTGATGGGTAAAACAAAGCAGAATTACATGTAGTTACAGGGGCTTTTGAGTGTGTATTTCAGAGTAGGTGACATATAATGCTCTCGTGAGACCCCACCTGGAGTCCTGCGTTGAGCTCTGGGGCCCCCAACACAAGAAGGACATGGATGTGTTGGAGCGGGGCCAGAGGAGGCCATGAAGATGATCCGAGGGCTGGAGCACCTCTCCTACGAGGACAGGCTGAGGGAGCTGGGGCTGTTCAGCCTGGAGAAGAGAAGGCTCTGGGGTGACCTTAGAGCAGCTGCCAGTGCCTGAAGGGGCCGACAGGAAGGATGGAGAGGGGCTTTGCACAAGGGTGTATAGTGATAGGAGAAGGGGGAACAGCTCTAAACTAAAAGAGGGCAGATTGAGATGAGATATTAGGAAGAAATTCTTGCCCATGAGGGGGTGAAACCCTGGCCCAGGTTGCCCAGAGAAGCTGTGGCTGTCCCCTCCCTGGCAGGGTTCAAGGCCAGGTTGGATGGAGCTCTGAGCAACCTGGTGTGGTGGAAGATGTCCCTGCTGATGGCAGGGGGGTTGGAACCAGATGATCTTTAAGGTCCCTTCCAACCCAAACCGTTCTATGATTCTATAACAGTTACACTCTAACCTCTCCATTCTCAATACTAATTCAGCTTGCATTACTGCGGTGTTTGAGCACCTGCTGCATTTGATTGCTTCACAGATTGTAGTGTAAATCATTTGCTGAGTTTATGGGCTTCGCGGGAGGCATGTGTTCCGTGTATGTCGGTTAAACTACTGCAAAAGTGAAGGCTGCTGACTAGAAAAGAAATTCAGTGATGGGTGTGCTGTAAAATACATCAAACTGCATTGCTGCTACTCCTTTTGGGAAGGATTGGTCAACAGCAGTCTGTTGGCTGATTGTCTTGGGGATATTCCAAACCCACCTAAAGGGAGCACAGGGAAAATCTAATACCAAAGGAGACTGATGGAAGAGAAACAAAGATCAGGAAGATAGTTAGAAAGGGAGACTAAGATCTTCCTAGTTGAAGTGTTCTTTTTATAATACAACTTTTAATTTTCTCTCCAAAGTAATAGGTTCTATTTAAAAACAAGTTGTCATCTGCAGTGACAACTGTGCTGTTAATATTCTTATAGGACTCCTATATAGCCTACTCTTATTCCACTGTATGAAAAGCATCCTGGCTTGTATCAGAAATTGTGTGGCCAGCAGGAGGAGGGCAGTGGTTGTCCCCTGTACTCATAGAATCATAGAATCATTGAGGTTGGAAAAAGACCTCTAAGATCATCAAGTCCAACCGTCAAATCCTGTGTTTGGTTTTGGGCCCTTCACTACAAGAAGGACCTTGGTGTGCTGGAGCATGTCCAGAGAAGGGCAACGAAGCTGATGAAGGGTCTGGAGCACAGGTCCTTTGAGGAGAGGCTGAGGGAGCTGGGGCTGTTTAGTCTGGAGAAGAGAAGGCTGAGAGGGGGCCTTATTGCTCTCTACAACTGCCTGAAAGGAGGTTGTGGCGAGGTGGGGGTCAGTCTCTTATCCCAAGTTACAAGTGGCAGGATGAGAGGAAACAGCCTTGAGTTGTGCCAGGGGAGGTTTACATTTGGATATTAGGAAAAATTCCTTTACCGAAAGAGTTGGCAAGCACTGGACCAAGCTGCCCAGGGCAGTGGTGGAGTCCCCATCCCTGGAGGTATTTAAGACGTGGGGCTTAGGGACATGGTTTAGTGGTGGACTTGGTTAAGCTAGCTCAGCAGTTGAACTTGGTGATCTTAGGGGTCTTTGCCAACCTAAATCATTCTGTGAATCACAAAGGTTTGCGCAGACCCAGGCTCTGGGCTGGATGGAAGAAGCTGTGTTAGTAAAATAGCTCCTGGTCCCCCATTTCCTTCTCAAATATGGGCAGAGAGGAGTAGATTGCTTAATATGCACGCCTTTGAGCTGAACAGTGTGCATGACCGTAATTACTAATCCCCTTAAATATATAACATACAGAGTTTCAAATGACGAATTTAATATGATGGAAACTGCAAACATGGGGTGATCGTTTTGGATTCCAGTTCCGTGCTCTTGTAGTGATTAGTGACCAAGCGACTACATCATTTGAAAAATAACATACAAATGTTTGTAGAGTAAACGCCGGATTATCAGAGAAATGAAGTAATCCTTTGCCAGTACCATTAAGGAGACAAGGTGGGGTTTTGCGCCTTTTAACAAATAAATAACAAGATCTAAGTACCTATGTGTAGGTTGTCCATTTCTCCAAGTTACCTGAATGTGGGAGTGCCACCAATGTTCTCACTTTCAGACGTGGAATCATTTCTCTGTGGCAGTGGGGAGTTGTAGTGAAAGAGTCCTGTGCTACCAAACCAAGGGGTGATGCTGTGGTGTAACGCTTCAGAATGAGAGATGCCTAGACTTCAGGCCTGGATTTTGCCTCAGATTTTGTAGAATTTAGTATTATATTCCTTCAGAAACCTGTGTAGATATCATTGCGTAGGTTATCCTTTTTTTTAGGTAGCTGTATGAGGCTTTGGATTCTGAAAGTGCTATTTTTTAAATATTTCAGAATGTCATTAAACTGATACCTGTGTATGATTTTCATTTTGTTTCCTAGATACCCCTTCTTTTTCACAAATGTTTGTATGAATTTGTGTCTCTTAGACAGGAGGAGTAAATAGTATAAAATCAGCAACAGCCTGAAGTCATTCCCAGCATTGCCTTTTCCTTTGTCTTCTGCAAGTCGTTCAGTGGCCAGCTCTCCGTATCTCCTCATAGGAAAACGGTTGCTGCTTCTCCATCCTCTCTCTTGGAGAAAGAAGTTGTTTTGCTGAGCAAGCTTGTTAGCGGGAGGAAGAAGGAATTTTAACAGCAGAAATTATGTGAAATGAAGGGCGACAAGTCTTTTCACACATCCAAAGGAGAGGTGGGAAGAAGGGATGGAGTCAGAAGTGTGTTTTCATATAATTTTTTAATAGAAGAGGCTAATTGACAAAGTTGATCGCTGAGCTTGGTGGGGGTTAGACTTTTTTTAAGACATCTGTACATGAACGTACTTAATATATCAAATAAATTTATACAGAGTGACAACTTTGAGTGCAGTAGTCTTTCTTAAGCAGGTTTTTGTTTTGACCTAGAATAACCTAGAATTTGTAGAGGATCTTCCCCATGTTTTTAGGGCAGTTCCCGTTGACTTGTTTTTATCAGTCCTTTAAAGCAGGGGGGTTTGTGAGTAAGTTTGCCGTCTTGCTCCAGGTTGGGCGGCTGAGTGCTCTAAGAGGAAAGAGTGGATTGATTCTCCTTCTGCAATAAACTCGGAAATGGTAGTAGACTTCATCCACCCTAGTGGAGAGCACTGAAAGATACGAAGCTCTTCACCTAGCTGCTGACTTGTTCTACCCTATTTAAGGGAAGAGACGTCGCCTCTGACAAAAGAAAGGCTTCAGGGCGAAGTCAACAGTTACCCTGTTGATCTGCGCGACGTCCTTCAGTGTGTGTACTCTTGCCGATCAGTCCGAGCTCCTACGTGCTGCCTCTTGCCCAACTTGTAATGAGGGAAAACGGGAAGGAATTGACAACGTTATTCAGGTGGCTATGGTGGAACTGGAGACTTCTGGAAATGTAAAGGGTAAGGTAAAAAGGATATAGGAGTGTGGTGGCACAGGGTATAGAAATTAGGGAATTGCCAAATTTAGTCATCCTTCTGCAGTTAGTGTGTTTCCTCATGACTTATGATAACATTGATGAGATCTGCTAGGTGGTAATACTGCAGAGGTCTGTCGGCTTTTTTTTTCTTACTTTTTTATTCTTGCTTTAGAATACAATAGGTTTTGGTCACATTTGAGGCTGGCAGCTTATTTACCTATCTTAAGGTATGCAAGAATCCAGACAACATTTGATGTTCTTATTCAGACCTAGCTGCTGAAGATCTTTGTTCTTTTTTTTGTTTTCCCAGATATTGAAAAATATCACTTGGTATGCTGAGCGGGTCTTAACAGAGATCTCACTTGGGAGTCTCCTGATACTAGTCGTGATAAGAACCATCCAGTACAACATGACACGGACAAGGGTAAGAGTTACGTGTAGCACTTGGGCACGTAGTTCCTAACTTCATAGAATTATAGAATGGTTTGGGTTGGAAGGGACCTTAAAGATCATCTGGTTCCAACCCCCCTGCCATCAGCAGGGACATCTTCCACCAGACCAGGGTGCTCACAGCTCCATCCAACCTGGCCTTGAACCCCACCAGGGAGGGGGCAGCCACAGCTTCTCTGGGCAACCTGGGCCGGGGTCTCACCACCCTCACGGTGAAGAATTTCTTCCTAATATCTCATCTAAATCTGCCCTCTTTTAGTTTACAGCCATTCCCCTTTGTCCAATGACTACACACCCTTGTGAAAGGTCCCTCTTCAACAGGATGAATTCAGTTTCAAACAGGGTGGGGGATTTTCTTCATTCCGTTGTAACCAGTTGGTTTCTGAATTTACAGGAGGGAAGGAGTGGGAAGATCAGCTGTCTTAACTAAGCAGAATGTTAAGTGGTTCTGAACTTGCAACACAATTTCTGTACTATCATCCAGCTCATTGGGTAGGGTTCTCTGAAGACCGTAATTCAGGCACCGAACTCATCTTCACACGAGAAGAAAAAGTTACTTAGTTTCCTGAGAAGAAATGATTCCTTGTAGGTTGTTTGCCTGTCTTAAATTACTCGGAAGTGGGAATTTCCATTCTGTTGTTAGTGTGTTTATGTAGTAGGACCGTGACTGGGCCATCAAACCTTTTAGAGCTCTAGCAAAGCAAAACTTCAGCTTTATAGCCTCATTTATAAGATTGGGTTTGTGCATTTTTCAAGCATTTGATTCTATACCTTATCTCAAACATATAAGCGTGGTATCGTACGCTTTTGAATATTTTCAGCAATTAAAGACACAGAAGTTTTTACATGAAAAAGTAGCAAAAAAATATTTAAATACATTTTAAATTGGAAAATTTAAGGATTTCACTTTTATGATCAAAAGAATTGGAAGAAACAAGGACTTTCTTGGCATGTGTTTGTAGGATTTGGAATCTGTTATGTTACGTAAATGCATATTTAAGATCTGAATAGAAAATAAATCCATATTGGATTGGATCGGTGGACAAGTTTGGTTCTGTGAAAACCCTTGGCTTTGATAGGGCCATCGTATAAATGCTCATCTTTTCAAATGGTTTCAGGGATGCTAATGAGGGGACCACATCTCTGACGTATCATATGGTTATAGTTGTGGGATGTATAGAATGCTTTGAAGGAGTTGATAGGGAGGTGAGTTATGAAGCAGAAAAATTTAGGAGAAGACTACAGAAAGAAGAGAGAGGAAGGGAGAGGAGGAGGATGTCTTTTAATATTAGTTACATCTAAGATGTCATTGTAACTCAACATTGCTAAAGATATGAAGACATACACACTCTGAAATCTGTGTGAAACAATCACTCTTCTAGAAGTATTATATTTTAAGAAAACATATTTAAAACGTCACTCAGTGTATACACTTTGCGTTTCTGCTGTATGCTTTGGACCATGTCCTTTAAAGCAACATACACGATGTAGTCTTTCAAATGATTCCTGCAGTAGGTGTCGGTGTGTATCAAAAGGACAGTCTGATGTGGTTTTTTTTCTTTCCTCCTCTTTCTGACAGGACAAATACCTTCATACAAATTGTTTGGCAGCCTTAGCCAATATGTCGGCACAGTTCCGCTCGCTTCATCAGTATGCTGCTCAGAGGATCATCAGGTAAATATAAAGTCTTCTTTTGCAACTCATCTTTGCTGAAACTCAGGAGTAGAGGAGTTTGATTTTTATATGCCTGTATAGATTCTGATGAACTAAATAGCTGAAATGATAAATGAATGATTCGATAATCACAGAATAAATCTTACTTGCTTTATACTTGAAATTGTTCTGAATGCACAAAAAATATCAGTTTCTCTGCCTGAGAAACTTCTGACTTTTGATTCTCTTAACAGAGCGGCTCAGTCGCTGCCTTCAAACTGGCAGGTTGTCAGGGATTTGTGTGAATTCTGATTTTTTTTTAGTCATGTATCACATTATTATAAAAGTGCACGGAATGGTGGTTCTCAAGTGCTATGCAGGCTGGATTTTCAACTCGCTTTGCTTCTCCTGGCGTATTTTGGAAAAGATCTATTTGTTGAATCAGACATAATGCAGTGATCATTTTGTGACAAGGCCCTGCAAATACGGGCAGTAAACCCTGCACCCGTGATTTTCAGCTGATAAAGTTTATTGGCCTGTAGAGTCATAAATAGTCAGTATCTGCTCTGGTTCTGGAACAGGGCCATAACTTTAAAGAAGGAGGCATTAGAGTTGGTCCTTCCTGTTTCGTATTTGTGCTGCAGACCACTTTGGAAAGGCAGGTAGCCAGGCATCAGGCATGCCTCTTGTCTTGGCAGCCAGTCCTGCTCCACGCTCCAAGGGAAACCGGGAAGGTCCTTGCTGTTGCTATCTGGAATAAACGGTTACCGTGCTTGTCAAGCACAGACAGTGTGCCAAAAACCAGTAAACAATAATCGCGTGCCTGTGCACTTTGTAGAGGACTGGGTTAACAAGAGATCCATCTTGTCCTTAAACCACTGCTCTTCAGGATTTCGTTCTCTCCGAGCCTCCTCGCTTTTGGAAATGGTTGGTTGTAGAAGTATGGACAAGTAAGCAGGATGCCATTACCATTTCCCTGCTTGATACTCACCCTCTTTTCGCACCCTTGGCAGCAATAATGTGTTCAGAATTTGAACTGAAGCTATTTTCCTGTTAAGTATCACAGACGTTGTCTTGAATACCTACTCTCTTCATTTCTCAAGTCATAGACATGGAGTGTGAATTTTCCAAGCATTTGCAGATGTTGGCCTCTGAAATCACAGATCCTAGCGTGGTGTGAGATATGCCACATTGATGCTCAAAACCTTGGTCTGGTCTTTAGGGTGATACTTGGTTTGCCACTTCAGAGCTTGCTCCTATGTTCCCAGTTTCTGATTTTGTTTTATTTTACTCTACTGCTGTTTCTGCAGACCAAAGCAAGATGTGTTCCTCTGGTTGTATTTGGGCCAGGAAGAGGTTAGCTTGCTACTCCCTGTTAGAGCCGGCCATTATCGCTGCTCAGTGATCTTGTAGTCATCTAGTGTAACTGCATGTGTATTTCTGTGCAACTCGGCTTTTGTCAAAATGCTCGGAGTTTATGGACATTTACTGTTCAAAATATAAACTCAGGGTTCCAGGTAAGCTCAGCTGGATTATTTTGATTTACTCGGGTTATGAAGTGGTGAAGCATGTGGTCCGCTGGTTAGCAGAAGAGGTGGCAGCCATCAGCGGGGAAGCAGCAGCCTCGGTACCTCGGGGCACACATCTCTTCTCGACCATTAAACTCACGGATATCTAGGGAGCCTTTTGTGCTGTGAGGGTTCTCCCTACACCAGCCTTTTCCAGCCTTCTCACACGTGGTTTTCCCCATCTCTAATGGCATCTTTGAGGCAGATTGACTCCCTCATGTGTAAGACCCATCTCTAGACCCAAGGAAAGACGTGCAACACCCAGAAATTCTTGTGCACTCCTTGCATCCAACATTTCAACCATCTGCTGTGACGTTTGGGTGCCTTATTCGTCATCTCTCTAGACATGCGTAGTTACAAAGTGACTTTAACACTGCTGCTTGATTTTAGTTGCGAAATAATACATATTCGTGCTGGAGGCAAACAGACTTCTGTTGTTGCTTGATACTGATGCAGGAGGAAAGGAGGCAAGAGGGGTGAGTGGCAGAAAACAGTGGAAAAAAATTCTGTCACACTGAAATTGTCTGTTAAATTATGTCTTATTGTGTGAAGAAATAGAAAGAAACACCCTTAGAGCAAACATGTAGTAGTGGCATATTCGAAACTCTTAGTTCTTCCGAAGATGTAAACTCTGAGTAGCGACTGCTGGTTGGTTTCTGTATGGCTTTTAGCAGAGAGACTTCGCGCAGGGGCTGAGCTGAGCAGTATTACAACTGATGCCCAAACACTATCCAACCAGCTGGAGTGTGGTAGCAGAGCAGTCTGAGAAGGACGTTGGTTATCCCAACCACTGGGTGCTGGCAGGGCTGTATTTTTATGGTGGAAATAGTGGGAGGATAGGTACAGAGAATGGATGTGCTCATCAACAAAAAGGCAAGATGATATATATTTATTGTACAGGGACTTTTCATAAGGGTGTGGTAGTGATAGGAGAAGGGGGAATGGCTCTAAACTAACAGAGGGCAGATTGAGATGAGATATTAGGAAGAAATTCTTCCCCATGAGGGTGGTGAGGCCCTGGCCCAGGTTGCCCAGAGAAGCTGTGGCTGCCCCCTCCCTGGCAGGGTTCAAGGCCAGGTTGGATGGAGCTCTGAGCAGCCTGGTCTGGTGGAAAATTTCCCTGCTGATGGCAGGGGGGTTGGAACCAGATGATCTTTAAGGTCCCTTCCAACCCAAACCATTCTGTGATTTGATGATTATTTTTAAGCTTCTGCCTTGTTGTAGCCAGACACGCCAGATCACTATGGTGTAGAAATTGTAATGGAGGTGGCATATTTAAATTTAAAACAGAACCAGAAATAGAAGAGGAGGGTTATGGAATATGTTTGATTCCCGTTGGCCCCAGATTTTATGTGTAGTGTTGACCGAAGATCTTATTCTGCAGGTAGGAAATACTACATCTGGACAATAGGCAGAAATGGCCACCGAGACTGGGATTTAATGTGTCGCTATGACCAGGATTGCTTGTAAAATCAAAGGCCCTACTATAAAAATGTATTCAAATCTGTTGCAAAAAGTCCTGTGGGGCTAAGACATGGGCAGGCTGGAAGGAGGGGTCATTTCCAGGGACAACCTGTCTTCCATGAGACTTTGCGGCTAGCGTGGTAGCATTTCCTTCTCTGGAGCTTTGCAGCCTTGGGTTCCCTGGCAGGCTTAAGCACTGTAAAGGAAGTATTTTAACCTGATTTCCTCTCAAAACACACAGATGTGTTAGAAAGCTTCACTTCCCAAGAGAAGCAATAGGAATACACGTATTTCATAAGACTGATGTTTTGAGGCATGCGTTGTCCTTCCTTTTCCTACCTTATGAAGTCTGTTAGCCACTATTATTAAATTTAGCTAGCACGGATGGACCCAGCTTGCTCCATGATGCCAAAGCAGAGTATTTATATTTAAATTCCTATTCTGGTTCTACCACCGGAGTGCATGCGTCTCGGAGAGAAGAAACCACAGTATCCATAATGAAACAGTGTTTGCTCTGCGGGAAAAGCATAAAAAGATGATGATACTTCGTATTACATGAAGTATTTTAGGGTATAGGTTTTTAAATTAAGTAGCTGTAAAACACTTAACTTAAAATCTACTTAGCAATACAACTGAATAGATAGCCATAATTTAAGCCTCACCAGATGCTCTAATGATTCCTGCCTTAGTGTGAGAAGTAATTCCATTTCCATGCAGGCTTTTTCCTAATCCTATTCTGAGCAGAGACTGCCAATTGTTTTAATTTCTGAAGACTATTTTCTATGAAAGAATTAGCTGGGAATATTCAGCGTGGTGTACTTAAGAGCTCACTGGAATACAACTTCATAATATTGGGTAATTTGTACCATGTTCCAGCAAGCCTGAAAATTGACAGATTTGTATAAATCTATCACGAGCAGCTGCTGGAAGTAAAAATAGATGTAAGAGATGTTTTATAATAAGATCCAGGGCAGTATTCATTTAGTGTTGGATGTCCTCTATTGGAGGCTGCCCTGACTTTGAGATCCTTTCCTTCTCTATGAGTTATTACCACTGGTTTGTTTTTAATTAGGCAGAGCTATTTTTTCAGCATGGTGCCAAGGGTGATACGGCGCTGCACTGTCTCTCTCGTATGTGTGGAGTGCTGATATTTGTAGTATCTTTAAATTACATGGGTAGAGTATTTTAAAAGAAAGAAAAAAGAATGTGTGTCAATGTCGTCCATGTCACAGACGACTGCCAGAGGTGGCTGTGTAGTCTCTAAGCGACAAAGCACAACCAGACGCAGTGTTACGTATCTGGAGTAAGGGTAGGTTTTCCCTTTGCTTGGTTTCCACACCCCAAGTACAATTGCCAAAAAGCATAGCCACGTGCCTAAATGGTGTATTAGTGCAGGTATTCTATTTGTTACTTAAAGCTGCGGGTCAGTTGGCATTAATTCTTTTAACCTATTTGGAAACAGCTTTCACAATATTCAGCTTTTCTACAGCTAGCCTGCCTGCTCTTGTATGTCTGACGCTTGGAAATGGAGAGGAGGGTCTTTCTCTGAGCAGCTGTACTCTGACATCTCATCACTGTGTCCTTCTGATAAAATCGGTGGCGAGAAGACGACAGAGTACCGAAGGCAAATGCTTTTCCTACAGCTGCATAAATTGGAATGTTATACCACTAGAGGTTGCCATACACCTCGCTAATTAGACATGCACATTTAACGTTAAATGACTTTATGGAGCTAGAAACACTTACCTAGTTTTCCTGTTTTTCTACACTATCAGCAAGCTACTCACATGCAGGCCTGTGTGAGTCGCGGAGAACGCTGTCGGTTGCACTTCTCCCCGCTAGACGACTTAAGGAACTCAAGTAGCAAAAGATGGCCCATAATTATATCGATGTCATATTTTGTTGACTTCTTTGGCTATTGTAGAGAGTTCAGTAGGATTCAGGGAATGATGTGAAAGAGGAGGTTTCTCTCATCCTTGTGATGCTGATAGGAGTCAGGTGGAATTAGGAAAAAAGCCATGCTTAAAAGGGATATAGACCAGAGACGAACTTGTGTGTGCAGTATGTTGTACTTGAGTGTCCTCGTATCCCTGCTATACCTGTTAGGAGAGCAAAGCGCGAGATGTACAGCCGGCTGTACTGATGCTGTTGCTGTCTGGAAGAAGCAGAGGTGGTAACCCCACTTCTCACTGGTCAGCCAGCCTTGGAGCTGGAGGCGATGAGTGTGGTAGGATAGCCTGGAGCGGGGTGCTGGGCACAGGAGTAGACCAATGTTGGGTTTTTGTATTCTTTTAAATACAGCTGTAAGTAGCGTGCTGAAATATCAGTGCTTGTAAAGGGTGACTGCAACGCTGTGGTTCCCAAAGTCTTCTTGCTCTCATCTGAGAGGAGGCTGAAGCCTTTCTTTCCCTTGGCACTCTGCAACAAAGTCTTCATCATTTTGTAGAGTCAGTTAGGTTTTGTAAGCTACCAAGAAAAATTCCCAGCCATGCTGGTACGTGCTGCTGTACTTGAGAAGTTTCATCTCTCCAGCCAAACCATTGGTTTAATGGTTTCCTATGTCGGTGATTTAATTTTTCTCCTATGGTTTCCTTGTATGAGTCTGATGGGATTTTCTTTGACGGAGCCCTGGCCCAGGCTGCCCAGGGAGGTTGTGGAGTCTCCTTCTCTGGAGATATTCAAGACCACCTGGACGCGGTGCTGTGCAGCCTGCTGTAGGTGACCCTGCTTCGGCAGGGGGGTTGGACTGGGTGACCCACAGAGATCCCTTCCAACCCCGAACATTCTGTGATGCTGTGATTCTTCAGTGAAAATATTTAGGACGGTTCTTTATGAATAAGACTACATGAGGGCAGTGGTGGAGTCCCCATCCCTGGAACGGTTCAAAAACTGTGTAGATGGGGCACTTCAGGACGTGGTTTAGCAGGCATGGTGGTGTTGGGGTGACGGTTGGACGTCATGAGCTTAGAGGTCCTTTCCAACATTAATGATTCTGTGATTCTGTGTTGCTTTAAATTGCACTTTTGAAACTCGGTTGAAGATTATGCTGGATTAAAAATTATCTTTGGGTTGTAACGTGTGAGTTTCTGTAGAAACATTGTACTGCTGCTGCAATGTATTTGTTAATTATTAAGTACTTAACCAGCTGCAAATGGCTTTGACCAGCAAATTTCGTGCTGGATGAGGAAAAAAGCTTACTGCAGTTAGTGCTAGAGAGTGAAAAATCTGTGTGGTGTGAGGAGAAAATGCATTGTTCATAACTGCTCCTTTACCTTCTTGGATGTTGGTATAATTCTGGAGTGCTTGGGTTTGCAGAAGTAAAACTTAGTTTTTCTGCAGAGCGGAGTTCAGTGCTTATACAAGAATGGATTTTGCTGATGATGGAAATATCTGTGGAATTTGTGAGTTTGAAGTTTGGGTAGTTCACTGTGTCCCCTAAGAAAGTGGTTAATTTTTTTTTGCAATGTTTTCCTTTTTCAGGCATCTTTATAGAATTACACATCTTTGTAATATCTTCCATATTATTTTTCCTGCCTACCTTTTTATAGGTTGTAAGTAATCAGTTTAGTTGTTATTACTGACAATTTTCATACTGTGTTGTCCTTAAAAGAAGAAAGTGTATCGCTTGCCTCTGCTTTCCCCTAGATTATGTCAGTTGTTGCTTTATAAATTAGGGAGGAGGAGGAAACTAACCAAATTTTTCATGTGTTGCTGTGTTTGGCAGAATGGTGATGACGACTCTAATGCATGTGTTAATTATGTCTGCTACCATGGCCTTTTTTCCCTGGTCTATGAGTACGTATTGAAAGTATATTTATCTATTATATATATTTTTTTTTACACATATCTATATAAAAGAAGTGGTTTTAAACCTAAACTCTCTTCAGCAAGGATCTCTGTGTATAGAGCAGAAGACATTTGCAGTTGGGTGGACATTTATTTGTTCAAATAGCCCAGGACGTGTGTTCAGCAAAGAAGAAAATCGTTTATGCAGCAGCAAGACCTGTGTGATCTGACCTGCTTACTATGGCCACATTCAACTGAAAAGTCTGCGATCGTTAGGGTGTGAGTGCAGTGAAATTAGAATTTACCAATTGCTTAATAAAATTTTTTACCGGTGCCAGGAATGGGGTGTTGCCATTCAGCGAGACCTGGACAGGCTGGAGAGTTGGGCAGAGAGGAACCTGATGAAATTCAACAAGGGGAAGTGCAGGATCCTGCATCTGGGGAGGAACAACCCCAGGCACCAGTACAGGCTTGGGGCGGACCTGCTGGAGAGCAGCTCTGTGGAGAGGGACCTGGGAGTGCTGGTGGATGACAGGGTGACCATGAGCCAGCAGTGTGCCCTGGCTGCCAAGAAGGCCAATGGGATCCTGGGGTGCATTAGGAACAGTGTGGCCAGCAGGAAGAGGGAGGTTCTCCTTCCCCTCTACACTGCCCTAGTAAGGCCTCATCTAGAGTACTCAGTCCAGTTCTGGGCTCCCCAGTTCAAGAAAGATGAGGAGCTACTGGAGAGAGTCCAGCGGAGGGCTACGAGGGTGGTGAGGGGACTGGAACATGTCCCCTATGAGGAGAGGCTGAGGGAGCTGGGCCTGTTCAGCCTGGAGAAGAGAAGGCTGCGAGGGGACCTAATAAATGCTTATAAATATCTGCAGGGTGGGTGTCAGGAGGATGGGGCCAAGCTCTTTTCAGTGGTGCCCAGTGACAGGACAAGGGGCAACGGGCACAAACTGAGGCACAGGAAGTTCCGTCTGAACATGAGGAAGAACTTGATGTACACTCGTGTCAGAGCAGAAACAGCCTCTTTTCTCTGGGGTTATGGAAATACGGAATGGAAATAACCATTTTTCTCTGCCATTATGGAAACTCCTCTATTATGATTAAGAGAGCAGTAAAGTGAGCTTTAATTTAACAGTCCAATTAAGATTTGTACACAGCATATAAAAGAACTGTCTATTGATTATTCTTACAGCAGCATTCAGCAGTTTCTACCGAAGGCCAGGCTCGCAGTGTGCGTGGTACCTACACGTTCCAAAGCATCCTCAGAGCCACGCAGCTCTGGGCAAGGGAAAAACCTTGTTACAACAGTACGAAGAAGTAATAAAGGAAACAAACTGTTATTATTATTGTTAATAAAGGTACAGGTTGGCTATTATGCTATAAATCTATCACTAACATCCTACTAGTGTTATGTTGCTTTTTGCTTACTGAAACCTCACATTCTTGAAATTACACTTTTCCAAAATAACGTTTCATAGGGTCAAAGGGTTCCAACTCTTAAATTTGGAACAATTGTAGGAAGTTTTCTATCTGAAAAATGGCTCTGATTAACACCATTCATTCCTCTGCCATAATAAGCAGCCAGAAAGATGAGTTTAATAGAAGTACTGCATACCTTATTCACCTAATTTCTTTTGCTCAATTCGCACATCTCATTTGAAGTTTGAAATGCTCACTATGCAAAAATTTTACCATTTAAAAGTTGCAATTCGTGGATGAGCCGCAACTACTCTGTTCCTATACTTTTATACTTCAATTTTCAAAGAAGAATTTAAAAACAAACGAGAATTAGAAACCAAACAGCTTAGAAGCATTCATGCACCAATCTGGCTTTTTTTTTTTCCCCTCAAGTGTTTCTCCTGAAGAAGTGCCTTGGATTTGGGTAAGTTTCACCAGTTTTCTGCGCCAGCTGTCCCACTGCTATTCTCCAATGAAGGAGGAAGCTATATGTTAAAGATCTTCCTCGAAAGCACCGCATACAGCAAAAAAGAAGAAAAAAAAAAAAGGCAAGAAAACCAGAATGCTCAGAGCGTAAAACCATGGGGGAGAGAACCTTGATTTTTTCCATTCGTGAGCAGACTAACGAGTTTCGAGCCAGCAGTTACAGAATCACAGAGTCACAGGACGGTCGGGGTTGGAAGGGACTTCTGGGGGTCATCTAGTCGAACCCTCCTGCCGAAACAGGGTCACCTACAGCAGGCTGCACAGGACCATGTCCAGGCGGGTCTTGAATATCTCCAGAGAAGGAGACTCCACAACCTCCCTGGGCAGCCTGGGCCAGGACTCCGTCACCCTCAGAGGGAAGAAGTTCTTCCTCATCTTCAGATGGAACTTCCTCTGCTTCAGTTTGTGCCCATTGCCCCTTGTCCTGTCACTGGGCACCGCTGAAAAGAGCTTGGCCCCATCTTCCTGACACCCACCCTTGAGATATTTGTAAGTATATATTAGGTCCCCTCTCAGCCTTCTCTTCTTCAGGCTGAACAAGCCCAGCTCCCTCAGCCTCTCCTCGTAGGAGAGATGCTCCAGTCCCCTCACCATCCTCACAGCCCTCCGCTGGACTCTTTCCGGTAGCTCCTCATCTTTCTTGAACTGAGGAGCCCAGAACTGGACACAGCACTGCGGATGAGGCCTCCGTAGGGCAGAGTAGAGGGGAAGGAGATCCTCCCTCGACCTGCTGGCCACACTCCTCTTAATGCACCCCAGGATCCCATTGGCCTTCTTAGCAACCAGGGCACACTGCTGGCTCATGGTTAACCTGTCGTCCCTCAGCACTCCCAGGTCCCTCTCCACAGAGCTGCTCTCCAGCAGGTCCACCCCAAGCCTGCACTGGTGCATGAGGTTGTTCCTCCCCAGATGCAGGACCCTGCATTTGCCTTTGTTGAACCTCATCACGTTCCTCTCTGCCCAACTCTCCAGCCTGTCCAGGTCACACTGAATGGCAGCACAGCCTACTGGTGTATCTACCACACCTCCCAGTTTGGTGTCATCAGCAAACTTGCTGAGGGTACACTCTAACTCTTCATCCATGTCGTTGATGAAGAAGTTGAACAAGACTGTGCCCGGTACTGACCGCTGAGGGACACCACTAGTTACCGGCCTCCAACTAGACTCAGCGCCGCTGATGACAACCCTCTGAGTTCTGCCATTCAGCCAGTTCTCAATCCACCTCACCGACCACTCATCCAGCCCACAGTTCCCGAGCTTCCCTAGGAGGATGTTATGGGAGACCGTGTCGAAAGCCTTGCTGAAGTAAGCAAGTATGTTGGATTTCAGTTGCAGGCGGGGTGCCGTGCAGCCCTGGCCTCTGGTTCGGTACTTCAGAGGGACCTGTCGGTACAAATAGTGGCTGTCAGTAATTCCCGTCCCCCAGTATTTTCACGTAGACATGTCACTGAAATGAACAGGGGAAGAAGCATCCTGCTGCGGATACAGCTTCCCGTGATTTATCTGCAGCTCACCCACCTGGTTTCATTTGCTGCCTTTGCTTTAAAGCAGGAGTCAATGACCCGTTCATCCCAGCAATCCTTCATTGCTGTATTGTCCTCTGCCTGAGCAATTTGTTACTTTGAAATACTTGTGTTGATTTATTTTTTTCCTCCTGTCCTTGCTTTGGTGGCATTTACCACGTGCTGTAGGACTTAGATTTTAGCAATCAGTTCTCTTCAGCATGGAAGGCCACAGAATTGACTGGTTGACATTGCCTCAAAAGTAAGAATTAAAAACCTCCTTCTTAACTTTCAAATAGTTTCGTAGCATTTCAGTTTAGAGGAGAAAACATTTCTTATCTAACCTGGATATAAAATTATGTTCTATTTAAGAGAAACTGCTTTATAATTAGATGTTTTTACCCACACCACTCCCCCTCATGCAGTGCAGTGTGTTACAAAAGCAAGAATCCCATTTTTATTAGATATTCCAAGCAGAGTGAAAACTAATGGCTTCTCAGAGGGCCTTCATGATGTTCTCCTGTTCAGGGTGTGTTTGAAAGACGATATTGCGGGAATGGAGGATCAAACAGCTCCAAGCCACCGAGTCTGAACTTTGCTTTTAATCTGTGGACTCTCCGGAGTGGAAGTTGTGTGTGCAGCAGGATACCTGGAGAGATTTTGGTGTCAGCTGGTCGAACTTGGGTAGCTTTGGCTTGCTCTTCCACGGGCTGTGCACAGGCACAGACACGCTGATCCCTTTGCAGATGATTTTTATGCTCTTCATCCTCCGCTCCATCACTGTTACTACTTATATGTACAGAGGTTTCCGAATCTGTGGAGTGGCTTTTGGTGGGAGACAGAAGCAGGTTGTAAACCTCTCAATAGCGTTAAATAAAAGAAACATATGCTGGCCTTGTTAGGAGCTTGTTGACCTAGATTAGCCGTGGGGAAGCTTGTAAGCTGATCAGCCATTCCGAAATTGGGAGGTGTCATTGCAATTAGTAGGAAAGGCTGTGACAAAAGGGGAGACAGCAATTGGTCAGAGAAGGGAAAATAGAATATTAGTGGCAAATGTCCTCTTGCTGGTATGACTTAGCAATGTAAATATAACGAGGTTAATTTTTGAAAGGAGTGAAGCAACCTTTGTTACTACGCTTTGAGTGTAGCTGAGGTCAGACGTATTGAAATGCCGCTTTAGCTGTATCAACCGAAAGAGGAGTACTCCACGTGAGCTCGCCTATTTTTCCCTGTGTGTAACATATGGAGATGAGGTTTTAAACTGGTATCAGCTGTTCCCAACATGGAAATATCATCGAACTTGGTTTAAGCCCCGATGGACCTGCTGGGGATCTGAGCGGGCACCCGATGGGGCAGTAATACCCTCGTCCCCATCTGGCGTGAGCAGTTGAGCGCCCTGCGTGCCATTCGAAGCATTGGGAGCCCTGATCTTGTGGGTTTGGGAGATTTCCCAGATGGGAGGCTCAAGGCTTTATCTGGGGATGGACTGGATCAGTGTGAACCACGGAGGGGTCTCGGGCAAAGCGTTGCTTCGCTCAGTCTCAGGGTCTTCTCATGTGAAGCAGAGCGGTTGAACTGTGTTATCCTACAGTCTGCACATCATGGCACAGGGCTCCTTCAAAATACCGTTGTTGATTCCTGATCTGGCTTAAAAAGGGTTTTAATGTCTAAATACATACCACTCCAAAGGCTCAGCTTTGGACAAGGTAGTTTGGTCTTCCCTTGACCACTTTTTGTGTCTCTGCTGACTTGTAAGACGTAGTCATCGTGGTCATTCTCACTCAACTTCAGCAAGGCTTTCGACACAGTCTCCCATGATATCCTCCTAGGGAAGCTCAGGAAGTGTGGGCTGGATGAGTGGTCAGTGAAGTGGATTGAGAACTGGCTGAATGGCAGAACTCAGAGGGTTGTCATCAGCGGCGCTGAGTCTAGTTGGAGGCCGGTAACTAGTGGTGTCCCCCAGGGGTCAGTACTGGGCCCAGCCTTGTTTAACTTCTTCATCAGCGACCTGGATGAAGAGTTAGAATGTACCCTCAGCAAGTTTGCTGATGACACCAAACTGGGAGGTGTGGTAGACACACCGGCAGGCTGTGCTGCCATTCAGTGTGACCTGGATAGGCTGGAAAGCTGGGCAGAGAGGAACCTGATGAGGTTCAACAAGGGCAAATGCAGGGTCCTGCACCTGGGGAGGAACAACCCCATGCACCAGTGCAGGCTGGGGCTGACCTGCTGGAGAGCAGCTCTGTGGAGAGGGACCTGGGTGTCCATGAGCCAGCAGTGTGCCCTGACTGCCAAGAAAGCCAATGGTCTCCTGGGGTGCATTAGGAGGAGTGTGGCCAGCAGGTCAAGGGAGGTTCTCCTCCCCCTCTACTCTGCCCTGGTGAGGCCCCATCTGGAGTGCTGTGTCCAGTTCTGGGCTCCCCACTTCAAGAAAGATGAGGAGCTACTGGAGAGAGTCCAGCGGAGGGCTACGAGGATGATGAGGGGACTGGAGCATCTCTCCTACAAGGAGAGGCTGAGGGAGCTGGGCTTGTTCAGCCTGAAGGAGAGAAGGCTGCGAGGGGACCTAATAAATGCTTATTAATATCTGCAGGGTGGGTGTCAGGAGGATGGGGCCAGACTCTTTCCAGTGGTGCCCAGTGACAGGACAAGGGGCAATGGGCACAAACTGAAGCAAAGGAAGTTCCATCTGAAGATGAGGAAGAACTTCTTCCCTCTGAGGGTGACGGAGCCCTGGAACAGGCTGCCCAGGGAGGTTGTGGAGTCTCCTTCTCTGGAGATATTCAAGCCCCGCCTGGACGCGGTGCTGTGCAGCCTGCTCTGGGTGACCCTACTTCGGCAGGAGGGTTGGACTGGGTGACCCCCAGAGGTCCCTTCCAACCCCTACCAGTCTGTGATTCTGTGATGGTTTTGCATTTTAAGAAGTCTGTTTTATAGTAATAAAGTGTTTTGCAGAAGATTTTCTGAGAATTAAAAAACTAAGGGAATTCTAATAGTTTTTAAAACTATTATTTGCTACGCTTGTAGAACCCTAGAAACTGCAGTCTTGTCTTCTCGGTTTATTTTGAATGGAGTGTATTTGTAGGACAGGGTTCCTTAACAGAAACAGAGGTGACTCAAGATCATGACTTGCTCGAACCTGTCCCTTCTCTTCGGTTGCAGGGTATTTGGCTCATTAACCACTTTATGGAGATACAGCATGTGCTCTTTGCTTTTTAGAAATTTTCTCTTTGGAAAAAGACCTGCAGACTATGATCTAAAGAAAGAAATGAGTAATGAACTTGCAAGGATTTAGCTGACAAACTGCAGTAGTAGTGCGTTTGTAAGTTCGCATTAGTATGAAACAAAAGATAGCGTTGATTATAAATCTTCTTTTTTTCCTCGTCAGGAAGTTTCGCATTTTAACTGATGTCATTATGCATGCCTGACATTTTCCCAGCTTTGCAGTTCGGTGAACTGGTTTCTCTCTCCAGGTCTGTGAAGCCAGGGTACGTGTGAGGGGCTGCAAGGAGGGAAATAGAGCAGGTACTGGTAACGCCCAGCTGAACTGTGTCGCTCCCCTCCAAATTGCCCCCAACAACCTTCTGTTCCACCACGCAGGGAATTTTGAGTTCATTCAGACCCAATATGTAGGAGAGAATTTTCAAGCAGGCTTTCGAACTGATTTTTAGAAATAGGAGATAACAGGTTATGAAATTTCTGAATCTCTTGAGTACTCGAGCCAAGGTATTTCCCACCGCCGTGTCCTTTCACCGTAGTTTGCGTGACTCGCAAGAGGATCTTGCACTTTAAAACATCTGCCGCTTTTAAATGGAGGGTGAAATTATAGCTACAGAAGAAAGAATCGGGACTGAACAACTTTGATGTGAATCAGATCTTTATAACTGTGGGATGACTCAACCCTTTTAATGGTAATGGCCTTCAGCAAGTTTAGGAAAGAACAGGCTTTTAGGTAAAGTAAATACATTTAGTTCTGCAATGAATAAATAAATTTGCTGTGAAGTTGTGTAGAGACATGTTGCTGTAACTCGTTAATTGTGCTCTTGGGTCTGCAAGTAGGTCTTTCTCCAAACACCACTGCTTACCCGGGCTCAGATGGGATGAATCCTGCTGTGGAACGGGGTGAGGGCTGAGGCGAGTGCTGCCGACGCATCGCGATGCCCTCTCTGGCGGTGCTCGAGCCGGTGTCGCCCGACGGAGGGTTTCCAGGTTCACGCAGGCAGCTCCTGTAATTAATCCCATGCAGAGCCTGGGAATGATCACGAGCGTCTAGGCAAAGGATAACGGCGCGGGAGGTTTCGAAAGCAGCGTTCCCCTAGTAGCATCTTTTCTGTTCCTTCCGAGTAAGCGGTGCATCTGGGTGATGAAACCCTTTGCTCTTTGTCTCAAGCACAGAACTGAACAGACGCTTCCTCCCAGCTCTTGCACATCTTATTTTTCTTACGGGTCAGCAGTTGCTCGTGTCTGCTTCTAATATACAAATCCTTATGTTCTTTTTGATAGAGCTTCATCTGTACGGAGGTAATTTGGCCATTCTGTAGAAGGATCTCATTTGTCATTTGAATTTTTTTCAGGCTATCAAACATCTCCAGAACTTGTTTGGTTTTCATTTCCTTGCTCTCCTTCACTATAAATACTTTCATGCATAACGATGATACTTCTCTCAGAAGGCTGTTGTGTACATTTGGCCAGTGCTGCTTCGGGCCATGAGAACTTGCATCTGTGACACATTATCACAAATGATCATTTCTTAAGTATTTAAATAATTCTCATGCTTCCCTGTTTTTTGGTGTTATGGCACCTTTAACCCTATAATGACCCCTTGCCCCTAAACTGCTGTTTGCAATAATGTGATTTAAAATCCCGTCCTCACTCTGTGCTGTGAGATATAAATGTAGCGATACTCGTATCTGAAAAGCAGGCCTGCAAGAATGAAGTATTTTTAGAAAACCAAGAGGAGTCACCCTACTACTTAGATTAGGAATTTAGGTGGGGATCAAGGGGGAAGGAAAGTACCAATAGTGAGAAAGGAGCAAGTTGAGGATTACTTGAGACCTGACACATGTCCATGGGACCTGGCAAAATGCATCTGAGAGCACAGTGAGAGTTGACGCATGCCAGTGAAGACCACCGTCTGTTTTGGGACCCTGGCCCTGGGAAAGGTGGTGGTAATCATAGAATCATTTCCAGCTGCTTTTCATCAAGCCTGTGGCGTTGCATGGAGTTGTTGTGACCCAAGCGCAGGACCCAGCACGTAGCCGTGTTGAATCTTGTACTAGGAGGTTACTGAGAAGATGAAAACAGGGTCTTTCTAGAAGTGTGTGGCAGGAAGGTGAGAGATAATGGTCATGAACTGAAGTCAGGAGGTTCCAGCCTGGTGGAAGAAGATGTTTTTTCATGGTCAAGGGAAGCACAGCACGGCAACTCAGAGAAGTGTTACAGTTTCTGGCCCTGGAGGCTTTCAAGACCCAGCTGGACAAAACCCTGGTCTGGTCTGAATTCGTGCTAACCCTGCTGCTTGGGGAAGGAGGTTGGGCTAGAGACCTCCTAAGGTCCCTTTCAACCTTAATTATGATTTTAAGATAATTTAAAAAAAAAATGCTGTAAAAGGAGGAATTGTTTTAAAGGATGTTTTATGGTAAAGGCCAATGCGATCTCCTTCATCCCTTGTACTGACTTTCATTTTATCTTGGGCATCTTCACTGTGCGATCACTACAGTGGCCAAAACCCACCTCAAAGAGCCCCAAACCACCCTTCCATGGATGTATGCATGTCAGTCTTTCATAACAGTCCTGGTATTAAAAAACAAATGCTTGCATAGTATTCTTCCTGCTGCAGTTCATCAGCACTGCCTTTCATCATGTCATCAACGGCAGAGTACTAAACAGAAAGAAAAACTTCTTTCCAAAATTCTGATGTTTTTTGATGTATGTGGTGTGTTTTACTGTTGGCAAGAAGGCAGATAGGATTTTGTTGGTTTGCATTTCTATTGTTTGTGCTGTATGAAAGAACACTAAGAAGTGATGTTTTAGACAGAGAATAAATTAACTGTTCTTATGGATTGGATGATCTAGCAAATTGTCGTCATCATCGATGTGGTAGTTAAGTGTAGATTGTATTTTGGTGGGGTTTGCCTTTGGGAGCAGAAGAGTAATGACTGATAGGGCTTCCTAGAACAGGAGTTACCTAACATGAATGGTAGTAAAATCTTCATAGCACATCACAACGTTCTCCCCATGTGTATCCAGGTAGTTTGGGGTGCTGGCTAACGTGCTACTTTAATTAGCTTCTACTTCCATTGTTGATTGTTTGGTTTTTTTAAGACTTTCATATTGGCTTTCCCATAGAGTCGTGTTGTAGCATATCTCCGTTTTGAAAGTATAGTGATGAAGTCTTCGAACTCAGCGAAAGATGTTATTTGCTCTGCATTTTTCAAATTCTGCCGCAGAAACAATATGACCTAAATATTTAATCAGGCTTAGCAGAATTGGCTTTATTTTTTATTGCTGCAGATTAATCTAGTTTCTCTCAGCTAATACATACAGCACGTATGTCTTCAGGACCTTCCTTTTCCTCAATAATGTTCAAGATTTATAGCCTTCATAAAATCTGGCACGTACTGAGAGGAAGATTATGAATTACTTAAACATGAACACTGGGAATTTTTCTTTTGAATCCTGTAGATGCTGTTTCAGACTAGGTTGTGTTTATAGAGGAGTTGGTGAATACTGGTTTTATACCATTTTTCTGTACCCTGCCCAATTTGCTTCATTTCTGTAGTGTTAAAAAGGTGTTGGCCTGGTGCTGTTTATGGTTTTTGTCTTTGATTTATTTATTTTAAAATTGCAGTTGAATTCAGCAGAGAAAAGATCAACTTTCTGGTTTAAATAAGGACATAAGTGGCTTGGATTCTTTTGCTTACTGCTGTTGTCTTGTTCAAGTCTGTCCTTAAAATTTTGGGTGAAAAAATTAATGTGAGCATATCATGAATTTCAGCACTTCTTATTTTTCAACTCTAATTTTTGCTGAGTGTTTAGTTGGTGGCTGTAGATTTGTGTACACCTCTTGAACTACGTGGAGTTAGAGTTAAAAATTGGAACCCAAAAAATTGCAGTGACCATCTAGGACGTGGCATTTTCTTCAGAGAAAGATGAGAAACAGCAGATTTGGAAGAATCTTTAGCAAAGTTTAGTTTGTCTGTTGGTTTTGATTATCTGCGTGTTTCGCACGAGGTCCTTGGAGGGCTTCCAGACAATCCAGGAGGTGCAGGAAAGCTGCAGGAAGCCCCAACATCCATTCCCGTGGGACGTGGCTCTGCACCTCGACGTCAAACTCATGTTGATTTTAACGTGTTTCTTTGCCTTCATTTAAATGCTGTCATCAGAACACCTTTATTGATCAGGATTGTCCTGATTCTGTAGAAAGGAGACCTTTCTTTACCTTCCTCAGCTCTGCACTAGATTAGAAATAAATGTAGATATATTGGGTTATGTGTTTCCGCTGCGTGTGCCTCCAGGGCAGGCAGTGAACAGCATGTAAGGGAAGGGTCTCTGCCCTCTTGAGATCAGAGTGGTCACGAGAGCGTTCATCATAACTAATCACAGAATGTTTGGGGTTAGATGGGACCTCTGTGGGTCACTCAGTCCAACCCCCCTGCCGAAGCAGGGTCACCCAGAGCAGGCTGCACAGGACCTTGTCCAGACGGGTCTGGAATATCTCCAGAGAAGGAGACTCCACAACCTCCCTGGGCAGCCTGGGCCAGGGCTCCGTCACCCTCAGAGGGAAGAAGTTCTTCCTCATCTTCAGCTGGAGCTTCCTCTGCTTCAGTTTGTGCCCGTTGCCCCTTGTCCTGTCACTGGGCACCACTGAAAAGAGTCTGGCCCCGTCCTCCTGACCCCCACCCTGCAGATATTTAGAGGCATTTCTAAGGTCCCCTCTCAGCCTTCTCTTCTCCAGGCTGAACCAGCCCAGCTCCCTCAGCCTCTCCTTGTAGGAGAGGTGCTCCAGTCTCCATGATGTGAGCTGTGCTCATTATAGTGGCTGTAAAGCAAGTTGGAAGAGGTGAGTTTATGGGATTGCATTGCTGTCAGTAGCAGTTTAAAATCTCGCCTTGCGGTGAACAAGCTGAACTTTGAAAATAGGAATTGCCTTGCGCTTGTTAGCTGAAATGGTGAGGGGGAGGCTTGCGGAATTGCGTTGCCCATATTTATAAAGACCCAAGAGGACTGGTGACCCTTGAAGGTTGTTTTTCCAAAGCGTAACACTTTAGGCCATGGCATCTTCAGCTGGCAGCTCCTCCAGCACCTGGAGCGGGCTCTGGAAGCTCTCTGCCCACACACACAGTCCTTCCTGTCCTTGGTCCCGTCCATGCTGCAGCAGGACAAGGTGATGGCACCCAGGCTGGCAGCAGTGGGAGTGCAGTGCTGCTGGCACCATCCCACCCTGTGTCTGTCTCAGTGGGGCGTGAAACCTCTGGGTGAAGTTTTTTGGGAAATTTCTCCTTCTCCCATCGTGTGCTGCTTTCTCATGCTGCTGGCACCGTCCCACCCTGTGTCTGTCTCAACAGGGCACTAAACCTCTAGGTGAAGTTTTTTGGGATATTTCTCTTTCTCCCATCATGTGCTGCGTTGTCACGCAGTTTGTCACTTAAGCCTGAATGTGGTCATCATGCTTTAGGGATCAAGCCATATTCTTAGAATCATTAAGGTTGGAAAAGACCTCAAAGATCATCAAGTCCAACCGTCAACCCATCACCACCATGCCTTCTTCCTGTCTACGAAGAGCATTGACAGGGGTCAAAAACAAGTGATGACAGAAATGCTCTCAATTTCTTGACAAAAGTCTAACAAGATGGAGTGGCTGCAATGAGACCTATGCAGGCTTGAAATACGGTACGGTCTTCTAGTAACAAGGCTGGTAAAATATACTAAATGGGAATAGTGGACTCATGACCATGTAAATCTTCGAAGCAGCATCATTCTAAAAGATGCTCTTTAATCTGATTTTGGAAAAAATTTTGTGGCCTGTGTGGGTAGCTGGAAGGGCAAGCTCATGTGTTGAGATCCCCTTGGTACAGGATACTGTAAATACCATTTTCATCTTCTGCGTCCCTGGCCTGTGGAGTGAAGAGAATAGCCTGTGTTGCTCAAAACATGCTGTGGTCAAAAAAACCAAAAAGGCCTGATGGCTGAAGAAGTTGCCTCCTTGCTGCTGCTTCCTCTCCTGAAATCTAGTATTATCTGCAAATGAAGTGCTAACAAGGACTGGGTGTGCCTCAAGCTCCAGAGCGTAGGCAGGTGACTGACTTCAACCCAGTAGTGAGTGCAATTTAAACTAAAGCAACAGGAGACGTTGGTTTTTATGAAGTCTTAGGCTTGGAGCCCTGCTGATCGCACCCAGGGATCAGCTCTTCATCGCAGTCTGTTTGGTCCTGTTCTTTGCCCAAGGTGCATGAATAATTTGGTCTCCTAAAGGAGTGTTTTAGCCACACGTGTCCAGTAAAGGGATTACAGAGGGATACCAGCCTGTGAAATGCAGACGGTTGGGTAGATAACCTGTTGACCTAGTTTCAACCTGTGAAGCTACGGCACAGGCTGCCCAGAGAGGCTTTGGAGTCTCCTTCTCTGGAGATGCTCAAGCCCCGCCTGGACGCGGTCCTGTGCAGCCTGCTCTGGGTGACCCTGCTTCGGCAGGGGGTTGGACTGGGTGACCCACAGAGGGCCCTGCCAACCCCGAACATTCTGTGATTCTGTGAAGCGATGGGGTTTTTGATTTGGTAAGGAGGTCTCAGCCTACAGTTCAGATGTTTGTTGCTTTAGGCTGTGGTAGGGACAGCAAACAGCCTGGTAGAAGCATCTTAGAATCATAGAATTGCTAAGGTTGGAAAAGACTTCTAAGATCATCAAGTCCAACCTTCAACCCACCACCACCATGCCTGCTAAACCATGTCCCAAACCAGCTTACAAAGAGCTGTCTCATTTATCTGGCAGTATGTTGGGCTGCTTGAGGTACTTTCTGGAGGACTTGCCCCACTCTGTACCCAGGGCCGTGTTCCCTTGTGAGCTGCACTATCTATCACATATTGTACACCGCTACGCTGTGAAGTATTTCCTATGCAAAACCTATAGTAACAGACATCTGGGGTTACACAGTGTGCTTCGTAGCTTGCCACTGATGCGGTTCATTGCCGGTGAACTACTCTTAATGAGTTATCCTGCTTTTCATTAGGAGTGGTGGAAAAACTCCAAATTCTACCCTTTTGGAGTCAGAAAGCAGCATTTAGAAGAGAAGGCTCTGGGTTGACTTTAGAGCAGCCTTCCATTATCTGAAAGGACCAACAGGAAGGATGGAGAGGAGCTTTTCACAAGGGCGTGTAGTGATAGGAGAAGGGGGAATGGCTCTAAGCTAAAAGAGGGCAGATTTAGATGAGATGTTAGGAAGAAATTCTTCCCCATGAGGGTGGTGAAACCCTGGCCCAGGCTGCCCAGAGAAGCTGTGGCTGCCCCCTCCCTGGCAGGGTTCAAGGCCAGGTTGGATGGAGCTCTGAGCACCCTGGTCTGGAGGAAGATGTCCCTGCTGATGGCAGGGTAGTTGGAACCCGATGATCTTCAAGGTCCCTTCCAACCCAAACCATTCTCTGATTCTAGGAGTGGGAGGATATCCTGTGAGTAGGCACAGGCAATATCTCTCTAGCTCAAGAGCATTCAGAGTTGGTTAGTGTGAATACTAAACATTTTATTGGTGGCTCTGTAGTTATTTCATGGAAGTGATTGTAGCTGTTCATGAAAAAGCTGACCACATCTTAAGTGTGTAAGTCACTTATGATAAAGCACCATGTTTGAGGAGCGAGAAGTAACTACAGGAATACTCCACCACTGGAATTACAGGCTGCGAGAGCAGTTTGCACTGATCAGTAGTAATTGTGCTTGATTTTCTTCCCCTAAACCTAGGTATCAGTTTGCTTGGAAATCTGTTAAATTTTGTGAATACTCTCAGGGGTTTTGATGGTAAATTTTGTAAACAAGGTTGATTCACGCATTTGTATTTTCAGGGCAAACTGAGAGAGGCAAAGAACTTTTTTAATGTGTTATCAACTCACACACACACCCCCCAAAAAAAAAAGCCTGGTGTCTGGCGTCTCTGACGTGTGAGACCTGGCAAGTTCTTTGCGGTAGCGACAGACCCAGCGCATGGCTGCGGGTGAACAGATCCGTCAGTCTTTTGAAACTCTTGTTTTATGTCAGACTGCTTCATTGCTCACTTGGCATCTTCCATTGGCTCTTGGCACAAAAACCAAGGTCGTTAAACCATGAATTAGCTTGCTTAAAGGAAAATACCTCTTTTTTCTGTTTTTTCTCCCTTTACCCTTGTCTTTCAGTTATACCTGCCGCCACTTGCGGAGATATGTCTATGTCTTGGACAAACTGTATTTCCCCCACTCTCACTGCTCTACGCTGCAGCATTGCTTCTCGACCCTCAGTGACAATGGAGAGGAACTCTTGTCTTTAACTTGTTCTCACATTCTCAGATCCTATGCTGCCAGGTTATTAACCTCTGCTCTCCGTTTACTGCATGCTGCATGCTCTGGGACTGCCCTGTGCATGTTTTCCGTGAACTGATGGCTAATGTTAAGATCTAAGGGGGATGGTTTGTGTCTTGATGGCATCCTTGAGAGATGTCCTAAAAAGTGTGGGTGTAGAGGTGGGAATCTAATAATGATTTGGGATTGTTTTGGGGTTTGTTTTTTAATTTAGAATACAACTTCTGGAATTGACGTGTGGCCTTTGGAGGTTTCAAATGCTTTTAGTGTTAAATTATTTCAGTCCTTTTCCAAAGCTACAATACAAGAACGTAAGCCGTGATTCACAAAGCTTCCACACAGTTACGTAGTTTGTTTGGAATTAGCGCAGAGCTACGAGTTGTCTTACATCTGAGTGTCCAGTCCTTCCCTGGTGCCTGTTAGCTCGGTAACGCTGTCCATATGGATTGCTTTTCAACAATGGGAACAACAGGCCCTTCCAGTACAGTAAATTGTCATGGCACTTAAGGATAAATGAAGAAAGATTGCCTTTTTTGATATGCCTAATCAGTGTTGATTATACGGAAGAAGAGAATCCATCAGCCCAAAATGACAACATAAAATCCTCGTTCCTGATGCAGAAATACAGATGCTCTACCAAAACTGTAAAATAGTGGGAATTTTAAAAAACGATTCTACTTGCAATACCCAAATATTTTTTCTCTAAGATGTTTACTCCAAGTAAAAAGTCAAGTTTTACAATTTCACTGTTGACGCTGTGGATAATTAAATATATTAAGCGAGATGCTAGGAGTTGTAAGAAAACAAGGGAAAAATTGCATGACCAAATTGATCTGAAGATGGAAGGCAGCCAGGGTGGAGATGCAGCTTCCCAGCTAAGTCAGCATACAATAGCATCAGACCACACAGTAAACATAAGTAAAACCAGCTTGATTGTCAAGGGACGAAAATACGGCATGCAAGCCGAAATAGGTCTTTTTGTACAAAAGAAATTTTATAGTGGTACATAATGATGGAGAGTTACAGGGAAGGATCTCTACAGGAGATGAAAATCTAGCTGTCCCAGGGGCATTCCCCAGATTAATTTGGAACAGGGGTGTGGTATTAAAAGTAGGCAAACCCCCAAGATTTCAAAGACGTTATTGAAAAATAAAGCATAAGAAGAATGAGGGCGGTCCCTACCAAAATGTTGTTTACAAAGGAATGTTTTGCATGTAGGAATGATATCCTGAAAACATAAAAGAAATGTCTTAATTATTCCAGCTTGTTTCAGTGAAATTTGGGTAACTCTGCACAATGGCAATGCTACAACACGAAGTTGGCAAAATCATCCTTGGAATTAATACTGAGTGCTACTCCATGGGCATTGCGTCTTTCAGGTGGCTTTCTGGCTGAAAATAAGCACTGATCACGCTACGTGCGGTTTCGTACAACAAGCTTGTGAAGTTTTGAGAGCAAATCTGGTTGATCCCTATGCTGAAACTGATGGAGAAATAATTTACTGATGTTACTTTCTGAAATGGGAGCTATGCATCAGTTGAGAAATATTAGAATATATCCTGGGAGATGTATTGCGATACAGATGTGTTGGGGTACAGCCTGGGGGACTGTAATATCTCAGTTTTTCGTTACAGGCTATCCGTTGATGAGATAGGATGAGGACACAGTATTTGAAATAGGACTTGCTGCTAGGAAAATACACACAGGTCGTGGTTTTTAGCGGCTAATTCTCTGCTGTTGTTCTCCTAACTTATGGTCAGAAAAATGTGTGCTCAGGAAACTTGCCCGCGGAAGTCCTTAAATAGCATCAAATGCTGTGGCATAAATGGAGGTGTCAAAAGAAAGTGAGTTTTGTGTGAATCCGTGCATCCATACTCTATTAAATACTGCTGTGAACAGCCTGCTTCAAGAAGAGATGGAATGCATAAGTTACTAAAGGCAGGGGAGAATTAATTATGGTGATTTATGAATGCTGACCCTCCCATACAGGGCTCTTTGCGCGACTCCTAGTAAAGAGTAGAAGACTTGGTCCTGCGTGATGGCCGGTCTCTAACGCTGTCTCAATACCCCCAGCTGATGTTGCCTCTCTTTAGATGTCTCATAGAATTCAAGTTTTTATTACTATGTTATTACACTTTGTGTGCAAACAGGAATATAGACATGAACAGTTGTAACCTTAATTTGGAGATGGGGAGAGCGAATTGAGAGAAGTAAAACAAAGGAGAAAAGGTGAAGGCGGCTTTGGAATTATGGCAGTGACTAATTAGAAGTAGTTAATAACCACTCTCCTCCATTAAAGCACTTAGAAAAGTACATTTGTGCTGATGAATGTTGTTCACATTTTCAAGCTGTCGTGGATTTTTGTGAGATCCTGGTGGTGACCTGGCAAATCCGTAGGCACCCAGCATCCCACGCTTACCGCACAGCTAGTACTGGTTAAAGCGGGGGAGAGGGGAGGGAAAATTGGATATATTCCAGTATCCCGCAGGGAGTAAGCATGCAGCGCCAGGTCTCCGGGCAGCTTTAACTGGGATTTAGTGCCAGCATTGCTTTCGGTGGCTTTTCTAAATCATAAAACCGGAGGAGACACAATACCTATTTTATCATACAATGCATTAGCATAGCGTAAATATTCACAGAATCACAGAAAGTTCTACTGGGTTTGTTTACAAATTAAATTCCAAGACTCTTGGTAGCTTCACCTCAAGTTATACATTGTTTACCACAGAGAGTTTCAGTTGGGAACACATAAACAGCAAATCCAAAAAACCCAGAATCGCTTCATACCAACAATGGGTTGTTTTTCCTAGATATAAGCTTTTTTTTTTATATGACAAAAGACAAAACAATGTAAAAACACCGACGTAGTGCTCACACCATTCCAGCTGTATTTTTCAGACTACACTTCACTCTAAAAGTAATAAATATATCTCAAAAGTGTGTACTTTGTCCTATTAAATACAACTGTCAAAAAACCATCGTGCTAAGTCAAGGAAATGCCCAGCTAGGCAAACACAGCTCCATCTGCCAGGAAGAGTGGATCACTAAAAAGAATATAATACCCAAATGCTAGCTCAAGTGTAAGAAATGCTTGGGATACCCAGAAACCACATACAGGTGTTCAGTTTTAATTGCTGTTTTTCAGGAAACAGCAAAGTCTAAAGTTTCTAAGACCATAGGATGGTCGGGGTTGGAAGGGACCTCTGTGGGTCACCCAGTCCCACCCCCTGCCCAAGCAGGGTCACCCACAGCAGGCTGCACAGCACCGCGTCCAGGCGGGGCTTGAATATCTCCAGAGAAGGAGACTCCACAGCCTCCCTGGGCAGCCTGGGCCAGGGCTCCATCACCCTCAGAGGGAAGAAGTTCTTCCTCGTGTTCAGCTGGAACTTCCTCTGCTTCAGTTTGTGCCCATTGCCCTTTGTCCTGTAGCTGGGCACCACTGGAAAGAGTCTGGCCCCGTCCTCCTGACACCCACCCTGCAGATATTTGTAGGCATTTCTAAGGTCCCCTCTCAGCCTTCTCTTCTCCAGGCTGAACAAGCCCAGCTCCCTCAGCCTTTCCTCGTAGGAGAGATGCTCCAGTCCCTTCATCATCCTCGTAGCCCTCCGCTGGACTCTCTCCAGTAGCTCCTCATTTTTCTTGAAGTGGGGAGCCCAGAACTGGACACAGCACTGCAGATGGGGCCTCACTAGGGCAGAGTAGAGTGGAAGGAGAACCTCCCTCGACCTGCTGGCCACACTCCTCCTAATGCACCCCAAGATGCCATTGGCCTTCTTGGCAGCCAGGGCACACTGCTGGCTCATGGTCAACCTGTCGTCCCCCAGCACACCCAGGTCCCTCTCCGCAGAGCTGCTCTGCAGCAGGTCAGCCCCGAGCCTGGGATTGTAATCTGTCATTGCTACTGTCTAATAATTCTGTCGCGGCTGTGCTATTTATTGATTATTGCGGTAACTGGACTTCGTGGCGTGAAATACGTTCTCCCACTCTTACTATTATAGAATCATAGAATCATAGAAAGTTTTGGGCTGGAAGGGACCCCTAGAGGTCATCTAGTCCTACCCCCCTGCAGCGAGCAGGGACACCACTAACTAGATCAGGTTGCTCAGAGCCCTGTCCGACCTCATCTTGAATGTTTCCAGGGATGGGGCCTCCACCACCTCTCTGGGCAACCCGTTCCAGTGTTTCACCACCCTCATTGTAAATAATTTCTTCCTTATATCCAGCCTAAACCTACCCTGTTTTAGTCTAAAACCATTACCCCTCATCCTGTCACTGCTGTCTCTGCTAAAAAGATTGTCCCCATCTTTCCTATAGGCTCCCTTTAAGCACTGAAAGGCTGCAATCAGGTCTCCCCGCAGCCTTCTCTTCTCCAGGCTGAACAAGCCCAACTCTCTCAGCCTGTCCTCATAGGAGAGGTTCTCCAGCCCTCGGATCATTTTTGTAGCCCTCCTTTGGACCCGCTCCAACAGTTCCATGTCCTTCTTGTGCGGAGGGCTCCAGAGCTGAACGCAGGACTCCAGGTGAGGTCTCACCAGAGCGGAGTAGAGGGGCAGGATCCCCTCTCTCGCCCTGCTGGCCACGCTTCTCTTGATGCAGCCCAGGACACGGTTGGCCCTCTGGGCTGCCAGCGCACATTGCCGGCTCATGTCCAGCCTTTATGATTGCCTTCTGAACTGCGTGTTCGTTGTGTCAACGTTTGAATGCTCATGTGTGCTCCCTTTGTGTTTTAAACGTCTTTGGGTTGCGCTCCAGCTCGGGAAAATTGTTTTTTCGAAAATGAAGCTGGCTTAGTGTCTGTACCAGCAAAAGGCAGCTAAGAAGCAATTATTTGTTTTTGGATGCTGAACAAATGAAGGACAGTTTTATTTTCATTTGTGTGTGTGAGAGCAGGAAATATGGTTTTGCTGAGCCTCGTAAATTGAGTAAACATGTTCATGAAGGAGTCGAGCGAAAGGCAAAATGACATGGATTCATTTGGATGAAGTTTTTCGCCCAGAGATAAAAAGACAAAGAAATATGATGTCAAACTCATGCAGTTCACCCATTTTGCGTATCTATTATTGCTTAATGCTAAGTGCGTTGAAACAGCAAAATGTATCTCGTAAGATTTTTATACTCCCTTGCAGAAGTGTTCTGGCACAGTCTCTGAAGCCTGCAGAGGATAAGCTTTGTGACCCTCTACCTCCCATACCGTCAGAGCCGATGGAATGATGCAATTATGTTACTTTAAGAATGTGCGGTCTTTGCGGGTTCGGGGCCTTGGAGGTTAGCTTTGGAAAAAACCCTGCTCATGACCAGAAATGTTTCTGTTGCTACAATGCAATGGTGAAGTACTGCATGAAGCTGACTTGTGTTCGTTTTCCAGTCGCCAGCTCCTTTTTTCCTTGGCGTGTGAGCTGTGCTGGGGCATCGGGGCTGGATCCCGGGAGCATATGGACAGTCCTTTGTCATGGTATGGATTCCTGGCCCGTCCTTCAGTACAGACAGGAGAGGTATCGGAGTATCATCCTTGAAAAAGGCTAAAACACTGCGAGTCCGACCTATTTCCTTTGGCTTTAGTCTGTGAAGGGAAGATGGGGAAAAACACGAAGCAGATAATGTTTTTTATCAAACCTTAAATGATTTTTGCGTTGGTCAAGCTGAAGAAGTGCATCAGTTAATATTCTCTAAAATGGCTTTTGACTGGTGTGAATTTCTTTTTCTGATTCTATAGATCATCTTGAGCATTTGTGTACATTCAGTTTTTAAGCAGTTGGCGTAAAAATCTCACCCGAAGTTGGTGAAATAGTCGGGAGGTCAGCCTCGCGTGAGTACGAGCTGGATAACGTGGTCTGAGTATTCTCTTCAAAAGCCCCTTCCACCCCCTGAAAACTGGCCCTTTTCTGTTCTCCTGCTGTTCCCAGTTAAAGTTATAACTCAGTTATAAATAACTTTTGAAAATAATTGATATCACTTCTGATCCTTGCTCTGTGTGATGTTTTACATGTGGAGTACCAAATACCAATCCATACTTCACTGGGAGATGAACTCGTGAGAGGTGATATTGGAAGTGTTCGCCCTGTAAAGAGAATCAAAGCATTGCTGAGAAATAATGACAGCTGTATTATAGATTTCTAGTAGGTGGAACAGCATATAAACGCAGAAATCAAGATGATGAGCAGTATTTTTTGGACATTAATGATCATTTAAATGGGAAGGTCTCTAGTTGGTGTCGCATCTTCAGTAAACACGGCCAGCTCTGCAGAGAAGTCGCCCAAGCTGAGCGAAGTCAACGCGGGTAGGCTTCCAGCCGAGGTGGGGGGTGAAAGTGAAAACGTTGTTGTAAAATGGTGTGGGCAGATGAAACTGGTTGAGAACAAGACGATTTCCAAAGGTGACAAAAATCTTACTTCTGCGAGGAAATTATGCGTGACTCTGCTTATATCGTAAGAGCCCTCGGGCACAGGACCTACTGAACACCTTTTTGGTAAAGGACTTGGTAAAAATCTTTGAGAGAAGGAAAAGAATTCATGATGTAGTAATTGGACCTTACTGAAAAGGCTTTTTAAATCTTTATAAGATTTGAAAAATGGCTTGCTTTTTTCCTGTTTGATGAATAACCCCACTTACATTGTAGGATTAGAAGTAGAATAATGAAAACGGCAGAGTCCAGACCTGTCACAGACGAGAAATAGCTTTGCATCATTTATCACTAAAGCAAACTATTTTTGGAATGGTAGATAACTTAGTTTAAAACTTGTTTGGTGTTTCCCCCCCCCCCCCCCCCCCAAAATAAAACAAAAAAAACCTTCTGTTTCTCCAAGGAGAAGGTCTAAAAATCTTGGTAGACTTAAGTCCTTTTGAAGACTAAACTAACTTCATACTCTCTTTTGACAATACTAATTAAAAGCTGTTTTCTGTGGGATATTGTAGCAAGATTCTTCACCTTGCCTCCAAAACTGGCATCTGCCTGACGACATCTGGGTGCTTTTCCTTTCCTTTTTCCTTTCTGCTCCCACAAACGCCGTTCCGTGTGCTGCGCTCGGCATCCTCCCGAGCCAGAAGGCTGGTAAGAACAGAACTGGTGCCCATTCAGGGATCACCATATCACCGCGTTATTGTAGAGTAGAATTATGGGTTCGTTCGGAAATTTTTCTTGTTATTGAGACACATGGAGTTATTCATCCAGTGTCAAAATTGGAAGTTGTGCATTTTAGGGACAATTAATAACATTTTTCTTCTAACGTGCTCCCCTGTACACTGACAAATTCCGACTGCTGCGATCACTGGTGTTTAGCCTGAAGACTCCAAGATGGTCTTTTTTCCTATTGGGTTTAATATTCATCGTTCAACTTTTTATTTTCAATGCAAACCCAATGCTCTGGGCTGCTGTAATAATAATTGATTTCAGTGGTTATGGTACGTGCTTTTTAAATTTCGGTCCTTAGTTAGACTGTGAAACAGCTGACAGAATTCGAGTAACTCACTTAAGAAGTAAGTAAAAGGAAGAATAATTAAAAATGGGCAAAGGAAAAAAGAGATAATGAAGCCACCTTGATATTTTTTGGAGGGTGCAGGCTGGTTTGGTGATACCAGTATGCCGGGATATCTATAGAGAATACCGGTATGCTGGGATTTCTATAGAGCAGCGTGTATGTTTTTGTGGAAACTGTTCTCTGAACTTTGTGTTAAAATATTTTTGTGGACTCGGTTGCTGATCTGGGGTCACGAGGCAGGAGATGAGGCTTTTTCTTTGGCCACTGGGATGGTGTGGAACAACATTTCCCTGAAATCCAGCTCATTTAATTCTTTTCCGTTGGGAAAAAAAACCAGAATTAAAAAAAAAAATAATAATGGTCAGAGGTCTGTTGAATGAATATAATGTTTTATTGCTTTTTGATTGTGATTTTCAGTCAGCTGCTGATAATTTTATTGAAGGTTTGGGATTTTTTATTATGGAAGGATCACTTTACACTCAACATTGAATGACTTGGCAGAGGGGAATTGTTTATAAATAATTCTATTACAAACTATTTGAATTCGTACTGTGCAGCATATCGATCAGGAAACCAGGAAGAGATAAAATCAATGCTGTGGGTACTCGGTGGGAGAAATACTGCCTTGCTTGTAGGTCTCAAAACGCAGTTTAACTGGATGCTCGTCGAGTGTGGGTGCACATCTAGTGGAAACCCTCCTGCGTTGGTTCATTAACTCCTACCCTATTTAAAATAACGTATCGAGAATAGTTTTTAGGGGAGCAGTCATCAGTGAGGGGGAATGTTAGCTGATAATGAAAAATTAACCGTCTAAGCCTGTCACGGGCAAGGTGTATTTTCATAGCGCCGGCAGAATTTCATGCAGGTAGGTCACGCTTTCAGGAGAAGAGGTCCAAGTAGCGTTGACTTTGAAAAGATTTGGAGGTACTCTAGGGCAGTTTCATGAGTTTACTCTGAAACAATTTGGGAGATTAAGGGTAAATAAGTTCTTTCTCATACTACAGGGCTGCACAGTAAAGTAGAATGCACTCCAGTAGCTGGAAATTGAAACAAAACCAGCTGAGACTGGTTCTTATTTTTTGACATAGTGGATGATTCACTGGAATAGTTGAACAAGGGCTCTGGATTTCCCAAGATTGGAATTTTGAAATGAGATTGGATTTTTTCCTAAAAGATAGGTCCAAGCCCAGCCACAGCCATTAGACTTGAAGGGGGAAGTAGCTGCGGGAATTCCGATGCCTTGTGTCAGATGAGCCAGTCGCAGCGGCTGCTTTTGGCATTAATAATCAGAGTTACAGGCAGATTGCACTGCAGGGGTTTGTTATTTCGTTTGTCCCTCAGATTGCTTTGAAAGGCTGCATTTTACTTCAGAATTTTCCCGTTACAAATGTTACCTCTTCAGGTACTATCCCACAGGTGATCTACCCCAAATACCACAGAACAGCACAGGCTGCCAAAACACTGCATTTTCATGCACAAAGAAAATTAAATTGAAAGGGAAAGATTGCAAGAATGATGTTCTTTCTTTATAATAATCTTTATTCCTCCCACCCCAGTAAGGATTTATCGCAGACATGATATAGGCGCTTTCTACCACATTAACATGCGAAACTAAAACACATCGCGATCAGACAGCGTTCTTTTAATTGAATGCTTATGAGCCCACATTCCCATGAGATGAAATTGGAACAGAATTACTTTCACGCATTTCCATTGTAGCAGTACGTTCAGAGTCCGGGGGTTTTGCGTTCGTACGTCATGTCTGGCAATTAGTCAGGATTGGGGAGGTGTCTTGTTCTTTGAGAAGTATGTAAATAAGCTATTGTTTGGAGACTAAAAAGGGAAATATTCTATAGCTTGCCTGAAGAGTTCAGGAGAATGCTAAGAAAATGAATGTCAGGCTGAATATAGTTTAACAGTTTATAGCTGGAAGCAGAAAGGATTTATGCTCATGCAAGCCAATCTTCTGTCAAGACCAAAAAGCCTTTTCCTGAGGTTCAACTCCTCTGTAGGATGTGCTGCCTTACGTAGGGTGCAGGACCTGGCCTCCTGGGTGCAGGACATCACCTCTTCGACTGATCAGCCGTCGTCACGGCAGCATGGAGTGCAGCGTGTGTATTGTCCACCTTGGTGGTGCGCTGGTATCTGGTTTGGTTTCCCAGACAGCGCTGTATGAACTTTGGCTAGTGGAGGCAGCTTTGTAAAATGTGTAATTATTGCCTAAATATAGAAAATTATTCACTTAGAAAATGACAAACGTATGTTACTGATTCAAAACATCTTCCAATTAGTCAAATCAAAGCGCAGATTCTCACCAAAGCAACATTTTGGCTTACGCAGAAGTCCTCTTCAGCATGAGCTCTCGGTGCAAATCAACAGACTGGAGCTGTGATTCCAGCACGTGTTATGTGCAGAAGAAACTAGTGGAAAATACTGACTGCAGCTAGAGTTATCACAGCTGACAATTGCAATTAAGACATTCCAACCAGAATGCCTGTAGTTAAGCATCAAAATATATGCTGATTTTTTCTTTTAAATAGCAAGACGTGTCTACATCTTGCAGTGAGTTGAGAACTAAGTGTTTAATCCATGCGTGTGGATGTCGAGAGAGAGATCTGGGTGTCTACCTGAAACTGGGTAGTTCTAAAATGTTTCAAAAAACTTTGCAGACCTGGAGTAACAAATGATTCACAAGTTCCCTGGAAAAATGGTGGAGCAAATAACTTTGGAGATAGAGATACGAGTGCTTGAGGGATTAAAATCATGCAGATGAACAGTGGGGACAAAGGAAACTTTGGCAAAGGGCTCTGAAGAACAGAAGCAACTAGAGATTTATGTCGTTGATGTAGGAGATAAGACGTTGGCTTTTGAGGTTGGATGCAAAGTATCCCGCTCCATAAAATAGATAAAATTTTAGTTCAGCAGTAGTTTCTATTCAATAAACCCAACAATCAATAGTGCAGTTAGAGAAGAATAAAAAAAGCCTCGCAACACGCTCTTGAAGTCATAAGTGGCTTTCGCTGGAGGTGTAGTTTGGTTAGTGGGATACTGGGCGTGAGATGGGTGGCTGAGTAGTCCGCTGAGTTGGGGTTGGTTGTGCAAGCACACCTTGTTGTTCTACACGTACTGACTGACTTCACGATACTACATGGTTTGTTAGTTTACAAGTGATGAGTCCAAGACATAAACCTTGTGTAGTAAAATCCAGGGTTGTTTTTTTCAGTAAGCCCAGACTGTCTCGAAGCAGATGTTGAGATGTGCTGCAGGGATGTTCTGCACAGGAGCCACAGGGTAGAACTGCTTTAAATACCTGGGAGTTCTCATTTTCCAAATTAATTGCAGCTCCAAGTAGCATGACTGTGGAAATTAAAAAAAAAAATAATTTTTTTTAATATTTGATTAACAATGTAAGTGGTGAGATATGTCATCCTCATAGTTCTTCTGGAGTAGTTCTGGGTGGTCTCTCAGCTGTCCAGCGTTCAATTTGAATTAGTGATTCTCCAACAAAGAGGCAAGGTGTAGCTGCAAAATACTTGGAAATGGGCATCCAGATACATTCATCATGGTCTAAGTGACCCACAGAATCACAGCATGTTTGAGGTTGGAAGGGACCTCTGTGGGTCACCCAGTCCAACCCCCTGCCCAAGCAGGGTCACCCACAGCAGGCTGCACAGCACCACGTCCAGGCGGGGCTTGAATGTCTCCAGAGAAGGAGACTCCACAACCTCCCTGGGCAGCCTCGGCCAGGGCTCCGTCACCCTCAGAGGGAAGAAGTTCTTCATCTTCAGGTGGAACTTCCTCTGCTTCAGTTTGTGCCCGTTTCCCCTTGTCCTGTCTCTGGGCACCACTGGAAAGAGTCTGGCCCCATCCTCCTTACATCTACCCTTGAGATATTTATAAGCATTTATAAAGTCCTCTCTCAACCTTCTCTTCTTCAGGCTAAACATTCCCAGTCTAGACCCGAAACATTCCAGTTTAGCAGAGTTAGTAACACCATAAGAATGATTTCTTCTGTTCTTTTCATTTCCAGTTTCTAATGACAGCATCAAAGAACTGTCATTTCTTCTCCCATTTCGGTATCGCCATTCCTCACCACAGCCTACTTGACCAAGAAATGCAGAGGTGGGGGAAAAAAAGAGGGAAAAATTAGTCAGCTTTTTATTCTAATCCTCCAAAGGATTGATTGAAGTTGTGTAAGGAGGTTTTGGATCCCCATTCTACAGCAGGATGTAGGGGTTGGGAGCTGTGAGCTATTCTGAAGTGGTTTTGTTCTTTCGTGTTTGTAAGCTGAATTTGTGAGAACGCATTGATGAGAATGCTCCCACTGCACCAGCCGCAGATCAGAAAAAGCAGTGGGAGAGGAAAATAAGAACAACCACAACTGCTTTCCAAAGATGACTAATCCTGCAGCCCCAGTGTAACCTCCAGGACAGTGATTAGCATTTGGCTTTTCTTCTAAATGCTGGAAAAGTTTTCTGGGGCGTCAGCCTAGCTGAAAACTAGTTCAATACATGTGCAATAAGGAAAGAAGATTTAAAAGTTTCCATTTAATGTTCCTGCCTCACTTATTTGGTTACTTTAAATACTTCTAGGTGCATAGTGTGCGGTATCACATCTCCTCTGTGTTCTATGTTAGTTATCAAAACGTTTTATGAAAGAGGAAAATCCGATTTTGTAGGTAGGATAAAATAAGGTAGCCTTAAGAGCCGTGACCCATCAGGCCAGTTTTAACGTCAGGAGTAGAGCAGTAGGTTTTTTAACTTCCAGTTGGTGCAAAATTCAGTGCTTACATTCATCCTTTGCATGGATGTGTGCAGTCCAGCTTAATGGTCTTGCTCCAAGAAGGGAGCCTCGGAGGAACCCCTACCCTACGGAAGGTGAATCCCTGCCCTACGGAAGGTGAACCTCTGCCCTACTGACTGTTAGACACCACTGAAGCTCTTGGTATGTGTTTGGTAGTGCACAGTCCTACAAAAAGCTTTGCTTTTTGGAATTAGAGTTTTGCTGTTACCTCTGCTGTGATTGCTCCTCAGTTTTGCAGAACAGAGTTTTAAGAGAATTCAACGTATTTTACTTTTCTCCACGTTGCAAGAAGATGCAAGTCCATGGAACGGCTTTCAGTGCAGTGTTCATGCAGCAGAAATTAAAAATAGGTGATTATAAAAAACCTATAAATACATAATATCAGGTCTTTCTCGTGCTGCATTCTTCTAATTAATCACCAAGCTATCCTCTTACTACTGCAGGATTTTACCCTAAAATGCATATCCTGTATTTCCCAAAGCGTTTATAGCGCGGTTGTGGCTTTGCCGAGGTTTCTGCGTAGATGTGCTGTTAGTTTCCAGCAGGCAGTTGTCCTTGCATTTGGTTGTTCGTTGCCACTGTGATGAATGTTTAGCTGTGCTCATGGTGATTTCGAAGAGTCGCTCAGTGGCTGAGGTTGGCAGGGACCTCTGGAGACTGTAGAGCCGGTGGCCCAGGTCTGTGTCCAGTTGATTTTTAATGTTTCTAGGGATGGTGACCCCCCACGAACTCTCTGGGTAGCTTGGGTTTTTTTCTTAGGTTTAAATGCAATTTCCTGTATTTCCATTTGTGGCCATTTCCTGTTGTCCTTTCTCTGGGCACCACGGAGTCTGGCTTCTTTGTCTTTAGAGCCTCCCATCAGATATTTGTACGCATTGCGATCCCCTTGAGCCTTTTCTTCTCCAGGCTAATCAGTCCTGGGTCTCTCAGCCTCTCTTTGCATGTCAGACACTCCACTTAATCATCTTTGTGTCTCTTTGCTGGACTCGCTCCAGTATGTGCATGTCTCTGCTACTGGGGAGCCCAGTGCTCCAGATAAGGCTCCCCCAGTGCGGAGCAGAGAGGAAGGATCACCTCCATTGATGGGCTGCCAACGCTCTGCCTGATGCAGCCCATGGTGCCGTTGGCTTGGTGTCAACATGTTTGGCTTGGTGTCAACACGTTTGGCTTGGTGTCCACCAGGACCCCTAGATCCTGCTGGTCAGCCCTCAGTGTGCAGGATCTGGTATTCTCCCTTTGTTGAGCTTCATGGGGTTTCCATTGGCCTGTTTCTCCAGTCTGCCCAGGTCCCCCTGAGCAGCAGCACAACCGTTTACTGCAGCAATCTCTCCTCCCAGTTGTGTATCACCTGCAAACTTGCCGAGGGTGCGCTCTGACCCACCAGCCGGGTCGTTCGTGAAGATGGTGAAGAGTGTCGGCCCCCAGATCAACACATGGGGTACACCACTCGTGCCTGGCCTCCAGCTGGACTTTGTGCTGCTTGACCGTAGCTCTCTGAGCCGATCCGTTCAGCCCATTTTCTGTCCACCTCCCTGTCCACTTACCGAGCCTCTGCTTCATCGGTTTGTCACTATTTGGCTCAACTGGAAAATGCTATGATTGCCTTGATTTTTCTTCTGAGACCCATTATACTGTTTGTACAGTTGATCACATTTGCAAATCTCTGTAGTATCCAGAACGGTTTTGGCTTCGGATTAATCCCGATTACACCAGCAGAGTTGTGCAAACTCATCTTTGCACACCTTTGATTGTCACCTGGATAAATTTAAATCCAGAAAGATGTTTGTACGTGCCTAGAAAGCCGTCTTTTGTCTCTTCTGAATGTCCCACTGAAATGCCATTTGCATTTGGTCCCATGCTCCAGCTCTGTCATTTCTTTCCCAAGGTGGAGGAGAACTGACGTCCCATCCCATGGGGTTTGTGCTTGATTTTTGAACAGTGTAGAATAGAAAACTGTTGGTGGTTGCTTTATTATCATGACAATTCTGCTATTGGAAGTGTTTTCTTCGCTTTGGGAAAAACACAAAATGACCTGGAATGTTACAGAGTTTTGTCTTCTGAAAAGTACGTTTTGGGGCGGGCGTTTTTTCAGGAATTGAGGAGGATTTTTTGTATTGATAGAGGCAGAGAGAATTACCCAGGGGATTAAGATGTATAAAACTGAGTGGGAGGTAAAGCACAAAAGCACAACCTCTTTTCGCTGTGGGAACGAGGTTAATTTCCACATAAATTGAAGACAATGTAAATTTAATTACTGTGCACTTGAGGGACTGGGACTTAAAAAATAAATATATCGTGTTGGGTTTGAAGATGGAAAAATATTGCGCAACTGCAAGTATGCTGAAAGGAATCATGAAATCAAATCTGTGTCAGTTTTCCCACCAATCCCGAGGCTTGTATGTGTTTGTCTGAAGGCAATAAAGTAACTTCTCTTTAAAAAGACAAGTTCAGTAGTGAATAAAGTAATTTAGGATGGCAGCGTACGTGGGAGATAGTGACCCTTTTCCTACTGAAAAAGTAACAGACAATAACTTTGAAGAGTTACTGAAAACAAAACCTGCTTTCTCTTGCATAAGGGCTGTTCATACCCAGGTAATGTTTCTAAATCTTACCAGTAATGTCTGTAAGGCCTTTTTTTAACTAAAGAACAAAATTAAAAAGCCCGGACAGGCGTACTACAGTGAAAAACCGTGATTACATTGTAGCTCTGTCAAGGTCGGGTTGCGAAACATGGGCTTTAGCTTTAGCTTTTTGCTAAACACGGGAAGTGTTTTTCTAAAAGATGAAGGGACGGTCGAGGACTGAGCTCCTTCAGGATGCTGACAAGCCTTTTCCTGCTGTGAGCTGTGGTGATTTTGATCGTCTGTGTTTGTCGTTTGGGAGAGCAGTCCTGGCGATGGAAACAAAAGCTGGGCGAATTTGGTACTCCGAACATTTTTCCTTCCTTAGAGACTTCCAAATGATCCGTTCTGTAGCTGCCATCTTCCTGCAGTGACAAGAAGTTTAAACTGTCTGTAATATATTTCTAAAAATGTTCTGTAGATGCTGAAGACCTTGATGTGTAGATACCATACAGAATCACAGCATGTTTGGGGTTGGAAGGGACCTCTGTGGGTCACCCAGCCCAACCCCCTGCCCAAGCAGGGTCACCCAGAGCAGGCTGCACAGCACCCCGTCCAGGCGGGGCTGGAATATCTCCAGAGAAGGAGACTCCACAGCCTCCCTGGGCAGCCTGGGCCAGGGCTCCGTCACCCTCAGAGGGAAGAAGTTTTTCCTCATGTTCAGCTGGAACTTCCTCTGCTTCAGTTTGTGCCCGTTGCCCCTTGTCCTGTCACTGGGCACCACTGGAAAGAGTCTGCCCCCGTCCTCCTGACACCCACCCTGCAGATATTTGTAGGCATTTCTAAGGTCCCCTCTCAGCCTTCTCTTCTCCAGGCTGAACAAGCCCAGCTCCCTCAGCCTTTCCTCGTAGGAGAGATGCTCCAGTCCCCTCACCATCCTCGTAGCCCTCCACTGGACTCTCTCCAGTAGCTCCTCATTTTTCTTGAAGTGGGGAGCCCAGCACTGGACACAGGACTTCAGATGGGGCCTCACCCGGGCAGAGTAGAGGGGAAGGAGAACCTCCCTCGACCTGCTGGCCATACTCAATGCATCCCAGGATCCCATTGGCCTTCTTGGCAGCCAGGGCACACTGCTGGCTCATGGTCACCCTGTCATCCACCAGCACACCCAGGTCCCTCTCCACAGAGCTGCTCTCCAGCAGGTCCGCCCCAGCCTGTACTGGTGCCTGGGGTTGTTCCTCCCCAGGTGCAGGACCCTGCCCTTGCCCTTGTTGAACCTCATCAGGTTCCTCTCTGCCCAACTCTCCAGCCTGTCCAGGTCTCGCTGAATGGCAGCACAGCCTGCCGGTGTATCCACCACTCCTCCCAGTTTTGTGTCATCAGCAAACTTGCTGAGGGTACATTCTAGCTCTTCATCCAGGTCATTGATGAAGAAGTTGAACAAGACTGGGCCGAGTATTGACTCCTGAGGGACACCACTAGTTACTGGCCTCATACCTGGGAGTTGCGTTCGTAACTGTTACAGGTCTTTACTCTATATTGGCACAGATTGTTTTTCCCTTTTACATTTAATTTTATTCTTTTGTTATTTTGTGGTTTTTTTAGAACAAGGGGAAGAAAATCATTAAACTCTCCAAATTTAGGATGCCATGTTAGGAAGGTCAGCTTTACTGTTCATAGTAAAGATGCACAGAAAATGAAGCAGATAAAAAACGCTCTCGTTATTTCTAACACATACGTAGGAATGGGCGTGGGTGCTGTTGAGAGGCTCTCGCTACTAAGAAATAGAGAAATAAAGAAAATAAAGAAAAATGTTGCATAACAGGAATGAAGAAAACGCCATGGGCTGGCTTCCCAGGACGTTGGCGCAGCACTTGTATTGAACTGGGCAAGGGCAGGCTGGGGCTTCCTAATGCCAAATTAACCTCCACGTGGATCATTAACTGTAGCTTTTTCTGTAGTGAATTGAACTCTTACAAAATGCTTCGTTATCCCTTGTTTTGTTCAGCATCCGCTGCTGTGGGATTCTGACTGGGTATTAACATCCCTTAGAAAAAACCATAAGTAAAAATTTAGTGTTCTTGATAAGTGTTTTCTTTCAAAGACGTGGATATTTCTCAGGATGAAAAGACCTATTTTTTTTATTTCCTCTCTATTTTGACATGAGTTTTTCCTTTGGAAAGAGGTTTATTTATGACTGGCTACATTTTGTAGGTTGATATGAAGGTACATAAATCCACAGAAATTCAACAAAGGGGATTGACGTTGATGTTACAATGAAGGATGTAGACAAGTTTTACTGATGATATTTAAAGTACAGGGTTGTTATGCTTTTACAGGAAAGGTTTAGTAATAGAAATTCAACTTAATCTTGTTGTTAAAAAGTAGTCAATATATTCCATTATTTGACATTATCCTGCATTTTTCCTTTTCTCATGTAGTAGTATCTTCGTATGCCTAGGAAAATTTATAAGCATTTCAGTCTTTCAGGGTATGTGTACCTGCATGTCAGTGCTAGGTGCAGCCAGAAGTAAGGTTTCCAACAAACACCTCCCTTGGAGGAAGCTGTGTGTATCCGCACGTGTGTGCATAGATTAATGTTATACCAAATACTATAGTGTGAATTTTAAGTTCGTGATAAAGTACCATACACTTGTCATAGAAAGCTCTCTGCTCCGTTCCTTTCGACCTGTCTCATGTCCAACATGATTTATTCAGAAAGGAACGCGTAAGTAAAACTTGAAAATTGCCTAGAATTTCTGTGTTTGCTGGTTTGAATACACGTGCGTGGGGAATTGCCATTGGTGTAGCAAGAAGGAACATCCTCCGGAGTAACTGCCTATTGAAATTGTAGAGGAATGAACCGGCTGCTGCTCTGACATTAGCTTTTTGGTGGTGCAGCTCAAAGGATAAATTTTGTTCATGTCTGGAAATACAGTTAAAACTAGATCTTAAGAGCCAAAAGCACTAAGCAGCATGGATGGAGGTACTCTGCTGCAGAAGGTCGTAATACACTCAAGTCAGTCTGTTACGTTTCATGCACTTACTGCATAAAAAATAAAAAAAATGCCTTGATCAATACTGAAATTTCACTTGAAGTTTAGGAAATAATAGATTAAGGTTGTCTGTGAAGTTTGAATTCAGCATCTGTCTTTTGAAAGCAAAACCGCAATCTGGAATGAAGTGATTATGCGTTGGGTTTTGTTCTGAATGTAGTGTTATTCACTGCTTTCTGTTTTCGCGTCATCTCTATTCCTTGCGTGGCCTCGGGGCACACTGAACACACACCATCAAAACTCTGTCCGGAAGACAAAAAAATACGAATTTCCTTAATTACTGTTTTTTTAGATCCCGTGGTAGTCGTAACAGTTTCTCAGAGGTTCACAAATACTCACAAAGAAAATACAAAGTATTTATGGTTTTGGAGTTGAAAAAAATTACTACTCATTATGAACAGTTATGGAAGCTATCTACAGATACAGATGCACTATCTTCCAAATTTTCTTTCCTTATGGGGTTTTAGGAGTCTAGGAATGACCTCGTTGTTATGCAAGAGACAGTCCTTGCATCCAGGATTACGTCTGGGAGCGTGTCTTAGTGGTGAGACCTACCTCTGGTTTGAGTTTTGGGTCGTTTCTGTAAGGTCCTTAGCAATAGCTTTACTGTGGAGTCCTGAGAGATCCAAGAGCTGGTGTTTGTTTCCTCCAACAAATGTTTCTAGCTTGTTAGAAGTTGAAGGTTTGTGTCAGTAGGGTAATTAAACTAACTGCTGTGACTCGGGAGAGGCACGTGGATGCTTTCCAAGCCCATTAGTGGAACGCTGCTAGGATCACTGTGGAGGGAGGAGGATGTGACCAGGATGGACGCCTGACCAAAGAGAAGGTTAGTCCATGAGTAAAACAATAAAACTCATTACTGTGCAGTAGGAATGGTGAAGAGACCTTTAGAACAGGGCTTTGAAGAAGAAGAAAGGTGGAGAAAAGGCAACAAAAGCCTAATACGAAACTGGTATTATCTGTCTACAGCACGATGATGTGTCCTCCTAGCAGCTTGTTTCTTGTTCTACTGCTTCAGTGTTAAACCTCAGTTTTCTGAAGTTAGGTCAAAGCCGTGATCTTATTTCCAAGGTTCAAACGAGAATGCAATGAATGATTCATTTTACCCCTGTCGGGGCACTGAGAAGTCAAACCCGCACCGAGCGGGGTTGCTGGGAGGACAGGGTGCGGGTGACGGGCGATACCGGCGGTGAGGACTCTTGGTGATGGAAGCATGGTTCAAGATTCATGTTCTGCTGAAGTCTTAGCCTAAAAAGGGCTGTTGGCAACACACGTACCCTGTGCTCTGCTGCGGGTGGAGTGAGTCTGTTAACCCCTAATGTGGATCCAGATTCTTCCCTGTCAGAGCAGACAGGCACAGTAATTTTCTAAGTGTAGCAGTGACCCAAATGCGTATAAATACATATGGACACGCACAGCCAGTGTTTTTGAGCAAAGCCACACGAGGTAAAAGCTGCTCAAAGGGTAAGGGTATAGACCTTCGATTGCACAGCACTGATGTCTTTTTAATTTTCTCATGGTTGTTTCATTGTTCAGAGTCTGTCTTTGGGTTTTTGGGTGGGAGTTTTGCTCGGGCTGCTTTCTCCAGCAATTTCCTCTGGTTCTCACCCACAGAGTTTAGTCCTAATGCGAGACAAACGTCTTCTCTCAGCAGCGATGAAACACTCATCCTACTGAATTAACTGCAAGTGAATGAAATGGGAGTATAATGGACCCTATTGCCCTTTCGGTATTCCTATAAAATATTCACAGGGCAAACACAGGGAGCATTGAAAAGAATTACTTTCATCCCTTGAGACACCCAAGGCAGATCCAAGGATATTTAGCTCAGAACAAACCTTAGAATTAGTGTGAGCTTTACAAACGTGCATTCTGTTTATCCTGGACGGCAGACATTTCCTCCCATAGCTTTAAGTCTTCCTGACCTCAAGGGAGGTTCTGCTCCCCCTCTACTCTGACCTGGTGAGGCCCCATCTGCACTACTGTGTCCAGTTCTGGGCTGCCCAGTTCAAGAAAGATGAGGAGCTACTGGAGAGAGTCCAGCGGAGGGCTACGAGGATGGTGAGGGGACTGGAGCATCTCTCCTACGAGGAGAGGCTGAGGGAGCTGGGCTTGTTCAGCCTGGAGAAGAGAAGGCTGAGAGGGGACCTTAGAAGTGCCTACAAATATCTGCGGGGTGGGTGTCAGGAGGACGGGGCCAGACTCTTTCCAGTGGTGCCCAGCGACAGGACAAGGGGCAATAGGCACAAACTGAAGCAGAGGAAGTTCCAGCTGAAGATGAGGAAGAACTTCTTCCCTCTGAGGGTGACGGAGCCCTGGCCCAGGCTGCCCAGGGAGGCTGTGGAGTCTCCTTCTCTGGAGATATTCAAGCCCCGCCTGGACGCGGTCCTGTGCAGCCTGCTGTGGGTGACCCTGCTTGGGCAGGGGGTTGGGCTGGGTGACCCACAGAGGGTCCTTCCAACCCCGACCATTCTGTGATTCTGTGACTTTAGTTTGCCACTCTCTCAGTTAGAGGAGAGCACAGCAGATTTGCATGGGAGGATTGCGTCTGTAGTAGATCGCAGTCCGGTTATTGAGTTTAATACAGCATAGGGTTAGGAAGATGCTGTTTCTAGGGAGTGCTCCTCATCCTTGCCTGACTCCATCCTTCAAGTGGAACTACGAGGTTGTTATTTGACATGCCAGACAAAAGGGGAATGAGATTATCTGTACCAAGATACAGAGGAAGGATTTTACTGCTTTTTTTTTTCCTTTTACTTCTCTAGCTATAGGAGCATCAGCTTCCCAGCGTTCCTTGGAAAGTGGCCACGAGCTGCCTAACAATCTATGCCTTCAGCTGAAAAATACGTTTCCTTCTCTCTGTGAATTAAACTCTTGGCTTACTTCTGTAAATATTTACTTCTGTCTCACCCCATCAGATTCCTTGCTTCCATGTTTTTTTTAGTCTTTGCGATTTCGTTTTTACAGGAAATCCTGTATGCTAATGCAAAACCTGCATTAATTGTTCGAAGTTACTCCTGAATTTACTTATGTACTTCTGCCACAAGTGTATGGTGCCTGCGTTTTTTTTTTTCACTTTTATTAGTAAGAAAAATTTTTTAGGAGACAGAATTTGGAATGTCTTTCTAGTCCATCACTTAGAGAGCTCTGTTCATGTGTAAGCAGTGAAAGATAAAAGAATGCTCTTTAAAATTAATGAGAAGCTTTTGCTGTGAAGTAGAGATACCTTGAAGTACTTCATTATAATCAAGTTCAGGACAATCTTCAATGCTCGCTGTTTAACAGGTGGAGGGGATAGGAGTCATTTGCTTACCCAGGGTTTGTTCATTTGTGATGCTTTGGGATTTGCCCTGAAATAGCGGGCAGCAGAGGCACACAGCCTGTTTCCAAAGGGACACAAACTTCACATTTTTGAGAAGGCGTTAGGCAAGAACAGTTAAAAAAGGTCTGATCACCGACCAGCAAAGTCAGAACGTGGCAATACCAGCCTCACATGGACCTTTTGCTACCTGGGAGAAGCCCTGTTCTTTCCCTTTTCCTTTAAGCATTCTTTGATGAAGAAGTCCATCTGTGATGCCCATACAAATCATTTTATTCGCATAAATGACCTTTGTGGAGACTGCACACCCCAAGTCTCTTGGTTTCACATCATTTTCACAAGCCAGATGGACCTAACAGTAAATATAGCAAAACTTTATTCAGCAGAAGTTAGCCACGCTTCACTTTACCAGATCAGAAAGAAAGATATAAAGTATGTTCTTATTTTCTCCTTAGCAGTTTGATATCTTAATTGGTTAGCTTCTAATTACTGGGATCCTAAATGTCTCCCAGGCATTAGAGCTGGGCTCAAGTAAATAAGAGCTGTGTCCCTTCATGGAGTCAGCTGCCCTGGATAGCCCTTGGAGTTCTCCACAGCAATTCTCTCTCGTTATTTCTCTTTATGTACCATTACAGCTTGGATAATTCAAGCGCACAATGCCTCAAGGGCTCTTCAGCAGACATGGGCATTTGGGGACTTAGTGATTTTTCTGTGCTTGTTCATGCTAAATGGATTTCTCCCAGGGCCTGGTTCCTTAAGTGCTTACAGATCACTTCTCGTCGCCTGCAGAAAGGCTGCTCAACTGCCTCTACTGCACTTGCAACCAGTCCCCCCATATAGGACTATCGGAGAATGCATTTATTTCATATGAATTCGTTTCACATGAAACAGCACAGTGCATTGGTTTTGATGTGACCTCTTGTGCAATCGTACATGAACTGTTATTGGGACAGATCCAGGTCCTCTGCTTGGAAACAGCTGTGCAGGCATCTTACCTGGTACATTAGTAGAGTTCTCGGGCCGTAGCACTCTCTCTTTTGCTGTAACCCATTAAAAAAATAGGTCAAGCCTATGAAGTGTTCCTTGCATACGCAGGTATTTATAGAAACATAGAATGGTTTGGGTTGGAAGGGACCTTCACGATCATCTGGTTCCAACCCCCCTGCCATCAGCAGGGACATCTTCCACCAGACCAGGGTGCTCAGAGCTCCATCCAACCTGGCCTTGAACCCTGCCACGGAGGGGGCAGCCGCAGCCTCTCTGGGCAACCTGGGCCAGGGCCTCACCATCCTCATGGGGAAGAATTTCTTCCTAATATCTAACCTCAATCTGCCCTCTTTTAGGTTAGAGCCGTTCCCCCTTGTCCTATCACTACACACCCTTGTGAAAAGCCCCTCTCCACCCTTCCTGTCGGCCCCTCCAGGCACTGGCAGCTGCTCTAATGTCACCCCGGAGCCTTCTCTTCTCCAGGCTGAACAGCCCCAACTCCCTCAGCCTGTCCTCGTAGGAGAGGTGCTCCAGCCCTCGGATCATCTTCGTGGCCTCCTCTGGCCCCGCTCCAACACATCCATGTCCTTCTTGTGTTGGGGGCTCCAGAGCTGGATGCAGGACTCCGGGTGGGGTCTCACGAGAGCGAAATAAAGGGGCAGGTTTTCACTTTCAGATGTCACGTTTCAAAATGAAGATATTTTTAGAGCTTGCTCTGTAAAGGAGGTTTTTTCCCCAATATGTTTGTGGTGTTCACTCAGGCATTGTAAGGTCCTATTGTTTAAGGAGTATTTGCATAAGATGGCTTCAGTGTTTAGGGCTTATATTTAATTCTTTAAAATTGAGAACAATAGTACATTTGGCATGTGTACGAGACCAGAGAGAAGGAACAGCACGGAGTATTGCTGAATAGTTTGAGAACGTTCATCATCACATTTTTTGATGCGTGGAATTGGTTTTTTTCCATCCCCAGATAGTGTGTTGTGTTTGGGTGCGGTTCGGTTGGTTTGCAGTGTACTTCTGAACTGGGAGAGTGAGGAGAAGAGATTCAGAACGTCTGAATTTCCACAGCTCAACTCATACACTTGGTGTTGAGCTGCTCTTCTTCTCCCAGATCTTCCTCTCCTCTCTGCCATTGCTGTGACAGTGTAAACAGAAATCTATGGCGCCTCAAGCCTGCTTTCAGCCATCTCTGTGCCTGTGCAACTGATGTTTTAGTTTCTGTTTCAGTAGCTCTTTTTTTTTTTCTTCCGATAGCTTGAAGGATCCTCTGTAAACAAACTTCTTTTCTCCATGTGTGTATCTTTGTATTTCGGTCAAATCACCCTTTCATCTTTTCTTACAACCGTTAAATAATTGAGTTACCTGAGCATTTCATGGAGAGGTAGGTTTTCTGGTTTAATAACGGATATCCTGATTCTTCTCTCAACCGTTGCGTTTTCAAACCACTGCTGTGAAACCTGCACACAGGGTGCCGCTGCCAGGTGCTGGAGAGCAAAGCTTGGCTGGGTATAGAATCCTGTGATTGTTCAGGTTGGAAAAGACCCTGAAGATCGCCAAGTCCAACCGTTAACCAAGTCTACCGCTAAACCATGTCCCTAAGCACCACGTCTACACATCTTCTAAATACCTCCAGGGATGGGGACTCCACCACTTCCCTGGGCAGCCTGGTCCGATGCTTAATAACCGTTGTGGTGAAGAAGTTTTTCCCAATATCCAATCTAAATCTCCTCTGGCGCAATTTGAGGCTGTTTTCTCTCATCCTGTCACTTCTTATTTGGGAAGAGAGACCGACCCCCACCTTGCCACAACCTCCTTTCAGGTAGTTGTAAAGAGGGAGAAGGTCTCCCCTCAGCCTCCTCTGCTCCAGATTGAACAACCCCAGTTCCCTCAGCCAGTCCTCATAGGACTTGTTCTCCAGACCCTTCACCAGCTTTGTTGCTCTTCTCTGGACACGCTCCAGCACATCAATGTCCTTCTTGTAGTGAGGGGCCATATTTTTGTTGATACCAGTTACTCTTTCGGCATCTTTATTGCGTTACAGGCAGCTGTTTGTTGGGCTGGTGGTCTTTAGTTGCTGCTCCCAGGGTGAGATCCTTCATGCTTAGGGAGCAGCTTGGATTCTTTGCTGCTAAATTTAGGCCTTCAGGTTTGGCTGCATTAAATCTAAGCCAGTGTATTTTGTGTCCAACTTCCTGAAAGATAAAGAAAAATTTAATAAAAATGCCCTTTTCTCTTTAGTTGACACTCCTGTAATGGCTGTGACATTTGTGAAGTTTAACCATAATATTTCTTTATCGTTCATATATATCAATGATGTGCATCATCTTAGATATCTCTGTATCATTGAAAGTATTTTGGTATCATTAGCATGGTTAAATAGTTGTTGGTATTTAGAAAGGCCAAGAATATATTCCTGTTTGGCCCTATTAAGGAAGCTTATTTCAAGATTCAAGTTTGAAGATTTTTCACACTGATGCGATGTCTCATTTTCAGTTCATATAACGTATGCCCTGTTGGTTTATATCATTCAAATTTCTTAATAAATAATATCCCGTGTGGAACAAAGTCGTATAAATGATGTGTAGAAGGATGTTACAACAGGGGTACTGTCGTGCTTTATTTCATTTCTAGTCTCATGGAAAAAAAATTGTGTCCTTGACAAGGTCTATTTTTCTCTGCCGGTGACATCCTCCTTTGAAGGAGTCTTACGATCGCTGTTCCACTGTTATAATGAAGATTAACCGGCGCATGTCATTATCGTGGGTCATCCTATTTACTTGCTTAAAAGAAAGTACACTGCTACCTTTCCTTCTCGTTGTCCAAAGCTTCCAGAAAGCTCCATTTTTTTTGCAAATTCTGATTTTGGATATACTTTCAACTTCTAATCTTAACTCCCTTATCTTTTTTTTATTTTTTTTTAGTTAGGTAAGTGCCATTTTGTACATTTGTTTTGTGTGTGTGAGAAGTATATGCTATGAGCTGTTTCAATCTGGTGTAAATCAGACTTCCTGCACAACTTGCAGAAGCTTTTTTTTTTTTTATGGTTGTTGGCTTGGGATTTTTGGTGGACCAAGAAGAAAGTTGTTAAATGAGTTCCTATTATTGGCTTTTTTTTTTTTTTTGGGTTCCACAGGCTTTGTGGAATTGGCTTTATGAAAGCGTTAAGTTCATATATTGCTGGTTTGAATTTTATTGTGTGTGCAAATAACACATAATCAAACAACTTGTGTTTAGGCAACCATTGCTGTTTAGTGTGTAATAATTTCTTTATTGATCGAAGTTCAGCCTGGTGTTAAATTAAAAACTTCACGTGCGTGGAGGGAGTTAAGAAACCAATGCTTGCTTAATTCCTAAAAATCAGAAACACAAGAGCCTGAGATTGTTGTGTGGCCTTGAGCCTTCCTTGTTGGTTGAGCTCATCCATGGTGTGATCTGATGATCTGTAATAGATGCCAGATGTTATTTCGTCTTGCTGCTCTTCCAACCTATTATTTTGCTTACTAAACATTGGTCCATGAGTACTTCTGGGAGAGATGGGTCAAAGTACCAAGACATTTTTGTTATTCCTAACATAATTTGTTATAGTTATGACGTGTCCATAGTAGGTGAGATGAAAGGGCTGTCGAGCTCCGTAGCCTGTCTGACAGTGGAGAAGAACGGAAGAAAGAGGAAAAGTATCCTGGTAGAAAAATCCATGTTCTTGTCAACCTGTGCAGGCTGCCCTCTATGACTGCATAGTATATACATTTTTCAGTTCGATCTCAACTTGATATTTAGCGGGGTGAAAACAGAAGTGTGACTAAGACAGGGGTGGGAAGTTTGGGAAATGGTCTTCATTTCCACCTCGGCGTGAATTGGCGCTTGTCTCTTGTGCCTTGTTGAGGGGAGGGGAACAACCTCGTTGTAAAACATTGTTGCCTTTTCTTCATTGCATTATTTGTGCCTTAAAAATCAGAAGAAAGCCCAGAACCTTACAGACACTGAAGATGTGACTGCTGCAAAATGAAGTGGCTCCTTTAAGAAGGCAAAGTTGGTTGATGATGAAAGATATTTACGAGCTAAATTTCATGCAAATGCCTTTTGAGGTTTGTAACTAAATCAGTTCTCATACTTTAAAAAAAAGTTGAAATTTGTCAAGGTGGTTTTCAGAGGTAGAGACAGAGGTATAATAAGTGAATTACTTGGTGGTGAAGTTTTACACCATTTCAGGAGGCAACGCTATTTCCTTCGGAGCTCCAGATTTATCAGTTAATCCTGATATCTGGCCTGAATTTTTTCTGTTTAGTTGAATTGTTTCTGTGGAGCTTTTTGAGTTTGCTCTGGGTGCGGTTCTGTATGTTTTTAGTCTTAGTATGAAAAATTCCTGCCTACGTGTCCCTGCCCTCGTGCTCCTCTAAGGGATGGTTCTTTGAGAAGGATAACCTTCCTTATATCTTTATGATATTCTATTTCTATTATAATATTTATTTTCTATATAGTGTATATATATTATATACAATATAGAATATTTTATTTATTTATAATTTATAAAATTATATATTAGAATAGATAATATAGAATATATATTTTTATATATAGAATATATAGAGAGAAATATATAATATTTCTGTTCTCTTCACGAAGAAGAGAATCGTGTTGAGGTTTTTTTTAACCTGAATATTGGTGTGCTGGGCAGCGGTCCCCCAAAGAAGTGTCTGAGTGCGGGTGCAAAGGTGATGAGCTGTGACAGGAAAGCAAAACTTCACAAGGCAGCATATAATCGAGTGTACCCCCTCGCTGCTGCCTTGGAAGTAGAAATCAGCCACCAAGGGCTTGCTTGTGCCAGAAACAAGCACTCTAGTTTAGATACTTTACACTTAATTAATAAAAAAAAGGGGGAATTATTTAAGGAAGCAAAAATAGGATATAAAGAAATAGTCTTCCGTCCTTTTCCTTTCCCCTGCTTTTTCCCAGATCTCTAAATTTCTGCCAGAGAAAATAAATTTGCTCTTCCCTATTCCAATTCCATGTGGAATACCAATATATGTGCATTTTACTCTTCACATATATTGAATAAATGCACTTTTGAAAATCCTGGTCCCAATTCTTGGTTTGTATTTACATTTCCGTTCTAGCCAGAATGCTTTGTGTATTTTGGAAAAGAATCTACTAATGGGAAAGCTTTTTTTTTTTCCCCAAATTCTTTCTCCTTGTGAAATTATCTGTGTCTTCGGAAGCAGATGGACAGCAAATTCAACCTGTTCTTGCTGCAGCTCCCCCCAGAAGCATCGCCAGGTTGGTTTTAGCCGATTATTCTGTCTCCACAGCACTAGATGGTGCTGATGACAGTATGTCTGAAATCCGAATCTTCAAAAATACCAGGGATTCAGAACATATAGCACTGCTCTTTCAGCCCGAGGACCAGTTTGCAAATCCAAATTTTGATTAGAACAACAATTTCAGTCTGTGAATGCAATAGCAGGCTATGGGAGGGGAAGGAGGTGGAAAGCCTACTAATATTATCTTATTTCTGTGTTGCTTCTTCCCTCTTTAACAAGGAATGTTCTAGTGGTTTTGACTAATAGCTGCGATTTAGTGGGAGGTTAGCATTTGTTCCCAGGAATGACACGTCTTGTCGAGGCTCTGCTGGCGAGCAGGAAGGAAAAAATAAGATTCACGTTTTCATGACGTCAAATATATTGTGTTATCCTGAAAAACAAATGTTCTTCACCCTCATAACCACCAGGGAGGTCTTGTAATCTCATCCGCCGTTCTTGCCGTATCAGTCCAGTTACGTCTGTCACTGCCCCAGAGATAGTGGCCTGGTGGGACCGGGAGTCGGGCGGCTGCGGTACCGACCCTGGTTTCGGCTGTGCTGTCTCGAGCCTGTTCCTCGTGCTGGCAGACTCTGGCTGAACCTTGAGGATGGTACAACCTACCCAAGGGCTCTCACGTGGGTTGATTAGATGCCTCAAGTGTGGCAAAGTTAGTCCTTAAAAGGAAGCTGTTAAGCTTGTTCTAAGAAATATCTGACTGAAAAGGTGGTGGGAGATGGTGGAATTTATTGTGGTGGCTCTCGAGAGGTAAGATCTGGCCTGGAGACGCATAACTAATTCCTGGTGGTGAGGAGAAGTGTTGGAAAAGCCTTTTCCTGAGGGTCTTGACTAGCAACAAGGGGATAAGCCCTGATGCTCCAAGGAATCTACTCCTACCATCTGTGAAGGATACAATATGAATGATATATTTTAACTAAAAAAACCAAGAGGACTTGTTCAAATGCTGAGTGTCGTTTCTTAAGGGAGAAAAGATTTCCAAGCACAAGCCTGCTAGCACTGAAGCTGTCCTCTGGTTCCAAGAAATAGATACTATCTCGACTGTAACACTGAGATAGTATTTTGCCTTTTTTTTTTTTCTTTTTTATTGCTGAGCAGGCTTTAATATTTTCGTAGTGATCCACTGAACAAGAGGTCTGTCACTGCTCCTTGTCCCATCGACAAGGAGAAACAAGTCCATGAGCAGCATGCTCAGGCATTAGGGAATTTTATTGGTGCTTATTTGTCAAGGCAATCTCTTTACCCGCTAAGGGCCAACACAACCATCCTAGGAAAGCCTGATAGGAGCCTCGTAACCATAGAATCATGGAATGGTTTGGGTTGGAAGGGACCTTCAAGATCACGTGGTTCCAACCCCCCTGCCATCAGCAGGGACATCTTCCACCAGACCAGGGTGCTCACAGCTCCATCCAACCTTGCCTTGAACCGTGCCAGGGAGGGGGCAACCGCAGCTTCTCTGGGCAACCTGGGCCAGGGCCTCACCATCCTCATGGGGAAGAATTTCTTCCTAATATCTAATCTCAATCTCCCCTCTTTTAGTTTAGAGCTGTTCCCCCTTGTCCTATCACTACACACCTTTATGAAAAGCCCCTCTCCATCCTTCCTGTCGGCCCCTCCAGGCACTGGCAGCTGCTCTAAGGTCACCCCGGAGCCTTCTCTTCTTCAGGCTGAACAGCCCCAACTCCCTCAGCCTGTCCTCGTAGGAGAGGTGCTCCAGCCCTCGGACCATCTTCATGGCCTCCTCTGGCCCCACTCCAACACATCCATGTCCTTCTTGTGTTGGGGGCCCCAGAGCTGGACACAGGACTCCAGGTGGGGGTCTCACGAGAGCGGAGTAAAGGGGCAGAATCACCTTCCTTGCCCTGCTGGCCACACTGCTCTTGATGCAACCAAAGAACCCAGGAGAGTGTTTTTAAATGCAGAAATCCTTAAAACGTAGGACCTGCACCAAGATGGGGAGGAGGGAAGGTGGGTTATCTGTGAATTGGAAGCCATATTTGAGGTATCCAGTGGCTTTGCAAAAGTCGCTGACTCCTTGAAGCTGCTGAGCACCAGCTGCTGGCCGTTGTCCACGGCTTCTACTCGCTTCTCACATCTCCTTGAGCCTTTGCAGTCAAGTTATATTCTCCTTATAGATAAGATTATACCATCCTCTGAGTGTCATTGCCATGCTTTTTTTCAAAGTACAAGAATCACAGAATCACAGAGTATTAGGGGTTGGAAGGGACCTCTGTGGGTCACCCAGTCCAACCCCCTGCCCAAGCAGGGTCACCCACAGCAGGCTGCACAGCACCGTGTCCAGGCGGGGCTTGAATATCTCCAGAGAAGGAGACTCCACAGCCTCCCTGGGCAGCCTGTTCCAGGGCTCCGTCACCCTCAGAGGGAAGAAGTTCTTCCTCGTGTTCAGCTGGAGCTTCCTCTGCTTCAGTTTGTGCCCATTGCCCCTTGTCCTGTCGCTGGGCACCACTGAAAAGAGTCTGGCCCCATCCTCCTGACACCCACCCTGCAGATATTTAGAGGCATTTATAAGGTCCCCTCTCAGCCTTCTCTTCTCCAGGCTGAACAAGCCCAGCTCCCTCAGCCTCTCCTCGTAGGAGAGATGCTCCAGTCCTCTCATCATCCTCGTAGCCCTCCGCTGGACTCTCTCCAGTAGCTCCTCATCTTTCTTGAACTGGGACAAGTGTTTATTTCTCTGTGTGTATGTAGACCTCCGATTCCAGAGGTGATTTATAACACCAAGGTAATGCTTTATTCCTTGACTTAAGCTAAAATAAATTTGCAAAGAACATGTACCAGTAAAATGCAAAAACACAGCCTGTAAATACCCGAAGCTCCTGTCATATATTTGGATTCTTCCTGTACTGAACCAATTAGGTTATTGAAGTGAATAATACACAAGTTGCTTCAGGATATATTGCAATATATCGCATGAGGTGCTGCACTTAAAAATTGTATTTTCACAAACGCACACTGGTTAGGAACTAAAATTGCATGTGAACCATTCCTTCTCTTATAGTTTGACTTTTAAGAATTTAACCGTCAACGTATGATCTTGTTCACATCATTTATTGTGTAGAATATTTCAAATTCAAATTCTGCCGTTGCTTAGCCCTGATACTAAGAAGTAAATAAATAAATTCTATAACTAATGTGCATTGCATTTTAAAAACCTCGTTGTTCAAGTTTGTGTATATGATAAAACATCTCTTCTGACTGGGTAGCCTAACTATTTCATAACAGGATTGTGAATTTTTTTTTTTCCTTTTTTTTTCCTTCCAGTTTATTTGCTTTGCTGTCTAAAAAACACAACAAAGTGCTGGAGCAATCCACGCAGTCCTCAAGAGGCTCCCTTGGTTCAAATGAGTCTCCGCTTCCCGATTACGTGAGTATCGACCTGAATGTTTTAGTAGGTGCTTCTGAATAAAAGTGGCATGTCCCTAAATCTGCAAAGATTTATCAGAATGGGGGACAGCTGAGCAACCACCGCCACCAATATACTGGAAACTGTAGGAGTGATGTCAGAAAATTGCGCTTACAAATGGCAAATCAAACCCGCAACAATGCGTAGCCAGGAGACTTACTGCACCCTGTCGACCAGGCTGAGGGAGCTGGGCTTGTTCAGCCTGGAGAAGAGAAGGCTGAGAGGGGACCTTAGAAATGCCTCTAAATATCTGCAGGGAGGGTGTCAGGAGGACGGGGCCAGACTCTGCTTTCCTTTTCTTCCCTTTTATTGTTGGTATGACGTAGGGAGGGAGGGGAGGAGCAGAGCAGTTGGAAGGATTGCTGCAGGGGAGAGTAAAGTCACTGGAGTTCATTGCCTGTACTTTATTATGTGTGGTTTTCTTTTTCCCTCCAAATTGCTCGTGTTCCAGCTCAATCTGAGGCATACGCAGTTGGCTAAATAAAAGTTGAGGCCAGATTTCATTTACTTACAGGACAAGGGGCAGCGGGCACAAACTGAAGCAGAGGAAGTTCCAGCTGAAGATGAGGAAGAACTTCTTCCCTCTGAGGGTGACGGAGCCCTGGCCCAGGCTGCCCAGGGAGGCTGTGGAATCTCCTTCTCTGGAGATATTCAAGACCACCTGGACGCGGTGCTGTGCAGCCTGCTGTAGGTGACCCTGCTTTGGCAGGGGGTTGGACTGGGTGACCCACAGAGGTCCCTTCCAACCCCGAACATTCTGGGATTCTGAAAGCCCATGGTTGTATTGTCTGTAAGAATAGCAAAGGCTCTAGGAACGGAGATAACTTACATTCTACCACTGTATCCCACTGTGGAGCTGAAGAAGGGGAAGGTGCTGAGATAGCCTACTATGCCCAGCTTTGTCTAGAGAGGAGGGTTGCTTAGTAGGCTATTCTCTCCATAGATTTCATTCGGATCAGTCAAATGAGTTTCAAAAATGTATTTCTCATCATTTTAATTATTTTTTAATTTATTTTATTCATTTTGTGTAAGTGGTTGTTTTTCTTAGTGTTGTGCAGTTCAAAAATGAATTTTCATGGCACCTGAGTCACAAGGGTTAAATTGTACATAAAATTATTCTAGGCGTTGCTTATCACAGAATCACAGAATGGTCGGGGTTGGAAGGGACCTCTGTGGGTCATCTAGTCCAACCCCCCTGCCGAAGCATGGTCTTATCTTCCAGTGCATGCTCATTTGTGAGCGCTAGACTTCAAAAAACAAATTATGGGAGATAATGTGTGACCTTTCTTAGGGCTAGGAAGGGTATGGAAGGAAAAAGGCAGCATCAGTGATCCTGAGCTGAGCCCTGTCCGCCAGGAACATGGGAGGAGGGAGAGGTGCTGCGGCACAGCATGTCATGCCATAAGGGAGCAAATGGAGATTAGTGGAAATGGGCATCGCTTAATTCCTGAGTGCTCGAGCAGGAGTAGCGTTTCTACTGTACTTTGTCTTCATTACTGAAAAAAACTTAAGTTTTTGACCTAATATACAAATATATATATATATAAATATATATATATTTGATTTAAGCTGCTGATTGGTGATGGTGGTAAGTGGGATCCTCTTTCTCCATATTTCTTGGGGTCTTTTGGGGAGTATCTGCTGCGGACTACTGTCAGGTGTCTGGTGTACCCACAAAACTGCGCGTATCTTGCTGTACACCAGAATAAGGATCTGAGCCAGGTGGCTTTTATATTGTTCTTGTTGAGGTTTTCTGCTCTTCAAAAAAGAACAGAGCAAACTAGTTTCTTTATTTAAGGCTAAACCAGTTTCCTGGTCCTTTCCTGATAAACTCTTGTCAATACGATGGGATTCAGGAGTGGGTTGGAGAAGCGAGCAGGGAAGAGAGAAGAACCCCCTGTCGTCAAACCATTGCGTCGGAGGCAGGGTCGTTGGTTAAACCAAGGTTTATTATTCAGTGTTATTTCTGTAGTAGCAGTGACCTGTTCTGAAATACCACACTTCGGTCAAGTTGTCCGTGAGTATCTCCAAGCTTGAAGAAATTGGAGAAATCCAGTTAGGTTTTCTTATTGCTTTCTTGCATTCAGTGTAACCACAATTTCTAAAATTTTTAACAAACAAGAAAACTGGTAATAAAATAATTGAGAATTTTGCTTCTTCCAGTTCAAGACAAATGACTTAAGTAAACATATCAGTGATATTCTGTGTAGTTTTATTACGGCCTAATGTAATTTGTTAAGTCATAGATACTTAACAGCATAACTGGAGGTGTGCTAACTTCCCTTGGAAAGTAGCACATCATACCTGTTGTTGGAACTACCATCTACCAAACTGGTGGCTTTTTAAGCATTTCACAGCATTGTCTGTGATTTTTGAGTACTTCAAGGTTTGTTATACTGCAGCTGGTAACAAGGGATTCTCCATAACTGTTTCTGGGAAGGGAGGGGATCATAGAATCATAGGTTGGAAAAGATCTCTAAGATCATCAAGTCCAACCATCGACGGTAAGAACAGAGTAAATTTGGAATTTGGCAAGCTTGTGTCAGAGGTTTAGAATTCTTTCGCTGATCTAATTAAAAAAAAATTGATTAGTGCAAAAAATTGAGGAAAATAACAGTCAAATGCAGGAATAGTGTTGGATTGAAATAGTTTGGCATGCATCATCACTTGAGTCTGTATTTGGAAATGTAGCTTTTGACTTGGTTTCTAAATTTATTTCAACACCATCTAATGCAACACAGGAACAAGTGATACTATGGCAGTGGGAGCCCAAATTCTTGTTTACTGGTGGTGGGCATGAAAGCTTAGTAGTTAAATGAAAACTCCTTGGAGCACATCTTGAGAACCGCTCAACGCCCAGGGTAGGGTCATGGTTCTGAGCCCCCTTTATTGCCATCTGCTGGGAGTTCTCTCAACCGTCCGTGGGGATTTTACTGACAACCTTCAGTTGCTTTAATGGAATAAAAAAAAGTAGTGTAGGTAAGATGATTACTAGCTACATAGGGAAAAAAATACCAAATTCGCTTCAGTTGAACTTCTGCCTTCTAAATCTTGGCTATAAAAAAGCGTTGTTCTATCCAGATGAAGCTTAAATGTGTTAGGAAAAATTCTAAAAATAATACCACTTAGTGCTGATATCTTCAATTATTTCATATATAGGACTGTCATTTAACCAGCACTTCGACAGTGGAGGAAATTTGTCAGTGACAGGAACAATGTGGTGTAGTGTCAGACTTCTCCTATTTAGAGATGGACTCCTCTGAATATGCGAAGAGTCATCCTTTCACCCCCTGTCCAAAATCGGCTCTTTCTGTGTTAGTGAAGGTATAGAAATAAATGCATGTTGGCAATCCAAAGGGAAAAATGTGAAGAATAGGAATGCAGTGAGCTCTCTGTGTGTGTATATAAACATACACATACAAGTGTGTAGGTATATATATATGTTTATATACACACACACAGAGCTTCACGTATATATATATATATGAAGTCTGCAGTAGCAAAGCCTCGTGGCACTGGGAGAGTTCCCAATCAGAGCTGATTTCCTGGCTTCGTCCCAGTCCAGTTAAATCTACCTGCCGTGCTGAACTGGTGTTACGTGGAGCCTTGGAATTCTGCAGACGTCAATGAGTTTTTCTCTCATCTTCATAACGAGAATTAAACTTTGCCTTTGGGTGATGAAATTTCTGTATTTCTTTTTTCTTTTCCCTCTCGGTTTGTGCTCCCTAACGGGCTAAATGAAGTCCAATATTTAGATTCTTCTTTGATTTATCCTTGATTTATATGGTAAATAGAAAGCAGCTGTCTATTTAAGCATCTAATTCTTGAAACTCCGAGGCCCCTCAAGCGTCATCTGGAAATAATGTAGCTTGTAAAACAAAGCTAAGAAGAAAAAGCAATGTTTGTTTTATGTGGGATGAATGACTTCAGTTGGGGTCCTTCTAATTTGGCCATTAGGAGGGTTATTAAAAAGCAGTATTACAAAAGTGGTTTCAAGAAAAGGAATTTTTTTTGTAACTTGTATCTTGTTATTACAGTTGATTATATTCAAAGCTGCAAGTACTTCATGAATAGTCCTTCATTTTCGTTTCTCCAAAGAGAACCAGCCTGATCTCCCTCCTGTACGTGGGTAAATGTCCAAAGGTTCCCCTATTTCATTTACTCCCTAGGAAGAAATTGTCTTTTATAAGTAAGGTCTCCATATTTCTCTGAGAAATTTGGGATTGCGAAAGAGTAGGGAAAAGAAGGTCGATGGACTGCAGCATTAGCTGTCTTGTTGTGGGATCTTGTCATACAGATATTTTTTTACGAAGGATGCCATGCAAAGAAGTTGATGTTTTAGCCTGTATATCAAATAAGTATTTCATTCACTAGCAACATGAACAGTATTTGAACTGTAAGTAAATGTTCTATCATGGGTCCTATCATATGTTCTCTGCTTACATATCTAACGTTGTATTAGATATGCTGCGGCTCTATCTGAATATTTTAATTATCTGAAGAACTGCTTTAATGCAAAACTCTGCCACCAGACGTGTGTTCCTATGAAAGTGTGCTCTCCTGAAGAATTAGGAAGTCTTCCCGGCGATCATCTGATGACTTTAGTAATGATGCAGCAATGAAATTAAAGCCACTTCCAAATAAACTAGTCAGCTGTAATAGGGTTAGCGTAATGCAATTAACCTTGTTTTGCTGGTCGTCTGTAAAAATACTGCTTAGTGGTAACTGCTCTGAACGTACAAAATGGGTATGGGTTGTGTAGCTGTAGAATTGACTACACCATTGGCAGAATGGGAAATTTTTACCAAATTAAATCACGACTCCTAATTGAGATCTGTCGATATGTGATGAATACTGGGGGAGGAGAAGCTAAAGTAGTTTGTTTTGTCATAACGTTTCTGCAAAACTCGGAAGCCACTTATTTTTCACCAAAAGCACTGCCTAGGTCTCTATTGAAGAGACTTATTGAAGAGCGTTGAACTCTTTCTGTCTGTATTTCCTTCCATTTTTATATATATCACTAAGTAACATGGCCAATTTTTTTGATTGCATGAGCCATGCATTGTGCGTAGTCTAAAAAACATTTTTGTGTGTGATTTTTTCAGTCCTCTTTTTGTCTGCTGTAATAAACTTAAAATATCATTGTACGAGAGAACTTTTTTAGGATGTTTCTTCCTGAAGGTAGTTTAGTAATAACTATAGTTAGTAACATACAGTAAAGCAATGCAATATTTTAATGTTTTTGTATGGTATGTGGATTCTAGCAGTTGAAGTTACATTTAGTAGGAGAATCACCTTGTTTTGCACTAAATTGCGTTATTTTTGAGCACTCTGAGTTGATGGCTTATGAGCAGAAGTGACACTTTCAATAGCAGGTTATTCTTGGGTATGCCTGTCTCCACTCCAGTTTTGAGCCAGAGGCCTAGAAATAAGTTTTCTAAATATTAGTCATACCCTCCTTTGGATGAATTATAGTTTAGTTTAAAGAATATTACTCCTACCTAATCCCCCTATTTTTATATCATCACAAAAGAGCGATTTCAGAATAGACTGAAATAACCAGCCTAACCCAAATCTGAAGCCAGCTTTTGTATGGAGTAATAGCCAAAATTCTGCAGTTGGGTCTGAATTCTTAATCAGTTCTTTCCTTGAAATGAGTTGGGAACTTTCCTGAGAAATTGCTGCATAAATTAGCCTGAAACAGCGAGAACTGTCCTAAAATCCTGTGATAAAGATGTTGGTGATTTCCATCTATTTAACCTTCCATATATTAGTATGAAGGAGTCAGAGTTATTTGCAGCTGGTCTTTACGTTATTGTGTCTTTAATTATATGCTTGTGGTTGAAGGATTTTTGGACAAATATATTGAGGAACAGCATGAAGACGTTGTTCAAGAAGATTTCTTCTTTCATCACAGAATCATAGCATGGTTTGGGTTGGAAGGGACCTTAAAGATCATCTGGTTCCAGCCCAGGTTGCTCAGAGCTCCATCCAACCTGGCCTTGAACCCTGCCAGGGAGGGGGCAGCCACAGCTTCTCTGGGCAACCTGGGCCAGGGTTTCACCACCCTCATGAGGAAGAATTTCTTCCTAATATCTCATCTAAATCTCCCATCTTTTAGGTTAGAGCTGTTCCCCCTTGTCCTATTACTACACATTGTTCAGGAATTACGCAGAAGTCTCACTGGTGGCTGGTATTCGTGTTACATAGATTGCATTAAGCCTTATTTCACATAGAAATTCTCAGTATTTGGGAAAATCAGGATGAAAATTACTATCTTTGTTTTTTAAAAGAACATTTATCATTGCAGCAGCATCATAGGATCATCTGACTGAAAATCATTCTTCAGGTTTCTGAGACATGAGAACAAATTTGAAGAAGTGGGAAGAGCTTCTGATGTTAGCAATACAAACATCTACAAAAGTCTCTTAAAAAGCCAGTTATTTTGGTCATTACACAGATTTGAATGTGAACAAACAAGAACATAATGATTTTTTACTTATTTTCCTCCTTTAATAGTGATACAGGTTTAGGGCACTGTTGTCATTTTGAAGTAAAGGGTGTATATCATTGCGTTTTTTTTCCCAGAAGAGATGTTTTTCATAAGAATGCTTGAGTGAGTGTCCTTAAACAAGAAGACGATTAAGCGAAGAAGTCGTGAGAGCTTGTTTTAGAAATTAGGGCTACGAGGATGATGAGGGGACTGAAGCATCTCTCCTACGAGGAAAGGCTGAGGGAGCTGGGCTTGTTCAGCCTGGAGAAGAGAAGGCTGAGAGGGGACCTTAGAAATGCCTACAAATATCTGCAGGGTGGGGGTCAGGAGGACGGGGCCAGACTCTTTCCAGTGGTGCCCAGCAACAGGACAAGGGGCAACGGGCAGAGGTCCCTTCCAACCCCAACCATTCTGTGATTCTGTAAATGGATGAGCACTGTCCCAGGGTCCTTTCACACCTCCCCAAATGAGGCAGTGGCATTTTGCATGCTGGTTTTTCTAGCGTGCGTCTCCGCGCGTTGCCTTTGAGTGAGCTGGCAGCCTGCTGCAATTCAGGGATTTTTGAAGGGCCAGAGGTCTGATACGCTATTATGGGATATATTATGAAGAGCCAGGCTTCACAAGCCTACCTGTAATTCCTGTTTATTTCTGCCGTGTGAGCCAACATCTGCTCGATTCAAATTCATGACAAATTTTGAAGTGCTTGGATGGAAAAAGGAAAGGTGCTGGTCTTGTGCTGATCTTCAGAAGCCTCTTTCTTTGCTGGTTGGGACTTCAGAGGCTTTTCGTGCTGCCTCTCTCACACGAGTGGGATCTTCAGAGCTTTTCGGGAGGAGCTGATTGCTCCGGATGGTTGGGCTTGGTCAAACTTCCGGAGGCAAACAGAAGAACCCAGTGCAGTAGCTCGCCAAAGAGAAGGATTTGTTTTCCTAACTGGTATGTATTCCAACAATGTAGTAAACCAAATTTTCAGTCTTCCTAAAGCAAGATTTTGGTTGAAAAATTTAGTGCTGAAGAACCAGAAGTATGGTACCGTATGTTATAAACATCTTGGTAAATCTTTTTTTGAAACAGGCAGCCATATAAAGCAAAGGAATTGGATGCAGAAGGACGTCTGTTCAGAGCCTTTTAGGCTGTTGGGTACTTCATTGGAATTGGAATCTTTTTACGCTACTTTTTCTATGTGATATACTGGTGAAACAGGAGAACTTTGATGTTGCATCTTCTATTTCCAAGTTCTCTTCATATTTTACTGGGACACATATGGACAAAGCAGTGAGGTTTTGGAACTCATTTAGGTGTTTAAAAAATCTATCCATTTATATCAAATGTTATAGTTACTTAAAAATAGTTATTACAAAAAAGAAAATAGCCTAACAGAGCTATTTAGATTCCTTCATTGGAGATATCTGTGATTTGGAATTGGAAGGACAGCCAGAGGAAATGAGAGACAGGAAGGTAAATCAGGACTTAGTGATTTTAAACAAGGTGTTAAGAGGAAGCTTGCATGCTTCTGACTGGAGATAATCATGCGTGCGATTGTTCACCTGTCAAATTGCTCCTCAAATCTGTCTGAGCTGAAACATGAAGAAGTTAAAATGGGACCATTTTTGCCCTCTACAGAGCTGCGTTTATTCCAGTGGTGTCCAAGTTACAGAAGCACGGTCTCATCAATTTACGATTTATTTCCTTGGAGAGGTATTATTGCCCCCTGAAAAACGTAGCATGCCGTGTCGCTGAGGACATTTCTCCCGCTAATGGCTGCTGTTAATATTTACTGTGAGGTCGTGCAAGTGAACTGCTGGTAACTGGCAGTGTGAGTGGCCAGGGGACCAAAGGGTGGGATGAAGGAAAGGAGAAAAAGGGAAGGAGTGAAGTGAGATTGAAAGACAGTCTCGGCGTGAAGTGAAAAAGGATTGAGGAAGGAAAATAATTGATATAGGCAGAAGTTCAAAACCAAAATTACCCTGCCAGGGCTGGTTCCTCTCCTGCTGCGCAGAAGCAGCATCACGTGGAGCAAAACAAGCCACTGAAAACTGATTTCCTCATCGCCGGGCCTGAAGAGCGGCGTTGAAGAAATGCAGAATACAGAGTTTGAGTTTTGTTTGTCCCTGTTGACACTGGTGGAGTCTTGTTCTCTGTGAAATAACTTTGTGGGAAGCCTGATAAATCACATGAAGAGTGTATTTAGAACAAATAGAAATTTAGAAGAATCTCTGTTTTTCATGTTTGCTGAATTCTATAAAGTCACCCTAATGTTTTTCACAGGCGTAATTGGAAAGATAAACTTTTATTTCCCTTGCATTTAACCAGTGATTTCTCCTAAGTTTCTCATTTCTTTGTAGTTTAGCAATGAAGCAAGATAGAGGAATACATTGTACATTTTATATGCTGGATCAGTTTTTGTAGATAGGAATTCTTCCACTGAATTGGTTAGTTACAGAAACAGTAACCCAGAAACTGGACAAAAAGTATCATTTCTTAACATGCTGTGAGTTAGATCTGGAAGGACTCTGTGTGGTGATGGTTAGATGAACTTGTAATTAAATTGTATGCTAAGACAAGTACCTTGGAGTAAGGGGGAGCCTCTGCTTCCAGTCTGATGTCTGGCTTTTGGGGGTTTAACCCTGCAGCTTTAATTTTAAAGCAACAGCAGGGAGGGGGTTTTGGATGAACACAGAAATAAGTACTCCTTTGTTTTTTCTTTCCTTGATTTATGCCAACGTAAAATTTTTTAATGTTTTTCAAGGGGGAAAGAATTTTAAAAATAGAAAAAACAAAACAAAAAAAAAGCTGATAGTCGTATTATAGAACCATAGAATCATGGAATGGTTTGGGTTGGAAGGGACCTGAAAAATCATCTGGTTCCAACCCCCCTGCCATCAGCAGGGACATCTTCCACCAGCCCAGAGTGCTCAGAGCTCCATCCAACCTGGCCTTGAACCCTGCCAGGGAGGGGGCAGCCACAGCTTCTCTGGGCACCCGTGTTCTACATCTCTCTTTAGCCAGTGGAATACCAAGCATAAAGCCATTTCGCGGAAGTATCCTTTAAAAAAATTCATAACAAGCAAAGACTCCAGTATATTGCTGTTATTTAATCCTGCTCTATTCTTATCCCCAACACTGTTGGGAGATGTCTGTGATTGCCTACGCTGCTCTGAAACGAAGCTGAGACGAGGAAGTTTTTGGGTTTTGGTGTTTTGTGTTTTTTTTACTGCCCTTCAGATATGTTACTGGAATGTGGTGGAGATTTTCCAGAACTGCTCATGTACATATTTAGGCTTGAGCCCAAGCTGAGTGAGCTGTGGCCTGCTACTGAAGCGTATGACATCTTCGTTACAGACGCTGTGTTCTGCTGTATTTTTGCTGTATTTTTCTTGCTGTCGAGCTGGTGCAGCGTGTGCAGAGGCTGTTCCGCTCCAGCATTTGTGTGCGGGCTAGCCCAAACCCTTGGCTTTAAAGAAGCTGTTTACTGAGAACAAAACCCAGCCATCCCATTCGGGAGAAAAGAAGAGGGATTGTAACATTACAGGTTAGATTTAATTCTTTTCATTGCGATAGGAATGAAAATCTTAAGTGGATCTCTTCCCTCCAGGTAAACTGGAAAGGGAATGGATGTTGCAGTTCCTAAAGGCAGGTCTTGAACCTACTCACCAGCAACTTCTCCATGGAGTTTGCAAAGAAATCAGATGCTTACTCAGTGCAGAGAAAAAAATACTGTAGCAAATTGTGCAAAGTTTTCCCATTCCCACGCTAATGTTTTAGTTTTTGATAAATCGAGACGGTAGGAAAAGTCACGTCACATTCCCGTAGGGAAAAAGCTTGATGGAATTTTTCTGAAATCTAAAATGATTTTTCTACAATAAATGAACCATCTTACCTTGTGATAGACTCTGTTAATTAGAATTCATTCGAAGTCTTAGCTTAATTTATAGGAAAACAATCATAATTGCTTACGGGATTTTGGTGAGGAACAGTTGACCGACTCCAGGATGCATGTCCAACACTCCCTGTGCTTCTCGGTCTTTCAAACCCAGTGCTCTCTCCTCTTAGAATCATAGAATCATAGAACAGTAAGGGTTGGAAGGGACCTTAAAGTTCATCTGGTTCCAACCCCCCTGCCATCAGCAGGAACATCTTCCACCAGACCAGGGTGCTCAGAGCTCCATCCAACCTGGCCTTGAACACTGCCAGGGAGGGGGCAGCCACAGCTTCTCTGGGCAACCTGGGCCAGGGCCTCACCGCCCTCATGGGGAAGAATTTCTTCCTAATATCTCAATCTGCTCTCTTTTAGGTTAGAGCCGTTCCCCCTTCTCCTATCACTCCACCCCCTTGTCTGTGTCTGTCACTGCTCTGCTTCACGGACCAGGCTACACAAAATGAAGTTGTGTCCCAAAATAGATGAGACTTCATAAATATTTCAGCAGATTTTTTTTGGTTGGATAATGCAGTTTTTACGTATTTCTGTCAGGGGTGTTTTGCTTCAACGTTCGAGAAAACGTCTTCTGTTGCTTAGAGTTCATTTTGGAACAGGTACCTGCGTACATAGACTTCTAGAATTGTTTTCTTGAGTTTTGGGTTTCCCAAATCTCAGTGAAAGGTTCATTTTTCAACGTTCAGGCTAAGGTTGCTGTGTGCTTCCAGTCGTCAGCTTCTCTGATTATCAGAATTGATGCAGCGTCCAGGGGAATGCACGTGAGAAAAGAAGATGGAATGCAGTAAAAACAACATTTAATCTGAAAGTTGCTCCATTTATTTGGTTTGCCTCGTTTATTTGGTTGCTCTCAGAAGGCTGTTTCTCATCTCCTTCCTATGTGCATTTTATTCAACTGGAGAGAGCGGTTCTTAAAATTTGGTTATGGAGGCTTAATAGAATAAATGATATTACGACTGGCAGTGACTAGTTCTGAAGAGGTGGTAAGGTAAGAGGGATAACAAATAAAAACACTTTCTTACACTGTACTATATTTTAAAAGGGCTTATCTATAGATCCTTTGGACTGCAAACCACTTCAAAGATCGATAATGCAGTTTTTCCTTTTAATGTGATGGGTTTCTCACATCTTTGTTTATCTGTCCCCTTTAATTTGTAAAATATTGAACACCACGGAAAGAATTAGTATAGTACATATGCCAAGTAGTCTCATCAAGAGTTGTATTTCTGAATTACTTTTCTAACTGTGCTGCTGTATCTTAATATATTAGGACAAATAAAAAGCACTCCTCAGGATTTAGCTTCAGCTCTGGGGTACAGTGGTGGCTGTAAAGCAGCGTATTCCTGCTCACAACAGTTTGGGACTCTTGTACTGTAAGCTCTTCTCAAGTGACCGTTATGTGGGGCCTGGCATTTTTTATCAGACACTGCTGGTATTTAAGGAGCGAAGAATATGCACCATCATCAAAAGTTTTCTGCGTGCACGCTGTCACCTTCTGTATGAACAGCGATGAGTTAAGTCAACCTTTTTTATTATTATTTTTAAACCTGGCCAACACTGTCAGGAGGCAGTTTGGTTTGTATTTTGTGGTGATTTTCTATTAATGCCTTATTTACCTCAAGTTAACTTTGCAGTGATTTTTCTTGTCTGGGCAAAGCAGGAGCCGTACACTGCCGAGCTGTGGTGGGAGTGCCGGGCGGCCTCAGCCCTAACACCTGTTCGCTCACCTCCTTGACGTTCCCCAGATGGTACTGACGTGAAGTGTCAGCTCTGCTGACTCCTCCTGACTTTCTTATGCCTCCCACAGAAATCTCAATAGCCATTTTCACCCTCTGGGCAAGAATACGGAACTTGTTGGCTTCCGAGTGTGTGCAGAGTAGCTCTGACTTTTCCCACTGACATCCTGTGCACCATCAGGACCAGAAGATCTGCTTGGGTAGTATGGGAATTATGGAAAATTGATGCAGTCTGTGTTTGTTATTGAGGACTTGGATTCTGTAGTCTCAGTTGTGATGTTTCCTCTCTTAAGTAAGGTCAGAATTGCTCAGTGGTACTTTCAGTGGAAGCCAACTGTCGTAGTTCCAAGCCAGTGATGGTTTTTGAATGTGACAGCAAAGATGCTGAACTGCAGGATCTAATCAGTGAGGAACCAGGGGAGAACTTCTGACTTCAGCTTCTGTGCAGTTGACAGCTTTCGTGAGGAACTGGTATTTATTCCGTTCATTTGGGTACTTTCTCGATTCGAATTGCTTAGACACTGAAGGGAGGTCTGCAAAATCTGTAGCATCGAGTGATTTTCTTGAATGACAGCGGTTCGTTCATTGGAAATACACTCTTAGATGTGTATATAATTTGCAAAGAGTATTGTAGTTGTTACTGCTAAATTTAATACCAAGGGTGAAGAAAATAGTTGATAATACAGTCAGAGAGGATGCATAAATGAAGGGGCTGTCAGGAATTGGTGGATAAACTACATTCTTACAGGTGTGACGTACTGTATGGAAGAAAGTTTGGGAGGTGTGAAGGGAAAACATGAAGAAATCTGTTGGGTTTAAATTGCTAATGGGTCTTTTTTTCTGTCTTTTTGCAAGATGTGATGTTTCTCTATCTTGTTCTTCATAGTAGAAATAAGGGCTTCTTTACCTCAGTTAAGCATCACATAGGATAAAAAGGATAAGAATACTTTCCAAGCGAGCATTAAAGATGTGATAAGGATTCTTAAATCTAGATTGAAGTACACACCAGACCACAAACATCAGTGCACGTGTTGGCAACTGTACCCTCCTGCAAGAAGTGCTAAGCTTGTTCTGTTTTGGAGGATCTCTTGCTTCAAAGAGGTTCGTCGGAAGTTGCCTGTAAGGGATACGCTTTTAGGTCTAGAGAATTCATTAAGCAGCATTTACGTGGTAAATGTGAAAACATGAAACTTTTACGGGAGTGTTCTATAAGACCTGTCATGCAGTTTAAAAAAGAAAAAAAAAAAAGACCATTAGGAAGCATCGAAGTTTCAGTTCATGTAGCAGCAATTAGTGCTTAGCACCTCCAAACAGTTTTGCTGGTGACATTCTACAGCTGATCTGCACGTGTAGGGCTGGAATCAGAAACTTTTGCGTTTAAGTAACATCTTTAAAGTCCTTGAAGTCTACTCAGGGTAGGCAGGTTCTGCTAATTAAAGCCTGTATCGCGGCGGTCTGTTTGTCTTTGTGTGATGGAGTTGGGGTTGCACATGGAACTTGTGCTTCCCTGTTCTACCAGTCAGACCAACAAAAATCTTCCCATAACTTTAGGGAATACTGCTTAGTCTCAAGGAGAAATGGAGAGTTCTCTATTTCCTTGCAAAGGCGGGAAAATGTCATTATTATTTCAGGCGTGATGTGAGAAAAATACAGATTCACAGGTTTAACTTTCATTTTCTTCATATAAATATACAGAATCACAGAATCACAGAATAGTAGGGGTTGGAAGGGACCTCTGTGGGTCATCTAGTCCAACCCTCCTGCCGAAGCAGGGTCACCTACACCAAGCTGCACAGGACCTTGTCCAGGCGGGTCTTGAATATCTCCAGAGAAGGAGACTCCACAACCTCCCTGGGCAGCCTGTTCCAGTGCTCCGTCACCCTCAGAGGGAAGAAGTTCCTCCTCATGTTCAGACGGAACTTCCTGTGCCTCAGTTTGTGCCCATTGCCCCTTGTCCTGTCTCTGGACACCACTGGAAAGAGTCTGGCCCCATCCTCCTGACACCCACCCTTCAGATATTTGTAAGCATTTATAAGGTCCCCTCGCAGCCTTCTCTCCTTCAGGCTGAACAAGCCCAGTTCCCTCAACCTCTCCTTGTAGGGGAGATGTTCCAGTCCCCTCATCATCCTCATAGCCCTCCGCTGGACTCTCTCCAGTAGCTCTTCATCTTTCCTGAACTGGGGACCCCAGAACTGGACACAGTACTCTAGATGAGGCCTCACCAGGTCAGAATAGAGGGGAAGGAGAACCTCCCTCGACCTGCTGGCCACACTCTTCTCGATGCACCCCAGGATCCCATTGGCCTTCTTGGCAACCAGGGCACGCTGCTGGCTCATGGTCAACCTGTCGTCCACCAGGACACCCAGGTCCCTCTCCACAGAGCTGCTCTCCAGCAGGTCCACCCCAAGCCTGTACCGGTGCATGGGGTTGTTCCTCCCCAGGTGCAGGACCCTGCCCTTGCCCTTGTTGAACCTCATCAGGTTCCTCTCTGCCCAGCTTTCCAGCCTATCCAGGTCACGCTGAATGGCAGCACAGCCTTCTGGTGTATCTACCACACCTCCCAGTTTGGTGTCATCAGCAAACTTGCTGAGGGTACATTCTAACTCTTCATCCAGGTCGTTGATGAAGAAGTTAAACAAGACTGGGCCCAGTACTGACCCCTGAGGGACACCACTAGTTACCAGCCTCCAACTAGACTCAGCGCTGCTGATGACAACCCTCTTGAGTTCTGCCATTCAGCCAGTTCTCAATCCACTTCACCAACCACTCATCCAGCCCACACTTCCTCAGCTTCCCTAGGAGGATATCATGAGAGACCATGTCGAAAGCCTTGCTGAAGTCAAGGTAGACAACATCCACGGCTCTCCCTTCGTCTACCCAGCCAGTCATGTCATCGTAGAAAGCTATCAGATTGGTCAGGCATGATTTCCCCTTGGTGAATCCATGCTGACTACTCCTGATAACCTTCTTTTCTTCCACTTGCAATATACTGACACATACTGTCAGCTTCCTAGCACCAGTTGCTTCCCAGGTTTTGTGGACCTTAGAGAAAGATCGGGTTTGATTTTTCTAAGTACCAGTTGCATTTTGTTGTGGCGGTTGCATGTGGTTTGGCAATACTGTGTTGTTGCATGGACAGTGGTGGAGCCTGTAGCTGGTGACCATCACGCATGTTGAGCACTGTGGTGGATCCCCTTGAGCTGGAGCTTCTCGGTTGGCTTAGACTGGCCTCTGAAGCTGACCTTGAGTAAAAGCCTTCCATGGTCATTTACTTTTTGAAGCTAGAGGGGGTGAAAATCATTTTATTTGATTTGTCATTTTGCCATCTTGGGAAATCACTGGAGAAGGAGACTTGTCAGCCCTTTGCTTTCCAGGGTGGAATTTAGCACTGGAGTTAGATGGAGAGGTTCCCAAGAATGGAGTTTGGAAAAGCTGGGACGCTGGGATGAAATGGCAAAGAGAAGGACTACCTAAAGTCCTCTTCTCTGGAACTGAACACCTTCTGCGATCGTGATATTACATCCCAGTCTCACAAAAATAACGTCTGCATTGCTCCGGCACTTCAGTGCCTCTCCATCCTTTTGGGTCCAGATGGCTGCTTGTTCTTTCCTTTTAAAGGAGAGGAGCCCTACTTCTAGAACAGCTTAATGGTCGTAGCATCCCTCCATAAAGTGAAACTGTTTTAGGTCCCATCTCCCTGATAACCAGACCGTAGGTTCGGCAAGCAGAGTCAACATCTGGCCTTCCTGCTGAAGTTTTGCCGTGCTGCTGGCAGAGATCCTCTCTACAAAGAGAGAAACTACTTCACTGTTTGTTCAGTGATGAAGTTGCTCTGCGAAAACTGTTGGCCAGTTAGCTTCCCACACCACCATGAATTTCACACAGGGATATGGAGTACAAGAATTAAATTAACCAAACAGATTTCCCAACTGCTGGAGAGCAGCTCTGCAGAGAGAGACCTGGGTGTGCTGGTGGGTGACAAGCTGACCATGAGCCAGCAGCGTGCCCTGGCTGCCAAGAAGGCCAGTGGGATCCTGGGATGCATTAAGAAGAGTGTGGCAAGCAGGTCGAGGGAGGTTCTCCTCCCCCTCTACTCTGCCCTAATGAGGCCCCATCTGCAGTACTGTGTCCAGTTCTGGGCTCCCCAGTTCAAGAAAGATGAGGAGCTACTGGAGACAGTCCAGCGAAGAGCTATGAGGACGATGAGGGGACTGGAGCATCTGTCATACAAGGAAAAGCTGAGGGAGCTGGACTTGTTCAGCCTGGAGAAGAGAAGGCTGAGAGGGGACCTTAGAAATACCTCTAAATATCTGCAGGGTGGGTGTCAGGAGGACGGGGCCAGACTCTTTTCAGTGGTGCCCAGCGACAGGACAAGGGGCAACGGGCACAAAATGAAGCACAGGAAGTTCCAGCTGAACACGAGGAAGAACTTCTTCCCTGTGAGGGTGACGGAGCCCTGGCCCAGGCTGCCCAGGGAGGCTGTGGAGTCTCCTTCTCTGGAGATATTCAGGCCCCGCCTGGACGCGGTCCTGTACAGCCTGCTCTGGGTGACCCTGCTTGGGCAGGGGGTTGGACTGGGTGACCCACAGAGGTCCCTGCCAACCCCGAACATTCTGTGATTCTGTGATTCTGTAACTGTAAAATCCGCAGTAAACAGGTAAAAAGGGCACAGGGCTGTGAGAGCAAAGCATCACCAAGAATCAGTAAAGCGCTGAGGACGTTTAGGCCAATGTCTAGAAATTTTTTTGTTGATTTGGCGACCTGACTTTGTAAGGGGATAGGGATGAGCTGAAGTATTTCAACATGAAGTGTTTTGGGATTGGAATTTCAAAGATACCAAGGGCAGGGATAGATGAAGACGGAGGTGTGACCAGGAGATGAGTTGTGGATTAGCTGTAGGTCGGCCAAATAATGAACACGGTACGGTGAAGTCACATGAGAAGTACCAATAAACAAATTGGACCTTCACTCGGATGTATCCATGTCGTCAGAAACAGCTTTATGTTTTCGTGGTGAGTGAAACCCCGTGGTAAACAGGTCTTTGGAGGATCAAAGCAGTTGGGTTTGGTATCTTGCAGGTTTTGTTCGGCTTGTTTTCCCTCGGAGCAGACTGCTCCCCGGCTGTTTTCCCTGGGACAGGTCCCACCACCATGGCATCACCTCTAGTGTAGCTTTGTCCCAGGCTGTCCTGGAGGTCTGTGTTGTGATACAGGCTGAAAGCGTTGTGTTTCTCTTGGGAAACGTTGCATTACCGCATGTGTTGGCTTGACAGAACGGTGAGACATTGCTGAAAATCTGCTCTTTCAACTTGCTCGGTTACTGGGGAAGGCAAGGGTGGTGAGCATCAGGGTGACGGGTTTATTTAGGGAAATGTCTGGCAACAAACTTTGCTCCGGTGTGACAGCTCTACTTTCCTTGCTAAGCAGTGATCAGAGATGCTGGCGTTTGTTTTGGAGGTTATAGTCAGTGTAAACTCTGCGATTTTTTCACTTACTACCTATTTTCCCACAACTCAGCATTATGGCCGAGAGTTACCTGGGTTTGACAGACAACAGCCAGAGAGTGTATGCCAGTAAAAGAGATCAAGAGAAGATTTCTGTCAACAAAGGCTTGGCTTTGAAGTTCGTTTGCGCATGGAGTGTAAGAGCAGCTCTCTTATGCACTCCCTTCTTTCCCCTCTGCTCTTCTAGTCCTTCGGCGGAGCAAGTTGATTTTGTTTAAGGTTTTATTTTCTGCTGAAAATGCAGGAAATTCAGACAGTGCTCGTGGAAGCTCCCCAAAGCTAATACAAACAAGATACATATGCTTTTCTTAACATAACCAAAAATAAAGTAAATGATTTGAAACTATTTCGCTGTAGAAATTCCCCTGTAGACAGGAAAGGGAAGTTTACATCATTATAATTGTGGATGCTGTTAAATAATGTTATCAAGGTGACATTCCCTAGAGTGTCAGCTTGGTTATTCCACATGGAAGAGTAGATCACCCTGGAGTTTACAATAGTTCTGTTACAAGCAGGCGTGGAAGAGCCAACAACGGGATGTCCGAAACCATACCCATTTGAAGTGTTCCTTAGCATGTACAAACTGGCTGAAAAAAATGTAATGAGAAATGAACTGAAGCTGGCTGTTCATCTAGATTTTTTTTTAATGGGTGCAGCTGATGGATCTGGAGCATTTTACTGAATTTTTCTTCTTTGTCTCTCCCTGGTAAAAAGAAGAACGGCAGGACCTGTCTCTTTGGGGTTAATTTGGCATGCTTAGTGTATTTGATGAGTGTCAAGGATCTGGTATGTATATCCTTTTGTTTTCCATCGTTGACAAAACTGCCTTGAAAGTCATGTCTGCGTCATGAAGGAAGTAGTTGTTTACAATTACAAGTTTTTATCTTTTGCAAATAATATTTTTTTGGGGCGGGAATCTTACTGAAAGTATTTCACATGAAGAATTACAGTGAGTGGATAAGGGCTGAGAATGAAGAAGAGCCGTACTTAAGGTTGCATGTGCAGCCCTCATCTTTCCTCTATCTCCTCAACCATGTGATAGCCTTCAGCCTCAGATCTGAGGATAGGTGGTCCCCACTGCATGGATGCAGCAACACAAACGTGATGCAGCCCTGCCCAGCGTGCCGAGTACCGTATGTGCTGCTTGCTGCACCTTCCTCTCACTCCTCTTTTTCCTTTTTCTTTTGGGCCCCTCACTCCAAGAAGGACATTGAGGTGCTGGAGCGTGTCCAGAGAAGGGCAACGAGGCTGGTGAAGGGTCTAGAGAACAAGTCCTGTGAGGAGCAGCTAAGGGAACTGGGGCTGTTTAGTCCGGAGAAGAGGAGGCTGAGGGGGGACCTTATTTCTCTCTACAACTACCTGAAATGAGATTGTAGTGAGGTGGGTCTTTGTCTCTTCTCCTAAGTAACTAGCGATAGGATGAGAGGAAATGGCCTCAAGTTGCTTCAGGGGAGGTTTAGATTGGAGATAGGGAAAAATTTCTTTCCTGAAAGAGCGGTCAGGCATTGGACCAGGCTGCCCAGGGAGGTGGTGGATTCGCCATCCCTGGAGGTGTTCAAAAAACGTGTAGATGTGGCACCTGGGGACATGGTTTAGCAGGCATGGTGGCATTGGGTGATGGTTGGACTTGATGATCTTAGAGGTCTTTTCCAACCTTAATGATTCTATGATTGTATTTTCTCTATGCTCCCTGGCTGGGAGAGGAGGACTAGGCCTGCACAGAGAGACAAAGGGAGCAAATGACCTTGAGGGGACAGTCAGAGCTGGCTGGGAGAGCGGAAAGTCAGAGATGGTTTTGCTGCTTGGAATTGTGGGATAGCTAGGAAGGAACTAATGGATCTAAAGTTCCCTCAGGCAGCTGATTTACAGCTTTTGCATACTGGGTGGACTCCTAGCTCTGCCGAAGAGGGGCCTGCCGTGTCAGTAATGGTGAACTAAAGCCAGCAAGCTTCAACGTCAAGACATTTCCACTCTTCAAAATTCAAATGTCAAGGCGTCCTATTACTGGCAGCAAGGTACCGCTCGCTAAAAGCCGTTCATTGTCATGAGCAATAAGTTCAGAATTGTGTGTTGACATGGTTTTTTTCAGCCTGCCTTTCCATCAGGTATTTATTTTGCTATTATAGATGACATTTCCACTTTATTTCATCAGGTTCCTTTGGCTTAAGACTTCACCTCAGCGTGCCTTTCCTGGGGTTTTTTTTAGCCTATTTACATTGTGCTGTTGTAGCATATTGCATGGCCCATCCCTGCTCGGTTTTGGGGTTTTTTTAGGCAGATAAGCTTCTTCCTGCTCAGATTGGGCTAACTGTATAACTGCCTTTTGATAGCGTTCATCGTCGTGCCGTTTCAACAGGCAGAAACCTCCAGCAGTTACTTAGCTGAAAGGATTAGTTGGCTGGAAAACTGCTGCGTAGTGAACGCATGGCGAGAAGTGGGGCTTTTTCAGTAGGCAGCAGTGTCCTGAGTGTATACGTGTCGTGTTGTATACTGCGTAGCGTCATTCATGTTGATCCCACCACGAAGGAAAAGGTGCTCTGTTCGATCTCTGACTTTTAAAAAAAGTTGCAAAGTAGACCTGGGTTAGGCTTAAAATTATTTGTCACGTTGGATTGCGGATTAGTGTACATCCAGGTAAAAAGGAAAACAAAATAATTGTTGCAGTTGAGTGATGTCTAGCTTGCAATAAATAAATACATAATTGTATTTATAAATTACATTTATAAATTTATAAATATAAAAACATATATGCATTTATAATACATCGTGTCCACACGATAGAAGTGCTTTGTAGAATCACAAAATAGAGAATGGTTTGGGTGGGAAGGGACCTTTGCAGGCCATCTGGTCCACCCCCCTGCCATGAGCAGGGACATCTTCACCCAGATCAGGCTGCTCAGAGCCCCGTCCAACCTGGCCTTCAATGTCTCCAGGGATGGGGCATCTCCCACCTCTCTGGGCAACCTGTGCCAGGGTTCCACCACGCTCAGCATAAAGAATTTCTTCCTTACATCCAGTCTGAATCTCCCCTCTTTTAGTGTAAAACCATCACCCTATAGCAACAGCCTCTGCTAAAAATCCTGTCGCCATCTTTCTTAAAAGCCCCTTTTAAGTATTGAAAGGCTCCATTTTTAGCCTAAAGAAAATTGTAATTATTTAATTCCTATGAAATGACTTCACTATCTCGTTGAACTCAGCTTTAGCGTTGCTGCTGGTAACTGGCAATTGAATGGTCAGCCCAGCTCGGGTCACGTGGCTACGGTGGGGTGCTGTAGCTGAGTGTCCAGCAGATATTTGCTGTCTTCCTGGGTAAATGCACAAAAAATGCAAAATGTCATTAAGAAATCTTTCACCATCCAGCTTGCATCCGTGCTATGAAATGCCGCGGGTACCACCAGAACCAGGCAGGGCTTGGCTTACAGCCTGTGCTCAGGACCGAGGGTCAGAAGGTGAGCTGGGCTCAAGAGAGGGCCTTCTGCACGGCTCGGAGCCGAAGCGGGGACAGGAGCCCTCGAATCAGCTATTATTTTCAATATAAACTGGCATAGGAGGAAAGAAAACAAAGCAGAATAATTTTGCCTCGGTTTTTATTAGACAGTACAAGTCATGAGGGGTGGTTAAGGAAAGTTTATGACATATGGACATACCTCCCTTTTTCTTCTCAAAATTATTAGCATTTAGAGGCTGGAGATTTGCATTCATTCATAATAGAACTTTTTTAACCAATTCTCTATTATTGTAAAAATTAAAATTAGTTTAAGGAGCCCTCAGAATGTTCCAGCGTAGGAAGATGGGTACTGTAAACAAAGCAGGTTCTTGGTGACACTGAGTTCTTGTGTCCTGCCCTGACAGTGGTTCAGCTGCTTTATCTCTTGCTGGGGAAATATGCCTGTAAGGAACCAAACGGCAAGCACGTGCCCGGGGTTTGGCATTTGGGCTGCTGGACTTCTCTGCTATTTTATAAGCCATATACTTTTCAACTGTTTTTACACATCAGTGTCTTTCCAGCAGTACGCATTGAATTCTCTGGAAGTCTTTGCCCAGGAGGATGTCATGCTAGTTATTAATTGTATTGGAGTGAGGAAAGCAACGGTATTCCAGGATGATCAGGGATGAGAACATCCAGCTCTGCCCATAGTTTGCCTTGGCTTTGCACGTTTGTGGTTTCTGGACAGACTGGATCGATGGGCCGAGGCCAACTGCATGAGGTTCAACCAGGCCAAGTGCCGGGTCCTGCCCTTGGGTCACACCAGCCCCACGCAACGCTACAGGCTTGGGGAGGAGTGGCTAGAGAGCTGCCCAGTGGAAAAAGATCTTGGGGTGCTGGTCAACAGCTGGCTGAAGATGAACCAGCAGTGTGCCCAGGTGGCCAAGAAGGCCAACGGCATCCTGGCTTGGATCAGGAATGGTGTGGCCAGCAGGAGTAGGGAGGTGATCATGCCCCTGTACTTGGCACTGGTGAGGCTGCAGCTCAAGTACTGGGTTCAGTTCTGGGCTCCTCACTACAAGAAGGACATTGAGGGGCTGGAGCATGCCCAGAGACAAGCAGCGAGGCTGGTGAGGGGTCTGGAGAACAAGTCCTATGAGGAGTGGCTGACAGAACTGGAGTTGTTTAGTTTGGAGAAGTCTGAGGGGAGATCTTACTGCTCTCTACAACTATCTGAAAGGAGGTTGTAGTGAGGCGGGGGTTGGTCTGTTCTCCCAAGTAACTCATGACAGGACGAGAGGAACCAGCCTCAAGTTGTGTCAGGGAGGATGAGATTGGATATTAGGAAAAATTTCTTCACTGAAAGAGTTGTGAAGCATTGGACCAGGCTGCCCAGGGCAGTGGTGGAGTCCCCATCCCTGGAGGTGTTCAGAAAACGTGTAGATGTGGCACTTCAGGACATGATTTGGCAGGCACAGTGGTGTTGGGGTGACAGTTGGACCTGATGATCTTAGAGGTCTTTTCCAACCTTCATGATTCTCTGATTCTTGTTAGTGTTTATCAACCTCACGTTATGTTTCTCTGGATAATGTTCTCATTCCTGTGCTCACCATGTTTTCCTGTGCATCCTCTCAGCTTGTTTCCATTCTCTTTTCTCTGGCATTGTCACTTGTTTGTTCCTTTTTCTTCTAACAAAAGAGACCCAGACTGCCCAGAACTCTACCTGGATCCCTTGTAGCTATCGCTGCCTCATTTGTTCTTTGTGCAACCAGAACATTGCAAGGCATCTGGCTTTTTGCCTGAAAAATGAAATTCTTTGGAAAAGAACTACCACTTTTAGTTCCTATCCTGAGAAGGAACCATGAGGCGGTTACCTGGGATTACCCGCAATAAGATTAGTGCTGTGCCTACATTTTATAGGCACAATTTCAGTCTGAAGAAGTTGGTACCAAGCTTTAGCTTCCATATTTCTTTTAATGGTGGGTGTAATTATTTCTATGGGCATAAATTAAAAAAAGAAGGAGGGGGAGGACTGGTAGTCCTCAGTGTCAACAGGCATTATCTGAGCACTGGTTTGTAAAGGATTACTGTAATAATTCTAAATTATGGAATTCATCAATTGTAAGCAATAAAATGCCATTACTTCTAACTGCTAATTTAAATGTACTGCTTAATAGATTGAGACTTGTCTACCTGTCCCCCCAAATCAATATCTGGCTTTTCTTTTCGTACAAACAGCCAATTCAGTCCAAAAAGAAATACTCTTACAAGGTTGCTGTAGATGGTGGGGTAGTCCTTGTCTTGGCCAGACACGGCCTGCGTTTCAGCTGGGTTCAGCTGGTCTGCGAGTTAATACGCAGGGTGATAAACTACTTCTCTTCGACTGCAAAATGTTTTTGTAACCTGATTTATATCTGTCGTGACGCCACGGCTTGATGCCGAGGGGCCGTAGCTTGAGACTGGTGATAGCAACCAAAGCCCGCAGCATTTTATCAGCCCTTACAGTGTTTTCTCCATTGTCTCATCCAAATGCTGTCCTTGGCTTTCTGCTTGTTTTTTCCTGTTTTGAAAACTTTTAAACCTTTACAAATGCTTTAATCGCTAATTGTAGGAGTGTACAGCTCTGCAGATAACATATGCAATACTGGGATTCAGTCCCACTTCTCTGTCTTTTATGGAGCTCATTCTTCTTACAAATGATTTTTTTTTTTTTATTTGCATAGTCTGTTATGAGTAAAAATCTTCACTGTGGCTCCTGGATTTCTTCCTTTGGGTCCCAGATTCTTCACCTGGAACACCGTAGCTGAAAAACGGTTGGTTGGTTCTGTCCAGCAGCTTCTAAAAACTTTAATTACTCAGCAATAACCTCTGGTTACTTTTAATTGCTTGGAGCTGGCCAGTAGTGGAGTTTGCCTTTTCTTGAAACGGCATATTTGGAGATGGTTAGCAACCCTTTCTGTTTAAACTAGCTGTATGCCTTGGTTTTAAGGTGAACATATTTTATTAAAAAGCATGTCGTTTTCGCAAAGCGGTTGTGTGGCTTGTTACCTTACTGGTAACTGAAGAGATCCCAGTTGATCCTGACTCATAATGTTTCTGCCAAAGCAATGGCCGCTGTGTTTTAGGATAGCATCTCAACCACTAGCTCATCCTGCTGCACTGGGGAGAGAATTACGCCGAACCTCAGAGCTCTGTAAAAGCCACCTTAATATACCATATTCTGAATTAAACCTAAGTAGAGAGGCACATACCACTCCGCTGATGAGACAGCCAGGTCTGGATTTTTCTTCAGATGCCAGCAGAAGCAATTATTTCAGGTTTTGTCTACTGTTTTGCATTATATACACTTCAGAGCAGCTAACTGGGATGCTGTTTCACAGCACGCTAGGCAGGAAACTACCAACAGAGGAACCCCCTGCGCTTTGAATGCAGAGATTCTTTCTGTCATAGAAGGATGCGATCCCTAAGTAACTTCATAAGCGTTTCTGCCATCGTTTTTAGCTACGCTGTGGCGGTGATTCAGGTGGCTGAGGCAAAGCTGTTGAAAAAAGAGGAGTTCCTTATGTCTGGGAGGAAAAAAAATACAATCTGTAACCTCCACGGTCAGTCAGGCATTGTTGCTAAAGAAGAAAATTTAATTGGAGCGCACGCAGCAAACATGGTTCTTCAAGCAAGGATTTCAAAAGGTTTTCATCCCTTGAATCTCCTTTGGGCGTGTGGAAGCCGAGCGGTGTGGGTAGCAGAATCCGAGCTGCAGCAGCAGGATGAGGATGGGCCCGGCTGTCCCCACAGTCCGCAGCACCGTGGAAGGGATGGAGGAGCAGGTCGGCGTGAGTCGAACCAGGGCGATGATGAGTTCCCATGTTCTCTTCTGCCTTGGTGAGAGCACGTATCTGACAAGTGACAGTTCCTAAGCGCTGCCTTAGAGTAGGAAATGACTGCGTACAGATTGCCTGATAGTCCAGCAAGATGCTGTTGCAAGTACGGCCTCGTTACGAATTATGATAACTCAGAAAATGGCTGCTTTGTAGGCACACGGCGAAAGGAAATGCCCATGGTTTCACTGTTTGTACTGAACAGAAAAACTCAAGCCGGTTTTGTATGATTCATGTTCCTGCCAGACCTGTAAAGTCTCACTGTCCAACGTTTGATGTGGTGGAGAGACCCAAGGCTCCAAACAAAGTGGATTTGCCTTGTTTTCCCTATCCCAAGGGAGGACAGACAGCTCTCCGATCTGAACAGCTGGATCAGGCATGTCCTGCTGTGCGGCCCGAGGAGAGGAATACCAAAAGCTCACAGGGATTCACCTGCCAGCTTGTTCAGCTTAGAAAATTCAAGTTTCAAAATCATCGGGAATGTTCTGTCAAAGGCATTGACAAGACGAAAAGCTCTACAAGTTTAGCTGGAGCGTGAAGGCTTAGTGCGCTACAAAAGGAGGTTTCTTTTTTCCTTTATTACAAGTATTACAGAATCACACAGGATCACAGAATGGTAGGGGTTGGAAGGGACCTCTGTGGGTCACCCAGTCCCACCCCCTGCCGAAGCAGGGTCACCCACAGCAGGCTGCACAGGACCGTGTCCAGGCGGGGCTTGAATATCTCCACAGAAGGAGACTCCACAGCCTCCCTGGGCAGCCTGGGCCAGGGCTCCGTCACCCTCAGAGGAAAGAAGTTCTTCCTCATCTTCAGCTGGAGCTTCCTCTGCTTCAGTTTGTGCCCGTTGCCCCTTGTCCTGTCGCTGGGCACCACTGAGAAGAGTCTGGCCCCGTCCTCCTGACACCCACCCTGCAGATCTTTATAAGCATTTCTAAGGTCCCCTCTCAGCCTTCTCTTCTCCAGTCTGAACAAGCCCAGCTCCCTCAGCCTCTCCTCGCAGGAGAGATGCTCCAGTCCCCTCCTCATCCTCGTAGCCCTCCGCTGGACTCTCTCCAGTAGCTCCTCATCTTTCTTGAACTGGGGAGCCCAGCACTGGACACAGCACTGCAGATGGGGCCTCACTAGGGCAGAGTAGAGGGGGAGGAGAACCTCCCTTGACCTGCTGACCACACTCCTCTTAAAAGGCCAGGCACATAGTCTGGAAAACAGTGGCAGACATTCAAAGTGCGGTGGGGTTTAAGCCGGTCAGTTTTCCTTCTCCTGTCTTTGCTTTTCTCTTTAACCAGCCACTTTGTATTTTTCTGATGTTTTTTTTTCTCTCTCTCCTCCATGTCGCTCCTCCCCAAATAGGGGCTCAGCAGAAAATGTGTTAAATTAAATGTGTGCTGAAGTGCTTTTACCCAGCATAGGAAGGGTTTAAGTTCATGTAACCCATAGTGAGGGGTTTGGCTGATTACAGCATGTTACTGCTTGTTGGCCTGAGAAGATGGCTGCCGTTGAGAGAAGCAAGCTAGGAGGCTGAATACTGGAGCACGATGCATTTCGGTTCAAATTTTGGTGATTAAAGGAGAAAAACCAGACCTCTTTACAGATGCAGGCGTGCCAGATTCGCTCACCGTTGAGACGTTAACCAGCTAATAGCTCCATTAGTAATAATTACCTATGCGCTGTAGTTATTACCTAATACATTTTACAATGGAAAAGGGCACGCTAACTTTTTATTCCTTCCTTCCAAGGAGCAAGACCTGAACGTGATCGAGGAAGTGATCCGCATGATGCTGGAGATCATCAACTCCTGCCTGACGAATTCCCTCCACCACAACCCGAACCTGGTGTACGCGCTGCTGTACAAGCGGGATCTGTTTGAGCAGTTCCGGACTCACCCTTCCTTCCAGGACATAATGCAAAATATAGACCTGGTGAGTGACGCGTTATCTAAAGGATGCTTGCACTCTGTGGTTTGATCTCTTGATCCTTTTGAGAGGTGGCAAATATTCATCGTCTCTCTCAGTTTCTTGTAGAAAGTATTAAAGTGTGGAGTTTCTGTTTTCTGGGCCTCCACTGCGACTTACTCTGGGCAACATCTTTAACTTGGCAGAGCCGGAGGGGGGATTGGGGATGCGTCTGGTAAGGAATTCCCAACCTGCGATACATCTTTCATTCCCCATAAGCTTCTCTTCAGTGCCCCTTGCTAGAACGCTGTCTTTTTTGGGGGGGAAAAAGCAGATTTTCATCATCAACCAAGCTTTTTCTTTACTCTCACTCCCATTACCACCCTATTAATGATTATAGGGACTTTATGAAATCGCTAAGAGCAGGCATTGGGCTGCCTCATTACCTGGGCTGTTGCTTTCACCTGCAGATTGTCTCCCCGCAGCAATCCCTTTGGGTAAGTAGCGGTTTTACGAGAAAATAAAAGGAAATAGCGGTGAATCAGAAGCTGTCACTGGCGTGGCTCTCCATGGAGTGCGACTTTGGAAAACAGTCATTTGTTAATTACTGCTGCATGGGATAGTGGCTTTCATGTTCACATCGAGAACCTGAGTAACGATTCCTGCTAGAAAATAGCAGATTTGAAGTGCAAGAAATATTTCTCTGTCCTCCAGTCGATATTTGCAGAGCTAAGCAGTGCTTGAAGTCACGCTGTGACCACTGGATGTGAAATACTGGAAGGGGAGGCCAAACAGGGTGCAAAATTTCTTGCTGCAGTGAAGAACACGTTGCTTCAGCGTGAATAATGATCTGCTGAGGTTCCGTTTTGATCTGCTTTTATTTTGAAGCATTACAGAAGATTGACAGATTTTTGGTGATTCAAAAAGGAAAGTAATTTTAAATCACAGAACCACAGAATGGTCGGGGTTGGAAGGGACCTCTGTGGGTCACCCAGCCCAACCCCCTGCCCAAGCAGGGTCACCCAGAGCAGGCTGCACAGGACCGCATCCAGGCGGGTCTTGAATATCTCCAGAGAAGGAGACTCCACAGCCTCCCTGGGCAGCCTGTTCCAGTGCTCCATCACCCTCAGAGGGACGAAGCTCTTCCTCGTGTTCAGCTGGAACTTCCTCTGCTTCAGTTTGTACCCATTGCCCCTTGTCCTGTCACTGGGCACCACTGAAAAGAGTCTGGCCCCATCCTCCTGACACCCACCCTGCAGATATTTGTAGGCATTTCTAAGGTCCCCTCTCAGCCTTCTCTTCTCCAGGCTGAACAAGCCCAGCTCCCTCAGCCTTTCTACATAGGAGAGATGCTCCAGTGCCCTCCTCATCCTCGTAGGCCCTCCGCTGGACTCTCTCCAGTAGCTCCTCACCTTTCTTGAAGTGGGGAGCCCAGCACTGGACACAGTACTGCAGATGAGGCCTCACCAGGGCAGAGTAGAGGGGAAGGAGAACCTGGCTCGACCTGCTGGCCACACTCCTCTTGATGCACCCCAGAATGTCGAACTGAAATCCTGCTCTGTAGCTAGCCCTTCCTGTTCTGTTCTCACTTCATATTTTCTGCTCACAGGAGAGCTAGGAGAGCAGAGGATTCAGAGCTTAAAACTCTCCAAACTTTTGGCAGCTGTAGACCTACCTGGATCATTATGAGAAGGTATCTTCAAGTTGTATAAAGAGATGATGTGGTGCAGTGAGGGTAACGGTTGTCTTCTTTCCTGACTGAGTCAGGGACCTTTTCTGGTCACTTCTCCATATCCTTCTGCGTGACAGCCCCTGCCTCCCACAGATAGCAGCAGCATGTCCTTTCCTTTGCAACACTTAACTGTAGGTTTTCCTCAACAATTTAAACAATTCCTCCCCAAAACTATGTAATACTGGGTTACAGCATAATGCCAGCTACATTCAGAAACTATTTAAAGCTTTCCAAGGGAGCATGTTGAATTTTTAAATAGCTCCTTTGTTAGAGAAGCAAGGATGTCAAAAAAAAGATATATATTTTTTTTAAATGTACCTGTCACCAGCTGGCAAATGGTGAGAGCTGTCAGGCTTGCAAGATCTGAATAAAAGATGAGTTTTAGCTGACTCCTGTTCTACCCTGTCACATCCTCCGGTTCATACACGGTGTCGGCAGCACTGCCATCACGTACAGAACCAGTCTTCATCTCGTATGCTGCAGCCAAAAAGTTTTAACTGGTCTTCCCATCGCTTGAAAAAGAGGCAAATCAGTTTAGTTTTACTACACTTATGGCTGGAACTGTCTGGGCAGTGTTTGAGAAGAACCAAAATGAATTCCTGGCTCCCAGACTTTGCTCAGGCTTTTCTCGGCCGTGCTGGAGGTGGGTGCTCCATCCTCATGGCCACGGGACGTTGTGAACGTCTGAAATGGAGGCGTGCTCTGAAAGGAGTCAGGAAGCCATGGGGAGACATACAAAAATCTGTAAAGATTTGGTTCAAATTCCTAAACTGTACATTGCTAGAAGCTGGGAGAGCGTGTTCATGGGGGGGATGTCCCTGTTCTTGACCTGCTTTTATATTCTTCTCTAAGTATCCATCCCAGCCTACTGTTGGAGACAGAACAGTGAGCTGGCCAGGCTTTGTAAATCATAGAATCAGAGAATGGATTGGGTTGGAAGGGACCTTCAAGATCATCTGGTTCCAGCCCCCCTGCCATCAGCAGGGACATCTTCCACCAGACCAGGTTGCTCAGAGCTCCATCCAACCTGACCTTGAACCCTGCCAGGGAGGGGGCAGCCACAGCTTCTCTGGGCAACCTGGGCCAGGGCCTCACCACCCTCATGGGGAAGAATTTCTTCCTAATATCTCAATCTGCCCTCTTTTAGTTTAGAGCCATTCCCCCTTCTCTTATCACTCCACCCCCTTGTGAAAAGTCCCTCTCCATTTTTGTGTGGCCAGGCCTGGTTATTCAGAGGAGGATGGATCTACCAACCTCCCGTGTATCATGGAGCTCTGTTGGGTTTCAGGTTGCTGTGCGCAATATCATTTGGTGGCCCAAAATGTGTGAACTGTAGGTGTAAATGGTAAGTGTTGCAGCCTTTGGTCATGGAAGTGGGGGGAAGAGAAGTCCCCTGTCTGAAGACCCCAAAGCATGTCTGCAGGGGCTGCGCTACATCCTGGTTCTCTCCATGAGTACTTTATCTGGTCAGTAAATGGCAAAGTACATCTGTATTATATCCTCCCACGCTGGGAGCATGAGTGTAATTTCCATCATCAGATGCCACTAGAGGTCCACACGAGTAGGAGGTGCATTTTATGTTGTGGGTCACTCCAGCATCCTTCTGTGCTTCAGTAAAGTCCTTCGTACGTTAGGTGTGAGATTCTCTGGTCCCAACCTCTAGTCCAGATTTGTACTGCATACGGAAATACTATCAGACAGCATGGTCATGTTCTATGTTGAAGAAATCAGACCAAAATAGAGAATATGTACAATCTGTAATGAGTTTAGGACACCAGAACAGTTGCCAGATTGCCTTGTCAAGAATGTATAAAATGGGTGTGACGTATCTTGACTTCAATAGTTACTGGTTTTACTCTGCTGGACAGAATGTCCTCATGATCCACTTAGGAAGCATGGAAGAGGTGAAAATGCTAAAGTGGATGCAGAATTAGTTGGAAAATGTACTCAGAAGATAGTAACGACTAGTGGACGGTGTAGATGGAGAGAGGCGTCTGCTGCAGTCCTGCGTGGGTGTGTAAAGGGAGAACAGCCTAGAGGTGTCCTCTAAGCCTACTCGTGCTAGTGACTTCTTAGCTGGATTACTCCGGGTTTAGGCACCATGGAAGCAATTCTGGGGAGAAACGAGAGCTGGAGAAAACAGGGCTTGTCGGGACAAATAGAACGGGTGCTCGTTTAGCCAAAGGAAGGCTGAAGGTGATGGGATATTTTTTTTAAAAAAAAAAACACTGCTGTGAAGGGAAAGGGCATAACCCCTTTCACATATGTGTGGCTTCACAGATGGTAAGGAAAGGCTTTCTGATGTTAATGAAGCACTGTGGTAGGTTTCCAGGGACTTCAGCGATGGAGACCTCTGGATAGCAGACATTTGGCAGGGTGATGCTGGGACAGGAGACGGAGCAGAACGTGTCTGGAGGCGCACGTGAATGTAGGGATGGTTCTGCAGCTCCGCGGGCTGCTCAGACCAGTGCGGCGATCGCCCAGGTTAACTGCGGGACAGGCTTGGGCACGGTGACGATGGACTTTGCCTCAGGGTTTGGACCATTCCGTTTGCTCTGGAGATAACACGTAACCTCTGTGTGCTTCATCGTAGAGGCAAAAACAGGTGAATGTTTAAGGATCATCAGTGTATGGAACACTCTTTTATTGAAAACTACTTATCTACCTCTGGGTTTTTCTATAAATAAGCTAAAAATCACCATTGCCAGCTGACTGGGAACATATGGAAACAGTTAAAGCTGTACAGAAGAAACTGAAATCAAAATACCTTCTGTTTCCTATTAATTTACTTTTCATTTTCGAAAGTCATCTTAATAGGATATTGTGCATCTTGTTTAGCTAAATGGGATGTTCTTCCTCTGGATGGTGAACAAAGAGGAATGCGATGGTTCCTGTTCTGGCCTCCTGCAGAAATGTTTCAGCTGTGAGCTATCTGTATGCCTCTGTTTCAGAGGTGGTCTGTAATTCAGTCAGCAACCTCAGATGTGTCAGGAATTTGGTGGAGACTCTTGGCTAGTAATTCCTAAAGATGAGGTTGGTTCACGGCCATCGTGAGAACTCAGTGGCTTTCATTACTCGCACGTTTCTGATGAACCTAGTGATGGATGTCGGGCGGTTGAATGGGCTTAATAGAAGCTGCTAGGATTTTGTTTGCAAAATAGTCTGATGGAAATCAGGAGGTCGGCAGCAATGGTTTGGTGATGTAAAGGATCCAGTTGATTTAGGAATTTATTTCTCCGGAGATGTTTCCCTGCTAGATTTTAAAATCAGTTGAGTTGGCTTGGCCCTGGCATAGCAACTCCTATTTCAAGACCTGCAGGACTTGCAGTGCACGTGAGAAATAACCTTTCGCGGTTTTCACAGAATCACTGAATGGTGGGGGTTGGAATGGACCTCTGTGGGTCACTCATTCCAACCCCCTGCTGAAGCAGGGTCACCCAGAGCAGGCTGCACAGGACCGCGTCCAGGAGGGTCTTGAATATCTCCAGAGAAGGAGACTCTACAGCCTCCCTGGGCAGCCTGGGCCAGGGCTCCGTCACCCTCAGAGGGAAGAAGTTCTTCCTCATCTTCAGGTGCCCTTAGAAAAACCTTGATCCCACTGACCCCACTGATTACTAGAGCCTGGCTATTGCATCCATGGAGGTGTTTAGAAAACATGTAGATGTGGCACTTCAGGATGTGGTTTAGCAGTCATGGTGGTGATGCGTTGACGGTTGGACTTGATTATCTTAGAGGTCTTCTCCAACCTGAATGATTCTATTCTATGATTCTGTGATATTTTTTTTTCTTGTTTTTCTCCCCACTCCTACCCACTTTCTTTGCTAGGAGTGGGAAGAGGAGCAGAACAGCTTGAAAACTTTGTGTAACATGCTCCTAGTTTCAAGCTGAATCTGAAAAACTTTGGTAGTTCAACTTTGCTGCTAAACTTTTTGTGATGCTCCTGTGGTTGAATCATCTGGAGCCGTTTCATCCCTGCTTACATCAGCGACGGTTGGCTTGGCCTCACTGTTGCTCCAGGACAGAGAGTACGGCTATCAGCTACTGAACGTAGCTGTGATTTATGTTTTCCCAAGGAAGCTACTTAGCTGAAGTGCTAATCTTGCGGTACTTTACAACAAGAGGTTTGTTTTCTCCTGTTCTTCTACTTTTGGTGTAAAATAGCCGATGTCAAAATGCACGTCTTTCTCTTTTCATCACTTTCCAAAGGAAAAATAAAAAAAATACAAAAAAAAAAAATCAGAACTTTTCATTTGGTGCTAAGTTATTTTTTTGTCTTTTTGCCGAGGTAACCTTGAGAGTGGCAGCAGCGAATCGCGCTGTTATTTTTAGCTGAAGGGGAAAGCGAGGAGGTGTAGGGTTAGTTAGGCAGCGGCGCTGCCCGAGAATGTGCTGGGGCCTCGCAGCACTCCAGCATCCACTGAAAGAATCTGAGCGGAGAAAACATCTTGTCCTTGATAGCTCTGGTGCGTGCTGTAGTAAATAGAAATATTTTTTCGCTTCGGCCTTTCGGCCCTATCGAAAACAATAGATGGGTGAAATAATACACATTGTGGTTATTCCGTCATAATCTGCAAAAAAAAAAAAAAATCTCCAAAACCTAAAATGTCTCTTTGAAATCGTTAAAAGTGCTACAAGAAAGCTAGAATCTCTGGAAATATTTTGTAAATTTATTGTTTAGAAAACAAAAGGACCAAAGATGAGTCTCTGGGGGGCAAATTGACCTCTTCAATGGAAAAGCTTTATGAAAACTGATTTTAGAAGTTGCTGTAGACATCAGATTTTGTGGAGACATCTTGAGTGCATGGATGGTCTATTAATGCGAAGCCTGGAGGTCCCTGAGCTGCCGGTGACCAAGCCACGTTGCTGCACGCCAGTCGCACTGCACGGCTGGGTAGAGGGTAGGGCTGTAGCTACACCGTTAGAGCTGGACGCCGGTGAGATAGTCCTGCCCAGGGCTTGTCTGTTCCAGGATTAGAAGTGCCTTTTAATCTCTGCTGGTACGGAAGCCAGACTGGAGAGAGAGAGCTTTTTAAAACGGGTTGTGAGCCTTGCACGGAGAGGGCCTTTCAGCACACGGCATGACTCGACTACGAGTACATCACTGCGACCTATTAAGTTTCTTGCTGTTCATCTCCTGAAGCAGTCTTTGCAGTTATTTTCTGTTTTCTTAGACCGGTTGCCCAAATAATTAAGGAGAAAAACAACGTTCAGAAGATCACAAAATGGATACCATAAAGAAGTGTCCGTCTCTCAGTTTTTTCCCTGAGATCTGCTTTTTTTCTAACAATAATATGCTCAGCATTAGGTTTTAAAGCATGTGCTACAACTCAGACCTCATTTATTATCTACCTAGCTTGCTTTGTCTGATTTATTTTTAAGAGGACATGGTGTTGATATCTGTTCATTAGCAGGATTATTTTAAATGTAGCTCTGTTTCTTAAGTGTGAAAGATAATGAAAGCTCTTTCAAAGGAAAAGGCTACTTTTCCTTAATATTACCTTAAGCTTTTTGATGTTTTTAAATTTGGGCAAATTCCTAGGTAAGGTGTTAGACCTTCTGCTACGGAAGAGATGGGAGCTTGGGCAGTAGGGATGGAATGCTGGGTGCTGCTTGGTTTTAGTACTGATCTAACGGTAATAAGCAAATTCCTCTTTCAGGATCTCCTCTGGATAAATCATCTCTCTTATTTTTTCCTTCTTTCATTTTTCTTTACTCCTTCTTCCCCAGCCATTTTTTTTCTTTGGTTTCATTGGGTACCTGAGTATCTCACTGAAGTACTGTACTATCAGGGTTACTATCAAGAATTACTCCTATATTGTCTGAGTATCGCAGAATCACAGAATGGTCGGGGTTGGCAGGGACCTCTGTGGGTCACCCAGTCCAACCCCCTGCCGAAGCAGGGTCACCCAGAGCAGGCTGCACAGCACCGCGTCCAGGTGGGGCTGGAATATCTCCAGAGAAGGAGACTCCACAGCCTCCCTGGGCAGCCTGTTCCAGTGCTCCGTCACCCTCAGAGGGAAGAAGTTCTTCCTCATGTTCAGATGGAACTTCGTCTGCTTCAGTTTGTGCCCATTTCCCCTTGTCCTGTCGCTGGACACCACTGAGGAGAGTCTGGCCCCATCCTCCTGACACCCACCCTTCAGATCTTTATAAGCATTTCTAAGGTCCCCTCTCAGCCTTCTCTTCTCCAGGCTGAACAAGCCCAGCTCCCTCAGCCTTTCCTAGGAGGAGAGATGCTCCAGTCCCCTCACCATCCTCATAGTCCTCCGCTGGACTCTCTCCAGTAGCTCCTCACCTTTCTTGAAGTGGGGAGCCCAGAACTGGACACAGCACTGCAGATGGGGCCTCACCAGGTCAGAGTAGAGGGGAAGGAGAACCTCCCTCGACCTGCTGGCCACACTCCTTCTAATGCACCCCAGGATCCCATTGGCCTTCTTGGCACCCAGGGCACACTGCTGGCTCAGTAGTAAGGCAAATAATACTTAGATAATACTAATAATACTTAGAGATAAGTATTGTTATTTAAGTAGATATTTTTCATTTCAGTCTTCAACTGCGTACCAAAAATAGCCATTCGCAGTTCTGTGAAATGCTGCCATAGCCTGAAAATATTGGAAGCCTGCTGTGCTTTCATTCTTTGGGAAACAGAACTCAAGCAAGATGAGTACCTTTACCGCAAAAACACAAAAGCCTTTGAAAAACACGTGAAAGTTGGAGGCTTCAACTTTCCAAAATAGGAAACACCAGAATTCAGGTGGCATCGGAGAGCTTCATTCAGGTTTTTTTATGAGTATGCATGAAGATAGTATTTAATCCTTTTGATTAAAAGCCGAATGTTATGTTTTGCTTTTGTTGTGGTTTAGCAGGACTCGAGCCGACAAGGCAGCGCTCGTGGGATGGATGCTTTGCATGAGCCCGCCCTGGGCAAGGACGGGTTTCGCCAGTGATTACTGACAACAGAGAAGTGTTGAAATGCAGGAAGATGGGTTGGTTTTTTGTTTTCTTTCAAAGTTTGTGGGCAACTTTTTCGTTCCTCCGTGAGCTGTGTATCCTCTACCAGCAATTTGTCCCAGACTCGATGCCAAAACCATGTCAGCCTCGCTGCAAGGTCCTCGCGCTCTTTGCGCAAGCTGTTTCATGCCATTTTCCTCTGTAATTTCTGGTTCCTCCCTCCAGCTCCTTTGCTTATGAGCTCGGCACATCTTCCTGCTCCTGGGATTTTTTTTTTTTTTCCAAGGATCAGAGATCACAGCGGTGCGGCGGGTCCTTATCTGTAAGAACATAAAACCTACCTGCAACGGCTGCCAGAGGCAGTGAAATTCTCCCCTTGTATTCAAGTATGAAGATAATCATAAGGACAGTACAGGTTAAGCCTGAATTTTTTCTTGACTGATTTCCACACTTGCGTTGTTTAAAACAAAACAGAACCAAAGAAAAAGAAAAATCAAACCACAACCACCCCAAAAAGCAACTTCCAGCGAGTGTCCTCTGTCTCTTATCTGGCTTGGTGCTGCACTTTCTAGAGAAAATCTGCGATCCAGCAAACCTACCTGCTCAAAACAAGGGCTGGGCTTTCAGGGGGGTCGCATGAGGGGAAGGACAAATTTGAATCTCACAGTAATGGAGCCATAAGCTGTCTTTGTTTTATTAGGAGCAGCTGAGCTAGGAGGCGTAATTAGGGTAATGGTTTCTGGCTCCAGCTATGTCTCACTGCAGAACAAAGAGAGCTCAGCAGAGATTTTGCAGGAAAATACACTATTTTCCCCCCTTCTACCTGGGAGCATTAACAAAGATTACTCGATGTGCTGGAGGTTGGTATTCGAATACGAGTGGGCATTAGTATTTTTCAGAGGAGAGATGTCTGAAGCCTGCAAGATGTAGGGATAGGATGAGAGGCAGTGGCCTCAAGTTGTGTCATGGGGGAGTTAGATTGGATATTGGGAAAAATTTCTTTACTGAAAGAGTGGTCAGGCATTGGAACAGGCTGCACAGGGAGGTGGTGGAGTCCCCATCCCTGGAGGGATTCAAAAACCGTGTAGATGTGGCACTTCGGGACATGCTTTAGCAGGCATGGGGGTGTTGGGGTAACGGTTGAACTTGATGATCTTCAAGGTCTTTTCCAACCTTAATGACTCTATGGTTCTATGTTGTGGAGCCTGCTAGCAGCACGTGCAACGGAGTAAAAGCTGTGCTTGCCTCCAGCTGAGGGGTAGGCAGGTACTCATATGTGTAGATAGGCTCTACCAAATGGCTCTGACCATCTCGTGGTCTTAGTCTCAAAGGACTAAGTAGGTGTTGAAACTTCTCCCCTACCCTTTTTGTGTTTTGGATCCCCAGCGTGACTGATGTGTTCTTCTTGGAGAAAAGATGGGGTTTGCAAAGTCTGCTCTTTTTGGCTGAAAGGAGGTAGAGAAGTGCAGGTTTTCTGATGTCCCACGTGGAGAACTGCCAGTGGGATGTCTGCTTCTGGTGTGACCTACTGAGCTTGGAGAGGGATGAAAGTTAAAGCCTGACCTAACTGTGTTCTAGCTAACAAGGGCCAGCTGGGTCACAGAAAAGGGGGTGGGGAGAGAAATATGGTGAAAATCAGCTTGGCCTCACCGCTGAGATGTGTGGAGGATGTGAGAGCATTGAGACCCAATGTGTGCAGGTCCTTTGGCCTGGAAGCTGGGATGGGGAAGGTACGTGGGGCACTTTGGGAGGTTCATTTAGAGAAAAGAGGAGCTCTGTGGACTGCTTCCCCTCCTACCCCCCGGTTGCTGTGGCTTTGAATGCTACAAAACCCTCAGGAAGTCACGCAGACTCTTGTAGTTGTATTGAGATATTTCATAGTTGTCTTAAAGTCTTCTGTGCAGGAGTCATTGAAACTACAAGGATTTTACTTTAATGCTTGAAAATGAATGTAAATTTCTAGCCCGAACTATAAAAAGTGGACTGGAAGGTCTTGAAAATCCTGACGTGTGGAAGTACTGACAGATAGAAACGTGAGCATATGTCGGTGGGCAGTACCTGAACGTGTAAATTTTTTAATTCAGCTGTGTGTGTTAAATTGTAAAATCATCTATCTGTGAAAAATGACTGCAGGAGGATACTGGTAACTGTGCTAATTAACAAAGTCTCTCTGGTTGTGACACAAGCAATAACGTGATTATTCTTTAAGAAGTACAGATATGTTGATCCAGGGGAAGAAAATGACAGCTTCATGTGTAAATTGATACAAAGATCTCTTCTTCCCTATTTATTTATGGGCTCTGATTTTTCATTGCAGGTGATCAGCTTTTTCAGCTCCCGACTGGAGCAAGCTGGAGCTGAGCTGTCAGTGGAGCGAGTTCTGGAAATCATCAAGCAAGGAGCTGTTGCTTTGCCCAAAGACAGGCTAAGAGTAAGTGCTAAAGACCTAGTCCATTAAAGTGTACTGTTCCACTTACGTGCCCTTTACGTCCGGAATGTCAAAACATCATTTCTCCAGTGTGCCCTGGTTGCCAAGAAGGCCAATGGGATCCTGGGATGCATTAAGAGGAGTGTGGCCAGCAGGTCGAGGGAGGTTCTCCTTCCCCTCTACACTGCTCTAGTGAGGCCCCATCTGGAGTCCTGTGTCCAGTGCTGGGCTCCCCAGTTCAAGAAAGATGAGGAGCTACTGGAGAGAGTCCAGCGGAGGGCTACGAGGATGATGAGGGGACTGGAGCATCTCCCCTACGAGGAGAGGTTGAGGGAGCTGGGCTTGTTCAGCCTGGAGAAGAGAAGGCTGAGAGGGGACCTTCTAAATGCCTCTAAATATCTGCAGGGTGGGTGTCAGGAGGACGGGGCCAGACTCTTTCCAGTGGTGCCCAGCAACAGGACAAGGGGCAACGGGCACAAACTGAAGCAGAGGAAGTTCCATCTGAAGATGAGGAAGAACTTCTTCCCTCTGAGGGTGATGGAGCCCTGGCCCAGGCTGCCCAGGGAGGTGGTGGAGTCTCCTTCTCTGGAGATATTCCAGCCCCGCCTGGACGCGGTGCTGTGCAGCCTGCTCTGGGTGACCCTGCTTGGGCAGGGGGTTGTGCTGGGTGACCCACAGAGGTCCCTTCCAACCCCGACCATTCTGTGATTCTGTGATTTCTGCCATTGGTAGCGACTGATACAGGATTCCATGGTGGATTGCCATATGCGTGTGTTTTAATTTCAGTCCCTAACTGGTGCTAAATGTTTGGGTGGGTTTTCTTCATTAGTTATTAAATACAAGGATGCGGAGGAATTAACATTTGCTGAGGCTAAGGTTTTCTTCATCACATCTTGGAGATGCAGTCACACCTCTCTGTCCGTTGTTTGGTTAAGCGGTAACCAGACTTTGATGAATTCTTTTTTTTGAATTTAACTTATTCTTCTTTCTCTAGCGCTCTGCACCTCCACCTGGTTCTCTATAAAATGCTACAAAGATAAATTTCTGGGGCTTTAGTTACGAATTAACCAACCTACCGAAAATCAATTTGGGACCCGTAAGTCTGGTCAACATGATCATGAACTTTCTGTATGATCGTGAGCCAGACCCCTCTGTTCTCTTCTGAGAACCTCTTGAATCTCACGAGGGATTTATCAGCTTGACAGGTTTTGTGAGGCTAAAATCCATTAATGGCTGCGTGATGTTTAAATACTGCAGTGATGAATCTGTGTAAGCAGAGAAGTAAATAAATGAGAGTTATGTGTGTTTTTTAAACGCACAACAAATTTTCTTCTCCCTTATGCCGAGTGTATTTTAAATACTGTCTGCTTTCTGCAGAACTGTTTTTGTTCCTACTCCCTGATAAGAGAGCGGGAGCATCTTCTCAAGACCTGTTTCTGTTGTGATAACTTTAGAAAAATATCGTCTGAGAAGGCACATTGAGTGCTCATGGCCATTGGCGACGGCTGGTGATTTATTTGTACCCTGGTAATTTTAAAACACCCAGTGGGGATTGTCTAGCTGGCTGCATAGACTAAAGTCTTTCCCTGTGTCCCTGAGATGGGGCATATTTTGTCACTCAGACTGAATTACTTCGGGAGAGATGGGTCTAGAGCCCGAGTCCTGAGCCGCAGTACAGGAACAGCGCGAGTAACACCCGAGGAGTGGCTGGATCCAGATCCAGCCCTGCAGGTTGTGTCCTTGCTACGCTATGATGTGGTGAATACAGGGACCTTTTGCTTTTTCCGCGACATTTTATTCGTATGTGCAGATAATGAAAAGCTCTTACGTTCAACGACCACAGCGATTCCTTCCGGACATAGAGCCATTGCCAAATAAGTTTGCTGCTTACGAAGAAATGAAGGTTTTATCAGTTACTTAGTCTGCCAGATTGACTTGCGTGTTGGGCCACAATTTAAAGAAATGTCGTCTGTGGAGTGAAATCCCATCGAGTTTAAATTTTCTGCATTAATGATACTCGGTGTTCAAAATGACAGGTTTATATTACCACTTCAATCAGTAGATCAACATTTTTTACAAGTGCAAGCTCTGTAAGTTCTCACCAAGCAGTCGAGTACATCCAATTTGAAGGCTGCTTGTAGTGTGACTTGGAGGCCTTGCCTTTCCTCCAAAGGACTTGAGTTTGGGAGTAGGCTTGCCAAGTGAACACAGTCAATCTGGCACATAATTCTTCTATGATTTCCACTTTCACCTACTGGATTTTATCATTTTTTCAAAATCTTTTGCTCAGCAGCAGTTTGGCCAGAGCAGGTTACTCCTGCTTGGAGAAAAGGTGGTGAGACTAACCTTGGTATCTGTAATGTCATGCATGAATTTGTAAATGCAGATAACATCCTTTCTTTGCACCGACAGTAATAATGAGCAGCACGCAATTCCCCTCCTGTAGAATATAAGGTCCTTCACCAGAAGAAGGACATTGAGGTGCTGGAGCGTGTCCAGAGAAGAGCAACGAGGCTGGTCAGGGGTCTAGAGAACAAGTCCTGTGAGGAGCGGCTGAGGGAACTGGGGCTGTTTAGTCTGGAGGAGAGGAGGCTGAGGGGACACCTTAATGCTCTCTACAACTGCCCGAAAGGAGGTTGTAGTGAGGTGGGTGTTGGTCTCTTCTCCCAAGCAGCGACAGGACAAGAGGAAACAGCCTCAAGTTGCGTCAGAGGGGGTTTAGATTGGATACGAGGAAAAATTTTTGTACTGAAAGAGTGGCCAGGCACTGGACCAGGCTGCCCAGGGCAGTGGTGGAGTCACCGTCCCTGGAGGTGTTCATGTGGCACTTCAGGACGTGGTTTAGCAGGCCTGGTGGTGTTGGGGTGACGGTTGGACTTCGTGATCTTTGAGGTCTTTTCCAACCTTAATGAACCTATGAAATGACCTTGGGAGTCTTCATGCTTGTACCTCTCTCCTGAGAATCTCACAGTGCCTCAGGTCTTCCCACCTCAGTCTCTCAGGTTTTCAGGGGAAGCTATTCTAAAGCTCGACAAAATCATATGAAGATCAGACTAAAGATATAGTTATACAATAACCCTGGTAACTCGGAGGAATTTCAGCAGCTAAATAAAGGAGAACGCTTTAATCCACATGTCTTTAATGACACTCTCTGGGCGTGTCTGGATGGGTGGGAGCAGGCCTACCTACGGTCACTTTGCCTGCACGATAGGCTCTGTGGCTGTTCGCGTCGCTAAGCTTGCATCTTCGAGCTGGAAGATGGCTGGCTGCGTAGACCAGCTAATATTGCCTGCTGAAAGGACAATTTTCTAGCACGGGCTGGCTTCGGCACAGCCAGTTTGGAGAAGTGGGTGCTGGGTAGGAGTTGGCTTGTGCCTGGCCAGCTTGGCTGATGGCTGGAGGAATTAGGGATCTGTTGCATCTGGGGTGACATGACCTACGTGTAATTACAACGCGCAAAGCTGTGGAGTTTAATCCTGAGAATTTATAGATGGACTTTGCAGTTAATTGCGAAGTTATTTTCAAGCCATCCTTGCCTTTTGCCCCCTTTTCCATAACATCCTGAAGTGCTGTGAAGTACAGGAGACCCTACGGAGATGTTACTTCTACCTCCTAGAAATTACCATCTTCCTCTGAAGCTCTCTGAGGGAGGTGGGTGAAACACAAGGAGGTTCTGATTGGGAAAATGAGGACTGAAGCTTTTCCTCACTTGCTTCCCTGCAGCTCAGACAACGGTGGTTGGTTTTTTTTCTTATGTATGAGTACTTAATGCACAGATAAATACGGTGAATGTTTTCATGTCGCTTATCTTGGCCTTTGTGGAGGAAGTGAGCATTCAAGAGGCGTTACACGTATTCAGACTGGAGTCCATTGCTTAGACTGGAGTTCAAAGATGAATAAAATGCGACGAAAAAGGACAGCACTTGGAGCCACGATTCTGGTCTGCGTAATGGTGCTTATCAGCTTTGTAGCACACCCTGCTACTCCTGCTCCCTTTCGCTGTGGGAAGCGACACGGGATGCAAAGTGAGCGTGTGTGTTAGCAGTAAGTCAGATATATACATATATATGTGTATATATATATAAAAGAAGTGTGTGTGGTAGGCAAGATATCCTGCATTTTCTATATAGTGTATATATATATATAAGTGTGTATATGTATATCTCAAATTGTGTGTGTTAGGCAAGATATCCTGCATTTTCTCAGAAAATAATTACTGGGAAATGCGGAGATTCTAACTCATATTTTCCTTCCAGTGCTGAGCAACCCGACTGGAGCCAAACAATGTAATTAACATTATTCTGAGCGTATGCTTTTAGCCGTGTACTCTGGAAGGCAGGGGAAAGTCCAGGCTGAGTAATTAGCCTTTTAGAAAACTTCGGCATAAACAGAGAGATAAAGGGCAGGTGCTGAAATCGAGAGCTGGTTATTGCTCCTTTGGTCTGTGGGAGGAGAGAAATGAAGTGAATACGCCCGGGATGGAGGCAGAAGCCACGGCGTGGAGATAGAGCTGTCTCCTTCGCAGACGAGCAGCCCACAAAGCCAGGCTCCCGATTTTATTGCAGAAGCTTATTAAAGGCAATTTAGAGATCACAGTGATAGGTGAAAATTGGCCTCATTCTTTCTTTATTTTTTTTTTTTTAAAGTTCTCAGGCTGCCTTTCTTCCCTTTGGTGAGCTGCCTGTACTCTCAGGATTAGGAGCGTGAGATGAGTGGTGCTGTGTCTGGAGTCTGCGAGTTATCTCCGGCTTTTGAGGGGAGTTAGCCAGCAGATAACTGCTCTTTGACAAGAAGTGGGAGAACTTGTTTCAAATGCCAGCTAGTGACTGGAAGCTGACATTCGGGTTCGTGGAATGATCGCTCTTGGGAGGCCACATTTAGTGCGTTAGAAAAGAGAAGTTCCCATTAGCTAAGCCACTGAAGGCAGAGATTTCATTTTCATGAGCATATTCTGAGCTGCTTTTATTTTTCTCTCATTCCTCTTCTCCCCATGTCAAGGAGAATTTTGTCATCCGTGTGCATTCTGTCATAGGTTTTTGATGTGTTACGCAGACATGTTGTTATGCCATCAACTCGCACCTTTTTGGTATGGTACAAAATTTAATATTTACTGAAGTGCATTCTAGTTAGCCGGGAATTAAAATTTCACAGAATATGTAAAAGGAGCAGAGGTAAAAGCCTTCAGTCGCTTGACAGAACAAGCTTTGCTTCATGTGTTAAAAGCACTTCCCATAGGATTCCCCTTGTATTAATGATGTACTTCCAACTTCTTCAGCTTCCATTTGTTACACTGGGAAAAGCCTGGGATCATCAAGGCACCAGAGCTCAGGGGAAAGGAGTAAATTGTCATCAGAGTGATGGTAGCTGGGCCAGAACAGCTTTGTGCTCCTGGCGTATCACCCCGCTCCTGAGGAAGCAGCGAGCGCTCAGCTCCCAAGAACGTCATAAAAATGACACAGTTGTTGACTGAGGTGGCAGTGAATTTGATGGGGGACGTCGAGTGTAGCGGCTTCCAACTCTGGAAAGGTGTAGCCAGAAAAGAAAGTGTATATGAAGCCCCCAAAATGGAGGGAGTCTAAACAGTCTCTTGGTTTAGCTAATTGAGCTCTCTCTGGAAAGGCTGTCCTGCTTCTGCAGATGTTCTCCTAGGAAGAGGACATTGACTGTTCAGCAGGGATTTGTACTGTCGCACTACACAGAGGTGCAGGACATCACAGAATCACAACATGGCAGGGGTTGGAAGGGACCTCTGTGGGTCACCCAGTCCAACCCCCCTGCCCAAGCAGGGTCACCCACAGCAGGCTGCACAGGACCGCGTCCAGGCGGGGCTTGAATATCTCCAGAGAAGGAGACTCCACAGCCTCCCTGGGCAGCCTGGGCCAGGGCTCTGTCACCCTCAGAGGGAAGAAGTTCTTCCTCGTCTTCAGCTGGAACTTGCTCTGCTTCATTTTGTGCCCATTGCCCCTTGTCCTGTTGCTGGGCACCACTGGAAAGAGTCTGGCCCCATCCTCCTGACACCCACCCTGCAGATATTTGTAGGCATTTCTAAGTTCCCTTCTCAGCCTTCTCTTCTCCAGGCTGAACAAGCCCAGCTCCCTCAGCCTTTCCTCGTAGGAGAGATGCTCCAGTCCCCTCATCATCCTCGTAGCCAACATGGGCAGCACTCGCACAGCACCCTGGATTGCAAAGGAAATGGGTACTGTTTTATACGTCTGCATCCTACCTAGCGTGATGTTGATCCCAAGAGACCATCCATTGCCCCGTCTTCCATTACAGTTGCTCCTGGTGATGGGTTTTTTCCATAGTCCTGATGTCCTTCATCCTCAGTGGTTGTTAGTTGGCCATGGCAAGGTGCTGGCTTCAGAATCCAGCCCATGGTATTTTATGATCTATATTAAACCTTGGGGCAGATGTGTAGTTCTTAAGCTAGGTACAGCTTTCTTGCCTTTGTTTTATTGCTGTAACAGTTTTTTCCTTCCATGGGTTTTAGGTAAAAGACTGCACTAATTAACACCGCGAAGGGGTAGGGGCAGAGGAGTTAGAGACCGGCAACTCCTTTACAGAGCTCTAGGTCGTAGCACTGAGCAGGGGACACAGAAAACTTCCTTAAAAAATAAATTAATCAAATTCTTCTTGATATATATGTTTTTCTGGCTGAAGGGTCAACAATGATCTTACGGTGGAAGCCAGTTGTGTCTAATACATCCTTAGGTGTGACACTACGCAGGCATCCATGATGCAGGCTTCCCTCAGCTGCTGTTAACCCTTAACCTGAAGAAGATCGGGTTGGTAAGAGAAGTGTAAGAAGCTTTTAAACAAAGTGCTTTTTGGGCCTTTCCAAAACACCAAACATATGTGAAGAATAATCATATTTATGGATTGTATATTTCCTTCTGACAATTTATACCCTCAATTAAGATGTCAAACTTCCTTTCTTCCATGAGCTGACCTGCAAGGGATGAACAGTAATTCACGTTTCTTTTGAAGACATTTCTCTTAGGGGTCAGGTTCTCAGAGACCTCGGGTAGAGGAGAATCTACTCCCTCTTGCTTGAGAAATACGGTTTTGGGTAATCAAAATTCCCAGAGAAAATGATTGTGAACGTTTTGATGGGCTTTGTGGTCAGAAAAGAACTTACTGTCACGAAGCTGTGAGCAGGCGGTCGAAGACATGTCTGCACTCAGCTGGCTCTGGCGAAGCTGAAAGGGGGATTATAAACCCGTCTGTCTGTCTGAACCCAGGCAAACCCTTATGCAGGTGCTCTTTTATTAATATAAGCCCTGCAAATTAAATTGTGGAGAAGGAGTTGAAACTAAACCAAATGACACCGCTTTATAATGAGTATGTCCAAGCGGGAGTTTATATCGTTTAAATCTATCTAATTAAATGGTGCAGACTTGTGCTTAGGCAAGATCTAAAGTATGTGAGAAATATCATGGAAAAACTGCGACTATTATAGTACTTAACTTGCTGACATGCTGCGTCATACGGGAGCTCTTGACTCTGCATTTCACAAACTTACAGAAAGTCAGAAGTCAGGCTTGCAAATCCATCGTCGCAGAAGGGAACCAAAACTTTGGGGCTGTAGTTCAGAAATAAATGCCACCATCGCTTTGAAACATCAATATGATCATCCGCAGAGATGAGTTGTTAGCAGGAGGTAGACTGGAATAGCACATTAGAATACATAGCACGGTAACAAATTTTGCAGTGAGAACCATATATATTTAAAAAAAATAATGCGATCTTTATGCTTGTTTAAACGTTTTTCTTAGATGCCCAGTTGTTTTTTGACCCTGAAGAAGCCAAGGGCCAAAGTAAATTAGCTAAAGCATCTGGATTCAAAGTCTTTCAGATGTGGCGACTCCTTTTGTTCCGTGGTTCAAAGCGTATTTCAGCAGTCTTCAGAGGGCCTTCTTTGTAGCTATGTATAATGCAAATACAGTCGGGGGGTTGGATTGAACACTAACACTACTTCATTTTCGGAAGCATACCTCACGTAAGAGAGAAGAAACCTGTTGACTTAGAAGCTTTAGGGAAAGCAAAATCAATTACACTGCAGTCCTTTGAGATGTGGTTTGGCTGGAACCTTGCGATCCGTGGAAAGCCGTGGAGCTTCGTATTGCTGGACTCAATATGTTTGAAATGTTGGCATGGTCTGGCAATGTTGGTGAGTCACTTAGAAAGCATATTTATTTATTTTTAAAGTTCACTTGAATATACTGAAGTAGAAAAACCAACCAGAACTCTTCATATAGTTACCATGCCAGTAAGCATTTTGCATGGATTTTGAATGTCACACATGTCAAGATTTGGTTTTCTTTGGTGTGGTGTAAGGCGAGTCCTTTTGCACGTAAGGTCTTAGTTACGTCTGAGTATGTACGATCTGTCTGAATATCACCGAATCACAGGATGATCGGGGTTGGAAGGGCCCTCTGTGGGTCACCCAGTCCAACGCCCTGCCGAAGCAGGGTCACCCAGAGCAGGCTGCACAGCACCGCGTCCAGGCGGGGCTTGAATATCTCCAGAGAAGGAGACTCCACAGCCTCCCTGGGCAGCCTGGGCCAGGGCTCCGTGACCCTCAGAGGGAAGAAGTTCTTCCTCATCTTCAGCTGGAACTTCCTCTGCTTCAGTTTGTGCCCATTGCCCCTTGTCCTGTCACTGGGCACCACTGAGGAGAGTCTGGCCCCATCCTCCTGACACCCACCCTGCAGATATTTGTAGTCATTTCTAAGGTCCCCTCTCAGCCTTCTCTTCTCCAGGCTGAACAAGCCCTGCCAGGTCTGATGGTGGTGGTGTGCACCGTGGCATTCACCACTTCTCTTTGGCACTCCCAAGGAGATTTAGCTAACACTGTAACCGATACCGTAGTTATATGTCACTCTCAAGGCTATTTGAAAAGGACATGTGCACTCTGCCTCTCCCCAAATGTCTTCTGCATGGGAAAACTATACAGTATCACACTTAAAAAATTTTATTTTTTAGCGTTCTGGGGAAGGGACCAAAAAAAACCCCACCCCTCAGACAGCTCCAAGGAACTTAGAACGCCAATGCTCCCGAGAACCCAAACAAGTTAGGTTTGCTTTTACATAGCAGCTGTCAGTCAATTTAGGAATTAAAACCAGCTTTTTAACTTCATTTTACTTCAGTGATTATAAATTCTTCTGTGGGGGTGGAGAAAAATAAACAGTAACTTTTTGCATTGTTGACTAGAACAAGAAAAAAAAAATCAAAAAACCAAGCTATTTTCTTTTGCTTGTCTGCCTGGCACGCAGTGAAAAACATATTAATGCTTTTCTGACACCTCCCCGCTGAAGAGCGATACAAACAGCGTTGCAGCAGCAGCGCAGGAAAATACGCATTAGCAAACTCCTGTATCTCTGATCTTTAAACTGTTTCTCACATCGTATCAGTTTCTTACCGTAAAGGAGCCAGAATCTCTTTGAACAGAAAATAATAATCATGCTTTCAGCTGAGAGAGAGCACTCTGTAAAGCTTTTCTGCTGGAGACCAGCTCTGTGGAGAGGGACCTGGGAGTGCTGGTGGACGACAGGGTGACCATGAGCCAGCAGTGTGCCCTGGCTGCCAAGAAGGCCAATGGGATCCTGGGGTGCATTAGGAGGAGTGTGGCCAGCAGGTCGAGGGAGGTTCTCCTCCCCCTCTACTCCGCCCTGGTGAGGCCCCATCTGCAGTGCTGTGTGCAGTGCTGGGCTCCCCAGTTCAAGAAAGATGAGGAGATACTGGAGAGAGTCCAGCGGAGGGCTACGAGGATGAGGAGGACACTGGAGCATCTCTCCTACGAGGAAAGGCTGAGGGAGCTGGGCTTGTTCAGCCTGAAGAAGAGAAGGCTGAGAGGGGACCTTCTAAATGCCTCTAAATATCTGCAGGGTGGGTGTCAGGAGGACGGGGCCAGACTCTTTTCAGTGGTGCCCAGAGACAGGACAAGGAGCAACGGGCACAAACTGAAGCAGAGAAAGTTCCGTCTGAAGATGAGGAAGAACTTCTTCCCTCTGAGGGTGACGGAGCCCTGGCCCAGGCTGCCCAGGGAGGCTGTGGAGTCTCCTTCTCTGGAGATATTCAAGCCCCGCCTGGGCACGGTGCTGTGCAGCCTGCTCTGGGTGACCCTGCTTTGGCAGGGGGTTGGACTGGGTGACCCACAGAGGTCCCTTCCAACCCCGACCATGCTGGGATTCTGTGTGATTCTGAAACAGAAAACTTTGACCTGGTTTTCTTCCTCGTCACTGAAACATTCATTGCTGTATCCTGACGCTTCAGAGATCCATGGGGGAAAATTCGGCTCTTACTGGAGAGCTTCGCTGTTGGCTTCAACAGTCGTAAGGTTTTCAGGCCATATCTTCACGCTTGTGAGATGCTCTCCAGCGCGATGCAAGCAGAATGCTGGGCAGGTGCCTGGGACTTGGCGTGTCCCACGGCAGGGAGTGCGTGGCTTGTAGCGACCGGTGTTAATTTGGAGGGAAGAGGGACTAGGCTCCACTTTTCACTGTCCTCTCCTTCATTTCCCTGGCTGCTGTTTCGTAGGAGTCGCATTGATCAAGCAGTAGATCAGAAAATTGAGAAGATGTGTCCTGACTTTGTCTTTCCTCTGTCCTTTGAAAGGACAGCATAGGGATGGGTTTTTTGCATGGCTTCACTGTAGAGGTGAGGAGACCAGCCCCATCCTGGCGTGTGCAGTGGATCGAAGGGCTCCTGACCAAAGCTGTCTGTGCGTTTGCAGGGCAGCCATGCCCACGGGGCTCAGCAGTCATAAATCAGAGAATGGTTTGGGTTGGAAGGGACCTGAAAGATCATCTGGTTTCAACCCCCCTGCCATCAGCAGGGACATCTTCCACCAGACCAGGGTGCTCACAGCTCCATCCAACCTGGCCTTGAACCCTGCCAGGGAGGGGGCAGCCACAGCTTCTCTGGGCAACCTGGGCCAGGGTTTCACCACCCTCATGGTGAAGAATTTCTTCCTAATATTAATCTAAATCCTCCCTCTTAGTTCAGAGCCATTCCCCCTTGTCCTATCCCTACACACCCTTGTGAAAAGCCCCTCTCCATCCTTCCTGTCAGCCCCTTCGGGTACTGGAAGGCTGCTATAAAAGTCATAGAAGGAGCAATGAGGATGGGGCTCCTGGAGTTTGCTTGCTCTGAGCGTAGAGCTCGATATGTCTGGAGTCATGCTGTGATATTCCCCCAAGGCCATGTATCACAGAATCACAGAATAGTAGGGGTTGGAAGGGACCTCTGTGGGTCACCCAGTCCAACCCTCCTGCCGAAGCAGGGTCACCCACAGCAGGCTGCACAGCACCTTGTCCAGGCGGGGCTTGAATATCTCCAGAGAAGGAGACTCCACAACCTCCCTGGGCAGCCTGGGCCAGGGCTCCGTCACCCTCAGAGGGAAGAAGTTCTTCCTCATCTTCAGACGGAACTTCCTGTGCCTCAGTTTGTGCCCGTAGCCCCTTGTCCTGTCGCTGGGCACCACTGAAAAGAGCTTGGCCCCATCCTCCTGACACCCACCCTTCAGATATTTATAAGCATTTATTAGGTCCCCTTGTTTACAAACCTGGGTAGATACTAAACAGAGAGAGAACTGGTTTTTTTGATATTATTAGCTTGTGTTTGTCACAGTCTGGAGCAGAATGTGTCAAAGATCCCAGCAGAGCACTGAGGAGCGGTGGTGTGATAAAGGGCAGAATGAGTCAAGTGAGCAGCGTGTTCCTTGGGAGCAAGAAAGAATTTATCCCAGGCTTTCCAGAGAACTAGAAGACACAATAAAACTGAATTCAGGCACTTCAGTTGAAAACAAGCGTAGTATTTCTTTAGTTCCCCCACCTTCCTTTTTCGTTATTTTGGTTTTCAGTAAAATGATGTTCTACTTCCCAATAAACTCTAGAACCAGCAGGACTTTCTCCCTGTCGCTGAGACATCTGATTGTGCTGGGGTTGCTAATCAGTCGCAGACCTTGTTGCTCTTATGAGCCTGTAAGCCACTTGAAAAGTTACCCAGGATTTTGGTAATGAAGGGCCTGAAGTTATTATTTGAGCTAATTTCCCCCCCCCCCCCCCCTTTATCTTCCCTTCGGGGGTCATCAGACTGGCAATATAGATATTTATTTATTTTTTTACAAGCTCGAACTTTAGACTTTTAAAAGTTCCAGTCTCTCTGTGTCAAGCTACTTGAATTTCCTGTAAAAATGTTGGCGTTGGGAATCAATTTGTAATAATACAAAAGCGACCGAGCGTTGAGGTTAATTCTGTATGAAAAGACGGCGTTTAAATAGTTCGGCCAGCTCACAGCTGAGCTTTTGTTAAAGCACGTCTGTCATTTTGCCATTAGGACTGGTATTTGCTGTTAGCGTTCAATAAGACTGTCGGTCGCATTTAGGAGGAGAACTTCTCAAAAAATCAATTTATAGTCTGAGAGGAGTTTAAAACTGAGAGCAGCGTTCAGCTTTCCACGTGACCGTCGCCCCGCTTGAAAACCCATCCTTGGCAGTCGCACCAATGCCAAAACCTACCCAACAACGACTTATCCCTCTGCGTTTGGCTTTTTCCTGTTGGAAGGGCGGGAGGGGAGATGCTGAGCTCCGGAATACCGAGTCCCTCCTAGCTTTAAAACTACACATAAACAGTGCGGACCGTTACAAGTCCCACCCCAACGCCTTTTTCCTACAGCCATGGGTTTTCAGCCCGGTGGCTTCAAGTCTGGTGCAAGACGTGCGCTGGAGCGGGTTTATTGGGGGGGGGGGGGGGGGGGGATCCCACTATCGCCTTGCACTGCAGCTCCGGCTCGAGACGGAGTCTGGCGGCGTTGGGACGGTGCCGTCGGGCTGGGCGGAGATAAGCAAAGAGACAGCCTGGCTCCTGCCAGGAGCCTCTCGGTCACGGCTGAGCTCTCGGCGGTTCCCAAAGCCTCTGGCTGACTTTCCCCTGTGGGACCGTTCGTTTAGCAGGAAATGAAATCGGTGACAGGATTTCGCGCGTTGCCAAACCTCGCTGACGAAACCGGCTTCGTTCCTACTTTCCGAAGTCGGAAGAATGCGTTAACTCTTTGTGCTCGGGGCTTCCTTTTAGTGCTTTTGCTGAAAAAAAAACACATTCCTCCAAATTTTTGAAGGTTTCTGATGTGAATGTACTACCAATGTGGCAAACTCGATGATTTTGCCTGCTACATTTGTTGCTTTGCATCATGGTTCCCACTGTCTTTATAAATATTATTGGAGGGCAGTTGGATTATTGGAGGGCGGTTGGATTATTGGAGGGCGGTTGGATTATTTTGTAAGGGTTGGGTTATTTTAGGACAGTTGAATTACTTCAGTGTGAGATTCGCCGACCGAATTCAGTGCGTTCGTGCTTGAAATACATATTCTAAAGTAGAAGAGGGAAAATTAAGATTTGTTAAAAATACAATCTTAATCAATTAAGGTTTATTGAAAATACAAACAATGCTTTGTTGTTTCAAGGGAGGTTTTAAAGCAGGTTGTATCATTTATAGAACCTTAACCAGAATTGTATAGAAATATATCTATAATCATGCAGGTGGGATGGCAATGAAAAGAAAAGCCCCAAATGCAAACAGAGTGCGGTTGTTTCGGGGTGTGTCGCTGTGTTTGCATGTAGTTAGAAACCCAGTGGAGGAAATCAGAGCCATTTCATTTGTATTAATTAAGTTATATTGATAGGAACTGCTAGTGATTTTGCATTTATCCAGTGGTCAACATCTGTCTCCTAAAGCCCTGTAATTTTTGTCCCTAAGCAGCTAAACTGCTGTCATTCTCCTGGGGTTTTTTTTTTAATTATTATTTTAGAGCGGTTTGGGTTGGAAGGGACCTTACAGGTGATGTTGCAATACCGTGTTTGTGTGTTGAAGAGGAGGTGGAGAAATGACCGCGAGGGAGTCGTTGGCTGCTGGGTGCAGTTGGCCGTTCCTGTATCGCCCGAATCATTTCGGGCTGTGCAACGATGCGTTGCGGTGGGAGCATTTCTGTTGTCACATGTCAATGTGTTTTAATGCAATCGATAGTTGTAACCTCCTGTGTATGAAATTAATAAGCCCAGAGGTAAAGCACAGTGCACACACAGTAATTACGGTGTCTGGAAGTGGTTGCTGCATTAATTGATAGCAGTAGCAAGTACTACAGCCTTACTTCATTTCATTGCTTCTTACATGAAGATCCTGTCATGAGAATTTTTGCGCTCTATTATATCAGAGCTATTTCTCCTTTTTACTAAGAGTAGATGACTGTGAAAATATTTAGAGCTCCCTTAGCTCATTTAGCTTTCTTACGATTTTGGATCCTTTGTCCATAAGCAAACAGCTTGTCTGCAACCCACGAAAGCACCACGGAAGTCTCGTCTGCTGGTCACCGAGAGTCAGTTGGTACCACGGGTGCCTGCATCCCGTGAGGCTGAGCCGTTGCGGAAGATAAGGAGATGGCATGGCCTGACATGGCTGCGACTCATGAAAATCAGATGCTTTCAGAGCCGTGTCTACAGCTGAAATTCACTTAAAAATATTTCAAATTTAGCATTCCTTGCCTTTTTAAAGTGGTTTAGTAATATAAATATTATTTTCCTTAAAAAACGCATATTTTTATTTTTATTTTAAATTTATTTTAAAATAGCGTACCATGTACGCTACTGAGAATCTCAGAACACTGATTCTGTCCATTCTGAACCGGGGAAGGCAGAAGATTGCTGAGGGCTGTGCAGGCTTGGAGAGCCATCACGTCTGTCGGTGAGAGACTGCTAATGGTCAAGGCCAAAGCGGCACTCGCACGCAAATCCACACTTGCTTTATATGTTGAAAAAGCAGCGGGCCTGTCATGGTCCCCAAGAGACCATTACTGTCATCAGGGAAAGCTCCAAACAGTTTAATCCAGTTTCTTTCTTCAACCCTTGTGTAACACCTTCATTCGTTGAATACCTACAAGATAAATGACAGGCTGAAAATAGCTCATCTGGGGTTGTAGGTAATAAGAACAATTGAATTGTATAAATGAAAATATAATGTAGGAAAACTTTATGTGTAGGGTTTTCAGAAGTGCTGGTGAGGCTTTTGTTGGCTCCAGGATTATGGTGGCAGTTGTGGTTTTTAAATCCAGGATTTTATATATTTTTATTACCTCCTTTGCATCCTACTCACAGTTTGATCACCGTTCTCTCAGAAAGGTGTGTCCTGTTCATACACAGGGCTTTGTTTAGCTTACTGGAATCCAGAGAAGCGGATTTCATCCGGAGATGAGGGAACGCAGCGAGAGCCGGGTATTGCACCAGAAGACAAGGTAGCTTGGGAGGGTGGTGCCTTGGGCGAGTGACTTGAGTGATTCTGCGGTTGAGGAATGAGGCGCGTTGGCCAAGACGAAGGGTGGGCTTGCACAGGGTGCTCCTATTCCCAAGCTCTTGTCTACATGGAGACTAATATTTACCCGGAGGCTTAACATCTGTCCCCTCCACCCCTGAAAACTCTTCCAGTTGCCTTCTGGAAGCCGCATTCTGGATTCAGTCGCTTCGTTCCACAGTAATTGCTTTCTTCACAAAGCTGAACAGTTACACTGGAGTGGAAGCATCTTATTCTGGAGATACCCTAGCTGCTTCAGAAGAGCTATTTAATCATATTGTTATGCAGGTCAGCCTGCTGCAGAAGTCTGGACAATGTTCTGGTTATCCAAAGCCAGTTTTGAGAACAAAGGGAAATCTTTATTCGATTTCTTGATTGGAATCTTTATTTAATCTTTGATATCTTTATTCAAGATATTCAAGACAAGGTTCTCTCTGCCCTCTCAGGAGAAAGGCACTAGGTAATAATTTGATTGTATAAATGCAAATATAATAATATTGCATTATATATAATATATAGTATATATTATGTATTATATATTATATATTATGTATTGTATAATAATAATATATAATATAATATTATATATGTATATACACATTTGTTAGTGATTCTGAGACTAATTCTTCAAACCAAGAAAAGCATAAGAGGGAAAATCAGCCCTTGGAGGAGCAGGGTGATCAGCAGTGTGAGAGCTTTGCCGTTTCTCCTGGGCTTGGCTGAACTCTGCCATCACCTGGGTTTAGTCCCCTCGCCGCTCCGCAGAGCTACAACTGCAGTTAGAGCCCCGTACCCGGCCGAGCTGCTGAACGGCTCAGCCTTGCCTGTGGCAGCTTGTGGATTGTAATTAACTGCTTCCCGTTAAGACAGCAGATGAGAATTCATGCAGTTACATGCAGAGGCTTTAGAAGATGGAACAGTGTCCTATAACAACAGTTATTAAAGGTTTTGAGGTTTTTTTTCTTTCTGACCCAGGATTAGGCCATCAGAAAACTATCGGTGTTGTAAAGTGAAGAATTCCTTTGAACCTGACCAGGGGCAGAGCTGGGTTCTGGGCAGAACAGGAGAAGGCAGTGGGTTGGTGATCAGGATTTTCCAATGCAGCGCGTAGCCAGGTAATAAGAAAGTTGTTTATTCATGTTTGTGATTAAAGTTCATAATAAAAAAAAAAAATAAGAAAAGGGCTGAAGTAGCTGTTTGACAGCTAGCCTGGGGAGGAGCAGCACTGGTGGGAGCAGAGAAGCTGCTGTTCAGCATCTGCTGAGGGTTTAGGTAGCATCCTTTCGCCCCCAGTGATAAAAACTGGGGAGGGAGTATGAGGGAAAGTGTAAAAAATGGTGATGAACAAGCGGCAGCAGTACTCTCGTGGAGGCTGGTTGTTGCCTCTTCACTACCAGCGAACATTTTGCCTTTTCTCCTGGAATAGAGCAACAAATGCAAAATTGGTGTTATATATAAATCTCCAGGTAACTAAAGGCGCATCTGAAGAAAGGAAATCTGTAATTCTTTCTGCGTCCTGTAGAGAGCAGAGCAGCATTTCTGTACTGGACACCAGGGAAGTCCATGGTGGGGATCTTCTTCCTTGAAGCAGAAGAGCCTGGTGGTGCTTTGCCGGTGGTGCAGTCAGCGTGAGAGGGGGCCCTTTGGCATCTTCATCTCATGGCCGGTGAAAGATGCTCCCAACCAGTTCTTACCCACAAGAAGGATGTTTTGCAGTGATGAGCAGGAGTCAGCGTTGTTAGGAATGTTGTTTTGGAGGAGAAAAATGTGGTAAGTGGTGGCATTTTCCTGCTGTCGCCCAGAATGAGGGATGTTTTACCTCCTGCTGCTGCTCCCCAGGTGGCCCAGCATCCTTGCACGAGGCGTTGCCGGTGGTGATAAATGCGGGACCTGATGTTAGGTGCTCTGCAAGCTGTGCGGAAGAGAAGGGTCAGGAGATGACATACAACCTCCAGTCACTGAAAGGAGCGTTGGATTGCCAGAAGAAATGAATCAACTATTTCTTTCTGTACAACTGAAGTCTGGTCTTGGCCTTTCATGGCACAGTGAAGTACCCAACAAGATGCAAAGTGAGTGTAGCAACAGAATCTGATTTTTCCACGTGAGTTCTTGAGAGGCTGCATTGCCTGTCAGTTCATTTACTTTGATTTAGCTGTGCAATTTCAAAAGAAATTCCCTAAATGTAATTTTTCAGTGGCACATATAGAGATAGGGTCATTCTCTTACTTTAAAGGAAGCAAGGGAACATATAGTGACTTTGAGTAGAAGATTTTAAACTTTATAGAGATTGTAATGTGAAACAGTCTATCTTTGTGTATCCGGTTGTTTGTCTTGCAGAATCCCAGCATGGCAGGGGTTGGAAGGGACCTCTGTGGGTCACCCAGCCCAACCCCCTGCCGAAGCAGGGTCACCCAGAGCAGGCTGCACAGGACCGCATCCAGGTGGGTCTGGAATATCTCCAGAGAAGGAGACTCCACAGCCTCCCTGGGCAGCCTGGGCCAGGGCTCCATCACCCTCAGAGGGAAGAAGTTCTTCCTCATCTTCAGCTGGAACTTCCTCTGCTTCAGTTTGTGCCCGTTGCTCCTTGTCCTGTCACTGGGCACCACTGAGGAGAGTCTGGCCCCGTCCTCCTGACACCCACCCTGCAGATATTCATAAGCATTTCTAAGGTCCCCTCTCAGCCTTCTCTTCTTCAGGCTGAACAAGCCCAGCTCCCTCAGCCTCTCCTCGCAGGAGAGATGCTCCAGTCCCCTCATCATCCTCGTAGCCCTCTGCTGGACTCTCTCCAGCAGCTCCTCATCTTTCTTGAACTGGGGAGCCCAGAACTGGTCTCCAGCTACTTTAAATTGGTTGATTTCTTTGGTTTAAGAAAGCTACTTCAAGAAAGACATAGAAAATAAAAGGCAGAAAGAATGCGCTTGAGAAATGAGCGGGTGGGAGAGCTGGGTGAGACTTCCCAAGCCACTTTCCATAGTAACAGATCTCTGACGCTGGTAAACAACGTTCTGCACGTGTCCTTTTCTCAAAGCTACTTACATTCTGCTCCCCGCTCTCCTGCTGCAGAAACTGAACTCTGTTAACCTTTGAGGACGATCCCGGATTTTGAAAAGAGGGCAGAGAGGAGCTTCCCTGCCCAGAGCTGCGGAGCTTTGCTTGGGAGGAGCAGCCCACAACTCCCCATCCACAAAGTCTGACAGGAGGGCTCCGAGCCAGAGCCCATCCCCGATTAACCGAGGAGCTCTACATTTGCTCAAGCTAAATAACATTTCCTGAGTCTCCCTCCTCAGTACCCTAGAAAGCCACCTTATACTTTTACTACGTTTTTCTCTGTGGCTAAACCTGCTTCGCATGTGTTGTGCAGCCTTCCCTTACTCAGCTGCATACGTTGGGAGTCTGATGAACAGCCCGGTGCCAAATGCACTGCATGTGCATGACGTGGTGTTTCCAAATATCTTGCAACTTTGGTCAAAGCAGAGTAAAATTAGGCTGAAATGCTCTGATATCTATTTTTTTTCCTTTTCAGTCGAGAGCTGTTTGCAACCCATGTGTTCATTTTCTGCTGCAAACCTTTAGTATAGTATATGTATACACTAGAATGTAGTATATTCCTTTTTGAAAAGGAAAAAACATCGCATTTAAAATTATTTTGTTACTTTTTGATTAAAAAACTCCACATTTTTTCTCATTCCATTTAAAAAAAAATTGATTAATCTCTTTTTTTAAAAAATGTAAAATAATGTGACAGAAACCAGCAATTTTGTCGCAGAAGGTGCAAGGTTTGGCGAGTTACTAACAACTGAGTACAAGATGGAGGGAAGAAAAAATCCCCTAACCAACTTGTAATGATACCGGTCCAATTGCTCGTCCACTTTGAAGGGTCAGCTGTCTTTTCTGAATTAGTCTTTTAAATGAAGTTTCTGTAACACATGGCAGATTGAGAAAAACAGTCCTCCGAAGATCTCTGCCCTGGGTGACAGATGAACTAGATAATGGAGTATAATCTTTGCCATTTTCATGAGTTGACACATTTTCACTTCTGTATGTATGTTGAAATCAAGGAATCAAAATAACTTTTGAGTACAGAATATAAATCCCAGACCAAAATGACAGCTTTCATTGCAGGATTGGGTTAAATGTAAACAGCACGGATGTTATAGATATCTTTTAATTAAATGCATAAATTAGAGAAATGTCTTCAATGTTTACAGCAACTACACCAAGAAGGGAGAGTGAGAAAGGAATGGACTTTGTCAGCTGCTGGCTGCGTCCGCTGCCTTCCCATACCGAGCCGAGTTTTTGTCACAACCCTTGGTAGAAGTCGCAGTGCTCCTCTCCGGTTGATTTATGGGCTGTTTGTTCCTGCTTGGGATGGTTACTGGTGGAGATGGCTTTTTCCTGGCCAAGCGAGGGGATTTCTCACATGTATCGGCGTCGTTGCTGAGGACTCTGCTGTTAGGATTTAGAGGGCAGCTGGTTTAGGTCACCAGTCCTTCCCTGTAGCTGTATTTGTTACGTAGGATCAGATGATTGCATTGAATCCTGAATCCATGTGGATTTAGGCTGGGGTTATGGTTCCTGAGGTCGTAACGCTCAACCCACGATCCGTTGAGCTTGCAAACATGGAATGATTTTTCTTGACCGTGTTCTTGTGTTGCCTCCTGACCCTAACAAACCCTACTGTACTGCCTTGTACCCAACTTTTCTCCTTGCGCTTCGCAGCCGTGCTAGCACTCCAGGTAGGTGCTGAGTGTCTCCAGCCACCGTGGGCTCTCGGACCACGGGAGATAAGGATAGATGGGGAGTCCTGTGGCACATACACTGTATTTACTCCTTGCATGCCAGCTAGGTAATTTATACAAGTTCTTTGTCACGAAAGTTGTTTAAACTATGGGCAGAGCAATCAACCTGTGGCTCGTGAGCTGAGTTCAGCTTGAGGACAGACAAGCACAGCAGTGGGGTGAGAACCTCCCAGCTTGATGCTGCTGCAGAAGCTCCAGGAGGAAGGTTTTGCTTCCTTTCCTGTAGTGTGTTAGGTATCAAAAGCGCCAGCCAGCCAGGATTGCTTTTTGCAGATAGGAAACCAGAGGCTTTTATCGGATAGCTCCCCAAAGGAAGGTCTGCTAGATGGTGTGAGCAGCCGACAGCTCCAAAATAGAGCAGGCAAATTCATATCTGTTGAGTAGAGTGGGAGAAGAGCGCAGCCCTTCAGCTGAGTTGGCTTTGATGGGAGACTTGTGAGATTCAGGTGGTGCCTGGAGCTCTGAGCTCGGAGTCAGGCAGCAAAACTTTATTTGAATTCCTCGCGCTTATCTGTCCTGTCAGGTTTTGCCAGGCTCCGTCCTCCCATGCTAAGCCCAGCGAAGACGGATGGTTGTCACCAGGGTAAACAATCTTGACCTGAACGCGCAGGGAGGAAGGGGCCAGCTACATTGGATAACAAAGGGGCATAATAGCATTTATGAATAAATGACTTTTCAAATTCCCCAGCCTGAGGTGGGCAGTTCTCTAGAACTGTTTGATTCATGGCCTAAAGACAGTCTGTAGCAGGATACGAGGTCTCGTACAGTTAAGGTCAGTGAAGGCAAACAGATGTGGAAATGCTGTGTCTAAAGCATAGTAAATCAGAAAACACAAGTGTTTCTCATGCGAAAGTGAAAGAGCAGCTCATCTGAGGCCGTTTTGCAGCTTGAGATGGTTGTTTGCATTAGAGAAAAAACAGTTTTGCTAGAGGAGAGTGCTGCTTTTTAAACTGATGGCTGCAGGAGGACGCCAAGCATCCAGATGGCTTTTTGGATGCAGTCAGCTCCTTGCTACCCAGACTTAGTCAAGGCAGATGCCATTGCCCAGCTGCAAGACCCATGGAGGTGTCCTTCACCATGGAGGTGTCCTTCACCATGAAGGTATCCTTGTCCCTACTCATTAGTAGCTGTCCATTTCTCCCTCCTGCACACTACTTTCCTCTATCATTGATGAAGGCTGGTTTCCAGTAGCTAATTTGAACGTGCTGTCACAACCTGCATGTCTTTCATGAATAGAATATAGAATCACGGAATGCTTTGGGTTGGAAGGGACCTTTGAAGGCCATCTAGCCCAGCCCTGAGCAGGGACATCTTCACCCAGAGCAGGTTGCTCAGAGCCCCGTCCAACCTGGCCTGGAATGTTTCCAGCGATGAGACATCGACCACGTCTCTGGGCAACCTCTGCCAGGCTTTCACCACCCTCTGTAGAATAGAATGAACAACCTAAAAATGCATTTAAGCAAAGGCACCCTCGTTATCTGTTGAGGTCAACTTAACACCCCCACCAGTTTGGGTCTGCACAGGACACTCAGCATTAGGGCAAACAGAAAACAAAAAGCCCCAAGCTATGAAGTCCACATCCGCACAATGAAGAGCGTAAATGTCCGCGTTTGGCACCGATTCCTCGGCTGGCGGTCCCAGCGGAGATAAGGCTGCCGTCTGGCACCGCATGCTACGGCTGGAGAGGTGTTGCTGTCATTTCACATTTCGCTCCTCGAGACAAATCAACTGGATTTCCTGCACGTAGCGGGGCAGCGCCGCTCGTCTCGTGGTGCAGTTTGTCCGTTTGCCGACGCTCGAAATACTGAAGAAGGGATTACGTCCGTTGGGGTGTCCAGTTTCCAGTTTGGGGAGATTAGGGAGCCAAAAGGTCCACGGACTCGTTAGGGCTGTTAGTCAGCATGTCCTGAACCTGGGGCAGATAAGGGTCCGCTTCCTAGGCTGCCCTGATCGGAGAGTTAACAGTTGGTGACAGCGAGTCTGTCTCTGTTCTGAAGTCATTGTTATCATTTTTTCTAATATTTACAGGCCTGGCTCGCTCCGATTAAAAAGGACAAAATCAAAAGGAGGTCTTCCTCCGCGGGCGCTGGAGGGGGGGAAGGATGTTTGGGCTTGGCGTGCCGCCGTGCCGGGTGGGAGGGACCGGAGGAGGATGTCGGCTCAGGCTTCGGCTTTGTGGCCGCGGTTATGTAAAAGTCAAACCTCGTAAAACCGGCGGCGAGGAGCCCCTCCGCACGAGGAACCGCGTCGTAAGCGTCAGCCCTCCGCGAGGCAAATGGAAGGTGTTAAACGCAGCGGGGGGGTCTCATTTCCCTGGGTGATGCAGAAAGCCAAATTCTAGGCGATGCTTTGGACCCCCGTAGAGTGATAACGGAGAGGAGCTTGGTCCCAGTTGTCCAAAGTAATGTTCTTTTTGGCTTGGTGGGATGTTTGGAATGCTGCTGCGGCATTGCACCGGTTTCCAGTGAAAGCATGTCTGGGACCTCGTCACGGGAAAAATATGCAAACTGAATCACTCTGCTCTTCTCCTGCCACCTTTGGTGTTGGGGGAATATGTTCTGTGCAACTAAATGAGAAAACAAACAACTGTGACATTGTAGTAACTCTGAATTTTGGTTGAAAGAAACGGGCGGGTGAAACCAGCACTGATCCTCTGTGCTTCAGCTGGCTGCTCCCAGGACTGAGCAGAAAGGGCTCACAGTGGCAGTTTCCAAAAGGAAAAATCCTCTAACTACGAAATTAGTGGGGTTTATGCTGTCAGCAGACTTGAGTCCCTTCCCATCTCGGATGCTGAAGAGTAGGGAGGTCAGCGCTAGAGACTTGAGCGGTGGCCACCAGCTCCACCAGCAAGTGCAAGGTGAGACTGAGTCTAAACCCTCCAGCTCCTTTCCCAGGGTGGGGGAAGAAAAACCCAATCCTTGGCATGATAATTGCTATGTAAAAGGGAAAAAAGTGTAATATTTATATATTACTGGGTCAGAATTTGTACATTGTCCAGGCAGGCGTCCTGAGGAGAGTCCGTCTTCCTTGCTCCGGAGGTGGGTTGTGTTCCTGGAGTTTAATGGTTTCCTTCATTTTTCCTTCATCGCCACACTTGCAGCAAACACCCCCTGCTCATTCTGCCTTGCGGATGGCATGGCACAGACCGTGGCAAGAGTTCTGTTTGCACAACTGCTGGGTTTTTTTGGTGGCAGTAGAAGAGGTCAGGCAGCCAGGGAGATGTTTATCTGGGGTTTGGTTTAGGACAATAGGATGGTGCGTGAGCCTAGGTGGAGCAATCGTCCGTGATGTTATCTGGAGCGCAAAGCATTTCCATGATAAACAACATTCCTCGTATTTTAGACCAGCCTGCTATCAAAATCAAAATAGCCAATGGGATCCTGGGGTGCATCAAGAGGAGTGTGGCCAGCAGGTCGAGGGAGGTTATCGTCCCCCTGTGCCCTGGTGAGGCCCCATCTGCAGTGCTGTGTCCAGTTCTTGGCTCCCCAGTTCAAGAAAGATGAGGAGCTACTGGAGAGAGTCCAGCGGAGGGCTATGAGGATGAGGAAGGGACTGGAGCATCTCTCCTACGAGGAGAGGCTGAGGGAGCTGGGCTTGTTCAGCCTGGAGAAGAAAAGGTTGAGAGGGGACCTTAGAAATGCCTCTAAACATCTGCAGGGTGGGTGTCAGGAGGACGGGGCCAGACTCTTTTCAGTGACGCCCAGCGACAGGACAAGGGGCAACGGGCACAAACTGAAGCACAGGAAGTTCCAGCTGAAGTTGAGGAAGAACTTCTTCCCTCTGAGGGTGACGGAGCCCTGGCCCAGGCTGCCCAGGGAGGTTGTGGAGTCTCCTTCTCTGGAGATATTCCAGACCCACCTGGACGTGATCCTGTGCAGCCTGCTCTGGGTGACCCTGCTTCGGCAAGGGGGTTGGGCTGGGTGACCCACAGAGGTCCCTTCCTACCTCTACCATGCTGTGAATCTGTGACTTAAACAGTAGCACTCACTGCTAGAGATTTAAAATATGTGGTTGGCTCTGAGACTTGTGCAGAGTAGGTTCGCTGTGTCTTTGAGTATATAGCTACACGTATTGGTATATATTCATTATTCGGCAGGATTTTTTCCAAACCTACCGTTGTTCCTATGCTCCACAGGCTCTTTTAAAACTTTTCAGGTGAGTTTTTCTTTATTGTTAAAGTTTAAGAAGTTACAGAAATTAGACTAAAAGCTCCCTTTTCAGAAAATAAGTAGTAGACATTTGTCTCTGACAGAACTACTGGAATATTGGTTGGCATTTATGGTATTGTTTTTGCTCTTAAAAAGGGTTGATGAAGGGAATACAGATCTGTATTTTTTATCCAGAAGTTGGAGCAGATGTTGTACCCCAGGTAGATGAGTTAATTCTCTGCTGTCTTTACCTAGCAGGCTTCTCTTGTCAGCTGTGATATGTCCAAGAGGAGACTTTGCCTTCTTCACCCCTATTTTACCCTTCTTTGAGTTCCTCCACATTTTTGCAAAGAATCAAATTGCATGTGAGGAATTCGTTTGATCTTTGGCAAGTCCTGAGCCATAAAAAGCCCTTTTTTTTTTATCAAAGGGGTTTCCCCACCTCCCAGGTGATGCTGGGGCTCTGAAGGCACCGTGAGCTTTCTCTGAAGGCTTCTCGCAGATCTGCGGCTTGACTGTGCATGAGCCATCTTCCCCTGCCTGCTAAACTTCATATTTTCTGTCTTTGGCAGAGGAATCCAAACAGTGCACATACGGATTTAGGACAACTTAAGGTTTTTCCCAATTTGAGACCTTCAAAGAGTTCATTTTCCACCCCCACCCGATGATTTACACACTACACGAAAGTAAGTGAGAGGTTCCTGGCGGAGTTGCTAAAGCCAATTTCGTTGTTTGAAGTTTACATTTAGCATGCTTGAAAAGTGGCAGATTTTCAACCGTCCCATTCATAAAATTCTCGAAAGAAAAAATTCAGCCTTGAATCTGCTTTTTTTTGAGGGGGGAGAATGATGTTTTGGGTTTGGGGAAACCTTTGTGAGGTTGCAGGGTTGGATTCTGAGACTCAGGAAATTCCTGGGTGTCCACGCCCTGCTTTGAGGGTACCACGAAAGCATCGTTGACTTAATGGCGAGTTGTAGCAGAGCAAAGCATCCAACATCTGCTCCTAATCTTGTCACCTTTGCTTAGCAACTAGATGGATCTTCTGTGCAAAGTTGGCGGTGGAGGAGTGAGTTCTAAACACATTCCAGTTCTACCAGAACTGTTTGCTGCTAACGTACTGGTTTGCACTGGTGTGCAAAGCTTTGCACGTTATTCGAGAGAGGGATGGGTTGCAAGCCGAAAGGCGGGAAGCCAGGGCTTGAACTCATCTGCATCTTCCTTAGCATCGGTAAAAATAGGCTCTGCTGTTAAGAAATGCGCGTTTTCTGCAAATCCCCCCCGGTAGGAAGATTTACACATCCACTTCATATCGGTAAAAGTTTTCCGAGTTGAGAGGTTTGGCCCTGTTTGTGCAGCGGTGCCCTTTGATGCTACAGAGAAACGGGTCCAGGGGTTATTCCGCTTTTCAGGTTTTAATTCCCTAAATTCAGAAGCACACAAAGGATTTTGCTTATTTTTCTGGGTAGTTGCTGTGTGTACGTAACATGATCGCAAACTCTTGAGCCAGGTCAGGTGCTAGAACTGTTAGGGTTTGGGTTACTTGGTTGGGTTACCGTTACTGGGTTGGGCTTTCTTCAGTCCACCCATTTAAATCTTTTCATGGTTACATTTATTGCAATTTTTAAAAACATTTCTCGTTTTTTACCTGTCGTTATTTTGACGTGGTTCGTTTTTCGCTCTGATCCCATGCCTGTGTTCTTTTCCCTAAAAGGCATTTTTATTTTATTTTTATTTTATTGATTTTTTTTTCTTTTTTTAATTTATTTTTATTTTATTTTATTTTTGAAGAATTTTTGGCGTTTCAGGTTAAGCCCTGAAGTGAATGAAAGGTCTGGTTTTTTGTTGATAGCACCTCATCTACACATCATGCCTTCATACTCAACCTTAAAGTCTAATTACATATATCAGCCTCTAGTCCTTTTTTTCTTATTGTTTGACAAAGCCAGCATGGATTATGTTTTCTGCCATCTTGCGAATGTCCCTGTCATGTTCCTGTTGCGGTTCCCTGTCTCTCTGTGGTCTGGCAGCAAGTCACCGTGCTGTCTGGCTCCTGGCTGTTGAGCTGTCATCTTGGGAATGTTCTGGAAAGGTGTGTGTTCATCTAGACAATACGGTATAGAGAAATGGTGAGGAAATTGCAGTTACAACTGTAAATCCTTGAGTTGCGACTATATACACGTATAATACATGCAGTGTTATTTAAGGGTTAATGATGCTTTGATAGCACATAACGTGAGTCCTGCTTTCGTCTTTCCTTTTCTTCTTAATCTTTTCTTCCCGTTCCGAAATGTCTGCAGAGAGACACAGCACCTCCAAAGCTGAGCAGGGATCCCCTTGCTTGCTCAAACCAACCACGTGAGGGATTTTTCTCTGGATGGCCTCATCCGAAGCTCAGATTGGTACTTTTGTACGGTGCTTTTGGAATTTGTACAGATTAAAGACTGGGGATGAAGACAAAATCCATTTCTGTTTCAGCATTTGGAGCCGTTGCCGTTCACCAGCAATATTTCCTAGCCATAAGGAGAAGAAACAAGCGCCTGTGTCTGTGCAACCCTGATTCTCCAGCAGGGCTTGAAAGCTGTCCGTGTTTGCCAACCTAGCCTAGAAAGAAATGCCATCTTTTTCTTTTTAGCAAGGTGGTACCCGCAAAGCTTTGAGCTCTGGCGAAATATTTTGCTTTTTGAAATCATCGTGTCTTTACCAATAAAGATCTAGACACAGCTGTTGGGTTGATTTTTCCAAAATTGACTTGGCTTCTCAGTACTCTGTTAAAAAAAAATACAATTGCTGAACTCTCAGCAGAGGCATGTCTGCTCCTCTGGTGGTAGTTCACGTCTTACAGTGCAAATTCACTCTGCGCTCCCTGAGCATTTCTTTCCCTCCAGCTGTGGCTGTGCAAACCTTTACCCCATCTGGAGTCCTGTGTCCAGTTCTGGGCTCCCCAGTTCAAGAAAGATGAGGAGCTACTGGAGAGAGTCCAGCGGAGGGCTACGAGGATGATGAGGGGACTGGAGCATCTCTCCTACGAGGAGAGGCTGAGGGAGCTGGGCTTGTTCAGCCTGGAGAAGAGAAGGCTGAGAGGCGACCTTAGAAATGCTTCTAAATATCTGCAGGGTGGGTGTCAGGAGGATGGGGCCAGACTCTTTCCAGTGGTGCCCAGCGACAGGACAAGGGGCAATGGGCACAAACTGAAGCAGAGGAAGTTCCAGCTGAAGATGAGGAAGAACTTCTTCCCTCTGAGGGTGACGGAGCCCTGGCCCAGGCTGCCCAGGGAGGCTGTGGAGTCTCCTTCTCTGGAGATATTCCAGACCCACCTGGACGTGGTCCTGTGCAGCCTGCTCTGGGTGACCCTGCTTCGGCAGGGGGTTGGACTGGGTGACCCACAGAGGTCCCTTCCAACCCCTACCATTCTGTGATTCTGTGATCTGGAAATGGACATCGTGTATCAATGATCTCAACTTGCTCAAATGGTTGTATCTTGAGAGATAAACTTCCCTGCCCTTCTGGACCGGGAAGATTGTATCTCGTTAGATGAGTCTGGGTTACTTATTGAATTTTCCTCCCTGGGAGAAATGTTGTTTTCTGCTACAACTCGTGTGATTGCTTAAATGGGGGATATTTAGAATCAATAGATTGCTTTGGGTTGGAAGGGACCTTTAGAGGTCATCTAGCTTAACCCCCCTGCAGTGAGGCCAACCTGGCCTTGAACGTTTCCAGGGATGGGGCCTCCACTACATATCCTCTTAACCTGCACCTAGATTGTTTTTGAACCTCTACTTGTCATCTTGAGTTCTCTTCTTCAAACCCCCCCTGACACGCTGCTGTTTTCTTCTCCGTCTTTGACTTTGCCCCTATCCCTCACACAGATCTTTGAGCGCGATGTGCAGCTCGTGCTTAGTCTAGCAGGTTTCCTGTTTGCTTCCTTCATCTCCCCGCCGTCGTCTTCTGCCGGGCTGTCTGTGCTTCAAGCCTGAGAAGGAGCCGAAGATGGTATCGGGCGGGTGTGGTGTAGCCCATACAGACATTTTGCCAAAGCCACGTAGACTTTCTGTCTAAAGTCAAAGAGAAGCGCTCTAAATACAAAGAACCAGAGAAAGATGAAACAGCATTATCTCCCCAGAAGAATTAAATAATTGCAAAAAAATTCAATCTAGAAGTATCTTAGAAGCTAAGTACTGAGAAATTTTCGTCTGTAAATTGTGCCCTGTCAGAGCACTTCAACGCTTTAATTTGTGTAGAAATTAAATATATCAATGTTTGCGTAGGTAGGTGTATATCTGCCCAATGAACAGTGTAACAGCTATGACTGCTGAGTTGTTTTCCAGATCATTAGCCATGAATTTGACTCAGGTTGGGATTTGGGTGGACCAGATTTCAAAGTGGCCTCGTGGATTTTGCAGACCAGTACAAACGTTCTTCCGCTGCCCAAAATCCTTACAGGCTGGCATGTTTGGTGTGAGGCACGCTGCAGGGCTAAACCTTGCTGGGGTAAATATTCCTGACGGCACCTATAATGAAGACTTGGTATGGTGCTGAATCCAAGGACTTGTTTTTTTCCTCTGCCAGTTTATGTATATTGCTAATAAGGTCCAATCCTGCACATGCTCCCCAGGCAATACTACTACCATTTAGCTGAAGCAATATGAAACACAGAATTTGCCAGCATGTTGTTAGGTTACCGAACAAGACTCACAGAATGACAGCATGGTCGGGATTGGAAGGGACCTCTGTGGGTCACCCAGTCCAACCCTCCTGCCCAAGCAGGGTCACCCACAGCAGGCTGCACAGGACCATGTCCAGGCAGGTCCTGAATATCTCCAGAGAAGGAGACTCCACAACCTCCCTGGGCAGCCTGGGCCAGGGCTCCGTCACCCTCAGAGGGAAGAAGTTCTTCCTCATGTTCAGCTGGAACTTCCTCTGCTTCAGTTTGTGCCCATTGCCCCTTGTCCTGTCGCTGGGCACCACTGCACAGTAAGCTTTTCAAATGCGCACAAATCCCCTTTTTGGAAAGACTTTGGAGCTTTGGGTTGATGGAAAGTTAATGTGAATTTGACTCTCAGATGTGTTCAGAGTCCTTTGGAAATGGTACTTTTCTCCTAAACAAATCACATGCTTTCAAAAATACGGACTCACATTGGATTGCTGTTTCAGAAACCAGTGTTGCTAAGCAGGGACTCGAGGAAAAGAGGATTCTCCAGTTGTCTGTTAATCCAATTCTTTGATTTCTTTCTTTCCTACAGTAACTGCTGCTTTTCTTTGCTGAGGGCTCCTTTTCTTCCAGCAAAGCATCTAGATCAGTGAAGAAGCAAAGACTAACCTTCTCTCCCTCGCCCTTCGGGCAGCTCCATCTGCCCTTGCTTAGGTTATCGGGGTGGAGATCATCCACCGACATGACACAGCAGCTCTAATGGTTCATTTGTGAAGGGGATTTTTGGATTTAATGCACGGCTCAAGTCATCTCGCTCAAATGCCACTGAGTTGCTTGGAGCCGTGCCAGGTGCTGTTGGCTGGCAGTGATGCTATCTTCCTATAATCGTTAACTGCAAAAAAAAAAAAAAAAGAGAAAAAACACGCCCCGATGTTGTTGAACTCTTGCGGTAGGGGAGTTATTGCACCTCAGTTTCGGCATCTGTTCATCGGACTTCCTGTGGTTTTTCATCGAATCGTCTGATTGACAGCGCAGACAGGCTGCAAAGTTCTTGGTCTGTCTAGGTTATACCCTCTTCCCGACCACTAAATCTGACTTCTGCTTTGTCTGGCAGAAGAAGACAAGATAGGGCGCTGTGGTAGGTTGATTCACCAGAGCTGATAAGTGGTGTCTGTATTTCAATCGTGCAGTTGAAATCCTGGTGTTACCTCCGGCTCGCAAGTTTTCAAGCCTTGTCTTGGGTCGGTTTGTTGTGAAGTAGCTGGGGTTGTCTCTGCTCTGGTAATGACTGGAGAGAAATGCAAGGAACGGCTCCGCTGGACCCGTTTATGTCAGGGCAGTGAGTGCAAAAACTTAAAGAGCAAAGCGAGCGTGTAATGAAAAACTTCTACAAGGGTGTGTAGTCATAGGACAAGGGGGAATGGCTCTAAGCTAAAAGAGGGCAGATTTAGATTAGAGATTAGGAAGAAATTCTTCCCCATGAGGGTGGTGAGGCCCTGGCCCAGGTTGCCCAGAGAAGCTGTGCCTGCCCCCTCCCTGGCAGTGCTCAAGGCCAGGTTGGATGGAGCTCTGAGCAGCCTGGTCTGGTGGAAGATGTCCCTGCTGATGGCAGGGGGGTTGGAACCAGATGATCTTTCAGGTCCCTTCCAACCCAAACCATTCTATGATTCTATGAACTTGTACATCTTTTGACACCGTCTAGCTGAACCAATAGGGCTGTGAAGGTAAAAAAGGGATAATCTATGCCATGCCACTTTCCACCTATTGTTAGTACTGCCATTGAAGGTGTCTTAGAATAGTCACTCTTTTCAGACAGTGCTAAAAATCGGGCTCGTTTGGGTGTCACCAGCTGGGGAGCAAGTGCTTTTCGAGGATGAAGTTGGACACAACAGCAGCAAAGCAGAAGAAAATGGCTTTCTGCATTGCTGCTTTGACGTCCTACTCTGGGAATTCCGTTAACCGCCGTAAAATCCTCTCCAGTGCTGGCTGCGGTGTTTTCTGCGAGTGTCCCCGAGACTCTGGTGACCTGGTTGTTTTACAGCTCTCCTGAAAAATTCTTTTGGTGTCATCTCCTGTCTGGCTGCAGCACGTTGTGAAGGCTCCCAGTCGCTCATTTGGGAGCAGAGCATGCAGGAGAGAAATGGCACAGAGTTGAATTTAAACGTTCCTTGAACTAGCACCCCTCAAAAACCTTAAAGCTTTATGGCATTCTCTCCGTGGGGGGCTCTAGGATTTCTCATTTTTAATGCAGGAGAAAACATGGCCTCCTCACAGCCATGGATCTTTGAAGTCATCTGAAGAAGCTGGGTTTCCATTACTGACTTTGAAGTCAAATTCTCCACGTCTCATTAGCGTCTTGGGTCCGCTTTTACGGGGGACCATCAGAAAAGGATCACTTCTGCCACTACTTTTTTTTTTTATAAACGTACATTTGGCATTGTGTGTGTGTAATGGGAACGTGTATTATATCTCCCCTGAAAAGTCTCATTATCCTTGTCTGCATTCCCAAAATAACCCTGCAGACTGTTCAAAGCATATTCTGAGTATGAGCGAGTCCAGGCTGATTGCAGTGAGTTACGGTCTTTAATCTCATATTGATTATTACATTGCTACAGGACGATCACAATAGATGGCAACATTGATCAGTCTGAAGAAAGGCTTCATGATAAAATCAATGCATGACTGTTACTGCCTGAAAATATGAATGCTATCTGATATATGCTGTCCTTCCAGCTGAGAGATGATGGGATAGTAAGAGCTGAGCATCTCAGAAGTAGCTGTTGGAATTTCTAATACGATTTTACCCACTGTTTTAAAGCTAAAGATGTTTGTTAAGCTGCTTGAGAGACCAGAATAGTCCCAGACTAGTGGGACCATTCTGGGCTCCCAGAGTGTCTGCAAAAACAGTAGCTATCATCTGTGACCCTGACGGTGAAAGAAGTTATCTGTGTTTAATTCAAGTCAAATCAGCATCTTTAATCGCCTTTTTTTTTCCACCCCACCTCCTATTCCCTCCCAGAAGGACTAGTACACGCTGCAGCACTGGCGCACAGCCACCTTTGGGATGAAGAATGACAGCTGCGTAAGGGCTTTTCTCTGCTAGGAAACGTTGCCGTGGTTTCATCATGAGGTTTAACCATTCATTCTGCTGATGCAAGGCCGAACTGAACGCGTTCCTGTCTACACTGACCACAAGCCAGGAAGCATTTAGGGGGGGAAGTGGGGAAGATTACACTGAGGATAAGCAGAGTAGAATATCAGTTGTTTTTTTTTTAAAAAAAAAAAATTAAAATCTCCATGAGGGCTTGATTACAGTGAGGCTTAAGCTGCCGAAAGAATTGGGGTTTCCTAAGAAGAGGGATGGGGTGGCAGAGGTGGAGAGCAGGCACGGCTTGAGGGCTTGGAAGGGCTAGAGGGTGTGAAGGAAAAGAGGGATCTCGCAAGGCCGATGAGAAAGAAGAAAACTTGGGCAAGTACAAAACAGAAAGATACACTAAAGAAAGACCAGAAAGATGCAGTGGAAGGGAGCTGAGGATGAGACTAGACTAGGACATGAATGCAAGATACCTGAGAGTGAAGAAACAAAATGATGTGGAAGATTAAACAGGCTAGTCAAAACAGGCTTGAGGTGGAGAGGTTGTAGGGAGGAGGTAGAAAATGGTTTAGGGGTGCAAAAGGGCTATGGGAGAGCTTCTCTACCGCAGACTGCTTGTCTGACGCAGGAAATAAAGCTTGCTGATGTGTCTTTGAGGTTGTGGGCTTTGAAGTCACCAGGAGTTACATGCAGAAGTGCCTTTAACAACCTTATCTTTTAACTGCCTTAGTTCCTTAAACAGAGATAATAGTGCTGGAAGCAATACTGTCCTCCTTCCCTCCCTGATAGCTCTGAGGATGAGCTCCCCACACGTTCTAATGCCATCAAGTACAATAATGACAGCCACGCCAATGGCCAAAATGGTTCTTCTCAGGCTAAATGCTGGCGTCCAGCTAAGTTAGATCTGTGGTGAAGGGCCTGACCCCAACAGAAGCCAAATCATGGCAGCTGCAGATGGAGCGTGCTGGAAGGTGACACCACTGCTGCCTTCACCGTAGGAGATGGCGTGGGGTTGAAGGAAGCTGTCCATGGAGACGTGTTCCTCACAGAGCATAATGCGGGTGGCACCTTTGTGACTTGGAGTAATTGTATGCTCGGTATTTGCACCAAACCGCTCTGGTAAGAGCAGCAACACAAGGAAAGAGTGGAATAGTTTCCGTGTTTTCTGTCTCCCAAGAATCCAAATAACCTGGATATGTAGAAATTAAATAACCCTGAAAGCCGAGTGGCCAAGAAGTGACCCCTCAAAGGAGACTGTGCCAGCTGGAAGGGTCTAGTATCCGAACGCAAGGCAACAGGACCCTGTGAGCCCGAGAGAGATGATAGGGTTTCCCTTCATTATTCATGGGCAAAGAGTCTTCTTAGCCATCGCTGTGCTTGTTCTGATCATGTCACACCGTAGAGTTTATTCTTAGTCTTAGCCACAGCCTTATAAATAATAAAATGGGTCATGTTTTATCTTACCCCAGTGATCACTGTAATGCGGCTTTCAGCTGAGACTCTGCCAAGCTCTTGACACGGGCAACGTTTCGAAGCAGATAAGATGATTGAAGAGCGCAGTACAAAAGTAGGCTCGGCCCTTCCCCAAAACACGTGCTTCCCAAGAGTGATGGCGGTGGGTTTGCAGTGTTCCCGCTGCTTTGGAAGGGAAGAAAGGAGAGAAAACTGGAAAACTGAGGATGTGGCCAGTCTATCCAGTTAGGATGGGCTGGGCTGGCGCATCTGATGTGCGTTCATTGTGAAAGCTCTTTGCTGGTACTGAAAACCAGGGCTTTTGTGGAAACGCTAAGTGTCTGGCCTGTAATTTCCAGGAAGGGGAGGTATCTGTGTGGATGGGCGAGAAGGTCTACGTGCACAGGTCTTGTGGTTACAGCCTCGGAGGCTGACATAGGATATATGCGTGACGCATTGCAGTTGAGGAGCTTGCGGGGTTTTGCACTCTGATTGCCATGGTAATGCCATTAGCGCGCTCGTCAGCGACGGGAAAGCCAAGGTACAGAGGTAACAACCCACCCAAAACTGTAGGAGAACCTGTAGCAAAACTGGAAGTGGCCCCTGGGAGCCCAGCCATGCTTCCCACCACGCTTCTTGGAGGAAGAGCGTTTTTCTCCTGGAAACTTGTTGAGAATTAGAGGGGAAAAGTTAGTTTGCCGTAACGCTGGGTTCCTGAAAACGTACCACGGACCATATTTACCCTTTCCAAAGGATTCTCCTGCTAAGGAACTGGGTACAATTAATAGCAAAGTGCTTTTTAGAGAAAACTGCAATAAACAGGTCTGTACATGCGCAAGCAAGAAGGCTTTTGTGGGGCTGCTAAAAATGACACTTTTCCTTAAGACCTGGGTGTTCTGTGAAGGATTCACACCTTTAGTCTTTGCTAACAAGCAAATTGAGCATGACCAACGGCAAAAGGGCTGAATACAATACACCAGTGTCCCGTTCCGTTTAAAGGAGAGGTTATAAATGATGTCTTCGTCCTGTAAATATTTTCCTTCGCGTCTGATGGTTCGGTTCCTCCCGCTGTTTTTTTTCACCAGCCCTCTTTCTGCAGCGTTGACGTGAGGTGTGTGTTTGCAAACAGACATGCTGACCTTCCCTCAACGGGCTTTGGTTTCTTGTTGCAGAAGTTCCCCGAGCTGAAGTTCAAGTACGTGGAGGAGGAGCAGCCCGAGGAGTTCTTCATCCCCTACGTTTGGTCCTTGGTCTACAACTCAGCCGTGGCCCTGTACTGGAACCCACATGACATCCAGCTCTTCACTATGGACTCCGGCTGAAGGAGATGCCCCGGCCAAGCCAACTCAGCTCCATCTCCTCACAGAAAACGAAACTCTGCACCGCGTGTTAATACGTGACCCCTTCCAACGCGCACCCTCTGACCCCAAAGCTTATGGAGAGTGAAGCTTGCCACTAGCGTACAGCCCGACGGCGATGGTTTGGAAGCAGATTGCCACCGACACGTGGCAACGGGCTGTGGCGCGAGGAACTGCCGGCTTGTAGGCAACCTTGTCTTTCCAGTCCTATAACCTAGAGCTTGTTTGATGGAAATGAGGCCTTACACATGGGGTATGATGTTACTACCGACCACAAACCTGATTGTTCTTTTAACTGGACGGGGTAAATGAGGAAAGACATCGGGGGCTTTGATTTGGAAGCAGCGTTTGTATTTCTGTTTCTTCCAAGCTTCGCTGGGTCGAGCTTTCTCTGGTCTGTTGGGTTCTGCCCCAGATTGCTCGTTACCTAATCCCACGCTCTCGCTCAAAGCCCTTTAATTTGGTGGCACTGTCAAGGCTGCGGTCGTTAAATTGGTGCCTAAGCGGTCGTCCGAGTGACCCAAGCAAGCAGCATATTAATCAGGTTAGCTCCCAGGCAGATCCAGAACACTTGATTTCTGTGTCAAAATGTTTGTGGGAGGATTTTCAATAGCGAGTCTTCTATTTTTTTTCCTGGTTGTTTGACTGGCAAATATTCTGTAGAGGGCTTAGAAACACCAGAGTCGGGTCCCTTACAGACTTGTTTTACTGTGCTCCTGTGCAAAAGTTGTTCCTGGAAATGGAGGGGGAGGGGGGAAGGAGGGAGAAATCTCCAAAGAAAATAGTTATAAGATTGTAAAACAGACCAGTGTCCTGTAAAAACGTGTGTGATGGTGGCAGTGTGTCGTGGGGAGCCTTGGCCAAGTTCTGTGTTGAAAATCCCCTCTTTGCTATTAAAGGTTTTATGGCAGAAGTATAAATTCATCTGAATGTAGAATACTTCTCTTTTTTTTTTTTTTATGTTTGTTTTAAAGTGTCCTTTCCTGATATACCTGTTCCCACAACTGGAAGAACAACAGAAACGGCTCGGCCTGATTTTGAAAGCCCATCTCATTTTGCCAAACGTGGATGATTCCTCCTCTGGGGAGGCTCCGGACGGTGCCCGCTGCCCATGCGCGCGCCCTCTCCTCATCCTGCACCCCAAAACCAGAAATATCAAGGAATTAGTTCCGAAACACACACGGCAACCCCTTGTATTCGCCGCCTGCTCCAGCGTGTTCTGGTGACTGGCCTGAGGAACGGCCTGCATTTGCTTCCAGACAGTCCTTCCAGTGGCTTGACATAGAATTTCTTGCACCCTGTTTTGCTCCCTGAAGGTTGCGCTAGGGATGTGCTTTCCTTTTATCTGCTTATTTAGTGGTGGAAATCCATTTGAGTCCTACAGAAATGGAAATGCTGGCTTTAAAAAAAAAAAAGCTTTCCAAATTTATTTAAATATAGCTACAAAGCGACGTATACAGCCCAGGAACATTTAGTACTTAAAAATGGCAGAAGCTTTTGAGAAAAGGCAATAGTAAGACTGGAGATGCAGCTTTTCTTCAGAAAAATATGAAAAATGAATGAACCCTAACTGAGCTGCACGTAAGTTTGTGCTGTGTTTTAGAACGTGGGTGGCTTTTTGTCTTTGGGCAAACATGAATGGCGAATGGCTCTTCTTGGTTATCACAGTGATCTGGTTTTTGTCTTGATTAAAAGACATTTGGGGGCTGCCCAGCCTTTGTAAAGGTCGGGCTGAAGATGCACTTTGAAACTGTGGATGCCGAAGCTACCGCGATGGCTCCATTTCCATCTGTCTTAACCACCAGTGAGCGCCCGAACCTGCCCGGAGGTGAGCACCTTCCAACCCCCTGCCCCGGAGTGCGGCACGAAGGAGGGCTCAGCCAGCACAGACATTCATCAGCCAGATGGCAAACTGGAGAGAACCTGATTTTTCATCTGAAAGGGCGTTTTTGAAAGAGGAGGGTCTGAACATGAGGTAGAACTTCTTCACTCTGAGGGTGACGGAGCCCTGACCCAGGCTGCCCAGGGAGGTTGTGGAGTCTCCTTCTCTGGAGATATTCCAGACCCGCCTGGACGCGGTGCTGTGCAGCCTGCTCTGGGTGACCCTGCTTTGGCAGGGGGTTGGACTGGGTGACCCACAGAGGTCCCTTCCAACCCCTGCCATGCTGGGATTCTGGGATCTGATAGAACAGGTCAAAGCAGCTGCTGAATCAACACGAGAGTCGCACGGTAAGTGATTTCTCGCTGTCCTCTTGTTGTGATGACGTTGAATTGAAGTACAGAAGGGACATGTGTGTTCCGATCGCGTAATTTCCCTGTGCATTTAATTAATATGCAATGTTCCCAGGGCCCGGCTGCTTTGGAACAGCTGGAGTTACAATCCAAAGCCAAAAGCGCAGAGCCAGACCGAGATTTATGCTGAAATCCGTGCTGGCCCCATTGGCTCTTCCAGGAGTTGGAGCATTCTGTGGGTCTGGCAGTGTCCTGAAGTTTGCAGTCTGGCACGGTCACCGATACTCTGTTTTCTCTCAGATCTGTAAAGTATCACCTTAGGGATCCTTTTCATTACTTTGCGCGAAAGATTTATGATGCATAACAATAAAAAGGAGAATTTAAAACGGTAAATACAGGCTGTAGCTGTGTCTGTTTTACGTGATAGCTGCCGCGTGGTGATGGTTGGCCAGCGGGTCTTGGCATGGTCATCAGCATGAGGTTTTCACAACGTTCTCTGTGACATGCTGTAAAAAGAGTATTATTTTATTTATTGGGTTAAAGATATGGTTGTTTCAATCTGTGCTTGGTGAAAGAAGGGGCACATCGTGCGATGTCGTTCCAAACCCCGCCCAAGGAGGACTCTTGCCAACTCAACTTCCGCGGTCGCGATAGGCACAGCCGGGAGGAGAACGCGCAGCCGTGGGGCGAGGCAGAGGAGGGACAGGACTGTCCCCTTCATCCCAGCCCGGCCGTGCTGCGTCCCTTCCACGAGTCTCCTCTGCCTGTGCAGCGCTGGGGACATGGGGCAGCTGCAGAGGGAGTTGTTAGTCAAGTGGAGGTTGTGCGTGTGAAGCCTGATGCCCACGTCCCTGATGAGGGAGAAATTACCCTTCCTCACTTACTTGAGAGAAACTCTCATCTCACTCTGAAAAAGGCGGTGGTGGGTTGGAAGCTACAAATGGGGCGGGCATCATTCGCTTTGGTCAAAGCAGGCCAAAAACCTTCCAGATTTCGTGGCGTTTCTTGACCCTGTGAGCCTGAAACCGAGGAGCATTAGCAAGTTAATGGAAATAAAAAAAACCCAAACTGTTTTCTACGTGCCTGCTAGATTGTTGATTTACCAGTTAAACAGGAAAGGAAGAAGCAAACAACGCCCCTCACTGCTTTGGAAACTCGAAAGCGTTTGGTACAACCCCTTCTACTGGGCGGCTCGGTTTTTACTCTGGAGTGCGTTGTCGAATTCAGCCAGCTAAAGGTCCGACGCCGTCTGATAGCGGGTGAACCCCAGGCTCCCTCCTGACTGATTGGGCTTTTTCTGTGAAAACCCTGGCTGCTGTGCTTGAAGACCAGGAGGTTTTCTGTACAACTGCACTTCTGTAATCGCCTGACCACCATAAATCCTTCCCTGCCTTCGCCCATCAGCGGGGTTTTGGCCGCCATACCTAGCGAGCTTTAAAAATGGGTACCTCTGGTAGCCATAATACTGTAAAATTCAGGGTCCCAGCTGCTTTTGTGTCTGCTTTGTTGTTATTATTATTATCTATTATTGGACTTGATGATCTGAAAGGTCTTTTCCAACCGAAGTGATGCTATGGTTCTGTGATAACGAACTCTAGTAACGCACAGCTAGCAGCGCTTAAGGTGAGAGCAACACGCAGCAGCCTCGACAGAGCTGTCGGCTTCAGAGGAAGGAAATGTCGACTCGGCACGTTCCTGTTGGTAGCTGCGGGTTCTCCCCCTCCTCCCCGAGCCCAGATCGGGGTGCTGAGATCCAGATCAGGGCGCTGATCTTGCTACAGCTGTTCGGTTTGTGGAGCTTTTGCTTGCACCGAACGTTGCACGAAAGTTTTTGAGGTCTCTCCAGCCGATATTAGTGGGTTAAATTCTGTGTCAGGCATGTACCCGCGCCCTGAAGGCTCCAGGAGGACTCTTTTCTCTTTCATTACACAACAGATCATCCATAACGTTGTCTTCAGCAGCATGACACTGACCCAATCATTTTTAACATTTCTGGCAGTCAAATGTCACATGTCATTTAAAGGGGAGGCAAATATCAATCCCTGCAGTCAGCTGGTCAGACAGGAGCAATGTTCTCGGGAGACAGCCTCCAGATCCATCTGCTGGATCCATCCACACTGCTCCGTCTTCACCATTAAGAACTGGTTGGGGGCAGCCAGTTGGGTCCACTGCCAAAGAGCTCTTAGCAGCAAACTTCCTCAGGGTGTCCTGAGCATCTGGATGATGAAGCATCAGCACCTGGGCATCTTCTAGCAGAAGCCGTGGTGGCCATGGGCTCTCAGTATGGTACAGATGTCCCTGGAGACTGAATTCTGCGGGGAAGGATGTCCCGGGTGTCGCAAGGTTGGTTGTCCGGTTTATGCTGGATGGGGCTGGCAATTATTGTGGGCTTGGCTAGCAGGCTTTTAACTCCACAAACTGTTCATTCATGGTGCATTCGCGACGTTCAGATTCAGCGACAGCTCTCTGGGGCGTCAGCAGGAGGATGGGTTTGGGGAAAGGATCATGAAAGCAGGGAGTTTGCCTTTTTTTTTCCCCCTTTTAAGGAAAGGAGACTGTTGGCAGGACGTCCCCAGGCCGCTGTGGCATCACTGAGCGGGACACTGCCCGAGTGCTCCGGGGCTATCCTCCCTCCGCGTGAGAAGTCACCACCTCCACAGTGTCACATGTCACGCTGATAACAGCTCTGTAAAGGGAGGTGATTCTGCCCCTGGACTCCGCTCTCATGAGACCCCACCTGCAGTCCTGCATCCAGCGCTGGAGTCCCCAACAAAAGAAGGACATGGATGTGTTGGAACGGGTCCAGAGAAGGGCCACGAAGATGATCCGAGGGCTGGAGCACCTCTCCTACGAGGACAGGCTGAGGGAGCTGGGGCTGTTCAGCCTGGAGAAGAGAAGGCTGAGAGGGGACCTTAGAGCAGCTGCCAGTGCCTGGAGGGGCCGACAGGAAGGATGGAGAGGAGCTTTTCACAAGGGTGTGTAGTGATAGGAGAAGGGGGAACGGCTCTAAACTAAAAGAGGGCAGATTGAGATGAGATATTAGGAAGAAATTCTTCCCCATGAGGGTGGTGAGGCCCTGGCCCAGGTTGCCCAGAGAAGCTGTGGCTGCCCCCTCCCTGGCAGGGTTCAAGGCCAGGTTGGATGGAGCTCTGAGCACCCTGGTCTGGTGGAAGATGTCCCTGCTGATGGCAGGGGGGTTGGAACCAGATGATCTTTAAGGTCCCTTTCAACCCAAACCATTCTATGATTCTGTGATTCTAAGATAATGCTATTTCAAAGGCAAAAGGGCGACTCTTACAAACTCATTTGGCCAGGACGGCAGAGCCGTACTTCTGCCGTGACTTCAGGTATGACGACTTGTTAGGAGCAAAGCGGGGAGGTGCTGTGGGCCATGGAGGCAACGATTTCAGGTAATCATGGAAATGGCTGCATGTTTGCGTGAGCTGGGGGTCTCAAAAGCAGCAGCACGTGAGCTGCGTCCCAACTTTGCATGTTCCTGACGATGGATTTTTGGCATCCCTCACTGGGAAGACCTGGGGCCGCTCTGGAGTAACAGCATTGTAAATACTTTGCTCTTTGAGAGCGGTTAACCCTGAACAGCAAGGCTCCAGCTGAGCTTACAGCACGAAAAGCTTGTCAGCATTTAATCATCGATGCTAGGTTATTGCTGGATGGATGCTTTTGCTATGGTAGGGCTATGCCGCCTTCTTGCAAACAAATTACTTCAAGTAGCCGTGTTTAATATTGAAGGCGCCTCTACCACCCACGGGTTGTGCCAACACTTGCACGTACTCAGATAAATGAAAATGTCACGATCGGTGAATCCCTCCAAATCACAAATCACATACAGCACTGCGCTGCCAAACGGGGACAATTCGAGTGAGAGATTTAAAGAAGAGAGATCATTTTATTTTTTTTATTTTAATGCTGCTGAAGCGCCCGGCATAATCCTTGGTCATCGCTTTAAAAACTGTCTTAAAATTAATCCAAAAGGAATATGTCTTGGCAGACGTGATGAAGTGTTCAGTCGTACATAAAGTTTTCACCAGCTGCCTTGGCAAACTAAATGGCAGACTTCAGTCCTCCGTATAGTCACTTTGTGCTGCTGAAAACCCTGAATCTGATGGCACCGGGAGAAAACTGGGGGTCTCTGAGTATCTGGAGAGGAGCTACAGAACGGTGACATCCCTGATGATGCTCTCCCAGACCCTCCTCCCATTTAGGAAACGACAAAACAAATTCTTTTCAAAGAGCAAACCAGCTTATTAAAAACTGGCAATTTAAAGTAGGAGCAGCTGTCCTCGCCCTGCTGCTTCTATTTTTATCCCCAAAGCCACTGTCGGGGTCCGTCCCCGCTCCTGGCACAGCTCCTGCATCCCAATCTGCCGTGCCCCCCCCCTCCATGAATCCTGCCCAGCGCGGGTGCTGGGGGCGCAGGGGACCTGGGGTGCTCAGCTGTATCATCCATATCAACCAGAGAAGAACGGGAATAAACCATCCAGGGACAAAACTGGATCTGGGAATTCCAAGCCTCTTCGAAACCGGGTGCTTGAGGACCCCGCTGGCCTCTTCAGGTGGGGTCTGAGCCAGCAAAACCAGTGGGGACAAAGCGGCTGGACCCAGGATGGTGGCTGGGCGAACAGGGAATAACTGGTGGGCGAAGTATTGGTGGCTGGGAATTGCCTAAGAAAGTGGAGTTTTTTCCTAATGCAGCCTTGTGTGTTTTGTCGCTCGCTGTTTGTGCTGTTCCTACAGGGAGGAAGAACCCACCTTCGTTCCTGGAGATGGGATATTCAGTGTATTTACTTGGCTGAGCTTCAGATTAAATATTCTGCCTAGTGCCTTGCATCTTCTACACATCTCTGCGGTGCCGAGCGGCAGAGAGCGCGCAGCAACAGAGCCATTTTCACCCTGAAACCAAGCTCTTTGTCATGGCTCCAGGAAAAAAAACAACCCCTCAACCTTCCGCAAGAAAAAGCAGCTTTGGCGTCTGCAATCTTGCAGGTTTCTCCCAACTGAAATACGAAGTGAAAATTAAATTTAAATTTTTTTCTTTCTCCTAAATCAAATCTCGCAGGCGCCAATTGCCCTTTAAAAGGTCAACCTTTTAGCCCTCAAAATACGTAATCAATACATTATTGACCTAAACAATAGCCATAAACTTCTGGCTGCCTTCATCTCCTCGCTTGGCTTCTCCTCCCTCCTGGCAGAGCAAGTTTGGGCCAGGAAAGTGGCAGCTCCTGATGAAGGTGGCATGGAGAATGTTCATAAAACCTCGCACGAGCATCACCAGAGCCATGCAAGGTAGGATTGCCTCCTTTCTTTCTTTCGTTCTCTTTCTTGCTTGCTTTGGTGTCCTGGAGGACTTGTTAGCAGTTTCAGAGGCCGCTTGCACATCTTACAGAACCACTACTGTAGGACCAAAGAAATTGGGTTGAACAAATTTTGTCCTGGTTGTTTGAGTCTGGCCAGTTTCAGGCTGGCAACCGTTTCTGGTGGAGCACCTAGTCTGCTTGGGAGGTGGATCTGCAGCATGTCCATCCCTAACATAGACCCAGAAGATGTTTGCCAGTAGCACACCTTTCACTCATCACAGTGTTGCGTTTGTCTGTTCAATTAGGTGGGCTACATGGGACGTACAACCACACCAGAGCCACACCAGCGCACATCAGCACCAAGACCAGAAGGGCCATGGCCAGGTCACTGTGGCCACCAGGACCAAGGGTGACCTTGAGAGGACGGGGGTGACACTGTCCTGAAAAGTGACCCTATACCAGGGAAGAAAGGGGCAGAGTTTGGCCCGTGGCTCCTCACAGCAGGGAAGGAGGTAGGAGGCTGGAGCATGGGAACAGGTGAGTTGATACTAAGTATGAGGGTACCAACCCCTCTGTGCTAGAGACAGATGGCAGAGGGCTTTCTTGACAATTTGCAGAAGAAACAGCCATTTTCAAGAGATGCCTGCACATACAGGTGATAGTCCAGTAAGTCCATGGATGAGCAGCGCTAGAGAATAAACCAGAAACCGTGGTCCTGACCAAAAGTGGTCCTGACCCACACTGGTCCTGACCCAAACGTGGTCCTGACCCAAAGAAGCTCAGGGTTTTTTAAGCTAAAAGAGGGGAGATTTGGACTAGGTATAAGGAAGAAACTTTTTACAGTGAGGGTGATGAGGGACTGGCACAGGTTGCCTGTTGAGGTGGTCGATGCCCTGTCCCTGGAAACATTCCAGGCCAGGTTGAACAGAGCTCTGAGCAACCTGATCTGGGTGAAGCTGTCCCTGCTCATGGCAGGGTGGTTGGACTAGATGTCCTTCAAGGGTCCCTTCCACCCCAAACCATTCCATGATTCTCCACTCTGTGACCCAAAGAGCTAATAGTCACTGATCAGGAAAGGACCAAGATTAGACAGGCAGCTTGGATGTCTGTGTGTATATATAGGATGTGGATATGTAGATGTCAGAATGCCATACTGTTATTATTCATTATTCTACGGTAGACTATAAGATGGCCCCCTTTCACGGTACCACCCTACCTGCTGAAGGGCCAGGAGTGGAGACACAGCGCTGGCTGGGTTTGGTGGGTGCCTGGTGGTACGCTACATATATAAAGAGGTGAAGGGTGAGTAGTGACTACAGGTAGCATCTCAGCCGCGTTTGGGCAGGACTTTTAGGGGATGCCAGGCTTTTCCCAGGCTGGTTGAAGCCATCCCAGCCGAGCTGGCGACCACGCTGGGGCTTCGGAGGGCAGCAGGAGGGTGCGGGAGCCGCGGGCGGCGAGGCAGTGCACCCCGTGTAATGAGGCTGCCGATGACGGATTTACCTCCTCTATTACCTTGTGCGGCGCGTATGTTTATGTTGTGGCTACGAGCATTAAACCAGGGCAGATTAGTTGTGTTTGTGCAGCTGCCAAGCTCGCTGTTGTGACATTTCCATCTGCCTCGCTGTTGTATAACCCTCTGCTCCCGCTGAAATGAAGAGCAAGGAAGAAATCCCCTCCTTCCCCGCTCCTCGTGACGGGGCTGGCAGGGCAGCTTATCCCCCAGCCCTCGGCACTGAGTCCCGAAGCCCTCCCTCCAACCTAGACCTGAAGTCCTGTGTCTTGCCACATGGCCTTGGGCTATCCAGCAGCCAACAGACAGCAAAAATGCTTTTTGTGCTGATGTATTTCAGCATCACAACTGGCTCTGATAAGCCAGTTTTTTTTTCCCCTCTACACTGCCCTAGTGAGGCCCCATCTGCAGTACTGTGTCCAGTGCTGGGCTCCCCACTTCAAGAAAAATGAGGAGCTACTGGAGAGAGTCCAGCTCAGGGCTACGAGGATGAGGAGGGGACTGGAGCATCTCTCCTACGAGGAAAGGCTGAGGGAGCTGGGCTTGTTCAGCCTGGAGAAGAGAAGGCTGAGAGGGGACCTTAGAAATGCCTACAAATATCTGCAGGGTGGGTGTCAGGAGGATGGGGCCAGACTCTTTTCAGTGGTGCCCAGCGACAGGACAAGGGGCAATGGGCACAAACTGAAGCAGAGGAAGTTCCATCTGAACATGAGGAAGAACTTCTTCCCTCTGAGGGTGACGGAGCCCTGGCCCAGGCTGCCCAGGGAGGCTGTGGAGTCTCATTCTCTGGAGGTATTCAAGCCCCACCTGGACGCAGTCCTGTGCAGCCTACTGTAGGTGACCCTGCTTCGGCAGGAGGGTTGGACTGGGTGACCCACAGAGGTCCCTTGCAACCCCTACTATTCTGTGATTCTGTGAGGCTTTGAGGCCTGACAGTCATCTTCGGGTCAGAACAATTTAGGACCTGGTCCTTGGAAGCCCTGATTTTCACCTCTCTGGTGTGCACCAGCAGCAGCTATCAGCAAAGGCAGCAGCTCTTCGTGCCGTGGCAGACCCTTACCCTACACCATCCCCCTAAAAAAAGTGGAGTAGGATGGAGAGCATCTCTGAAACGTCCCAGATCACGGCCTGCAGAGACCTGCTGGCAAAGGCTGGTGAACCCAGGGCTTGTTCCTCAGGTCTCCACGGTCTGGGACGCATGTGGTCGGGCAATGTGGCTAGGCAATCCTAGCAGGGCCATCCCATCGTGTATGAGAAGGACCAGAAGTTGCCATATGAATCCTCTTGGTTTAAGAGACTTGGAAGAGGATTTCGCACCCTGCACTCCCAGGAGAAGGCCAGATGGAGAGGGGTGAGGCTTAGGACAGGTGGGTAGGGGTTAGGATGTTTAATGATGCCTTAGCAGCTCTGCCTTTTCAAGTTTTTAAGAGTGTCTTCGCTTACTAGCTTTCTCCTACCTCGACAGTAACCTTTGGGATGGCAAGCTGGTGGGGTGAGTGTGGGAGACGATGAAAAACAGGGAGGTGAAGAAACTTGTACCGAACATATTGTTGGCTCTCGGCCTGAGACGCTGGGCCAGCTCGAGGTCTTGCCAAGATCCTTTGCGCTGGGAGGATACGCTGATGATGACAGCCAGGTATGTCTTTGGTGCAATTCTGCGTATTAAGCGGGAATGTACGTGAAGTCCCATTTCCCTGAGCACCACAGGACCAAGTAGGCTGCAACAACCTCAAGCCCAAGCCCAAGCCTGCCTGGAGCCACTCCCGCACACCCTGTGTCCCTTCCCATTGCGTTTCCCCGGCGCTATTTCTGCTGCCTCCCTGGCGCTTGGCTGGCTTTCTCTTTGCTCGCTCATCCCTCCAACGTAGATTAAAATACGCACACACACCCTTTTGTGCAAGCAACTGCAACCCAACCTGGGAGAATGAGCAGTCTCTCCTCCATCCTTTGCAGAGATTCCCAGGGAAATCATTTGTTTTCCAGCCCAGCTTTGGTGGTTTGTGGCCTGTGTGGCTTTCACCGAACCAGGGTGAGAAATTCTTCTTTCCTTTAGCCTCAAAGTAGCGTAGCAGGTTGGCCAACGTGATGCTCGGCTGAAGTGAAACGTCCCCTTGGATCAAGGTAAGGACTGATGGCCACGCAACTGCAGCCTCTTGGAGAAGGGGAGATGCTCTACAAGGTGCCTATCTCTGTCCTGCCCAGTGGAAAGGGTCACAGGTCCCTTACCACCATGACTGCCCCTCAGAGAGCTGCCCCATGGGGCATCTGTCCCACAGTGCGTGGGTACCATGACCCTGGGTGTGGAGCAGAAGAATCATAGAATGCTTTGGGTTGGAAGGGACCTTTGGAGGTCATCTAGCCCCCTTGCAGAGAACAGAGACATCTTCAACCAGATGAGGTTGCTCAGAGCCTCGTCCAACCTGGCCTTGAATGTTTCTAGGGGTGGGGCATCTCCCACCTCTCTGGGCAACCCCAAAGTCAAAGAGGACTTACCTCTGGGTCAGGCAGCCCTTGTGACAGAAAAATCCTATCTTGGGGTGGAGAGGAAGACCCAAGGAGATATTTGCAAAGACTAGTTCTCCCAAAAGCTGCCCGGGACTGGGAGGAGCAGGTGGACATTTCTCTGGTTGGATTCTCAGAGGGATACAGGAACCAACAACTGCAGCAATGCAGCATAGGAGAAAAGGGGTTTTATTTTGGTGGGGAAAAGGTATTGAATTTGTGAGTCTGCATCCACCAAGATAGATTTACGTATGGGATGTCCTGCAGATGGGGGGAACTGGGAGGCTGCTGGGGCCACTGAGTAACCCAGATTCCTACCACGTGTTTAGTGTGAGATGCTTTTCTGGGGAGAAAAAAAGAACCGAACAGAATCACAGAATGTTCAGGGTTGGAAGGGACCTCTGTGGGTCATCTAGTCCAACCCCTCTCCTGAAGCAGGATCACCCAGAGCAGGCTGCACAAACAACCCTCTTTTGCAGCATTCATGAGAGTGGCCCGCGCACGAAACGATGCAAGACAGGAATGGTCTGTTTTGGCCGCCGTGCTCGGGACAGAGTGTCTCAGGACTTCTGACAAATAACGAATGAAAGACAAATGTTTTGGGACTGATGCTGATGCCGCTGTGCGTTACCCCTTGGGGATCAAGGGGTGAGCTGGGGGTCGTGACCAGCGGACTCCCAGATGAAGCAGCACAACGGAGAGATATATCCTATATTTTTTTTTTCTCTCTGTATGATGGACGCCTGTTGCGCCGCGCAAGAGCAGAACATCTGGATGTGCTGTACAAGAAATGAGACGTGGGCAAATCACACCCCTCCAGATAATCCGTTGTTCAAAGTGAAAGCTCCCCACAGAAATTCAGAAAAGATGGGGAGCAGGGCAGGACTCTTATTATGCTTGGAAACTATTTAAATATGTCAATATTAAGGGAGCATAATTACCACTCAAGCAATTCCAGCAAACAAGTCGGTAACAGTGCCTACTTTACGGGAAGTGCATTTCCTCTTGGCAGTCTTCTGGATGGGAATTATTGAGCTCTCCTGCTCCCCTCCATCCACTTCATCGCCGGCACCGGGGGGACCAGCATCTTCCAGCCAAGCGGGGCCGTGGAGCGATGCGTGCTGGAGTGAACGTAATGGCACACGGGGGACCACGCTGGTCAACATAACCCACTTGGAAGTGATGCCCCAGCCTCTGAGCAAGGTCTGCTGCGGGTTTGAGGACATGGAGCAGCCTTGTTGTGCTGAGGAGCCCCATCCCATGCTTTCCTTCGGGTCAGTGCCAACCATCATTTCCGTGGTCAAGGTCACCAGGAGTAGCTCAGCGCTACTCTGCTTCCCAGAGCATCTGCCCGGAGTGGCCTTTGCAGCCGCACTGAGGGAAGAGTCAGAGGCAGGAGACGACTGCGGTTAAGGGACCAGACTCCATCCCCAGATCTCCTGAGTCAGCTCCCAGCATTGCCACCGATGTTGCGTGTCATGCTGGGTGAGTTGCTTCACCTCCGGTTGACGCCGGCTCCTGCCTTATAAAGCCCTTCTGTGGTCAGTTGTGTGGCAATGCAGGGTCGTGCTCTGGCTTGGGGAAGTTACTAATGGTCTTTGACTTCTATTTTGATAACACTGAACCCAAAAGCGAGGTTCCTTGAACCATTAGTCATCGAAGGAAACGGCGGCTTACCAAAGCTGCTGAGAACCTTCACAGAGCTGCCAGAGGTGGACAACATCCCCCTCCCTATTGGGGATGCTTGAGGCACATCCAGGCTGGCACAGAGACACTAAAACCGGACAATTCCCATGAACAAAAGCCGTCTCATGGGAAAGCTACCCTGTAAGGTAGCCACTCTGCAGCCGTCCCTTCCAGGAGCACCCACAAGTGCTACTGACCCCTCAGCTACCTAATGCCATTTGTGCAAGAACCCACTGAGGACACCAAAACATAATCTTCAGCCAAAGTGGTGGCAATGGACCTCATCACTCATTAGATAGGGTCTGTATATGATCCTCATTATTGAGTATGAGCATCGTCAAGCATCCCCATGTGCTGTGGAAGGGCTTTCATCCACACTTTGCAGATGGTGAACCAAGATTTCAGGGCTTTGTCCCAGACCACGCAGGAGGCTCGCCCATCTCCACCAAGATGCTGGTTGACGTTCCCTCTGCTGAGACCTGATGCTGGTTGACAGCGGCGCTCACAGACAGGTCCCAAAGTCCGTGTGAGGTAAGACGATGCTCAGATGAGGTGGAGGCATCTGCGTCTGGTTGTTGGGCTCTTTGCCTTCCTGGTTTTGCCACCACTTTGACTAGTTTGGAATTGCCCTGGCTCAACATCGCAAGCCCGATGTGAAGTGTGTGAGTGCTCATTATTGTTCATAATACATGGACCATGGTATGGGCCCTTTTAAATTCATTAAAAGCAACTGAATATTTTTAATTGACTTTTTTTTGCAGTACCCACCCAATTTGAGTCCTAATCCCATCTAATGGCTGCAGAGGAGCTATAACAAAAGATTAGCTCATGTTTGGTGTCTGGTTAGTGCCTGAAAGGCATCTTGAAAATGTAAAATGCCACAGAAACGCTGAATAATCTTATTTTTGTTGTCAACACTCCCCTTGAGCAATGCCCTTCAGCCTGACGAATGCTCACCGCAAGCGAAGCGAAAGTCCGCTCATTATATTTGAACAATCGAATCTCATGTCCTGGCGTACAGAAAGCCCACCGCGATGGTGCCTGGCCAGCTGAGGACACGATTTTTGCTGAGCAGCCCCATTTTTGAGTCGCCACAGGATTTCTCATTGCGAAGACCACGTTTCTGCCTGCCGTAGCTGCCACCATGCGAGGTCCAGGCTTTGGTGCCCCAGCAGAAAGGTGATGGATGGGGACCCCTGTCTGCAGCCCACGGGGAGACCTCGGCTGAACTGCTTCATTTTCCCGTGCTTCACCCTTCACGAAGGGTGTTGGCAAGCGTTACGTTAAATCCTTGCTGAAAAGCCACCACTGGGACAACAAATATTTATTAAGCGTATTTTTTCCATTATATTTTGTCCGCTTAGAGGGAGACAGTTCAAGAAAGATAAGGAGCTACTGGAGAGAGTCCAGAAGAGGGCTGCGAGGATGATGAGGGGACTGGAGCATCTCTCCTATGAGGAGAGGCTGAGGGAGCTGGGCTTGTTCAGCCTGAAAAAGAGAAGGCTGAGAGGGGACCTTAGAAATGCTTATGAATATCTGCAGGGTGGGTGTCAGGAGGATGGGGCCAGACTCTTCCCAGAGGTGCCCAGCGACAGGACAAGGGGCAACGGGCACAAACTGAAGCAGAGGAAGTTCCAGATGAAGATGAGGAAGAACTTCTTCCCTCTGAGCCCTGGCCCAGGCTGCCCAGGGAGGCTGTGGAGTCTCCTTCTCTGGAGATATTCAAGCCCCACCTGGACGCGGTCCTGTGCAGCCTGCTCTGGGTGACCCTGCTTGGGCAGGGGGGTTGGACTGGGTGACCCACAGAGGTCCCTTCCAACCCCGACCATTCTGTGATTCTGTGTGATTCTGTGACAGCCCCATTCCCTGCGCCCAGGGGACACCCCACTCCACACCAGTTGCTACTTTTGCTGTGTCCCTCAGATCGTACCAACCAATCCCACAGCCGTGTCCATGCTTTTCTCCCCAGATGGCCCCAGCTCACGGCATTTGGGAGAGCCGGGGCTGCCCGCGGCCGCGCGCTCTGCGCCGCATTGATCGGCACGGTAATTCCTCCAGCGGCGCGGGGCACGCTGTGCATTAATCTGCTCCCGTTAGCTGTAATTTGATAACATTAATGCTTGGAGCCCAGCCTGCGGGAGCATATGGATGGCTTCCCACTTGCGCCGGGCTCCTGCTCTTTCTCACGGCGCGCTGTGACGCAGGGCTGGGCACCATAATGCGTGCGGCTTGGCGGGGGGTGGGGGAAGCCTCTTAATGTGGGTAATGCATTCAGGAAATCAGTCGCGGTAAAAAAAAAAAGTATTCAGCAAAACCTTAGAGGAGGCGACGGGGGAAGGTCCTGTCCATCAGGCTGCCGCGCTGCTGCGGGGTTAGAGCAGTAATGGAGACCTGCCCAGCTATCGTGGCGTCGGGTCCCGGATAATTACGGTGAGCCACAGAGGGGACATGAGCAGTAAGGATGGACCTGGAGCTGTTGGAGCGGGACCAGAGGAGGCCCCAGCAATGATCCGAGGGCTGGAACCCCTCTCCTTGGAGGAAAGGCTGGGAGAGTTGGGGCTGGTCAGCCTGGAGAGGAGAAGGCTCTGGGGAGACCTTGGAGCAGCTGCCAGTACTTAAAGGTGGCTTGGAAGAAAGATGGGGACAGGCTTTTTAGCAGGGGTTTTAGCGATAGGACAAGGGGCGGTGGTTTTAAAATGAAAGAGGGGAGATTCAGACTGGGTATAAGGAAGAAATTGTTTATGCTGAGTGCGGTGAAACCCTGGCCCAGGTTGCCCAGAGAGGTGGTCGATGCCCCATCCTGGAAACATTCAAGACCAGGTTGGACGGGGCTCTGAGCAACCTGATCTGGGTGAAGATGTCCCTGCTCATGGCAGGAGGGTTGGATCAGATGGCCTTCAAAGGTCCCTTCCCACCCGAACCATTCCATGATTCCGTGATCCTCTTTTCCCATCGCAATGGCTCAGTGTTGCCTGGTGGCTGCAAATGAGGTGGAGGAGGAAGGAAAGCTCAGCCACCTCTGCACCAGCACCACTCCCAGCAGCGCTGCCAGGCTGTGTCCAGGCTCTCTCCATGCACAGTTGGTACAGAGATGTGGAGAGGGATGTAATGAGATGCATGCCAAGGGGATGTGATGAAGTGCACGTTAAGAGAGGAGAAGAGGTCCCCAGGTAACGGCCACATCCCCCTGCTTTCCTTCCCCCGGGTTATTCAGAAACTCGGAGAAAATAAGCTGCCAGTTACCGTTGTGTTTTCACGAGCAGCTCTCCCGTCTCAGCAAGCCGAGCGCGTGGGGAGGGCTGCTGCGACTGTCACAGTGGGAATCGCAGCTTCTGCAAGGTGCGAGACTGTCTGGCTCCCAGCGCCCGGGGATGCCGCACGGCTCTTCCCTTGCAGGCGGCGGTCGCGGTTCTTGATCCGGGCGTCCAAGGCTGCGCTGGCCTTGTCCCGGCTGTAATTAAAGTCATTTCATCCTGAGGGTTTCATTTTTAGACAGCTATAATTAGGAGAGATGAATCCCAGCCAAAGTGTGCAACGTTGGGCCCGATAGGATTATATTTCAGGACATCACAGAATCACAGAACGGTTGGGGTTGGAAGGGACCTCTGTGGGTCACCCAGTCCAACCCCCTGCCAAAGCAGGGTCACCCAGAGCAGGCTGCACAGCACCGCGTCCAGGCGGGGCTGGAATATCTCCAGAGAAGGAGACTCCACAGCCTCCCTGGGCAGCCTGGGCCAGGGCTCTGTCACCCTCAGAGGGAAGAAGTTCTTCCTCATCTTCAGCTGGAACTTCCTGTGCTTCAGTTTGTGCCCATTGCCCCTTGTCCTGTCGCTGGGCACCACTGAGAAGAGTCTGGCCCCGTCCTTCTGACACCCACCCTGCAGATATTTAGAGGCATTTCTAAGGTCCCCTCTCAACCTTCTCTTCTTCAGGCTGAACAAGCCCAGCTCCCTCAGCCTCTCCTCGTAGGAGAGATGCTCCAGTCCCCTCATCATCCTTGTAGCCCTCCGCTGGACTCTCTCCAGTAGCTCCTCATCTTTCTTGAAGTGGGGAGCCCAGAACTGGACAGAGTACTCCAGATGGGGCCTCAGCAGGGCAGAGTAGAGGGGAATGATAACCTCCCTCGACCTGCTGGCCACACTCCTCTTAATGCATCCCAGGATCCCATTGGCCTTCTTGGCAACAAGGTTTAACAGGCCTGGTGGTGTTGGGGTGATGATTGGACTTGATGATCTTTGAGGTCTTTTCCAACCTTAATGATTCTATGATTCTATTATTTATTATAGTGCATCCCATAACGTCATCCTGAGAAGGCAGACTGCTCCACGATGGTTGCTCCACCTTCATCACTTCTGGTTGCGATGGAGGACATGGACATAGGAAATCTGGGTTACTCACTGCTTTGGCTGGATAACAGCGTCCTGCAGCCGTGAACTGCTTTCTTGCCCTTTCCTGATGGGACATGTGGCTCAGTAAGGACAGACTTTCTTCAGGTGGGACAATAGTATTTGGTGGCTGAAATTAATAAGTTCCTTTAAATTTAAGGAAAAAATATAAATGTAAATTTTCTTTTAGGAACAGCCCTGCCAAAACCTAATGTAGATGGGAATACAGGAGCTGGAAAGTGGAACCCTTCAAGATCAATGATCAAACTGCTGTTGTCTTCATGAGGGCCAGAGCACAAAGGACAACCCAGCTGTGTCGCAGGGAGTAATTGTTCTCCTGAAGCAGCGGGTCATGCGGAGGAGCGATTTCTGGCTGGAATCCCAACGGTGTTATGCTCGGAGAGAGGTCCGAGGCACTAATACCGAGGAAGCTTGGTACTTCATGTCTGTTTTGTTTGTTTGATGAAAAGTTATCAAGGAAAAAAAGAAAGGGAAAGTAGGGGTTTTTTTCTTTAATATGTAGATGTTATCCCAGAAAATAATTTCTCTGACCTGTAATAAACCTTGGAGAGGAACTTCTCCGATGGGTATTTCTCCGCAACTGTCAGCTGAGATGGATGTATGGGAAGATGTAGAAACAAAATAAGGAGATTTAAAAATAATCTAGATTCCATTTCTCTATCAGACATAATTTGAAGTGAGCCTAACCATCCACATTTCGTTGCCTGCAGACAAAACAAGGTGTAACTTACATCCCTTCAGAAGCGCTGGCGACGATTAAGAGACAGGCTTTGGTAGAGCATGTTTCCTTGAATAAACATCAGCTCTCCTTCCCCGCCTCGGCACCGCAGACCCCACCACGGTGATCTCAGCGTCTGACAAAAAAAATTTCAGATGGAAAAACTAAACCGGGGGTGCAAAAACGCACCAAGGAAAGAGGATTGCCTCCTTAGGCAAGGCAAGGTCTCCAGGGAGACCCACAGCCCGCCCAGTTTTCCAGCAAATATTAAATATCCAGCTCTGCACGGCCTCAGGCACCCTTGGCCCGGGAAGCCCTGCCGAGGCAGAGCGTCTTGCTCGTGTCATGCTTTCATATGGATGCAGGCTTGGATTTTAACCAAAGCGCTCTGATGGAGAATAAACAACTCTGCAAGCAGCTGCTCTACGGTGATATTAAGTGGAGACTGGATAAAGTTATCAATTTAGATTGAACTGGGGAAGTTCTGCTAATGCACTTGAACAACAAAGGTGCACAGATGGCAACTGCAATGCTTAGGGAACTTCTTAAGAAAAATCCAGCTGAACCTTACAAACAAATGTCCTTTGTACAACCAGCATCTGAGGAGCAAGCGAGGGAGACACCGTCTGAACTACTTTAATTAAAATATATTTTTTTTTTGGCCATCAGGGACCTGCCTGAAGTGTGAGATGTGTAGATTATCGGTACCATTACAATGGCCACACGGCTGCAGGGAGTAAAGGAGGGAAGGCAGGATTCGTATGTGGCCCATCAGTGCTTGTTAAGGAAACGGCAATTCTGTTTTTTCTAAACAGAGTAAAGAAACCAGGTTTGTACAATTTCTTTCTGTGGGGCAGGGGTGTTTCCAAGCACAGCACCTTGCTTTTCGCAGAGATCTCTGAAGCTGCCCAACCAACAGGCTGAAGACCTGGCAGAGGTTGCCTCGCTTGACACGCACACAGCTAACGAAGGAAGAAGGCAATGCAGCTGAACTGACGGCTTTGAACCCGAACGTGTGCCTTCCAATTATTTAAATGGCCTGGTTAGATAAACATCGGCACCCAGGGATGGCCGTTAATATGCACAAGAACAAATGTTCCAGATTTGTAGCCCGTAACTTATGCAAACCAGTTGTTCGGGGAACGGGGCCGTTGCCCTTGTATTGTCTTCAAACCCAAAGCCTCCCAGGGAAGGGACCTGTTTGGCCCCATTCACCTGGCCGTGTACTCTTACATACAAATGAGGGTAATCACATGGGTCGAGTGATCACAGAATCACAGAATGGTGGGGGTTGGCAGGGACCTCTGTGGGTCACCCAGTCCAACCGCCTGCCGAAGCAGGGTCACCCACAGCAGGCTGCACAGGACCGCGTCCAGGTGGGTCTTGAATATCTCCAGAGAAGGAGACTCCACAACCTCCCTGGGCAGCCTGGGCCAGGGCTCCATCACCCTCAGAGGGAAGAAGTTCTTCCTCGTGTTTATCTGGAACTTCCTCTGCTTCAGTTTGTGCCCGTTGCCCCTTGTCCTGTCTCTGGGCACCACTGAAAAGAGTCTGGCCCCGTCCTCCTGACACCCACCCTGCAGATATTTGTAGCCATTTCTAAGGTCCCCTCGCAGCCTTTTCTTCTTCAGGCTAAACAAGCTCAGCTCCCTCAGCCTCTCCTCGTAGGAGAGATGCTCCGATCCCTGTGTTTGAAAGGTCTGCAAGCGCGCTTCAATGGCAGAGTTGCAGTTCCTCTGCAAGAGGTCGTTAGCAGGCAACAGGGTGTTCGTATTTTGCTGGGGAATCGAGTAGCCTGCATCATCAGCATCCTTCCATCGCCACTCCCCTCATAGGTCGGATCTGCTCTCCTCCAGTCGGAGCAAGGGCTGCAATGCAAGGTCCATGGTGGTGCCAGGAGGATGCTACCTGCTGTGGTTCACATCATCTGGGCCAAGTCCCTCCTTTGATTGTACGAAGATCTAAGAGCAACCAAGCTCTCCATGGGGTGCTGTGGGTCTTGCTGCTCATGGCAGGGTTTGAGGCCAAAGGAGTACCTGGAATCACACAATCATTAAGGTTGGAAAAGACCCCTAAGGTCATCAAGTCCAACCGTCACCCCAACACCACCATGCCTGCTAAACCATGTCCCAGAGTGCCACATCTACAGGTTTTTTGAACCCCTCCAGGGATGGTGACTCGACCACCTACCTGGGCAGCCTGGTCCAATGTCTTCAGTAAAGAAATTTCTCCTAATATCCTGAGGCATTGTCGAGTAAGTGCTAATTAAATGTAACTTTGCTTCTGTGCTAATTAAATGTAAGTGCTAATTAAATGTAACTTCGCCCTGGTGAGGCCTCATCTGGAGTACTGTGTCCAGTTCTGGGCTCCCCAGTTCAAGAAAGATGAGGAGCTGGTGGAGAGAGTCCAGCGGAGGGCTACAAGGATGGTGAGGGGACTGGAGCATCTCCCCTACGAGGAGAGGTTGAGGGAACTGGGCTTGTTCAACCTGAAGAAGAGAAGGCTGCGAGGGGACCTTAGAAATGCTTCTAAATATCTGCAGGGTGGGTGTCAGGAGGATGGGGCCAAGCTCTTTTCAGTGGTGCCCAGTGACAGGACAAGGGGCAATGGGCACAAACTGAGGCACAGGAAGTTCCAGCTGAAGATGAGGAAGAACTTCTTCCCTCTGAGGGTGACGGAGCCCTGGCCCAGGCTGCCCAGGGAGGTTGTGGAGTCTCCTTCTCTGGAGATATTCAAGACCCGCCTGGACAAGGTCCTGTGCAGCCTACTGTAGGTGACCCTGCTTCGGCAGGGGGGTTGGACTAGATGACCCACAGAGGTCCCTTCCAACCCCTACTATTCTGTGATTCTGTGATTCTGTGATTCTGGTCTATGGCTGACCAGGACATCCAGATGTTGTCTACAACATGGTCACCGTTCCCAACGTGTACTATCAGGTGGAATTAGCAATACGTCTTGTTGAAAGTTCATACCAGGAGATGGTGTCCTGGGGAGGGGGAGGAACACACACATCCCAGTGCAGTGTCCAGGAGCGCAGGCTCAGCCTGCCTTCATCAGCCATCCCACACCAAGCCGCGTGCCCTCCAGCAGCAGGGTGGAAGCAAAGAGCTGGCAGTTAGAGAGATGGTAAAACCTCGCTGCCGGTCACTCAATGGCTGCATCAGGACTCATATAGATCCTGCTTGCAAGTTTGACCCCAGCCCTGGCATCTTTGGTCAGCAGCAAGGCAGTTCTACAACACCCAGCGTTACTGCTGTGTCCCTGACCCCAATCAAGCTTCCCTCCAACCAGTTAAACCACCGGTGAAGGAAGGTTTGCACGACGACGCTCCTCCTGGAGCAGACACGGTTGCGGTTGCGTGCTGGCAGCACCCCAGCTCTTGCAAAATCCCCATCACCACCAGCAGTGCTGAGCTGCGAGCTTTCCCAGCCACCAGCAAGAAACGTTCTTCTACAGCCTGGGCCAAGCAGAGGACAACAGTGACTAGTGGTTGCTACAGACAAAACCAAGGCAGAGCAGATGGGAGAAGAAAGTGCTAGCTGTCACAGGCAAGTTCTCCAAGTGACAGAGTAGGACAATAAATGAAGACAATGAGTAGACAGCACTTTCAGATCACTGGTTTTCCAAACATTACCTGACTCTGTTTAGCTAATTTTACCCTTGGGAAGGTGAGCTCATCCTACGTGCCTGAAATACAGCACCTCGGTACAGACATGGGCAAGATTTACAAATGTATTTGGTGCGTTTTGCACTTCTGTTAGGACTAAGCGCCGGTGTAACCTGGGCTTTCTGGGCGTGGACCTTCCTTTGTTGGAGATCAATGGAGGGAGCGGAAGGTGAAAGGTGGGTTCTGCAGACAGCCAAGGGGTAGAGGCTGTTGTTCCAGTTGCAGGTTAGCGGAGTTAAATTATTCTTTATCCTGGTATTACGTACCTTTGCAAATCCAACTGGTTGAGGAACAAAACAAGAGCACATGGTCAGGCTCTTTTAAAAATTGATTTTGCTATACATTGGAATGATACAAGCCAACGACAGAGATGTGTATTGACATTTCTGAAAGCCAAGTGACGTCTGTGGTGCACGGACTGGGGGCGGTGGTTTGACTTCTCGTGGATTAAGGGGGCTGTGTCTTCATTGCTTAACCACAACCAGCCACATGCGGACAACAGGGATGTTCTTGTCTGCTTTAGAAGCATAATAAATTCACTCACATGCTGGAAGAGGGTGCTAGATGGAGGAGTTATGCCATAATAATAAAAATTATTATGCAAGCTGTGCCAGTGAACTTCCCCTTAAATACAAGCCCCACCATGTGCCTCATTCCCTGGCATTCAATTTAAAAAGTTATTTCCCTTTTTGAACCTGGACAGCAAACGCTGCGATGTTAGGGAAGGTTAGGAGATTTTCCACTAGGCAAAGCAGATTTTTACTTCGCGAACAGCCACGGGTATCAGCTTGGAGGCCTCACCTCAGACGCTGCTCCATTGTCTTGAAACCTTCTAGACAAAAGGACTCCAGCAGCCCCCCAGTTTCCCAGCAGCCACGGGAGTGATGCGGTAGGCGTTCCTGTAAACTGCTGCTGTTGAGATTAGATGCACTTCGTAGGACAGGTGGAGGCTTCTTTTCCCAAAAAAATGAATTAGATATTGATGTTCAGCTTTTTCGTACTCACCAACACCTACTAATGTATCAAATGCAACATAATGGCCGGGTGCTGCGAACCTTGGCCTGGGCGAGGACTTCCTGAAGCCCATGGAGCTGCTTGCTCGAGTAAAGACCACTTGCATCAACGAGAGCTAAGGCTCTGCAAGCGTCGGTGATTAACTCAAAACACAAATGGTTGAGATGATCAAAACTTTTCAGAAACCCATTAAGGAAAAGGCCGGTGCCAAATCAATAAAAACACTGTTTGCAAGACCAATTAGCAGATGTATGAAACAGAAAAGAGTGAATCGTGCATTCACCTTTCCTGGACTCGTTTCTGGCACAGGCGAACTGTATCCCATAACTGTCTGCCTGGGTACCTTCTTCACGTACACATATATTTCCATATTATCATATACTGGTGAAGACACTGCACTTGTTCTTTAAAATACTCTTTATACTGGGAAAAGGAGGACCTCCTTGTAGCATCTTGATGCATCTCGGTTGCAGCAGCCCTCTGCGTTTCACAGCAAATATTTTCAGAGCAAGTCAGAAAGGTGCTGGCCTTCCTCGCGTGCATCACGAACAGGCTGCCCAGGGAGGCTGTGGAGTCTCCTTCTCTGGAGATATTCAAGCCCCGCCTGGACGCAGTCCTGTGCAGCCTGTTGTGGGTGACCCTGCTTGGGCCGGGGGTTGGACTGGGTGACCCACAGAGGGCCCTTCCAACCCCGACCATCCTGTGATTCTGTGATTGCTCTTAAGTCACAATTGTTACACTTGGAAAAGGCTGTACAGGTTTTAGTAACACGCGTTGGTGGACCCCATCTTATTTGCCAGCCATTCTTAGAGAAGAAAAAGTTGTTTGTAATATTTTGGTGTCTAGTTATGAGGTCCATTTTAGTAGTCCATCTGCCGTTCTTGTGCACTGATGTTTATGCTGTAATATGTTGAAAAATGCCTTTACAATCTGTCATCTGGTAAAGCCAGCTGGTCTGCTGGTCAAGTCACTCTGAGCAGCACAGATGTCCTTACCATCAGGGCATCAGTCCCCCATTTTCTCCTTATTTGTGGTCCAGCAGAGCAATGACCCTGCTCACACTGGGGTTTCCCAAGCTGCTGAGAAGCCATTCAGCTTTCCTCTCAGGAAGGGGGCTCTTAGCCCTTGGGTGTATCTTGTGCAAAGGTCCACATGTCACAAAGAGTGGTGGCTGTTGCTTGGTTGGGATTTTTCTCACTGAGGTGCAATGGGTGCAATTCCCAGCTGCTCTGCGCAGAGAGCCTGCCATCATCAAAAGACATTCAGGAGTCTTGCACACCTAGGATGGATTTCGAGGAAGACGATGCAACCCTAGAGACGCAGCCATGGAAATCATAATCCAGTTCTGGCTTTGGCAAGCAACCAAGGGCTTATGTCTGGAAACAAGGTGGAGGCACGACGGGCTGATGCCGCCCAGCAGAGACCAGGACTGCCGCTTCTCTGAGAGAATGTGGCTTGTTTGCTCTGGTTGCTTTCCAAAGTTGTTCTGATGCCTCGGAGATGAAAGAATTTCAAGGAAATATTCAAGATGCTCATTCGGTCACATCCAAAGCTTTTTTTTTAAAACATGCCTCAGCAAAATGTCTCGCTGTTTCACACGGGAAGGCTGCACAGTGCGTCACCAGTGGAAAGTGCCGGAGGCAGAGCAACGCTGCATGGACATCGTGGAGTCCATCGGGTGTCTGGAGCGGTCAAAAGCCAACGAGATTTTCCAATATCCTCTGACTGGCGCTAGAAGGAAAAATGCGAAAAGTCTTTGGGGTGCAATATGAGCTGATTAAAAGACAAATAAAACAAAGCACTAATTAACTATGCTATTAAAGGTCCATCCACTTCACTGGAGGAAAGAGCAACATCTTCCAGCATGGATGCTTGCTAACAAATCAGGAGGGCTTTGTTCATCTGCCAGCTCCCCCACGGGCTGGCTGGGTGGTCTTGCTGTGAGTCAGATCTCTTTAACCTCAGTTTCTCCCTCTACAAGATGAGGAGGAAAACTATGTATTCCCCTCTCCCCTTTAATGACTGTTGAACTCCAAAACATATTTTAAAAAATTATGATGTGCTATAGAAATCTGAGGTGTTGCCGCTATTTTTTACATAGCAAAAGCCAGAGTTCCTGGGTGGGGTGGCCTTTTCCCCCTTATTATCACAGAGATTTTTCTAAGGTAGAGGGAATCCAAGAGAGGAGATGTGTCAGCTGCTCCCAAGGGAAGGAGATGGACAAAACCTGCCAAATCCCGAATAAGACCCCTTCCAAACTGGAGGAATCGGGCAGAAGTCTTCCATCAGCAGACTGATAATCTGCTGCCTGGAAAGGTAGCTGGCTGGAACTGTCTCAAAACATCTGATACCACCTTGGATCTGGCAGGGTTTCCCAGAGGAATGCCATGACCCGCTTCCCATGATGAAGGGATCAACGCATGGAAATCAGAAGGCCGTCGTGACTCCAGCTCGGCTGCCAAGATGTGCTACGAGATGCTGCGGCTCGGGAGGTGGATGGGCTACACAAGCTTTGCAGGAGGAAGGAGAGACATGGGCTGCAGCGAGTCCTCTTGCTAAGCTCCACCCCACCTCGCAAGAAAGTAGAGAGAGGAAGAGCTGGTGGACGCAGCATAGGAAGAGAAGGGTAATGAGAAGCTGCTGAAGACGGATGGGGCTAAACCCAAACCCAATGGGTCGCACTCAGCTCCTTGCAGGAACAACGGACGGCCAGACATCGGGATGCCCCTTAAACCAGATCAGGTTTCCCTGCGCTCGCTAAGCCTTTATTAGTTTATAGTGTTTCCTGATCCAGGCTGGTTTTTAGTGAATTCCTTTTTACCTTGGCTTATCTAGAACAAGCTTTTTATATAACAGCCCTTGCTGGGATATAAAGCGTGATAGATGGAGCCTGAGTCCTGCTATTGGGTATTTAGGCAGCTCTGTCAAGAGCATGGTCAATAAAAGTTGTAAAAAAGGGTAAATCAGAACATCCATGGTGTCTGCCAAGTCAAAGAGCTGCAACTCAAGCATGAAGGCAGCTATCCGGAGGGAACTGGATTTGTTTTTCAAGGTAGCCAGTCTAGACGTAATTTTACCACCTTGCACCTTTATATTCTGGTGCTCTCTTCTTATAGTCCTTTGGGGAAAATTCTGAGATCGCCGTTCAGTATTTTCTACCATCAGCTCCACGTTTTGCTAACGCAAACTGCAAGGTGTTAGCAAACAGTCAGAACAGTAAAAATACTTACTTTGCTGCCGTTGTGAAAGTGTAGGTATAATGTATCTATTTACTGAATTACAGAAAATTGCTTCCCCCCCGCAGATAAGCGTTGGCAAAATTGGTCATTTAATTCTGAAAGACTGAGATAAAGGTGACAGCCATTACTGCAGTGTCATGGCAACACATACCGGCACAGTGAGCATCTCTGCATCTCCTCGCTCCAGTCCTCCCTAGGAAAAAAATCATATTTTCAGCAGCGGTTTAGTGCTGAGGTTTCCTGGGAGCAGCATTCTTGGGGAAGCATCACCCATGCTACCAGGTCTGCTGGATTTGGGGGAGCATCTCCAGCCAGCCCCATTTCGAGCATCCTTCAGGCTTCTGCTCTGCCCAACCCAGAATTCCTCTCAGCAGGCGTTTGACAGCTCCTCCCTGCATGCTATTAAAATCCTTCCCCAAGCATGCACAGAGCTTTTCAGTCAAGCAACAGGACCAAAACTGTGTGCCGTCTTTGCAGCCATCTCACCCGATCAAGCACTTCAAGGGGGTTTGCTGGGTGGTGTGATGATGGCCATTGTGGGTGTGGGGTCTCAAGCTTTTGGCTTCTCCATGCCAGAGTAAATGTAAATTATCTCGCTGTCCAAGCTAATTATATGGGAATAAAATCCTTACAGGCTGTAAGTTACACTGAGTCTCTAGGATCTACGGCTCACCCTCCCCAAAATCGGCTCTTTTGCCTTCAGCCAGGGCTCAGTTGACCGTATGGGTGGAGTATGGGTGGATTCCCAATGATATCATGGAAGGATGTGGGTTTGCCTGCGAATTCCTGTGTCTTCTCCTGAGCTAATTTCACTCTTTGTTTACTCTTATCAAGATCTCTGCAGCTAAGAATTAATTAGCAGCGCTGCCTCAGTATGTCCGGGGGAGCCTACCAGTTCAAGGCATTGCACGCGCACAAATCCAAGAAGATCTGTGCAGCTTAAAACAATTTTTTTTTTGAGGAAAACATGACTAAGCACTATTACTAGTGAAAAAAAAAAATCAGCTAATTATACCAGCAAAAATAAACACTTCAGTGGGGGACATCTCTCTAGCTTTGCTGTAGAAAGCAAGCATGCTAGTGGTTAGGAAGAAGATGTTTTAGTATGGTATTTGGCATTTTGTTTTGCTTGCTGAAGAGCTTTTCTGCTGCCTGGTACCTGGAAAAGCCAGACAGCCTCAGCTCCTGCATTGCCTGTGGCTGTGGATTTTTTGCTTTTGCTTTTGTGTTTTGTTTTGTTTTTGTTTTTAAAGAAGGATAAAAAGCATCCTAAACAGAGTGATATTGTACCGCACATCATTAATGCAGTTACTTGAAGTGAGATGCGCAGAGGTTATTTGCTTCCTCTATTTGCTCAAATAAATAAATCGCGTGCAGATTAAGCGCTGCGCAGCGAGGCGGCATCGTACGCAATATTCCCCGGCAGACACTTACATTTCCTAGATAATATACATGGCAGTGAAGGCTGACGGACTACAGACCTTCACATGAAACTGCTACTAACTGCTATTGCCACTAAAAGTATCACCCCTCTATACTTGCTGAAATAAACATTTATATGCACAGATAATCCCCAAGCTTCAACGTAGAAACCAACCGATGGCGGAGAACTGGGAGAAAAAAAGCTGTACCAATACGTACACGGCTGCAATTTGCCTGGCTCTCTTCTGGCATCATGTCCAAACTATTGACAGGAGCTGGGACACATTGGCAAGTGGAAGCAAATCCAGGCTGAATGTCCCAAAATGGAAAAAAAAAAAAAAAGAAAGGTAATTTCTTTTTTTATTGGTTTTAATTAGAGGAAAATCGTTAGCGAATATTTTCACATCGTAATTTTCATGCCGATGAGAGCATCGGACCAAAATAATAGGAGTGTCATTTCCTCTTAGGAAACTGAAATGAAAAATGAGGCTTGGAAAGCAGCTCGTGAAGTCAGCTAATCTGTTGCACAGCTCCAGGAGAGGACTACGCACTGCAAACGGGGTTTCACGAGCCCTTTTCTTGCATGCCAAGTGTGCTGGGAAGCTCTGTATAAGCCAGCCCTGGGATGAAAACCCCATCCCAGTGTGCTCCCACTTCCATACATCTCCTCTTGAGAGAAAGTCCGTGATCCATGTCTGGCAAGTAGACATCCTCAGCCGTAAAAAGGATTCTGAGCTGCAGGAGACATTTATTTGTTTTTCTGTTGTGTAGGAAGACAGGACATTAAGTAGTCATTTGCCAGACAAAATCAACTGCAGAGTCCAAAACCTTCTACAATGGGAGACCAAAAGCCAGATGGGAAATGTGTTCAAGCGTTCTCGTGTAACGTTTCTGCTCAGTTGGACTGTGGCTACAGTTTCATCTGAATATTTTGCAAGTGCGTGTGAAATAATAATGTTACTAAAGTTACCTGTCATAACACTGATCTTGTAGTTTTAATTTTTTTCCCCAGGATGGACTGAATTTAGCCATCAATGTACTTCTTAGGTTCAAGCAAGATGATCCAAACCACCTTGGAAACAGCATTGAAGTACCCCAATAAACACTTTGTTGTTGGTCACCAAAGACACAACCACCTTGGGCAAGATGGAGCCAGGTATGTTTGTTCTTTTGGACCAACCCTATCAGCGCCAGCATGTTATTTTAGGCAAATCAGACCAAATCACAGAGCCACAGAATCACAGAATGGTAGGCGTTGGAAGGGACCTCTGTGGGTCATCCAATCCAACCCCCTTGCCGAAGCAGGGTCACCCACAGCAGGCTGCACAGGACCGTGTCCAGGCGGGTCTTGAATATCTCCAGAGAAGGAGACTTCACAACCTCCCTGGGCAGCCTGGGCCAGGGCTCCGTCACCCTCAGAGGGAAGAAGTTCTTCCTCATCTTCAGCTGGAACTTACCATGCTCCAGTTTGTGCCCGTTTCCCCTTGTCCTGTCGCTGGGCACCACTGAAAAGAGTCTGGCCCCGTTCTCCTGACACCCACCCTGCAGATATTGAGAAGCATTTCTAAGGTCCCCTCGCAGCCTTCTCTTCTCCAGGCTGAACAAGCCCAGCTCCCTCAGCCTCTCCTCGTAGGAGAGATGCTCCAGTCCCCTCATCATCCTTGTAGTCCTCTGCTGGACTCTCTCCACCAGCTCCTCATCTTTCTTGAAGTGGGGAGCCCAGAACTGGACACAGCACTGCAGATGGGGCCTCGCTATTAAACTACTCTTGACCCTGTGCTTCTGCCTATTTTTGCGTGCCTGGGATAAGAATACTGTACCACGGCCTTGAGATAAAACAGTCCAGCTCCCGAAGCACGAGAGAAATCGCTGTCAGTGCTCGCCCAAGGAAGAGTTTTTCAGGTAAATCTGAACGCAGAAATAGCAAGATCCATGCCAAAATCACGTACCGGGGCTCAGTAGATACAAATCTCGGAATCGAGATAAGCCAGCCTAACCATCTGGATACCTATGTCGTACAACAATCTATGCAATTTGGGTTTCGCTCTTAAATCTGCCTGTCCTAAAAAAAACCAAATCAAGTTAACTTTAAACAGGTTTTTTTCTACCACAAACAGCTAAATTGAAAAATCCTTGAGCAAGCTGTTCCTTTCCTATTGCAAATCTTAAAACAAAAAAACCTAGAAAGCCCCGAACAATTAAATTCTGCCACAGAGATCGATGCAGGCAGGCCCCCTTTCAATGCTAGGTGTTCGTTTTCATGTACTAAGTGTTCCTAGTAGATGTGTGAAAGAAAATATCTCAATTTTTGCCTTTCACAGTGTGACTTCTAGGAAGCGTTTTTTCAGTGCCAAGAAAGATCAGTCGCATTACGGCTGACAGTACGTAGCACTCCCACAAGCTGTTAAATTCTTTACCTGCAGATGAGTGGCCCTCAAATAGGGGAAAAAAACCCTATTTCCTGCCTTTTGAAGATATGAAAGGGACCCGAACCCAGAAGGATTATGAAATCACCGTAACTGATAACCCTCAGATAGCAGCGTTATCAGAAGGTGAGGATAAATGACCAAATTCATCCAACATCTAACTGGTTGGAGTCAAGGAGTTCAAACCAGAGATGAATTGCCTTCAGCAAAGCTAGGGTCTGCGAGGTGTTGTGTTAATGAGTACAGTGAAAGTATAGCAGATATTATGATTGACAGCAGTAGTGTATATATATATATATAAATACATATATCTCTGTGTGTATGTATATATAAAAATCTAGAAATAGCATACGACGCTTCAGAGGAATGAAACTCCAGAACTGGGGTAAAATTAATTCCCAATTTAAAAGAAAAAAAATTGCTGCAGTCTAGACTGGGAGTCTGGAGCCAAGGAACTCCTGCGGTCACTTTGTGCAGGAGAGGAGACAAGCTCGCCCACAGCGTGCCAGCATAAGAGAGCTTAGAAAGGGCTCATTCATTGTGCATAGCCTACAATCACATATGACCAGGTGGCTACCCGAAAAGATTTTTGATGCGTTACTCTTCTATGAAATCCCGTAAGTCCAAGTCCTATGCATGCAACGAGCTTTGGGACTGGAAACGGGCTGTAGACACATCTCTCCCCTCCTTCTTCCTAGAGCCTACCACCTTTGTTGCTCACTTCATTTATGGCTGGCCCATGGTTACCCATCTGCCAGAAAGCTCAACATCAGGAAAATTAGGCCCATGCCACCACGTCCTCCTCATGGTGTAGCACACACCAAACCCAACTTTCCAGGCAGTGGCAGCTCTGTCTTTAAAGGCGTTGTCCCCCCCAACAAAAGCTGTAAATACTTCAAGCTCTCCCTGCTGTCAGTAGTAACTGAGGATGCTCTGCCTCCCATGGGAGTAAGCTTTGTTTCCAGGCATTTTAAAAGTACTTTAGGCTATTTTGGCGTCTCATATGAAATAATTCCATTGGGCTCTTGCTTTTATTGTGCATACTAGGTTTGTCCGGTGTTCCACAGGGCACGAGGCTATGGCATGAGAACTAAGTAGTTCAGTCCTCTGCTTCTGCGTTATCTTCATCTCACTTGTGATATTTTGAAAATTCACGAGAAAATCGTAACTGTTGTTATTCATCATCTCTCAGCGGTAGCACCCTCACAATCTCAAAGGATTTCCTCGTTCTCAAGAGGTAGAAGTTCCTGCTCCATGAATGGCTTAGCATCCAAGTGTTGGGCAAGTGAAGAGAGGGCCATGAACAAACACCATGGAAATTGAAAAAAAGAGGAAGTGGCCTGTTGATGAGACGTGGGGGTTTTCTGGCAGGGCTAACGTGTATCAGCAAAAATGTCCTCCCAGTAGTGTAAACTGATTAGCAACACTGATAGGTCCTCCTGCTCTTCTAGCTCATGCCATTTGGGAGATCAGTTCAAGCTACACAAAAGGAAGAGTTCTGAAGTCAGCATGAGATGTATTCCCTGAGCAAGGGTTATCTGGTTGCAATGGTACAACTCTGCTCCGAACTCCTCTGGGCATAGACAAGACCGGTTCCTGCCCTACCCATCCTCACCTGGAGGGCTAAATCTGCTGAAAAAAAAAAGTGTTAATTCAGAACTATTCACCTGAGGCCACACCTGATGGGTGTTTGCACCAACGACTGAGCCAGAAGAAGGCTGGACAAGGCAGGAAGAGAAGCCAGTGAAGGATGCACTCTGCAAGTACTTCAGGAGTGGAACTCCTGAGGGTAACGAAAGACACTATGGCAACCAGCATGTTTTTGTATGTCCTTTGATCCCAGTCCAGACGCTCCTCTCTCTGTGCCCTCCACATCGCTCCGTGAACAAGCTCTGGATGAGTAAAGCTGAGTAAAGGGTGGCCCATGCTTGGGTTCACAGAGGATGAACTGTGTACCAGCAGGTAAGAGCAAGCCAGAGATTTGAGATTAACGTTCTGGTAGCTAATATTTTGCCCAGCATAGCTGATGGGGGACTTGGAGACGGATATGTCACCTGCAGTGACAAATGAACTCATGTTTTAATGTGAACAGCTTCCCTTGCGTTCCTCTTGTTACTCTATACCATAGACTGCCATCGCTTTGCAGACATCTTGTCTTGAGCCAACCCTACCAGAATGACCGGATTTAATATGATATCACAGAGTGCCAGGAGGAGATAGTGACATGTGTCCCCTCTACAAGGCCTAGGAAAGATTATCATACCTTGTTTTATGATCGGTGGATCATTCATCTAGATCTGCTTTGAAGCCACAGTAGACTTTTGCCAATCACTAATAGAAACGAAGTAAACACAGCCAAACAGTGTCATCTATCTGTGTGGTGAGTAATTATGAGGGATTCCTCTTTAAATAGATGCTTAAGTAAATATAGAAATATCATTTTACAAGTGCTGGCTCAAGAAGAGATGTTGGGGAGTTACAACAAAGGGACACCTCACATATGTACGCATATAAGTGCAAATGTGACCCTCTGCTGTTATCGAGGGCATAGCAAAGGAATTTATTTGGGCTTTTCTAGCTGCCTGCATGCTTTCTTCAATGCACCACACTCAAGATGGAAAAGTACTTTTCTGTTTCCAAAGCTTCATTCATAAAAATGACCTTTTCATTGAATGTTTTCATTCTAGTATGCAGCACTGTTGATTTCCCAAGGAGGCTGTTGGGGGACTATCTCATATAATGCATTACCAGTTCGGGCCATGCAGTGGAGGGTTAGAACGCAGCTGTGTGATCCCCCTATACCCTATATACGTGTGTTTCGTAACGACCCCGTAGCGCTGAGCACCAAGCACTGGGCGTTCTGGCTGACGTGAGTTATTTAGCTCTGCTCACTTCGATCCTCCCTCCACGTCACCGGGATGCGGTATTCGGCCCCATCTCTTCTCTTGCAACGTCAGGCTGTGCTCTGGGTTGAGAGGTGGATGTTTCTTGGTGCCATGCGGAGCCGTTTACTACCTGTAATGCTGTAATTTAAATATTAAGGATGGGTTGGCTTGGGGAGCTCAGCTCTCTGTGAGCAAAACTCAATGAACAGTGGGAAGAGGGAAGCAGAAATCAGAACAGGGAAGCAAAAAGGGTTTTGAATGCTTCTGTAATCATCTGCGGATTGGACAAGTGGCTGGTGACTCCCATTGATGCCTGCCAGAACACCACCATGGTGGCTCACCCAGCCAGCTGAGTTCGGCTGAAAGCTTCATCTCCCGGGTGAATAATGGAGATGGTGTGCTGGAGGAACGGGCAGACATGCAAGAGAGAACGGGCACAGAGAACTGCTTCCAGGCAGGGAACCAGGGCACCCAAATCTGGAGAAACAAGGGAGCAAGTCCCCGCCACGGGCAAGTAAATGGATGCTCTCGGAGCATCTGGGGTTTGAGCATTGGATGTCCTATCTCTACCACTGTTTACTTCTCTGTGCTGCGGCTCAAATCCCTCCAACCTCCCCATGCTCACAGCCCCTGCTAGTCCTACCGATAAACCTCTTGAACCAGAAAGGAAGAAAAATGCAGAGCTTTCGCAATATCGCTGCCATTGCGTGAAAAGAAGTTGGCAGGGAGATCAGGAGTCGGGATTCCTGGGGCTTGCCGCCACGCTGAGGGAGGCGGCAATAGGACACAGGCCTTTGCAAGAGGACATCCGCCCTCATCCAGCACCCAGCGGCTCCGAGCTCAGCAGGATTGCGTGGCGAAACGCCACATCATTGTTCGCTTTCTATCAAACGGGGCCGTGCCATCGCTTTTTTTAGGGAAACGGCTGCTTTCTGACTGCCTGCAGCTGCTTGGCCATGGTCAGTGCCAGGCACGCGGGCTAGGTACAGCGGGTTGAGGGATCGGGTTCTGCCCCTCTGCCCCGCTTTGCTGAGACCCCCCCCGGGAGTCCTGCATCCAGCTCTGGAGCCCTCAGCACAGGACAGACCTGGAGCTGGTGGAGCGGGGCCAGAGGAGGCCCCAGCAATGATCCAAGGGCTGGAACCGCTCTGCTGGGAGGAAAGGCTGGGAGATCTGGGGCTGTTCAGCCTGCAGAGGAGAAGGCTGAGGGGAGACCTTGGAGCAGCTGCCAGTACTTGAAGGGTCTGTGAGAGAGCTGGAGAGGGACTTTTGACAAGGGCATGGAGTAATAGGACAAGGGGTGATGGCTTTAAACTAAAAGAACGGAGATTCAGACTAGATATAAGGAAGAAATTATTTATGATGAGGGTGGTGAGGCACTGGCAGAGGCAGAGAGGTGGTCAATGCCCCATCCCTGGAAACATCCCAGGTTGGATGGGGCTCTGAGCAACCTGTTCATGGTAGAGGGGATGGACTGGATGGCCTTCAGAGGTCCCTTCCAACCCAAACCGTTCTATGAACACAGCTGCTCCCAGGTGGGCAGCAGCACTGTCTCCCCCCACGCTGCTGCAGACCTCCCAGGATGCAAGTGTTAGTTGGGGTGCAAAGCTCTGGTCCCCAAATCAAACCTCACTGAGCTGCAGCGCATCACTCAACTGTGCCTCACCTTGGTCTCTCCCCTGGACCATGCAACTCCATGGGCGTCTCCTGGGAGCGAGTGGTGTCCCACCAAGGGTGCCTCACCCACACTGTGATGGGTGTCGAGGAGAAGGGAAAGGAATCGTCCTCTGGAGGGATTTGTCTCCTCTGGAAGCCACTGAAGAGATCCTAGATGACAGTAGACCAGAAATCTAGCTTTATTCTGGCCAAATTTAGGTAAGGTGAATACCATCATATAAATGCCCCAGCTAGGTAAGTACCAATAGTGATGTTAATTCAGTCATTGTCAATGAGTCGATGAGATAATTGAGATTTTTTTTTCCCCCCATCCAGCCTAGAGGCTAGAGATGAAGTGCCTTGGAAGATGCTGGAACAGAAAGACACACTGCCCTCAGGGGTGCATATAATGGCATGGGATTTCTGTACGTTACAACATTCCTTTAAAGCCATGTCATCTAATGACAGACTTTCTTCTCTTTGTTTGAGAGGAGGGAGAGAGAAATTAGCTTCATTATAGGATTTCCTCCCTCTTAGCTATTTCTCGTTTTAGTTTTCGGAGAGATGCATGCTGTATATATATTAACTGTAAATAAAAATATGTTCTGCTTTGTAGTACCTGCCTTTTAAGTCTTGGATGAGTAACTGCGCATCTCTGCACTACAAGTGGTTCATCAGGCCTGGAGTAGTAACTCAATGAGGAACCTGCTAGTAAGCGAGGCTACAGCCTGGTAAACTGAGGCAGGGGGTTGGCCTCCTTAAAAAATGGTCTTATGGAACAGGGATTAAACAAGCAATTCTGCAGAATATATGAAAATCTCTATAAATCTATTAAAATCTCTATGAAACTCAAATTATCTAATACAGAACAACATACTTCCAAACTGAAATGATTTCTTTTTTTTCCTATTTACCTGCTCCCCCACACCAGGGCTGTCAATACTCCCGATTAAATGCTGGGACAGTTCCATCCCAGCAGCGCAGAGGCATGCACTGGCCCCACCAGTGCCGCGCATGGAGACACAGATACGCATGCGGGGCAAGTAGCATGGGTTGGAATTTCATTCTATGTTAAATAATAAAATTAGTTAGGAATTATTTACCTTGCCAAATATTTCACACTTGTGCAACTGAAAGATGCTCTGAAGCTGTGGCATGGCTCGTATCTGTTATCCCAGGGCTGCATCCCAACTGGTGCTGTGCAAGAGCTGTGGGGAGGGGTGGGGGGGGTTGTCAGCCAAACTTTGTACGCAGCAGTGAGGTGGTGCTTGAAATGGTTCAGAAGTATAGAAAACACAGCCTTGCTTTGGAGACTGACTCGTCTTGTGTTCACGGGAAGTCAAAGCAATTAAGAGGGCTTTCTGGCTTTCCTTAATCTAATTTACCACATTTTTCTGTGATGAATGTGTTGCAAAATAGTTTAACTAGTCCAAACCAAACGAACCTTCAAATTGGTGCCAATTTAGCTTGCCTGCTGTCCTGCAAACTGATACCCTCGCTGGTGTGAGGCAGAGGAAGATGATGCGCTTGGGCTCACCTTAAGACTCACCGGAGGTATCAGGACAACGTGTCGTGATGCTTTCAGCTTGAACCAAGAAGCTGAGAGCTTGCTAGTCCTTCTTTCTCTCTCCGCTCAAGTTTTGCGTTGAATTTATGGGTTCAGTTATTGGAGCGGAACATGAAAAGCTGGAGGTTGCAAGCACAAATGGCCAGCTGTACATCTGCTTGCCGTATATATGGGTCAAATCTGTCATCAGGCTGATGCAACTGGTCCCTTCAATTAAGCACGTGCTGGCGTTTCCCTCTTCTCGTGCAGCCACGTACTCCTGCAAGTCTGAAAAATGGGACTGAAAATCTGGATGGCGTTTCTCAAGGTGAGCTAAAAGCCAAGGCGCTTGGGTTGAGGGTGTCAGGATGGGGCAGGGAAAAATGAACAACTTTGGCTTCTTGCTTTGGAATATGATTAATCCTGCCACCCAACAAAATTACCACCCAAAGCTGGACCTTGCAAGGGGCAAAGTGCTAATGGGGAAGCCCTGGGAGCTCGCAACTCCCATTGACACCCTTTGGAGATGAGGCTGCTCCTTGTAGGAGTCAGCATGGTCTTGGGAAACCCGAGCTACAGACTTCCTAGCACATCACCATAAACAAAGAGAGTAATAGGAGTAATAATAATAATACTTAGCAGGTAAGGACAATGGCTGTTTGGTCTGTGAATGGGATGGTTCTTGCAAAGCTCTGTTTATGGTGCCGGTGATATCACTCAGTCTGGCAGGAGGTCTGGATTTCTTAAGGCCTTTAGGAGGTGGTAATTGTCTCACTTTTGCTTTAAACACAGTGTTAATTACGTTTTTGAACAATGGCTATAAACTCATCCTTTAATTCTTTGTAAAGCACTCTTCCCTGTCTCTATGATTTGGGGGGGGGTGAGTGCTGGGAGGGGTCACAGGTAAATACCATCACTGGGGCTATCGAATGAAAAAAAAAAACAAACCACTTTTTAATTTTGCTCAATGTAGTTGATACACTTTAATCTCTAAGTCCCTTTATTTAAACTTGAAGGCACAACTGGCATAGGATCCATTGCAGTGCCGCTTCCCTCTTTGCTTCAGATGGGTTTTCTTCTCTGTTCCATAGGTGGTGTTGGGTGGTTCAGCTTTGTGGCATCAAATTATGCCAGCAAACCCTCAAAAACAATTGTAAAATGAGAAAAAAAAGCCAATAATATCCTTTGGATATTTCAGATCCAAAGTTACTTTTATGCCTTTGAAAAAAACCCAAATATTACTGCATTTGGGAAATGGTAGGCCGTGTTCTGCAGTCCTTAGAAGCAGCCCACGGGTATCGCAGCCAGTGTGGCTGCTTTCACCTTCTTGCAGAATATATAGTTTTTTCCGCTTAAACAAGGAGAACAAGTCTGGGCCTCCTTTGGATTAATCACTGCTATCAGATGGCGTGCCTGCTTCCCTCCAGATGAAATGAACGTGCAGGTTTGGGGAACGTGCTTTTGGAAATCCAATCTTTAAATTGCACTTTACTATTAATGCTTTTTTTTTTTTTTCTCCTTCAATTTGTGCAATTTGGATTGTGAAATCAGGGTAGGCAGTTCCTGTCCGAGCCTATATTCCTTGTTTACCTGAAACTCCCGTATTTCAGGTTCAAAGGGAATTTCTCACCCTGGAGGTAGTCGCTGTCGGATGGGGCCCCAATTTCATTTCGGTGCCACTCTCTAGCTCTCGAGCAATTTACACCACTTGGGTATTTCACAGAAAAAATCCAGTTCTGAGCAGGCTGTTTTCCCTGGAACTGGGCCACGTGGAAGACTGTCATGAAAGCATTTCTTGTTGGGCTTAACACTTGCAAAAAGGTATTAAAAAAAAAAATCCCAACCCTACACTTAGACAAACGAGGACTTCTCAATTATCTGTTTTAATGCACTGGCTCTACTAATTCATAAATTATCGGGTACGAAGGGCTATCCCTACTGTCTAGACTACTCGCCTGAGTAACTCAGCCCAGCAAGACTCCCTGAGTCCAGACAGGTTTAAACCAGCTGGAGCTCATCCTCTGAATACCACCAAAACCTCACTTTGAAGCTATTATTGACAGAGCAACCACCACAACCAGTGGTTAATTACTCTACCTGGATCATTACCGGTGAAAAATGATGCTTTGTTTCTCACTTCCATGCTCCCAGCAGAACCTTCGGCTCATCCTGTATCTTTGAGAGACTCCAGAAACCATGATCAAAACCGTTTTTTCCCCCCATGCAGGTATTTTGTGACCAAGTCAGTCCAGGCTTCTAGATATAAAAGCTATTACTCGTCTGCAATTGTCCTGGTGTTTTTTTAGAGCATCTTTTAATTATTTGCAGGCATCTTCTCAGTTCCCTCTTAAGCGCATCATAGGGGTGTATCATACTGAGCGCAAAACGCTGTCAGATGGAGGTAAAACGCTCAGATAGAAAGAAGCATCCAAGAATTTGTCATTTCCAATGAGAATCTGTATTGGATTTGAGGACAAGAAGTCGAAAACCTGTTCTTGAAAGCAGGCTGTTGCACAATGGAACTACAATCCCCTACGTGTAAAATGTCAGAGCTTTATCAAGAGCTGGCATGGCAGAAACCCGATCATTGAATTATTTTTCTTTTTTTTTTGATGCCAAGCTGTAGGTCAGCGTGAGGAACAGCGAACTTGAACAACCCATCATAAATGTGGGAATCTTCTTTTTACCAGAGGCTGATCACAGTCTCTGACCGGACAAAATTCCTGTTACAGAATCACAGAATGGTCGGGGTTGGAAGGGACCTCTGTGGGTCACCCAGTCCAACCACCCTGCTGAAGCAGGGTCACCCAGAGCAGGCTGAACAGGACCGTGCCCAGGCGGGTCTTGAACATCTCCAGAGAAGGAGACTCCACAGCCTCCCTGGGCAGCCTGGGCCAGGGCTCCGTCACCCTCAGAGGGAAGAAGTTCTTCCTCATCTTCAGCTGGAACTTCCTCTGCTTCAGTTTGTGCCCTTTGCCCCTTGTCCTGTCTCTGGGCACCACTGAAAAGAGTCTGGCCCCGTCCTCCTGACACCCACCCTGCAGATATTTAGAAGCATTTCTAAGGTCCCCTCTCAGCCTTCTCTTCTCCAGGCTGAACAAGCCCAGCTCCCTCAGCCTTTCCTCGTAGGAGAGATGCTCCAGTCCCCTCATCATCCTCGTAGCCCTGCGCTGGACTCTCTCCAGCAGCTCCTCATTTTTCTTGAACTGGGGAGCCCAGCACTGGACACAGGACTGCAGATGGGGCCTCACCAGGGCAGAGTAGAGGGGGAGGAGAACCTCCCTCGACCTGCTGGCCACACTCCTCTTAATGCACCCCAGGATCCCATTGGGCTTCTTGGCAGCCAGGGCACACTGCTGGCTCATGTCAACCTGTTGTCCCATTAGCACCAGTGGAAACTGTCTTTGGAAAAGGAGGGTGAAAAGCATTGGCTGGTATCCCACCACCCGTGAGGACATGGCTAACGTTGGAGGGAGAGGAATCGGCTCCGCGACGCGTCTGGCCAGGCCGCTGCCATAAATACAGAAAGATACATAAATGATGGTAAGGTTACGACCCGGCCCATTAAAAAGGAAGGAACTCCCAAGATTACACCCCTACCTGCTAGCAATAGGAAATACAGAAGCTGGTGATCTTCCTCTTGCTTTGCCTGCTGCATTCCCAGCCCCTTTACAACTATTTCCTTCTGCCAGAAAGGGTTTTGGTAGTTTTTTTGTCTTTTATTTTAATTGAGGAATGGTGGGTTCCTCCTGCTGGTGAACTGGTCTGGGCCAGCAGCTGATGCTGATGGAGGGCGCAGCGCTGCGTTGCGACTGCCATGTGAGCCGCCCAACATCAGGAGCTGATCAGTCCCCCCCTAAAGCCAGGGATTAGCTTGGCAACATTAGGACTGAAATGCTGATTTTTTTTTTTTTTTTAGTGATGGAGACCCCATCCTTCTCCAGCCACCCTGGCCGTAGGTGTTACGATGGTGTCTATGCCATACGTTTGGGCATCCAGGAGGCAGTGGATCCACGCGTGGGACGTACCCCGAGGTCTACAGGCACATCAGGACCACCGGTTGCAACCAAAAGTAGCTGTCTCCATCTCCACCCTGGACTCCAGAGGTTCCTGGAGGAGGAATCTTAGGGTAACAGGCACCCCTATTTCCCACGTCAGCCCTGGCTCTTTACGCGTTCCCGTTATTTGGTCCAGAGCTTGCCATAGCCGACTACAACTAAAACATGGCAGTTCATGCATTTGGCAAATGTCCTTACTTGAAATAAAGAGAATTTTGACTTATGTGACTGAAACTGGAAAGGGGATACCAGCTGTGTTGTCCATAGGTGCTTACCTTTAAAATGTTCCAGCAAAGCTGCTCTACTTTCTGTTTCCGTATAGAAAAATCCCTTCTTCGGGGCTGACGCATCAAAACAAGTCTGAAAATATGTATTTACTGTTTCAGACATCCAAAACACAGAAGCACGTGGACGATGCAAATGAAGGTGGAGTTGCACATAAGGTGGTGCGTTAGGTTGTATGTTTTACATAACTTTTGAGCCTCCCACCCTGCAAGATCTTGAAGAGCTCCACGGAGTACGTGCAGATCCCAAAGGCATTGGGATCTCTGGTTTGGACTGCTGGAGGAAGCTGCCGCTCTCTTCCTCAGCATAATATGCCCCAGCAAAAGGGATTTGCAGGCTTTCTTTTCTCTGTAAAGCCAAATATTGCATCTGCCCCTTCCCATCTCCCCTCCAACAGACCCACATCCCCTCGGTCTGGTTGGCGGCTCTGCAATGGCGTCATGTTCTGCTGCGCCGCAGTCCCCAGCTCCTGGGTCATCCCCTCCCAGACTGCCTGACCTAAATCCCTTTCCTCTCACCTCCCGCTCGTAAATCCCACCGGCGACGTTCGGCAGGAGCTGGGCTGACCCTCGGCCCCCGCTGGTGACGGGGCACTGCCATCACGGGTTATCTGGGGGACGAAGATGTAGGTGCGACACGGATTAGTGGGCACCATGTGGCTGTGAGTGACCGCTGGAGATGCCACCAAGGGCAGGCACCACTCCTTATGCCTGTCGCGGCTGTGGGACACTGGATATGCTTTGGCAGCAGCTCTTGCACCCCGACACTGGCCCACGTTCGTTCTGCCCTTCCCCGCAGCGCACTAGGTCCTGCCTGATCCCTGCACTCTGTATGTTCCTCTTTGACCAACATTGTTACACCCGTGTTTTATGTTCAAAATAGCAAATTACGGTGAGGTTATAGCGATTTAACATATATTTTAGTATCTGTGATTTCCTTTACGCAGGCATAAGGGAGTCTAGGTAAGGAGACCGCCCCGTGTTTAACCCCTCTCTAGCTAGAAAACCTCAGCAACACAACATTTGTGTGGCCGAACCATAAAGCTAACAGAATTTCAGCTAGCGAAGCACATTTTGAGGAGCTACTGGAGGGAGTCCAGTGGAGGGCTATGATTATGATGAGGATACAGGAGCACCTCTCCTGCGAGGAGAGGCTGAGGGAGCTGGGCTTGTTCAGCCTGGAGAAGAGAAGGCTGAGAAGGGACCTTAGAAATGTCTACAAATATCTGAAGGGTGGGTGTCAGGAGGATGGGGCCAGACTCTTTCCAGTGGTGCCCAGTGACAGGACAAGGGGCAACGGGCACAAACTGAAGCAGAGGAAGTTCCAGCTGAAGATGAGGAAGAACTTCTTCCCTCTGAGGGTGACGGAGCCCTGGCCCAGGCTGCCCAGGGAGGTTGTGGAGTCTCCTTCTCTGGAGATATTCATGACCCACCTGGACAAGGTCCTGTGCAGCCTGCTGTAGGTGACCCTGCTTCTGCAGGGGTTTGGACTGGGTGACTCACAGAGGTCCCTTCCAACCCCGACCATTCTGTGATTCTGTGATATGGAAATCCAGGCGTGTGTGAGTACTTTGATGAATTTTGGGTACCACGACCGAAGGAGTCCCCCGAGCCAGCGCCTGTGCCTGCCATAGCTACTGACGGACCACTTGATTTTGATGGACCAACCCCCAGGGCTTGAGAAAGGAGGGTTTAAGGGTTTGCGGGTCCATCTCACCAGGCTTTTTTTCCTCATTTATTCTTGCAGTGAATCTCATTGCAACAGATGCAACCGTGGCGTGGCTGATGGCTCCCAGGAGCACCAGCACTGGAATGGTGAATTTTGGCTTGCGACGGTGGGTGAGAAGAGCGAGGGCGTGAGGTCCTCGTCTCCCTGTGACCTGCTGCTCAAGGCTGCTGGGAGAAGAGTTTACTTTGTGGACCTGAGGTCTCGTAGCTTGAATCCACCGTGTTGATGTGAGCTGCTGGAGCAGAAGGAGTCCTCGGGTACAGCCCAAATGGCGTCGTAACCCAGACTTTGAACGTCGCTTGAGAGCTCTGCTCTGAAAATAATGCATAAAAATAGCAGCAGGGCCGCAAGCTTAGCTATTCCTCATGCGCACAAAAGGATGGGAGAGTGCCAGGAGCCTGCCTCTGCCCTGCCCACAGCCTGGCTTGTTCTCTCCTACCTCCCCTGAACGGCTTGAAAAAGAGACACATCGCCCCAAAAGAGCAAAGCCTGTTTGTTCTTGACCCTCGCCTCTGAAAGGGTATGAAGAGGGATCAGCTCTGTTTGTTTGAACCCGGTAATGATGTCAGGAAAAGAGGTTTATTCCCACCCCCCAAGAGTCTGGTTTTCTCCCCTTTGTTGGAAGCGCCTTTGGTGAGCCTCACACCCTGGTGCTGTTAGCAAAACAATTAGGTGAACAGTGCCTTGGCTCCAACTGTCTGTCAAAGCCTGAATTGCAATGCAAATAAACTCGGGTCGAGCTCTTCAAAGACAGCTGGGTACGGGAAAGGTCCCCAGAAACCTCCGGGAGACCTGAGGTCCCACACCAGTGGGCCCGGTGGGACTTTACACGCGGGACCTCCTGAGGGATGCGACACGTTATAGAAATCATTATAGAAATGCAATATATCGTACAAATATTTTCCATACTTAAAGGGGGAATTGTAAGAAAGATGGGTGCAGGCTTTTTAGCAGGGCCTGTTGCGATAGGACGAGGGGCGATGGCCTTAAACTAAAAGAGGGAAGATTCAGACTGGATATAAGGAAGAAATTTTTTATGCTGAGGGTGGTGAAACCCTGGCAGAGGTTGCCCAGAGAGGTGGTCGATGCCCCATCCCTGGGAACATTGCAGGCCAGGTTGGACGGGGCTCTGAGCAACCTGATGTGGGTGAAGATGTCCCTGCTCATGGCAGGGGGTTTGGACTAGACGGCCTTCAAAGGTCCCTTCCCACCCGAACCATTCTCTGATTCTGTGATTCAAACAGATTTTATTCCTTCTCTGGGGTTAGCAGCGACCCCAGGACATTTTGGGACAGGTTTCTGGTCCACAGCAGGGGATCACCCCCCTTTCAGAGCATCTCCCCAACCCAGATACCATGCGCGTTTTGATCCACTTCATTATGCTTATTTCTGTGTTTTCCATATGGGCACATACATATGGTCTGTTTAAAGAAGTTTGCAGGGTTAATTAGAAAGCAGTTCTTAATCAGTTCTTTAAGATTTAGCACTTCTGGAGTAGTTTTCACCTGCGGAGATGAGAAAGAGAGGTGAGCGCTGCTGTATAGACCGGCAACCAGAGGTCCCTACTCGGAGGGGAAAGGGATGTGCCCAAGGCCAGCTAGAGAACCTATGGCAGGGCCCAAAAATATATATATTATTAACTGCTGGACCCCATTCCTATTCTCCGCCCCTTCACGCCATGCTTTTTTTGTCGCTCTGTTCATGACGAGAAAGTAATCGCTAGTCATCAAGTCATCGGCGAGACGAGAGGAACTGAGAGGGAGGGAGAAAAAACACACCCTGCTAAAGACATCAATCTCATTTATAACCGCCTGGAAAGTTTTTAAAATTTAAAAAGTATAAGGCATGTATTAATGGGCATGTCCAGTGTGTCTTTCACCAGCAGATACGGGAATAAGAAGGAATGCTCTTCCCCCCCCTCCTATCTTTCCCCCTCCCCCTCTTTTTTTTTCCTCCCCCCTATCGATTTTCCTCCATCATGGTGGAAAAGGGATCGAGGTTCTCCAAGGAACTGAGGAAATTGGCCTCGGTGTACGTGGGGTCACTCCGGAGCCTGGTGACCAAGATGTCAAACTAAAAACATTACCACATTTCCCTGTTTCGGGGTGCGGAAGCGACCATTTTAAAAGCAATGGGATTTTTTTTCGGCGAGTGCAGCAGACCCCCCCCCGATGGCGATGCTGTTCTGCATTGGCACCCTCCTGTGTCACCCCAAGGCCCGGTGGCTGCGCCCTGCTCCCCCACCCTCCGAAACAGCCTCGCCTGCAGCATCCGAACTGGACGGGCCATTTAATTTAAACTTGTGCCGTTAATGATTTGGAGGTGAAGCGAGGAGTCCATCCCCTTCCTCAGACTCCAGTTCCATAACAAACCTTCCTAAATTATTCTTTCAGATGCCAGCAAACAGTTTCCCCTCCTCAGTTTTTTCATACTCTTTATCACAAAGCAGATTTTGGGATGCCCAGGCAGCCTTTGGGCCCTGCAAAGTCCAGCTTTGGGATGTCCAGGCAGCTGTCCTGCCCCAAAAAGCCTGGCTTTGACATGCCCAGGTGGGCAAAGCCTGGCTTTGGGATACCCAGGCGACCGTCCTGACCTGCAAAGCCCGGCTTTGGGATGCCCAGGTGGGCAAAGGTCGGCTCTGGGATGCCCAGGCAACAATCCTACCCCACAAAGCCCAGCTCTGGGATGTCCAGGCGGGCAAAGCTCGGCTTTGGGATCCCCGGGTGGCCGTCTTGCCCTGCAAAGCCTGGCTTTGGGATGCCCAGGTAGGCAAAGCTTGGCTTCAGGATGCTCAGGCGGCCATCCTGCCCCCAAAGCCCAGCTTTGGGATGCCCATGCGTGCCAAGCTCGGCTTCGGGATGCTCAGGTGGCCGTCCTGCCTGGCAAAGCCCGGCTTTGGGACGCCCAGGTGGCCGTCCTACCCCACAATGCCCGGCTTTGGGATGCCCGGGCGGCCATCCTGGCCTGCAAAGCCCAGCTTTGGGATGCCCACACAGGCAAAGGTCGGCTTTGGCATGTCCAGGCGGCCGTCCTACCCCGCAAAGCCCAGCTTTGGGATGCCCAGGTGGCCGTCCTGGCCTGCAAAGCCCAGCTTTGGGATGCCCAGGTGGCCGTCCTGCTCTGCAAAGCCCAGCTTTGGGATGCCCAGGTGGGCAAAGCCTGGCTTTGGGATGCCCAGGTGGCCATCCTGTCCTGCAAAGCCCAGCTTTGGTCTCCCCAAGCTGCACAGCCTCTTGGTGGCTCAGTTTCCCCATCCTCCACGGGTTCTCGCCGGCAGAATTCGAAGGGGGGGGGGGGGGGGGGAAGAGGAGGATCTCTGGAGTACCCCGGGTGCCAGAAATTACTACTGCTAGTAGTACCCGTAGCAAGAATAGGCATAGTGCGACGCGCTCGTCATTCCTGCTCCTCGCTTACGTGAGAATTGGGCAGTAGACTTACCCCCCCTCATGAAATGTGTTCACTCTCTTTGGCGACAGGTGCTGTAAAAATTCAAAATATTATCAGCGTTATTGTGCTGTGCCCTCTTTCGATGCCAAAAATCATGTATATATATATATATATATATTTATTATTTTTTTGATGGGTGGGTGGGGGTTTAATACTTCTTTACCGCGAGCCGCAGCCTCCCCGGCACACCCAGGGGTGCGGTGCTGGGGGGGGGGGAGGGGGGGGCAGCGCTCCCCGACCCGGGGGGGTGTGTATGTGTGTCCCCCCCATTCCAGGGGCAGCACCCCCACGATGGGGGGGGGGGGGGGGCCCAAACCTTTCAGCAACCCGAGCCGCTGCTTGCGCAAGGCGGTTTGAGCTAGGTAGAATACATGTATATATATATTTATGATTTTTTTTTTATTTTTATGGTGGTTTTTTTTTTTCCCCCCGGAGCGACACGGTGTCTAGACGCCCACGTGACGGGGCCGCGCCGCTGCGCACTGAGAGCAGCGGGGGGGGGTTGTGGGGGGGGTGGGGACACGGAGAGGGGGGGGGGGACACACGACACAGCGAAGGGGGGGGGGACACGGGAGGGCGCAGGCACCGCGCCGCCGCCGGCTCCGCTCCCGGGGCTCCCCCCCCTGCAGCGGGGGTGGAGGGGGGGGGAAGGACGGAGGCGGTGGTGCGGGGAGGGAGCGGAGGGGAGGAGAGGAAAAAAAAAAAAGAGGAGGAGGAGGAGGAGGAGGAGGGGAAGGAAGGCAGGAAGGAGGAGAGAGGAGGAGGAAAAAAAAAAAAAGGCAAAAAAAAAAAAGCAAGGCGGCGAGGCAGACGCGCTGGCAGCGGGGAGAGGGTCGCCGCGGGCTGCCCCCGCACCCCCGTAAGCACCGCGCGGAGCGGAGCGGGGGGGGGGGGGGAGGAGGAGGAGGAGGGCACGCGGAGCCCCGCTTTCTTATTTATTTTCCTTTTTTTTTGCTTTTCTTTTCGTAGAAGCGGCCGGATCAGGAGTCTCCCCGCGTGTGGATTAAAACCTTTGGGAAGAAGGAGGAAAAAAAGAAAAAATAACTCGAACTCCCCCTCCCCAAAACCCCCCCTCCCCCGAACCCCGCATCAGGACGACTTGGGCTTTCAAAGGGGATACAACGCTCTGGATGCGCTGCTGCTGCTGCTCTTTCGCGACAGATGCTTAAACCGGTCCCGACCTCCGAATCTTAGGGTTGGTGCTTTGCTTTTTTAAAATATTTCTTTTTTTTAGAAAGGCATCGTTTTGGCTTTTTTTTTTTTTTTTTGCGGGGGGGGTTTTTTGCTGTTTTTTTTTTTTTTCCTGAGGTCTGCCCCGCGTCGCATCAGTCCCTATCCCCCCCCCCCCGGGCCCCCCTGGCCAGCCGTGCCGGGTTGATGGGAGCTGCGGCCCCCGGCAGGCCGAGGCTCCCCCGCGGCCCCAGCCCCGCTCCGCACCCGCGCAGGGCGGCGCGGCGCCGGCGAGCCCAGCCCGCCCCCCCCCGCCCCATGCGCCGCCGACTCTAGACGGGGCTGCTTTTTTTGTATTTTATTTTTCTTTTCTTTTTTGGGCAAAGCCAGAGCGGCCGGCGGCTCCCCCCATCCTCCCTCCCTTCCCTTCCCCCCCTTTTTAATTTATTTTCCCTCCCCCTTTTATTTTTATTTTTTTAAGTTTTTTTTTTTTTTTTTAAATCGTCGTTGTTTTCTCGCCGCGGGGAGAGGCGCAGCCCCCCCCCCCCCCCCCCCCCCCCCCCCGGGAGGCGGCGGGACCCCCGGCCCCAGCGCGGAGACTGGCGCATGCCACAGCCCGCCTCGGCCCCGCCGCCGCCGCCGCCTTCCCCCCGCCGCCCGCCGCCGCCGCCCGCCGCTGCCCGCCGCCGCGTCTCGGCTCCCGGCCCCTTCATGCGCGGCGGACGACATGCCCGTTCCGTAGCCGGGGGCCCCTCCTCTCGTCCCGCATGTTCAGGACCAAACGCTCGGTGCTCGTCCGGCGGCTCTGGCGGAGCCGTGCGCCCGGCGGCGGGGAGGAGGAGGAGGAGGCGGCGGCGGGAGGCGAACCCGGCGAGGCGGCGGCGGCCGAGGCCTGGTCGCATGTCTGCGGCGGGGGGCGCGGGTGCTGCCCGGGCAAGGCGGGCCGAGGCGGGCGGGCGGCCGGGCCCGCCGAGGGGGAGCTGAAGGCGCTGACCCACGCCGTGCTGAAGCGGCTGAAGGAGCGGCAGCTGGAGGGGCTGCTCCGCGCCGTGGAGTCCCGCGGCGGGGTGCGGACCCCCTGCCTCCTCCTGCCCGCCAAGGCCGACTCCCGGCTGGGCCAGCACTGGTACCCGCTGCCGGTGCTGCTGTGCAAGGTGTTCCGCTGGCCCGACCTCCGCCACTGCTCCGAGGTGAAGCGCCTGCCTTGCTGCGAGTCCTACGGCGGGGCTCAGCCCGAGCTCGCCTGCTGCAACCCGCACCACCTCAGCCGGCTCTGCGAGCTAGGTAGGCGGCGGGGAGGGGGGGGGGAACCACGACGCGGCGAGGGGGGGGGGGGGGGGTCGGCTCGGGTACCCCAGCTCAACTTCCATTTCCCACCGGGGATTCGAAAATCCCAACGCCGATCTTTGTGGCGCGGTTTTTCTGTGTTGTGTTATTTAGGGGAAAAGGCGGGGGGGGGGGGGGGTCGGCTGTTCTGTTTGGGGTCGCGCGGTCTGTTCGCCCCCCCCCCTTCCCCCCCCCGCTCGGGATGGGGGGGGCCGCGGCTCCGGCTCCCGGCCGGGGAGGCCCCGCTCCGGCGGCCCGGGCGGCAGATAGCAGGGAGACTGGCGCCAGACGGCCCCTTTTGTTTATCTGACAGCTAAATATCAAGGCAATCACCGCCTCGCTGCCCTGCCTCCAACCCCCAGAGCTAAGACAAACAGTTTGGCTAAAAGAATGCCACTGTTATCATAAGTTCCTATCTTTTTTTTTTTTTTTCTTTTTCCTTTCCTCTTTCTCATGGCTCTGCCTTTATTTTCTCTCTGCTTTTCTAATTCCAGAGTCTCCCCCTCCGCCCTACTCCAGATACCCGATGGATTTTCTCAAACCAACTGGTAAGTGGACTTTTTGCAATATGCAGCCTCCAGATTTTTTTTTTTTTTATTATTATTATTATTTTTTTTTTTTTAATTTTTATAAACCATCCCCTTTCTCAATGGGGGAAACATCTCCTGCCTTTGGCACGCGGCGATGCGTTTCGGTTTTTGGGCTGCTTGCGTGCCTCCCCGCCTTCCGACGGAAGAACGAACGTTAGAATATCGAAGCCACCCTCCGCGCAGAGCGAGGTGTCGAGGCCCTGGCAGCAAACCCCGGGAGGGATCGCGCCCGGGGTGAATTTGGGGGGTTTGGGGCGGGATGCGGCGCGGCTCTGCCCAGCATCTGCCCCACGGCTGGGGATCCAGTGAGCCTCGACAGATGGAGGTGGTGGAAACCCTTCTCCGTTTCACGGCAGCCTGATCCCACCTTGTCAGGTTGAAAAAATGAGGAAAGGGGGTTGGAAAGTGTGTGTGTGTGTGTGTTTTTCCCCCGTTTTTTTTTTTTTAGCATCGCTATGCATGCCTGTTGCTGGTAATTGAGTGTCAGGGTGCCAGGGGAGAAGCCCATCTGAGGCTGGCACCAGCTCTCTTGCGGTCGTCTGCGTAAACTCTTGGTTGGCAGTGAGCTTGCCGGGTGCGAGATAAATCGGGCTGGATGGAGGAGGAGAGGTGGGGAGACTCATAAACCCGGGGGGAGCTTGGGGAGGAGCGGCTCCCGGCTCCCCGAGGATCAGGGGGCTCGGGTCAGGTCTCGGCGGTCGCATCCCTTGGTCGCAGCAGGCAGGAGGGGCACGGCGGTGCGGGGAGGCACAGATAAATGCATTTCTGAAGACCACATTTTCTTTTGGGGGGGTTGTGTGGGCAAAAAGAGCAGGTTTTTTTGTTAAATTGCTGCGCTTCAGTTTCTCGGGGCTTAAAGGAACCCTGAACTTGAGGTTGCGTGGGACACGTGGGGTACCGTTGTGGGGTCCCATCCTGCCCACTGCTCCCTTGCAGCCTGGACGGCTGTTTTTCCCCTCCAAGAAACGCTAATAACTCTTTGGATGCCTTGTGGAAATAAGCAGAGCTGTTGAACAAACAACTGGCTTGGAGAGCATGACGTATTTTGCCTCGGCGTGAAAAAACAGGAGATAAAAACTCATGAATGGACGAGGGATAACGGGTGTAAGGCTCAGCATCCCGAGCACGTGCTGGGGTGCAGGCAGCCTGCGCCGGACTCTTGAGGGTCTGCGAAGCTTGGCGGGTTTGGTTGAGGTTGGCGTCTTTTCGACTGCATCCCTGCAGCGTGCTCCCCCAGATATTTCTGTTTGTGCTTTTGTTGCCTTGCTTCCCACCCAGCGATGATCCCAGCGTGGGATGCGACGGGGTTGGGAGGTGCGGGAGAGCAGGGTTAACGCTTGCCTTCGGTTTCCTGTAAGGATGTTGGGATCAATCTATTAGCAGGGTTTAAACTTCCAATCTGCCTCTGCCAGGACCTCCTTTTCAGCTGAGCTGAGTGATGTATTTATTCATTAGCAAGTGTTGACATAAGGTAGCGAGATGTGTGTAAACAGAAAAGCCGCAGAACATGAATGTGCCATTTCGAAAGGAAAAGTTATTCCTATCGGCCAATAGGAAGTGATTAACGCTGCCCATCGGAAACGCCGAAACAACTGGGTTACTCACCGAAAAGTCCTCCTTTTTCAAAGGAAAAAAATCCGTTTGGCAACTGAACTCTTGACTAGCGGGGCCGCGACAGGCATGAGCAGAGCCTGGAAGTCTGTTGTTGCAGGTGGATTTTGCAAGCTCAGGGTTTCTCGGCGTTTCCTCCGCGGAGGAACCGAGGGTTTCCCGTCCTGGCGTTGGAGCCGTCTCCTGCGGCGTTTTCCCAGTTGTCTGTTGAGGGTTGTTCGCCATGGGCTGGTTAGATGGGAGAGGGACAGTAGATGATGATGGGAAGGGGTGAAGCCTTTTTACCTGGCTGATGCTCACCAGCCATCTTCTGCCCTGGGACCTTGGGTGGGAACGGTCCCTCCATTTAAACTTGGGCAACCTCATCTGCCAACGGAGCGCGGAACGTGCGTCCAGCAGGAAAGTTCTGCTTTTCCATCAAGTGTGATGGTGATAATAACAATATTATTGTTATTATGACTGAATCAAGTGCTTCATATGGACAGGCAGATGGGAATACCTGGACCAGCGTGGGCGCTGGCAGTGCTCTTGGTCATAGATTTGTAGGATGCTTTGGGTGGGAAGGGAGCTTTGAAGGCCATCTGGTCCAACCCCCCTGCCATGAGCAGGGACATCTTCACCGAGATCAGGTTGCTCAGAGCCCCGTCCAGCCTGGCCTGGAATGTTTCCAGGGATGGGGCATCTCCCACCTCTCTGGGCAACCTGGGCCAGGGCCTCCTCACCCTCAGCGTAAATAATTTCTTCCTGACATCTAGTCTGAATCTCCCCTCCTTTAGTTTAAAACCGTTATGGTGGGGATTAGATTTTTTTTTTCTTGGACACTGAGGTAGGCTGGCCGGAAGAAAGCAGGGATGGACAGGGAACTTGGGGCTCTGCTGCGGGCAGTGAGATGCCACCTCAGTAGGTGTGTTGGTAGGGCGGAGCTGGTGTTGGCATACTTGCCGTAGAGTGGAAAGATCTGCCCTTGACAGCCGGGCTACCTACAGGAAGGCTGTAGGCCCAGGCTGGCTTGCTCGTTCATCAAGGAGAGGACTTCCCTTCTTCCTTACATGGGACAGTTGCAGGGATGGGTGATGGTGGCTTGCACGGGGCCGGGCTCACCCTACGATCCTGGAGCTGTGTGGGAGCTCAGCATCCCCCGTGTCCCTGCAGGAGCTGCTGCTTGCGACTGTGTTGGAAGCGGGGTGGATGGTGATGGCCCCAAATAATTCAAGCAGATATTTTGACCCATCATTATGTGGGACAAGGGGCTGCAAGTGGCTGTCCATTGTGCTCTCGGGTGGCTGGTCGTGGTGGTGCCAGAGCATCCACTGAAATGTGGCTGCAGAGCTGAATGCTCTCCTGTGGGATCAACTTGGAGGTTTGGCAGCTTCCAGGAAATGCTCGGCACCTTACAAGGTTGGGCTGGTGGCCACCAGGAGTAGTTGTATGTCTCCACGATGGTTTTATGTTGCAGGAAGGCAGTTTTCGGAGGAGATTCACATGCAATAAGCTTGATCCTGCCTCTGATCCTATGACCTTTCTGATGCTGAAAACAAGAGCCCAGGTGCTCCCTACTAGCGAGAGCCCTTGGCAGGTCCATGGGTGGTGGGAAGAGTGCAAGGATGAAACCACCCACGTGGAGAACAGAGAGCCAAAGAGGGTCCTGTTTTTGGGCTTATCCCACACCTGACTGTCACACTTGGTCCGGAGTCGAGGTGCATCAGTTCTGTGGCCTCTAGAGACTTCAGAGGGTCATTAGTTGATGAAGGGAACTGGCTGTTGGGTGATGGGGCATGGGAACGGAGCTGATGGCTGTGAAGATGTTGTGAAAGCACATCACCCCATTGCTAGGGTCATGCGTTTTAGGCAGGGATAGGATTCTCCCCTGCCATCCTGTCCAATGTGCCAGCAGAGGACCTGGTCACGTATGATCCCTAGAGTACAACAACATGGAAAGGCCAAATTATGGCCAGTTTATCCCACGGGGCCTCATCAGGGAGCTGGAACTGGGGGCAGAGGGAGCCCAGCGGAGGGCAGGGGGATCCGGCCCGCGTTCGGAAGGCGTCTAACCCAAGCAGTTGAAGCCGTCTCAGGGAAAGGACAGGGGGAATCTTCTGTCTGGCCTAGAAAGGGTTAAATAGAAGAGAAAAAACGTATTTCTTTAAAGTGTAGAAAGCCTGACGAGGCGTTGCAAGAGCGTATCGTATACAGTATTTCACAAGTAAGTCCATTTCCTGCCTCCCCCATTGTTTTTGGTTTGATTAAGTATATCCTGTTAAACTGTATATTCCTGTTAGGGCTTCTCCTTCGCTGTGATCAAATGAGGTTGTGCAGACAGGAATTTCTTTTTCACTGGGATTTCAGGCACAGAATCTGGAAAAATGACTTTTATCAGTCGGGAGAGAACGGATCTCGTCTCTCCTGGTGGTGGCCCTTGCGTTGAGATACAGCCATTAGCAAAACAGTGTTGTTAGGGAGCCCAAGTTTGATGAAACCCAAAGTCCCCGAAAACCTGCTGAGGACCAGAAGGTTGGGTGAACGTCATGGATCTTCTCAGGCGTGGAGTGTCCTTGAGCTTTACTCCCCCTGTGATAGCGACTGAGAACTTGGAATTTGCCCGTAGGACCAGGGGATTGGTGTTGGCTCCTGGCTGTTGTCACCTGGAGCAGGCTTGGGATGGAGAGGTCCAAAAGGATGGAGAGGTCCCAACCCTGAGCTCAAACCCCTCTGCGCACCATGAGCAACCTCCAATGGGGTGGCAGCTCTTAACCTTGCCCTTCGGCGGTGCGTGGAGGAGTAGATCCAGTTGCCCGCCGGTCCCAGGAGGTGACACTGGGCTGGAGGATCTGCCAGCAGCTGGTGGTGACAAAAATTGAGCCGGGGGGGGGACGACACATGTAGATGTCGACCGTTTTTCTCAAAAGGGTGGCGATGAGACGTTTCAGTTCCCGTTTTGGCGAGTTACAGGTGTTGACTAAATCGGGTGCGTAAAGCCACGATCGAAGCATTTTTGGGAGCTCGCTTCCATCAGAACGCCGGTAACCTTGATCTCATTACCCGGTGACTTGGCCAGAGAGTTGGCAGCCGGTCTGTAATTTTTTGCCGGTCTATAATCAGCGTTGGCTGGTGATGAAGCACAGCACGCAGCCTTGATTGAGACGATGAGTTAGGGTGGATGCTTCTTGATGAACTACCGTCTCTGCACGGACAATTAGTAATCGCTTCCTGCCAAACCCTGTGGAATGTGTGTTCTGCTCGCGGCGACGCTGGGAGCCTGCGAAGAACCGCCTATATACTGATTTTTTTTTGTTTTTTTTTTTTCTTCCCCTTTTCCTCCACTCCAGCAGATTGTCCAGACTCTGTGCCTTCCTCCACTGAAACAGGGGGAACTAATTGTCTAGCCCCTGGGGGGCTTTCAGGTAAGACATCTCTCGTTGCCCTTGATTTTGGCCACGGGTTGCGTTGACCAAGGGTCCCGATGGGAGGCGAAGTGATGGTGGGGAGTTGTTTGGGGGGGGGGGCGGGGAAGCGAGTCTTTGAGAAAGGCGAGCTCGAAGGGGGGATTAGGTTTTGTTTCGGTAGCAGCCGTGTACCTCTCATGCAGAGGATGTGTTGAAATCCCAGGCGAGGTTCTCCGTCCTCGAAAGCCCATGTTTCCTTTGAATTCCAGCCTCACGCTCCATTAATTTTTGGAGCGAGGCAGGAAGAGGCGTGTTGGGGAAGGCAGAGTGATGTTGGCCACCCGTTCGTTCGGATGCATGGGTTGTCGGAGCAGGTGCGGTCACGCCTTGTAGAAGGATTCGGCGTCAAGCTCTCCTTGGCTTGGTGGTGGTGGTGGCACCTCTTGTCTCTGGGGTGAGAGCCACGCTTGGGCTTTGCTCCTGACAGGGTAAACCACCATGCTGCATCTCATGTGTGAGGCTTGTGATACCTGGGCAAGAAGGTTGACCCCATTTTTTGCAGAAGGCGTTGCAGAGGGAGTTGGATTCGATGATCCTTACGGATCCCTTCCAACTTGAGATACTCTATGATTTCCCTCCTTTTCCCATTTGCCATCTCCTTCAGCCTCCCAGTGCCATTACAGGATGGGGGTTTGGAGGGTGGTTTCCCCACCTCTTTTTGGCATTTCGTGGAATCATAGAATGGTTTGTCTTGGAAGTGACCTTTAAAGGTCATCTAGTCCAACTTCCAGCACCTTTTCCAAGGCGTGATGCCTCCAGCACCTCATCTCCTACCCAGGACCAGCCAACTCTGTGGCCGGGCTCTGCCTCTACCAGGATTAAAGTGTCTGAAGCCATGTACCTGCATGTGCTCAATGATGCCTGAAGGTGCTTTGCTTCATGGGGATGTCGCCGTGATTTATGATTTATTCATCACCCTGAAACTGGAATTTCAGAAATAGGTCGGCGGCGGCCGCGTGCATGCACGCATCTGCCCCTGCCTCTCTCCAGGAATTGCATTTGGTGTGGATGTCTTGAAGTGAGCCTTGTTTGTTTTTCTTTGGGTGTAATATATACCCTGCCTGTTATTTGAGAGGGGAGCGTATTGTTTGTTCAAAGGCCCTAATGAGAATTAATCAAACGGAGGGGAGAGGGAACAGAGAAACTTGTCTCTGGGGGGGGTGGGTTTTTTTCTGATGGAGAAGACTTTTGGGTTTTTCTTTATTTTTTCGCTATTGGAGCCTATAGCTTTAGGGAAGAAAAAAACAAAAAAAAAAGAAAAAAAGCAAAATAACACAATAAGGATGTTGTTAGATCTGGTTTTCTTTTTCCGTTTTCCTCCTGAAATACACCCGTTGCGGAGGGGAGAGTTGGGTTCCACAGGATACCGCACGAAATAAGCAGAGGAAGTACTCGCTTTTAAAAGGGGGCTTGCTGTAAGGTTCAGCCGGTTCGATAACATCTCGTCTGGCTGCTCTGCTCCCGAAGGGCAGGCGGGAGGTGGGGGCTCGGGCTGCAGGAAATCACACGGGCTCATTCCCGCTGCCTCCCGAAGGGCCGCGGGAAGGGGAGCCCCGGCTCCTCGGTAGAGCCTCCTCCCCAAAAGAAAGCACGGTCTCCCCCCAAAATGCCTTTTTTTTAATTACATTTTTATATTATTTCATTAGATTGGATTTTTTTTTTTTCCAGTCTTCCTTATCCAAGGTTTCCCCCCCACCCAACGCCTGGAAACAGAACCTTTTAGGATCATTAACCGCTCTTTTTTTTTCCCCTCCCCAAATGTAATTGTAGCCATTTAGTTTAATGAGGAGCTGATAGGAGAGTTGACTCAACGGAGGGATACGGTTTGCTACCCAAGCCCTGAAACAAAGCCGAATGCCTCCAGATGAAAGAGCATTTGTTTTGAATTTGCTCTGATTTACTGGCATCTCCCTTCCGCGCGCAGAAGTGCAGCGCTGAAAATTCCCAACTGGAGGGACCCAGTCGAGAAAGGAAAATAAACGCATGTTGCAGCGATCCTCCAAAGCTCGCTTTCTCCGTCTTTCTTCTAAACCCCAACCCCGTGCATGTTTTAGTTAGCAGAAGGGTGTATTTGAAGAGGGCTTGAATGACTTCTTGGCAGGGTACGTGGGGAGCGCTTTGGCTTGGTCTTCACCTAAGCTTGGGTAGATGCGGATCGGTGATGCCAGGTGGAGAATCCAGCATCCCTCCTCCCCTCCAGACCGGGGCTGTACACGCTGGATTTGCAGTTCCTTGATGAAGGAACTTTTCTTTTTTAAGAAAAGCAAAAAAACCCCTCAGTTTTGGTCGATCTGGGAGCAGGAGGCTGCGGAAGACGTCGTGGGTGGACGGCGGCGGTGGGTTGCCATAGCATCATGGGCAGGTTGCTTTGGCCACTTAGCACTGTAGGCTTTGGCCACCAGTGATGGATGGTGGTTGCTGGTGTAGCAGTGGTGTTCTGAGCCAGCAGACCTAACGTCTGGAAGCTGGAAGGACAGGGTTCAGTGAGGCAGATGGCTCTCGGCACCGAGAATTTGGGAACGGGGCCAGCCTGGGGTTCACGGCCACTCTGGCAGGGAAACCGCAGGGTGGGCTGAGAGGATGACGGCAAGAGGAGCATGAAAAAGGAGACTGAAGCGAACGCCCTTGCAGCTCTCCGTGAGGATGCTTTGGTGATGAGGAGGCTCAGGTCTGGCCACCGCCAGAGTCATGGTCTCCTTCTGGAGGCTGAAGGCAGTTTCATTGATGGATACCAGAGGCGCTGGAGGACGTGGGAGGGGGAGTGGTGTGGTCCGGGGGATGTACGGGGAGTATTTTCCCCTTGGGATAATTATCTGAGCTGCTCTTTCGCCTCCCTCCGCTTGCTGTTCTCCTTCCTGGCCCAGGAATGCAATATTGTGTAGTCTTCCATGCCGTGCTGGTGCCTCTTCTCATCCCACCTCCAGTGTCTCTTCCTAGACACTCGTTCTCCAGCTGATGCCCCCCTCGCTCTCCCGAGGTGCTGGCTCGCACTTCCATGGTCTTGCCTTTATTTATTTTCTCATATTTTTATCGATGGTCACTCTGTGGGTAGGTCAGGACTCCTCGCTCACGGTGTCTTCCCACTGAGATGGTTGTGCTCAGGTATTAGCAGACGAGAACCTTTGTATCCTCGATGTGGTTAAAGAAGTCAGCAAAAATAACCCATTGGAGATAAAAATAATTTCCGTAAATAGGAGACAGAGGGTGGCTTTTCCTGTATTTTGAGCTGACTCGTTCCCAGCAGATGTGTTTGGTTATGACTCTTCTTTCAAACAAGCAAAGCCGTGCTTGAAGAGCCTGGAAGTAGCTGGCCCATGGTCCGGTGGCCTCTAATTACTGGGAGTCGAATTCCCGTATGACCCGTGGAGGAGCTCTGCTCCGAGGGTAGGAGCGAGCTGATGGTGCTTGGTGGTGTTGGTGCTGGGTCTCAATGAGATGCTCTCCACCCAGTCCCAGACGTTTCTGTCTTGACCCATGTGTGATGTAGGGCTGGTCGCTCTTGGCTGATGGAAGGTTGTGGTGCCCATGATAGACGAGAAGGTGGCAGGACAGGTGAATGGTGCTGGGTCTGCTGGCATAGCAAAGCTCTCCCAGAAGCCCGTCATGGAAGGAAAGCAAGATGCGCTGGCTTGTGTCCTTGCCACCTCCACTGCTTTTTTATTTATAGGGGTTATTCATAAAATACCCAACCTGAGGGTTTACCCAGATTTCAGCCCAATCCTGTTGACTTGCCCTGATCCTGGAGCTGCCCCAGGGTCTGCTGGCGCCAGCAGATGTTGAGGGACGATGCTTGGTGGGTGCTGGACCCAGGCTCCGCAAGGCTGGAGGCTGGGAGACCCACAAGGGTTTCTCCCTCCCAGATCCTCCATACCAAAAAGATGGGCAAAGACCTTCAGAGGTTGGAGAAACATCATCCTCGCTTCCTGCCCCGGCTCTCTTGGGGTTGGGACCTTGTCTGGTTCAAGGGACCGCTTGGCCGAGTGACATTTCATTCCGAAATCGTGGGCAGGCCGGGAATGTTTCACTATGCCTCTGATCCCTGCTGGTATCTGCTCGCTGGGGAAGAAGCACCTTGTCCAAACCCGGAGCTCTTCGCCCCCCGAAGCGACTCCTCATCACTCGCCGCCCCGTGTAAACAGGATCCCGCGCGGTTTCTCCGGCAGAGTCCTGCCTGTGGTTTCCCATTGCCCCCCCCTCCTTTCCACCTCCCTCTCGTCCGGAGTTTATAACCTCCTGCGAAATGCCTTTTATTTACAAATTGGCATCCTATTATAATCTGAAATTGAGACATCTTCCTGTGAAACGAGGATTGTATATTTGTCCCAGGGATAAACAATTGCTTGGGAATTTTTTTTTTGAAGTCACTTATTCTTGGCTTATTTTTGAGCATACGTCCTTTTAATATATATATTTTTTAATTAGCTTTGAGCATCGCAGGGCGTTGCACCCTTTCCTTCCCAACCTCGCTGGAGACACGACCTCCCCCTCGCCCCCCCCGCGTCGCTTACCTAAAACCCACCGTCCCCTCCTGGAAAGGACAAGGTTATCAGGGGTTAACGCCGAGATGACAGCACTGGAGCCTCTGGAGCGGAGCAGGCTGCCTGCCAGACTAGGAGCCTCCCGCCTCGCCTCGCACATCATCTGACCGTGGCCGGCGGGGAGGAGGGAGCCGGCGCTTGGCACCGACCCCGGGGCTCTTGGCTTGGCCGCCCGCTCTGGCTCCTTTGGCCCCATGGGGATTTTTTTTTTTTTTTCTGTTTTGGTTTGGTTTGGGGGTTTTTTTGGTTGTTGTTGTTTTTGGTTTTTTTTTTAGGGGGGATCTCGCCAAGCAGGGACCCCCCTGGGACAGCCCCCATGCTGCTGCGGGGATGCTGGGGGCATCCTCCTCCCAGTTCCTTAGCTGATTAAAATCCCCCAAAAGCTAGTAGGACCCGTTTAGTAATTACTTTGAAGTGCTCTAGAGCCTTTTGATCCTTTCCTAGATACTCTCCTAGGATGGTTTTTTAAAAAAAATTCCGGCATAGGTGCTCCCCCCATTAAATGCCGGGTGTTTCTGTGCATCCCTGTCCAGCTCCATTAAATCCATTTTCCCAGGCGCCGATGGTGTTTCCCAACTGAACGGTGCCTGGAGAGCAGCTGACAACAAAATCAAAGAATCGTAGACTGGTTTGGGTTGGAAGGGACCTTACAGACCATCTGGTTCCAACCATGGGCAGGGACCCCGTCCACCAGCCCAGGGTGCTCCAAGCCCTGTCCAACCTGGCCAATGCAGGAGAAGACCCCACCACCAGCGCGGTGGGCACCATGACGGGGACCACTGGGGTTTTCACCCCACAACCCGCTGTTATTCAGGGAGGAACGAAGACACAAAGGTGAATTTTGGGAAGTTTGGTGTCAATTCAAACCACGCTCCGCTCTCGAATGGTGTCCCGATGAGCGGCGGCAACTTGATCGCCGGGGACATTTAAAACTCGACGGGACAAAAACACTCGTAGAGGAGCAGCCCGGGGTTGGCAGGGATGCGGGCTGCATCGTTTCCATCCCCGCTGTCTGCCAGCGGGTATCGCTTACGCTGGAGGAACCAGTAACATTAACCACATGCATTTCCCCGCCGCCGGCGTGGAGGGGGGGGATGCCTATTTCTAACCGTGACGGCCAAGACCGTAAACCTCGGCGCTGGGTGAAGATGGGGTACACCCCATTTTAGGGTACAGAGGGAAAAATGGTGCATGTGGACCCCCCGCCAGCCGCGACCGGGTGTTCAGGAGGGTGATGGGGTGGGCGACGGGTGCTGGCCAGGACCTGGCGCGGGTGGGTGCCAACCCCACCGTCGTCCCCGGCCGGCTTGAATGACCCACGCCGCAGCCTGGCCGCCTGCCTACTGTCACAAAGGAGCTTCCTTTCCAGTTTATTTTCAGCGCTGAGATATTATTAACCGCTGAGGCACGGTCACTGTTTAACCACCCTCGCTTTTTTGCCTAAATCGCTTTGTTTTCACCCTGCTTTGGCGTGCCTAGGCCGCCGGCTTGGCTCCGGTGCCGCCGGGGTACTGGCTGCGTCACGGCCGCTGTTGAGGAACGGGAGGGCACAGAGGAGCGAGCGGCCTGATCCTGTGTGGGGCTGAGGTCGGGGAAGGGAGGGAGCTCAGCGTCGCGCAGGATTTCCGCCCAGTGGCTTTGCATTAGCCCCTTGGTTTGATTTTTTTTTTTTTTTTTTTAAGTTCTCCTATTAAGAAAAGCAGCATCTTGGGTGTTGCCAGCTGTCTCCTTCTCTGCAGTTGATTTTGGTTTCTTTTTTGAATTTGTTAATTTTTAATTTTTTAATTTGATCTTTTCCCTTTTCCCTTTTCCCTTTTCCCTTTTCCCTTTTCCCTTTTCCCTTTTCCCTTTTCCGTTTCCCTTTTCCCTTTTCGCTTCCCTTCCCTTCTTTTCCCCTCTCCCTCTCCCTCTCCCTCTCCCTCTCCCTCTCCCTCTCCCTTTATTTTCTCTGGTTTATGTTATTCTACTTTCCTAATGCAAGAAAAGAGCTCTTCTGGGCCAGCATTGCAGGGATTTTCCGTCCCCATCCAGGGAGGGGTGGGGGCTCGTGTCCCCCAAGCTCCAGCCTGCCGCGGGAGCCACCCTTGGGGGGGGTCTTTGCCGACGGGCTCCAGTCATCCGGTCCAAAAAGCTTTTTTCCAGGGGGTTTTGTGTTGCTGGGGGTGTGACGTGGTGTTCACTAACAGACAGCCCTTCTCTCCCTTTTCTATTTTCCTTTTTTTTTGTTTTTCCCCTTGGTTTTTTTCCCCCCTCCCCTCTTTTGGGTCGCCATTTAAATACGTGATGATAACTTTCACCCTGTTAATTCACAGGAAACATTAGGACAAGACAGGAAATTACATCAGTCTTTTATGAGGAAAGAGCCAAGAAAAAAAAAAATTCAAGAAAACATAGTTATTAGTGAAAGGAAAGAAAGTACTGGAGAAGGAGGAGGAAGAAAAGGAGAGAAAAGGAGAAAAAAAAAACCCTGTTCCATGGGCCCCGCTTTTCCAAGGGAGGCTGCTCCAGCAATTTAATTTTTGTTTTTATTATGTTGAAAAATATTTGACTAGCAGGGTCACCTTTGCTTGAGTGCGACGCTCGAGCTTCCCGAGGAATCTTTTTTTTTTTTTTGTGCCTTTTCTCGTCTTCCTTCCCCAAACTGTGAGGCCTAGGAAGCTCTTGGCCGGGAGACTAATTTTGGTTTGGCTGCTCAGCCCTTCAAATTGGTCCCCACCCAGTGTCATTATCTTGGTTTTAACTTGCAAGGGGAAAAAAAAAAAACCACCCTGTAAGAGCTGGCTCAGCCCTTCTCTACCCTTTTAACCTCGCTGCAGAAAAAACTCCCAGCTTCGGCTCTCTGGTTGGGTTGTGCCGGCAACGCTGAAGCACCGTGGGGTGGTTGCAGTAGGTCCTGGTGATGCTCTTGGTGATGTCCCTCCATGTGCGATGTACCTGGCTCTGTGGTCCTTCTTCATCCTCTCTTGGGGATGAAGGAAGATGCCCAGTGGGGTGGTTGCAGGAGGTCCTGGTGATGTTCCTCCACGTGTGATGGTGGGTCCCCAGCTCTGAGATCTTCCCTCATCCTCCTTCGGGGATGAAATAAGAGGCCTGGTGGAGTGGTTGCAGGAGGTCTTGGTGATGCTCCTCCACGTGCAATGATGGGTACCCCGCTTTGTGGTCCTTCCTCATCCTCCCTGGAGGATGAAGTAGGATGCCCGGTGGAGTGGTTGCAGGAGGTCTTGGTGATGCCCCTCCACGTGCGATGATGGGTACCTGGCTCTGTGGTCCTTCCTCATCCTCCCTGGGGATGAAGTAAGATGCCCAGTGGAATTGTTCCAGGAGGTCCTGGTGATGCGCCTCCGCTCCGATGGTGGGTGCCTGGCTCTGTGGTCCTTCCTCATCCTCCCTCGGGGATGAAATAAGATGCCCTGTGGAGTGGTTGCAGGAGGTCTTGGTGATGCTCTTCCACGTGTGATGACAGGTGCCCGGCTCTGTGGTCCTTCCTCATCCTCTTTGGGAATGAAGTAAGCTGCCTGGTGGAGTGGTTGCAGGAGGTCCTGGTGATGCTCCTCCATGTGTGATGGTGGGTCTCCAGCTCTGAGATCTTCCCTCATCTTTGCTTGGGGGCTAAATAAGATGCCTGGTGGAGTGGTTGCAGGAGGTCTTGGTGATGCTCCTCCATGTGCGATGACAGGTACCTGGCTCTGTGGTCCTTCCTCATCCTCCCTCGGGGAGGAAGTAAGATGCCCGGTGGGATGCTGGATTTTGACAAGCCATCCTTTGGAGTGAAGTCCTGGCTCCCATGGGCTTTATTGGCTTTTCCTTAATACCTGAGCAGGTGGAAAGGCACATTTCTCCATTAAACGAGTAACTCTGAACCGCTCGGGGTGTTAAGCCCTGTTGCAACTATGTACCGTAATAATTGAGGCTGTGGATAAGTTATATATTCCAACAAAATCTAGTCAACATATATATTTATGTATAGGTTGAATACATATATATATATTTTGAATATATTCAATGTATTGAGTATGTTAGATATCTAATCATATATATATGATATATTCAATATATAATGAATATATTCTGTATTTGTATGTTGTATATAGGTTGAAGATATTCAATATATTCATTATATATTGAATGTGCTGTATATCTATAGAATTCTTTATATATTCTATAGAATATGTATCTATATATTCTGTAGAATATATGGAATATAATATATATATGTAGGTTGAACAGATTTTGTTTGTAGAGCCACCAAAACTGCATCAATAACAGCTGACTTTGCATTGGAGAAACTCAGGTGTTGCAAAGGTGGTGAAAGTTGAAACGTCCTTTGCTTTGACAACCTGTGAAAGTTGGCTCCAGATCCGGTGATTTTTGGTGATGGAAACTGGTGGGTTGAATTCATAGATGCGAAAAATTGCTGGGCATTGCCAGCGAGGAGGAGCTCCCTCCACGGTGGGTCGTGCAAAATAATACTGGAGGGGTTGTGTGTTTGTTTGCACATTGGTGTGCAAGGGGAGGGTTTGAGTAAAAAAGCAGGGAATATAGGAAAATAGCTGAGAAATTAGACCGTGAGATGGGGTGCGACTCGCCCCCACGGTACGGCTGCCACTGACCCCGTGGCTAGGCTCCGGCAGCACCTTCCCGGGCAGAGCGGACGGAGTAAATAACTCCATAAAATCATCCTTCGAGCAGGAATCAAATAACAGGAGTTTTATTTGGAAAAGGAGTTGGGAGCCTGAAGTTACATCACTGCGTTTGAACTGATGAATTCATTTTCTTTGGAAGCCGGGCTGAGACTTTTTAGCTCATTATAAGGAACAAACCAATAAATCTTCATACGCAGAGGCCCGTAGTTTTCCTGTTCGCTGTCAGAGCTGAGCATGGAAAATGTATCCTGGGTGTCGAGAGCACGAAACTGGGACACACCTGAGATGGGCACCAGGGTTGTGTTCTGGAGCAGCCGGCGTGGTGCTGGGTTTGCCGAGCCACATAGTCCCCTGGGCTTTTCTGCCGTGGTAGGATGCTGTTGGGTTTTGATGATGCCCAAATCCCCTGGGCTTTTCCCCCATGGGAGGATGGTGCTGGGTGTTGGTGATGCCCAAATTCTCTGGGCTTTGTCCCCATGGCAGAATGGTGCTGAGTCTCGGTGATGCCCAAATCCCGAGGGCTTTGCCCCTGTGGGAGGATGCTGTTTGGTCTTGGTGATGCCCAAATCCCTTGGGCTTTGCCCCCATGGGAGGATGCTGTTTGGTCTTGGTGATGCCCAGATCCCTTGGGCTTTGTCCCCATGGGAGAATGCTGTTGGGTTGTGGTGATTCTGAAATCCCAAGGGCTTTGTCCCCGTGGGAGGATGCTGCTGGGTCCTGATGATCTCCAGATCCCCTGGGCTTTGCCCCCATGGGAGGATGCTGTTTGGTCTCGGTGATGCCAAAATGCTGGGGGCTTTGCCCCTCTGGGAGCATGTGGGAGCATGCTGCTGGGTCTCGGTGATGCCACCCCGACTGTGTCGTCGTCCCCGCCTGGGACGCGGCTCTGCCGCTGCCACCGAAAGCGCGGTGGGATGAGCACAGGGAGCTTTTCTGGGTAATTTTTTAATCCGTGCGATGTCAGCCTGCCCCGTTTTATAGCCCGGGGCAAACCTCTGCCCGCCTCCATCTGCGAAAGGGGGGTGCCAACCCTGCCAGAGTGCCGGGAGGGTTAATTACTTAATGAATGTAATATTCTGTCTAATTGCTAAGCGTTATTAATCCAGAGCAAAGTGAGAGGCGAGGGGAGGGGTGCGTGCGTGGCCAGACTTGTGAACTCCATCCACAACGCCGTCCATCTGTCCGTCTGCCCCTCGCTTGCCCCCTGCCCGGGTAGGGGCTGATGCTGTCCGTCCGTCCATCCGTCCGTCCCTGGGCGGCGACCCTGCCTGTAGGCGAGCGTGCTTCGCCGCCCGCTCTTAGGAATAGGCGTGATTAGATTACGAAGGCAGACAGAAGTAATGATTAACTTTTTCAGTCTGCATGCTGTCTCCAGTCTGGCGCTGGGTGTTTTTTTTTCCCCCCCTAAGTAGGCCCTGGCCCCGCGTCGACAGGGTATTAGGTTGTAAAGAAAGCCAGGAGGAATGAAGGCAAGGGAGGGAGGGGAAAGGGGAAGGAGGGGGGGAGCCTTTTCCATCGGATCCGGGACTGGAATTTATTGGCAGGAATGCAGTAAATGCTCCAAATGCCAGCCCAGCTAAACAGTTTTCAGAATTGTTACGGGAGCGGGGCACGACGGGCGTGAAAAGGACTTTTAGTTCCGACCCGGCTTTTTTCCACGGGTTTACATCCCAGCGAGGGATGCTGCTCTGGGAAAGGGAGCTGGGGGAGGTGGTCTTTTTTGGGGGGGGGTGGAGGAAACACGTATTTACGTCTATTTTCAGTCTTCAGGGAGAATTCTAGGTCGGTGTGCTGCGAGGAGAGGCTTTTTTTTTTCGGTATTGAGAGCGGCAGCGATGCCGTGTGTGTGCGTGGAATGCAGTTTGGGGGGGGGGGGCAGAGGGAAATCCTAACACACATCTGGGTATTAGGTATCCACTTGGAAATCCTAGACTGCTCTGCTTTGGTTTTTATGAAGGTCTTTACAAGGTTTTTAACGTGTAACCCACATAGCTACATGTTGTCAGGGGAGAGCTGCGGCTTTCCTGGGGGCCGGATCCCTCCCCGGGGCATCGCTGGGTACCAGGTGACCCCCCACCCTCCTCCCCCCCCCACCACCAGCAGAGCTTTATTTTTAATTGCAAAAGTGTTTTAAGGTCTGCATTGTCTAAAACGGAGCTCGGTGGGGGGGTTGTGACCCTTGGGGCTGGCGTGCCCGCCCTTCGGTGGCTTCGGCGTCGGTGATTTATCCCTTGCGCCGGGAAGGTGACGGGTAGGACGCTGTCGCGGGAGCCTCCGGCACAACCCGACCCGGGAGAGAGATTTTGGCCAAGCTCATCCTCGGGTCTGATTTGCATCGTCGTGAAGTCAGGAGGCCCTTTGCGCGCCGGTTTCTCTTTCTGGGAAGGTTTCTGGTTGAGGTCCGGGTTGGGTGTGGGTGGGGAAGAGGTGTGACTCGGAGCACGGAGGTGTTTGCTCATCTCCCAGCCCCGAGTCGCTCGAGGGTCGCGTGGCAGCGTCTCAGGAACACGCTGGCGTGGGCTTCCTGCATTTTCCAGAGGAGCCTCTTGGCTGGTTGTCATTAAAATGCGATTATTCCGGGTTGCCGTCAAGGCAGGAGAGGAGGTCGGAGGGTGCGTGGGGCTGCGGAGCATCTTTGCGACACCTTCTGAGCCAGCAGATCCTTCCCAAGACATCCCCGTCAGCACAGGAGAACAGCAATGGGGAAACGCGCAGCAAAAATAGGATTTCAGGGGGTTTTCCACATGGACCTCGCATCTATCCGGGTGGCTCGGGGGCCTTAAGAGCCCCGTGGATGTCGGCAGCACCCCTCTGGAAGGGTCTCCCCCCTTGAAGCATCCCTTCGTCCCAACGGACGGTGCCGGGTTGGAGCTTAGGGAAGGGATTCCCGTCCTACTGCTTTTTGGAAACAAGGGAAAAGTTTTCCCACACCTTTGAGGGGTGCAGAAGGAGAGGCAGATAAAGGAGGTTCTTTAAATTAAAACTTCAAAAATAATTAGACCGGCTGTATACTAAACAACAGCAGAGAGGCCCATTTACTGTAAATATTATGAATGGATTTGGCTGGCTTCTTCATCCCCGCCCTTCCTCTAAGGCTTTTCTCTGAGCTGAGTCGAAATTCGGCCTTCAGACAGCACGGTACTCTATAATTTGCATGGCTGATGAGGCCCGAAGCCTGGTATGGAGGAAACTGGAGTCAGCTGGCTCCTCTCTAACCGCCGGAGACAGGCAGACAGGCAGTTTTGGTGTGTGCCTGCGTGGTTTTTTTTTTTTATCCCTCTTGTAGCTGCAGCCTTGCTTGGCTTTTAAAGAAATCGGGCACCAAAGAAAAGGTTCTTCTCGAGTCCTTTTTAGCTGTGGTAATTGATTAATCACCGTAATTAGACAGTAGCAGTGACTAATAGGATGTTTATGAATCGAATTTCTGGTTTGGTGGACTCCATGAACTCAGCAGTTTCTCTTTGGGTCTTTCTTCGCCGTCCTTTGAGGTGGGGGACGTGGGGGAGGTGGGCTTCCCTCACATGTTGATATTGTTCAGGCTTGGACATCCCTCCTGGGCCAGCCTTGGCGTTGTTTCGCCATGTCGGTGCCCGCTCTCGAGGCTTTCTAGGTCTGCAGCAATGTGCTTGCAGGGACCCTTTCTCAGGTTGTTTTCTTGCTTTTGTGTCCCATCCATGGATTAACCCTCAAAGGTCAGGGCTGGGTTGCTGGTTGGGTTGACTCAAGGTGCCACCAGGCTGGGGTGGGAACCTTAGGGGATGTCCTCAGGGATGAGTCGTCTCTAGCCACCGTCTAACCTGACCTCGTTCTTGTCCTGATTTCACAAGAGGGTTTCCCAGGCATGGGGAAGGTGGTGGAGGTTCTTGGTTGGGTCACCAGGGGACCAAGCAGAGCGCTTCCAAGCTCATAGGTAGCCACGAACAGGAGTCTGAACCAAAGCCCTAGTTACAAATACCGGGAAATCCTAGACTCCTTCCTCTGATGGCTTCTGCTAAATTGTATCCTCTGTGTCCCCCTCAGATTTGCAAAGTTTCCAATCCATTGGCAACATCTCAGCTTCTGGGTACCGGCCCTTAGAAAACTTCAGCCAACTGAAGTCTTGCGGGGAAATGCAGGTGGACGTTGATTTTCATGCAAGGTTGACTTACTTTGCTAGGAACAAGGAGCCGTTTAAGTGACTGGGTGGACAACTTGTTGATAAATTAAAGAAATCATCTTAAGGCTCTTTAGCCTGCTTGACTGTGGAGTAATGAGCTGCCTAATTAGACATAGACACAAATTTATGGTCTGGCCTGTCAATCCGCGGATTAAGGACTTTGTAAGTACCTACTGACACGATGGGCTGTAATGGCTCCTGAAGCGATGTTACGGTCTATCGTGTCAATAATCCACAGATTAAGGGCTCCCTGAGTCCGTGTTGATGTGACCGACTGTCCCAGCTCTTTGGGGGCTCTTGTGTCGGCGCGGTGGAGGGACCCCACGGGCCACCTTGGACGGTGGCATCCCTGCAGTAGGTAAGGGTTTGTTTTCTCTGCAGACAACGGGAGCTCAGCACGTGACCATCCTCTAAATTAGCCTTTCAGAAATCATCCCGGCCATCAAAAGCGGGAGAGGAGGGGCGGTGAGGAAGCTGAAGCTGTCTAGTCCTTATGTGCAGGGAGATATAAAAGGTTCGGGGCAAACATTGCCGTGGGTGGTGTCTCCAGGCTGCCCACAAGCTCCGTTAAAGGCACAAATACCCTTTTCTGCAGCAGGATATATCCTTTAATTTGGAATTTTTTTTTTTTTTCCCCTTTGCTTTTGCAAAGCGTATGTGGAAGTACGGCTTTGAAGGATTTTTCTGGGGGTTTTTTGTGTTTGTGCCCCCGCCCAAGCAGCCTGTAAATTACCCGAGAGACTGGAAAGGAAGTAAAATTTCCCTTTTTGGTACCCGTTTTTCTTTGCTTTGATGAGCTATATGGTTGCACATCATGCTTGATGTTCTCCTCACCTTGACGTCATGCCTGTTTGCTTCTCGAGGAAGAGTTCAGGGGTGTGTTTGTCCTGAGATTCTGCAAAACCAGCACTTGCCGGTAACACGAGGGGCAAAACGGCAACTGGGGTACCTTGAGCTGCCCTGAGAACCCTCAAGAAGAGCATGCAAGACCCCTTAAAAAGCTCCAGGGTTCGTGTCTCCCATCTCTTCCATCTCAATGAACAGGAGAAGATGGGGGGCAAGGCTCTGCCCCGGGCTCGCAAATGCCGCCTAAGGTCAGCCAAGAGAGATTACCGGGTGCGAGACGCGCTGAGCTCGGTCTCAGCCTTGGCCGGGGCCAGACGACACGTTGAGCTGACAGCAGGCCAGCCAATTTTTTTTAAGCACAGATGCCCTCCACGTATGCTGACGGATAAAGGAGGAAGGAACATAGGTTCATCTGCTCATCGGCAGTGCCTACATTGCTTGTTTTCCAGCAGAAAGCTGTTTTGGGGGAAGCCGGGCAGGGATCTCACCATGCCTCCAGGTCTCCTTGCTGTCTCAGGAGCTCACATCTGGGTCCTGGTCCTTCTGGGGTTCATACGACCAATCTCCTTTTGCTGCTGTGATTTCCTGGTGGACATTTACATTAGTTCATCTGTTGTCTTTACCCATTCGTGTTGGGTTATTGGTCGTGTGTGCAGTGTCACCTCTGCAGGTGGCCCAGGTGAAGGTACCACAACACCTGAGCAACCTGATCTGGTTGAAGCTGTCCCTGCTCATTGCAGGGGGGTTGGACTAGATGGCCTTCAAAGGTCCCTTCCGACTCAAACCATTCTGTGATTCTGTGAAAATGAGAAGACTTTTGTTAGGGGTTCCGGGTAGATGATGCCATGGTGAGTCTTGCGTCAGGGTAGGTGTTTGGTGGGACATCCAGTCCCAGGGATTACAGAGGAACGAGGGAGAGAAGAGGGTGTGAGGATGAGAAGTATGGGAGGAGCACGAGAAGATGCTTTGGGTCAAAAGTGCTCTTAAAAAAAAATTCTATAACTATATATATAGTAGTATAAATACATAGTTGGAAACACTTCTACAGTTGGATAATGTAATTTGCCTCTAATCCTGATATCACCGAGGAAAGATCCAACTACAGGCATTTAAAATCCTAATCAGGAACGCAGTTGTATTCCCATGTTCAGCCACGAGTTGTTATTATTGCAGATACCGGTGACGATTTAGATAGCTCTTGACATGATCAGATGGGAGTAGTCCCGGCGGGTGAGATAGCTCAGTGTGTGCTAAACTCGCTGTTTTCTTTAGAGGTCGGTTGATTACAGGAAAACCTTTAGCTATGTCAAAACAAAACAAAGCAAAACAAAAGATCCCCAGCCCACCTCCCCTCTACGTTCGTGAACTTGGCGCCGGGACAAGGCTGAGATCCAAAAGCCGGTCAGAAGCTGCGTTGGGTTTTTGTTGTTGTTTGTTTTTTTGTTTTTTATTAAATTCAGTTTTGCGGAGATGTTTCGGTTCTTCCTGAACGAAAAAAGAACTTTTTCTTCCCAAAGTCCTAATAAAACTGCCAGAGCTTGGAAAGAAAATATACAGATGACATGGTTTCATCATCTTAAAAGCGGTCATGTGTCAAGGAGAAAAGCCACACCAGAAATGTTCTGCTTCTTCCAAGCGATGCAAGATGCGAGTCCTCCTGCCACAGCTTGGGAGAACCAAGCGTGGGGCCGTTACGGATAAATTTGGATGTTTCCATGGTGTGAATCTCCCAGATCCATCTTCATCTGGACCTCCTTGGTTTCAGCAGCTTTTAGTTTTGAGGGGTTATTGCTCTGGTGTCCCATCCTCCAGGATTTCTGTATGGATGTGGCATTTTCTGCAGCATGCCTCCCCGGAGCAGGATGATGCCCCAAGCCCATGAGCAGCGTGTGCGCACCCGAAGCTAGAGAAATCCTGGCTACGGTCTTCTATTATTGAGCAGTTTTGGGCAGGACTCGATGTTTGCGAGGTTCAAGGCAGGTGGTGGGAAACCTTGCAGCCTCTCATGCTGGTCGGTGTGTTGGGAAGCAGCTGGGATGATGCTTTTCTGGAGGACACTCCTTCTTCTCCAAGGGACGTGCCGGTAAAAGTCAGGGCAGCCCTTCAGGAGGGTGTAAAAAATAGGGAAAAAAGTTCAGTGTTTGAGTGGGAAGGTGATGTTGAATCGTGTGGTTGTGCTCAGGCGTCATCACCATCTTCATCACCATCCACACCAAAGTTCCAAAAGATGTTACCCCAAAGACTTTGGGGTATCAAATATTGCCTTCATTTCCCCCTCTTCATGCAGAAACGTGCTCTGCTTCGGATGGCCGTGCTCCGTAGACCCAGCTATAATCAATCAATACGATTAATTTTCAAAATTCCTGAGGGCACTCGCTTTATTTTCCGTTATTTATATATTTTTTTTTTCACAATGAGCTCGCAGAATGCACAGGGGGGAGCCTGGCAGAGCCCCTAGGCAGGCTGCAATGGAAAATAATAATAAACCAACGACAGCAGCAAATGGAGGGATGCTTAATAACGGAATAACAGCGCGGATGTTCATAGCGTTCAACATTATCATTGTTTGCTGGAATATGGGAACGCTCCCAGTTTGCTGGGAGTTTTCCAGGCATTTAGAAAGGGATGTGTTTGCTCCGAGGAGCTCATAAAAAAACCGATGCTTTTAACTCAAAAAAAGAATCCCAATGCGTCGCTCAGCTGTTGCTGGGCTGTAGCCCGTGAGGACACGTTGAGGGGGTGATGTGGCTGTGAATTTCCCGGGATCTGGGTTTTTGCCTGAGTTTGCAGCAGGCAGCGATGGGTGTTGGATGGCGGGTCCGGCTGAACCTGGCAGGGCATTTTTGGGGCAAAATCCATCTATTTGCTTCATTTTCCTCAGACCCATGAGCATTGCCACCAAAAAAGCCTTTTGGGGGGCAGGGAGGGAATCCTCCATCCCTGTAGGAAGCATCTCTGCCTCTTTTTTTCCTCTTCTACTGCAGCCTCCTCTCCTTCCTCCGCCACCCGAGCGATGCCACCGGCTCTTCCCGGCCCTTTTCCCGGCGGATGCCAGAATTGGCGAGGCGGGTGGGAGCGGGGAAGGCTCCGCCGGGTTCCCGCCGACCGTGAAAAGCGGCTTTGGTGGCGGCTGGCAGGGAGGCCTGAGCCTGTTTATCCGAGCTCAAGCCGTGTATTCTCATGGCTTTTTGACTAGACGTCCAGTCAACAGCCGAATCCCGCAAACGGAAGAGGCTCTGGCGTATTTCTACTGCGTGCTGGCATTGGCTCCTTAAAAAAAAAAAACACACAACAACAAACCAAAAACATCCCCAGATTACCTAAGACTTGTCCTTGAGGTCTGGTCACCCCATGTCATTGAAAAACCTAGTGGGATTCATTCATGAACTTCCAGCCCTCCATAAAGGTCTGTTCATTCATAGCCAAGGCAGTTTTTGTGGTTGTTTGTTTTTTTTTTTAAGGTGTTTTTTTTTTTTTTTAATGCGCTGGCAATTAAATAACTCTTTGTAAGCAGCAATGAGCTGCCTGTTAAGTGGTCTTCGCTAACGCAAGCACAAATATCAGGTGAAATAGTCTCCCCCCCCCGCGACGTCCCATCTCCTCCTGAAGGGGATACTTTGATGTTCAAGTAAATAAAAACCTATAGGAATTGCCATAGGGCTCAATGGCTGTTGCTCCAAAATTCCCTCAGCTGCTGTAAAACAAACCCTGAGAAGCTCTGAGCATCGCTGGGCAGGCATCGGCAAGGGGGGCGATGGGCGGTTGAGATGGGGATGGATCCGGGAGCATCACCCCCCCAAAATTCTTGGATCCAGGAGCATCATCCCCCCTGGATCCAGGAGCATCCACCCCCCCATATTTCCTGAATCCAAGAGCATCATCCCCCTGGATCCAGGAGCACACCCCCCCCCCGCCCACTCCCCCCAAATCCCTGAATCCAGGATCATCATCCCCCTGGATCCAGGAGCACACACCCCCACCAAATTCCAGTATCCGGGAGCATCATTCCCCTGGATCCAGGAGCATCCCCGCCCCAAACTTCCTGGATCCAAGAGCATCATCCCCCTGCATCCAGGAGCACCCGTCCCCAAATTCCTGGATCCAGGAGCAACCCCCCCCCCCCCAAATTCTTGGTTCTGGGAGCATCATCCCCATGGATCCAGGAGCAACCCCCCCCTTAAATTCCTGGAGCTAGAAGCATCATCCCCCTGGATTCAGGAGCATATCCCCCCCCCAAATTCCTGGATCCAAGAACATTATCCCGCCTGGATCCAGGAACACCCCCCACCCCCTCCCTCCAAATTCCTCTGTCTCCCGGGCGGGTGGGGGAATCGCCATCCTGGGGGTGTTTGTTGCCCCCCTGGGTGCACCATTGGGTTGGGGGGCACCCCATTTGGGTTCGGGGTGTAGGAACCCAAGCCGCCCACCCCGCCTCCCCCTCGGTCCCTCGTATGGCGCCAGGTTTCAGGCGGGATCGAAAGTTATCCGCTGCCACAAAGTCTTGGGAGGCACCACAAAGGGGGAGGTGGAAGGACAAAGCGGGGCACGCCTCGACGGGTGCTCTCCTGGGGAGCACCCCCCCTGCCGCCGGAACCCCCACCCCCGGCAGCGAGGGGTCCCTATTTTGGGGCGTAACGCAATCGGGCTCATTTTTAGTAGCTGCCTCCAGCGACTGGAGAAATATTTTCCTTGCTGGCACAGAAATGAGGAAATTAAAAGTGTGTGGCTGGGCTTTTTTTTTTTTCCTCTTAAAAGCACAGTGCAGGGCTTGAAGCTCTGAAACAGGAGGAAAAAAGCCTGCGCTGGGGCTTATTAATAGCAAAAATATATCGAAAACAGGGCAGCCAGCGTGCTGCTGCCGTTGCTCATGCTGGGGGAGTTTTGGGGGGGGCTGCTGAGGTGGCTCTGGGGCGCTGGGTCATCCATCATCCCCAGCCCCGGAGCTGCCTTTGTGGTGCGGGGGATTATTTCGGTAGCACTCGCTCGTATTTCCAGCTTGATTTTTTTTTTTCTTTTTTTTTGTAAATACATTATTATTTTTTAAATGCAATTATAGAGGTGAATAGTTCCCAGGTCTTAACATGCCTGCCGAGGCTGGGAGGAATTACCCGGTGAGCAGCGCCGGGCTGCTAGGGATTTTTCTTCTTTGCTTCTTCACATTGCTCAGCCCCCCCCTGTGCTTTTTCCTCCTACGTCGTATCCTCACTGCCCACACAGGATAGTTATGGGCAAGAGTAGAAAGAACAGCTACAAGAACAAATTTCTGGGGGGTTTTTTGAGGTTTTTTAGGCCATTTTTGTTAACAAGTGTGATTTCTGGTCCTAACCCTGCCACCATCTGATGGCCCTTCCCATGGGTCTCGGCTTCATCCACCATCTCCATCCTCTCCATCACCCAGGCTCTGGGAAAAGCCCCGGGAACTAGAGCAGGCGAGTCCTCATCCCCTCCAGTCCCGTGGCGTGACCTTCAATGTTGCTTTTCTTAGCAGCACCTCATGTTTTTTTCGGCGTCTGTGCACAGTCGATAGTTTATTTATGGTTATGGAGATATTTATGTATATGTAGATAGTTATTTATGGAAATGGATCCGTCGTCTCGTGGGTGCAAATAAAAGGTTTGGGGGTGTTTGGTCTGGCTGGATGCAGCTGGCTGAAGCATCTCATCTCTCCTGTTGGCACTGCAGGTGGTCTTAGTGACAGTTTGGGTGAGGGATGGCTGCTGGTGGGTCTCAGGCCACTTCTGAAGGTGGACCTGGTGACTTAGGACCCATAACTCCAACCAGAGCTTGGCAATGAGGCAGCGTGGGGGTCCCCCAAACCTGGGTTGACTTTAATGGTCTTAGTAGTGGCCTTAACACGTGGCTTTTGGAAACGGTGGATGTACTATGGGTGGTGGTGTGTGTGCGTGGAGAGCATCGTGAAGACATGGGCAGGCAAGGACGTGCCAGCATTGCATCTCTTGGGTCCTGTTACCCCCATGGTGCTCAGTTTCTCCTTTTTTTTCTCCTGTTGTGTAGATTCCCAAGTTCTTCAGGAGCCGGGGGATCGGTCACACTGGTGCGTGGTGGCATACTGGGAAGAGAAAACGCGTGTGGGTCGGCTGTACTCTGTCCAAGAGCCCTCCCTGGATATCTTCTATGATCTACCTCAGGGGAATGGTTTCTGCCTCGGACAGCTCAACTCGGACAACAAAAGCCAACTGGTGCAGAAGGTCCGCAGCAAGATCGGCTACGGCATCCAGCTCACCAAGGAAGTGGACGGCGTGTGGGTGTACAACCGCAGCAGTTACCCCATCTTCATCAAGTCGGCCACACTGGACAACCCCGACTCCAGGACGTTGCTGGTTCACAAAGTGTTCCCGGGTTTTTCCATCAAGGCTTTTGACTACGAGAAGGCGTACAGCTTGCAGAGACCCAACGACCATGAGTTCATGCAGCAACCATGGACCGGATTTACTGTTCAGATCAGCTTTGTGAAAGGCTGGGGCCAGTGCTACACGAGACAGTTTATCAGCAGTTGCCCGTGCTGGTTGGAGGTTATTTTTAATAACCGATGACTCGAGACAGAGTGGACTCATGACATTTATACTACTTTGCTGCTATTCTTTCCTTCTGAGTGCTTGCTTTTCATGCAAACTTTGTTTTTTGTTTTGTTTTGTTTGTTTGTTCCCCCCCCCTCCTTCCCCTCTGTTTTGAGAAATAGCTTATGGAAAGATTTTCTTTGCCTTGGGTATTTTGATAAATAGATCTATTTTTTAAAAGTGTGAATGACCAATAACTCAGAAGGGCGAGAGAAGGGTGCGGGGGGGATGGATCGCATGCGGTAATTATTTTCACGCCTCTGAAAGGATTATCCTGTGTGATCGGTGGATCCAGAAGCCACTTGCCATGTGTTACAGCTCCTTCTCTTGGATAAAAACAACCAGATACCTGTATTTTTTACGCACCACCTTCCCCTTGCTGCCAGCCGTCCCCGGTGACACCGAGGAGCCCCTTCCCCAGCGGTGCTAAACCCCACGTTCCCGCCGAGGGATGGTGCAAAACCTTCCCAACCAGGTCTTGACCCACCCTTTTCATTTTTATTTTCGTTTTTTTTTTCCTTGTTCCTGGGTTCACATCTTGTCACTGTGTTCATCCTTCCACTGCTTTTTCTTTTTTTTTACGGTCATGGATTGATGCAAGGGGAGAAAACAACAGCAGAGAAACCTGTGTTGGCCTGTGCTTTACAATTCGAGCGGAGACACGAAGCAACGGAAGCTTAAGCCTGAAAAAAAAAACCCCAAAACAAAACCAAACCAACAAAACAAATGAAAAACAAATGGGAAAACGAAAGAAAAAGTGTTCACGATAGTTGGTCTGTTGTAGCCTGGCTTCGATCAGGTTATCCCGGTACCATCCTATCTGGAAATGCAGTTGTGCTTTCATTTCTTCTTGAATTCATACACGAGTATGATACTTTTACACTGTTCTTAGCTCAATGAGCATGTTTAGACCTTAACATAAGCTATTTTTCTAAATATAAAGGTTTAAATGAACAAGAGAGCATTCTCATTGGAACTTTAGCATTGTAGTGCTTTCGAAATAAAACACACAGAGAAAAGGACTCCTTAAAAAAACCCCGAGATTTATTAAAGAAAAAAAATGTATTTTATGTTATATATAAATATATTATTACTTGTAAATACAAAGACGTTTTATAAGCATCATTATTTATGTATTGTGCAATGTGTATAAACGAGAAAAAAAAATAAGAAAGATGCACTTTGCTTTAATATAAATGCAAATAACAAATGCCAAATTAAAAAAAAAAAAAAGAACACGAGATTGGTGTTTTTTTCTATGGGTGTTATCATCCAGATGAATGTTTTTTCTAAAGGAGTTTATGTTCCATTAAAAAATAAAAATGTACACTTGATCCCAGGCTGTGCCAAGTGGCTTTTTCAGTGGTGGGGATGAGGCAGGTAGGAGAGATGCTGCTCTAAGGGGGTATGGCATGGGGACGGCGGTGGGGACACCCACCCCAGCCCCATGTGGGACCGCTCTGGCACAGGTGGCCTGGATTTTTCCCATCTTTCGACCTTTGTCTCACATGCCTCTGGAAATCAAGGTTATTCTTCCTTTTGTCCCGCTTACCCTGCCTTCAGATGTTCACTGCTCGCTGTGTCACGTCCCGCTTGCACATGCCCTCTGCCAGGGAAGAGGTCCCTGCAGCTGGTTCCTGCCTTCGTGGAGAGGAACCTTGCGTGGAAACCACCCTGAGTCCTGCAGACTGAAGGATCTGGAGAAGTGGAGGGTCCAGATGGGCTTGTATGGTCCCTCTTGCCAAAGTGACTGGACCCCAGGAATGGGACTTCCAGTCTCTGCTGTCCCTGATGTGGTTGATGGCCATAGCGTCAGATCAGGCTTTGCGAGCATCTCGACCAGGTTCGCTCAATGCTGTGCCTTTCTGTTCAAGGGAGACATGCCCAGTCCAGCGGATTTATAGAGACACAGTGCTTGGTTTGCTCTGAACGGATGGTGCCTTCATCTGGGTTCGTGTCACCAAGCCGAGGAACCAGCCTCAGAATGGCGTTTGATCATCTGCGAGATTTGTGTAGGAGTTTCGATTTCCAGGAGTTTCAAGGGTTTCTTGTCCTTCATGTGGGAGTCAGCATCAAGGCGGAGGGCATGATGGATGCACCCACCCTGTCTCGCTTGATACTGGATGAGTTCTGTGGGGGAAGGTGGGAGCCCCGTGTACTATGGTTCTATGACAATGCAAAGATGAAAAATGACCTAGCGAAGAGACTGGCTGTGGAGGTGGCCCCATGACGGGCACAGTGCCGGTGGGCCATCGTATCCATTGCAAAGTGCAGCGAGGGCGTGCTGGGCTGGAGATATCCTCCATGCACCTCTTTTTGTGCCTTGTCCTACGTGGCTACCCCGACCATGCCTGGAGACACGTTGAGCTAGCTGGACCTTCAGCTGGACGGGGCTTTCCAGGTCAAACGTTACAGTGATCTTCTGGAGAACGAGCTGGAACACCTCGCGGAGCACTTTATTTTATGGGAGCTTTACTTGCATTCATCTATCAAAATAAAAGACCAGACGACTTCGTTCACAGTAAGAAAGCTGGGAAATAATTAGCGAAACTATGGCTTTTCAATACGACGGCAGCTTTAGCTAAAATGTTCCAGTCTTCACCTCCTGCTGTGCTAATTTTAGCCCTCCTTTAATGCAAAAAAAAAGGGGAATAAAGAACACGACAGAAAGATGCTGAGCACCAGCTCACTTGTGTCCCCATTCACCCAGAGCTTGTTCAGCTCTAGGGCTGGTAGATGCAGGGTGGGATGTAGTCTGAAGGTTAAAATAGAGATTGAAGGTTAAAGCGAGGAAGAATTTCCCCTTGGCTCGGGGTTGCCGATGCTGTAAATCCATCTTTAGGGCTCAGCAAAGCTTGCAGCCGCATAAAGCAAAGCGCTGACCTGGTATAAACCTGGTCCGATGCGGTCCTGCCGGCGTCGTGCTGTCCGGCCAGAGACTTGGTCTGGTTGTACCGCGCTCGCTTTATGGGAGTCCCTTGGCAGCTGGCCCAAAGCCAGGCTTAAAACACGCGCGCTTACCTAAACCCCGAGTGCTGGAGGTAGTTTGTCAGAAATGCAGTTACGGGGCCGCTCTTGAGCTGGTCAAATTTGGATGATCCAGGAACAGACGGATTAAGGAGCAGAACCGCAGTCCCGACCTGCCCTTGGATGGAGGAGCCGCGGGTGAGGGTACAGCCAGCTGCTTCCCAAAAGAAAATGCTGATGTCCAGGTCACTCCTGGCCAGCAACGTGATGTCCTTGCTCCACGCCCACAGCACCTAAATACAGGTACCTCCCCAGGCATGAGCACCCCCAGCTCCATGGGCATCCGTGGACGTCTTCCAACAGAACAGTGGTGGCCCTGGAACCTCACCTATCATCACTCTCTGTACGGCTTAGCTGTGGTTTCCACTCTTCCCTCCTTGGAAATCACCTTACTGAAAGCTCGTTCACTGAAGAGTCTCAGACATGAGCTGGTCGAGACAGTCTGGAGTCCTGATTTCCCAGTGGACAGTGGGACATGGGTCCCTCCTCTCTTCCTCATAAAGGGATTTCTCTGGAAATCTGGGCTGTCTGAAATCAGTCTGTTCTTGTCGACGACGCTCTTGCTTTGGACCGCGGCTCCAGCATAACCAGTGCTAAATCTAATGATATACTGCACTGCCATAAATTACAGCATGGTTGCACCTTTTTTCCCCCGACGTTGCCAAGCAGTAATTGAAGAGTGCAGTAAAGAAGGGTCAAACAATGTGATTTTTTTGCTGCTAAATCATACGTTAAATATGCTCAAACTGTCAACTGCTGATAAAAGATAGTGTCTATAATGGCTGACGTACTGCAAGCGAAGGAGGTAAAACTCCACCATCTTGAGATCACGGTCTTCCACATGGGAAAACCATTTGCAAATGGATTTCCACTGAGATCATGGTGCAGAGCCATGATCCCAGTCTCACTTAGGTGATCCTTAGGGTTCCCCGTCCTCCCCAAGGCATCTGTGGGCCTTTGTCTTGCAGATCGTTTGCAAGCCCATCAGGTGAATGGACCCTTCTGTCCGTGCAGGATGATGCGGTTGGCAGCTCCACACAACTCAAAGAGCGAGTCCTTGGAAAAGTATTTGCTTTATGCTGGTTGTGTTTTGCTGTCACTGTTTACTGGTGTGAATTTGCCCCAGAGGAGCTTCACTCAGTCTACAACTGGTAGCTCAGCTGGGTCTATGCATCCATGTCCTGGTCTACAAGGGCTTCTGGAGGCAAAGAGGTTGGGTGGGGTTCTGAGCCTTTTTGGACCTGGAATTATAAAAAGAAAGACCTTGCCCCAAGCAGCCTACACGTGAGCGGCAATGAGAGGTTGTGCTTGGGGTGACAGCAAGGCCAGGATCGGATCCAATCCCCCAGTCCATGGTGGGGGAGGTCTATCCCTTGTGACTCCACTGTCTCACCAGGTTTTGACAGGAGGACTTCCCTGCCCAGCCTTTGCACATTTGCACAAGGGAGTTGGAGGGACATCCCTGGGCACTCCAGTGAGTCATTGTGCAACTTTTTGCGTGGCTTAAAGATGAAACGAAACAAAAACTGAAACACTTGAGAGGCTCAGGTAGCTGTTGTAGTTAACAGGGAAGTCATCGCTGTGTCACATTTACCAGCCAAGGTCCCTGTCATCAGCTTCGGTGGAAAACCCCGGGACATTTCCTCTTCGCCACGCTGACTGGACCAGCATCATAAACAGCTGCATTACTCCTGATGATGAATCTGACCACCCTCTTTTTTTTTTTTTTTTAACACTCTGGTTTCTGAAAGCCAAGAGTCTCCAATGGTCACACAGCCACCTGGCCATCAGCTGCACACCCAGGAACTCCTGAACCTTGTGACAACCTCATCAGATCTGGAAATGTGGCGGAAATCTGGGGGGGGAATTAATTTCCGCTTCCAGAAATGAAAAAGGTTGGGTGGAGGGAGAAGACCTAAATTAGCAGCTGTCCTGGAGCACAGGCAGGTCAAGCTGTGCCATGATTTGTTCTCCTTGAAGGATCTGGTGGTGAGAACAAGGGCATGCTCTACTGTCCGGGCTGGGGCAATGGTCCTTCAGTGGCCGGGCTTTTGAGATGCTCGTTGGATCAGTGAGCAAGGCAAAGCAAGACTGAGTAGGAGCAGGGCTCTACCTCTATTCCTGTGCAAAGGAATTTTGACATCCCCATCCCAGCCCCAGCGTGTGCCTGGTGCTATACAGCGAGATATTGCAGAGGATGGGAAGCTGATGTGCTCTTCTCCTGTAAAAGCACAACTATTTGAGCTGGAACAAGAGCGGGTCCCCTCACACCCTTCAGCCACCCAACTACCCACAGCTCAGTGTGTAGGTGCCATCGGGGAGTGGGGCCCCTGAGCTCCTTCAACCAAAGATGCTGAGCCCCTTTGAGCCTGGTTGAGCCCGATGTTGTAGGCAGATGCTCAAAGCTCTCGGCTCCCTCACTTGCCATCTTGAGCCCGATGTTGTAGGCAGATGCTCAAAGCTCTCTGCTCCATCACTTGCTGACTTGCATCTGGGCAGGGTTAGGGCTAAAGGAAGGGAGGTTGAGGCCCACGGGGTGTTAGAACAGCTCTGAGAGTCAAATCGGCCTGGTTTCATTAGCTTTCAGTGGTGGTGAAGCGTTCGCAGCCTTTCTTCATATCAGACGGGAACAAAGCATCATTTACCCCATGCATCAGTACAGGCTGGGGCAGACCTGCTGGAGAGCAGCTCTGTGGAGAGGGACCTGGGTGTCCTCGGGGACGACAAGCTGACCATGAGCCAGCAGTGTGCCCTGGCTGCCAAGAAAGCCAATGGGATCCTGGGTTCCATCAAGAGGAGTGTGGCCAGCAGGTCGAGGGAGGTTCTCCTTCCCCTCTACACTGCCCTAGTGAGGCCCCATCTGGAGTGCTGTGTCCAGTTCTGGGCTCCCCACTTCAAGAAAGATGAGGAGCTGCTGGAGAGAGTCCAGCAGAGGGCTACGAGGATGAGGAGGGGACTGGAGCATCTCTCTTACGAGGAGAGGCTAAGGGAGCTGGGCTTGTTCAGCCTGAAGAAGAGAAGGCTGAGAGGGGACCTAATATATGCTTATAAATATCTGCAGGGTGGGTGTCAGGAGGACGGGGCCAGACTCTTTTCAGTGGTGCCCAGTGACAGGACAAGGGGCAATGGGCACAAACTGAAGCAGAGGAAGTTCCAGCTGAAGATGAGGAAGAACTTCTTCCCTCTGAGGGTGACGGAGCCCTGGCCCAGGCTGCCCAGGGAGGTTGTGGAGTCTCCTTTTCTGGAGATATTCAAGCCCCTCCTGGACGCGGTCCTGTGCAGCCTGCTCTGGGTGACCCTGCTTCGGCAGGGGGTTGGACTGGGTGACCCACAGAGGTCCCTTCCAACCCCGACCATTCTTGATTCTGGGATTCTGTGAAAGCAGCATTAAGTCAGATGACGATATGGGTGCTGCCAGTTACCAGGGTTACAATACACATGGGAAAAAGGAAAAAAAAAAAATCTCATCTATTGCAAGGAACTAACAATTAATTTTGCTACAGTGGCAAACTGGTATTACCATGGATGTATTTATATTTTCTGTCCTGTAGAAAATATTTCAGTTATTCTGAGGCATGAGCATACCCAGAGCTGGAGCTGGCCCACCAGAAACCTCTGGGGAGTTGTGTGAGAGCTGAGGGGGGGTCCCCTGTTATTCCCTACAGCTGCCCAGATGAGAAAATGCCAATCTGAATATGCTTAAAATTAGGGAAAAATGACATTCTAACCCCAAAGTTATGTTTTGCGCAAGGTATCCTGAAAAGAAAGGAGTAGGACAGCTCGGAGTCCCGTCATTCAACTAGTGAAGGGCCATAAGTGGCCTCCAGTATCACAGTTTAGAGCCAAATTCCAGTGGAAAATGGGTCAGAAAACAAGTTTTTCCCCCCATCAGCAAGGCAAGCCAAGGCTGAGAGCTTGCAAGAGGAGGAAAACGGAAAATAAAGCTGCTGTAAAATGGACCCAGTGAAAGAAAGCAGAAACCAGGTGTCAAGGCATTTGCTAGAGCCCGACAGAGGTGGAAGAAGAGCAACCAACCTTCTTGATCTGGACAGGAGCTGGGGCAGCTGGGAGGGTGGTGGGATCCTACATAGCAGTGGGTGGGAAGAGTGCTTGGCCGAGCTGGCCACGGGAACCGAGGAGGAACGTTGGTTCCAGCAAAACCAAACCTTTGGAGATGCCCCACTGGAAGCGGTATTTACTCCTTCCCCTGGAATCGGGGGCCCTGCTGTTTGATTTTTCCAGCCCAGCACGCCACGGGGAAGCTGGGATGAATTTCACGGTCGGAGAATTTTCTGCTTTTAATAATTGATCAAGAGCGAGGAGTGGGACAGAAAGGCTTCGTGCAGGGACTTGCTGCCCGTGGGTTCCCCGGCCGAACCGCTTCCAGCGGGGAGACGAAGCCGAGCAGGGATGAAGCCAGGGCATTGCCTCCGCAGGACGGGCTCTCATGGGCTTAATGCCTCCACAACCAGGCAGAGGGGATTGCTTTCATCTTCCTGCCTGCAACATCTGGAGCCCGGTCTCGTAAAAATTTCATTGTTACTTTAACCCTTCAGGCCCTTTTTTTTAGGATTTGGATTTTTTTTTGGGGGTGTAGTTGGTGGAGCAGCAAGTCCATGCAGCAGCATCGCTTGTTGGAGGCACTGCCGGCTCCGTCTGCTGCCCATGGAGAGAGGCACCTCTGAGTGGGTGCTCAGCCCACAACTGGGATCATCCCCTGGAGACCTCTGGCCTGAGAGAAGCTGTTGGGCTGGACCACTAGCAGGCACTGGTGTTTCAGTGGGTATCCTCCAAAAACAACATTTCTTGGGACTGCTGAGGTCTTTCACCGGGGTGCATTGCCACTCTGAGAAGCGTGGCTCCAGGGTTGGATTGATCTTCAGCACGGTCAACCCCGATGCTCCTAAACCAAAGCCTTTCAGCTCTTGGAGGTCAGGCTGAGTTCAGGAGGCAAATTTCTCACCTGGGGCATATTTCTGTTGCAGGTAAACAGATCTCCAGATAGGGACCTTCTTTGTTCCAGGAAACCGATCTCCAGATACACACCTGCTTTCAGATTGGGAAGCTCCACGAAGACGGAGACAGCACAATTTTGGTGTTCAGAGCTCAGAAGCTTCATATACATCCACCTCCTTCCAGCAGAGATAGAAAGTCCTGTAAAACAACCTCAGCTGAAGCAATAAGGGGCATAGGATCATGGGCTCCAGTTCTGGGCTCCCCAGTCCAAGAAAGATGAGGAGCTACTGGAGAGAGTCCAGCGGAGGGCTACAAGGATGATGAGGGGACTGGAGCATCTCTCCTATGAGGAAAGGCTGAGGGAGCTGGGCTTGTTCAGCCTGGAGAAGAGAAGATGCCTACAAATATCTGAAGGGTGGGTGTTAGGAGGACGGGGCCAGACTCTTTCCAGTGGTGCCCAGTGACAGGACAAGGGGCAATGGGCACAAACTGAAGCAGAGGAAGTTCCGTCTGAACATGAGGAAGAACTTCTTCCCTCTGAGGGTGACGGAGCCCTGGCCCAGGCTGCCCAGGGAGGCTGTGGAGTCTCCTTCTCTGGAGATATTCAAGCCCCGCCTGGACGCGGTGCTGTGCAGCCTGCTGTGGGTGACCCTGCTTCTGCAGGGGGTTGGACTGGGTGACCCACAGAGGTGCCTTCCAACCCCGACCATTCTTGATTCTGTGATCATGAGAAGGCAGAATTCCAGGAACGTCTAAAATGGGCCTGAAAGCGGAGACAGTTGATACGAAGAGCAGGAAACCACAGCAGATCTTGGTCATATGTTCCTGCCCCAAAGTCTCAGCTGTTTTTTTAAGCTCTGTGCAGGATTCCCACTCATGGGCTCTTCTTGGTGGCTCCTGGGCATCTACCAGAGGCTCACGAGCATCTGAGAGCTCCAGGAGCTGTGTGGGCAGGAAAAAGCTGAAAGCACACACAAGTCTCCAGTCCTCCAACTGCAGGAGAAATTTGAAAAGCGCAGGCTGAAGACTCAGACACTGGATGTGTGAGGGAAAAAAAAGGGTTATTAGGAGCTATCCTGACTTTTAACTCATCCTGAGGATATGGGTGATTTTTTTTTTTAATGGTTGGGTTGGCAGGGCTTGACTGGGGTCTGGGACTCCCGATGGGAGTAGCTGAGGGACAGCCCCAGGCTTGACGTGCTCAGGGGTCTGCGAAAGCTCCTCTGTCAGGCACTGAAACCTCCCGAATGATGTGAGAGATTCACCTGGTCCACATGGGCTGAGTGACTGGGGAGGAGGAAAAATGGAATACCTTCCACAGGGACAAGAAGTCACAATGGGTATGGATATATCCTTCCACATCCATCATCTCCTGAAGCAACAAATTTCTGCCCCTCTGTGGTTTCGCTTTAAGCAGTTATATCTCAGGGTCTACCCTAAAAGCTGGACTTTGAGCTTGGCTTTTAGTATCTGGCCCATGGGCTTGATGGTTCCTTTGCCTCTCACGGTTACAGAGTGGTCCATGGTCCATGGTAGCCTTGCTCTGCCAGTTTCTCCCACTCCTGCAGCCTTTCAGATGCATCCCTAAGCTCGTCACATCACAGAAGCCACCTCGGGCAAGCTGCTCCTGCCTCAGTTTCCCCTTCATCCCAGTTACCAGCCCCTGCGCCTTTGACAGCATCTGGGTTGACTTCCCTCCACCAGCAGAAGCTGTTTATTTTAGAGGCTGGTGATGGCTTCTCCCTGGTCTATTTATACACCCGTTGCCCAACTGAGTGCCAGAGATGAAAGCTGCGTGGCTTCCTGAAGGAGAACGCGCCATGGGAAGGGTAGTTGCAGCAGGCACATTAGTGCTGCCACCGCCGCCGCCGCCGCCGCTGGTGTTTGTAAAACCTCCACGCCAGGAGACATCAAAGAGGGTATGGCACCCTCGGCTCCCAGGAAGCGGGGAGGTGAGATGCCCTTCCAGTTCAGGCATGCCTCGGAGTTTGCTAAAAAAACCCCACTTCTTATTAATCTGCGATTGAAACTGTAATTATGTCATCGCTCTGAACAACCCCATCGACAAGTCTGGGCATGGGGAGAGCCGAACGGTCGAGGCTGGCGCGCTGCACACCGTGCATGGCCCAGTCTGGTCTCCTCTCCCTTCTTCTCAGGGTTATTTGGGCTTGCAAACCCCATGGCAAATCCACTGTGTCCTCTCCAGGTGGGGCAAAACCCATGCCAGGGTCCTGGGGGGGAGCAAAGCTGCTCGTGGGAGGCGTGATGGACTCGCGTGGTGCCTGGTCGTTGTCCCCTTGCGCCGCCACTGTGGTCTTGTGGTTGTCCTGACCTTCATGGCACAAATCTGGGTGCCCAGCTAGCACCATCTTGCCTTCACTCTGCCTTCGTCAAGGTTGGCTTCCTCCATTTTATGCCGGAATTGGCATCCCTTTGCAAATGCTGGGCTCAGCTGCTTCTGCAGGGTGTTTAATCCACACAGCAGCCCCTCAACGCACCCAGCACCTCAGCAGGGGGGGTGCCTGGGTCCCAAAAGGACCTCAGCTTCTGATGCTGCTGGTCTCCCACCTCCCTAAATGCCACCTGGGGTGGCTGGTGCTGGCCCTACCCCTCACACAGCCCCAGGAGCCAGGACGCACAGGGCTTCTCCCATCCTGGGGATGCTTAGTCCTTCTTCTGCCCCCAAAACAACATCTCTGAGCTTTTCTTGCCCCAGGAGCTTCCAACTCTTCAGGTGCCCCTCATCTCCTGGGAAGCCAACCCTGCTCCCCCAGCCCCATGCTTGCCTCTGCTCCGAAAACGGCGGTTTCAGCTTTCATTGCTCTCAGATGTTTTTTGGACCTTATTAAATAACACTGCAAACGCTGATGTTAATTAAAATTCCTCCTAACCGCTCCCTGCTCACCCTCATCTCGTAACCCCTCCTTAAAACCTCATTCATTTTTGGGACCTTCCCAAGCCGAGACTGTCCAGACCCAGCGTTTCTCCCTACCATGTGCCTCCTCTCTCTGTAAAAAAAAAAACTCTGTGTGTAAAGCACCGTCTGCTTTTTCTTCATCACCATCTATCATTTTGTCTGTCCTTGGAGCTTAAGCTTGAGGAATATCAAAAGGATTTATCGCGCTTACGCTGGTCTTTTATCTGTGCCAGGAACGCCGGAGCCCGCGCTATCGGCAGATACACGGAAACAAATCTTCAGGGTTGGTACTGTGTACGTCTCTCTGAAAGACGACGTCTTAGGAACCGAGCTCCCATCTGTTCAGCGCTGGACTTTAAATTGCTGGAATAATGTCTGCTGAATCCCTGGGGTTTGTCGGTAGTTCTCTCTGCTCTAGGTTTTTTTGGGCCCCTGTGTGTGTCCTTTGGAGATGTGTCAGCCTTGCTGGAGGAGAAGACAGCTTCCCTGCAGGAAGACCGGTCTGCGGAGAAGGGAGAAAACTGCTGAAGTGCGACATTTCCTTAAATTTCAAAATGCAACCCAATCAAGGAAGAAAAATAAATGGAGTAAGAGAAAATGGGGCTGAAAGAGAACACTGAAGATCAGCGGATCTACCCCTAAACCCAAGGGCAATTCAGGCATCCACAAACCCCCTGTGGTCGGTGTTTTTCCAACCTGATCTTCGAAATCTTAAATGCAAACCTACTATTTTTTCAGGCAGTTTTTCCAGACCTTAATTATCCCCTCTGCTGGCAAACAGCCCTCCGTCACCCAGGCTGTGTCTTCCTTCCTGCAGGTTAAGCCCATGACTTCTTCGCCCTTCCTCTGCGATTACGAAGAGTTTACTTCCTCTCCCTCAGTTGCTATATTTTACAATTTACTATGTCCCCTCGCTGTTTTTAATGCTCTAGACTAAACAACCCCAGGTCCTTCAAGCTTCCTTTTTGGGACATCTTTTAATTTTCTAAGCACTTTACGCACTCTCCTCCAGACTCCCTCTATTACGAGCTCACCACCTTTATTACTAAATCATTAGCTAGCATTCATTAGACGTTACTTATTCAGGTAAATGCCATTTATTAGAATATCTTTATTCTTCTCATTATTATAGCATATAATAGCTGTCGTCCAGCCATCTGCCAGCTCTTTATGGCTTTGCAGAGGTGAGGGACGGGTGTGTTAAGAGCAGTTACTCTCAGCGCCAAATTGCAATAGGATCGTAGGGAGCTTTTTTGAGGAGGGGTTAACGAGATGCTCTCGCTCAGTGGTTCCCAGATTTCCCAACCATTACTCGGGCACCCTGTCCTCAAAAGGACGTGAAACATCACCAGGAATTTGTGGTTCCTCTCAGGTCTACGCGGGTTTGGGGAACCCCTGGACTGGCCCTTGCAGTGTCCTGTGGAAAACCGGGGTGAAGTCACAGAATCACAGAATCACAGCATGGCAGGGGTTGGAAGGGACCTCTGTGGGTCGTCCAGCCCAACCCCCTGCCCAAGCAGGGTCACCCAGAGCAGGCTGCACAGGACCACATCCAGGTGGATCTTGAATATCTCCAGAGAAGGAGACTCCACAACCTCCCTGGGCAGCCTGGGCCAGGGCTCTGTCACCCTCAGAGGGAAGAAGTTCTTCCTCAGCTTCAGACGGAACTTCCTCTGCTTCAGTTTGTGCCCGTTGCCCCTTGTCCTGTCACTGGGCACCACTGCAAAGAGTCTGGCCCCGTCCTCCTGACACCCACCCTGCAGACATTTATAGGCATTTATAAGGTCCCCATGTCCCAGGTCCTCAGATTTGTCCTGGGCAGGGAGGAGCACGGCAGCCTGGCCAGACATTAAATGAAAGCAAGGACGAGAACACCACTTTTTGTCCATTTTCATATGATGGTTTTTTCCGCAAAGGCATTTTGATAAGAAAAAGTATTTTGTGTTATTTATTGCAATTAGCTCTGAGTTGACTCCGCTGAAGATAAGGACCCTGGAACTGCAGAAGCAGCATCACCAGTGAGATAAGCAACAGCCATCAGCGTGCAGCGGGTTTCCGTTTCAGACGGAGGACGTCAGACCCCCCACTAGAATAAAAAATGGCCAGCCCTACCCGAACACATGCAGCTAGAAATCTTTTTTTTTCCACTTGAAGACCTGGCCTGGGATCTGTACGATCCATTTACTCACCTGCAGATTTTAATTCAGGCTATCTGAGACTAAAATACACACTAAAATACACACTAAAATACATTTAACTGTGTATTCGCTAGCATTTAATGGTTTCGGCTCCATTAAGGGTGATGATCCCAAATCCAGCTTTCTGAGGCTCAGTTTCAAGCCCACCATTTGTCAAAGAGCTGGGAGGAGGTGAGGTGTCCATGGAGTGGACATCATTCTGGCATCAAGGCACCTCTGCTGATAATGGGCAGAGCAGTGAATTGCCCCCAAAGCCCTGCTCTCCGAAGCAAACATGTTGGATCTGGGAAGGGGCGGCTGATCCCAAGGGAGTTTGGACATCTGAGATGCTTCATGGTGCCCTGTGAGCCCATTACTTGTGAGGGAGAAGATGCTCAGGCATTAGGGAAATGGAAAGGGAATGCGGGGAGCGGGGGGCTGAGGAGGAGGAGCCGTGAATTTCCCTGTGGGATCCTGGTGGCTTTGTCACTCCTTGCTTCGTCTTCCTCATCTTTTTCCCCTCTTTCTCCCTTCCTTAGGCCGGATCTTGATCTTTTCTTTTCTAAGTTCCAGGTACCTCTGTGAAATGACCCTTAGTCCAGGTCTTTTTAGGTGAGCAAAGCCCCCGTCAGCCGCTGCCGATTAATGATTACATCCATCCTCCTGCTTCCCAGCCTTGGGAAACTGCTCTGTATTGGGTAATCCCTGGTGGATTTTTTTTTTTGTTCCCAAACGGACAACAGCCAAAATATAACTTTACTCAGGGCTTAAAAACCATTTCCTACCAGAACTGCAGGTCAGAGACAAGGGGCCCCTTTGGAAAGGGGTCCATGGATGGAGGGATGCCCATGGTGATGTCCCACCTCCGAGGCGGGGGTTAATCTGCACCAGGGCAGCAGTATTTGGGAGCAAGATTTTGTGGTGACGTTAGTGGCCTGGCAAAGGGACATGGCGGAGGCTGACTGTTACAACACTGAGCACTTCAGCCCTCGGCACGATTTCCATTGGCACCTGCATCGGGAGCTGAGCAGGAGACCTTTGCTCAGCTTCTTATTAACCATTTAGTTTTAATTAAAGGCATTCACCAGTCTGCTGTCACGGACCAGCTGGGAGACTGAATGGGCGGTCCCTAACCACCATGTCCACCCATTTTTTTTCACCAATCTGGCCATTTTTATTATTGCAGAGGAGGAGGGGGAGATGGTTTCTTAGGAAAAGAGGTGTGAGGCTGTTCTGGAGCTTTTGAGGAGGGAAGGGGTGCAAAACCCTCATGCTATGGTGTGCACAGGGATGAGGGACTGAGCCATGCAAAAGCCTGCTTAGCCCAGCTTGAACTTGAATCTTCTCCAGGTGTATTATAATGAACGGCCAGGTTTGGGTGTGCGCACCCAAGAAAGAGGGTGAAGGCATCACCCCAATCTACCCCAAGTGCTTTGATCCCGATGCCACCTGGAGCGGCCGATGGGGGTGGCTGATAATGGCGTTTCCTGGAGACGGAGCACTTGGGCAAGGACTCCTAGAAACAGCTCGCAGGGAATGGCGAAGCTGAGATGGGTGAGATTAAAAACCCCCTCTGCAGCACTGGGTTTCTCATCTGCCTGCAAAACAGCCGGCGCGGAGGTCCCATCTGACATCTCGGAGGTGAAACAAAGTGGCAGGACACCCTGGGGACATGGGGAAGGTGGACAACGCTGGTGGCCGAAGCAGCAGCTCCCGTGCACTGGGAGCGAGCAGGGCAGCTCATGCACCCGAAGCAGCACGGGTCATGGCTGGAGATGAAGACTTGTCCTAAAAGACCCCCCGAGGCCCCTGGGGTGAGAGATTTGGGTCAATCCATGTTAAATACCCCTTGTAGGCAAGCACAGGTATGGTCCCTTGGGACCAGCGATGCAAACACAGGAAGGATTTCCACCCGGACAACCACCACCGCATGCCCTCATCCCATGCATCAGTGGTCCGACGTGGTAGGGTGCGAGCCACCCCCTCGCGATGAGACCTTGCGTTGGGATTTGCGCACGCAAGGGTGACAGTAAGGGACAGAGGCCACCGGTTGTCCTCCGGAGACCCCGGCAGAGCGCCCTGGGTGGAAAGTGCGACGGTGCCCTGCCGTCTGGGCTCCTTTCCAGGCTCGTCATGGGACTCCCAGCAAATCCCCCGGTGGCAATCCGATCTCTGGGACGCCGGGCACCTATCCCTCCCTCCGGCACGTCGGGTTTTCCACGGTTTAAGGTGCCAAAGTTCATTGACAGTCCTGGAGGCTCAGGCACACCCACAGTCTGTGCCACCCTTTGGGGGACGACACAGGTCACCTGGCGAGGAGGAAAGAAAATGAGGTGCAACTGGGATAAAGCCACTTTGCTCCCGTAGATAAAACCTTGGAGGAAAAAGAAAAATAAATCACCCTCGTGACACATCCTACGTAAACACCAGAGTTTATGTCGCCGCTAGTAGATGTTAGCCAGCTTGATTTCACGGAGCAATCAGACTTGATGATGAAACACTGTCTGAAGCTTCACAGAGACAAATGACACATGTTTCCCAGTAGTCCTTGAATGGCTATCAAATGTGTCATAGTTAGGAGCCAGCCTGGAGGGACTTTTTCTCCAGTAGCTCCTGTTCCAGGAAATGAGTCTGCCCTGTGCATTCCCTAAATTTCTCCGCGATCTAGGAGGCATCTTTGTTAAAATTAGAAGGTCCGATTTGGTAAAGTTTCTACTAACTCTTGAGTAATTTAGGAGGTGAAATAACCACGCGGTAAAAGCCTCCCGTCTGTTCTGGGAAGAGATGATCGCCTCGGGAAACTCAGCTTGCCTGGGAGTGACGCGGTGCCATTTCTCCCTTTGCAGCTTTGCTATGGGTCCAGTGTGAAACCTTCATGACCATGTCCTTGTGCTGCTGCTGGTACCAGCACCCATGGCCCGGAGAGGACCGTCATCCCCCAAGTGAGGTGCACAGCCCTGTACGCGTGTGGATGCCAGCAGCTTTGCACAGCCCACGGGGCTGGGGTCAGGGACGTGGAGCACGGCTCCGGCTCCCAGATCTCTTGACGTGCATCCAGGCAAGCAAATTCATCTCCGCTATGGGGTGGCCATGTGAAAGCTGAGGATTAGAAGTAGTGTCGCAGAATCACAGAGTCACAGAATGGTCGGGGTTGGAAGGGCCCTCTGTGGGTCACCCAGTCCAACCCTCCTGCCGAAGCAGGGTCACCCACAGCAGGCTGCAGAGGACCTTGTCCAGGCGGGTTTTGAATATCTCCAGAGAAGGAGACTCCATAACCTCCCTGGGCAGCCTGTGCCAGGGCTCCGTCACCCTCAGAGGGAAGAAGTTCTTCCTCATGTTCAGACGGAACTTCCTGTGCCTCAGTTTGTGCCCATTGCCCCTTGTCCTGTTGCTGGCCACCACTGAGAAGAGTCTGGCCCCATCCTCCTGACACCCACCCTTCAGATATTTGTAAGCATTTATAAGGTCCCCTCTAAGCCTTCTCTTCTTCAGGCTGAACAAGCCCAGCTCCCTCAGTCTTTCCTTATAGGAGAGATGCTCCTCACATGTCAGGTCCATGTGAGACCCTCGGTGATGCTGGAAGGTCTCCTGGAGGCCCACCTAGTTGGCACTGGACAAAACCATGCCCAAAAGCCCTCGAAGCAACCCCAGTGCGGAGTACTGTGGTCCTTTCGCACAGTGTGGTACCCACCAAAACCACTCCGGTTTTCCCCTTTGCCTCCCCAGCCTGGGCTGGGCTGGGACAGACCCAGGGCTCAGCTCAGAGTGGCACAGGGAAGGCTTGATCAGCCCTGCACTGCCCCAGCCCCAAATGTCTGACATGAGATGAAGGACTGTGGCAGTATTTGAGCCCCCACATCACCATCTCAAAATGGAAAGATTGCGAGAAAAGCCCTTCCAAGCAGATGAGGCAGTCAAACGCCAGCAAAATCACAGAAAGAGCAAGTTAACAAAAAAAAAAAATAGTGCCCCCTCCTTTGCCTCCCTCCCCATGAACTCTTTTGAACTTGGAAAAACCAAGCCAAAACAGGGCTGAGTTCAGCCTCAGTTCAAGTCGCAGATAAAGTTCAGCCTACTTCTAATTTTATCCCGACGGTTCCCACCAGAAAATAGGCTCCGGCACGGCGCCGGAGGGGTAAGCCAGCCCTGACCCTCACCCCTCCACCAGCCCCCCTGGGTGTCTCCCAAACCCCCTGCCCACCAGCTGCCACGACCAGGTAGGACGGCGAGCATGAGGCCACGTGCCCCAGCCACCCCCCCCAGGAGCATCTCCTGGAGATGACCATGGCGCATCCCCATCCCATGGGGCTGGTTGTCCCCCGCCGTGTCCAGCCACGGCCACCCTGGACTCCATGTGATGACTGCTCTTGGACTTGGCTTTGCTCAGGGCTCCTCCAGGAGCTTCCCTTAGGAGCGGTGCTTTGATCCGGCGCCACGGGGGCAATTAGCTGAAGTGGAATTAGGTGACTAGGGGAGGAATCAGGGGGCAATGTGTGTTGCAAGGAGGAGCAGGGGGACATGAGGCTCCCTGCAGCCTCCTCGCAGCATTTCCATGGGTGACATGCACGCTGCCCGTGGGATTTCGGGGTGCAAACCTGGCATGACCCAGGCGTGATGTTCGCAGCAGCAGACAGAGCTAAAAAAGGGAGAAAACCCTCGTACAAGGCGCTGGGGGTTTAAATTGGAGATGCGGGGACCAGGGATGGTCACCTGTCCCCAGAAAGGTGGGTGCAGATGGGGTCTGGCAGCAGGACAACTGATCATCCCCGAAGAGGAGACGTCCTCAGCTGTGGACAGGGAGCTGAAGTGGCCGAACGTGACAGCACAGGGCTGCAGAAGGGAAGGAGCCCTGTCTGCAAACATCGAATTGAAGTTACAGGATGGAGAGAAAATGGGGAAAAAAACCTGGTAAATTGGGCTGAAAAACTGAACCCAAGTGGCAGAGTTGGATTATTTGGGCTTAGCTGGTCCTGGGAGAGGTGTGAAGCCCCCACAGCACCGCTTTCAAGTGCTCACAGAAGCAACAGAATCGCAATTTCAGACCTACAGGAGGATGTGTCCACGCGATGATGGACCACTTGCAGCCTCCACATGGAACAGCACGCCTCTCCCCAGTGCTTCATGGCCCCAAAGAAGCCAGGCTGCATTTATCTTTGGGGTATCAGCATGGAACTTTGCTTTTTTAACAACCGTGCCGTGTTTTTTTGTGCTTGAATAGGACAGAGCAGCCCTGCAACCCGGGGTTTGATTTCTCGCACGGGTTGTAAAATACAGCCCCAGGGACAGAAGTTACCTTTGCTGTAAAACAATCCACCGACGGGATTTCACAACCTTCCTCATCATCTTTCTCTCCCCAGAGCAGTATTTTTACAGCGTTTGCCCTCAAACCAGTTTTTCGTCAGACGACATGGGTAATTACCACCAGACAGGTTTTTGGTAAGCCATCTCCTGACGCCTCACCCTCACGCGGCGTAGCCGTTGAGTTACCCAATGTGGCCTCTTCCAGACTTGCTTGAAAAGGTGAATTTGAGCTCTTTTGGAGGTCAAAATTGAAAAATAGCAAAGAAAAAGCAATTTCAGAAGCCATCGCTGAGCTTGAAGGGTGCTCTTCTTGCCCCAGCATGCTGGTTGGTGTTAACTACTGGGAGATGTGGTGTCACTTCTCTGTTCATGGGGCTGGTGGATGAGGAGAAATGCCTGGTGTAGGACCAAGGGTTGGGCTGGGAGTATTTGGGAGGGCCATGCCGCAGCTGTGGTCGCTCCTTGCCTAGGGGGGTTTGGAGAGGAGATGGTAGGTGAAGATGATGGCCCTGCAAGGCTGCTGGAGGGGATGAACCTCCAGGAGACCGGATCATCTCACTGCTATGGGCCCTTCTGCAATGCGTTAAAACATAGATTTCCCCTTTGCACCAGCGCTGGGACCTGTTTGGGACACACTCACCTGTAGTGAGGGAGATCTGCATCTCCGGGGCATGGCTGGACAGCACACAGGAGGGTTTCTCCCTACCCGTGATAGGTCCAACCTACAGAAGAACCACTGGGATTCAGGAGATGTTATCAAGGCAGCGAGTAGTGAATGCCGATCAGGATTTCTGTCAGGTTTTATCCCATGGACAAAAAAGTGCCAATGACAGATAATTTGTCTGTGGTTGACATAAGGGACCCGGGGAACCCCCAGCTCAGCCGATGCCTGACCATGGCACGTCAGGTTGATGCTCCACATGACCCACCCGTGCACAGCACCCTGGCTCCGGCCCCTGCACAGGGGGTTGCACATCTGATGCCGGAACATGGGGCTACGTGCCGAGAAAGCCCAGGCTCCTGCAGATTGTTGTTTATAAAAGTAAGAGAGAGCTGCTTGTTCTCCATCTCCACGAACAGGACAACAGCCAGAAGGAACTCCTCTCTGGTGTGTGCATGAAGCAAAAGCCAATGGGATTTGTCTCGTGGATGAGGGAGCCTGGGGACCCCACTGGTACCTCCGAGCAACCCCCAGGTAAAACCCAGGCTTGGTGCTGCCTGTAGAAGTGTGGAAATGGTCTCCATAACCACCCATCTGGATTTTGCAGAAGTCCTAGGTGTTGGGAATCTCATGGACCACTTTCTCCATGTCTCATGCACATGTAGATGATCATTGTAGTCTGGTTCCTCAGCCAGCTGTGTTCACCATATCTCTCCCAGCTGCAAAGGCGCTGATCTGCTCCAGGACCTGGTTTCTTCTCACAGCTCCATTGTCAATGACTGCTATGGGGTCACCAGCAGCACCAGCAGGGTCTGTGCAGATCCCCCCCTGTCTTGACTGCAAGACCACATGTTGATGTTGTGTATTTGGAGGTCTAAGAACGACATGTGTGGGGACAGACATTAAACGCTGATGCATTTCCCTCTGGCAGGGCTGGGAGGAGAGGCGCAGCGGCTGAAGCAAGCCCAGGACCACGCAACTCACAGTGGAGGTGACTGCTCCCATCAGACCTTTGCCACCTCCCGGCATCACTTTCCCAAAGCAGAAACTTTTGACGGGAAAGCTCGATGGGAAGTTATTGAGAAGGTCCGGGCTAATAAAGCCCAAACGCTTTGTTTAAATGTTATTGCTACAGCAACATAACATACACAGAATCACACAGAATGGTAATGGGCTGAACAAGCCCAGCTCCCTCAGCCTCTCCTCCTAGGAGAGATGCTCCAGTCCCCTCCTCTTCCTCGTAGCCCTCCGCTGGACTCTCTCCAGTAGCTCCTCATCTTTCTTGAACTGGGGAGCCCAGAACTGGACACAGTTCATTGATATGAAATGCTTTGTTTGGTGAAAAACTCAGATGATTTAGGACAGAATGGAATTTTGAAATCTCGGCATTTCTCTTGAGAGAGGCTTTGCATTTTTTCCCCATTACCTCTGTGCCATGGCTACGAGTGGTGGGAAATCGTCAGCCGGCTTTGATCCGGCATGGGGTGAGGCATCGGCTTAGCATCCAATCCACCAAGGCTTTGCCCTTTGCAACGCCGCTAACCCCCCCTCGAAGGCTGCAGCCTCCTTGGTGGAGGAAGCCAAACCTCGCTAAGAAGACTCCGTTTCGGTGGCCTGCCCTGGGACCATCCATCCTTGAGACCCTGCGCTCATCTTTAACAGTGAGGATAACCAGAGCAACTCTCCAAGAATTACAGGCAGCGTCTGCATCCCTGGGAATGTTTAAATCATTAAATCATAGCCCAAGGATGGGATATTTTTTGGCAGAAAGCTGTCTCTAGGAATTAATTCAGAGAAGTCTTGAGGAGTGGGCTAGACATAAAGCTAGGCTCAGTAGTCACATTTACGTACCCACAGAAGTCTCTGGCTTTATAATTAGTGATCACATTGTCAGATCCAAAAGGAAGAGGCCATATAGCCCTGTAATGTGCATTTTTGTTTCAATGTTGTTGTTCTTCTCGTTGCACCCCAAGAAATAACCATTTAAGCTACAGTTCAGCTTGCAAAGACGGCAGCAATGCTGTTACATTAAGCGTGAACGTGCTTTGTCACTTCTCTTTATTATACATTTTGCCACCAGCAGAAGCATTTAAAAACTCTGCTTATTATTCAGTATTAGAAGTGGAGCTGCTGGGAGAGGAGAACATCCTGGCTATTTGCAGGGTTGCTGCGTTCTAGGAAAGCCAAGCAAACTTGCTCTGATTCATGGGGTTTCTTTATTTCCTGCTGTCTGGGTTTTTGGCAGCCACAAGGCATTCACAGAAATATTCCTGCATCTTGAATGCTTCAGATCTCCAGCAATGCCCATCCATCTGCTCCGAAACCTTGTGTTTACTGCACGTTATTTTCTCCTTCAATATATCTTGGTAGGCCCAGAGACCGTCCCCGCTCTTGGCTTGGCTGCTCCCAGGTCAGCTCCGGTGTTGATAAACTATTTGCAAAGTTGGTCCAGATGCTCACAACCTTGATTTGATGGAAGAAGCCAAACTCCAGCTCCAGTACACCTTGAAGCTGTAGGGTCTGGCTGTAGGTTGGGGAGGTTGATGGGGACGTTTAGGGATGGATGCTTGGAAAGGGTGACTTTGGAGGAGAGAGTTGGATGGTTTTATCCCTCATTTACCAGCAGTGATTCGTCCCACTTACTGCAAAACTTTCACCCACCCAGCTGATGCAGCAACAGAATTTACGGGAAGGACCCAGGAGTATTTAGAAGTAACATGACAAAACCAGTTCCTAGTGGGTCAGCTCTTCAGTGGTAGATGGCATCAACCAGCTTATTGTTTTCCCCTGTGCCATCATCAAAATAACCCAAAGCAATGTCTGGTGGTTGTGTGAAGGACTAAATAGGGGGTTTACATACTTCTAATTTATAGCCCTATGCAAACATCCAGGAACGATGCCCTTGTCCATCACATTCTAGGGACGCAACTGGCAATCTGCTCTCCATCGCCAGAAGTTTTCTGACTTGGTTAGACAAACTGTTCCAAGAAGGGTGCTGGTGCTGTTGGTCCTGCTTTGGGGCAGAGGGATGGATCAGGTGATGCCCCATGTCATGAGTAACGCTGCCTGGTAGGTCATGCCGTCTACCTTCCATGTCAGCACAGAAGAGATCAGGTGTGGGGACACCGTTGTCCCCTGGGCAGGGGACCCATCCTGGGCGTGCCACACCTGGGACCTGCAGCAGAAATGGGCTTTTGAGGGCAAATAAAACACAAGGGGTCATGAAAAAGGAAAGGAAGCATCATGGATCAGCTCTGTTACATGAAGGACATGGGTCACTCTCCACCACCTGACCTTGGCTGTCTACTTTACCAGCGTGGATGTTGCTTATGATGGCTGAGACCTCGACTGCAGGCAGAAGAGTAGAAAAAGCAAGCTCTTAGGCAAATTGAGTTAAATTCATATAAAATGCTTTGCACGGACTTTAAGGTTCATACCTAGCTTCTAGGAGATGGAAGAGGAGATGACCCTGAAAGCCAGCAGCACAAGTCAGGAAGCATTTAACAAACCCAGGGTTCTTTCCCTAAGCAGAAACAGGGTTGCGTGGAGCACCGGATGACTTGCACTGGTTGCAAAGTGGCCTGCACCTCATTTTAACACCTCATCTCTTTATTCATGGCCTCACAGCCATGAGCTGAGCCCCCAGCCAGCAGCAGGGATCCCTCTGCCGCGGCCCCACCTTCTACCACCTCCTTTTTGTGTTTATTTTGCAGCTCGGCTGCACTGCAGTGAGCTCCAAGTGCACACACAAGGTCACGTACGGCATTTTGCAAGAATGCTTCTTCAAAAGCAGGAACTGTTTCACCTCCAATTTTATGGCTGGAGCCCGATGACACAAGGGCACAAACCGCTCAACTCCAGTGACCCGCACAGCTTCCCGGGCCAATGCACGCATATCAATTGGCCAAAAATTAATTGGTTTGGGCTAGAGAACGCTTTTCCAGAGGAGACTTCTTAGCAAAACTGCTTTTTTAAAAATTGCGGTAAAAGGCAGAAGAGCTTTGTGAGCCCTCATTGCTGCTGCGTGCTGAAGGGTTGGGTGAAATGGAAGTGATAAATAGGGGGGGGTCCTTCAACAGCCCCCCCCAGCCGAGGTAGGACACAAATAGATGGGCAATTCCCTTGGGATAGAAGCTGGGGTGCAGGGGAGCAGGTGGCTGTGAAGGCAGAGCCAGGAGAGGGACCCAATCACAGAATCACAGAATGGTCGGTGTTGGAAGGGACCTCTGTGGGTCACCCAGCCCAACCCCCTGCCGAAGCAGGGTCACCCAGAGCAGGCTGCACAGGACCATGTCCAGGTGGGTCTTGAATATCTCCAGAGAAGGAGACTCCACAGCCTCCCTGGGCAGCCTGGGCCAGGGCTCCGTCACCCTCAGAGGGAAGAAGTTCTTCCTCATGTTCAGCTGGAACTTCCTCTGCTTCAGTTTGTGCCCGTTGCCCCTTGTCCTGTCACTGGGCATCACTGAAAAGAGTCTGGCCCCGTCCTCCTGACACCCACCCTGCAGATATCTGTAGGCATTTCTAAGGTCCCCTCTCAGCCTTCTCTTCTCCAGGCTGAACAAGCCCAGCTCCCTCAGCCTCTCCTCGTAGGAGAGATGTTCCAGTCCCCTCATCATCCTCGTAGCCCTGCGCTGGACTCTCTCCAGTAGCTCCTCATCTTTCTTGAACTGGGGAGCCCAGAACTGGACACAGGACTGCAGATGGGGCCTCCGAGCCCTTTGCAGTGCTCCCACGGGCTTTCCCCTCACCCTTGCGAGGAGTGATGGGGAGAGCGACCAACCCCAATGGGAGCCATGCAACATCCAACCCAACGCCAACCCCACAGCGGGAAGGATCAGTCCCACTGCTACATTTCCAAGCAGATGACATTAGGGATATTCCCCCCCTCCCAACATCTTCCTTTTCTTCCACCCTAAAGAAAACGAAGGTCTCTCCCAGACCAGCACCAGCGAGAGCGCACACCCACAAAAAGATGGGGAAATGTCAAGCTTTAAACATTTATTACTCAGATGATGCATTTTTATAGCATACAGTGGGTCTGGATGTTCTATAAACAAAGACTGAATTGCCACAAAGAGTCATTAGCTCCCTTGTTTTAACAGTCTCCAAAATGCTGAAAATGATGAGTTTGTGTTTTCTCTAGTATGAATATCTAATATTTATTCTCCCCAAAACCGTTTTCCTTTTTTTTTTAATTTTTTAATTATTTTTTTTAAAGCGCTTAGTTTAACAAATATGATTAAATTAAAAACGTTGCTTTTTCCAATGCAAATAAATACATTAAAAAAAAAATAATGAATTGCTAGCGTTCACTCCGTGTTCTGCAGGACACCACAGCTCCCTTGGCTATCGACAGTGGACTTTGCAACCCTTAGTGTCAGTTCTCCTGAAAAGAATACTGAAAATGTCACCGGGACCGGCTAATAGCTAACACCAAGACGAGCAAAATTAATGTAAAGCCATAAAATACCCAGTGTGGAAGTGAAATAAAGAAAAAAAAATTGTATTTAAGATTTTGAGAGACTTCCAAGTGAGGGATGTTATAAAAATAAGCATGAAAATAAATCAGAAGTTATTCTGACAAGTTTTCTTTCAAAGCCATCAATCATGCCAAGAATAGATACTAATTAATCTCCTTCGGGGGAAGAGGGGAACCAAGCAAATCACTTACTTTTATTTTTTCCCCCAATTTCGTTTCGCCTCCATATACAAGAGACTTCTGTAAACCGGGGTGAAATCCCTAACGGGGAAACACAGCCAGTCACTTTCTGGGTAGCAAAAATCTCCAGTTTGGAAATAATTTCACCGGGAATGAGGTGAATCAGATGCTGGGCTGTCTGGCAGGGAACTGGCAAACCTGTTCTGCGTCCGAGGGGGGCCAGCCCGGCGGTGGTGCAAGAGCATCGCTCCTCTGCAGACGCTTCAGCCACTCGCCTTTACACCAGCCCAAGGTTTGGCTCTACACATATTTGGCCCGAGGAGTTTGTTTTCCCCTTTGCTGATGTAGCTGTACAGGGAAAATGTATTAAAACCCTGCGTGGATACTTTTACTGAGCAGCAACGATAGAATTTGGCTAATTTGAGGAGACGTAGCCGGTGGCTTCACACCTTCAAAAATGGACATTGTAGAATTACTCTCTTTGACGACTGTTTCCACAGAAAACCAAAAAAAAAAGAGAAGAAAATGCTTGATGACATCCCTTAGGTGTTCCTCACCAGGTATCCCCAAAACTTCCTAGCGCTGCTCCCCATCCTGCCCCATCAAAGGACCTCGTGGTACCTCTTCTCCCAACACGGTACCATGGTTAATGATGCCACATGCTTGTTGGCGTCCTACTGATGGACTTCAGAAAGATACCATTGGCAGCACGTAATCTGGGGGGAAAAACCCTACTTTTGGTCAACATTTTGATTCTCACATATCAACGGAGCGACTGACGTACCAAAGCGGTTAATGGCTGGATGAACGTATGTTAATAGCGGAGATAAATGGCAAGACATTAAAAACCAACAGATTTCACATGAATGTTCTTCGGTGGGAGAAATCCCGGTGTTGGAAGGGAAAGTCATGGGCCAAGACCCATTGGTGGGGGTTGCAGGATTGCACCCCAATGGGAAAATCAAATAAACCCTCACGGCTGGTAGGGGTAGAGAAATGCTGAAGCAGAAATACTGCCATGTGGCTTACACTTTGCCTCTGAACACCTCCTGATGCACCGATGGGTGAAAATTCAGGTTTTCAGAAGCAAAATCTCCAGTTCTCTGGGTTTCTTCTTTTTTTTTTCTTCTTTTACTACATCCCAGGAGAAAATTCTAGGGGAAGTGAGAAGCTGCAGGGGCCGGAGTGGTGGTTTGGATCGCTGCTGGCAGGATCCCTGGCACCCCAACCCATCAGGCTGTGCCCTCGTTATAGAACTTTTCTGTTCTTTAAAGAAAAAAAAAAATACCAAGACCAAACTGTTTTCCAGTTCTTCTTCCCAGAAGACTGATGCTGGGCCTGGGCGTGCGGGCGTTGAATCTCCTTCTCCTCCACTCGCCGAGAAATCCGGGAGCAGGAAAAGCCAAGAGCAATGGGCACAGCCCTGAACCTTCTAATACTGATGGGCTTCGTTGCCTTAATCAAGCTCAGCTTCTCATTAATACTATCAAACCCCATTGCTACTAACGAAGCTGACCCAACGCAAGGCACCGTCACCATGCAAAGCTCCTGGGCTTGAATCCACGAAGCAGAAGTCAGTTTTTCCAGACAAGTCCAGCGCATCCAGCAATAGTTTTGCTGCTTACTGGGTAGACAGGAAAATTGAAGTTCCTGTTTCCAGCTCGCTCCTCTCGCTCCACGTGCGGATTAGAAACCATATCAGCAGAAAACCAGATGAAAATTCAAATAATATCGAACCACAGCATCAGGACTCTCATCTCCTGCAATGCATTTTCTGCTGAAAATTTCTGCCCTTTAAATTTGCAGCGAAAGCTTCCTCCCCATCGCGGACAGACCAACACATTCATAAGGCACCCGAGAACATACCGCACATCCAAAGAGGTTGGGGTGAAATATTTTCTCTACAAGCCAGAAATTCAATGTTTTGCTTGGAAAAACGGGTTTGAGCCGCTGAGTTCAGACACAGCCTGCTTGGTCCGGGGTCCGTGCGTGCCGGTGCCGTGGCATAAATTCTCTTCTTATCACTGGGAAAGGAAAGTAAATTGAATAATGGGAAGAAAATGGGTCAGGCTGCCGGCATTCCTTGGCTCCTCTTCCACTGTGCAGATGGGACGGGGCAGCCCACACCCCTGTTAAGCTTCACCGAAATAAGCACCAGAAGTGATTTAGTAGGTAAAAGCATCGCTAGACAAGCACATAAGGAGACCACCAAGTCTTCTTCATGATTCGAGGACCGATCCAGCAGCATGGTGCGTCCCTCCATACCAGCACCCTCACCCTCCGGGCACTTTCCTGCCCAGGAGGCATCTTGCCATTACTCCCCGCAGTCGCCCTCTCTCTCGGGATGCTCCAGAACAGAGCAACCCAGGGATCCTCAAGCAACCTGGAGATCCCCAAGCAAACTCTCCCCCTCTGAACACATCGCCCATCCCTCGAGGACACGGTGCCACTTGGACCGACCATGAGACAGAGCCGCTCCTGTACACCGCACGCCTAGAAACACCAGATAGCAAATTCAGCCAGTTAGAAGCCACACTCAAAAATCTCTGGTTTTGGCTTTTCCTATTTTTTCCTCTTCTTTTTTGCCTCCTTTTTGCTATTCACATCTTGCCTTCTCTTTCCCAGCCTTCAAAGAAGAACATCAAACCTTCATTTCTCCCTCACCCCATACATTACCAGGCCCGCCTATAACAGGCCTGGATTTAAATGTATAATTACAACCATGACAGTAATTACAATAAAGCACTCCCTCAATGGAAACAAAAAAAAATTCTTACAAAAAAAAAATGAACACGTTGTAGCGGCTGAGGGATAACGGCGACTCGAACGGCAAGAGCCGCAGCACCCTCTGTTTCTTCGAGCTCCCAGCTCGGAGGTGACGTTTCTCAATCCATCGAGGAGGTTACTGGCAAGACGACGGTGGCTACGTTACTTCTGCAGTGGCTTTTGGACTCCTTTAAAATACTCCTTCTGCTTCAGCACCTTCACGTAAACCGTTCGTCAGCTCGCGGGAAGGCGTTGCTTTCCCCGTCTCCGAGCTGCTCGCAATTGTCCGTTCAACGACACAATAAAATAAGAAGAAAATACAAACGCCCGAGAAAAAGAAAACCCAGTGCAAATAAGAAAGTCGTCCCGCTCTCCGCTCTGCTTCGAAAGGCTGGCGAGCAGGGGTGGGACACACACAGAAAGTCGAAGACAAGAGGAGGGGGGGGGGGGGGGAACCCTAACGCAAGCCCCGCTCGACAAAAGCCATCAATTACGAGCGTCTGGTGTGGTGTGTGTCTGGCTTTGTCCTCCCGAGACATCTGCTGCCTGCTGTCTCCTGCCAGTTGGCCGGGGCAAGGCAGGAGGACGGCATGAAAACAATACTAGCCCCCACTTGGATTTGTTTTTTTTTTTTTTAAACCCAAATTCTCCGTCTTCTTTCGAAAGCCAAACAATAACCCGGCGGGATGCGTTGCCGCTGCTTGAGCAATGAGTAGTTCGGAAAAAAAGAAACCCCTAAAACAAAACCGCGGCGGGGAAGAGGGGTGGCACTTGGCGACGCGGCTGAAAAAGAAACATGCTTCTCCCTCCCCGCCCCACAAACGTATTCTCGAGCATGCTGGGGTTTGGTCTGCTGAGGGATTTAAATCGGGAAAGCTCTTGTCAGATCCCGTCAAGGCGCATGTCTTCTTCTCGTCCCTTCCCACCCCACCTTGCCCTGCCCCTCAAGCTGTCAGTTTTTGGATGGTCTTGTTGTAGTACTGCGTGATGGTGGGCGTCAGGGGGTTCCAGTTGTTGGCGTGCAGCTCGATGACCTCCAGCAGCAGGGACCGCGTCAGCATGGACTCGGAGGGACACAGCATCTTGTCGCGTGCTATCGCCAACAGCTCCGTCATCATCTCAGGCAGCTGCTCCTCCAGCAGCCGGCCGGTGCTCTGCAGCTGTCAGGAGAAGAAGGGGTCAATCATGGCATACTGATCCTCATGGGTCTCTTCCAAACTGAGATATTCTATGATTCATAGAATGATAGAATCAGAATCATAGAATCATAGATTCATAGAATCATAGGTTGGAAAAGACCTCTGAGATCATCAAGTCCAACCGTCAACCCAACACCACCATGCCTGCCAAACCATGTCCCAAAGTGCCATGTCTACACGTTTTTTGAACACCTCCAGGGATGATGACTCGACCACCTACCTGGGCAGCCTGTTCCAATGCCTGACCACTCTTTCAGTAAAGAAATTTTTCCTAATATCCAGCCTAAACCTCCCCTGACGCAACTTGAGGCCGTTCCCTCTCGTCCTATCGCTGGTTACTTGGGAGCAGAGACCATTCTGTGATATTAAAACACCCCGCCAGCTTTTACAGATGGTCTCCATCCCTCCAGTTCTCCCCTGCTCGGTGAGGCAGGGTGAACAGGCAAGGTTGAAGGCGTCATAGCTTTTGAAAACCAAAACCACCCGGCAGCAGGCTCCAAGAGCCGAACACGAAGAGCGAGGTTTTCAAAAGCATCCAGACCGGGCGGCTGGAGGAGTGAATGGTTCAGCTCCCACTGACTTCAAAGGCGGCAACGCTGGATTGCTTTTGAAGGGGGGGGAAAAAAAAAAATCCCACCTAAAAACCATACTATTGTCAAAACAAAGTGCAGGCTGTGATGTGGTATTCCTGCCTTCTACCTGGCCCTTCATTTACTTGCTGATTCACAGCTGTCAGTGACTCCCAGTCGTTAATCGGAATAAGCAGAGCCCTCTGTATGCATAACAAATCCTGCCCCGCCGAGATCTGCCTTTATACCCGTCGTGCCGCTTCTCTGAGGACAGCCGAGGGGTTTTTTTTTCAGACAATTACTCCTTGGACAGCCTCCATGGAGCAGCAGAAGCCCTAGGTGGTCCCACAGAGGAGAAGGTCCAAGCTTGGAGTGGACAGCAATGAGTCCGGGATCACGGAAGGCTCGTGGGGCTTGAATGCAGAGCTCCCCAAAGTCCTAACCTTAAAAATTCAACCTCTCCTCCTTGGCTGCCTGTCACTTTGTTGAATTTCAACCATTCAGGCTGCAATTTCAACTGCTCTCTGCAAGGAAAGCAACCATCCCCATGGACCAATCACTTCCCAAAAGCAAAGTTAATGAAACTCTGCTGTACTTGTACCAGCATTTCTCCGCAAAGCTGCTGCTGAGCACAGCAAACCTCTCTGTGTGAGCCACGGGGCAGCTTTTGCTCCAATAGAGATGTTTTTGTGCTTAAAAAATAAACGCAGGGTGAGATTCGAAGGAACCAGGATGATATAATTTTGTGATGGGACCCCAGCTACGAGACTTTTTGCATCCATTTACATGCATCAAAAGTCCAGTCATGAGAGTCTCCAGGGCCACCTCTTACCTCACGGCCATGTCTTATCTAGTCTCCTCTGGTGAGACCCCCTCCGAGAGTCCTGAGTCCAGCTCTGGAGCCCTCAGCACAGGACAGACCTGGAGCTGGGGGAAAGGGGCCAGAGGAGGCCCCAGCACTGATCCGAGGGCTGGAACCCCTCTGCTGGGACAAAAGGCTGGGAGAGCTGGGGCTGGTCAGCCTGGAAAGGAGAAGGCACCGTGGAGACCTTAGAACAGCCTGCCAGTACTTAAAGGGGGCTTAGAAGTAAGATGGGGACAGGGTTTTTAGTAGAGCCTGTTGTGATAGGACAAGGGGTGATGGCTTTAAACTAAAAGAGGGGAGATTCAGACTGGATATAAGGAACTTTTTAACTTGAGGGTGGTGAAAACCTGGCACAGGTTGCCCAGAGAGGTGGTCGATGCCCCATCCCTGGAAACATCCCAGGCCAGGCTGGACGGGACTCTGAGCAACCTGATGTGGGTGAAGACATCCCTGCTCATGGCGGGGGGGTTTGGACTAGATGGCCTTCAAACGTCCCTTCCAACCCAAACCATTCTGTGATTCTATGATTCTATAATGCAAAGAGGCAGAGTGGCTGTTAGGGTTTGGAAACATCTAAAAGCCGCTTGACACGAGCATAGCCAAGGGCAGAGGGGGCAAAGCCATGAGGACCGGGGCGGGTGGTGCAGGTGCTTCCCTACCTCCATGGAGCAGCAGAGCACAGCGTCTTCCTTCACGTCCTGAGATTGCAACAACTGCAAAAGAGAGAAGGCAGAGGCGGTGAGAAACGCGTGACTTCCTCCTCCCTCACAACCTTTCTTCCATCTCTTTGTCCAGCATGGCTTTTGACACTTCCAGGAGGAAAGGGCAGAAAATCAGAAAGAGGGGAGGAAAGAGATAATGAAGACAACAAATTAAAATAAACAGTGACAAAGCACGGGGTAAAGGGTATCACCAGCGTATCCGCTGCTGAGAGCCAGTAAGCAGGACAGAATATAGATAATTTTGATCAAGAGCTCAAGAACTGCTCCGTCCCCGTGGGGACACTTCTGAGACGCAAAATTACCTGATGGGAAAGCATGACATCCAATACGCCATAATATGGCTCCTTCTAGGCCGATTATTATATAGTGGTGCAAGTGCAATGGGCTGCAGCGAAACTATGGCGTCTTAGGTGCACCAACTCCAACCCTGCTCTGCTCTCCATGAAATCTGCAGTACAAACACGAGCTTCTAAGCACGAGCAACTTCCAAGAGAGACCCAAACCGCTGCGGTGCGTGGCGTGGGATGGCGAAGGAAGCGACTCGCTCCTCTCGGTTCCGACTCGGGGCGTGCAGCGAGGGTCAACAGCTCTACCCGGCAATGGCGAAGCGTCGGGGCTCAGCACGTCTCACCCCACAAACCTTGAAACAATGAGCAAGGGCTCTTGAAACCAGATCAAAAATACCCTTTTGTTCTTTGCTTTCATCTTTATGTCACGCACACAAAGTTGCCGTTTCAGGCTTTTTTGCGAAAACCACAAGAGAAAGCAGAGTTTTCTGGTTGTTTTTCAAGCAGACGAAAAATCCTGAGACTCTCCATCAGGCAGCGAAGTGAGCTGGAGTGTTCTGAAAAACACTGCACCATGAGGTGGCTGGTAGAATCACCGGTGCTGGCAACACTTCAAGCTACGGCCACTTGCACTCCACCACCGTGGGCTGAACAAGCGTTGCTGGCCCTAAGCTAATCCCCGCGTGCTGCGGGGAGCCAAATGCAGGCACTAAACCCTGAGAAAAAAGGAGAAAAATTGGGAAAACCGGCTGCATTAGGATCTGAAATCCATCAGAGAAAGGCAAACTTTGGAAAAGCGGTTGGACTAATTAAAACTGCCCCTATAAAAATTGCTCAGTGTAACTAGAAGTGCTCCAAAGTCACGTTCTTTAGTTGAAATCACGATTCCGATTCTCTGCCTTATCATCTCAGCCTTCCCACTCTCATTTTTTCATGTTTCCTTTTTCAAACAAACACCTAGTTGTTTACCAGCTCCAAAACTGCTGGGAAAAACAGAGGTAATCCAAGGAATTCTCATTGCTCGCAAAGTTTTGTCTTCACCCTCTTCTGTTTTCACCAGACAGCAGCTTGTTTGCTTTGAGGATGGTGTTTACGGCATCTGGATGAGCATGCGGTCCATCGCTTCTTATCTCACATTAGCCAAAGGTTCAGCCAGGGTTTTGAAGCCATGCAACAATTGCCCCCCCCCCCCCAAGTTTATCTTTCTGCTGAGTTGTTTGGAAAATGTTAGTTAAGCCCAAGCCACGTGCTCTGAGATAAGTTCTCACAAACAGTTCACAGATTCTTCGCAAAAAAAAACATGAGATTATATTAAACCCAACAACAACAAGGAAAAAAAAATCCATTAGGAACAAACAGAAACAGGCAGTAGTCCAGAAATTCACTCCTGGGGTATTTAGCTCATGAGCATGGCGTGAAGTAGGGCTGCAAATTAAATATGTATTCACCTTTCCTATTTTTGCTGTTCATTAGTAAAGAACATAATGTGAAAATTCAAGCAAGAAAAGCGGAGTTAGGATTGATTAGGAAGGACCTGCGGAGGCCCAATTCCAGCCTTTCCTCTGCTGTGGTCTCCTTGATGATCCTGCTCTCTGCCAGGGATACGTGGTCAGAGAAAGGCTCCAACTTCACCTGGGCTTTCCTTGCCCCAGCTGCCCACTTGCAGAGTTGGGATACGCTTCCATACCTCAAAAGCTGGTTGTGAGGATGAATATGTCACTGTCAAGTGCTCAGATATTTGGCTAATGAAGAATAGTCTTATCTGCCGATGATGAAACAGAGACTATATCGTACCTGCAGAACTTGGGCAGGCACCCTCTACTCCCACACTGCCCCCCTGGACCTCATCTGACATGGCTTGGCTGAACAACGAGAATGCCTGTGCTCCACCTGGTCCATCCAGGCACCATGTGCCCCACCTCATCCATCCAAACACCATGTGCTCCACTGCTCCACTGAAGCACCATGTGCCCCACCTCATCCATCCAAGCACCATGTGCTCCACTGCTCCATTGAGGCATCCTGTGCCCTACCTCATCCATCCAAGCACCACGTGCTCCACTGAGGCACCATGTGCCCCACCTCATCCATCCAAGCACCACGTGCTCCACTGCTCCATTGAGGCATCCTGTGCCCTACCTCATCCATCCAAGCACCACGTGCTCCACTGAGGCACCATGTGCCCCACCTCATCCATCCAAGCACCATGTGCTCCACTGCTCCATTGAGGCATCCTGTGCCCTACCTCATCCATCCAAGCACCACGTGCTGCACTGAGGCACCATGTGCCCCAGCTCGCCCATCCAGGCACGATGTGCTCCATCTTGTCCATCCAGTCACCATGTGCCCCACCTCATCCATCCAAGCACCACGTGCTCCACGGCTCCACTGAGGCACCATGTGCTCCATCTTGTCCATCCAGGCACCATGTGCCCTACCTCATCCATCCAAGCACCACGTGCTCCACTGCTTCATGGAGGCACCACACGCTCCATCTTGTTCATCCAGGCAACGTGTGCTCCACTGCTCCATCAACGCACCAAGAGATACTAGTCCTAAGGGCCACAGTTCAATTTCTGCCTGTGATACGAGGGTTGGGGAGGTCCAAAACCTGCCCACCAGACCCAGGCATGGCCCGGCGCAGCAGAGCAGGGCCCGGCAGGCAGATCTGGTGGTGCTCTGGGAACCAGAGTCTGAGACCAGGCCCACAGGTGGTTGTCAGCCACCTGCATCAGTGCAACAGTCCGAAGCCTGAAGCCATGAGGATCAGAACATGTCACTGTTTCTCTGCATGCTCCTGATCATGTTTCTAGCATGCTGGAGAGGGGCTCTGGAGCTTCCCCGGGGTTGTAGGCACCAGTTATCTGCTGCTGACCCCTGCATGCTGGGACAGGAGGAGATCAAGGAGCCCAGTGGTTGCTTCAGCAAGAGCACAGTGTTGCCCAAAGCTCTTTGGCCCCCGTATCAGCCCTGACGGCACTGCAAGAAAAAATGGTGCAAACGCTTCGAAACCTCCAGGGAAATCACAACCCTGAAGTACCAGCACTTGCATGGCCATAAGCCTAAACCCAACCAATTGCATTCATCGTTTGCAATCTAATTCGTATTTACTTCAAATATTTTAACATAAACATGCTATACCCATTTAATTAGCCCTCCCACACTGGAATTGTTATTTATTTAACTACTTATAACCACTCCTCCCTGCTGCGTGCATCTGCCCAAATCCCACCACGGGCGCCATCCCCACCCCCTGCCCCCCCAGGTTCTCACACGGTTCAAACCGGCTGACGAACGCGGCCGAGGGAGCTGACGAAGGAGCGCGAGGCAGACGACAGGGCAGGTGAGCCGAGACTCACACGCTTCTCGGTTGAACCTGTAATCATCCCCCGGAGGCTGGGACCGTCTGCGAGAAAAACTTCCCTTTGCTCTCCAGCCGGTTTCCCCCGTATCGGGCGAAGCCGGGCAACGAAAGCAGCAGTTCCTGCTGGAAAGCAGACAAAGAGTCTGCTCGATTTCCTAAGAGAGGCGGCTGCATGCCAGAATCTGCCCGGCCAGTCACATAATACCCAACCTCGGTTGCGAAAGCCTTCTCACTTTTGTTTCTGGTGCTGGACTGGCAGCTTTGCAGACCGGTGGAAGATACCGGGCTCCTCCTCTTCCAAATTTCTGCGTCCTGCTGACAGACGGAGCACTGGGCAAGGTCCCCTGCGAGGCCAGCGTGCCCAGGTGGGCTCTGGGTGCTAAATATTTCCATAAGCAACCCAAAATAAATTGGAGGGTCTGCTCCTGGAAGTACTGAGTGTGGTGGGGGAGCTGCAGTGCCTTGCGGGATGTCTCTTGAGTGCAACTGGTTTCCATGGCATGCTACTGGGACCAGTCTCCTCTGGCCTCCGTGGCCCCAAAACCCGCTCTTTACCCCGCTGCAAACAGAGTAAGCCCCATGGGGTGGCCATGCAATGGTGGTTGAGGGGGCAAAGAAGCCCCAAAAACTGCAGCTGTGCTTCACCACGGAGAGAACCAGCTTGGTCCTCCTGAACAGTGATGGATGCACACGCACGCGCTGCAGACCACCAGGAGCAAACCAGAGAGCGAAGCTGATGGCATTCACGCACCCACAAATATTTGGGTTTATTATCTGCTTTCTGAGATCATCTGGGCTGCTAAGAAGCTAAAACGCTTACTTGGTGTTCTCAGGGGTGCCCATGCCACGAGCAGGACTGGAGAACCCGCCCCACCGTCCCTTATCACCAAACCGTGTACGTTTAATTGTGTTCTTCAGCAGTTCTCCCCGGGAGATGGAGTGGGAGCAGCCCAACACATACATTATCCTTTCCAGCTGCAACAATATTTCTCCTGCGAGGCGCAGTACTAATTACTGTGTATGATATCGCTTGCAAAATGACATATAAGCAACGCTGGCCACAAACTACCTCTTCACATGCAGTGTTTTCTGACGCTTTGGTGATGACTCTGGCGTGAAAGCACAGAAAGCTTGAAAATATCCACCCAGAGCCACGGAGAGGCTGGGATGTCTTTGAGACCCAGCAAAAGCCAGCCCGATCGTAGCCCATGTGCCGCTTGCCCTGGCTCCCTGATGGGCATCTCAGGTTCATCCATCCAGGTGGCAACATGCATGGACATCTAGACAGCCTCGGGCGTGAAGCTCCGGCCTTGCAACCGCTCTGCAGTCCCTGCCCACAAGTATGCTTTTCATCTAATGCATAGGTCACGAGGAGGTGCCTGCTGGTATTCCACCTGCGGAACATGGACCACGACCACAGAGGAACCAACATGTTGCAAACGCGTCATCCAGGTGTAGCGACCTGCTCACTGGGGTAAAACAAGGCAACCAGTGAAAACAGAGACACATTGGGGACCTTAGAAATGCCTCTAAATATCTGCAGGGTGGGTGTCAGGAGGACGGGGCCAGACTCTTTCCAGTAGTGCCCAGTGACAGGACAAGGGGCAACGGGCACAAACTGAAGCAGAGGAAGTTCCAGCTGAACATGAGGAAGAACTTCTTCCCTCTGAGGGTGACGGAGCCCTGGCCCAGGCTGCCCAGGGAGGCTGTGGAGTCTCCTTCTCTGGAGATACTCAAGACCCACCTGGATGCGGTCCTGTGCAGCCTGCTCTGGGTGACCCTGCTTTGGCAGGGGGTTGGACTGGATGGCCTTCAAAGGTCCCTTGCAACCCAAACCATTCGATGATTCTACAGATTTATGATCATCGCCTACAACCAGGAGTGCTGCTAAGGCACAGGGTATGCTGTCCTGCTGACACAGCCCTGCAGGCACTCTTGGTGGTCTAATGGACCACACTTGGGGAACTGCTGCCCCCAAAACCTCCTGGAAGCCCCACGGTCTGTGAGATGGATCCTCCTGGGAGCACAAGCCAGTTCTGCTGCACTTCACGGAAAGACATCAATAGCAATTTTCTGCTTTTCCAGCGGCCCCTTATCGACCTGCTGTTGCAAGTCTTTAAGGAAGATGCCTGAGATAAGATCCATGGGACTGCTCGGCTGCTCTGCATGAGAAGAGTCACGCACTTCTCTGAGCTACATGCAATTGCTACATCTCCACTTTTCTTCTTGTCACAAGGCACGGGGTGGTGAAAACAGCCAAGACTGGGGAAAATGCAAAGGACAAACGAGGGTGTGGGGGATGAGTAATTACAAAACACTCCACCAGCAAGGCCAGTTTCAGGACTTCTACAATCTGCGCCCATTAGAAGTATCTATCAGCTCCTCAACCCAGGATATCAGAAGGTCAAACGGGCTGATCCTGCACCCACAAACAAGCTGTGCCAGTGTCACCCTCTCTAAAGGGGTACCAAGTCCATCTCTGGGTATACTCTGGAAGTCAGGTGAGACCTTTCCCTAGAGAAGAAACACGTGAGCACTTGGACACAGAAGCCCTTTAGAAGTCCACAGGCATAAGTGGCATCTTCTCTGCTCACCCATTTGATGCTGAGGTTGCCCAAACACAAAGTTTTTAGGGAAAATCTTTCCCTATGGAGCTGCCTGTGCTGACCTTGGCATGAGGCACGGGCTCTGCCGTGCTCCAAGAGGTTATTTGTCAGGGTCCGAAAACCCAGCTGAGCTGGGAGAGGCAGGCTGCACCAAGCTGTGTCCACTAGCAATGGCCCTTCTCTCTGCATGGCCTTCTGCTCACGCTTCCCAGGAGATCTGGTGAAGTCTTCAAGCCCACTGAAGAAGCACAAGATGCCTCCAGCCCACGCACCTCATAGCGGGGTCCCTCTTCCCGACTCCCTGACCAGGGTGGCCTGGTCTCAGCCTGTGTGAGAACATGCTGACAGCAACCTACACTGCTTATTAGGAAGAGGCCACCCGCATGGGTCACTGCTGGTCCCACAAGCAGCTGCCCAGAGGAGGTTGCACAGTGGGAAAGGAGCTCCGGGCTGGAGCTGCTCGCACGGGCACGGCTGTGTTGAGAGCTATGTCCATAGGAGGCACTTCCCATGACGTATTTTGGACAACTTGAAGTAGTTTGTTTGGTGGCACCTACTCCTTTTAGAGTCATGTGCTGCTCTCAGATGAGGAGGAGACTTCTGTTCGCCTGTTACCCAACCAGGACTCCCTGGGAGGATGGTAAGACGAGATTAGTTTGTTTATTGCCTCGAGTAAACCAAAATGTTGGTTATCCTCCATGTCAGACTCTTGAGGAACTCAGAGATACTTAACAGCAAATTGAATTAAGGTCAGAGAAACAAAACCCTGTACCCAGCCGTGGGAAACTCCTCCTACTCCTTTCCACGGTAGACAAGGGAAACCATGAAACATGACTCTCCCTCAATCTGGAACAGCAGAAGGGATTCCTGCGAAGATGGAAACCATTAAGAGGCAATTACTGGAGGCACTGATGAAGAAAATCTGGTCACTCATCAACGCAGAGGCTGCAATCCAACAGTAGCCTGGTGGTTACACATCCCCTGGCTGGAGGTGGACCTTCAGGACCCGAAGGTGGGCGAGACAGATGGACAGAGCCTCCCAGTCTGCGCGCACAGGGAGACTGAGCCACCCAGACGGCCGACTTCATCCTGCCGGCCGAAGACATAATAACCCTGGGAGAGGAGGATGTGATCTCATCCCAAGGGTCCCGGGGAAACACAAAACATGGAAAGAAACAGCGGCGAGACCATCGCGCTTGATTGCGATGGGCTCCACCCTGGCTCGCCGGACGCTCTCCGCTTTCCTGGCTCTGCGGAGGGAGAGAGCGCATGGCGGCAGACGCAAATAGTTGTGTTTACATCCCATTGAAAGGGTTTTTGGGAACGAACAATGCCTGGTACGGAGGGTGAAGGAGAAAAACAAAGCCACGCGAGGAGGAGGAGGGACCATCCTGTGAGATGGTATCTAGCTTCATTTCTTTATCTGCCCTAATTGCTTCCTCTGCCTTCTACGTGGGTCCCTGAGAAACAAGGGTGGCATTTCCCCTCCCCTATTTAAAATACGCCATTACGGTTTTAATGCTGGGACTAAACGAGTCCCGTAGCTTTCCAAGAATATATGTTCCTGCACACAAAATACTCCATGGAGCAGCTGGGCATCGCGTCGCCCTCCTCCTTTTGGTCTGTCCTCATCCGCTCCCACGTAACACCTGATCTCCTTCACCTTAATTCTGCCCTTTGACGCCAATTAAAGGGATTTTTTTTGTTTTCCCCCATACAAGCTGCGTTCACAGGAGGGTTTTTGCCAGCGTGGGTCTGCTTTTTGCACGGCTCTTTATTTATTTATTGCATGGCAGGCGTCTGTCCCTCCTCTTTGCAGACCCCTGCTCCTGCACGCTACCTCCTGCCACGGCTCTGAAAGTCCACATCACCCCACGCATCGGTGTTCCCTGCTCACTCCAAATCCCAGATCTTTCTCCCAGCTCTTCCAGGTCTTCAAGCCTCCTCTCCCAGATTCCTACGACAATTCCCCACTTGTTTGCTCTCCCCATTTCTCCTTCCCTCTCGTGTCCCTGATCCCACTCTCCTCTTTCTCCCTCCTTCCCTGGCATCCCTTCCCTCCCATGCTTGCAATCCTCCACCCCTCCTCCATCCCAAATTTCCCAGTTTGTCCCAGTCCTGCCAGACTGGAGGCCAAACCACTGATTTTTGCAGAACCAGATGGAGGGGACCAGAAGAGGACGCTGATGAGGGACTAAGTCCCCTTCGTCACAGAGGACGTGTTTTCTCCAGTCAGATGTGGCCTCATGGAGCGACTTACGTGGAAGTGTGGTGCGGGGTCAGGATCTGGCCCCCTTGGTGCTTTTGCTCATTCAACAACGGAAAAATTCTGTCTCATTCTCTGACTAGGAGAATAATCGGAAAAATCCTAGCATCTCATTATACTGTCAAAGACCCTTTTTTGACTCAAAAGGCTGATGCTTTTTAAAAAGTGAGAGCGATTAAAAAAAAAAAACCACATAACACCAAACCCCAAAACCCACGTGAAAAGATACAATTTTCTTTTCCAAACAGCACCACCCTCCTCGCTCATCTGCCTGCAGCCGGCAAGGTTTTCCCTCTCTCTTCCTCTGAAGGAGACAGTGAAAAGGCAGTGCTCTCTTGAAGTTCAGACGTTAATTACCGTGTTAGAATATTTTGCTAAATTACACAGCATGGCCCCGGGAGATAACAGGCACTAAGAGAAGGGAGGGGAGTGGATACCCGTCTACACGCCGCACCGCAGACTCAGACGTGGGGGAAAGGCAATTAGACGGGGAGTATTTATCCTCCCTGCACCACCACCCCGAGGCTTTCAGTTAGCAGCGTGTAACGAGGCAGGGAAGCGATGGGAGCGTGCCAAGATTTTAAACGATGCTGAAATGGGACCGTCTCTGCCAACCAGACTGGAGGTAGGAGACAACTCCCGCAGAGGAGCAACTGTCCTGCCTGCTGCCAGCCCGCCGGGTCGGCTCCCCGCTGTCTCTGCGGGGCTGGTTCACCGCTCCTGGGCGCTCCCCTCAGTCCCCAGGGTCGATAATCAGACCATAAAAGCATCTGGCTTGGGTCAGGTCAATGTCCACATCACCATTATGGTCAGGGTGATGCCCCCAGGGTACCCACTCAGCCCAGCAATAAACCCCTCAAGCTGGAGGGACCTGCGTGAATTGGTCCTGAAGCCACAACCTCCTCCACGAAGGAGTTCTGCAGTTTAATTAGGTTCTCTGTGATGAGCTGCTTCCCGGGGTTTGCTCCGAACCTGCCCCAACGGCCTTGTCTGATGCACCCACGGGTGCTGAGAGCGGGACGCTGCCGCAGCAAGGCTGCTCCCTGTCACCCCTGGAATCCAATCCCCTTGTATCCAAGCTAGGACATCACGGTGGACAACCAGATGGGTGAATAAAAGTGGTTGGATGGTTGGGCTCAGAGGGTGGTAGCTCTTGGGTTACAACCCAGCTCTGCCTGGAGGACAGTGATAGGGAGCATCGAGGCATCTATCCCGTGACTTGCCCTGTTTAGCAACCCTATCCGTGGCCTGGAACAGGTGAGGAGCACGCTGTTGTGAAGTCTGTAGATGACACCAAGTTGGGGGGACCACTTCACGTGCTTGAGGAGCTGCCATCCAGAGGGACTTCAGCAGGCTGGAGGAAGGAGTCAAGAGAAACCTTAAATATTCAACAAGAAAGAAGCCCTGCGCAGCAGAAAAGCACAGGGGCATGGCTAAGGGGTGAGAGGGGGCAGAGCCCACCCTGCATTGCTTGCCCCTGTGGGACCCCCATTGGCAAGATGCCTTGCGGGGACCACAGCGACATCACCACCTGGCATCTTCTCCAGCTTTAGGTTCCACAAGCCAGTTTTTCCACCTGCTCGCTCTGCTGCCGTAGGCAACTGCTCAGGTTACCTGGCTGTAAAGCCAGGTCTGATGGCTGAATGGCGTCACAAAAATTAACAAATGCATCCAAAGCAGCACTTGACACCAACCACCTTGGCTGGAAGCGGCTCCTCCTGGCAGAGGGCTGGGCTCCCAGGCCCAGAGGCACCTCCTGGGTTGGCATCTCAACAACATCCGCTGAGGACGAGATCGAGACACAGGAGGAGCCCAGCCTCCCAATACCACTCATCTGTCCCAGCTTCCGCAGAGTACGACCATGGCTCCAAGCTGGCTACGATCCTTCCTTCCCTGCAGGCCTCAGCCATCACCAAGAGCTGGGTCAGGTCCCTCAGGACCCAGTCCTAATGCTTCTCCTCCCCAGCAGCACCAGGGGATGCAGCAGGGAGGGCAACGAGCTGGGCTGGCCCATGCCACCCCGTTGACACACACGCAGCCACCAGCAGCGCAGAGCCGGATGAAGAACAGCCAGCTCCAACCGCGCTTAGGAAAGAGCTAGGAAAGGCAAAAGTAGTGATAATCAGCGAACAATAGATGGGAAATAATATTATTTATTATCTCTACATCTTTGCTAGCCACAGGGCACTTATTGCACCAGGCACAGGGCTCTGGAGTGCTCCTGCCCCACTGATGATTCAACTGACTTTTGCTGGTCCCTGGTCTTAACCCATTTTCTACATTTTCCTGACTCTGCTGAAGACCACGGAAAAGAAGAAATATGGCCAGGCTGCAAGAACCAAAGTCCCTTGGTTGTTCTCTTGGTTTCAGTTGGTTTTGGGGGACGTGCAACACGAAGTATTGTTGGAGCAGGGTTGAACGTGGTCCTTGGTGTTTGGGCACAGGGCAGAGGCTTCGGGGCAGCAAGGATGTCAGTACGTTCACTCCCAACCACCTTGGAGGGGCAGAAGGAGAAGTACAGGGACAAATTTAGCCCAGAGAGGCTGTGGATTCTCCTTTTCTGGAGATATTCAAGAACCTCCTGGACAAGCTCCTGTGCAGCCTGCTCTAGGTGACCTTGCTTCGGCAGCAGGGTTGGACTAGATGATCCACAGAGGTCCCTTCCAACCCCTAACATTCTGTGATTCTGTAAATTTGGTGTGGTTTTGAGAAATTAAGTGAGGCCACAGTTGACAGCACATGGGCTGCAGTGCTGGGAGAAGACAGTGGGACATCCCTCTTGCTTAGACCATCAAGCACAGGAGCCACACAAACTTTCTAAAACTGCTAAAAGTGTTTTCATCGAGCCAGATAAAAGACTCGTGGAGGAACGTGGTCCTGGAAGATGCCACCACTGATCCCACGTGAGGACAGCCAGGGCTGGAAGCAGGCAAGGGCCAAGCCCACGGTGCCCTGGCTGTGGCACAACCATCCCCAGAGAAAGCCCTTTCCCGGGAACAATGCCCTCCTTCAGATCGCCCTCGATTCCCCGAAGCTCCAAGGGAAGAATAGGAGGAAAGCTCTTTCTTTTATTCCTATTTAACTTCTCGGCTTTGTTACTCTTTTCCCAAGCTTCCCAGATTTGATGGCTGCAACAGTTCTCTGGTCCTTATCTGCAAAAGGGTTCTCCTCTGCTAACCGTAAAAATCCCTCCTTTTCCCCGACCATCTTCAATGCCGATCTTTGGGCTGGGCTTGGGCATCCCGCTTCCCTTCTCCAACTTAAACTACGCATTATTCCAAGCAGAAAAAAGTGTTTTGATCTAAAGCACCACCCAAACTCACTGTGCTTCATCAAATCACTTTAACGAGAGCCGGACCCACCTTTTACTTCTCTTGGCAAACCATCTCTTCGCCTAAAATCCCAGCGTTGACCCCACCAGACCTTGTGAGGAATCACAGAACCATTAAGGTTGGAAAAGACTAAGATCATCAAGTCCAGCCGTCACACCAGCACCACCATGCATGCTAAACCATGTCCCCAAGTGCCACATCTACACGTTTTTTGAATCCCAGGGATGGGGACTCCACCACTGCCCTGGGCAGCCTGTTCACATGCCTGACCACTCTTTCAGTAAATAATTTTTCCCTAATATCCAAGCTAAACCTCCCCTGAAGCAACTTGAGGCCATTAATTGAGGACATTAATTGAGGGCACTGTATGCCTGCACAAATCTCACCCCAAACCCTCAGAATAGTTCTGGAAATTCAACTTTTTGATTTCTTTGGGGATCCAGCTCCCGAGAGAGGCAGTCTCCATGTCAGACACGGTGGTAGACCCTTCCTTCTCCCCCCACACTGTTTTCCAGCCAGCAGCTCAGGCAACGGGCGCAGAGGAGGATGTGGCAGAGCCCCCTGGGGCCGGGGCTCGGCGTGGACCATGTTTGTGCCAAGGGGCACAGCCACTCCCTTGGCTCCCGAAAAGCTGCCCGGGCGAGGCGGCAGCCCTGACCCAAATTTCCTTCGCCGTGATTAAACACCCGCTGCCGTGGCTGACATCAAAACGCAGCGGTCTGCCCGCTTCCCCGAGGACGGTGATGAATGCTGGTTCGATTAACCAGCAAACCCCAGCATTTATCACTCCGACCTTGCCTGAAATGAACTTCTCTTTTGAATTTTTTTCTTTTTTTTTTTTTCTTCAGCCCACAAAACCAAACCATCCACACCGCTCAATAAATAACTCTGGCGTTGCCACTCAATGCCCCAGCCACGTCCCCAGCTTCTCACCGGGCCACCCAGCACCGATGTCCTCGCTGCCATCCTCGCTTCCCCCCACCCAGCCCAGCTCCACAATTAATGATGGTGTTAATAAGCTTTTATCTGGGGGAGAAAGGAAAGGAGCTGGAGAGGAAGCTTTGCAGGGGGAAGGGAAGAGACATTCCTGCCTCAGTCATCAGGCAACTTTCCCCTTCCTCTTGCTCACTCCCTTGCTGACCTTTGGCTGAGTCTGCCAAAGCTATAAAGGAAAAGGGAAAAAGGAAAAAAAAAAAAAAGAAACAGAGAAACTAAAAAGCAAGAGGAGCTGAAAGGACAGGCAGAGGGAGAGATGTTATCACGCCTCTGGTAATGATTTATCGTCAAAGGATGGGTGGATGGAGGCAGAGGGAGCGAAGCATGATTCTGGGCAGCATGGAGGGGCTTTGCTGGGGGATGTCTGAGGGGGAAGGAGAAAAAACCCACAATAAGAGCTACTACACCTTGTGGACCTGTCCCGAGGCAAGTGGAGGTCCCAAATCTTATAAGCCATGGTGACACCCCCTCCGGCCCTGGGACACCAGCCCATGTGCTTCATGAAGCTCACCAAGGAATGGGCACTCTGCACGATCAGAGGGTCTCCACCATCTCATGGAGCACCCGGGACGGCCAGCCTGTGCAAATGCCCCTGTCCTCTCCTGGATGCGGCTGGAAGAGCTCACCGCCACCTCCTCAGCCGCATCTACAGCCTGGCTTCGGCTCTGGCAACCATCTCCGAGTCTGGCACCTATCACTGCCAATAAATAGATGGTCCTGTTCTCCTGGGTTGGTCCTGTACGTCAAGATTAGCTGAAGGTGGCAAAAACCGGTAGCAAGACGAAAACCCATCCCAGAACCATGGAAGAGGAACGGCGTGAGTCAAGGTCACAACCCTGCTGAGTGAGCAGTCACAGATCAACCATTCTGGGGCGGGAGAGCTGGAAGACTCAGGCTCACCCATGTCAGCTAAGCTAAGAGCCTTCTTCTCTGACAAATGACACCACGGGGACAGAGCTGTCCTGCTAAGGAACAGAGAAATGTGTTTTTAAGAAGCAAATTTATGCATGGCATCTTGATACAATTAGTAAAGGCTTTCTATGGAGCTGCCCTGTAGCAGAAAATACCCCTGACACGTGAAATTCATGTCCTTCCGTGCACCTCTAGATCACCACCACGTCCCCACGTACCGGCAAGGCGACATGAGGGACTGTGACGGCACGGCGATGGCAGACAGGAGTGGGCAGGGAAAAATCCTGGCAGAATCAGGGCTGGGTTGTGTCATGACTGTGACGGGAAGCGGAGGGGAACGGGGACTTTGCTAGACGGCCAAGATCTTCCCCATAAGGTGACACATACCGCTGTGGGCAGAGATTTTGGGGAAGTTAGGCTATTCTTAGCATCCCTCTCCCACCTCCTCCTCTGGATATGTGCGCCTCAGCACGACACCGGGACTCTTTCTCACTGCTACAGTCACCGTCTGCAAACCCTACCCACGGTATTAATGCGAAGGCAAAATGTTTATGATGCGTTTGCATTCAGAGAAAACTTCCCATGCGTGTAAAAAAAGTCATTGCCAGCAGATTCTTTATCCTTCCCTTGCCCAAGGTCTAGCAAAGAACTTCTTTCACAGAAGCACTGCTGACAATTTTACTGGAAAGAGTCCCACGGAGGGCTGTGAGGATGATGAGGGGACTGGAGCATCTCTCCTACGAAGAGAAGCTGAGGGAGCTGGGCTTGTTCAGCCTGGAGAAGAGAAGGCTGAGAGGGGACCTTAGAAATGCCTACAAATATCTGCAGGGTGGGTGTCAGGAGGACGGGGCCAGACTCTTTCCAGTGGTGCCCAGCGACAGGACAAGGGGCAACGGGCACAAACTGAAGCAGAGGAAGCTCCAGCTGAAGATGAGGAAGAACTTCTTCCCTCTGAGGGTGACGGAGCCCTGGCCCAGGCTGCCCAGGGAGGCTGTGGAGTCTCCTTCTCTGGAGATATTCAAGACCCGCCTGGACGCGGTGCTGTGCAGCCTGCTCTGGGTGACCCTGCTTCGGCAGGGGGTTGGGCTGGGTGACCCACAGAGGTCCCTTCCAACCCCTAACATGTTGTGATTCTGTAATTTGAGAATCACAGCTCCAACCCTGGGCAACGAGGCGGATTTTTTCTGAGAAAGTCTTCTACAGACAGCAGCAGGAGACAAAACCATCTTTAAACCAGGATGGGGGAATGCCCTCTAGGGCTCTGCTGAGCATTAACAGTTGAGTTGCCTTTGCTGTTTGTCCTCACTGAGACTTCTACCACCACCCTGAACCATGGGGAGCTCAGGCTCAGAAACAGGCTCATCAGGAGCCCACGTTCTGAAATGTCCCCAAGTGTGGTGGGCAGGGCTGGGTTTGTGCTACATTTGGTGGGGAGTAAGGACACACGGGACCTCACCTCTTTCCCACCTTCCTCCCCTCGGTCTATATCATCAATTCAGGTGGCTTCACCTGCTTTTAAGGAGCTTTTTAAACCTCTTCATTGGGGATTTTCGCAGATTGGGATTTGCAAACTCAAACACTGGGTTTGCAATCCCAACTGTTGGGCTTCGCCAACCCCTGGACAAAGGGGTCTTGCTCGGAGCACATACTTTTAATTAGCAGAAACACAATACGCAGGAAAAGCCAAGCATCCCTGCAGACGTAGGTGCTTCTGGGGTGAGAAATGTTGATGCTGGCAAAGCAAACCTCTAGGAACCATAAAGCAAACGTCTACGAATCATGGGCACCTCCGCGCTGCAACGCAACGGCTTGGCCTGCATGTGGAGAAGGAGAAACTCTGAAGGCATTTACCTCCCTGAGGCAGGTATAAATGGGGCAGACAAGGACTCGGAAGGGCTCTCCGGTGCTGCTCCTCATGGTGCCGAAGACTTCGCAGAGAAAGGTGATGAACCCCAGCCAGCGCTCAACGTCCCGCTGCTGCAACTCCTCCCGCATGGTGAAATCCTTCTGCAAGAGGGACAGAGACAACAGGCTGCATCAGCAAAACCGCATCGCCATGGGAGAGGCAACGGCTGTCTAGAGAGAGAATTAGGAGGAAATTGAAACTCAGGGTGGGGGGAGGAAGACAGACAGACTGACTCTTTAGTAACAGCGGGGAGATTACTCAACGCACGCGGAGTGGCTGGAATTTCAACACAGCAAAGCCACCAGAAAGCAGGTACTGTAGAAATATCACCAACCCCTGCAATAACTGTCACAGCTCGCGCTAGAGACGGCGTCCCCCGCGCCCTGCCCTCCCCCTCGGACAGACACGGAGGACTCTTTTCCATATCACAACCAAGATCGAATAAAAGCAGCGACAAAGAGGTCAGATGAAAGACAGGGGAAACACAATGGATGCTGGTGGCCATGGCAGGCTTGGTGGTCCAGGTGGACCTGCCCAGGCTGTTCATTCCAGTCTCTTCAGCAGACCCAGCGTCCGGCTGGTGGAGTCCTAATGGCCTGGCTGCTCCCTGGGGTCTCACAAAATCACAGCAGAGGCTGGCTCCCTGCCCGACCAGAAGAAGATGAGGACAGCCCAGGCTTGGCATTAAAAGGTCACCCTGCTCCCGAGCCGATGATTGCCATGACCAAGGATTATCTGAATGACGTGATTCATGGAGCAACATCAGCAGGAAGCATGCAGGGAGACAGCTGCCTCCCCATCAGTCCTCCAGCTGGGGACTAAAAAAACAGGGGTTCACCCGAAGGCAGGGTATGGAAAGGGACGCGTGTCTGTTGGGAGCTTGTGGCAAAGAGCAAGGGGCAACACAGCAAAGCAAATAAAAACCTTTCTAGAGGATGGCACAAGAGGAGTTCATCGCCCTCAGAGCCAAGAGGGTTTCCCCGGGCTCTCAGCGATGCTGCAGAGCTTCTTGCAAGATGCCCCACGCGACTTTGCTTGTCTGTCTCCATAGTGACCATTCCTCAGTATTAAAAATTAGTAGACGTTAAGTAGGGGAAAATTAAAGAACAGGACAAGTTTGTTCTCAACACCGTGTGTTCCCCGTGCGGGTTGCACAACATTTGAAATCCAGCAACTAAATAAATGATCTTCTATCTTTTCATCTCAGTTTATTCCTGCTGCCTGAGACAAAGGGCTTCGCCGCTGCGAATGCTCCAACCTGCAGCTGCAATCTGCAAAGTTGAGGAGATACAAAAGCCACCACACCAAAGTTCGCTCTCATGCCCTGGACAATACACGGGAGATCTTTCTTTTGAAACAAAGGTAAGGAAAGCAGCTTCTAAAGCAAGCCAGGCAAAAGTGCAACAATTATTTTCAAGACACAACCACACGCATAGAAGATCCAAGACAGGAGCTATTTATATGTTTCATTACAAAAGAGAAAAAAAAAGACTATATTTGCATATGCAGGAAAAGGACTTGTAAAATAACCGAGGCACTTATTAACCAAGCAGCGATGACTAATTCCTCTCTACACCCATTTCTATAAGGCAATTGCCCAACTGCGTCTGCGACTCCGAAGTCAACCTGCACCCAAATCCTGTTGGGTCTTTTCAGACTCTCCGGGGGAGTTTGCAGAGTTCACCCTTTCATTATCCAGCCAGTCTCAGGGCGGTGATGGAGGAGAGAGTTATTTGTCAGCTCAGGTTATCACCCCAGGGTTACCAAATTACTCGTTCTGCAGTTTTCTCTCGAATTTTAATTGAAAAAAAAAAAAAAGTCAAAGAGAAATGACCTCCTGACTATTGAAAAATTAAAATAACCAAGTGAGAGCATCCTGTGCCCCTCGACTGCATCAACAGCGACTTCCAGTCTCACCCACCCATAAGGTCACCCACCAGCTACCTCCGCCCTGGGACAAGAAGCACCCTTTGAACCCTGGAGCTCATCCTTGATGCCCCAAGACCTCTCCATCCCCTGGCACTGAGCTGTCTCCTGCATCATCAGCAGCAATGATCCAAGGGCTGGAACCCCTCTGCTGTGAGGAAAGGGTGAGAGAGTTGGGGCTGTTCAGCCTGGGGAGGAGAAGGCTGCAGGGTGACCTTATTGCGGCCTTCCAGTACTTAAAGGGGGTTTGTAAGAAATATGGGGACAGGCTTTTTAGCAGGGCCTGTACCGATAGGACAAGGGGCGATGGCTTTACACTAAAAGAGGGGAGGATCAAAACTTTCTATGATTCTATGATTCTACGATATAAGGAAGAAATTGTTTACGCTGAGGGTGGTGAAACCCTGGCAGAGGTTGCCCAGAGAGGTGGTCGATGCCCCATCCCTGGAACCATCCCAGGCCAGGTTGGACGGGGCTCTGAGCAACCTTGTCTAGCTGAAGACATCCCTGCTCATGGCAGGGGGATTGGACTAGATGGCCTTCAAAGGCCCCTTCCCACCCAAATCATTCTGTGATTCTACGATTCCATCTCATGCAGCATCCCATCTAGATCCAGCCCCCGAGCCATGCTGCCCCTCCCAGGCTGGATGCCCCCAGCAGCCCCCCTGTCCTCCTGGGAAGGTCCAAACTGATGTGCCCGGGGAGCTGGGCCACATTTTGGGATCCCTGGCGCACGCTGAGAAATTCATAGCAGCTTGGGATAACCGCACAGGCTCTGAGGTCCCAGATTACTGGGAAAGAATAAAAAGCATCACAGGAAACTCTCCTCCTTCCTGTTCGTGCTTCAAACACATCACCTGGCTCCGCAGCCGTGCAAGACACTCTTCAACATTCTCTCTTTAAAAAAATATTTTCTGTAAAAAAAGCCCACCAAAACAACCAACCAACCAACCAATTTCCATAAAACAACCACCAAACCAAACTCATCAGGCCTGGGATGGGAGCTGAGCAGGAAGGGATGCCACCACCCTCTTTTTTTCATCCTACAGCACCCAGTGGGTGATGTCACCCAGCAGAGGTAACAGTGACCACTCTGCCCCCAGTTTTGAGCTGAAGAAGACCCTTGCAAAAGGAAAGGGATTGGGGTCCTCTCCTAACCCACCCTCAAGTAATGAAAAGCTTGTGCAGACTTTGATGGACCCCCATGAGGGATGGGAGCGGGGGATGGAACATGGGATGATGCAGAGGTCATGGTGAACATTTTCACCCAGAATGTGTTACCGCAGTGGGAATAATTTTGCTGCATTTGCAGCCTCAGGTTGGGCCAATTTCGCAAAAGGAGATTGTTTGCACGTAGTCTGCGAAAGGTGGGGGTGATACCGATTCCTTTGACAAAGTAGGAAAAGCACCTTGCCAGAGGTAAGAATTACATTTTTTGGACCATGCCTGACTACATGCAAGAGCTGGGCTTGTCAGGAGCTGAACCTCTATGGTAGCCAGACTTGCAGCACCAGGGCTTTCCTGAAGCATCCTGAGATAGCCATCTACTTTGGCCCCTCAGGGCGGTGCTGCTCCAGTGTCATGGCACCCACAAGGAAGGTGGCCTGGGAAGCTTTGTCCTTCAACTCGTCCTTCAGACAACAGGTTTGACCAGTACCACGACATGCACAGACGGGCAAGCCAACACGAATGCTGCTCATGCAGAGGTGTTCCACCTCGCTTGTGGCGTCCATGTTTGAGGAGACCACTGCTGTCCTCTAGGTAATTTGCTCAATGGAGTTACGGGTGCGATTCACCCGGCTGCACGTCAGCCATGCTCTTAGCAGGACCCGCGACTCATCACGCCAGGCACGGAGAATGTCGAGAGCAACACAATCACTTCTCCAAAGGGTGTGCAACCAAAACGGATGAGCCAGACAAACAGCGTGGGAGAGGTGAAGAGCTGGCCGGCAGCAAAGAACGCCTCAATGGAGAACAAAATCCATGTCCCATGTGCCCAGGGCACATCCGATGGAGCCATGCCCTGACCTGCAGACCTCCGCACCACCGATAAGCAGCCTTGAGGAGGCTGAAGAGCGCTGAAACCAGACAGTCAGGTCACTGCCCTGCCCGGTGAACTTTATTTGCTCTGGAAATGCCTCACAGAGTTACACAAAAATAACCTGTGGATTGGCTTGCCCCATGCTTAGGTGGTGATGTCAGGGCAGTAAGCAAATTATCTTTCATCAGTTTGCCTGTATTTTTAAACACACATTGTATTACTAATTTGGGGGTGCCCTGGCCTGTAGATAAGCTGGGTGCGTTTACTGGATGACCTTCCTTCAGGGCCTATCGTTTAAAATAAAATGTATTTATACCAGGTAGCGTGGTTGACCTCCCTTCTGTGCCTGGTTTGGGAGAAGAATTCATTGGGAAACCATGTGGCAAGTGAGGGGATGCCAAGGGGACCTCTAAAGAGGTCTCTTAAAGGACAAGTTTGGAGCATAAACCTGAAGGGCAAGCACGTTCATCACGTTGGGCCTCACCACGCTCAATGGGTCGTTCAGGAGTGGCCTGTGCTCATGCATGATAGAGATAGGCCTCATCTCAGCCCACCCTCTGACATCCCCCACTGGACCCCTTCTAAGCTTGGCTGAAGCTCCTGCCAGCAATGGAAATAAAAAATACCTTTATCTTGGGGTTCTCCACTCTGGCACCCAAGCGAAAGTCCACTTCTCAGCTCAGTGTAGATACAGCTCACGCAACGCTCTCCTTCCTCGGCCCAGACATGAGACCTCTCCAAGACCAGGACCAAGCTAGAAGAGCCGAGAGGACTGGCCACTCCATGGGAGAGGAGGAAAATCCATCCTCTACCATTTTTGGTGGGCAAGCAGAGTCAAGCGGGATGAGAGATCTAAGCCCTCGGATCTAAGCCCTCACTCTAGCCCAGACAGCTGCGGCTGAAAATTCATCCCTTGGGAGTTCGCCACGCTTTTTTTTTTTTAAGGCAAGTCCCAAATAACTTTCCCCCAGATCTGGGCCCACCGACTCACGGCTGACTCCGTCAGCAGCAAGTTAGAGGGCAAAAGTTTAGCGTGGGATAAAAAAGAGGGTTAATTTAAGCATCGCCACCTTCTGATGGGAAGAAAAAAAAAAAAAAAAGACACATTTGGGCTTGTTGCTCTGTAAACACGGGGCTCTTCCTCTGGCAGCTCCGCTGTTTACTCAGTCATTGTCAAGGAGGCAGGAAATACTGAGTCAGAAATACTGTGCAAAAAAGAAATATATAATGCTTATATATCAGCGCTAGGCGCTATATAAAAAGCTGAGAGAGGCTGTGCTAAACACTTGATCTTACTGGCGATGGGCTGCAAAAGGTTGGAGCCTTAAATGGCTCTTTGGAAAGGGCCCGAGACAAATAAAACGGGTTGGAGGTGGGAGATGGCGGGTAGGGACTGGGACAGCATCTGTCCCGTGTCGCCCTCCTGGAGGAGCACACCCTCTGCCCGCTCCCTCTCCAAACCCTCCTAGAAAAGGCTTCAATAAATGGCATTTTGCAGACTTAACATCGCTGCATTATTCCCTGTTTATAATTTAAATAATACTTGTATTTAGGTCCTGGCTTGGAGGAGGTTCTGCAACGTAGCTTTGCTTTCTGAGGAGTATAACCCAGTTAGATGAGTAGTTTATAGCACCGGTGTTCAGAAGAAGCTCAGGAGGTGCTGGAGAAACCTGTGGCAGGGAGTGATGGAACACCTCCGCCCATGGATGCGTGGGGTCTCACCAAGCTCCTCTGAAGCAGAGCTACCACCCACAGCTTCATCATGAACATCTCACTCCACATGGACACCACTACACAAGCTCCTTTGCTGTACTAAACCACCGGAGATGGTGGGACGTGAGGTGGGACCATCGGCTCTTCCATGAGATCTGCTCTTCCTCCAACCACCTGCAGCAACGCTCCTGACCTCTCTCCCTACACCCCGTTGACAATCCCTGAGAACTGAACCACACCGAGATCCCACCACCCCATTCCTGCCCATGCTACTGCCAGCACAGGGACAATAAGACAAAGCAGAGTGAGACAACGACAGAAAGCCTTCTTTGAGCCAACAGCTTCCATGCCGGACTGAGAAACAGCGGCACAGGAGACTGAAATTTATTTCCAGTCCTGTGTGGGCTCCCATCACCTCTGTACCCTGCTTTCCCAGCTGGCAAACGGGAACTATTTACTCATCTTCCTCTGCAAAGTGCTTTGGGGCGTGTGACTGAGACATGCAAATCACGGCAATTATTATTACTCCAACAAAGGAGCTGTTGACATTTAAAGCAGATAAGGCTTTCAAATTACAGATGACACCCTGTGCCAGGTCCTGGCTTCACCCAGCCATGAGGCATTTCACTCCCACAGACTTTCATCACATCGCTCCACGCTGGATCTGGACCAGACGAACGTCCACCATAAGAACGTCCACCGGCTTCTGCTCTGGGTGTTTCCGCCACTTGGGGAAGAGCAGCAAATCCTACCAGTGGCCTTCAGCATGGACCTGGTTTCATGATGGTCACAGCTCTGTGAACATATCTAATCACAGAGGTCTCCAAAATGCATTGCATGGTGAAGGTCCAGGTTACCGGGACTGTGACCACCACTGTGTGGGCACCTACCACCCATCAGCTGACCACCAGACAATACTAACTTGCATTAAATACCACTGACCAACTCTACAACAACAAATCACCAAAGATCCTCCAGCCATCGGACAGACACAAATAGTGCTTATTCCTCTCAAAAGGATTTGGACAGGGAGGGGCAAGTAAGGTCAGAAAACTCCTAGTTCTTCTAAAGGAGGTGCTGAACAAACTCCCAGGATTAGGAACATCCATGAAATTCAGATTCCTCAGGTCTGGGTAACTGAGGCAGATAAGAACCAGAGTCAACAGCAACTGGGGTTACTTTCCATGTCCCCAAACACCCCAAGCTAACCAACAGGAGCTGTGGGTACTTTCCATGCCTCCAAACACCCCGAGGTGATAAACTGGGTGGTCACTTGAACCTCCTGCCCCCTGGTCTCACCATAATCTCTCAATCGGGCTCCAAATCTGGGATCAACAGCAATTACCCACCCAACGTGGGCGTCTCAAGGCTTGAGCCAGCAATGTGTCTGAGGTCCTCAGGGGCTGCAGAGGTGCAAGCAGTTAATTATGGATTTAGTTGAGGTTTAAATCTCCCAGGTGGGAACATCATGATGGATGTGCAAACAGAAGAGCATTGCTGTTAACCTAGCAGTTGCTAGAGATCTTTGAGCACTGTCAGTGGAAGCTCCAAGATGACTAGGAGGGTGAAGCAGCGTGGTCTGCACACCACAAACAGCAAACGCCATTTTGTCCTGGTGTAAAAATCTTTTTTAATGACCCTCTGAGTGCAGAGAAACCAGACTGAGGAGAAGAGGCAGCCCAAAGCAAATCCCCTGGTCTCCTGTTATCTCCTCCTTCTTTTCTCTCATGGAGCAGGAAAACATCAAAATTGAGGTGTGGCCACATCTTGGGAAGCCACTGTGTCCCACAGGTCAGCAGAGCTTACAGCCCAATTGGAGAAAATCCCGTTTCCACCAGCACACATTTGCATCTCCACCGAGTCATCAAGGCTCACACCACCTTATCGCAGGACTATTTCTCCCACTAATTTTCAAGTGGGACAATGCCCAGAAGAGAAACATGCTGGAAAAGAGAGTGGGATGCTGTGGGAGCTCCGGTTGCTTCACCAGAGGATGTTTGCCAGCACCTCCTCCAGCGGTACCCAGGTGACAGAGTTGTCTTCCTCGTTCCTCAATTTTTATGGCCGCCCTTCCTATCTAGCACCTTTCTGGATTCCCAAACGTGCCCCAGGGTGTCAGCTCAGCTAGATAACAGCAGTTTATCACCGCTTTAAAGCCCTGTTACCCCACGAACCCAGACACAATGTCACCGCCTGCCCCAGCCAGACCTTCCAGGGAGCAGAGGGACACAGACGGACAGCAGGACACACGCGGACACAGGGAACTATCTTTGAGAGCCAGAAGCCAACCTCTCAGTCCCGTGGAGAGGGACTGGCAGGGATATAAGGGACCACAAAGAAACAGAAATTCATTTCCTCGCTGGGCTGTCGTTGGAGCAGACACCCCATGGCCGTAACGCCTGGAGGAGCCAGCTCCCGCTTGGAGTTCTTGCTCCTCTGGAGCATTGCAGAAGATCCTCATTATATTTGATTATGTCCTGGTGCTGCGGGAACCCTGAAGCAGCGACGTGCCCTTTGCCTTTGTGAGCGCGAGTAGCAAAACCTCGGGTCACCTTTGGATGTTGGGAGAGACGGTGCATCCTCTCTCGGGAAATCATTCCCTGAGAAGGGGGCCCAGCATCCACATCCCCAAGAGCATCCCATCCCCAGGCCAGTGACCCCCTCGCTGCTGCATGGAGGTGGTAGGAAGAGAAGAGATCAAGCACAGCAGATCCTTGCCCATCCCAGCATCCGCAACAGCGCTGGCACCCCCATTGTGTGGAAAAATATATTAATATAAATCGCTCAGCCCACGGGCTGTGTTCCCCAAAGCATCAGTCCAGCGTAAAACTATGCTGGTTTGAAGAGATCCCCCGAACAAGTGTATAGGGGCTGTTTTATCTGGGTGAGGACAGTTTGATGGGCAGTTTTCAAGCCCTTCCCCGCAGCAGGACAAGGTTTGAGCCCCAACACCATCCCCAGCATCTGCTCAGAGGCCACTTCCATGCTTGAAAAAATGCCCATCTCACACCCAATGCCAACTGGGACCCCAATGGAAGCTGGTAGATGGATCCTGCTTGCAAATGCCGCAGATGGAGATGCCCAGCCTTGTAGCCCGGTAGGATGCATCAGGGACCATCAACCTGTTGAGCTAGATGTAGCATGCAAGACACCGAGGCTCAACCTCTGCTTCTCTGCAAGCCAGGACCGATGGATGAATGAAGCTTCCCCCATTCCCACAACCTGCCCCCAGAGTGGAAGCCCCCCAGCTGGGTGGTGCAGGGAAGTGGACAACCTTCGGATGGACATCCATGCACACAAATGGCCACAAACAGGTCCAAGAGGCATGGGGCATTACAGAATCACAGAATGGTTTGGGTTGGAAGGGACCTTTCAAGGTCATCTAGTCCAACCCCCCGCCATGAGCAGGGACATCTTCAACCAGACCAGGTTGCTCAGAGCCCCGTGCAACCTGGCCTGGGATGGGGCATCGACCACCTCTCTGGGCAACCTCTGCCAGGGTTTCACCACCCTCAGCGTAAAAAAATTCTTCTTTATGTCCAGACTGAATCTCCCCTCTTTTAGTTTAAAGCCATCACCCCTTGTCCTGTTGCTAGAGGCCCTGCTAAGAAGCCTGTCCCCATCTTTCTTCTAAGCGCCCTTTTAAGTACTGGCAGGCTGTTCTAAGGTCTCCCCGGTGCCTTCTCTTCCCAGGCTGAACAGCCCCAGCTCTCCCAGCCTCTCCTCCCAGCAGAGGGGTTCCAGCCCTCGGATCGTTGCTGGGGCCTCCTCTGGCCCCACTCCAACAGCTCCAGGTCTGTCCTGTGCTGAGGGCTCCAGAGCTCCATTATGGCCAGAGATCTCGTCTTTCTCCTTTAAAAGGAAGCAAAAAACCGAAAGATGGATTCGTGAAAACGTGGCGGGTAGGAGAACACCGGGGGTCCTGCAGACAGCCGGCCAGATTCTTCGTTGGATGGGTTTCCCTTCACCTGCCCAGAGCTTGAACTGCATGGGCAAGGAGGGAACCGGAGGGGTTAACAGACTCCCAGCCAGAGATATTCGTGGCACCCAGAGTTCGTGTAAAGTTTCATACCGGGACCCTTTTCTAAATTCTTTCGGTCATGGGAGAAAACATTGCAACTGTTTAGTCTGCAGGGAGGTGGTGGCTCTAGCCCAGCACTCAAAGTCGTTGAGCAAACACGCTGGAAAGCAAAGGGGCTGACAATCCTCTTATCTCCTCCGCCTGCTTTTCACCCCGGCTCTCCCACCGCCGTGGCCAAGCGTCCGACGGGCAGCGGGTACCGGAGCTCCCTGCTGGAAACGCCGCTCCGGGCTCCCTGCGACTGGGGACGAGTGACCACTGAAAGCTGGGACTTGGAGGTGAAGTACCAGTCTGCTAAAAAATGTTATTTACACATAAGAGCTCAGGAAAAAAGTCTTTCTCAGGGGCTAATATTTACAAATCCTACAAAGCCAGGGAGCTTCTTCTATAGTAAATGTTGTATTTTGGCTTTTTCTTTATTTTTTTAAATGAATATAAAAGATGTATCAATCTTTTCTGCTCATCCCCTGAAGCACGCAGGTACTGAGCACCCTACAATGCCTCTGAAGCTGCCCATCCATGCTGGAAAAGCTTAGATTACAGAAAAGAGCCGCAGAAAACAACATTAACCTGTGCAAACCCTCAATCCCTCCAAACTTTCTATCTCTACAGCATTGGTTTCGGATGCTCGGTGAGTGGGGAGAGCATGGGGGGGGGACCCCACGGGTGGCAGCACCGCTGATGAGACGAGAGGACACGATGGGGTGGCATCATCCCGTTCCACAACTGTATTAACCCCAGCCAGGCGTGGGGCAGGGACCTGAAACACTCCTCTCGTGTGTCTCATTCCTCACCCGCCGCGTATCCTCTGGCTCCTCCACGCCTGGGACTTGTCCCACCAAAGCCACTTCATGCTATCGTTTTGCATTTGCTTGTTTAAGTGTCAGCATCAGGAAAAGACGAAGCTGTGCAAAACGATACCCAGGGGAGAGGTAAAGGGGATGCGGATTCCACAGGCAGCATCGGTTCTTCAAATCCAGATTTTGACAGGTAGGTACATGGCAAAACATCCAGCGGTGAAAAAAACCGAGCCTAAGCCTGGCTGGGGGACGCTGAGGGTGCCCGTGCTGTGACACCCACGCTGCAGGTCCCCCGGGACCGTCCCTCCGGGTGCCACCGCGGCAGGCCAGCTGTAAAGACCAGCCAAAATGCGCCCGGGGCAGTCTGTGCTTGAGCACATCAATCAAACCCACCCAGCTGGAAAGCAAATTTGGTACAAATTTTTATGGCTCAGCTAAAAAACCTTAAAAAAAAATTAGATATTTCCTGCTCGCAAGCACAAGAGCATCCCCCGTATCCGGTGCACCCGCAGCCAAGCGATGCCAGGGATGGGCAAAGCACAAGCTATCCCATTTTCCCCCCCTTCCCAGGAAAGAAAAAGAGGTGCTGCCCTCTCCAATGTCCTACTACCCAAACCCCAGCTCTGGGCTGATGCTGGCGCCTGCGCCAGCCTTGGCTTGGGAGGTGACATCCCCGGCATCTGCTTCTCCAGAAGGATGCTTCATCCCCTTAGCAAAGCAACTGGGCAACCTGGGGGTTGCAGGATGGGTCCCAGGCAGGGCAATGCATCACAAGGTCCCAACGAGCCTCCAAAAATCCTGTTCCCAGGTGAGGCGAATAGAAACAGCTAAAAGCAGGGCTGGGGATGGCAGGATGGCTGCGGGTACCGGCAGCAGGGATCTTCCAACCCTGCAGCATCCCGAAATCCCCATCCTCGGGGCGGCTGCAGGAGCCTGAGCCGGATTTATGCCGGAGCAGATGGTCTGGCAGGAGGGTGCCTTAGGCTGGCTGAGTGCCTGGGCTGGCAGGAACATGCTCCCGCATCCCGGGGTTGGATTTGAGCCTTTTGGGTGCAAATGGAGAGCCGGAGCTGATGCCTGTCCAGCCTGGTCCGAGGGGATCTCCACGCTGAAATGCTCCCCCTGCCTCCAGTGTAGCAGGTGGAGGGGGGTCCTCAGGCATTTCCTCACCTCTCAGTCAATGGATAAGCAGATTTTGAGTCTTTTTGACTTTTGCTGCCTCTCCTACCAAAGCCCCAGGGGGATCTTTCATAGCCCCTAGCCTCATCCCCCCCCAAGCAATGGTTGGGAGCAGCTAGGAGCCCACCCCACCGGTGGCCCGGAGCTGCAGGCAGGCTCTGCAGGCAGGGTGTGCAGGCTGCAGTCTCCACCTAGAGCCCAGCAGAGCCTCTGCTCCACGTTGCAGCCCATGCACAGGGCACGCAGGGGTCCCACCACCCAAAGACCCCCCCCAGGTCTGAAACTCGGCTGTGTGCTTTTAGCAGGCAGCGGCTCAGCCAGGGATGCTCCCGACATCGCTCGCCGCCAGCATGTGGGACTGAAAAGAACCTCTGCCGAGTCCCAGCACCACTGGGAGATGCCCAGATAGGTGCCAGTGGAGATGATGGGACACCAAGCACCATCCCTGCGGTCACACGACGCACCAGGGCTGGTCCTCACCATGGCCTTGCAGCCGCAGCCCCTCCAGGGTGGAAAGCAGCCGGGAGAAACTACACACAGCTGATTTACAGAGTTAAGGGGATAGCTATTTTTTTCATGACACACCTGAGAATTGCCATATAAAAATCTTACCAGCACACTGAATTCAAGTCAAATATGCCACTCTTTAAGGCTTTTTTTTTTTTAAACTTATTCCTGCTTCCCATCCATCTTTCAACTGCATGATGCCCTGCGACTCAAAACTAAACATCTTCCCTGCGCAGAGCCACGAGCACGGCCGCGTCGGACGGACTCCAGCCCCCAGAGCGGGGATGACCCCCTTTGCATCCCCCCGTGATGCCCACCTCCAGCTGCAACTCAACTCCCTGAGGGGCTGCGAGCCCCGAAACCCACCCCTGGGCTGGGGCTGAGGACTGATGCAGAGCACAACCCTGCAGCCGATTTAATTTGAGGTCTGGCTCCACTGTTCCCAGCTCAGAGGGCTCCTAGTCACAGAATCACAGAATCACAGAATCACAGAATCACAGAATCACAGAATGGTCAGGGTTGGAAGGGCCCTCTGTGGGTCACCCAGTCCAACCCCCCTGCTGCAGCAGGGTCACCCAGAGCAGGCTGCACAGCACCGCGGCCAGGCGGGGCTGGAATATCTCCAGAGAAGGAGACTCCACAGCCTCCCTGGGCAGCCTGGGCCAGGGCTCCGTCACCCTCAGAGGGAAGAAGTTCTTCCTCATCTTCAGCTGGAACTTCCTCTGCTTCAGTTTGTGCCCGTTGCCCCTTGTCCTGTTGCTGGGCACCACTGAAAAGAGCTTGGCCCCAACCTCCTGACACCCACCCTGCAGATATTTATAAGCATTTATTAGGTCCCCTCGCACAGCTCCTGTCCCCATCCCCTCCATCCTATCACTGGGAAATGTTGCCTTTTTTTTTTTGCACTCCATTAAAACCCCAGATCTTGGGTGAAACCCCTTTTCACGCTCCATTCAACCCCCTCTCCTCTCACCATCACCCCCCGAGGAGGCGACGCCCGGCGCTCCCTCGCCGCGTTCCCGCGTCACGGAAAGCCTGCGAAGGAACAGGACGGCTCCTCCAGCTTGGGAGAAGCGGCAAGTTTAAAGCACGCCGCTCGATATTTAATCCGGGGTTCTCCGATAACTCACAGACCCGCGTGGGACCTGCCTGCCAGCGGCTCCCGGAACCTCGGCGGCGGAGCCGAGCGAGCGTTATTACTACGGGCAGACGGCGATGGCTTGGCCAGACGCACGGGTAACGACGGGGCCAGCTCTAATTGATGCCCAGCTCTGCCCCTTCACCTGCCAGCGCGGGCAAGGTGCCAGCCCCCTCCCCTGGCTCCCTCTCCTGCCCGCCGCCAACACTTGCACGGGTTACCTTTGGCCCCGGGATGACTACGCAAAATAGGAATTTAAAAAAAGAATAATAAATCAGTAAAAATATAAAATAATGCAAAGAATAAAAAAATAAATAATAATAAAATAATAAACCCTGTTAAGAGCATCTTCAGAGACACAATTTGGGCCCAACGAGAGGGAACGCTTCTCCTTCCCGCTCCTCCTTTTCTCCGTGCTGGAGAGCAGGAGGATGCTCCTCAGAGCCACCCGCGGGGCCACGCTCCCTGTCCCCCTCCGAGCCTGTACATGCTCTCCGTATACATGCATGTGCATGAATTTAGAATTGGTCTTGAATTCCCTGGGCGTTTAGAAAATAAATCCCATCTGCACATGGCGGGGGGGAACCTCATTGCTCTCTACAACTGCCTGAAAGGAGATTGTAGTGAGGCGGGTGTTGGTCTCTCCTCCCAAGTAACCAGCGATAGGATGAGAGGAAATGGCCTCAAGTTGAGTCAGGGGAGGTTTAGATTGGATATTAGGAAAAATTTCCTTACTGAAAGAGTGGTCAGGCATCGGACCAGGCTGCCCAAGCAGTGATGGAGTCCCCATCCCTGGAGGGGTTCAAAAAACGTGTAGATGTGGCGCTTCAGGAAACGGTTTAGCAGGCATGGTGGTGTTGGGTTGATGGTTGGACTTCATGATCTTAGAGGTCTTCTCTAACCTATGATTCTACGATTTAAAGCTGCATTTAGCAGGCAGCTTTCACTGGTGAACCCCACCGCGGTTTACAAAACCAGGACAATGCTGTCAACATCAGCGCAGAAATGCAAGGAAAAAGGTTGCCAAGCTCTGGAAGTTGCTGCAAACCCCTAGATGAAAGTGTTTAGTCATGGGCAGCGCCATTTGCTGTTTCTCTGCCTGTGGTGGGCACCTGCCTGGCTGGCAGAGCCCACGCACACCTCAGCTCTGAGGTTCACCACGGAGATAGCCCTCACTCCCTGAGAAGAGCGGTGGGCAGCAGCTCCAACTGAGGAGGCTTTCCCCATTGAGTCACCACCTCATCATGGGAAGAGCTCTTCAAACTCTTCTTCTGGAAGAGAGACCAAAGGTTGTGACACTGGGCTTGTGCACAGGTCAAAGAGATGGATGTGGTGCTGCTCCGTGGAGCTGAGCAAGCCAACCTGCACCACTGCAGCACTCCGGACACGCACACTTCTGGCCTTGGGTTTTGCTCCAGAGACCTTGGGACCTTCTTCTCCCCCAGCCTTTCAGTGAAGCAACCTCTCTGATGTCTCCTTGGTAATACCTTATCGAAGACCAGTGGTACCACTGTGTTTTCTGTGCACAAACTGGACCATCTGTAATTAAATTTAATTAAAGCCAGCCATGGAAGGAGGGCTGATGGGTTTTACAGTCAATGCTGGACGTGGTGCGCAGGTCAGATGCTCTCCAGCTGTGCTCAGATCCTCCTGCCTCCGCCTCTGTCAAACCACAAACGACCCACACCTTAACCATGTTAAGGGGGAAAAAAAAAATCTGCCTTTCGGTATTAACCATGAGTATTACTTCCCCGTCCCCACAGTATCCCCTTGGTGTCTTTGTTCTCACAACCCCCACAATGCAGAAAGTGCTGCCATCACTGGGAGGTTAAGTCATTTGCTCAAAAAAAGAAGCCGACTGCGGGAAAGGAGGGATTTCGGCTCATTCCTCCCAAATCCTTGTGCTCAGCACAGTAAACGCTTCCCTCTGCACCCTGATTTAACGACAGGAATCAATCAATTCTCCAGTACTAAATGCCACAACATCTACATCCCAAGAAGGGATTCAACCTAAATTATCCTCTTCCATCCTCCACCTGGGCTGACAACAGGAGATTTTTTGGCCACCTTCCCGTCTGACCCCCTCCAAAAGCAGCCACACCGACCACCTCAAACCCAGCCGAGCCCACCGAAACCCAAGCCCAACCTCTGCCAAAACCCACGGGACGCGACTCGAGTTTCTACGGCCCGAGCGAAGCACAGCACTGACCCAAGGAAAGGCCATTTCTGGAGCACCAAGAGACAGAACCAAGACGACGAAGAAAGCTTGCGTGGGTGCGCGATACGGTACGCATTAGGATGTGCACTGGGGTGTGCAATAGGATATGCATTTGAGTATGCAGTCAGGTATGGATTAGGGTATGCAATAGGATGTGCATTAGGGTATGAGTAGGGTATACTTTAGGGTATGAGTTGGGGTACGCCGTAGAGTGCCCAACAGGGTATGTGTTGGGGTATGCATTAAGGTATGCCATAAGGTATGCAACAAACAGCCCAACGACATCCCAAGGCCACAGGGTGTACAACAGGGTGTACAACAAACAGCCCAATGACATCCCAAGGCCACAGGGTGTACAACAGGGTGTACAACAAATGGCCCAACAACATCCCAAGGCCATAGGGTGTACAATAGGGTGTACAACAAACAGCCCAACGACATACCCCAGGCCGTAGGGTGTACAACAGGGTGTACAACAAACGGCCCAACAACATCCCAAGGCCGTAGGGTGTACAACAGGGTGTACAACAAACGGCCCAACAACATCCCAAGGCCGTAGGGTGTACAACAGGGTGTACAACAAATAGCAGCGACGTAGCAGGCTCTGACCGCACGCCGGCGTGCGCTCTGCTGCTCTGTGTCGAGGTGTTCATTTCGTGGTGGGTTGGTTGGTGGTTTTTTTTTTTATTAAAAGAAGGTATCAGCCTTCTGTTTGATGTGTTGTTGGCCGTGGTTGCTAAGGGGAGCAGTGTACGATTACAGCCCCAGTGATGTCCACTCTAATAATACACTTGGCTCTGCATAGCTCAGATGCAGACACAGCTCTGCTATAAAGAGCACGGTCCTTTCAACAGAGGAAAACTCCAACTTATGTTACATGGCACATTGCTTATACACCCTCCCACCAAAAAAAAAGGAGCTCCCAAGCCAGGACAAGCCAGTGAGTAAAACTATGACAAGCAAAAATCTCTCTCTGGAGACATACTTTTAATTTATTAATTAACAAGGTATTTCTAGAGGGGTGAGGAAACCATACATGTGTCCACCAAGACGTGCCTGCAAGCCTTCATCTGCCCAAACTCCCTGGGACCAGTTCAGCCAGGTCTATGCCAAGGGCTTGTGCAGCCCAAAACTGCTCCTTGTACCAAACTCAATCAGCAGAAAATCAAACCCAGTTAACCCCCCCTCAGTGCCCAGCCCTGAAACAGCAGCATCCCTCCAGCCTGACCAGCCACCCACCCCACGTCTCCCCTTTCCACGTCTCCCTTCAGCATCCCGGAAGGTTCGCAGCACTGAAATTCAAGACTCGGCCAAGATTTGGGACAAAAAACACAGAAGCAAGGGATAAACTCAAACCAGAGATGTCCCGATAGATGCCCTTAGAGCCCGAAACGGTGCAACGCCGGCTGGGGGGATGCTCTTTAGAGGAGCTGTCGGCAGGGAGTGGGATGACGTGACAGCATTCCCGTCCCGGCTTCTGTTTCGAGATCAAAACAAGTCCCCCAAGATAAGCTGCGAACACGCGCAGCTCCCAAGCGCGAGCACCTTGTCAACAGCTGAAAATGTAAGAGGAGCCAGGTTAAAAAGCCAGTTTATTCAGTTTCTTGCCTGTTCTGTGGGAAGAGATACGGTTCAGTGAAAACCCCTTGCTGCTCGTTTTAAGGTCCGGCGGGGTAGAGGGATGCTGGCTATAGGTACCGGCACGCTGGCAGGCTGGCTCAACGGGTTAATGCATTAATTTACAAGATCCTCCGGTGGGGCTGAGCTGTTGCCATCGCAGTGCCCACAGAAAGGGACAAACAAGCCCCTACAAAACAAGAGCATCTGCTGGGAGCAGATGTGGTGGGGGTGAGCGGTCCAGGCCCAGGCGCCAGCAGCCTGGGGGGGGGGGGGGGGGGGGCAGGGGGGATCACGCTGATCCCGATTTATCACACCCCAGCAGAGTAATTCCCCAGCTCGCCGGTGCCCGGCGAGCCGAGCTCCTTACGTCCAGGGATCGGATTAGTCTGAAAGGTGCTAGAGACACATAAATCCAGCTCTGGAGCAAGCGTTTTACTGAAGATTTTTTTTTTTTTAATTAAGGGTAAATTATCTAGAAATGGCTGATGGAAAATATCTGATGGTGGATGGGCCAGGACTGGAGCTGGGTAATGTTCTATCATTAACCATATATCCTATTGATATATCAACATTATCTCTCCAACCATCAATATATCATATTCCTATATTAATTTATCAATATGATATCCACATTACTCCATAATATCCATATATTATCCAATATACCATACTGATATTGATAATACATGGTATATCAAGACCATCAACCCCCTTATTTCACATCAAGGCAGCTGCAATGAGGTTTTTGTGCTTCATACTTGGGCCTGTCTCCAGCCAGGGCTATCAAGCCTGAATGCATCACAAAGAAAATCCCAGTTTAGGGCTTAACCAAAGTATTTAATGAAACTGTGGGAATGCACCCGCTTATTTTGGTTGGAAAAAGAAACTGCGCTTGGAGAAAGTAAAAATCCTTTAATATCAGAAAGGAAACATTAAATTATTTCATTTCACATAGCACTTTGCTTCTGACCTGCGGTGAACTGTCACCTTCTGCCCCATCAAAATATTTCTGAAAGATGTGCAGCCTGAGGCTGAGCAAATCCCTTTTGTATATTTTTCTACGCTCCAGCAGCAGAACTCAGTCACCCGCACACCCTGCTCGGTCTCTGCATTGCATTTCTTCCCAGCTTTCCACAATGGACATCACGATCCCATCACACCGATACTGGCTACATGTTCCTGGAAAGCACTTTGGGACTCTCCGGAGATAGGAGATATATTATTTATCCTATATTCACGCTATGAAGAGCTGAACACAAAGCCAGTTATTAATGGACGTGATGCTGCAGTCTAAAATCAGTCTACGATTCTATGATTCTATTCTATGATTCTCTATTGGTAGGGGTGGAAATGCTGGGGCAAGAGAAGAAAGCAAGTTGGAAGAGTCCTCCCTAACCCAGGAGGACTGCCATCATCCTCAATTTCTGGCTAACACCCTGCTGCTCCCAGGCCATCGCTCCTGGACTTTATTTTGGATTTCTTCGCATTGCTCAGCCAAACAGGGGAAGACACAAGAGTGAGCTGGCATGGGAAGAGCAGGATGCGCAGAGGGTTTAGAGCCCCCTCCAGCCCCTTGCTGCTAAATCTGGGACTGCTGCTGACTGCAATTTATCCCCTCCTGCTTTATAATCGCTTTGGAAATAAATTGATCGGGAAAAAAAAAAAATCACTGCTTGGTACACACAATGGGGAGATGTGGGTGCTGCCCATGGGCTTTCAGGGGGAGAATGGAGAAGGAGCAGGTGCAGGGAGAGATGCTGGGTTTGATACGCACCCAGAGCAACGAGAGAAGCAAAGCTGGTCCAGTGACTTTGCAGAACCATCTTTGGTTACATTAAATATTAATTTTCATTATTTTATTTTGCTCCTTCCCCCCCCCCCCCACTTCCCGTGTTGCCCCAACGCCAGCTCAGCCCGCACAAGGTACAGGCAGCCAGGCACAGCATCCAAGGCATGATCTCCAACAAGAGCAAGAAGGGTGAGAAAATGTGTCAAAAACTGGAGCGATGCTGGGCACCAAATGTGTTGAGAACAGAGAAATGAAATGAGAGCTTTGTACGTGTCACAGATGACACGCGTGTGTGAAGGAACGGCCAAATGGAAACTCAAATTAAGGATGGCAATTCATGGTTTCAGCTCTACACGTCCCGTCTCCAGAGAGGCAGAAAGGTGGAGGTCTGTGTGACACCCCCCCTCAGAAAAGTAACTCCCCTCTTTGACGGCAGCACTACAACAAAACACGCTCCCCCACAGCAGACTGCAGGCAGGTGAGGACAGTCCTGTTTGCCCATCATCCACCATTCTCATAGACCAGTTATCAGAGCCACTGCTTTTTGCTCCCCACTAACTTTGCTGTCGCTGATAGTTTTGGAGCAGTACAATCAACCAGTGCTGTGTACACCAATAAACAAATGACTCAGAATAATTAGCAAATACACAAATTACTTCTGAGTTGCATAGAGAAACCAGGAATGAGCCCTTCAGTCAGGTGATGCAATCAGACTGCTCAGGGATCACAACTTAACTTGGTATCTCTGGTGCCAAGATGGACTTTGGGAAAAAAAAGCCACAAAGATACTCCACTGGAAGACCCTTCAATTTCACTTCTCTTCATGCCATGGGGATGCTGCCACAAGCAACCCACTCTTTGCACAGATGGGCCCTGGCGTGAGATAACCATATTTCCACATACAGCTCATAATTTTATCTCATTACCTGCAACATGTTGAGGAGCAGACTCCGGAATTTGGTTCCTTCCACCATGAAGAGGGCCATTTTGTCACAGAGCTTTGCTGCTGTGGAAGCAAAACTGCGGTCCGTCACTGCTTTCTGGTAGATGGTCTTGACTATCTCCCCCAGCATCTCCTCAGAGTTGGTAGAGTTCTGGGCTTCCTCCATGAAGCTGGTGAGCTTGGAGTCAACGTCGCTGCTGTTGTTCCTCATGCTGTTGAGGATTTCAATTAATTTGTCCATTTTGTTCTTTTCAGGATTGGTGGTTTCCACCGTGACTTCGTCCTGGTCCGTGAAAAGGGAAAGACAAGGCGTCTGTTACATAAGGAAAAAACAGACATATCAGCCCTTGTCCTTCCACAAAACAGCAAAGGGGGGAAGGGGATTGGGGAGGCATATAAACAGACATAGAAAAATCAAAGCATCTTTTACAGGCACAATAGTCTCATCTCAGCATTGAAAACCACAAGCAGAATGAGTCCCGCCCCAGAAATGTTCTCTTTCCCCATTTCCCACAGCACTCGATCACAAAGTCCTCCCCCTTGGCTCAGGGAGAAGGCGTCCTGTAAGGCCCCGAGCTAGGGTGCCAAGGTCTGATCACCCCCGACTGCCTTCCAGGAGTGTCTGCAACATGGTGATAATGGACATTTTTTTGCCTCTATTTTAAAAGCGCACTGATGTCTGCAAAATGCTCAGATAACAGTCCTACAAAAAATGTCTACTTTTTAATATATATTTATATTTAATATATATTTAATGATCTAAATTGAGATAAAAAATGTCACATGATCCCAGCGTTAGAAAAAAACTCTTAACTTTTCCATCTCTTGACTGTTACACTTCTTTCTTCATAGCTTTACCACAGACTTTATTGCCGCTTTTCAGCATTTAATGATGCATTTGTTCCTCTTCCCCAGCGTAAGGCTTGCGTGCTGCTTGCTATGGTCTGCTCCCTTCTCCTCTTCTAGCTCAATCCTAAAATGTCCTATACAATACAAACCTGTTGCAATTTTTCAGGCAACCCCAATGCCAACTGGCAGCTGGAGTTGTCCAAAACTTCCATCAGGAGACCGGTTGTGTTGACTACACCCACCCAAGAATGGGTGTTTATGTGAAGTCTTATAAGACTATAAATTTGCAGGGAGAGCATTAAAATGAATACTCTGAAAGTCTCTGCCATCCTCCCATTGCTTTAAAGAACACAAAAATAACTAACAAAATCTCTTCCTCCCCCCTCATGCCACATACATAAATAGTGAATGCACATGTATCCAAAGGTATACATTTCCAACATGCACTCCCGTGGAATTGTATATATTCAGGTTATTTTTTGCTACACATTTTGGAAATGTCCTTAGAGATACCTCCACGGATGCATTTTCCAGCCCGACAAAAGAATCTCAAGAGAAAGAATCCGAGTTTCACAGGGGACAAATGAAGATATCAGCCTCAGATTTCTGAGGAATTTGGAAACGAAGACTGTTTCCAAAAAGGATTTCTCGTCCATCACTTGCATGCAACAGTTTTGTTATTGTTGGGTTGCTGGGAGGAAGGGGGGAAGATAAGGGTGTTTCAATTCATTGCCGAGATAAATGAGTATCAACTTTTAAGTAGCTGACTCCAACTATCCAGCATGCAAAAGTCAAAACTTAGGACCTCAACGAAGATGTCAAGCTAAGAGCCTTAGCACTAGCACTGTGTCAATAAAAGGCCTCATGAAGAAGCGCAAAGACACTTCAAGAGAAGTGCTGACACTGGGAGTTTAAGACAAGTTGGGTGCATTCATGGAAAGGTCCCCTGAGCCCACCCCACCCTCTCTTTGTACGGAGAATGGCCAAAAGCCAGACCCCTGGAAAAAAAGAGAAACTCTTTGTTTCCCTAAGAAATAATACCTTTTCTTTTAGTCTCCTCCGCAGCCTGTCTTTTGAAGACTGAAGCAAATTGATCTTGGGTCTTTCCCCGATGCGCTCGTGAATACTGTCTTTCCGCTTGATCTCCGACTCCTGGATGTACTGCTGAGACTGCTTCTCCACAGCCTCCGGGCCTCGGTGCGTCTCCACGGGAATATGCACCGTGCAGACGGAGCTGTCCTCGATTTTCAAATTCTCAGTCTCTTTGGCGTTTCTGTGCGTTTCTTTGTCGTTGGGCGAGTGCTTCTGGTTGTGGTGCCATCTCCGGTTCTGGCTGTAGCCGTGGTGGCCGGTCCTGCCTGAGGAGTGAGGGGCCTGGCCTCCTTGGTAGAGTTTCTGGTGGTCCCTGTTGTGTTTGGTGCCACCTTGCTGATGATCTGCGTGCTGCTGAGGCTTGTTCCCACCGGGAAGTCTCTGCTGTCTCCTGGAACGTCAAAGGAAGATGTTAGTACAACTTTTCCTCCATGGTCCTGTCTGGTCAACACATCCTCTCTCCCACCAAACAGCCTAGCCCTTTGTGGGTGGGCTCTGCGGGTCTCCCTGCCATAAAAGGGGAGACTAACACAACCTAGTACCAGCCCACACCTCTAAATCTCTTTCAGTAACAGGCATAGTTCAGCTGAAAGTTTTCATGCACAGTTAGATAACGTGTCTTTGCTTCCCAGGAAAATCTCTGCCAGGTTTCTGTGTTGCTTCCCCACTAAACCAGGGAAAACCTGGTTAGTCCCAGCTCAACAGGAGGAAGTCAGTCAGGCAAGAAATGTCAGGAGATGTTTTTTTCTGAAGACCTAAGGAGCTCCCGATACACCTGCCCTGCAGCTTTGCTTCATCATTGCTACACTGGGAGAGGACGCATAGATGGATGAAGAAGCTGAGAACAATGCGGGGCTCTGGCAGCACAGGGAGCCAGTACCAGCACCTTGGGATAGGAGGCTGGGTGAATACGTCTCCAAGCAGATAACATGGAAATTCAACAGGCACAAAGAGCAGGAACTGCCTACAAATGTTTTGCTTGAGAGACTGAAACGGCTCAGAAGGGGCAAGCTGTGCGCTGGCCGTAACCGGTGACCAAGACGGTAGGTCCCCAGACCAATGGTTGAAAGGAACAAAGGCTTTGGCAGCCTCAGATATTTCAGATTTCCACATGGGCTGCAGCGTGGCCCTCCCAAGCGGAGAAGGCAGAGCCGGAACACCATCCCCGAGGATGCAGTTAAGATGGAGATGGGCCTGGCGTTGGCTGCCTTCACCCGGGACGGCGCAGGGTTAGCCCTAAGCACGGCAGCAGCTCCCTGCCTCCTTGCTGCCTTTTTAACACTCAGTACTGGCTCCAAGAGCATGCAGGATGCTTTAATGCTCGGCTCCTTACAAGGCTGCCGGGAGCAGCGCTGGAGGCTCCCGAGGGACATCTCCCCAGGGCCATCTCCCCAGCATTGTCCCCTGAAGCAAGGAAACAACCGTGAGCGCTGCGCTGACCACACCAGTCTGCATCTGTACTGGTTGTGTAGCCATTATAATCCCCCTGCTCAGCCTCATCCCTTACCCCAAATCCCCGCCTCCGCTCAGATAAATACCGGCATTTACTTTAAACCCGTCACATAACAATTAATTTTATTTTCATCATCTGCACTGCTCGGCTAAATACATTCGGACGAAGGAAGCGGCCATTCACAAATACATTTCAATGGTCTGTGGCTAAACAGTCTCCAGCCCTGCCTGCCAAAGCTCTCTGCCCGTCAAATTTGTATTCCTTGGCACCCCCAGGAGTTAAAACCTATTTTCTGCGGCCAACTGGCTCTTAACCATAAAGAGCAAGGGCTCATGTTTGGTGAATGCAGGACGAAGAGGCTCGTTGGTGGTGGCAGTGGAGGCAGTTGGTGTTTAGTCTCAGACCACCAGATCCGGTTTTCTGAGATCTTCAACGTGGGTTGGTGTTTTTTTTTTTTTTTTGCAAGCTGAATGGCAGGGAATTAAAAAAAAAAGAAATAGGAGATGGGGGAAGCTTTCCTGTTTGCTGGAGCTTACAAGAATTTTATGAGTACAGATTCTCCACATCAAGTTTTCCTGGCATTTCTTTGTTTCCTCTCAGTAACGCAATCACATAAACCGCTTTGTAAAGAGCGACGCTTATTAAAAGGGGAATGTCAAAATAAAAGTTAGTTAAAACCCTTATCTAGGATTAAGTCCCCACATGCTTGAGCGTGCAAGAGTTTTGCTGGTAGAATTCAGTGTTTGCTCTCTGTGGTTCTGCTCTCCTCTCAAACATCTGAGTTTAACCGTTTGGGTGCACTTTCAGCCTCAGGTTATTAGCCAGGCAGGCTGCTACTGTATTTAAGTTACAAATATTGCACAGAAATTAAAGTTGCACACAGACAGAGCTTTAATTTGGGCAGTGGTAAGGGCAAGACGCCTGGAAACAAGCTGGGAACCAACCTCTGCTGTAAATTCCTGCGAGAAATGCGTGCAGGGACATCACGATATTACAAACCAAACTGTTTCTGCTTAAGGGCTGCGAAAGAAAAAAAAGGTTTCAGATTCAAAAAACCCCACTTCAGCCACTGTGGAACGTGCAAGATTGTTCGGTTTGGGGCTTTTGCAAGAGGAGAGGGAGAGGACAGGCAGCTCCGTCCCTGTACAGCACGGCTAAAAGGCAATATCTCCACGGCAAGGGGCTGAGCCAACGCAACACCAAGCTCTGCAGTCACTGACCACAGGATGGAAAACACCAGAGTTAAACAAGTTAGGGGAAAAAAAAAAAAAACAAACGAAAAAACTTGCAAGAAATAAAAGGCAAAGGAAGGAGAATGGCAAACAAGAAGCAACAGCCGTGACTTGGCAGCAGGCTGGGGTCTAGATGATCATCCGGCATTCAGGCAAAGACTCGTTGTGGCTTTTATCATCCCAACACCCCAACGAAGAAGAAAAGCCAAGAAGAAATAGGACTCTGCAGCAAAAAAGAGCCAAAGAAGGGAGAGCGGGGCACGGATCCTCAAAGATTTTTGACGGCACAGCATCGCAAAGCTGAGGAGGTTGGGATGTCCCATCCTTGATCTCGGGTGTGCCTGAGATGCTGGGGACACGGAGAGCCCCTGGAAGGGGCAAGATGGGGACCAGGGCACCCCACCCCATGCACCCGTTGAGGGTTGAGTTGACGGAAACAGCCTCATGCTTGCTTGAGGGCAGGAGAACAGAGCTGGTGGCCTGGGGTGACCTCCAAGCTTAGGCAACCAGACCATGTAGGAACCCAAAGGTACTTCCCAGCCCGGGGTTTTAGGCTTGCAGTGCTGAAGGGAGGAACAACTGAAGCTTGACTCACACAGCAAAATCTCCAAGAAAAGGAACAATTCACCCCAGAAAAATGCTGCAGCTACTGGGAATCCTTCTGTCCCTCTTGGCTCATCCTTTGCTGTAAGGACATGGCGTCCTGTGGGGGACCCTACTTCAGCTACAAGGGGAAAAAAAAAAAAAAAAAAAAAGAGTATCTGGAGAGCACACCAGTCTCATACCATTTGCCTGCATTCTGCCCCTCTACTCTGCCTCCTCAGACCCCACCTGGAGTCCTGTGTCCAGCTCTGGAGCCCCCAACACAAGAAGGACATGGATGTGTTGGAGCAGGTCCAGAGGAGGCCACGAAGATGCTCCGAGCACCTCTCCTACGAGGACAGGCTGAGGGAGTTGGGGCTGTTCAGCCTGGAGAAGAGAAGGCTCTGGGGTGACCTTAGAGCAGCTGCCAGTGCCTGAAGGGGCCGACAGGAAGGGTGGAGAGGGGCTTTTCCCAAGGGTGTGTAGGGATAGGACAAGGGGGAACGGCTCTAAGCTAAAACAGGGCAGATTTAGATTAGATATTAGGAAGAAATTCTTCCCCATGAGGGTGGTGAAACCCTGGCCCAGGTTGCCCAGAGAAGCTGTGGCTGCCCCCTCCCTGGCAGGGTTCAAGGCCAGGTTGGATGGAGCTCTGAGCACCCTGGTCTGGTGGAAGATGTCCCTGCTGATGGCAGGGGGGTTGGAACCAGATGATCTTTCAGGTCCCTTCCAACCCAAACCATTCTATGATTCTATGATTTCAATTTCAAAGGCCAAATTCTGATTCAGCTCAAAACTCCCCTTGACTTCAGTGGGACTGGGGATCAGTCAACATGAAATAAAGAGACATTCAGAGTCACCAAGTAACTGCAGAAGTACTAAAAGCCAAGATGAGAGAGTCAGGGTTGCCAAGATGGAAATAGGATGGCATGGCTTCTGCTATCGTTTCTCCACCTTTTTTTTTTTTTTATTTAATTAACTAAATGAGATACCTTTCAACAGAATTTAGATCTGACAAATGTCTGCTCTGTCAGAGGAGCCTACGCAAACAAATCTAAGGCTTCAGCTGTCTCGGTGATTATCAGCCTACGTGCTCAGAAATACCGGATTCCTGCAAGTTTTTACTACGTCGTTTGCTCCCAAGCAAAGGGGCTGGAAGGCACAAGGCTGTGGAAAATAACTCCAGACACGTGGACAGCTGTGGTCTAAAACACAGTTGCTCTGTCCCGTCAGCCCTGCTCACATCCCCCTGAGCGAGACAAGTTCTCTGAGAGCGCCCACCATTTGTCTGGCATGTGGAGAGCCGGAGGACAACGCGGGGTTACATTCTCCCGGCGGCTGCATGGAGATTTGGTTAGGCAATTCCTGCAGATACTGAGAGGTGAGGAGCTACATCTCCAGCGAGACATCTACCCCACGCTGCAGAGCATCCCATATGGGCAATCAGACCGAGATCCCATCTGCGGGCTCAGCGATGAGGTGCTCTGGACATCCTGGCTCCTGCTTTTGGAGAACCTGCCTGGACACCATGCTTGTCCTCAATCCCAGGTAGCTCTCCCACAGGACAAGCCCTCCTGGGCATGCGAAGCTCCTTCCAGGGGAAGGGTGATATTTTTGACTGGATATAAGGAAGAATTATTTTTACAATGAGGGTGGTGAAACCCTGGCAGAGGTTGCCCACAGAGGTAGTGGAGGCCCTATCCCTAGAAACATTCAAGGTCAGGTTGGACCAGGCTCTGACCAACCTGTTTCGGTTGAAGATGTCCCTGCTCACTGCAGGGGGTTTGGACTAGATGACCTCTAAAGGTCCTTTCCAACCCAAAGCATTCAACAATTCTATAATTTATCCTGTTTTCGGGCATGGCCAGGGCCACCCAGCAATCAACAACCAACATAGACTTGCAGCCACTTGGCCTAGAAGTTGAGAATGAAGAGTGGTGCCGTGGCCAAGGTCAAACGTTCTACTTCCCCTTCATCCTTCCTGGTGAATGAAAACATTCCTCAGTGCATTTTGTGGACAGAAAACTTCTCTCCACTCTTTCTTCTGCCCAGACAGGATCTCCTCTCTGTGCCAGGCCCAAGCATATGACGCTGACTCTTGGGAGTAACTCATGATCAGCTTTGCTATTACCATGTCTGCAAATAATCACCAATTGCCATTATATGGCATAGATTAAGATCTGCTGCAGAAATTGGCTCTGTGGGACTGTTCATTCCAATGAGGATCCCAGATCCCACTTAGCCATGGCACCCCCAAACTCTAGAAGAGCAGAGCATCCCCAAGGCACACAGCAACTGTACCTGCAAACAGAGGACTGGTGGGGCTGGCTCTATGGGACGAAGGGCCACCTCCATCCCACCTTCTATTTGAAAATCCCACAGTAATTTTCCATTGAGGGAGGGAAATTAAACAAAACTCTTTGAGACACCACTAACAGAGTTAAATTCACAGAGACTGACTGCAACTGGGTTCTTCACAGCTGTACTAGAGGGCTGCCCTGAGAAGGGAATGGGGAGGAAGAAGCAGAGTCCCCCAAAACACCCCCTGAACAAACCAACATCTCCAGTCTCAGGCTTTCTGAACCAAACACTTCACGCACCACAAAACCTGATGGCAAACCCATCCCTGGCCAGGGACACAGTCACCAACAGCACGGCTTGCAGAGAGGTACCCCACCAGCCCTGCCAGCTCCTTTGCATCCCACCATTGCATCCCATCACCACATCCCTCCTCTTGCTCCAGCAGCTGTGCAGATTATGTGGCAGACTTGGGTCTCGTAAGTAGGGCATGCAGCTCCCCACATAGTCGGGCTGGCACCCCTGAGCAGGCGCTGCTGGAGGGATTTGCCATCAGCACTGGCTTTGGACACCTAAGGGACATAGAAGTCCAAACTGGAAGGCCTGAAGGATCCCAGCTGGGAGCTGGTGGAATTTTACAGCATTTAAAACTGGTCCTGGAGGTCCAATTTTGCCCTGGGAGGTCAATGGGAATATTGCTATCAATATAGTGAGGAGGAACTTTTATTCCAGAGGTCTGACTTCCCCCAGAATTATTCTTCACCAAGCCTGCCTCCATCAAAGGCACTCTGATGTTTTATGTTTGTGTATAATAACTGAGCACTGCTTTGGTGCAGGGAGCATCACAGTCCAGCTACGGCCATTTTCTATCCTCATTATGATTGAGAGTGGCAAGTACGCAAATAAGCTTGACGGTTCCACACAATTTAATCAAAAACCTCAAAACCCCACAGAAAGCAACAACCACAAGCTCCAAGGATGAAGAACACAAGACTTCTGTATGTTTTCCCTTTGGCTTTCTCTCTCAAACTGGTTTTGCCTGGCTCCAGTTTCATTTTTGTTTGCATTTTTCTCGGATGAGAAGGGAACAAGATGTCATGTTCACTCCTGAAAACAAAAATGAAATTATTCACACTTCTTTTATGCCTTTCTGTCACCAGGATTGAAGTCTATCCTGATCACTAGACCCAGCCCACGCGTCTGGATGGACACAGCATTTTGGAAGCACAGAAAATCCACCTCTCAAAATGGTGGTGATCAGGATCCAAAATCACCTTGGAAGAGTTGATATGCGTGCTTTAGGTCTTACATGTACGCATCCTTGAAAACATACGATGAACTCTAGAAGACAAGCACAGCCAACAAAAACAATGCTACAAGGATAGAGATTTTTTTGATGAGGCACACAGCATCTGGCTGCTGGGAAAAGCATTATGAAACCTTCAGATGAGCCTCCTACCTAGGAACAACTCTTCTTGTCATCGCTTTTGTCTTGGGGTACAGCTGCTGCAGACAACCATCCCTTGGGCCTGGACATCAGATTTGTATTTCTTTGCTAGAGATTATTTCATCTGGCCTTTACAATGTAATTAAACTTCCTGTGAGCCACCATGGTAGCACTGATTTTTATGATGAGGGTGGTGAAACCCTGGCACAGGTTGCCCAGAGGTGGAAGATGCCCCATCCCTGGGAACATCCCAGCCCAGGTTGAACGGGGCTCTGAGCAACCTGCTCTGGTTGAAGATGTCCCTGCTCATGGCAGTGTGGTTGGACTAGATGACCCCTAAAGGTCCCTTCCAACCCAAAGCATTGTACTAGTCTATGATTGAAGGGCTTTGCACAGAGACACCCAAGGTGCTCACACAATAATGCATCCAAAAAACGGGTGTAGGACTGACGCAAAGCACAGTTCATCATGTGATGCACTATCTCCTGCTATGGGATGCTGACTGATTTGGCCTTTCCAAACACGGAAACAGACTCAACTTCTCCCTGTGCCTTCCTGTGGCATCCCTTCACACCATCGGTGTCCACTACTACTCCCACCACGGCGATGGACACCTCACTCACAGGCCCACCAGATGAGCACCCAGTTGACAGGCTGTGCTGCAGGAGCAGAGACAGCGCTGCTGGGCTGAAAGGACATGACACAAAGTCCATCAGAGCAGACTCAGCAAAGCATTGAAGAACAAACTTGTCTGTCACTGAAGGCCAATGAAAGTCCTGACATGCTGCAATGCTTGGCCGCACAGGCTGCTTGAGTCAGCTATTTTCTTCTAAGCTTCATGGAAACGAATCTTCAGAAGGAATTTAAGTAGCTGTTTTGCAACACCAGCTTGGGAAAGACATCCCAAGTACAGATGGCATGTGAGATAGCTCCAAAACAGCTCTTTAAATGCTTTGCTGGATCTCCCACAAATCATTAGGGACGTCCAGATGGAGGCCCTTGTTGCACAGAGCGGGCAACCAGCTAGGAAGACACCCCCCTTGACTTCAAGGCTGACTGCCCAGACTGGTGTAGAAATCACTGCAGTGATTTTACGTAGAAATTGCTTGGAAATGGTTCTCTTCATAAACTACTTTACTTGGAATTATGTTTTTGGATTCTTAGCGTGCTGTAAACACGATTGCAAAAAATTACATGAACACCATAGGAAAATACAGTGACAAGGAACTGAATCCAGTTTAGTTGAAATAGTTTAAACCTGAAAGACACTGCCATGGTACACAGAGTTTCCCAGAAATCTGCTGAGCGCAAACACACACGGACCCTGGACTACTGGCAAGAATGCGACTTGAATGAATATAGATTCATCTTTTACTATACTGCAATAAAAGAGCTTATATCGCAGACTCCAGGCTGCCTCCTTTAAAAATACACCAAGGCTGATCAGTTCTCCCGAGATCTGATAATCCTCCAAGAGATATAAACTTTAAACCTGTGCCAAGATGCACAGACACAGCCCACCACCATCATTCCACAGTCCTGTCCATCAAGACATCTCCTAAATAGTACGTACGAGCCCCCACCTGCTGCCTTTTTGTTCAGCTGCTTTCCTTTAGACCTCCGTGACTCTTTGACCCGCAAGCAAGGAGACATCCTAGGTTTTTTCCACATCCTATTTATATCAGTGCTTTCTAGTGAAGAAATAAATGTCTTCCCTGCAGAAGCTAAGGCAAGATTTGACAGGATCTCCTAACAGCTGTCCAGACACATGAGCTGACCCAAAGTCGATGGCAAGCAATTACTTCCGACATCGGGATCTGGTAAAACACCAACCCAAGGAGCGGAGATGCTTTGGACTTGGGTGTGCCAGAAGCCTTTACCAAGCACATTAAACAAACATCATTAAAAATGATGCTGCACGCTATAGCATTTAGCGTAGAGCTTTGGGAGCTAGGATTGATCCGGACATTGACTTATCGCAACCAGGTGATAATCCTAAGCAGTTCCCCAAATGTCTACCCAAGTCTGTCCCACTGTCGAAAGAAGAATTGTCTCCTCCTGACCCCATTCCTACCTCCTCTCTCATGCTACTCCTACGGCTCGCATGGATGTGCCAAGCTGTGCCAGGGTCTGAACCACTCCAAAAATCTCCTTTCTCTCGGATAAGTTTCCACTCATCATTTTGGATGGGAACACGCTGCCCGGGGGGAGGGCACAGAGCTGAGTCACCTTCTGCAGCTCTACGTAGCTGCTGGCTCTTGCTGCCTGGGGACCAGCAGCCCCGGCTTTAATTGGGAAAAATCGGGATGATCCATAGCATCTGCGCAACGCTGGGAATGGATGGAGCAATGTTAGTTTAAATGAAATAAAGAAGCCTGTTGTCCACTCATGCCCTGGAGGCTGTCACGCTAAATAAAGACATTATCAGAGAAAGAGCAGCTACTCAGCGCCTTCATGCCTGTTAATGACCCCGGCACCTTCCGAATCAGTCTAGGGACTGGCTTTCCCACAGATGGTCCCTTGGAGACAGACTGCTGTGGCTTTAGTAGGAATAAATGGAAACAAAACAGTTAACAAATCGCCAAAAATAGAGCGTAGTTAACTTTTTTTTTTTTAATACAGAGATGAAAAATCCCTGGGTGATTTACGTGCCAGCAGAGATATTAGCTGCATATAATAGATGCAATATTTTTAATACTAATATTTTGGGCTGAGACAAGAGTGGGAATGGAAAGTATTTCCAGTGCCTTGACTTCTTTATTTTGCAAACATCAGTTGCTAACCGGGGTCAGACAGAAATATTGTTTCTGCAACAAGAGCCCAAACAACTCAAGCTGGCAACTTCTTCACGCACTAACCATGCCAGGAGGCCCTGCAGAGCTTCAGCACGTTGCTTCCTCCCAGGTCCCCAGCGTCCCCAACTTGGTCTGGTAGGGAGAAGGAGCCTGTGGTAAGTGCTCCCCTGCAGAGAGGGTGGCTACTTGCCACGGCCAAAGACTGGAAGTCACCACCCAAACCATGCTGCTGAGGTTCTTCAAATTGGTCTTTCAATGAGACCTCGCGTGACACAGGGGATGCCATAAACGCCTCTTTTACTCAGTGAAAGCATCAACCTCTGCTTGTCCTTACCTCCCAGTTCAGCTGCCAGATAACTCTGGAGAGCAACCTGGTGGCATAAACCCTTCAGTGCTCACTTCAAGCCCCCACCAGCAATGGCATATTCTATTTGAGGATTGAAAGCAGGAAAAAGAAACAAGTTATTTCACTTTATATTCCCTCCAGCAACCAGCTGCTGACAACACCTCCGTGAACTCGGGCTAGAAAACAACGTGTAGATGGATAAACCCATTTCCAGCACTGAGGAGCCGTGCCGGAAACAGTCCACCAAAGAGAAAGCCATTTCAATAACAGATCGGTTTCCTAGCGCAGAGGAACCTGCCGCTGTATTTCCTTCCCTCAATTCTGGCCGGTTGAAATAGCATCACGTAGACGGTGGTGTTTTGCGCTACAGGACACTAAAAGAGCAGCCTTGAAGGACAGTCTCACGGGTGACAGGGTTCGCGCATGCAAGGATCTGGTGGCCATGGGTTCACTGCAAGGTCTGCAGTGGGGGAAGGTCCAATGACAGCCCCTTCTCTCCTCTCTGCCTCGGCTTTCAGGGAAAGGGGGGATGCTGAGAGCAGCCCTCTACCAAAAAAAGCACTTTGAGGTTGATGGACAACAAAACACCACAGCGTTGTTTCATTTCTCACTGCCTTCCCTGGGGACAGCTCTTGCATTGCTTCCCCACGACTCTTCCCACAGCTGATTGACCCAACAGCACCCTACGCTTGCCCACACAATAAGGACTATCCCGCCAGGTTAGTTACAAATAAATACAACACATCATCAGATACTAAAGCAACACCAACAAAACCAAGCTGACCAAAGCGCCCTGGGTGGAGGGCCACAAGAATGACCCGAGAGCTGGAGCACGTCGCCTGTGAGGCAAGGCTGAGAGAGCTGGGCTGTTCAGCCTGGAGAAGAGAAGGCTCCATAGAGACCTTATTGTGGCTTTTCAGTACTTAAAGGGGGTTTGGAAGAAAGGTGGGGACAAACGTTCTAGCAGGGCCTGTAGTGATAGGACAAGGGAGGATTGTTTTGAAGTGAAAGAGGGGAGATTCAGACTGGATATACAGAAGAAATTTTTTAATTCGAGGGTGGTGAAACCCTGGCAGAGGTTGCCCAGAGAGGTGGTTGATGCCCCATTCCTGGAAACATTCCAGGCCAGGTTGGACGGAGCTCTGAGCAACCTGATCTGGTTGAAGATGTCCCTGTTCATGGCAGGGGGTTGGACTACATGGCCTTCAAAGGTCCCTTGCCACCCAAACCATTCCGTCACGCTATGATCCCAGAGCAGGCATTGCTGAATGCTTCTGTTGATGGTCTTGCTTTCAGAACAGCAAAACCTGTTTTAAATCCTGAGTCCCACTTTGCTGAACACAACTAAAGAGCTAAGGTAGTGCTCAGTGAGCAGGCACAGCCACCTGAGCACTAATCCTCATGACATGAAAACAAGGATGGTTCAAAACAAGAAGGAGGTATTGCTTCACATAATGCACAGTTCAACTGCAGAGCTATGCTATAGGAGATGCAAGTACCAAGAGCTTACAAGGGTTCAGAATGCACATTGCCAGTGTCATGAAAGGAAAATCCATCAGGAGCTGCCGGACACAAAGGTGAGCAAATGTGGTCCTGCAGATCCTCAAAGTGTACATCCCTGGACAATCATAGAATCATTTTGGTTGGAAAGGAATCTTAAGATCAACAAGTCCAACCATTAAGAAGAGGAGAGCACTACTGGGAAGCAGCGTTACATGCATACCCTGTTCTTCTCACACTCTTCCTGGTGTCCATTGCTGGTCACCAAGCCAGGTGGTCTAGTATGACCCAGCACAGCTCTCCTCCTGCTCTTACCCACCTCATGATCAGCTCCAGCACACTACTAGCACATCTATTTGCAAATGCAGAACTCCTGCCCCTCCGCTGATGCGGAACAGCATGGCAACCATAAGACAGGGCAAGTTGTCTCCCAGCTGGGTGGAGAGGTTGCAGCATGAGGCACTCTGCGTGCACACACACAGCCAGCGGCACGCGCAGGCAATTACCACCGGCCAGCTCACGTGCCATAATTCATTAAGCTGCAGTAACGCAATCACCCAGCTGAGCCCTTTTAGGAACAAACCACCAAGACAATATTGTCCTCTGGGGACCTGCAGTTCAGAGAATTAATTTAGTGTAATAACTCCCAGCGATGCTGCAGACAATCAAACCTAAAGAAACCATGATCTGTCTCAAAATTGCCTGTAACCAACCCCTTGGCTGACACCCTGCTCATCAGCAACCACAGGAGGGACAAGTGTTGACTGTTTATTTGGGACTTTCATGCGTATGGACACTTCATCCTGGAGGAACATCATCGTGAAGGACCACCACTCCAATAAGGGGTTCTTCACCTTGTTTTCTGGGATGCTTTCACACATATGAACACTTCATCATGAAGGACCACCACTCCAGCAAGGGGTTCTTCACCTTGTTTTCTAGGATGCTTTCACGCATAGGAACACTTCATCATGAAGGACCACCACTCCAACAAGGGGTTCTTCACCTTGTTTTCTGGGATGCTCACCTTCAGCCGGCACAGCTTTCTTAGTTACATGGTTTAGTTTTAGGCAGCCCTGCGAAGAGCAAGGAGTTGGACTCCACGATCCTTATGGGATCCTTCCATCTTGAGATATTCTGTGATTCCTTTCCAAGACGCACTTTTAGTGCGGTTGTTCCTGGAAACATGGCCTGTCCTTTATCACCAGTTCAAAGCTTCTAAATCTTCAGCAGGACAGGGACTATTATTTTTATGGCATTTCTGCTTAGGTGCTTCCAGCTGCCTAGAAGAGTTTTTTTGCATTGTTACACTCTAAACATTATGATTTAGCTAGATGCTAGTATTGCTACTCATCGCTGTGGGCAAGTACACCACCAGAGACTTACTTTTGTCCTTACAAAAACCCACTTTTTGGTCCTGAGTTTGCTCAGAATAGCTTTCCCAAGAACAGCAGCTTTTCACAGTCACCATTACGCTGGCTCGACTCCTCTGCACCCTGCTCAGTACGGACGGTCATGACATCCCCGGTGCGTTTGGGATGTTCCCTCTGCATCCCCAGAGAGAACCTCCTTGGTGGCTCCAGTAACCCCCATCAGCTCCCAGGAGGGCACAGAGAAGACAAGAGCATAAGGAGGAGGATGAAGACCTGATATCCAGATGCTGCTCCACAGGTTCAGCCCCCTGTTAAACCTAATTTATTCAACTTGGAAATCCTACTGAGAAGGCAGAGGGTGTTTCAACCTTTTCGAGTCCTTCCCTTTCCTCTCCCTTTCTCCTGTTTCAACATCATTTGTTGAGTTCCGTAAATGCACTGCAAACCATTTAGCTTGATGCTAGTTTTCAGCAACCACCCTGTCCACCCCAAATATTTCATTTTGTTCCAGCTCAGAACAGCGCTTCGGCACTAAAAGAACGTCTTGATATTGTTGCTTTCTTTAATAAACATCCTCTCCTCTCACTGCAGAGCCCTCCGTAAGCGACCCTGGAAGAACAAAAGGCATTTCTGCATTGTTTTAAGTTCTCTTCCTTTCTGAAAAACCTCAATTAAAGCGGTGAAAAAGCAAATGCATCGCTACTGTACTCCGTAATTACGAATAAATTTCTATTCGCTCACCCAGCAGGAGAGGTTTGTCCCGCTGACCTCCGAGGAGGGATTTCTAAGGCTCTTCCAAAATTTCACAGCCTTAAAACCGACACGTTGTGTCAGCCATAAAACACGCTCACCTTCACCCAAAATAACTTGCAATCTTAAAATCCAGGGCGAGGGCCACTCCTGTGACTATTTTTATTTGTGAAATAAATAGCCATCTTTCCAGCACAAAAACTACCTGGCCCAAAGTGCGCGTGCCGGTGCCATCCCAACCTCTTGACTTGCCCGTGCGATACTTGCGGGAACAAGCGTGAAGTTCTCTTTTGGTACAGTTCCACTGAGAAAACATTTTATGAGACAAAATGCTGGGACATCTTGGTCATATATATATATATATCTCAGTTATATATGTATATATCTTTAGGCAGACAGTGAAAGATGGAGGATAAACAAGATAGAAAAACTTTTTTTAATAAGATTTGAAACAATGGACAAGAGGATGATGCCCAAGAACTCAGAATCAGATAATAATGAATACAGAACAGCTAATTTTCACATAAAATAAAGTAATATTGTTCTTTACAGGCTAGAAAATAGGTTTGAAATTCACATGCAGGACTACATGCCACACTGCTTTAGGGTCCATTCCTGATCTTCCCATCACTTCATGCACTCATGACACACCTAGGCACATGTATTTCTTTGCTCTTAACATTCAGGACCAAATCCAAGGGAGCACACACACATCCACAATGTAGCTTAGGCAGAGCTGAGGACCCTACAGCTCCCATCAACCAACTCCCAAAATCCCACCCAAACCCAAGGGTGTTTGGGTCAGCTCCCGTTTTGTCTGAAATGTAAGTGCCAAAAGCAACACTACCATGCACATCCTGAGATGCCACCACCACCTCATACTCACCTCAGTTCAGCCAGCTCCTGCTTCAGGACTTCGCAGACTCATCAACTGGGTACCCACCCACCAGCTCCCTTCTACAAGAAGCCTTCCAGAAGGTGCAAACTTTTAATTGAAGTGAAAACGAGTTACAGGTTGTAGCAGGAGTTGGCAATGCTTTGAAGGGGCTCAGGGCTAAACCCTTCCACCTGTGATGACAACAGTTTGCTCTGTCAACACCTGTTCTTGAAAAACTAAGGGCAAAAAAGCCAACTATGCACTTCACTCAGGCTGCTGAAACACCACTGACTTGTGTCATCTCCTGCTCAGCAGCAGTGCTGAGCCAGCTTGGCTGGTAGACCCAGGTAGGGTCTACCCACCCAGCTGATGGGTAAGGGGGTGGCCTGCTCTGGGCAGTGAAGCCAGGCAGCCTCAACAAGGGGTTGAGCTTAATGTGGGTGAGGGATCTCATCAGCCATGTGCACCTTCCAGGTACAGATACGAGGACACTTTCTTCAGGCACCAGAAATACTTTTGGCAAGCACAGTCTGAAGCGGAGACTGCTGCCCCCAACCTTCTCCAGAAGTGCTAAGGGAGCGCGCTCTGTGAGTGTGAAAATGTCCTGGTGGAAACCCTTGCTTTCCTTGGCTGAGAAGAGATTTCCCCTCCATGAGATGGGGGAGAACAGGATGCCCAGTCTCAAGTCTTTGTTCTTGCTGAAGAGAGCCCAGAAACAAACCCCCGTCCCAGCGCTTCCTCCAGACATGAGGTGTTTTGGTCCAGCAACTCCCACAGCTCTTTGTTTTTCAGACTTGCTTGGTTCTGGTCAACATGGGAAGGTGAAATAAAGCAAGGAAACCTGTTCTCATAAGATGGTCAGATTCATTTTTTTTAACTGGGGGCCAGAAGATCTCAGGGAGAAGCTTTCCAGGGCTCTCCAAGCACCTGCCACCTTTGGGAATCTCCACCTTGTCCCAGGGGATGGGGAATCCTCCCTCCCCTCCATGCAGCACTGGATTACTGTAGAGCTGCTCACAAAGTTCAGTCTTGTGCAGGGATTTTACCAGAGTGCCATGGTGGAGACCTTCAGGCCCTGTGCATACGTGCTTAGCGTACAGAATAATGTCTTACAGCAGCAAGATGCATTTAACATATGGAGAACATAGGCACGTGGAGGTGGTTACACAGCATCATGCACAGGGTAGGTTCAAATTGCCTAATTTTAGGTGTCTGCGATGTCAGAGGCCAAATGTGAGGAGGTGATCTAAAGGTCATGGCAGCTCAACCAGTACAGGTGGGGGACACTGGGGAAGGAGTCAACTGGCCAACGGCCTGCTTCATGCTGAGATGGACCATCCTCCCAAACTCCACTGTCTGCATTCCCTCTGAGTGTAACGGGAACTTTGGCATCCAGTTCATATATGGGTAACGTAATTATGGACCCATGCGGTGGGATTCAGATGGCAGTGTCACTGGAGATGCCTCAGGGCATCTTGTCTGCCTCCGACCCCATTTTGGTGCAGGTTTCACAAGGTCCGGTGTCTGCTAGCTGTTTGCATGGATTTCACGGTATGCTAGGGCATCTGAAATAGCACCTGTGATCATGGGGGTGAAGCCCAGCAGTCTGTGATAAAGATGACAACTGAAATGAGGTCTCCCATGTTCCTCCACAGGACCTTGGACACAAGAGCAATTGCTTTGCTAATCTCTTCCCTAGTTGTACAGCCACCATGAGCTCCTGCTCCTCGTTGCCTAATGCTCACAAGAACAGGCAGCAGCAAGAAAAGAAGTGAAGAGCTGTTGGTGTCAACAATTCACTATCCTCCAACCGAGTCCCTGCTGCCACACAGGAACCAGATACCAAATAAATACAGAGTTTTGATGAAATCAGGTGTCCCTCCACACGCTGAAGTTCTGGGCTCCCCAGTTCAAGAAAGATGAGGAGCTACTGGAGAGAGTCCAGCGCAGGGCTACGAGGATGAGGAGGGGACTGGAGCATCTCTCCTACGAGGAAAGGCTGAGGGAGCTGGGCTTGTTCAGCCTGGAGAAGAGAAGGCTGAGAGGGGACCTTAGAAATGCCTACAAATATCTGCAGGGTGGGTGTCAGGAGGACGGGGCCAGACTCTTTTCAGTGGTGCCCAGCGACAGGACAAGGGGCAACGGGCACAAACTGAAGCACAGGAAGTTCCAGCTGAAGATGAGGAAGAACTTCTTCCCTCTGAGGGTGATGGAGCCCTGGCCCAGGCTGCCCAGGGAGGCTGTGGAATCTCCTTCTCTGGAGATATTCCAGACCCGCCTGGACGCGGTCCTGTGCAGCCTGCTCTGGGTGACCCTGCTTCGGCAGGGGGTTGGACTGGGTGACCCACAGAGGTCCCTTCCAACCCCTACCAGTCTGTGATTCTCTGAAGTTCTCCCAGGTTTTTTGCTGGAGCAATTGTTTTGCTCTCTGTGAAGCAACATCATAAGACCCTGAGCTTATCCAGTAGGCCATTACTTTTCTGTTGAGGTTTCATAACAGTAAAATGTTTTGCCGGTGGTACATAAAGCCTTTTAGTCAGCTGCAGAGATGGAGAAAAACAACCTGCAAAAGCCTCCTGATGCCGTAAAGTCTACTGGCAGCTTGGCAATTCAGGTTAAATTTAGTCTGCAGGACAGGGGTCACTTCAGTCGCCAAGATCATAAGGAAAAAAAAGGAATTAGAAGTCTTGTGTTGTAGTTTTTTTCTGTAATGACAAAGCCGCTCTCAATAGAGAGGTGGCAACCCTGCAGCTGGGAAATGCACCCGGCTCTCTCCTGCCACTGCCTCCTGGCATTAAAAAAAAGGAACAATGAAAGCAAAGGATTAAAAATTTGCTTAGATGAGTATCTTTTAACCCTTCTGCACCATGCCTTTGGCTAGGCACATCAGGAGGATGGAGCGGATATGGAGAACAGTAATGGATATGCATCTCTCGAAGTCCTGCTCCAGTGGATTGTCTCCTGTTGAACACATAAATGGTTATTTTTCTCTTTACATTAGACTTGAGCCCACAGAGCGCTCTGATATTTACAGATGTACGTTCTCCCCGCATCGCATGAAACGCAAAATCCTTTCAGTTGTTGTTAGCATCGGGAAAGGAGCTGTAAATACGGCATTGCCTTCCGTGGTGCGTTTTGCCGGCAGGATCGCAGCCACACCGTCTGCCTCGAGGGGTGATTCACGGCTGGGCACGTCTCCACCGACACCCTCGGTGCGTGAGGCCTTAGCACGGATCACAGTGGCAGAAACCAGGGTGGCTGGGTGGAAAACTCCTACTCACCCCACCACAGCTTGAGATACGGGTGACAGGCAAAACTAATTCCCCAATGGACGCGAAATACCAACTGCTCCACCTTACTGCTCCTGGTGGACCACATGGACCACTTGGTTAATGGGGAGACCCTACACATGCAGCTCTGGGGACGGTGCTAGCTATAAACTTGGCTGAACTTCAGATGGCTTCTGCAGAGCTCGTTGATGTCCAGTTCTGGGCTCCCCAGTTCAAGAAAGATGAGGAGCTACTGGAGAGAGTCCAGCGCAGGGCTGCGAGGATGATGAGGGGACTGGAGCATCTCTCCTACGAGGAAAGGCTGAGGGAGCTGGGCTTGTTCAGCCTGAAGAAGAGAAGGCTGCAAAGGGACCTTAGAAATGCCAATCAATATCTGCAGGGTGGGTGTCAGGAGGACGGGGCCAGACTCTTTTCAGTGGTGCCCAGCGACAGGACAAGGGGCAACGGGCACAAACTGAAGCAGAGGAAGTTCCAGCTGAAGATGAGGAAGAACTTCTTCCCTCTGAGGGTGATGCAGCCCTGGCCCAGGCTGCCCAAGGAGGTTCTGGAGTCTCCTTCTCTGGAGATATTCAAGCCCTGCCTGGATATGGTCCTGTGCAGCCTGCTCTGGGTGACCCTGCTTCGGCAGGGGGGTTGGACTGGGTGACCCACAGAGGTCCCTTCCAACCCCAACCATTCTGTGATTCTGTGATTCTCTCTGTGTCCTGTAGGTACCGGGGCTGGGGTTACTACACAGGGATTGGACTGTTACAGCCGCGTGCCATGCTGTCTCCACTTCACTGCGCCCAGAGCATGGTGCAAAGGAAGTGAGGGGTCTTGATGGAGCCAACTCACCTCCAGATCTCAGCTCCAAGAGGTCCCTCCTGATGAGAAGCTGCAGTGCCGCCCAGCAGCTCCACCCAAGGCTGAGTCACCCGCAGCCGGATGCCCGCGGGTCGTCAGGAGACTGCTTTTTGATCATTCAAGGACCACTCCTTCAACGAGAAGCCTGGTGCAGGCTTTGTTCTCAACAATCTCCTCTTGGGAACTGGGTCCCAGCTCCGTGACCCCTGGCAGAGACTTACCCTCGATGCCTGGAAGGAAGGGCAGCAGGGCCGGGCGATGCCAGCGCGTCTGGCCAGCATGGCTCCATGGGTTGAAGGGGCTCCTGCTTGACCCCTCCTGATACCATCTCTGCCCTGCTCCATCTCCGCCATGCCCAAAGAGCAGCTGATGGACTAACCAGGTCCCAGCAACACCGGGTCTTCAGATGGACCTATCTGACAGCCTCACGAGGGGCTATGTGAGTAACTACAACCACGGGGAGGAAGGACCTCGTGCCACTGCAAACCCCCTCCAGTTCCCTACATCTGTTACTCCCTGGGTGGCAATCAAGGCAGGCCTTCCTCTTATTTCCAGTCTTAATTAAACGACCAGATTTATCCGCTCGCTGTTCACAGCTGGGTGTTTCTTCAGCAGAAACAGACCTTCTGCCCCTGTGTCGTTTACCCCCGGGTACCTCAAGAGCATCCGCACCCGCTCCCGGCCTCTGCCAGGCAAGGCTGAACCAGCCGACGTGCGCGAAGGAGCATTTCCAAGTTTATTTTGTCCTTCACTTCCCTGGGTGACCCTGGATCCTCATATTAACAAACAGCCAAAAAAAAAAAAAAAAAAAGCAGAAACCTTTTGCTTTAGCTCTCATCTCATCTCAAATCCCCCCTGCTAACAGCTCCACCATCACACGGTCCTGCAGCTCCCACCCGACTCCGTACCTCCTCCCTGAATGAGGAGAGCTTGCCCTTGTAGGAGCAAGCTGGGCAAAGCTGATTCCTCTGATGTTTTATGACAGACTAAAGTGGTAGAGTGCCCTTTATGGTGTTTTGAAAGGAAATTGTACAGGAACAATGTCCCGAGCAGCGTGGCTATTGAAAACCCTTCACAAAAGGAGTTTGCCACAAGAGGAAAAGCAGCTTAATCAGTCGAACTAATCACCGTAGGTGGCTGAGTGTCCCTGAGGGTCTGTAAAATCAAATATAATGGGAAAAGAAATATATCACAGCTTGCCTATGCTCCTCAGCGGAGCCACCAGCGGATCTGGGACATTCCCTGCCTGGCCCCGAGCCCACCGTGACCGTCCTTTGCAGGACCACGCTCGCCTCCGTGCAAGAGCTCGACCGGCGGGGATGAGCCCCGGGAGGTCCCTCAGCAACGCGATGGCCCGTTGGGATAAGCCGGGCTCCGAGGCAGGCCAGCGGTGCCCACCCCTGCGCGCTCACCCCAGTTAACCCAGTTCTTGGCGTGGGTGAGAGCAGGAGGGGTCAGTGGTGCTTACACAACCCTCCTGCTTCAGGAAGAGGAAACCGTCCCCGACAGCCACCCGGGGCTCTCCGGGGAGGGAGGATATTTCTGCATCCCCCAGCTCTGAAGTTAATTAAAACCACAAAACAACACCAAAAAAAGCCCCAAATCCGGACTGTTTTTTCCTGATCATTTAAGTGTAAAGCCAAGCGAACGGTGGGACGCAAATTGGGACAATGCGAGAGAAAACCTGGGGACATTTCTGTAATCCTGTTGTCAAAAGCCACAGGTATTTGGGGCACGCTGAGGGGAGACAGGGAAAGCACACGAGCCTCTCCGCTCCCACCCCTTCTCTCTGGGGATGAGCCAGGAGGACCTAGGCAGGCTTCTGCTCCACCTCCTTATCTCCACACGAAGGCTTTGTGAAGGATGGATATCCCAGCTGCAGAAATGTCCCCCCTTAAGCCCCCATCCAACAGGAGAAAGAGGAGATGGCACGAAGCTCAGCCACAGCTAAGGGTGACAGTCCTTCACCCACAGCCAGCGCTGGTCCCCAGGAGCCCTGGCTGGGATGGGCAGAGCAGCCCCGTGTTGCTCTGGTCATCCCAAAGCCCGGAGAAACACCAGCTGCGCACAGAGGAAGCACAAAGGATCCACACTTTTTCCATTGAAAAGAGGAATTCAGATGCCTTTTGGAAAGCGATTAATTCAGGCTTTTACTCCATCCCCTCTGAGCCACAGGGCCGTGCTTAATCCTCTCCTGTCCTTTCCCATTGACTGACCACAAGAAGCCCCATGAGATACCAGCCAGCACCTACGCACACTTAAGGATCTCCTTTTGGTAAGGTAATTTTGGCCTGATGTGACTCGTGAATCCAACAAGATGTGATCGAACCAACGCGATTACAACGGCACAAACTTTTTAAGACTTCCCCAGCAACCTTTTCCTGCTCCTCACCAAAACTGTCCCTTTCCTTCGGTGACACAGAAGAATTTCAGTACTCTCTTAACCAGCAGACCAAGAAGCAGGTACAAACTCACCTGTCTTAACCCATAGCTACTCCATACGTTCCTTGTAAATCCTCTCTAAACTGGGCAACACATCTTATCACTCCTACAAGGCTGGTGCAAGCCTCTGTGCATGCATCTCCAGGCCGGCTGGCCAGCCCCTCCATCCCAAAACACATCATCCCAGGGTGCCATGGGACCTGGAGAAACCCTGTGTAGCACCCAGCTGACTGGCAATGCTTTGACAGATACTTCAGAAATGGTATTTTCAGGAACATTTTGAAAAACAGTGTGCCAAACTCAGAGCTCACCTGCCCAAGGAGACCATGTCCCAGCACAGCTTGTGCTCCACAAGCAGAGAGGCAGCGAGTTGGGAAGAGCAAAAGGAAAGGACTGGAGAAATGGGTCCCAGAGTATTTCTTTTCTCTTGACTACTTGCATGAGATAAAGTGGACTGCCTGGGTGCGGTCCTGTGCAGCCTGCTGTAGGTGACCCTGCTTCGGCAGGAGGGTTGGACTAGATGACCCACAGAGGTCCCTTCCAACCCCAAACATTCTGTGATTCTGTGATTCTGTGAAGTCAGGAGAGGTCCTGCCACCACACAGGGAAAATCCCTTCTTCACTAGAGGCAGTTACCTATGGGAGGTCAAACCAAGTTGCCTTTGGTGACACCTAGCTAGGGTGGGTCTTGTGTAGCAGCAAACAGCAGATCAGTGTTTCGGCAATAAAACCCTGATTGGTATTCAACACTTGCTGACATGAACATCTATGAAAAATCTTGCCTCTGCGGCTCTCCTTTAATAAGCCCATCAAGCTGTGATGCCCTCCATCACCCTCATCATCAGAAGGTGGCAGTTACACCTTGAGTGTCCAAACCAACGGAGAGAACATGGGGCATGGGATTTCTGCCGGGCAAGGTAGGGAAGGTGATACCTCTCCCTGGTCTCCTGCCCTGATTATAAGTTCTGTGGCCAGGACCTTGCCACCTCCTGTAGGCTTTTCCAGCACCCTATGCAACCAATCCTCTACCAGATGTGGCTCTGATGTTGATCGCTGTTACCAAAAATGCGTCAAACAGGACCACGGTGGTTCTTAACTGGGAAAGTCAAAGCCTGTTTTCATAATCTGCTCTTCGTTTCTCTCTTATACAAAAAACAAAGCATGCATCCCATGGAAAAATGACTCGTGAAACACAAAACCGTATCATATTTGCAAGGAGAGAGCTGTGGTTGCACGCCCATAGGGTTGCTTCTGCCCCCAGGAGCGAAAGGTGCATGGCCGAGACCTCAGGGTAGGTGAGCCATCCTCCTCCGCAATGCAGTGACAGCTTATCCCGAGGAAAGGTGATGGGAAGGAAGTGGGGACGGGCACTATTTATAGCATGGCCAGACGTCAGCGTCATTTCGAATGAGAAACAAAAGGTGCTTCGCTAGCCCGAGACGTGGCCCCTTCTGAATGTCACCACCAGGGACAGGAGAGGAGCCCTCATGCATTCTGAGGAGGAACCAGTATCATTTGTATGACCAGCTAGAAAAAAATAAGCAGATTTCTGGGTACCAATGCGCTTTATCAGCTCTTTTAGAAGAGGTGTGCTACATAAAGTACCAGCCAACCTGAAGGTCAGCTACAACCAGACAAGGCTGGTAGGACCTGCACAATGTGCAGAGGTCAGCCGGGGGGGTTGACTCCCCAACCCAAGCTGGATGCCCACTTGTGAGCGGTGACTACTGCGCAAGGCAGGAGGATGCCCACCGTGGTCACCTGGGATGTGTCATCCTTCTTGGGAGAGGCAGGTCTCGGGCAGGGAGAGCCATTGGATCATGGATGGGCATTGCCCGTGAGGTTTGCGGCACTGCTTAGTGCCAAGTCCTCACCACCTTCAGGGGAAGGTGAGAAGATGCCCGATGAAAACCAGACCCAACTAGGCCAGGGCTTTGCAGCCACACCTGTTTCTAACCAACAGAGGAGGACAACCTCTTTTCTTCTTGCAAATCCAATGCATGTCAACCCTACTCCCATCCTTGGCTGCTACCAACTGCTTTCTAAGAAACCAGCTCTTCTTCCCTTGGGTTTGAGCATCCCGAGCTGCTTCCTAAGCCCGCTTCCAACCCACGCACCACCAAATGGCCCCGCTCAGCCTCTCCCAAGACTCACTGCCTCCAACGCCCCATCCACGGTCTTGCAGTTTGGAGTCTCTTCATATCCAGATGAGGTTTAAAATAAAAAGCCCGTAACTCTCAACTGTTTTGTGGGCTGTAAAATCTCATCCTGAGGGATGTTTATATCACCTGCGCGGCTCCACCAGCTCCAAAAGGAAGCTTTTCTCCCCCAGAATGATGCCTGGGGCACTAAGATAATAAGACGGCAATTAAGTGTGAACAGGTTTGTAACTGGTTTGTGCTCCAGTCTGGCATTTAAGCTGCAAACCGCTTTCATTCAGCAGGGGGATTCTTTCCTATTTCCTTTTTCCCCCTATTTCTATCTTTTTTATTCCTATTTCTACCCTTTCCCCCCCTTGTTTCTACCATGTTTTTCTCATAAAATAACAATTCTGAGACCTGCTTACTGCTGGAAACGGATTTTATGGAGTGAGTGCTCTCCGGGGTGATCTCAAGCAGCACTAGAATGACTAACACTCCCCTCCTAGTCTTAAACACACCCCAGAGGCAAGGAGACCCCGAGTGCTTCTGCCATCTAGCTTCAAACCCCCCAGCATCAAACCATGTGGCATGGGGACAAGAGGGGCTGCTGAGGTCCCCAGCTGACGTCTAGGAGATGGGACCATGCCTTTCCTGCTTAAATGATTATTTAAGAGACTGTTGTTTCGCTCCAGCTCCCTCAACCTGGGCTTCCTAGCTATTTGCAATTAAAATGTTTTTCTGTCTAAGCTTTGACACCATGATGGATGCCCATGGAGGACTTGGGCAAGACTGCACACCCTCCGCTCTTTCCATTTGATTTTATTCGTGACTGCTCAGGGCTGAAACGGCCCCAAGCCTCCTCCTGCATGATGCCCTACCAACTGGGTTTTTAAGGCTTCTGTCTCTCCTCCTGGGATGAGACGGATGCTCCAGCCTCCGCTGTGATTTCTCCAGGAGTCCAGCCCATCGCTGCGAGGCTGCCCAGCCAGCTCGCTCTTCCAACACAAGCAGACTTCAGCTTGGTTTTAACCACGTTCTGGTGATCACAGAGCTGCAACCAGGCTGAAGCAAGAGTTGTTGGTTTTTTTTTCTCTCCCCTACATCACAAGACTAAATTGCCTTTTAAACTGTGTACAGGAAAAAAGGAAGGAGCCCCAAAGAAGCCTGCAAACAGAGTTTGCTGGTGAGGAACTGCCCTGCCCGCAGAAGAGTGTTTCTAGGATGCCTGAGCAAACTCTTTTCAGCTGTTTTTTGGTTGCTTGGTAAAATTTAGGAGAACCAAACCAAGCACGGAGTTAACTACATCATGGCTGTTCACTAGGCGAGAAGCGATGGGGAGCTTTGAGGACACACTCCAACTACCATTACAGGTGTCTGTAGCACTTCCCAAACCCCCTCCATGAGGCATCACTGCTCAGACACAGACTTCAGATCACTCTAGGAGAAAAAATTGGCCACTTTTTCTCCTGTTCAGTAACGTTCACCTTGCAAACTCCTGGTTCTAGCAAAGCTTTATTGCCCTGGTTGTGTTGTTTCAGCCACAGCAGAACGTGCCGGCAGAAACAAAGCTGCATGTACAACTAAATCCCTTCTTCCTCGCTATTTTTCCACATTTAACCATAGTCACGATTCCTATCAAGGATTCTAGATGCCCTCATATAATTAAATACGCACTTTACACAACTAAATACCCAACTGACCCAATTAAATTAACTCAATGGATTGAAATCACCAGTGGCACAGGAACTCCGCTGCCTATTTCGTCCAGCCCCTCCTCCGCGCAGACAGGCATCCGCTGCTTGCTGCAAACCCCTCTCAACCGTACCCACTTCGCAGGCGACCCTGCAAGTCAGCAAAATTGGGCTTTTCAAGAGAAAGAGAGGAAGCAAGTCACAAGGACTCGAAGCTTTTACAGATAATACCTTGCCAGCTGCCTCTACTAAGGCAAGTGAGGGGATCTGCCAATGCTGGAATAAGTAGCAGGGGAAGAGGAGGTCCTTAAGATGCTCCTGGAGCAATATAGGACATACCCTCCATTTCAAAGACAAACCAGGTGGGTGGACAGAATCTGCATTTTCAGGACGTTAGCGCTCAAATAAGGGTTTGTGCATTAACCCAATGCTGGCAGCTGCCAAACAGCAATATTGTCCAAAGACAGTCCATGAGACGGGGGGGGGGGGGGGGGGGAAGATGTGCAGTGAAGAAGAGAAGATTAAAAAAAACACATTAAAGAGGTTTCACCTACCTCCGGTCGTTTCTCCTCCTTCTGAACAGTTTTTTGGTGTGTGCGATTTCAGCCTCGTGAGGCAACGGATGGTAACCCTGTAAAACAAAGGGAAAAGCAACGATCAGCTCCGAGATACAAGAGGCATCGATACGGAAGGGGTCAGAGCGAGACAGAGCTGTACGCTCAACGTGTGAGCGCGATAAAAGCAACAGTTCCCCATCCAAACATCCTTAGGACATCTCGGAACCTACTGAAGCAGGTCTGGAAACCCACAGACGACTTCTACCCTCTCAGGGCCATTGCAACGAGGAGGGAATGAAGTTATCCGCAATTTCTGTCCAGGAGAAACCACACGGCGGAAATAACTGCACGACGTCCAGGTGGATCCAATATACACCATCTACAGGGAATCCACCCATACCACACATAGCACTGCTGATATGGGTGCACCTACAACACCCACCTTCACTGGGTTGTTTCCTTTGGGTTTATATATTTATCTAAAACCCAGCTTTAAGAATGTCTGTGAAGGGACAATGCTCAGCGGCTTTTTGAGGATACTGGAGTAAGCAAACGTGACCCACAGCTGGCAGGTCTGTCGGGGTTGTGACCTGGAACCATTAGCAAGTCAACAACCACATCATTGAGCCCGCTCACCGCAAGCTAGTCAACCCAGGCCACCCCTACGGAAGGGACGGGTGGCATCCACCTTACTGCAAACAGCCGAGATGTTCAGGACATGAAATTATTTGCACCAGTCATGTCAGCAGAAGAGCTGCATGTAACTCAAGCCGCTGCCTTGTCCTCTCTCCACTGAAGGTGACGACTCTCTGACTTGGTATGTTCATCTGATAACAGGGAAGCTGTATTTACCATCCTACTATGGGCATCGTGAGTCTTCATTAATCTGAGCAAAGAGCTCTGAGGTTCCCGGACAAAAGGCACTATGTAAGTGCAAAGTATTATTTATTTTCCAGGGACTACAGAGCTGTCATAACCATAGTAATTTTTATTTATGCAGTACTGTACTTCCCAGGCTGGCAATAAAAGCCCTGTAAAAGTCGCTCCTTTTATTTCCATCGCAATCTAGCTCAGCCTCCGAGCTCCAGCCGCTGCTGGTGAATCACCACACGCAAGAGGCCACGAGGGAGCAGCCTGGGCAAGGGCTGGGTGGGACCGCATCTCATCGAGCAGCAGCTTTGTCGCATTGGCATGACAACATAACACACTGACTTCAAAAAAAGTCCCTCTCTCTCTGCGTGAAGAGCCTTAAAAATAGCAGTTAATTTTAGTAGCAGTTACTGAGATAATCGTCTTTTGAGTTTCTCTGGTGGAAGATGTAACGGAGGAGAAAGGTTGCTGGGGATGGTAACGAATTTAGGCTTGCAGACTGGAGAAAGCATCCCTGAGTCTACCACCAACAGGGTTTATTGTCACCATCCATCGTGGCCATCTGCAAAGAGCCTGGAGAAAGTACTACTGCAGCAACACCACAGCTCCTGTGGCAGCTGGAGCCTTCCACTTCGGAGACCTTCGCTCTTCAAGACTTCCAGCAATGAAGAATTCACCAAGCCCCTAGGTAAGTCCTGCTGCTGGCCAGCATGTCCCCCTTTGAACCTTGCTTTGACTGCAGTCTTCAAGTGTATTTCCCGAGAAGGTACTTTAACTCTTCCAGAGAAAATCAGATGCAGCACGATCCTATGGTTTAGGACAGGCATTAGAGAGCATGTTCAAGAGTAGTACCCACTCTTGGTAACCAAACTATCCTTCTCTCCTGCTAACACACGTTTACCATCCAGAGGTGCTACACCAGCCACAGCATCCTACATGATCCCTCATTAGCAGTGGTACAGAGGCCATCGTTACATGAAGTCGCCTTAGCTTGCTAGATCTGCTCACCCAGCGAGGATTTGTTTAGCAATGCACGTTGTTCTGTGGTCCTCTGCTCACGTCCCTGCACCCTGCACCAGAAAGAGCTCTCCTCATGCTCCCGAGATCTTGTCTCACCACTCGAACATAGCCCATCTTTGACTAAGAGGAGGTAGTTTAGGAGTAGGGAAAGCTGGCAGCTTGCTCTCCTGGGATTGTGGTTGGGGTATCACCTAGTTAACTGGATTTGACGTGGGCTTCTCCTGCAGCCAACCATCTCATGGTTAATGCTGTGTGGAATCTCTGACGTCTAATAGCTTAGCGTCATACTGAAGCTTCTTCATTACTGGGGGCTGTGGTCTGAGTCTTCCACATCACTCATTTTCCTGATCACTTATGGTCACTGAATGCATATGAGGAGCTTCACATCTCTGAGAACTCCGTTCCTCTGAAAATTTGCTTGAAATTGGCCAATGGGTTCCAAAGCCAATGAGCAAAAGAAGGGAGTGAGCAGACACACAGAGCCCAATCACATCAGCCACGCTAGTTTAGGAAATCAGGCTAAAAATAGTGCAACGCTCAGCGAGGCTGTTTCCAAATGTTTTACTACCACAGCAGGCTAAAGCTTGGGGTATTTTTAGGAATTTAAGCTGCATTGCAGACACACGTGCAAATACAATTACCCTGGAAAAAATGAAACCATCTCTGCACAACACAAGGACTGAAAGCACAATTTCCTAAGCGCGAAGACTTCGTTAAGTCTCGGGAGCTGCTCTTTCCAACTAGAAACCAGACGTACGGCATGTCCTCCTTGCAGAGCATCCCTCTGCTTCCTCAGACCTCTGCTCACCAGCAGCAGACAGCATCGGGGTGAGGAACGGATTAATTACATGGGAATCAGGTTCCTAATCCAAGGCACACATCTGTGTCTCAACAGGGGAGAACTCCATGTCCCCATCAGGAAAATCCAGCATCTCCCTTCTCCAGCTGAGCAGTTCCCTTCCTTAGTCCTAGTCATGACACAATGTTTTGGAAAAAAACCACTGGTCCCTACTCTTGTCTATTTTGGTGCCTAAACTGTGCTAAATTTGGAAGGGGGAAAAGTCGATTATTTTCTGTGCAGCGAGCTGATGTAAAAGGAAATAACAGCAGCTTGCAAGAAGGGCGGAGTGGCTGGAGAAGACTGAGGGAGCTGGGTGGGTGGGGATGGGCCACAGTCCCAAGGGCACGGCGAGCACCTTGATAGCATGGCTCTTGGGTTTGTCTGGAGGCTGCTCCCCGCCATGGGTCACGCAGGACAGCAATGGAAGTGCCTTCAGTAGAGCTGGCTTGCTGAGGACAACATGGATCTGAAAGGCGGCTCTTCCATTTTTCAGTGGACACACTTTTTATGAAGCTGAAATCCCTGAACAGAACCAAAGGGAAATGTGTTGCAAGGCAGAAGACCACCCTCTGCTCCCCAGTGGATGTACAAGAAGACCTACACAAGAGGGATGATTTTTGCTCCTGCTTGGGCCAGAAGACACCATCAAGCCCAAGTGCTCACGGTTTTCACAGGCAGGTTTGCAACTTTTCAGTGGGAAGCAAAATCACATCTGGTCTCTCTCCCACATCAGTTTTACTTTGATATTTATTCACGGGTGTCTGGAGAGGAACGTAACAAACCAACATTTCAGTGCTGTTAGTTCTGGAAGTGAGGGGTGTGGGAAAAGCAAAGAACAAGGAGCCCACGGTCTCAGGGAAGATCGCTAATAAGGGTCGTTTTCAATTTTGGAGCTATACACTCTGCGGTTTACACGGTGGGAAGCTTGAAGCAGAACCTGAGAAGCCCATGGGACTTCTAATGCATGTACGCGTATGTCAGTTTAAATTATAAACATGCACGCTGTTACAAGAAAGGCCAACAGCTCTGGAAGAGCAGGGGCGTTCAGGACCAGTCTGCTTGCTGGGCCAGTCTCCTGGAGATCAGCTGCGTTGTGCTGTGCTTACTCCTTTTAAGATGTTTCGGGGAAAGCAGCTCTTGGAGAAGGGAAGGTGATGTCTGGCAAGATTAGGTGACTGTCGTATGGCCAGCTAGCATACGCCAAGGGAAATCTGTCATCTGCTGAAATTGCTGCAAAGAGAGAACAGAGGGGAGCAGGTTTGATGCCCATGTGCACATTTTTTGTGCTTTACCTTCCTCAAGAAGGTGTCTGCACAACCCTCAACCCCATCCACCTGCCCACGGGAATCCAGAAAGCTGGCAGCTGCCTCTCCCGCTGTCCCAGACCCATTTACATCAAAGTTTAATGAAAGAACAAATAAAAAGCTTTTAGGAACTTGCTGGCAATCTGCAGCAACCCAAGAGCCTCCACCTCTGCCCCAACCGATATCTGCCCTTCTCCAACACCACCCCTCTCCTGAGCCATCCCACCCCACATCTCAGCCCAGTAACCTGTGGGGTACTAGCCTGGGAGGGAGATGAGAAAGAGGGGCGGGACCACAGGAGGAAAATGGTTGGTTTTAGAGCTACCTTGCTATGAGCTGGAGCTTCCCTATCGATTTTCTCGCACCTCCTCTGCAGCAGCATCAGCTGAAGAAGTTGGAGGGAGGCACCAGCTTTGCTTCTTTTACTGGTGATGGTAAATCACAGGGCAAATCACAAGGAGATAAGCAGAAACGAGGCAGGGCTTTTTGCTGCTGCTGGTCCTTCTGTGATCACCCTTAGGCAGCAAATCCCATGGATTCCTTCTGCATCTTACAACAACTGCCTTAGAAAAGGGATGGTCCTATTTGGGACCCACCTGCACCTTCCTTCCTTCCTTCCCCTCCATTTTTCCACATCTCAAGTGTAACCGTTGCCTAGGGTGGCCAAATTCATGGGCATTTCACAAAGACCTATGAGAGACTGGGGTTCCGTGCTTCATCCCTGTGGTCTTCATGTCTAATGCAGCCTGACTTTCAGATGGGAAACCTCACTGCACAAAGTTGCTGTTTTTACTCATACCCACTCATTCAGCCTCTTCCATACATGGTCCCCAGCCCGTGATGGTCAAGCAGATGAAGACGCTTGAACAGGAAACAGCAAGACTGAAACCCTGAGAGTGAACAAACTGTTGAGAAAAGCAACTGGACTGATGGAAAAACCCAACAGTAGGGTAATGAGAAAAGCAAAAGAAATGATCCGGCCATGTCACAGGATCAGTCCGCATGAGCATTATCTCAAGAGCCTTTTGTGCCTTTAAGAAACATCTCCACCCTTGCTTATCTTAAACAAATGGTTGCAGAAGGCCTGAACCGAACAAACAGGTTATTAGGCCTGGGATAGGTGCTGGGAGTTTCGCTTGGTTTTATTGCACACAAAGTTCAGGGTGGGATTTACTTCCTGGCGGGGTGGGAAGGGTGAGGTGGAGCTGGGTTCATGGCAGCCCTGAAGACGCCTCATCTGCCTGAGCAAAGGCGACAGCAGAAATACCGAGGTTGGAGGGAGCATAAAAAAATAAATACAAAGTAGTTCTGCAAACGATCCACAGAAACCAACCCAGCGACTGGAAACACCCCGCGATAAGGCTTTCAGCTCCCTATAGGATGGATTATCTGTGGCAGAAAAGTCCAGGACAGCACAGAGCTGCAGATCTATTTAACTTTTATCATGTCGGTCCCACGGTCCTGATGCCTATGGGGTTGAATGTGCCAATGCCCAGTACAACCATCCCAGCCATACAACCCCACATGAAAAACACGGCAAAGGCGCCGCTACCTCCCCACCGGCATCATCCCCATCACCTCCGCCCACCCAAGGACAACTTTTATCAACACGCATGAGTCCTGCGGGCACTTCCAGTAGAGCCATCTCCTTGGAAGCAACTTGCCGTTGCCTCTTCCCCTTCCAGGAACTGCCACAGTGCTGGCCTGCAACCCACTGTCCTCTCTTACACGAGGGGAATTTTTTACCTCTTGAAAGGAGAGGGCTGAGGCACAAACTAAAGCCTTGACCTGCTTTGGAAGCCATAGAAGAATACCAAACAATGTCAGGAAGCCGCCTGGAAATGATTTCCTCTCCTTTAAAATTCAAGTGATAAATCTGTTCCTTCACATTGCAAGCTATTCATTTTTCCTGGAAGGTGCTTATAATAATAGTTGCTTCTGTATAAGGAATCAATTGGTGCTCAACATCAATGAAATAGAAAATGCAACAATTTTACAACATATCCCTCACCGAAGACAAAAGGCAGGTAAACCCTTACAGCACTTCACGGTTGCAGCTCCTCACCCACAACACAGCACACACAGGGGTCCTGGCCACCTCCAAGGACTCCTTCTTCAACCTCAACCATTGGAGCCAGGGCTAAATTAAGCTACAGAGTTGGCAAAGAGGTCTTAGTTTTCAGCCACCCAGGAGCCGGAAAAGGAACAAAACTCTGCCAGCTTTGCCACCGCTAATCCGACAAGTCCCACGGCGGAGGACGGATACGCCGGGGGACCTTGACAGTAGGATGTACTTGCCCGATGAATCATGGCACGGAGCAACATGCCTCAAATGGGAGACATAGGAAATTGCTTCTTGGGAGATGTCCCAGTTTGGAGGATTTCCTGATTAACCGCATCTTTGGGAAGCACACCATAAACTGTACACCACCAGCAAAGGCTGAACGCGTAGCTGCAGCACGCGTGCCTTGGTGATGAGAGCCTTGGAGAAGACTCCTTCCCCCAAAAAAGGGTGGCAGCACAGAGGAGCGATGGCTGTGATGGTGATCAGCACTGTCACAGCTAAACACCACTCTTCAGTTATCATCAAAAACACCGGCAACATTTCTTGCAGGGCTTTGCCCTCTCACATTGCCCCAAGGACACAACTGCCTAAACTCCCACTTGCTGAGCACTAAAGCTGGTCTATACGAGCCCCCTCACAGAATGGTGGGCGTTTTAATGAATTACAGACCCTACATATGCAGTCCCAGACCCAAAGAAGTATCATTCAGACCCTTCTCTTCCCACCTTGGTGTTTGCTCTCAGCTCCCAGCAGAGAGCGGACACCCAGCTAGAGGGAAGGCAGCATTTAAAATAGCATTAAATACTCGGTGGCATTAAGTATTTGGGGGCAGCTAAGCTGTCCCACTGCAGCCACCTCTGGGATGAAACAAGAGACACAGAGAACGGCAGAACAACCCAGAGTCAAACTCCCTGCGTGGGGTGAGCACTGATGGAGCCCTGGCCTAGGCTGCCCAGGGAGGCTGTGGAGTCTCCTTCTCTGGAGATATTCAAGCACCACCTGGACGCGGTCCTGTGCAGCCTGCTGTGGGTGACCCTGCTTCGGCAGGGGGGTTGGACTGGGTGACCCACAGAGGTCCCTTCCAACCCCGACCATTCTGTGATTCTAATTCAGAGATAATAAAACTTTAAAATCCAGGACAAAATCTCCTAGGAGAAACTGCCTCTGCAGGCACACCCGTCCACATCAGGATGACCGCGGTGGGCAGGAAAAAAAGCCCAACCAGTGCCACCAAGCCCTAGCAAAGCCATCGAGACAGCGACAGGCTGGAACCGCTGCTGCACTGAAACGGGGCGCTCCAGACACATCGAGACGGACACGCGGTGCCATAGGAAGAGTATAAATAACCGACAAAAGAAATCCCCTTTTGTTACAAGAATCCGCAAATCCAAAATCCGTTGCAAGCTGACTTAGGAAACAGAGTTTTTTTCCCATGTTATAGCAAAATGGGAACAATACTTTGTGAGTGGAAGTAACTCTAATTGTTTTAACTGATGTTATTTTAGTGTTGTTTAGGTTTATTGTTTATTTGTATGTATTTCCTCTACCCTGGTCAGGCTTAAAAATGAACGTTACTGTCAGCAACAAAGCGTCCCATCCACAAATACATACATTTATCCAGCAAATATAGATATCACCACACCACTGCTTGGAGTCCTTAAAGGCAGAATATTTCAAGAATCATTAAAATCACTAGCGTTGGTGACCTGGGTTGGCTTTCCCCAGGAAAAGGGAGCCTTTTTCGGCTAATATGGGGAATAAATACCTCCCACATCACTCGTGACCAGGAGGCAACCTGGTATCTGGTTTGCGGTCGGTCCAGGCAGCCCAAGCTCATAGTGAGAAAGGGCTGCGCTCCCTGCTCTGAAAAGCTTTTCCTCCATTATTCTTGGCTTGTGCTAGTTTGGGGGTGCGGGAGGAATCGCTTCAGCTGGCACTTACAGCACTATGAAGTTGCTACGGGAATATTTCAAACTTGAGTTATTTCAGTGCCTCTGGGACCTCGCATTTCTTTAAAGTCTACCTTTCCTCTATACTTTTCATGTTCCCCAGTCTGCTTTATCCCCGTCTCTTGTCCCCTTCAAAGCCTACCACCACCCGGATGTGAACTTCCACGTGCCATCTGATCATGCCTCTCCAGCCGAGATGAAGTGGACCGGTGAGATGGCAGGAGGACCCTTCATTCACCGTCCACCCTCGACACCTCCTCATCATGCCACTGTGGTGGACTGCATCATAAGGAAGAGACCTGCAGGCAGAATAGGGACCTCACAGAATCACAGGATGGTTTGGGTCGGTAGGGACCTTCAAAGGTCATCCGGTTCCACCCCCCCTGCCATAGGCAGCGTCACCTTCCACTACACCAGGTTGCCCAAAGCCTCATCCAACCTGGCCCTGAACACTCCCAGGGAGGGGGCACCTCCCCGATGAATTTTTCAGGTGATCTATAAACAGACCCCATAGGACTTCTGGGAGTTTGGGATCAGAGCCCAGATCATCCTCTAAGCTGGAGGGTCTGTTGAACCTCTGCAATCCCCAGCGTCAGTGCAGCCTCTGGCTGGGTGTGCTCACCTCGAACCTCAACATCGCACTCAACAGGAGGTAAGGGCTGTATCCAAGTTTATTTTAATTTTATCCTTACTATTAATAAAATATTGCATTTTTTCATGTGCATTTGGGCAATCCCCCAGAACCAAGCCCCCACAAATCTTTTCCTCCTGCATAGACTGGAGTTTCAGCCCATAGGAGCTCCAGCTCATGCAAGCTCCCAGGAGCTGGGACAGTCCAACAGCGATGAATCCCCATACTTGCAGAGTGATAACTTCATAACCTTACAAACAAGAGGTGGCTTCTCTTTTCTTTCAGTGTGGGTAGATCCAGAGGCTCTAGGAGAACTTTCTCACCACTCAGCCCTTGGCACTTCCTGTTGGAGGTCTTCCAAGTGCACAAAATTTCGCAACACCCTAAGATTGCAGGCAATAGTTAATAAGCCAACGAGCATTTTTTGCCATGATCCTTATCGCTGTGATCCATACATTGCGCCACCAAAGTCAAAGGGAATTTTGCCACCAGCTTGAACGAGGTCATGGTGGTGGCAGCCCCTCTTGGTCCACCAGCGGACCTTTCTCATAGACCTTCACAGCTGAAGCAAGCTGTGTAGAACATCATGATCTTCTCCTTCTCCAAGCCCCTCATACTGTGCTGGGAACATTTTCACACAACAGATATTCCTGTTTGCAGTTGCCTGAAGACACAGCCAGGGTATTTTCCCTAGGACTACACCACAAAGAAATGGTTTTTCTCCTGTCTGAAGTCTCTGCTTAGTGTAGCTCAGCCCAGAGAGAGCAAGCGAGGATCCCATGTCGCAGCCACCCTAGCTCGGAAAACACCCCAGTGTGCAAACGCCAATTTAATCCTATAAAAGCCTCATTCTTCCCTTTGAAAATCCCCATTCCTTTGCAGGAGTGTGGGCTGTGCAACACAAGGGCTTGACTTTCTCCTTGCCAAGTTATTGGCAGTTTGTACCTGGGTGGAAGAAACTGCTTCTTGAGCATCTGTCTGCTCCCTCCCAGGATTTTCCTTTTATGCGTGGAGGACTAAGATTCCTCCTGCTGTAATGGGTTTTAATGTAGGGACAAGCACAGAAAACATTATGCACTTGCCACAGAGTATCAATCATATCACATCATATATTAATTACGCTGGTGGTTTTTCACTAGTGCTTTGCAGACCTCTGGGAGCCATGGACTACTTTGAGCAGTAAAATCAGGACGAGTAAGAAAAGCAAGTTTGCTTTACAGCAGTCTCCACATGTGGCATTTGGAAACAGATCTGGCATTTCCACCAGAAACAAATCCTGAAAAACTGTTTTTTATTCAAAAGTTGCAACAGGACAGGCAGCAAGATGGCTGTACCCAGTCTCCTGTGTCTTGGAAATGCTGAACATCAACAATGACAGCTCCAAAGATAGACGGAAAGTGCACGTTCTCCAGGCGTTGTTCAAACATCAGCTTTCCTCCCAGTGAAAGCATGAGTTATGTCTGCTTTTGTGATGACTGCCAGGAGCTGGGTGAAGCTCCTTCAGTTCATTTCACATCAGCCAACAGGATGTACCTTTAGGTGTTCCATCAGAACCAAGAGTGGACAGGGAAGAACCAGCAACAACACTCAACAAACCAACCCACCTCCTGGATATTCTCACGTGCCAAGTGACCAGCACCCAAGACCTTGCTTACTGGGATGTCTTGGGTCATGTTGCTCCTCCTCACTAGGTCTTTTTTAGCTCCTTTCTACTTTCCTTGGTGCTGTTTTGCTGGCAGGATTGTGCCCATGTCATGGGCTCAGCTCTAGAAGCTGGGAAGGGTCTGAGATAGTGGTCACCAAGAACAGTATGACCGACGAGCAGCAAGGGGCACAATGGGAAAACCGCAGATGACCTGCATCACAAGAAACTCGGAAGCAGCCATCAAACTGCTCGCTACCAAAGAGAGATGGGAATTCTGGCAACCAGCACGTCCCCCATGTCCACTCAGCTGTCTCCCTCCTCCGTCCAGCATCCCTGCCCACCACTGTCAGCACCGCAGCCGTAAGCCTCCTACAGATGCTAATGGTTACGCCTTCATGGCAGCTCTGAAGTCATACAGGGACCCTGCAGCAGCCCTGGGGTGCAGAACGAGGTCTCCTACGCTACGCTCCACACTCATCTGGGTAGCTCTCCTGTGGGTCTACCTACAGCCTTAAATTCGGTAGCTAAGCACCTTACCAAAAGCAGTTTTAGACAGCCTTGCTTGCATATCGCTCTCTGCCCACTGCATAGAGTTACATCCATGTACCAGATGCTAAAGGCACATGAGGTCGCTCCTCTCGCCCGTATCTCTGCTGGGATCGGAGACAACCCGGCGAGCCGCGATGGCTCAAGCCTGCCCTTCCCGAAATCAAGTCATCAGACGCCCGCGTCTCTCTGCTTGGCAGCCTCAGCCTTTCTCTCCTTATCAACGTCAAAAATTATTCATTTAGCATCCATGGCCTTTCGCCAGCAAGAACGCCGCGCGAGGAGCAGAACCATCTCCTCCGCCCCTCCGACAAACCAAAGCAACAAAAGCCAGGCTCTTCCTCCTGTAAAAAAAAAAAAAAAAGAAAAATTTCCCACCAGCTAAGAAAAGCTGGAGGTTAATATAAATTCCATGGGTTTGAGGGGGAAATGGACCTGCATTCAAAGACGCGATGGCTAACCACGCTTCCTTCGTCTGGCAACTGCCCGCTCCCCCGGCAGAGTTATTGAGGAAGTTAGACGAGCGCTGTATTTGTTCCAGCTGCAGATTTCCCTTAACCCCTAGCAGTGGTGTTTTGGAAAAAAAACCCCACAGATCTTGTTTTCAGATGGTAGCTTTTCATTTTCGTGCGTGCCAGGGCTGCAGTTACTAGCTTTAAGTGCTGTCATTCGTAGATTAAATATAAATTAAAAAAAACCCTTTGCCATTCTAAGAAGTCCAGGCTGGATGAGCAAAACGGGGATTAAAAGAAGGCTTTCAGGAATTAGTTTGGAACAGGAAAGAAGAAGATAAAGCCATTATAAAAGCTTGTGCTAATACAGGAGTCCTTTTTGTTGTGTTAATGCAGCCACGCAAATTCCTATAAAGATTTATTAGTCAGGTCATATAATCTCCTCTCCTTCCTCTTCGGATGATAAAATCACGGCTATTTTCCTCCACTAAAACGTTCCTCTTTCTCATTTTAAGAGCAAAACAAAAATCCATTTTTTTTCCAAGACTGTGTTTGCGGTACACATGAGGCTCCCTGTGAGGCTGATGCCTTCAGAAGAGTGAAAGGGAGAGACGCTGAAATGAAGGTGCCCATCTAGAGACCACCCCGTCAGGATGCTCCCCGTAAGGCGAGCACAGCCCCAGCTCCGTGGTACCCGACGCCGAATAACTTGACGGAGCTGGGCTACGCAGCACCGTCCCCTTCCATCATCCCAGACCTGCTGGAGCATCCACTGTCCCACGGGACTTCGCTCCACCAAAGAATCTACTTTACGTGAATCTGCTCCTACGTCTACTATTTGCCTTGGCCCTCGGCCAGCCAAGCACTTAGGCACATGCTTAAAGTTAAGCACAAGAGTAAACAGATTGAAGTCAGGAGGACTTAGAATTAAGCACATATTTCAAGGATTTACTGGATAATGGCCCTAACCCTGGTGCGCGGCGTTTAACTGGGATGATTCCCAGCTGATTAGCTCCCCCCTTTCCCCGACCTCCCCTCCGTCGGACCAGGCAACAAACGGTTTCTGTTTTGCCACCACGCTAAAGGCTTGGCTTTAAAGAAAGCTTGTCTAGCCTCCAGGCAAAGCATGTCTTTCTTTGGTTATACCTGCCTGTGAAATACCTTCCAGAAATCCCCACCCAAACAAAGCCTCAGGAAAGGAAATAACGGAAATTCTTGATGGTTTCCACAGGGGAAACGATCCTAACCAGTGAGACGAGGCGCACGTAAGATGAGGCTGATGACTGTTCCTACTGTACACGGTTCCCAACCCAGAGACACTCCTTAAAGCTCCAGCAGAAACCCCCTGTTGCTACAGTCCTCATCTCCCAAGGCAGGAGCCTCCTTGAACCTGCGCCATGGACGTGGCTCTCTGCACATGTTCAGATCTGGAAAGCCTCTTGGTGGGCATGCAGGACAGGAAGAGACACGTGGCACCACGAACTCCATGAAACCACCACGCCTTCCCTTGTAGGAAAGTGCAGCACCCAACGGGGAATTTTTCAAGAGCCCACACAGCTTCTGAAGGGCTGGAGGTCTCCCCCAAACATAGACTCATAGAATCATTAAGGTTGGAAAAGACCTCTAAGATCATCAGATCCATCCATCACCCCAACACCACCATGCCTGCTAAACCATGTCCCTAAGTGCCACATCTACACGGTTTTTGAACCCCTCCAGGGATGGGGACTCCACCACTGCCCTGGGCAGCCTGGTCCAAGGCCTGACCACTCTTTCAGTAAAGACATTTTTCCTCATATCCAATCTAAACCTCTCCTGAAGCAACCCGAGGCTGTTTCCTCTTGTCCTATCACTGGTTACTTGGGAGAAGAGACCAACACCCACCTAGCTACAACCTTCTTTCAGGTAGCTGTAGAGAGCAATAAAGTCTCCCCTTTCAATTGCATCTACCCATGCTAGGACCTCGGTGGCTGTGTGCACGCATGCAGGTCTGGCAGAGTGAAATCCCTCTTGGCACAGAGAGGCAACCACTCCAGACAGGCAAGACTGAGAAGATACGTACAAAATAGATGAGCAGAAGTTTGGAAACCTGGACACAGGAGATGAAGATTTGTTGTTGGTGCCTCCAGAAACAGGATTTCTCTCATCAAGGAGCAGCAACTTGCTCAGACTTGACTGCAGACTTACAGAATGTCACCAAGTCCCACTCCCATCCCTTATCTGTCCCCATCCAACTCACTTCTAACCATCTTCTGCTGCATTATCGTCTGCTCCCCAACAGTCAGTCTTCCCCATCAGCACATGAGCATCCAAGTTGCCCGTCCTACACATAGCAAGGGCGCTAAATAATCAAGTACCTTTGGAAAAGCACCTGTGAAACATGCCTGCAGTGCTCCATCCAAAACTGCAGACCACTTGAGGTGAGCGCCAGATCATTAATTTTCACTGCAGCACATACAGAAAGACTTCCCTGCTGCCAAAACACCTTCTCTTTTCATCCAACCTCATGTCAGGAAAGCTACCTTAGCCATCCCAGAAGAAGGGAAGGACCATCAACTGCTGCACCGCAGCCTTGCCCATCCTGAACCAACAACTCTCAGAAGCTGAGGACTGGCAGAATAAACTCAAGCCCTGTCTTGTGTGCAAATCACACCATGAAAAGACATGGTAAGTACGAAGCCAAACAAGGTGATCTGCTTCCACTTCAGACAGGAACTGCAGGATGGTCAAGCAGTCAAGGAGCTCCACCTCTAACACAGCCAGTTCCAGCCTCCTTGCAACCCTTAGAGGAACCTGCAATGTATTTTTATGGTCTCACTGGCCATGAGTAGCTGGGCACTATTTCCTCTTCTAGATGAAGAAGAGCAGCAAAGGAGATGTATCTTGGAAGCCTGTCACACTTCACCTGCCCTCCAGCAAGCTCAACATAGCCTGTGTAATTATCATTTATTACCTGCGTAGCTCCGCTGCTTGGAAACACCATGGAAATCCTGGAGTTAGATGCTGTATGCAGAGGTCAGAAAGCTGCTCCAGTCACAGGAGAAAAGCAGCATAACACCAAGGCTGAAAGAAGAACTCACTGCTTGCTTGCTTTTACCTTCAAACAAGGGCATTTGTAAAAAAAAAAAAAAGTTTAAACAACAAATCTGTTTGCCTAAGCATTTGTAAATAGAACTAAAAACAGTTTTCGTTCCAGCTAAAGGACCCTGTAGTGTCTGTAGTAAGAGGGGTGGGGGTGAGACCCTGAATTTCTCCCTGCGTGTTCCCACCACGCCCTTGGGATTTCAGGCAAGACATGAGACCATTCTCCTCCACCTCCCTTGCCGGGGTCCTGGTCTCTGACAGTCTTCCATAACCAGGTTTGGTCTTGCTTCAGCCCTCGGAGCACTGGCAGAAGAGGAGGTCCCACACACGTGTGTGTAGGTGAACGTCCACGTAGATGCCTGCCTGCACTGACAAAGCGGACGGGGGAAAGAGGAGCCGCCGCGGTGCTCTTCGGATCATGTCAGGTCGCACGTACATTTGAAGTTGGCCACCCAGTTCTCAGCAACGAGGAGCAACCTCGCAACGGCTACTTCCTCCACCGCGCACAGAGCTGATCTTCAGGAAAGCTCTGTAGCGCGAGGAAATCCTGACCATCGCCACCAAAGCGTTATCGACACAGCAAGGAGATAATAACGACAGGAACTGCCTTACGGCAAAATCACCACCGTGATTCATGCGGCTGCTTGGTGCCAAGGTCCAACAAGCTGGAACACAGCGAGAGGAGGTCACCCAAGGTCCTGCACATGGGTCAGGGCAATCCCAAGCACAAATACAGGCTGGGCAGGGAATGGGTTGAGGGCAGCCGTGAGCAGGAGGAGGACTTGGGGGTGCTGGTTGATGAGAAGCTCAGCGTGACTCAGCAATGGGCACTGGCAGCCCAGCAGGCCAACCATGCCCTGGGCTGCATCCCCAGCAGTGTGGGCACAGGGCGAGGGAGGGGGTTCTGCCCTTCTGCTCCACTCTGGTGAGACACCCCCAGGAGTCCTGCGTCCAGCTCTGGAGCCCTCAGCACAGGAAAGACACGCTATTAGCTGGTTGTTGTGTAAATAAAAAGAAGAGATGGTTTCCGACAATTTGATGAGCATCATCCACACCCCCTCTGGCAAACGAATCAGGTCTTCAGTGCACCATACAGCTTACTGCATTGAACTTGCCTTCTCATAGCAGGCCACAGGTCCCACCTTCTCCTTTGGGAAGGTAGGTGGTATCTAGCCTGGCAGATACCAAATGCCACCTGGAAAAAGTACCACCATTCATGGTGGCAGAACCTAGCCTGGCCTGCAAGTTCTGTGGCTGCTCTGGATTCAAAAGAAACATCACAGAACTACAGCAGCCCTCTGATCCATGTACAACCTCCCTCAACAGAGACGCAGGCTGCCTTGATGATGGACAGGACTGGTGGGCACACCGCTATGGGTCAGGGGCCATAGCACTTCTCCGAAGACCTTCTACTCCAGGGCTTGCTGACTCAGACCTTCACAGTCTGTGATATGCACCCAAGGAGTAGCAGGCTCGGCATTAAAGGTGCCAGCTTGAAAACCTGGGTGCTGACAGGTGGTGGACAACCCCTGGAGCAAACACAACACAGCACACAGCCTTGCCTCCTTCAACTCCATCCTTGGTGGAGACCATATACCACCAACACACCGGTTTTGCATGTGCACTATGAGAGCAGAAGAAATTCTTGGACAACCAGAGAAATGGTGGAGGTCAAGGGGTGGCGAGACACGAGGTTTCGCCCACCCTCTGTGGGGATTTGGCCACTCATCGAGCAGACCGTCGGGGAAGACGCTGCCGTGGCATCGTGGAGGAGCACCTACGCATGGTAAGGGGCCAGATATCCCCCAACCATGAGAAACACCCATTGGTACCTTCTCCAAGCGCGACTCTACACCAGAAATAACACACCTTGGAGACTTCATCTTGGTTTTCCTTTTTTTTTTTTTCCTTTCTGCAGCTCAGGATTACTGAGTCCGCAGAGTTTCTCTTTAATGTCACATGTGCAGCTCAGGTCCCTCAGGCCCCAGCAGAAGCAGCCTGGGATATTTGCACAGACCCCTCACAATGGAAGGAAGAGGGTGTAGGAGGGAGGATCAGGCTGCTGACCCCTTTATTGTTCTTGGGCCAGAAGAAAGCTTCCTCCTGGCTTAAGAACCACGGCGCTGAAAAAGTTTTCCAGCCAAAACGAGTCCGATGGAGTCACTGGGTGGTGGTTTTTTATTTTTTTTTTTCTTTTTTTTTTTTTCCTTTCTCCTTCCCCTGCCTCCCCCTTCGGTCAAGCGACGGGGAGTCACAGGGTTGCGCTCCATTCACAAAATACCTGCTGCACATCACGTAGTCCTTCCCCCCGACGGCGGGGAAAGGCGCTGTAACCCAAGCAAACGAAAATAAACCTTATATTTTTTTTCCTTTCTCTGCAGAATTAAAAAAAAAAAAAAAAGAAAGGAAGAAAGGACCCTGCTCCCAGACTGACGCCTCCAGCGTGCGCCCGCCGGGAAAGGGGTAGGCGGGGAGGGAAGCAAGACGACGATATGAAAGAAAACAAAACCAGCAAATTCTGCTCCGAAAGGATTAAATGGAGGTTTTCCAAAAAAACACCCCACCATTATATAATGAGGCTTAACTCGGAGTCACCGGGGTCACACGATGCAGCAGACTGGAAAAACCAAAGCGCAGTGTAGCCTTTTAATTGTTAAGCCACCCGTAAATAAAAAATAAACTAGAAAACCGATATTGTGATCGCACGACGAGGTGGCCGCTCACACTCTCATGGTCAGGGTATTTTTTTTACCCCCTTTGCTCTTTCTGGCTGAAATACCATTTTAGTGTGAGCTTGGCTCCTCGTCTTTCTGCTTATTGGGGTGGTGACCTGTTTTGCCGGGACACTGTCGGCGCCGGACAGTGACGCCGTGGAGAGCACGGGGACCGCACTGGCTCCCAAACCCTTAAGGCACGCGGGGCTGATTTGCACCAAAAGCAGAATAATGCACAAGTGGAAACTTTACCCCAAGAATCCAGGTATCAAAACCCATCGCTGGGTTTCCAGAACAAAATTTGCATCCAAGGAGACAATTTTTTGCATCTGCAAGTTCAACCATGATCCATGGTCACCCACCTAGCCCCTAGGTTCTCCACAGCCTTTAGGTTGAGTTGAGTTGGTTGCAACCCTGAAGCTCCTCCATCCTTGACGTCTCCCAGAGCTGTCTACACAAGAGGTTCTAGCTGCAGGGCTGAACAAGCTCCACGGCCACAGTGGACAGGAACAACCCAAAGGAGAAGAAAGCTTTAAAAAAGCGCACCCTAGCCCTCTGCTTTTGGAAAACCAAGCTTTCACTGACCATGGGCACAACGACCAGAGCTGACCGGCCACTGCGTGCCCAGGAGGTCCAGCTGCAGATGCAGGACTTGCCAGCACCATCAGGCTGGAAACCTGAAGATCATCCTGGACTCGTGTTTTCTTTTAAATGACAACAAATGCAAATTTTTTCTTCATATTTGACTCTTAAAAAGCATCTTCGGTCCACACTGTTGATGCAGAGCAACTATGAAACAACAGGACAGGATGCCTCGTCTCTCCCGCTGCTGCTTCAAACCACGTCCACGCAACTACCAATCCCAAAACTTTCCATTCTTCTCTAGCAAACATGCAGCAACCCAAACTTGAGGAACACAGTTTTTTATGTCGTATTTATTCATAGCCCCAAGAGGAAGGCTGGCCAAAAGTAGGCATACGCAGCCCACCAGCTTCAAGGAATAATGTCATCATGGTGCAAGTGTTGGCAGCTCCCTCCCCAGGACCAGCGAGCAGAAGCAATCCGTACCCTATGCAGTACCTGCTTATTTTGCCCAGCCAAGGGGTCTTATTTTACCCAGCCAAGAGGAAACGAACTGCTCCTATAAGCATATATATTTTCTTTCCTTTTGGACAAGGCGCCTCAAAAGAATATACAATGAGAAACGAAATAATCAAGCGGGTCACAAAAGCAGGAAGAAATGAAGCTTTATCATCCTCCAGTGGTTTCTCTGCTCATACATTACAGGAATAAAAAAAAAAAAAAAAAGAGAATTAGAAAGAAAGCAAGCCAACAGTGAGGAGTTCCTCCACAGTGGTACCAGCAGGTAAAGGGCAGAGCAGAGGAACCCTGGGAGACATGGACACTGGGGAAGCACCATGTGACCGAAGGCATGGAGACCACGTTCCTCTCGCTATTTCTATTAGCCCCGATGAAATCCTTCAACCCCACCATCCAGCAAAGGCATTTTGGGGAGGGTGCAGAGCTTTCTTTCACTGACCATGCCAGCGCCCATAGAGCCGAGCGCTTGCCATTTTTAGAGCCAGCAGAGAAGTTCATGGAGTATCTTCAAAAAACCCAAACAAACCCCACTGGTATTTTTAAAATCAGAAAATGAGGGACAATATGAACATGGGACTAGAATGGGCCTCTGGGTCACACAGCTCGGTCTGCTACCGCAGGCAAGGACACCATTTAATTCCCTTCATAAACAGTCTTTATTTTCCCCGTGGAAGAGACATCCAGGCGTCATGTGCAGCAATAAATTTCCCACTTGAAGGACAATCTTTGACTGAACCACCTTGGATTGCAATAAACACTCATCCTGCCACTCAATACCTATATTTACACCCATGGCTACATACACATCTCCCCAGGCTGGACGGGATTCACTTACCTGCTGCCTCCGGGCAGGAAATTCGCATTTTAAGAACTTCTGGTCTCATTTATTGTATCGGTTGCTATTTCCATAACATCAGAGGAAAGGCAGCAGAAAGCTGGGGTGGGGGGGATGGGGGGGAAGGATCTTCTGGTTAAGAAGAAATTTTTCAATGCAACAGGAAACATTAACCTCGTATTTTGTCAGAGGAGGGATGAGGACATCCCCCATTAGCAGGATTTTTTGAGAGCGATGTGTTTCTAGGCTCTGTAGGTCCCTCCACCAACAGGGACGTAGGCACGTCTCTCTTCTCCAGTACCTCAGTACATCTACTTTTTTTTAGAGAGAAAATTCCTTCCTTCCCTTTATTTTATTAAAAATTCAGCTCTTTGACGGAGAGCAGGGAAGGGGATTAGGATATGGAAATAGCCAAGCCAGCAGAAATAGCTGCTTGACCAAAGAGACATTGAGTTTTTATTTGGGATCTTTAGAAATCTGGATTTTTTTTAAATTTTTTCATTTTTGTTTCTCTGCTGTTTTTAATAACTTATTTTAACTTCATCATTACTCCACAACCGGCTTCAGGAAAATATTCAGCATATTCAAGGGAGCGCAGCAAAAGCCCTCTCCGATTTCTAATGAATCCTCTGGGGAAACAAGGGAGAAAAAAATGTGATGCTGTTCCGAAGTTAAAATTCAGGCAGGAATTGGGGGGTGGGGGTGTTACAGTCTATAGAAAGGACTGGGAAAAAAACAAAACCAAACTTTTTAGGCTTGTTCTGGATATTATATAGCTGCACAAAAGCAAACCTTTTGGAAGGGAAGGCAACTACAGGGCTGAGTAAAGGCCATGCTGTTCTCCAGTGTGTTCAAGCCAGAGCTCAATGTGGTGATTATGTTTGAGCCTTGAATGTCTACGGAGCTGTTAATTACACCCTCGTACAAGTCTCCATACCCAGAGCAGTTAATTCCCCAGAAAACTGCAGTTCTCAGGTCTAACATCACTTGTGAACTCCTTAATAGCAAAATAAAGGATCTTTCTTCATCGTCCTGCCAGGAACAGACTTTCTCATCCAGCTCTCCCATCCTCTTCCCTCATCAGCTCGTGGTCCCTAGACATAAATCCAAATCCCACCACCTGCTGTTGGGAAGCCCAGCCTAGTCCTGCCGCTCTGCCAGTCTGGCCCAAGAAAAAGCTGCAAAGCAACTAAAATCCCATCACTCATCTTCTTTTGTAGCACAAACCAGCGCCTGGCCAACTGGGGTCTAAGGAACAGAGATGGTCACCGAAAGGCTGTGCTGTCATTCAGCGAGACCTAACAGGCTGGAGAGTTGGGTGCAGAGGAACCTGATGAGGTTCAGCAACGGCAAGTGCAGGGTCCTGCACCTGGGAAGGAACAACCCCATGCACCAGTACAGGCTGGGGCTGACCTGCTGGAGAGCAGCTCTGTGGAGAGGGACCTGGGTGTGCTGGGGGACGACAGGTTGACCATGAGCCAGCAGTGTGCCCTGGCTGCCAAGAAGGCCAATGGGATCCTGGGGTGCATCAAGAGGAATGTGGCCAGCAGGTCGAGGGAGGTTCTCCTGCCCCTCTACACTGTCCTGGTGAGGCCCCATCTGCAGTGCTGTGTCCAGTTCTGGGCTCCCCACTTCAAGAAAAATGAGGAGCTACTGGAGAGAGTCCAGTGGAGGGCTATGAGGATGAGGAGGGGACTGGAGCATCTCTCCTACGAGGAGAGGCTGAGGGAGCTGGGCTTGTTCAGACTGGAGAAGGAAGGCTGAGAGGGGACCTTAGAAATGCCTACAAATATCTGCAGGGTGGGTGTCAGGAGGACGGGGTCAGACTCTTTCCAGTGGTGCCCAGCGACAGGACAAGGGGCAACGGGCACAAACTGAAGCAGGGGAAGTTCCAGCTGAAGATGAGGAAGAACTTCTTCCCTGTGAGGGTGATGGAGCCCTGGCCCAGGCTGCCCAGGGAGGCTGTGGAGTCTCCTTTTCTGGAGATATTCAAGACCCGCCTGGACAAGGTCCTGTGCAGCCTGCTCTGGGTGACCCTTCTTTGGCAGGGGGGTTGGACTGGGTGACCCACAGAGGTCCTTTCCAACCCCGAACATGCTGCGATTCTGTGTGATTCATCTCCCTCCCACTGAGGCTGGCAAGTCCTTCTAAGTGGGGTGGTGGGGACAACAGGGTAGATGGGGGATAGTGACAGACGGACGAACGGGAACTTGGGTGTTCAGAGGAACATCCTATATTTAATGGGGCAGCAGCATCTTCCGGAGAAAGGGAGGACCCTCAGCATGTCTGGCACTGCTCACTGGTGTGAGGAGCATCGCTTGGGACCGAGCCCCGCCAGAGCATCCCATCGGAGCAGAGCTGAGGACTACATTTACAAAAGTGGGATTTCCAAGAGGAGTCGGGGAGGCATCGTGATGCAAGAGAGGGAGGCCCGGGCTGTGGGGCACGTCTAATCCTGGGGCACCAGCTTCCCTTGGTGAAACGGGGCTGCGGTGCTTGGTAAATGCAACGATGGGGGGTTCACAGACACCACTGGTTTTAACCCCTCTCTGGTCAGGGCCTCCATCTGCTTTGAGGCTCACGCCGATGCACGGTGTTAACCAAATTCAGCCGTTGGTGCAGAGAAACACCTTTCCTCACCATGAGCCCTGAGGTCTCCCATGCTGGACGTGCACCAGGAGGCCGAGGCGGGCACAGCGGGAGGACCCAGCACAGGAGGGTGTGAGACGCAGCCACGGCGGGTGAAATTTCTGCTTGGAAAAAGCCTTTGGAAAAAGCCTCGTGTTTCTTCGGCGCAGAGCCGGGTTTCGGGGCCGTGCAGCAAGCCCACAGTGCCCTCTAGTGCTACAGGGCTCCCCTCTGCCACCAGCTCTGTCCTCTCGGCCACCAAACACCAGGTCATCCTTCAGAGATGCAATGTAAGCCACCTCGTCCTTTCCACCGACCCTCCCTGCATACCCCAAACCCGTGTCTTTGAACCTGGCCCACCCAACCAGAGTACAAGAGCACCCCAACACTCCCATCCTGCCAGGAGCTCATCACAGGTCCACCACTCTTGAAACAACAGGGCCTCAGCCCTGCCCAGCTGACCAGTACCAGCTCCAGGAACCATAATAAAGCAGGCATGTCCGTTCTCACGAGGTTGGGAAGACACCTCCACGAATTACAAGCCAAGATCGCCAAGTCTGCTTGAACTGGGTGACAGCCAGAAAAATAAAAACCAGCCCTGAGAAGGGAGAGTCAACCTCATTTGTTACAATCAGAAACCAGCTCTGAACCCTAATAATAATAATAATAATAATGCTGATGGTGATGGAAATATCAAAGCTTTTGTCCATTTACCTGGTGTTTTCTTTGTGGAGTGAATAACTCTATTACACAGTATGGAAGACCATCCTAATCTGAAAAACCTACTGGAAGATCTCCCCTTTTCTGCATGTCCGACAAAAAACATGGGGTTTATAATCTGGTTCAGGGGTCATAATGACTGTGCTCTGCTGCCAGACACAAGGCCTGGCTCTTGTGAGAACCTGCAGGCTGGCAACCTGCGTGGAAGGTAAGCCAGCCCTGGACCAGACCTCTCCTCTCCAGTGCTTTGGAGATGGCAACAGTCTCATCTGCCTTCCTCGGTCAACAGTGGCCTTAACTCTGATGGTGAAGGGGTTACAGGTGACTGCAACTCCTTTTCTCGAGGAGGTGGTCATCGTCAGTTGGATTAAATGCCACAAAAAATAGACCACAGAAAGACCACATCTTACTGGAAGTCAGGGCAAAACAAAAGCTTTTTACTCAGCAGCGGTGATCTGACTCCCAATACGTTGTGACCTATACTCAAGTAAACCTTGGCTCTTTGACAGGGACTTTCCACAGCGGTTTTAGCAGTTACAGTACTGGAAAGACCCTTGGGATAGGGGAAGCTGGCTTGTTAGACCAGAAACCTTCTCTGAAAACAGTGCCATGCCTACACGCTCTGGATGGAGTCCAGCAGGATCTGGGGGTGGGGAGGAGAAATCCCCCTAGTTCGGGCCTCCTAGGGAGCCAGCCGAACTTCTTCACATGTGTTTGGTGGACAGGTAAAGGATGTCAGGGTTAGACCTGTCGACTGGCAGGAGGGACATACAGCACATGGGGCACACTACAAGGATCAGGTCACTCCCAGTGGGAGGCAATGCCAGACAGAGGGATGAGCCCACCCCAGCTCCACCAGTGCAGAACGGTCTGCTGAGAAAGGGCCACGATGTTGTGGTCAAGGCTCTGAAAGAGGAAGGATCTGGGCTGGCTAACGAGCTGGCTAAAACGAGAACTGCCCAACCTTGTAGCGCAGAAAGAGCAGGCAAGACAGGATGTGGCAGAGGATGAGGACTCTTTATGGTGATAGTAAATAACACCACCCCAACAAAGAGCTGTCCCTGAGCTCCAAAGAGACCTGTCCCCCTGCCACCACCACCCTGGAAGGGTCAACAATCTGTTAGGGTCTAGGAGCAAGCCCTCACAGCAGTGCTGGACATTGACCTCTTCACCTCACAATCCACCCTTCTCTCCCAGACACCTGGGCTGGCTTCTCTCTTAAGGCACCTACCATGTCTGAACAAGCCCACATATGACCCAGTCCCTCTGGGCTCCTTGTAAAGCCGACAGGGAAAGGACATGGGTACCCTCAGATGGGAATCAACCGAACTTCTCTAGACCTCTATGTTGAGATGCAACAAACCATGCCCCAACGTGTCCATGCCTCTCCTACAGCAGGAACCCCAAGAGACCAGCCCACGGACAGGTCCCACCTTTACTCACACGATCTCTGCGCTGAATTGTAAGGTCTGATTTGAAAATACTTGTCAAGGAGGACGGGTCCGGAGGAGCGTGTGCAGAGACACCTGTCAGGTGCCTAAATTGAGGTGGGATCCCAGCACGGTTAGGTATCCCGGCGCTTCTAATCCTGCTTGGACAAAGTCAGGAATACAGTGGTGCTAAGAGGAACATGAACAACTCACAGAGTCTGCCTTTCTCCCAAGGAGTTGCTGCTTTGTTTCTCATCCAACAAGGAAGCTGGATGACAACCGCAGCCAGAAGACAAACAAGCAGTTTATTGTAACTCCAAACATACAACAAAAAGGGTCAAAACTCAGCAAGGAAATGGAATGACATGAGCTGTGAAGCAATTAAGATGCCAAACCAAACGACGTCAATGCTGTCTTCCAAGTTTATCCCATAGCACCAGCAAATCCCAGTACCCCTTTCAAAAGTGCCACATAATTTCTACCTCCTACAACGCACCGTTCGGAGGAGGGAAGACCCAGCCTGGAGACACGAGTCCAGCAAACCGAAAGCCAAGAACTGGAAGCTGCCAGTCCAGAAACCACTCGGAACGTGTCCCAAAACTCTCTGCTCATCTCTGTCAGCATTCATAGCGTGTCCCCGTGACATGCAGCCTCCTGCACCCTTTGTGAGCTTCACAGGGAGAATGGAGGGTATCTTGTAGGACATGAGCCCTTGGGTTGTTTTCTCTGGTAAGTGTAGAGTTTGCCAAGGGCTCGGAGTCTGTAGAAGACTGTATCTAGGACCAGGGCATTCAGCTGTGACACATGCAAGCCTAAAAGCCTTCCTGAGCATTTGTCAAAGGGAGCAAAAGCGAAACGCACTGACTCAGTCCTCCCTGTGACATCTTCATGACGCTGAGATGGTGACATGGTCTCCCCCAACAAACCAGCTGAGGTGAAAACGGAGAGGATGACGAAGACTGGCTCTACATCTGAGCCGCGCCTCTCTAATGCAGCCGGCAACCGATCCTCCCCGGCGCGTAAGAAAAAGCAGATCTTATGAATGGGGAATACTTATCTTCAAAAGATTATTTTCTTCCAAAGTCACTTTTTGGCAGCGCTTGGGTGAATCAGTGCCCAAATCCAACTACAGACTCCTGTGAGTAAGGAGAGATGAAGAGGTTACGGCTCACGAGCTGAGCCAAAGCAATGACCTCATGCACTCCTAGCCACGAAACTTTCAAAACAAAGCCTATTTACCAGTAAAACCGAGTGCCCCACATGAGCCTTGAAAAGATGGGGCAGGAGGAAGCTTCACAATACCAGTTGTGAAGAAGTGGGGCCGGGCGCCCAAGCAGAGCTGGCTTCGCCCACCTGTGCATGTCCACGAGATGGCAGAGCTCGCCGTGCTGTGGAGCATCTCCGAGGAGCGTTCTCCAACGTCGAAACAAAAAGCTGCCCACAAGCATTTTTCCCTCAGACAGCTATGAAGAAAGAGGGTTTTGGGGGAGGTTGTTTAATTTTTTGTTTATTTTTTCACCTTTTAATTGCCAAGGAGTCACAGGCTTTCCTTGCAATATTTTGTTAAAATAATATTGATAGACTCCAGCAGCAAAACTTGTGTATATATATTAATGTCCAGATACCCAGAATATTCTGCTTAACCCACTAGGGGTGTCACTCTGTCCCTCTGTAGCGACACACATACAGACCTGGATGTACACTGGAAATCAGTTTTAGATTCAGGTCATATGTCCATCACATTTTACCATCAAAGGAACCCAAGTTTCCAAAGCAGACTCACTACCTCTCTCCAACTTGGTGCTCTTAACCCTGCTATAGCTGACGAAGCACATTCAGCAGCAAAACATTTGCATCCGAATCACGCTGGAGGATGCTCAGACCCACCCAGTCGCGCTGAAGGATGCTCAGCCCAGCCCAGCCACCCTGGAGGATGCTCGGACCGGCCCAGTCGCGCCGGAAGATGCTCGGACCGGCCCCTCCACCCCTGCATGGCCGCTGTAAGCAACCCATGAGATCTTAAACACAGACAGAACAAGAGTTGATCTATCTCCAACCTGAAAAGCCTCTTCTTCAGGATATGACGCAAACACAACCGCAGCGTGGGAAAGCCCTATGGAAGGTGAAAGATTTTTCCTCCATAGGCTCACATGAATATTTTCCCTCATGCCCCTGCACACTGTGCTCCACAGGGCCATTTAAAACAAGAGACACAGATGAGCAAGATCACTGTCGGCATCGCACGACCACATTCAAATCCAGTTAACAATGATACGTCAGGATTAAACCAGCTGTCCGCGAGTATTTCACTTGTCAACACCAAACGAGATAAATCCTCACCCAGAACTGCCCGGCTCCCAGTTCCCACAGGCACTTATGACTGTACACGCCTAGGTAAGCAAGTCTCCAGAATAACGTCGTATCGCGTGAGCCTGCCCAGAGGCACAAACAAACCACCAAATCCAGCATTCCCACTAGATCTTCCGGCTTAGAGTTGCCATATTAAGAATTAAGCTAGGTATGCAGGTATATATTGGTATTTGTTCACTGGAGTCGATGGACTCAACCTGTTGTTACGACAGGATGAGATGACAACCTGACCAGGAGGATCTGGCTTATTTAATAGCTGCCAATCCTAAAAGAAGTTAAACCCTAAAGAAGAATGTCAGCTCCTTGCACCAAAGATGGTTTGATTCCTCACTTCTAATTATTCCCCAGTGAAAATCACCTTCTTTTGCAGCATTACTGGGGTCTGTATCAGCTGAACCTGATGTTTTCTCCCTGTGACTTAAAGTCCAGACATACCGAGCATAGAAGAAACCGAGCAGAAAGCAGTTGCAGGCAGCGTTCCTTCCTGCCAACGGCATCAGCACTTCTCCGCTCTTGCCACCGGTTGGTGTATTTAGTGCCAGCTAGTGCACCCAAAAGAAACAGTAAGATCACCACATGGTTCGTAGGCTGAGCAAGGCTTTTCCTTACATGACACGTGAGCAAGAAGCCCGGCGAGATTTCTGCTCAGCACTGAAAAGGGCAACACTGCTACAGCACGAGATGTCTCCATCCTTCCTTCCAGAGGCAAAGAGAAGACTTCAGCAAAAACACGCTGAGCATCCTCAGAAACTTGTCCAGACCAGGACACTCCGTTCCTTTGAGGGCTAGGGCTCTGGAAAGTTAACATTATTCGATGCTGACAAATTGACCTGTTCAACGGCACTTTTTTAACTTTCGGCCTCATCCTGCCGTTCCCCAATGCCCCAGCATCAAAAGTGATTTAACCAGAACTACCAAAACTGGGAGGTGAAGACAGACCCGCAGAAGACGTACAAGTGGATGACCATCGCATGCAAACACAGGCGCAAGCCCATAGGGGAAACATCTGGGTCAGCACACCGTCGCTGCAGCAATGTATTTTGGAGTTGTCAGGAGGCTCGGTGCTTTTCAGAACCTCCTTTCCTAAAATATATCAGCCCTGTGTCCATGTACGTGTATATATATATCTGTATATATGTACATATATATATACACTGTCCTCAACGTTTCACATCCCAACGAAGTCTCTGCGGTAACTGCCCTTGCTCAGCACTGAGGTTCACAGCAAGGCTTCATGAAACCACAGGAATAATTCTCCATCCCAAAGCCCAAAGGACCACAGCTCAGCATATCCATCCCAGGCTTTCCCACTTCTGGGAAGGGTTTCCTAAGGACAGGTAAGGCAGGGAGCTGCTGGTCTCCACCATACCATGGGCAGGAGATGTCCTCATCACCTACCTGCCACACTGGAAGGACCTTCTCTATGTCATTCAAGTTGATGCTGTCACCGTCCTCATATTTCCCTTTTCCAAGCCTGTGGCAAGAAGAAAACAAACAAAAGCAAGTGAAACCTCACTGGAACCAAAGTTAATTTTCTATTATGGCACATGGGGAAGATTAGTTCTTACTGAAAAGGACCCTCATGAAAACAAAGAGGCTATCCGAAGCGAGTAAGCTGTGCCTCCAAAACACTCCCAGGTGGGGCACAAAGCCGTTCATACAAAATTAAATGCTTTTCCCAGTCCTCCCCACCTGCACCGTCCGCCACAGCATTCAAACACTTTCGGTGATGGCAAGCAGTGAGAAAACCAAAAGCAGTCCCGAGCGGTGGCGTTGGGCGATTCAATTCCCAGACCAAGCAAAACCGAAAGCACAGCCTACCCGGGGGAAAAAAAAATGAAAAACATACAAGGACACAAAAATGTAATGAGAAACGGTTACTTTGAAGCACTGCTCATTTGCTGGTCTCCACGGGAGCTCTGGTACCCCTGCTGAGAAAGGTGTTGGAGCACAAGCACAAGCATACATCTCTGACAGCAAACAGCAATCGATAGAAATACTAACATCCAATTTGAAACACAAAAAAACCTCGAGTGAGAAACCAAGCACTGACAGACCAAACACAGAGCTGGCAGCTGAATGACTTGCTTGTATCAAGAAAGGAAAAAAAAACCCAATCCAAAGATAACTACTAGCTGGATGCAGAGTTTGTCATGATCCAGAAGAACAAAAAACGGTCAACGAGTTCAGCTCTGGAGCCCGCAACACAAGAAGGACATGGAAATGTTGGAGTGGGGCCAGAGGAGGCCACGAAGATGCTCCGAGGGCTGGAGCACCTCTCCTACGAGGACAGGCTGAGGGAGTTGGGGCTGTTCAGCCTGGAGAAGAGAAGGCTCCAGGGTGACCTTAGAGCAGCTGCCAGTGCCTGAAGGGGCCGACAGGAAGGGTGGAGAGGGGCTTTTCACAAGGGGGTGTAGTGATAGGACAAGGTGGAACGGCTCTAACCTAAAAGAGGGCAGATTGAGATATTAGGAAGAAATTCTTCCCCATGAGGGTGGTGAGGCCCTGGCCCAGGTTGCCCAGAGAAGCTGTGGCTGCCCCCTCCCTGGTAGGGTTCAAGGCCAGGTTGGATGGAGCTCTGAGCAGCCTGGTCTGGTGGAAGATGTCCCTGCTGATGGCAGGGGGGTTGGAACCAGATGATCTTTCAGGTCCCTTCCAACCCAAACCATTCTATGATTCTATGATGTATAAACAATTGAGGTGATCTATTTTTATTATGCAACAATGTTTTTTTGATAATTAGTGACAAGATATCGTTAAATAACATATATTAGACAGAAACTTTGATTGCGGCATGTCCGGGCAATCAGTGCCTAGAAGTCAGAGAACAACAGATCCTGGTGGAATTACAGCAAATGGGGGAAAAAAAGAAATTGCAGAAAAATGGAACGTGCTAAAGCACCAGGCTCGAAAAACAGCAAGCTGAATGGAAACACTGAATTTAATTAACACCCTAATGGATTTATGCGCAGAGGTGTTCAACAGTTGACTTTCCCTTGTAGATGAAATAGTGAGTTTGATTTACAATGGCAAAAATACAGCGTGTGTATAAATATCATATATATATATGTATATATATAATATATACACACACTACATTCATATATATAAAATTATATACTTTTTTTTATATATGAGAGAAAAATCAAGTCAAATATCTGTGGACAAATAATACCAGTTGCAGGCAAGTGTATTGTGGGAAAAGGTTATCTGAAAAGGATGGGGACTATCCCAGCGTGAACGTCTGATGCCGGACTGTGGCATAGAAGATGAGGAGGCAGTGATGACGGGGATGAAGGCAGTTTTCCTCTACAAGCAGCAGTGCTGAGTCTGAACTACAGGACCGCAGGCAGCTCGGGCAGTCACGTTTCAAAGAGGTGGTTGAGAAATTTCTTAAGAGTACGGGAGAAACTAAAGTGCTATCTGGGCTTGGGAGATACCTGGAACGAAGAGAAAACATCAGCTACAAAAGGTTGTTGGAACTGGGAGAGCAAAAGCACGGCAAGAGCTACCGCTGGAAATTCAAGGCAGACATATTCAGGTCAGAAATGAGGCACAGTTGCCTGGTGTTCCTTAACCCCTCCGCTTTGATTATTCAGCGTGCCACCAAACTCAGTATCCACAAAGAAAATGGGACGTCTTTCAGGAGGAAAACGCTTCAGTCGAGCAGATGACACTCGAGGTCAATCAACTGGATGTAACTACGTGGCCAACCTTGGGCAAGGGATCGGACGGAGGAATAATATGGTCCCTTTGGTACCTACAGCGTAGAAAAAACGGACTGAACAGCATCTTTCCTTTTTTTCCTATTAGTTTTTTTCATTGCACAGCTAGCATCTTAAAAAGCCCCACTCAAGCAAGAGGGAAAACATCTAGCTAGCAGGTGGAGGTTCTTGGAGGTTCAGCCAGCTGTGCCGCGCTCAGCACAGATTTGCCACGGGATGCTGATGAATGCACAGCAGAATCAACTTTATATGTTCAATAATAAACCCAATTTCACCCACGCTCCCTCCGTTTTAGTGCAGGTTACGTTCATGACCTGCATTCTGGGAGATGCGCTGCTTGTGCTGACAGCACCTGTTTAACTTTTCTGCATACACACTAATTCTTATTCCATTTTTACAGCTGTAATATTTAGGAGTGATTAAATATCTCACCTCCATACTGCCTTCTCTACCTGCTTGCAGCCTGGGCATTCACAGCACACCAGGAACCAGAGGCAGATCACAAGCAGACCCTGCTGCATCCTCCCTATGGGTAGCAGGTGCTGCTGGTAGGATCATCTGGCAAGTGCCATCAACTGTGAAGCACATTCTATCATATTTCACAGAGGGAACACATTCTATCTCATTTTACAGAAGGCTCTTCATCTCATTTTTCAAAACCATCTATAGAAATAGGAGCAAACATGACCACGGCACTTAGTGACTTAGAAATCTAGTGTGGCATTGATCCAAAAATTGTGGAAACTGCTGTTTAGATACCTGCAGTAAATATTTACAGTGCAGAAAAAAAAGCTTTGTACGGTCGTGTGAGTCTGTCTGTCGCTATATGGTACAGGAGCCTCCTGCAGATGCTGAACCTGGGCTGGGGTGGGATCGCTAGCCTGATGTTTCTAAATGAGATACACAGCCCAGTGAAGTGTACGGCATTGGCCTTTACTTCAGCAAAATCAACTTCTCAACAGAAAAACTTCTCTACGTACAACATGGCAATGAGAAGTCACCTGCAACCTTCTCAACTTCATCTTTTAGACCCGTTCTGATTTTTTTCCTCCCTCTATGGGCAGGAAATTTTTAAGGACTAGGCAAAAGATGACAAAAATTTGATGAGATAAAATGTGGTTATGGAGTGCTCGCTCTATTTTTTTCTTTAGCAAAGATTCGCAGTGAGTTGCGTCAGGGATGAGCTGAAGCTTTGTCATAACTTGGGATAACAGGACAGGTCCTGAACAACACTGCCAGCACATTAAGCACCAAGACTAAATGATAAGGAGAGAAAAAAACATACTATGATTGTTTCTCAATCTGCAGAGGAACGGTGATGTCCATCTAAGCAACATCGGTGAACCACTTGGTGCCAGCACGCTTTTATTTGGCTTGACCAACCAACAACCAAAGAGGAATCCAGAAATACCATGGAAACCTCTGGAGGCTGTCACCACCGAAAGGAGCTGTTTAGTATTTCCACAGCTAGCAGATGTTTTACTCCTAGCAGACAGGGGATGAACACTTGGATCTACACGCGTCACAATGATGTTTTCTTATCACCTGAAGTCTTGCCAGGGAGAAGAGCAGAAGCCCTGTCACTCGTAGGAACTGTAACTGGGATCAGCACTAAGCCAAGATCTTTCCTCCAGTATCCAGAGATGTTTAAATTTGGGAGACTCGGATCTAGAAGACTTGGATCCCGTGTGGTCTAAAGACCGAGCTCTACCAAGCAATGCAAAATACAGTCAGCAACTCTGCTCCAGCCCACAACTGGATGGTAGAAGAGCCAGACAGACTGATCGTGGCATCCCCAAACCCCCTATGTGGTCCAGCGCCTCTTCGTCATGTCTTCCACATGAGCCGTGCCACCACGCTAGCGTTCCTACAGCAAGGGAGAAGTCAGAGGCCTTGCTGGAGAACATGGTATCGCACACGCAGCACTCACCCTTCTCTGTCTATGTGAGGCAACGGGTGTTTCGAGGTGTTTCGCAGCTTCCTGTGAAACTGGGTGAAATCTAGTTTTTCAGGCTGCAAGTCCCACGTCGCACCACTAGGAGAGAAAAAACAGGGAAAAACAAAGAAAGAAAGTCCACTACTAATTAAACACCACCGAGCTGAAGAGCAGAGGGCACATCGGAGCCTGCAAACGAGGAAAGCTGGTGCTTCTGGAAGCACCACTCCCTGCTGCAAGGCACACGGATGCGGGCCTCCAACCTTCGCGCTGCTGCATCACTTTTCATTTTTTCTGTTTTTTTCAGAGATGCTGAGCTCCTGTTGCTTGCACTAAACCCCTGATTTCACTGGATGATGCAGCATGGTACAGCACACACCTTGCAAGCAAGGGGGTATTGCAACAGGTAGTGGTCTGGTCCATGCAATGGAGATGTTCTCTCTGGTCCTGCACAGCCTGCCCGCTCCAACGGCCTGGAGCAAGTCCCAAGTGGGAACTCAACCCCTGCGGACTCTTGCAATGCTCCAGGCACAGAGAGAGAGACCCAAAAAACTGGATGGAAAGCATATTTCACCACTTTCCACGCATTAAAGTGGCAGCTGAAGAGCTCTTCCCAGCAGCTGTGAAGCCAACGCACGATCGCACCTCCAGTTCACGGAAGAGTAAAATCTTGGAGCCGTAGCTCAGAGCTGCCTCAAGCCTTGCCTGCACGGCTCTTGGATGATTACAAGTAATCATATCAGTACCAGTTTCCGACGTTTGGACTGCAGACCCATCCAGCAGCCTCTCCTAAGCCTGCCGGATGCTTTAAGTAGATTGATTCTGCTTAGTGCTGTGGGCTAAATGGGGATGGGGAGGAGGAGGAGCAGCGATGCGAGCACCGGCAGAGTACTCACCGGTGGCTGGGTACCGGCAGGAGGAACACGCGAGCAAAGGCGAAGAGAGGGCACAGACCATCTCTCTCTTAAAGCGTTTTAAAATCAGCTTACCTGAAGGAGTCAAAGGTGTTGGCAGCCCAGATGTCCGTGCCCAGCATGTCAAGGGAGCTCTCCTTGTTGCCGTTCTAGGAAGGAGGGAAAGGCCGTTACTCGCTGGAAGGCACGCGGTGCTATCCGGACCACGGCACAGCCCGGCACAGCCTCTCCCACCGCCAGCCATGGAGGTGTCCCGGCTCTGCACGTGGGCTCCTCCGCTCCCGTGTGAATCCACGTTCACTGCAACGCAGAGTGCCCTCGCCCGCTGCAAAAGCGCACCGTGAAGGGACGGAGTGACACAGTTTCGGCCTTGGGCGCACAAAGCTGTGGACAACACGGAGCAGACAACACGTAGGCTCAGCTCTGACTCCAGCCCGGTCCTCGTACCCCACCGTCCACAACCTCTACGACCCATCAAAGTCCAGCGGGCGGGTTGACATCCCAGCCATGAAGACACCCTGCTTCAGTCACAAACCAGCTGAGGTGGGAAGGGACCTCTGAAGCTCATCTAGTCCAACCTTCCTGCTCAAGCAGGGCCACCTACAACCAAATGTCCAAGACCACATCCAGATGGCTTTTAAATAGAGTAACTCCAAGGATGGAGCTACTCTTCACCAGAGCCTGCTGTCACCAACAAGCATGGGGAAAGCCATCCTGCTTCTTCAAGGAGTCATGGTGGCATGAGTTCTCCTTGCTCTAACAACAGGCAGGGGATGTCAGAACCATTCACCGTGCCACCTCTGCCATGCACACCAGAAAATGAGTTCGCACAGTTATCCTCGTACATGTCCCACCAATGCTAAGGTGACGGTTCCTTCTCTTGAGAAGCAAAAGCATCACGGTATAATCAGGTGGGAATTATGAGAAACCTCCAGCAAACTGCAAAGCACCTGGAATTTTGCTGTGCAGCTGCTTTTGCCAAAAGCAGTGACCTGGACAAGGTCCTGTGCGGCCTGCTGTAGGTGACCCTGCTTCGGCAGGAGGGTTGGACTAGATGACCCACAGAGGTCCCTTCCAACCCCTACTATTCTGTGATTCTGTGATTCTGTGATTCTGTGAAGCAAGAGCATTCAAAGCAAAGACCTCACACTCATCCTTCAGGGTGGTCAGGCATTGGAATGGGCTGCCCAGGGAAGTGGTGGAGTCACCATACCTGGAGGTGTTTAAAAACGTGTAGATGTGGCATTTCAAGACATGGTTTAGCAGGCATGGTGGTGTTGGGCTGACGGTTGGACCTGATGATCTTAGAAGTCTTTTCCAATCTGAATGATTCCATGATTCTATGATTCATGGCCCCTTTACAGTCATCAACCTATACACATCCTCCCCACGGAAAGAGGGCTGCCCTCTCCACCCTTTACAGGCGAAGATGTAAAACAGGTTGGACTTTGCCAGGACCACTGAAGAAATCACACTTGCCTCAGACTCACACAGAATGGACACGTAAATCAGGAATCTCGTATTACCAATTTTCCCCCAACATCTCTTACACATATTCAGATTATTTAAATATTTCAGCCCACACAGTCTCACTCTGGTGAAACAAATGCTGGAGAAGGTGCCTTCCATATATTCCCCATCCTATAATTTCTGACGTTTTCAAATATTATTAATAATAAATGAGACGCTAAAAACTCATAACAATGCGACCATTTCTTAACGAAGTGCCAGATCTGCCCGTGCAGTGAGCAGTCTTTTCCCAATGAGCAGGACAGTGCACACCACAGACGGTCACACTTTGCCACCATTCCCAGCACAACAACTAATTCAAACACCAGATACTCCAAACACAGCCACATTACTCCCTTTTTTGTCTCCTCCGAGGGGTCTATGGATTATGATTTTAACCTCCAGGGATCTGCAGGTCAACATGTCTGCACACAGAAACGAACTACCAGAAATACATAAAATTCTCATTCTCAATTATGAAAGCTGAGCTTTTTATTTTAGGCAAATGTAAGCCAACTTTTCTCCCACCAAGGAGAGAAATTAGTTTCTAAATCCTTAGAAACTTCCTCACGCAGTATAATGAAAATCCACATGCGCAGGTCTTCATAGCTATCATCCGAACAAGAGGTACCTCTTCTCGCAGACATCTATTTTTCTTTCCATCTCCTACGGACATGGGATATTTTATGCGCCTGTCGATGAGCCAGCTACACCAGGATTTCCTGAGAGTAACAAATTTGTGTTCAGGGACAAAGACTGGGAACACGTAACCAGTTGCAATGAGGCTGAGACAAATGCGCAAGATAAGAAACACCAAAAATTTAAGATCAAGTGGGTTCCTAATGCAACAGGTTGCATCCCAAAACTGTCGCCCAAACTCAGATCGGTACAGGACTTCTGAAGAGCCCCTTCCTGAGCCCTGAAATGAAGCATCAGGCAACTATCCTTTCATGCTCGGCTTCAAATCTGTTTGGATGCGGATGGAGAGCCTTGGCACCAACACCTCCTAATCTGCAGCATAAGCGGAGGCAGCACAAGATGTCCCACCCGGCTCCCCCGCGTCTCCTGGGCACGTCGGCTCACTGGTGCTCTACTGGTGGGCATAGGTGGGTCAGCCCCGGCACTAATCCCAGCAATTATGGGAAATTTCAGCGATGGTTCAGGTGGTGCAGGAGATCAGATGGGTGTAAGCTTCTAAGTAGCGGATGGATGCTCCCATCCAAACCAGGCTGCAGCTCCTGGTCCTCCTAGATGATGTCCCCACGACCTCTTGGTGACGCTCCAAACATCACCCACACTCCATAAAACAGGCGCCGGGGCCAAACGATAACACACCTTGTCATTAAGTCATGAGTCATTATGGCCATTCTGAATCGTCCTTTTGGTCTTCGATGACCTGTCTATAACCGGTTTCTGTCTCAACTCACAAGGCAGGGAGAACGCGTGCTGCTCAAGTGAGCTTGCACTGCAGGATGCTTACTAAAATGCCCACAGCACAGTACCAAGACTTAATAATAAGACTTTCAAAAAGTTAATTCTCAGGTTCAGGGGGAAAAACAAAATTGCATGTATTAAGAAAAGAAGTGACTTGCCGTCAGTTCCCCCAGGACTGCAGTTAGAACTGTAAGCAGTTTTAACTTGAAGCTCCCAATGACCCAACCCTCAGCTTTAGAGAATAATTTTCACCGCACAGGGGTTAGTACTGGTGAAAATTAATTAAGCTACTAGGAATCCTGGGGTGCATCAAGAAGAGTGTGGCCAGCAGGACGAGGGAGGTTCTCCTTCCCCTCTACACTGCCCTGGTGAGGCCTCATCTGGAGTCCTGTGTCCAGTGCTGGGCTCCCCAGTTCAAGAAAGATGAGGAGCTACTGGAGAGAGTCCAGTGGAGGGCTACGAGGATGATGAGGGGACTGGAGCATCTCTCCTACAAGGAAAGGCTGAGGGAGCTGGGCTTGTTCAGCCTGGAGAAGAGAAGGCTGAGAGGGGACCTTAAAAATGCCTACAAATATCTGAAGGGTGGGTGTCAGGAGGATGGGGCCAGACTCTTTTCAGTGGTGCCCAGTGACAGGACAAGGGGCAATGGGCACAAACTGAAGCAGAGGAAGTTCCAGCTGAACAGGAGGAAGAACTTCTTCCCTCTGAGGGTGACGGAGCACTGGAACAGGCTGCCCAGGGAGGCTGTGGAATCTCCTTCTCTGGAGATATTCAAGACTCGCCTGGACGCGGTCCTGTGCAGCCTGCTCTGGGTGACCCTGCTTCGGCAGGAGGGTTGGACTAGATGACCCACAGAGGTCCCTTCCAACCCCTACTATTCTGTGATTCTGTGATTCTGTGAATGATGATCGAGAGACACATTGACAAAAATAACATCAACACTCAGAGAGATCAGAGATCCGGTAAAGCTGATCCTACACCCAGTATGGTCTAAATGCAGGTCGATAACTTCTGTCCTCCAGCTCCTGTGAGCACACACCACCTCCACCCACCGTCGCCCAGCCCCTGTAGCTGCCCACACAAACACAGGGATGGACCACGCCACTGGCCGTGTGGACTCTTGACTGTTCACCCATGCATGCAGCTTCAGCAAATTCCCCACAAAGTCGGCATTTGCATGCACACAGCAGCTTTTCAAAGCCCAGCTCAGTGCCCCACCGGTTCCTCTCGCCACTCCTCATTACCATCCTCCAGCAAACCACGACAAATACAAAATCACGCTCTTCGTTGCACGACTGCAACAGTGTTAGCTCATCACTATGCTTCGCACTAATGCAGAACAACGCCAAGTGGTCGGCTGAGTCTGTTGTATAAATTCAGGGATTATTCTGTGTCATCTGTTTGTTCTTAAATATTTTTCAGTTCTACATTTGAGAAGATTCCCCCACCTTTCCTCCTTCTCAGCTGCCTACAACCCCTGGCTGCACTTTGGTAAAAAACAAAATAGATAGATAGATACCAACCTGTTTGAAAAGGCTCTGATTAAAAGTTTTCTTGTTGAAAACTGCAAGTTTTCCTAAGAAAAATATAGACATTTTGAGGAAGATGGTATTATCCCTGCTCAAAGAAAAAGGGATATGCTGAGTCTCGCTCCTCCTGGAAAGGATCATCACTTTCCAGCAGTGACACGGTTCTGCAGGTCCTGTCCCACCACAGCATGGCTCAGGAGGACAGACTATTTCCCTGAGCTCTCCAGGATGGAGGAGCTGGATGAGTGGACCAGGATTTTGACCACTGGCCCCAAATCTCCCAGAATCCGTCCTCTACTCCTGGCACAAGCAATGCTGATGCATGCAAAGGTAGAGAAACTCCAAGAGGAGGAGACAGAGGCTGACTAAAATATGGAGAAGAGCCCAGTGTCTGAATTCAAGGAATGGACCTAAAACCAAATTAAAAGTAAATTCCTGAAGTATTTTGCAAGGCACGAAGGTAACTCCCCATCTAGTCCTGCTGACGGCTCCCATGGAAAGCAGCTGGACTCAAGGTCACCATTGAATACCGTCTATGTGGATCAACTTCTTATGAAGACTTGCCAAAAAATAATTACAGGCATCTCTTAATTTCCAAAAATTAAACTACTCCAAGACTTCCAATAAAGAAATAAACCTACTTTCCTTTGCAGTAAACCAGCTGACTACGGACTTCTTTCCCAACATTAAGGCACTCAGCACATCTCAACAGACTTCGTATGGCTGAAGGACAGCTACAGCCTTCAGCAGCCAGGTCATACATTATACATGAATTAAGTAGGTCTCTGAGGTGTCCTTCATAATTGACACGCACTCACACCCTACGTGTAGACACACACACAAAACACGTCGTTAGGAGGATGCCTCCGATAAACAGCAAGCAAAGGACACGACTTCAGCACGTCTCTACCAGTTATACCTTGGTTGATTGCCTCAACTGGCTGCTTCTCCCGTGGCTGCCAGACCTGGATCCAGACCCATGCCTGGAGCCTGACCCCGGCCGGGATCCTGCGCTCCCACTGCTTCTGTGATCCCACTCTTCCTGGAAACAACAAACAGCTCACTTTAGTCAAGGGCAACGCCATCCCGCACCCACAAAAACCACCGAGCTTGTGAGCCAGGAGAGCTCCAGCTCCCAGACCACACCTGCAAGCACCTACAAAACCATGCCCATGCCCAGCACCCTGATTTTGGGGCTTTCTCGGAGTCCTTTAACATGTTCTATTTACACACTGCAAAGAGATGATGTTGTGGGAGGCTTCAATGAAGATAAGATTTGTCTCTAAAGCCCCAGTGAGGCATGACGAAAAATAACACTTACCTCCTCTATCTTCATGAGGATTAATTATGCACATTCAGCAACGCCACATCCTTTAAAACTGCTTAAGGACATTTGGACAATGCCCTTAACGACATGCTTTAACCCCTTTCAAACTGAAATGGTCTATTTTCTTCTATTCTGTTTGATTTGATTCTATATCCTCAATCACCTTCCCAAGCCCAAATCAACTACGGTCAGTTTTTCCCTCCGCTTCACCCACTGCTGGCGTTCAGCTACTCACATATTCTAAACTACTTGGAGTTCATCAGTAGACACATCACACAAATTACTATTTTTGCTTATTATGGAGCTGTTCCCAATGTTCTTCTGTATTGTCCTAACACTTGTTCTGCTGTCAAGCAACCTGCAGGTTTCTTGTTCAGCCGGCAGCCCTCAGGGCAAGATGAGTCATCTGAAAACCAGAATAACTCACCCAACCAGCCCTATCTACCCAAACAGACCACAAGGTGTTCGGGGAGAAAGGTGGGTATTGTCAGGGTAATTGCTCCAAAAGCTTTGCTCAGAGGCTTGGGGGAAGACCTTTGAAGTGACCTAAGACAATCAATAAAACCATGAGAGCACAGAGTGCAGAATATTCAACTCTCCCAAGTACTCTGAAAACCTGGGAAAAGCAAAGGGGAGCATGTGTTTCAGGGCTGGTGAGAGAGCTGACACTGAAGAGGGCTTCTCATGTCTCAGATATCCTTGCAGGACTACCTGAGTCTCTACGGACACTGCCACTGGCTAAGACAAGGGCAGAGTCACCTTGGCCTTCAAGAGCCATAAGAAGTCACCAGCAAAGCAAGGTGTGAACTCCTCTTTGCCCATGACAGCCAAGTCCAGGGTCCAGGTCGCTAATGCTGGGGCACAGACCACGTCCCAGCTCCACCACTGCCACCTGGGTTGGACAGGGCAGGGAGATGCTGCACAGCAGAACATAAGCTACCTAAGCTGATGCTACCCAGTGGTCCAGCAATGGACCTTAGCACAGATGGAACATGTAAGTATTTACTCAACACCAGGGACTGGAACGAAAACGTGTCAGTCCTGGTTTCCGCCTTGTTCCAGCTGCATGTTCTCTATGCTCTAACCTAGCAAGTCACAAGCAAGCTCAAACACATTGTGGTTGCCATAGCCTAAAATCAGCACTGACTTCAATAGAGGAGGTCAACTGGTTTTCAAGCTGCATACAGACGAAATTTGAGAGGTTGTGGTTATTCCCACCACATGTTACAACAACAGTAGAAAGCATTTTCTCCTCTCCTCACCCCATCGTGACCTGAATCTCCTGATGGATGAGAAATACCCAGTGGCATAAAGTTAAGAGAGTTCTTAAATTGGTGTGGAGGGAAAAAAAATTTGATCGATGCCACTTGTGAGACGCAGGCAGGTGGCTACTTTGGGAAGCCTTGGGGAAGAGCCAATCTTGAAGGCATCCTGAGAAGCGAGAAATAATCTCATTTGACGTGGGAAAGATGCACACCAACTGAGAAAGCGGTTGGAAGAAATGAACCTTCACTGTCTAGCTGTTCGAAGGATTAATTACCAATTTACTGTATCCTACACACTGGACATCTTGTTCACCTCTGCACGAAAAACTGCAGTGCCAAATGCTACAACAGGCCCAAGTCAACATATGTACCCTTTGCTTTAAAAGAGACACTGAAAACAAACATCACCGTTTGGTTACGTTTGGTTGACCCAACTTCTGGTCATGGTTGCCTGGAGACAACCTGAGGTTATGCAAATTCCAGAAACGTGGCTGGCCACAATAAAAGCCTTGTGAGAAACAAGGAGATTGGTACCACCATGCACCAACGTCCAAGCTCACTGAGATAAGCCAGTGGATACAGCAGGAACCAGTTAAGATAAAAATCACGGCTACCACTTTCACGAAATCAGCTTGTCTGCTGGCTCTAACTCATGACCTGGGGTCTTTTCCCTGTTCACATTCCTTATCTTTATCATGCTCTATTAATCTCTGTGTTTAAAAATAAATTATTTTTAAAACAAAAAGTGTTGAACTAAAAATTGTTGAACTAAAAATTGTTGAAGATGAAACAGTCCAACTGAGTATGGCCTAAATACACTCATGTTCAAACTCACCAGCACAGCCAAGCTCAGTATTTTACCTAAATTTCTGACTAATCGCCAAAGATGAACAATTTTTTCTGCTCCCTTACCGAAAGAGGTTCAAATCTCCAACAGAACAGAAATACGTCCACCAGAAACTCTGCCAGACATCTCTGGTGGCTTCGCATCCTCTAATATAAAGTCCTTTCATGCTTCAAGGTCGAGTTGGATGAGGCTTTGATCTGATCTAGTTAAAGATGTCACTGCTTACTGCAGGGGGGGTGGGATAGATGACCTCCAAAAGTCCCTTCCAACCCAAAGCGTTCTATGAATCTGTGATTCTATGAAAACGAACCCTCTCTGCAGATCGCCTTTCTGCAGGAGCAGGACAGCTCACACCAACCTCACGGGTGTTGCTGGAGGAGTGGGCAAGAGTACGCAGGTAACGATCGTTCCTTAAAAAACAACAACCGAGCAACAAAAACCCTCCACCAGCATCACTGCAAAAACCATAAAAACCCCATCCCAAACCCATACAGGCAGCTGGACTTCAGCAGAAAGCAGAGGCTCCACGGCACTGCTCACCCTCCCTGCAGCACGGCCACTCATGTGTCTCCCACATGGTGCTCTTGCTAAAACTAATTCAGCATGCTGCAGGAACAGATTTGTCCGCAGCTCCAACATAAGGTGAAGAAACAGCTGTAACGGCACAAAGGTCTCCATCCCGTGCCCCTGTCTCCTGACAACCTAATTCCCTGTCATCTGGCCTCGTTACTCTCTGCTGTGCCCTCGGAAGACCAAGACTCTCCTAGCCTGTCCCAACACCCCAAACAACCCTTGAACTCTTGTTCCCAGCTCTTATTTAGGCTCCTCCACCTACCATTCGTGGTCTACACTCACCAGCAGGAGATGGGACCTCTGAGCCACACTCTGGGGCTTGGAGAGAAACATCACCCCCTCCAGAGACTGATTCCCAGGGGCTGCTTTCAACCATGCCAATCCTTTTGGCCAGGCTCTGCACCCTCTTGGGAACAGTGAGGCTTGTGCACGTTAACACTGCCAGCCACCCACCTTCGGAAACTAGCTGTCAAGTCTAACATTTGCATTTTAATTAGCAATAATCATATGTTTCACTTACACTGCAATTTTCACCTTCTCAGCTCGCTCTTTGAGGCATGAACTAATTAATCCCGCTCCCTTTGCCAGCTCAAGAGTTAATACTTTCTGCTGCTTCAGTGCAAGTTTGAAAATCCCACTTGCAGAAAAAGGAGATAACTTTCCCCATCGCATGGGCCATAAACATGGGGACCACCTACGTGGTTCCTCTGAGTGACAGCAGGTATCGGCGAAGTTGGCTGTGTTAGTAGAGGTATAGACTGACCATGGCAATACCACAACACTTCAGTGGCACGACGTCATCAGTGGATTCTTGATGGGATTCATGTTCAATTGTAAGTAAAAATCTCAAAATTCAATGTACAGCATTCACAAGGTGGGCCAGAGGAAAAAGACAGACAATGGAAAGTTAGAGGACTTCTCAGGACACAAGAGCCGCAGAGATAGCCCTCTGCATTACTAGCTGTTCCACCACAGCACCTACAAGAAGCTTCCTAGACCAAGCTGTGGGGTGTCCTTCAAATGACTCCCAAGCTTTGAGTCTTAATCCTGGTCACAAGAGAAGACAGCTATCATATAAAAGGTCCTCTTTGAGGTTATTCCGCAGCAGAGGATTTCATGTGCTGTAGCTAAATCTTGCAGTTATGCAGAATTTTGACATCAGACTCCAAGTATTTAATGCCAAACCTCCCTGCTCTTCTAGACTTCTTCTAGAACAACCACGCCAATTTTTCTACAGAAAAGTAATGCTCTATATGAAAACAATTATTTTAATAATTTTAAAAGCACTTCTATGAAAAAACATAAGATTAAACATTTTAGCAGGGACAAATTTCCAGCTTCTTTCTTCTCAATGTATTGCAGGAAGCTGTAGGAAAAACAGAAAACTTACCCTTATAAAAAAATCACACAGAAAACCAAACCACTTTGGCTCTGCTCCTTCCCTCCCCAGGTCCACGTCCACCTCCCCCAGGTCTCTCCAATGCGGTATGGTACCTGATCAGTGCTTTGGTAAAGGCACAGCAGAAAGGACACTAAACATTGCTTTGAGCTCTTCTCCCACCAGGAAAAGTAATTTTTTATCTACACATGTACTGCAATACAGGACCAAAGGATCTGATGGGCTTGGAAGTAGGAGGTTAAGCCTACAAGATCTTTCTGGACTCCCCAGTCAAGGGCCTGTGTGGTTGTATTCCTTCTAGGCAACACTGGAAGAGACGTGTAGGCCAAGGAAGTGCTAGATAGCTCACTTATGCACAAGGATGAAGACGAGAAGGAGAACTGAGAGCACTCTGAACAGCACTGAGAACTTCAGATGTGCCATGGAAATCCAGTAGCAAGCCTCTGCATGAGCCTCGGAGGAAATGGCTCATGTCACCCCTTCCCTGCCAAGAGCTTTGGCACTTGTTGACCTATTCAATCGAATCTGGAAGAAGAATGGAGACCTCAAAGGTAACTCAGCTATTGCAAATTTCATGAAAATAGAGTGTGGGAAGCTCTCCCTTCAGTGGGCAGGCTGTCATCACCCTATACAAATGGAAACTGAAGGTGACAAGAAGTCCTCCCACGTGAGCCACTAGTGACACCAGGCCTAGAAGACACCTTCTCCATCCTCCGTAAGCAGGAGCAGCAGTTCTCCTAAATCAGGCAGCAAAGCAGTGAAGCATTTCACTCCCAGATCTTCAGACACCCAAGCAGGTGTCTGCTTCACAAGGTGTACCCCAAGCAGAAGCCCCAGAGAAAGTTAAACGTATGTATTAGCTGAAGGACTTGATTTCTTCCTCAGCAGTCCTCTCCGACCGTAACAGAACCGGGCTGCACTCACAACACGGAGACAGTGTCACCCAGCAATTACAGGCAGAAAACCATTAAGCAACTAGTTTTCTCAGAGCTGCTCTTTGATCATGGGCAGGTCATCCCACTTAAAGATTTAATTTCTTCCTCCGTCAGGCAGGGCTACACCAACCTGTATTCGCTGGCAACGCCTCCGAGTAACTCCCTGTCTTTCACTTTCTCTTTTTCTTTTGGAAATGAGACAAATGTGACTGTAGCATCTCGTTATGGCCTCAAGTTGCATCAGGGGAGGTTTAGCTTGGATTTTAGGAAAAATCTCTTTACTGAAAGAGTGGTCAGGCATTGGAACAGGCTGCCCAGGGCAGTGGTGGAGTCTCCATTCCTGGAGGGGTTCAAAAAATGTGTAGATGTGGCAGTTCAGGATATGGTTTAGCAGGCATGGGGTGTTGGGTTGACGGTTGGACTTGATGATCTTAGAGGTCTTTTCCAACCTTAATGATTCTATGATTCTATTCTATGATTCTATGATCTATCAGCACCCGCTTGTCCCAAAAGGTCTTCACAATGGTGGCCAACCTCAACTAAATTCAGCTCACAAACTGACACAAGCAGATCGGCGAGATGGGGAACCCCAGACTGCCCCCAGATCATCCCTCACATTTTGCTGAGCAAGAAGACCACTGCACTTCAGGTCCGGACCCAAGGATGGGCAACTAAAGCCAGACATGGGCTGCCTAACCAGCACGGGGAAGCGAATTACATCTTCGGTTGGGAGATCCTGGCAGCCTCTTCGCAAGCAGGGCCCACACACTCTCCAGCACTGATCTGGTTAGCCAAGGATTTGTGGGGCATGACATGCTGCCTGCTGATGTCAGCAGATTAGCCAAGAAGCAGACGACCTCACCACGGACTCGAGAAGGTTATATGATGGTGGTGCTGGTCGCAGGAGCCTCAGTCCAACTCTGGACCTAGTGATGTGGCCACTGCCCGAGACCGTGATGCCTTGCCACCTGCCTCTGCAGCATCCATCGGGGAGGATTTCCTCATGTTTGACCCCAAGTGGTCAAGCAGCACTGATGTCTGCAAAAAAAAATTGCTGGAATCGCAAGAGAAATCTGCACTGACAGTTTTATAGAAAGTGGAAAACCCAAAGTAAGTTCTACTGTGCATTGAAATCTGCTGTTTCCCAAGAGACAACCTTCACAAACTGCCCCAACCCTACAATTCCCTTGCTTTGGTAACGCAGCAGCTCTTCCAGCCATGCCTTCATCCGGTTCGAAGCCAAGCGCTCATCATCAGAGAGGGTTTCAAGGTTCAGTTGAGACACATGCAAGAGGGACCTGCAAGGTTTGAGTGGATCTGCTCTGCTCCCATCCCACGCCCAGGAGTCAAAGACACCTGCCCTGGCTGCACTCCCCCAGATGCAGGCAGCTCAGATGTCCTCTGCCTACAGTCTTGAGCTCGCACAACGTGAAGCACAGAATCATAGAATCACAGAATTGTTTAGGTTGCAGGAGATCGTCAAGATCATCAAGTCCAATGTTTTGGACGGAGACATTGGCGATAAAGTTTCATGTGATATTATGTTTGATTTTGTGGGAATTTCTCATGCTTTCCTTACCAGCAAGGCTTGTGTTGGGTTCAGGCGTGCTCTGGCAGGACGTGCCAGGCTTGGTGACGATGGCACACAATCCCTCCAAAGCCAGATGTAGAGACATCTGCACACTACTGAACAGCACAGGACACTCAACATCTTACGCTGTTTACTTGTCAGCGCAGCCCTTGGGATGCTACAGACCCCAGCCACTTAGTCCTCCACAACCAACGCCCAAGAGTGGAAACCCACCACCTCCACCTGCCACAGGCATGTTGCTGTTTCTACTGGCTTAACAGGAAGGCAAACCAAGTCATGTCCACCACCACCGGCTCCTGGGGGAGGACAGTAGAAAGGTGCTACTGGCAGGGTGTAGGATAATCCAGATGTGATCCACACACCCTGTCTGCTCCTTCACCGCTCAGTAGATGGGCAACATGACCATCAACTACAGAAGCCCCTGAGGTCCCCAACCACACAACAAGTCCCTGCTGCAGCCAGTAGAGACATGGACACGCATGCAAATAGGCAGTAAAATAAACTGCAGTCCCCTTTACTGCCAGTAATACAAGCTTGCGTTTGGCGATGATGGGTGACAGCCAGCCACCGTGGGGGAAGAGATGGACTTGGCCAGGAAGGAGGATTTTCTGCTCTCCCTCTCCCACCGCCTGGAGAAATGGGACAAACCCGCAGAGTCGTTCTGGTTTTTGTTAATGCCTTTTCCACACGGGGAGCCTGGGATGGAGCTTCTGCCAGGCCTTTCATGTACCAAGAGCTCCGCTGGCTCTCTAAACACATATCATACCAGAAGTCTTCTACTTAATGAATTGCTCTCAGAAATATATCAAAGAGCTTCCTACTTGCAACAGCCTCACAAGGGGAATGCAAATAAAGCATTACATAAAATCTTCCCACTGGATCTTTTCAGAAAAAAGAAAAAAAAAACAAACATAAAAAGATGTAAAACCATTCCCGTATCTAAACTTTCCTATTTCTAGAGGCAATACAGTGCTCAGATAGTATCTTGCGTACATCGATGGAGTGGTCTTCACCCCAGACCTTCCACGGGGTATCGCTCAAATGCAGTGGGGCTTAGCAGAGCAGGGCCACGCCACGCAGCAAACGAACACGCTCACAGTAGGAAACGAGGAGAATTACAGATGAACCGAATATAATTATGAACCCGGGATTTACTCAGCACGCCAGGAGTTCACAAAATGTATGTCATGAGATCTTCCATGAGCAAACTGTCTTCTCGCACCCACCTGGTTCAGAGAACTGGAAAAACCAGAGTTAAAGGTTTTCAGGGGGAATTTTCTCCACTTTTAAGCCACTGCTTTGTGCAGGATGCACAAGGGCCAACCTATGGGCGCTGACCCCTAAATCGTCTCTTGCAGCTGCTAAGCAGGGGTCTCACCAACGAGTGCAAGAGCCGGGCAAGTATTAGGTGGTCTTTCCTAGAGATACCCAACCAGGTTGGAAAAACAGCAATTTAGGAATATCCTGGACTGCAGGCTGCATCAAGACACCTTAATATTACCCTTAAATTGCACATTATCCAGGAATTGCTCTTAGCCTCACACTTACACAACATACTTATATACTCATATATATATATGTTTAAATATATAAACATCTATATAAATACACAATACACCTATAGACAAGGAAAAAAAAAATCTTTCTTTTATTTGCCTTAACCTTGCTGGGTCCTAGAGACAAAAATTTCAAAGGTATCAGGTATTTCGGGGTGCAGAGGGGGATTTTCAAGCATGGCAAAGTCAGCTTCACTCTAGGCTCCCCTATAACCTTTCGGAAGCCAAGTACTTCTGAAAACATGGCCCTGGACTACCCTGCCCTCGCAGAAAAGGAACCAGATGCTGAGTATCTTTTCAGCACTAACCTGGATTTTCATATAAATGCCCTTTCTGATAGTCAGGGTAGCAATGTGAGCGGCATATCGCGGTCACCGATACACAACCCCCGTTTTCACAGCACCCAAAGCCAGCAGAAATCTCACATCCAAGTATTTTTTCAACTAAGACCGGTGCGTATTGCATGAGCGGCAACGCAGAAATCTCAGCTGGAAATAAAATAGGAAAAACAGGAATTCGATTTTCCAACCAATCCCCTCAAAATCCACAGAAAATCACAAAAAACCACCCTTAACATCCCTTGGGAAATCACTACCCAGCTTTTTGCTTAGCAGGTTTGAAGAGTGATTGATAATTTAAGATGCACACCTTATTAATGGTTTTTATTTTTTTCTTAATGTTTAAAGCTACTAGTGAAAAAACAACAGCCAGAAACAGTAATAAACTGAACCCAGTCCTCGCCAGCAGCATTTCACTCATGTATCAGCAACAGCAAGAGCAACGCTTGCCTGGACAGAAGAACAATAGCTCGCAGGTCCTCTTCAGTGCCAAGGCAAATTTGTTACTTGCTGTTAAAGGAAGCCCAACGTGGAGAGAGATAATTATGAGCTCTGCTGCAGGCTGGGAGAGAGCCCAAATGCAGGGAAAACAGCTTGGGCATCAGTGAATGTGAGTTGTGCATAGAAAACAAGCTCCGTGATGGAGGAGGTCAAGCAGGTTTGAAAAAACAAAAAAATCAACAATAAAAAACCCCCCATCAAGTTGAAACAAAAGACAGCACGGCTCAAGGTAGCTGGAAGATGTCAGGGCTGTGTTAACCGAAGCCAGGAAAGCATCGCTCGCACGCGACTCCTGCATCCTCCTGTGGTACCCAGCGCGTCAGCCAAGCCCTTGGGTGCAGAGCCAGGGACCTTCTCCCCCAGGGAAAAACACACCCCGAGAAACCCAAGGAGGATCGATGGAAACAGCCGGCTGCGACACTGGGAGGGAGCCCGGGCCAGGTTTTGCTGCCAAATATTTCGGAGCAGATCAAAGCTGCCATGAATTAAATCCACCACCGTCCGGCACCTTCAGAGGCTCATCTGAAGCCGCGTCTCCGTACAGCACGCACCATCCCACACCGCAAGGTCTTGTCTTTGGTGTGTGCGGGTGTGCGTAAAGATGTTCCCCGCATCCTTGCGTCCAGGCACACGGCAGGGAGGGGACGCGTGAGCCCCCATCCCGCAGCCGAGCGGCTTCCAGCACGGCTCCGTGTGGGAAGAAACCGTGCACAAAATGGGATGCGGGAGCTGCAATACGCACTGCTCAGACGGCCACGGCCTCTTGTACCACCCTCCAAGGGGCTCTTGGGCTTCTCCTCACGGATCCCACGCATGGGACCGAAGCCTGGAGGACATCAAGCAAGGCAAGAGCATCAAAACCACCAGCCTGAAGCCCCTTCTCCAGGTGGGACATCCACCAGTCACAGCAGCTGCAAATAATGCTTCACCCTTCCCTGCAGCTGGCTTGGTCTCGTATCTCCTCGGGCGAACGCTGCTCTTACAGAGCTGATGGTCGCACAGCAGTTCCTCAACTAGGTGACAACGGTCAAACCCACGCCTCTACCATATCCAACCGCCTGTCACACCAGTGCTCTCACAGAGGAGGGACAGCCACCTCCAGCGATGCCAGCAGCGCTTGGTAAATACTCTCCACTGAGATTCACACCACGTACAACCACCAAAACCGACTCCCACCTGGCTTCTGTCACTGCAAACCCAACATAAGCTCCCAACACATCCAGTTTTGCTGCTTCTCCAAGTTCACCCTCTCAGCTATTTAATCCCCTCCTCTGCAACATCACCCAGGTGCTGCACCTACCACCCCAGCAGACACACAACCAAAGCTCCACAAAGCTCCCTCATTTCAGCTACATCTCAGACTTCCAAGTCAGCTTCCATGGTCCAAACAGGTCCCTTGTACAGGTTGTAACAAGGAGTTCTTCAGGAATAAATGGGACACTCCATATTTCTTCCTCTTTATCACCAAGCAATAAGCTCCTGGTGAAAGCACCCATCCGCACGTTGGGATGACGCCCATCTCCCACGGTTTCGGTGGGAGCAAGCTTTCAGCGGGCGAGCAGCGGGACACGTCTCCCCTTCCACAGGAAAGCTGGCAGCACGGGCAGGCTCCGCGCTGCCAGATGAGGCAGGAGAAGAACAAAAAGCAAAAGTTTGGTGAGGAAGAGCTACCACCCCTACCTGATTGTGTTCGTGAGACGACGGGCCCTTCCCTCGGGATGGGGAGCAGCTGCCATCGAGCTGCTCGCTACAATCCGCCGTCCACTGTAAAAGGGATAAAAAAAGGGATTGTGTAAAATAATAGCTGGGCTGGGGAAAACTGCTGTGTCAGTCCACAGCGCACAGCAAACACCGTCCGGCCACGGGAATCACCGTATGCGTGCGGCCCCCCTCTTTTTGAGGACGATCCCAAAGGCTTTGGCTCAGAAATGGTCCACCTGCCAACAGTGAGCAGAGGGGAGATGCAGGAAAGCACCTGAAATGATGCTTTGCAATAAAAACCATCTCCAGTATTGCCTTGCAGACTCCAACGGTGTTTGGCAGCTCATGCGCACGGTAGGCACCAGGATAGCTTGACTTGAATACTCTTTTCCACGGAATTTTCTGCTTTTCCAAACTCTGCTTCAGGGACAGACAGGAGTCCTGAGCTGCCAAAACCCTGTGTTTTCACAGAATCACAGAATCCCAGCATGGTGGGGGTTGGAAGGGACCTCTGTGGGTCACTCAGTCCAACCCCCTGCCGAAGCAGGGTCACCCAGAGCAGGCTGCACAGCACCGCGTCCAAGCGGGGCTTGAATATCTCCAGAGAAGGAGACTCCACAGCCTCCCTGGGCAGCCTGGGCCAGGGCTCCGTCACATTTTAAACAAAGCAGAAAAAAGAGCTCCAAGTGGCAGGTTTGGCCACTGCTGTGTGCCGCAGCTGTGATGTGCAGCCTGGACAGCAGCCCTGCTGCCCCACCAGCTTCACCCCGTGATGAAGGACATGGACACTGGGGACTTCCCAGCCATAGCGGGAGGTCAGCAGGACCGGGAGCTCTGGAATATGACCTACTGTTTGCCCCAAGGTTTGAGAGCAAGGTGCCTCCACCAAAATAATTCAATTTGGGGTCATTTGGAGGGTTTTTTTACCCCCTCAAAGAAATGAAGCGTTGCATTCTAGTGGAGTTAAAAAAAAATAAATAAGCAAACTAACATAAAATATGCTGCTAAATCTTTAAGTCACCTTGTTGCCCCCTGCCAAGTTGAGACTGAACCTTGGTGATCAGTTCCATTTCTGAGGTCTTTCCTCCTCGAAGCACTTGGCTGCTCCAGAGGCACTCACCATTCGGATGCCATCACCAAGGCTGATGTGGCAAGAAAAATAAAAATTCAGTACTGTATAAAGACCAACTACCCGAGAGCTTCTTGACAAGTATGGATGTGACCACAAATAAGAGGAAGAGCCACCACTAGAGCAGCTCACTGTCCCCGCACAGCTCTGCCCTGATCGGAGAGCCCATGCTAGCTCAGTCAGATGGGAGAACCAGCCTTGCCTTTAATGAGCACTTTAATGAGCTGCCCATTGCTCTCCTGCCACTCTGCTGATCTACCTGGAGAAGCTCATGATGCTGTCACGCTTGAGAGCCTTCTACTAGACCTATGCCTATCTCCTTCAACAATCTGGAGTGCAACCACGTGCCTGGAAAGGTCTCGCAAGCTACAGCTCACCCATTATTATGTCCACAGAAAAATAAAATTGTATTTTCCCCTCTGACTTTCCTCTTTTCCCTGATGGGAGCAAGGCTGGAGACATCCCCACCACGGGAACATCCACACTTTGGGAGTCTCTAGGCTGATGACGGATTCAGCTCCCACGAGAGCGGTGAGGAGGATGAAGCAGCTTACAAGGTCCCTTTCCTTCCTTCCCCCGGCACGGAGAGCAGTTATCTGGGGATGTGGTAACATCCGAACATCTCACACACATGGGCAAGTGGAATTCTCCTCTCTCAGGCAGCAAAAACACTATTACAGCCACAAGGAAACAAACTGCAAAGAGCTTAAGTAACTTGCCCAGAGTTACAGTTGCTGGCAGAACCTTGCAGTTAAAAAGAATTTTCTTGGTCTCAGTCCAGTGCCTTCACCAAAACCCACCCTTTTTCCTACAGCTCTCATCAAGAGGGAACGTGTCCCCTTCAATCAGGCTGGCTTCCACCAGGGTTACTCCAGCGAGCCCCAGGGTATGTGAGTGCTTACTGCTTGCTTTGATAAGAAGTGATCAGGAAAAGAAAACCAGAAACAAAAATTCTTGGTTATTTCTTATACAAATTTGGGGTACAAGGTGGGAAAATGAACATCTTCGGGAGACAACCGGTAATTCCTTCCTAAGCCATCCCTTAAGACATGGCTAGATAAAAGCAGGTGACCTATGTAAAAGCCCATCCTCACTTCTTGTCCCACACAGAGCCCTAAAAATATGAAATACTTAAGTTTCCTGAAGGTTCACACAGAAACTGTAATTCCATGCAGACACCAATGGTCTGGAGTCCAACCACATTTAGCTGCTTAATTTGAGATGCCACTAAAAGAGGTCTAATTCAAGGGTTCACCCTTCAGCTCTTTCATTATTATTAATTTTTCACTGCAAATAAAACCTCACCATCTTTAAAAGCAGCATCCCTAGCACTGTCATAAAAAACCCCAGCAGCTCCTATGTTTCAGGGCAGGCAACAGAGAGAAGTTAAAATCCCATTTCCACAACCGGAAGATAGATTTGGTTGTGGCAACCAAGGATCTTAATGCAAAAATTATACATGGGCTGCCACGAGAATTAGCAGCTACTGTCACAGAATCCTAGAATAGTTTGGGTTGGAAGGGACCTTCAAGATCATCTTGTTCCAACCCCCCTGCCATCAGCAGGGACATCTTCCACCAGACCAGGCTGCTCAGAGCTCCATCCAACCTGGCCTTGAGCACTGCCAGGGAGGGGGCAGCCACAGCTTCTCTGGGCAACCTGGGCCAGGGTTTCACCACCCTCATGGGGAAGAATTTCTTCCTAATATCCAATCTAAATCTGCCCTCTTTTAGCTTAGAGCCGTTCCCCCTTGTCCTGTCCCTACACACCCTTGTGAAAAGCCCCTCTCCATCCTTCCTGTCGGCCCCTTCAGGCACTGGCAGCGGCTCTAAGGTCACCCCAGAGCCTTCTCTTCTCCAGGCTGAACAGCCCCAGCTCCCTCAGCCTGCCCTTGTAGGAGAGGTGCTCCAGCCCTCGGAGCATCTTCATGGCCTCCTCTGGCCCCACTCCAACACATCCATGTCCTTCTTTTGTTGGGGGCTCCAGAGCTGGATGCAGGACTCCAGGTGGGGTCTCAGGAGAGCAGAGTAAAGGGGCAGAATCCCCTCCCTCGACCCACTGCCCACGCTGCTATTGATGCAGCCCAGGACACGGTTGGCTTTCTGGGCTGCAAGCGCACACTGATGGCTCATGTTGAGCTTCTCATCCAGCAGTATGCGCAAGTCCTTCTCCTCAGGGCTGCAACCTCATCTGGTTCCAAGACCCCAACACGGGCAGGGACCCCTTCCACCAGACCAGGGTGCTCAAAGCCCCATTCAACCTGGCCTTGAACACTGCCAGTGAGGGGGCATCAACATTTTTGGGCAACGTGTTCCAGTGCCTCACCACCCTCAGAGTGAAGAATTTCTTCCTTATGTCCAATCTACATCTACTCTTGCTCAGTTTAAGACCATTGCCCCTTGTACTGCCACTCCAGGCCTTGGTACAAAGTCTCTCGCAGTCTTTTTATAAGCTCCCTTTACATACTGCAAGGCTGCTCTAAGGTCTCCCTGAAGCCTTCTCTTCCCCAGGCTGAACAGCCACAACTCTCTTAGCATTTCCTCACAGGAGAGCTGTTCCAGCGCTCTGACCATGTCCATGGCCTCCTCTGGACTCGCTCCAGCAGGTCCACATCTTTTGTGAACAGGGGACCCTAGAGCTGGATGCAGGACTCCAGGTGAGGTCTCTGGGAGCAGAGCAGGAGAATAACCTCCCTCAACCTGCTGGCCACGCTGCTTGTGATGCAACCAAGGATATGCTTGGTGTTCTGGGCTGCACGCGCACACTGCCAGCTCATGTTGAATTTGTCACCCACTGGTGTCCCCAAGTCCTTTTCTGAAGGGCTGCTCCCAACCCATCCATTCCCCATTCTGTGTTGATACTGGGCATTGTCCCGACCCAGGTGCAGGACCTTGCACTTGGCCTTGTGGAACTTCATGAAGTTCACCTAGAAAAGCAAGATCCTCCCTGCTGAACTTGGGGACATTGTTTTTTGCATGCTGGGGTGCACGGGGCAGGGGACAGGAGAAGCAGGCACCCCTGGCAACTGGCAGGAGAGCACCTTGACCTCGTTGCTCCAACAACTTCTCCCAGTTTAAAGGAAAAACAAAGGCTTAGGGAGGCAGAACCTCATTTGTAAGCAATTAATAGACTTCAGCACGAAACAAGAGACAAAACGACCTGCAACTAAACTTCTCTGCATGCTTGAGGAGGTCACAGTCCTGGAGAAACCCAGCCTGGACTCTGCCTTTCTCCCAAGCATCATACCCCCAGCCTGGCTTTGCCACGCACTCTCATTCGTCATTAAGCTAACATTAAGGCTTAATGCGAAGTGGCCTAGGGATCTCTGCCCAGGATCAGTCTCCCTTGCACCTCATATAAAGAGACAAAGACCCAAATCAGAGCAGCAGACCCCTCCAGCAGCTCACACACATCTCAGCTGTCTAATCATGGCCATACTCTTACCCTTACGACCCTTCAGTCTTCTTATTCTTATTTTATCCTCATGATCAGTATGTAAATGGCCTCTAACCTAAATATTGTACCCTAGCGGGAGCCCAGCAAGGTAGGAAAGCACCTCTATCACAAACGGAAGATCATGGCAGCCTTACAAGCCCAAGGGCACGGACTGGAGTTCACCACCCCTTGCACCACGAGCTCCTTATCCCTTCGGCAGTTCACATCTTCAGCACGCATCTGGCACACCGTGGTTCAGCAGGTTCCATTTCTCCTTCTGTTGGATCTAAACCGTCCACTTTAGGAACAAACCTAATGAGGACCATGTCATTCCTAATGACAACACCAAGCCACATCCCCGCTAAAAGTATCCCTCTGTTTGCTGGGTATTCTCATTCTCTGAAACACAGCAATTTCCTCCTCTGACGTAGCAACCATGAAGCAAGCAAACAGACTATTACACATATTAGAATGCCCACAAAACTCACACTTTTGGGGTACATTTGGGGCTTTTGATTGACCTTTTGGTCTTGGTTGTTTCACGGACACACCTGTGCATACGGACAGGAGCACATCTCATAACCGAGCATCCCCCTCACTGCAGCCCCTGAAGCTCTTCGCTGTACCTCCAGGATTTTTTCAACCCAGTGAAGCAGTTTGGGATGGAGAGAGGCACCACACCAATCACATGTTCTTCATTTATAAATGGGAACCCTGAAGAAGTCAAAAAGCTTCAGGGCACGCACCCTGAGACCACGGAAAAACAAAACACAGTCGGCAGAAGATCTCTACCAACTGGTTGGAGACCTCCTATCTGGCTGAACGAGCAAGCTGCCCCAAATTCAGTCTTTCATTATGTCCTGCTTTCCACCTCAACTCTTGAAAAGCTGCTTCAGCAGCTGGATGTGCATCCGCAACCCAGGCGACAAGCCATCGGCATCCCCCAGCCCCTCTCCCACCCCACGCTGTGCCCTTCGCCCACCTGCGAGACGTGGGACTGCGTCTTCTCGCTCTCGCCGTCCCCCTCCGTTTTATCCGTCAGCAGCCCCTGGACCTGGTACTCCAGGACGTAGCTGTCGATGAAACGCTCCAGCTCCTCGATCTCCTGAGAGCGGCTGCTCCCTGCCTCCGAGGAGGCCGATGCCACCGATGAGTTCTCCATCCCTTCAGGAGAGATGTCAAGAACGAAGTGGGCCTGAGAAAGCGAAATAAAAAAAGGCAAGAAATTACTTCCCAGTAATTATAATAAGCTTAAAAAAACAGTAGCCAAAGCCGTGTTACCAGAGGCAGGATGCTTTTGCTGTACATCCAATAACATTTATAATAATCCTAAGTGGTCACACCTAGTTTCCATGTATATACAAACAAATAAAAAAGTCCCACTTCTGTAATATTCCTACAACTAAGGACAACAACGGACATTTTGCCTATCCTCCTTCTTCAAGCCCAAACTACTGAAAACCTCCAGACATATGCACGAGAGAAGAACAAAATGAAAAAGCTTAATTTAAAAAGCCCACGGCATTAGCCGTGCTGGATAAGGGTGATAAGCTGGGGATGATGGACAAGGGTGTGAAGAAGATGATAATCGAAAAGCTTCTCCAGGATGGCAGCAGTGAACGATGCCGAGTCAACGGCGCGACTGCAAATGCTCCAGCGAGGAGGTTTGCACGTGGAGGTGAAACAGAGACCACACCAGAACCTGTTTTGAAGATCTTTTTCTCTCTCTACAGGAGAATGGCTGGAGAGCAGACACGGGGCCTTTACGACGTTTTGAAGATAAAGCATCCTCAGGATGCAAACGGACTCTGGGAAACCAACAGACAGCCCAGCCATGGCCCAAACCTTCAGAGACGGGAGCCTGAATCACTAAATGTTCTGTATGTAGGTTTTTAATGTGTTCTTCCCAGGTAAAATCAAAATACAGAGCAGAGGAGGAAGCAAAGGCTGGGAAAATCCAAACAGACATATGCACCAAACAAAGTCATTAACTTTAAGGCTTGATTCACAATCACAGAGTCACAGAATGGTAGGGTTTGGAAGGGACCTCTGTGGGTCACCCAGTCCAACCCTCCTGCCCAAGCAGGGTCACCCAGAGCAGGCTGCACAGGACCACGTCCAGGCGGGTCTTGAATATCTCCAGAGAAGGAGACTCCACAGCCTCCCTGGGCAGCCTGGGCCAGGGCTCCGTCACCCTCAGAGGGAAGAAGTTCTTCCTCCTGTTCAGCTGGAATTTCCTCTGCTTCAGTTTGTGCCCATTGCCCCTTGTCCTGTCGCTGGGCACCACTGAAAAGAGTCTGGCCCCAACCTCCTGACACCCACCCTGCAGATATTTGTAAGTATATATTAGGTCCCCTCGCAGCCTTCTCTTCTCCAGGCTGAACAAGCCCAGCTCCCTCAGCCTCTCCTCGTAGGAGAGATGCTCCAGTCCTCTCATCATCCTCGTAGCCCTCCACTGGACTCTCTCCAGTAGCTCCTCATCTTCCTTGAAGTGGGGAGCCCAGAACTGGACACAGGACTCCAGATGGGGCCTCACAAGGGCAGAGTAGAGGGGGAAAAGAACCTCCCTCGACCTGCTGGCCACACTCCTCCTAATGCGCCCCAGGATGCCATTGGCCTTCTTGGCAGCCAGGGCACACTGCTGGCTCATGGTCACCCTGTCGTCCCCCAGGACACCCAGGTCCCTCTCCACAGGGCTGCTCTCCAGCAGGTCAGCCCCAGCCTGTACTGGTGCATGGGGTTGTTCCTCCCCAGGTGCAGGACCCTGCATTTGGCTTTGTTGAACCTCATCAGGTTCCTCTCTGCCCAACTTCAGCTACCCAAGCGTCCCAACATCCCGGGTTATCCCTCCCTCCAGTGTCCACTCCAGGAGCACAGCCTCCTCCTAAATATGTATATCTAGATTATGGCTAGCAGAATACAAAGCCATTATCCGGGGGCTTATGTTGCCAACCCTAATAGGATAGTCTTGTTTAGGGCGCAGATCATCGGGGAATTAAGTGTCCTGCTGCAAAACAAAGCCAGATCCCTCTACATCCCCAGCACCTTTCCAAAGTCTACACACGAGAATGGATACACCACGACACATGGATCTCTTCAATTGATGCAAGAGACTGAACTCAAATGACTTCCACCTCCTCTGATCCACACAGTGAATTACAAACCTTAGCAAACCCCGCAGTCGTCCCTTAGCCAGAGAATGAACACATAAGGACATCAACAGATCATCTGAAGATTTGCATCTAAAGAAGAAAAGCAGATGAAACCTCAAATGCAGCATTGCTAGCAAGGGCAGCTCTAACGATGTCCAGGTGGATGCTCCCGTGATCGCTATGTGCACCTACTCTGTGCACCCACCCCAGACAACACGCTCCTTTGAAAGCTGGCCAAAACTGATGTCCAGCAACAGACAGGACATCCCCTTCATGTCGCTGAAATGCCACCTTCTCTGGCACAGAACAGGGCAGCTCCACAAACCACACCATCACCAGGGACAGAAATGCAAGATACACTCCATAGGTAAGCAAAAGACACAGAGAAGTCCTCCTGTGGTGTCCTGAGATGGAAACGCCACCAGGAGACCTTCATTCTGATGAAAATGGCCATGGATGCTTCTTCAAGTGAGACTTGGGCTTACAAGACTGCTCCATGCATGCACAATAAACCTGATGCTCTGGGGAAATGCTGGATTTCACGTGTGCATGCTCAAATCGAGGACCAGCATGGCTGGGATGGGCAATCGCCGTTGAAGGAAGCGCTGCAGGTTGAACGCATCGCTGCTGTGTTTCCTGGGAGGTCTCTACTCAAGGTACTGACCCAAGCAGGAGTAACTCAGTTTGCAAACATGAGCTGAACCCACAGCAGCAAGAACAAGAAGAACAGCGACCCAAACTAAGTATTTTCCATGCAACATAAAGCCTCTGGGACTCATTGCTGTGGGAGATGGGACCACTCTGGGGGTCTCACACTCCTCCTTTGGCCATCAGAGTCAGGCGCTGGCTCCGAGTTCACCACAAGCTCCTCATCCCCCATCTGGAGAACATGGGGCGAGTGATGAGGAGGTGGCTCAGCATCCCCATTGTCCCCCACCTAACCACTGTGGAGGGAGCTTGGACCAACCCTTCTCCTCCTTCCTATTTCTCCACGGCTGAATGTCATTCACAGCTTAAAGAAACCACAACTCCTGTACCTGGGCTGGGCATGTCTGCACATGAGTTAAGCTTCGGATCAGTGTCTCGTGGTAAGACTCATACCTCTCCTTCCCTGTGGTTGGGAAAAGACATGGGAGCTCCTACCACATTGCAGGACATCAAGACTTCATCCCCCACCCTCTCCTTCACCAGGAACTGGTATTTACAGTCTGTTTTGAGACAAGTATAAAATTACCAAGCAAATTCTGAGTGAGTCACATGCCATCCGGAAGAGAAGATGCAAAAAAATAATCTGTTCCCAGCTCGTGTAATTTCCAGCTCCTGAACCATTTCTCATCTGTCACTTCTGAACAATTGTGGCTTCATTTGGAAACTGCCGAGAACGAGCAGTTCTGGCCTAAGGATTTCATCTGCTCAAGGAATTATTCCCAAATGTGCCCGGACTGTCAAAAAGGCTCATTATGTAGATCAATATCCCACATTAACTCCTCAACAAAAATCATGTGGCATATTAAAAAGGAGAAAGGCAAAAATAGAAAAGAAAAAGAAAAAAAAAAGAGGAGCCTCAGAGAGCATGGAGTCCTGGAGGAGGGCTTGCTTCTCCCCTTTTAGCTAATTAGTGCCAATTACCAAATGGAAAGCACCAATTATTAAATAGAAAGTGCTAAAGAAAGAGCTGGGAGAATGAGCAGCTGCAATGAGTCTTGGAGGGCACGATGGCATGGGGAGGTGACCACAGAATCACACAATGGTCGGGGTTGGAAGGGCCCTCTGTGGGTCATCTAGTCCAACCCCCTGCAGAAGCAGGGTCATCCAGAGCAGGCTGCACAGGACCGCGTCCAGGCGGGTCTTGAATATCTCCAGAGAAGGAGACTCCACAACCTCCCTGGGCAGCCTGGGCCAGGGCTCCGTCACCCTCAGAGGGAAGAAGTTCTTCCTCATCTTCAGCTGGAGCTTCCTCTGCTTCAGTTTGTGCCCGTTGCCCCTTGTCCTGTCACTGGGCACCACTGGAAAGAGTCTGGCCCCGTCCTCCTGACACCCACCCTGCAGATATTTAGAGGCATTTCTAAGGTCCCCTCTCAGCCTTCTCTTCTCCAGGCTGAACAAGCCCAGCTCCCTCAGCCTCTCCTCGCAGGAGAGATGTTCCAGTCCCCTCATCATCCTCGTAGCCCTCCACTGGACTCTCTCCAGTAGCTCTTCATCTTTCTTGAACTAGGGAGCCCAGAACTGGACAGAATACTCCAGATGAGGCCTCACTAGGGCAGTGTAGAGGCGAAGGAGAACCTCCCTCGACCTGCTGGCCACACTCCTCCTAATGCACCCCAGGATCCCATTGGCCTTCTTGGCAGCCAGGGCACACTGCTGGCTCATGGTCATCCTGTCGTCCACCAGGACACCCAGGTCCCTCTCCACAGAGCTGCTCTCCAGCAGGTCAGCCCCAAGCCTGTACTGGTGCATGGGGTTGTTTCTCCCCAGGTGCAGGACCCTGCATTTGCCCTTGTTGAACCTCATCAGGTTCCTCTCTGCCAAACTTTCCAGCCTATCCAGGTCACGCTGAATGGCAGCATAGCCTTCCGGTGTGTCTACCACACCTCCCAGTTTGGTGTCATCAGCAAACTTGCTGATGGTACATTCTAACTCTTCATCCAGGTCGTTGATGAAGAAGTTAAACAAGGCTGGGGCCAGTACTGACCCCTGAGGGACACCACTAGTTACCGGCCTCCAACTAGACTCAGCGCCGCTGACGACAACCCTCTGAGTTCTGCCAGTTCTAAGCAGCCTCACCCATTTGAGATGAGTCTCTCCCAATTATCATGCAACTGCCTTCCCCAGCCTGCCCAGAGATGTCCCAACGCTCAGGTGAGGGTTGTTTTGGTCACCATCCTCTAGAAACCGCTATGGTGGCCCTTCCTCCTTGGCAGGAGGCACCGTGGGAAAGGAAGCAGCCACCTAGATCCAGACCAATTTAAGTCCACCCACAAAGGTTTAGTCTCCATACTAATGTTAAACCTTCTCTTCCTTTCCAAAACTAACCCTTTCCATGAGGAAGGCTGTGCGGGCTGGATGGTCTCATGCTCTTCTTGGTGCTGCATGTCAGGAAACCTCTGTGCCTGGAGCAGGTTTCCCACCTCGCCTCGCCCTCCAAACATGTACAAACAAGAGGTTTTCAAACAAAAATCCAAGTCCACGCTGGAGCATCAAAGCAGCTGATGCCTTCCCAAACCAAGTAAACACATGTTCTTGAGAGCTCTTCAGAGAGTGGTGATCCCTTGCATCTGTGTTGGCAGAGGGCCTACGACCAAGGAGTCCCAGACCCCAGACATGCTCCTTAACAATAATTAATAAAGATCAACCTCAAATCTGTATTTTTTTTCCTCTTCCCCTCTTCTTTCCCTGCTTTGCCAAAGCACAAAGTCTATAAATTTTGGGGGTCTGAAAATTACCTTCCAAACCCTTCCTAGGAAGCCCATGCTGTGCTCATTACTATACCCATAAAACATGGAGTCACCAGCAGAAGCAGTCAAGAGATGTGTAAACTGCTCATTATAACTTAGTAATTATCAGCAGTACTGTAATGTATAATTATTATTAATAGCTGTTGTTTTAAAGAGTGATCTAAATGGGGTTCTTGCTTTAGCAAGATCATACAGTTTATGCCAATCATACAGTTTTACCTTTAATCAGCAAATAAACTCCATAAGAACAAGCATTTTTCATGACATTTGTGCATTCATCCAGTAGACAGAGGGTGTAAGCAGCACCAACACAACAGACCAGCCCGCCCTGCAGCCCTGCCCATGGCTCACGGTGTCAAGCCCAACACGTACCCCATCTCCAATAGGTGTCTGGGCTTGTGCTGAACTTGAAGAACCAAGTAGCGAGTCTCACAGGTGAAGAGCAGCAATGGAGAAGGAACATAGTTTGGATCAGATGGGTGGGATGTAACAGCACAGGGGAACTTGCAACCAAAATGATATATGAGAAGGAAGGTAGGTCCATGGTGAGAAGACAGACATGCAGGGACAGGAATGCATTTCCATCAGCTCACTGTGACCCGAGCGTGAGTACCTCACGCGTACGTCCTCCCCCAGGGCAGAAGCTCCAGCTACCCTCTCTCCAGTACACCACAGCAAAGCTTCTCCAAAACCTGGACCGCAGCAGCCCAGCCGTGCCAAGGCAGCACTGCAGGGCCACCACACACAGCTCTTCCCCGAGGATGGGACCCACCTGTGGCCCAGCCATCCCAAGGGAGCAGGGACTCCAGCCCCATAACAGCATCATTCCCTAAAGTGAGGAGTGGGGGTCTTCTGGTCCAAAACATGCTGACATGGCAATCTCGTCAGCGAGACTGCTGCCCATGAAGAGATCTTCCTAAAACCTGGCCCAGGTTGCCCAGAGAAGCTGTGGCTGCCCCCTCCCTGGCAGGGTTCAAGGCCAGGTTGGATGGAGCTGTGAGCACCCTGGTCTGGTGGAAGATGTCCCTGCTGATGGCAGGGGGGTTGGAACCAGATGATCTTTAAGGTCCCTTCCAACCCAAACCATTCTATGATTCTATGATCCTACAAACCACACACGTTCTCACCCCTACCCAAGGTCCAACTTAGTCGGGCATCATCAAAGGAAATGAAACAAACAGGCTGCTTCTGCCATTTTTTTGCTTCCATTGGATGGATGCTGAAAACCTAAAATGCCTTCTCACACACGACAAGTTTGTTTGAAGGTTGTGGCCTTCAAAGACAAGACAGCCAGGAGCACCATGCTATCACATGCACCCAAACAACGAAAGCTGGAAGTGGATTTACCCTACAACTCCACTGCCAGGAATTAATGCAAACACCCAGGGGAGATGATCGGAAAATATCTCTGAAATACAGAGTTCAGGCAAAACTGCTTAAGCCAGGATTCTCCAGATTCAGGCACCTGTATCAACGTCCAGTTATCAAAAGGTCCAACGACCACCAAATCCCAGTGAACAGCAAGCGCCCAGCCCACATTTCTAACTACCTGGCCTCAGCTGTTAACATATGGGTTTAAATGACTCACTTGAGGCATCCCAGTTGGAAAACTCATGTCTCTTCCTTACTTATCCTCCAGTTAAATGCTGAAAAAGTTCTCGTGCCAATCCTCTGCTCCTCTGCGATTCCAACGCCAGGCAGGAGGAACGCAGAGCAGAGCCTCTCTCTGCAGCAGATTTATTGCCCAGAAATGCCATCGCAGCCGCCGGAGAGGCTGTGACGGGCTCCAGAGCTACCCTGACAGCTCACTGAAAACCTTCCTCTTGCCATATGAGATTTATCATCCCGGGTTTTGCTACGAACAAGAAATGCTTCCTATAAAAGGCAGCTGCGGTGCAAATTCTTCACGTACCAACGCAGCCATCTCCTTCCAGAGCCTTCTGTGGTATGACGTCCAGCGTCCCTCTCGCATTTGCTCTCCCTGGGGAAGTTTATAACAAATAAACTTGAAACACTGCGGTGATCCAGCAGGTCCCTACTGCTCTGAGACACCTGGGACATGAACCAAGAAGGCACCCAGCAGCCCACAGACATATTTACCTGTGCCTGCATGGGATGATGGTAAAACCAAACTGAAGAGACCCTCAGTGAGACCCAGGGAAAGAGTCCAGCCCAGCTCCAACCAGCAGACACCACGTCCTGCCCCATGAGCAACCAACATCAATTTTTACATCTCTTGCCCAGCCTCCAAAACCCACCCTATTGCTCTCCACTCCCTACAGTGAAGACCTGTTGGACGTCACCTCTTGGTGAGATGACAGCCTCTTCTGCTGGGTGCCTCTCTAGGGCTGGACAGAGAGGAACAGCCCAGGGTCAAACCCTCCATCACCACCTCCCTCTCACCGCCTGCTCACAGTCTTCTCCAAGCCGGCCTTTCTGAAGCCGCTGCCAGTGTGGATGGGGAAGGAGGTCCCTTCAGCTCCACACCTGGGAGGTGAGGAACACTTTGACCGCACAGCCCAGCTGGTGCAGGACAACTCTCCAACTTCTCGTCTGCTTCTCATCAGCGTCTTCAGGTCAGGTGAAACCATCTGTGAGCTTTAATTCTGCAAATAACCATCTGCCAGCTAAGGCCCTGGCAGAAGTACGGGCAGAAGGACCTTTGACCGTTGGCGTTTGGGGTTTGAACTCCTGCCTGCCATCCACATGGCCGTGGACGGCAGACAGCCGGCTCGCTTCCCAGCATCTCCTTCTAACGAGCTCCTTCAGCAGCAATATTTTCTCTCTCCTAATCCAGCCGATTTCCAACAACAAGTAATTAGCAGTGTGTCTTTCTAAAGCGGTGAGAGCATCTCGGGGAATGAGAGGAGCAGTTTATCTTTATTGCCGGCGGCCAGCTTTCGTATCCAGCAAGCCGCAGGAACAGTTACTATGGAAAACGAAAGCAATCCAGACGAACCACGACTCCCCCCACCCGGGTATCACCACGTCTCTATGAGCACAGACGAAGCGTCGCGGCTATCTTGCGGATTTGCTGCTCCAGAGCCGGTATTTTTCCCAGATTCCAAAACATCAAGCGCAGCAACGTAAATTATTCTATCCTGGATCCGACCCTCTTTGAATTAAGACGTAAACACCTTCGAAAACCGCATCGAGCGACTGCTGCCGGCGCCAGCCTTGGGCGTTTCAGATACTGATGCATCCACGGCTGGCTGAGCTTTTTACATATTCCATCACCCCTCCAGTCTCAGGTCTGGCTTCTGGTGGTGCAGAAAAGCCCAAGCGACTGGACAGGAGCCCAGCGTCTGCCACGCTGCAGTGCCATCCACGAGCCTGGCGTGCCACAGAGTGGGCGAATGGCACGGCACGTCGAAACAGGGCCGTTAAAATAAACACAGAAATAAACTGGGGGGAGGTGGGGGGGAGAAAAAAAAGGAGAGCACTTGTAGGCAACCAAGTGCAAAAGGCCACAGAATCCAACCCAAAACATCCGCCTTGACACAGTGATCCAGCATGGAAGGGAGAGAAATATCCAGAAAGTCAGAAATCCCTCGTTCTCAGCCAGACAATAATTTATTACGTAGCTTGCTTCGCTGCAATAAGGATTTTTTTGTGGTTGGGAGGTGGATTAGGTGGATTTGTTTTTTTCTTTTTAAGCAAAACCAAAGCCTCGTCGCCTTTAGCAACACAACAAGCAGGTTGCAGTGAGGCGGGTGTCGGTCTCTTCTCCCAAGTAACCAGCAATAGGATGAGAGGAAATGGCCTCAAGTTGCATGAGAGGAGGTTTAGGCTGGATATTAGAAAAAAGTTCTTTACTGAAAGAGCGGTCAGACATTGGACCAGGCTGCCCAGGGCAGTGGTGGAGTCCCCATCCCTGGAGGGGTTCAAAAAACATGTAGATGTGGCACTTGGGGACATGGTTTAGCAGGCATGGTGGTGTTGGGGTGATGGTCGGACTTCATGATCTCAGAGGTCTTTTCCAACCTTAATGGTTCCATGAATCTATGAAATCTGTGCATGCGGTTGGAGTGGTTTCCCACCAGATGGGCTTCCTTGCCTGGGGGGGAAAATGTTACCTTTGGCTTGTGACGGATGTTGCCAAGAAAAAGAAAGGAAAAACCAGCATGTAACTAAGAAAACCACTGCCTGAACTTCAGGAGGTGAATGGAAGTGGGCTTGTGGGGCATCTGATGGATGTTGGTCCCACCCCACGGTGGGATGCTCCACTACATGGGATGCCAGGGCAAGGAGTCTACTGGAACATCACCCTGCCTGCAGCACAACAGCAATCCCCTGACTTTTATACAAATCCGATACACGGAAATACATCAGCATTTCTAGAAATCAAAGCTGAAACAGGTCATTAAAAAACCCGCAGCCACCAACCCCTGAATCCAGAACAGCCTGAGTTTTACAACCTATTTATACATCGGCTGATACAACAATCTGTGACTTCAGTTAGCTATCATCCATTTTCACATTCCCCTGCTTCTACTAAAAACTAATGGAACAAGAGCCCATGTTACATCTTCTCCTTGTTATTTTTCACCTTTCCTAAGGCAACTTCGCCAAATAAAAATATTTGAAGAAATTGCAAAAAAAAACCACAACAAAGCAGATTTTAGACACGCTCCATAATCTCCTCTTCAGAGCTGCAGTGTTTCTGCTCTGAGAGCGCACGGCATTGCACCGGTGGGCTGGGTAGGACGTGACGGCTGCAGGAGTTACGCTAGAAGACATGAACAAAGGATGCTCTCCTGCCAGGAGAGCTCGCACACGTACCCTGTGCACACGCGCGTGCCCCACTACGATGCACGCAGTCGGTAGCAATCCTCAGGCAACCAACGCCTGTATCGTGTCCAGCTCCTCCGCAATCCCAGGGGATGAGTCCTGATCCCACAGGAAGCAGCAGCCAGGGTGCAAAAAAAAAAAAGCAGGCAGACAGCACAGCCCACGTCCTAAATAAAAGCATTTTAACAACCAGCTGGATCCGTACGCTTTGCAATCGCACGCTTTGGCCGCATGGCCGCCACATACCGCCTTTTACAAATCACCAAAGGGAAACCATTATCAGAAAAGAGATCTTTTCTTTCCAGGCACCCAGGCAACATAATGGGCACTTGGGTTGTGAAAAGCCCTGTAATCCTAAAAGACACATCCAACTCTAAGTTGAGACGCCAACCCGCTGAAGGAACCCATCTGGTCGGGAGGGATGGGGCGGGAGCGGCATCCCCTGGTCAGCAGCAGGGCAGGCGCGGAGGGAGCTTAATCCCTGTTAAACCATGCCCGCAGTTTGCTGGCAAAGGGCATTTTTGTGCCCGTACGCCGGCTTTTAGCGGCATTCAGAGGACGTAGCTCGGCCGCCAGCCAAAACGCATGGATGGAGGGGATGTTATGCTGGGAGGAGCCAGCTGGTCCTCTCCTCCTGGGAATCACAGAACGGTTTGGGTGGGAAGGGACCTTTGAAAGCCATCCAGTCCAACCACCTTGCCATGAGCAGGGACATCTTCAACCAGATCAGGTTGCTCAGAGCCCCGTCCAACCTGGCCTGGGATGCTTCCAGGGATGGGGCATCTCCCACCCCTATGGGCAACCTCTGCCAGGGTTTCACCACCCTCATCGTAAACAATTTCTTTCTTATACTTAGTCTGAATCTCCCCTCTTTCAGTTTAAAACTGTCACCGCTTGTCCTATTACTACAGGCTCTGCTAAAAAGCCTGTCCCCATCTTTCTTCTAAGCACCCCTTCAGGCACTGGCAGCTGCTCTGAGGTCTCCCTGGAGCCTTCTCTTCCCCAGGCTGAACAGCCCCAGCTCTCCCAGCCTTTCCTCCCAGCAGAGGGGTTCCAGCCCTCGGATCATTGCTGGGGCCTCCTCTGGCCCCGCTCCCACAGCTCCAGCTCTGTCCTGTGCTGAGGGCTCCAGAACTGGGCACAGGACTCCCGGGGGATCTCAGCAGAGCAGAGGGGCAGAATCCCCTCCCTTGCCCTGTGCCCACGCTACTGGGGATGCAGCCCAGGGCACGGTTGGCCTGCTGAGCTGCCAGCACACGTTGCCGGGTCATGTTGACGTTCTCATCAACCAGCACCCCTAAGTCCTTCTCCTCAGGGCTGCTCTCATCCTTTCTCCAGGATGAGAGAATGGATTGAGAGTAGCCTGTACTTGTCCTTGGGATTGCCCCGACCCATGTGCAGGACGCTGCACCTGGCCTTCTTGAACCTCATGAGGTTCACATCCTCACGGAATCCCCCACCGATCGCTTTCCTTCATCGTGGCTTTCTCTTGTTTAGAAATGAAGCTCTTCTGTGCGATAAGGCTGGAGGCAGGACAGTCTCAGGTGCCCCCCATATTCAGGGTCTTTGAAAGGTGAAATGGGAATGAGGAAGCAAGATGCTTTTTTCAGCATCAGCCACCTTCTGCACCATCAGCAATGGAGAAAAGCAAATCATCCCTGGATTCCTGCTGCTCCGGTCAAGGGGAAAAATCGTTCCCAGACTCGGATCTGATAACTTGCGGACCTGGGTTACACAAGCAAGACAAAGAAGTAGATTTCAAGGAGAGACAACTCCCTACAGCCCAAGGTTGGCTCATTCATAGGGGACCTCCAGTGTCTTCTCCCTAACACAAGCTGTTCAGCTGGAACTGGGAAGAAAAATCATGCATAAACCTCTGCCATTTTTCAGAGGAAAGGGAATATGAACAACTTACTGTCCTGATTTCAGCTGGGATAGAGTTAATTTTCCTCTCTGAGCTAGTTCAACTCATCTGAAAGACTCCATGCACAGATTAAGTATATCCAGAGATTTTTCTGAATCTTTAATTACCTTCAGTGGTAAAAAAAAAACCCTAAAAAAACCCACTCAACAACACCCACAAACAAACAAGATTTCCAAACCCTGCCTCTGGATCCTGGACCCCCACTCCTCCACCACGTTCAAATCTTCAAGTTCTAAAATAAGCAGCAGATTGGCTTCTACATCACAGCCACCCCAGGAGCATCAGTCGTGGACCCTATCAGTTCCCATACAGGCAGCAGCCACAGCATGGCCATCGATGAGATGGTCTAAATATTCTAGTGGAAAACACCAAGAATTGGGGAAACTGGCAATTCTGTACATGCAGAAGGAAAAGAAGTCCCTTCCTCGTAACAATTCTGGTCTAATAATAATAAATTAAGAGGTGGTGAAGCAAACGAAACCCTGGGGAAGCACAAGGGGACAGGGAACTCTGCAGGGACGGTGTTCAACACCACGTGAGCAGGTCCACCATGGCACAGAGCTGCTCAAGGAAAGAGGGCATCAGTGTCATGAGAGCTAAGATTTCCAGGGCTGCTGTCCCCGCTTCTGGCTCCTTCCAGATTTCAATCTACGAATACAAGAGCTGAAGCTGCTTGCAAGGACAGGAAAAAAGTCACGAGCATCATCTCTCATGTCCCATCTACTTGTTGAACCTTCTGCTTGGGAAAGAAGGACATGGCCCAGCACATAGCCCAGCAAGATGTCCAACCCTTGCACAATTAAGGACAGGTTTTTGACCCAGGACTGAGCTGGTTGCCAAAGCTTTCCCTTCCCCCAGGGCTGGAGACGGTGTCCTCCTTAGCTCCTGCTCCTGGATACGTGGACAGGACGTGGTCCAGACAGCAGGTTTCCATCCAGCAAAGTAACTGCATTTCAGAGGAGTGATTCTCACTCCAACCAGAGGGACCATCTGAATTAAAGTCAGGTCCCTGAGACTGCTGTGGACAAAGGGCACCATCTAAGACAGCTCTCACAGCTTGGGAAGATGCCCTTGCAGACCCTAAATCCATTTTTCAGCTTACAAGGATCTCCTGCACGTTCTCCCACGTAGTTTCCCATCGCATTTAGAACAGCAAACGTGATACCCAGCCGAACCCAGGGTTTGCACTGGGCTTCCAATAGCTGCCCCGAGAAGGGACATGAGCGAGTGCAGACACCTCAGTGCCTGCCAAGGGTCTCGCCAAGCCGAGGGATGCTACTGTGGGGCAGGGATGGACTCCAGCTCCCTGCAGACCCAACAACCACGCTGGCAGGTGGTGATGCTCAGCCCTGGGGACCAGGCTTTGTTTTGCATAAGCAGCACGGACCAAGCCCTCCTCTCGAATCCATCCCCAGCTTTTATCTCCTTCCAGCAGCTCATGAGACAGCTCGAACCAATTCACCGGGATAAAGCCTCCCACAGGGAACCGGCCCGCAAATACCAAGCAAAGCACCTCCCCAGACAGGAATTTTCAGGAGTTACTGGCCAGCCACCAGCCTCCTTTTTGAGGCTTGAAGTGCATTTTTTCGCAATCGCTCACAGACTATCGCTCTGCTCGCTGGACGCTCTGCAGCAGCGACGCAGCCGCACGTCTCCCCAAAAGCCCCTCCTGGGCAGTCCCACTCCCCCCTTCGGTTTTCCCCCCCTTCAGTCGCAGCAAGTGAGGTGTGGTAAGAAACCAGAGATGGAAGAAGAGCAGTCTGTCGAAGCCCAGGGAGTAAAGATGCCGCAAGTATTTGCTCAGCTACATTTATCGCCCAGGGGACCGCTGGGTTTGATTAATAAGAGGTAAACGAAGCAGCTCAACTCGGCTGAGCCCCAGCAGGTAGGACGAGGACCGGGAAGTTTTCATTAACACAAAGCAAATGGTGAGACAGGTATTTCCAGGACACGATAGCTGACCTATTTTGGGATGAACATGAGATCAAGCGAGCTTTGGGAGTGCATATTTACCTCCGCTAGCAGCAATGACAGTCTAGACAACTGGCCTGGATCAAGACAGCTGATGTTCAGCCTTGGGATCCACCAACCCTACGTCCTAACATGCCCTGCTGACAGCATCCTTGACACCAATCCCTTCTGCTAACCCCACGTCTCAGATGCCTCGCTGAGCCCCAGCATTGCTGCCGGTGTACTGGGGGCAAGAACCTCAAGTTCATCCCAAAATGTCCTTGAGCTGCTCCTTGTGTCCAAGTGCTCCATCCATCACGGAACCAAGCACGCCACACGCTGCACGTGCGATTGGAATGTATTGCTGGGTCCTCCAGGCAAGCCAACCACACCTTGCTTCCCTCTCATAAAACACAATAAGCCCTGCTAGGACTTATCTTCAATGCCTGGCTTTCCCTTCTAGCTTGGGGAGGAGGAAAGAGGTCTTGGAGCTTCAAGAAGCTACCGCAGGGAAGGCATCACAGATTGAGAGGGTCTTTGATGAGTATCAGAGGTTTGGCCTTCATTTTCAGAATGCCTCTGGGGTGATTGCACTGAGTAAATACCCAGCAGCTCAGGAAAAGCAGGTCAAGCAGGCACCAAGAGAAGCATTTTCTCCACAAACACAGCCCGGTCAGAGATAATGCCAGAAACACTTATTTTGGTAAGTTTGCCTCCTGACTCAAAAGCAAATGCTGTTCCCACAGGGCTGGATGACGACTGGAGGACCCAGGACTACCTGCAGACACCAAAGACCAACAGGATCCATCTTTCCGGACAGCTGTGTCCATCCCACGACCTCACTTGCAGTGGAAAACGCACCAGCCATACCTAGGACTGACCCACTCAGCGACTGAGGGACCTGCAGGCATGAGGAAAACCCAGAAACACATCCATGAACGAGCTTTACGCTATTTTTTGCTCTTCTGTTGAAGGGTCCTTCATGTTCACCATGAAGCTCTTCCCATAATGACCTCCACCATACAGCAGCCCCACTGAATACAGCTGCATGGACCGAAGGAGCTTGTTCCAGGCCACATCAGCATCTGAGAAAGTCGCCTCCTGCACCTCCCTGTGCTGGGCAACCTCTGCTTACACCCAAGGGATTAACAGCCCCGAAGTTAATCATAACAAGAACACGGGGGGAGGACCGTAATTGCAGCAAAGGGGAGCAGCATCAGCAGTTTCAGCAGAAACACCATAGCAGGACGCCTGCTATTCACGTACCTTTGACCTCAGAGACACAAATAGAAAGCCCAAACTACTCAGCTTTGAGGAAAAAAAAGAAAAGAAAAGAGGTAAGGGACAATTTAATTAACCAGGAGACTTTACAACGCTATATACCCCAATGGTATCTCACCTTAAAGGGCCTTGCAGGTGGAAGCCCATCAATGCCAGCTCTCGGATGCCTGCACAGTGCAGGTCAGCTGAGGGCATCTGAGGGATCTTTATGACCCACTAATTAAGTACCTGAGCTTAACAAGGGACTGGAAAAGGCACTTCTGGAATAAATCATACAATATGAATGATCAAGAAAATAAACTATGTGCCGAGCCCTGATTTACTGCAAGCACTTGGAGGCTGCAGAGGAAGATGCTACTACTTCTAACATAACCACAAAACACCAGGGCTTGGGGCAAGCCTTCCTCACTCCCACCAGAGTCTTCTTCAGGATTCTTCCCTCCCAGAGGGAGCTTGAAGAACCTCTGTGCTTGCTGAGGAACCCCCGGTCCACAGGGACACCTTGCTGCTGGTGAGCAGCCCCACGTGTCCACAACGTCCACAGGAAACCCAGCGTCTTCCAACACCAGGAACTGCAGGTGACACCTGGCACTCCAGTCCCACGTGTCCCCTCCTCCAGCGTGGGATGAGAGACACATACCTCCCCTACCTGCATTCATCCAAGGAACTGAATCCCCTTTTGCAGAAGAAAAAGGTTGAACCTATCAAATAATAATAATAACAACAATAATAATAATGATTACTATACCTGTCAAATAAAAAATATTAATTATTATTATAAAAATCTCTTGTTTGACAGCAGCCCAGCTTTGGCTTGGAGAATTCTGTGATTCTGTGAATTCTAAACAGATTTGGTCAAGTCACTGCAGCAGAAGAAAATGCTGGAAAAAGTTCTTTCAGATATTTTTAAGGGTTTGGTATTTTTAAACAGGGGGGTTTTTACTTCTATTTCACAGTGATGCACGCTAAATTTCCACACCTCTCCATCACGGTGTAAAATACGTGAAAACATATTTTATTTTGGACTGAACAAAGCAATTTTGACTTGACATTATTTTGTCTCCTGCTTTGATGAACTAAAAATATCCACTCCGACTGACCCCAGCTAAAAATCCTCTTATCCCCCACAAACATCCTTACTATCACCATTTTTCTACAGGCTAATTAACTGAAACTAAAAATACAGTTAGCATTAATTTTTTGCTCTACGGGCTGATGTTTAGGAGTATTCGGAAGACCGAAGGATAAGCTGGGGTATCCACCAGGACGCCCTCCAGGGGAAAGTACATAATTTAAAGCATTACTGTAATTAACATATATACATTAGAAACTCACAGGAAACTCAGGAAAGTGTCACATACATCATATTTTTTTTAAAAAGAAGGAAGAAATCAGGGGAATAGGAATTTGCATCCCCCCAAAGAGAGGGGGGACCGCTGCAGCCCCAGTTCTTCTGGACTCTTCTCTGCCCGGTGGGGACCGAAGAGCCTTCCAGACAGCACAGGGATAACTCCCAACGTCAATTTTCCAGAAGAAAATTAAGTTTATGAATGGAGGGAACTCACCCCAAGATGCAATATTCTGTTGGTGGGTTGGGTTTGGGTTTTTTCCTCTCCTGGGCTTTATTTTATTCATGCTGAAGTAGATGTTAAATCCCGTTAACGTGCTGCAAATCCCTGTCTTGCTGGAAAATGAATTTGGCACCTTTAAAAGGTAACCGGCCCATATCTGTACCCAAAAAAACCCCTCACAGAAAGGAAATGGGGCAGGTAGGGAAGGGAGAATCCACAACAGGGAGAGCAGGGCAGCAGGAGGGGTCTGGCAGAAGGAAGGAAAAAATGGGATAGGGAATAAAAAAAAAAAGGCATAGGGAACAACAAAGAAAACGAGATAGGGAATAAAAAAAAGGGATAGGTAACAACAAAAAAATGGGATAGGGAACAACAAAGAAAATGGGATAGGGAACAACAAAGAGAGAAAGGATAGGGAATAAAAAAATGTGATAGGTAACAACAAAGAAAAGGGGATAGGGATTAAAAAAATGGGATAGGGAACAAAAAAGGCTGAGGGCACCAAACCCAGCAGGAGGGCCATCAAATCAGAAAGAGCAGTTCACAAGTATTGCACTGTATCTGGCTACAAACCTTATTCTCTGGCTCACCTAGCCTGAGCGAACGAATAATATTATTAAAAGACAGAGGAGAAATCAAAGAGCAGCTTGGAGAACCCGGGGAAGCCTCCCGAGAGCCAAGGAAACCTGCGCTATCTAGGGAACAGCGAGATTAGAATAATTAGGTCAGTTGGCGATAAGCCTTCTCGGTGCACAGACGCGCTGCCACCTTGCTAGAAAGTGGTGACGTCCCCAAAGCGCTGAGAAACCCAACAGCAACGTGCCAGGGGCAAGACCGGCAGGAGAAAGCCTTCTTCAGCTGCAAACCACCGCAGCTGCTCACCTCAAGGTCTGAGGATCGGCGGCTGCAGCATGGGAAATTCTGGTGGGACGCAAGACAAAATTCCTTCACTGGGAGCAACGGGTGACCCAAGGGGGTGTGTGCTCTCCATCCCTGGAAACAGCGTCAGGACTCAGCTGGACGAGGCCCTCAGCAACCAGGTCTAATGCAGAAGGTGGTCTCGCACTGAGCAGAGGGCCGGACCAGAGGACTTCCAGAGGTTGCTTCAATCCAAACTAACTCCAGGATCTTGCCTAGGGTGACCTTCCCTTAGCTCAGACTTCCAGGACAAAGCTACCATGCCTGATCTCCAGCTTCATCAAAACCAGAAGAAAAGTCTTCCCAGTGGTAAGTGGCCTGGAAGCCCAGGCTGACCTTTAGGAGAGGTAACAGAGGTTGACGTGAAGCTCCAGTACAAAACAATCCCTCACAGCGAGCAAAGCCTTCTGCTCCAGGAGGCAGAGGATGGTCCCACACAGCAAGTGCTGTACGCTTCTCCCTATAAAAAAGGGAGTTTTTCTACTGCCCGTCTCTTCCTTCCTGGATGGTTTGACGTCAGCTCTGCCCACCCTGGCAGCCTCAAGGTCCGAGGAGTTGAAAGCGGCCCAGCGACAGCCCCAGAGCAGGAGCTCGACGGAGCTCGCATTCAGATGTTTGACACCAGACTAAGCAAACAGGAAAGGGAGACCAAAGAGGAGGATGTGCTCGCTGCCCTGACCCCCCTCCTCTCTTCCTCCCCACCTGTACCATGCAAGAGCCATCATCTGTCTCCAGTTTGGCTGTCCAACACCAGGGCCCAACCTCCAATCCAGAAGACAGAAACCAGTCACCTATCGCTTGGTCTTCGGGGTCTCCCTTTAGGTGGTGGCCTGATTCAAATCCCCACCTTCCAAAAACCAGTTGCATTTGTCAACGGTGGAGGCAGATACTCCTTCACTGGTCCCTCAAAAATTTTTTCTAAGCTGCTTCTTCACGAACACTTCACCAATACTCCCGCTTGCCCCTACAACCCACATCAGCTCCCTGAACGGGTCAGGGCAACCCACAAACCAGCCAACGGCATGCAAGGTGTGTTGATACCGGCAGGCTTTTCCCACCAGTCAACTGCCATATACTCCATCAATACACGAAGTCCTTCAGGAAACTAGCGCTTCACTGATTGACTGATACCAAGAAGAGCATCCCACAGGTTCAACTGTCCTGCACGTGCTTCACACAACCATGAAGTTCTTGCAGCCACTAGAGCTCGCTGGCCAAAAACCATCAGCCCCCCCTTAAATACACACAAACATTTTTCCTGTACTCCTAGGTCATGCAGAAGATCTCATGTGTGATGTTCAGCCAGCCAGCTCCTCTCGTTAGCTTCCCGACCGATGCTTTCATCTGGTTATGCACTCCGACCGACCTCCAGCACATTAGAAAACGGTTTCTCATGTACTTTGAATCAAAGTTTGCCGCTTTTTTGTTAAAATGATTAGCGAATCAAACCCACTGCTTCCAAGCTGACGTTCCTCCTAATGCTTTAATCAATAGACAGAGATGCTCAGAAGAGAGCTAACGTGGCCCGAGTTGAGTGCTGCGAGGACAAGGCTACGGCTTTTTAGTCATGGCACTGGATGATGCGGAAGAGACCCAAGAACAGAGAAGCTGGAAGCACACAACAAATGTGTCTACTGTAATAAAATGGATAAACAGACAGAATTAAGGAAATAAGTGGAAAATCTTAGTCTAAGGCTTACTAGCCTGTGGAGGGAAGGAGAGGAAGGCTTTATTGGCTGATATGTCCTGTCAAGCTCAGCGTAATGCTTCTAGACACGTAAAAAGGTCAGAAGGGTTAAGGGACAGAGGGGAGGACTCGCCAACAGATTCACCTCTTGACCCCCAGTTAGGTGGATCCGAGAGTCACATCACCACCACACGGGTTAACTCGCTGCCTCTGACAGGCTCATGATTCAGTTGGATTTCTCAAAAGAAAAAAGACAAACACAAGCAAGCAGAACCCAAGATGGGTTACTGAAGCATTTCTAGGTGATGACCAACTTCGGACTTCCCAGCCCACCCGACCACCTGCACGTAAATCTTCACCTTGGCTGCTAAATTTCCACAACATCTCAATTACAAGGTTTTTCATTACACCAGCCGCCACCTTACCACGAAGCAAGTTTCAAGCACTTCCCATAAAACTTGGCTTTAATGCCTGTAGTGTCTCGCAACAGCCAGAACTGGACAGAAAAGACAACGCGACGCCCCTGGTCACCCACGCTCCACCTCCTGCAATGTCTGGCCCCGGGTAAGGGCCAAGGGACTTGAGGAATGAGAACAAGTATGATCTGACATGGGTATTACAAGAAGCAACAAGCTTCATTTTCTGGGGTTACTTGTAAAAATATCTGGAAATTCTCAGAGTTTACGTCTGCTTACTAGAGACAGCTTAACCACCAGCATCCCCATCAGCGAACCACTATATTTGTGGACTACCAGACCAAAGGGATGGCTTCCTTACAGAGTGCCTCCTTCATCTTTCCAACCAGACTCCTTCCTTGTGTATTTATGCTTGGCAGTGCCTGGAGAGAGCCTCCTCCACACACCTTCTACGGTGAAGAGCTCCTCGAGAAGGTAAGTAACATGAGGGGCAGGTGAAACCTTTCTCCTGCAAGGTTACCACACTTTCTCCAGAAACATCTGTCTGAACTGGACAGGTCTGATTCAACAGAGATCCCAACAAAGATCTGACATAACTTCTGGGTCCTGGGCTCTGTGGTCCTCACCCAAGATCTTGGGCCAGCCAAGGTTCTGTTTTGGGACACTCAACAAGATACCTTCACTGCCAGCAAAGAGCATTCGTTGTTCAACACGAGGACTCCCAGGAAGCCCCTATGCACTTGCAGGTAGCTTAGAGGTGCTCCAGCCACACTACAGCAGCTTGATCTAGCCCCACTGAGCAACATAGCATTACCAAGCCATTTAAAGTTCTGCTGGCACCGATCACACAACATGAGACCACCACCCACCGTGCCAAAATGCCTTGGTTTTTAGTTCTTCTCAAGCATCTGGCACAACAGGGTCACGGTGAAGGTGCATACCAATAGCTACAATCCTTGGGGCCAAATGAGGTGTTAACACAAACCAAAAAGCAACCCTGAATCTCGTGACCACCAGAGAAGTCCTCACTCACAGCACATGAGCTTCAATAAGGCCACACCTGGAGATACCAATGTTCTACCAAAGACTTGTGGAACCCCAAAATTCACCACTCGCTGAAATTCAGCCATGTCAAAGTGGGATCAAATTCCATCGCACGCACCATGCAGACCAACAGTGAGGATACATTATGAAGCACCGGTAGCCCCATTACCACAAGCTACTGGAGAAACACTGCCCATCCTTCCGCAACGCACGCTCACACAATGTTGCTCCCAGCCAGAGCCAACCCAGGAGCTGAGAGACCAGCCAAGAGAGGCGACCGACGGCAAAGGTACAGGACTTTGGCCGTGGAGGTAGGATCTCCCCAGTAAGGATCCCATCACATACATCCTCAGGAGGATCCCATCACGTACATCTTCAGAATTATACAAATTATTACTCCAGAGAGTAGTAATTTGAGAGAAGATAAAACTTGAGAGAAGAATAATTTACAACAAAGATCACTGTTACTCCAACAACTTTATAAAACAAAGGCCTAAGTGGCACATGTTGGAATCTCCTGAGATCAAAACTGCTTTCAGAGTTTGAATCTCTGAGTTTTGCAGGGGCAGAGGAAGGGTTCTGGGGGGCTTGGGAGTTTCTTCTTTTTATTTTCCCTTCTCCCCTTTAGAAAGAAGCAGAGTTTGCAGCCAGCTGTGCCGGCTTCCAGAAGAGGGATGAAATAACCTGAAAGTAATGCGGTTGTTCTCCATATAGTACCTGGCACGCCAAATGCCTGGTATCACCTGGGGTGGCAGATGAATTAGTGACTCCCTCATCGAGCAGCAGCGTCTGAAAGCCCTGCAGGGAGCAAGTGATGCTTCCTCCCCGGTATTTAGCAGCCGCATCAGCTCTGCCGTGAAAGGCAAGCTGGCAGCGAGCGTCATCGTCCATCCGTCATCCACGCAGACCTCTCCCGTCAGCGCCGGGGTGAGCACGGCATCCTTCAGCAATGCTGGTGGCATGACCGGAGTCATCTTCACTCTCCTCTCCCTGGTGAGTCCGTGCCATCAAATCGCATCAGGGTTTTTGCAGTATGACTAGGTTGGCCCCCAAAATTTCATTTGGCTGGACTCACAGACATCCGTGCTCGTGGATGCGGAGCAGAGCAAGAGACCTGGAGCTGCTGCGGGTCTGGCAGCGCGTCCTCCTCGCTGCATTACTATCCTCCCGGCACAGGGGAAGCTCCCGCCGACGGCTCATCCTCCCCCACCGTGCCCTTCCCCGCCGAAACGTGCGGTGAGGAGGCAGACAGGCTCCCGCTGAACGAAGAGAGCGTAACTGGAGGTGCTCAAGGAAAAACCTCGGCAAAGCCGGCATGGGATGACTGTGCAAACCAGAGCAGGGGAAAGGCTGAGTCACTTCCTCCCCCAGAGCCCTAAATAGAGAAAAGCGTAAGGGAAACCATTCTCCAAGATGACAAAAAAAGGAAGAGAATCCCCAGTTTAAAAAAAAAATAAATAAAATTAAAAATATCAAAGTGCATATAGTGATGGCAGACGGTGAAGGGATAGAAAAGGCAGCCTCGTCCTGTGATGGGAAAGGCTGGTAGGAGCGGAGAGGGGCAGAGCATCAGCCCCAGCTCCTCTGGGAACTGGGGCTTCGCTGATCATTTTTCATAGCAGCTCCAGCTCCAAGGCAAGTTCACGGACCATCGACGATGCCAAAAAGTTGACAGCGCTGGAGCTTCGTCTCCCACAGGCGATGCTGCCGGCCGGGACTTTGGTCTCGATGGGAAACTGCAGTGAGCCTGGACAGGGCCTGGCCAAGCTTTTGGGGACAGATTTTACTCGTTCCCCAGCGTGCAAATGCTCTGTGTGAGCTTCGAGGTGGCAGCACGTGAAACATCGCTCTGAGGAGCAGGAACAGCGTAATACCTGATTATCCATCCCGGCAGGTATGCAGTGAGGCTGAGCTCCAGGCTGGAAAACCCTTTTCCAGGGTTATTTATTATATTCAAGATAATTTGGGTTATTTCCTTAGAGAAAACTCAGTGAGTTACTAAAGCTGCTTCTGAGCTAACTGACCCGCTCGTGCCCTGACAGATCATATTTAAGCTCATGATTGCTGCAGCCACTCCTTGCAGGCAAGAAGAAATCTGGATTTCCCTTTTCCACCCTCTTTCTTCCAGCCTGTAAGTTCTTCTCTTTGAGACCTGCGCTCCTCTGTCACATTTGGCTGAAATTAGTCCCTGGGTTGAAAAAGCTTCAGGCGGAATAGCGAGCGACAGCCAGTTTGATTTCTGTTAATTAAAAAAAAATAAAAAGCAAGCACAGAAACAGAGGAGAAGCTTCAAAGCCGCTGTTTGCAGTCGATGAATAAATCTTTTACCCCATGTACTTCAAATATATATATATAAAAAAAACCCCAAAGCTGTGCAAATCTCCTTTCTCAGAGCTGATTCCAAGAAAGACGATACGTGCTCCCCAGATGCTCCGAAACCGGGGAGGGAGGGAGAGGGACCAGCACCCCGGGGTGAATGTTCGCACTAAAATCATCCGGGCAGGGAGGGGTGCTGAGGCTCTGCCGACAGCCAAGTGCTCCCCAGGGTGACGATGTCCTGCCCACCACCGACGCTGCTCCGAGCATCTGCAGAGGCAGGAAAAAAATGCTCCGGGGCCGGCCCAGGGATGGACGGAGCAGGGATGCAGGGAGGGATGGAAAACTCGCCGTTCACCGCAAGAGCTTTCCAGAAGGGTGCGTTTCATCGTGGAACTGCCGTCGGGATGTGAGAAGCTATCGCTCCCAAAAGAAGGGGGGGGAAAAGCTGTCGGAGAAAGCCACCCACCACCCTGTCACGGCCGGTCCCCTGCAGCTCTTCAGCCTCTTCATCTGCACCCGTGGCCTCCTCTTCCTTTACAGGCATCCGGAGCCATCGTGGTGAGACCCAATGGCCCTCGAAAACTCCACCTCACTCATCCACTAGCTCGCAACGATGAAATACGCACGCGGAAAGAAAAATAAATCGTTTCCAAAAGCAGCCTGAGCCTCTACGTCCTGCTGTGAAGCCTCCAGCTGCAAAAATGATTGCTGCAAGTTTGAAAACGGCCAGCCCGGCTTCCCGAGCCAGAGAAAAATGTAATCAAAGATGCCTCCGAGCCGATCGCCCGGCTTGGGAAAGGCATTTCTTGGATCACCGGTATGCCCCGATTTAAGGGAATACGGCTCCCGTGGGTGCAGGCATCCAGCCGGCCTCTTCTCACCACGCAAAGCAAACACCACCTTAAACATCAAGCATTTCTCTGCCGACAACCACAGCACAACCACAGCCCTTCCTGCTTTCTACTCCTCTCTCACCCAGACACCCGAGATGGCATTTCTGACGGCACGCGTTATTAAAACCCCCTCTGGCTTCGGTGCAGCCAGACACGGTGCTCAGGAGTCCTCCGGCCCAGGGGGTTTGCTTCTGGCCGGGCAATGCAGGGAGATGCCACCACCCAGAAGCAAAAAGGCACTTGCAGATCACTGCTCCGGGCTAGCTTGGTTGGACCTAGACTAAACTATAGTCCCACCAGTGACCGGAGCGCACACTTCCCTGCAGGACAAAAAAAATCCTTTAAAATTCACCCCATGATTATTCCCGCGAGATCTCCCATCAGCAAACACTAAGACGTGTTTTCGCAGACCTCAACAGCCTTCAAAGCCACCTGCAGAAGCTGGTGGCCCCCCAAAACGACCTCTCTGCGGACCACGTAACAGAAGGAGCAGCTCGCGGCCAAGGGCAAGCCCACCTCTGCAAAGCAGCTGCCCCAGCTCCAATCTCACCCCAGGTTTTGCCACCAGTGACCGGCTCCATGATGGCTGGCAAAGCTCTGGCTTCAGGAATGGGATGCTCCACGCTCATCATGGCCGAGACCTGGGAAACATCTGTGATGCATTTCTGTTCTGGCTTTCTTCATTCAAACGATGCAAACCACTTGGAATCGCATCTACCTGCTTGCAGAAGACCTTTTCAATGCTCACTCGGGGATGCACCGGGTGTCATCCCTGCCACGTGACACAGCACAGCTGATCGCAGCCTCCCATGCCATGCTTCCCGCGCCCACCCAGCCGCTCGCCTCCCGTGCCAGCCACCACCCAACGTACCCGGCAGCAGAGGGACGGCGACAGCGTGGTTGTGAACACCAGCTTCTCCCAAGGTCCCGGTGAACGCAAGTCACGCAACGCGGCTCCTCCACGATTTCACGAGTTCAAAAGCATTTTTCAGATTTAATTACGAACCCCGTTAAAAGTTCCTCGTCACAGGTGGCTGGGAAAGCTGGTGGCAGCTGTATGCCTCTGCATCTTCTGCTTCCGCATGGGGCAGGCTCCAGCAGTGGTGAAGCCTTCCTGGGGTAGCACAAGTTGTACAAACCAGTCCCAGCAAGTCGGCTCAGACCTGGAGGGAGGGTTGGTTGGTTCATTAGGGGTTTTTTGCGTTAAGGTCAATGAAAATTGCTGGTGAGAAATGAGAAGCTTGTGGGCACCCGCATGTATCCTCAGGTCACCTGGGCACGACGTGACACCAAGGGATCACAAACGGTATGGGGCACACCACACTGCTGCCCACCTCAGCTCCCCGACCCAGGGACATCTCCACCACAGACACATCATCTCGCCCAAAACCCTTTCCGTCCTGCCACCTGAGAGACGCAGATGACTTGCACCACCACCACCCAGCAGCATGGTGGACGCAGCCATGCTGGGGAAGAAGGCGAAGCTGAGGTAGTGCTGGTGGCCACAGAGGAGACGCCCTTGATAAATTGCTGCATGTTATGAAATAGTCCTGCAGCAGGCTCCTGGCCGACAGGCATGGCAGGATTTGGTCCTGCAGAGATAGCAGAGGCAGATGTGTGTCATCACAGCTTCTCCTACCACCTAAGAAAGCAGGTTCTTCTTCTCATGTACCTTGACTGCTATATGCCTGGGCAACAGCAGAGGCCAAGGGTTGTCTCTGTAGGACAGGAGACAGGAGCTATGGCTTTTCTGAAGCAAGCATGGGACTATCCTTAGTCAACTTGTGGTCCCTAAATCCTCAGAGGTCCATGGCATGCCTCAAAGGAGTCTTCAAAAGCTAACCCGAAACAGCAAAGATCTCAAATCCATTACACAGACACCATCCCCATTCCTGGCCACTTTTGGGGTACCTCTGCATTGCAGAAGACTGTCGATGAAGACACAGAGCCCAGCAAGCCAAGACCGACCATGGCACGGCCCAAAGCAGATGTGGAAGAAACAAAATCTCTCTTTTCAGCAGGACAGTTGATGGTTAAATGCACAAAACTTTCAAGAATGTCCAATGCCAACCCCATTCCAGCCTGAACCAGGTAGGAAACGTATTCCTCTTAGGATCACCAGCAGGGCATCTATGCTGTAAATGACTATACTTATGCACACACACATATATAGAAATAAATGCATATAAACTAGCCAGCCTCTCACACAAACAGAAAATGATTGGTTAGCTACGCTACCCCTTTACTTCCGATGACTCAGTAATGCGATAATTATACTTGGGTAGCAGAACTACACCTTGTCCGAGGACTTTCGCAAGAACATCTCAAAGCATTTATGAAGATTACTCGCCCAGAAGCCTCAATGCTTCCGGACTTTCAAGACGGGAACAGTTGTCCTTTCCCCCAGCCCGACGACGAGCAGGAGTTACCCCCAACAGAGCAGCAGACTTAGCTCTGAAACTTAATGATGTCACACGTAATGTAAACGTCTTCATAATTCTGTCGAACTGAAGAACAATGGAACCATTAACAACATTTAATTGCTCCGTATTTTAGCAGAAATAGACAGGCAACACACTAAACGTGCCCCAAACACGTCCTGAAATAGCTCACCTGCTGCCCCCACCTTCCATGAGGTCCCAACCATAGGTATGGCTGTGCTTATAGATATTGCTCTTCACCGAAACTCGGGACACCAAAGACCCACCTGACCAGCAAGAACATGAAATTAAATAAGGTCCAGGAGCGTCTTCTTGCCGCTCTGCAGAGATCTGCAAGGGAAAACTCAACCGGCGATAACTATCACAATTTCACACCACTCCTGCCGGTAAAAGACTGAGCAGTGGCAAGGATGGTTGCAAGAAGAGGAGAGAGACACCCAAATCGAGAAAGAAGGGGAGAGTCAGAGTAGCAAAATTTATCCTCACTAGGAGACCGTGGTAGAGGGAACTCAACGGAGTGCTTCACCCCGAAGACAGCAAAAAAAAAGAATCATTTTCTCCTCCAAGACCTTGTGCTGAAGGAGGGCCATCTGGAGATGAAGCTCAGCATCTCATCACCTTCCCCTCCACAGTCTGGATCAAGGGCTAACAACTATGAAGGATGTTTTCACGCCTTGCACATTATTTTCACGGCGCTCAGGAACCCTCTGCAGCCCACTCCTGTCCCATTCGCACACGAGGCTGACTCTGCCACGGGAAGGAAGCTGACAAAGCCAGACAAACCCCTCCAGTAGCTCATTCCTCTCCCAAATCCCCCCACACAGGCAGAAGTGGCGTTCAATTGATCTTCACAAACGGTTCCTCTAGTCTCCCATCGGCCAAGGAGCTCCAGCTCACCCAGGACAAGCCACATTCCCGCGTCACCTTCACCATCCAACCGCCGCTCCTCCGCTTTCCTTCAAAAGCGACCTGAGATCTTACAAATGACACCGAAAATAAAAGAGTTGAACAACTCCCACAACGCTTTAATCATGGATCCATAAATTCGCAGAGCCCTCCGGTGCAGTACCCGCCTCGCAAGGAGGGCTGGCACGGAGCTCAGAGGGAAGGAGCTCTACGTACGAGCACGGCCCGAGCTTCCCAAAACAGACACCGCTCCTCTCCCTGCCAAAGATAACACACTTCACGCGGCGAAACCACAGCCTACAAATTTTACTCCAGGCTCAAGGGAATAAAATCCAGCGCGAGGTTTTGCGCTCTTGGACCTCGGGATCGGCAAGAGCAGAGCAAAGCCTTTATGGTCCTTATGGGGTAAAAATTACGCGGATCAACACAATAAAATGGGGTCTTTTTTCCCCACAGAAACTATAAGCGGGGTGGGATGCTTCCCTCTCCATCCCACGTGGCAACCCCCTGCCAGCGTCTGGACGCTCAGAGGATGGTCCACCATCAAAAAGCCTTCCTAAATTCTGGAGAGGAGAGACTATTAAATCACCTGGTCTTATTCTGGTATCCTTGGGTTGAGAGAAACAATCTGGAAGCTCAGGGTAGCTTTCGCTTCCACCAGTCTCTTTCGTTACTGGTAACAAGGCCGTGGCTCCACGCTTCACCCTATGCCTGCCAAAGTGGTGGAGGAAGAGCAGCATGGATTACTGGAGCAGGAGCGAAGGTGGCACTTCAGCAAAGGACAGGTAGAAACAACTTATTTTAGAGTACCCATCGCATCTCCAGAAAGGCCCGGGGCACTCCAGCCTTCCTCCTTGTGCTGGGAAACGGCACCCACCTCTTCCCAACCCAACGAGGTTGCTAACCTCATCCAGCGTGGTCTTACTGGTGGGGGCTCCAGAGGAGCCTGAAGCAGAGAGAACAGCCCCAGGGAGACGAATCTTCGTCTCATTTTATGGAAAAACAACTCCAAGGACGGAGTTTTGAGGCACCAGGATGGCAGGGACACCCAGTAACCATGCCTCCAGACGTACGGAATCGCTGGGGGTGGCTGCCACCAACATCAGTCATCCCCTAATGTCACCCCCCCGGTCCCCAAGACCACGTGCAACCAGAGTGACTCTGCAAGAAAAACCATGGACCAGAAAACAACGACAAAATATCGTCCCCGGCGAGTCCACCCAAACCCAACCCTCCATCAAGGAAAGGCGAGGGAGATGCTCCCACCTCCATACCACGCAGGAGGCGACGTCCCCGGGTGGGATGGCGGGATGTCCCCATCCCCGTAAGGATGCTCGGGGTTGACACCAGGTGGGACCTCGGCTCTCGGCTGCGCGGTTGCCGCAGCGGGGCTAACGAAGCAGGACGCTAATTAGTCAGCACGGGTGGGTTCCCCCTCTTTATGTCCACGGGGGGCTCGCTGGGGGAGGCGGTGGGGAGCGGCCGGCCTTGCCCTTCGTGAGGGCAGACGAAGCGCTCGGGGGTAGCTTCCAGAGGCCGAGCGACCCCCGCTCCCGCCCTCCCCTTGGCCAGGAGAGGGAAATATCGAGGGGGGGGGGGGGGGGGGGGGGAATCATGTCCACGCACAAATTGTCAGCGGAGGGAAGGGGGGAAAAAAAAAAAAAGAAAAGAAAAAAATATGAAACCCCCCCACAGGACGAGGCCGCCCGAAACGAGCCGAGAGGGCAAAAAATCCCCCCCCCCCCCCGCGCTTTGTTGGGGGAATCCACACCCCACGGCGGCCCAGGGGTCGGGGGGGGGGCGGATTTCTGAGGGAGACAAAAGGCGGGACGTGCCCCCCCCCTCCCCTCCCCGGCTGCTGTGTCACGGCCCCCCCCCCCCCCCCCCCCCCCGCTCCCCGGCCTTACCCTGCGGCGGCGGCGGGCGCTGTCAGACCCCGCCCGGGGGGCTCATGGGCTCCGGGGGGAGCGGAGGGGGGGGGGGGGGCGCGGAGCCGGTGTGAGGGGAGGGGGGGGGCGCGGGGGGAGGCGCCGGCGCCGGCTCCGGCGGAGGGACGGGCCCCGGCGGCCGGGGAGTGACGCGCGCGCCCGGCCCCGCCCCGCCGCCCCGCCCCGCCCCGCGCCGCCGGCCCTGCCGGGAGATGTAGTGCGGGCCGCTGCCGTGCGGGCCGGCCGCTGCGGGGAACGCGGCGTCTGCGGGAAAATCAGCCTGGTCCGCGCGAATCGAGCGCTGCCAGACGAACTGACCGCTGCCAGGGAACTCTTCTCCGTACAAACCGAGGCTTTTCCCACATAAACCATGACTTTTCCCGTATAAACCAAGACGTTTTCCATATAAACCAAGCCTTTTCCTGCATAAACCAATGCCTTTTCCATCTAAACCTGGGCTTTTCCCACATAAACCAAGTCCTTTTCCGTATAAAGTAAGCCCTTCTCCATCTAAAGAAAGCCTTTCCCATATAAACCAAGCCCTTCTTCGTATAAACCAAGATGTTTCCCACATAAAACAAGTCTTTTCCCTATAAACTAAGACCTTTTCCGTGTAAACCAAGCCTTTTCCCACATAAACCAAGACTTTTTCCATATAAACCATGACTTTCCATCCAAATCAAGCCTTTTCCCGTATAAACCAAGCCCTTCTTCATATAAACCAAGCCTTTTTCCATATAAACCCAGCCCTTTCCCATAAAAACCAAGCCTTTTCCATACAAACCAAGCCTTTTCCCATAAAAACCAATGCCTTTTCCAGACAAACCAAGACTTTTTCCACATAAAGCAAGCCCTTTTCTGTATAACCAAGCTTTTCCCCATATAAACCAAGACTTTTTCCATATAAACCAGGACTTTCACCGTGTAAACCAAGCCTTTTCCCATATAAACCAAGCCCTTTTCCATATAAAGCAAGACTTTTTGCATATAAACCAAGCCTTTCTCCATGTAAACCAAGCCTTTTCCCACCCAAATCAAACCTTTTCCCATATAAACCAATCTGTTTCCCATATAAACCAATGCCTTTTCCAGACAAACTAAGCCTTTTTCCACAAAAACCAAGCCCTTTTCCATACAAACCAAGTCTCTTCCCACACAAACCAAGTCCTTTTTTCCACATAAACCAAGCCTTTTCCATATAAATCAAGACTTTTTCCATATAAACCAAGACCTTCTTCATATAAACCAAGCCTTTTTCCATATAAACCTATACCTTTCCCGTATAAACCAAGTCTTTTCCATACAAACCAAGTCTCTTCCCACAGAAACCAAGCCTTTTCCCACATAAACCAAGCCTTTTCCACATAAACCAAGACTTTTTCCATACAAACTAAGACTTTCCATCCAAATCAAGCCTTTTCCCACATAAACCAAGCCCTTTTTCTTATAAAGCAAGCCCTTTTCCATATAAACCCAGCCTTTCCATCCATATCAAGCCTTTCTACCCAAATGCACCAAACTCCACGTCGAGAAACATACGAAAACCCCCCAGAATTTAAACCCCGCGTAGCTCCCTCCGGACCTACTCAAAGGCGCTCGGAGACGATCCTGCGTGGGGTTTGAGCTGCCGTCTCCTTACCCCAGCAGGCTGTGGAAAACGCCAAGGCACCCAATCATTCCGCTCGTCGTTTGGGTTACATTCGAGAGGTCATTTTATTTCTTTGTCGCTCTCCGCCTAGTTCTGCCATAACGTTCATCCAGGTAAATGGGTCGCGTTAACGAACACCAGCGGAAGAACCGCAGCCATAAATTAACCAGCAGAGCTGGCCTCCGAAGAAGCCTTGGATGGCAAAAGCCTTCGACTTGGATGGCAAAAATCGGATCTCTCTCCCTGCTGTGCTGTATTTTTGGCCGTATCTTTTGCTGGGCAGGTTGCCGTGACAACCTTACATTCACCAGAGGGTGGCTATAATTGGGAAAGCACATTGTTAATTTAGCTCTGGATTTTTTTTTTTTATTCATTGGGTCGTATTTTAAGCAAAGGGGAACTGCCTGGATTTTTGCATTTGTATCTCTGATCGTACTATGGTTTAATTATTAACCTGAGCACCAATAGCATCGTTCCAGCGGAGGCTGAGCTGCGGTGCAGGGCTGACCAGGGCAGACAACAGCTCTGCCCACGTCTCCACCTCCAGCCCCCTGCGTCCCCTCCAGCCCCCGAGCCCCTCAGCCAAGACTCCCCCAGGACCAGGATTTCCCAGAGATGCTCCCGGTCTATGGGAGCAGAATGGAGGAGGGGAAAAAAAAAGGTCGGATCTGCTCTTGCATCACCGAGCATTTTTTTGAAATGTCAGTGAGATTGGGAGTGTCAGCTTTAACCTGGTAACAGTTCATCTCAGCTCATTATTGATGGCAAATCGCCCTTTGAGGAGAATGCCGGCCCGAAGGAGTGGTATTAATGGTGTGAACACGCTGCCATGTGTAAAGTCCTCCTCCTGGGTGGGCACGTCAGGTCCTGGTCCCGCATGGTGGGACCTCTCTGAGCATCCCGCATGCCCTCAGGGCACCCCTGACCTGGCGACATGGCAAAATGCCACCGGGCGCTTGCTGGAAGCCGAAGGGTGACTGGGGACTGGGCGCTCTGGTTCAGGAGCCCTGGTGGGTGCTGGATCAGGGCACACAGCTTCCAGCCTGGGATTTTTTTCAAGGGGGGAAAATGACCCACCCTGCCGAGCGCAGGGTCTGTGGGAGCATGGGAGGGAGCTGGATTCGTTCCCTTAGCAGGTGGGGGGGAAATCGGACCGGGATGACGGCGGGGTGACTGAAGGGATACAGAATCACAGAATCACAGAACGTTAGGGGCTGGAAGAGACCTCTGTGGGTCACCCAGTCCAACCCCCTGCCGAAGCAGGGTCACCTACAGTAGGCTGCACAGCACCGCGTCCAGGTGGGTCTTGAATATCTCCAGAAAAGGAGACTCCACAGCCTCCCTGGGCAGCCTGGGCCAGGGCTCCGTCACCCTCAGAGGGAAGAAGTTCTTCCTCATCTTCAGCTGGAGCTTCCTCTGCTTCAGTTTGTGCCTGTTGCCCCTGTCCTGTCGCTGGGCACCACTGGAAAGAGTCTGGCCCCGTCCTCCTGACACCCACCCTGCAGATATTTGGACGCATTTCCAAGGTCCCCTCGCAGCCTTCTCTTCTTCAGGCTGAACAAGCCCAGCTCCCTCAACCTTTCCTCGTAGGAGAGATGCTCCAGTCCCCTCATCATCCTCGTAGCCCTCCGCTGGACTCCCTCCAGTAGCTCTTCATCTTTCTTGAACTGGGGAGCCCAGCACTGGACGCAGTACTGCAGATGAGGCCTCACCAGGGCAGAGTAGAGGGAGAGGAGAATCCTGGGAACGTGGAACGGCTGCTGGGAAGCATCAGCCTGCGGCTCTGGGAAAGGTGCCATCTCTGCCATCTCACTCCCACCCTCCCGTCGGTTTGAAGCTCCATGGCCACTCTGGTTGTGGCGTTTGTTATTAGCGTGTCCCAGCAGGAAGAAAGTGCAGGTTTACAGAAGCCAGGGACTTTTCTCCGGGAGCTGGCACGGCTCTGGGTCCAAAGAGCAAAGCGGAGCTGCTGGTCCCATCCCCGTCGCGGTGCAACCCTCCAGCCGGGTGCCCCGGCCCCTCCGACGGGCACGCTCAGCAGCTCGGCCTCCTCCTCTTATCTCCTGGCTTCATCCCGTCACAGCTTAGAAAGGAGGCAAATTGGGAAAGGAGAGGGTTTCTTCTTAAAAAAAAAGAAAGAGAGGAGTTGTGAAAAGCTGGGGAAGGAGGAGGGAATGCAAACATCTTTTCTTCAAGAAAAAGACGCTGTGGCTGCTATTCTGTGTCCCATCCGCCAAGTAATAACATGAGATGACTCACTGCTTGGGAAACTAAATTGACTTTTTATTAAAAGCGTGTATTTAGGGAGGCAGTGAGGCGTCAGGGGAGTTCCTCCATCGCCGCAGCAGAGGGAACTGAGGCAGGCTGCCCAGCACAGAGCCCACAAGATGCCGGGACTGGAGCGGGCCGCATCCTGCCTCAGCATCCTCCCAGGGTTGCTCCCGGGAAAACACTGGGCATCTCCGGGAAGGCGTTAAGAACCTCCCTCAGCTCTCTCCCGATTCAGCGGGAACTGGAGGATCTCTGCCAGTGGGAAGCACTCCAGCCTCTAGATTTTTGTCCCAGGAAAAGAGCAAGAGGTGGAAAGAGCAGCCGGGGATGCGAAGATATTGGAGAGCCCAAACTGCAACCAAAAAGTGGCAAACTCTGCCCTCACCCTGGCAATAGTCTGAAAAATGGCTTAGCAATAGTGCGAACCTGCTGCTTCGAAGGGGAAATATCGAATATTTACAAACTACCTTGCTCGTAGCTGCGGCGTGCTGGTAGCTTGGCATTCCCTCGCTAGCTTGGAGCAAATCTTGGCTTCACAGAGCGTAGCTGAAGGCAAAATTCAACGTACTGTGTTCTGCTCAAATTACACATCCCCTGTGTGGAAAGCTCAGTTATGCATACAGATAGGTGCTGAAAAAAAACTAAAGAAGAACGAACTTCTTTCTTCTTCTGCAAGCACTTCTGGCATAGGTGGGCTGAAGGGGATGTCTCCCAGCACGGAGACACGGTGATGCCCTCAGCAGGTTTCTCATTGCAATGCCACCATGACCACCAAGTCCCACCAGAGACTCTCAGCAGGTTTCTCAGAAGTGACCGTCAAAACACCACTGTGACCGTCAAGTCCCACCAGAGACTCCTGCAGGAAAAGAAACCCTTGAAATTGTTGGGTGAATAATCTTCCTGCCGGAGTCAGAGAGATCATTATTCTGGCCGGGCTGCAGTTGAGTTGAAAACAAATAGACCTCCTTTAAAAACCCAAAGAATAGACCTACTGTAGGAGCAAGGACTGGAGACAGGCAAGGTCTTTGTTCCCATCCCGACAGTGCCTGAGCAAGCGGCTCTGTCCTTCCCGAGCGTGGAGACGTCTGTCCGTGCCTGGGGGGCCGGCGGTGTCGGATGTGGGGGTCCACGGTCCCTCCTCCACCCCAACCTCATGGAGTGAGACAGCCTGGCTGTGAAGGCAGAGAGAAACTGAGGTGATGGGACATGAACGTGGCCAGCCAGGATATTTGTGGCAAAATGCAGACAGCACAAAGCTGTCAAGTCTCTCTCCTATGTGTTTTATAAATCAAATTTCAGGGCAGGGCAGCCACAGGTAAAGCTACGCTTTGCTACGGCAAGAAGAGAAGCTGGTTTTGAAACACTGACTGCAGGGACAAGCTCCTTCCCCGACTTGTGAGTTATTTTTAGAAGGGCATTTTTATCCAGCACAGTGATCAGTGCCACGGTTATTTTCAAGGCTAAATTCACCGGTATTCGGCGAAGGTCTGGAACAGGATGGGTCCAGCCTCCTGGAGAGCTGGGCATACGAAGACTGCTTTGCTGCAGATGGGTTGAAATCCAGCGCTGATGCCGCTTTCCATGTTGCAAAAGAGAAGATGCAACTCAGAACACTTGCATATTCTCCTTGACCTTCCGTGTCGCTTAAAATAAAACCCCTAACTTCCCGTATTTCACATAAGTCATCTGCTTAATGGGCTACCTGGACATAATTCATGACTTTCCTCCCCTGATTTAACTCACAGCTACATCTTTGGATTGACGAGGCCTTAGAAAAGCAAAGTATGATTACCCAGGTAAGAACAAAATGCCAGTTTGAAGGATTGCCACTGTTCTAGCCCCGAGGAAACACGGGCATTTGCAAAGGTCAAGCTGCCGAGAAGGCCGAGCCAAGAGCTGGCAGAGGCATCGCATGGGATGGGTGATGAAGGATGCCTTGCCGCACCAGGCGAAGCAGATCTTTTCGGATGCTTCCTCGGGGTGACAGAAAACATCTCTGACAGGGACATCAGTAACTCTGGGTTTGCTGGAGAACAGAGTCAAATTAACCATTGACAAGAGTGTTTTGCAGAGCCATGGCTGGCCAGGGAATATTCCAGTAACCCAGAAATATCTCTCTCTTCCCCTGCTTGCAACCTGAATTTTTTCCATAATCTCTTATTGTGGATATTAATCGCATCAGAGGATTGCAATGTTGCTTAGAGTGGTGCAGCGGGAGGGAATCACTCATTGATGGGGTGGGAGAAGATGCAGGGGAACTTCACCGGCGTTAGAGGGAGGGGTACGGAAAATCCGGGGTGCTGGGTGAAGGACAGCAGCAAGGCACTCTTCCAGTTTGACTCTCTGGGGAGACCTTATTGCAGCCTTTCAATACTCTAAAGTGGCTTTGAAGAAAGTTGGGGACAGGCTTTCTAGCAGGGCCTGTTGTGATATGACAAGGGGTGATGGTTTTAGAAGAGGGGAGATTCAGACTGGATATAAGGAAGAAACTGTTTATGCTGAGGGTGGTGAAACACTGGCAGAGGTTGCCCAGAAAGGTGGGAGATGCCCCATCACTGGAAATGTTCCAGGTCAGGTTGGACAGGGCTCTGAGTAACCTGATCTGGTTGAAGCTGTCCCTGCTCATGGCAGGGCGGTTGGACTAGGTGGCCTTCAAAGGTCCCTTTCCACCCAAACCTTTTCATGATTCTATGACTTGGCCATTTCATCACTCAGTGTTACATTTCATACAGGCAATTTTATTGACATCGTTGACTTTTAAAGCAAGCTACACGCCCAAAAGACTACCTGGAATGAAGTAGCAGCAAGAAGGAGACTAAAACTAAGAGGCTTTGGAGGAAACCCATGCTTTAGGCAAGCTGGAGAGCTAGCACGCTGATCTTGCATACACTTTTCGTTAGAAACAAGGCTGAAGAGAACAGACTGGGCACCACACCGAGCTGGGACGGCTGCACCGCGTGAGCCCACTCTGCCAAAGCCAGGGCAGGTACCGCCGTGGAGCTGGTAGCCCAACCCTTGACTGGAGAAGGATGGAAGGCAGCGTGACTCAATGGGCTTGGGTCAACCCTTGGCTGGAGAGGGATGGAAGGCAGCATGACTCAACTGGCTTGGGTTTGGATGACCTGGGCTCTGCCAATGGTGATTAAATCCTTCAGTTCTCAGTTTCGGTTTTCCTCCCCTGAAACAGTACAACTCTACTTATCCTGTTGGTAAAATACTCTGTGAGTCAGCTTTCACCAGGTGTAAATCACCACTGGTGTTCACAGAGCTGCCAGCAGCCCCGGGTTAGCAATGACTGAGAAGGACTCCTTGAACTTCTGTCTCTGGTCCTCAGGACAAAGTCCCAAAAGAAAATCTTCCTCTTTGGGAAAGCAAGAAGTGTCTCAGGGCATTAAAGTCTTGTGCCTCAGCTCCTTCAGGGTGGTGGCAGCTTCCTTGTCTGACCCTGGGATCCAGTGGGGAAGAGCATGGAGCCCACCAAGGCGCCTTCCACCACATGCCTACTCACACCGGCAGCCCAGCTTCCTGCTCCTCCTGCTCCTGGGAGCCCACATCCTCTGCAGTCACCTTCCTGAACCCTCTGTTATCTCCCATCGGTCTTCTAATTGTGCCTTTCCTGACCCTGACTCACCTGCTGGTATGGAGATCCTCCCTTTCCCCCCAGATCCTCTCTCATCTCCACCTAACCAGCAGAGCCACCACAAAAAGGAAGGATGGTTGGCAGCAAACAGCACTCCAGCACCCATCAAGCATGGGTGAACTTGGAAAATACGTATATTTTTATAATTTCTATAGTTTATATATTATGTGCGGTGGAGAAACCATCAAGGTGGCTCCGACTCCACTCCTCCAAGGGGAAGGACTTTGACATCTAACTCCACCGAAGAGATGTGACGTCTCACACCACCCGAGTCTTTCATCCTCTTTATCCCACTGGGCATCTCCACACGGTGAAACGACAGTCCTTAACCACGTGATAAAATCGTACTCCAGATAAGGCATCTTGTGACATGCCAGCAGGTCAGGCTGAGTAAGGACAAGAGCCCGGTGTTTGTCGTTGGTCTGCTGATAAAATAAACAAGCTTATCTTCACGTGGGCTTTGCTTCTTATCACATTGCTTTGGCAAAAATATGCCCGGCTGAAGTCCCCCCTCCCTTCCCCAGCAGCTGCCAAGGGCTGGCACCCCAGTTTAGACCCCTTTGCCTTCCCAGTGAGGTGACTGGGGAGGACAGGGAAGCATTTTTATTCCTTGCTAGCTGCAAAAGGTTGTAGAAGGAAAGGGCTTGACGTGCTCATGCTTTTGATAGGGGAAAAAAAGAGATAGCAGTATCAAACCACAAACATGCTGGGCGTGTGGCAGGTATTTTATCACTCCGTGGCCTTCAGGAATGAGAGTGGGGCAGATTTATGTTAGCCGTGCTGGGACAGAAATATATACATGCCACGGCTATCCTCATATACACGCACAGGAGAGCACGTACACGTGAGATGGAAATCTGCAGCTGCTGAATACCCAGCAGCGTGAAGCTATCTACTGAGTTGTGCAACGGAAGTTTCTCTTTTTGCCATATCCTTTTTCTCTCCATCATCATGTCTTTGCAATATAAACACCAGGAAACCTGTTACAGTCCTTACCGAATTCCCCGTCGCCAGGAACAAGCCGTGCTCTCCGCAAGGATCTCCATGACATTCCCATGCTGGCACTGATGCTCCAGGTACAGAAACCCCTCCAGGACAGGCACTGGTTAAAGATTTGGCTGGTTGAGAGCAGAAATTCTATTTATTTGCGCCAAAATACACAGTGCATGAAGTCTGAAATAACAGAAATAGCAAAAGATCTTTCCACTCAGCTCCCACCGGCAGTTTTCTCCCCCGGGAGCGTGTCCCTGCAGCTCAGGGCATTGCAGGAGCAGAGGGGCCAGGGAGTCTCCCACCTCCCCATCACCCGTGAGTGCTGCTGGCTACCCACCCCTTCCTCCCATGGCTTTGCATCACCCTGCCCTAGGGCTGTCTGGCAAATATTAATTTATTTTCCAAGCAGAGCAACGCTTCCAGGCTAACAACCTCCTTCCCTGCCTTGGCACTGCTCTGCCCGGAGGTATCCTAATGGTTGTCCTTCTTTTTTCCTGGCTTTTCCCCCAAAAGTCTCATTTGACCCCACACCACGACGAACGCCCAGAAGGGAAACTGAGGCATTTGTAGCAGCCATTAAAAAGCAGTACCTGGGGCTCCCTGCATCTCCAGGGTGGTGGGTAGCTTTTGTCCCAGAGCCTCAGCAGTTTGTAAACACGTCAGGCTAAATTGGGTTGTTTTACCTGAATCTCCTCAAACCATCCCACTGTGCTGACTGGAGGAGACAGGAGGAGATCCGTGCCTGGGGGATGGCTTCCAGGATGCTGGGCTGGGACTTCTCAGGAACATGAGGATCACCAGGAGCCTCCATCTCCTGCTACCTCTTCTTCATCACTCTTCTCCCATCAGCGAAGGACAACAGATGAGCTCCAGGTGCCCGATGCCAAACCCCCCAACCCCAAGGATTTCTTCCCCTTGAAATTCATACCCAGAAAGGATGCACTCATCTCTTCTCCCCTCTCCTGCTTCTCCATCCATCACCAGTACCTCCTAGCTGCCTATTTCCTAAGAAATCACCTAAATGCTGTAAAAAAGAGGCAAGATTTTTCAGAGCTCTGGCTGTAAAATAAATTCAATTTTCTAATATGTCGTTACAGCATGACGGTGCTTTAACCCAGCTGAGGACCCCCGGGCAGGGATGATCCCACAGCACCTTGGCTTTCCTGTGTACCAGGACTCAAACATTTTCCCCAGGGATGGGGCAAAAGGAGATATTTTCCTACTTTTCTTCCCTGCATTGAATGAGGAAATTCCCTTTGTTTCAGAAGAGAGAGTAAAATCTGGGAAGATGCTGAGTTCACCTCTGCTTAGCGTCGCCCCTATGAATAAATATTATCAGGTCTTTGGAGCTAGACCAAGAATGAACAGGCTCAGTCCTTCAGTCAGCAGTTATTCCAGTGTCCCCTCTTCTTGTACTGCTGAAATAAAAAGTTTAATTTAACATAATTTCTAAATTATCATAATTAAAAAGGGCTAGCAACACAATTAAGAGCACTCCACAGAGAGAAACTGCTTTCTTGAAAGGAAAGTAATCATGAAAGACCTGCTTTTGGACTCCAGATAATGTAATTTCCAGCAGATAATGGTTAATTTCTGCATAATAAACCCACGTTCCCCAGCTAGGCTTTGTTCACGTGGGCTGAAGTGCAGAGAGTCACAGCAAGAGCAGACTCAAACCTTGGTTAACATCTTTCAGGTCCTGGAGCTGAGAAAAACCTTATTGATTAGAAGACCATGATGTTTGCAAGACACTTCTAGCTGTTTGGAGAAGCACAGTATTGCAAAGCCAAGCACCTCAAAGTCCTCTGTGTCTTCTGGAAAACCATGACATTTTGGATTCTGGGTTGGAAGGGATCTTCTAAGCCAACATCTCTACTGCACGAGTTCTGAGCATTAATGGAGCTCCCAGAGATCGCACCAGGTAAAATCCTTTCTTCACGGTATGTTTGATCCATTTTCTGATTCTAGCAAGTTGTAAGGAAAGACACCTTGTCATGCTACAAATCACGGGAGAGCAAGGTGATGGGAAAAGATTTTCTCCAGTTTTAAAGAATTAAAAAAAGCCTGGTCACCTCTCCCAAGTAATGTATTCTTCCAGAGGGGATTTGATTTCAGAAAGGGCTGAACTTTGCTACAAAGATAGCCCTGAATAAATCTCCTTCTGTTCCTGCTCTCCAGAACACAGCGATTATAATTGACGAGACATGATCAAGAAATACAGGGATGCATGGCGGGACATGAAAGATGGACAAACTTCGTCACAAACATTTAACAGCAAAGGTAATTAAGGGTGTGGGACCTGGGGCTGCGGTGGATTCCTCATCAGCTGGAGTCTTTAATCCAAGTGGTTTCTTTTTGTGTGTGTGTATTTAATAAAGGCTTCTAAAATAGCGTGCTAGGGCTGAAGCAAAATGGTGGACATTGTGTGGGGATTACTGGGTGCGGTCCTTGGGGCTGCGTAAGAGAGGGCGTCAGAGGAGACTGTCCCTCTTAGCCTTGAGCTCACCAAGTCTATTCCTGCTCGCCTTGGGAAACATCCCCAGGCAGACATGGCCGCAGAAATCGCAGATAAATTATCTGGGTGTGCTTGGATGCAAAGGGAAGCGTCAAACCTTGTGGCTTCCCTGGCTGTGATGAGGCTGTGACCACCCTGCAAGGGCACCGGCAAGAAGATATGTGGAGAAAAACTACTCTATCTGGAGAGACAGGAGTTTTGGCTTTAAATAGAGTTTGTATGAACTAAACGGGCTCTTCGCAAAGGACTTATCCATCAGCCAGACCCCAGGCACTGGGAGTACCAGTATCCCTCACAGGGCTGCAAGCCTGAAGATCAAATAAGACATCTGATGGCCCCAAGTAGCTAACGTGTACAAGGGGGTTTCTGTTTCCCATCTTCAGCATTAAATTATTGTTTGTGCATGTCTCTGCTTTCCACTGCCTAACTCCCGTGGGGTCAGAGGGTTTAGCAAAGGTGTTGATGAACCACATCCGTGTAATATGTGGGAATATATGGGAGTGTGGCCAGCAGGTCGAGGGAGGTTCTCCTCCCCCTCTACTCTGCCCTGGTGAAGCCCTATCTGGAGTACTGCGTCCAGTTCTGGGCTCCCCACTTCAAGAGAGATGAGGAGCTACTGGAGAGAGTCCAGCGGAGGGCTACGAGGATGATGAGGGGACTGGAGCATCTCTCCTACGAGGAGAGGATGAGGGAGCTGGGCTTGTTCAGCCTGGAGAAGAGAAGGCTGAGAGGGGACCTTAGAAATGCTGATAAATATCTGCAGGGTGGGTGTCAGGAGGACGGGGCCAGACTCTTTCCAGTGGTGCCCAACGACAGGACAAGGGGCAACGGGCACAAACTGAAGCAGAGGAAGCTCCAGCTGAACAGGAGGAAGAACTTCTTCCCTCTGAGGGTGACGGAGCCCTGGCCCAGGCTGCCCAGGGAGGTTGTGGAGTCTCCTTCTCTGGAGATATTCAAGACCCACCTGGACACGGTCCTGTGCAGCCTGCTCTGGGTGACCCTGCTTCGGCAGGGGGTTGGGCTGGGTGACCCACAGAGGGTCCTTCCAGCCCCTAACGTTCTGTGATTCTGTGATTCCATGAATACTTTCTTACCTGTAATAATGGGAGCGTATTCCCCATAATATATGGGAATGTATAATTCCCCATAATAACACGAACAGAAAATTCTCCATAAAATATGGGAATGGTGGGAGGACATCTCAGAGCAGCAAAAGTCCTTTCTGTCACTGGGGGAGCAATACCTCCACCAAGAACCAGACTGAGGAGCAACTCCTTGGTCCCAGTGGACTCCTGACCTAACTCCACATCAAGCACGCGTCCTCCAGAGCCACAGCGCTGTGAGCCCCATCTTTCTTCTCCTTTTAACGTCACGACGTGTTCGAGACAAGAGCGGGGAACGGGCTGCCTCTCCCGCACCACATCCAACGCTACATCCAACGGCAGCTCCAGCTTTGAAGGCCGGCGCAGACAAAGCAGTCGTCAGCCTTTGAAACCACCGCCCTGGGCTCCTGTTGCAGTTCACGGCAGGTGAAAGGTAGCAGCAAAGTTTACATAAAGCGTAGACAAACAGAGCTGGGTTTCTGCCCCTAAGCCATCGACCGCAGCAGCTGGTGATTTGTTGGCTTTCTACGGGTTTCATGCAACGGTTGGTCACATGGAGAACAAATTATAGGAATGCTGGCAACCACAGTGAGAATAGGTTCTCACTACCGTGATCCTGATATACAGGTAGCCTCCTCTTCCCAGCCTTTTTCCCACATCTGAGCCTTTGCCGGCAGCAGCCAAGCCCCAGAGCAACCTGAGTCAGGTCCCGAGCAGGCACGGAGAGGAGAGGAGCTGTCTTGTTCCCCTGAGGTTGTAGAGCACAGCTTGTTCCAGCCTCAGACGTTTACTGCCCGTGAGATGTTGGTGTTTGCTGACCTGAGTTACTCCCGATCGCCGTCCGGCCTGAGGACACCTACGCAGAAATACGATTCTTGGTGCATTCACCCAGGCGTTCAAAAAACTAACGTGGAGCCACATTTCCCCGTGAATGCCACCAAAGCACACAATTTATCAGACCGTTCCTCTTCGACCGTGTCTCCTAGAGACCCCCACCCTCAGCACCCCCAGCCGTGCAGTAACCCACAGCACTGCGTCCCTGCCTGGGGCCCTTTCCTCACACAGACATCCCCATCGCTCCCGTACTCAGCTGGCTGAAGTCACCAGCAGCGGTGACACGTGGAGTGGACATCAGGACATTTTTCTTTTGGATTCAGGAGGGCAGGGAGATAAATCTCATTTTGGAGGAAAAGAGGCTTTGTTTTGTATTATTTTGCAGGCAAGTCAGCATAACAAATAGAAAGAGCTCTATTTAAGTGCCGAAACACAGGTGTCTCATGCCAGCTGAGACACCCCAAGACATCTGGATGGGCACATGGGTGACACAGGACCTCCACCACTCTCCTGGACCATCGGTGGGGGAACTGGGAGACCTCAGAGCACCCCAGGTGGATACCTGTGTTCTGGCAGCTGAACCAGCTCTGAAATACCTTGGCTCTGCAGAACAAAACCAAACTGCACAAGCCCAAAACAGATGTCTGGGCACACCACAAACGGAGGAAACATTGGAAAGTCATGCTTGATCCACACTGAGGCGTGCGCTTTCCCTCTCCACCCTAGAATTATGAAGGTTGGAAAAGACCTCCAAGATCACCAAGTCCAACGGTCAACCCAACACCACCAGGCCTGCTAAACCATGTCCCCAAGTGCCACATCTACACATTTTTTGAACCCCCCAGGTATGGTGACTCCACCAGTTCCCTGGGCAGCCTGTTCCAATGCCTGACCACTTCTTCAGTAACCAATATCCAATCTGAGCCATCTCTGACGCACCTTGAGGCCATTACCCTCATCTATCGTAGCCCCCCTGCTTTTCCTCCCGCCTCCTCCACCACTCATCCTTCCTGCACTCAGTGACAGAGGGAGGAACGAGGTCTCCACGGTGTAGGTGCCAAATCCATCCCTGCAAGACACACCCTTGGCCAGGGCAAGAAACCCTCCTTAGGAGATGCCCAAGCTCTAATTTGGGCATCCTGGGTCCATGCAGGAATAAGCCTCTCCCTGCAGAGACCGGGAAGGCAATGAGATGCCTACAAACCTCCTCTGTTTTTTGCCTGCCACGAAGCTCCCTGCCCCTTTGACCTCATCAAGCTTTAGGATTTGAGACACGCTAAGTCAGCTGAACCCTTTCACATCCCAAATGCCCAGACCCCCTGACTATGTTAACAACAGCAGTATCGCACCGTCGCTTCCAAACGCTTCATGGTCAGATCAGGCCCAAAGCCCAAGGTTTATTGTTTACCTTACCTACAAGTTAGGGGGATAGAAAATCATGAAAAATAGAAAAAACTTGCTTGAGTCCTTAACATCAAGTAGTTAAGAGAGTGGGAAGAAACATATTTTATTTTAAGTAAGAAGTCCATGCTTCTCCATAAGTCTGTCCTTGAACAGAAGATGGGATTAAAAATGCAATTAAATGTAGAATAAATATATCTATATATGAGTTAATATTTAATGCATATGCTAGATATAAGAAAAAAAGATCGCCAAGCAAACCGATGCCTTCGGGCGAGGTCGCCATTAACTACTACACTGAATTGAATGATCTCTTCTTGGAATGATCTTGAACGATCGCATCCTTTGGGAATTCAGAACAAGCATGCTCAACCCTCTCAGTCTTCAATTAAAAACAATGTTGTGCTTTCCTGCTTTTTCAGCTCTCACCTGGTTTCCTTGCTGAAGGCAGGAACATGTTCTCTCCGTCCGCTAAGGAAGCCACCACCATCAGACCTGGGTGCTTCCAAGCCTTCCGCACCGATCTCCGCAGCAAACAGGCTCCGCTGCTGCAACAGACACAACGAAAACCACACAAATGGATATTAAGCTAAATACTTCACTCCCATCTCAAATGGCTTTGTTTTAGTAAAAATCCTAGCATGCTGCCTAAGCCAAACTGTGTTTCATATTTAAGAGTCAAGGCCGTGTTTCCATCCCTGTCTAGAACATTACCCTGAAACCAGGGTGCTCCTGTTTGCGTCATCTTCGCACAATGGTTTTATCCACGGGTTTGCATCTGTCTGTGCCTCGCCAGCCTACTGAGACTGGTAAAACTCATGGCATGTTTTCAACCTGCTGAAGAAAGAGGTGTCTGTAATAACCTGTTACTGGGTTTCCTTTGGTGCAAAGCTGCAGGAGCCTCCCAGAGCATCTTTCCCAGGTGTTGGTGACAATACAGGACCGCTCTTGGTGGAACTGGCTGCACTCATGCAGGCAGTGAGTGCAGGAGATACTCAGACGGCTTTGCCATGTGCAGGGCCAACTCTCCTCCTTGCAAGTCCCCTTTCAGCAGCCAGTGCACCCGGGGTCTTGGGGGTCTCAGCGGCAGCAGGAGAACTTCCAGAGTGGAGCTGGCCACCGCAACTGCCTTCCCCTTTGCTTTCCCTTCCCTTCCCTTCCCTTCCCTTCCCTTCCCTTCCCTTCCCTTCCCTTCCCTTCCCTTCCCTTCCCTTCCCTTCCCTTCCCTTCCCTTCCCTTCCCTTCCCTTCCCTTCCCTTCCCTTCCCTTCCCTTCCCTTCCCTTCCCTTCCCTTCCCTTCCCTTCCCTTCCCTTCCCTTCCCTTCCCTTCCCTTCCCTTCCCTTCCCTTCCCTTCCCTTCCCTTCCCTTCCCTTCCCTTCCCTTCCCTTCCCTTCGGGAGCTTGGTATTTCCAACCCACCCACCTCTTGTTCACAGCATGGAACCAGCAGTGTGTCTCCATTTCCACCTATCCCTTCTCCAGCATCGTTTGGTTCCCCAAGGAGACCAAGCCTTCCCTCTTGGCTGCTTTGCCTGCTCATCAATACCTCAAATGAATGCTTCCATTCTCCTCTCCCTGAGGACTTCAGAAGATGTTGGTGAACTGCACATCATGTGAGAATCAGCTGCATTTTTGTATCTCCATGCCATGCTGAGAGCTGAGCACTACATCACGGTTGAGGACAGGAGCTGAAATGGCTGGAAAGAATCGCAGAGCCAAGCAGAGCTGAGGTGGCATGGCTCAGAGCAGCAGCTGGCACAGCCACCAGCGAAGCATGGTGGGACACAACCTCTGCTATTCACCATACTGCTCAATGGACCAAGGTCGATGAAAACCCAGGGAGCTACAGAAAAATTTGCTGTTGCTAAAACCCAGGTGCAGGGCACAAACGCAGCCTGCTAAACCCATCCTGGCTCTACCACGACAGATCGTGACGAGACATCGATCCTTCCTAGGCCAGCCTGAACACTTTTCACTCAAGCCAAATGTTTTAGATCCATCTTGGATTTCACGGGGCTTGAGAGCTCCCAGCGCTCAGCAGCCTCTGGCCTCAGCGTTGCATCTTGCTAAAAGTCCCCATGAGCATCTATCTACACGCTGGCACGTGGCACTGAAGCTTTACCGCCCTGGACTCTCGTTGCAGGCACTGACCGCCTCCATGAAGAGCTAACACAGGAGTACAGGTCCCTGCACGACACGACGAGTTTCTCTTTGGAGCCAGGACACTCTTCTGCAGAGGTTAGAGGTGCTGGGCAGCCCCAAATTTCACATGGGGTTCCCAGAGCTTCTCTTCTGGCCAAGCATCTTGGAGATGAGTGGTATTTCCAAGGGTGACACTGAGATTAAAGATAAGCCTCATTTTTAAGGAGCAATCATCTGGTTTGGTTCCTGCAAGCGGTTCCATCACAGTACACCCATGAGGAGCATGTAAACAAGATATTTCATTTCAGCTATGTTGTTTAATACGTAATGTCCTCCCTTGGAGGCTGTTAAGCCACCATTAGAGCAGGAATTGTCCTCGAGCACTGGGCTTGGCGATGAATCAGGTTCACCCCGGCCATAAGCTGCTGCTCGTGCCTGCGTATGAAGAGGTCACCTCTTGGCAAGGGCCTGGCTGCTATCTGCCCATTCAGAAAGGCTGGTTTGAGGTGGCACCTAGAGATGAGGTGAGGTCTACCCGCTCTCCCAAGCCACAGTGCCCCTCTTCCTGCCTCAGAGCTGCAAACGGTCACCGTGATGCCCCAGCCAGGGCAGCTTTCATTCTCCTGGTCCTCTTGGGCAAACCCAAGGATGCATGTGCCCTGGCCATGGGTGGGCAGAGGAGGAGAGATGCCCACCTCAAGTGTGGAGCGACAGGACCTATGAAAGACAAGAAAACCAGCTGTTACATCAGGGCATTTAGTGTTTGGTATCATCTGAGCAGAGCCTTTGGGTACCTTGCAGCAAACACATGCAGCTAGCTGGGCACCTCACAGTCATCACCAGGTCTTCACCACCACACCACAAAGCCCACCTCTGTGCCCTGCACCAGTTATTCTGTCTGCAGCCTTTGTAATAGATGCGTTGGAAATGGGCTTGTGTCGGGTGCAAGTGGAAGAAAAGAAGGTTATCAGGAGTAGTCAGCATGGATTCACCAAGGGGAAATCATGCCTGACCAATCTGATAGCTTTCTACGATGACATGACTGGCTGGGTAGACGAAGGGAGAGCCGTGGATGTTGTCTACCTCGACTTCAGCAAGGCTTTTGACACAGTCTCCCATGATATCCTCCTAGGGAAGCTGAGGAAGTGTGGGCTGGATGAGTGGTTGGTGAAGTGGATAGAGAACTGGCTGAATGGCAGAACTCAGAGGGTTGTCATCAGCGGCGCTGAGTCTAGTTGGAGGCTGGTGACAAGTGGTGTCCCCCAGGGGTCAGTACTGGGCCCAGTCTTGTTTAACTTCTTCATCAACGACCTGGATGAAGAGTTAGAATGTACCCTCAGCCAGTTTGCTGATGACACCAAACTGGGAGGTGTGGTAGACACACCAGAAGGCTGTGCTGCCATTCAGCGTGACCTGGATAGGCTGGAAAGTTGGGCAGAGAGGAACCTGATGAGGTTCAACAAAGGCAAATGCAGGGTCCTACACCTGGGGAGGAACAACCCCATGCATCAGTACAGGCTTGGGGCGGACCTGCTGGAGAGCAGCTCTGTGGAGAGGGACCTGGGTGTCCTGGTGGACGACAGGGTGACCATGAGCCAGCAGTGTGCCCTGGCTGCCAAGAAAGCCAATGGGATCCTGGGGTGCATCAAGAAGAGTGTGGGCAGCAGGACGAGGGAGGTTCTCCTTCCCCTCTACACTGCCCTGGTGAGGCCTCATCTGGAGTCCTGTGTCCAGTGCTGGGCTCCCCAGTTCAAGAAAGATGAGGAGCTACTGGAGAGAGTCCAGCGGAGGGCTACACGGATGATGAGGGGACTGGAGCATCTCCCCTACGAGGAGAGGCTGAGGGAGCTGGGCTTGTTCAGCCTGAAGAAGAGAAGGCTGAGAGGGGACCTTGGAAATGCGTCCAAATATCTGCAGGGTGGGTGTCAGGAGGACGGGGCCAGACTCTTTTCAGTGGTGCCCAGTGACAGGACAAGGGGCAACGGGCACAAACTGAGGCAGAGGAAGCTCCAGCTGAACATGAGGAAGAACTTCTTCCCTCTGAGGGTGACAGAGCCCTGGCCCAGGCTGCCCAGGGAGGCTGTGGAGTCTCCTTCTCTGGAGATATTCAAGCCCTGCCTGGACGCGGTGCTGTGCAGCCTGCTCTGGGTGACCCTGCTTCGGCAGGGGGGTTGGACTGGGTGACCCACAGAGGTCCCTGCCAACCCGGACCATTCTGTGATTCTGTGATACTGTGATTCTGTGGGTGCTTCTGCAGCCTGGTGCTCCCCATTCCCATGCTCCTGCATGTCAGCAGCCCCCCCATCCTGATGCTCCTCAACCTGGTGCTCCTGCAACTCTGTAATCTCCCCTTTTCCAGTGTTCCTGCCTCCCAGTGTGCTTGCACCCCAGTACCCTCCTGCATCCTGGTACCCGACTCATGCTGGTCTCCATCCCAGTACCCTCCTTCCTGCATCCTGATAACCCACATCCTGATATGCCACATCCCAGTGCTCCTCAGCCTGGTGCCTTCGTCCACATGCCCCATCCTGGTTCCCTCATCCCAGTACTCCCATCCCACCACCCTCATCCTGGTGCTCCCGTTTCAATATCGCCACCCTGGTGCCTCCATCTCAATGCTCCCATTCTAGTACCCCCATCCCAGTGCTCACATCCCAGTAGCCCAATTCTAATTTCCCATCCTGGTGCCCTCATCCCAGTACCCCGAACCCAGTGCTCCCATCCTAGTACCCCAATTCTAATATCTCATCCCCGTGCCCCCATCCCAGTACCCCTATCCCAGTGCTCCCCATCCCAGTGCCTCTCCCATCCTGCTGTCCCCACCCCTATCCCGATATCTCACATCCCGGTGCTCCCCATCACGATATCCCCCACCCTAGTGCTCTCCACCCTGGCACTCCTCCTGTCCGGGTACCGCTATGCCAATATCCCACATCCCGCTGTGCCCATCCCGGTGCCCCTCCCATCCCGGCACTCTCCCCCGATCCCGATATCCCCCGTCGCGATATCCCCCGGACCGGTGCCCCCCCCCACCCCGGCAGCGGCGGGCGGTGACTCTGCGGCGCCCCCTGGCGGCATCGAGCGAGGACTGCGGGCAACGCCTGCGCCTGCACCCCCCGAATCCCCTGCCTGCACCCACCTGCACCCCTGCCTGCACCCCCCGAATCCCCCACCTGCACCCCTGCCTGCACCCCCCGAATTCCCTCCTGCACCCCTGCCTGCACCCCCCGAATCCCCCACCTGCACCCCCGCCTGCACCCACCTGCACCCCTGCCTGCCCCCCCGAATTCCCCACCTGCACCCCTGCCTGCACCCCCCGAATCCCCCACCTGCACCCCTGCCTGCACCCCCCGAATCCCCCACCTGCACCCCCGCCTGCACCCACCTGCACCCCTGCCTGCCCCCCCGAATTCCCCACCTGCACCTCCTGCCTGCACCCCTCGAATCTCCTCTCTGCACTCCCCTCAGCCCCTGCCTGCACCCACCTGTACCCTCCAAATCCCCTGCCCGCGCCCACCTGAACCCTTGCCTGCACGCCCTGAACCCCCGCATGCACTCACCTGCACCCCTGCCTGCACCTACCTGAAGCCCCACCTACACCCCCTGCACCCCTGCCTGCACCCTCAATCCCTGCCTGCACCCACCTGCACCCCTGCCTGCATCCTGTGAATCCCCCTCCTGCACCCCCCAAATCCCCCGCCTGTACTCACCTGCACCACTGCCTGTACCCCCCTGAACCCCTGCCTGCACCCACCTGCACCCCCCGAATCTCCCATCTCCACCCACCTCAAGCCCTGCCTGTACCCCCGAATCCCCTGCCTGCACCCACCTCAACCACTGCCTGCACCCCCTGAATCCCCCACCTGCACCCAGCTGAACCCCTACCTGCCCCCCCGAATCCCCCACCGGCACTCACCTGCACCCCTGTCTGCACACACCTGAAGCCCCGCCTGCAGCCCCCTGTACCCCTGCCTGCACCCAGCCGAACCCCCCAAATCCTCCGCATGCACTCACCTGAACCCCCGCCTGCACCCCCCAAATCCCTCACCTGCTCCCACCCGAAACCCCACCTGCACCCATCTGCACCCCCCAAATCCCCCATCTGCACCCCCGCCTGCACCCCCTGAATCCCCCGCCTGCACCCCCTGTACCCCTGCCTGCACCCAACTGAACCCCCCAAATCCTCCGCATGCACCCACCTGAACGCCTGCCTGCACCCCCGAAATCCCTCACCTGCTCCCACCTGAAACCCCACCTGTACCCACCCGAAACCCCGCCTGCACCCATCTGCACCCCCCAAATCCCCCACCTGCACCCCCGCCTGCACCCCCTGAATCCCCTGCCTGCACCCACCAGAACCCCTGCCTGCACCCCCATCGAATCCCCTGCCTGCACCCTCCTGAATCCCACCCCTGTATGAACCCCCCCGTATCCCCCGCATGCACCCCTGCCTGCACCCCCCATATCCCCTGCATGCACCCCCCCAGTCCCCCACCTGCACCCCCACCTGCACCCCCAAATCCCCCGCCCGCACCCACCTCCACCCCTGCCTGCACCCCCCGAACCCCTCTGCCTGCGCCCCCACTGAACCCCTGCCTGCACACCCACAGCCCCCAGCTGCAGTGAGAGGACCCGGGCGTTCCTTCCCACCTCAACCCACTCAGGGCATCTCCCAGACCTTCTGGCTCATGGTCACCCTGTCGTCCCCCAGCACACCCAGGTCCCTCTCCACAGAGCTGCTCTCCAGCAGGTCAGCCCCAGCCTGTACTGGTGCATGGGGTTGTTCCTCCCCAGGTGCAGGATCCTGCCCTTGCCCTTGTTGAAATTTGGTCCCCCAGCCAGCGAGGAGGGACGACTTGTTCCTGGCCGTCACCGAGGATGTCCCTTCCCCCAGTGACCCACCACGGGGTCCCACCAGCCGGGTCCCTTTGCCACCTCGATGCCAGACCATCCCGGCAGGTTTCACGCACGAAGAATCAAGATTTCTTGCGCAAGGTGTTATCGGGCACCTCTGCTTTGGGGAAAAAGTTTTGGAAAGGAAACTCTCCTCTGGAAAAAAGCACTGGTTGGTGATGGAGACGGGGACACCAGAGAAGGCCACAGTGCCCGCTCCCGTCCCAGCCACCACCCATGGACGGTTGGATTTACCGCCGGCCGCTTGGCAGGGTCGTTTGCCGGTTGGGCTGGACGTGTCGGCTGCGGAGGCCGCTCCCGTCGCTGCAGAGATGTTCACCACTGAGGTTTCGGTGCCCAGGCAGGGTCCTGAGATGAGTGTTCCCACCTAGAGCCATTTTGGGCTTGTTTCCCCTGCCCAAAGGCATCCTGAGGCTGAAGACATCCTTATGAGATCCCTCCAAGTGTAACTGTGGTCAGGTGCCATCTCCTAACCTTAACCCTTTAGAGATGGAGACCTCTTGGGGAAGTGCTGCCAAGAGCAGCATGGTAAGGAGTGACCCAGCTTCCAGTAGCGAAGAGTTAAAGGTCTGTATTGGATGCAGCTGCCAACTTGACTTCTTCTGACCACCCCTTCCTCCAGGAATACAGCTTAGGACCTTCCTGAAGCCAGGGCTGGAGATGAAAAGCAGAGAACCTGCAACAGTGAGTCCCATAGTTGCATCTTTGCAAGAAGGTACTTTAAAGTTTGTTCTGACTTGCTCCTTCACCTCCGTTGGATGCTCTCTTGTTCTTCTCCTGGAAGTAATGGGTACTTAGTTCTCCAGAGGCCATCTCCACACCCAGATGTGACTGTATCTGCTCTGCTCTTGGTCTTAAGACTTCATGGAGACATCCTGAGACCTGTTCCCCCATTTGGACTGGGGAAAGTAACTGGGGCCGCAGCTTATTTCAAATAATGGCAATTTTAAAGTGCAGGACTGCTGGCAAGCTAAGAACTGGACTCAGGCATGAAGGTCTGGTGGGACACTAGGAAGGGCTTCCATGCCCAGGGCTGTGTCTACGCTCCTTGCCAGAGCAGCTGACCATGTCCCAGCAACTCAGCTCTGTACTGCAGAATATCTGACCCAGTAGATCTCTCCTGGGTTCCCGTGGGTCCACCCAGCAACTCAAAAGCTTGAGGACCTTTGATTTTAAGATCAGGACCTTGCCTCTGCCAATGGCAGATGAAGCTTGCTCAGCACTGGCTGGTGGTCTGCTGGGTGCTGACAGGGTGGGTGGTGCACGGGCTGCTCTGCTTGGCCCAGGTGCCCTCTCCATGGCCATGATGCCACACAAAGGGTAGCACTTGGTGGCACTGCAGTGACACTGAGCCCAATGACATCTTTTTCTCCAGCTGTGTCTGAGCCAAGGCTGTGGGTCCCGCTCTAAGCCCAGGGGGTCTCATCCACACTCTCCACCCTTTGGAGAAGAGCCGTTCCAGGCTCCTCTTGCTCCTGCCTGAGCACGGCTGCTCCAGAGACCCCAAACATGGCACAGCCAGACAAGCTACAGGCCCACCGCGTCCCTGCACCTGGCCCAGGAGGGACCGGTGCTTGCAAGGGACAGCCCTGCTCCTGGCTATGGTCAGCACTTGTCCGGAGGCAAGAAATCTGGGTCCTGCTTCCAACCGGGACAACTTTGCGAGGGGTCTAACCCCTCTGAGTGCTTCCCAAGAGGGACAAAGATTGATAGACAACAGGGTTGGGGAAAATCCACCTTTCCTGAGTTCCCTAGGAATGGAAATTAAATTGGGGGAGTCACGTGGGGACCAAATGCAATGCGAGGGTTGGGTTAAACAGCGAGACAAGCTGGAGGCCAGATGGACGAGGGGAAGGAGCTCCCTGTTTCTTGGGGCACTGTGCTGGAGCACCTCGGGAGAAGGCTTTTGCTCACCCGCTGGGATCCAGTGATGGAGGGGGACTGGAAAGGGACTGGAAGGCCTCAGGAACCCCCTGGCCTTGGACAGGAGCGGGGGTTCTCAGCCCTCTGCAGAGCTTCCCACCCGCAGCTCCCGGCTGCGCTCCCCAGCTCTGACCTGGCCACGGGCAGCCAGCTTGCAGCACTAGAGTTGTATTTTTTGTTATTTTTGGTTTCTCAGCTGTTTTACCAAGGAAGTAACTGGGGGGGGGGGGGGGGGGACGGGGACAGACAAGAGGGTTAAACCCAGCTAGCAGCATCGCAGCTGCACCATCCATCACCTCCTCACACCAGCATTCTGCCGTTTAAATCAGGTTACAGCCATCACCGTAAGCTCTCCGTGCAGACATGGTTCATATCCCCGAGGATAGCAGTTGATCATTGTAAAAAAAAGGCTCATTTTCTTGCTCCTCTGCTCCAGCTGCAGGAACGCAGCAGGCAGGGTTGCACTCTGGCTGCGCCCAGGCGCTGAAACCCCAAATCTCGGTCGCTTCTTTAACGCTTTGCTCCAGGTGCTCACGTCCGTGAGGACCTCCTGGTCCTGCAGGGAGGACAAGAGGGCTCCCATCCTTCACAGGGACCTGCTGGCACAACAGACGGGATTTAACCTCCCCTCCAGACCCTTCAGAAACCTTTCCCTGTCTTCTCCGCTTGCCAGGGAGCAGATCCTCTGGGAAGGCTGCGGTCCCCACCCTGGGCTGTGACTGTGCAGGTGGCCACAGCGGGGTGCCAGAGACTGCCTGTCCTCAGCCACCCAACCTCTGCCAGGCTCCCGGACCACGGCTGGCAGCCCTTTCCTGCTGCTGCACCCCAACAAACTGTCCACCTGGAGGGTGGCTCGAGAGCAGCCCTGAGGAGAAGGACTTGGGGGTACTGGTGGATGAGAAGTTCAGTGTGAGCTGGCAATGTGCCCTGGCAGCCCAGAAAGCCAACCGTGTCCTGGGCTGCATCAAGAGCAGCGTGGCCAGCAGGGCGAGAGAGGGGATTCTGCCCCTTGACTCCGCTCTCCTCAGACCCCACCTGGAGTCCTGAGTCCAGCTCTGGAGCCCCCAACACAAGAAGGACATGGATGTGTTGGAGTGGGGCCAGAGGAGGCCATGAAGATGATCCGAGGGCTGGAGCACCTCTCCTACGAGGACAGGCTGAGGGAGCTGGGGCTGTTCAGCCTGGAGAAGAGAAGGCTCCAGGGTGACCTTAGAGCAGCTGCCAGTGCCTGAAGGGGCCGACAGGAAGGGTGGAGAGGGGCTTTTCACAAGGGTGTGTAGGGATAGGAGAAGGGGGAACGGCTCTAAGCTAAAAGAGGGCAGATTTAGATTAGAGATTAGGAAGAAATTCTTCCCCATGAGGGTGGTGAGGCCCTGGCCCAGGTTGCCCAGAGAAGCTGTAGCTGCCCCCTCCCTGGCAGGGTTCAAGGCCAGGTTGGATGGAGCTCTGAGCACCCTGGTCTGGTGGAAGATGTCCCTGCTGATGGCAGGGGGGTTGGAACCAGATGATCTTTAAGGTCCCTTCCAACCCAAACTGTTCTATGATTCTATGAATAACGCTGAATGTTCTTTACCCAGGCTCTGTCTCTTTGGAGTAACGTTTCCCTGTCGTGCTGTCAGCAGACCATCAGTATTTGTAGGCAAGAAGCCTCACATAAGGCTTGGACCAAGTTGTAAGGAGCAACCCGTGGTTCTGAGGATATCCTTAGCCCCAAACTCTGATCCTCAGGGAAGCCTGAGGATGACCAGAACATTTTTTTCTGGCCTTCCACGAGGAGTTACAAACCTGTTTCACCAAGTCCCATAAGAGAAGGATTAATCAGTCCCTGGGATGAAGCTGGTTTTAAAGCCTGAGTTAAAAATGCAGGCTGGAAATCCTGGACCACATTTATTAAAAAATACCAATTTTAATGAGAATTTAGGATGTCCAGTTGCTGCCGCAGTGAGCGTGTAGCCGCCCAAACGCGTGTTTGAGCAGCAGCGTTGCATAAGGTGCCTCGCAAAGGCAACGCAGAGCAGTCAGCCGAAGGAGCTCAGCGTAGGGGAGAACAGCTGTAACAGCTGGAGGAACCAGGAGGGCTCGCTGGGAGGCAAAGACAGGGGTGTTTTTATAAGCTAAGTATGCACCCACAAATCACAGAACTCATGCCAGCACCTTGACCTCTTGTGTTAATGACAAGGCAGGATCTGCAGGCAATTAAATAAGGAGCCAGACTGAAGCGCTGCCAAATCACCCAAATTTATCATAAGTCACATAACAACGTTACTCCGGGCCCTGCTCCAGGGATTTAGAGGATGGCATCTCCTCTTCCTTTTAGAAACACCCCCTCACCCCAAAAACAGTTACGTTTCTAGCCTTCCTATCAGATGAGGAAGAAGAGGAGCGGAGGAACCTGGAAAATATGAACCAAATTTAACCTCACAGTTCAAAAAAGAAACCACCCCAGAGAGGAAAGGAGACTTGGGAGAGTTGAGGGGAGGGGGCTGACTCATGGCATTTGTATGCTTGGGGTTGGCAGCCCTGCCTGTGGCATTTCTGCTCGAGTCCAGCCCACGAAATCCTGGAAGTTTTGCAAGACGCTGTTAGATGATTTTTAGACCAAAACTATGCTTCGGCTCGGCGAGTCTGCCCAGCCCTGCTCCGACTGTGGCTTGTGACATTGATTTTTCAACCTCTGTTCAGGGACTGAGCGGAAGGACAGCTGAAAGCTAAGATCCCTGCCATTGCCCTCGTCCTCCAGCCAGCGTTGGAGACCCAGAGCAGCGTGCTGGAGCACGCTTTTGGCACCGATCGTGAACAGGCAGCTTTCTAGCACACCAGCCGCTCCAAAGGCCACACGGTCATTTCAGGCACAGCCTGACTTGGGAAAAAATCCACAAAAATTTTCTGCCCTCCCCCACCCCCCCAGGGGCCAGCACTTGTGGCTCTTTAATAACAACTCGCTTCTTCACACGATGGAGGAAAGGCTGCAGGTTTCTGGAGGGCAGGAGGAGATGCGTTCCTCTGCCTGGATCTCCTAACACCAGTGGTTCAGGAGGGCAGGAGCCAGATGTAGACACCCCATCGGTGGTTCGCACCCCCACCCCGATGCTCAGGCACTTGCAAAGCCTTGGAGCAAAGTTAAGATTATGCCGAGAGAGGACCTTGAGCGCCAGGTTTGGAGATCTCCGCGTTGTGCGGTTGGGGCAGGGTACCACAGCCACCAGCTGGGACCATCAGGAGGAGGTGGAGGCCCCAGTCAGGGGGAGCAAGATGAGCTGGGGAGAAGGGAGAAATTACCGAGCGCAGGCTAGCTGTCTGCACAAGGGATGGCTCAGAGCCAGCCGGGTAGATCTGGAGATGCAGGTCCCCCAACGCTACTTGCCTGAGTTGTTTTGCTGACCCAAGGCGGCTAAAAATAAGGGCAAGTAGACAAAACACCGCCTGCTCTACTGACAAAACACATTAGTAACTAAGGGTGGCCTCAGAGAACCAGATTAGTGTGGCACAGCTGGATTCTCTGCAGCCTGCCCGATGCTCGTCCTGCGGCCAAGGACTTCTGCTCTGCCTTATCGATGTTTCGGGGACCTCCCCTGACAGCTCTCCCCTCGCTGGGGCACTGGAAAAGTCTCTTCTACCTAGCGCTTATTTCCACCTAAGGCATAAAAATGTGTTTGGGACACCTAAACCTTTGCCAGCTTGAAATCTATCTAATAGCTTTAGAGGGGGAGACAGGCAGAAGAGGGAGTTTCTTTAGGAAGGTAAATTTAACCCTTATCCCACCCTCTGCCTCGCCATAAATGAATAATCACGGGAACAAACACCACTACAGGGTACCAGGATTCTCCCAGCATCGTTTCCAACACCAAATTCATCAGGTTTAAGTGAGTCTTCTCGCTGGGAGACCCCAGCACAGCTCTCGGTCACCGAGCCTCGAAAGATGGAGAGGGGATTTATAGCGACCGGTTCCTTCTTCCCCCGGACTTTGCCCTTCGGCTGCTCTCGGGGGAGCACAGGGCTCTCCACTGCCTCGCTGCAGAAATGGGGAAGCTGTCCCAGCCTTAAGGGGCTCCTGAATCCCACTGAAAGCCAACAAGAGTAAAACCTCCTTCTGCTTTTTTGCCAGGATCATAACCTGGCATCTGCTGAGCCTTGTCGTCAGCTGGAGCAGCCTGTCTCAAATTATGCAACTCTTCTTTACTCCTCTCCCTTTTTTTTGCTCCTCCTGGGTCTCCTCCTCCAGTCCAGGGCTGCAATTAAAAGTCCAGGTCTCTTCCATTTCCCATGGAGAGAGTCGCAGAGTCACCCCTGCCAGAGGGGGGATTTCAAACCTTCATCTGTGATGTGTCTCACCTCCAGTCCTTGGCCTTGCCTAAACTTTCCCAGCCCTTTCTTGTGGCTAGGAGGAGAGCTCTTCTTAGGATGCATCATCAAGAGACTTGAGTAGATCTGGAATGCGGGTGCCGTTTCCAGCAATATATGTTTCTCCCTGGAGCATTTGGCTGCATCCTAATGGGAAAATTGTCTGGTAGGATGAATCCAAGGGCTCAAAGCTCCGAGCTTGTTGAAAAACATTATGCCTGAGTCTACCATTTGAGGCAGGTAAGTAACACGGTTTAGGTTTGAGGTTTGGGGTTTTTTTTGTAGAAAAATAAGCAGAGCTATAAAGAACCTGAGCTACCCAACACAACCACGGCAAAATTGTAGGTATCTCCCAGGCTTCTCGTTTCTGTCATCCTTTCCTGTTTCTTTCAGTTGCACTACAGATATGCTGTACGCAGCTGGAATACAGCTGGCATGAAAGATGCTGCGTAGAATATCCTCACGCTGCACACCAGCACTCGCCAATGTGACCTTGGCTAAAATTGGAAGCCATCCCAGATCTTTCTCCTTCACTAATATATTTAGAAGCCTTTGCTGAGCCCGGCAGAGCAGCACTAACCTGCGCACTCATGGGGTGTCAGAATAAATGTGCTGTGATGTATAGCTGAGGAATCGCAAGGCTACAGTAGAGCAGCAGGAGTGGAATTGGACTGGGCGTGAAGATTCAAGACTCATCATCTGGACCTTGGGTAACGGCTCACTGAGAGACAGATGATGAACTGCCCAGCCCAGGGGCTGGCCGGGGATGCGTCTGCTGGGTTTGAGGGGGCCTAATGTACTCCGCTGCTGGGAACCGCTCAAAGACACCTTTCTGAGTTCTTTCAGGTTTTTGAAGCTTTGCTGAGATGAAGGCCAGGATTAGCCCCTCTTGCGAACCTCCTTAATCTCCATGTCACTAGAGTGAAATCTGTTGGCAGGAGATTATTTCTCTTTTGGGAGCGTGAGAGCTGGGAGCAGCAAGCAGGGAGCTTGCTGGGGGAGTTCTTCCCACCCTGGCTGTTCTGGAAGTGCCTGATAACAGTTACGAGTTAGAACACTTCCGATTATCAGGACTCAAGGGAAACCTTCAGATGATGGACACAAGGACTGTCACCACCTTCTACCAAGGCAGATAAATCCACACTTCACCTTCCTAAACCTTGCTCAGGGTAGATGCCTTTTGAAAAGAGAATAGCTTCTCTCGCCTAGTTCTCCAGAGCTTTCTGGTGCAACCACCGTTTAAACAGGAACGTATAGGTGTGATACACTGATACATGCAGGGTAGCTAGGTTTAAAACAAGGAAGCTGAGAGCACAGGCATAGCTAAGCAGAGAAGCGTAACGATATCGTGCCCCAGCTGAGTAGCTGTAACGGTCCTGACGCGTGATCTAAGCACACAAGTGTCTCAGGTATGTCAGCCTACTAACTAGAGGTCAATAGCTGGAGAGCTACAGGTGTACATCACATATGTAGAAACCACAGCTCTACTGGTGAATGGTAACTTGTGCACCTCAACGTTCGATCCATTTGACTGAGGTGTGCAAGCTTAAAATCGCTCAGGGTGTTGCCCCCTTGGAGAGCCTCACTGACATCTGCAAAGATCTCACCTACAGGCGCTGGTGGTATGATTATGTGTGGATAAGCTTGGAGGATTTGTCCATGGACAGGTTCTAGCTGGGTGATTGAGGATGAATGTGACAAGTTCGTTTCTAGCCCATATGAAGTAAGTTCACAAAGGGTTTTTTGTACATGGTGGTTTATCGGTGATGAGAGGTACCAGCCCGGTCCAGGCAATATGGAGCTGTAATGGCTGTGTTCACCCATGCTGTGTGTAACAGCACGGAGCACCTCCTTGGTGCTCATCACAAAGTGACAGTATTCAGAGGCAATGCAGACTTTTACACACTTAAGTCAGCCTTGAAAAAACACCTCAAAGCTCAAGGTGTTCCGTTTCTTTGCTGGTTTTGTCCCTTGGCCTTTTTCCCAGCAGTATTATCTTAAAACCCAAACCACTTCGCATGTTCTTGGTCCATTCCTGGCTGTGTCAAACCAGCCACCAAGCCCTCTTGGGCACCTGGCCGTTGGTACCCACGTGATCTGGCTGCTGCTGTCCACTGGCTGGGTTTATCTGGTCTTCTACTTGATCATCATCGATATCCAACAAAGAACTTGCAAAGCCGTTTGCGCTGCACCGGGCGGATTCCTGGCTGAGATCTGTTGGCATTGCAGTAGTGTTACATCCAACTGCAGTGAAGCAGGACCGAGGAAGTGACACCCGCGGTAATGTGCTTTACAATGAGTCATTAATAAGGAGAAAAGTGCTCAGAGGTGACAAAGTTCCTATTAAGCTTAACAGCATTAGTCCTGTTCAGTTAAGTTTAAGAGATAATTGCTACAGTGACATGTTCACATTTCTAAAGTGCAAAAACAATAGTTCCTTTCTGTAAATGTTAAGACATTTCTCTTGGAAAAGAGAAGGGAGGAAGGAATGAATGAATAACAGCCTGAGGAAATGAAGGCACATGCATCACTGAAATAAAAACAAGGATTTTCACCTGGAGCACATTTAAAAATAGAAGTAGGAAAAATAAAAATGCCCAGAGATCTTCTCTGGATGAGGTTGTGCTCCTGGTGGCAGAAGGGGCTGCCCGCTGCAGTCAGCCTTGCTTGGGAGTGGTTTCAGAACTCTGCTGCAGAGACAACTCTCCTGAGCACGTTATCAGGAGTTGGAAACCCCCAAGGTCACAGCTGCCAGCCCAGGCACCCTGTTAATGCCTGGTAATGACCTTGAAGGAGCTTTTCATGGCAGCTTAAACGGATGGAAGGGGCTGCTGCTGTGGTCCCACCTTTGGCCATGCATCAGTTAGAGATGAGATGTCATGAAGCGAGTCAGAAGATAAATTGGTCCAGAAAAAAAAAAAAAAAATTACTTAAACATCATAGATCATGGAATGGTTCGGGTGGGAAGGGACCTTTGAAGGCCATCTGGTCCAACTCCCCTGCCATGAGCAGGGACATCTTCACCCAGATCAGGTTGCTCAGAGCCCCGTCCAACCTGGCCTGGAATGTTTCCAGGGATGGGGCATCTCCCACCTCTCTGAGCAACCTCTGCCAGGGTTTCACCACCCTCACAGTAACGAATTTCTTCCTAATACCTAATCTAAATCTACCCTATCTCACTTCAAAACTGTTACATCTTGTCATGCCACTACACTCCTTGCTAAAAAGTCCCTCCCCACCCTTCCTGTAGGCCCCCTTTAAGCACTGGAAAGCTGCAGTAAGGTCTCCCTTAGAGTCTTTACGCCAAGCCAACCCACCAGATACTGAGCTCAGAGTTGCCCTCGTCAACTTCTTACCTCTGCCCACCTTCTACCCCACGCTGTCCCTCCTAGGACATCTCACGCAATTCCCGGCTTGAGGTGGCCCAGACATTTCCCTGTCCTGAAGAAGGGTTTGTGCGCCTGAGAGCTCATCTTGTTTTTCTGACTCTACCAGTTGGCCTGATAAAAGATAGCATCTCTCCACGCACACCGCTCTCTTCAAGGAGACCTCGCGTGTAGCCGGTTCTGCCCACGATAACCTGTCACTCCTCGGGCTTTGTGCTTATCTGTGGGAACAGGGTGTGTGCAGCGGGAGCCTCGCCTGGGTCTCTGGGTTTCCCTCCCTCTTCTGCACCTGAATGGGCTTATTGTTTGTGCGCCTTTGTCTGTTGGACGGGAAGAAGGAGGCCTTAAATGAATTGGGTCAAACAAGTTTTTCAGCTGCACAGGTTAGGAGAGGCCACAAGAAAGGAACCACAGCCCTTTGAAGTCAGGCTGCTCCTTTTCTCTTTCACGGGCTGTTTTTTAATCCTGACAGTGAGTGATACTTTCTCAGATGGAGATCAATTCACCCAACACAAGAACAAAGGTTCCCTAAACACACCACTATCTAAGGGCTCGCATTGCAATGACAGATCATTGATGGAAGGCCAGGAGGCAGCTCCAGCTAAATCATGTTTGTAACAATGGCAAACCTTTCCTCCAGGGCCCTTCACACTAAAAAATGCAGGAACTGGGCAAAAATAAGGGTATCTCCCCATTCCTAAGGAAGGAATCTGCCATCGACAGACGTTAGCTTTATCACTTGTATTTAGACGCCGAGGTGGCAGGTACTTTTGAAACGCCTGGCCACGTTGATGATGTCCAGTCCATGTAAAGACTTCAGGCCTGAGGTTCACAAGAGATATGTGGTCTCCAGGCTTCACTTGATCCCTGGGCTAAGGAGGCTGATGTTGACCTGGAAAGTCCACACTCATCCTCCTTGTTAGTCTTGGTTTAACTTTCTGGTTTCCTTTGGGTACAAAGAAGGTCTTTGGGCAGAGTCTCTGGAGTTATGCACAGTTTTCTGTTTAACTTGAACAGTCTTAAGAGCAGGGACTGGGTCTTCCCCTTCTAGATAAATGCCTAGGCAATGAGCTGTAAACTCACATGGTCTCTCTCCCTGCCAGTTAATTATTTTATACAAAACATAGAAAGAAGCTGAACAAGCCCCACTCCTGAATAACTTGCCAGGTGGCTCATGTCCTCAAAGCTGGGAAGGGGTCTTCAAGGTCACCTCAAGCACTTCCAGATGGGTGCTCTAACCCATGGGTTACTGGATACAAAGGCACAGCTTCTCCGTGGTGGTATTTCCAAGAAAGGATTAACTTGTACATTAATCTGCAGGAGATGGTCCAGCACGGACCCATCGGAGGAAGACTGCACATCCTTGCTGCCTGTTGGCGACCTGCTCCCCATGGTCTCATCATCCCCGTGGTCTCACCATCTCTGCCCAGCCAGCTAAGGCAGCTCACCGGAGCAGCTGCTCAGGCCACGACTATGCCATCAGCTACGCACACATCCAGACCTGGTCTCGGGGTAAGATTTGCCTGCTGTCTTTGCTGCTAAAGCTCAAGCTCGGCCTAAGACGGCGTTAGGCTGATCTCAGAAGCTTCTTCCACTTGTGGTATAGATGTAGTCCAGCTTCGCCCACACAGACCATCTCACTCGGGACTGAGCGTCTCCTACAACAGTGGTGCAGCAGTGCTGAGCTCTCTTCCAAAGCATTTTCTTGCATGCAGATAAAGGTCTGCAGTCATATCTTGACACAGGCTGAAGAGCTGGCATCACAAAACTAGGATTTCTTCCAAAGTGCCACTGGGCCTCCCTATGGACATTTTTGAAATGCCAGGAGTCTTCCCTGTGGTTTTTAAAGAGCCTTTCTGGGATGAATAACAGAACCTGCTGAAAGGTTAGCATCGAAATAGCTGTGGAGCAAGAGCATCTGTAGGGGACGCATAGGCAGGGGTTCAGCGCTACCGATTCTGTGCAGCTGTCCTACGGCTAATGTAAAAGTCTGTATTCTGAAAAGGTCAAAAAGGCAATTAAAGAGACAAAAGACCAGCCCTTTCCTGTGTTGAAGCAGATGCTCAGCCAAAACATTTGCCTGCAAGATTGTACTTCCTTAAGGTTTATTAACTATTAAGTGTTTTTAGGGACTGGATCATAAAGATAATGAACTGAACAACAAGTATAGTCAGGATTCCTTCACAAATGACTCTCGTTAGGTTAGACAAGTGTTTGAAAAGCAAAATGCTTTGTTATTATTTTACAACAACAGAAGACCCCCCGCTCGTCCCTGGCAGCTCATCTCTGCTTTAACTTGCTGGTGAAGCCAGGTAACCTGCTGGGTTAAGGGAAAGCCGAGCAAAGCAGCCACCCTGAACCAGGAGCGGGATGATCTGCAAGGACTTTCTCCCTTGCGGCAATGCCAGCTTAAAGAAATCTCCCCCTTCTCCACCCCGACTGCTCACTACACCACCCTGCGCTCTTCAGTCATCCTGGCACTAAAGCAGATCAGCGAACTGATCCAGGTTGAAAATAAAAGAGCGAGGCATTTTGGGGTGGGGTCCGGTGCCAAGAACTAATTCAATTTAATTACCTAAATTTTCAAACGCAGTTGTGTTTGAGAACATGATTTTTAATCTTGTTTTGCAATGAGAATAATTTTTTTTCCCCCCCCTAGGACATTTACTAGTAACTAGTAAAACAGGCTCATTTCCAAATAAATAGAACATTTTGCTGAATTTTGGTTACTCGGTGGGCGTGCAATCAAAGCGGAGTTCATGGGATACCTACCACTGGAGACCAGTAATAACACACGAGATGAAAACTGGGCCAGAAATCACAGCTAACCTTGTCCTGGGCGTAGGGAATGGATGAGCTGAAGAGCCGAGGTCCCTCCCGGCTCTATTTTGCTGTGACTCTAGGACAGAAAAAAAGACTTAGGTCACCATAAAAATGAATACCCGTTTCTCAGAGTTTTAATCCTTCAGTGCTTTACACTACAGAACAACGGATGTTGCACATACATTTACTCGTTTGTACCAAATCATAGAATTTAATGGAATTTAAGGGCACTGCAGTGGACAAATGAATTATTAAGCAGTTTATTCAAATTTATTCTCATGTACCTGAGACCCTTGCCCCAGTTTGTAGAGGGGCACCCTGTTTTAAAGGATGAGACAGCAAAACAGCATGGACACGGGCTACTCAACACCAGAGCTCTCAGGAGTGAAGCCTAAATGTGTGGGATAAATGAATGTCAGTTTGTTTAAAACCGACTTAAACTAAGAAAGTCCTGTTGTCGGTGACCTGACTTGACAGATGTACTTAGTGACCAGAAACAAGATTTTTAGAACTAGGAGATTTTCACACCTCATTTTTTTTATTCCTGGAGGATTAAAACACACTTTGTTGCTCATTTCAATTGCCAATTCTCTTCCGAGTCCCGGATGAAGAAGTCATTGAGCTGAGCTAGGCAAGCAAATGGAAATGAAGTAAATAGCCTCCCTGCATCTGCGGAAAAGTTGGCTTCTGTCAAAAGGTGCATTGGTTCCTCAAGAAATGAGGGCTCCATGTTCTTCACCTTGACTGTGACTGCTCTACTGGTGCAGCAGCATTTGCAAATTTTGTAATTAAGGGTATTTAATAGAGTGTAATCAGCCTAGGACTTTCAAGAACTTATAATCCTTTATTCTTAAAGGTGTGTGTGATTTAAATACAAAAAACCAGCTCTAAGTAAAAACTATTAAAAGAGATTGTTTTTTGTGTCCATCCTGCTGCCTTGCTGGAAGTAGGAAATGGGGATGACTCATCTGTGTGCAGGGGAGGTCGAAGTCCAGGGGGAAGAATGAGGCTTGTTCTGCTCCTTCACCTGGATCTTGGGGCCATCATCTACCCTGGCTGAGCTCTGGAGCTCTCTGGGAAGGGGTGGCTGAACATACCCACCACCTTCCCATGGTGCACTCATCCAGACAGCCTGGCTGAACGGAGAGCCCGAGAAAGCCACTGCTGAGCAGAGCAGCAGAAATGGTACATCTCGGGACAACCCGTGTGCAGCATGAAAGTCAAGGGCTCAAGCCAGTTGCCTAAAGGTAGGTCTCCAACGCCACGTGAGATGCTGTGGGTACTGAGGTGGACCCTGGTGGGCATGAGACAGGGCTCACAGGAGCCATGCCACTGAATGATGGCTGAAGGCAAGGCCAGAGATGGCCTCAAACATCTCAGCTAACACAGGGGAGCCTCATTTAGGCAACCCAGAGGCCCATAGTTCTGAGCTACAGCCACGTTCCTCTCCAGTGTGGATCCAGGAGCCATGTGGTTCATGAGACTCCAGTTGTTGTGCCCATTCCAATTCACCCTTCCACTGCAGGGCAAAGAGTCCTGCAACCTGAAGGACTCCCAGGCAAAGCTGCTGGATGGAGCCAACAGAGAACACCCCAGCACCTCTCTGCCAGAGCAGACCTCGCCTGGCTCCTGCCTCGTCCGCCACCCAGACCCAGGGGCAGGGACGCATCCGGGGGCAGCGGGGTCTAGGCAGGGTGTAGGGCTGAGGCTCTTTGTACTCGGGTTGTTCCCAGATACCATGTGATGCATTAAAATACTTGGCACGGTGGGGAACACGGGCTTGTGTTTGCAAAGCTCGGTGCATGGAGAGAGTAGTCATCCTAGTTTCTGCCTTCCTCTCCTCCCCGTCGGGGAGATGCCATTCAACCAGCTCAGGCTACTTCATACAAGAAACTTCAATCCACGGGCCCCTCCTGCCTCTCTGACCGCTTCTGCCCCCACATCTGTATTTCTTGATTGTACCTGCTAACGGCACCTTCTGCTACACCCAGGAAAGGCCAGCAACAAGCCCATCTCAGGAACTGGCACCCATCCCTTTGCGTGGATGAGCTTAAGAGGGACTCTCAGCAGAGTTGTGCTAAGCTCTTTTTCTCCTGGAGGCAAAATCCTCATTCCCAAAGTACGCTGCAGCCAATTTACCCTGGCCCAGAGCCTGGGAACAAGAGACTATTGCTAAACTCAGACAGACTCCTGAACTAGGGATGCTGCTCCGTGCCATTTCCCCCACAGGCAGTTCGTGTCAACGCCTCCACTCCTACCAGCCTTGCCTCCGCTGCATGGCAAAAGTGCTTTTTTGGCATCTGGTTTGCGGTGTTGTAAAGGAAGGCAACCTTCTTGCCAGGACAAGAGAGAGCCAGATGCTATCTGCGCTCCACGGGGCACGCTGTGGGGCTGTGTCCAGACACCCGGCGCAAGCTTTACATGTCAGAGGCAGGGTGCCAGGAGGAGCAGCGCAGAGCTCCAGTCAGCTCCTCTCTGCAACGCCGCGCTGCCGGATGGCAAATGCACCCGTGGACACCTCACATCAGCCAGCGCATCTCCATCGCGTGCCAGCCGAAAGTCCCCTAGACATGCTCCTCAGGCATCCCTGCTTTCCCTTGGAAATTGCCGCTGGGATGACAGCACGGCAACCAAACTCTGAATGTCTTTCTGCTGTCTTTGTAGCAGCTATGAGAAGAAACTCTCCCTGCATGGGAATCATAGAATCATTCCAGTTGGAAAAGACCTCTAAGATCATCAAGTCCAACTGTTGCCCTGGTAGGCTGCTTAGCTCAGGAGGTGACCCAACGTTGAGGGCACCTGCCCTTCCCAGCCCTGCCACCAAAGGGATGCGTTTCTGGAGGAGCAGGGAGAGGCTGCCTGGTCCTGTACCTCTCACGGGAGCTTCGAGAGAGTGCCTGGTCCTGTACCTCTCATGGGCGCTTCTTCATCATTATTCTTCCTAGGCCAGCTTGCAGTATCCCTCCCGTAAAGAGATCTCCAACAGCACCTACCCATTTCTGACCCCATCCTCACACCTCCCACGTTCACCTCGGAAGCCCTCTGCTCTCCCCAGCCTTCCTCACTTTCCCAGCTCTGTATTTCCAGCACTGGAAGCAGCCATTTCATACCCAAGCCTTCGCAGCCCTGGGGTGGAGCTTTCCTGCTGCAGACAGTCCTCTGAGAACAGAGTTGTTAATCTGCGACCGGATCTGTTGAGCACAGGCAAACCACGATTTGCAGAGCTTGTAACTAATTCAAAATTAAGCAAACTTTCCTGGAAGTGGCAAATGGCACTTTTTGACAGCAGGACGAAATTTCATGCTCTTTCTTCAATACATGGAGGCTTTTCTCTCCTACAAGAGTCTCATGGAATTATTTATTTTCAAAACCCGGGCAAAACATTGCTCTTTCCCCTCATTCTTGGAAATGGTCGAAATAGTTTGGCTGAAACTTTCCAGAGAACTTCAGCCTAAGGCAGACATCTGGCATGGAAAAAATTTTTGCCCAAATAGTTGCAGTTTGAGGGAACTACAGGCCGATTTACCAGCGCTTTAAGCACTGGGTTCTGTTGTGCTGGTAACTTGGGGTATGCTGGGGACTTGCACTGGCCATGGGGATGCTCTGTAGATAAGATGAATCACAAAATCACAGAATGGTCGGGGTTGGAAGGGACCTCTGTGGGTCACCCAGTCCAACCCCCTGCCGAAGCAGGGTCACCCAGAGCAGGCTGCACAGGACCGCGTCCAGGTGGGTCTTGAATATCTCCAGAGAAGGAGACTCCACAGCCTCCCTGGGCAGCCTGGGCCAGGGCTCCGTCACCCTCAGAGGGAAGAAGTTCTTCCTCATCTTCAGCTGGAACTTCCTGTGCTTCAGTTTGTGCCCATTGCCCCTTGTCCTGTCACTGGGCACCACTGAAAAGAGTCTGGCCCCGTCCTCCTGACACCCACCCTTCAGATATTTGTAAGTATTTCTAAGGTCCCCTCTCAGCCTTCTCTTCTCCAGGCTGAACAAGCCCAGCTCCCTCAGCCTCTCCTCGTAGGAGAGATGCTCCAGTCCCCTCCTCATCCTCGTAGCCCTCCACTGGACTGTCTCCAGTAGCTCCTCATCTTTCTTGAACTGAGGAGCCCAGCACTGGACACAGCACTGCAGATGGGGCCTCACCAGGGCAGAGTAGAGGGGGAGGAGAACCTCCCTCGACCTGCTGCCCACCCTCTGCTTAATGCACCCCAGGATGCCACTGGCCTTCTTGGCAGCCAGGACACACCGCTGGCTCATGGTTAACAGGAGAGGTTTGACTCGACATGCGTTATCTCATACTTTGTGTTGTCTGCTAGCACGCACCGGGACAGTCACCTAACCTGTGAACCTAGCTCAGCTAACCTGTGAAGCCACCCTACTTCAGCCGCGGTGGTTCAGGAACCCAATGTCACCCAGCCCTGACAGACCCAGGCAGGGAAATTTTGCAGGTGCTGGACTAGCCACAAGAGGGGGATCACAGTGAATGCGAGAGATGCCGAAAACTGTCTGGAAAACATTCCAGAGCCCCAGATTTCTGTGTACCTTCAGGCGCATGGGTCTCCCTGCTCTGGCTGCTTTATCTCCCATTCACAAACCAGTTTCCCTAAAAGCACCTGATACTTTGCTTAAAATTACGGCTGAAGGAGAAGTGCACTTTGTCCACTGGGAAACCAGGAACATCTCTTTGTCCTAAGTGTTTTAAATACATCTCTTTGTCCTCAGTATTTCAAATACAGCCTTTGAAAAATGCGTATGTTTACACTGGCCAAAGCACACGCGTCCTCACCCAGGCTAACTCTCACGTCTTACAGTCAGGCCGGAAAATACGCTTTATTCTCTTATCCTGTGCCTTTTATTACTGACCTACAGCCAAACCCATGAATATTGTGTATGTGAGCATGCAGGGACAGCAGGCAGAGCCGTTAGGGTGAGCACGACGGACTCCTAGGACTCGAGCTATCAAATAATCACCATTAGCTGTCACGGACAGAGGAAGACGCTGCACAGCCAGGCAGGATCTGGGTGTTTTTTCTCTCTCGAAGGGGTGGCACACAGACACACTACTCACGGCAACTGTCATCTGGGGTGCGATCAGCCAGGTTTTTAATTGGCTTGCAGATGTTGTGCCCTGGCCATATATATTATTTTCACTTAAGTTAATGTCAGCAGGAACAAGACTCTGCTAAATTTATCCCCCGTGCTCAAGACTAACTGCACAGGCCTTGAAGGGTGTTTTTAATAGGAGGTAAACCTCATCCACAAACAGTCTTTCATTTCAGGCCTACAAATGAGATACTTTCCAGTCCCGTTTAACTCCAACCCTGCCCCTTCCTTCCACAAGCCCCAAATGACTGTTTTCTCCTGATTCTTCGGTCATTGTGTAAGTGTGATATCCCTTGGCAGAGCCTACAAAAGGGCCGGGGAGGAACACGGTTCCTGCCTGTTTGGCTCCTTTTAGGGTTAAAGCCAGGATGGGTTTTGTGCCTAAAGCAACATCCTTCACGCAAATGCCAGTATAACATAAATTGTGCCGGGCTCTGAGGAGAAGCAAATGTCAAAAATTAAGTTATTCTTCTGCTTGACTCACAAACCCAAGTAGCATGCAAATAAAGAGAAGCCATCTGTTCAGTCCCTGGGCCATTTCAAGCTAAGCATCCAGCGCCAGCTTCAGCTCCCAGTTACATCAGGTCAGCCCTGCTGGCTGGTCTCCACAGGACGTGCTTGGCCTTGACCCGGACCGCCTGTCACGGCACGAGTGTCTGTAACCCTTCGTGTTCCTCTCGAACCCAACCGGCATCTCGTTGCTGAAGCCGCCTTTGGCTGCCCATACTCAGATGCAACCACTTCCAGGCAGCTTCACAAGCAGGATTTTGGGGTTTCTCCTGGTTCGATTCCTTCACTGCAAGTATCAGGCCAGGTCCCTCGCTGCCCCGTGATGCACCAGAGCAGCTGGTCCATTGAGCCGAAGTCAGATTTGTCACCGGCTTCGACCTGTCACCTGCGCTGCATCCATGGCTGCCTTCCTGCATCTCCTAGGACATCTAATTATCACCAACGATAACGTAGCCTTTGAACAGCACACCAAAAATGCAGACCTGTCGGGTAAACACCGTTGGAGGAAGAGAGGGTTACCCCCTCGTTTGAGAGAGGAGCCAAAGTGAATGTCCTGATGGACTTGGACGGCATTAGGTCCACCAGCTTCACTATCCCCATGAAACACACTCCAGCTGCGGGAATGATGACCAAAGCTCTGCCCACACAGCACAGGGCGCGTGGCCCGGCACCGAGTGCGTGTAGCACTTGAGCGGGCTTTACTCCCCCACACTAGGCTGAAGTCTACCGGGCATTAATTACGGGCATTAATTATCGCGTTACAGCGAAGGGCGTGCAGCTGTGGTTCCGAGCAGTATTTGAGGTTGCACGAACCTCAGGACGAGGAGGGCCCTCGGTGGGAATTATAATTAGGAGAAGGTTTGGGGGCCAGTAATTAACCACTGAGCAGCAGTCCAGGATACAGTCAACACGTCAGCACTTTGGTCTCGCTGGAAACTCCGGCAGGGTAGTTCAGGCCATCATTGACCCCCAAGTCGGTTGCTGCCCTTTCCCTGTGCTTCTCTCCTCCCAGGTAAAGCAGCCCGGTTCCAAGCCCTCTCAACTGCCGCCTCTTCTCCAAGGCCTCCTGACGCCCTCATCCCACCCAAACTGACAGACAACCCCAGGTAGCTCCAGGGAAGGGTGTCAGATCACTGTCAGGCCAGGAGGTATCAGTGAAGGAACACTCCTCGCATCCTCAATGCATAAATGAAGTAGGAAAGAATCATATCTAGCTTTGTCACTTGTTGAACAGGCAGCTCCGGATGAAAATCAATGAGCAGGTTATTGGAGTAAAGAGAATAATGTTGCAACGATAAGAGAAGGACCATTAGATTTCTCGGCTGAATCTTGCACTCGAACGGGCAGCACACCGCGTTTAGAAAGGCCGGCGCTTCAGAAGCACTGATGCATGTCTGTGACGGATGGGGCGACGCTAATTCAGAGAACGCGCCTTCCGTACGCCGTCTCCTTCAAACACGGCCAGGCCGTCCCATAAACACGATGGAAGCTGGGAGCGAGGTTGCTCTCTCCTGTCCACGCCACCGGCTGATATCTGCAGGTGGGGCGAGCTGGGTCACACTCTGCCTCACGCACAGTCCAGACTGAGGGTCTTGGTCCTGGGAAGAGCCCCACGTGTGCATCCTCCAAGGTCTAGGCTCTGGGATTTCGCTGACAGGGCTGGGGGAGCTTGCAGAGCTGGGAGGGAGAACAGACGAAGACACGCTGAGGCTACCATGAGAAACTTCACTCGCTCAGAGGTAGCATCAGGAGCTCCTGGAGAGCTTTGACACTCTGAGTCACTCGCCCAGCTCCATCTCATGGAATATTAAGCAGTACGAACCAAAGACTGGAAACCCAGGTCATGTCTTGCCCTACAAAAGCACCACCAACCACTTTGCTTTTTAAGTAATGGTTTGCTATTGATTACGTGCATCAAGACGAGGCAGCTCCCTACCTCTCCTGCCAGTTCCCACACTCTCAATCCCACTACAAGCAAATGCCAGAGTTAAGCTCGGTCTAACAGGGCCGAGTTACTGCTCTTAGGAGGGCACTAACTTCGCACAGCAAATGCCTGAGAGTAGTCGGGTTGACCGAAGACCTGCGTAAGTACACGTGGAACAAACACAGCAGTAAGGCAGGGATGGCCACATCTTCCTGACCCTACAACCCACACGCCAAAGTCTTCACAAGCCCAACCACCACAAGAGCTGCCAGGCATGCCTTGGAGAGCGAGGTAGGGAACGTGGTCTAGAAGCAGGGTGCTCATGCAACGGCATTCCCAGGTGCTGTGGTAAAGCCAGGTTGGGTGATCCTTCCTGCCAAGGGAAGGTGAGCCAAGTGCCAAGGGTGACCACGGCACAGGCAGTGTCCTCACTGGCCAGGATGCAGTCCCACCAGATCTGAAGAGGGCTGGCAGGGCCACAGGCTAGTAAAAAGGAACGACCAAAAGTCTCAGGCAAGGTGAGGGGATGAACCGGCTCCAGGGTCTACTTAGAAACAGTAGGAGCAGGACTGGGAACAAAAGTACAGTGTAGGTCTGACGCTGATCCAAAACACAGGACCCCAAACAGGACTATGGATAGGTGCTACTACAGCACAGCTCAGGCAAGGTCTAGGTGCCCAGGCCTGAGATTAACTGGAGCCTCTGGACTACCATGTGGAGGATGCGGTGGAGGAGGTGGGGTTGGTCAGGGTAATTAAGGCCAATTAATCATAGAATCATAATCACAGAATCATTAAGGTTGGAAAAGACCTCTAAGATCGTCAAGTCCAACCGTCACCCCAACACCACCATGCCTGTTAAACCATGTCCTGAAGCGCCACATCTACATGTTTTTTGAACACCTCCAGGGATGGGGACTCCACCACCTCCCTGGTCACTCTGGTCCAATGCCTGACCACTCTTTCAGTAAAGAAATTTTTCCTAATATCCAGCCTAAACCTCCTCTCATGCAACTTGAGGCCATTTCCTCTCGTCCTATCGCTGGTTACTTGGGAGAAGAGACCAACACCTGCCTCACTACAATCTCCTTTCAGGTAGCTGTAGAGAGTGAGAAGGTCCCCCCTCAGCCTCCTCTTCTCCAGACTAAACAACCCTATTGAACGGCTGACTTCTCCAGACTAAACAACCCCAGTTCCCTTAGCTGCTCCTTAAAAGAGTTGCTCTCCAGACCCCTCACCAGCCTCGTTGCTCTTCTCTGGACACGCTGCAGTACACACTTGGTGCACTCAGGACCCTGATATAACTAGATACAAAGTAGAGCAGGAAAAATTTTTTATTCATTTCTAATCTCAGGCAAGATCTTTGGTTTGGTCCCATCTCAGGTTTGCCTGGGGCTGGGCAGGAGGAGCAAACAATCACAAGAGATATAAGCGGCCTGTCCTGCCTCGTGACACGCCTTGTCCAAAGCCGCCCTTCCTCGTAGCCTCTTGCCTCCTGTGCTGGTAAGTGCCAGCCAGACGAAGGCGAGTGGGAGTCCTTAGCACACGTCTGTCCTGTGTCACGCACTCTCTCCAAAATACCACCCCGATGGATTTCTGAAGGCAGGAGATGTACCAGGGAGATCAGGGGGTAGCATCATATTGCTCCTGTCAGCGTTTTTTACACGAGCTTGTTACCTTAAAATTAACCAAGTGCTAAGTCTGGATCTAGAGAACAAGACAAAGCTTGGGGTTTTTCCATAAGGGACAAACTTTCAGCCTCCCTGGGGAAAATCCCCTCTGTTCCCTATGAAGAGCTCCCATAGCTGGACCGCATCCTTCGCCTGGATGGAAAAGGGCTGCTAGTCCCGCATGACTGCCCACTCCTTGCACCCTTTCTCTCCAGCTGATACAGAGGACCCATAGTTCTACCACACGAAAGCTCCCTGCGGTTCTTTGCGGGGCATCCCCAAATCCCACCTCCGCTTTCTGTTGGGAACACAGATTCCTCCGTCAGCAGAGAAAAGTCACAGCAGCTGCTCCCGCCTTTCTGATCTACTTCTTCCCTTTAAATCTGAAAGTGCACTAGTGATGAAGGTTTTCCACTAAAATCGGAGAGTTTTGGGTAAGTAACACATTCAGAGTCAGATCCCAGGCTGGATCAGCATTTCGCAGTGATTGTGCTCGGTCTTAGAGCAGAGATCCCAGGCTGAATCGGAGCCTCGCTGCGCCGGGCTCCTCCACCAAAACAGATGGATGGCAGAACAACGTACTCTGAAGGGAGAGCTCGAAACGGTGTTTCAGTGAAAACGTTTGATGAAAGTTTGCAGCATCCACCACAGAAATCCTGGAAAAGTGTGCAAATATGCTGGAAATGTTCTAAATGCACATGAGGAGGACCCCCCCCCCCAAAAAAAAAAAGCTAATATTGAGGGTGAAGACTCAAATGCTTCAGAGTTTAAGCTGACAATGTTCTTCCATGACTCAGCATCGTGCCGACTGCATTCAGGGACACGGAGGGAAAGCACGGAAGCCTGATGACGGGCTAGGCTGTCAGATGAAATCAAAACAAACTGCGACTTTGGCTAGGTCTGACTTAAAAAGAAAAAAAATAAATCGAAAATCCCAAATCCTCAGACCAACAGCCCGCCAAGCAAAACAACTGTCGGAAAAACTCCTGTTTTCAGGAGCTCGATGTTTTTTTCCTTTGGAGTACCAGTTTTGGGACCAAGCTGGTTAAATGTACGAAGGGGGCATCTTGCTGATGGCGATTTCACGCAGCGAGCGGGATTCTCGCCTCCTCTCTCTGCGAGTCAAGAGTTTATTCCCCCGCAGCCCAACCCTGAAGCGGCCGAGGAGCGATGGTGGATGATCGCCCAGTCCTGTCAGGGTGGCTTCAGGGACATCAAACAGCAGAAGACGGGGCAGGTGGCACCCGGCGCTTGTGACGCGGCAAGCGATGCTTTCGAGAAGCGGGAGAAAAACTTTTAAATTCCTTCCGCCAGCGCACGGGGAATGCGGGGGCGATCGGGAAGGGGGCGAAGGAGGACCCAGACCTGGTGGACGCCATCAGGCGCACCCCGCCCCACGGCTGTCTTGCAGTGGGACAATGACGCTGGAGCAGCGCTCCCGCTCTGGATTTTGGCTTCTTGTTTTTAAATTCCCACCTAAGGGTTTATTTAGCTGGAATTATCTAACGGCCCCGGAGAGGAGGGATCGCTTCAGGTTCTCTCCAGAGGGGCAACCGCGCAGCCAGCCCCGCGAAGCTCCTCAGCGGCGGGGAAGGCCGGTGAGCCGTGCCGGGGGCTTGGGGTGAAGGCGGACGCCGTGGAGCCCCCCCGCCCTGCCCTCCCCAGCGCCCCCGGCTCCGCAGCCGCCCCGCTCCCCTCAGCCGGGACCCCGCCCGCGTCGGTGGCCGCTACCCGCCCTCACAGAGCCCCCGAGGGGAGGCGGCGCGCGCCGCTTCCCGCCGCCCCGGGCCCGAGGCGCGGCGCCCGGCCAACCCGCTCCCCCTCGGGCTCCCTCCGGCCCCGCCCCCCCTCCTCGATTGGCTCAGCCGCCCGCCCGTCCGCCGCGGTTGGTTTGGTCGCGTGGACCTGTCAAGCCCGGGAGTGAGGCGGGGGGGGGTGGCGAGGGCGGGAGCGCTCCCCCCCCCCCCCTCCCCCGCCTGTCCCACGTGGCAGCGCCCGGCGCCCCGACGGGGCGGGCGGGACGGCGGGACCCCCCCCCCCCCCCCCTCGGCACCGGTGTCCCCCCCCCCCCCCCCATTCCGCGGGCGGCGGGGGAGGGAGCGGGGCCACCGACATCCGGGCCCTTCGCTCGCCGCCGCGGCCGGACGGGGCGGGCGGCTGCCGGCGCGCAGGTGGGGCCGCGGCCCCCGTTGTGGTCCCGGTCCCGTCCCACCGGCGGGGCGATGCCCCTCCCCCCTTGTTTCCTCCTCGGCGGTAAGTTTTTTTTACCTGATTTCATTAAATGTTTTATTTAAAAAAAAAAAAAAAAATTCCTCCCGCCCGCCCCCACCGGGATTCCCGCGGGGGGGGGGGGGGGGCGAGGCTGGGGGGTCCCCCCTGGTTCTGCTGCCATCACCCACGGGGTCCCCCCCCCAGCCACCCTCCCGCCATCCCTCATCCCCGCCCGTGGACCCTCCCCTCCCTCCGTCCCTCCCCGTCCCCCCCCCCCAAACCGGGACCGGCAGCGTCGCGCAGAGGCAGCACCGCCGCCAGGTCTGCTCTCCCCACCCTTATTAATTATTTGATCCATTAATTATGATTATTAATAATAATTTTATCGCTGATTAATTGTCGCTAAGAATTTTTTTTTAAATTTTAAAAATTTTTTTCCCCGTATTTTGGCAAAACTTTGGCAGGAGTTGCCGCTCGCCCGCGGTCCCGAGCGCCGCGATCCCGAGCGCTCGCCGACACCGGCTCGGCTTTTCCGTAATAATTCAGGACGGGACGCGGGCGGTGACCCCGTCACGACCCGTCCCTTGTCCCCCTGCGCTGGGCAGCCCTTGGGTGGGTTGCTGTTGATTTTATTATATTGTATTGTATTTTATTCTATTTTATTCTGTTTTATTATATTGTGTTGAACCGGCTGCTGCGTGGACCCGCGGAAACTCGGAGGCGGTTGTGGCTGCTGCGAGGGGTAAGGGGGGCACCTCGGGCGCCGGAGGGCTTCACGCTGTGTCACCGTGTCACGTAGGTCCACCTGGCGTAGGACATTCCCGCCCGGATCGCCCCTCGTCCCCGGCGGCAGCACCCAGCCTCGGCGATGCGGTACGTCTGCCGGCGGCGGCTCCCGCTGCGGGCAGGAGCGCGGCTGGCTGCTCTCCGGGTGGGCTGCTGGGAGGAGGGGGACACGGGGGGCTGCCTGCGTGTCCCCGGCCGCGGCGACCAGGGACCACTGGGACTGGTGGCGAGCATTCCCAGGACGGGCTCGGTGTGGGGTGAGCATTCCCGGGACGGGCTCGGTGTGGGGTGAGCATCCCTGGGATGCGCTCGGCATGGGGTGAGCATCCCCAGGATGTGTCCAGTGTGGGGTGAGCATCCCCAGGACGGGCTCGGCATGGGGCGAGCACCTCTGGGACATGTTTGGTGTGGGGTGAGCATCCCTGGGCTCGGTTCGGCGTGGAGTGAGCATCTCTGGGCTGGGCTCGGCGTGGGGCAAGCACCCCCGGGACATGTTCGGTGTGGGGCGAGCATCCCTGGGATGTGTTCAGTGTGGGGTGAGCATCCCCAGGATGGGCTCAGTGTGGGGTGAGCATCCCCAGGATGGGCTCAGTGTGGGGTGAGCATCTCCAGGATGGGCTCAGCGTGGGGTGAGCATCCCCAGGATGGGCTCAGCGTGGGGTGAGCATCTCCAGGATGGGCTCAGCGTGGGGTGAGCATCTCCAGGATGGGCTCAGCGTGGGGTGAGCATCCCCAGGATGGGCTCAGCGTGGGGTGAGCATCCCCAGGATGGGCTCAGTGTGGGGTGAGCATCTCCAGGATGGGCTCAGCGTGGGGTGAGCATCTCCAGGATGGGCTCAGCGTGGGGTGAGCATCCCCAGGATGGGCTCAGCGTGGGGTGAGCATCCCCAGGATGGGCTCAGTGTGGGGTGAGCATCCCCAGGATGGGCTCAGCGTCGGGCAGGCATCCCCAGGACGTGTTTGGTGTGGGGTGGGCATCCCTCGGACGTGTTTTGCGTGGGGTGAGCATCCCTGGGCTGGGCTCGGCGTGGGGCGAGCATCCCCAGTACGCGCTCAGCCCGGGTGCGGGGAGCGTGGGGCGAGCACCCCGGCCGGCGTGGTGCTTCGCCACCTCCCACGCTGCTGGCAGCGTCCCCAGCGTCCCCAAACGTCCCCGCTGTCCCCTGGCAGCACGAGCCGTGAGGCAGGAGAGGGAGCTCGCACCGCGCCGGCTAAACAGGATGGGGAGCTGTGCGGGACGGGGGTCCCCAGCTCGTGCGGGGTCCCGGGAGCCCCCCTGTGCCCCGAGCAAGGGGAACCCCCTTCCTCTGCACCCCTCTTTCCGCCGACCCTCGCCGCAGCTCCGGCTCTGAATTTCCTCCCAGCCCTCCTGCCCGTCTTGTGCTATCGATTGCTGAGCTGAACTTCCTCCCGAAATCATTAAAGCTTAAAAAATTGATGGCACAATAGAGCCCTTTATTAGCCGCATAACTTTTCTGGCTTTCTTTCCTTCTTCTTTTTTTTTTTTTTTTGTAATCAACACAAAAGGGCAGAGCCTGAGCTCAGATTTGTGTCCTGCGTCCCCGCGAGAGCCGGGCAGCGTGCCCTCCTCCACCCCAGCTACCCTTCAGCGCAGGGCTATTTATTAGGAAAAAATGGCAAAGGAGGAATCGATGTGCGCAGGTTTTTTTCTTTTTCTTTTAATCTCAGCCTCCTCTCTTTGCAGCCTGCGGATAGGTTCATTTATTTCTCCTCGTATAAATAGAAATATTTGAATGGGGACTGTAGTATTTTATTCCCTGTCGTGCCCATCCCTCGGTCTAACGACAGTTGGAGTTCTTGCTAGGTATTTACTTACCATTTTAGTAACAGTTGAGTTTTCTGGAAGGAAATCCCCCCGGGGCTGGCCGTTACCGTCTCATTGTATAACACGGCAGAAAGATGGATGACCTGGATGGATCTCCTCCGGCGTGACTTCTCCAAGTGACAGACCTCAGCTCATTCATCCCCCGCGCCCGCTGCAGTCGCGGCGGTGGGTTTTACAGCTCCTGGGAAATGTTTGCGGTACCTCCCGGCGCGCGGTTGTAAATGCAGGCGCTGGTTTGCCGGGTGGGGCTGTTGGCAGCGTCCTGCTTCGTGCAAATCTCCAGCTCCCGGAGTCAGGTCGAGCTCCGTGAGTTCTCCTTTAGCAGAGAAATGAGGAGATTTTGCTTTTTCTGGTTATTCAGAGAGGTTTTGAGGTGATATCTGGAAAGATAAGGAGCAAAGAGGGAAAAAAAAGGTACATTTATATATGCGAGAGTGTATGGGCGTAATCACATTAGCAATTTTTTGAAGGATGCCTTAGTGATCCCGTGCTGGACCAGGGGCTGAAAGTCATGTAGAGGGGACACTGCCTCGCTGCGTGGCCTTGGGCCAGACGTTTGTCTTCTCTGCTGCAGTGTCGGTATCTCAGGAGCGTGGCTGCCTGCGCTGCGCATGTTTTCCGCTGGCCCTGCCTCAACGCTGCGTGGTATCACCCTCCTCCTCACCGTAATTTCCACGTGGCTTCTTGCACCTCGTTATTTTCAGGGACTTAGGTGCTGCATCAGAGTGGAAACTCGTGGGTGCAAAGCATCGCCCCAACATGCTTCCTTCTTAGGACAGGAGCGATGGGTGCATCCCTCAGTGCTCCCCAGGATGCCATGCAGAGGGACCTGGACAAGCTCGAGAAGTGGGTCCTGGGGTGATCCTCGTGAGGTTCAACAAGGCCAAGTGCAAGGTCTTGCATATGCTTTGGGGCAACCCCTGGTATCAGTACAGGTGGATCTACTCCAGCCCCCCTGCCATGAGCAGGGACATCTTCAACCGGATCAGGTTGCTCAGAGCCCCGTCCAACCTGGCCTGGAATGTTTCCAGGGATGGGGCATCGACCACCTCTCTGGGCAACCTCTGCCAGAGTTTCACCATCCTTGTCATAAAGAATTTCTTCCTTCTATCTAATCTAAACCTCCCCTCATATGTGGGGAAACACGTTTTCTGTTACTCAGACTGGAAACAACCATGTCTGGAAAAGGCAACTTGGAGCTCTTTGCTGCGGGGCGCAAGACAAAATTAGTTTTAGGTGGTAAAGAGAAGTTCGGCGGCGGCAGCAAACTTTGGACGGGGGCTAGAAGTGATCGGAGAAGCTGATGGTGTAAAAATACACCTTCTCTACGAGGATATTCTTCTTTTGCTTTAGCTGTTGTGGCCTTCATCCTGCAGAGATGCTGAATTGTCACCCTGGGGCTGTCTTGTGCAAGTACCTCCTGGATGGGGGCTTGCAAGTGGTTGCTGCTGGAGATGTTTCTGCTTTGCGCAGTGGGGAGAGAGATAGAATCATGGAATGGTTTGGGATGGAAGGGAGCTTTGAAGGCCATCTAGTCCAACCCCCCTGCCATGAGCAGGGACATCTTCACCCAGATCAGGCTGCTCAGAGCCCTGTCCCACCTGGCCTGGAATGTTCCTAGAGATGGGGCATCTCCCACCTCTCTGGGCAACCTGGGCCAGGGTTTCACCACCCTTATCATAAAGAGCATCTTATGTCTAGTCTGAATCTCCCTTCTTTTAGTTTAAAGCCATCACCCCTTGTCCCATCACTCCCTGCCCTTGTCACAAGCCCCTCTCCAGCTCTCTTGCAGCCCCTTCAAGCACTGGCAGCTGCTCTGAGGTCTCCCCACAGCCTTCTCTTCTCCAGGCTGAGCAGCCCCAGCTCTCCCAGCCTTTCCTCACAGCAGAGGGGTTCCAGCCCTTGGATCATTGCTGGGGCCTCCTCTGGCCCCGCTCCCACAGCTCCAGGTCTGTCCTGTGCTGAGGGCTCCAGAGCTGGACTCAGGACTCCTGGGGGGTCTCGCCGGAGTGGAGCAGAGGGGCGATTACTCCGTATCGAAAGGGTCTGAGCTTGCCTAGACCGGGGCTTTGCAGTGACCAGAACCAAGTGCCTGAAGACGTGTTTAGGCAGCTAAAGCTATGTGAAACGCTTCTCCTTGCTGGCTCGCCCCGAGCATCCCTGCTGTCCCAGCCGCTGTCCCACCACAGCGGCATGCTCCCCTCGGCAGCGAGGACTCTCTGTTCTCTTCTCCTGCCACGCTCCAGAAGCTTATACAATTTTTTTGGCGCTTTTCCCCGAAGTCATTATTCTGGGCAACGTGGTTTGTTTGTTTATGCTTTTTGGTTTTAATCATACTTTTTTTTTTATTATTGTGTCTGAAATGCTCCAGGGCTTCCTTTCCCCTCCCCACTCCCAGATGGTCGCCATAAAAAAAAAAAAAGGGAAATATTAGAATAAAAAAGGAAATAGTTCGCTTCTGTCGTGAATGAAGTTTGGCTTTTCCAGAGAGGATGTGGGAGAGAAAAAGGGGGAGGGAAAAAAAAGTGGCAGGTGTGTTTGGAGGGAAGGGTGTGCCCTGCCCGTGTATTTTAAGCTCTGCTGGGTCTGTGCCACTCATTTTACAGCGCTCCAGTGAAAAGGGATCCGGGTCTCGCTGTGCCTTTAATCTCACCGTGACCAGCTCGGAGAAACAACCCTTCCCGGTCTTGCGAATCTGTTTCATTTATTTAATGAGATCTCAGTTCTCTGTTGTTGTCGTTGGGAGGAGGTTCATTGGCTTATTTACCTAAGCTGGTTGGTCTGAAAGGGTTTGCGGTTTTCTTTGGAGGAGGAAGGAGCAGGCGGGTGGGGAGCGGTGGGGCTCGCCAGGCTGCTGGTTTCCTCTCCAGTGGATCTCCAGGAGCAAAGGGACTTGCTACGAGAGCAGGGCTCAGAAGAAAAGCTTCAAAGGGCAAGATGACACTACCTGTTCTTGGTGGCAAGGAGAACTAGCAGCCAGCTTTGCCTCTGCTGCAGACCATGGTGCAACTCCCAGGGACCAGGACCAGGCTCTTGGCAGACCCCCGTGGCTTGGAGATCCAGCCCATCCTGGTGACACCTTGGCTGCCGTGGCTCGGGGCGGCAGCATCTTGTGGCCATGGTGGTTGCCCACCTGCGTGGTCCTTCATGCAGTGGGACAAAACATCTGGCACGGTTACAGGGGGTGACACAGGGCCTGGCCACAGATGTGGAATTAGCCCACATCCTCATGGGTGCCAGTGGGCCATGTCAATCTGCTTTTGGTGCATGTTGGCATCATCAAGGTCAAGTATGGTGTATCTTGCCAGACCAGAGCTGAGCTATTGCAAATCCACCCACTGCTTCTGCGTTACTTGGCCGCAGCAGGGCTTGAACGCCGCCTCGGGGCACCCTATGGAGAAGACAAGTGGTACGGGCCGATAGCATCTCATCCTGCCAGTCCATACAGACCAGTGCTGGAGCACGCGTTGGGTGTGCTTGTGGTTCCTGCCAAGAGGCAGGTCTCTGGGGTGGGCAGGGAGGCTGTCCCAGCTAGGACAGCTTTATCTGAGCCTGGCTTTGCAGAGGCATGAGCTGGCGGCCCTCAATTGCTCTTGTTGTGATCTAGGGGTTTTGGTGGGACACGCATCTCCATATGAAAGGTCTGTCTGAGACTCCTGCTTCTGCATGAGATGGGGCTTCTGTGGTCCTCTTCTGGTTAAACGCTTAGATGGGTGCTCTGGGGACCGGGGGTTCTCCTTCTGTTCATTTTGCTGGGGTTTTCCTTGGGATATGGGGAACATAATCTGGTTTCACCTCCATTCCCCACCCGTGAAATGCCAGCCGGGATGCTTCCTTTTCTCCTGTGTGATCTGTAGATCCGGAGCTGTCTCTTGCTGCTGCCGTCAGGCTGCATGTCAATAGCATGGCCTCAGTCATGACTGGCACCTGAATGAATTACTGCAATACAAATAAATGAGAAAAAAATAATAGTATTTTCAAGAGCAGTGGGTTGAAGATCTAACGTCTAACAGGGCCATTCATCTGAAATGACGCCCAAATGTTCTATAAACTCTCACATGCACATAAAATGCTGCTCCCAGGCTTCAAGGCAGCATCAACTGTTTAATAACAAACCTGAACTGGGGTTCAGGACCTGAAATGCAGAATTACTGCCTTCACTTGGAGCTACAGAGAAAATTTGGGTCCACAGATAGAATGAATCCTATTTACGTGTAGGTGTGTATTACGTGTGGCACTTAGGGACATGGTTTACTGGTGGACTCAGCAGTGTTAGCTTATCATAGAATCATAGAACAGTTTGGGTTGGAAGGGACCTTAAAGATCATCTGGTTCCAACCCCCCTGCCATCAGCAAGGACGTCTTACACCAGCCCAGGGTGCTCAGAGCTCCATCCAACCTGGCCTTGAGCCCTGCCAGGGAGGGGGCAGCCACAGCTTCTCTGGGCAACCTGGGCCAGGGTTTCACCACCCTCATGGGGAAGAATTTCTTCCTAATCTCTAATCTAAATCTGCCCTCTTTTAGCTTAGAGCCGTTTCCCCTTGTCCTATCACTACACACCCTTGTGAAAAGCCCCTCTCCATCCTTCCTGTCAGCCCCTCCAGGCACTGGCAGCTGCTCTAAGGTCACCCTGGAGCCTTTTCTTCTCCAGGCTGAGCAGCCCCAACTCCCTGAGCCTGTCCTCGTAGGAGAGGTGCTCCAGCCCTGTTATGATTGGACTCAATGTTCTTGAAGGTCTTTTCCAACCTGAATGATTCTGTGATTCTATGGAAGCCGGACAGGACAGTCTCCCTGAACATGACATGGACATGTTATTTATGTCTTCCAGTGGGCAAACCGAGCAGCTCTGTGCAGATTTTGGGTCTCGTGCAGATGAGATTCACCAGTCTGCAAGACGGTCTTTGGCGCTGTAGGACCTCTTGTGCTCTGTTCCTGGTGGAAGGAGCCTTTCCAATGCTATCTGAACCTTCTCATTGCATCATGTTTAACAACATGCAGCAGAGGAGGAGTTTGGGGTGGAGGAGAAAAGTTTACTTCTTGCCCTCTTTTTTCAGTTTAATCCAAGAATGATTGACTTATTTATTTATTGGCTCAGGCCTGCTCCTTTCTCCAGGCTTTGCCTAGCGCGAGACCTGAAGATTTGCATGTATGATAAGATCTGATGGGAGTAATCAAACCAACATTAGCAAATGTATGGACCTCAAGCTAATTGGTAGGTGATGAACTCCGTGACTGCAACGAAGATGAGCCCTTCTGTAGAGCGTGTTGTACCTTGGCACAGGGACACGAGTAAGAAGCCATTGGCTACTTTTAAATATAAATCCCTTTGGGGGATTTATTTTTAGGTTGCCTTGCTCTGTGATGAACACGCGATCAAAGTAAAACCAAAAAAGGCTGGGCAGGAGCAGGGTGACCTCAGCTGGGTCAGCAATGACTTTGAGGTTAAAGTCCAGAAGACTCACCAAAACTGGTGACCGTTTGCAGCTTGAGAATGAAGTTCCAGAAGTTAATCATGGTGATGCAAAAGAAAACATTTGGGCTATTCATTGTTGCTTTTAAGCATCTTGATTGTCAATTAAATAGAGGAGAAGAGAAACATGACTGATGACAGTCACCGAAGTTGCTCAGCGGGGATTTGCAAGCAGAGTTGTTATTGCATTGCCGTCTGCTGGCAGCGCTCCGCTTGTCAGCCTCGCCTTTATAAATCATCCTTTTTCTGGATGTTTGCGGCTTAGAGTTTCTGCCTGAGCCTGAAATTTGGTACTGGGGGGACCTTGGCTTTCTCTTTGGTACTGGTGTGGACCTGGTGTTGGCCAGTGCCCTGAACTGGTTGAATTAATCCCTGATCTTTTGTTTTAGAGTCTTCCCTCCCGCCCCCAAGAAGATAAACACTATTTGGCCAGCCTGTTGAGAAGCATAGAGATGCCGTGTGAAATTGGAAGTGGGAAACAAGCAGCAGGGTTTCTTTAACAATCACCATTTCGTCTGATAAGGCTATAAATGAGCCCTTTGATAATGTGCAATTAGTATGACAATGCAGGAATTTACCGGGTTCAGGTTGTAAATTTAAGGTGACCCGTAATAATGATGGGCTTCACAAAATAAACATCAACTTGTAAATTAATTTAGTGTCAGTTTACAAATAAAACATTTTATAATTCCCCTTCAAAATATAAAAGAGCAGGTGTTAATCTCATTTTTTGTGATGCTGATGCAACTTGGGTATCTCACTTCAGCAGCTTCGTGTGTATGTACTCCTGCAGCACTGCCTGTGTTATTTTTTGATGCCTTTTTTAATGTCTTTTATTATAGACCAGGCTCGCAACACTTCCATGTGTGAATGGTTTTATTCGCCTGGCTAGTCCATTGATTTCAGGAGCAGACCTTCTCCGGGGCTGCGTGCGGAGTTATTCTAAGCCCCTTATCTTTATTGGGCTTTGAATTGTAAAGAAATGACTGACCATCCTTGTAAAATACCTGTTTGTTCTTGTTTTGAGCATGCAATGCCAGCTGAAAGCAAGAGGTAGAAAAACTATCACGTTAAAACAGAGCTTGTTTTAAAGGTGCATCGGTCTAGGGAGAAGCAGGGAGGAGGAGGATGGTGTCTTCACAGCAGTTACTGATGTAGCTTTGGAGGTCACCTTGTTTACACTGACAGCTAACTGCAGTCCCGGGACTTCTTTAGACATGTTGAAGCCTTTAGCAAAGCCCTGAGGCAAGGTGCCATCAGGGTGAGCTTAGGGTGGTGACATCTTGGGGTTGGTGATGCTGAGTGGCTCTTCACGCCGTGGTCTGTATTGGTCCTGGACCGCTTCGCCAGGATGTGCTTGCTGCAGAGCTGGGAAAAAATATATGCAATCACAGAATCACACAGAATCACAGAATGTTAGGGGTTGGAAGGGACCTCTGTGGGTCCAACCCCCTGCTGAAGCCCGGTCACCCAGAGCAGGCTGCACAGGACCGCGTCCAGGCAGGTCTTGAATATCCCCAGAGAAGGAGACTCCACAGCCTCCCTGGGCAGCCTGTTCCAGGGCTCCGTCACCCTCAGGGGGACGAAGTTCTTCCTCATCTTCAGCTGGAACTTCCTCTGCTTCAGTTTGTGCCCATTGCCCCTTGTCCTGTCACTGGGCACCACTGAAAAGAGTCTGGCCCCGTCCTCCTGACACCCACCCTGCAGATATTTGTAGGCATTTCTAAGGTCCCCTCTCAGCCTTCTCTTCTCCAGGCTGAACAAGCCCAGCTCCCTCAGCCTCTCCTTATAGGAGAGATGCTCCAGTCCCCTCATCATCTTTGTAGCCCTAATATTGTAGCTCCAATATTGGAGCGGTTTGTCCCATGGCCAAGCTGAACTGCAGGATTGCTTGGTTTTAGGAGGAGAATAGAGGAAAAGGCACTTTTGATTTTGAAACATGAGTAATTGGGGAAGATGCTGCTATGCCAAACGCTGAGCTTCCCTGCTTTGGGCATCGGGGGATGAGCGTGCTGTTGGGATGCTCCTGTGCGGGGAGGCGTAGCTTTCAAAGACAGGTAAAAGCGTTAAAAAGAAATAAGTAAATCCTCCTCCCCCCCAAAAAAAATAAATCAGAGAAGGAAATTAAAGTCACCTTCCTGTCTAGAGCGAATTTCCTCTGTTTTGGCAAGAGTTGACGCAGCATTAGAGGGAAAATCTGCTCTAAGTTTCCATTGTCGCTGCATGGGGTTGCCAGGTAAAAGGGCCCGAGGTGTGGGGAGCGAGGGTGCAGGATCAGGGTGCTGATGGCAAGATTTCTGGGAGATGACACTTGTCTTCACCCCACCCGACATGGGCTGGTGATGCCTTCCTTGACAGGATGAGTCAGGGCATCCTCGCCTTCACAGGTGGTCCTGCTGCATGAGCATCCTTCATGAGATGGACCTCAGGGGCCTCATTTTGGGTGGAGGAGCAGCTGGTGGGTGCGTGAGTGTTAACCACAGTACGGTGCCGAGCCTCGTCTCGCCCACCTTGCCCCCATGCTCTTGGTGCTGCTGCGATTTTTGGCCCTGGTGGCTGTTGTCTCTTGCCGGTGTCTCCTAGTTGCCTGGCAACCTTGGTGCTGTTAATGGGACTTGGTCATTCCCTGGTGCTCTTGTTCACCTTCTCCTCCTCCTCCTCCTCCTCCTTCTCCTCAGGAATAGGAAAATGCCGCACTGCCAAGGGGGTCTGGCACGGCCACGCTCCCCTGCAGGTCCCTGGGCTCCCCAAAATGGGCTCACAGCTCGCTGGGCTTCTCTCTCTGTGAGGAGCTCCAGACCTCTGCAGTCACCGGAGATGAAGAAGCTCTGCCTGGAAGAGTGGCTGATTGTCATTGGGGTCCCCAGCCCCAGGAGAGGACCTGGGGAAGAGTGAGGAGCGAGGTCAAACCTCCCCTCCTGCTCTGCAGTACCCCAAATCCATGCAGCCCAGCTCGTCCCACAGGGATGGCTTCAAACCAGACTCGTTGGGAGCCTTTTCCTTCATTATTTCTTCCCTGGCCGGACTCTGCCGGGTTGTGTCTAGGGTTGAAAGAGGAGTTTGAAGAAATGTGCTGCCTCCAAGCTGGTGGGGATGGCTGGTCTACCCCGATACCCTCTCAGTCCTTGGAGCACGTGCGCTGTGGATGAGTAGTAAAAGCTTTTCCATTGCATCTTTTAACTGGATGTGCCAAAGGTCATATAAACTTCCAGGCAGGCTGCTGACATGCTTGCGTAGGGGTGGGATGGGTTCTCCATCTTGTTCAGTTTGGGGTTGGGTGTCTTTCTGAAAAACGTGCTTTAGCTCAAATGGCATGTGGGCTTCGTGAGGCTCCACTCTTCAGGTTGGGGTGAGGTTAGGTCATCTTGGAGGTCCCTTGTAGATCAAATCCTGTGAATTTATTAAAAGGTCTCTGGGATCAGTGAATGTTTTTAGCCTGTACGTCTGATGGAAACCTGTAAAGAAACTGGAACATGTTGCCCAAAGAGGTGGTAGATTCCCCATGAATGGAAACTTTCATGGTCAGGTTGGACGGGACTTACAGCAACCTAACTGAGTTGCAGATGTCCCTGCTCACGGCAGGAGGGTTGGACTAGATGGCCTTCAAAGTTCCCTTCCCACCCAAACCATTCTGTGATGGTCTTGAGGTTGGGAACAGAACTTGGAGACAGCCCATTGGCTGGACCACTTATCAAACTGGGAGATCGCTCCAGCATGAGGCCAGAATTGAGAAACTGTATGCATGCAAGAAGGGAATCTAATTGGCCAATTGCATACTAATTCATAGTAATCACCCATGCAAATTAGCTGCATAATTTTGCATTGGTTTTATTTAGGCATTTATGCGCAGCCTTTCCTGCAAAATGCTGTCAGTGTTTCGTGCCAGCTGCGGTCCTGGATGGGGACGTGCTGGCGATGGTGGTGACAGGAGAGGTCGTGGGTGTGACATGCTCAGGCATGAGAAGGAATTTTTCCACGGCATTTCCAGAGCTGCGTGCTTCCTTGCCCCTGGAAACCGTTTCACCTTCAGCTTGGTTCTGCTGATGGTTGTGGGGGAGAGCACACATGCAGGAGGGGCATCCCTGAAAGTGTTCCAGGAGAAGCCGCGTCTTTTCTTTTTTCATAGAAAAATAAATGAATTAATGACCAAAGGGGCTTTTATTTGTTGTTGTTCTTTAGAAAGCACTCAGACTTTTTAATCTCTGCTGAGTGTGTCATGGGCTGGAATCTGCATAGACCTGTGCCTGCTTCATTCCTGCCTGCTTTGCCTGTCTGAAGAAGTCGCATGAGACGCGGTTTGCTGCACTCCAGAACCACCGTTATTGCTTCACGCTCCAGAGCCTGATCTGGGATGTAAATCTCAAGTCTCTGTTTTGCCTTTCAGTTCATTGCATCCTGAAGCTTTTGCCTTTACAAGGGCTGTCCTGAGGATCTCCAAAATTGTTTCCTAATCTCTGTCTGCATCTGTCTACATAATACCTATGTGTGTTGATGGTGGGCAATGAAGTTGTTTTGATATTCATCTAGCATGCCCAGGTAACCAAGCTGGTGAGGGGTGTAGAGAACAAGTCTGATGAGGAGCAACTGAGGGAGCTGGGGCTGTTTAGTCTGGAGAAGAGGAGGCTGAGGGGGTACCTTATCACTCTCTACAGCTACCTGAAAGGAGGGTGTAGTGAGGCAGGTGTTGGTCTCTTCTACCAACCAACTAGCCATAGGACGAGACGCAATGGCCTCAAGCTGCATGAAGGAAGGTTTAGGCTGGATATTAGAAGAAATTTCCTAACTGAAAGAGTGGTCAGGCATGGGAACAGGCTGACCAGGGAGGTGGTGGAGTCCCTATCCCTGGAGGTGTTCAAAAAACATGTAGATGTGGCACTGTGGGACATGGTTTAGCAGGCATGGGGGTGTTGGGTGGATGGTTGGACTTGATGATCTTCGAGGTCTTCTCCAACCTTAATGATCCTGTGATTCTATGATTCTATGAACATCAGGGTTTTCTTCTACAATCCTAAATAAACACCAAGAACATTTTTAGGCACGTCACACCGCCATATATGAGGTATATGATGCAGTTTGGTTTGTGTTTTCTATATATTACAGGTACACCTTGGGAATCCAGGTTGCTCAGTTGTATTTAGAGCATGTCTATGGGGGCTCCAGGAAGAGCGGGGACTCCGTTTATTTGTATCACCTCTAAAAGAAAAATGGGGTGCTATATGTAATACAGCCATGGTGGTGATTTTTTAGGATCATCTCGGCTGGAGCCAGGTATGCCTGGAAACCATGAAATAAAATGTAGCTCCAGTTTTCCGCGGCTGCAGATCCCCTGTGTTATTTTCACATGTTTCAACAGTTTGTACTTTAAAGGCACCATTTTAGTAAAGCTTAATATTGCCTCTCCTGCATTTTAGACTTACATAGTTTTCCAAGAGATAATTGCCTGTTTGGGAGACAAAGAGCTAATTTTGCCTAGGGCTCTGTTCTTTTTCTTAGCAAAGCTGATCCTTCTTGGGAAGCGTTGTGCAAGTAGTGAATGTTTGGATGAGTCTGGAGGGGAACGAATGGGTGGACGATGTGCAGGTGTGGCATGTAAAAAAAAACCCCAAAACCCACAAACCATTTTTCTGCTGCATTGGATACCACTGCTGGACACCTTTTTAATTGCCTGCTCTGCCTCCTCTTGTGCTCCGCCATGAGATCCTGGGGATGGGGACATCTCTGTGGTTTTTGGCAGCCACCGTGGTGGGTTCAGCGTGGGATGTGCACCCCCAAAATATCTGCAGTTTCACTTCTTTTTTGCTCTTAAGCTGTTTTTTTGTTGGTGTTAGGGGATGATTTTATGTGGTTCCAAATATGCAGATGTTCAGACGGTGCAGTCTGAAGCGGGCGGCTCCACGCAGCCTTCCGATGCTTCCCCAGGGCTCCCCACGTCGCCCTGGCCCCGGGGCCGGTGGTGCCTCAGGTGATGAGGTGGCTGATGGGTGTCTGGTGACTCAGGTCCCGGGGGACACCCAGGTGACCGAGACGACCCAGAGGGCTAAATCTTCCCCCCTTGCTCCGCCGCACGCTCAGGGATGTCTTCTCCTGCTCCCCCATCTCGGCCACCTCTCCATCACGTCAGCCTCGTGCTGTGGGGCTTCCCCAGAGTCCAACACTGGGATGATCCCCTGCCCCTGGGCCCACCGGCTGTCCTCCACCCTCCACAGCTGAATCACAGGATGGTTTGGGTTAGAAGGGACCTTAAAGATCATCTGGTTCCAATGCCCCTGCCATCAGCAGGGACACCTTCCACTAGACCAGGTTGCTCAAAGTCCCGTCCAACCTGGCCTTGAACACTGCCAGGGATGGAGCATTCACAGCTTCTCTGGGCAACCTCTTTCAGTGCCTCACCACCCTCAGAGTGAAGTTCATCATCTAGCCACCTCCAGGTCAGATCCTTCAACAGCTGAGCAAGAGGAGGCTCTGCTGCAGGCGTGGCAGGTTGGCTGGCCAGCTGTGCCTATGGGTCAGCAATAATAATTTGTTAGGAGCATAAAGGAAGCGGTGTATCTCCACGGAGCAGCTTTTCTCGGGTGGATGGGGATGGATGTGGGTGGGAGGGTTGTGGTAGGTGGCTTTGCTGTGTGGTTGGGTTTGGGAAGGGGGTTGTGCTGGTGCCTCTGCTTGCTGCTGTTTGCTGGAGGGATAGTGGTCAGTTTTGCTCTTCTTCAGAGCTGGAGATGCTCAAGATGAGTCTTCAGGGAGAGGAGAAGGAAAAGGGAATTCTCCTTAATCACAGCTGAGCACTGCAGAGCCCCATGGGGGGAGGTTTGCAGCCCCTCTTGGTCAAGATCCGTGTGGAAGTGGCAGATCTTCAGTCTTCACTTGGGATTCACCTCCCTGAGGCGTACTCAGAAAAGTGACCTTGGGAGGCTGGTGTGACCTCACCTGAGACATCTGCACCATTTCTGACCCTCTTCTGCATCTGCTTTTGGTTTGTGAAAGAGCTGTAGCTCTCTGAGGCTGTTGGACCTGACAAAGGCACCAACAGCAACCCCCGAGCCACGTGGTTGCTCCCAGCCCACTTTGCTGGTGGAGATGGGAGCCGTGGTGGGATTGCACATTAACCCAGTGAAAATGGATGCAATGGAAAAAAGCCAGACCTTTTCTGTCACCAAAATCAGTGCCCAGCTTTGCAAAGCCCACGGTCTTCCAGTTTATATTAAACTAAGGATTGGGGGTGGAGAGCTGGCTTTGCTTTTTATTATTTTGACATCAAAGTTTAGAAATCCTTATTTGAAAGAGGAATAAAAGGGAAAGTTCTGGGTTTTAGCAAGTGCCTGGAGAAGCCCACGCAGGGTGTCTTGCCCTCCTGGTGACATGCTCCGTGACCGGGGCGGGCTGCTCGAGCGTAGCGCTGCTGTGGTTATCACGGCTCACGTGGACGTAGCCGAATTGGCCGGAGCCTTGTTCACGGGGAGCTGCTGCCATGCGAGGCAGCCATGTGGAGCTGTGAGCTTCTCCCGGTTGCTGGGTGGCTCTGAGGGCTGGGACTGGGAGCAGGCGGGGGTGGGACGTGGGTCAGGGGGGTGCAGGAGGTGCTGAGGTGTCTCTTTTCTGCAAGATGGAGAGCGAGCCCCCATTCTGCATCGAGGAGCTGAGATAAAAATCCCTTCAAGGGGAGGAAGCTCTGACACGCTGAAGAAGACAAATATGACTTTGAGGTGTCTGCTGCAATGGATAATTTTGATTTTCTTCTTTGCAGCTCCTGGCACTGAGGGCCCCAGCCAGGCCAGGGGTGGGCAGAGGGTTTTATGGCTCAAGCAGGCAGAGGAGCGTCGATATCTGTATGGGGAGAGCAGACCCTGAGGTGGGCTCAGCACCGCTTTGGGCTGGAGGGATGCTGTGAGCTTTGGCACCAGCTGAAGATGGACTCGGTGGCTTCTCTTCTGTGCCCAGCGCTTGGCAGGGTGTGCTCATGGTCCCGGGCAAAGCCTGGGAAGCGGTGATTGGTGCTGTCTTCTAGGTCTGGGTAGCTCTGCTCTGCCCCAGGAGGTCCCGTGCATGGGAAGGGTGCCCTGGGTGAGGGAGTCCTGTGTCTCCAGGTGAACCTGGGTGTCTGCAGGTGGCTTTTTCTTCACCCTGTCTTTTCTCCGCCGTAAACTTCGAGTAACTGGACTGATGCTGAACCATGGATGTTCTGGTAACCAAATTTAAGCAGGAGATTTTTGAGGCGTGGTGTGATGAGTAGAGAGCCAGGGAGTCGTCCTGGGCTCGGCAGACACTATTTCCCCCTGTTCAGCCTAATTGTCCTCACTGTCCCTCCAACTCCTCCATTGGTACAGAGAACATCAGTTGGGGTTGCCTTCCTGTCTGATATGGGTGCTTCTGCTGGCAATTTGGCTTTAGGTTATTGGCTTTTTTGAAGTCCCACCAGGGCAGGTCTCTCCCACAATATTCCCCTTGCTTGGACTCCTGCAGTCCCCAATCCATATTTTCCTTAATCTTGCCTGAGCCTTTTTGAAGTGCCCGTGGGATGTAGAAGGAGAACTTGTGTCTATGAACAGTTGTTTAGTTGGGGTTCCTCTGGGGTTTTGTTTTTAATAAGATATACCATCTGGCAGAAACAGAGATTTTGGGTTCTTTTCGGGGTGGGCTTCTTACCTTAATTTATAAGAAAATGGCGTATGTGACTTGCTTATTTTCATTATGCCTGAAGAGAGGAGTGAAAGGTGGCCCAGACGTAGAGATAGTTTTGGCTGAGGAAGAAAGCACGAGCTCTGGTCCTGTTACAGAGGAGGATGGGAGATATGGAAACAATAGGAAAAAGAGAGATACCTACAAAAATGTGTGATACTGCAAGGCAGGGCTCGAAAGGGTGGTGGGGTATTTGGGAGATGGCTTATGAGCTGCAGGTGAAGGATCTGGCCTGGAGGTGGTTAGAAAATGAGCCTCAACTGTGGGGGGGGAGGAGAGGAGCCCGTGGGGAGGGGATTATTGCAGTGATGGTCTCCAGAGAAGCCTCACAGCCTGAGGCTGGTGTGATGGAGGGGTGCCTGAGATGAGGGAGCAGGAGAGGACATCCCTGAGCATGGGGCACAGCAGAGGGAATAGTGGCCCTCATGGCCAGTGGCACGTTTTTGAGCTTTTCTTTGGCTTTGCTGGCCAGCCAAACCCAGCACCGGGTGGCTTTGTTGCCGTGATTCCTCGTTAAAAAGCAACAAGCAGGGAGAAACCTGGGGACCGTAAAAGTGCGAGCCTGGTGCCAAACCGACCTAGATGCCGCTCAGGCAGCGATGCCCTGTGGTCTGTAGGAGTGAGGATGCAGGGGCGGTCGCCCGTAGCCTGCTCAGGGGTTGTGAGGAGGGGAGGGAGCGGCGCAAGCCAGAATAATCCCTTTTTGAGTTTTTTTTTCTTGTTTTCTGGAGCGTTTTGGTCTCACCCCTGGACAAAAGCGGGATGGTGTGGTGTGTCATTTCCTCCCTGGCAGCCATTCAGCATGGCACCGTGTGGGCTCTGCCACCCCCTCCTCTGCCCCAGGCACAGATTGCTCCTTGTTCCACTTGCTGTACCACCCAGGGTTTCCTTTCCAAGTTTTCTCACACCCTTTTATAGCTGTGCAGAAGAAAGCTTTAAAGCTGCACGGCCGAGGAACCGAGTGGGCAGGAGGGATCTCTGTAAAAACCAGGCCTGGTGATGGAGATGGACTGGGTGAGCTCTGGTGATGCCCTGCCTGGAGAAGATCAAGTTCAGCCCTTAAGTAAGCGCCTGTCTCATAGCCAAGAGGGCAGCTGGTCACGTATGCTGTGTATCGATGAGTCTATGAAAATGAGAGCGGCTGCATTTATGGGTCTCAAATCCAGGCACAGAGGCAGGGTGGGAGGACTGGATCCTGAGCGGGATGAATCTGAGCTGGAGAGCACTGGTTGCCCTTGCTGGAGAGCTGGCTCGGTGTGGTGGCCTGATGGTGAAAGCATCAAATGCGGAGGTGTCTCATATATTTTGGGGACAAGGGAGAAATGCAGATTTCCTGATCTGGCCACAAAATCAGCGTTAGGCTGTCCTTATTTCTCATTTTCTTGAGCTCATTTCGCCAAGGAACCATCCCATGGGCAGGACCTTTCTCCCTCACCAGTTTGCTGAGGTGGCAACCAAACGGGTGACCTAGGGGCAGGCAGCGATTCATTACAGCCCTCATTTAGCATGCGATAAATTCCACCGTATACTTTGTCTCTCGGTCAAGAAGTTGTGTATTACACAGGAGAAGGGCACAAGTCGATGTCTTTACACTGAACGAAGGCTTCTTGCAGGTTCCTTTTTGCTGGGGTCGCTTGGCCTGGATGCCGGATCGCTGCTCCAGTGGTGGGGAGTGATTTCATTAAACAGTAATTGGTTGCTGAATTATTTAGCTGCACAATTCCTGTAGCAGCAACAACACCAGCGAACGCTTAACTTGCAGTTGTCTCAGCTGGGAAACGAATACCGGGCGCTGCAAACTCAGTGGAGCCCGGAGGCAGAATCACTCTGTGGAGACTGTGCTTTTAAGAAAAAAAAAAATAAAAGGTTTATAGTTATTTTGTCGATGACGGCCTCATGCAGTGGAAAGGGTATGCTAATCGCTTATCAGCTGCTGCCTTTTAATTTGTAAGCTGGATTCTGCTGCTTTTCTGAGCGAAAGGTAATGTTAATCCATTGCGGGTTCCGCAGATTAAAGGCCAGCATCTCCCTGCACCTTCTGAATTCAGCAGCGTTTGCTGCAGATGCAGCAGAGTTGTAATTCAGGAGCTCCTGCCCTGGGTCCCTGGAGGAGATGGGCTGATTCACAAAGCAACCTAACTCACCAAGCAGAAAACCCCAACCAAAGTGGGTGCTGCGTCCCCCAAAGCCTCATTGCAGCTGGTTGAAAACCACCAGCTCCTTTCAGGCATGGTTCAAGCCCAGGCGTTGTGGTGGTGATGCTCTTCTTGCGCTGACCTAGAGCAGAACATCACCACCCACCATTCTCTCCCCAGTTTTCAGCTTGGCCGTTGCTGAAAGTCCTCTGCCTTTGAGGTGCACCTCAAAAACCTACCAGCAGATCCTGCACTATCAGAAAACCCGCTCTTGGTTATAGTTACCTGCAAGTTGCAGGCAGCAGAGCAAGGTGGGAAGCTTTGCACGCTGATACCTCTGAGTTCCAACTCCACCGTGAGCACAGCCCTTCATTCAGAGCAGCTCTAGTTGCTCCTCAGCCAAGCAGTTTCTTCTGTCCCTTTGGTGTCTGTGTGTGCAGGAGTGTCTCAGAACTCACTGGTGACTCTTCAGGTTTGCTTTGAATTGGCCTGTGATCTGGCAGCTTCAATGTCTCTCTCCCATGTAGGTGCTGCCTTTTTTCTGAACACGGCACTCAGGAACGATGGCGTGACCCCGATTCAGCGTGTTAGATGCTCTGCTCTTTGAATTCAAAGCTTAAAGCTAAATTACTTAGCTCCTGTGGACAGAGGGCGAGTAGGGGGGGAAAGGGAGATGCAGGCTGTTTGCGGGGGCTCGTTGGCGAGCCGCTCGTCCTGGTAGCACATGGTGTTTGCCGTGATGTGGCTGTTCCCTCACTGCATTATTATTTGATTTTGTTTAGTGCTGAAGGGTCATAAGATTCCCTTAATTTAGGGATGGAGACTGTGATATGTGCTGTGGCATGCCCCGGAGCGGTGGTGGGTCTCCATGAGCATCCCCAGGGATCAGCAGCTGAAGCTTTCCCATCCCACCACGTAGGCATGGCTGCTGGTAGATGCTCCGTTGACTTTTCCAGTCACGTTGTCTTTATTGCTATTAATTGGGTATTGACTTGCCCCGGTGCCTGGCAGACCCAGCACTGGAGCAGGGCTCTGCTTTGCTGCACGGGGCATGAAAATCGGCTCTTTGGGACATTTCAGAAGAATATTTTACTGCCTTGCTCCCGTCTGGTCCCACAGCCGGAGGTTTGATGCTCACCAGCCCAGCTTTGCTTTTCCTCATCTTTGTGCAGTTCTGCTGATGCCATGTAGCTACTAGCAGGATCCAACTCTGTGATTCAGACCTTCCCATAGATGCATCTCGGGGAAGATTAATCTTCTTAATGGAAGCCGGGCTTGTGACAGCTGTGACTTTCAAACCTTGGTCTGTCTCGGTACCAAATAAACCACGGAGATGTGGAAGGCTCGTAACTTCCTGAGCAAGTGATGTATAAAGCAAAATAGTTATAATTAACTTCAAAGCATGAAACAGTCTGTCTTTCAAGAAGAAAAAAAAATACTCCCTAGGCTTGGGTCGAAAATGAGTGGGTTTTTTATGTCACATTAGCTGTGCCTTAAAAAAAAATATATTTTTTTAAATTCTGAATTGTATCAGGTAACTGGTAATGGAGTTCTCCCTTTCATAGGAGCAGTGTGGTTCTGTCACTGGGGTGAGCTGCTTGAAGCCCGCCTGTTTGGAAACAGGGTTATTGTCGTGTAAATCAGCGTTTGGTCGCTTAATTAAACACAAACAAGGCTTTGTGGGTCTCTGAAAATGGCAGGATCGAGCAGTGGCTGGGGCAGAGGGGGTAGCAGGGCTGGGGCAGGGGATGGAGATGGATCTTTCTGCACAGTCCCTATGTCTATACGTGACCTACCTTGTCACTGATAGAGTGGTATGGGTGGATGGAGAGCATGGGAAAACCATAAGGAACTTGTCCATCTCCCCATATGGATTTTTTGGGGCGCTGTGTGGACCCCATGTGTGCACCCCAAGCTTGAAGGATCCGGCTGTTGCTTTCCAAGCTTCGGCTTTGCTGCCCCGCCAGCTCCTTGCCGCGCGGAAACGTCGGGTGAGGAGTTTCTTCCGAAACAAACCCTGCGTTGGCAAGGCGGCCCCGTCTCCGTTTCGTGCGTTCTTGCCTTCGCCGTGGGGCCGAATGAAGCTTGCATCCCAGGAAAATAATACATAACCAGGAGGCCAAGACAAACAGTGTCTGCCTGCTTTTTTTATGACCTCTTGTCATTCCTCCCAGCCATCAACACTATTCCCTTAATAAAGGCCGTATTGATCTCCGTAGGGGACTTCCTTACTTCCCGTGGCTCAAGCCAAGGCGGCTGGCAGAGGGAAGACCTGGAGAGACTGGGGCTCCTGCTCTCCGCAGCCCTTTTCATGGCAACGTTTTGGTTTAGGTCCTCATTCCAGTTCAGAACTGGCAATGACGAGCAGGCTTTAAACTGAAAAAGGGCAGATTTAGATTAGATATTAGGAAGAAATTCTTCACTTTGAGGGCGGTGAGGCCCTGGCCAGGTTGCCCAGAGAAGCTGTGCCTGCCCCCTCCCTGGCAGGGTTCAAGGCCAGGTTGGATGGAGCTCTGAGCACCCTGGTCTGGTGGAAGACGTCCCAGCTCATGGCAGGGGGGTTGGAACCGGATGATCTTTAAGGTCCCTTCCAACCCAAACCATTCTGTGATTCTATGAAAAGGACTGCTGGGTTTTAGTCAGAAGTGCAGGCAGTGTGTTTCCATGAAAGGCGAGATGCTGCATCTGATAGTCATCTCCCCTGGGACTGACCCAGCGGCTGGTCTCATCCTGGTGACTTCAAGCGCAGACAATGGCCCCACCACCCCCAGGGCCCTCTGAAAACCCTACCAGGAACATTGGGTAGGTGCAGATAATTCAGCCCCAGCACTTGGGACGGCAGCATTAACTCTCTACTTGAAGCCCCAGCTCTGGGCATCAGCTGCCGGCATGGGTTGTCTGCTTTGGCCGATGGTGTGAAGGGGAGAGCAGGATGTGCCTCTGCCTTCATGGTTTGGAGGAGAAGCTTGGAAACTTGTCCGCCATGCAGACTTAGAGGCAAAGAAGTGATTTGTTTAAGCCATGGGAATTTTTTCTGGAAACTGCCAGAGGGATTTTGAACCTCCAGGGCTTGCAGTTTCAAGTGCAACAATTATAAGTTTGGGGTATTTAGTGAACTCTGCATAGCTGTTTTTCCTCTTTCATAGTTCCATCATACCTTCTAATTAATTCCCTTTAATTGCTTTTAATTTCCTTTCCTCCATATTTCTCCCTCTGTCTAACTAGTGCTGTCATCCTTTAAGTTTGCCTTTCATGTTGGAGACTCTCTATTTGATTTCATTTCACCCACATCATGTCTTGCAGCTATTTCATTCCTGGAAAGCTCCGGCTCCAGAGATAAAATCTAAGTGGATTCAGAGAACCTAAAAGGATCGCATGCTTCATGGCTTTCTCTTTAGTAATATAGGAGATAAACAGAACGTAATAAAATATCCATCCCCCTTGTAAAAGGTCCATTTTCCATCACCTGTATTTTTGTGGTACCGTCATGCCGTGGATGCTCTTAGTCACCAGTGACAAGATAGAGAGCCTCCCGGTCTCTAACGCTGGCGGGTGTCTGCAGCTGAAATGGGCTGTTGGGATGACACACCGTCTTGCTGTATTTTGATTTACTCGCCGCCGCCGTCCTACCCGGCAGCCCCCCTGAAAATTCCCACCACTGGGACAGCCAACGTGGGGGCTGGCACCTTGCTGGTGGCTGTGATCCCTGCCTGGACGGAGGGGGCACGGGGAGGGTCACAGGGTGCTGGTTTTGACCAAATGGAGACCTAGCTAGTTATTAAAATTTTGACATTTGTCTCTGGTAGTTCTCAGTTTTAATGTGTGCTAAAGGGCACGGTGTGTTTTGATGGAGGTGCTTTCCAGCCCAGTCAAAAATAAAAAATAAAAGCAAGCAAAACTGCTGACAAACACTCAGAAGAGTCCTAGACACGTAGATCCAGCCCTTGGTGGGTGACTATCAGCAGAACTGCATGGAACCTGGCCAATACACACATCTGAAGGGCTGGCTGAGGGATGGGAATCATATATTTAAGTTTTCTGCACCGTCTCCCTTCTTGAGTGGAATCAGGCTTGCTTTATCTGATCTAACCTCTTTTTCTGCTGCTCCTCTGTTCATAATGGTATTTAAACACTGTATACCCCATGTTTTCCATGATCCAAAGCTACCAAGCCTTCAAAACCTCCTTGGCAGCCTTCCTCCAAGCTGCTGAGGGATTTATGTTTCCAGTGCTATCATTTAATTGCCTCCAAGGACCAGGAGAGTGAGAGCAAGCAATGCTCTGGGTATGGAGCGATGTTTCTACTAGGCTGCGCTGGTGCCCAGCGTCAGGCTCTCTGGCAAATGTGCTGGCTGGACAACATCCACCCAACAGAGACTATTGAAGTGGTGGGGGCTTCCTCGCTTTTCTGTCGGGGAAAAAAATGACCAGCAGCATCTAATTCCACCTGGAATTGGCCCAGTTGCCTACTTTATATTGTGATGCCAGTGAAGCCCTGGAGGAGTTAAAGCTGGGATCGCGAGGAGTGTGGTTGGGAGTTAGATGGCGACTTTGGTGCTGGGGAGGGTCTTGATGGGGAACAGAAGGTAGCGTGGAGCAGCAAGGGCTGTCTGGCTGCTGCGGGTTGTGGACGCGTGCCTAGGGCAGGGTTGGGTTGTGGGACAGTGTTTCAGAGGCTGGTGAAGAAGAAACGGCTGAGTGTGGGTGGAAACTGTGATAGTGGAGTGAGCAACGGGAGGAACGTGGGCCTGGGACTTCAGAGTGCCAGGAAGAGTGGTGCTAGAGACAAACACGTCTTCTGCCACCAAAAAGACAATCTCATGCTGCCTTGGAAGTGTAGTATGGGTTAAAATTATCGTTCTGCTAGCACTCTGAATAGTGGTGGTAGTAATTTAGCCATGCAGGGTCCTCAGGCAGTCCTCCATGAGTCAGTAGCCTGTTCTGGTGAGTGGCCATCATGGTGAGATGGTGGAGAGTGGGTGGGAGATGTTCAGGTCTGGTCTGTGAGCTGTAGGATCTGGTTTTGGAAATCCTAGCAGCTTGAAGTCCCTTTTTGCAGGGTGGTGCAGGGCTGTTAAGGAAGTCTTGGCAAACTGTCCCTCTTTGACGGGGAGGAGTGAGTATTAGAATCATAGAATGGGTTGGGTTGGAAGGGACCTTAAAGATCATGGGCAGGGACACCTTTCGCTGGTGGCAGCCAGGTTAGCCCTGGGGCTGTCCCTGCTGTCTAGGAGCCCAAGACCGAAGTGGCTCTGGGGCAGGCAGTCACCAAGACGTAGTATTTTGCAACGAGCTGATCTGAGCACTCTGTGCCTTTGCATTTGTGGGTGAATCATCCTGGGGAGAGCCGAGAGCGAGCGAGCGATCTCCGGAGGCGCGGAGATGGCGGCGGCGCGGGGTGCTGGCAGCCCCAGGCTGGGTGGCAGTCGTGGGGGAGCCTCCTTGTCCCCGTCTCGTCTGGGCACGTCCTCATGGCTGAAGCTGGGTCTGGGATCAGAGGGGCTGAGGGATTGCAGCAGGCTGCAGACTTGGCCCCTGGTCCTGAGAGCAGCGTCTTCTTCTTGGGACTTTGGGGAATCATAGAATCGTGGAATGGTTTGGGTGGGAAGGGGCCTTTGAAGGCCATCTAGTCCAACCCCCCTGCCATGAGCAGGGTCATCTCCAACCAGACCAGGTTGCTCAGAGCCCCGTCCAACCTGGCCTGGAATGTTTCCAGGGATGGGGCATCGACCACTTCTCTGGGCAACCTCTGCCAGGGTTTCACCGTCCTCAGTGTAAAAAATTTCTTCCTTATCCAGTCTGAATCTCCCCTCTTTTAGTTTAAAGCCATCACCCCTTGTCCTGTTGCTAGAGGCCCTGCTAAGAAGCCTGTCCCCATCTTTCTTCTAAGCCCCCTTTAAGTACTGGCAGGCTGTTCTAAGGTCTCCCCGGTGCCTTCTCTTTCCCAGGCTGAACAGCCCCAGCTCTCCCAGCCTTTTCTCCCAGCAGAGGGGTTCCAGCCCTTGGATCAGTGCTGGGGCCTCCTCTGGCCCCGCTCCAGCAGGTCTAAGCGGCAGGACTTGGAGATCCTTCTCCAGGGCGTGGTGGGGAGATGCACCTCTCCTCTTCGGCGTATCTCTCCCCCAAAAAAGGCACCACAAGAAAGTTTTGGGGAGCCAGCCTCGGACTACTGCTCACGCAAGAGCTTGGCAGACCCTCCATCACCCCTGAGCGAGACAGGGCACTTTGCTTCCTCGGTAGGAACCAGGTCAGCTTCTTGGTCGAGCATCGCTCGGCGCTGCGCTCCCGACTCTTCCCGCTCCCGTCTTAATAACTGTAAAGATCGGGGTTGCCAAGGTCTTCCCGTTGCTATAGTGAGATTAGATAGGGCAGCGCGCAGCGTTCCCTCCGCAGAGGGGAGAAAACACTCCCATCCCTTCCCTGGGCTTTACCAGCCAGCTTATTTTCCCTCCACCAGCAGCTGCTAATTGCACCTGAAAGACACGTTATGCGTTTTCACCAAAATTAATATTTCATAGCCTTTGAAAGAAAAAATTAAAAAAAATTAATTATCGGGGCATTTTCTCCTGGAATCAACTTAAGAGACTCTCCGGCTGGAACGAGTTTACAGCGCTAACTGTGAAGTTAAAATATTTATCTTCATAAACACGTCACTCGAGCCGTACTCTTCCTCGCGGGGTAATTAGCAAGAGGCACGTTAGTCCAATCAGCAGGTGCCTGGGAGACACAGATTTGCCTTTTGCTTCTGGGCGTGGTGAGGAGATGATTTATTAAACGAATTTGAGAGCAGCGAGTCTGGCCAGACCTCTGAGTCAAACCGCTGTAGGAAAAGAAAAAACCACCAGCCGGAGCGTTTGCAGGCAGAAGATGGGGCACAGGCGTTTCGATACGGTCGGTTATTTGCAGATGGGGAGGTTTCCTCCCCAAAAAAGGACGTACAGCGACTGACCCGGGGACCGGCGGGATTGCAGGAGGTAGTTTTAATTTTCATTTTCATAGGTTTTCTTTTCATAGGTTTTCTTTTCATTTTCTTTGTTTTTATTTTCATTTCCTCGGTGTGCCTGGGAACTTGAGTTGGTTTATGTAAGAATTTGGGGGAGATTTCCCAAAATGTAGGAGTGCACGGCTTGGGGGATGGCACCTTGTCCCTCCCCTCCACCTCCTTTTTTGGGTTTAAAATGTTATTTTTGAGGCTGTAAAGTTTAACCCTCTATAGCCCAGTATGAAACGTGCCCTGGGGAGGGATCTGTGCAAACTGCTGTGTGTGTGTGGGGTGGAAGATTTGGGTAATGGTATGGTTTTGGACTCAAGGCTGTATCTTGTGTGTGTTGGGTGCTGGTACCCTGGAATGTGGAGTGGGGTGAAGGACATGGATCTTCTGGACACCTTGGTGCACGGTGAGCTTCCCAAAGCTCTTGTCTTTGTTGGGGAGCCAGAGATGTGTATGTCTGTAAACCTCTCTGGTCTGGAGACTGATGAGGAGCATGCCAGGGAGGAGCTAGTGGTGGCCCCATAGCCTGGGAGAAGGTCTGTGGCGGTGGCAGCCTGGTAAAGATTATTCAAGCTGAGGACCTGTTGCTGGGTTTTTCTCTCTGAAATCCCCTTCTGCTGCTGGAGCCCCCATCAATCATTTCTGCAAACTGCACGAGCAATGACACACGATCTGACCGAGATCATCCCAGGGTCTTGCACCCCAGTTGACGCGAGGGGCTCGCCCTTTGCTGTGGCTTGGGTGAGCTGGGGTGGGATTTGTGAAAGAGGTGTCTGATGTCTGCCAAGTTTCACAGGGTCAAAACAAAGAAATGGAAAATGCAAGCGATGCTGGGTTGGTGGCCTGGGAAGGGTCTGGCCCTTCATCCTCTGAGCAGATAGACGTGTTCTTCGCAAGGGTTGAGGTACGTTAGTCTTCACTTTCAAGAGCAAACCTCAATTTTTAGTGAAATTTTTGAAAACATATCTCCTGAGCAGCGTTGCAAGTTCTGTGCAGAGAGGACTGTTGTGGGACATCCAGTTTTCTGCAGGAAACCAGTTCTTAAGGAGATTTTTCTGATGGGTCCTGATTTATGCTGTCGTTGATGCTTGCCTGCCATCTGCCCTTGTCTCCTCAACTCACCATCTGCTGAACTTCCCCAGATGTGCTGAGGCTTACAGCCGGAGGGCGTTGTCAGAAGAGCTTTCCCTTAGTTTATTTGCAGGATTTGCTGCAGCAGACGTTGCTCAGTGTTGATTGCCTGGGCTGCTCCGCTTAAGCAAACCCGACTCTTGATGCTCTCCTTGCTTCCACTCGTGACTGGGCTGGGAAGAACCATCTGGTGTTCTCCATGAAGAGTGTTCACACGATTTTCCTTAGCTTTGTCCCAACTTAATCTGACCGTCATTCAGCAGTGATGGCTAGATGGCACGGAGTGTGCTCAGCGCTAATCACTCGCGGGAGATGTATTCAAAGGTTACGTCCTGGTGGTAAATGTCATGACCTATGCAGTTCAATCGGGGCTGGTATTTATGTGATTGTGCTCCACCGTGCCGGGTGGAGAGTTCTCCTCCCAGGGAAACCCAGATGTTTTGGTGGCAGCAGGATCTAACCCACATTTCTGGGAAGTTTTCTTGGCTTCTTCCTTGCCTTTACCTGGCAGATGATGCCTGCTGCTGCTTGGGTTGCAGCTGCCACAACCATCCTTGGTTTACAACAATGGAGACCTTTTAAAGGAGCAGCAGCTTCTCCTTCACCATGGTGTGGCCAAGAGAGCAAAGCATGGCACAGTGGCATTGTGACTGGTGGCCTGGGTGGGCAGGAGGAGGCTGCACCTGGCCAGGAGGATGGTTTCTGCTCCAAGTCCTGCATCTTTTTGATATAACACAGAGGGGGACTCCCTCATACGTATTCCGTGTCTGGCTCCCGTGCCAGCAGAGGAGCTTGGTGGAGGTGTGATTGTGCATGTAGGTAGAACCTTGGCCCTGGCATGGGTGGGTCCATTTCTTTCCTGAAAGCCATGTGAGCTAAAGGCTGTGATTGCCTACAGTGGAGTGGGTTTATTACGGGTTTCAGGGAGAAGAGCATTTGGGGGTTGTGTAAAACTTGGTGTAAGATGCTTTCAGGGGCTTCCAGGGATGTGCAAAACTTACTGGGATTCTTAGGGAAGCACCAAGGGTGCAGGGAGGGAGGGATTGGGGTGGGCTGGGGAAGAACACGCAAGGGAAAAGAAAGGGAAAAGGGGGTACAAGCAGCTTCTCTGGGTGTGGGGATAAGGAGGAGGGGTCACAGCTAGCATAAGGACTAGGCCTGACATCTGGTGGGGCTGTACTGGAGGCTGGATGGTAGGAAACCGGCTGAGATGATGAAGAGGAGGTCGATGGTGGACCAGCAGTGGGAATGGGAAGGAAGGTAGCCCTTGTGCATGCTGAGGAGCAGCGGATGTCCAGGTATCAGCCACGATGAAACCATCCATGTGTTGCTTCTGCCTTGGGAATGTGGAAAAGAGCTTGGGATATGGTGGGGGAGCAGGGAGAGAGGGGAGGATACGCTTCCAGCTGCCTTTGAGGTCGTAAATGTCCCTTGGAGCTCTTTTGGTTATTCAGGCGTCCGATTCTTTGGCGTTGCGGCCAGCCGTGCTGGCTGTGGTGCTCATCTCCTGCTTCCCCAGCAATGCCAGAAGACATGCATTATGCATGGCCACGAAATCTCTCACCCTGTTGCTTCTGATTACGGAGAAATTACGGGTTACAGGGCCAGCCTGTGCAGCCGGTGATGTCTGTGGGGCTTCGACGCCTGGAGCAACATTCGGTCAAATGATGCGTTGCGAAGTGCAGGTGCTCAGCAGCATCCCGACCTCAGCCCCAGAGCTCCTGGTTACCCAAAGCCTGGATTTCACAGGGAATTTGCAAGCCTTAAGACTTGCCTCAAATCACTTGCATAATTTTTTTTCAGTCCTCCAAAGCTTTGGGCAAGGCATGCGTTTCGGGTGCTGTTTCCTGTGACTCAGAGGATAACTAGCAGTTGGCTGTGCTCACCTGGTTTGCTTCCTAAAAATGAATGGAGAACAGTTCAGGGGTTTGTTTCCTGTGAAGACGGCTTCTATTTCAGTTGAGTTTGTCTCTGATTATGGGCTGTCAAACCTCAGAAATTCCTAACTGCCTGTCCACTCTCTAATTTTTATTTTATTTTATTTATTTATTTATTTATTTTTTAATTTTTTTTTTAAAATTGAAAAGGAACGTAGCCCTCTTTTAGTGGAAAGCCAGAAATATACGTAAGAGCAGGTGGATTTTGGGGGACTCCTCATGTACAGCAGATGAAGATGTGTTCCTGGGTAGAGATGCAAGCTTGGTGAGCAACCTGATTTTTTGGCACTGGACGGTACACACTGAGAAGCCCCACTACAGGCACATTAAAATATTGATCTTCAGCTCCACAGACCTCACTTCTGGGTCATCTGTTGTCTTATGTCGTACCGGGAACGTCACAAAGGGGAGGACTGTCTTTCTCTGCTATGTTTAAGACCCACCAAACTGTAATTACAACTTCAAGGCTATTGCACGTTTTGTGGTGCCCAAGAGGGAATGTAGAAAAACAGAATCGGGTGATGAAGGCGACGGAGTTGGTTTGGATTTGTGTCCAGGCGGGGCTCTGCTTGGTGTTGGAGGAGACGGGATGATGCCGGTGTGAGTCCGGGAGGAGATGGTTGCACAAAACCACAACAGAGAGGAAAATGCTGCGAGTTCAGGTCTGCGAGGTGGCTGCCCTGCCAGCTCCCTGTGAATGCACATGCAAGGACACCTGTGCACATGCTCTCACACACGTGCACATGCCTTTTTTACTCCATGCCAGATCATTGTCCTGGAGCAAAGGCCATTATGCATCCCTCTGGCACGTGCTGGAGCTTGCTGAGATCAGCTTGGCTTCTAGGGGACTGCAGACAAGATGTTGATGTCTTCCCCAGCCCTTCTGCTCAAGGATGAGTCTTCCTTGTCTGAGAAGGGCTCCGGTGGTGGACTTAGGAAGAGCTTCTTCCCTCTGAGGGTGACGGAGCACTGGAACAGGCTGCCCAGGGAGGTTGTGGAGTCTCCTTCTCTGGAGATATTCAAGACCCGCCTGGACAAGGTCCTGTGCAGCCTGCTGTGGGTGACCCTGCTTCGGCAGGGGGGTTGGACTAGATGACCCACAGAGGTCCCTTCCAACCCCTACCATTCTGTGATTCTATGATTCTTACGGCTGTGCTGGGCTCCTCTTTGATGCTCCGGCACAGGAAGCCCAGTGCTACTTGGTGGTGGGGTCCCTATTGCTGCACACACAATATTTGCAGTGATCAGTTTGCACAGAACATCGAGCACCGAGGTGCTTGTTTCCATCGGTCTTGGTGGTGCCTGATGATGACTGACCCTCGTACAGGTTTTCTTCTGGCAGAGGAGTGGCCTTCGAGGATGCAAGCTAAGGAGGGTTGAGGACAGCAGGCGTACAAGGAAAGGTGCAGAAGGGAGGCCTGGATATGAAATCATCATTGAAGAGATGGCTTGAGGCTGGGCTTCCTTCTGGAGGTGATGGCAGGGTGGCAAAGGGTGAGGGAATTCTTTGTTATGCGGGTGGTGAAACCCTGGCAGAGGTTGCCCAGAGAGGTGGTCGATGCCCCATCCCTGGAAACATTCCAGGCCAGACTGGACGGGGCTCTGAGAAACCTGATGTGGTTGAAGATGTCCCTGCTCATGGCAGGGGGGTTGGACTAGGTCACCTTCAAAGGTCCCTTCCAACCCAAACCGTTCTGTGATTCTACAGTTCCTCCTGGGTCCCGGTTGTGGTTGGCTCTGGTCTGCAGCTGGAAACCCTGCTGATCTCCACGCTTGTTGCAGAACAGGTATCTACAGACAGATCAACTTGGAGGAGGAAGTAAGGTGAGGACAGGTAGCTGGAATTCATCCCAGTTGGGGTGTCCCTTGGGGGGAAACCTGGGTGTTTCTCTGGCTTGACCACTACCTGTCTGGGTGACCGCAGCGGGTCACCCCAGGTTTTGTGTTTCCACTGCCTTGTCTGTGGAGCATCTCTTTGCTTTTCCAGGGCAGGGATTGTCTTTGATGTTGCAAGTAAAACATTAGTAGCTTGCCTAGCATGATAATACGCCCTCTCAGCTAGGTCTCTGGACCTCTCTGTAATACGGGCGGTGAATTGTAATGATACGACGTTCAGCCGATGCCCAAAGCCAGTAGGCTGCAAGTTGTTGTGGTTCTTAAGATCTTCCACCTCGCAGGGAGGGAGACATCAGAAGGTCTGCAGTGAAATGACCCTGATTTGCATGACTGTGCAGACTTTTAGATTGCTGCCTCACAAAACTTGCACAAAATACATGCAAAGTTCAAAATAACAGATGGCTTGGATTTTTCTCTTTCTTCTCAAACACAAGGTACCCCAAAGTTTGTTATTTTGACCTTTGCAAACTTTACAGAAGGCAAGGATGGATTTGCATTGGTGGGATAATCAACTGGAAGGAAAGAAGTTAATGAAAGAGTTTTTTGGCAGTGAAAAAGAGATGGGGAGCATTAGACTGCTGGTCATCCAGTTAACTTAAACTATAGCTGAGGAGTGTCCATCCCACCAGGATATGGTAGCATCATCCTGTACCATCTGGCTGGTGGTAGGTGGGAATGGCTCCAGAAAGAGGGGACGTGGGGTATGGACTGGGAGGAGCACACAGCTCAGCTGCGTCTGCCGGGAGGCTTGAGCTGAATTTTGTGTTGGTGTTATTTTCTGCTAATGAGCAAAAGGCAAGGCTTGTGATCCAGCTGCTTGATGGGTGGGTTGATTTTTAGAGCAGAACGGGCTTGGATTAATGCAAAGTGGTTTAGATCTGAGAGGGCGAGAGGTGTTAAAAGGGAGAATAAAACCTCTGTGGGATCTGCAGAATTAATTTCGTAGTGACTGTAGCTTCCATAGTGTGACTTCAGCTCAGACTTGGCGTGCGACCTTCGTTGAGTCACGCTACACCAAGATATACGAGCCTGGCTTTTGATTTTTGCCTAAATAAGGGCTGGAAGCCCTGTGGACCTGGTCCTCAGGTACAAAGCCCAGGGGTTAATCCCATGTGGGACTACCCATGGACGTAGGCTGCAACGTGTTTAGTTGCTGATTGAATTCCTGTGCTCTTTTTCCCAACTGGGAGAGCAGAGAGGATACTTTTTCTCCCAAGCTCTGGGAGGTTTAGGAGGCACCCGGATGAGTGGGGCTGTGACAGCATGGAGCTTCCCAGAAAAATAAAGGGGAATTTGCCGTCTGCCCCTCGTGATGGTGATTTGTAAAGTCCACTGATGTCCGTGTACTGGTGAGCACAGACTGCCCAGGGTGCATCCTGCAGGTCCCTCTGACGCTCCGGCTCTTTACCCGTCTGCCTGGGCTCCGACGCAGCAAAGGGGCTGCCAGCTTCACATTGGCATTTCAGAGCTCGGAATCCCTAGGAGAACGTCTGAACACGTTGGTTTTGCTGTAATTGTTGCTTTGAGTCAAAAGCCCTCCTCCCTTTCCCCTTCAGACCCTTCCTCTGCTCTCCATTTCCTCCACTGAAATCCTGTTTCCTTCCTCCCACCAGGACTCCCTCCCTACCAAGGAAATCCAAGCTGACTATTTTAATGCTTGAGCTAGTGATCAAATATGATCAAAGGTCCGGGCACCTCCATTTCAGAATGCCTGCGGCGCCTGTGAAGGTTTCTCCAAACACCTACAGCCTGCAAAGACTGGCCCGGAGGAGGCTGGCATCTTGGAGAAGGGTTTTTCGCAGGAGGTGACTGCGTGCTGGGGTTTCAGAACATCATTAAATGCAGGCTGGGTGGTTCCCCTCCCATCGATGGGTTTTCCAAGCCCATATTCCCAGCTCCATACAGCCGGGATTAATCCAGGGCTAAGAGGGAACAGTCTACACTTGTCCTGGCTCTTGGTAGTGCTGGTGTAAGCCGTCCTCACCGGGCAGCACCTCTGATTTTGCTGTCATTTACAAGGGTGCAGCTGTGATCAGCGCTGCTGGGAGCGTCACCCGTGCGTGGTAATGGAGGAGTGGTCAGGGTTTTTAATCACTTCTTCCAAGCGTAATTCCCAGGCTGTCCTGAGTCACGTCAAGAACTGCAAAACAGGGCGTCTAGAGTCTGTCCTTCGCATTGGCGGCCGATGACATCGTCGCGGCGAGCGGTGATGTCGAGCGCGCCCAGCCCTGCGTGCCGTGCCCTGGCTTTGCACACACAGCCTGGGAAAAAGAGAAGCTTTTTTCTTTGCCCTGTCTGGCAGGGCAAAGAAACGCAAGAGGAAAAACGGGAGCTGAAGGGCGATTTGCAGCAACGACAGTAAGTACAGCTCTTAAAAATCATCTAGGAGTTGTGTTGCAGGTCTGCGGCGTAACGTAAAACACAGGCGAGCAAGAGAAGCCACCCGTGGCGGTTGGAGGGGATGCTGCGTCTCGGGAGATTGCCTCGAAGGCTGTGGTTTGGGAGGCACCGTCTGCAGAGCCGCGCCGGTGTTAGGGGGCGCAGATACGTGGCTGTCGGAGGAGAAAGAAGAGGGATGCAATGACGCCCTCTCCTCTGTGCAGCCGTTCACCCTCGTGAGCTGATCGGTGCATGGAGGTGGAAAGGCTCGTGAGGGTATTGTACCCCTTAAGCTGTAGTTGCTTGAAGTTTTAGTTAACTGAAAAGCTTTAACTTTTTGTTTTGAAAAGCTTAAAGTTTGAAGAGCAATGAGGCTGGTGAGGGGTCTGGAGAACAAGTCTTAGGAGGAGCAGCTGAGGGAGCTGGGGCTATTTAGTCTGGAGAAGAGCAGGCTGAGGGGGGAAGTTATTTCTCTCTACAACCACCTGAAAGGAGAGGGTAGTGAGGCAGGTGTTGGTCTCTTCTCCGAAGTAACTAGTGACAGGACGAGAGGAACCAGCATGAAGTTGCCTCAGGGGAGGTTCAGATTGGATATTAGGAAAAATTTCTTCACTGAAAGAGTGGTCAGGCATGGGAACAGGCTGCCCAGGGCAGTGGTGGAGTCCCCATCCTTGGAGGTGTTCAAAAAACATGTAGGTGTGGCACCTGGGGACATGGTTTAGCAGGCATGGTGGTGTTGGGTTGACGGTTGGACTTGAGGGATTTAGAAAAGAAGACAACCAAACAGAAATGCACGTAGTGAAGCAAGGCATAAATACCCCTCTTCTGCTCCTTGGGAGAAACATCTAGCCAGGACTGTCGGTGCCCGGGTATGCCCAATGAGGAGAAGCAGCCTCCTGGGAGAAGGATGAGGTTTGTGGGAAAGAAAGCTCACATCTCTCTGAACTCAGCAGACTGGAGGAAATTGGGTTAAGGTCTCGTTGCTGCCAGCCCGCCTTGGGAGACAAGGCAGTTTTACTTTATTTTATTTTATTTTGATATTAAAGACATCCTTTAAAGACATGTTAGCTCATAGGTTGTCGTTTTTATGATTAAAAAAATTGTAGCCACTTGCCTGAGGTGTATTTGAGAACAGCAAGGAAGAGAGTGGTTTAGATTATGAAGTGAGGGCTTAATTAATTTTCATTATTTGCATAAGAGCATCCTCTAATTAATAGGTAATGGGCAGCCTCTGAATTAATGCGGTAGTGGGGTCTCCAGTGATGCCATGGAAGGAAGGTTTTATTGCTGGGAAGTGGAGCTTTGCTTAATCTTCCTGGTAAATTTAGTAACTGGGAGAGCCAAAAGGTGACCGTGACAGCGTGCACTGTGCCTGGGGTGGCAGGGACTTTCAGAGACAACACACATCTTCCCTAAATGCATCAGACCTCAAATACAGACAGGGTCTTAGAATCATGGAATCGTTAAGGTTGGAAAAGACCTCTAAGATCATCAGGTCCAACCGTCACCCCAACACCACCATGTCTTGTTCAAGTCTATCGCTGATCTGCTGCGGGCGGAGGCCAGCCAAGAAGCTGCCCTTATGTTTTAATCTGTCTTAAGCAGCTTGCAAAGTAGTTGGTTGTGTCTTGGCTGTAGTTTTCCCCTCTCTTTTTTTTTTCCCCTTAATAACCTAGCATGCTGTCATTCTACCTGTCCCTTCTTCAACTGGCAGATGTCTTACTGCTGGTCTCCAGGCATACGGAAGGTGCTTGTCTTGGATATATGATGGGGGGGGGGATGTCTCTCAGGATCTCAGGATCTATTTCTCTGTCCTTTTGATGCTTCGATTATGCTGGTGTTTGTGATACCGGTGGAAGGGGATTGCGTTGAATGACTTGAGGTACAGGGCTTGTCTTGAAGCAGAGAAAATCTGAAGGAGGCTGTAGTGAGGCAGGTGTTGGTCTCTTCTCCCAAGTAACCAGCGATAGGACGAGACACAATGGCCTCAAGTTGCGAGGTTTAGATTAGATATTAGGAAAGATGTCTTTACTGAAAGAGTGGTCAGACGTTGTAACAGGCTGCCCAGGGAGGTGGTGGAGTCCCCATCCCTGTAGGCATTCAATGAATGTGTAGATATGGCACTTCGGGATATGGTTTAGCAGGCATGGTGGTGTTGGGTTGATGGTTGGATTTGATCTTAAAGGTCTTTTCCAACCTATGAGTCTATGGAAAATTGGTGTTAAATTTTGGGGTGGGAAGGAGACAGAAGATGGGAGGCCAGCGTCTTTGCTGGAGGTACGTCCTGGTAGTAGCTAGGGCTCCAGGCTCAGTGAGATAGGTGCTGTGCAAGGAGCAAGATGCAATCAGCATCCTGAAGAGCTCACCTTGTGAGAGGAGACAGGCAAATGGAGGCAGCCATAGAAGAAAGCTGTGAAATCAATGGGACATTGATCCAGGATAACCGTTTCTTGGTTTTCCTCTTCACCAAACTGTCCTAGGGCTGTCCCACCTTAATTTTAGTGACTGTTTTGCCCCTTGTCAGTCTAGTGGTTGAAGTACTCTTCCCTACATCCTAATGTCCACTATTTCCCACAGCGATAATTCTGCTGCCTTCAGAGAGATGACATGGACATGGCTTTGGCTCTGTGTTGGGGTTGACACCTACTCGTACCAGCGGTGAGCTGGGACCTTAGAGCTTGTTTATTTTTCTTTCAGTTAATCCACTCCCTCTCCTCAAAGGGAAGCCTCAGATATCTACCCTGGGAGATTTTCCTCTCGTTTTCTGCTGAAACTTTCTGAGATAGCACGGGCTATGAGTGACAGTTATAGGCTCTGACAAAGGAGAAGCATTGTTCTGGCAAACAGCAGGTATTTTGGAAATAAATGACCAAAAAAAAAACCACGGGTCGTGGAAGTCGAAAACGTCCATTTTTGTTGCCTGCGCAGTCGCGAACAATCTCTCCTCACCAATGACAGCTCTTCAAAGAGGAAGCACAATCTGGCTAAAATTGCTCGAATGAGGTAATAAAATTATACTCCCGTGCAAGGTTCCGTTATTCACAAAGCACATTTGTTTGGATGCAAATTACTGAAGACCTTTCACTGATACGGTGGGGAGAAGAAAGAATTTTCATGAGCCTCCCACAATTTCGCCACGGAGCGGATTAATCCTAATGTAACAGCCAAATACCCTATTAGAGCCCATTTGTGCTCTATTATACTCCGGGGGCTGCCGCTCTCTGGGTGTAATCTTGAACAGAGCTCATCAGATCCTACTTACAAGAAAGTACATTTATATAATACCTTAAATCTCAAAATGTGTATGCAGGAACGCCTTTCCCAAAGCCTGGAGCTCTTTGGGTAAGTCATCACTCATGCATGGGGTGTTTCCGAAAGTGGCACTGGTGGGAGAAAATACCGCGTGCAGTAGGATGCAGAGGGTACTCCGCTCACTTGGAATGCCAGGGAACATTTATGTGAGCAAAATAGTTACCAAAATTACTAGTTGTGACAATCAGCAAGGCCAGGACTCATTCTTGCAGAAGAGAGTCAAGGAACCTTTAATGCACCTTGCCTAGAAGAGAGTGCATGTGCATCAAGTCTTGGAGATGCCACCTTAGTGCATCAGTCCAGTACTAACACGTGCTGGCATGCCCAAGAATATTTCCTTCACTGCCTTGGTATTCAGCCGGAGAATTCTTGCTGAAGAAAAGGCCAGATCTGACTTCATACCAAAAGGTTTGCAGTTTAGGAATGTAGAGAAAAGGGACAGCCTCCTTAGGAGTCTTCCCAGGAGCTCTGTGTTTCCCATGAAGTTGCTTTTGAATTTTGTTAGTTATAGTTCGGCAGGCGAAGATGCAACTTTATTTAATAAGGGGTGTTGGCTGAGCTTCAGTAATCAGAAGTTAAAAATCTACAGAAAGAGGTGGATTAGATAGACATATGTGGAGAGTGGAGAAAAAGCTGAATGTGAAGAGGCTTGCTCTTCTGTCCCTAACCTCCAAAAAGACAAGAGGTAAAGGGATCCAGAGAGAGGACAACAGGAGAGAAAAGGTAAATAGAGATCTGTATATTTTTTTTTTCTATTGCATGAGTTCTTTTTTCTGCAGCTGTCTCATAAAAGCAATATTTTGTCTTCTGTATTTCGTACCTCCCATGACCACGCTGGGATACCTGCTTTTATATGGTGGACAATGGGAGTGCAGTTGGCGTTGAGCCGAAGCCTGAGCTGTTCTGCACCTCATGTGGATTCGAGTTCAAATAAACAGTTTAACTCACTCAAGGAGTGAATCAAAAGATGGAACTTGAGCCTTCAGCCTACCAGCACCGTGCTGTGCAAGCAAGGCGTATAAACATGTAAGTTATTCTTTAGTGTGCAGTTCGGTGCAGAGCTCGCGCTGGAGGAGAGTCGGTATTCCAGACCTCCCGTGGCCCCGTTCAGGGTCTCCATGGAGGGCGCGAGGATATTTTGGGTTAGACCCTTTAAAAATCCAGGAGAGTGGATGTCGTCTGTCTTGTTCTCAGCTTTGTCTTTGGTGCTAAGCGATTTCAGTCTGAGCAAATTACAGCTTTAAAAAGTAAAAACAGGAAAAACACACCCCACCCCCCTCAATCTATCACAGCAAAAAGAGGATAATATGTTGCTAATGGCAGAAGACCCTATATTCCGATATATTGCCATCGAAAAAAGTTGGTACCATGCTGATGGTGCTTGGGAACAGGTTCTCTTGGCCCTGACTGACTTAAAAGCACTTTGGTCCATCAGTCACCCAGGGAGGTCACACCAGAATGGTGACAGATTAAAGCCTGATGGTGCAAATTTGCCTTTAGCCATTGTCTGTTCCAAGCTGGCTCGAAACCAGTGAGTGTGGTACCTTCTAGAATGATGGCTGCAGGTAGCTCCGCCACATTGGACAACCCAAGTTGCTGGTGAGCATTGCAGCTGGCCTGGGGGGCTCTGCTGAGTCCCACCACCAGCCTAGTGGAAGGCAAGCATGGGTGTGACCACTCTGGTGTCCCCAAAACCCTTCACCAAGGCCTTTGGTTGATGGATGTGCCTATCGACATGAGTATTACTCATGTGAAGAGGGGTTGTGAGACAATACCCTTGGTTGTCATTGCTGGCTGGTTTTGTCATGCCTCCAAAGCCTTGCAAATCACTCATGGCTTGACATGGTCGTCTGCGTATGCGGGGACAGATCTACTGAGAAATTGTTTTTATTATATGTTAGTGCTAGCAAATAAATAATGTTCCCTCTGTCTTGTGCATGGGGAGATGGTTTTCTCCCTTGCCTTCAAACGGAGTGATTAATAACAACCATTAATCCCCATGAATGACAGCAGTATATTAGGAGCGAAGCACATGTTAAAATAATTTGAGAGGCTGTTGTTGGGTCATAGGGTAACCCATTCTCTTCACATAGAATATTTTCCTAAGGTGTAAATATTTCTAGACTTGAGTTGTTGGCTGGAGATCAAGTTTTGGGAATGTACAGAGGAGGATCATGCACAAGGGCATCGCAGGGTCTGAGCATCACAGTCTGGATCAAAACTAAACTGAACTTCCAGTGTAAATCAATTCAAAAGTTGAATTTGGGAAAGCCTGGACTATTCATAAGCTTAAGCTGGATTTGGCAACTGCATATGTTCAGTTAGGGGGAGTTAATTTATTTTTAATGTCCAGATGTTTCATTTGAAATGTTGAAATGAAATGTGTCATTTTGGAAATGCCAAAACATTTCTTTTTTGACATCTTCTCAATGAAGCTTTTTCATTTTTTGTTTGGAAATGACAGTTTGCAGTTAGAAGGAGGAAAGGTTAAACAAGATTTGGAAGTGAACGGAAGAAATTTCATTTCGATTCAAACAAAACGTGGAGGGGTGGCAAACTCTTTTTTTTTTTTTTCTTGTCGCTGAACCCTTTTCCCTTCCCCCCAAATCTGTTTCTCATCGACTCAAGCCATTTTCCCCCTACTTTGAACACAAATAGGAAATGTCACCGGGTTTAACAAATTGAATATTCACCCCCTTCCAGCTCCCGGGGGTCCCTGGTTTGGAAATGGTGAGAAACAACGATCGAAAAGCTGTGCAGGAATATGTAGAACAGCCCTTTAACATCTGATGATCCTAAATGTAGGATTTCTTGGTGGGGCTGTAAGGATGCCCATGGTGTCAAACAGCATCCCAGTGCACATTGGCCGTCCTGGGCTTCACGGTAAAGCAGGTGACGTCCTGAATAACTCAGGGGTGAAAGCTGTTGCAGGATCGCTGCGGGGCTGGAGGAGGTAATGAAGCATCTTGGGGAGGTGGCACCACAGCTCGTTGAGCTTCATCCTAGCTGAGCCCACCAAGCCCAGAGAGGTGGGAGATGCCCAATCCCTGGAAACATTCAAGGTTGGGTTGGACGGGGCTCTGAGCACCTTGCTCTGGTTGAAGCTGTCGCTGATCATTGCAGGAGGCTTGGACTAGATGGCCTTCAAATGTTGCTTTGAAGCCAAACCATTCTGTGCTGCATTGCCATCCTCCCCTACCACCATCTTCCTACCCGTTCAAAGCAAATTCTGTGATTTTTTTTTTCAGGTTGGTCCTCCTTTTTCCAGAGACTAGGCTTGGTGATGCAGGACAAGTTTTCCTTTGGCAGGGCTTGTTACGTGCTGGTAACCTGCTCGTTACCACCCAGCCGGTGATGGAGCGTGGCCCTGCTCGCACTGGAGACTGCAGCAAGCTGTCGGTCTTGGCGTACGCTCTTTGCAGGCAATAACGTGTGCTCTTTCCTTAGCGTTTTGGGCAGGAGATGCATCAAGCTGCCTGCTGGAGCCCAGGGAGGAGCAGCATCAAAATGAGGGATGCGAGGGGCTTAATTGATCTTCGAGGACCAGCCCTCTGTCTTCAGCTCCTTTCTCCCATAGTCATTCACCTCCTTTAGAGGGATTGGTGAGAAAAAAAACTGGTTTTGCGTGTGACTGAGCTCCTGCTAATTTTGTTCTGTGTTCTGGAAGAAACCGTGCAATACTCAATAGGAAGGAAACAGATGAAATTAAAAAAAAAAAATTAAAATATAACAGTGTTTTCCAGAAATGACTCTGAAAATGCTGCTGAATTTCCAAACTAGAGCATGAAATCCTTTGCGCTCTTTCTTCCCCCGTCTTGAAGCCATCCTTTGGCAATCTAGGGAGGGGGAACGCAATTCTCTGTCGTGTTATCGGTCACTCCAGCGAGGCAGAGGGCAGCCTGTGCTTGTCGAAATACAGGAGGGGCTTTTTTCAAGGGCAGCATCCCCCAACCAGAGGAGCTGAGGATGTTGGAGGGCAGGGGTGGACACGTTGACTTCCTATACCCGAACTAACAGGTGAAGCTTCCAAAATGCATCCCAAAAGCAAGTCGGAGGAGGTCGGGATGCGGGGAGGGGCTCGCGATCTTGCTGGAATTGCCGGAGAATCCCAACGCCCACCGACGACTGGGAGCTGTCAACGCTGTGACGTGGGAGATGGAGGTCGCAAACCTCCGGAGGAGCGTTTTGCACGGCATGGGTCTGGTTGCCGTCATCCGAAGCCGAGGTTTGGGAATAACCATGTGCAGGGTGATGGCAGCATCCCCGCGGCTTTTGTTTCTTTAATTGCTAACAGCAAGGCTGTTTGCTGGAAGAGCGCTGGGATGCTGGAGTTTATATTTTCTCTTCTCCCATTACTTTTACAGAATTTGCTTCAATCATTGCTGCTGAGCGCTGGAGGATTTTTGTGCTTTTCAAAATAGTCTTTACTAACACCAAGGCAGGATTTTTTTTTTTTTTTTTAAAGCTCATTAAACAGCGAGACGATGAGAGGGAGATGTCACCAAACATTTGCTTGGTTCTGCCTAAGTGTTGGTGTAGCAGGGCTTTCAGATGGTTGCCCATATGTGGGGAAACACGTTTTCTGCTACTGAGACTGGAAACAACCATGTCTGGAAAAGGCAACTTGGAGCTCTTTGCCATGGGGCGCAAGACAAAATTAGTTTTAGGTGGTAAAGAGAAGTTCGGCGGCGGCAGCAAACTTTGGACGGGGGCTAGAAGTGATCGGAGAAGCTGATGGTGTAAAAATATACCTTCTCTACGAGGATATTCTTCTTTTGCTTTAGCTGTTGTGGCCTTCATCCTGCAGAGATGCTGAATTGTCACCCTGGGGCTGTCTTGTGCAAGTACCTCCTGGATGGGGGCTTGCAAGTGGTTGCTGCTGGAGATGTTTCTGCTTTGCGCAGTGGGGAGAGAGATAGAATCATGGAATGGTTTGGGATGGAAGGGAGCTTTGAAGGCCATCTAGTCCAAACCCCCTGCCATGAGCAGGGACATCTTCACCCAGATCAGGTTGCTCAGAGCCCCGTCCAACCTGGCCTGGAATGTTCCTAGGGATGGGGCATCTCCCACCTCTCTGGGCAACCTGGGCCAGGATTTCACCACCCTTATCATAAAGAGCGTCTTCCTTATGTCTAGTCTGAATCTCCCGTCTTTTAGTTTAAAACCATCATCCCTTGTCCTATCACAACAGGCCCTACTCAAAAGCCTGCACCCATCTTTCTTCTGAGCCCCCTTTAAGTACTGGCAGCTGCTCCAAGGTCTCCCTGCAGCCTTCTTCTCTCCAGGCTGAACAGCCCCAGCTCTCCCAGCCTTTCCTCATAGCAGAGATGCTCCAGCCCTCGGGTCATTGATTGGACTTCATGATCTTAGAGGTCTTTTCGAACCTATGATGCTATGATCAGTTCTGTGATCATTGCTGGGGCCTCCTCTGGCCCTGCTCCAACAGCTCCAGGTCTGTCCTGTGCCTGAGGGCTTCAGAGCTGGACGCAGGACTCCTGGGGGGGGGGTCTCACCAGAGCAGGGCAGAGGGGCAGAACCCCCTCCCTTTACCTGCTGGCAATATCTCTCCAAATATCGTCTGGGGAGGAGCATCCTCCTCCCACCCACCCATGGGCAGCTGTGAAGCACTTGTGTGCGCTGAGATCTCCCACCCATGAGGTTTGACAACCGGGTCGGTGTCTTTGTGGCGGTCAGAGCTTTCCCTTGCAACCTGTGTCTTCGTTATCCTGCTCCAAACCCAGCAGTATCTGTGCCAAAGGAGTGCTAGCTTGTCTGGCTGAAAAAAAGCCCCCACCCTTGAGTCTGTTTAGGGTGCCTGTGATTTTTTTTTTTCATCTTTGTATAGTGCAAATGGGCAGTGCCTGCGTGGCAGCACAAAGCCGAGAGGGAAATGCTGCTAGATGCTGATTATTTCTTTACGTGGACACGGCAGGCTTTTGGAGGTCTGGGGAGAAGGACGTTTGCTGATACTGGAAATGGCCGCACTCAAAGGAGGTGATTTTAATTTCTTTAGTCCCCTAAGATATCTATGTATATTTGTCTATATGCCAGCCTGGGTAGGGCCAGTGGCGAGGCTTTGGGTCACTCCCCCCCACCCCCCCTTATTTGTGGGATGCTTCTGTTATCTTTTGAGATGAAAGGTGCCCCAGAAATGTAAACCACCGATGAGCCGTCCTCCTTTTAATGTAAAATAGTAATAATAAATACTATCCTGCTGTTCCCCTCATCCCTCGGGGTCACAAAGCACTCCATAAATTGCACTCTGGCCTTTCGCATTCCAGCTGTGGCGCGTACCGAGGTACAGCCGTGCGTGGGAATGGAAGAAATACTATCTTTGGGGCCACTGCTTATGTTACCCACAGGTTAATGCGAGCGGTTCGTGTTTCCCTGCACTCCCCCTTATCCCAGGCTCTGATCCGTGTTGATTCGGAGGCTGACTTCAGCCCGTACCAGTTAATGCTTTTATTATTATTATTTTTATTATTAATGCTCTTTTCAGTGGTGCCCAGTGACAGGACAAGGGGCAATGGGCACAAACTGAGGCACAGGAAGTTCCGTCTGAACATGAGGAAGAACTTCTTCCCTCTGAGGGTGATGGAGCACTGGAACAGGCTGCCCAGGGAGGCTGTGGAGTCTCCTTCTCTGGAGATATTCAAGACCCGCCTGGACAAGATCCTGTGCAGCCTGCTGTGGGTGACCCTGCTTCGGCAGGAGGGTTGGACTAGATGACCCACAGAGGGTCCCTTCCAACGCCTACTATTCTGTGATTCTGTGATTCTGTGATTTCGGTTGAGTCCTTAATAGCAGCCGGCGCGGTGGCCATCTCGCATCCCTCTGGCCAGGGCGATGTCGTCGGCCTGGTCTTTGCTCACCAGGCGGTGGATTGAGGCTTGGTGAAATGGGTCAGGGTCCTATTTTTCGCCACCTTGCTTCGCTGGCCCTTTCCCATGGATCTAAAACTGGCACCTGGCCCGATGCGATGCTCACGTTTCCCTTTGGCACGCTGTGTTTCTCTCCCTCCTCGGCTTGGGTCTTTGCTCATGGCGGAGAGGTCTCAGCCATCATTAAATCGTGTTTTCCTTCTGTCAGCCGCACCTCCTTCCCATTCAGCATCCACTCAGAAGATGAGTGTTTTGGAAGGAGGGACGAGTGTGCCTGAGCTCTGCTATTTCTCCGTGGGGACCTCCTGGCTCCTCAGCACATCCTCTAGCTCCCCGATTGCCCTTCCTTCCTCATCCTCATGCTTTTGGCCAAGGAGAGAATATGATCCGGTAGACCAGAGGCTGTCCTGAGCCACACACAGCAGCCGAATTTCCCTGAGAGAAATTTGTTTTGCAATTTCATCAGGCACCCAAGACCCTTCCCTAGCACTGAATGACCCATTTTAGGATTTAGGTTTGGATGGGAAGGGACCTGTGAAGGCCAACTAGTCCAACCCCCTGCAATGAGCAGGGACATCTTCAACCAGATCAGGTTGCTCAGAGCCCCGTCCAACCTGGCCTGGAATGTTTCCAGGGATGGGGCATCTGCCACCTCTCTAGGTTTTTTTTCTTTGTCCTCTGAAAGCGAAGGGCTAAAGGTGTAGTTAAGGTTCAGCTGCAAATTGGCCTCCGCACTCTTGCTTGCTGGGGCTCAGCCGGGAGCCGTATCCAAATTATCCAAATTCAGACTGGGCTCCTGTGGGCTGGCAGCAGCCCAGGGGACCGCAGCCTCTGTTGTGAAGGTCTGATCCAGCAGCCTGGGTTATTTTAAAGCAAGTGAGTGGAAAAGCCCACTGAGATAAACGCTCAGGTAATCACACGGGTCCAAACTGTGCAACCACCTTATGTCATCAAAGCAATTTGAAAATCAATTTGATGTCTGGCAGGGAGGCAGACACGTCGGGTCCTTTCAGTGTTCATTAGCATTCAGGTGGCAGCACTCTGCCGAAGCTTCTTTTTCTGGGAAACCCATTAAAAAAAAAAATAAATTAAAGGAGGGGAAAAAAAAATTAAAATTAAGCATTAACCATAATTTCCTCTCATTAAAGGTAACAACAGCCCCAGCGCCAGTCTCGAACAGGGCTGGTTGATGGGCTTCCGAGACGGGGAAGCAGAGCACACACCACAGAAGTGAAGTGATGATCAAATAAGAAAGCAAATGAGGCTCCCCCCTCGTTTTTAACAAAGGCAGGAACGGGGCCGGTGGCGGAGTGGTTTAGCTGAGCAGTTAGAAAATTGGAGGTCAAAGCCTGACATGGCTATTGATGAATCAGAGGGTGATGGAAGAAGAGTAGCAGACGTTACGAGTGGGCTGCAGGGACTGAAACATGAAGCAAGATTAAAAGAAGTTAAGTACCTGGAGGTGGTGTGGCTGCCCGGCAGCGAAGCAAACCGTAATTACGGTCGCCACACGCTGCAGACTGGAGAGAGGTGAAGGGAGAGGGGCTCAGAGTGGGGTAAAAGAGGTGTAAGGGGCTCAGAGTGGGGTAAAAGAGGTGTAAGGCAGAGGAAGGGGGTGGAATTGAGGCCGATATCTCCAGATGCTGCGCGTTTGGTCGGGTCGTGTGGTGCGTCACCTGCTGGTCATCTCTTTTTGGCCATGTTGTCTTGAGTCATTCTGGTTTATACCTCGATGTTTCCAATGTAGCTGCAGGTCGTTAATGAAGGGCTGGATTCTGCCCTGGCAACGGAGGATGAGCCTGTCTAAGGTAACCTCCAGTGCCTCCTACTGCAAAGCATCCTCATGGGCATTAGGTTCAACGCTTGAAGGAGCAAATCCTTTGAAGATCTGGTCTGCCCTCAGTAACTCATACCGCGTGGGGCTTACCGGGGAGGGTGTTGGGATGGAGCTGGCTCAGAGCTGGTAGCGGCTCTCAGGAAAGGGTTTCTACTGGGAACGGTCGGGTGTCAGGCTCACATTGCAGCTTTTCTCGTGGTGGTGTCGCTTACCGCTCTTGCTTGATGAGATCGCCCGTTAGCATGAAGACTTTATGAGCTTCGTAACTTCCTACCATCACAACTCCCTTTGGAACTGGAGCGCAGATGATGCCCTGGGCAGGTAATGTACCGAAAACTGCAGATGCAGAGGCTTGTTACGTATTTTATTAAGCTGCCTTCTTTACAAAGCCAATCTCCAAATGAATCCCTAACCACTGCAACTGCAAAATTGTCTCAGTGGATCCGAGCATAGCGTCACCTTCCTGAGTCTACAGGTAGCCTGAGAGAGTAAAAGAAAGGATGAACTCTCTTGCATCTTACCAAATGCTTCCGGGAGCTCAGCTCGGTGGCTTTGCCTTGGTTGGTCTAGACTAACATTTTCCTGGTGATTATTTCAGTGGCTGCAGTGGCAATGGGAAGGGATTAAGTCTGTTAGCGTCATGCCTTTCCATGTTTGCATTGACTGCGTGTTCAAATGATTGGTGGAACCCATGATGGCCTGTACCATTTTTTAGCCTGGCTTCCAAGGGAACAAATCGGAGACCTGGCTCTTTCTCTGTCCACATATCTCCCTCCAGTAATTCTTTGAATGATATGGTGGCTGAGGGTAAAATTTGATGGAAGGCTGGCAAGAATTGGAGGCTCCTAGGTTTCTTGAGAATGAATGTCTTGCTAGAGACCTGACTTGAGTGAGGAAACACCAGCAGTGGTATTAGACACTGGTGAACCTGGTGATGGTAGAGCTGTGCGATGTGGTTGCCACTTAACTGCGGAAGCTTGTTGGGTGGATGCTTCTAACAGATTACTCCTAGGGGTGCCTGCAGTCTCTGTACAGCGAGATGCTCCTAGGATAAATCCTGGACCAAATTCCGAGCTGTTTGGCATCTGAAGTAGTCATTTAGCTTCTGCAGAACGGGGACAAGCAGCAGCCAGACTGATGTTTGACTGCGAGGCACTGAGGAATTGAACCTTTTGCATGTGTCTGAGCCGGGCAGACATGAGTCTTGAATCAGGTAAAAAAAAAGAGAAAAAACAACCTGTTAGTTTGTTAGACATGGCTAAGGGCTGCTTGGGTTAATGGAAAAGTTGAGCGAAGCTTAATTGTTACTGCATAAAGAGCGCATGGAGACAGTCAGAGGTGATGTGTGTAAGGTGTGACTTGTGCACTTGTAGGGCTGAAGGGAGTAGATCCACCAGCATCACTTTGCGCGAGAAGGAAGAATATAAAAATAAAGCTCACAAGCTTTTACTTTGAGAGCTGTCGGTGCCAGAGCAGCTGCAGCTCTGGCCTGGGATGCTTTGGGTTCAGCTGTGGTCCAGAATTTCTTTTACACATTTACTCTGTATCGGGGGATTTTGTGCCAAATGAGATACCGTTTCACAGAATCCCAACATGGCAGGGGTTGGAAGGGACCTCTGTGGGTCACCCAGCCCAACCCCCTGCTGAAGCAGGGTCACCCAGAGCAGGCTGCACAGGACCACGTCCAGGCAGGTCTTGAATATCTCCAGAGAAGGAGACTCCACAGCCTCCCTGGGCAGCCTGGGCCAGGGCTTGAGGCCATCTCACTGTGTGCCGCTCGGGGCTCAGCCATCCCCCATAGCCGGCACAGAGCCCATCTATAAGCACTGATGGGTGGAAGGGGCATCCGTGTCCTCAGCAAGGGTGTCCCCTCCTTTCTGCACCCTTCTTCCCAACTGCTCCATCCACTTGCGTGGTAACCACGGGTTTTTGCCTCCTTGCTTTTTTTATCTACACAAGGAAGGTGGGAGGGAGGCAAAGGGCAGAGAAAGGAGTGAGAAAAGCATCTTGGGGGAGAAAAGCACTGCTCGGGTCCCTGCTGCTGCCGTGGGAGGAGAGAGGGACACCAGGATGAGCATCCGTGCAGCACCTTCTGTCGCACCGGCCAGGAGTTAAATAGAGTTTAATAAGTGTTATATCGACGCAGAAAAACATACTTGATGCAGATGCAAACTGACCGTGAGGTGGAATAAAAATGTTATGTGTCATCTCTTTTTTCTTTCTCCCTCTTTACACCTCAGTAGCACACATCGATGTTGTCTGGGTGGGTCTGATCTCAGCGCTGGGGTCATTTTATGACTGTTCTTGCTGTTTTCATGGGAGTCAAGTGATTTATGTGCATCTTTGCAGATCCGAGCCTTTAGATAATGTCTAAGTGCACACCCACGCATGCCGCTGTGGCCACATCTTGCAACCCCTGTGTAGAGAAATATTTCCTTTTCATTGTAGCAGTAAAGCTGGAATTTCTGAGAGGACTGATGGTGTGAAGTGCCAGACTCCCACCCAGGTAAATAAGAGTTGAGCACGTTGTTCTCTTCAAGACCCTTTTTGGAAGACTCCTTGGTGCGTGTGTCTGCTGACGGTGGATGGGTGGGGGGAGTGGAGGCAGCTGGAGCTTGGGTAGCTTCCTGGTGGCTTCTCTTGCTGGTGGCATTGCAACGTTTAGACATCACCTCAGAGCTCATGTGCTGGGAAAAACCATCCAGCCAGTGCTTTGTGGAGCAAGGCTGGCTTGTGATGCTCAATGTGGGGGATGCTGAGGTCCATCTCTGGCTTTCCAGGATAACTGACTCTCCCTGGGGTGGCTGCTGAGCTTGAGGTCCATTTTGGGTAGCCTGGTGCTGAGATGGCAGCTCTGGCCCTGGATCAAACCATTCAGGGGGGTATGGCTAGGTGACCTCTAAAGCATTCTAGGATTCTGTTCTGTAATCTGATGCTGTTGCCTTCAAAAGCTGCATTTCCCTTGGAAGAGGTTTGCACCATGGTGGTGATGCTGGTCCTGGGCTGGACTCCTGGTCTTCAGTGGTCAGGTCACTTGTGCTCAGTGCGCTCCGGTGGTGCTGGTTTGGTATCAGGGCTGGAGATGTAGGAGCAGCATTTGTTTCCAGAGTGTTGTGTCACCCTGGGTAACGCTGAGGGACGTTACGTGTAGATACCAGGAGGAGATTCTTGAAAGTGTTTTGAAGCCGAAGGGAGGAATAAAATAAAAATGAGAGTCTGTTTTGTCCCCTCAGACAGCAAAGCAGCGTTAATGAAATTCTGCAGAGGGCAGAGGGAGGGCAAGCCAGCACAGTCAGCAAAAAATGAATCCGGACAGCTGTATCATAATATCGAGGGGGATGGAGGAAGCTGGAGACACTGCCCTGCCCTGTGCTATGCCGAGCGTTGCCGTTTAAGACTGCAGCATCCTAGTTAGGAGAGCAGCTGTCCGCCATGCTCAGAATCATGGAATAGTTTGGGGTGGAAGGGACATTTAAAGGCCATCTGGTCCAACCCCCCTGCCATGAGCAGGGACATCTTCAACCGCATCAGGTTGCTCAGAGCCCTGTCCAACCTGGCCTGGGATGTTTCCAGTGATGGGGCATTGACCACCTCTCTGGGCAATTCATTTCAGTGAAGCTTGCCTCTGTTCCAGCCAAGGTTTTGCTCCCTCCGACATCCCCGGCTGCTGTTTATTCCTCTGTGTCCTCTTCTCCTGCCCACATGGCCCATCTTCTGTTCTGGGAGCCGCTGCAGATGCAGTGATGCTACAGCTTTGCTGTGGCTTGGACTTGGAGAAGGATAACTATTTCTTTTTCACTGCAACCATCTGGTGTGTAGGGCTCATGGGTGCAAGCTCCAAAATCTAGAGCCAGATGTCCAGAGCCCCAAAGCTGAGGGATGACTGGATGGAGAGTTTGGGGTTCTGCCTTGAAGTTCCGATTAAAGGAAACCTGGAGTCCTGGGGGCTCCATTCCAGGAGGCCAAAAGAGGGTGGGAGGCTTAGGAAGAGTTGAGGCTGAGTAAGGGAGGAGGCTGAAAGGGGGTGGGAGGCTAAGGAAGAGTTTGAGGTTGAGGAGGTGGGAGGCCAAGGAAGACTTGAGGCTGGGCAAGGGTGGAGGCCAAAAGGTGGTGGGAGACTGAGGAAGAGTTGAGGCTGAGTAAGGGGGGAGGCCAAAAGGAGTTGGGAGTCCAGAAGACAGTGGGAGGCTGCGAGGAGTTGAGGCTCAGCAGGTGGGGAGGTCAAAAGGGAATGGGAAACTGAAGAAGAGTCTAGAAAGTGGGAGAGAAAGATATGCTCAGTTTTCACTGTGTCTACCAGGGGAATCTTCCAGGGATGCGCCTTAGTACCTGACCTGTTCAACAGATTCATAAATGATCTGGAAACAGGTGACTAGGAAGATGACAGTATTTACCAACTTTAGTGAATTACTTCAGGTAGTTCTAACCACAGAGAGGTGGGGAAATATCTCAGCATCGCTGTGGATACTTCTTTGAAATGTCAGCTCAAATCTCAGTCGCTGGCAGAAAGGCAAGTTAAACATTAGAAGTTGTTAGGGTGAAGGTTGAGAAGAAAAGGAACATGAGACACGTGGCTGGATGTTGCAGGAACATCTTGGCCAACATGCACCCCAATGCAGAAGGAGGTAGGAAGAACCCGTAGGAAGAGAGGCTCAACGGATGAGGTCCCTTAGGGCTATAAAAAACTTGTCCTTGGAGGTTTTGTATAGACAGAAATGTCAAACCATGACTGGTGTGGAGAAGTGGAGCAAGGAACGGTTTATTTATTGTCTCTTTTCTAACCCAGAAATGAATGGCTGTGGAAAGAAATTATTTGGCAGCAGGTTTAAAGCCAACAAAAGGAAATAGTTTTTCACACAGTGCTTAATTAAATTGGGGAGCTTGTTGGAACCAAGTATTTTGGAGGCCAAAAGTATAAAAGGGTTTGAAAAGCAATTAGATGAATTCAAGGCTGGGTGAGGGCTGCTAGCTCCAGGATTCAGGTGCAGCCTCCAGCCTGGGAACATGTCACAGGTGGATGGATGGTCAGCAGCTGGCAGGCTGAGTAGGAAGGAAACATCTCCATACGTTCAGGGCTTTCTGTACAATTCTCCTGCGTGTCCCATGTCAGTCAATGTTAAAAACAAAATATGGGGCTAGACATCCCTTTCTGAAGGTGTTTCCTCCCATGGTGCAGACCAGGGTTGGCGTGTCGTGGTCCTGTGTGGATTACCCATCTCTTTACATGGTGTCCTGTGGTGGGACGCAGTCGTTCAGGTGGTCCCTTGTGGTCTCCACATTCCTGTAGCTCTGGCAAACGCCTGCTAAGGCTCTGAAGCCCATCTCTTACATGGTGTCCTGCAGTCAGACTCAGTCCTTCAGATGGTCCCGTGTGGTCCCCAGGTTCATGAAGCTCTGGCAAATACCTGCTGCGTCTCTGAGGCCCATCTCTTACAACTGTGTCCAGTCTTCCACTCAGCTTTTTAAACTCCCCATTGATGTGAGCTTGCTGCTCAGCTCCTCTTATTTCTGCTGGAGAGCACAGCGCACATGGACTAGGAGAAGGCAGGGCTGGCTGACAAGCGACCGTCTGAGCTGGAATAAAGCCACAGCTGGACCCAGCGAGGCGCTTTGCCCGTCTCTGGCATTCAGTGCCACGCTGGTCTTTCTGCAAGCTGGAGGCCAGCAAGGGGTTTGACCTTAACTGAGGAAGGGGTTTCTGAGGGCATTCACAATTGTTCTAGCGCGTTCGTTTTTGTGTTATTAAAAAAAAAATAGCGAAGAGCGTTTTGCCAATGTGCATTTGCTATTCCATTCACTGGAAGCAGGGTTAGCTCAGCGCTGGCCGTATTTGAAGCCTCTGCCAACCTCAAAGGACCTCATTCAGTATCCACTTTGTTTCAACAATTAGCAAGACGAAAGAGCATCTGGCATGCAAATTGTATGCTAGGACAAATGCCCAACGTGAGGTCCCGCACTGGCAAGCAACAGTTCAAAACAAACAAACAAAAATATCTCTTTCCATCAAGAAATCTGCGGTTGGGATGTCTCCAAATGCCTGTACGTTGACACAATACGGTTTTTTTCTCGTGGTGTCCCTCCAGGGCTGGCCTGTGCAGCTAGAAAAGCCGCTCTGCTGTGTGCGTCGTTAGTTGATTACCAAATTCTGATCACGTCTGGTGTAGCTAATGTAACGTGCCACGTCTTGGCTGTCATTGAAGCATGCCACAACCCTGCGCTAAAGCCAGACTTGCTCATCGGCACAGGTTGCCTGGAGAAGTTGTGGATGCCTCCACCTGGCAGTGTTCAAGGTCAGGCTGGACATGGGTTTGAGCAGCCTGGGCTGGTGGAAGGTGTCCCTGCCCATGGCAGGGGGTTGGAACCGGGTGATCTATAAGGTCCCTTCCAACCCAGACCATTCCATGATTCTGTGATCCTCCAGCTTGTGCTAAGGAGCTCCTGCAAAGAGCTCTGGAGCGCTTTGGAGGGGAAGGGTTGGAGGAAGACCTGAGACATCATCCCAAAGGCTGATACACTTAAGTGCATGATGGTGCTCCTTTACCACTGGGTGCATGTCAGGTCCTGTTATGGGGCCCTGTGCGGGAGAAGGGGAGATCCCAGGTTGCCACTCAGCTTGTAAATGCGGAGTGGAGACGAAAAGCGACTTTTCAGTCCTATCTACTGATGTGATGTAGGAGATGATGCTAGCAGGGTGGAAAGCCACAGCAGCGTGTTGCCTTTCTTCAGGGGCCCTCCCTGTCCCCCGGCCAGAGGAGCAGGGAGTTCTCAGGGATGGCAGTCCCTACCAGTGGAGAGGGCGTGAGGAAATATTTTCAACGTTTTCTTAAAATGCGTGAAAAACGTAGATTTTGGGAGTCAATATTTGCTGAAGCATCAGTGGAAAGGAGCAGATCTCTGCTGGAAGTGGAGACTGGCTTTCACGGGAGAGCAGAGACTTGGTTGATGCCTTCATATTTCATTGTCTCAGGCAGGGTTGACCTGGTGGTGGTAGTCTGTTGGAGCGTGTGGATCCTGGTGGCAGGAGTTACTCTCAGGTGTTACGGCTGCTGAGGGGAAGACCCTTTGGATGAAATGAAGTGAAAATGAGTAGGTGAATAACCAAACAAGTTCTGCAGGTGCTCGTTCAGCAAGAAAACATTTGATTTCTTTCCTTGAGAGTTTTCAGACTCTCTTCTGCATTCACCTTTGCTGGAAAATTAAAGGGAAAAGATGGAGAAAGGTAAAATTTCACATTAGATCTTTTAAGATTTTTTTCCCCGAAGCTTGTGTAAGGATCTCTGGAAGGTCAGTGGCAGCTGCTGCTGGGGCGTGAGGGACTTACTTCCCTTTCCCCCTCACGTCCTGGCAGATAATCTCGGCTCCAGACACTGCTGTCATGGTGCAGCTGGGCGAGTGGCAAAGTGCAGATGCTCCTTTTTCTGGGCTGGCCGAGCCTTCTGCCGTCCCTGTGCTTTGGCAGAGCAAGCTGCAGTTCGGCGCGCAGCATCTGCTTGGCCTTGCATGAAAGCGAAAGTGAGTTGGAAGGCCAAGAGGGAGGTGGTGGGGATCGATGCAACCTCCGGACGGGTGGGAGGCAGGTTCCCCGCCTCCCTGTACCTCCCATTTTCCCTTTCTCTCCAGCGGAGGGCTACGAGGATGGTGAGGGGACTGGAGCATCTCTCCTAAGAGAAGAGGCTGAGGGAGCTGGGCTTGTTCAGCCTGGAGAAGAGAAGGCTGAAAGGGGACCTTAGAAATGCCTCTAAATATCTGCAGGGTGGGGGTCAGGAGGACGGGGCCAGACTCTTTCCAGTGGTGCCCAGCGACAGGACAAGGGGCAACGGGCACAAACTGAAGCAGAGGAAGTTCCAGCTGAACATGAGGAAGAACTTCTTCCCTCTGAGGGTGACGGAGCCCTGGCCCAGGCTGCCCAGGGAGGTTGTGGAGTCTCCTTCTCTGGAGATATTCAAGCCCCGCCTGGACGCGGTGCTGTGCAGCCTGCTGTGGGTGACCCTGCTTGGGCAGGGGGTTGGACTGGGTGACCCACAGAGGTCCCTTCCAACCCTGACCATTCTGTCAGTGTTAGACGTCCCAGTGGATCATGCCTTCTGCAGATGGGCTTTGACCTTGGCTGCCACCCGGGCTTGCTCTGCTGGGGCAGGTAGAGATAGGAGGAATCAGAGCCTTTGAGACCAGCAGTCTCAAAAAACTTTTCTGAATATTACGAAGTGTGGTTGAAGCCTGGTAACTACTTTTTTCTGCTGTAAAAAAAAAAAATTGATACTTCAGGGTTGTGGGAAACTGCACTTACTTTAGCTTGAGGTAACTTCAGCTGAGCTGGTTGGAGTCTCCAATCCATCCCAAACCTCCCGAGCTCAGAAAATAAAAATAAAACGGTGAGAACAACCACCCCGGTGTGCCCCGTCAGAGACAGAGCAAGAGTTTGGGGGGGTTTGAGCTTGTAGCTTTGTCGTGATCCATGGAAAATAAATGTGCTGCAACTTTAAGGCTTTGCCTGCAGCTAAATATAAGGGTGTGCTGGCTCCACCCTGCCGCTTTGTTAGGGATACAGGCATTTATTTTTCTGGGGTGGGTTTTGGCTTTATTTTTTTTCCCTTCTGATTTATTTTTTTGGTGAATCTCCGTCATGAAATCACCGACGGTTTAAGAGAGTGGCCTTGGAGCATGCAGGAGGAATACCTCCTAACATTTTCCCCGTGGAAAATTAAAGGATTGGGATGTAACCAGATCCAAATTTCAACTTTTCACGTAAGTGCCGTGCGCTCTCGTCTGGTGGGGAGGTGAGGATGGCAGGGAGGAAGGCTGAAGGTGGGGAGTCTGTCTGAACCTGGCTTCCTCGAGCCCCCAGCCTGGTTGATGTTAAGCCAACAGCCAGGTGAGCCAGGGGCGGCTGATCTCTACATCCAGCCGTGGGCTTGGGGATGATCAGCCCCGAGCGGGTGATTCTTCTTTTCCTAAATATTTTTTTTGTTAGGTGAAAACTCTGCGTGTTGGGAAAACTCCGAGAGGTGACGGCAGGGTGTGTTTTCAATCAGCGTTTGCTCGGTCTAAACTTAGTTTAGTCCCTGACTTTCTGTTTTTGAAAGAGAAGCTGGTTTCATCTTCGTTTTCTGTAATCATCTGTTTATTTTATTAGCTTTTTCAAAAAAGCTGTTTTTCCCCCGCTGCCTGGCCACCTGTTTTATATGAGCTGCTGAAGGTCTGAGCTCTCGCTCCGCTTCTGCAGAGCAGATTTCTTTCAACGAGCCAAAATAAACGATGCGACTATATACGAAAAAGGGCAAAACTCCCCCCCCCTCCATGCCGTGCTATTTTGGTAATAGCTAATTACGTGTCCTACAAATTACCGTCAGTTATGAGCATCGCCCATCTGTCTGACTGACAGTGTCCTGCGTGCAGACCACCGCTGATCCGGGTAGAGTTAGGGTAACACCCGGTGAACTCCAAAGCGTCGCCTCTTTTCAGCGCCCTGATTTATTCCTGCCAGCAAATGTCACGGGGTTTTATGGCTGTGTAATTCACAGGCTGTTGGGCATCTTATTAGGAAGGACTTGGACTTTGTAAAAAATGACTTGAGGTTGTTCCTTTGGTATCTGCAAACTAGCAGTTCGCTAGATTTGCTTGCTGGCTGGCTTTCTCTTTTCCTTTCCTTTTTTCCTTTTCCTTTTTGTTTTTCTTTTCCTCCCCCCTTTTTTCCCCTTTTTCTTTCTTTTCCCCCCTTTTTCTTCTTTCTTTTTCCCCCCTTTTTCTTCTTTCTTTTTCCCCCTTTTTTCTTTCTTTTTCCCCCTTTTCTTCTTTCTTTTTTCCCCCTTTTTCTTCTTTCCTTTTTCCCCCTTTTTCTTCTTTCTTTTTTCCCCTTTTTCTTCTTTCTTTTTTCCCCTTTTTCTTCTTTCTTTTCCCCCTTTTTCTTCTTTCTTTTTTCCCCTTTTTTTCCTTCCTTTTTCCTTCCTTTTTCCTTCCTTTTTCCTTCCTTTTTCCTTCCCTTTTTCCTTCCCTTTTTCCTTCCCCTTTTCCTTTTCTTTTCCTTCCTTCTTGTTTCTTTTTTATTCTTTCAGTTTTTCTTTTTCCTTTCACCTTTCCTTTTTCTTCCATTTTTAGGAACTGCTGTGGTAGGATGGCCACAGCAAAGGGAAGGATCTCTCAAGGCAGTGCTTCGGTTCAGCAGCGATGTTGCTCCGGCTGTGCTGGTGGTAGCTGCGTTTCCCAGAAGGGAGAACGTGGAGGGGAGAAGCCAGCCTGGGTCTCAGGTGGCTGGGTCCACTGGGAAAAGCCTTGCTTGAGCCAGGAAGCTGTATGCACGTGTGCAGGGAGCTCAGAGGGGATGCCCAGGGCTCTCTTGATGCAAGGAGTGACTTCATCTCAGTTCAGTCCTGGTAGAAGATGTAGCATCAGAAGAGGAGTGAATCCTGAAGGGTGCTGCTGGGCAGTGTGTATGGGCCCTCCAGGGCAGGAGCGAGGTGGTGGGTATAGATGGGAGATGCCTTTTACTTAAAATGAGCCCACACTGGTCCCACCAAGCTGGGACTGGCATGAGATGGCACTAAAGGTTCTTCAGAGCCTTTGTTGTTCTGTCTGGGTCAAACCCCTCGAGTAGCAGTGAGGTCCCTCTCATCTGGGTGGCTTTGGCGGAGCTGTGTAATGATTTCTGGAACAGGTATACCTAAATCTCTACCTACAGGTCCCTGAACTTTTGGCAGCGGATGGGAACTGAAGGGTGTTTTTGTTGAAGGATGGATGAGCTGCAGCTGATATTGCTTATTTACGCTTTTTCCATCTCCTAATGGAAGGGATGCAGTGTGCACTGGCAAATTGAACAAATGCTCTATAGAGCACCTAAAAAGGGATGTGTGTGTGTGTATACAGGCTGCAGAAGGGGAGTGCACATAGACGTAAGCGTTAGCATTTCTAAGAAATGGTAATTCTTCTTTGGAAGCTGAAGTGAACACCACTTTCCGGGAGTTGCCTAATTTAAATCATCTTTGCTCTGTTTTGTCCTATCCATTATTTTCAGCTGTCACGTTAAGTGCCACGAAGACTCTACAAGAGGCTTCTTTCTGCTTCCCTCTAATAATCTCTGAAAGAGGCACTGGTCCCTTTGTCCGGGGCGCTCTCTGATGGCTCTCAATGTTCAATTTGCTGGAGAGGAACCACTTTGTGGAACAATGGGACAATCAGCGCTGCAGCAGCTCAAGTTCTGCCATCCTGCCCTGGGGGAGGCGGGAGAGAAGCCAGGTGGAATCATGTTTTGGCCATCGCGGTTAATGTCTTCTAGGAAGAGCTTTGGTGGCGGCTCAACAAAGGTGATCGCGGCTTGTAAAAATAGATTCTTGCATTTTATGTGCTCTGAAATTTGTTTGGGTTTAGTGTGATCAAGGAGAGCGATAAGCTCTGGTGTTCAGGTCTGGGTTAGGGTTTGGAATCTGAGTCCAACAGTAGCGTCCAAGCCTTGCGTGTCAAGACCATATTGAAGTCCAGCAGAGACAAAGCGTTGCCTGACTTTCTTGGCTTGTTGAGGAGTTAGTAGGGTCCAACAATGAGAGCAGATCCTTGGGGTAGTAAAGTACCTCTAAAGAAAATTCTGGTGAAACACCAGGGACCTGTTGGTGCTGTGGATCCATCCCTGGCAGTCCTGAACTAGACAAACATCTCCCATACATCCTTAGGGGTCTCTGCTTTGGACCAGGGGTGAAACAGAAGACTTCCTGAGGGCTCTTTCAGAACTTTGATGCTATGGTCTGTATGTCCTTGCTTTGGGACTGCGTAAGGCATCCTATGCCTAACTCTGAGTGACCTTGGGGGAACTGTGTCCTGGGTTCTTGAGAGGAACACACAATTTCCTACTGGAGTGGAAGAACAGCAAGTGCCCCCATTACCCAAAAGATCCCAAAATATCCAACACTCCATGTGACTCCATGCTGACTTTGTGCTAAGCTGTCATTGTTCTGCTCCAGCTGCTGCCCTCAGCTCACCCATCTGCCCATCTCTTGCCCCTTGTGCCATCAGTTACTGGTCCAGGTCTGCACTCCCAGTTGCACACGTCTGCTTCAGAAACCCCCATTGCCCATCAGCTCTTGGCTGCTAAAAGTACCCTAAATACGGCTAAAAAGTACTCTTAATGATGCTGCACTGGGGGTTCGAAGACCATTTCGATCTATCCATTAAGAATGGCTCTGCGACAACCCTTTTCTAGAGATATTAGGGAAAAAGAGGTGTAAAGGTGGAGTTTGGTGTATTTTTGAGGAACTCCTTCATGCATTGCCTATGATTGCTTTCTCATCCAGCCAAGTGAACGAGGGTGGCCGGTGCTGCGTTTCATCTGCCATCACACTGCTTTGTCCCTCTGCCTGTCGCTTGGCTTTCTTGAGTCCTGCTGGAGTTTCTTATAGGTTTCTGTGACCTTGAAGCCTTATTAAACTTCTCCGAGGTGCAAACTTTAAGAATTAAAAAGAAGTCTAAAAAATGCTGTTAAAAAAAGTAGTTGATATAAGGTGATTTTTGCTCTGTCCTGTATGTCTGGGGGTGTCCCAAACTCGTAAAAATCCACTTAAAGTGTGCTCTGTCTCTAAGGAAATCCCTGTGCAAAAATCCCCTTCCATTGCCTACACCCAGATGCTTTCTGTGAAGTTTCAGTTCAGAGGGCTGGAGCACCTCTCCTACGAGGGCAGACTGAGGGAGCTGGGGCTGTTCAGCCTGGAGAAGAGAAGGCTCTGGGGTGACCTTAGAGCAGCTGCCAGTGCCTGGAGGGGTCGACAGGAAGGATGGAGAGGGGCTTTTCACAAGGGTGTGTAGTGATAGGACAAGGGGGAACAGCTCTAAACTAAAAGAGGGCAGATTGAGATTAGGTATTAGGAAGAAATTCTTCCCCATGAGGGTGGTGAGGCCCTGGCCCAGGTTGCCCAGAGAAGCTGTGGCTGCCCCCTCCCTGGCAGGGTTCAAGGCCAGGTTGGATGGAGCTCTGAGCAACCTGGTCTGGTGGAAGATGTCCCTGCTGATGGCAGGGGGGTTGGAACCAGATGATCTTTAAGGTCCCTTCCAACCCGAACCATTCAATGATTCTAAGTCCCAGGTCTGAAATTGAGTGGAAAGATGAAAATCTCAGGAAGACTGTCATGACAAAATCTGGACATGTGTGTCGCTTATGGTTATGGAAAGGAAAGTTGCAGACTGAACCTCTGAGCTCTCCCAAAGAAAGTTTAAAAAAAAAAAGAAAAAAAGAAAAAACGCCAATGTGTTTACAAGATAAGAAAGCACCAGGCTCACAGATTTGAGGGCGAACTCATGGCTTTGGGGTGGTCTGAGCAGCCAGTGCTGCAGCCCTGGCTAGGGCTGGCAGTAAGCCGAAACCGTGGTCGAGGAGAGAACTCGCCCTCCGGCTTTTCTTCGGAGGCAAGGAAGGTGGATTGTTTTCCGGCGATGAAATTTCCTATTGAAAAATTAAACGCTTCCTTGTTGCGCTTGTGAATGGGACGCCCGGGAAGCGGAGCACGCTGGTGCCAATTACCAGCACAGCGAGGCCAAGTGCTGCAGTCAGGCAGGAATTTATACCTTTTCAGACGTATTTGAAAAGATAAAGACTTTTTTTTTTTCCCTTTTTTAGTTTTTTATAGATGTAATGAATTCAAAGCATGAGCCCAGCCAGCCAAGCTGCCTTTGATTTATTCTCATATTAATATTTAATGTCTGAATATGTGCCTAATCGCTCAAATTAGTCAAACTTTCTACCTCTGTTGGCCCCCCCCAAAAAATGGTCTTGAGGAATGCAGACTCATTCCTTGCTCCCCTTCACATCATCTCTAGGGATGGCTTGTTCATATCTGGGATTTTCCTGGAAGAAGACCTACTTGGTAGCACATCTGCTGGGAAAGCTCAGAGTGGTTAATATTGATCCCAACCCAAAAGTGGCATCATGAGATCATCAGGATCTTTTTCTTTCGCTTTTCTGTGCAGCATTTCTTACACAGTGTCTGGATGACACTACCCCCCTGGGAAAACAGCTCACACGACGTATCTGTGTAATCCATTAGAGATGGGAACTCTTTTGATGTGTCACTCTACGGTGCCTGAAGTTCAGCGCTTGGGGCCATAAGTCACCTGCAAACCAAATTCTTGTGGCAGTGGCAAACAATTTGTGGTATGAAGCTCTTTCCCTTGGTCTAACTGATCTTAAGAAGACCTGTTTCCAGCGGTGGGGATTTCGTGGTCCTGTAGTGCTGCATCTGTTTATTAATCCCAGTGGATCATCCAGTCTCGTCCATGCACGCTTGCTTCTGCAAGTCCTTTGGCAAGGAGTTCTGCAAATCTAGCATCTGCTGCAGGGAAATCATCTCTGTTTGCTTGTCTTGAACCTCCTGCTGACTTAATTTCATGGCCCTAGATGAATGAAGTAATCGTAAGATGGTACAGTTGCCCATCATAGCAGTTGACCCAGTTGATGGCTTGCTTCGTTGTGAGGCTGTGAAGAACCAGGCTCCTCCAGACACTCCAGTCAAAGGGAACTGGGAGGGAGCAGAGGCACTGGTTTTGGGGACTCGCCCTCAGCAGTGGTCTGTACGTGTAGAATATCGTGGGAGATAATATGGCTGTCTGAGGGTAAAAGAGGAGGCTTGGGGAAGGGGGCAAGAGAGGGAGGGCCGTGTCACAGGGATATAACCACCATAACAGCATGATATAGTAAGTCCCATTTTCAATTCCAAGCATTGAAAGGGAGTAGAACCACTGAATCCAGGTGTTGGGATGGGCTGGGATCACATAGCTGCCTGCTTGATTTCTACAAGGACCTGCACCACCACTACTCGTCTAGACAAAGCCATGAGGAGCACCAGCACTGCTCGCCCCTCCGGGACCCCTTCGCCCCAGACTTTCACCTGCGGGCTCGGGCAGGGTGGCTTGCCAGGCGTTGCTGGGTGTAACCGGTGCTAGCTGTGATTGCAGACGGGGCCTGTAGGCTCCAGCTTCTCGTGCCGCCTTCTGCAGATACCTGGCAGAGCACAAAGACTTTGTTGAGGTGGCCAGTTTGACTACAAGCGCACACCCCTTTCAATGCACACTTGAGGCGGGTGATGCTGCTCCAGGACCGTTGCTTCCCCACGTTCCTCTTGATATGTAAAAGGAGAGCATACGTCCTTCTTATTGTCTGCATCCTGATGTCATCTACAGGTCTTCAAGGAGGATTCTCGCTTTCCTAAGGGGTTGCACAAAGCCTCAGCAGAGCTAAAGCTTGCCCTAGAGAGATGGCAGCTTGAGACAAGGGGCAGCAGGCAAACCGGAGGAGAATGAAAAAAGAGCAATCCTGAACTGGCCACAAGAGATGCAGAGGTCCCACCACAGGCCAAGTAGCTTGTAGTATGTGGAAATGTTGCCTGTACATCTGTCTGATTGCAAAAGTCGCACGTTGTTCGGTTGTGTTGCTGGGAAATAGTACACGATCACTGGGAGCGAGCTTGAATGGGAACACCCGGAGGGGCAGAGTTAAGGGTGATTATGCAGCCCAGCCCTGGCGTGTCTTCACTCTGGAGAAGTACACGGTGTGATTTCATCATAGTTTTATATACAGCTAATTGGCACGTAGTTTGATATGGAAATAAAACCACCACAAATATCAGAGAAAGATTTAAAGCTGAGCTTTCCGCTGTCCTGCTACAATCCTTGCTTTTCTGGTCAGTCGAATCTACTGGATTGCTCCTTTCATCATCTTGTGTTTTGAAGCCTTGATATCTCTTTTCAAAGAACATCTGTCAGACGTATACTAATTAGTTAATTTTTCTGTATGGAATGAAAAAACATGATGGGCGGGGAACTCAGAGCCCTGACGATCAGATGCGGCGCGTGGCCAAGTAATTATTTTGGGGTAACGCGGAGATGTGTCATGTGTGTCCTGTGCTTGGTCTGTGAAGGCCTCTCTAGCTCTTGGCAAGAAACAGGTTTCCTACCAGAGATATTCAGATTATGCTAAAGATTAAAATGAAATTTTCTTAATGTGTGTAATAGGGCATCTGTAGTAGACACCATTGAGATGTCACTTCCTAGCTGAGCTTTCTAGATCAAGGATGCTGCTGGCAATGGTGCTGAAGGATGTTTTTAATTCAGAAGATTCAGCTGAAGTAGCTTAAGAATGGGGGAAAGTATGGATAGAGTCAATATTTTTATGTTTAACGACAAATTGAAAGTGTAGACTTGTTTGCTGGTAACATCAAAGGTTGCAGCTAGCTTGGGATGCCTGGATGCTTCTCATCTGGTTTACCCTGAGAACTGAACTTACTGGGATTTTTGTGTTGTGATCTTGGGTGAATATCTTTTAGTATCGCTGTGATAGTAAAAGGGGGAATGAGTTTCGGATTTCTTCAGGTTGCATTAAAGCTGTGTTTGACTACCACCACCCGTCTTTACCATCTCTGCCTTTTTTCATGGTTTTTTATTTGCTTACTGGCTTCCAATCATCCTGATAATGTGTTCTGTGTGGGCTACTAACGTATCCCCAAAGGAGCAACCCTACTTGTGTTTTCCTTAAGGGTAAGAGGACATCCTTCATCTCTTCTTTTTTTTTCCCTCCTTTTTGGTTTCTTCTCTCTTCCATCCTCCTCCTTGGCGCAGACTTTTCCCTGTCAATTCTCCTGCAGAACTGAACCCCACTGAAGCACGAGCTCTTCCAGGGGCACAGGAGTCAGAAGGCTGTAAACGGGTCTCCGAGTGCCCTGTCTCTTCCCAGAGAGGTCCATGGGGCTGGGAGGAGGCCTGGAAGTTGGTAACTGGTGTGAATCCTCAAAGCAAATACCTTTTTTTTTCTTTTGGTGGTGGATGCTTTGTGTATGGTGTCCAGTTCTGGAGCCCTCAGCACAGGACAGAGCTGGAGCTGTTGGAGCGGGGCCAGAAGGGGCCCCAGCAATGATCTGAGGGCTGGAACCCCTCTGCTGGGAGGAAAGGCTGGGAGAGCTGGGGCTGGTCAGCCTGGGGAAGAGAAGGCTCTGGGGAGACCTTAGAGCAGCTGCCAGTGCCTGAAGGGGGGCTTAGAAGAAAGATGGGGACAGATTTTTAGCAGGGCCTCTAGCAACAGGACAAGGGGTGATGGCTTTAAACTAAAAGAGGGAAGATTCAGGCTAGAAATAAGAAAGAAATTTTTCATGCTGAGGGAGGTGAAACCTTGGCAGAGATTTCCCAGAGAGGTGGTTGATGCCCCATCCCTGGTAACATCCCAGACCAGGCTGGACGGGGCTCTGAGCAACCTGATCTGGTTGAAGCTGTCCCTGCTCATGGCAGGTGGGTTGGACTAGATGGCCTTCAAAGGCCACTTCCAACCCAAATGATTCTGTGATTTTGTGATTCAGGTAATTAGGCTGCGGACTTCTGGTGGGTACTAAAGGTTTCAAAAAAATACATCATTTTCCCCCGCCTGCCCAGCCAAATAATCACAAAACTGCCTGGAGAAGAAAGGGAAAGGGTACTTGTCATCAGCTGGGGATCTGGTACAGTCACGACACCGGCAATGCTAGGCTAAGTGTTTTTGTTGGGGCTCATGGTTACTTTGCCTCGCTCGATACAATAAAACCTGCCGAAGCGGCCGCGGTGAGCTCCCGTCTCTCTGTTCTCATACTTCCATCCGCTTCTGCCTGAATTATTCATGTTCAGTAAGCGATCTGCAAACCGCTCCTGTGATCTCCCTGTGATCTCCGCCTGTGAGAGACTCACCCCTGCTTAGGTCAGGGCATTTTGTTGTTCCCTTCCTCGCGGCAGGGTGTCGGTGGGAATCTCCAGAATTGCTCACCGCCTTTTTCTGATTAACCCGCCGTGATTTATTACTTACGCGGTGTGATTTGTTCGGCCGTCCCAGGCGCGCAGCATTATCGCTGGATAAGCGAGAAGACTCTGTGCAAACATCTGTAGCTGTTGCTGGACAAATCCTGTTGCAGAAGTAATATCGAGGAGTGGCAGAGGCACTTGTAGGGCAAACGCTCTTCAGGCAGTGCTGCCAGCTCTTCTTACCCAGCGTAGGATGCATATGACCCGCATGTGTGTCTCAGTAGAGCTTTACTGGGCTCTTATAGAGATATATACATATATATACGTGTTTTATGTGTGTGCTTGTTTTCCTCAAGCTCTCTTGTGTGTTTATTTTTATTTTATTCTGACATGTTCTAATTTGGCCCTGCAAAGTTTGTAAAACTGGTGAGTAGAGCAGTTTTATATATATATGTATATATATGTTTTATGTGTGTGCTTGTTTTCCCGAAGCTCTCTTCTGTGTTTATTTTTTTCTGACGTGTTCCGATTTGGCCCTGCAAAGAAGTTTGTAAAACTGGTGAGTAGATCAGTTTATGATCAGGTGGTTGGCAGGTGTCCTGTTTGCTTTGCGACCGGTATCATCCGTGAAATGGGCTCTGCGCCCACCTCTGCCAGCGCATCCGCTCCAGGGAGATCTCGGATCTCCAGCGTCGTCTACTTCATCCCAGTGTCCTGCAATAAACCCGTCGGCATTTTGGGTTGAGGACTGGGATGCTTCAGGAACCCATTGCCAAGCGGAGCTGGAGCTGATGCTCTGAGCAAGGCAAGGCTCAGCAGAGCGACAGGGACCTCCAGATCCTCTTCCGCAGCTGAGGGGATAGCTTTGGGTGAAGAAAGCTCAATTTAGGGTACCTTCACCCTTTTGGGTGAAAAAAGCTCCATTTAGGGTACCTGCTTTTATACCTGGGGAGGACCTGTGCCTTGCCTGGGAGATCCCTCACCTACAACATAACTGGAGTGCCGCAGTGAGTTTGGTAAAATGTCCTGCCTCTCTGCATTCTGAAAAGAAGATTTTTCTATTAAACCTTAGAGAAATTACCGGTCTTGTTAACTAGCGTAGAAGTAATGAACCCCACAGCAGGGTTACTCGAGAGGTTTGGGCCCTGGCTTTGTAAGACGGCATTGTTTCTTTAAATGAGAGAAATAATTTAAGCAAACAAACGAACAAAGAATTTCTGGAAATTAAAGTACGGTATGAATGGGGTGATTTGCTCATCCTCTGTTTAATAAGAGCAGCACAGTGAACAATTGCGCGGTCGACCTCAGAAATCTATCCATGGTAACTAGTCACAGGAGAGAAAAATAGACAGCCTACCACCAGCTTGGTATTAAAGTTATATTTTCCATGTTTTCCACGGTTGTGGGCCAGTCGGGGACTTTCCATGAGCAATCAGCACGGCAGAAATCCCCTTCTGCTCCGTAGCAGCCACCACTGCTGAGCAATGAAAGGTCTGATGCTGGTTTTGGTCCCAGTTTCCAGTGGGAGCAGGCTGGGTCAGACCCTTCCTGCCGAACACATCCCACTGGACCAGGGCTATGGATGGGTGATGTCCCCTTGTCCCTTCCACCCCATGGCCAGGGCTTGCTTGTGATGGGGCCATGTGGAGGAACCTCATCTTTGGTATCATCACCTCTACAAGGTGCTGGATGTTAAATCCCAGGCTGGGCTTGGGGTCCATGCAAGCCCTGCCTGGTGACGTTACATGGTCCAAGTGGTTCTGGACGAGTCCTGCAAGAGGCTGGAAGGAGGACAGAAAGATGCTGCAAGGCTGGAATTCATAAAAAAAAAAAAAAAATCCAGAAATACTGGGCCTTTGGGCTCGGTCGTCTGTTCCTCAAAAGACGTTTTTGGAAGGGATCACTCTGCTTTTGTTCTTCCATTAGGCGAGTGAGGAGAGAGCATTGTTTTCCTCCCCTCATCCGTTCCCCTTATAGGGAAAGAAGAAGGAGGACTTGGCCACCCTGAGCCGAGCATCTCGGGGGACCTCCCAAAACAAAGACCCATATGGAGAAAAGGGCCATATGGAGAAAAGTGCTGTCATTCCTGTCCCCGTCACCCCCTTCCCCTCCCTCCACCCTGCTCTTGGCACAGCCGTGCCCGCCCGGGGCTGGCGTGCTGCATGTCACCGTGGAGGGGTGTTCCTAGGCCTCCTCCCTGGAAACCCAGCAAAATTCTCTTATCTCCAGGTTTATCGCTTCCGGTAGACTTGGCAAGGCAAACCTGAAGTTTGTCTTCTGCCAGGAAGGTGTGTTAGCTCTGGGACGGTGTTGACAGTGTATGTGTACATGTGGAATGGCTTGGATGAAGCAGTACTCCTCTGAGGAACATCATTTTGATGTTCCTGGATGTGGCCCAAATCTCTCTGGACACATCCATCCTGGTGTAGCTTCTCTCCCGTGTGCTGCAGGCATCCATCCCTGATCCGCAGAGAATGCCTGTAGGTTGGAGAGCATCTTCCCACCCATGGTCTACTTGCCCGTTGTGTTAGCTCCCCATACAGGAATACGAGGCTGGCACGTGGAGCTGGGATGGTTTGGTTTTTTTTAAACTATTAGATGTATAAGTTTGTACAAAAGACTGGACTAAGACCAACCTGTCTTGTTTTGCCCAGGCTCCAAGGCTGACCCTGCTGAGAGCCCCTGAGATACTGAACTCTATGGGAGCGGAGACCACTTGACTGCACTCAGCACCTTTCAGGATCAGGCCCTAGGTAATTATTCTAATTCTCTGCTGGGATGATGGGTGAAATTTGATGTTCTGGGCTATGCAGACCATCTGAAATGACATTCCTAGTTGTCCATCCCATGCATCTGTGGATTTTTTTTTTCCTGCTGAAGGTTGTCACTCCCTAGATCAGTGGTTTGACACTACAACTATAACCACTGTTCCCTCAAAAATAAAACAACGTATCTCTTTTGCTTGTAGAGGGGGAATCATGGAATCATAGAATGGTTTGGGTGGGAAGGGACCTTTGAAGGCCATCCAGACCAACCGCTCTGCCGTGAGCAGGGACATCTTCAGATCAGGTTGCTCAGAGCCCCGTCCAACCTGGCCTGGAATGTTTCCAGGGATGGGGCATCAAACACCTCTCTGGGCAACCTGAATTGCTGGATCAGTATTCTGGTACTAGTCACCAGCTCTTCTGCTTGGGAAGTTCTCCTGAGCATAACTTGCAGAAAGCTGTAAAAATAAACAGAAAAAAAAAAGAAGGAAAAGTTTTTCACTCCCTTTGGAAGTAATCAAAGGCTGAAAATACCGACGGTTGTTGGTGAGGATGCCTGTTCAGGTCAGGCTTTTAAGAAGGGCTCGAAACCTACAACTGCAAGAGCCTGCTTTTGAAAATAGCACTAGCAACTATTTTCTGTAGCAAAATCAATGTGAAAATCGTATTTACCCAGGCTCACAGCAGCTACATTCTCTCCTCCGAACCTGGCCTTGTTATTGTGCCTTTGAGAAACTTCAAATCTTGGCTCCAGGGTGGAGAAATGGAAATCAAGGAGCCTAGGGCCAAGTGGTGCCCTGCTCCGCGTCCTCGTGGAGACGCGGTGTCAGCCCGCTGCCTTGCCCAGGGGAGCGTGGGCAGGGTTTGACCCAAGATTTGTTCATCCAGCCCGGGGAGGCCGGCTCGAACTCAGAGCGTGAGCTCGAGGAGCGAGGATCTCAGGGCTGAGTTTTAAGAGGAGTGAGAAGGATGCCAGCAGGATGCAGTGGATGTTACTCTGAAACCCTGAGGATGAAGGATTTCCTGTGGGGTTGGCTTCCTGAGCAAGATCGTATCCCCTACTAAATTCTCTGTGCTGAGAAAAGTGTCGGTCAGCAGAGGGTTATAATTTTTCACCTCGTCTGTTGGATTTTTTTCCCCCTGATAAATCAGTTAATCAAAGAGAGCTTCCCACTGATCTGGGCAGAGGTTAAAGCCCAGCTCTGAAGATCAGGGGGGCGTGAGGGCAGATCGTGTGTCGCTGGCCGCTCTCCCAGAGCATCCTCTCTCCGTGCGGGAACAGAGGGCTATTCTCCAGCCCTCACAGCTCTGTACGGTGACATTTTCGGGACCCAGGCCTCAGGACTTTGGGTTGTTTCCTGTTTTGACAGTCTCCATTTCAAATACTCTGTACACAGCATTGTGCAGGGAATGAAAAAAAAAAATCAACCCATATCCTTCTCTCTTGAATAATTCGGTGGGTGGTGGGGGGCTAAGCTCACGTTTCCAACGGGGTGGTGAAACAGGCTCAGAAAGTGGAAGAGAGGAAAAATGAAAGAAGAAATATGTTTTCCATCAGGGCCATGGTGGGATATTGTTCCCCATCCACTCCAAATTTTTTAGTCTGGGGTGCTTTCTCGGTGCCGAAGCTCACACACTCGATGTTTAAAGCTCTGCTGTCAAAGCTTGGAGAGTAACTAAAACAAAAATGTCACGGGGTCAAATGGATGTTTTCCAATCGACCGGAGTGTGATGTGAATCCTGGGGAAGGAAATAACCCACCAAACATCCACCAGCCCCATGTCTGCGTCCCCCAGCCCGGTGCTGGCTGCCAGTGACAGGTCCTACTGGGACCTGCAAACCAGTAGCAGGTCCTACTGGGACTTGCAACCTGGTGGTAGCTCTGGGCAGGCAGGCGGCTGTGTGCCTCAGTATTCTGAAACTTGCAAGCAGCATCCTCTCCCCGATAAATTTTTGTGCAAATTCAGCAGTATCGGGTCTGGATTTGCTCTAGGTCAGTGATCAGGAGGGTCGAGAGGTTGCTTCAGGTGAGTATGGTGGGAGGGGATGATGATGAGGATAATAATGAGGAGCTACTGGAGAGAGTCCAGTGGAGGGCTGCAAGGATGGTGAAGGGACTGGAGCATCTCTCCTACGAGGAAAGGCTGAGGGAGCTGGGCTTGTTCAGCCTGGAGAAGAGAAGGCTGAGAGGGGACCTTAGAAATGCCTCTAAATATCTGCAGGGTGGGTGTCAGGAAGACAGGGCCAGACTCTTTCCAGTGGTGCCCAGCGACAGGACAAGGGGCAACGGGCACAAACTGAAGCAGAGGAAGTTCCATCTGAAGATGAGGAAGAACTTCTTCCCTCTGAGGGTTACGGAGCCCTGGAACAGGCTGCCCAGGGAGGCTGTGGAGTCTCCTTCTCTGGAGATATTCAAGCCACACCTGGACGCCGTGCTGTGCAGCCTGCTGTGGGTGACCCTGCTTTGGCAGGGGGTTGGACTGGGTGACCCACAGAGGTCCCTTCCAACCCTGCCATTCTGTGATTCTGTGAGAGGAAACATCTGCCTGCCGAGGAGCCTGGGCTGGAGGCTCATCCTAAGCCCCTGCAAGACGTCTTCAGCCGAGCGCTGATCTTTGCTCCTATAAATTGGGGGGATTTGGATACGCAACACTCCTGGGGAGCGTCAAGGCAAGCGCGTCTCTGGCACCGCTTTGCGCCGTCCCTCGCAAAGTCCCCCCGAGGTTGCGGCGTGGCCGATTGCTTTTCGATGTGTTGTAACCTGAAAATAAGGATAGATAAAAGCCAACTGTTCTGGGAACGATGCCAAACCAAAGGCGCTGAATTATTGAGAGATCTGTATCTGGATAACGGATTCATGCTCTTTAACAACTTTTAAGAGAAAATACGGTGTTTGCAGGATCAGATTGGGATCGTCTTAAAAAATAGAGCTCTCCTTTTTAAATTTTATTGCTTTTATGATTATTTTAATAATAATAATATTTCCCCAGTGAATCCATATATGATAATATTATTTGTGTAGGGACTGGAAATGAACCTGAAATGATCAGCGTATTTTTTAAAGGCACTTTACAAGTCACTCGGCGTTGGAAAAGGTACAACTATCCGTCAAAGCAAGGCTTGGGGATAAAATAATTAGAAATCACACAACCATAGCAAAGGAAGATTAGCGCTAAAATTAGAAGCCATAAAGTTGTTTTTGGATTAGGCTGGAATCTGAGCAGGCTGTTTTACTGTACTTAAGCAAACGCAAGGTGAGAGGTGTGAATTGCCTGCATTTAGTTCTGTTGCAATGGAAATGCTATCTCTGATGTTAGGTGGGATGATCAGTGAGATAATCTTCAGGGAAATCCTTATAGAATGGAAGTACAATCCACCATGAAAGATGATGAGCTGGCTGGTAAAGGCGTTGTGTTTGGTGCTGGGCTCTTCTTCCCACTCCCCAGAGACATCCTGTAAGGTCGGTTTGCACCTAGGTTGGTTTCAGGCTTGTGGTGGCCAAATGCCCCCATTGCATCCAGAAGCCGTGGTGGGATGGCCAGGGTGGGTGCAGAAGTGTCCGCACCCACAGGCAGGGTGGGTGCGAGTCTGGGCAGCTGCGGTCCCTGAGCTGGCTCGTCGGGGCCAGATAGCAACGTTAGATGGGGCATGGCCCATGCAACTTCATCACTTCATGTATCTGCTGGAGGTCATTATGCATGAGCAGGAATGAATCCTCTATCAGAGGAGGCCACAGCAATGATCTGAGGGCTGGAGCACCTCTGCTGTGAGGAAAGGCTGGGAGAGCTGGGGCTGTTCAGCCTGGAGAAGAGAAGGCTGTGGGGAGACCTTGGGGGCAGCCTGCCAGTACTTAAAGGGGGCTTAGAAGAAAGATGGGGACAGGCTTTTTGGTAGAGCCTGTTGTCATAGGACAAGGGGTGATGGTTTTAGACAGAAAGAGGGGAGATTCAGGCTGGACGTAAGGAATAAATCTTTCACGATGAGGGTGGTGGAACCCTGGCCCAGGCAGCCCAGAGAGGTGGGAGATGCCCCATCACTGGAAACATTCCAGGCCAGGTTGGACGGGGCTCTGAGCAACCTGATCTGGTTGAAGCTGTCCCTGCTCACGGTACGGGGGTTGGACTAGATGGCCTTTAAAGGTCCCTTCCCACCCAAACCATTCAATGATTCTGTGACATGTCGTGGAGGCTATATTGTATCTGGAAAGTGTCTAACGCAGTGGGACCCACCTTTACTCTCAGCTGGTGTGAGCCACAGAGGTGCATGTCTTTCTGGGGCTGGTCTTCAGCCCCATAAACCACGAGTTTCCAAGGGGCCTCCTTTGGTTAATAACCATGCCAATTAAGCCTGTTGCAGCATGTGTTGTGTTTTGGGGACAGGGACATAGCTGATGTGCCTTGGTTCATGTGCTGGGCACGGGGCGTGGCTGGGGATTTTCTTCTCCCTGTACACAGGTGCTGGGAGCTCCTCCTCCCTGCAGTAGGCTGGGACACAAGGATCTGCCACTGCAAGGGCAGCAGATGCATTTTTGGTTTTTGGTGACAAAGAAGGAGCCAAAAACTTGTGTTGTGAGGACTTACGGTGTGATGGGAGTAGGGCAGAGAGGGGGACAAAGAGAAATGACACAGGACAGCTTCCATGTGACAAGTGGCTGGATAGACTAAGCCCTGCAGTCTGGAGGAGCAGGAGCTGAGGAGGTATCTAAGTGGGGTAGATAAGCCCTATGTGGTGTGGAGGTGGTTACGGAAGAGTTATTTGTTGTGTCTTGCAGCTAGAGAAGAACTGTGAAATGATTGGGCAGAGGCCTTAAACAGGAGGATGTGCTTTTTTTATAAAACATGTAATTAAACTGTGGACCTCCTTGCCACAGGATGTTGCGGATGCCAAAGGTATAAATGGCTTCAAAAGCCGATTAAGGAAATTTGTGGATGAGATGTCCATCAAGGGCTGTGAGGGCAGTGCTGCGGGTACAGCCGCTGAATTGGGAAGCATTTCAGCTGCTTGCTGGCCATCAGGAGCAGATACCTGGAAAAGTACTCCATGTGTGCCCCGTTTTGTACACACCTTGGTCCCTCTCAGAGCTGGGATCTTGGGCTGCGGGACCTCAGGCCTGTGCTCTGGTGTTGAGCCAGATTCATGCTGGTGTAGGACAAGAAAAGCTGCGTCTGCTGTCCCTCTCTCCTGGGCTTCCCATGGCAGATGCACAACCCATGCCTGTAGATCGGACGTCACTGAAACGGACCAGGTTGGTATCGTGGGGTGTGATATTCCCTGATATGTCAGCAAGGCTTTTCCTGTGAGTTGGGTTACTCCAGCATGCCTGGCCAGGGCAAGAGCACAAGTCCAGATGAGTTAAGATCCTCCAGTGAAAATGTCCTACCACCAAATTCCTCCTAAGTCTAAGCGAGCATCTCAAGAAGGTACAGGGCAGGGAGGAACCAGCACGCTCTGTGTAGAAATGCCTTCAGAGAAAAAGCGTCTTGATACTAAGAGACTTTCTGGTGTAGTTGGAAAGGCGTAACATGAGCGAAAGGTTGGAGGACAAGGTCATGGACACCCAGGTGTTGTCACCATGGACGTGGCCTGTCACCCAGAGAAAGGTGACTTCTTCAGTGCTGGTGCCTTCAAATGGGGAGCGGGGGATTTCTGGCTGAGAAACCTGAACTTTGTGGCATATGCTGCCTAAATCTGGACGTGACTGGGCAAAGCCCTTCACCTGGTCCCACCAGAGGTACCAAATGAAGGGGTCTGTTGGTTCCCTCCCGGCTGGGAAGCACCGGCCCCACTGCGACCACCCGCAGCATCTTCTCGGCACGTGCATTTCCCAGTGCCGGCAACGGGAGAGTGGAGTCGAGCAGACTGCCTGTTCCCCCCGAAACGCTCCCCGCCGCGCCTCCGGCTCGGTGAAAGCAGGACAACTCCTCGTGGACTCTTTGTAGCCTGAGAACAGAGCCTTGGAAAAGTCCGGCAGCAGGGAACTTTACTAATTCCAACTAATGACTCCAAAATACTGACTGAGGGGAACAATTGGGCGCCATCAAAAGGCGCGGACAAAAGAAACGAGCGGTATTGTAATAGCAAACGGAGCTGAATTTGGTCCGATGGAGCACCTTTCATCTTCAGAGCGTTTCAAAGCCCTTTGCAGAGTAATGAGCTGCGTGCTGACAGCGGGGCCGGTGGAACGGCCTCTATGTGCCCAACAATAGCCGGCATGGCCGGTGGAGCAGGACCTGCTCGTGGTGGGAGAGGGGATGGTGGCCGGGATGCTGGGGTTATCCTGCGCTTCCCGGTTTTTTCAGTGCCATTAGATCTCTAGTTAGCGTTTGGATGGGTAGTGGAGGTGATCAAGCAAGAGCTATCGGCCTTTCAATACTTAAAGGGGGCTTAGAAGAAAGATGGGGACAGGCTTTTTAGTAGGGCCTCTAGCAACAGGTGAAGGGGTGATGGCTTTAAACTGGAAGAGGGGAGATTCAGACTGGGTATAAGGAAGAGATTTTTTACACTTAGGGTGGTGAAACCCTGACAGAAGTTGCCCAGAGAGGTGGCTGATGCCCTATCCATGGAAACATCTCGGGCCAGGTGGTGCAGGGCTCTGAGCAACCTGATCTGGTTGAAGATGTCCCTGCTCATGGCAGAGGTATTGAACTAGGTGATCTTCAAAGGTCCCTTCCCACCCAAACCATTCCATGATTCTGTGATTCTATGAAGACCTGGCTGTGATTACTCTGTTGTCCTGATGCTGCTGTTTCCGTGGCTGAGGTCTGCCTGCTGTGTGTCTGTCTAGCAGCAGCCCATCAGCGCTCTGGGCTGGGCATGCTGGAGAAATGTGGGGTAAATGGGAGTTGTTTTGGAAAGGACAGAGCAGCTTGAGGCACCCAGGGCAGTCTGTAAGATGGGATTACTTTCTGTCTTGAAACTGTGCAGAAGTCCCTAGGTTTACCTATGGATGTCCTGGGTCCTCTTGGCATCTGTTAGAGGATCATGCTACTTGGCCTGAAGGACTAGGAAAGCATCTCCGTGCTCTAGCCTCCAAAACACAAGTGAGCTACTTCACCCTTCCAGGAGTGCAGTGATATCGGTGCTTGGTCCTGTGGGTTTACCTGGTCCTGGGGGTCTGTGGGTCCTTCACGTGCAGGTCTGCGCTCTTGACAGGCTCAGTTTCTTTGCGCTTCTTTTATCTTTAGGGAAACGGAGGTGGAGAAACATGTTGTGACTCACATGAGAATCCCTCAGCGCAGCTGGGAATAGACCTTGACCTCCCGGGTCACCGGCTGGTCCTCTAATCTTGCGGTCTCCGTGACAGTTTCGTGAAGGCCCACGTAACGACTCCAGCTCTTTAATTTTAGCCAAGCCAGAATAGCACTGGCGCAGCTGCACGAGCAGAGCTCTCCATCCCGAAACCATTTCTGCAGCGGGGATGTTTCTTGCCCCTTGCAAGGAGAGGAAAAGGTTAATTGCATATTTTTTTTTTCCAATTTTTTTTCCCTTCTTTTTTTTTTTTTTTTTCGGAAAAGAGGAAATAAATGTACCTGCTCCACCCTAAGGGGAGTGCACAAATCTGTCAGCCCTGGACGGGTGGGAGCAGGTTAAGGAAATAGCCCTTGGGAGGGAAGGGGCTGGGGGCATGGGTGGGGGGGCTTGGCTGCGTGCCTGGTGCTGCGGGCAGGGAGGGGGGATGCTGTTTTTGGAGAGCCCAGGCTGTGACACTCGCTGCAGAGCCTTGGGATGAATTCATTTTACCCCATGGTTGGATGAAAAGATCTGCAGCAAAACCTGCTTGGGGGTTAGAAAATGCGCTCCGCGGTGAAGAAGGAGATCTTGGACCTTCTCCCGTGTGATCTGGGTCCTCCACTACACCAGCTTCTTGCTGACAAAGATAACCAGATCCCAGCGGCCTCCTGGCTTGGCTGGAGAACCACGCTGGGTTGGTTTTGGGTTTGTTGCATCTCCCCCATGCCAGCAGAGAAAGGAGGATGGGGAGCAGACCAAGATGTGTCGGAAACCTGGATTCTCCTCGCTCCTCCGTCTGTGTTTCCACGCTCCAACTGGGTCGGGCTGATGTCATGGCAAGACTTCCTTTCGCCGGCAGCGATCTCGCATGCTGTCATCCCGCAGCAGGGATTTGATGGTGTGCAGATGGCTTTGCTGTTTCCCTTCCCGTCTCCCTCGCGTCGAGGCTGGCCGGCGCTGCTTTCCAAGCAGGGGTGTCTCAAAGGGCCGCTTAAAGTGGCAGCGGTAGCAAAGGCAGGTTCTCCATGATGACCCAACCTTGTGTGGGTATTTTGGTACCGCTTCTGAATTAATGCTCAAAGGAATATATAAAGACCCAGCATTTTATGTTTCTTTGGGAGATAATTACGAGAAAAATAAAGTCTCGTTGTGGTTGAGCCATAAGGTCAAAGCAACGTAACACCGTTATGTCTTGAAACAGCTCAAAGCAACCTTCAAGCTTCTTGTCTTGTTGAGCTTCAAGGCACCTAAATTCGAAGCTGTCGTGCATATATCACACGGGGTGTGCTGTTTGCACAGAGCCTATCCAAATCTTTCTCAGTTTGCTTTTCTATCAGCTGTGGCTGGTGCGAGTAACCTGTGCACATCTTTTGAGGCAAGTCATCACAGAATGGGTTGGGTTGGAAGGGACCTCATAGGTTATCTGGTTCCAACCCCAGTGTCATGGACAGGGACACCTTCCACCAGCCCAGGGTGCTCAAAGCCCTGTCCAGCTTGGCGTTGAACGCTTCCAAGGAGGGGGCATCCACAGCTTCTCTGGGCAACCTCTTCCAGCACCTCACCACCCTCATAGTAAAGAATTTCTCTCTTAAAGTCAGCTCTGGAGGGCGAGGGCTGAAGGTGGGGGTGATGTTGGGCCTGGTGGTGTGTTTGAGGTGGATTTACATCCTCTTGCTCGTGGCCAGATGGATGCTTTGCCTGTGGTTCTCGTTTCAGCTGAATGGTGAGGTAGGGACAGGAGGGAAGACATTAGGAAGGAAAGAAATGGATTTATAGTCACAAAACAGCACCGCTTGGTCTAGGAGGGCATCAGTGGAGCCTCGCTGGTGTTTTCCAGCGGAGGGGTGGACCTGCTGAGCTTGGGCATCCCCGTGGGGGCTGCGGGGAGATGTGATGCCTGACAGCGAGGCATAGCCCAGGGGTGGAGGGGGCTCTCGCTGCCCTCTCCGGCACAGCTCTGGGGCGAGGGGCTCATCTGGATTTTGCCAAATAGTTTTCCGTGCTTCCTTTCTGGGATTCGCCAAGAGTTTGAGCTTTTAATGTCACTTCATTCTGCCTCCCTACATCCCACGCCCCTGTCCCAGATGTATTCGTTTAAGTGCCTTTAATTAACTTGCATTTTCCTGTGCGTGACAGCTCCTTGAGGTTTTGGTGGCTGGTTTTTGTCCTTCCACAGTTGTCGCTGACATGTAGCACTTTCCCTGCAGACTGGCCTTCAAGCCTTCCCTGTTTTTCCCCTGCTCTGCGGAATTATTTTAACATACTGGAAGGAAATGGTTTCCATGTGAGCCTTGTTACACACACTCAATCGATTATTAGGTGTGATTTTCCTGATCCTTGCCGGTATCTATGAGGATTTTGAGCAAGGAAGCCAGAGGGGCGTAGGATGATCATTTAGGTCAGATAGATTTATCTTCACGAGTGACAAGATGGATACCTCTGGAGTGGCGTGGCTACAGGTGTTATCATTTGGGTGTCTCCTCAAGAGTGAAGGTTAATGTCTTGCCACTACTGATCCATCACGGTGTTATCTACAGGATTTATAGATCTTCTCGTGCCTTTCCAGCAATGGTGGGTTCGCTTTTCCGGAGCTCGGAGCTAAGTACCTGCTCCCCGGCTGCAGGTCATGTCAGCAAACCCTTGCTCTCCTGGGTTCGTTTGCTTTTAAATCCAGCATTAGGAAACAGTGTGCCCTTGTTGCCAACAAGGCCAATGGGATCCTGGGGTGCAGCAAGCAGAGTGTGGCCAGCAGGTCGAGGGAGGTTCTCCTCCCCCTCTACTCTGACCTAGTGAGGCCCCATCTTCAGTACTGTGTCCAGTTCTGAGCTCCCCAGTTCCAGAAAGATGAGGAGCTACTGGAGAGAGTCCAGCGCAGGGCTACGAGGATGAGGAGGGCACTGGAGCATCTCTCCTACGAGGAGAGGCTGAGGGAGCTGGGCTTGTTCAGCCTGGAGAAGAGAAGGCTGAGAGGGGACCTTAGAAATGCCTACAAATATCTGCAGGGTGGGTGTCAGGAGGATGGGACCAGACTCTTCTCAGTGGTGCCCAGCGACAGGACAAGGGGCAACGGGCACAAACTGAAGCAGAGGAAGCTCCAGCTGAAGATGAGGAAGAACTTCTTCCCTCTGAGGGTGACGGAGGACTGGCCCAGGCTGCCCAGGGAGGCTGTGGAGTCTCCTTCTCTGGAGATATTCAAGACCCGCCTGGACGCGGTGCTGTGCAGCCTGCTCTGGGTGACCCTGCTTCGGCAGGAGGGTTGGACTGGGTGACCCACAGAGGGCCCTTCCAACCCCTGGCATTCTGTGATTCTGTGAGTAATCTCTGCTTGTTATCGTGTAGTGTTGCGCTTCCCCGGTGGAGGGAGGTGGGATGGATGGGGACAAGCCCAATGTCTGAGTCTTCTCCCAAGGGAAGGCATCAGGCAGATGAAGGCGAGACAAGCCCTGATCCTGCCTTCCCGAGATCGCCCTAAGACATGTGAGCAGGAGGATGGCAGGGAGCAAGGAGGGACTGAGATCTTAAAGTAAAATCTCATTTTAAAAAAAACGAAGCAATAAATGCAACAAATCAAAATAAAAAGGCGACTAACATGAGTGACAATTGTACAGTATCAGATAACTCCGCATCCTGAATTCCAGTGGGACAGGAAACACGAAGCGAAAATCACTCAGGTGCTTCTGGATAGCGATAAGGAAAGCAATTCCCATTTACCGGTAGAAATAAAATAAGAGGTCCTGATAAACCCTCCATGACTAGACTGGATTAGGGCTCTAGCTGTGAAAATTCATTATGGGCATGCAAAAGAATGCATATCTCGCGAAGCTAAACTGACTGCAAACACCGTTTATCTGGAGAAGAGCCGATTCACTCAGAATAAATAGATTTCTTTCAAAGGGAAGGGGGGGATCTGTCACAGATCTGTATCCCTGCCTTGTCATTTATTATGCAAATAAGTCTCCCACCTTTCTAAACTGTAGAAGGATGAGTTTGTGTTGGAAGAACGGTCTTAAGCTGTTCCAGCGACGCCGGGGCCAGGAGCTGCTGATTTCAGGAGGGCTTCTGGTGGCGAGCAGTGCCAGCCCTCATCGACGAGGGCTGTGCAGTTCGGTCAGCTGGTTTCAGGGTTCCCATAAACAAATGCATTGCTTTGCATTATTTTGTATAATTTATGATATTTTATTTTTTTTAATGTTATTTTATGTTTATTTTATTTTGTTTTACGCTATTTTATGTTGTTTTATTTTGTTATTTTATGTTTATTTTATTTTGTTTTATGTTTATTTTATTTTACGTTGTTTTATTTTATTTTATGTTATTTTATGTTTATTTTATTTTTTTTATGTTACTTTATGTTTATTTTATTTCATTTGTTTTATTTTATTTGCCTGTTCTCTGTAGGAATGACTTTGCATCTGGGTCGCATGCAGAAGGGAGCCCGTGGCGTATTCTGCTCCGTCTTTGTCTTCAGCTCCGTCCCTTTTGGTATCAGTGCCGGTTAAAGCTGCATCGCTCTGCTGGGGTAGGGCTTTGTGGAACAGGACGCGTCTGAGCTTCAGTCCGTGGTTGACTCTGGGGTGGTCGTAGGTGGCTGCAGAAGCACTTTGTGGTGTTCAGGGACCGAAATATGATCTAACACCTTTTCTTCTAGAAATTAAGTATCTCAGGATGCTAATTTTAGAAGCAGATTTGAGCTGGTAGGAGCCATGAATAGTGGATGAAACCATGATGTTCCCTTTGGTGGAGACAGTGTTCAACCAACATTAAATGAATGAAAAAAAAAAAGAAAACCCAAACGAAAAAAGGTCTCCCAAAGGATTTTCCTGACAAGGAGGTTTCAGTTTTAGGTCCTGTGTTTTGGAAAGGCTCCTGATGAATCATGTGGGCCCAGTCACCTCACTGCTCACTGTCTGAACAAAGCTCCAAAGGTGGAAACCTGACCCCACAAACCCACCAAGCTCCTGCCTCACACAGTTTGGGACGAGCAGGTCTCCTCTGTAAGGCAACGGGAGAGTCAGGGGGATGCTCGGAGAGCAGAGGGATCCAGCTGGGACATGGTAGGTGTTCATAAGGAGGTTGTAGGACACACAGAGAACCTGGGTTGTAGAAAAGCACGTTCAAAGGACTTTCCTAAATGCTTGGTCCCGGATTTCTCAGGTACCTTGTCCATCACATCCAGTAGAGATGTTTGCACTGATTTCTGGCTCTGGTGATCTTGCCTTTCCCTCTGTGGCCTTACGAGACCACATCAGTAGATGACCTTTGGTGGAGAAAGAGGGCTGGGGCCTTTGATGAGCAGGAGGGACCGACCACCCAATGCCTGCTGTGGCCGAGGGGAACGGCAACGCACGTTGATGTTGGCCATCGCACGAATCTCTCTCACTTCTTCAGGGGCATCTTGCATTTGTGTTTTGCCCTTAACATTTCTGCAACGCTGGGCTGGCCGGGCTCTTGCAGTGCTCCGGAGTGATTCTGCTAATGGGATCTGACCTGATGGCTTTGCATGTTTTAAGTAAATTAAACACAGCTGCTAGGAAAATCCAGTAACCTTAACAGCACCATGGCTCTGTCGTCTGCATTGTAATTACAGCGGCAACTGTCTGGAAGTTCTACTTTCTGGTTTATTTTTAAATAACTTCTGAGCTGCCCTTTGATCAACTGCTTCATCCCCGAGTCCTGCCTGTCCTCCTCTTCCTTGTTCTGGGTTTAACCCTTGCTTCTTCTTCAACCCTTCACCTCACTGCTATTGAAGTCAGTCACAAACGCACCCGGCTGATTGCAAAAACGATGCTCTTCCCTGAATGTATCCTGCGATTTTGAGCCGAGGGCAAATGTGGGGAGAGATTTAGTCTGGAGCTGATGGGGTGCGTGCGTACTGCAGGCACTCAGAAGTGTTTTAAGGCTGCTGGGGAAGCGCGTCTTGAAATGTGCAGCATTTTCAGTCGCTTCACCTGAAATCCTTTGTACCCCTTCAGTGAGATGGGCTTTCTGTCACGGTGACAACACTTTAATCAGAGGCAAAAAGAGGTAGTTTTATGTAGGAAGCAAAACTAGGAGCCTAATTAATTTTTCCTTATCAACCCAGGAGTGGAACCCGTGCCTGCGAGAGTGAACGATCAACTCCCAGTACGGGCGTAGCTGCATGCTCCTGCCCTTCATTAAAAACTCACACAATCTTCACTGCAGGATCTACATAGGCTTAAATTTCTGGAGGAAACCAAGGCTCAGGGAAACGACTTAGGGTTTTGCATCAGAGCCTGTAAAAGGGCTGAAAAACCAGCTGAATTTTAAGGATGTCCCAGTGCAAGGAGGTAAATTGGCTCATCACCATGGGATGCTGGTCCCACCTCAAGGGCACCAGCGCTACAGCTCCCCAGCTGTGCTCAAGGTCATATTGTATTTGGTTATAGAAGCAGAGAATGGTTTGGGGTGGAGAAGACCTTTGAAGGCCCCTCCTGCCATGAGCAGGGACATTTTCAACCAGAGCAGGTTGCTTAGAGCCCCGTCCAACCTGGCCTAGAATGTTTCCAGGGATGGGGCATCGACCACCTGTCACAGAATCACACAGAATCACAGAATGGTCGGGGTTGGAAGGGACCTCTGTGGGTCACCCAGTCCAACCCCCTGCCGAAGCAGGGTCACCCAGAGCAGGCTGCACAGGACTGCGTCCAGGCGGGGCTGGAATATCTCCAGAGAAGGAGACTCCACAGCCTCCCTGGGCAGCCTGGGCCAGGGCTCCGTCACCCTCAGAGGGAAGAAGTTCGTCCTCATCTTCAGCTGGAACTTCCTCTGCTTCAGTTTGTGCCCATTGCCCCTTGTCCAGTCGCTGGGCACCACTGAAAAGAGCTTGGCCCCATCCTCCTGACACCCTCCCTGCAGATATTTAGAGGCATTTCTAAGGTCCCCTCTCAGCCTTCTCTTCTCCAGGCTGAACAAGCCCAGCTCCCTCAGCCTCTCCTTGTAGGAGAGATGCTCCAGTGCCCTCCTCATCCTCGTAGCCCTGCGCTGGACTCTCTCCAGTAGCTCCTCATCTTTCTGGAACTGGGGAGCTCAGAACTGGACACAGTACTGAAGATGGGGCCTCACTAGGGCAGAGTAGAGGGGGAGGAGAACCTCCCTCGACCTGCTGGCCACACTCCTCCTAATGCACCCCAGGATCCCATTGGCCTTCTTGGCAGCAAGAAGGGCAACCCATGCCAGGGTTTCACCACCCTCAGCGTAAATCATGGTTCTGGTTACCCTTCAGCCTGCTGGTAGATCTGAGGGTGCTTCCAACAGAGCTGTTTACCAGCTTGTTTCCCAGCCTGACTTCTTTTCCTTTCCACCGGGCTGACCAGGACAGACAGATCTCTGCTGTGGTGCCCTGGTCTGCTCTCCCATGTGCTGTCTGCAGCGTCATCATATATCCGCATCGGAGAGTGAAGCAGGTGCCTACGTGTTTGATCTGGGCAAAATCACTCTGAGTGAGTGTGACTGGGGTTGTAAAGTTTACGAGATTCTGCGCTTTATGGTAAATTTTAAATTGACTTTGCAATCAAGGGACATTAGAGTTTGTAAAGGAAAGTCAGTGTGATGTGTTGCAGAACACAAGGTGGTAATTTCCCCTCTTATATTGGCGCTATCAACAGTAAAGAATGAAGCAGCTGGTTCTTGGAGTATTGGTTTTTTAGTGCATTCAATTTATGTAATATTTTATAGACTGGTTATTTATTATGTGAGGTTTTCCCCCCTTTACTGGCTTTCCCTCTCCCTCCGTTACTAGAGGAATGCAGTGCCATCTTATCTACCACTTTTCATCTGTAGATTTCAAAGCCCTTTCCAATCACGGCTGACGTCGTTGTTTCCATTTTCACGCAGGACGGGGAAAATTGAGGGCTGGAGGTGGGAAAGGATGTCAGCCCAAAGACACAGCCAGGCCACTTCTCCTCCTGAGCGTGATCCACGCACTCATTGCTCCCTGGGTTGGGAGGGATGAGCTGTTTCATGCATTTTTGGCTGGAAGGCAACAGTCCCTGGCAAGCCCTGGTCTGGCAAGGAGAGCCCTGTGCCCATGTGGCACCCAACCTCCTACCATGGGTGCTGCCAGCGTCCACCCACATGCCCACCATCAGGATCCCATGAACCAAAGCAGCTTTTATCCATACACAAAAAAGAGCTGCCGTTAAAAATGGCGATAATCATCACAAACACCCTGCTAGGCAATGAAACATCCGCGTGTGGCAGTGCGTGATAGATGTGCCTTTTCAAAATACGCTTGCCAGGTGGGATTTTCTGCAGGGACGTGAGTGACTTGGTTGCTTTGACTCCAGTGAGCTTCTCCAAGAGACTGCCCTATCTGAGGCAATATGGGCTTTCAGCGAGGCTCAGGCTCTGAAGTTGCTCTGTTTATTAGTTGACAGAAACGGGGTTTTGGGCTGAGCAGAATATTTTCTGATGAGGCGGCACTCATCTGTCCCCATTTAGATAACGGGATGGTAGCCACCGCTTCCCTAGTTGCCCGGGCTGCCTTCACGGTTGATGGAGAGCAGTAATCACAATTTCAGTGGTGTGGTTTCTCTTCTCTGAAGGGAGATGTCTAGCTGACCTCAGCTGGATCTTGCTGTAGCTTCTCTCCTTTGCTGATGGACTCTAGCTAACTAGCCCGGTCTAGCTAACTAGTGTTTTTCTGCAGGTACGTGAGGCGTCTATGACCCTGGGTGTCTCCTGCCCACCACACATTTGAGTATCTCAACATAAAACTGAATGGCTGGAAGGAGAATTATCCCCAAAAGGCAGCGTGGCATGGGTTTTGCACACCCAATGTCATGTGCTCTGGTGTTCCACTGTGGCCAGGCTTTGTGGTCCTGACACACCGTGGTCTGACGTCTTCTTACTGACCTCCATGTACCTCCAGAAGGGATGGGTCCACCCCAGTCTGTCCACCTGACCAGTGAGTGTTACTAAAGGAAGTTCTAGCTTTATTTTGTAGATGGTGAAGGGGCCAGTCTGTCATTTCATCATTATCAGGACACCTCAGACTCTCAGACTGAGATGGGAAGGCAGCACTTCATAGTTTTCTCCTCATCTTCACTGAAGCCAGGGTTCACCCCTGTTTCTCTCTGACAACATGGCGGTGTTTGCCTGCAGCTCCGTATTTTGCTTGCAATTATTAAGCCTGCTAGAAAACGATTCTGGCACCTTCCTGATTCACAAATATGACTGATGAGGTCAAAGACTCTTGAGAACATATGAAGGAAGTGGGCAGAGTCCTCTGGGAGGAGCCTGGGGTCAACCTGGGCATGAGGGGAGATGCGAGATGAGCTATTTGTTCGGTTTTCAGGTATGCTAAGATGAAAAAAACTGATTGCAAAAGTCCTGGATGTTTTAAAGTAGTATTTGGTGTGGTTTTATTGAAGATGCTGTAATACAGCCTTCAGCGGCAGCTGCTTTCCAGATTAACAGAGGGCTTGCAAATGGCACTTTGGAAGCAACCTCCAAGATTATTTGAAAACTAGAGAGCAAATTCCATTTGGCGGATTATTCATGGCATGAGTAGACATATCAGTTGTTCCTTCTCCTTTCTTTGTCAAATTTGTTCTCTTCGGTGATATTGTGCAGGAGGCACACAAACACTGGAACCATCCGGGAGGTGTTTACGTGCCGGGACTGTGCCGCTAATCACAGCAGGGGCCTGAGGGTGCAGAGCTGGAGGGCATCCTCATCTGATGCAAATGGGGTTTATTTTGGAGCTGTTGAAACTTGGACCGGGAGCTGGAAGTGGGAGAAGAGAAAAATACGAGCTCGGTGCCTGATCTTCTGTAATAGCAGATGGACGTTTGGTCAGTGGAGCCTGGAGGGTGTTTCACACCCTGAAGTAGATACTGATGTTTGAGTATGGCTCTCCGGACACCCCAGACTGTGCTGGTGGAATCCCCATGGACTGCAGTAAGAGCTAGGAAAGCTACCACGGGTGTAGGTCGTGATTCAGCTGCGAGACATGTCTTACCCTAAGACATATCGCTTAGTCTCCAGCTGTCAGTCAAGAGGGATGCAGGTCCAGGCTCATATCTGGCAAAGCCACGTGCAAGTCTTAGGCAGCTTAGGGAGTCCAGTGTGGCGATGGGAACCCACGTTTAGGCAACTAAATCCAGGATTTACGTGTGGGCACCCCAACTGAGATGCCTTAATCTGGAGCTGAATCCTACCCGGCATGCCAGGGACTGGTACAGATTTATCAGGATGACCACGTGGACCCAGGGAAGGGCATGCCCACGGTCTGTGCTGCTGGCTTGCAGACCAGGGCCACACTGTGCTTCAGGTGAGCTAAGTTCGAGCTACTGGCTGGTCAGGGCTAGAGCGTGGATGGTCTAATTGGAGGATGGTCCACTGGGAGTATGCGAGTGCTTGTTCTATTGAGGGCAGGGCTGTCTGCACTGTAGAAACCCTGGAGAAGGGCTGTTTCTTCGTGTGGGATTGACCTCAAGAGCAGGACAAGCATGCCCCATCACCAGGCTGCTTGGGAACCATCCTTCCCAGCTCTGCAGCTCACCCCAGCCAGGAGCTGGAGAGGTCAGTGTGCTGAGAGAGGCAGAAGCTCCCCTTCTAGAGACACGTGGTGGGAAGAACGAACCCACAAGTGAGCTGATGTGGCATGTTAGTGATGTATTCAAGGAGGGTAATTAGAAACCTTAACGTCATATCCAGGAGGGTGTGTACGACTCATCTAAAAACCACGCCAAGAAGCTAAAAGGGACCTCGCGGCTGAGGGGAAAGCCACAGGCAAGCCCGTTTGCTTCATAACTCTTCATCCTGCGTGCATTTTGGGAGCAGGAGAATGAAGCCTGGGCTGCTCTTGGCAATGCCCGTCCTATTTTGGAAAATAGTACGAGGGCACCAGAGCCCTGTTCATGGCAATGGGTTATTTAAACTGTAATTCAGGTGCAGCCTTTGCTTAACCAAGAAATTCCCATTTATAGCCTCATCCCATGAGGTTTCTCCTGAGCCTCCAACAGTGATTTTTTTTAGATGTTGCCTTGCAAGCTATTGCGTCCCTGAGTTCCCCTTGCCACGGGGAGAAGCTGCAATGCAGGACTCTGCCTGGAGAGAGGAGGAGGCAACTTTAAGTAGAAGTTAAAGCTGAAGCCCAGCATCGCTTGAGGGAAACGGGGTGCCAGCCCCTGCCCCGATGCCGGGAGGAGGTTGTGCGTTGACCTTAGCAGAGCTGATGAGCTCTGGCGTGAAGCTGGGATTTTTGCAGCCTTCCCTGGGAATTTTGCCCAAAATAAAGACGACGGCGCTCACCCACGTGGGCATGTAGACAGTGACCTGCATTAAGCTCTTTGCCCCCTTGCTGATCACTTTTGGCCGTTGAGCAGCAAACGAGCCATTAGTTCTCAGCGGTGGTGGTTACTCGTCAGCTAATGATCTGAACCGGAGCCGGGGCTAAGGAAGGAGGTCGTGCTTAAGTGCAGAAGGTCAGAGCAGCTGGATGCTCTCAAAAGCAGATGGACTCATTAGCTGTGGAGAAGTCCCCTTCTTGGGGCTGATCATGGCCCCGGAGCTTGGCCAGCCTGCACGGCTGCAGTCACCAGGCTGGTCTGCAGCCACCGTGTGCTCTACCAGTCACCCGTGCTTTGCTTACTGCCTAAATGTCCTCGCACTGATGGTCGTAGCAGCATGAAAAAGAAAAATACAGACCATCACAAAGGTTACCCGTTGTGGTTTTTCTCTGCTCCTTGAGTGTGCATGCACTGCAATTATCTCACCAGTTTAATAAAATGGGTAGGGTGGTCAGAGCCGCTTGGTTCCTCAGTCCCGGGACATTCATCCAGGTGCCACCATGACTTGAAAAATGTTGCGGGCACTTTCCCATGAGAGAGAATCCCATCAAGGCTGACGCAAGATCAGGGTGGATACAGCCTCCAGGTAAAAGCAGGGAGAGGGTGGGAGAGGGTTCCCAGCTGCTTGCCTGTGTCACGAGTGGGAAGTGGTGTTGGTGAACCCTGCTCCGGTAAACCCATGCCAAGGGCTGCCTGGAGAAGGAAAGGAGGAGATGCTCGGGTGATTGATTCAGTTGGGAACTGTTTGGGGATCCCAGGGTGAGGGCACAGTGTCTCCATCTCCAGCTGACCCATGGTAGCAAGTGTCTCCTCGCCTTGGTTTCAAAGTTCTCGTGTAAAATTTGCTGAGTGGGAGTGCCCTGCGTTGGCTCTGCCCGTGTCAAATGCTACAAATTCAGAGACTGCACGCAATAAATGGTTGTTTCCTTGCTTGGAGTGACTCCCAGTTGACTTCACACCACTAAGCCTTGGCAGAGAGATCCCTTTTCCCTTGCAGCTTCCACTAGCTGGTAGGAACCCCTTGACCCTGGCCAAAACTCGGGTACAAACCCAGGTTTGAGGACAGGTGTGAGCTGGTGGTGCCATTTTGGGGAAAATACCCCAGATCATGAGCTCATTGCTACTTTTGCATGCAAATACCGTTTCTCCAGCGGACTGCTGAACCACAGGAGCAATTTCCAGCTGTGCACTTCCGTAGCACACATGCCCAGCTGCCCTGGTCTTGTAGCAGCCACGATGGTCTTCCTCTCTGTCTTTACCAAGGAGGAGACCTGGACCACCACCCCCAGCTGTGCTAGGACCCTGTTAATATGATGGCTGTCTGCTTGTGGGAGTCTCACACCCTGAGGTTGTGCTGAAGTGGAGTCAGGACCTTCAAAGAATGCCCATGCTGATCTTCATCGGCACTCTGAGGGACTCATCCCTTGAGTCCTGCCGACTTCCAGCCGAGCTGCTGGCCACCTCATCCCTCAGCAGCCACCCATAGCCTGCATTAGCGGCCAACAGCATGTTTTGTTACCTCCTTGAGCAAGTGCCGGTGACGGTCCTGCTCAACACCTCCTGCATGGAGGTGTCAGCTCCCTGTGCGGAAATGCCAGCCCACTGTCTTCATCATTTGCAAGTGCAAAGTGATGGCCAGGAGCTTCTGTAGAGCTTCCTTTTCGCATAGTTTTTCCCAATCTAAGAGGGGTGGAGGACTTGTACAGGCGGAGTTGGGGGGACGCTGGTCATACGCCTTCCCCCTCTGCACCCCATCACCTGCAGCCCGTGGGTTTGTTGCAGGTACCACTGTGGCTACCACCGAGCTACCACCGACAACTGAGCTACGGGTGTAGGAAGACCCGGGAAGCTGATAATCCCAAAGGGACCAAGATGTAATGTTTAGCTGGGGGGGTGGGATGTGTGAAGCAGCCAGCACTGCTTTGACGAGATGCATTTCTGGACTGTTCATCTCCCAGCTGTCACAGGAGATGCGATACAGCAGGAGGATGGGTTGGGTTTGCACCTCCATGGCACGGTGTTGCTGGGTGATTTTGTGATACAGGCATGAGGGAAGGGTGATAAGCGGAGGAACAGCTGAACTGACCGTGGAAACAGGAGCAGGCCTGGTTTGGTGGTTTCTCATCGTCCTGGCAGAAGTTTTCTCCAGAGCTGATCCTGCTTAACCAGAAGCTCAGTTCTGGATCTGATGAGCTGTTGTTTTTTTTCTCCGTTGTTCCTTAGGAAATGATCAGAGGAGCAAAGGGAGCATCACCGAAGATTTGAAACGAAAACAAGGGTACCGGTGAGTACGCGTTCGGGTGCGCTGAGCTGGTGGTTTTGTGGGGAGAGCTCGTGGCTCCTCGCAAGAAGGACGCGAGTTGAGGAGTGTGAAGTGGCTGTCCTGATGTCTTTCTGGGGTCTTGGGAGTCTGATCCTGCCCTTCACTTACTGGGGACTCCTGCGGGAGAGGAGCTAGTTTGTTGTGTTGATGGATCAGCCCAAATGAGCTTTACCACCACCAGGATTCTCTGCCGTTGTCAAAGACCGAACTGCTGATTGCTCTTTCCGTAAATCTGTAGAAGATGCTCTCATAAGTACATGTGTTCCCTGTGCTGCGGTGCTGGAAAGAGCAGGCGGCAGATTTGCTGGCAGCTGGACCGGAGCGCACCGAGCAACAATAGTTGTTAATGCTTGGAGTGCTTTTGGCTTTTGTTGTGCTTGGCCCCGTTGCAGGCGGGGTTGCTATCTGGGTGACACTTCAAGGTCCTCTCCAGACCTGTTTTGTGCAGCTGTCGCTCAGGAGGCTGTGGCTTGGGTGTTTGCCTAGAGGTCTTGAGTAGGAAGAAAGGAGTGTCCTGGGTTTTATCGTCTAAGCTGGTTTGGATGCGCCAGAGCCAGCTCCTGAGTTGATGTTGCTGAACTAAGCTATCTTGTGTTGCACCAGGTGGGAGGCTGATCTTTTTACACCATCTTCTCATGAGCAAATACCTGGTTTGCACTGGCCAAACCCTGAGCAGAGCCGTGCTGTGAGTCCCCACGGGTCCCCATCCATCAGGGACCAAATCCCTGCATCTCCCCTGGTCCCTGCACTGCACACGTGTGACGGGTGCTGAGGAGCACCTCAGTGCTGGGTTATCATAGAATCACAGAATGGTTTGGGTTGGAGAGGACCTTTAAAGGCTATCTAGTCCACCCCCCTGCCATGAGCAGGGACATCTGCAACCAGATCAGGTTGCTCAGAGCCCCGTCCAACCTGGCCTGGAATGTTTCCAGGGATGGGGCATCTCCCACCTCTCTGGGCAACCTCTGCCAGGGTTTCACCACCCTCAGCATAAAAAATTTCTTCCTTATTTCTATCCTTGGGTCTGTGCTGTAGCCTGGACTACACGGACATGCAGGAGCGGTGCTGGTGGTGGGCAGATCGTGGGGAGATGTGGATTTTAAGACTCACCTCAGCGCCTTATAGTGTAGGGTTGGGCTTAGATGAAGGGAGAAGGTGACAGAGGCAGAGGTGAGAAGAGGCTTTAGGAAGGATTCTTCCTCAGACATTTAACAGCATAAGGGCCCTTTATAGTCAGTGGGGGTGTTTTTAGCCCAGGTTACAGCTGATGTAGTTTGGGCTTCCACCTTGGGATGAGCTAGAAGCCTGTCCCTCTCGTCTGGCTGCAAGAGGAGCCCAGGCGAGGGGACAGTGTGTCTGCAGGGTCACCTCCTGGCGAGGCGGGCAGGGAGGGTGCGGAGACCCTGCTTCTCCCCAGCACCCCTCCCAGCAGAAGAGCCTGAGAAGCGATGCTTTGTTCCCAGGGATCATTGCTGACTCCAAAACAGCTGCTAATCAGGGCCCGGAGCGGAGATCAAACTCCTCTCTGGCTCCCACACCTCCTACTCCCTCCTTGCTGCCTCTCTGCAGTCAGCTAGAAAATAAACTCAGCCTATCTTCCCAGGAGCAGCAACCCCCTCGCTGGTAAGCGAGGCAGCTGGAAGGCCACCGGCCGCAGAGCTGGATGCGATCGCCAGCCCCGAGGTCCCACCCCGGGACCGCTCGCACCCATCTGCTCCCAAAACGCGGCTGCGTTTCCCCCTCCCTGCACTCCTGGTGGAGATGGCCGTGGGGACCGTCGTGTGTCCGAGGCACCGGGTGTTTTAGAACGCTGGCTTTCCTGATTTACACTGGCAGGGGTTTGGTCCCTTGAGCTCCTACAATCCCGGAGTGATTCAGCTTATTAAACATCCCTCCGCGCTGTCCCGAGCGTTAAATAATTGGCTCCTCAGCATATTTGAGTTGGAGGGCAGCTAATAATCCTGTGAACTATCCATCAGGCCCCATTATCATCTCTGCACTCCCGCGCCAGCTGCCTTGTGTCGACTCTGCCTGGGGTTTACAAATAGATTTAGTTTCTCCTGCGGTTTTGCTTCTCTTTTTTTCTTTCTCTCTCGAAGGAGCAGTTTCGGGCTCCTTACAATTTGTGCAGATGCTCCCGCCGGCTGCGACAGCAGCTTTCTGTTGACTCGTGAGCGATGGGTCCCATCCTTCTTCTGGCTCCGCTTCTGCACGAAGCGAAAACTCTCATTTGCCAGAAAGGAACAGGATCGTTATCTCAATTGAAAGAATTTCCTTTTCCAGCCTGCGAACTGATAAACCATCACATTGTTGGAGCTTTTCTTATCGGCTCGGAGAATTTGTAGGACACGCGGTAATGACCTGTCAACTCCCCTCCGGCAGACCAGCGCCGCACCACTCACACGCAGGGCCAAAACCCCGGCTGTCTTGATGATATTTTAATAAGGATGCTTAAGCAGGCTCCTAAAAAGCCTCCTGACCAGATGGGTGACGTGAGAGCTGAGACTTTCTCGCCTGATTTTTGGTACCTGGTGCTGCCGCCGTCGTACCAGCGATGGGAGAGATGCTCAGCACCGCTGGGAATCGGGCTCGGGCTCGCCTCCCCGGGTCTGCAGCATCCTGGAGGAGGTGGACGGGATGGGAGGTCGTATCCCTGTGGATCAGAGCTGCTTTTAGAGCTAATCCCGCTGGAATCGCACGCACCGGAGCCAGGGGCTGCAGTCGCATGTGTGCCCCTCTTTCCAGGCTCCGGAGCTGCTGCTGGATGTTTTGCCAATGTCAGGAGAGACATGCTGAGGTTTTGCTCATGCAAAATCAGCTTCTTCCTTTCTATATAGCTTAAGAAATGATCTTTCTGGTGAAATATTGGGGTTATCAAGACTCTGGTGTATGTTTTAGGCTGACAGGCTGGAATTGCAGGGCAATGCCAGAACTGGGGCAGGCAAGGGGAGTCGTAAAAAAAGGACTTGTCTCTCCTACAAACATCTCCCCATATAATCTGAATATTCCTTTTCTGACTCATCCTAGAGACGTCTTTAGGTCTTAGGGTGTAGGGTACACAAGCCTAATTCAAGCAGCGTCAGTCCATTTAGGAGCTCTTCAGCCCTTACACTGAATTTGATTTACCTCTGAATTTCAAGATCACCCTTTAAAACATCTTTGCTAGTTGTCACCTGTCAAGAGGAGCTTGATAAGAGGAGATTAATATCCTAAAATAGCAGCCTGGTACTGTTGTACAAACATATCAATGGGTTTGTCTAAAGGACAAAAACATTTAATTTTGTACGGAAAAGTGTTTGCTTTTGCAAGGAGAAGTTTCACTTTACAGCCTGGCCCTGGGTCCTGTATATTATTGGGCTGGGGCCATCCCTGAACTAGCGAGCTTGCGGAGTGAACAGGGAAGAAAAGGTGAATTATTATGGCACAAGAGCTATGAATTCTGCTTAACACGTGGAGGAGACCGATGCTGGGTGATGTAAAGTGACCCACTGAAGTCCACATACCTTCAGCAGGGGAAGAAACCTGGTCATCTGAGATGTTTGTAGCGTTTGTAGGCTACAAATTTTACTTCTCTGGAAGAGGCGGCAGCGCTCCCGCGTAACCGTAAGACAAAAAGAACCTCACTGATTTCTGTGCCTGTGCCGTAGTGTCATTCCTTTCCCTCTTTTGCAGATCCGCATAATGACATTCATGGTCACACGGGCACACACACACACATGCACAAAAAGTACTTTAGATAAAGAAAACGAATCTGGCTTCAACCGGCTCTCGCCTCCTGCTGCGGTTACCTCCAGACCCCGGCTCGCCCGGGGTGAAATGAAAAGCGGAGTTAATGTAGCGGGGTCGTTTCTCGCTGCTGAATTGGTCAGCCGGCGACGGAGACAATTTCTGCGGCTTTTCAGCGGCGTGGCAGACCCCTGGGTAATATTTTTCTGAATAGAGCCGTAAGTGTTTAAGCTGTATTGCTAGGAACGGCTGTTTTATCCCATGCATCTGAGATTTCAGCCCATCAGACGCGGAGCAGGTCAGGACTCTCATGCCATTGTGTGCATGACGGTGAACAGAAGAGAATATGCCTGATAAAAGCGAGGACTTAAAAGAAATGCTTCTTTAGACCTGCAACTTTAAAGTCCCACAATGCATCAAAGGCCCCTCGTGCGGACTTTGAAAGGGACGAAAGGCATTACCTAATATTTGGAGAAAATGAATAATAAAGCATCCCAAGTGCCTGGAAACTAATTTAGGAGTGCACATTGCACTGGATTGCCTCTGCTGGATGCGCTCCCCAGAGGAGTCGCTAACAAAAGAAGTAATAAAAAAAAAAGTAATATTGCATTTGGAGACCAACTTTTCTGCCTTGAAATGTCCCCTTTTTTCGTAACGCTTCCCGGTAAGAGTTACTTATGAAAAGATGAAACGCAGCCCGTGCTGCAAACACCAGGTCTCAAATGAAGCTCGGGAGCCCGTGAGGTTTCCCACCGTTCCCCTCCCCACCGCAGCCTTTTGTTCCTCCGCGTTGAAAGCGTTGCTTGCGGGACGCTGAGGCACTACCTGCTCGTAGAGTTTAGCGATGTCTTAGGGGAAAAAAAACCCACACAACCAACCTATTTGTGTGGCCTTTGCTTTTGTTCCAGGAAAACCACCTTTGGGTAGAGTTGGGTCCTCCCTGTTGATGACCTGTTGCTCCCTGCAGCAGGACCCGGGAGCCTGGTGCTGTGCTGAAGTTGTGTTTCTGGTGTCACCAGGGATGCTGAAGGTGCTGTTTGGAGCCTGAGATGTTTCTTGCCGTTACTTGGTTTCTTAAGTGAAGTGGTTCCTCATGTAGTGGTCTCCACAGCCAACAGGGGACTTCTGTGGGCTCAACTTCTGCCTTGTATCATGAGATGCAGGGTCAGGTCCAAGTGTGGCTGAAGGGAGGTCCACCCTGTTCGGACCGGTGGGATTGGACTGATGGCTCTGAGAGTGTGGGATTCAGAAGAAGGGAGGTTTTGCTCACCGGGATAACCTGCTCCGGAGCAAGGTTTTCCTCTGAGAATCAAAACCCTGTGGCATGCAAAATTTCTCCAAATCCCACGAAGCGATGGGAGACGAGGACAGCCGGGCACCCACGAGGATGTTCGGGCAAGAGGGGCTCTGCTCTCCTCCCTGCCCGTGCCTGTCCCCGCTTCCCGTGCTTGTCACATCGAGCTCTATTTTTACCATCTGCAGAGAAGCAGTTAAATTTGAGAGCTTTTTTACCTGCTTCTCCCCCAGGCCACAATTAATTGAGGCCAGGAGGTCAGGCAGGAGTGCTCAGGCAATATTTACAAGAAAAAGGGGATGTTAATGGGTCACCGGGGCTGGACGGGGATGGGGATGATGGGCAGTAGGGAGGCAGCGAATCTCCCACCGCCCGGGAGTGATTAAAACCTCGGCTTTGCATCTAAATGAATCAAAACCTCTCTCCCCACCATTAAATTCCTGGTGCTGGGGCTGCTGTTTCAGTGGGACCTTCTGGGAGGACGGCAGAGTATTGGGGTGGGGGCAGATGTCTTTGAGTGATCTGTCACTGCAAGGCTGGAGGATGGAGAGTTTTTTAAAAAATGGTGTTTTTCTTCATCAGAGCTTAGCCCAGCAACCCTTTTAGGCTGGGCCTAGTTATTTCCATTATCAGAGTGATCAGAGAGGTGGGAGATGCCCCATACCTAGAAACGCTCCAGGCCAGGTTGGACGGGGTCGTGAGCAACTTGATCTGGGTGAAGCTGTCCCTGCTCACCGCAGGAGGGTCGGGCTAGATGGACTTGAAAGGTTCCTACCAACCCAGACCGTTCTGTGATTCTGTTTAGGATTTCTCCACTGCATCCTTTATGAACAGGGTGTGCTCGGTCGCTGGCTCAAGATGCTGATGGTGTCAGACACAAACCAGCCTTTCCACTGCCTTTTTCCCTAACACCGGAGAACATCGCCTGCTGGAGAGCCAGGCGATGAAAGCAATCAGAAAAGAGGATAATTTCCAGTGGAAGGGGGATTTGGCAGCACTGTAGGGGGAGGTTCATGCCCTGCCTTAACGATACGTCAGCGTCCGGGGACTTTTTAGTCTTATGCTTGGGTTTTATGATCCGTATTACTTCTCTTATAATTTTTATTGCTTCCCTTTAATTTTTGAAAGTGGAAGTACCTCGGTGGGCAGAGACGGCTCTGCTAGCGCTGTCACCTTGTGGCTTGACCTACCTTTAAGCGAGGGGCAGCGAGGAGCCGGACGCGGGCTCGCCAGCCCTTTGGTGCAGTGACACCCCTGCCTGCGTCGCCGTTGGTGCAGGCAGCCTTTGCCTGCCCTGAGTAGCTGGTCTTGCTGGTGTCGATGCAGTGCTGCCAAGGGCAGCTACATCTGGCTTGGTGACCCGCTGGATAACCTCTTAAACTTGAGCTTGGGCAAAGAGGCACCCTGAAACATGTGGTGCAGCAGCAGAGCCGGGAGGAAGAGCTTGGTCTGGGTCTTTTCTTGCGGTGAGGTGACATGAAACTGGTAGCTGTTGGGTTCGTGGTGCTGTTTGCTCCCAGCTGTGCAGCTCTCTCCTGGTCTTCAAGCAGAGCATGGCAGGACATGGTCTTCTCCTCTGCAGGACATTTCATGCACAGGGTCTGTGGTCCATGCTTGGGTTTGTAGGACGTCGCTGAGCCAGGTAAGCAGGCAGGAATTGCTGCTGGCTGGCCCTGGTTTCTTCTTCCTAGAAGATCAGATGATGTTTGCGTCTCTTCTGCACGTCTCACCTTTGCTGTAGTCCTGTTTCTGGTTTGCTACCCATTGTGGAGAGAAATAAAATCTCCTCTCATGTCACCCTGGTACATAAAGGCAGTAAAATGTGGAAAACTATGAGGTTCCTGTGGGAAACTTTAATATCTTAGAAGCACAGGGGGTTGTCCACTCTCTCCTGTGCTGGAGCCCTAAAGCCCAGTCCCCACAGGCCTGCTGGTGGCTGTTGTCTCACAATAGCTCTGGATAAGATGTGCTGTCAGGGGAAGCAAAGGAAAGGGATTTATTTAGCTTGACCGGGAAGCTGACACTTTGCAAGCTGTATGGTCATGGGGTGACTTCTGTTAAGGAGCCAGTCGGACTGGAGTGGTTGGCATGTTGGTGTGAAGGGACACCTGCCCTGGGTGTCTCCAGGGTCTCGCTCCGCGCCAGCCGAAAACCCAATGTCATTTACGAGGGATTTTGCTCCTCTGCTGGGTGCTCAGGGCTGGATCCAAACCCCTCCGGCGTCAGGAGAGCTTTTTCACTTTCTTCAGCTGCCTCCATCCCCCCAGAAAGAAGATGTGACCCAACAGCCATGTAACGGTTTATTCCTGGTGACAAGTGCACCTTCCCCGGTGACCTTTCACACCACCAAATGGAGGGAATGGGATGCCAGTCCCCTCCCAGGCAGGCCGAGAGCAGGGCTGTCAGAGCCGGGGAGCTTGCTCGCCGTTAAGAGAAATCTTCCCTGCAGGTACCCGAGGGACCCGAGTGCTGGTTCAAAAGGTTTCGAAGCACTGTCAGCTCCTGTTTGGGGCTGTCGCGCTGAAGGGAGATCCTGCCAAGAAGGTCACAGGTTGGAATAAGCTGAATTTGAAGCGATTGTGGTTTGAAATGATCTTCTGGGTTTGTCAGCTCCGTCAGAATTTAACTCACGTAAGGGCAGCCAGGAGCCTGGGGTGAGCTGGTTTGGGTGACCAGCCAGCCATGGATGGATGTCCTTGCAGGTGACCCAGCTGGTCCCCATGCTTCCTCTAGCAAGGTGGTGCTCCAGTTTATCTGCAGCAAGGGAGAAAATGCAGGGGCCACAGGAAAAGAAGGAACAAAGGACCTCGGCGCTGAGTTTGCCATGATGTGTGCTGAAGTCCCTCTGATGATAGTAGAGTGGTAGGGATCCATCCATCCGTCCACCCATCCCTCCTTGCATCTATCTCAGATAGTTTCCAGACTGTGGGCATCCTTCCCCATGCACATCCCTCTCCCCTCTTCTCAACAGATCTGACATTTGTTCACGTCAATGGTAGAGTCTCCGTTGACGTTCACGCCGCGGGGTGAAGCTTGCTGTCCTTGTCTTCCATCGGCATTTCATTTAAAACATAACCAGCTCATCACTATTGTCGCTCGAGGTTTCTTCGTCAAAACACCTTGTAAAAGCGTTTCGGATAGCTTTTTGCCAGAAGCAGCAGGGCCTGGTGAAAAAAATTGGAATGTTTCTTAGTATGGAGAAATATCCTCAACCAACCATAAGCCAAATTATTCTGGTGGAGCAGAGACAATCCAACAGCCTCCCTTTTATTTTGCAGTTTGCAGATATTGTCATATTCACACCTGAAATCTTTTACTGAAAATTCGGCATCGTTTCTTCCCCTTTTACCCAGGGAACTGGTGGATTTGAAGTGCCAGAACAGGTAGCATCGGTGGGCTGGGAACTGTAGCCTGCATTTCGTCGCCTATCAGAAGCCCCATCCATCAGTGGGAGCTGAATAGTTCTCCTCTGCTAACAGAATTATTTATTTTGACCTGTCATTAAGGATATTCATGCAGCAGGGTGAAAGGTGGGAATGATCTATGCTTTGTGAGTTTTGCAAGCCCATTTTGTATTTGTCTCGGTGGTAGAGGAGCGGCAGAGAGCTCTGTGCTCGCGCCTGTTACGATAAGTGAGTTTTGGAAGAGGTTTTCTGTCTGATAGTCCATCTAAAACTGTGGGGAAATGCCATTCTGAAGGCTGTTAAAACACAATTGCTCGCTGATTTACACAGTCAAGGAGTGCCTCTTTAGTCGGAGATGTATGCTGAGTGAAAGCAGTTCAAGTGGTGCTTTTAATAAATAGATAATGGAACGGCATTTTATCGTCTGCTTTAATCCGTTATGTTGGCGTAAGGGAGCGCATCCCTCTGACAGACTGTGAGATGGCAGCAACCGAAAGTCGAGCCGCTCGCTTTGTATCTCTCCGAAGCCAGGTTGCCCGCTGGTGAAAGGCGCTGGGTTCGCGGTGCTGGCGAACTGGGATTTTTTTTTTTTTTGCCGTTGAGCGATGGTGGCTGGGTTTAGTTGGGTCCCACCGGCCTGGTGTGCAGGGTGCTGAGCGTGGAACCATAGAATATCACAGTTGGAAGGGACCCATAAGGATCCTTGAGCCCAACTCTCTGCTCCTCGCAGGACTACCTAAACCTAAACCATATGACTAAGAGCATCGCCCAGACGCTCCTGGAACCTCAACAGGCTTGGTCTCGTGACCACTTCCGCAGGGAGCCCGGTCCTGGGACCAACCACCCACCCGGTGAAGAACCTTTTCCTAATGTCCAGTCTGAACTTCTCCTGCCGCAGCTTCATTCTGTGATGCCTTATGGTGCTGTCGCCTTCCTGGGTGGCAATGCTCCTGCTTCACATCCCCAGGGCCATGGGGGGTCCCCTCCAGCCCCCGGCTCCTGTGGCTTTGGGTGGGAAGGGTGTGGAGCCACGGGGAAGGAGGTGGCTCTGCGGGAAGCTCCTCTCCGAGCCCTTGGGCTTCCCTGGACGCCCCAGATCTCTGGGGCTGAGAACCATGGAGCTCAAGGAGCAGTTGGCTGCTGGGTTAGGAAAGAAACAGGACACTTTGGGAGGCAGGGAAAGGGTCATTTATCCTGTCACTGCTCATCCTTGCTAATTCATTGTTTCCGTCGAAAAACCTGGCACTTAGCTGCTTCATGAATGAACCCAGTGTTTGTGCTTCCAAAAACAACTTGGTCCAGTGAAAAATAAGAGCTGCTTTCACCTCCGGTCTGGTCTGCCGTGCTTTTTTCCCCACTTGTTTTCTTCCGCTCACATCCATCCTGCCTGGGTGGCAGTCCAGGTTGTCCCTGTGGAGCGGGACTTTGGGGAATCAGAGAATGGTTTGGGGTGGAAGGGGCCTTTGAAGGCCATCTAGTCCAAACCCCCTGCCATGAGCAGGGACATCTTCAACCAGATCAGGTTGTTCAGAGCCCCGTCCAACCTGGCCTGGGATGTTTCCAGGGATGGGGCATCGACCACCTCTCTGGGCAACCTCTGCCAGGGTCTCACCACCCTCTGTAAAAAATTTCAGCCCAAGGGGAGCTCCATGAGCACAGAGGACCCCTCCGTGGGTGAAGTTTGCTGGGCTGGGACCACAGAGGCTCTCACAAGCCAAAAAGGGATGGGAAAACTTGAAGGAGAGGTTTGGAGAGGGGAGAAGTGACTCAGCTGCAAGGCAGGAGGATGTCAAGGAGGAGGACGGGTGAGCGGAGAGATCCAGATAGACCTAGGAGGCTTTGGGTGGGTGGCAGTGGGGCTGGAGGGTGACCCTGCGTCTGTGATGGGACCGAGAGGTTGCCTGGCTGTGGCAGCTCTGGTGAGCAAACCCTCTTCCAGCGATGGCCTGGATGTGAGAGGGAGGTGGAGTGGACGAGCGGTCTCTGCTGAGTGGTGGCTTGTCTTCTAATGCAGTTTAGCAGCTGGGATTGAAGAGAGCTGGCACCACGTCAATAGTGAGCTCTCCGAGGACCATCTGTGGGCGAAGGGCAATGAGAACATTTACCAGCCAGAGGAAAAAAATCACCAAGAGAGGCTGGAAAAAGCTGGGGAGGAGGCACAGGGCCAAGCAGAGGCAGAGAGGAGGGGCCAGTAAGCATCTCTAACCTGCCGAGCGGCCAGAGAAAGTACGTCGGATGTTTCTGATCTTCCTATCTCATAACGAGAGGTTGGTTTAAGGAAGCAGCCACGTCCATGAGCAAATACTCTCGTTCTGGGTTGGGTCTGCAAAGCTTGCTGCCACAGGATGCCTCTAAAGCCAGGAACGTGGCTTGGGTGCTATCTGGGAACGGCAAAGAAAACAAGAGCTATAAATTAGCAGGAAGACATGAGATTTGGAAGGGGGATTAGAGCTCCTTGTTCAGAGTTTAAAACATCTTTGAGCTGGTTGGGGTTGAGAGAGCACCTTGCTGGAGGCACAGCTGGGGTTTGGTGCACCAGCTTGTTGGTGGTGGGCTGTTTTGGGCAATTGGTTGGCCCTGGATTGGACCTAAAACCGTAACGCCAGATTGCTCAGGCTCTTCAGATCATTGCTGGCCTTGTCCACAAAGATTTGCTCCTGGGAGTGCTGCCAGTGGCGAGAGCGGCTTTGAAGCTCTTCCCAGGGTAGGGAAGAAACCAAGAAAAGAGCAGATATTTCTAAAGAGTAATCTGGCTGGTCCATTTGGTGCTCCCAAAAAGGCTGGTGAGATGGCACAGCACCGAGAAAGGCTGTAAAAGAGGCGAGTAATCAGAGTAGAAGGTGATTAAAACCCGAGTAAAATAGCAGCAAGGATGCTCTCAAGCGAGGGAGAAAGTCTGGCAGGGATCCATAGGGGAGGGTAAGCAAAGGGAGGCTAGAAATTAAAACAGGGCAAGAGTGAAGGTCAAGCGTATCTCCAAGGCTCTGGGAACTAGGAGTAGCTCTAACTCTGAGCTGCGGTGGCTGCTATCCAGGGAATGAAGATGGGAGAGAAACGCCGATTTGTTAAATGGGTAGAAATAAATTGGTGTATAGACCTGGGACATCAGTTCCCCCGGTCTGAAAGCGAGAGCAGAGGTTGAGCCTGGTTAGGCTGATGTTAACAAGGTTTGCTGAGTTTTTGCAAGTTTTTTTAAGCTGGCCTTCCTCTTGGATAGTTCTGCTTGTAAACTCTCCTGCTCTGTAATGTCTCCCAGTGAACTGAGGGGTGGGCTGAAGGTGGAGCAGGTGCTGCTTTCCTGACCCACTCAGTCGTTTGGTGCCACTTTGCTCCTCCAGCTTAGGAGTGATGAGGAGGGAGAGGGTATCTGATGGGACAGCAGAGCAGAGACTGACCAGCTGGGTCACTTTATCTCAGGTATCTCCAGTTCATCAGCATCACCTCTACCCTAACCTGGTTTAGGCTGCAAACATCCCCCAAGCTCGTTGTCCTCCCGGGGCTTTTCCTAAGCACCTCCTTTCCCAGAGAGGCTCAGGAGTCCTGCCCCCCCACCCCCATCCCCTGCCTGCATCCCACCCAGCTGCACAACAAAGCCCTCCCCCTTAATGAGACTCATAAGGCTAACACTGGGGAGTGGACATGCAGGCCCCCCTACATCTCTCCTCCCCTCCTCCCGACCATTTTAGCCATGGCTGCTCCATCCTTCAGCCGGGACAACGCTTGCTCCAGCACTCGGAGTCATGGGAGAGGTGTGGGGCCACCACACTGTCCCCACCACAAGCAGGACCACGTGCTGTTGGGGTGCAGAGGCAGGCAAGGGAAGATACTGCCTCAGTTTTCGGTTCCCACTCTTCTGCTGAGCTTTCTAGCGGGTTTTCACTGCACCCAGAAGCTTTCTAGTAGGTTGTGTAGGTGTGACTTGGTGTTTGAATGGGTCAGGCTTTGTGTTGAAATGGTTTGGAAGTGCTCTCACACCCAGCTGATGGGGGGAAGCTCTGGTCCATGCTGGTTTGCTACGGGATCGGAGGCCCACTGCCCTTCCCCGCTGACCCACCACGGCCAAGACCACCACCTTTGCCTGGACCAGCCGGAGTTTGGGTGCAGGGTGTGGTGTAACCCCCAGCTAACCGGGCCAAACCACCCCACCACCAGCGCGGTGGGTGCAAGGGCTGAGCTGCCATGTCTTCCACGGCGAGCTGAGCATAACCCGAGTGGAGAAGCCCATAGCAAGCCCAAGCGCTGCAAAATAGCTTCTCGATGTCGAGTGAATCTCTGGTGACTGCCCTCCCCGAAGCGACTTCTTTTCATTTACGGTATCTTGACCTAAAGACCTGTCCTGACAGGAGAAGATCGGGTGGAAATCACGGTGCTCCCCTGTTTCTGTAAAATTCCTGATTGCCTTTTTGTTTCTTTACTGGCTTTCTCTGCTCCCATTATCTCGTGGTGGGGGAGTTTTTTTAAATAAGTAGGTTTGGGAATGGCAAGGCCATGGAGATAAGAGCCATCTCCCGCGCGCAGAGATTCATTACCTGCTCCCATCTAAGCCAGGGGAGAAGCAAGCCTGCTTTTCTTTTTCTTTTTGTTCATAAAAATACGACACTGGGAATTTTTTAAAACCAAATTAAAGCGCAGAAGGACTTGAGAAAGTGTGGGGGCTAGAAACTAGTGCCGGAGCAAAAAAGGACTCATTAAAATACGAATTATTTAGGAGAACAAACTGGAATGCCATTATCCAAAGTGTCACCGACTCATTTTCATTTCGCTGAGTCCAGCCTGGGGTTTGGCTGCACATGATAAATGAGTCCGTCCTACTCCTCCTTCTCTTTCTTTTTTTAATATTGGGGGGGGGGGGGCAATATGCAATTACAATTTCAACCTGTTGAAAAAATCAGGTCGCGCTGGAGCAGGGCCAAATGCTGTCCCTCCCAGGTGAGTGATCTGATTCCGCAGCAGCCCCCCCAAAATGTGAAACCTTGGCTCCCACCCGTCGGCATAAAACTGGGCACTCGGGGTCCCTGGTGCTGGATTTGGGAGGGTGCTGCGGCGGGGTGCCCGGACCGACCCTGTCACAGCCCCTGCTTACGCAGCAGCACCCGATCGCGGTGCCAACCTGCCCGACGCGCCGGCTGAGTAAGGGTTTTAAGACAAGAAGCCTTTGTCTGCTGTGGTTATTTGATTTTTTTTTTTTCCCCCCCTCTCTTCTAAATAATTTGCTCTGGCTGCGCCGTCTGGGGCTTGGCTGGAGCGGGGAGGGGGGGATGTTCTGCTTCGTCAAGCGTTAATTGCAGCGGAGGAAAAACACTGTGGCCGGGCATGGAGCTGGGGTGGGGGCGAGGAGGAAGGTGGGAGTGCAGGAGGTATGGTCTCTGGAGGGATGGAGTGCTGGGGAATGCGTTATGCTCCTCGCCCTGGCTGCGGAGGCAGGGAGGAAGAGGAGGTGGGAGGCAGGCCAGGCAGCAGACAGTGCGGGGTGTTCCCTGGCAGGGCTCTCGCCCACTGAGGACTTTGTGCGAAGCACGGGTAATTAAAGGCACGCTCAGGAGCGATGCTGCAGCGATCCTGTCCCCGCTTTAGTGCAGGGGCACAGGAGTAAAGCTCTCGAGGGCAGCCACCGAGATTTGGGTGCTGCCGGTTTTGGTGTGGAAATGATTCTGATAAACCCATGGGAGATAGAAGAGACAACCAAAATTGGTGGCTCTTTGGGGAGACGGGGTCTTCCGCAAGCTGCTGGCACCTTAGGTATTGGGAACCATAACAGGGAGAACGATCCTGGGTTCAGGGACTGTGACTGGTACCTGCCGCATCTTCCCAGTAGCGTTCACTGCTGAGACCCCAGATTGTCTTTTTTGGATGAGCACCACCAAATTTTTGCCATGCATCTGGGCAGCCAAACAAGGTGGCTGCAGCTTCCTTGAAGAAGACTCGACCATCGGTATGGATCACCTCACCAAAACTGCCTGTGGTGGGATTCAGTGGTTTTAAGCCAAACTAGCTTATTTTTTTTCCCAAGTTGGAAACATTTTGTAATGTCTCGCATTAGACAAGACTTTGATTTAATGCCTTATCTCTTGAATTCACCTTCAGCAATAACAAAGTATTCCAGTCCTTTGCTCAAGTGTTGATGGATGGGGCCTGTTTGGGTTAAACATCTGGGATTTGAATTGTTGACCCCTTTCTGGGCCTGAAGCAAGAACGGTTGAAGGAGCCCTTGAGGACCATTGCGAGCAGCAAGTTCTCCATCACTGGTTAGTGGGAAGGTCAAATGGAAATGTGAGGCCGGGGGAGTGGGGTAACCTTAGCCAGAGTTTATCTCTGAAGGTTTAGGACACGTGCAGTGGTAAGAAGCCCTCTGCAGATCCTGGCAGATGGAAGAAATAGGTTGGAGGCTAAATTCTTCCTTGAGTGGCTTTCAGGAGCACAAAAAGACATGAGGAAAAAAAAATGCTTGCTTTTCTATAAGGCTTTTTCCCAGAAATCATTCTCCACCTCCACTAGATTGGGGCATCTGGAGCTCAGTAAGCCTTTGGGCTTGGCTTAGGCTGGGATTAGGGAGAACAAAGGTCCCAGGTCAATCCCTAGGTGCTTGGTGAGGTCCTCCTTGGGACATGCCACAGGATCGGTCCTGCCTGAGACGCTCCTCCCCGTCCTTGCTGCCCCAGGGACCTGCAGTATCCCTCCACATCAACGGCTGGGAGAACAGGGAGGGAGCAGCAGCCACAGATCATCTTTGAGGTCCAACCCAAACCATTCGGTGATTCTATGATTCTGTGCCTGGCACCCCTGTGCTTGCCTTTGAGGTGTCGCTGAGGTGTTCGCCCATACGTTGAGTGTTGTGTTTTCCCAAGGGGCAGCTAAGGCCTGGGGACGGGAAAGGCCAGAGGGAGGAATTCCTGTTACAAAAGAGCTGCATCATGCTTTAATTGATTTCCTTGGGGTCACAAAGGTCAGAATTAAGCCCTGTGAGGAGCACAGAAAGGGCTGGTCTGGGTCACACATCGTCTTCTAGCCAATGGCCAACCCGAGGTGCTGCAAGACACTGCAGTATGGAGTCACCCATCCCGCCCCCTCTCACTCCAGGCTCAGATTTACCTCCTGATACCCACTCAAAGGATTTTTCCTGGGAGATTTTTCCTTCGAGATGTTGGGGGCTGCAGAACATCCAACCTTCTGCCCTCCTGCCGGGTCAGGCGTCCGCATCTCTCCGTGGGGACGTGGTCCCCACCACCACCTGCCACGGTGTACCTCCTGGTTTCTGCATCCATTCTGAGCATCCCACCTCTGTTTTTTTCACTGTCTGTCCCCCTTCTTCTCATCCTCTGAGAGTGGAGTGATGACCCCAGCCAGATGCTTGGCTGCCAGCATCTCCGCTCTGCTCGGGTGGCTTGGCCTCTCCTGTTTGTGTAGCGTGTCGCTGATTTATCAGCGGCGTTGCTTTATTTGCTTCCAGATGAGAAAACGCTGAATACCGGGGCTGGGATTGAGCCCTGTGAAATCCCCCTGGAAACAGTCTGATTCCCCTCTGACAGCCATTTGTTGAGATGAGCTCTGAATCCCCTGCGCATGTGCTTTATTCTTAGAATACGGCGCTCGTTTTTTAATCAGCGTGTCATGTCATAGTAAATCAAGCGCCTTACAAAAGCCTGTGTATATTATCTCTAGGCAATTATCTTTATTAACCAAACTTGTAATCTCCTCAAAGGACAAAATCAGCTTTGTTTGACGTGACGTGCTTGCTGCAGAACCACTCTGACGAGCGTTAACCGTATTCCCGTCCTTTAATTCCTCTTCTGGTTGACTCTCAGGAGGGTTCTCATTATTTTACCCGTGATTGATGGCAGATGAGCCAACCTGTTCGTCAGGCCATCCCGCTGGCCCCTTTTGCAGATCGGTGCACCATTTGCGTGCTTCCAGCCGTCTGGATCTTCCCCGGTATTCCAAGATTTATTAAAAATTAACAACAGCGGGCCAGAGAGCTCCTCCGCCAGCTGTTGGAGGGCTCATGGGAGCAAGTTATCCAGGCCTGCTGATTTAAAATTGTTTATCGCTAGTAGATGCTGTTTAACAACCTCCTTGGTTACTAATGGACTGGAAAGTACTTCATCCTCCTCATGTGATACAAGCATCTCATCCTGCTTCTTTCCAAATGCGGAGCAGAAATATTGATTGAACGCTTCTGCCTTTTCTGCATCATTACTTTTCTCCCCATCTGAGGCTGCGCTACTGATTTATACGAAGGCATTATAATATTTCCAGGATTATTCGCCGTCCCTTTCCATATGCAGCCGAACATCTTGTTAGCTTTGCGGCTGTGCACAGAGCAGAGGTCTCTGCCGTGCTGTCTCCATTGCTGGGAGGTTCATTCCTTGGCTTGACAGAATTTAGGACTCTGCAAGGTGCCTGAGGAGCAGAAATTCCTCTCCCTGCCCTGCATCGCTTTGCATTTATTAAGGAGGAGTTATACATGTGCTGCGCTGTTGTCCATCCATTTGCGTTGCTGAGCAGTTGGGCCACCTCCAAGAGCAACTAAAACATCCAGCCCTTCGGCAAAGGATGAGATTTGCCCCCAAAACCTTCAGATTTTTTTAAGTCATTACATTCTATATCTTAATATTTCTTTTAACGGCTGCCTTCTGCGTATCTCCTTGATAACTTTAGGTTAGTCATCCATGGATGTACAAGCCTTCATCTCTCCTTATGACGGCTTGCTCACTCCCTCGTCCTGGAATCTCAGAATCACAGGATGGTCGGGGTTGGAAGGAACCTCTGGGGAACATCTAGTCAAACGCCCCTGCCAAAGCAGGGTCACCTACAGCAGGTGCTTGTCCAGGAGAGTCTTGAATATCTCCAGAGAAGGAGACTCCACAACCTCCCTGGGCAGCCTGGGCCAGGGCTCCGTCACCCTCAGAGGGAAGAAGTTCTTCCTCATCTTCAGCTGGAACTTCCTCTCCTTCAGTTTGTGCCCGTTGCCCCTTGTCCTGTCGCTGGGCACCACTGAAAAGAGCCTGGCCCCATCCTTCTGACACCCACCCTGCAGATATTTGTAGGCATTTCTAAGGTCCCCTCTCAGCCTTCTCTTCTCCAGGCTGAACAAGCCCAGCTCCCTCAGCCTCTCCTCGTAGGAGAGATGCTCCAGTCCCCTCACCATCCTCGTAGCTCTCCTCTGGACTCTCTCCAGTAGCTCCTCATCTTTCTTGAACTGGGGAGCCCAGCACTGGGCACAGTACTGCAGATGGGGCCTCACCAGGGCAGAGTAGAGGGGAAGGAGAACCTCCCTCGATCTGCTGGCCACACTCCTCTTGATGCATCCCAGGATCCCATTGGCCTTCTTGGCAGCCAGGGCACACTGCTGGCTCATGGTTAACCTGTCATCCCCCAGCACACCCAGGTCCCTCTCCACAGAGCTGCTCTCCAGCAGGTCCGCCCCAGCCTGTACTGGTGCATGGGGTTGTTCCTCCCCAGGTGCAGGACCCTGCCCTTGCCCTTGTTGAACCTCATCAGGTTCCTCTCTGCCCAACTCTCCAGCCTGTCCAGGTCTCGCTGAATGGCAGCACAGCCTTTCGGTGTATCCACCACTCCTCCCAGCTTTGTGTCATCAGCAAAGAGAAGAGAGCTGCTGTTTCTTTGTCCCATCTTATCTTTGCCCTTTTCCTTTCCTCCCAGTTCCCCAACTCCCTCCTGCTCAGGGTTTCTTAAATAATAAACTCTAGGATTTGGGTCAAGGAGGGCAAATGCACTTGCTGCTGGGGCAGAGCTCTTCCAGAGGCTCCTCCTGGCTTATTGCCCAATAGGAATTTCTTCTTGTGTTGTCCCTGTCCATACCTCTCCCTTAACGCCTGTGTTGCAGGACCACGTGTATCTGTTGCCATTTAATCTGTACTAAAGAGGTTTTCATATAAACATCTTTTCTCCCTCTGTGAGTCCAATCTTATGCTCTTCAAAGGGCAATCCAGTTACACGTGGCAGACTTGACCTAGGAGATAAGTAGGATCATGTTTTATAGAATCATATAATCATTAAGGTTGGAAAAGACCTCTAAGATCGTGGAGTCCAACTGTCACCCCAACACCACCATGACTGCTAAACCATGTCCCCAAATGCCACATCTACGTGTTTTTTGAACCCCTCCAGGGATGGGGACTCCACCACTGCCCTGGGCAGCCTGTTCCAGTGCCTGACCACTCTTTCAGTAAGGAAATTTTTCCTAATATCCAATCTAAACCTCCCCTGATGCAACTTGAGGCCATTTCCCCGTGTGCTATCGCTACTTACTTGGGAGATTGTGATTTTGGGTTGGGTGGGTTTTTTTTATTTTGCCTGGGTATTCTGTATTTTGCATTTTTCTTGGTTGAGTGGAGAAAAATGGGGTCTGGTGGTAAAGTCTGGGGGTATGGAGGGTGAGCATTTCCCCTTCTTCTTTCCTGAGCATGGAGAGAGGAGAAACTCAGGTCTGATGGGACCTAGCAGTGCAGAGAGACCACAGGGTCCAGCTTTTAATCAGTGCAAGCCTCAACCCACCTATCCATGGCTTTTCTCCTGAGCAATCTCCATCCATGGTCCAGCTCTCCGTAGCCACATCTGTTGCCATCGTGTAGCCCAGCAGCGAGATGCTATGGAAGGGAGATGCTCACAGCTCTCATCCCTTCTCATGGGGTCGTAGGCCTCAAGTCCTCACTTTGGGAAGAGAGCCAAACTGTTTTCTTCAGCAGAAAAAGGCTTGGTGTGATCAGATGCCCAGAAACTAGAGCTAGGCAAAAAAAAGATGCAATTTTTTTAGTACTGAGACTAATAAACTGCTAGAAACACTTGCCAAGGATCAGGGCAAAGCTCCTTTGATTTGATATCTTTCATCCAACATTGCCTTTGCTGCTAAATGCTGGAGGGCAGGCAGGAACGAGGGCCTCACCACAGAAATTACTGGGTGAAGGATTTTATTTTGTATGAAGCTGGAGGGTGTCATACGTGATCATAACGGTCCCTGTTGCTGGAAAATAGCGGCACGAAATAAACCTTTGGTTTGTAGCCTGGATTTCCTATGCAGTGTGGTCTGATATAAGCTCAACATGAGCCGGCAATGTGTGCTGGACAGAAAGCCATCTGTACCCTGGGCTGCATCAAGAGAAGTGTGGCCAGCGGGTCGAGAGAGGTGATTCTTCCCCTTTACTCCGCTCTCGTGAGACCCCACCTGGAGTCCTGCATCCAGCTCTGGAACCCCCAACACAAGAAGGACATGGATGTGTTGGAGCGGGTCCAGAGGAGGCCACGAAGATGATCCGAGGGCTGGAGAACCTCTCCTACGAGGACAGGCTGAGGGAGCTGGGGCTGCTCAGCCTGGAGAAGAGAAGGCTCTGGGGTGACCTTAGAGCAGCTGCCAGTGCCTGAAGGGGCCGACAGGAAGGATGGAGAGGGGCTTTTCACAAGGGTGTGTAGGGATAGGACAAGGGGGAACGGCTCTAAACTAAAAGAGGGCAGATTGAGATGAGATATTAAGAAGAAATGCTTCCCCATGAGGGTGGTGAGGCCCTGGCCCAGGTTGCCCAGAGAAGCTGTGGCTGCCCCCTCCCTGGCAGGGCTCAAGGCCAGGTTGGATGGAGCTCTGAGCAGCCTGGTCTGGTGGAAGATGTTCCTGCTGATGGCAGGGGGGTTGGAACCAGATGATCTTTAAGGTCCCTTCCAACACAAACCATTCTATAATTCTATGAAATCCATGGATAGAGTTAGCATGGATGTGAAAATCTTGAATAATGGAGTGAATATTATGGGGAAAAAATGTTCTGTAGATTTTGGGACAGCAAGGGATGTGGATGCTCAGGGAGCCAAGATGTGAGCTGTGAAGGAAAATACGCTTGCACCCACTAAAGAGAGATAGATCGATTGTGTTCAATATTGTGTGTGGCTCAGGTCCTCCCTCCCCAGCGTGGCGTGAAAGCAGAGGGAATAAAAGCTTGGCTTTTGCTAAGGAAAAGAATGACCTACAGTGTCAATTTTTCTGCAGGAAGAACGGCTGAATTCAGTGTTTTCCTTTCTCGCTCCATCCTGCCGCAACGCTTTGCTGTGCGGCTGGGCAGGCCGGCGAGCAGATAATGAATCTGCCGAAATGTGGTTATTGATATAGCTGAAATCATTATACTGAGGGGTCTTGTGAGCTTTCCCATCTAACGGGGCATTTTTCAGAAGGTTGCGGTCATGACATAAACAGTCTCGTTTCGTATGAAATGGCGGCTGGCGAAGTCCTCAGCCTGGGAGCATTTTTTAAATACGTTATCAGGAAGGTAAATCAGGTCAGGCACATTTTTTCTTCTTTCCCCATCTAGGAGAGGTAAAACGGCTCATTTGCCTCTCACTATTAATGCCGCGTTCTGCGAGGAGCTGCGGCCTGATCTCCAGCTTTTGAAAGCAAAGGAGATTGTTTCCACCTACATCAGGGAGCTTCTGCTAAATTTCTTATTCCCAGATACGGAGAACTTTCTAGATTGTGGAAATGAAAACAAGCGGTCTGGGCAGAGGATTATCAGTGCCCAGAGGCTGGCACGCTGGTTACGATGCAGGAGTTTGCTTGGTTGTCCTGAGCCCATCCACGGGTGGGATGGCGCGAGCAAACCCAGCGAGGAGACATGGCTCGTTTTGTGCGAGAGCAAAGCAAAAATAACCCGTCGAGAAATGACGAGTGCGTTTCAAAAGCGGTGCGTAGCAATGGCACTGGGGCCGTGAATTGGGCAGAAGTGGTTGCGGTGGAAGCCAGGCTGAAGTCTGTAGCCATCACTGGGGACTGGGTCTTTGAGGATGCTCTCCGTGTCCTCCCTTTCATCCCCCAGCAGATGTTTTTTGTGTCACTTACTTAAGTTTTTTTTACCACGCATCTCAAGTTTGCTCTAGGGTGCTGGGAAGGTTTTTTGGCATCGGGGATGGCGACATGTGTAAAGTAGATGTTCGGAAGTCCCAGGTGGTCTGGACCTCCCTGGAGGTCTTCATCTCACCCAGCTTCTGCTGCCCTGGGGTGGGGGAGGTTCCTCTGGTAAAACTCTGCGCCAAACCATCAAGCTCTGCAAAGTGACTCTTCAGTCCACATCTTGCCTTTCATTATTAACATCCATTTGAGTTTAGGATTCATCCTGCGGTCACTTATTTCTAATAGCCCCCACCCAGTCCCAACCCTGCACAAACACAAATTCAGGCAGACTCAAAACTCTTTCCCAATGAAGAGGAAGGGAAGACTGAAGCACTAAAACCAAGCAAAGTGACCTGGATACTGCCTTCAGGCATGTGTCATCTAACCAAGCAATCCAGCCATACGTCAGATATTTCTATAGGCGTCGGTTTGAGGAGGAAGATGTGCGTGTGCTCCGTTTGCAGCGCGTGCACTGGAGAGCAGGAGCTGGTGTCATTCTGTCGTCGCTGGTGGCTTCAGGTATGAAACAAGGTTCCTGACCCCTGATCTTCAGCACTGGGAATGGCCGTTGTCTCAGATGAGCTGGCTACGGCTTCGTTTTGGGAGGTGGGAGGAGGACTGAATGCGTTTAGCCTTACAGCACCTCTCTGGTGCCATGCCACCAAGCCTTCCATGTCCTAATCCGTCGCCTGTGGAGATGGTCTTTCTCTCCCACCAAGCAAGAGATTGCACAGGCAGCGGCTCTGCCGGGCTTTGTCTTCTTGCATTAGACTGAGAATAAGAGCTAGTGGGGAAATGTAAATGTTTTCCAAGCAAAACACAGGTTTATTTCAAAGTTTGTGCTGAAGTTTTGCCACGTTCTTTCTAATATGGGATCATTCTTACTCCCTTGTGGCACAGTGAAGCTGCAGGGGATCAAGAAGGACTGGGAGCTGTGAGGCCACCTCACCAGAGGTGACTGCATTTCTAGAGCTGATACCAGTCCCTGCTGGAGCACATATACTAGGGGAAGAGGGGAGGTCAGGGTGAAGCGCTTCCTCTGAGAGCTTCCTGATGAAGCTAGATGATGTAGCAAAATCCCATCATACAGCTGCACATACGTATGTGTACACCAATACAATATCATCTAGGCTGCATCCAGCCCTGTTCCTCAATAGAAATCAAACTGGTTTAATTCCTCAAGGAAATCTCTGGGTGGCATAAATGACCATATTTCCATTGAAGACACTGGAACCTCTTTGAGTTCCACCATCCACACTAGGCAAAGCACTGGGGATCCCTTAGGATCGATCTGGATTATGACCATTAAGGGTTCAAATATGAAATCACTGAGACTCTGGCTACATAGTTTTAGCAAAGTTCTTAATTGACATTGATTTTTGCTGGTTTGCTCTTTTTTTTGGATAAGAATATTGTGACAGAAGCCTTGCATGTAAGCATAGCCTGGACTGGTGAATTTGCCCAGTCTGTAGCATGGGGCAACTGGTAATTCAGCCTCTGGCTCTTCGTCTGCAGAGCATGGGGCTACTAGCAAGGAAATCTCTTTCACGACTCACCCATTCACCCTTTCCCAATGTCCACAATTACCTTTTAAAGATGAAAATGCAGCAGCTCTTACCCAAGCCGTGAGCACAAAGACATTCTCAACGCAGAAGGGTTGGTGCCCCATCATCCTTCCTCCTGACTTGGTGGTAGCAGGGCCAGATTGGACGGGGCTTTGAGCAACCTGAGCTGGTGGAAGGTGTCCCTGCCCATGGCAGGGGGCTTGGAACCAGATGTACTATGAGGTTCCTTCCAACCCAAAGCATTCAATGATTCTACACCAGCAATGAGGCCGTACATCAAGGCTGGAGGCTCCCATCTCTTCCTTCTAGTTACTTCATCACCTTTAAAATAAGGCCAACATTTGGAAGCACTTAGGCAAGGCTTAACTTTATTGCCTGGAGAGTGGTGTCAAAGTTAAATGGGATATGCACCACAGCACACGGAAACACGTGTGGGTGTGTGGGATACACACCTTGGAGAAAAACCTCGCTGTGTTTTTCCAAATTTCCCATTTGCAAGCAGTTTCTTGTGAGATTTGGGGGGGAAATAATGTTGCTGGGTTTTATTCCTTACCAAAATTAACCTGTAAGAAAATACTCTTTTTTTTTTTTCCTTTTATTTTTTTTCAACTAACCAATTTTGGCAAGGAAATAGGGATCTTTGTGGAAGAAAATTATTTTCCTTTGAAAAATGTGACTGGTGCAGCACATCTTGTTGTGGAAAATCTCTTCCTCTGGCTCTTTAGAGAGCTGGATTCACTGAAGTTGATTATTGGGCTCCAACTAGCAAAAGTTCAAAACCGTCCTGAAAAACTTGGGTTCAAAAGGAAAACTTGCAAAAATTCACAAAGCAGGGTTTGTTCTTAAAAAAAAACTGCAAAAAACCAAAACTATAGAAAGCAAGACTGCATCAAAATTTATTTTGCCCTTGAAGATCTTTAAATTTGATGATCATTTATTTTTCTGATTGGACAGGCATCCTTCAAGTACTCTGTCTTCTGGAAAGCTTTCAATTCACTATACTTGTAATTAGAACTTTCCTGACCTAGAATAAGCAATCCTTACAATCCTTTCTATTTTTTTTTCTTTTATTAGGTGTTTTCTGTTGTGCTTGTGAACCGAGGTGGGGTCTGGCGCAACCCTCTCTTCTCTTCTTTCTCCTGCTATTCTCATTTCACACTCTGTTAGAAGCAGTTTAGCCTCTCTTCCTTTGTAGTCTAGGAGACCCATTCATCCCCCCGTTAACGGTGATCAAAAACTGGTAACCAATTTCACATGCAAAATGGGAAATAATTTCAAGGGTTCAGTGGGGACCTATTGGTCTACAGTGGTGTTGGACTGTCCTCCTCCTCCAAGAATTCTCCTGTATGAAAATGGTGGGTTTGGCTTGCAGGAATCTGGGGACATTTTGAATTGTAGAGTCATTTAGGCTGGAAAAGACCTTTAAGATCATTGAGTCCAACTGGTAACTTCACACTGCCAAGTCCATCACTAAACCATGAACCTAAGTGCCACATCTAAACGTCTTTTGGATACCTCTAGGGGTGGTGATTCCACCACTTCCCTGGGCAGCCTGTTCCAGTGATTGACAACCCTTTCAGTGAAGAAAGTTTTCCTAATATCCAACACAACTTGAGGCCATTTCCTTTCATCCTATCACTTGTTACCTGGGAAAATAGACTGACCCCCACCTCGCCACAACCTCCTTTCAAGTAGTTGTGGAGAGCGATAAGGTCTCCCCTCAGCCTCCTCTTCTCTAGACTGAACAACCCCAATTCCTTCAGCCGCTCCTCATAGGACTTGTTCTCCAGACCCTTCACCAGTTTCGTTGCTCTTCTTTGGACACGCTCCAGCACCCCAATGGTGCTGGGGATATTTCCCTAAAACCATCTTGGGATGCAGCACCACAAACAATGCAACTTGGTTAGCATGGGATGGAAGTAACTGTTTCTTCAACAGGTTGGCTTTGGTGAATTGATGGCAGCAAGCCATTTAGATGGAAAAAAAAAATGCAGGTTTTGTGGGAAATGAAGAGTCGCTTGGTTTTGTGCTGGTGTGCAGGTGGGTGGTTGGATGGGTTCTCCCATCCCACGGGGGACGCAGGCTGTGGGAGTACCAGGAAAAGCAGTGGGTGGCAATCGGTGTTCCTCTCCATGCCAGCTTGGCAGTCGCTGGATGCTGCCCAAGTTTTACTTTACCCTTATCTGGGGCCAGACATACTGTTCGCACCGACTTCATTTACTGATTTACCCAGACACTCCTTAGAAACCCAGTAGTCAGAGGAGTTGCAGATAGTGGTTTGGGGGTGGGGATGGAAGCAGCATTTCTGTTTTCTCCTACAGACCAAGAAAGCGTCTAATAAAAGTTTCGAAAGTAACCTTGCTCTGAACACGGAGCTCTTCCAAGCTGTGTCTGGGAGTGCCAGCTTGCCCCAGGCTATCTTACACTTGATTTTGCCTCGTGCTTCAGAAAGATTTCCCTTGTATAAACAATTTTGGTTGTGATTTGGGTTTTTTTTTTAATGTGCTTCTTTAAAGGAAAACCATCAGAAAGGCATGTAACATGGGACGCGGTGTCCAGCTGCTCTCATCGGATTTATTATGTTAACAAAAAATCTGTATTTCCTCGTTGTCAGAATACCTGTGCTAGAAAGAAGCTAGTATTTTATTAAATGCAGTGTTTAACTTCATCCTTGGAGATGTGGCTGCCTAATTTGGGGCAGAATCTCGAGAATGAGCTGATCCCTAGGGCACCCAACGAGGAGAAGAGAAGGGACCTATTATTTATCACTCAACACGATGGCCAACCCTTTGGGGTTGCGTGCACGCTGGCGAGCCGGGCTTAGCCACGTTAGGATGCTCATGGCGGCGGAGGCGGCACGCTCTGCTGAGCTGGCCTCCGGTGGGGTGACTTCTCTGCCGGGGATGTTCTCATGGACCGAGACCTCAGGAGGTGGGTGCGGGATGGGGTCGTTGGCTGCATGGGTGCAGCTGAGGTGGCCAGGAGGTGGCTTCCAAATCTGGGTGCCGGTGGGTCTTTGAAGCCCCACATTGGGCACTTGGGAGGGGTTTCAAGGTCACTTGTTCCTTGGATTGGGCACTCAATTTGGGGTCTTGTCACCTGGGCAACGCAGCGACTGGGGACATGGGTAAGCAAACCCCCCTTTGAAGACGCCTTGCCTCCATCTTCTTGCTTGCTTCGGTCATTAATGCACGAAACCTGATTTTTTTTAGTTAAATTATACCCAGTTCGTTTCAAAAGAGAAGGTTTTCATCCCCCCCAAGGGTTTACGGGTGCAGGGTTTGCAGGGGAAGCGGAGCAGATCGACAGGCAAATCATCCAAGGTGTCACCAGCTGAGCCAGGTCCTCTGCGGGTGCACACCAGCGCATGGTCAGGGGTCACCAGTTAGCTACACCGGGGAAAGGCTTGACCCACCGAGCAGAAAAGAAAAAGGCCGCCATAAATCTGCTTTAAGGAAAAAAAAAAAAAAAAGAGATTTAAAAAGATCAAAACCAAAACAACCCCCGGAGTTTTTCTTTCCGAAGAACTCTGTGTGCTTGTTTGAAACGGAAACACGAAAAGCTCCTGGTGAAATCGGTCCACGTCCCGCGCGTTGTTTAGCCCTGAATAGTACAGGTGGATGAGGAGGGCTCCGTGCCAAATACTTTTGGTTTAGAGGGAGTGGTGGGAGTGAATTCTCCTAACCGCTCCTAGAAAGGCTTAACTTTCCGCACACAAATCAATGACAGTCTCCGCTCGGCTGCAGACACCCGGGCAGCGACGCTGCCCGATTCCCCGTGCAGCCGCGGCAGGCGAGGGTCGGCACCCGGAGCGGGAAGGTGGGTCGGTCGCTGTACTTTCGGCTTGCAAAATACAGGATTTTAAATGGTATTTTTTCCCCGTTTAGGGATTTTGCGGTTTGTTGAGGGGAGGGGAGGGCGATTGAATTTCGTGCTCGGAGGCTAATCGTGTTCGCCTTGGAAATCTTCGGCACGCCGTAGCGATCCTCTCTACTCATCTGTCGCCATTTACATGCGTTTTTAATTGCTGTTTGAGCTCGAACCTGTGATTCTTCTTCTGATTTCCTTGCTTGGTGTCTTGAATCTTTACCGAGCCCGGAGATTTTGGCTCTGGATCAACACCTGTATGGTAAAACCTCTCAATTTGAGGGTTTTGGGGTGGGTGTTTTTTTTTGGAAGTCGGGCTTAGTTATTTGTTTGTTTGTTGTAGATAGCAAATATCAGTGCAAAAAATACATCTGCTGACACCTCCTGCTGGGTAGGCAGAAGGGCTCTGATGAGGCAGATGATTAATATTTATAATACAATATAATAAATATAATAAATATACTATAATAGAATATAATATATAATAGAATATACTGTAATATACTGTAATATACTGTAATATACTGTAATATTATTTTATGTTATGTTATATTCTATTATATATTTATACTCTTTATTTATTAGTATTTAAGTCATTTTCATTTCGGTTGTTCTTTGCACAAAACTTGCCAGGAAAAACCCCAAGCCTCCTCTCAAACAGTTAAAAGGTCTGAGCAGATTTAATGCTGGCAGAGAAATCGCGATCAAAGACAGGCTGGGAAGCGTGGCTGGGATGAGGCTGCTGCTCGGGGCAGGGTTAAGCCCGGCTCAAGCCGACCTGCTCCACGCTGCCCGCGCCGCAAGCGGGGATTGCAGGGGGGAAAACGGGAGGTGCTTCATGGAGACCCCCTGCCTGGAGTTTTGGGTTAAAATCTCCATCTATCTCAAGAACTTTTTGCTTCTTCCCTACCAAACGGGATGCGGCGGGACGGTATGTTACACCCAGTTAAGCTTTAATATTTTTAACAGCTCCTTCTTGAGGTTAAATGCTATTTCAGCAGCTCAGACCCCCTCTCCGGCTCCCCCGACCCGCGTAGGTAATTCCAGAGCCGCGCCGCCGATAAAAACAGCCGCCGTGGTTTTGTTTAAGGTTGGGCTGAATGAAAACAGGAGGGGAGGAATGTGCTCAGCAGAGGAGGAACCGGCGCTCGGCCATCCCGGCGTTGCTTTCCGGAGTGTGGCGGGTGGATA